>NC_133906.1:8018710-10534543 GCF_964199755.1 Larus michahellis | reverse complement strand
TGGACCTCAGGGTCCCAGTGCGAGCGAGAAGCAAACAAATACCCGTGCAAGGTTTGAGGGGAGGGAAGATCCACATGGATCCAACACCTTCAGCCTACAGAGGCTTTGGAAGCATGAAACATCCTTCAAATCACTGTCCTCTGGAAGAGCGCGGTGCTCCGGGTGAAGCGCTCCTGCCCTGGTCTTCACTCGGTCAATGCCACAACACTGGTGGGGGGGGGGGGAAGGAAAGTTAAAAGGGGGGGAAAAAAGCCACACAACCAATTCTGAGTTTCCTAGCAACTTTCTGCAACACATTTGGTACATGGAGAGCCAAGGCCCGAGCAGTGGGCTGAACGGTTACTATGGCCGAGAGCCAGGGGACAGGGCTCAGACAGGCAGTGGTGGTGTGTCTGTCACTCTCTCAGCCCTTCCACGCTGTGCTAGAGAAGCGCCAGATAAGCAAGGCCCTAGTACAAGAATAATAAAAAAAAAAACCAAACCCAAAGAGACCTTTGCTCTCTCCGTAGCACAAGGCTGCCCAGGGAGGACAGCCCACGCCGGCGCCCAGCCACGACCATCGAGGGAGAAACGCGGGGCAGGCTGCCGCTCCGCCATGCCAACAGGTGCAAGCACCGAGGTTCACCAGCATCACCTGGCTTTGCTGGGGCGCAGCTTCCTTCCCCACCTCTCCCGCCTACTGAGATACCACACAAACATTTTGGTTGGTTAAATAAGGACTTGAGCCATAAGGACACGAGCAGAGATAGGTGTCAGGGAATTGCACAAGAAGGGAAAACGTCAGGAAGGTTTCCGTGTGCTGGATGGGAAGAGCATTCTGGTTTGAAAAGCAGACATTCAGGGGGGTGGAAATGAGGTGCTTTTCTATAGCCAGGAGACATGAGTCAGTTAATCCAACTCCAGCAGCACTAGCGCCATCACCCTGCTCTTCACAAGGGGCACGCTGCCCTTTCCCACCCCGCATCCCGGAGGCAGCACGTACGGACACTGCTCCTGAATGCAACTGCATTCTTCCCTCTTCCGTGGGAGCAAAGCAGCTCCGGCAAACGGGTGATGCTCGGGCCCAGCCGCTGGGCTAGACGGGCGATGCCAAGCAAGGCAGCAGCTCACTGTGCCTGTGTTTTGCCGTGCACAGCCATCCGCTGCAGGCAGACAGAGCCCCCCGGGGACCCCCGGCAGCACAGTGTGGCAGTGAGGGGGATTTTGACCCAGGACTCCTGAGGACAATCCCAGATTTACAGACAGCGCACGCCAAGAATGAGAAAAAGAACCTTTTTTTCCCCCCCAAAGAAACTGCACACTCAAGAAAAAGAATATTAAAAAATTACGAGAGGTGCTGGGCAGGGATTTTTCTAAGGAGCAGCGATTGCCACGTGCTTGAGGGTGAAAGGCTCAAAGCCTTCATCTAAGCTTTCTCTTCCACGCAGCTGCCCACGGCTCCCACTGTCAGCAGCGTCGCCAAGCTCTGGGCCATGACACTGAAGTCATTATCAAAATATTTAGGCCATGGAGAGCCATCCCTCGCCCCTGCCACACAGGCACAGCCGTGGCTCCCAGAGCGCAGGACAAGCTTCGCTTGGACTTCAGCAGGGATGGAGCATCACACGTTTCAGTGAGTTTAAAGTGAACATCAAGTTTAAAGTTCAACTGGATTGAATATTGTCGGGCCACTGCTCTATAAGGAAAGGAGCGGTGTCTTCCCGTTCCTCTTTTCTCCCCAGCTGAAACATTTTAAGAAAACCCTTCAGCTATTCTAAGGGACAAGGCCATGATTTGGTCTTAGCATTGTGGGTTTTTTTTAAATTTTTTTTTGTGGCCATAGTTACAATCAACTAAAGCTTCCCCTGCTTTTTTTCCTCCTCTCTCCCTTTTTTTTTTTTTTCTTTTTAAGCTAAACCAGCAGATTAGCATCTCTCCGTGACACCCTTTCCAGGAATTACATATCAAATCCCTCGTGAATCAAACCGACGAGAGCTGAGCCCGAGTCACTTGAGCCAACTCATGCAAAACCAGCACGGCGGAGGTTCTGCTGGTGGAGCAGAGAGGGGTCTGCAAGTGACAGGGACACTCTCGTGACTTCCAACGGGCCCATCGCTGTGAAAGCCAGGCTTATAAGGCAGCTGCACAACATTTAACAATTAGCCTTTTATTACCCACGTTTCAAAACAGAGCATTTATAGTCCGTAGCGTGTACGGCACTCATGCCACCATGATAGATCAGATAACCCAAATTCAGCTTTTTAAGCCGTATCTTAAGAAGAAAGGAGAACGACATCATAAAAGGCAGGCTTGTGGCTTGCTGTGGCACAGGGCTGGGCGTTATCTCTCCAGGAGCGGGCACGGAGAGCCGTTTGAAGGCGAGCCCAAGCGAACAAACCCCTTTTCTGCCGCGCTGGGGGCTGCGGCAGCCCCTGCTCCCGCCGGGGACAGCCCATCCCCACCCTGCGAGGAGAAAGCCTTATCGGGGAGCCAGTGTCCCCATCAGCGCGCTGCGAAGCGGAGATAGCGCTTCACAAGCGGCACGAGCCCAGCAAAACTATGCCACCGCAAGAACGGCAGCGAGTCCCAGGGCTCCTTCCAGCAGAGCCCGCGCTCCTGTAAGATCCAGCCCGTCCCCTGCTAGAGCAGGAATTCCCAACGCCCAGAAGAGCCCTTGCATATCTATTACCGCTGACATTAATGCGACTACCTGCAACAGTAACTGCTGCACCAACTAATGGGTTTTGCAGGACTGCGATGTGCTTCAAGCGGCTCCAAGCATCCGCTGCTGGCTTCGCCCCGGGCATCCGCATGGCCCCGAGATCCGCAAGGCTCGGCTTCGCGGGGGTGCCGCTGCCGCTTCTCCCCCCCGGCACACGCAAACAGGTGTCGATTTTGAACCCATAAAGCCACAGCCATACATTTCATGAATTGCAACTTGGGTGTTTTTGAAGAAAAATAACTTTTTAAGGCTGTTTGGGAAGGGTCTGAGTTAGGAACCTGTATTTTTATAGGCCCATAACCTTAGAGGCGCTACAGACTTCCCAGGCTAGTACACACTGACCACAGCTCCCGACTGCTGGCCTAACGACTGATTCTTCAATCTAATGAGCTTTGGGTGAGGCGGGTAACAAAGCACGCTCAACATGCAGCGCGTTGCTATCTACGGGCTGCTATCGCTTCCGTATCTTACCCACTGCGCTTACCAAAACCAAGGCATTAATAGAACGAGAGCTAGAAAGAAACAGTTTCTCCCCACCCCCTTCCTACTTTTCAGCTTCATTACCCTCTGCAACGCATTTCACTGTTTCCTCATGCAATCAGGTCCTCTTCTGCTAAAAAAAAAAAAAAAAAAAAAAAGCATGCCTTTGTATAAAAATAGGGAAATCCCAGTAGTTTCCACTGGCTGCAGGTTTCTTAAGGTCTGCTGTATACATTTCAGGCTCCACTACAGATTTGATTATTTTTAATTAATATATATTTAAATCGAGCCTGTTCTACTTTTGCCAACGCTGTGTCAGACCAGTTCAGGTTTGCCCAGCTGAGTGCACGGGGAGACCAAGACACGGCTCCCCAACACCGTTCTGCGGGGCAGTCACCCTCCCCAGTACAACCATTACCCAGCTGAGCCCTCCTTCCTCCTCCAACCTGCTGTCATAAAACCAAAACCTAAACCTACTAAAATGAGCGTGTTTTCTCTTCCATCCACATCTAAGTTTCTCCCAGGTCAGACTATCCAGTGTACAAATCCCATCCCTTCGCACTGCTCGGGGATGACAGGCTCTTGGGAGCGGGTACAACATCTGGCGGGTAGGGCAGGATGCAGGCACAGGCGGATTCTATCACCTCCCCGCGCTTCCGTGTGTGGAAAAGCGGCGGAAGACAGGCAGGAACTTCCTTCAAACATCCTGAAACTCTCCTGGCTGTACAAACACCCTGACTTGCTCTAAACGATCGCTTTTGCGCGAAGAGAAAATTGACTTTAAAGTGACTTCAAGAGAACGATTAAAGTTGTTCGTTGTGTCGCGGCCACCTACGTCCTTGTTGCGCACAAGCGGGTTGATTTGTTTGTTTGGGGCTTTTTTGGCAGCTGAGCAGAACGAGAGGGCAAGCCTCTTCTTTCACAGCTCCATCCCATCGGCATCACCACCTAGGGTAGCACTCCAGACTTAGAAAGACAAAGGAAGACAATATGCAAGTTAAATCTTAGCATGGCAGGAAACTACGTCTCTGCAATAATGCTACTGGCTATTAACTAAAATAAGGCTTTCTAGCACATGGCACCCAAATAATTTGGGATTCTTAAACAAACAAAATCTTGCACGAGAACTCTTCAAAAACCAACCATGCCCATTCACCAACAAGGATGGAGAACAGGAGGAGAAGAGATCAAAGATGGAGAATTAAAACTTTACTAAGAAGAATAATATAGCCCTTTGATTTCTCTCAGAACATTAACACCCATCCCGATCAACCATGTTAAAACATCTCAAAAGCAGACAGTCACCTGAATGTACTAGTTATAGACGGTTATAAACACGTGGTCTGCACTGTGTCATTCTCTATAATTCACATTCTCATTTGGGTCAAAATGGGGATCAAAGGAGATGGAAGTTGTTGAAGATGAAGAGATGTTATTACCTGGCAGGCTGACATCCATAGCCTACAGTCCATAAAGTTACTCTGATAATTTTCTTTTTGGTGTGAGGCTGGAGTTAATAGCAGAGGCATGCAGATACGACAACGGACTTAAAAACCAAACCAGCCACTTACAAAGTAGCTTTATTCTGAAAGTTATCTACTTTGGATATGTTATACATGTTTAAAACAGAAAGGAT
The DNA here is from genome assembly GCF_964199755.1 of Larus michahellis. NCBI lineage: Eukaryota > Metazoa > Chordata > Aves > Charadriiformes > Laridae > Larus > Larus michahellis. The sequence continues at coordinate 10,529,726 of NC_133906.1, read as the reverse complement.
TTACATCAGTTATTCTTCTAAGTTTTCATTTGTCTCAGAAGCCTATTAACTTATTCTACAACGTTTACCTTGTTCCTATCATTGCATGAGAAACCTACCCAAATGTAAGCAAATAATTATCCATGAGAAGAGTGAACGTTGCCATATACAAATGGGTTTCCAATGCATAACACCAAGTAAACTGCTAACAGAAGCACTGATTACTACCGGTGCTACTTTTGGAAGGATAAATATATTGGGGATTTAAATATGATTTTTAGGAATCACATTTTATTAGAAGATAGGATCCGTCACCAGAGACTTCCACTCAATGGATACTTAGGGCCCTTTTTTTTTTTTTTTAGAGAGTTTTATCAAATAACATGACAGAGACAACAAATAAGTACAACAAATCCGAGGACAATGTGGTAAGACACCTCTGTCTTGACCTGCAACCAAGCAGCTCCCTTCCTGGCCTTCTCTTTAGTCACTACTTATTTCTCAATGCTGAAGAGGCAGTATCTTCTTATACGATCTAACAAGACCATCATCAAAAACCAGCTGCCCAGCAGCCAATTCGCAACCCCAGCTCCAAATGAGGTTTGTAAGGCAGGTCTCCTGAAGAGCCTGGATCCCCGACCTGCTCCTGCAGCCAGCCCCGACCAAAAGCCCTGTCTCTCAGCTGCGGGACAGGAGACCAGGGGATGTCAGAGCCGGTAAAAGCAATAACGCTGTTGCTTTGGAGTGCAAAGTACGGTGGCCTTTAAAACTCCCATCCTTTAACATAAAGGTTAAACATTCATAGCACTGGACGTGTCCCCACTCTCAAGGAGCTGGGCTCCTCTTCTCCCTCTGAGTTTCCTGCCGGCGAGGGCCACAGGAATACAAATAAAGTCACCCCTGGAGGCTCGCAAAACTTGGAGGCAGCCCTGCGACTGCTGCCTTCCAAGAAACCTCCCTCCATTCATTGCACCGACAGCCTTGGCAGGGAACACCTCGTCGCCTTACAAAAGCATCGCTCTGAAAACAGGCGACTTAAGGGGAAAAGAGGGGAGGGAAAAAAAAAAAAAAAAAAAAAAAAAAAAAAAAAAAAGAGAGAAGCTTCTCTCCGTCCTTTCCCCTGCCCCAAGCCCAGCTCTGCGCCCCCAGCCGACTCGCTGCCTTCGCCCCCCGTCCCTCCCGCTCCCCGCGGCGGAGCTAACGGGACGCACGGAGCCGCAGCCGGTCCCAGAAGGGTTTTTTACCCCCTGCCAGGGCGGCTTGGCGAGCGGGGAGCCTGCGGACAAGCCCCCCCAAGCCCCCCAGACCGGGGACGCAGGTGCTTCACCATCACCACCCCCCCCCCGCCCCGGGTCTCCCCCCGCCGCCGACCCACCTTGTAGACCTTGCCGAAGGCGCCGTCCCCCAGCTCGCCCACCACCTCCCACACCTCGCCGGGGTCCAGGTCGCGGCGGACGTGCTCGTACTCCTTGGACCGCCGCTTCTCGAAGGTGGAGAGGCGCAGGATGCGGCGGAAATTAGCGAAAGCCATGTCTGCGGGGCCGTGCGGGGCCGCCGCCGGGAGCCGCCTCCCGCGCCCTGCCCCGGGGGAGGACGGAGCCGCCGGGGGAGCAGCGAGGCGAGAGCGGGGCCGCCTCCAGCCGCGCACATGGAGCCGGCGCCGCTCCACCTGCTGGCCTGGCTACCGCCCACCCGCCCCATTGGCCGGCCCCCGCCCGCCACGGCCCGCCCCGGCACGGCTCGGCTCGGCTCGGCTCGGGAGTCGCCTATCTCCTCGCCACCGCATCCCCCCGGCCCAGCAGGAGGAGGCGATCCCATCGGGGGAGCCCGTCGGGGGACGATGCTGTCCCGCTTTGGTCAGACCCCACCTGGAGCGCTGCGCCCAGCTCTGGGGCCCCCAACACAAGAAGGACGCGGACCTGTTGGAGAGGGTCCAGAGGAGGGACACAAAGATGATCAGGGGGCTGGAGCACCTCTGCCGTGAGGACAGGCTGAGCGAGCTGGGGGTGTTCAGCCTGGGGAAGAGAAGAGACCTTGGAGCCCCTTCCAGTACCTAAAGGGGCTACAGGAAAGCTGGAGAGAGACTTTTTACAAGGTCATGTAGCGATAGGATGAGGGGTAATGACTTCAAACTGGAAGAGGGTAGATTTAGGTTAGATATCAGGAAGAAGTTCTTCACTATGAGGGTGGTGAGACACTGGAACAGGTTGCCCAGAGAAGCTGTGGCTGCCCCATCCCTGGAGGTGTTCAAGGCCAGGCTGGATGGGGCTTTGAGCATCTTGGTCTAGTGGGAGGTGTCCGTGCACAGGGCAGGGGGTTGGAGCTAGATGATCCTTAAGGTCCCTTCCCTAAACCGTTCTATGATTCTATGCTAAAAACAAATAATGTTGAAGATCTGGAAGGAAACTGAAAGGGAAACTGAGTCTGAAACTCCTCCGTGGCTGCCGTCATGTTCCTGCATGCCCAACATAGGGAGCGTGGCGAGCCAACAGCATCTGCACCGGCTGTGCTTCATCCCATGGGCTGGGCTGCTGGGGGACGAGCAAAGAGACACATCTCCGAGTGTAAAAACGTAATCCTAAACTGCCTTGGCAACAGAGGGACGTTTCCTTCTTCCCCTAGTTCGTCTCATGTGAAAATAGCCAAACACAAATATTTTAAAAACTCCCAGTAGCAGGAATTCGAGTGTATCAGCACTGCAGGAACCCATCATGAATTTGTTTTAGAGAAGATGTGACCCAACTGGTGTCAAGTGTGAAGGTTCGCATCCTCTCCCTGGCAAAACTTCAAATCCTCTGAAAAACCAACTTGAAATCAAGCATTAAATGGGGACATCTAGGGGAAATACCCGACGGTGCAGCCACGCTTTGGAATATCTTTGTTTTTAACAGAGGGCTTAGTGGTAAATGGTTGTCCATGCAAACCTCAATGATACCAACACCACTTACACCAGCGGGTGTATTTTGCCCCACAGACATGGCCCATTAACGAGCCGAAGGGGGAGATACGGGAGCGGATGCGTTTGCACACTCCATGCTGATGTATAATGCAGGCAAAACTCAGCATCTCGGTTTGAGAACATCTGGGCTTGGGGATTTCTCGTTAGTTCCCTGATATACTGTACCCTGCAGTGTGGGGGCTGACTGTCGCCTCCCGTTGTCTTTTCTGTTAAGAAAAAAATGCGTTTATCCTGGTATGATCAGCCCTCACATTTCCATTGAGAATTTCCCGATACCGATGCTTGAAATACTGTTTAAAACTCTGGTTTCTGGAAATTTACGGCTGTACGAGAATTTCAGCTGCTGTTTTTCAAGAAAGTTTTGTGTTCCCCTACTTCGCCCCTTTTCCCCACTGAGTTGTAGGAAAAACAAGCTGAAAATGCAACCCGCATATACACCTGAAGCAGAAAGAAGCTCAAAATAATTGAGCACTTTTTTTCACCTAATTTCATGGCTTTGGGATCTGATACAGTGTGTGAATTTGTCAATACTGGAGCGAGAACAGAATAGAGCAGAATTAGAGCAACTACTTTGAAAATTTCTTACTTTTAATCTCAGTTTTTCCCGTGTTTAAGCTATCAATTTTTTTTAAGTTATCATTCTTATTAATAATAGTATTTTTACCTTATGGTACTGGGGGACTTGGGCATTGTACACAACCATAGGAACATTGCTTGGATGGGACCCCCAGAGCTCATCGAGGCCAGCTTCCCGCTTGGAGCAGGAGCGTCACCAACACTGGCCTGGGTCGGACGGCAATCTGTCCAGCGGAGTCTTGAAAAACCTCCCAGGATGGAGCAGATGTGACCTCCCGGGGTTACCTGCTCCAGGGCACATCACCATCCTGAGGGAGGGGTTTTCCTAACGTCCCACTGGACCTCCCAAGCTGCTGCCTGTGGTCATTGTCCCTTGGTCTGTCATCTGCATCCCTGATAAGTGTCATCTCTATAATTTCCCCTACAAGAGCTGTGGGCACGTATTGGGGATATCTGTCCTTACAAAGTGCTGTAAGGATATGGAATCCAAGATAAATCCTACGCCAAAGGGCTTGCAGCATAGGTAGAGGTCTACCCTCTATCTGAGGGTAGACTGAGCAGATCGGGGCTCAGAGAGATGATTTCTCTACTGGCATAAATTTTGCAAACTTAAGCTACCCCTTCCAAAGCTTCCAAGCAACTCTGATTCAGCACAGCATTTTGAGGGCTGTGGCATTTTTTTATCCAGCGCTTGATACACAGATTTGCTCTCTCTTGGCTCCGTGGCCAAAGGGAATCAGCCATTTGAATTCTTTCCACTCATTTCTTGCAGAAAGCTCACAGATGTCAAACCAAGTCATCAAACAGGTTAATTATCTATTTGTGAATTACTTATTCTTACTATTCCTCCAGTGATAAATAAGAGAAAGAGAATATAAACTCCAGAAATGCAAAAAACTTTGCAAATCTGCCCCAAGCTCCTGGGAGCAGCCTTGATCCAACGGACAGATGGTCATGAGCATCACCATTGCATTGACCATGACATCCCAGAGTGAGCAGAGTCCTCAGCAGCACGCGTTAGCAGTGGGCATTGCGGCCCAAGGAGAAGAAGCAAGACTACGTACAGCCCAGCGTTTTAAATGCTGGCTTACAGGGGGTCTTGTCAACCAAAGTAAGTCAGTGGAATTTGATTTTATTCGTATTATTCCTGGTATAGGTTAGGGGTAAGGAATGAAGAGCACTTTCAATGGTTGTTGGGCCGGATTGGACTCGTTGTGGGTTGGAAGAGGAATGGGTGATAAACACTTTAAATAAAGATAAGAGCAATGCAGCTTCCTAACAGCTAACTTGAACAAGAAATTGGGCATTCGAAAGCAGCCGTCTCTGAGCTGTAGCTCCCAGACACGTTGCACAGGACGCTGTCAGGTACTGGAACCTAAATATCAAAGCCCTGGCTGAGGAAAAGCAAAGCCCTGGAGCGGCTGCTGCGTAGGACCTCCTCAACACGCTTTGGGGTACCACTTGTCTGCGGCCGAGATTTGCATTGCAGCCTAAAATAAATCCTTAAGTCTGTGCTATCTATCTTGCACATTTTAATCAGATTTAATGCTCTTGAGCATTGTAAGAATAATTTCTGTCACTTGAGTTTAGTACGTATTACCCCTTAATGCTGAATGGAAGGGGAGCCTTTGCCACCGTGCTCGAGTGGAATTCTTGAAAATGTGGGAAAAGCACTGAAGGCGTGGGATGGAGGTCGCCTCTGGTTCCAGGGCAGAATTTTCCTTCTGTGAGGGGTCATTGCCATGGCGCTAATCCTGTTTCGCTGACCTTCCACGGCCAACCGAGATGAAGCTGACAACTGGGTGTTTTCTGCAGCGTCTGTGTTTCGGTGAAGTATCCCGCTTGCTGCCGGTGAGAAACGCTGTGGCACTGGCAGAGCACGTCCAGCTCCTGGATGTTCATCGAAAGAATGACCTGAACAGTAAGTACTTCTCAAAACGAGATATTGGCATTAATGCTCTAAAATTACAGGCCCTGTGTGATGTTTTGAAAAGGGATACAGAGAATGCTACATCGCTTAGGATTTAAAACCAGAGATTACAGACATTACAAATATTGCACTCCAGATGTTACGACGAACGCAGCACTCTGTACTACTAATTAACTAGCAGCTTGGTTAACACAAACGCTTGGCAATACCCCAGAAAGCTTTCACATACAGCGCATCTCACCAGCTCCTCCCTGCCCTGTCCTGCCCTGGCTGCTCCGGGAGGTTACATGGCCCAGCTGCTCCTGCATCGGCTTCTGACCCATGTCTGGCTCAGGGGACCGTGCAGAGCCCCTGAGACGCATTTTCACCTCGCATCGAAGGTACTGCTTTCCCCTTCCCCCTTCCATTGCCTCCTTCCCTGTTTGTGAGACACAAAAGAGCCAAGAGCCTATGAAACCTGTTTGATTTTAGAGTATTATCGTCCCCCGCGTCCCAGCAGCACGCAAAGCCCCCAGCTCAGGCGTGCTGGTACTGTCCAAACGCAATAACCAGGTCCTGGCACAACGAGCAGATAATTGCCACAGGGAAAACCCAGGCCAGCGCTGGAGGAGATCTTTACAGCTGTGCAAGCGAGATGCCAGGAACACGGGGCAAGAGGGGGTTTCTGGCTCACTGAAGCTAATTCCTTAGTACTGCAGCAACCTCACCGTGTAATCCTTTCCATAAACCCATCGTTGTTAGGAAGCAGGTGGGTTTCTTGCCAACACTGTCCTCCACATGAGGCTGTTTGCAACCCCTCGTCTGCGGCTTCGCGGCTTCCCCACCTCCCGCCTGCAGTTCTCCACTCCATTGCCGTGATTTTGCAAACCCCCCCCCACAGCCCAGTGCTCCAGCTCGAATGATGCCTCTTCCCATGGATTTACCCCACTGGCAGAGATTTAATGGGAGCAGAATCAGGCCAGGCTGCAGATTTTTTTAGCAGGGGCTGTTTGTCCTCCGTGTTCGTGCTTGGGGGAGTTTGAGGGAAACGTTGGATCTGGAGGTTTGGCTCCTCTGCACTGGAAAAGATTAAACAGGACCTAAAAAGAATTGCAAGTGGATCATGAGTTAAAAGTGACACCTCCAAAAGAGAAATGGGTTCTTTTCCAACAAACCAGAAACATTGGAACAAGTCCTTTTTTCCTGCAGGGGTGGGGTGGAAGAGGAGAAAGACAGAAAATTACGAGCACTTCAACATTGCCTTCTATGCAGAAATCACATATACCTCTTCCATAAATCCGGCCATCTTATTAATACTGTCTATGAGTTCTGAACAGCATCTCTTGTCTGCTACTGTGTTTTAATTGCCTGTGCAACCTGTCTGAGAGCAGCGGGCATTTAAAATAAAATAAATCCTGCTAATTGTTGCTCACAGCTTTGTGCAGACGAAGCCTGAGAGCTCACTGTTTTCCAGATCTGCAGTTTTATTGCTTTCTCCCATATGCGACAAACCTGAAGAAGGACCAGATCATACCGCTGTTTGACTTGCTGGACCGAAACGTGAGGGGCAGGATTTACTTTAATTTGCTTTGAGTACAACACACTTTGAGGTGTACGTGGTGGCACGCATCCTTCTGTCCCATGAGGTGCGTAACCTCCAGGTCCTGGAGTTGGTACAGGGACATCTGCACCATCCAACACCCCCGGAAGGGGAATCAGCTCACTGGAGCTGGTCTTCGCTTATGGAATACAAGGGAAGGAGAAGGTGCCTGGGTCTGGATGTGGCTGCGATGCTGCTGCATAGAAAAAGAAATCAGGAAATAGGAGGCCCCCCTGTTAATACCAACCTTCCTCCTCTGAGATAAATCCATCCCTGAACATTTTGCAAGGTAGGAACCATCCAAACTCTCCTCCCAGCTCAGGCTGTCCATCTTAGTTCTCCAAAAAACAAGTCTTTGGCTGTGTCTACTTGTTGTCTACAGTTTTCACCCATCGGTTCTTGCCAGCTTGTAGGTGCAGCACGTGCCGATGCCCTTCAGCCTCCCCAGCATCACCGACAGCCCATGCTGGGAGAGACCGGTGCCTTTTCAGGGAAAAGCAGCGAGGACGGCGGGCTGCGGCGAGGAAGAGGGGTGGTAAAGCCAGGGTTACCCCCAGAGCTCAGCCCTGCTGCTGGACGCGGCCTGCAGCTCCGCTCGGGAGCAGACACCCAGCTGAGGACCGGCGCTGCTCGTGGGACTCAGGGTGGGAAGGAGAGGATCCAACGGTGGGACATAGCTCTGTGAGTCAGTTGGCACACGGGAGGGATGGAAAAGGAGCTCGCAAAGTGGCCTTGGAGCTTGGCTGGCTGTCGGTAGCCCTCCCCAAACCCAGCAGCCGCCTGCTCCTGCCTGGCTCCGCGGCAGGAAGCACCAGGATTTTGGTATTTCCTGCGGGCGCGACTAGCAGGAGGTCACCTTTATTCTCTGGACAGGAGCACCCGGTTGGTATTCCACATATTCTTTCCAAGCAGGAAATCGGTGCTTATCGTCTGCTTCTAAACCTTTCTGCCCCGAAACAGAACCCTCTCGAAAAGCCGTTCGTCCCCCAGCACGCCAGACCTGCCTTTCAACTGCTGGATGGGGATGGGGATAATCTGGTTGACTTTAATGAGTTTGAAGCCACAAGGTTTCTCTTCAACATCCAGAAAGAGGAACTTAAGATATTCAAGGTCTTTGATGTTTCTAGGGGTGAGGTAGAATTAGAGAAATTGCAGTCCAAAGAGAGGCCGCGAAAATGCCCCTAAATTCAAAATTATTCCTTGGGATTAATTTTGCACTGCAGCCCACGGCCACTTCTCACTCAAACCCGAGCTTCCCTATTGACTTCAGGAGCGGGCCTTTGGTGACTTACCGCATGGTCTAAATTGATAAGGTTTTAACACTAAGATGCAACGAGAAGAAATAGTTTTTTTTGGGGGGGTAAACTGGGCATATTCCTCTGTCTGAGGACACTCTAATGGGAGGAGGTGGGCAGATGTGCCTTTATTTAGCTATTTTCTTCTGAGTTTTGCTGTGGCCTCTCATTATTTTCTGAGCTCTCTGCAGTCCATTCTCAGAGCTGCTGGCCGGGGGTTACCGCCGTGGGGCACACCTGAACTGCAGACTCCTCCTAGAAACATTACATGTGCCGCACCTTGGCTTATGCCTGTGCCATGGAGATGCCGATGCCCGATAAGAGCCCCAGGGGAAGCCCTTTCTCTTCTCCTAACCCAGCTCCAGGTTCCAAGGAGAGGCCGTAGGGATCTCGTCCATCCCTGCCCCATGGCGGGCAGCAGCTCCCTGCTAGCAGAAAGGGAACAAAGCCGGTAACGTGATCTCCTCTCCAGCTCGGCATTTACACCGTCCTCCTTAGGGAGCTGCAGGCACTCGTCCCTTGCCAATTTGCTTTTGCCACCAGCTCACCTTTGTCCCTGCCTGGTCACAGGTGATCTTTCACATCTCTCCCTGCTCTGAAGCCCTCTCTGATTAATGACCACCTGCAGCTACAATGGTAGGGAATCAGTCATTAATACACAGTCATTTCTTATGTCCATCACAGCTTCACGCCGTCCTCGTGACTTCAGCGTCTCAGCACGCTCCAGGAGCACATTTAGCAAGACAGCCGTTAGCAACTGAGGGACATCCCTTCTCTTCCCCGTCCTTTCTGCTGCCTGGTTCCTAAGTTATTGTTTGTGTTGATAATTCTCCTCTCGGTGTTCCACCACCAGTGTCCTCTTCAATCCTTCGTTACAGGCCGTCGCTGCACCTCTCCTGTAGCCCTGCGGGGCTCCCAGCCCGTTTCCTGTGTGGTTTAGCGGCGCAGAGAGGTATCAAAGCCTCCGTCCCGCTCCGGGGCTGCAGATAGTTCTCTAATGCCTTTGGAGTAGTTTCCTGGAATAAGCGGTTTCAGCCCTGAGTCTCATTGATCCCGTCCTTTCATCTCCAGGCTGCCTGATGAAAAGGCCGCGTTAAGCAGGAGCAGCGTGGCTGTGATACAGCCGCGAAGGCACCTCGCTCCCCCATCCACCCCGTAACCCCAGCTGTTGTGAATCACTCCAACATCTGCAAGTCATTACAAACGGCCGAGAAACAGCCGCGTGCCAGGGAGGTGCCCCATTAGCCCCTAACATGCTCGGGATGAGCCAGAGGCAATCAGTGGAAACCAATTTCTTCTGAGTCGGATGGGAAACTGGAGGAAGTTAGGGAAGGGGATGAGAGCCTGGACTCGGGGTCTTTCTCTGAAATAACTGTTCATATTGGGCAAAGCTGCCTTGCTAAGCTGGGGGTCTATCTCCTCTCCAAAACTATCCGCTCAACTATAGGGAATTCACGATGTTTGCAGTCTTCTGCACTGACAAACAACAACAAAAAGAGGAGAGGGACCATGAACAGCCTCCCAGCAGAATCAGCGACCTCCCAGCAGACCAACAAGAACCCTTTACCCAGCTGGCAACAACAAGCCTCGCTTCTCCATCCCCCTGGGCTCAGCTTACAGCCGCCAGATAGATGTACCGGACTTGCAGAAAATTAACAAATTGAAGCGCTGCAGAAAAGCAATCGCCTGTTCTGTTTTCTCCACTGCGCGCCAGCAGGGGTGAGCACCGGAGACTGGTGTGTGAGGAGGAGGAAGGACTGATGCAACTTGGACTTCGGTCTCGTGCCTCTCAGCTCTCCCCGCTACGATAGCTGCGTCATCTGGGGATTTTAGCGACAACCCCTTCCTCTCCCCTACCTTACACGCTGGTTTAGTGAACACCCTCCTCCCCAGCGCTGCCGTTTCGCCAGGGTCAGACGCACAGAAAGCAGGACTGGTTTGCGATGGGGCAGACTGGTCTCTGAGGCGGCAGCCACTGATGCCGGCAGCTCCCCGCTCCGCATCCCCCACCGGCGCGCCCCGGGCTGGGGCAGCTCCCCAGGAACAGCCCAATGACAGGAAACCCTGTTTGCTTTGTTAACGAAACCACCTAATTAAGTCCATGTGGAGAGAAAGCAAGAGAGGCTGGTTAGTTTCTCCTGCTAAATATTGACTGTTTACCCTTTGGGCACAGCAATCCAGTGAATTTATTTCCCCCTCTCACCTTACACGCAGGGCATCACATCCAAACTCGCTGCCATTAGAGAGCTGCCCTAATGAAGCAGCATGGCTATGGCATAAGGGACTAATTAGAATAGAAAATTCCAGTCTCCGAGTGCCGCCACTGACCTCCCATGACGTGAGGTTTTGGACACCTGTAAGGTGGCATCCCACCTCCCAGACCTTTGCAACTGCTCCCAGTCCAGAGAAAATAAACTAAGCAGCCGAAATCCCAACTTGCTGGGATTATTCAAGGAAAGTGAGAACACAATGAACAACTCTTTGCAGAGCTCAGTGCCTTTTCCTAAGTTACCCTGATATTTTTAGCCCAGATTTAGAGGGACCAGCCACCCCGAGCTTTCCAGCCAGATGCTCCCTACAGCATCCAGGGTGACTCCGGAGTTTCTGCACCGACCAGGGCTGTTGACCTGGTGTAAGAAGCAGCAGAACCAGGTCTGCAGTTAAAGACCATTTCCCTTGGTGCTGTCTCTGGAGCCCAGCGCCGGGTATTAACACAGCACCGGGTCCGCAGGAGCGCAGACCGAGCGGGCTGGGAGCGTTGGCCAAACTGGGATGCAGCTTTAGCCAGCAGAAAGCAATTAGAGCTTGGCACGGGGCCGGGAGCGAAGGCACAACATCTACCACAGAGCAGAAACCCGCAGGCTGGTCGTAGCATGTTATGCGACGTCATATAGAGAGATATAGCTCAATGAAATACGAATATAGGCACAATACAAACATTAATTGTATGTTAGTTAGGAATAAAACCACAGTAATCTATATAACATAGCTCTATAAACCATATATAGTCTTCTCCCCTGAGCTCTAGACTGTTTAGCTTGAAGGGACCTACAAGGATCACCCAGTCCAACTGCCCGAGCAATTCCGGGCTGACCCAGTTAAAGCCTGTTGTTACGGGCATTGTCCAAACACCACTTCAACACTGCCAGGCTTGGGGCAGTGACCACCCCTCTAGGGAGCCCGTTCCAGTGTTTGCTCACCCTGTCGGTAAAGAAATGCTTCCTCGTGTCCAGTCTAAACCTCCCCTGGCACAGCTTTCAACCTTTCCCACCGTGTGTCCAGGGGGATGAGCACCTCCCTCTCCACCCCACCAGGGGGATGAGCACCTCCGTCTCCACCCCGCCGCCCGGATGCTGTAGGCTGCGAAGCAGCACTCGATTTCACTGCTTGCAGCAAAGACTGAGAAAATTTCAACTCTTCTGCACTTTCGACCTAGAAACCACATCCTTTCGGGGTTTTGCTTAGGTCAACACTCAGCCTGGAGTTCCCCAGCCCGTTTCATACACCAAAAGGTGCTACAGCTGCAGAGCAGAGACAGTTTGGTGTGGTGGGGAGTGGGTACGCACACATGCGACAACACGAGACGGACATCCCTCTTACTGCTTGACAAGCGACCACACTTTGGTCAACGAGAAGATGGGTCAACGAGAAGATGGGTAAAGAAAGATCACACGTAGTTCTATGATCCTGGTCTTTGAGGACATCAGCTCTAGCTCTGAGAACTTCTCCATGCTGGTGGAGGTGGAAGCAGGGTTGTCTCATGGGTCAGAACAAATGGCTATAAACAAGCCCTTGCACCTGTTATTTCACATATATACATATACACACGCATTAAGGGAATAGGTATATATAAGAGAGATTATATATACTCACACATACGAAAGGAATATATATATATGGGACAAAGCTAAAAAGTTCCAGGAAAATCACATGCTTGTTTGTTTTTAACTCACATCATAAATTCCACCGTGAAATTATCCCAAGATTAAAAAAAAAAAAGAAAAAAAAATTGAAATGTTTAGCTGGGATAACATCAGAGCCAAGCAGCCTACAAAAAAATTATTCCTACTCCTCTGATACATTAGGTAGTTAATCAAGACTGTAAAAGTGGTGACCTGAATTAAGACAACATGTCAGTTAATGTAATTATAGGACAATTAGGCAGATCCGTTATTTCGCGCTGTTCGCCACGGCGCCAGAAGCGCGTCTGCGGGCGGGGGGAGCGGGGGACGGAGGAGGTTCTCGCTGGATGGCTGAGCCCGTCTCCAGGCCCTGCATTCTCCACCGACCACACGCCTTATTTGCAAGAGAAAACGTTGTCACACGCAGAAATTATCCCCAAAACGTGCCTCTAAGGTATCAGACAGGTAATGAAAAAGTCGTAGAGCGCCAGCTCAGCATTAAAAGCCCTACTGAAGAAATGTAAAAAGAAAAACAACACTGAGTTTATTTCTTAAGGCATGGCATTTCCAGGATTACTTTTATTTTTTAAATGCAGGGGGGAAAAAAGATTATCTTTTTTGTTTTAAATACAGGAGATTTTGTACAGCATTTCTGATATAAGGTCATGATGGTTTGCTCTCAATGGTAAAAGACCTTCGCTAGGTTAAAAAAAAAATTTAAAAAAAATCACATAATTTAACAGTCTGAAGACAACCTACTTGTGCTTTGCAGCTGATTAAAAATATGTGCACACACTACTGCGATACGTCAACCGAGGAACAGAGGTACAACATAAAAATACATGATGCATTTTAAAAATTACCTGATGTTCACAGCATCTTTATATTGGCCTAGAACTCTTCATCGATGGAAGGAGCCAGGGAGGGGGAAAAAAAGTTAAAAAGCATGTTTTACACAACCGGTCTATTTGATTCTAAAAGATTTTATAGAAGTTACAGGGGGGGCAAAAAAAAAAAAAAAAAAGGTCACGTCACTGGAATCCCCTCGTCCTTGTTTCGCTGCGTGTTGGAGCTGTGCATTTTCTGTGTCAGTACCGAATCCAGCACCGTATCCTACGTAATACAAGTGTTTGTTACATGGCACACACAAACAAACCGCATACAAAAAGTTTTACCATAAAAATGAAGATATTTATTCAAGAAGTACAAATTTGATGGTACCAGCCATCTTTGAAAGCCATTACCATGAGTCAGAGAGGACACAAACCGAAGTCTCTTGCTCAGAGCACATGAAAGCAAGTGTCTTACAAATTGCCAGCTAACGCCGTCATTTCAATCATTGCTCAAAAGCCACCTCCGCTTTTTAAACATTCCCTGGACTTGAGAGAGGCACAAATAGGGTTTTTAATACAAGACCAGTTAGTTATTTTAATAAAGCCATCAGCTAAAATTTATTTTGTTTTAAATTTCCTTAAACTGTCTCCAGCCTTTGACTGGATTCGAATTTCCTAAAGCAAAAAGGGACTCGGGAACGAGCAGGTGCAGAATTTTTGGAGCTCAAGACAAACTAAAAGTTTTAAGGCAGGAGTCAGGATTTTAAGTTCTCTATTTGCCCCATGGCTCTGATCAAATGGTCTTCATCTGTAAAACATACAAATACAGAGTTCTACTGGATAAATACCCAACAAGCGGTCCTGCTGGGAGCGCAGGAACATACTTCTTCATGGAGAGTCCAGTGGACACGTTTATTAAAAGTCTCAAAGTCCCCGGTAAGAAGCCCGCTGGTTAAAACATCTCCAACTATTTGACTTTTGTAGGCTCAGTGGCACGTATCTCCCTTGGAAGGAGAGCTCTAGCTCCATCTCCTATGAACAAGAGCAACACACACGCGGCTACAGAGCATCTAAGTGGATGAAATATGGAAGAGGAGAGCCATTTGCAGAACAGAGCAATCAAAAACACTCTATGGAAAGGAAAAGTCTTAAAGCAGGCAGACTTGTATATACAGTCATTACCCAACAGAAGTGTTTGTAGCTGCAGATATAACAGCAGGACATTCATCTTCTTTGGGAGAAGACAGAAGCGCGGTTGCCGGGAAGTTTAACTCAAAGGCTTCCTAGATGAGTTCACTTGGAAGGCAGACCACCAACACCTAGTGGGTTCCAAGCAGGTATTTTTTTTCTTTTTCCAAGAAAGTTGCAGAGCGGACGAAGATCATTCCCCCCACCCAAAGCAAGTTTTCAAAAACGCCTTTCTCAAACACGCTACATCCTACTCCAGGAGAGCACAAGCTGTCCAAGAGCTGCCAGCCATCATCCAGGAGGGAGGCAGAGTTACAGGGGAAGCTGTGAAGGGCAAAGAAAAAAAAAAAAAAAGCCCCTTTTTTTCTAACAGAGCCGACTTTCATTTCAACATAACAGGATCTCAGCAGCGCAGTGAAAACGCCAACAAAAATCTTTTTTTTTTTTTTTTTTTTAAATGTAAACTTTCTCTGCATAAGGTGCAGGGTGTTGGATGTATTTACAGTGACATAGAAAAGAGTTTGTAAAATACAGCTCAAGAGTCAGAAATGTAGCTACCACTTACGCTTCTGACGAAGACAGAAATGGAGAAACGTACAGCATTCAATTCGGCAACACTTACACGGCTAAAATGCTTTCAAAACTCCATGGCTAAAAGCATCCCACCATTGTAACAAACTAAGATAGTCGGGTTTTTTTAATAGTTTTTCAAAAATTTTTACATTATTTACTAACAACAGATATATATGCAGAAGCATGTCATACTACAGCAATATTTTATCAACCTGCCATCTGCCTTACCAAGGTTACGCGCGTTGCCATGTGTCACCTTGTCGCTCCAAGGAGCCCCCTTCCTCTCCTCCCCAAAGCAACTTCGGAACTTTCTGTGAAAGGCAAAGAGGAGCTGGGTTTTGTTTGGTTGCTCCTGGGGTGAGAGTTTTTGTTTAATAGACGCCCAATACTTTTAGCATTGGGGGTCTATTAAAAAACCCAACTTGCAACACTGCTGCCTCGCATTATTTAGTTTTCCGCAATATTTCCCACATTCAGAGAAGCAGAGGCTTTCAGAAAACTAAGAAGTTCTTGCAGCACAGCTACTCCAAGCTGTGTTTTCTGCAGAGGACACCCATAAACTGTGATGCACAAAAGGCCAAGGTAGTCAATGAAACTTTTAGGAGCTGGATGCTCTGAAGGAGCAGCCGTGGAAGACAACCTTCTGCAGCCACTGAGCAACGGACCTACAGCATCCGCGGCTTTTCTGGAGCTCCCTCGCCCCAGCAGACTACGCGTGTTCGTGCCTCTCTGCCCCTTGAGCTCTTCGGAAGTGTGGACTTTCACTAGGTTCTTACTTCTGCATCAGGCAGAAGCAATGATAAAGCGCATAAAAATCTGAATCACGTCAAACAGACCCGTCGCTGCCATGGTAAAAAAGTGTTATCTTCTGGCATCAGTTCACAGCCAGAGCTAATCAGGAATGGCACAAAGCCCCAGCCTTTCTCCCACACCGGCGTTTGCACCAAAAACCATCTCGTAGGACAAAGACAAGGCATTTCAGAGACAGAAATGACTGTTCTCCCAATGCATGTTGCAACCTCTAGTTATATACACGGGGTATGTTCATTGACATGCTGTATGCCCTCATCACTGATATTTTTTTAATATATATGTATTTTGAAACTTAGAATTATTTCCCAATACAAGTCTTGTAAAATTTGTTTCCAGCAAAGTGTGTGCTTAGCACATCTGTCATTTTAGATAGAAGAGGTCGAAAAGCCCTTACTTCCGCCTATAAAAGCATTTTACCATTGAATTTCTTCAGTTTTAGATATGTGCTCAAGGGATGGGAGGGGGGAAGCTGTTAGAGAAAAAGAGTATTTTCATGAACCAATTCTCTGTTCTACTCAAAGCCCACTCACAACACGGCCTTCAGATCATCACCTTGCTCCGCGACATAAAAGCAATTAATATAAACTATGGTCACCTATTAATGACATAATAAAACTGAACCTTTTCCAACTAAGAGGGGGGAGAGGGAAAGAAGGAGCTTTCCCAGCCCTACACGCTGTAGTTTCAAAAACAGTACATGGTGACAATTGCCTGAATGAAAATAGAAAAAGAAAAAAAATAGTCAACAAAACGTATCCTACAAAAAAAGTAGCGTTTTAGTGTTCACAGTTACAGAACTGCCACCCTGGTCTGCTCCTCCTTAATCTATCACAGTTTTCCCCCTTCCAGAAGGGATTGCAGGGAAATGACGTTGCAAAGACCACTTACACGGAGATGTAAGTTATGCCTTACGAGACAAGTAGTGTCTTCCTGGCATGAAACCATCCTTTGCCCACTGAAAATCCAAGAGATTTTTGAGTTGTTTATATATCAAATATCTTTTCCCCCCTCTGGAATGCAAAAGATCTGGCTGCAAAAACCCACTATACTAAATGATATGTCTTAAAAAAACTCCACAATAGAAAACTTTTGTTATAGATTAGTATTTATCAGTTTTGATTTAATCTTTAAAAAGAAAAACCAAGTCACTTTGGTGTTTGTGAGAAGAGGGAACCGATTTTCCTTTACAGAGCTCTGCCGCTGCACTTCGGTTATCCTGTACCAAACCGGGGCTAGAGGAGGTGTCAGAAAACCACAGGCTTAATACAACACAGGGACCAAAAAGAAAACTGTGGATCTGTTTTCCAACCATCAATGTAAATTCTGCGCCTGCTTCCACCTGCTGGGACAGGCTCGTGATGTTGTACGAGTGACCTCTGCTCATCCTGGCTCTATGCTGATGCTCATGGAGCAAGAACTCCTTTTGAGTCCAAGAAACTGAATTCAATGGAATTAACGAAGGAGCAAAAGTACCAAGTTTAAAATTGTCAGTGTAACCCACCAGTTTCACTAGCAGATGAGAAAGAGCTGGGACAACCGTAGCTTTAGACCATTGATTCAGAGAGGGAAGACAGAAACCAATAAAAATACGCTATTCATAGCTGAATAGCACATTTGACGTTGGAAGAAGTGAAGTCATTTCAACGATGGCTGAAAAAACCCAAGCAAACCAGAAATCGTGTTTAAAAGGAACAGGGCATTTGATCTCAACCAAAAGGCATCACCAGGCAGGGGTGCAGAGAGCAGCCGAAGGAACACAGAGAGCATCACTAACTGAGGGAACAAGCAATTAGATTTTTTTCCCCCCTCAAAATATGCTCCAATTCAGATTTTTGAGACTACAAAAGGATTTGTCGTTTGCCAAAAGGGCTCTTCTTACATTCTGAAGGGAAAGCGCTGGCTGTGAAACACCAGCGTTGCCTCTGGGCCGCGGGCGTGTGTCAGTGAGGATACCTCCACTTGTCCTGACTGGCGAGTCACCACAGCTAGAAGACTGGCTGCAGCTTCAAACGACACTCACACGAAAAACTGAGAACGGTGTGCTGTTGTATCCTCCTTACCATTTTCCATGCTTCGTGCCCTCTAGGAAGCGAGCAGGGGAAGTTGCAATCGATTGCATCTGGGTGTAACTGCAGTTTAACCTGGACCGTTTGCAAAGGTGACGCACCTAACGCTGAAGCGCAGACCAGCGCATCACTCACCTTAGCTAGCCTGATAAAAACTTGTTTTAATGATCCGAGTGATATACAGTAATTCGGCAGGCACATCCTCAGGTGCCAGTAAGCCGGTAAACTTCAGGCTAAGTCAGTCTTGTAGCAAGTAAGTTTACAGTACAGTACGTGAGAGTATACATTGACTAAGTTATTGCCTAAGGCTCTGGCGGGCTGCGTTCTCAGCTCGGGAGCCAGCAATGGCACAGGACTGCGTTGCCATCTTGGAATGTACAATTGCTTGGTCTGGGCATCGCCAGGAGCCGCCCGCGTGGGACGGAGACCGAGCCCCCGCTGCCCGGGGCCTGCGGTGCCTGGGCAAAGCAGGCGAGCCCAGTCACACCAGCGAGGATCCCCGGGAACACGCAGCACGGGACCTACCCAGGGCAGCTGCCGTTCTGGCATCAACTGTATGTGGCGCTGATACGAAATTTTATAAATCGATTAATTTTTAAATTTTTTTTTCCCCTTAAATAAAAGTGCTCTCTGTTGCTCTGGCTCCACGGATCACACCACCACCTACAGTTTTAAGAACCATTACATTTTTGTATTAAGTGAACTACAGTCTCTTCCCTCCTTCCTTGTACGCTCCTCCCTTTTCCCTTCCCCTTCCCGCTCCTTCCTTCGCCCTTGCCCTGTGCTGCTTGCTCTTGTGTTAAATATGAGATCAGGCAAACCCCAAAGGCCAGTTTACGTTTTTATGTTTTGTTTTTGCAGATCTCCATCACAGATGGAATTTTTGCTGGTCATTTCTTGGAACCAATCCATTAGCAGGACAAACCGAAAGAAGAGAGGGCAGTGAAAACAAACCCCACGACAGAGATGGAGGAAAGAAGAATCAATAAACAAGCAGAAATCAGTTTTCCACTGGGGTGGGGTTTGCTAAGGGCTGGCTCACGATGACTTGCACCACGTAGTCCTTTGGGATTTTCAGCTCCTCCAGTTTCATTTTGTCTGCCAGCGGCCTGCCCGAGAAGAACCAGCGCTGGCTGCCCGGCTCCACTCCCTCCACCGCGTGCAGCCGCCTCTTCATGTGGTACACCGTGTCCATGCTGCGGACCATGAGTTTGAGGTCTTTGCCTGTGGACAGGCGCAAACGAAGCTGGCATTCGTGCCCTGAATTGGGTGGGGGATCGGGAATATCCAGAGTCTCCAGGTCGCCCTTCTCCTCTATCATGTTGATAGGCGGGGCGAGGCAGTAGACGGGAAGCTGGTACCGGTTGCCCAGTTCATCGTAACACTCAGTAAGAGCACCTTTAGGAGATAAGAGGGGAAAAAAATGAGTATGAACGCATTTCACATTTAACATTGAAGCAGTCACGCTCAGAAGCGCTAACTCTGCTGTTAAACCATCCGAGCAACGAGGTCTGAAGTCAGGCTTTAAAGGGTTGATACAAAAAAAATCTGAAGCATTCATTAAAAATTGCTTCACCTTGTTTTCATATAGAAACTTGGGGTTATCTTAAAAGCACCCCCTAAAAGCCGATCACATCCCTTCCTCCAGATAAACCAGGATAAACTCCAAAAGCAGCAGGAAGGAAGAGATGAGGGAGGAGGATGTTCTCCCCATGTGTCATTTAAGAGAGGAATATGTCACCGGCAGCACGGCCTGAGGTTCAGGGCACACGTGCACCCAGAAAATGCTGCTTGGATGAATTCCACGGTCCTGAACCCGAGCTCTGAAAAGGCAAAATGGCAAAGACCAAAGGCAAAAGACCACTGTGAAAGAAAGATTTTGTAACTTCTCAAACATTCAAAAATTGCTGAAAGGGTTTCCTACAGGACTCGTTTCAACGATCGCTGCCAGAGCAAACAAACAGGACCACCCACGTCAGACCACTCTGTGGCTCCGTACGGAGCGCGGTGTCACTGCCAGAGCAGCGACACCCGGCACATACTTTACATTTGCACAGCATCTGTACCTCCCGTATTCACAGCCCTGAAGTTTCAGGAGTGATTTTATTTCCCCAGACTCCTGAGAGGTTCCTCGGGATAATCTGGATGTTGTGTTGAAGATGACCGGGCAGCCGTGTGCTGCCTTGTCTACGGCACTCCTGCTTACCGAAATGGTACAACGCGCACGGAACAGTTCAAGAATCGTAACACTTACTGAAGTGACAAATACAAGCTGACTTTTTCATGGTATAAGACACACTTTATAAAGATATTTCAAGAACTACCCTGGAAGAATAATTTTTCATAACATTTTAAGGGTTAAACTCAAAGCAGGCTGAAAGCAGAGCCCTGCGGCATCCAGCACACATCACCTCTCGCAGCGAGCCGGGAAACCGAGATGCTGAGGAAGCTGCATCCTAAAATCACTGCAGGGGTTAAAACCCCCCAGATATTCACACTCCAAAGCAAATACTTCTCCCCCGTTTTGAATTTACCTGCTATAACAGATTTCCACATTTTTGCCCCTAGAGGGGGCACATTCACTTGTGAGATTACCCATCCTTTTGTAGTGGGAAATGTTTGAAGAGGAGCCAAGTCCTTGAGCTACAGAATATTTAAAAAACTCTTTGACTCGGCAGTTCTGCACACAACACCCAACTGCTCCTTGTTAGAAAATAAGGGTGGTTTTTTTCGTTGGAGGTTTTTTTCATGCTGGCAGTGAGCTGTCTTAAACTTTGCCATTTGATCACCAAAATTACTGCGACATAAAATGATAACTTGGGGATATACTGTGTCACTCAGCCCATTGTGACAGCAGCATCTTGTGCTGGAAATCTTCTTTCGTTTAGATAAAGCTCCCCTTTTTTTAAGGCTAATTTGTTTTGATGAAAAGACACAGAGGAAATCTTTGGCTAAAAGATCAGTGTTTTAGGTGCAGCTGCTTTTGGAGGCTTTTCTGTTTGTACAGGTAGCACCAAGGCTGCTGCGCCCTGAGATTTACTGAGAAAATAAAGCAAAAAAGGAAATCCAGAAAAAAATAGCTATACCACTCATTACAGTCTTGTCTCATTTATGAATCTCAGAGCAAACTAGCTTTTATCAAAACCGTATTAGATCTGTATCTTTCATGGTAGTTTGTGATTTACAGACCTGAAATTCCCATACTTCAGTTTTGTTTTGCAATGTTCATTTCATTCTGTACGCCTGATCGATTTAGTAAATGTCACGGTACTAAGTTCTGGATCGCAGTTCATAGAAACAAGTAGATGTAGTTTACTGCTTTAAAAAAAAAAAAAAAAAAAAAGGAAATATCTAGACTTCCAACAGCCTTTCAATTTAGCCAGAACAGCTAAACTTGTGCCTTACTTTAAAAGCTCCTCTTTTAGAATAGCATATAAAAGAGTTAATTTTAAATACAATGGGGTAAGCTTGCTAAGGAATTTCTTCATCATTTATATCCTTGCCCAGCTGAACTAACATCAAGGTCAAAGCATATGCTATAAACACCGGATTGCTTAATCATAATCAGATAAGCAATATTAAAAAAAAAAAAATCCTCTGAAACAGCAGCTAACTTGGAGGTCTGTCTTTTAAAGAAAAAAAAAAAAAAGACGGAGTAGGGAAAACTTCTTGCCAATAAAAATTGCACTGTTTCAACCCAGGCTGAGAAACAGTTTATGACAAATTGTTAATGTAGCAAGTTACCACACACCTCACCAGTAATCCCGTTCTTCCACTTGTACGGGTAAAAACATCCCAAAGACTCTCAAGTCCTGCTACCTACCACTCAATGGCTTTCAAGGCTGGATATATTGATTAAAGCACAGAAGACGACTATTGCAAGCAGAAGACTTTACGATGGCACCACCTCATTCCTGGCACACTGTGCCTGCTGGAGGCCAAACCAGAGCTCCAAGGAGGTGCTCAGGAGTTGGTCCTCACCTCCAAAGAGCTGTGCACACACAGCCCGGTCCTCTTCAGCCAGATAATTCCCACTGGGCCTTATAAGGCTTTACCTCTTTGGAGAGGGTCGGGTTCTGCTATGACCTTCGAGATGTTGTAAGTGGCAACAAGCTCAAAGGTGAAGGGGCGTCACGTTGGTTGGAGTTCAAAAGCGAGATGATGGCTGAATGTGTTAACCAAAGGTGCGGTGAGCGCAGAGCTATTTTAAGCGATGCAGGCAAACGCAAGTTATCGGAAAGGAAGAGAAAAAGTGGCTGAGTTACCCGCAGCCCCCACGGTGAGGCCTATCGCACCAGCCAGATGGCAGCTCTTCACTGAGGCACTGGCTGCAGTGTCCCTTACGCAGCGCAACACACCCAGGGAATCAAACACCCGAACTACAAAACCCTTCGTAATTTTGCTGCTATAATTGAAAACCATGTTTCTGATCCTTCCTGCAAGATACATCAGCTTGGACCACAAAAGTTATTCAGCGGGAAGGGGCACCAAAAGAACGTCAAGCTTTTATAAGAAAACACAGAGGAAAAAAAGAAAATTTTTTTCTTTTTTTTTTTTTTAGGTTTCCCTGTTACCTAGGCAACACGGGTCCTCACCAGGCAGTTACGGCATAGGAAGGATGCAGCCTCCCTTAAACTGGAGAAGGAAAAAGCAATGCAAACAGCGGTTTCACAGTTCGGGCAGGCAGCCCTGTGCCCTCCCCTGCAGCACCCCTTAGGCAGGGTGCTCGGAGCCGCGTGGGGACAACCCTCCCGGAGCCCTGCTGGGCTAGGTCGCCCCTTCCCTGCTTCCCCTTCCTGGCCCAGGTGCAGCATCAGGCAACCAGAGCAGGTTCAGGTGCCAAAGCCTAGAGGGTGAGTCAGTACTTTGAGTCTTCACTGCCGGATCGTACAACAAAACCACGTAAAAGGGGCAGATTTCAGGAAGAAAGCAGCGGTGAGGATGGCCGGCAGGCAGGTCTAGGTGGGAAGATTCTGTACAGTACCTGAAAGACCAAGATGTTATAAAAAGGTCTTACGACAATATTGAGGAGAGGACAAATTAAGCTTATCAATACTTCATATACTTGAGTATTCTTTGTGTATTTAAATATTCCTCTAGATGTTGACATGACTTCAATAAAGCATCTTGGTAGCAACATGAAGAGCTGCTTTTGAGGAAAGCCAATAACAGAACAAACCAATCCACACAGCCAAACCCTAATCCTCTCCAACTTTCTATCATTCAGAATTATGGTGCCATAGCACGTGACCCACGGAGAGCTTTGAGGATCTCACTGATAGATTCACTACTGTGAGAGTTTCCCAGTTAAAGACTTACACTTTTGAGCAAGCTCTAGAGTCACTCAGTACCGACGCTGCACCACAGTTATGGAGTTAACTTTATAGGCTTGATTCAAGTCAGACAGGACAGAGGATACAATGCTAGAACCACAGCGGATGAGAGTATTTTAATATTTCAAGAAGTTGGAACGCGGAGACTGGGGAATTCTGGAAGGAACTGTGAGGCAGAACTTCTTGTTGGTTGTTATCCAGGTAGGAGACAGCTTGAGAGTTTCAGGCAGACAAATAAGCAGCTGTGATCATCAAGCATACAGAACTGGAACATTTTGAAATTAATTGCCCTGCAGGCCATAAAACTTTTGTGTTACTGAGATGATGAGGATGGAGATACTCCTCTGGAAAGGTAAGGGAAAGCACCAAAAAAGGACTGGTTGAGACACTGCTTCCACCCCATACCAGTTCAGAGTTTGGACTTACTTGTCCTTTTGCACATGAAAGGACCAGCAATTTAAGAGAGCTAAATGACACAAAGGTAAACTTTCGCAGAAGTTACTGAAATCAGGCGTATATGACCACACTCATCCAAAACCATAAAAAGTATTATTGTATTTTAATGGCATTCTGGTATTTCTTTAAAGTTGCATACCATTCTCTTTAGAAAAAAGCAGCAAATTTCTTGTTTTCTGTTCATGATTTGCCTTCTATTTCTTTAAGATTTTGAGGAGGATTGCTCAGAAACACCCAGAACTTAAAAAAAATTCCATTTCTTCTTCCCATCCCCCGGACAGCCTTGCTGGAGGATGAAAAATTAAGACGACACAAAACAAAATCTAGCATTGCAATGAGAGTAGCTAATTTAAGGAGCTTAAGTGTCTGTGTATAACACATTTGCCCAAGGAACAGCTGGTTCATTTGTTTTTCTTACTGAAAAGCTCCATTCCAAACCCAAGCTGAGCCTGGATTGCTGAATAAATTGGCAATAATAGAGCTTTCACCTGTAGACTATTGGTTTGAATGCGATATAGGTCACTAATGTTTGAACATGTGGTCACTAATGTTTGAACATCACAAAACATGTGGGTCGTCTTCTGGGTGCTGCAGTACAAAAATTCCTAGAGAGCAATGACTGAGGCAGAAAAGCTGAACTATCTCTTCATCTTTATTAGTCGCTGATTCCAGGTCACGGCTGGGAAACACAGGATCTTATAAGAAAAAAACCGTGTACTGACGTCAACGGCACACGAAAGTGGTGAAGGGTGACTTTGCTCAGTGTGTGAACAGGATTGAGACAAGTGAAAACACGCAGTGCTTTGTTCCAGCTCACCTACAACCATCGCAAACTGGGAGGAGATAATAGAAAAAAAAAAAAAAAAGCTCTTTCACATTAAACCCTGTATAACTTAATAATGACTGAAACGGCTTAATGCTGCAGTTAACAACTGTAGCTCTCCCATTTTCTGGAGGGCAATGCGTGGGAGAACTCGAGCAAGCCTGTGCCTTGCACCACGTACAGAGAACAATAAAGCGGCTATAATCATTAACGGTGTGGATGAAGCACTTGATAATAAACCACATATATAAGCCCCCTCCCATGCTTCTTCCACACTAAACTTCCATGGGCTATGCAAATTTAAACTGCCATAAAGCTACTGTACAAAGCCTTTATAAAGGTACAAGCTCATCTCCTAAGCCGCAGCACTACTGCTTCCACAACACAGCTCTGCCCTCATCTTCAGCCTCCCTTTATAATAAAGGACTTACTCCAGCTCCTTAAAGACTGGGTTTTGTAGATAATAAGTATTAAGCATTTAATAATTCTAATTTCAAATTCACTGAAAAACAGCTCTTCCATTATGGGAACATTATCAGTCTGGCTCAATTCCACAAAGGAGAACAACTCTCAGAGCCAGCAGGAGATCCCTGGTGCTTCAGGATCTGCTTGGTGAGCAGGGACCAGCTCCCTCTCGCTTGCGGCAACTGGCACAAGACAGACTGGAATTGTGCTTTGCGCATTACAACAAGGGAAAGAAGGAGAAAATTAAGATACTCTGCTCTGCCTTTGTAATCCTCCCAGCCTGTTCTTTGGCAGGAGAACCAGCTCGTAGCTGGTTCACTGAATCAGCTATTGCACCGCTCATGCTCATCTCCTTGCTTGGATGTTCTTCAGAAAACCCAGCTCACCCAGGCGCCAAGATTGCTGATAAAATAACATACATTCAGCTGTTTGAAAAGGCTCTGCAAGGCAATAACTTGCTTGCAGCAGAGGGTTGGACTACGGAAACTCTTGGAAGTCCATTCCAACCTGAATGATCCCAACTAGCTGCTTTTGCTGTAATAAAACTTTAAAGAGTATCTAGCCAAAGATCCTCCTTGTGTATCTAAGTCACCCTGCTTCAAACTAAGCACACTTCACCTTAGTGCGGGGCAGGTTTCTGAACCAATCTGGCAATCTCCCGAGCAAAGCATTCTTAAAACCAGTTTTGCAGCTCACGCCTGCAGGCTGGCACAGGGGAGGAAAACCCAAACCGCTATCACCGAATGGGCAGCGCCCGGTACCTACAGAGCCCAGAGGGCAGCAGTTCTGCAGGGAGCGAAGCCAAAGAAACCGAGAAGCAGCCGAACAGCGAAGCGAGACAAGGGGTTTGTGCAGCTCCTTCTCAGTAATCTGCTGGCTAAGAGGGACATGCCATTGTCACCCAGTCTGAGCTATGTCTGTCCACGTGTTGTAAGTGAAAGCCAATCTGCCCGCATGCCAGTGCTACCTACGTTTGTCAGAAACCTTTTGTTTTGGGGTGGATTTTGGGGAGAAGGAGCAGGGGGGGGGTATTTTGGTGCAGATATGCAAGGTGCATCGCTGGGCACGCTGATCCGCTCCCTTTACCATATCAGAGCAACAGCATCAATTAATTCATTAGCACTAATTATCTAGGCTGAAGGTGAAAGATAACTAAGATTAACACAGTCTTCTGAAAGACAGAAATTTCTGCACTGGATAAGCAAGCCACTTTTCTTCAAATTTTGGCGGCAGTTAGTAGTCGTGCATCCCTCAGTGTCCCCGCTGTGCTGGAGGGGGAGAGCAAGGCAGGGAGAAGAGAGGGATTAGCTGCCATGGGAGGAGGGACGGTGGGGACAGAGAACGATTTGGGAAGGAGACTGCTTGTGGGAAAGAGGGGCTCAGGATCATGAACCAACACCCTCAAAATTTCTGTTAAAAATCCTCACTGACGCCAACAGCAGCAGTGTCAATCCTGTCAGAACCGGGATCTGCAGCCCCACCGTGCTTGTCTGCCAGAGAAAGAGGGGACCTACGCCAGAAAGCTCAAGGCTTGACAGCCGTGTAACTTAGAGAACAGAGCTAATTCTTCCTTAATACGGTTTTACTAGAGCACAAATACCTACAAGACTGTGCAGTTCATTGGCTTTTCATCTCCTCTGGCTGTGGCAGACAACTAAGACAGCCACAGGGCTGGCACCCACCTGTAACCCACAACATGGCTAAGGACTGCCTGTTACTGGACCAGGACTCTGAATAACAACTATGAACTAAACAATGCAAGAAGATGGTGAATTTTAACCACAACTGTGGGTTCAGAGGCTGGTTAACCAGTCACAGCATCCTTTATGACACGTTTCCCCACGGCCTTCCTTGCAGGCTTTTGCCACGATACAAACTCAGAACAGACCGATTCACCAGCGCATCATTCTTTATTCAAATCAAGTTTGATAGAGAAAGTCAATTATGTACTAACGCTCGGCAGTTGTCATGTTAGCAATACCATATGTACTGCCACTTCTGTATCACTCTGTAAAACTTGGATCTAATGCTGCAAGAAGGTAACAGCTTCCAAGAAACATTACATCAGGGTTCAAAGATGACAAGTCTTTTTACTAATTAAGTATTCATGTACTATTCTGCTTTGCATGTCATTAAAATAGATGCCTGTCTAGACAGGCTTCTTAGATAAAAATTAAATAAAGAAAATCTGGTTGTTAAAAGAGCTTCTGTGTATACCCTCTTCATTTACATTTGCTGTTCTCCATTATCCACCTTCCTAAAGGGGGCGGGGGGATTGGGAGAAATAAAAGCAAGCCCAGTATCACAGTCATCCGAGCCTGCATCATAGCCCTGCACAGACAGCAAACTTGGCAACGTTTAAAGTGACCAGGTCACCTGTTCAGCGCGAGGACGCACCGGAGCCGAACTCGGATTTACAGAAGTTGTCACTGCTTTTACCACCACTGAATTTTTAACCACTCTGCTGTTCCCGTGAAGCAAGAGTGAATACCTAGCACTCAGCATCCGAAATCCTACGACTAACATGGTTAAAATGGTAAACCAAATGGGAGGTTAACAACAGCGTTTTATGGAACTAATAGAGATTTTCCTTTTTCTTGCCAACCACAAAGACTTAATCAGTTTTTGCTTTCTTTGGAGGTCTAAAAAGCTTTTCCTCTACTCTCCTAAAAGAGACTTGTATCAGTCTCCTGATGCAGAAGTCATGGAGGTTTGACTATGATGTTGCAGAAAGGCCCCCAGAAACCATAGCATACTGGCTCTAGAGGTACAAACGCTTTACTCTTTCACAAAACAGGAAAAGAGAAGATGCCATTTGTTTGCAGAAGTTCTGTTAATCCTAAACTAGACTCCTAGTCCATTACAGGAGCACTGCTCGCATAATAACCATATAAGAAACATAACTATTCAGTCTCACTTTCCTAACATGACAAACTACTTTGCTATTTCCAGTTACTTCTGGAAGACAAGGTAACTGCTAAGCTATTTGCATTTACCTTTAAGAGGATTTTCCTTTAGCTATGATCAGCAGGACACTAGTCATCAACGCGGGCCACTACATCATCCGACAAATAAGCCAGAGCCTGCTGCACTCCTTTCCAAAGATAACTTTACCTTTGCTTTAGACTAATCTCATTAAGTACAATCCACTTGTCCTTAACTGATTGTTCTACCTTGGACTGACTCTTGTAGCCACCTCAAAAAAAAACAAAAAAACCCAAAAAAACCCAAAAAACCCCACTCACGTCCTTTTGCTTCTCAAGTGGAGAAGGCAGAGTCTGACCACACTAAGTCCTGCCCTATGCAGGGAGGTTCCATTAGCAACTAGTGACCGCAGCAATTTGAGCTTCTCCATCTCCATTGTACAACCAGCATCAGTGCGCTTAACCTTCAAACAACCCCCTGCCCACCACAATGCCTCCTCTCTGGGCAGCAAAATGATATTTGAGACTGAGTTTAATCTGAGCTTGAAGTGGATATAGATGGAAATTCGGCTTGAGATAGCACTTATTATAGCTTCAGCCAACAGAGCAGCTGTGACAACACCTTAGACCAAACACAAAAGGAAATACCGGCTTTCATGGAGTGCAGAGAAGTCCCACATCAGTTTGCAAGGAGAAAAGGGTGTGGAAAACTACTTTCTAAGACTAAACAACAGCTCTCCCCTTAACCTACCTATATGCAACAGGGGGTGAAAAGAAAACACAGAATGACCTGGTCAAAAATTTGCCCTGTACCATTTTTTTCTTACTGCTCCCAAACCTGCCTGTATCCCTGTGTTGACACTCAAAGACCTCTTAATGAGCATGGCTGTCATTCATTTCCACGCTCAGTCTCCACGGATAACCAGCAAAAACATTAAAGGCTCCAGGGAGGTCAGGCAAACTGACACAATCCCACATTAGCACTTACATCCTAAAATAAAACTACGACACAAGGCTGTTTAAAAAAGTGGGGGCGGAGGGGATTAAAGAAGGCTCCAGGAGAGATCTGAAGCAACAGAAGGCTGTAGCGTCGCTTTATCCCATGTAATGTGCTCTGCACCTCCAAGATGCTGTTCCTTCAGGGTTACCTTATTTAAAATAAAAGAGAAAAAAATGTATTGATTAAGCATAAACATAGAAGATTGCATTTTAGAGCTGCATCGCACACTAAACACGTGCCCAGAAGAGGCTTTGGGGATTTCCACAGACCGTGAGAGCCCAGACAGGTTAAAAATTCAAGGCCTTGCTGCAGCTACAACCTTCTACAAAACACCCGCTTGATTGCTACAGAACAAATAAAGGCAGCTCTGAGTTTTCGTTATTTCTGTATAATAACCAGTAGTCCAAGCACGCATGGAAACACACACTTTATTTTGCTGCAAGTTTTCTTTGCACCAAGGCTATGAACCACACATGGCTTGTGCTTGCTCGGTGCTAGGCTCTGCATTCGGATCAGAAGCGTGACAACAAAAAAGCAAAGCCTGTTCCACTTCTCAGTGATAATCGCCAGCAAAAAGCAACGACCAGCTCTAGGTCTCAACAAACTCAGCCTCTTTCAAGTTACAATTTAGAAGTCTCTTATTGTTTTAACCCTTTTAAGCTATCACAAGGCACACTAGTGCTAAGGAAAAAAATAAAGTTTCTTAGAAATTAGTATTTTTTCCCCTTACTGGCAAAACTGTATTTCACCAGATGAAGCTGGTATCTATCCATCTATCCGATGCTTTTGTCGTACTCCAATACACCCTCACCAGCCTGCTAAGTGCTGAAGACATTCAGTTTTCTCCTCCATTTCCCAAGGAAAATCTCTAAGTAACACAGTCTCTTAAGCCCTGTAATGACTTGAAGTTGCCATTCCAGTCCCAAGGTATCTACCAAACGAGGTTGTGGAAGATTTAAAAGTGCTTAAAATACCTCCTTTTGGCTCACTACCAGGCTAGAGAGTACTGCCCAGGCGGGACCTTCCACGGCCATTCCCTGGCCCTAAAAAGTTGCCCTAGGGAGAAGCCTTCTCCTGCCACTAGACACTTCTGATCATGACTATCTTGCCTCGGTCTTGTAGAAAAATTACCATCTTCCTATTATTTAAATACCTGAAGCCAAAACACAGAAAGATGACAAATGTCCTAGTCACTGTCAACTAGGGACCGTGGAGGAGGAGCAGGACGAATCCATAGGCAAGGAGCAAGCGAGACACTCAAGGCCTGGCTGAGACCCTCGTTTATCAAACTCGGGCCCTTTGAAGGACACCAGTTCCTTCAGGAACACCAATTTTAGGGCAAAATGCTCTGTGTCAATCACAGAAGCAAGCATTACCACCTCTGAAGGTCACCTTTTCACATAGAAGGCAGCATCCAGGGGGCTCTCATTGGCTCACACTGAAGTTTTCAATGAGGAATGCATTTTAAACACTTCATATTTCTTTTTCTCATTTTACTAGCAGACAGAAAGGCAGATGAAGGAGATACCCAGTTTAACCGCTGTAAGCAGCCAGTGATGGAGTAAACGTCCACTTCTGTGGAGTATCTAATAAACTAGACTTCATGTCCTGACCACTATCAGATACCAGAGGAATATAATTCACTTAAAGCACACATAATTCCTCTCTGGAAGATCTGCAACATGTAGATTAACAAGCAGTTTGCAGCTTCTTATATGAAGAATTTGAGACCTCCTTTTGTCATGAGTCCACATCTATTTTGAGCATTTAATGGCCATCACGTAGAGTCAGTCTTGGTTTGTTTGGGTTGGTTTGTTTTGGGTTTTTTTCCCTTAAAAGAGTTAGCTGTGCTTTCCTGGTCACGCATTAATGGTTTAAAAAAACCCCATGCAGTTCTGAAAACAGTGTTGTACAATCATCCTCACCACACCAGAAAAGGCAAACCGAAACCAAAGACAGGAAACAGACGGGCATATGCTACCAGGGGAAGAGACTTGAGAAGAGTCCAAGCAATTATGTTGACAAAGCTCCTCAAAATACCTTTCAAAAAACAAGAGAAGTTAAAAATATTTAAGGAAAACAACTGTAGGATGTAGCCATAAGTGGGTTTTTATTTGAAGGGTTGATAGTTTCTAACCTGCACTTAGATATATAAATATTTCAGCCATCCACAACTGCTATATATCTTGATGATGTGATTCAATGCTGCATTTGAAGAAAACATGGAAATCCAGCATCCCTCAGAAAGGATGTTGTGCGCCTATTTATAAATATTAACCACAGAAGAAATGACGGAAAGCATCATCTTAATTGTAGCTCTGGACTGGAGAGGCTTTTGAGAAAACAGACTCTGTTTCAAGGTTAGGAGGAGTCTGGTGAAGCACAACAGCGTTAATGTGTCCTTCACTAGCACCAACACGCTCCACGCGGGACGGCAGAGAGAGCTTGTACCATTCCTGCGGAAAACACCCAACAGCAGCTGCAGAATCACACACGTCACGGTGCCGCAGGCGCTAAAGGCGGCTATGGTAAGGAAATTAAAGTAATTCCCAAAAAGAGATGGGTCTTATCACTATCTTCCACGGTAGCTCTTTGCTTTAAAGCAGCACAAGGTGCATTTTACATCGTGAATACATGTACTCACTCACCCGTGTCTGGGTACTGGCCCAAGCATCTTAGCTTAAAGCAAATGGGAGGAAAGAGTAAGAGATCCCGCATAATGATCTGGAAATCAAACAAAATTAAAATAACAGACAGGGGTGCGCCATTAGAATAACAGTACCTCCAGTAGTGATACGCTAACCCAATTCCAACGATTATCTTCAATTGCCTCATTGATTAGCTATTGTAATTTCTCCTCCTTCTCCACTCAGACATCTCTGTGCTCAGCTTTCCACCACACGCTATGCACAGCGGTTGCAATGCAGAAAGAACAGGAATATTGGCCAAACGTTAGCCCGGCTGTTATTTGCTTCCTTGAGAACAAGAGAAACACCAACACTGTGGAGCACCACCTGGTAGGCGCCGCAGACACAGCCTTCTCACATAGAATTCACCAATTACAAAAGAATTTATTGGCATTTCTCTAATTTTCAGTTAGGGGATCTCTTGAATGGCTCACTCCCACAAGGAGCACTTCTAATGAAAAATACCATACAAACATACGGTTTTCATTCAGCCACAAGCTGCATGGTGACCGCCTAGCGATGGACGACTCTCCAAGCATTTCTACCTCTCACTTCTTCTAACCGCATCACAGCGGAGCACAGAACTCCCAGGGCGCAGGGGCTACACCCCAGTGCTCTTCAGAAACCTGGAGTCACACCCAGCCCACAACTCTCCAGCAGAGGATGAAAATGAATAACCCCTTTGATGGTGCTGTTAAGAATCATTTTATTACGCGGTAGATGAGGGTTCCTCTGCAGTGCATTGCATTTTAAAATCACTGCCGTTTTACAACCTTCTCTTTCTAAAATGCATGCAAGCCACCGGCTGTGAAAGTAAAGGCCCTTCATAAATGGTCCCATCCCACCGCTGCCGAGGCTGTGGATGCATAGATGTTTTTCTGAGCACGAAAAGCATCCTAGCAGTTGCCCAGCTCCCACTCATTCCTGCTGTTGCAATACCCATTGAATCTCCCTGCTATAGGTGCTTGCAGCTGTCTTATAGACCGGATGGAGAAACTGATGAATGTCAAAAGCAACCCAACATTGGGGCAAAGAGCACTTTAAATGCAAAAATGTACACTGCCCCTGCTCAGCATCCTGCGGCCCCAGCAATGGGGAGGGGGAACAAGGAGGTTGTATAAAGGGAAGCAGGCAACCTGCTCAGGCTTGCTCCGCAGCTTCAAGTGTTCAGGGTCCACGGCCCCCAGCCAGCATTGGGATGGCAACTCTACTCTACCACTGCTCTCCCAGACTGAGAATATGCATTCTGCCTTCTTCTGTGCTGCCTCTCATACCTGAAAGAAACGCTGAACACCCCCACCGAAGTCCTCAGTTCTCAGTACTTCCCCCATCCTGCTGTACACATTGCCTCCCTGCTCCCCTGCATCCCTCCTCCGACTCGAGCAAAAACAATCCACGAAATTATATCAAATGAAAGAAATCAGCAGCAGCTAGCTTTGCTGCTTAGGAAAGCAATCTTTTACACGACTACACAAAAAAACAAGGGTTTATCTTCTTCAGTATATTTTGTGCTTCACAG
This sequence comes from Larus michahellis, assembly GCF_964199755.1. Lineage (NCBI taxonomy): Eukaryota > Metazoa > Chordata > Aves > Charadriiformes > Laridae > Larus > Larus michahellis. The sequence goes on along the minus strand of NC_133906.1, from coordinate 10,496,826 downwards.
GCAGCTTCACAGTAACACTCTGCTTTGCACGGGTCCTTTCGAAGTAAAAACCAGAGCGAAGACAAGACAAAACCCCACTGAAGAGCAAACCCAACTGGCTGTGAGACTCCAGGTCAATGCAGGATGGGGTTATTCGCATTAACTCCCTGCTCCTCTCCCCCAGAAGGCTTTCAAAAGGGAAATGGGGAAAGTACTCAAGAGCATAAGCATTCACAACGCCACTGAAGCATAAAAACCAAATCAAAGGTTTCTCCAAAGCTTTCAACTCCCAGCTCTGAAGTGGTTACTGTGAAAGAAGGTGTTTCTACTGCACTATAGTCTATAAATTAATGCTGCGAACTTTTTCGGTGTGAAGGTAAACAAATGTACTGCTTTAAGCATCCAGAAACTGAAATAACATGCTGTATTTTCAGCCAGGAAGAGCTGTTTTCACAGTCATATTTATAAACTGAATATCTCCTCCTTGAAGCTCCAGTTTAAAAAGAAAAATGCAGCTAAAGCTGCCAATTGTGCAACAGTCATGTGATGAGGCTTTACGGACTTGACAGCGCCGTTAAACCAAATGACAACAGAAAGTGGTAAAACAGAATGTGAAACAAGGCTTTAGAAAAGATTTAAACATTTTGTAGTTTGCATCTACATTTTGAATCCTCAGTTCCTTTTCCAAAGGACAGTAAAAGCTGAAGTAATTGCTGTAATAATTGACTTTTGTCTTCTTTAATTTCACATGGATCAAAAGCAAAAATAAAACAGTTCTCTTCATTTTACTAGACAACTTGCTAGACCTTCTAAGTATCTGGCCAGTCTTCAACAGCGAGAACTGCAGAGCAAAGGGATATTTTTTGAGTCTAAATTATAAGGACTTTGCTCGTGGAGCAGGGCAGCATCGCAGGCACAGCGCATCTGCCCTTCCCCAGCACGGCGTGCACGCGTTCCTCCCAGGAAAAAGGCATTTCCCAAGAGCAATAAGGCATCTTTGCAGGCGTGCCAGCTCAACAACGGAGAGAGAAAATGCCAAGGAGCACAGAGGCAAGAGACAGCCGAGGAGGAGGAGCAGCCACTGGGAAGTGGGGAGAAGTCGGTTGAGTTCGGTGTGTGAGCAGGGAGCACACAGCCTGGAGGCCACTGGTTGAACCTCCCCAATTTAGATGAAGTCTTCTAAAGAAAAAGCAATTACTGTGCCTGAGCAGAAGTGAAACCGCCAGAGCATTTCTGAGATTTCTCGTCGGCAGGAGGTACTTTCTGAGGACAAAGAGGGCAGAAGGAGCATATACAAAGTTGTTCCATGAAATGGATTTTGAAGATGAGTTGGTCTCCCCCACCGCTTCGCAGGAGCCCAGAGCAGGTGCCCAACCTGTTGGACGGCAGCATTTCTTTTCACACTTGTTGCGTCCTCGCGCCGTGTCCGTGCTTCAGAGTCATGAGATGATGAGACTGCGACAACTGGAGCAGCCCAAACACGAGAGGCACCACCGACACTGGGACGGCAGCTCTCCCCTGAGCAGGCAGCCCTTCTCCAGAGCATCTACCAGTGCTGTGCACACGCGGCGGCAGGAAGGTACCAAAACAGTTTGGGTGCAGTCTTGTAAAAGCTAGACTCAATGTACTCACTAACCATTTTAGCAAAGATAAACCTACGGAGGGAACTTGATGTCAGCTACTTTTAAAAATAGACACTGATGTGTAGAAGAAAAACCAAAGTACAAGCACCCTCCTAATGCAGACTCGCATCCTCAGCGCTAACAGCGGCTAGCCCAGCTCCTTCCAAGGCACCTGCAATTTGGGGGTTTTAATCTCTTGTTTTTGGTATTTGTTTAATTGAGGTAAAAACAAAACGGAAAAACCTCCCCTCACACTAAGAACTGCTTTCTGCTGGGCAGAGTTTAGTGTACACAAAAACCCAACCCAAACCAAAAAGCAAAAAACTAGTAGCCTCAACTGTAAATTTTATGATATTCACTACAGAAAGATTTTGGGGTTTCCTTAACTTTTACAGCCTGCATGCTCGTCTCAGTACTACTGCTGATCATATTGAGAGATACGCTTTGATAGTCGGACCTCCCAAAGCTTTCATAACTCTGCTGAAATCTAAAATTAGACAGAGTCACCAAAATACCATTCACTACCGTTTTAAAGAGGCGTCAGAAAAACCTGACCGAGCATTCTGTATCCACATACAAAACCACATTGTTCAACAATGTTTCATGTGTGCAGACAACGTAATACATTACAGAAAAAAATATTTCGCCAATGACAATTAAAAAGCCTCTTCAGACAAATGAGCTACTGAGAAAGCAATTCCTACAGCCTTAAGCCCCTCGCAAAGCCTCAGCAGTGGATACAGCAGCTTGCAGACAACAGTGGGAGAAAAACACACGGATCTTGCGCCTTAACAGGCAGCAATTTACAGAAGCAGATTCCATTTAAAACACTAACGACTGTCAGGGCGAAATTTACGGTACAGATTCTCTCAACCACAGATTCATCAATACAACAGTTAAGTCCAATACAGCCATCACACTGCAAAAGTTACAGAGTTCCCTTTCTGGAGCTACTTATTTTAAGTGAGACATACATTAAACGGTCAGTGTTAAATATCTACTACATAATTTTGTTGTAGGTATTTCCGAATTATTGTACAGGTTTAAAGCCTAACTCCTGAGAGCCTGAGACTACCTTGCACTGCTTCCTTTCCCATTTATGGCCGGCAGCTCCCTTTTAGTGATTACTGTTGTGGGAGCCTGGAAAATCAGTAGATGAGATGGATGCCCAGGGCCCGCTGCAGAAAGCTCATTTACAGTGGCATCCCACCACTGGCATTCACATGCAGCACCTCTCGGATGTTAATAAAGGTCAGGCATGTGACATGAGAAGCCTTAACACTCACAAAACAGCCAAGAGTTTGGCAGATATTCCCATTTAATAGGTAAAAACACCACAGCAGATGTATTTTCTAAAAGGTGATGCACAAAGTCTGCAAAAGAATAAAATTCATACCTAATCATTTGAAGTAGAGACCACGCTTCTACTTGACTTCGGAAAAAAAGAGTCCAATTTCACTCCTGGATGCTATAAAGAAACTCTCTTCTGATATAGGATCTGGCTTTAATACCAACCAGTTTATACACCTGTGATATATGATACTTTTTATTAAATTAATATGAAGCAGCACAGACACTAATGGCTGATACAGCCTTAAAAGGACTCTGGCACTTGAGGATCTGCACACCCTCCCCTCTCCTTAAAGCAAGGATGAGGCTGGTTGGGATGACTAACACGAATCGATGGCATCTACTGCTCATCTTTCCCATCATTATCGTATTCCTCAGCCCCGCAAGGAAGAAGAAAGTGGTATTTTGCCTATGGTTTGCCTCTACCGCCAGTACAGACTGTGTTGTCCATCCAGTCTCAAACACTGGGGACAACCGCTTTAGGCAAATCCTGTATTTCTTGCACCAGCGTGACGTTGCTGTGTAAACTTTTCATAAAACTGTGGCAGAAGAGAAGTTAGAGTAAGGCAAAATGCGTCAGCCTGAAATTTCCCCAAATATCAGAATAATCTCAGGAAGGATGGAAACCGGGTAACACCATCCACTGAACAAAGTTAATAAACCACCATCCTAATAAAGGTAACGTAAGAACAGTCCATTAGCGCCAGGCAGCAATAAAGCACACTGATGCCCACCATCAATAACCCGTGTGCCCGTCCAACGCTTCTGAGCACAGACACAGCTTTCGTTTCCAAAAAAGCTTCAATAACTCTTCTGATTTACTTTGAGATCAAGGAGAGAAGGTGAAATACCAGCTGCAGCAGGGAGCAGAAGTCTTCCAATGCTCCCAGTGATTTACCTATGCAGTATAAATACCTCCTCAGGACTTCTTGCACGAGGAATGCAATCAATGCTAAGAGCAGCCCTGACACCTTGCCAAACGCACCCGTGCTGTGGGCTGCTCTCCCGATTATCCCGATCACACCGTTCCATCAGCTTCAGCTAGTGCATTCTCTCCCCTTCCCCTTGCGCTCCCAAGGTCTTGAGCAACAGCGTGAAACCCTTCATTTACAAACAAAAAAGAGTTTTCAACAGAGCAGAGGGTAAACGTCTTGAGCACAACTAGTAAGTGCTCACACAGTACTGGAGAAGTACTAAAGAAAAACAAACCCCAGCCTGCTCCGTAAGGAGCACGTGCATCCTGATGGTCTACTGAACCACAGAGCTGCACGGAGAAACTGCTGAGCACCGAGGGACGGCAGGTAGATGGAGTGATGTACCGTGTCCTTTCCGACAGCAACAGCCTCCGAAAGCCCTGCGCGCACAAAGGGGAGGCCGCGCACGGAGGGACGCGGCGCTGCAGGCACAGCCATTAAAAGCTGCTCTCTAGCGCAGGGAAACGTCGGCCCTGAAGGCAGCAAATATCACAGCATGAGGCGCGGTTACAGCTCAATACGGAAAAAAGGGTTTTGCTGGAATTAGGAATTTGTGTTTGGACTGGAGTGGGGTATACAGCAGAGTTGAAGCATTCTTTCCTCTATACCACTGCTGTTGACTTAGGGTTTTTTCTATGTTTTTCTGTTGAAAATTTCACCCAAAGGGGAAGAAAATGCTCTATTCACAGCAAGAACATTTCATTAATTTCACCTCCTTTTCTCCAGCATTGAAGTTAAATACTCACATCCCCACTTCCCATGATCTCAAGTGTTACACACAGCAAATGTGACAGTTCTGCTTGCGCACAAAGAGCCAGCGCTGCAAGACTGCTCACTGGAAAGGCATGCTGCAAGCTACGGGGGCTGTATTTTAGGGCACAGAGAAGTTGACTGCTCCCGAGCACAAAGCCACTGCTTGACAGAGAGGCCCTTTTATCGTCCAAACAGCATTAAAAGAGTTAAATCCAATATACTGGTAACTATGCTACAGCAGATTAAGCGTCCATCCTGAAATTTAAAAACTTCACTTAACCTCAAACAGATTCCAATTAATATTAACTACTTTCAGGACAAGTTCAACTCAACACTAACATCTGGTGCAGACCCTAATAAAATACTACACACTCCAACATTTCCTTTTTGATAGCTGAGAAGTATGTAAAACTGTTCTTCATTAAATTTAAATAGACTCATTAATAAAATACTGAGGATGTGCTACTTTAAGACATCAGGAAAAAAAAGTATAAATTGGTGATAACATTATTTCTATTTTTAAATACATCCCACAGAGGCACCCAAGATAGATAAGTGCTAAGCCCATCCCACAAGCTTATTTATTTATTTAATACTTCTTACGTGCTATTTTTAACCGCAGAAGACAGTAAAAGGCATCCATTAGAAAAATTACACTGGTTAGAGTCTTCCTCACACAGGTTAGAAAAGTGAGATAGCAGGCTGAATGCAGTATTAAGAAGAAATGTGTTTTTTTCCTCCCTTTCCTATAGGTTTCCGTAATAAAAAAGCAATTTCATTTTTGCAGCATCAGCTAGGCCAGAACCTGTATCTGCAAGCCTCTGTCAGTCCTTACACACTCCCCAGCCCCCTCTTCCCACCCTTCCACTTCCCTCAAGGTTTAATTTTGTAAGTAATACACAGTTTGAACGGGTACACAACATGCTTACCACAAAGGGACAGTTAAAATGTAGATGTATGGGTTTGGTTTGGGTTTTTTAAGTCTCAGTTGTGCACATAGAAAATAAATGGGAGGAAATGCCATAGTCTCATAGTATTACATCATTTTGCAGAAGATCTACTCCTTTGGGAGAGGAAAAAATTAGTTAAACGTTTTCCATTTTTTCAATAAAGGCATTTATCTTATTTGATGTTGTTTTTCCTTAGGAATCAAGATTCTTTGGTGAGCTAAAAAAAATCAAAGGAAGAATGTCCCATCCTTGTCTGTCCTACCACAAATACGAGTTTTCGCATACAAAAATGCCAGAGCTACATTGTCAAATGATTTACTTAGGGAATCTTGACTGGATTTCTACAAGACATCTTCCTAAATAGTCGCGTTCTTTGGGGAAATACAGGGTGTTTGCACACACAGTCTGAGTAGCAAGTTCTCCCTTTCCTCCCATTTGAAGAAACAAAGCCTAAAACTCCAAGGAGGCACTCCAGCACTCCCAAGAAGCTTCTACTAGGCTTTCCGGTGGACCAGAAGACAAAGTTGCACGTAGGCATTTAGGTATTATTTCAGGAGGCTCTGCAATCTTTTGGATTCTCATCCTAATTTTGCTATAGAAGTCACAGTCTGAACTGGATTTGTATTTGATGCCTGGCCAGGTAAACAGCTACAGACAACAAAAAGGGTACAAAAGCCGAATTTCAGAGGTGACATGGGTCCCCTGCCATGCTCCAGGTCCCCGTGCAGAGCCCAGGGCAGGGTAGGAGGACAGACCTCCCCCCCGCGCGGGGCATGGCGCTGCTCAGCAGTTACATGGGTAAATGTAGGTGGTAGTTTAAGTCAGGTAAGCACAGGACTGGGCAGTTAATGCATATGCAGCAGCTGGATTTCTTAAACAGCTATCTTCCCTTCTTCTTAAATTTTCCACAAAGTGAGTTTTTGTAAACAAAAACATAGAGGTTTTTGGTGTCACTCAGAACAAGGACAGTTTGTTTGTTCTACCTGCCTGGAGATAAACTCAGTTTGCTGATTACTGAGCCCATAAATGGAAGGCTTTTATTCATAATCTATTCACACATGGCACTAACAATGCTTGATGACTAAGAAATACTTGAATTTCTAAAAGAAGTAGCTCTCTCTGTAGTGGAAAGGTCACATTGCACAGAGAACTATGCAAGCAGCTGATGCACAAGATAAGTGTCACCAATAGAAAGTTGGATAAAAAGCTAATAATGCAATTTTGTGGGTACAAAAATCAATACTAAACTCCAGATCCTGAATAAATATTCAAAATATTCCCTGTATTTGGAATCCGGCCTCAGGGGAGGCCTGACTTGGGCAACAGAGCATCTGATACAAGCATGATTCCTGACTTATTTCTGAAATATTCTGACTATTCTGCACGTGGGCCTTAGAAAGCAGACTACAGTCTGCCAGCAGTAGGCAGGACCCCAAGCAAATTGTCTGCTGAAAAGCCAAATTTAAGAGTTCACACACTAGTCCCCGAAGTATTACATTCAATGACATTAAAAAGGCTAATTTCCAGGGCACGCCATCCCTCCTACATTCCCCAGACTGCCCAAGAGAAGAAATGCGTGTTATCTGCCCTGTTTTGTTTTTTTGCTTGCAACCAGAAACCCCTGGGACTTAAAGCCTTAAACTCTAAAGAAGATTAATAAGCAGTTATTTAAGAAACTAAGAAATGCTATTTTCAAAATTTGCGAGTGTCAAAACTATACATTGCCCATCCTCTCCTCTTTTAACCGAGGAGCACCGACATACAAGCGACACAAGCAACTCCATCGCAGAACCCAAAGACACATTCTTCCAAGCAGACTTAAACTTTCCCACTTGAATAAAATCCTCCTCCACAATTACAAGTTGTTATGCCTCTCTGATGAGCGGAAGCAGAGACCTAACATGTCAAACAGCTCCTTTCCATGACTTGACGCCTTAAATTTAACATTTCCCCTGGAAGCGCTGTTCATATGTACATTTGTGCAACATTTAAACTGAATACGTAATCTAATGCTGTCAAAACAGCTTATTAACAGGGTCTCGTCAAATTCCATTACCACATTATACAAATAATATCCCTCTCACTGCAAAAGCATGTCTGTAACTCAAATTTTCATTCACTAAAAGAGTCATGTTTCTATCGGTCTTCTGCGCATGGTCACAAGCAGACTCAGACCCTCTACAGAGGGTGAGTGTTCACACACTAAGAGACAATTCTTTACGCTAAGCTGAAGTCTGATCAGGAGAGCAACTCACAGAAGCACTAAGAGACCACACTGGAAGGTAATCTATATTTTGTTAAACCTGCTCCATATACCACACGAAGTTTTCCTGACCTCTACTATTTTTATTTTAGCAACTAAGCAAAACAATGCAGCAACTACCTTAGGTCTGCAAATACTCAGTCTGCAAGCTATTAATTATTTCCATTTATCTGAATGGTGACTTAAAATTATCAGCAACTTCTGTATCAATTTCGCCACATCCTTCTCACCTATACAATTTTCTCCAGCTCTCAAACTGCCTAACGACCAAACTTCTTGTGTGATATTTTCTGCAATCTAGATGTTTTGGAAGGACAAAACTTCAGGAATGCTATCAGTTTAGAAGAATATTCTGATGTTTTCTGGACACAGAATAAATATGCTATTTAAAGTCTATTATTGATATATAAAATCAGAGGCCTGGTAGGTAATGCAGGACTTCCAGATTCTGACCAGTTTTAGGAACTGGTGCAAGGAAAGAAACATGGTATGACGGGCACAGGAAGAAAGAAGTTTTCTGATACTAGTTCCATGCTTAGACAACCTGACTCTTTTCTCTATCTTTTGAAAACCACATTAGCTTGTAGCAGGGAAATTATTTTTCTCTCTCCAATGGATTGAGCCTAGAACGTATACAGACCTCCAACAGGTCTGTCAAAGAGGAGACCCGAGATCTCCTTGGCATTGTCAGGTTCTGGAAATAATTAACAATTTTCTCTTTAAAACTACAGCTACCACAGAAATCATTTCCATGGGCGTTAAGTGCCCTTGACAAAAACTCACTCATTATCAGTCAAACCAGTAAAACACAAACCTCCTTGAAAACAAACAATGATCTGGAGGACCACAAAAGATGGCTGATGAATTATGGAAAAGCCGGGTCATGTTGCAGCACTGGAAGTTTCCACCTCTCAGCGACGTTTCAGGGTTCCTGACTGCTGAACAGGAGAGGGGAAAAGAACACGCCAAGCCTCAACAACTGGTAACATTTCACACTTTAGTATGGGAAGAGACAGACAAATCCCCAATCCACTCCTTCCAAACGAAATACATGATCAACTGTGACTTCTTAAGGAAACCGAGGTCCTAACCACCACCAATATAAGACAAACAAGGTAAAAGGAGTAGTCAATCTCACGCAGACTAGTTACCCCAGAAAGCAAGGTACTCAATCTTCCCCATCATCCTTGTTCTCTTCCCAGGAGACCCTAGCCAGCACATACATAATGTCTTTTATACAGCATTCAGCTCCACGTGTCTGGAACAAGTTCATTGTTTGGTGCAAGCCTCTTCACGCCCCTTCTGGAAGAGAGGACACCAAGCAGAGCCTAACCAGAACACACACGCCTGCTTCAGTCCCCTGTGTTTTGTTATGGGTTGTTGGCGGTTTTTTTTTGGTGTGGGTTGTTTTGGTTGTGGTTTGTTGTTTGTTTTTTTTTCTGTTTGTTTGTTTTTTATTTCATCCTGATTCTTTTAGGTTACTGAAGCTACAAATCCATTCAATTATTATTTTTTTTTTTTTAAATGCAGAATTTCAACTGTATTTCTATTGGGAATAAAGGGGAGTGATTCATTTCAGAGGGTGGAGTGAGGGAGAAAAGAACTTGAAAAAAGTCAGAATTCAGAACAACAGAGCAAAGGGAAAGCACCTGAAATAAGTGCTCACAGTTTATCTTGCACAAGATCTTACAGCAGATTCCCAAAAACTTGGTGCTGGCAAAGTTTTTCATAGTCTTCAGAAAAGAGATTTTAAAAAGAAAACCCAAAACAATTAAAGTGCCAAAGAAATCCATAAGATCAGGGAAAAAATCTACTCCCTTACAAAGGGAGGCTGGAAAAAAAGTTAAGAAAACTGTACCTTCGAGCACACAGGTGTTTCGAGAGATTGCAGAAAGTCACAAGTGTTGCCTACAGAGATCAGACTCTTAAATTGTGTATTACACCACGTACCTCATCATACATACAAATTTAGGTAATGATAGAAAGGTAACCTTTCTTCATCCCTCTACACATTAATGTCATTTTGCTTTGAAGCACCAAATCAGAAGACATTGTGCATACTGAAATACGAGTATTTAAAACTATTGCATATATGTCTCAGTTGATTTTCAGCTTAAAAAAACCATTTGCCTTAACCTGCTGTTACACTCAGGCCACATCCATTGTAGATGAACCTACCATGTGGTAGTGTTATGTTTGCACCATCAATGATTGCTTGTGCCAGTTCGTGATCATTGCTCTCGAAAGCATGTGCAGCAGCCTTGAGGGCATCCCAAATCTCCTTGCGACCTTCGAAAGCTGGTGCTGTGTCCCAAAACTCGTCTCTCTTACTGCGCAACTGTCCGTCTGTCATGGGGTAATCACTTTTCCATTTCGGTTTCTCTTTTTTCAAGGGCTGATTACGACCGAGAGCAACTGTGGAGGAGAAAGAGGAAGGGAAATTTAAAAAAAAAAAAAAGGTAGCAACACAAAATTACTAAAGTACCCTTTGGTTATTCTGTTTAGGATCTATAGATCTGAAGTTTACTTTTGGGCAATCCTGATCCTTTTTCCCCCCACCTCCTTCAAGGCATCACCTCCCTTCCATGGGCTCCAAGTTGGTTTTACCTCTTGGAAAAATTGAGGGGCTGCCTCCTGCTTGCCGATTTCACCTGCACCCCCTGAGCACCCCATGACTCTTCCCCAAACTCGCGTCGGTAACTCTGCATCTCCGCTTGCGCCATGTGTGCCTGGCTGGGAGACTCGCACCCAACATCCATCTGCCGAAGGCTGGACCGGGGGTACAGTGAGACCCCCATTATCCCACTACTGGTGTGCAGCGAGACCGCACTGCACCTGGATCTCCGGCCTACGTCGCTAGCAACATTCTCTGCTCAAAAGACGTGATATTCTGGTTAATACAAGAGTTTGAAAAGGCTAAGGATTTTTTTTTGCATCATCTCCTTTTCAACAGTTTTAATTCAGAGTAAGTATATGTAGAAAGGCAAGTAAGACACGCAATGGCTAGAATTGTTAGAGACAGAAATCCCTAAAGAATGATCCAGGAATCTATCGAGCTTTAAGAAGTGGTTACCTCATTCACAATAAACAGGAAAGCATTTGTTTCATTTTAACTACAGTTATTTTTGTGTAATAGCCAGTTAAGATAATCACATAGGTATGATGCTGTGGATTAAAACTACCCGCTCACTTTAAATTACAGCACTGCTAAGACTGTGCTAAACCCTTCTCTTCCATTTCTGCGAGTAAGGGGTTACTTCAACTTCTGTTGAAAGGAAAAGGAAAAAGAAGAGAGCAAACTTCAGTGCACACCGGGAAGAATTTCTCCCTGCAAGAGTTAAAACGCCATTTCCTTCAGCCCCCTTCAGAAGCTCGCTGCAACGGGAGCCCGCGAGGACAGTACGGGGAAGAGAACAGCAACAAACCACAAAAACAGTTCTCATCACGGCTCAATACCGCAAAACTTTGAATACATAGTTTAAATGCCTCCAGAGGAAATAAAGTGTCCTTCAACAGTTAAACTAAATTTAAGTGTGTTTGCAGCTGAAAATAAGCAGCCCCTCCAAAGGGCAGCTCGTAGAAACTGGGTGACGAGTACTGAATGCTCCTGAGTGACAGGTAAGCTACAAGGAACTGAAGTCAATTAAGGATCCCCCCCCATATGATGCTGAAGAGACATCCTCTCCGATGCTCTCTGTGAAGGGCCCCTGCCGTCCCAAGAGAGCAGAGGAAGCCCAGCTGCCATCAGGCCAGGGAAGCATGAGGAGATGCCGTCTGTCACCCCACGTCCGTGTCACCGAGGCTGAAGTGTCTCTTACAGGAGCAAGACACCGCTATGTTGCTGCGATATCAAAGCCTGTGGAGCAAAGCTGCTACTTATCAGGGTCCTCCTGGCTCATCTGCAAGGATGGGAGAGCACCAGGACAAACACAAGGGTTTACATTTAGCATTCTGTACCCCATGTCCATCCTTAGAGACAGTATGAAACACTTCGTTTCTCCAGTTGACAATAGCTGACAAAAACCCCTTGTATCTCTCCTCAGTCTTACTCCAGCATTCAGTTTTCAATGGAAGAATAGTCTAATATCTAATATTCTTCATAGTTCTTAATCTACACTTACACTGTATCTCTACAAGTTAACTATGAACTATATTAATGGCAAGGAGTGTGTGGGGGGATGATGGAGACGTGACTGAGAAGACCAAGTATGAATGTATCAGAAATACTCATTTCAGGTAAGCTGTAACATTTTGCAAAAATAGCATTTAATTCAAGTATTCCCTTTCCTTCCTTGATTTTTTTTCTGCCACAGATGCACTCAGATGTTTTCCAAACAGCCCCCAGCTCCGAGCATTGGGTCTCAACTTCATTTCAACTTCACACAGGCTTTAAGGAGACCAAAACACATACAAAAGGTTACACCCTGTGCTCTTATACAATCTGACTTTAGGTGACCAAAAAATTACCTACTTAAATTCATAACTCAGAATGACATTCACACTTAAGAAGCTGAGACTTAAGTCACTGAAAATAGGGTATTTCAAAGAACTTCTGATGGTAGGGTGACATTGCCAACTATGTCAAGGCATGAGCCTTCTTCAGGTTAAAAAAAACATAGCAGAGGATTTATTTTCATGGAAACAAAGTCAGATCATAATTAAAAGTAGCAAATGACAATGACACGGCACACATGCAATGTCTCCAGCTGGCATTCTGTATCCCATGCAGAAACTAACAATAATAATCGGAATCCTTTCAAGTGACCACAAACATTTATTGCTTTTTGTTTCCGTGGAATGGCTTCCATGAGATCGCTTCCATTTGCTTTTCAAAGAAGTGCTGACCATTTAACAGATTTCAGAGCAGCAAACCCAAGTGTTTACAAAACACCAAGTTTCCTGGCAAAGCCCAGCCGTTCCCAGTCCAAGCCTCGGCTGAGCACATGCAAGCTGTGAGCCGGTGATGGTCCAGCCTAGAACAATGGTGAAGGAGGCAGCCCAGACAAGACGGACTGTATACATTAAACAGTATAGTGCGAAATGGCAAAAACGTATCTGGTAAAACATTAAAACAAGGAATTGCTTCCTTATTAAGGCTTAGCAGTCAGAGCATGAAAATTTCAGACAGACAGAACAGGACAATGCAAGAAATTTGGGTCAGTGGGCATCTTTTCTTCCATTCTACTTCGGCTAACATCTGTTTGCATGTACAGTGAATGAATGCTAATTTATCCCACAGGGCACTCTCATTCTCCCCAAACATTAATTATGAAAGCGGGTTAAAGGCACTTCCCGCAGCCCCCGAGCGCGGCGTTGCCTGCGCACAGCCCTGCCCGTTACCCGGCACCACGGCAGGAACCGCAACAGGCCATTTCTCTCCCTCGCTTCCCCCTTCCCCCACGACAGCACCTGAATGTATTGCTCTTCAGTAGGCAAGAATAGCAGGGGAGAGACTAACGAGACAGAGATCCTACCAGTCTCAGATAACTTCTCCCTGGAGATAGAATCCTTCCTACACAGACAGCAGTGACGATAAACCCAGTGATAAATTCTTTTTTTTCCAAGTTGGAAAGAAGGATGGTGGGAGAAAGGGTCTCTACAAATGCCTCTAAGGCCAAATCTACTCTAACAAGCCATCCATCCCACTACTAAGCCTTTAAACACAACTTAGCTTCACAAACCAGTATTTAAAAAGGTCTTTAGCATGTTTACCATTTATTAGAAGTGCTTCAAGAATCCCCTAAAAGCTTTATGCCCCCCCTGAAGAAATATGAATCTCTCTCTAGCTGTGTGGATAGATGGAGCAGAAGGGATACAAGAAACTTAAGATGTGTAAAAAAATCTGTGTGTGTAAAAGGGCCCAAATCTCTCGCTTTTCCACCCCATGTTTTAGTCACTAAAGAGAAACATCACTACTTGAATTTCTACAATCAAAGTTTTGGACCACATCAAAGGACTTTCCCTTTTCTGTACTAAGGCTGATAAAGACTAGTCAGAATAGGCAAAGGAACAAACATCAGCAGTCTGAAACACTTTGTCAGGTATTTACAGTGTCAGTTTTATATTCCTCGCTTTGGAAGTAAACTAGAGCTCAAAAGAAAACATTGACTTCATTTAAGACCATGTACATCAGAGGCACAACCAGCTTGCAAGATCTGGAAGACAAAGTAACATCCACATTAATTTTTCATCTTACATCACTTCAACATAAGTAAGAAATTATTAATATCCTGCTTGAAAATATGAATAGTTTTATAAATGCCAAGAAGGCATGTTCTCTCTGAAGCAATACTGAATACGTTGCCCATCTCAATAGGCAGTGATGGTTGATATTTTTGGCAAGAGATTTATTTAGAAGGAAATACGAAGACCATTAACAGTCTACTTTTTGAAAAGGAAAAGATTGGCACATTAGTGACACTCCAAAGTAATTTTGGTTGTTCTTCCTCCAATAGCTCACATAGTCATGTGATGCTGTGCATCCCAAAGAAGGGTAAGAAGTTGCTGACAAGCTGCAGGACTGCGCTTAAGAGCAGCCTTTCTCAGGGAGGAGAACCACAGAGACCACTATGTGTCCTTACACAGGCCTTTCCTGGGCTGCTCAGAGGGGTTACTGCAGAGTGGTCACAGATGCTCTACATCCTCCTGGACACTGGACCCGTTCTAGGTTTGACTTGCACTACTACTTGCACGGTACATACAGCACAAATACCATTTTTAGGACTTGCTCAGGTCCATTCAGGTTAACAGCAGCAAAAGCAATAGTTAAGAAGGTAAGAAGTCCTGATAATTACTAGCTGCATAATGAACTTCCTAGGGCGCAGCATGCCTAAGAGAAGAAACCCAAGCCTATCGAGTCAGAACTCCGGGATGCAGCGCGAGGCTGGGGCAAAAAGGGCATCGCACTGATGCCAGTGGGCTGGAGAAGGCAAGCAGAGAGACAAGTCTCGTCTGAGCTCAGCATCCACCCGGCCGGCACGTCTGCCATTCAGGTGTCCCCACACACGCAAAATCCAAGCACTGCTCAAGCCCCCTTCCCTGGTTAAGCATCCCTTATTAGACTGCTTAACACCTCAAAGTGACCCAAAACCAGTGGCAGATGGGCAGCGGGCTGCTTCTGTCCCATCAGTAAGATTTAGCAGTGTATAATGTGTTTTCTCTTCACAGGCAGAGGAGTACACTGGGATCCTTGATGTAGCTACTACTGTCTGCCCCGCTAACCTTAGCCCCTGGCAAACTACCAAGTCTTATTTTTCAGAAGGAAAGACGTATTTGTCCAGTCCTTGCAGACTATTTTATAACCTGAAATATGAAGGTTTGTTTCCCTTCCCTGCAGCTTCCTATCAAAGCAATGGCATCAGTAAGATTATCCGCACTTCTTTCCAGTGAGCTTATGCAGATAAATCCAGATATTTAAATCAGTTTCTTAACAGAATGTCAAAAAATGTCTAAGTAGAACTTTTTTTTTCTTTTTTTAACAGCTGTTGTGTTTGTTATGTCGCTGTCAATGAGGATCACAGTACTGCCGCCTCCTCCAAAGCGGACCAGATGAGTAGGAGCAGCTGGTAACGGAAGAGTCTCATACTAAAAGCCAATATCCAGCTAAAGCATTCATAATTCCTAGTTTATACACCCATGAACTGTAGCACTCGATAATCAAATTGGATAATATTTCTGCCCCAAAGGGCTTACTGTCAAATCAAATAACGCAAATGCAACAGCTGAGTGAGACATCAGACAGCTTATAGCCTCTGGAGAAGGACAGGTGGACCCTCTGCTTCAATTGTGAATTAGATTTTCCTCCTTTCCAGTTACTGACCATGCAGGTAACCCTGTAAGACAGGCCACAGGATCTGGTCCCCTGTTACGGCCCAGAGTTACTTCCAGTAGCTGAGCTAAAACTTAACCATTTGGGGAAATGTCTCCTTTGCTGTCAGTCAGCCTTACGTGAGCTTTTCCCTCCCACCCCGTTTCTTCAAGTATCTCTCACCTATTTCTTAAAATAATGTTAGGAATAAAATTTGGCATGTTAAATTCATGCAACTGCTCCACAGTGAATTTCCTCCTTTTCCTTTGAAACAGAAGCATATGTTGCTTGTAGCATTAGTCTTTTGCTGCTCTCATAAGGAGGAGAAACTGTCCCAATTTGGCCAAAGTGGGTGTTGGAAAAGTCTCCATACACACACAATGCACCCGGGGCATGAGGAGCCCGGCAGTGCAGCTCCCAGGAAGACATCTGGACTGGACGTGCTCCATTTTAGGACTGGAGGCCCAAAGCTGTTGGTGTCCATGCATCCACGAGCAGCTGTGTGCCCGAGCCGCAAGAACAGGGCATTTTGGTGCTTCCGCTTCTCTGCAGAGTGACGTGGAGACCAATACACAACAAGAAACCAGCGCTGGGGAAGGCTGGCATGGAGGGACCCTCAACTGGTGGAGCATGAGTTAAGAGTAGATACAGGCAAGCCTTAGAAGATAACACCAAAATGCTGAAGTGACACTAGTACCACGAGAATCTGGCAAGATCTGGTAATGTTTTCATTGGGTATTTTTCTTTGTTTTGTTTAGGAAAATGAAGGATGAAAGCAACTGCTTAAGTGTTGAGAGATTAAAAAGATTTTGAATGAACGATGTGGAAAGGAGCAGGAGCAGCACCCAGCAGAAGTGCTGAAGGAAGGACAGAAAAATCACCAGAACAGTCTATCTGAACAGGACAGATGGGACAGATTTTCAGAAACTGCCCTCAGTGGAAAAGATGGGATACAATGACTGTCCGGCTGCACAGGAGGAGGACAGAAGTGATAAGCCGTCAAGGAAACAGCATAGACCAAGACTTGCAGAGGCTGAGGGCAGCAAGGAGAACGTGGCACACAGGTCTTGTTTGGTTTGCTTAAACCGTAAACATGCACAGCTTCAACAGGGGAAGCGATACCCTCCCAGGGATACACAATGTGAGAAACAGCAACGGGTAATCATCTGAAGACAGTCAGGAGAAACTAACTTGATATTATACAAATTGAACTAATGATCAAAAATATTTTCTTTACAAAATTGCTTCCCTGTTGAGGATCAGTTCCTAACAAAGTATTTTTGTGAGACAAATGAAATGCAAAGTAACAGTTTATTACCCATAAAGTTTTTTTTAGTAGTAGTCCCAAGGGTTTCTCTCCTCACAACCAGTGAGTGGTACTCTACTTTATCAAATGAGTCTCATTTTAAATCTATTTTTCTCCAATTTCCTCAGAAAGTATCTTGTAATTTGGTATCAATATCTAGATATAGTTCATCCTTATCATTTTCTCTGCATCGTTCTCAAGTGTGATCCTTTCAGCAGCTGAATAGTGTCTGGAGGAAGAGTCAATACCACGAGAGGTGCAGAAAAAGAGCGAAACCAGGGAGGGGGCAGGGGGAAATGTATTGCATCTAAGCAGCAGACAATTTGAATTACATTAAGTAGCACAGGCTTACACAATAACGGGAAAATGGCAGAACCTTATCTGTTTATTGCTAGTTTTCAGCATTTTTATTTCTTAAGAAGGTCACATTTTTTCAAGGCATGAACAGTATTTTGTAAAGGAGGCGTCCCTGGACAGTAGTAAAAGATTTTCAGCCTTACAAATGAAATATTTCACTGAACAATTAAATTTTCCTAACAAGGAAATGAAGGAGCACCAAGATTTCATTTGAAAACTAAAGGAAACATCTACTAGCACAGTCCTGAGAGTATTCAGGGCAGAATAACATTTCTGGGGACCCTGGGGGGCTGAGAAAGCCATGAGCCTTCCTAACGCTGTGTACAGATAGACAGACAGATACAGATTCAAGCATTCTAATGCTTGAAACTAAATTAAATTCTAGTCTTTTTCATGAAGGGAGATTGTGGGGTGTGAAATGAACACTACATGAAGAACTACATTTCCCGACAGAAATTCAAGTTATATATTTAACAGATGTATAATAAAACATCAGGCCACAGACTCAAACCCATGGTACAAAGGTGTAGGCAAGCCAGTTAATTTTGAGCCAGACAAGAAATAAACTTGTGGTGTGAAGCTTTTTAGAGCAGGAAACCCAAAGACAAACCCGCACACAAGAAGTAAACCCACCAACCAACCCCCTGGGGCTATTTCCCCTTTTTCCTACCTGAAAGGGGGCGAAGGAGGAAAGAAAAGAAGAAAAAAAAAAAAAGTCAGATGGAGAATGGGAAGACCCGCTGGGGGCCAGCCGACTGATCACCGTCACTCCCAGCCAGGCTTGCATTCCCCCGTGAGCCGCCTGCCAGACACGCCATGTGCTGGTGCTGAATGATGGATGCGGTCCCTCTGGGGAGAGGGGGTGCCATCAATCACTCGTGCCACCCCTACGCTCCAAGCCAAGCGGGCAAACAATGCCGTGTCCCCCAGACGCTGCTCACCTGTGCCAGCGCTACGGATGTCGCAAAACATTGCTCAAAGCAGCAGCAGGGAATATGCCTTCCCTGTTTCTCCAAGTCTCTCAACTCTTACCTAACACCTTCCTCTAAAAGGAGTCAATTGCACAAAAGAAACAGTAGTGAATAAAATGCAAGTTACACTGGTAATTACAGGCAGCTTTGGACAAGTCATACACGCACAATGCTTCCCTGCCTCTCCCCACACACAAGGCACTAAATCTTTGCCGAGTTAATCCAGAGGCTTCACAGCATGCGATATAAAACACATGAGAGGATGAGGGCGTATGAATGTGCTGGACAAAGAGAAAAATTGTCTCTAATTACCAGCTATTACACTGTATTTTCCATTTCTCCCATCATTTTCAACAGGAACTGCAGAAGAAATCAAGAGAGCCTGGTATTTCCAAGCAGCTCATCACTCCTCACATTTCAAAGAAACTAGCAGTATTGCAGCGAGAAATAAAAGCTTCAAAGTTTTGATATCTGGTCCCTGGTAGTATACCAGCTGCAGACATCCCGCCTCATCCCAACGCACCAGGATCTATCCAGATCACCAACAGCCTTGATGCGTGCTTTGCACTAGGACACCCTGGGATAACGTACATTGCCTTTCACAGAAATTTAAAACATATCAGTGTATTTTGTCTAACGTGAGGTGCAATTCACAGCCAAGAGCCAGCTGGCAAGAGGTGAATTTCAGCCTCCCGTCTGTTCATGCAGGTTTTATGAGGACAATTCATCTGCTCCCAGAGCTGCAAGAGCAGGACAGCACACCCCGATGGTTACAAACTATGAATAAGCAGCGTCAAACAGAGCAATAATGCAAAGAGAGCAACTGTGAAGTTCTCTACTGTTATTTGCCTCTATATTCTAAACAATATTTTTCAAAGGAAATTTTCCGCATTGGTCTCCCACCAAAAGCTCAGCACTATTTGCTAGTGTTAGTTCTATGGCTTTATTATTAGTTTACAAAAGCTTTGTGGTTCCTCCTGAGCCCTGCCGGCCCAACTGGCTTCCTGCTGGGAGCACAAGCAGGACATTTCCCAATCATCTCGATTAAGCACATGATGCAAAACCTCTTCTTCCAACAGATGAGAACATCTAAGGGAGCAAACACCTCTGTAGAGTCGCCACCTCAAATCCTTAGTGCCTCGGTCAAAGGGTGACCACAGATTAAGCAGGAACACTGCCAGGCCGGGCAAAGGCCAGATGATGCCCATCTATCTCGATCGTACCCCATGAGAGCAATCTTGGAGCCACAAATTCTGCTTCCACAGCTGGTAGGAGGCCCACCAGCAGCTATACTGGCTGCTCAGCATTGCCTTCAGCCTCACAGTGAAGTTCTAGCAGTGCTACGGTGGAACAGCTTCGAGGGACAGACATTATCAATGCAATTACCTGCCAGCACTGTTTACACTAGAATTTAAACTGCTTCTGTCTCTGGTAGATGCACGTTTTCAGCTGGATGCAGAACAGGATAAAGACTTACCCATTCCCAAATCACAGCATGCAAGCACCAAGACCTTTAATCTGTACCATCTACAGTGCACAACTACACTATCTTTTTGGAAACCTATGACAAGAACCATTAAGGAAGCTGTCAGGAACATGAGAAATATTCTATTTGAGATAAGACTGCACTTTACGCAGTCTCTTTTGACTTCTGCAAAGCAGAGCTTAAGTTAAAACTCAATCGCAGCTGAGAGCTTGGCATCAACGCAGCCTTTCACATGCAAAACAAAATAAGCACGGTACAGAGCGCAGCAGAGGTGGGAACAGTTGTGGGAATGCAGAGGGAAGCTGCACAGAGCTTACCTAAAATGAAAAACACCGCAGTGCTTTCTGTCTCCCATCATGAGGAAGAATGTAACTCAGCAACTTCACTTTTGAAGTACTAAAACCCTTTTGTATCTTCCCCTCCATTCAGTTAACAGGGGAACTTTAGACACATCAGATAAAGCGGAAAGTTCCTCCGACGGGCCAGCTCCACACCAGAACATCGCTGTGACGCCGGCACCAGGCTGCCGCTCCACGCCAGCAGCACGGAGCAGTCTCATCGGCTAGCATGGATTTAATACAAGGAAAGATCTAGCATTCCCAGCTGCAAATGAACATTGTCCTGGCTCCAAGGCCCCTCTCCTCCTTGATAATTCTCCCTCTGACCGCTGCATAACAAGCACCTATACAAACTGCTGAAGAAAGATTTAAAGACGTTTACAGAGGCTGACATCCGCCCCGTCAAAAAACTTACAGTTGGAAGTGCTGCAAGTGCTTCTCCACATGTGAACCGCCAAGTTCTGTGCGTTTCGAGCAAGGCACAAATCAGGATCTGCCTCAGGGGTGTTTAAACTGAAGCTTTGCTTTATTTTGGCCCAAGCCATGGGAGCAGTGGGGCCAGCGCCAGCCTCTGCCACACAGCCACAGACCGACCACACAAGGTCATCACAAATTCTCCGAGTTCGGTAAGTGACAGACAGGGACATCTGCTGTACATCTGGTCTGTGTTTAACGCACCATGAGTACTTCCAACACTAGCACAATTTTCATTAAAAAAAAAAAAATAATCAAAGGCAGCCTTATCTTTCTTCCTGCCAGAATTATAAAGAATATTAAGCTGATAATTTTCTTTAACAGTGCAGCCAGCTCCACCCTGATGAGGTGCAAGGGTGCTGAAAGCCAGCCAGCACACCCTCCTCCGCAGACCCGCACACTGCCTCTGTACGCACGATGCTGCAACTTCTGAAGACTTTCTGGACGATGCCAGCAGTGAATTTACTCCATCATAAACCCAGAGTTCTGCAGCGCTTTGCCCATTTGCTGGGTCAGGAGGAAGAACAGCAAGGGAGGAGCTGGCGCACTTCAGTGCCCCAACAGAAACAAGTTCTGCCAGCGCCATGGAGATTCAGAACTAGTTTCAACATAATTTAAACGTTTTTAAGTCACCACTATGGCTCAACGCTACCTAGGAAAATTTTAAAACCAACAGAGATCCTAGAAATTCATAGGGTTCCCCTAAAGTAAAATTGCTTAGGAGGAGCTGCAGAAGTCAGCGCAATTTTCATACCCCATCTCACTACAGTGTTAATTTGCATAGGCCGATGTTGCATTAAACCCTTCCACCAAAATTTGGAATTTAACACGGTCTGTGTATTCCAAGGTATAATGCACAAGACAGATGGCCAATTTAATGTTCCTAATGAATACTTAGGTGAACGTGGCACTGCTTGCCGTATCACTCCTGCCATGCACAGCAGTCACAAATTCCAGAAGGGACTGAACAAACAACCCTCCAAGTTGGTAACTGTTTTTACAATGACCAATGATTAAATTAGCTTAGTTACAGGATCTAACACCATGTCTTGAATTTATTCCAGCATCACAGTTATTGGCAGGGATAAAGTTTCACATTAGCCAATTAACTAAATGCACTATTACTGTATCTCAGCTACTTAAGCTCATCAGTTAATTAAGAGATCAGTGTAAGCTGAAAATAGGAATCTTACCTGACACACATACCAAACATACATTATCTTAATGACTTAATTTTACAGTTCTGTATTACGTTCCACAGGTGCAATTTGGAAAACTGAAAGGCAATTGCTCGGTTTAAGGAACAGGTGAAAGACACATAAGGAAACATTTAAAGATTTCATCTAAGAAATGGTATTTCTTAGAACGATACTTGCTGCTTTACTAAGCTCTACTTTACAAGGTAGTTTTTCATGATAAAATTACAATTTCACTCTCATTACAAGTTACTTCTGTACCAATTTTTAGATGCTTTCAACTTGGTTCCCATTTAAGAAGCGTTTTAACTTAGTGTCTAAGTAAAACCTACCACTCGTGTTCCCAGGGACTATGCCCTGGCAATTTCCGAGCGGTGTGTCTGCCACTGCAAGCTGAAGGAGCCGACCTGCGGGTACACAGCCCTGCTAAGCACCCGCAGCTGCGGGCAGATGTGTAACGGTGGGATAATGCATTCTCCAGGCTCCTCAGATGTCAAGCTTCTTTCTGCAAAGTACTCTCTCAACTAGCTCTGAACGGTAGGTGGTTAACGTCTTCTTTAATAGCTGTCAAGTCAGTCCTGCCGTACACATCACCAGCACACCAGTGACTTAGGAGCAGAAAAATGAGTACCCCACTTATTGATGTTTACCCTTTAAGGTCACACAACACAAGTCACAACACCACAGCGTCACTCGAGACTCCCCCAGAATGTGGAACCTGGTATTCCATCTATCACCAAGCCCATCTTTCTGGAATATTTGTCCTTCCTGGCAAGTTTACAGCCACTGGATAAAAAACTCCAAGGCCTCGCAAGGGTGAGATTTCATTTCTGCAGCAGGTTGATTAAAAACAAACAAACAAAAAACCCCAAAGTAACAACCCCCCCCTCTATATTTCAGCTGCCCTTAGCACAAAAGACTTTGTTCACAGAGGTTTCTACGTGCTACAGTACTTTAATTATCAGGACTCGTTCTCCTCCCCTGCTGTCCCTTGTTTCCCATCAGTAAAAACCAATTCGCCACATTAACAAATTCGTATGACCACAGAAGCTAAATGATCACATTACTGAACCTCCAGGTGCTCCCAAACAGCAAGATAAGGGAAGAACTAGGTCCATTTTAATGTTCATACATTTGACTGTGCACACTGAACTTCTGAAGGGCAGAAGTCTGACAGACTGGTGGCTTAAAGCCCCAGTGAAAACCAAAACCCGTCATTTACTTCATTTCTACAGTCACTACTTTCTGGATCCACAATCCAGTTACTAAGCTTGAAAATTTATTCATGGCAGTATATACGCTCACAGCCTAAGTAAACCCCAGCCTTGAGTTCAACTGCATGTCATCTAAAACAAGGGGAGAGGGAAAAAACAGCTAAGGAAAAATGATGATGTGAGTTAGATTTTTAGATAAGCAATTTTGAAACTGAATTCTTATCTGTTCTTCTAGATAATAATTCTCCAAGAAACTCTAACAGCTAAGACTGGAGAAAGCTCAGTAGATGGAAGGTCTATGAATGGGTGTAAAGGCCAAGCAGCATCAATAGCTCAAAGGTGCAACACTTGGGCTTCTCAGACAAGAGTGATACGGAGATATCAGCAGTTGTCTGGGGATGCTGAGAAAGTCTACTCCTCCTCACCCCCCCACCAGAGGTCTGAACATATGGTAAAGAACAACTGAAGATACATGTGGAACTATCTGCTTGAAAATTAACTCCTGCCAAAACCTGCGGTGGGACCAACCCTACATTTCATTTTCACACCATGGGAAGGTTAGGAATTTGCCTTAAAACCATGTGTAAAACAGCCACAGCATCTAAAGCAGACACTGGGATCTGCTTAAGTAACTGCATTAAGTGATAAAATGAAAGCAGTTACTTACAGGAGCTTTGGGGACCCAGAAGCAGCTTATAGCAACTGACCGACAGCTCGGTTCTCCAGCTGAAGATGCTGGAGATTACAAAACACGGGAGGAAAACAAAACCAAAAGCCAGAAATTAGAGCAGTTCAGAGAGGGAAGCTCCACATTAGGATCACCTGAGAGCATGGAAGCAGGATAAAGACCGCCTATTTCTGAGTGAAAGCAAAGTTGAATAATTTCCCCACCACCCATCCACACATCCCACCCCGTGTCTCATCCAGTTCCTCTCCATTGCCATAAGGTGCCACATCCCTTCTGTACGCTGCTACTCTACACAGACAGGGTGACACCCCTCCTCTTGCCTCTGGTTTCCAAGGACATTTAGTTATGCAGGTCTTGGAAAGAAGGCTAAAACACACGAGTTGAGTTTTCATAGTCAGAACTTGTTTTCAACTGCAATCTCCAAGGTAAGAGATTTCAGGGAGAGAAGCACCACCACACAGAAGGAGGGGTCATCACACAGGTTGAATAAAGTTCCCATTTGTTTTCCAATACTTAAAAAGGGAAAACAAATCGTACCCAAGAATTAAAAAAAAAAATTTCCGCTAACTATTCTCCTGTAGTAAGACTAAGGACTTACTTTCTATACTGTTTTGTTACTTAATTTAATAAGTAACAATAGCCTAATGATAATAATTACATCATTAATTAGCACCATTACCTTTGAATAATCCTTCTTTTGATGGTAAATGCAGAGAACTTCCTCTTCTGTGCACTTCTTGTGCGTAATGCGAGATGGCAAGAACCAGTAGCACACCAGGATGATGTGACCACGAACTCTTGCGTTCAACGGTTTGGGGGGGGTTTTCGTCTGCTTGGGTTTTTTTTAGCAGAGGACAAGTTGGGCATATTCTACAAGTTTAGTTACTTCTCAGTATTGCTCAGATGAATACTGATATAGTTTACAGGACAGGCTGGATATTAAAAAGCCTTTAAAAATTTCTTAACAGATGAAAGTTAACGAAACTGAAGCACCATCTGCAAGCAGGATTTCTTAAAACTGAACAAAATTTATCTACAATATTTTAGGCACAATTTACTAATAATGCCCAGGCAACTTCAGAAGATCAAGCTGCCTTTTGAAAAATACGTATGTCTGGCTATTTTAGACATACTAAGCTCTCAGCCGTAAGGAACTCCTACCTTTCAAGTTCGCCTTTTGTTAAGAAAAAATGTATTTATCCCAGAGTTAGAGACAAGCAATAATACATAAGGACACTAGTGTATTGCTTGGATAATTAGAAAGCTATGATCCATCTTCCTAACCTAAAATGAAAAATATGCAAGCCTTTGTTGCAACCTCTCTCTATATATAAGTATGTCTCATACATCCAGGCAAAAATAAAACTCTACCATTAAATGGAAGCACTTCAACAAAGTAGCCTTAAAACTACATCCTTTCAAGGTCATTTTAACCCCCGGTGGATGTACTGAGGGGAAAAAATAGACCTATTCTAGCCTATGGTCAAGGATTATTGATGCAATCCAACTTGTAAGCATTTAACTGAAGGTACCTGAATTAGGAGCATAAACAATGCAGCCTCCTCCGAGCAATGCTGAGAGCAGACATCCGCTTCTGCTGTGAACCTCCTTCTGCAGGAGCCTCCTACCTTCCATGGGATGGAAAGACCTTGGAGCAGGCACAGGAAAACGCCCTCTTCATTTAAATTGCTCAAATAAAGATAGATTAAAGTAGCCAGAGCCCTTCCACCTTCAGCAAATTCATTTGATCTCTTTCTGAAGTCCCTGAGCACGGGAGTCTTTAGCTCTATTAAATGGATTGAGCGATGCTTGTTCTGTACTGAAGGGCAGCATTTCCAACACACACAACAGCACATCCCTTAAGTAACTCCTCTTCCTTTCAAACGAAGGGATCACTACGGAACATAATTTGATTTAAAATGCATTTAATTCTCAACAACTCAGAGCAAGCTAAAAACTGGCAGTGCAATGATTATGTTGGCAATGGTGTCGGCTGTTACGTATCCAGTAACAGATGAAGTAGGTTTTGACCATGGACTACACTTGTCTTTTCTAAAAAGGTACTCACCATAACGCTCGAAGGAGCTCATTTCTCCAGTGTCATCATCTACTCATCGTCTACTCGTAAAGCAAAACTAGTATTGTTTGTCAGGATAGATGCACTTTTCCTACTTTTTCACATAATTTAAGACATGAGCGCTGTAATAGCAGATTAAGTGTATGTTGATTCTGGACTTGAGAGTTAAGTTTCTGTAGGAAAAGTCTTTGGTTCTGAGTTAAGGCAGAAGTCTACAGTATTAGACAGACCCTCTTCTCACCTCTTCTCCCCTTAGTTTAAGGGAAAATAAGCCTAGCTTCAAATTTAGGGATGAGAACTTTGACTGGTAATGAGGGAGAATGCATTACCAAAAAAAGATTCTTCTTTCAGCCATTAGAAAACAAGATGCCAGGCCTCCCCTGGTTTTTCAGTACAGGTATAACTATTTCATTTAGGGGGAGCGGCTTCTGAGAGCAATGGGGAAAAAAAACCCCAAGAACACCGATTGCTGGCTATAGCAGTTAAAAGAAGAATTCACAAAAAATGGCTGGATGCAAGTACATTCCTGATTCACCCAGCTCGCTGCAGTAATTACTGTGCTCTAATGAGCAAACGGTGCCCATGAAGTGCTGCTTCTGCAGCTCTGATTGAGGGCGCCTCAAACCCTGCACTCAGCAGAACTGGGGCTGCATTTCAGACTCCATCCCAGTAGCAATCAAGTTGTAAACATGAAAGAAACACAGTCAGATCCCCCCAGGGAACAGAATAAATACACTAAGAAAGTAGTTAAGTTTCCTTGCTTTTAAAAGCCGATATCAAAACTAGGAATGGAAAGCATACTCTGGGACGCGAGCAGCTCTGCTCAGCTCAGGCCAAGCCCCAGGCAGCGATTTCTTCCAACAGTAGTTTCTCTCCTGCTTACTTTTTAAGCTGTAGCTTTGGTTCATAAAACTATGGCCAGTGTCCAGGACCCTCCCTATTACAGCAATATTTAGACACTACTAGCAACAGAGGCTATTAAAAATAATAATCAGAAAGGCAGTAAGAAACAAGAGACTCCTTTGCTGTGGGAAGAGTAATCTTTGCTGGGGTATATCCAAGATGAATACCAACTACTTAGAGATGGTTGGAAAAATCACATAGGAAAAGTAATCCTCTGTGCATGTTCTCTTCATACTAAACCTGGAGGTTTGATCTCTAGTATTCTGAACCAACCCCTGTTTTTATGACAGAGCTGTAATTTCCTCTCCCTCAAGCACAGCATTTACCTCAAAGAAGAGCTTGTGTCTTCCACTTTGTTAGAAACCTACACCTGGAACATCAGGAGCTGATCCAAACTGTCCCGAGCCCTCCATCCAAACGGCCACTCCAAGAAAGCCATTGAAATACGTATGTTTTCAGCATTCACACTGCATGGAAAAACTAGTGCTTGGAACATTTAAAGACTGGTCAACAAAGCAGCTGGTACTCAGCCTCAACTGTATTTCCACAAAAAGAGCCGGCTGTAATATTAGCCACAGAGGAGGGGAAAGCTGTGAAATCCAAAGGTTTGGACGTGTGTAAAAGCTACGCATGACGATGAGAAAAATGCACCAGAAAACATTAATGTCTGAGTAGCACTCACCCCAGCTCCCCCAGCTGAAAAGAGCTCGTTCACAGAAGCTCATTATTTAGCATCAAAATTGACTTCAATACATAATAATCTGCACTGACATACCTTGATAGATAAATATTTGTTTTGTGAGAGAAAGGGTTACTTAGTTACTAACCTTCAACATAAACAAGTGAAAGTTGCAAAGTCTCAAAATAAGAACAAGAAAAGAAATGGTGCAGATACCTAAATCTGAATTGCATGGCAGGAGTTCCTTCAGCTGGAAAAAAATCCTCATATTAATTTAAAATAATGAAATGAAACGTGAAAGAAGGAAGGGTGACTGTACTGAACAGCTAGAAGTGCACTTTATCAATGGCAGATGAATTCAGCTTGGAAATTTGGCAGGCAGAACAATCAGATAGCGACAGCATACTCGAGTAGGCAAACCTGGGAAGAGTTTTAAGACAAGATTAGATCAGTTGGTAGAATTTCTAAGACAGAATATTCAGTTTGACACGGCACTGAACTAGGAAATATAGAAGCCTTTGCTGGCACTGCCATTTTGGACTTTGCACAACCTTGTTTTAAGCTGAGTTGTCATTACTTTAATAAAAAAACCTTTTTTATTAAAAAGGGTTGATAATCAGATAGCAGCATGCTCAGCATATCTCTGGATGTAGCCTGCCAAGAGACACTGGCAGGAATTGAAATGCTTCCTCCCCCACCCCCAAGTATCTATAATATTTTCCTAGCCAATGTGGAGCTCAATGCAAATGATTAACTTTTGGTAATAAGTTTCCCAGCACAATAAGATAAAATGGTAATGCTGTTTCTTGTGTAGTCCAGCGGCATACCATTTTTCCCTGAATATAATCATCAGAAAGAACATAATTGGAGTAAAAAAAATGGCACTTGCATTCTTCAGATAAAACACCTGTCTTCTTTGGGATGGATAAAGCCAGAAAAAGTCATATTCCATTAAGCGAACAGTTATATAGAATGCAAAAGAAATACTTGGTTATTTTCCGATGCAGGATTTTGAGGAAGCTGTGGTAAGTACTGTTTTAAATATGTTTACTCGTTAATTCTTGAGAAGAAGTTGCTCCCTGAGAACTGATCATGACTGATCATGTCCTGGGACGGATGAAGGTTGGGAAAGGGGAGCGTCAAAGAGCCCACCCATTCCGCATGCATAATCGCTACTCCAAGGTGAAGTGGTTACACAGAACCCATCAGCAGGACGGGCACAAGGAGGGTGTTTCACTTGGGCTTCAACTAATGCACCCTCAAATTTCTACTTCCAGACGGTTTGGTAAGCAGTTCCTGCATAACTGACTTGCATAAAAAAGGCTTGGAAGACTTCACCAGCAGCACTAAATGACACCCTCTTATGTTAAAGACAAACGAGGAACCCAAATTCCTCTTACTCAAATAGGGTTGCCGTGTTTTCCCCGCTGCTGGGCACTAACTCCCCAAAAAAACAGCAGAGTATTTCACTTCTCAAGCTGCCTAAAAAGCTAGAGCAGTAATTTAACCATAAGCCATGACTTCTCCTCCTCCCCAACTTAAATCTAATTATGAGAAAGAATGGTATTCAGGAGAATTGGTGCACAGCAGACCAGCCACTCTACTCGAAAGGGCATGAGACATCCGAAGGAGACAAAGCACATACAGGTCTCAATACTCAGCTCTACTAACATTCTACTTACTGGACTTCAGTGAGTGAAGGACTACGAAGCCAAGCAATGCAGAAGCTAGATGGTACCTTATAAAACGTGGGAACCTCGGAGCATTAATTACTGCTAAATAGGCAAGGTAAAAACAGTAGCGAGACGGTAGGGTTAGGAGTCAAGAATTCCCTTCTGGTCAAACTTACTTCACCAAAAAAAACGCGTAAGGACAGTGCAGAAGTTGCTTCCACCAAACCAATAAGGGTCAATTATCACACTGTAAACTCTTTGGGGCCAGTATTGTTCCTTTGATCCAATGTATTCAGTATTCATCAGCTAGCCCAAAAAAGACCCAAAAGGCCTACAGCCTGCACTCAGGAATAGGACGATTCCAGCTATAAGTGGAAGAAGCATAATTTTAAGAAGAGACCAGCAGGACAACATCCATGAAAGATCCACAAGGTCACGGAACGCTGAAGTCTTCTTTAACTCTAAAAAGCATATTTTGGTAGTGTTTCTCTTGGTAAGAAACAAAAGGTAGAACAGCTTTTTGAAACCTGTATCTGAACGCATGACATTATTTCTTTACATCACCCCAAGGTGGTGGTGGCCTGGGCAGTTCTGTCACAGTTGAGATGCACCTGGTATGTTTTCTAAGGGTTCATGCCATTTAGAAGAAAAAAAACATAGCCCAAATACAGTTAAATTGTTTTTAGAGGTTTATAGGAAAATAATCTTTCTGTTTGTTGGATTGCTGGAACAATCCAAAAATGCTGGATTTTTTTTTCTCATTTTGAGAAAACGCACACTGGTTTACGAAGTCTCTATCATGAATCAGAGTTCAAGAACTAGAGGATTATTTACACCTACAGGACTCTCATTCCGGTATTGCCTTGCAATACCAAACCGCAATATCCATGCTCACTTGTTCTGACAATGCTGCTGCTCCTTTTTCCTCCCAGAGGAGAGACTAAAACTGTGTATTCCCTCTCGCTCCATTCCAAAGAAGTTTCAGTTAAAGCCAAAAACTGAGCCTGTAGTATTTTTGGAGCTATTTTTGTGCTGTAGCATCAGTGCAGCAGCTGGAGCGTCTTGGTTACGTACAACGAATGCGCTTGTTTCGGTTGCGTGAAGGCAGCGATGGGACGTTGCATTAAGTACCATCAGCGTGAGGCCATACAATACGTGACTGCTTTAAAGCATGTGACTTTAATCAAGCAATATGATTTCAATACACATGTGGTTTTCTGTTGCAATTCAAGCTGTTTGGCGCCAGAACTAGTTTTAGATTTGGATAAAGATACAATAGAGATCTACAGATGTGAAATATCAACGCACAAACGAGTAAGAGAATTTATCTCAAATCAGCATGTTAACCTGTCTTAGAATAATATCTGATATTGATATGTACTTAGAATCATAGAATCATAGAATTGTTGAGGTTGGAAGGGACCTTTAAGATCATCGAGTCCAACCTTTAGCCTACCCTAACAAGAGCCACTTCTAAACCATGTCCCTCAGTGCCCCATCTACCCTTTTTTTAAACACCTCCAGAGATGGTGAATCCACCACCTCCCTGGGCAGCCTATTCCAATGTTTAATAACCCTTTCAGTGAAAAAATGTCTCCTAATATCTAATCTAAACCTCCCCTGACGTAACTTGAACCTGTTTCCTCTCGTCCTATCACTTGTCACCAGGGAGAAGAGGTCAGCCCCCATCTCTCTACAACCTCCTTTCAGGTAGTTGTAGAGGGTGATGAGGTCTCCCCTCAGCCTCCTCTTCTCCAAGCTAAACATGCCCAGCTCCCTCAGTCGTTCTTCATAAGGTTTGTCCTCCAGACCCCTCACCAGCTTTGTAGCCCTTCTCTGGACACGCTCCAACACCTCAATGTCCCTCTTGTAGCGAGGGGCCCAAAACTGAACGCAGTACTCGAGGTGGGGCCTCACCAGTGCCGAGTACAGGGGGATGATCACTTCCCTAGTCCGGCTCACCACACTATTCCTGATACAGGCTAGGATGCTGTTGGCCTTCTTGGCCACCTGGGCACACTGCTGGCTCATATTCAGCTGGCTGTCAACCAACACTCCCAAGTCCTTTTCTGTCGAGCTGCTTTCAAGCCATTCTGCCCCAATCCTGTAGCGCTGCATGGGGTTGTTGTGACCCAAGTGCAGGACCCGGCACTTGGCCTTGTTGAACCTCATACCATTGGTCTCAGCCCATCGGTCCAGCCTGTCCAGATCCCTCTGCAGAGCCAACCTACCCTCAAGCAGATCAACACGCGCGCCCAGTTTAGTGTCATCTGCGAACTTACTGAGGGTGCATTCAATCCCTTCATCCAGATCATTGATAAAGATATTAAAGAGAACCGGCCCCAGCACCGAACCCTGGGGGACACCACTTGTGACTGGACACCAACTGGATTTAACTCCATTTACCACCACTCTCTGGGCACGGCCATCCAGCCAGTTTTTTACCCAGCGAAGAGTACACCTGTCCAGGCCATGAGCAGCCAGTTTCTCCAGGAGAATGCTGTGGGAAACAGTGTCAAAAGCTTTGCAAAAATCCAAGTAGACTTTACAGAATATATTTCTTTATTCAATAATTGCTTGTATTTATAGCAACCTATGTTCTTTGAATGTACTTCTGTAGGAATGTAGCAAAAAAAATTACCAAAAAAAATCAGTCTGTTATGTA
The DNA here is from genome assembly GCF_964199755.1 of Larus michahellis. Classification (NCBI taxonomy): domain Eukaryota; kingdom Metazoa; phylum Chordata; class Aves; order Charadriiformes; family Laridae; genus Larus; species Larus michahellis. The sequence continues at coordinate 10,465,101 of NC_133906.1, read as the reverse complement.
TTTACTGAGCCAAGTCATCAACATGCAATTCACAAGCGAGTTCCAACTCTTTACGAAAAAAAGTTTAAATAGCTATTTGACAGCTTTCCCCTTCCTCACCCCTCAAAGTGCTAACCCCCAGCTGGGACCTGTGATTTACCACCCGTTCAGCAGGTTTGCTCATTACATGCACTGGATGTACAAAATGCACAGGCGAAGGAAGAGATTCGCTCACCCTCAGCAAGCAGGGCATTCGCATCACGTCCCGAACAGGCTTCCAGACCAAATCCAGGAACAGCGAAGGATGATGCGACTTGGAGGTGTGAAGGACTGGAGCGCTAAGCTTCATCTGAACGTATGTTTAACTACTGCTGCCACCAAATATAGCTGCCTTGCGAATATATCCAGTGAGAGTTAGTGAAGTTGTTAGTCCAACCTTCAGATAACGTTTGTGGTTTCCAAACTATTTAACACGTATGCTACACTTTGCTTCCCATTAACACTTCCAAACTGCTTACTGCCCGTATCTTCTCACCCTCCCTTCAGTCCCTGTGCTAACAAGCTTGGAGGAACCAGAGCCTGCAATTAGTAGAACTGGGACTTATACCTGCAGTATGGTCCTGCACCAAAAAAGTATCTGAAACATGGTTCCATGTTCAGAGACCTTGAGTGTCCTCTCCTCGCTTCCAGCATGGCCCCATGGGTCCTTCTTGTCCCCCACTGGGGACAGGGATGCAAGGAAATGACTCATGCGAGTGAGGTTCAAAAGCATTTGGTGGGTGAGAGCCCAACTGAAGGCTAAACATCCTGCATTACAGACATTATTTTGACATACATAGCTTTTCCTTGCACCAGAGATGAAGCAAATGCATCTGAAAAATCTCTGAAGGCATTAAGTCATCCAGCACATGAGACATACGCAATGCTTTGCTACACCTTTGCCAAGAAATACTTTGTGCGGTACATATGAAGTGTGTGAATTAGTAATTTTAACTTAAATCATTTACCTTTTCACCAGCCAGCCGTTATCCTGCAGTTGCCAATGCCCTACAGTAGGCTCAGGCACTCAAACAGCAGCGTGTTGCCAAAAAAAAAAAAAAAAAAAAAATTGGCAGGAGAAAATGGCATTCACCAGCTGCAGGTACTATCTGCTATTTTGTAGGTACTCTTTTACAAAAAGACTATATTTACCCATTCAGATAAGAAATCACAGATGATAGTTCTGTGGCGGAAAAATAAAGCGACAAAGTAAATGCCATGAGAGTGCCTTCTCATGAATCCAGAGTGCCCTTGATCACAGCGTGAGAGCAGAAATTGAGCTCCATGACTGAATTCTAAAAATACGAAGGTAACAAGCTTCCCACCCCAAACTACTGTACTCTGCTCCCAAGGCCATCTCAGGCCCCCAGACTATTCTCAAAGAGCACATGTATCTACTGGGAAAAGGTGAAAAATGCCTTCCTACATCACGTGTTGTCTGAACTAGGAGAATTATTTATAGTTGCTACATTTATTATAAATCATTATAAATCACACTATTTTCTAAACTATTGAATGTTCATAATTTCATTTTATGAAAAAATATTTTAGTTATTTATAGAAAAGTGTCAATAGCAGTACCTTGAATATATATATTTTAAGGATAAACTTTCCCTATTAAACATGTGCAAAGATAACATGCAATCTACAGCATTGTATGATACATTTTCACGTTTAAACCTCTAATCTTTTTCCCCCGGGCAGCACCTGTTCTCGCTGAAAACTACTGAAGCACTCTTCACTACCATTTGTAAAGTGCCTTTTCTTTCATGTTTGAGAACGTAGGAAAACCACATGACAGATCAGAAGCTCCCCAAACCTCCTGCCTTCTACCTAATCTTCAGCACAAGGATGTCTTTTTATACACACACACATATATATATATATATATAAAAATATAAAAATCCTTCAGCACATCTGAGTTTCTACGGAAGCGAAGAATCATTTCTTCAGAACTGTGCCCATCTCCTCCCACAAATGGCTTTCAAGCAGGGCTTTGAATTTTTCCCTTTTAAATCATGTTCGCTAAGGAGGGGGGGGAAATGGGAAGAGAAAAGGACATCGAGAAAAGGATGAAGGGAGGAGCTGTTAAAGTGATCTAACAGGCAAGCACAGCAGCACGGATGCCCATCCCCACCAGTATTTCTACTTTATGAGGTACAATTTTCAAATGCTTTACATTAAGCCCTAATAGGTCAACTGGATGTGGAACAGCTCCTGCAAATTGATAGCATGTATTAATTGCTCATGCACTTATTACCTGCAGAACCTGCAGTGCCCCTGAATCTCTCAGTCCTGTGAAGTCTCAGGATGACAGGCTACTTATGTCATTTTAAATATTTAAGGTAGCCTAAGAAACTCCAGCCCCATTCAGCATTTAAGACAGAGTTTTTAATTTACTTCAAAGGTGGGAAACAGAAGGAAAACCCTTTATGCGGTTTGCGCTGCCCATCTTTTGTCCATCTCTCATTTGCCCAAAGCTAATCCCATTGTGCCAGGAGAGAAAGCTACTACCTGGCTAATAGCTGTGCGATCAGCTCAGAGGCAGCAGAAGGCAGCAAATACAAAATTCAGGTTCCAGCTGAACCTTAAATACACCATGTTAGACATCCTGCATATTTTACTGCACGCACACAGGTCAAGACAGTAAAATATCAAGTTACATACTATACTATAGGTATTTTCCATCGACTCTGCAAGCAGTGCAATGAGCACACATGCTGCTTTTTGGATGCGTCATTCTTCTGCTGATATTGGTAACTCAGTATGAAACACTGAATTAGATACCGCACTTTCCCACTGGAAACAATCACAATGTGAGGGAAAAGGGTTTCTTTTCCTTAAAAAAACAAAAACCAACACACGTGCACTTCTTTTACTTCCCAAGTAGTGGAACACTTACCTTTCTTCAAATCTTAGATTTCAGCCAGACAACATATAGGCAACAGATTAAGCTGTAACTGAAAACCTCAGAGTGCAAGTGAAGTGTTTCATTCAACAGCCAGAAACCAGGTTACTGACTGCAGCTTTTTTATTCTTCCTTGTACTCCACCTGTTTCACAGAACAGCTCACTCCATTCCCTTTCCCTTCTGATTCCGGGCAGTTTAGCCTCATTGCTCTCACCGAGTGATGTCGGGCACCAGCCTCCCACCTGCGGGACCAGGAGCCGTGGCACACACAGGCGCTTCCCCAGCGAGGGGATCCAACACGCCCCACGCACTCGCTCCCGACACGCAGATTCACCAGCCCTGCCAAGCCGCAATACAAACACCAAAGGCTCAGCATCGCTGTGAGCAAACACAGCCCGTAGGTTTTCAGTAAACAAAGCAAGCAGATGCCTCGGAAAGCCCGTATACACAGGCAGCACTCGCATCGCCCTGGCATCCATCCAAGGTCAGCGCCTTTCCGCATGTTGAAATTCAGCATCCCAAGCTGGCAAGACATCTCTGAGGACCATCTCATCTGCCTGATTACTCTTTTTTTTTTTTTTTAACTACAATTATGATGACTACAGCTGTCTAAATGGAGCAGCTTTTAAAACTAGAATTAGGAAGATTTAGAAAAGCTCAATTTCATAACGTGACTTTTGCAAAAGAAAGAACAGAGTCCTACAGAGCTTCCAGCTGGAAGAAAAATAAAACCCACAAACCTCCACAAACTTCACCCAAAGCACCTGCACGTAGGAAAGATGAAGACTCCTGCCTTTAAGCCACCACTAGGGCATTACGCACCCAAGAGATGCCACACACAGACTTCCCAGCTTCATCCTGGCTGCTGGGTGGCATAACTCCCCCATAGAAAAGCTCTTCCCTTCCCAAGACAGGGATGCCATCAGCTCTGGGAAGGGAAAGCTTGCGGCCGCACACTCTGCTGCACCTCTCCTCAGGGAACATCCCATGGGAAGGAAAACCAAGCCCTTCCCGCATCTTCTTTAGGAGCAGTACTTGGGAAAGCCATGCTGCACGGCCGCGGATGCACTGGGATCTGGCTTCTCTGCAGGAGAGGATGGACACATTGCACCAGCCACGCTCAAAACGTCACTTTGAATCTGGTGAGAAAGGATTGGGAGCATCTTGAAGCACGTGCTGGCCAGTACAGCGTACTTTTCCTTTTTTTTTAAAAAAAAAAACCAAACAAACTAAGAGGAAAAAAACCACCCTGAAGTATCTGCAACAAAGGAGTCTGGCAGTGAAGCAGGGGCAGCAAATTGGAAACAACTGCCTAAAAATGCAACTGACTTTTATACACAGCGTTTGTCTACAAGACAGGGCAAAAGCGCTTTTTACATCAAACCCCATAAGAATCACAGTCTTTCCGGGCTTATAAATGAGCAAAGGAGCAGTTGTATTAATTTATCAAACACAGTCATCTGGTCAGAAGTTTTTCAGGTATTTATTTTCTTTCTTTTTTTCAGGAGCTGGGTAACCATACCAGCTGTGGCCAACTTGATCCTTCTCTGTACCTGCAAGAAGACTTGCAAAAATTGGCAAGACATAACTATAAGGCAAACCTTTATTTCTGGCTTCAACAGTATTATAATTTGTGACTCATTAATTATATTATTCAACACTCACATGAAAAATAATAGCTATCATATTACCTGCTGCAACAAGAGTGAATCGCTGCTTTTTAGTTTATTCAAACAGGCAACTAATAATATTTTCCATTTATCAAAAGTCTCCAAAGCACAATGAATGTTCAATTTATTACATTTAATATTCAGCAAAGGAGAACGTTGTTGTTTTCAACACTGAAATCCCAAATAGAAAAATTAAAACAAATCACTTCATCTAGAAACCAAACAAACAATTACATGGAGGAACAACGCCAAAAAGGAAACTGAACAGCTGCGTTTGTCAGCCCTTATTAACAGTAAAAATAACACCTTATTTCATTTTCTAAGAGTTACTTGTTATCACCTGAAAAACAAAACAAAGTCTTGTTTCACTTTACAAAATCAAAGTGATATTCCAGTAGAAAAATACTTGGGACTGAATTATCAGGCGTTCTCAGCAAAAGATCCACAGTTCCTCATAATCTCAAGGATGCTGTGGGTACCCAGCCCTCAGGAAACCAAGTCATTAAAGGCGACTTTTATTAGAAAGCTCTGATAAAAACCACACATACTCTTGTGGACGTCACGAGAGATTTAGAGCAAGTTGTAAGAGTCATGCTAAGCTTTTCTTATTATTCCATTCATTTTTTGTTTAAAAAAAAGTCACAGCAAGACCTAACAGCTAATGCCAGCTGTGATTTCATATTACTTTTGCAAAAACACACCCAGCACCATATTTCAGGGATGCATTACTAACCAGCAGGAAACTACCTGGAGTCTAAAGCTACCTCCTTTAGCTGGCAACGAGACCCCAGAAAGGTGCTGTGTGGGGGCATGTACCATCACAGCTTGCACCCAGCAGCTAAAACACGCTACAAAATGCAATCTGGAAGCAGGAGATTCTTTGTACAAGGGGTAGGCACCAAATGCTATTAACTGCTCAGTCATAAGATGCTTGTTCAACCCCCCCATGCAAGCTGTGCATAGCCCTACTGTATTAGTCCAATTGTGAGCAACAAATCTGACTACTTAATATGCAAATTCCCTTGGTCAGTCTTCCATAGAAGCACCATGAAAGCAGTTATTGTAACTTCAAATTAGACATGTGATATGCAGCACTGCACCACTCTCAAAAGAAAATATTTAAAAAACTGTTGTCCAGTTACCAAAAGCAGAGGTTGAGCACAATATTTGGCTTTCCAGAAGTCAACGAAGCTCTAGCACCGCATCAGATTCTGCGAGAGGAAGTTATATTTTTAATAATCTCCTACTCTAGTGTGTCAGTCAAATGTGCAGCCCTATTTCCACTTGTCCCTATTATCGCTGCTGGGTGATAGGGGCAGCAGTAAAGAAGACAAATTTCAAACAGAATCACCGTCTTTTATAACAAAGAAGGGCGATAAGAACTCCAGCAGGCAGGCGAACATCATGTCAAGGAGAGCACAGCAGCAATCAGACAGCTGCAGCCAAAAGCCTTAATCTGTAATGACTTGTCATGTCCGTACTTCTAGACACTGGATTTCCTGCCCTTTCGTTATTCCACACAAATAACTGTCTCCCTGAACTTTACCAAGTAAGACAAAGTAATATGCAACTTCTAATAGTATTAAGAGTTTGCCAGAAGAAAATGAACGGGTTCCTGTTTCTCCTTTTCCTTCCCACTGCTCCCCTCCAAAGAAAGAAAAGAAATTTAGGAAGAGCCCTCCAAAAAGGACTTGCCTGCGGGGCTGGCAAATTGGCAATGCAAGTTCTCCTGTCTGTGATAAACCAAACATACCCTATAAGCCATTAAACCTTACTCACAGGCACAAGCACAGAGTTTTCCAGCAGTTAACTCCAAACCCAACGCTCTTCTGAACACACAACTGAAGAAGTCACATAACGTGCAAGTGGCCAGAGAACAGCTACTTCTCCCCCAGTCTCACCATCCTGCAGAAGCTCCGTTACCTTTGACAGGACACAGCAAAGCTCCTGAAAGCTTGGAATACCTGATGGGAGACAGCTGAGCCAAAGGGATAGGGGGGAAAAAACCCTGTGTCTATAAATCACTTAACAATCATCTTTTATTCTTCTTTCTACTTCCTTTAAAGAGTCACCAATAAATCCATCTCACCCTCCAGGACACCCACCCGCCACAATACAGCTCTGCTGGACACAATGCACCAAGCGTCCAGACAGGAACTTTTTCCTAAATACGACAAGCAATATTCTCTTGAAATGAAAACTTGCTAAAAAGAGCAGTGATAACGAAACAGCTGGTACCAATCTGCAAAGACCATTTCATTTCCAGCAGGATGGGCAGAGCAGCATCTGTTTAATTCTTGTTACGGAACAGACTCCTGCTTCGGCCAACGTGAACAGAAACGTGCAATAAGCTGGCACACACATAGGAGAGATGGTATTTTTGATTAACTTAATGTTACACAGGGGGACACACCTGAGTATATGCAATGGCTCTCCGGATACATGCAAGCCTCTTGACCTTGAAAAATACCAATAGTAACAGACAAAGTAAGCGCAGGCCGTCAGGGCACGCTGTCAGCTCTGCCGAGAAGTAATGGGAAGTGCCAGTGATTGACAAAAGGACTGAGGAGAATACGAGGATGTGACAAATTCTCATCTCAACTCCAGTGATACAATCGAGCAAGGTTTTGCCAGCTCCACACAGCACTGTAATAGACTGAGACCAGTATGAATTAGATTGGAGATCCGGCTCCCACTTTTATGCGCCGCTATTACTATCTAATCCGTCTCTTGACCACTCGTAATTCACCAAGAAACTTTGCCATTCTGGGAAAAAGACAAAGCCCCCCCAAAAGTAAGCCCATCACTGGCAATGCTCTGGTGAGAACTGAGGTGTTTCTGTTCCAAAACACCTTCCTGAGATTTATAAATGATCTGGCCCTGCTCATTGACAGCAATCTGAAAGTGAATACACCAGACCAGGTCACAGCACAGGAGCTGGAGAAAATGAGCCTTCTATGGGAAACAGGAACAAGTCGTCTTTCTGCACATGTCTAGTCTCCAAATCGCATTCGCTTGTGCTTCAGCCGGTTCGCTTGCTGATGCCTCAAGACACAAGCTCCCTCGAGAGCGCAAGTCAGATTTCATACTTGGTGTGGGCATGTTTCAGAATTTGTAAAGCTAAGAATTAGCGCAGGCTGGACTTTGACATCTCAGGATTTGTAAAAGATATTCTGAGGTTCTTTCAGCTTAACCTACAACCCCTTTTTTTCTTGTTACGAGGCAGGACAGATACATAACATTACAAAACAGGCTATTGCACACTGTAGTTGATTGTTTAAGACAGACCTAAGAAGCCTATAATTCAACTGAAATTTCATCACTTCTCACTTCAGCAAGACAACCTTAAGGAACATTATCCTTAGAGCATGAATCAACACGAGCCAGCTGACATGCATTTCGCATCTCTTACATCTTGAAAAACCCAGCTGCTGTTCTAATGCACCACGCACAATAGGTTATTTAACCCCAAAGCAGCAGCGTGTCACGCCGTGTAAACACCAAGCAGGAACGTGCTCGTAAGCCCATCCGGGACAGCAATCCGTAGACAACTCGGAGCGAGACTCCTCACCTCACGTGCTAATACTGGGCTTGTAATAAGACTATTTTACAGTATCAGACAAACTGATAATTTTTTTTTCTTGTATCTCATTCATTTGACATCAGGCAAGATAAGGGCAAGGAAATTAAACCCAGGCTATTTCTGTGACATGATCTCACCTCATAACACCTAGCTTCTGAAGCAGGTCTCAGAACAAACATCAGTGTAGCTTTTAATGCTATTTTTTGGTCAAGATTTTTTGGGTATGTGAGGATTCCCACTATTCTTTTTCTTTGACTTTTATTATGCTCTAGTCCTTGCCGCACTGACACTCTTGCATTTTTTTACTGTTTGGTAAGTCTGCTTCGTACAGATGCATTTTTTAGATAACTCACTTCTTCCCCTTCTTTCTCACTTCACTAGAACAGGTTGTCCAAAAAAGCTGTGGATGCCCCATCCCTGGAGGTGTTCAAGGCCAGGTTGAACAGGGCGTTGAGTACCCTGGTCTGGTGGGAGGTGTCCCTGCCCATCGCAGGGGGTTGGAACTTGATGATCTTTAAGGTCCCTTCCAACCCAAACCATTCTATGATTTCATGAACCTCCCTTTTTTCTTAGCAAAGAAGAGTAAGGAAGACTCATACTAGACAAAGCTATAACATTCCTTTTCATGACAATGATGTAATTAAATCCTACACAGCTCTTAGCAGCTGGACTTTCTGGTATTTCTATGAACTACGTATCTGGCATTAATCAGCAGGTGGCTGCTCAAGATATAATTCTAAGAGCTGCGTTTTTTTGCTTTATGGAATGACAGCAAAGTCACCGATATGACAGAACACCCATCAGCTGAGGCATCTGAAATAAACCCAGACTGACAAATAATACTCTGTAAGGCACAGGGGAAGACGCAGACCTAGGTCAGCAATTTTCAACCTGAAGTCTGTGGACCCTGCATTCGTGAGGACTACTTAAAAAGTCAAGTGTCCTGTTGGTAGGTTGACTTTAAATGACTATAAAGCATATACAGCTCAGCCGGAGAACACCAGGGGTCCACAAACCCCAGAACGTTGAAAAAGCAATCATTCAGACATTTAGGTAGATAAAAACATAAGGATAAAGGCCGCTTACGCTGCAGCAGTGTTTCCACATAAGCTACACTCGCTAAGTAGGTGTGCACTTGCACACGGGTGAGAACACGCTGCTCCAGCATCTGAAGTCGCTGCAAATTGATTATTTAGCATAGGTGATTTAGGCTGGAGGAAAGCATCCATCTTTCTTGGAGAGACTAAAAAGAAAAATAAAACCCAGACCCGCCGCAGTGCCAGGATCTAAGTTATCTGAAGAATTATTTTTTCCGCACACCACAAGGAGCTGAGCCCAAGGAAAACAAAGTTTGGGAGCCCCAGGCAGGCCCTTTCCCCAGCCTGTCTTTATTTCCCCAGCCGCCCGCCCCCGGGCCGCGCCGGGCCCGCGGAGGGGCCGAGCCGAGCCCGCACCCGGGGCTCTGCCCGCCCGGGCACCCCGCCGAGCCCCGCAGGGCTGAAGCCGGCCAGGGGTGCCCAGCCCGACCCCCCGCACACCCCCGCCGCCCCGGGAAAGTTGCGGCCCGGGCCGGGGTCGGCCGCGGGGAGGGGTGGGGGAAGCCGGGCGCGGCGCCTCGAGGGCGGCGCGGCCCCCCCCGGCCCCGGGCCCGGCCCCGCTGCAGGCCCCGGCCCGCAGCGCCCGCCCCGGGGTCCCCCCCGCGGCGCCGGGGGCGGCCCACCCGCACCCCCCCTCCCAGCCCCGGGTCCCCGTCGCTCACCTCCGGTGCCGTCCGAGTTCTCGTTGAGGCTGCCCGAGGAGTCGTGGTGGGAGCCCACACACCCGCCCATGGGGCCCGCCCGGCCCGCAGACCCGCCGCCGAGCCGCCCCCCCACCCCCCTCCCCCTGTAGCCGAGCTCCGCCGCCGGCCGGGCAGGCGCGATGGCTCCGGAGCCGCCTCCTCGGTCTGCAACACCGCCCCCGAGGCGCGGCCTCCTCTCGCCGCCCGGCTCCGCCTCCGGCCGGCGGGGCCCGCCTCGGCCTGGGGCTCTCCCCGGCCCGGTGCGGGTGGGGTCGGGCCGCCGCCTCAGCGGGTCTTGCCCTGCTGCGGCCCGCAGGCCGGGACGGGCCTGTCCGCCGCCACCAACCCCGGGCCGCCCCTCCCCGGCGGGCAGTGGCGGCCCCGCGGGGCAGGGCGAAGCCCCGGTGGAAGTTGGAGGGCGGCCCCGGGGCGGGGGTCGAGCCGAGGCCGTGGGCCCGGGCGAGCGGACGGGGGAGGAGGGCGAGGGCCGCGGGGTGTGTCTGGGGCTGCGGGGCAGACCCCCGGCTGCCAGGCTGGGGCTGTGGGGGTCGCGCCAGCGGGACCTCTCCGGGCCTTCGGTGGCCAGGTGTATTTATTTTTTCTTCCTGTGCAGTCTGGGGCTTTCCCGTGTTTCCCTGTCTTATTTATGTCTGCACAAGAAGAGAAAGAACATGCACACTCGGAGATAAATCTGTATACCACTCATAATCCAAACACCTCTGTTAACAGACAGCTCCAAACCATGACAAAATTAAAATGAAAACTAAGCAAAACTGGTGCTGCTTGGTCAGTCCGCACCTGACTTCAGTCCTCTTCAAACAAAAGTTCAACTTCTGTGTGCTTAATGCCTAGAGGGGTTATCTTATTGCAGCAGCAATCTGGCCGTGGGTTGGGGAGTTATGGTTCGTACGCTATCAGATGCACTGTAGCTCTTTGAAACAACCTGCAATAAGTCAGAACATTGAAAAATGGAAGCAGACAGGGCAAAAAAATAAAGCACGGTAACAGACTGTGCTTTGGATTCCCCACACGCTCTGCTATACACGGCAGCCTAATGTTCTGATACACAAAACAGCAAAAACCAAAAGCTGAGCGCCTTTTTCTCCTTAAAGATGACATTGCAAATGCATTTTTTAGAATTAAAATTGCTTAGCTGTTTGTAGAGCTCATAGTGACCGCAGTGAAAGGAGTGGATGGACAAATCCATTTTTCTACCATTAATTTTCCTACATAATCTTCATACCGAAAGACCAGCCAGGCTTTGGGAAGGACTTGTATCGATAATTAAAATCCCAAATGTATGAAATAAGCTGAGTGCAAAACACCGAGCACTTTATCATCTGGGAGCAAAAAGATGTAGAGCTGGTTTGTTTTATGGGCCCAAATTGGAAGGTCAGGACTGGTAAGAAAACCAAAGGAAAGATTATTAAAGTCAACACATGCTAATTACAAGAAAAGCAAAAGTTCCTTGTCTGTGCAGAAGTTTAAACCAGATAAAGGAAACACACAGAGCTCGGTTATTCTAGTTTTCTTTCCAGGTTGTATCCGAGGGCCACACGGGGGTTTGCCGGAACATACACAGGTACAATCGAAGGTATACCAGGTGCATTTTTTATTTATTTTGCATTGAACTTAATTTGTTCAAAATTGTAGGAATGCAGAAGAAAGTTCAGGATGTTTGCAAATTTTCCTGAGAGTAGGTGCTGATGCGGGTATATCATCCTTGGAGTACGTTAGTTCTGCAGAGAGAGCGTGGATTGCAGTGGGGAACTTAGGGCAGCTTCCACCTCTGGATATTGTCCCACCCAGTGAGATCCCAAAAATGCCTGTCTGCGAGGCTGAGGGGGGTTAGGGACAGTGTGACTCTGTTCCGTAACGGGGGGGCTGCTGGCTGCGAGCTGGCGTGGGAAAGAATGTCCACGCTGAGACAGCAGTCTGCTTGCGGGGCTTTGCAATAACACATCGATGTTTGTTATTCTGCATATTTGATATTAAACTAATTGGATACCTTGTTTTTCTCATGCACACACTATGTATTATACATATATATGTATTTATCTGTATATAAACACTCAGGATAGGCCAAAGCCAATATTTACTGCCTGACCCCCTGTATCAGGATGATGTACTTGCAATGCACTAATAAAGCACAGAAGGCAAACCAAGACTTTTTCTAAATGGATGATTTATTTTGAAGATTATATTCCTCCACAAAATACGTTTCACAAGAGGCAAGGACTGAGATTTGCAATCTGAGTCTCTGCACTCTAATCTTGGCTCTGCCCTAGATACCCTTGGACAAGTCACATAACCTCGATTGCTCTGTTTCTGTCGGTAGATTAATGTTTATCTACATATCTCTTGGGGGTATGGCTAGGATTAATTAATTCTTACTCTTTATTACTTGCTAACTGCCTGCAATGTGTGGGATGTGAAACACTTTGAAGATCAGAAGTGTCATTTCACAAATTAAACGGGGTAATGAATTGACTTTTCCATATAGGTACAACTACTCTATATGGTTGGAAACGATTCTTTGCGGGTCATAAACCCTACAGTGCAAACAGATGAAGGATTTTTTTGTGGCACAAGATGCTACTGGACCGCATGTTGTACCCGGAGCGCCAGAGTGATGGGATTTGTGGCCCAAGGAATGTGGCATGTAGAAAGTGGATCTACATTTGCGTCGTCAAGATGATTTCCTGTGTATTCCTATATATTGAAATATTTTGTGTACTTGACCGATTTTTCTCTCCAATGGGGATCTCACTGTTTGCTTGCAGTCAATGGTGGTGGGTTTTGCCATCACACGATGATACAGTATGATAAATCCCTGTTCTCTGGTGAGTCATCTTTGTGTGGGAACAAGTATGAGATGCTGACAAATTGCACCAGTGCTGAACCTTCTGTCTCAGGCATCAACATTTTGATTTTTATCGGTGCTACCCAGGACTGTAGTATCAAAGTCTTATCACTGTAAGCGAAAGTCTACCCAGATCTCTTTCATCCTCCTTTGACAGATGGGAAAGGGAGACACGGGAGATGAGGTTATTTGCCAAAGGTCCCAAAGGAAGCAGAAGCAGGAAAGAACCGTGGAGTCCAACCGCCGTGTGATGCTGAGCTCGTCTTCCTCCTCGGAGAGTCTGAAGAAATTTAGCAAGTTGCTATTTTCAGATTTACTTCCACATGGCTCCTTTCCTGAAAGCTAATGAGGCTGTAGCCTGATTTTCACAGGCGACATGATGGCGGTTTCCCTGCCCCCATATGATGCACAGCACTTACATTTAGATGCGGTTTTTGAGGAACGCCGGCTCCCATTCCAAAACTCCCACCAGTGATTTTCAGGCTGACTCCAAGCTAATATAATCCATCCCTTAGAAAGCCATACCAAAGCGACTAGTGTTAGTCTCCACTGCCTAGAGACCGCAAAGCTATGTCAAAAAGATGTTAAACCAGGCAGAGTTTGTTTTCCTGGAATGACCAAGGGAAAGAAATCTACTGCACAGAGGGGTCCCTGTGGTTGAGGAACCCCATCAGACATGAGGACATCCAGAGCTGGCTGACTGCAAACAGAGGGAGTGAATGGCTGCCCAGTCCTGCCTGTGCCTCCCCTGTCCCCGCTGGGCGTGCGGGTCCTTCAGCAGATCGCCAGGAGCACCCAGACCCCGCTCCCAGTGCCTCGGCACACATCTCTGCTGCAGGAAATGCTGGGAGGGGCAGCCTGAGCTTCTCGGGAACTTCCATCGATCGGAGGGTGTATTGCTGTGAAGAGCAGGTTGTGTTTCTCTCCTGACCTCTGCCAAGCCCAGCTGCTGCTCCTGTGGGCTACTTTTGCGGGCTCTTTATGTTTCCTCTGTTAATAACAGAAGGAAAGGTGATGTTTCAGCTTTCTTTTATACACTTCTGCAAAGCTCTGTGGTTTGTATCCTCAACAGCTGTAGAAAAGGTATCACTGAAAAGCCTAAAAATCACTATTTAATATGCAGCATCAGAGAAGGTTGTAAAAATCCCCAGGGGTTGTGAATTCTACTGCGGAAACCCACAAAATTCCCCCAAATATTCCTTGCTGGCAGTTTTGCTTTGCCCAGAACGCAGCAATGGCACTACCCTCTGCTGCCAGACTGTTAAGGAAAGGCTCATTTTCTCTTGAGCATTTCAGCACTGATGTTATTTTACAGGGACCATGGAAGTAATTTGCTTTTTAGCCTGAAAACATTGAAAATGGATAAATGAATCAGCCTGGAGTTTAATCAGATATTTCTCTCTTCATGCACGTATTTAAAACCAGAACTTTCTGAAGTTATGTTTGTGAAATACTTAATTTCTGCGGGAAAAGAGTTGCTCTAACTTCAGGCTATAGATATATGAGCAATTCCACTACAAGTTCCATTTCTTGCCTGCGCTGGAAATCAAGAACTTACAAACCAAATTTTTAACTGGGTAGAGGGAGCACGTATCTTAAAGTGTTAGCTGTTGGCCAGCAGGTACCGGCATGACCGGCATGAAGGCAGCTGGCAAGTGAGCTTCCCACTTCCATTTTCTGTTTCATGACAGCTTTATTGCTGATTCTCCCTTTAAACATGCTTCTCATTTTTAGTAAATTCCCTATTCTTCAAGCTGTTCTGAAAGCAGGGGTTTTTTTAACTCACCATCCCAACCAGCTCCTGTCAACTTAAATTCTCTGAATCAGACCAATGGATATTTATTGCTTTGTCACATCAGGAAGGTTTTTCTAATGGTCAAAATATATAGTTAAAAAAAAATAAATTAGCTTTGATTACTAAAGAAACAAAAGTGAAACGCTGCTTCCCTCCTGTGGTGAGCTTTCTGATTGCACACTGAAACACTGTATTTGTACAGACAAAATAAATCGCGCATTTTAAGTGATTTCTTTTTATTATTATTCTGACGACATTCAAAGAGTATTGCTTTCTTGCTAATCTGCAGCCAAGCAGCCATTCGCATCCCGCTGTTCTTGTTTACGGCGCTGGGTTTAAGTTTTCTTTTCAAAGCGGACCGGTGCTGTTGAAGCGTACGAAGTGCCAGCTCTTGCTCATCGGCCGCGATAGAAGCCATGAGAGCCTTATCTCATTACGACCTGCTGTGTGGGGACAAGTTCTCCTCCTCTTTCAGCTGCATTGGAATTGATTCTCTGCCTGGGCAGGTGCGGGAGTGTTATGTATCGGTGTGCTAAATAATGAAGTGGATTAGTGGCAGCGGGACAAAGCGAGCCAGCGTGGATGAGGGCCCTGAGCCTACCTGCGAATTACCCAGCGGGAGGCGCTGGGTCACTGAGCCAGCACAGAAGGACAGGTCACACAATGGGTTATGTTCTTACCATTTCTGCATTTGCCACTATTATCAATATTGTATTAGTATCTGGAGGGCTCGCCCAGGGTCATGTATCTCCACCCGAAAGGACACTGAAGTTTCCAAGGGAAGATGTGGAGATGTGGTTTACTTTAGAAAAGGAATGGAGCAGGGGGCGTGATAAAAATATCTGTGGTCACGAATAAGTGAGAAGAAGAAGGGCAAGAGATTTTGATTTCACAGAATCACAGAACGGTCAGGGCTGGAAGGGACATTTGGAGATCATCTAGTCCAACCCCCCTGCCAGAGCAGGGTCACCCAGAGCAGGTGGCACAGGAACGCGTCCAGGCGGGTTTGGAATGTCTCCAGAGACGGAGACTCTACCACCCCTCTGGGCAGCCTGTGCCAGGGCTCTGCCACCCTCAAAGTAATGAAGTTTTTCCTCATGTTGAGATGGAATTTCCTGCGTTCCAGTTTGTGCCTGTTGCCCCTTGTCCTGTCACCTGGCACCACTGAATAGAGTCTGGCCCCATCCTCTTGACACCCACCCTTTAGATATTCGTAAGCATTGATGAGATCCCCTCTCAGTCTTCTCCAGACTAAACAGCCCCAGGTCTCAGCCTTTCCTCATCAGAGAGGTGCTCCAGTCCCTTGTTCATCCTTGTAGCCCTCCGCTGGACTCCCTCCAGTAATTCCCTGTCTTGAACTGGGGAGCCCAGAACTGGACACAATACTCCAGATTTGGCCTCACCAGGGCTGAGTAGAGGGGGAGGATGACCTTTCTTTTTTCTCTTTTTTGTCTTGCAAGAATGAGGGCATATGTTAGCGATGGTAACAGGGTAAGTCAGGGCTGATTAAGGAACAATTTTTTTCATGGAGCACGTACTTGAGTAGAGAGTGGAAGAAATGCATAACACCCAGGACCCGTTGCTTCTTTCTTGGCTTTGAGCTAATGAACACCAACAATTCCTTTGGGAAAGAAGTTTGGGAGTTCCCTTGTTCCTGAGTTTTAGCTCTGCCTCCCGAATGCAAAGCATTTGAAATCAAAGAGCTATTTCCTAGACAGAATATACAGACAACCTTCTCACGCAGGACCAAAAATTGGGTTCATTTGAGGCGAAATCAACAGTTTTTGGCGGGAGGAGAAGGAGGGGTGGAAAAGGAAAGATGCTACTGCCTGTCAAAATGCTTTTGATAAAATTAAAGCTGAGCCAGATGGTAATGGTACAGGCTAATGTTACCATATGGCTGGA
Source organism: Larus michahellis (assembly GCF_964199755.1). NCBI lineage: Eukaryota > Metazoa > Chordata > Aves > Charadriiformes > Laridae > Larus > Larus michahellis. The sequence goes on along the minus strand of NC_133906.1, from coordinate 10,448,577 downwards.
TCAGTCATGCAAGAAATATGCTACTTTAAGGAACGTGTGAAACTGATAGATGTTAATATTCCAAATATTTGAGATTTGTATCTTGAACATTCTCATGGGCTGCGGAGCTGGAAGAAGATGCATGTGCTCAGGAAGTGTTGGCTTGGACTGCAGTCATACTCCGGTGGGATATTCATTCCTCCTCCGCTCTCCTCAGCGGTAGGAAACATCTGGCTGAGAGATTGCTTTGCTGTCCCTGCTCGGTGCTGGGGACACGTCACAGCAGTGTGTGTGTCTGGGCAGGTGCTTGCCTGGAAGGGAAATGGAGACAGGGAAAGGGACAAGGGCTCACTGCACATGCGGGGCAGGTCAGGGACACCAGCATCCCCAGTCGCTCCTGTTCCGCAGGTTTGCAGGACATCCGGAGGGGAGGCACCGCGGGCCACAGCCACGGGGGTCGGGACTTCACACAATGTCCCTGCAGCAGCAGAGAGGGAAAGGGTGAGGGGTGAACGAGCATAAACTCCAAACCTGTTCATTTGTAGTGGAGAAAACCAGGAATCACGGCAGTGACAATGGTAGCTATGGCTGGCCAGGTGCTACCAAGAAAAGGAGGAATGATACAACTTCTCCACTCCCAGATTCTTGCCAGCTCTTCGTTCCTGATAGTGAAGATCTCCAGCGTGGCAGGATACATTCACACTGAATTGTTGGATGACTTTGCCTGGATGAATGTCAAAAGCTTGTCTCTTCTCATCACTATTGTCTCTGAGGAGAAGCTTATTTCATATGTACTGTAACTTCATTGAGTTGGTGGAATTGTATCAGGGATGATGAACTTGGCTGAAAATCTGTTTTGAACTTTTGATGATGATGTTAAGAAAACCAATAACGACAACGAGAGATCTCAGCTCATGACGACTGTTTTTTGTCCCCTATGCTGTATACTGCCTCGGGATTTAGAATAGGATCCTATTGTTATATTTCCAATAAACAAAGAGGCAGTTTCTCCTCCTGCTTTATTAGATAGTCTTTGTATGAATCGAGGAAAATAACACGTCTGTTGTGAGACAGAGCACGGTGTAAGCAACCCTCCTTGGCCCATCCTGGTGGAGACGTGACCTCCAGTGCGTGCAAGGAACCCAGTGAGGGACACGCAGAACCCAGTTTAAAAATCCATGAATTCGGATAAATAAGTGTTGCTTTAATTTCTGCTTCAGCACTCTGCACTCTTCTGTGAACCATTTCCAGCCATTTAAACCGAAGGGACACGGGGATTAGAGCAGCTCTGGCAGGGTTGGAAACCTCAAAGGAAGACAGTTCAGCAAAAGGGGTGCTAAGGAGTGATCCAAGAAGCGTCCTCCATTGTGTTGGGGTTAACATTGCAGCCTGGATTCATGGTACTTCACGTCACACCTGAATTGTGCTGACCAGAGATATTCACGTGTCATGCTTCAGGCTGGGCTGGCCACTAAACCAACGACAGATGCTCTCTTTTAACCTCTCTTTCCCTTCCCAGAAGAGAAAGAGAGAGAATAAGGGATTTATGGATTGAAACCAAACTAAAACTACTTTAATTAAATATTAATAATAAAAAAAAGATAATAGGAAAAACCTGAAGAGATGGGAAAATGTTTTGAATATTGATTTTAGTAAATGGGAGCATCGTATTACTGGGTATGGACACATGAAAGATCTCTAAAACTTGTGCTTCGGGACCGTTGCTGTTGGATCTAAAAGGGAGCACCTTTTTGGGAATGGTGACTGGTAAGTGACCATTTCTGAGGTTTCCTCTGCCTTTTGGCTTAACCAGCATGCAGAGGCTGGACTGGATGAGCACAGCAAGCCCCGTCCTTCGGGTGAGGGCAGCCCAGGGCTTGGAGGGCTCATGGGCACAGGACGGCACACACTACTGCTGTCCCAACAGTAAAACTCATCCTTAAATGAAAAGGGGATCACTTCTAATGTGCAACGGTAGGTTTTTTCTCCACATAAGCTCCCTCCCCAAAAAAGTTACCTTTTAATAAATAAACCTTGCAAAAAGAAATTTTCTTTGCCAAAAATAAAAAGTGTGACCTTCCACCAGCTCTGCCAATGTCAGCAGTATCTGTACACAGCAGTGAATTCTAGGTTGACCATTGTAATCAGAAAAGAAATACTCTGCACACAGACAGAAGTGATAAAGTAATTGGTATCATCATCCTTTCAGTGATGCTTTGTTAGTTATTTCTCATTTTGTATTTGTACATTCGATTTTTCCTGCCTGAGCACGGTATTTTGCATTTGTCTTCATTGAGTTTCAGCTTACAGATTTCGTCCCATTACCTAGATCAATTTGAATTCAGATCCTGTCCTCTGTATTGTTTACAGTGCCTCCCAGCTTATAAAATTGTATTATCTTTGCTATCACACAAATCAGTTATTAATGGACATGATGAACAGACCAGGCTCCTCTGTCCCCACTTGAAATGAGCTGTTTGAGAAGTGTTTTTTTTCTCCTGCTTATGCACCCAAATTATGGTGATTTTGTTTATATTCTTATTTTGCTCATATGCCCCTAATTTGCTCATGAGACTGTCGTGTAATACTGAGTACACAGTCTTTTTATAGTCAGGATATATCACATCTGCTTCTCCCTTGTCCACCAGGCCTGTTATTCTGTCAGAGGAGGAAATTAGATTGATTTGATGTGATTTGTTCTCGAGAAATCCATGATGGCCTCTTTCTTGTCATTTTATTATCTTCTAGATGTTTATATTGATTATTTAATAATTTGTTCCAGTATCTTTCCAAGAAATAGAGTTAGGCAGGCTGGTGGATAACTCCTGGGGCCTCTTCTTCTCCTTTTTAAAGCTAGGGCACTGTTCATTTCTTCTGTCCCTTGGGGCCTGCCACCATCGCTTCTCAGAGATAATCACTAGTGCTTTAGAAATATCCTTGGCTGGTTCCCGGGTGCTCCAGGATGAATTCCATTAGCTCTGATGACTTAAGGACATCCACACATTTCCACGTGTGCTCTTCCCTTATGCTAGCCTGCATGCGCAGGTACTTTCTGGCCCATGCGCCAGGTGATGCTTTGTGTGAGGGAGGACATCATGATGGAGCAAAGCGGCATCTCTCCGCAACGGAGCCCGGACACAGACAGGCAAGTGCCCAGGCAGGGAGCTGGGACCTCCTGGTCTCCACAGCATAGACATGGTCTGGCTGATGATAAAGGACCTCTGGGCTGCCTTACCCATACCTGTTCATTTCAATAAATGGTGCCTCTCACGCAGATCTGCAGAAAAAAGAAGACCGTGGTTTTGCAGGAATTATCCCTAAAGCTCAGGCTCCCAAACAGGGATTGTTTCCTGATCATGCGTTTATTCATCTGAGCTGCAGAACGCTATTGTAAGGCTACTGAATTATCAGGTGGATTGTGAAACTCTCTAAAATGGGGGTTATATACCCAAACTAGTCTGTGAGGACATCTATGGCCCAGAGAAGGATGCAGACCCATTCAAGGGTTTCTGGCAGTTTTGAACTGTAACTTTGAAAAGGAATTGATGTATCAGGGCACAGACCATCTGCTGCCTCTGGCGCCTTTGATACTCTTCTCTTGCTGATTCAATCGTGGTCCAGATGATGTCTCATGTCGTTGGACTGTTGTTTTGCCATATTTTGCCTTCTTGCCACCTGCAAGAAGGACCAGGCCTTTTCTATATCTTTATTTGGGTGCATTCATGCCCAGGTCTGAACGCAGCAAACTCAAACTAGTGCAGCTTTACAAATCCGAGAGACCCCACTGGTGCCAAAGGCAGAGTCATGGCGATATGAACGCGCTCCGCATCTTTATCCGAGTAGCGTAGCTGGTTACACTGGACCACAGAGGCATCGGGGCATCTGACTTGAAGATGAAAGTGTTAATTATCATTGGCCAAGCAGGTGGGGAGAGCAGGGTGTAAGCTTGAAATTTCCCAGTAATTTATTTCATTTATTAATTATTAACTCTCTGACTGTTAGGAATACATTTACAAGGTCTGGGAATAAGAGTGGGCAAGATTAGATCACGCTCATACCTTTCACAACAATTCAGTTTTTTATTAAATTTCCGTCCAGGAGGAGACTTTATGCCAAGGAAATTATTTGAGGAACTATTCAAAAGAACTGTAAAAATCCAAATTAGGTTCAGTGCAGCAGAAAGAGGAGGTTTTATGAGATTTGTTAAAGGGCATTTATCACCTGGGAACACACCATAGTTAGCAAAATCCAGTTTGCTTTTAATTTAACTGCTCGAAAGTGACTGGATGACTTTTCATTAATACTTAAATCACCCAAAGTAATTACAGAGCATTACATACATCTCATTAAGCTTCAGACCACTAGGGTGAGCCAGACTATAGCCAATGCCAACTGTTGTGTAGCGTGAAGTGGAAATGACATATCAGATCATGAGATTCAGAACAAATAAGTCAAAACGTGTGATGAGAGCTCATGCCTTTCATCTCAGGACTAAGGTACTTCACCTTTCCCCTTGCCCTGCGGGCCAAGGGGCAGCCGACCTCCCTTGAAAGTCTGTCTCTGTCTGTGATGAGCAGTTGAAACGGCTCCTGCAAGTGCTTTGGAAATTCTGCCCTCTTCGTGCATGAGGCACATTGGCTGCCCAACATCACCCGCTTCTTGTCCTGGGGCTCTCAAGGTGCTAAATTTCATTATGTGCGTAAGGAGCTCTCTAATCTTATCTGCAGCTGTGCCAGAAAGAAAAAAAAAATCTTTTAAAAGGTTTTAACACAACTCTTAACTAAGCAAAGTTAACGTGCCAAACTTACGCAAGGGCAAAAATTCTACCCACCCAACTGTCCCCTTTGTCACCTCAGTCTGGGGTAGATACAAAGTGCTGTGCTAGAGGGGTTAATGTGAAGAGCAAACGAAGAACATTTCAGTTTAGATTTAAAGTCAACTGCCCTGTGTAAGGGCATGTTTTTGTGGCTGATCTGAAGAACCTGCTTTGCCTGCGATCTGAGCCACCCAGCTGTAAGCCAGCTCCAATTTGGGACTTGTATTATGGCGTTGAGTTGACACTGAGCCAGATCGTATATAGCCTGTCTTTTGGCCAGTACGAGCACATGGCTGGCAGTCCCCTAGTAAAGAATCAGTCTTGTCACTGACAGGATAAGCTGTGCTAAAGCAATTCAGGAAAGAAATGGAGAAACTTGGTGGTACTGAAAAAGTCAAGACATAAATGCTTAGTAGCAGTCTGTATAAGCAACACTGATGATCTAGGGGTATGAGCGAGACAAAGTTGGGAGAGAAGAATAATAACTTTTATTGGATTGATATCATGGGGAAAGAAAGGCAAATGAACTCTTGGATGCACAGTGGAAGTCTGAAGAGAAAGAGCGAACAATGCTGTATATAGGTTGAGATCAGCGGCTCTAAGTGAGGCAGGACAAGTGGAGAGAAAGGGTGGGTGGTGCGCCTCTACCTCTGCATTCCCGGCTGCTCCGCATGGCCACGGCTCCTCCCTGGACCCTTTGGAGCTGCTGGAAAGAGCCTTGTGGGCTGCTTGTCTGGATAAATGAGAGATGTCCTCCCCCTTGGCCACCTCCTGGCCCCTGCGTTGTGTGATGTGATACATATGTGCGTGGTGTGAGCGTGTGCTCCCGGGGGGCTGTCCCCTGTTTTGTGACCCAGCACAGATGCATGACTTACTGTGGCAATGAGTGTTGGCGGCTTTGTGCTTTTGAATGACAGCTACCTCTCCTTAGACATCTGCCTGCCTCATTTCATGGGAAAAGGGGGCAGCAACAAATACGAAGTAATAAAAATATATGAATTAAAACAGCGTCCCTCTTTCCGTGCTGGGTGGAAATCTAGCTGAATTGTAACAACCTTCACTGGAGAAAGTCTATAAATGCTTGCAATAGAGAACATTGCAAAGAACAGAGGGGCTCTCTTATTTAAGGAAAAACTTCTTGAAGTAGTTTGAAAAAAGCCTGCCAAATACTTGTGTATAGCATCGCTGGATAAACAAGCAGGGCTCTGCGGGCTAGCACAGTCAGCTGGGCATCATTTAGGTTAAACGGTCACATCATTCTCCCTCTTCATGTTCTTCCAACACCAGAAAACAAAGCTGCAGTTTGCTATTATTTATCCCCTGCATTCATTGATGTCAGGCACTGAATAGCCCTTCAGGGGATTTTACTGCCCTGAACAAACTGCAAAAAATGTGGTCTATTATCTCAGAGCAGGTTGAGCCCATGGATGCTGTGGGACAGTACTCCACCTCTTGGAGATCTCCCCTGGCAGTGGCATGTCCTTGTTAACGGGGTTCTTTGTACAGACCCCAGGTGGCTGAACTGGTTCAATGGTTGCCTTTCTTTCCCCAAGCCTGGCTCAAAAATCTCTGCTTTGCTGTAGTCAAACAGAGCTTGGAGACTCCTTTCTGTGCAGGAGCTGGCTCCCAGTTCAGCGAGGAATGACACTGGAAGCCTGTGGTTTAGGCAGGTACTTGGTGGAGCGTGTGCTGCGGCACATTTTCTCTGCTTGACTCATCTCCTGCGCTGTAATCCACTTCATAGCTGAATAGTAGAGCTCTTACGTTTGCAAAATGAGAGATTTCAAGCAATTTTAGGAGTTGGGATTCCAAACCCTTTTCCGCTATTTTGTGACAGTAGAGATCGAAAGGACTGAGACCCTCCACCACATTGAAATAAATCTTGAGGGAATCCTGCGTCATAGCCGCATTTTCCATCTGGGTCGCATGTGCCTTCACAGCACACTGCAATCCAGGATGGAGATGAGCAAACTCATTCTCAAGAAATTCGCTTGTCCAAGAGACTGTGTAACTACATTAATATGGCCGGAGTTATTTCACAGATCCGATGGCATCCTGCTCCGAAGATACATCCTGCTTATGTATCTACGCTCAGGAAATGGGCCTCCGAGGGGAGATGTGCCCTAAGAGCAAAACGAGCTCTTCATGTTGGCTTTGGTTTTAAGCTGGCACTGTGGCTGTGGAAAGCGGTCACTGCCGCCCCGCAGCCTGGCCATTCACTACAGGCACCGTGCCACCCCCCCGCTCTGTGGAGGGCCCAGGTAAACCAGCATGAGGGAAAAGTAAACAGCCAGCTGGATCGATTCACTGGGAACCTCCGCTTGGGGAGACCTCATTGCGATTCTTTCCATGGGCACATGGGTGTTTGTGCCTGCAGAGTACAGGAGGCATCACTGAGGGATGCCTGCGAGTGAATCCAGGATGAAGAACGCTGCGACTTTGATGGCAGTGCCAATTTAAATGTATATCAAAGTATGGTCTGATTTTGATTCCTCTGCTTATGTTGCCTCTTCTTCCCTTGCTTCCCATGGTAGAGGATGTTTGAAATACTTTGACCGAGTGTACGTCATCTTTGCACAGGGGGAACAGTCATCTTCTCTGTATCTTTCCAGTTTGCGTGTCTGGACTGACACAGATCCCACCAGTGAGGCTGATGTCCTCCGAGATGTTTGCTCCGGCAGTTGTACCCACCTCCTCACTGTGTTTGTGTGTAATGCCCACTGCTGCTTTCAGCAGCCCCATCCCTGCAGTGCTCCGGCACGTGCTTCTTCACTGTTTAATTGTGGCGCTTCTTTGCGAAGGAAAATAGCCGGGGACATGGACGCTTTTTCCTCCATACCCAACTCCCCACAGATCCACCAACTACCAAATGAGATAAAGTAAAAATGTGCACTAATCTTCTCGCATGGCCATCTCCAAGTACAGCTTGTGGTGGTCCTGGAAGCTGCAAATGGGTAAGCCTCAGCGGAGGGCAGCTGGTACGACTTTATTCTTATTACAGTTTTTGGCATTTTTGACAAGACTCACAGCTCAGTTTAAACACCTCAAGTATGTTAAACCTTCCTGTCAGTGTAACGGTACATTACATGCTAAATGGTAGTTTTCTTGCTAACTTGATTTATGCAAAAAACTCACCCCAGGAAAAAACCAGCAATAACAGTAGGTCCATGCAAGTTTTTCACTTGTAAAGCAATATTTACTCATAAGAGCTGGCTGACAACTCCGGGAAGCATGATCATAAACAACTTTCCTTCAGCATTTCATTCTGCTTTATGGCCCTGGCTTTGAACAGCTCCACCATTGTCAAGGAAGCGACTCTCGGCACAAAGTGATAAACATGGGACATGTCAAATGTCAGCACACGCCTGCAACAGTGAGGTTTTGGCGAAGCTATTTTCAAAAACAAGCCATCAGATTTGCTTCCTGAGGGGTGTAAACACACACCAGAAGGGTGGGCACCCATAAAATCTTCAATGTTTGGGTTTCTTGGACAACAAGAGGCCGTAGGGCCATTCTGCGGGTCATGCATGATGAACTATGAATGGTGAGAGACACAAACTGCCCTCTGTAGTCACTTCTCTCAGATTGCTGTTACACAGTGGTAAAAGCCATTTAAAAAGGTCCTTCCTGCCCTCCACGTTCCCCACCTGCAGCCCTCGGTCCTGTCTGCAGGAGGGTGATCCTCATCCCAGATGCTTTCAGTGCTCTCAGAACAGCCTCTGTGGTGCATCTGCAGCGTTGTAGACCAAGGGGGGAGGTGGACAAGGGCCTCCGCAGCTGCCTTCACTGCTGAAGGGAGTGCTTATGTCACGACATCCTTATCTCTTTAGGTCCCTTTTTCCTATTTTTCTGTGTAAGTTTCTGTTTTCTTTCTTATACACCTTCCAGTTCCTACTCCACAAACTCTTCTTGCATTTCTTATCTCCTTCCATTCATTATAAACATCATCCCAGAAATGACTAATTTTGACAAAAAGTGTTTCATTAGACTTTGCAGTGAATTCTTCAGGGAGTTTGAAAAAACAGGCAATTCATAACATGGATCCAGTCTTCAAGGTTGGCCGGAGACGGAAGGAAGAACTAAGGCTGTCCTGTGGTCTGCTGGAGTTGCTCCCCTCTCCCAGTTTCTCAGTCACATTGTGTGGAGATGGTTAAACTCCTGAGCTGATAAACAGACTGCTGAAGAATGTTTTTTCCACTCTGCCAGGCAGCAGAGAAAAGGCTCTCCTGATGCTCCTGGTGCCACGCAGCGTCGTGCTGCACTGCTCTATCAATGCACTTAGTGGGCTTTTGGGAACAAAGCATAAATATTTCAGAAGGGTGCTTTAATAAGTGTTTGTTTGCTCAAAAGCTGTTGATTCCTTCTTTGGTAGTTGCCATGGTAAAACACGTTGATTTAAACAGGAAAATGAGCACAAACTGGAGAGGTTCACTCCTCGTGTTATCTCTTGAAACCCATCTCACCAGCAAAAGGCACGGCTCTGAGAAGGTGGCGATGCAGCTCTGGTTGTGGCTTCAGCCAGGCAGTCGCTTCAGTGGTTCACATCCAGCAAAATACTTCTTTAGCTTTGAAATTAAGGATTGCTGAGTGGCTTGAAGAGTGGTGTGATCTCTCACATGCTCCTACCACCTCCACTGCTTCTCCTCTGCCGCTGGAGAAGGACCACTCTGGCTTTAGAAGCATGGCTGGGCATGAGCATGGCCTTGGTGATTGTCCTCGCAGACAATGAAGACAACCACTGTTAAAATCATCCACATACTCCTTTTTGGCCTAAAGAATAGGGCTAAAGGGGAAGGGGATTTTGGGGGGACAGTCTGGAGAAAGGATTTTGCTACATTTGCCGCAATATGAGCAATAAGCCACAACCCGTTTCCACTGTTTCCCTGCTGCAGAGTAGCAAAACAAGCACAAAGCACCTGCCAACATGCTACGAGTTTGCCAAGGCCAACAGCATCCTTCCAGTCAAATGCAGCGAATAAACAAGGAGTGCAACTGAGTCAACAAGGCCAACACAGGGAAGGGAGAAGCCACCAGGGCTGCCTGCAGCCCTCTGACCCATCACCCTGCTGCGAGGGTGGGAAGGGCGGCTTTGGTCAGAGTGTGATTTGTCTTCCCCAAGTGCGGAGGGCAAGAAAGCCGTGAGCCGACCATCGGCATTCCCGGGCAGTTCCTGGAGAAAGGCCGCTGAAGAGCTTTGCTCTGGCAAGCCCCGTTCCCCACTGGGAGAGGGCCCTGCAGATTTAATTGATTTTGCAATATTTTGCAAGTGGTGCTCAAGGTCAGACCCACGGGGCTGGGCGGAGGCTGGGCTCTCGTCTGATGGGGTGCTCCATGTCCTTCCTTGTGCGGGACCCAAGCTCCACACAGATTTAGGTTTTCCGAGTTCAAATGACTAATTAAATGCCCGCCTCCCCTGCTCGCGGCCCATGCGGTGGGGCTGAGCTGAGCTGTGCCGGGGTGGGATTTGAAGCTTGGTGTTACTGTGCACTCACCCTGTGCTCCGACCATGAAGTGATCTGAGAGGACACATGGTTGTCTCTGTCTCCAAGACTGTAAATATCACATTTTTAAACTTCTGAAGTGCAACCATTCTTCCAACACTTATGGCTCAAGAGGCTCATCATTAAGAGCCCCAACTTTCAAGTACTGAGTCTCTGCCATCACTTTCTGATTTACCATTCTCCCCTTTCACACTGTGGTATTCAAGACTGATACGTGCTGGGGCTCAGCTGGCATGCCCAGCTGAAAAGGAGGCATAACATTTCATACGTCAGCTTTCTGCCTACCTGGATGTAACATGGCCTCTGTATCTCCAGAGCACCCCAGGAATCCGAGAGACAGGCAGCATTTTTCTGCATACTTTCCCCGTGATGTAGCTGGTGTGCTATTTCAGCTCAGAATTAATACTACAATTAGATTCATTCAGGCTTTAATAGCATCGCTGGACTACGAACTTCTGAAGCATGCTGTGTGCACTAAGATATCAGGGTAACAAAACTGGCTCTTGTTGTTGTTGTTATTGTGACATTGCCAAGAAGCCCTCGTGAGACCCCCGCTCCTCCAGGCGGGCACTGCGCCGACTCAAGGTAAACCCGGCCCTCCTGCCAGCCTTCGCGCAGGCAGCCGGGGCAGAGCACAACCGCGAGAGAAGCGGCAGGTAATGGCAGGGACTGAATATATTTCCCTCCACTCTGGCCCACAGCTCTTCATACAATGGGCTTTTTTTTTTGGTGGTGAAAGATCAGCGAGCTTTCCAGCCGCTTTGGCCCCAGAACAGCAGCATGGCAGCACTTAGCGCAGAAAAGCTTCACAGGCATTTTGGAAACCTCCTGTAAGGACAGACCCAGTCTAATCCTCTGAGGCATGTTACAGTGCTGCCTGTCCCAGCCCTGTCAGAGAAGAACTAAAGGTATCAAAACTCCCCACTGTCTCCTTTTCTGCGGCTGAGTGTCCAGAGCACAGGCCTTTGAATTTCATCCTCACAGCATGTTATTTTTGGATCTACAGAAGATCCAAACCTCTCAGGATGCAGCAATGAGGGGCATCATCTCTCGGTGTGTTAAAGCACCTTTAGGAAGGGAGCTGGAGTCGAAGCTGGAGAACGACTGCCAAAAAGTACAATACACATGGAGAAAACACCCTACAGCAAAGAAACAAAAATAGAAAGGCAAACTTAGATAAGGGCCTGGCAGGAAGCTAGACGGACTGTGCCACTTCAGCTGTGCTTGTTTAAACCTGTCTTTCTGTATTTATTTAATAGATTCCGGCGTCTCTCGCTTGGAATCTGTTTCAGAAGTGCTGGCTGATTTCTGTTCAGCAGGAGCACGCAGCCCCGTGTCTTCGCCACCACCAACAGCACTTAGCAAAGAAGTGTTAAGAAGAGTGACCTGGACAGGAGAGGAAGTGTCCTTTCGGATGCTTTAGGCTTGTTGACATGGGAACGGTAGCTCACCATACGGCATGTTCCTTCTTTTAAACCGGCAGGGAGCTTTAATTATTCAGACTGGGAAACAGGCTGAAGGAACCGCTCAAAATGCCTTGTGCTGAGGCCAGTCTGTTCCCCTTGGTGATCAGATGTTTGGTGTCTCTCTTCTCCATTTGTATTCCTGCTCCGTGCCAGAGAAGAACGGGGGCTGGCACATGCAGCCTCGGCAGGGGAGATGCTTGCCCAGATCTGCTGAACCTCTGTGCGTGCTACAGAAACCCAGCCTGGTGCTTCCCCCCACTCCTCTCTGCTGCTGTGCGACGCCTGTGCTCCCGGGATCCAGCCTGTGGGCTGCTGGCTAGCTCAGAGGCGGTAAAAGGCCTCAAAACGTATTGGGTCCAAAAATTTTTACACCAGGAATCAGGATCCTGCAGCATCTTGGGGAACTCCGAAGCCGGAGAAGCGGCCGGTGCATGCTGCAAACACACTCTGCAATCGCACACCCGCGCCCGCAGCCTGCTGTGCGAACACGGGCATGCTTATTGAGAAATGGTCATTTTCGACATTCCATCTTCAACATTTCGTCTTCACAGCCAGTTCTCTCTCCGGTATACGCTAAAGCCCCATTAACAATAATGTGACACCTACAAGATTCTAATAAAACCCCCGAAAGTTTAGATCAATAGTTAATTAGCTGGGGGCCTCTGGCAGACAATACAGTCAGATGGAGCTGTCAGAGCGTCGCAGTCTCCTGCATTAAGCCTTGCCATCTCTGCATTACTGAAAATTTGAGGAGATGGCACTGTGAGCTTGCTGCGCGTACAGGAATCCCATCCAGACATCCACGCATGGCTGCAAAGGGCTATGAGGTGGGCTCAGGGGGAGCTGGGATAATGCATTTGTTACGTCTCTGCATCTCCTTAACTGTAGCTTTGCAAAATGGCATCTGTGTGCTTGAAAGGAAATTATAAAATTTATTGTGGGTCTGCCTTGCAATTGCTAAGGTTTGATCAAATTATATTGTCACAAGCGAAAGCGACCAAACCCAGTGAACGCCCCATAGAAGGATGCAATAATCTTTTTACTGAAACCCTTTTCATAATACATACGATATAAAACATATGTTATATTTGCAGTGATTTCTTTCTCTCTTTATGTGGCTTGCAAATTAACTCAGAAATAAACACTGCAAAAATCAATAAATACTTCATCCTTTAGCTTTTGGTCTTATTTATTCACCAATAACTTACACTGCAGAGCCAAAGAAAAACAATTCTCTCTTCATTATTTTCTGGTTGAACAACTCTGAAGTCGCAGAAAAGGACACACTCTGCTATTGTTTTCCTCTGCTGCAGTGGCCAAAATTGCCCCTGATCTGTTCGAGGCAGAGCTGGGCAAACAATTTGCAAGTGATGCCAGGAACATAACACAGTAAGATGTCCTCAGGGCTTTCAACTTCTACAGGCTATTAGCGGCTGAGGGAACAGAGAATTTTCTAAAATTCTTCTTCAGACATAGCTTTTTTTGCCAGAAAATGCCAGTTTACTCAAATGTGAACTTTTTATGGGAAAGTTTGAGCTGGGAGTGCTGAGAGCGAGGATCCTTTAAGGGATTTGCTGGTTACATCCATCCCAGGTAGGCATTCATGGATTTTAGCCTTCCCTGGTGAGTGCCCTGCTGCCCACCAGCCTCCTCCTTTCCCGCAGTGCCCTGATGGGGAGCAAAAAGGACCGCTGGGAAACCTGGAAGTGCCTTCCATCACGGAAAAAACTCCCTTCCACCTCTACTTCTGAGAAGGGCCACCTGTCTTTAACCCGAAAACAGCATAGAAATGGGGTCACCAAGGAGCCTCCTGGGCAGAGCAGGGATGGCGGGGGGGGGGCAGGTTGGGGAGACCCTGGTCTGGCTTCGAGGGCAGGAGCTTTGCTGAGGGCTGGGCGCTTGCTCGGCTCCTCTGCCGTTAGAGGCATTTCGGCAATGTGGATAGGAGCTCCATTTACCAGGAAACCTATTTTTGCGCTTTCCTCCCTGCAACGGGAGGTCAGGCTCAGGTGGAATGTTGTTCAATATTTCATACGCTGAGATGGCCAGGGAGAGTCCCCACTTCCTTCCATAGAGTTTGGAACTGGTTTGGGGAATTAAATAAAGCACGAAAAAAACCCTCTGTCATACAACTTGCCCAGGAGCGGGGCTTGGCTGCTGACTTTGCAGGCACTATTTTTACACCTGAAGTGTTTCCAAGCTCCCAAGGGCTTAATGGAGCAGGTCCGGGGGAGACGTTCACTGGGGAAGGGCTCTGCTGGCCAGAAGAGGTTTCTTCCTGTTTATTACCTGGAGACATTCTGTTTAAAAGCAGGAGGGAGTGACTTTGTCTCTCTGCCTGCTGCATGATGAAGCCCTGCTTGCAGAGCGTTTCCCTTGCCTTGTTTACTGACCAGTGAGAACAATCGCAAAAAAAGAAACCCCAAATCCTCCCCCCAAAACCCCAAAGAGCACATTCCTGCTCTTGGGGCCATACATTGGGTTTGGCTGGGGAGGTGGGGAAAGATGTACATTCAGGTCCCAAGGTGGACCCGACCACAGTGCTGTCCGAGGGCGTCTCTGCGCTGCTCATCCTGGGAAGGGAGTGTGCAGTTCGCTTTGTAAATCATAGTCCCCAACCAGCCTGCAACAGCGGGGGGCTGCAGGGGAGCACGGGAGAGACAAACCCGGGGAGAGGTGCAAAAGTCTCCGGCACCCCTGTGAGCGCTGGGGATGAGCTGACAGGACGGTACAGACCCCCCCAGCCCCACGGAGAGGGCGATCGGTGGGCAGCAGAGACTCCTCCACACAGCCCTTCCCCTCTCCTTTTCTTCCCACAAAGCAAGTGGCCATCATTCCCCCTCCCCGGCCGGGGGGGAGCCGCAGCCTGACAGAGCACGGTGCTGATTTCAAGCATTTAAACATAACGCTCTCTTTCTTCTCTCCGAACGCAGGGACATCGGAGGGTCAATCAGCTCATTCTGTTCCTTCCCCAGAAGCCGCCGAGGGTTTTCTGAAGTGCTCCCAAACTCATTGAGACGATGCCTCGACAAATTGCTTGATCTCTGTAATTGTTCGGGGCCTGGTACGAGCGGCCTGAAACGAGCAGAACAAAAACCTCCTCAGCGGAGGCCTGCGGCCTTGCACCGCTGGCGCCGCCCTGCATCACGCATCTGGTTCGCCTGGCGGGGGGTTGGCAGAAAAAGTTTTTTCTCTCACCAGCTGCAAAATAATAATCCCCCCTGCCCAGCCGAAAGCCAGAAAAAGTAAAGGAGGTATCTTTTTCTGGCGGAAAACGCTCCGTGTTTCTGTTCACTCTAGTCATTCCAGTGGAGAAGGCTGGGGTGTGCGTGTCTGGCGGCTGCGTCCTTCTTGCCTCTCTGACGTGCTGTGTCCTTCTTGCCTCTCTGACGTGCTGTGTCCTTCTTGCCTCTCTGACGTGCTGTGTTCCCTGTTTTCCAGCCAAAGCCGGGGCGGACACAGCAGGGAGGCGATCATGGGGACGTGCAGGGAGGTGGTACCCGCCGGCTGCCAGGCACTGCCGATGGGGAGCCCACAGCCTCCGCTGCTGAGCTCTTAAATCCGCACCTGGGCACCGCTCACTGAAATCGTCGGTCTGGAGTCATCACTGCACTCCCAGAGCACCGGGCTCTGTGACGGCCACGCGGGATGGTGCTGTATAAACACACACGCTGTTGCTTGGTAGCGCTGCACCACTGCATCCTTCGGGTACCAGTGTGAGGAAAGTTTGGGCTTGCTTAGGGCGATGCGCGCAAGTGTCACAGGGCAGAGCCTGGGCTTTATACCGCCCCATCTGCAGCTCAGAGGTCCTTCTGATGGAGCTGGGAGGGGACGGCAGAGCATGCCACATACACATTAGCTTTTCAGGTTTGGACGCTGCAAATGAGGAGGGAATAACTCGGCTCAGCTCTCCATCCAGCCTTTGGAGAGCTGCAGGATGACTTCAGCCCAGGCAGTCTGCTGGGGTCGAGCAGAGGGCCAGTAGCTCCGTCAAGACAAGGAAGCCAACCCGAAGATGCAGAGTGATGCTCTGCGGGTGTGCAGCAACGTGCAGCACCCTGAAGGCTGCAGGGCAGTGCTCCACCTCCTGTACGTGCAGGCTTGCACGTTTGGTGTCCTTTTGCGAAGGATGGTGGCGGTAGTGCTGGCCAAACCCCACACAGGGACGGTCTGTGGCGAAGCGTGGCTGGGATTGCAGCCCGCGAGCCCAGAGCTCGGGGTCCCTCGGGACCACCACGAGTGCATCCATGTGTGCGCGTTACTGTCTGTGAGCACACGCAGGTGTGCGCTCACCGAGCGCCTTGCTAAAAGGCTGAAGGCTCGTTTCTTCACTCTCTCTCAGGTTTTGGTGGGGTTCAGGAAATTAAATCTGAGGAGCAATGATGCCTTCCCTCCCTGCTCTCCCCCAGGCCAAACTTTTATGAAAATTTAGGTAAGTAATGTGATAAAGAAAAAGTAATACCCAAAAAGGGCTCCATGAAATTATCGGCATGATGTCGTGTTATCAGACCTAAATGCTTGCACTGCTTTGTGCTGGCATTGCTGGGCCGCAGTGGGAAGCTAAATGAATGGGAATTGGTTCTAGCCTTAAACTCTTCCTGCATTTTTCCCTGCATTCCTTTTCTTTGCTCATCTGGACTGATAAACTGCTAATCCAGGCTGCCTTTTATGCTGCAAGGTGTTATTACTGCTTACAGAGCTGATAGGAAGTATAATTATGCTACGATAACTGAGTGCCAGAAGTCTGTAGAGCACAGGGAGGGACAAGCATCACTTTGTGCAATTTGCCACCTAAACAAGAAACAGACTTTGCAGGCACAGCTGGAAGATCTTGTGACAGTCCTGCCACCATGTGAGGTCCTCCTGACCTTGCGAGGGATGGAGGATGCTGCTGGCATTCACGGAGGAACAAGGAGTGGGTGGGTGCAGCCAAAAGTCCCGGTGGGGCTGGCCCTGCAGAGCAGGACGGGAGAGGGCATTGCTCTGCATGGCCCCGATGGCCAGGACAGCGAGGAGGAGCCCCGGCTCAGCCACCGTCTCTGCACTAGGCTCAGGAGTTTTCCCATTCCATCTAGAGGAAACCTTTTGAAAAATGAGAGAGGAGACCAGGCGACAAAAAAACGTCTTTTTCCTTCCAGGCAGCCAAGCAGAATTGCTAACACAGGGTGCCACCTGTTTCGGAGGTGGGTGTCCAAAACCTACGTGAGGAAGGGGAAGATGTCAGGAAGCGGTCAGATGTCCCCTGCACCATTACTTGGCACTGGGCTGCTGGGAATGGAGCAGTGCAGCAACCTTGGGAACCTGCAGTGTGGCAAGGAAGCTAAGAAAGGGAAAAATCGGGGTGTGCCTGACACAGGAAGGCTGATAAATCCAATGAAAGGAAAGCACAGGTACTGATGGGCCAGAGCAGAGTAAACTCTAAATAAAGCAAAGAGGTGAATCTCCAAGTGATGCTTGATCCAGCTAAGGTTGTCGGTCACTGCAAGACAAGGGCCAGCTCCGGGCTGTGAGAGTGTGTTTATAACAAACCACGAGCACCGATGCTTATGGCAGAACTCCCCAGCCTGGGAAGGAGATACCTGAGTGCAGGGATGGGGTGTTCCCTCCATTTGCCTCCCCAGCACCCTGGGTCCCCCTGTCCTGCTGCAGAGGAAGGATGAAACCTTGCTACCGTTCGCTCCAAGACCGAGGAGTTCCCCAGCCCATTTCCTGGCTGCACACAAAGGTCGTCACCTGCCTGCCCAGGAAAAGGGACAAGATGTCCTGGTTCTAGAATCCTGGGGCTGCAGGGATCTGTTACTACCAGGAATAACAGACATCCTATTTTCCTGTTATGGGCATGTCTGTCATCCCACCCGTGAAGCCCTGTGACTGCCTCCACCCTGGCCTGGAAACCCAACCCGCCACCCCAAACAAGGTGTTCTTTCACCAAGTGGTGAGAAAGCCGGGTGGCCTCGCACGGTACGTGACATGAGTGGCTGGCGGAGGGGTTGTCTTCTCGGGCAGAGACCTTCTTTGTAGAGACAGGCAGTGAGCTGTAAGAATTAATATATAGGCAAACAAAGTGGAAACAATCAGGAGGGAACATGATATCTGGAGTGCGTCACAAGCAAATATGCTTTCCAATTAAATGACTAGAAAGAAATGGAGGGGACTACACGAGAGGAGGGGAGGGGGAAAGGGAGGGCTGCCTTCATTGCTTTTTTCCCTGTGCGTCATCTTTTATACCCATGGAAAGTGACTGCAAGAAGCAAGTACATCAAAGCGGTAACCTTTCACTCTCGTTCCAAACAAGTGAGATGCTGACTCTGGGAGCAAGGAGGTTGCAGCCTGGCTGGTTTCACCTTGGAAGTGACGTCTTCAGCCTAGTCCTGCTCCTTGGTCTTTCCTCTTGCACAAGAGAATATGGTATGAAACCTGTGGCGTTGGAGGGCTAGCTGATGCTTTGGACTGAGAGTTAAGTTTACACTTGGTTGCAGGATTATTTTACAGACTAGAACCCTCTTCTGGTTAAATGTTTGTGTTTGAGGTTGTTTTGGAAAATCCTGTTACTAAGAAGAGCAAGGATCAGAGTTTCATAACAGTTCATGCCAACGGTTACTGGTGTCAGGAAAGACTGCTTCTTTAATGAGCTGACAGCAGGGGTCAAGTGCTCTGCTGAGATATCGTCAGTGTAAAATATGTAGCGTTTCCAAGAGAAAAAGAGCGTGTATGTCCTGCAGGATCCACTCTGTCCTACACACTCCACCTTCTGCTCTCCAGATTTGCCATTTGGCTGAGTGACGTGACCCAGCCCCTCACTCCCTCTGTGTTTGTACTCCTCCTTCACTCCAGCTCCCACTGCCATGTTCAAATTGTTCTGTGTCAGCATCGTATTTGGGGCATTTAAAGCAAGTTTCAGGCTACAGACAGAAAGACTTAAGTCTGAAGGCTCCCATAGGCACCAAGAGCTGAGCTCTGTGCGCCTGCAGCATTTATCCGTTTGTACATTTGTCCATTCATCTTCCCAGCAACGTGAACAAGAAAATCCTCTGCAAGGAATAAGCCCATCTCTGTTTGTCATCTGGAAGGCTTTGTTTGTAACGCTTGCTGTTCTTTTCCAAGCTGGAGAATTATGGAGCTGCAAGTATCCCTAAAATATATCCCCAAATCAGTACAGAAGGGCCGATGGGTTAAAATGAATGCAGTGCAAGAGAGGGGAAGCCAGCCCTATTTTCTCCTCACCTCTTGTACAGGGCAGGAGATCTTTGCATGCAGCATGGCTGTGTCCTCACCAGCACGTCTCAGCTCCGCTCTCCTGGTCCTTGCTTTCCCACACTGCCCTGTCAAAGCGCTTCTTTCTTGGTCCTCCTGCGCCATCCCAGCTTCCTCTGGGAGGAATGTGCCAAAGATGCCAAGTTATGGTTTGGTTAAGTGGAAAGATTATTCTCGGTATGACACGATGAAGCACAAATGAAAAGCTGGTTCTTGGGGCTGTACCCTCTCTGCTCTGCCTCCTGCCAAAAATGCTCTTAATTAGCACAGAGGAAAAAAGAGGGCTTTTTGCGATTGATGACTGAATAGAAAGATCTAATAAAAATGTTAGCCCACACTGAACCAAAATATTTGTATTTCCTTCTGAAATGAAAAACAGAAGAAAAATATTTTTCTGGCTCAACTCAAAAGCTTTCATTTTGGGATAATTTAACGCTTTCAAACCTCTGATTTTGCTTTGCATTTTCCAAAGAACGGGTCAACTCTGAAAACAAAGGATATTTCAAAATTAAAATCTGACCGCTTTGGTTTTAGCCCCTAAACAGACCGTCTGATTTTAAAAATGTTGAAATATTTTGTTTTGACTGTATCAAAATGCTTTTTTCTTCCACCTTAACTTTTGCATCTGGAAGGATTCAAAGAATTCAGCCTTTTGGGGGGAGGGGGTGTTGTAAATCTGCTGTTCCCTGAGAAACAATTCCCACAGCATTATCCTCAAGTTTCTTAATCTTTAGCTAGTCTTAGCTGACTCATTCTCAAATGCTACTGTAATCACATGCTTTTCACACGATAATTGTTTACAGCCAACTTCTACCCATTTCCATCTGTGCTTTATCAGTAGCCACTGCTTAAACACCATTTTCTGTCGATAGCTGTCATGAGTTCCCAGGATACTAATGTGTTTGGGCCACACAGACGCTGAGAAGCTCACAAACTGCTGGGAGAAAAATCAACCATCCAAAAGTTCCTTCCAAGGGGAAAAAAGGCCCCAAAAAGTAGATCCAAAGGTCAGAGGAGGGGAAGTGTCACCAAAGAAGCGGAGGTTGTCCACCCTGCTGTTGGTCTTTCACACCATCAGAGAATTTCCTTCCCAGCCTTGAGGACCCTCTGCTGCACCTCCAGGGTGCAGAAGCGATGGGGCAGCTCTGCCAGGAGCCGATGGGGAGGAAGAAGGAAGAGTTAAGGTAATCCCAGTCATCGTGGCCATATCCAGGTTAGGGTTAGCCTCACAGGCACCCTGGTCCTGCGAAACAGGGGGGAGAACGGACCTGCTGCGATCCTGAATCCTGCACTAGCTTGGCACAGAGATGAAGGCAATCCCCCAACCTCCTCCACTCACTGCCTGATGTTGAACAAGTCGCTTCTCTTCCCTCTGACAGGGGGAGTCTGAGCCCGGCTCCTTGCGGGGCTGGGGATGAGGAGCGGGACGGCCGGGGAAGGCAGCAGGGCTCAGCTGAAGCCCTCCCGAGGGCAGCTGGCTGCCTCTCAATCTGCTAACTCAATAACGGCGCTGCCCTGCAAATCCACTTCGGGCAATGAATCCCCTTTTACTCAAGAGGTTTATTCAGTTACTCTCTGCTATTTTCAGTAGGGAAGGCATTTTTATTGTGGCAATTCAATAAATTAGCAGGGATTGGTGTCAGTAACCTTCTTGCAACGTCAGAAATGCAAAGCTTCATGTGGCAACAATCCCATTATGGGCCTAATCTCATCTGCTTCTTTACAGATAACTGTGTGATAAGGGGTCAGATTTCCTTGGCTGCCTTTGCGAGTGTGCTAAGCTTATTATCCTCTCCTCATCCCCTACAGGAGACAGGCTTTCACCTCCTAACCCCTCCCGTAATTATTCACTCTCTGTTAGCAGAGCATGGCAGGTCTGGCTCTTGAATTCTGCTTAATACGATATTATTTATCTAGCCAATATTCTCCTCTCAGTGGGTTCCCACTGATGGCTTTTCTCTCTGCTGCTTCCTCCCGCTCTCTCTGCGGTTCTTCCCACTGTGTAGTTTGACCTTTTAAAGTATTTCAAAGGCCTAAGGATGCTCCTGAAGAAACAGGACTTACAAGGAAAGAAGACAAGAGCGGAACCTTCTTTTCCAGGTTGTGTTGATTATAGTGACATGAATGACTCCCTGCACAGCCCAGGCTGAGCTACTGCCAGTTGCCTCCCTCTTTTCACGCTCCCGACTGGTGATAAATATTTGCTTTCTCTTCTTGAGGCTGGATCATGTCAGGTTTCATTTTCAGAAAGCTCTTTTATAAAAAGAACCCAACTCTCTCTGTTTATTAAGACTTTCAATTTCTGCCCTCGGCTATATTTAGGTTATAGGGAATTTGTGGGATGAATACACTTTTGTTAGCACAGGGGTGGTTACAAATGGCATCAGCTGGCAAAAATGGCAACTCGCCTGCCAGGGTGGTTTGCAGGACGGGGAGGGCAGGCATGCTTCGGCAGAATCCTATTAATTGTGATGCAAAATGCTTTCAAAACACCCTTCCACAGACGGGAGCTCGGCAGCAGATCCCAATTCCATGGTGAACTGCCCGGGATGTTTTATAATCGATCATTCCTCACCGGCCTTGCTGCTGTCAGCTGCTTTCTTCTGAGAGGTGTCGCTTAACACCGTCACCGTCGCTCATCTGCAAAGTAAACGTGTCGACGGGCACCGCCTCTATGCAGAGTACAAGACCGCATTGTTCCTGCTCAGATGCTCTCCTTTCATCAGGGTGTGTGTTATTTTTCGTCACGGCTCTCCTCATACAATTGTTTTCATCACCCGAACTGGTAGGGGAGAAAGTCAGGATGCTCAGTTTGGCCATCTGTATGCAGGATGTGTACGGATGGGAAAACAACTGGCAGCAGAGCCGGTGTGTCTAAAGGTCACTGCTGATGCTTCAGATGCCAAAGGTCCTGCTCAGGTTGGGGTGATCTGAACACAGCGGTGAAGCAGAGGGGCAGCTCCCAAAGCTGCTTCTCTCAAGGCTGAGCTCTCTTGGTCCCGTGTTGGTGAGCATTTCTCCTTTTCAGATGAACGCTTAAGCTAAAATACAGACGTGGTGGCTGTTCTAGCTCTCACGGCCCTGATCTGAAGGCATCAGGTAACAAAATGATGATGCTTGGGACATTTTACTGTTTCTGAGAGAAGGGTTCCCTCCTTTCCCTGCTGAATCCCTGAGAGCCGGACCCTTCCTCTCCAAAGAGAGGAGCCTGGAGACAGACCTGAGATGCCCCTGATTGTCCATTGATGGTGGAGGGAACTTGATGCCAGACTTCCAGACAACTAACGCCAGCTGAGAGGAATCCCACCCTTCACATCTTCCTGTCTGCAGCACTTCACACTCCAAGACAGACTTGACATAGAGCTACTGCTGACTCCAATGCCCCTTGTCACTGCTGACTCCAATGCCCCTTGTCGTCTCTTCTTCTGGCCTGGAGGCATCTAGCAGGTTTGCCTTTGGCTGCCTTCCCACCCTCCTGCCAGAGGCAGTCAGTGCTCACTGCGTACCCAGCTTGTACACTGAGCCTCGATATTCCTTAATCAGCTGAAATTATATTCTCTCATCTTGGGAGCTGTGTCCTTTCCTATGAATTGGGAAGCGCACCAGGAATGAAATTCTCCATCCTTTGTCTCTATTGCTGCTCTCCTTGGCACAGAGCAGCTGACCAGAAGAGCAGAACAAAGGAACAGAGGACAAATCCATTTCTTAGGAGGCACTTCAAATCCACAGTGTGCTCTGAAACCACTGCTGGAGCTCTTCTAAGTCCATAAACAAGAATTAAAAATGGATCTCAAAGTGGTCTACAAACTTTAACAAGCAACTGCTTAGTGCTCCACGCTGTTATTCTGGTGTTACTGATGGGAAAATGGATAGAGAGCAGTCAGGAAACCTGGCCAAGCTTGCATAGTAGTGTCAAATTAATAATAGAGCTAAGCTTAAAACTTAAGAGTCTTGATGTGCGATGCTTGAATCCAACCACAGCGTAGCACAATGTAATATTTTCCTTTCTACATCTACTTTTATAAAATTAAGTTGTTTTTTTTTCTCTACCTTTATTTAATTTTGGAGCCCAGCTATATTCTCAAGGGGTATCAGAGGCAGTGAGAGGGAGAATGTCATCTCCATAGAGACTCTGACGACGCCTTAAACATACCTGGAACAGAGAGAGAGGGATCAGAGCAGTGCAGCTCCTTAGCCCTTCATCTGCCTCTGAACATGCCCTGCCCTGCAGAAAGCGGGAACAGGAGACTTTACTGGCAACTGCCAAAGCTAGAAAATAAGTGATCCCAAGAGCCCAATAATTAATTTTCACTTGGTGCAGAGGCTGGCTCCTGTGAAAATGAGAGACCTCTCACCCCAGCGACACCGAGGGAATTAGCAGGCTGGCTCCTTATCCTTCCACTCATTTTTTAATGAAGTGTGATGGCACGTTGGGGGAACCTGGAAGCCGTATGGCATCCTCAGTCCTCAGTGACCCACAAATGGGGCTGTTTACAAAAGTGAGATGAAATGAAAGGAAAACAGCACTGCTGTGCCAATAAATGAACGTTCTGTCCTGCACACGCTTCCTCCGGGACACAGGGAGGAGGAGGATTGCTAATTGCATATATTAGTTGCGGTTGCAGGATTGCTCGTTTAGAGCCCCTGTGCATGCGGTGGGTTTGCAGTTGAGTTTGGCTGAGGAGATCCTACATTAGCAAGAGTTGTCTCTTTCAAAGCTCAACAACAGATTGGAAGGGCTGCTCCTACCCAGTTAATCTCAGCGTCCCTTTGAGACTCCATGGTGCATATTCCACTGCTCTGGAGGCTATATGGACTGTGTAAAATAAATTCCTGTGGTTTGAAAAAGGATCACTAAGCTCCTATCACTGCAGCTCACCAGGAGGGGAGGAGAGTGACCATATAAATTAACACTACAGGGTTTTTTGTTCATTCTCTAAGCAATGCCAGATAATCTTTTTCTCCAATGAAAAATTAAAAGCTGATTTTCCTATTTACTCTTACCCCAAACTCAGCCGTGGGATGTGGAGCCTTATAGGTCATTCCTGCCTCTTACTGACCACCGCAGTGAGATGTGTCCCAGGGTCTGGGTTTAGCCGGTGGTTTGTGGGGGCAGGCTGGTCGTCCTGGCTCTCCTGGGGCTTTGCTGGCTGTGCCACGTCAGGGAGATGGAGGAGTGGGGGCACAAACGTGCATTTGCGGAGCCACTGCATTAATGCTGTGGACGTGGCTGCTGCTCGCTGCTACTTTCCCACCACAGGTGAGTGCCGCAGCAGAGGGACAGAGGATTTGTCTGATCCTGGGATGCTCTCCTTCACAGTCCAATGCCTTTTGGTGGCTTTGGGTGGAATGCCAGGCTCAGGGCTGGGGGAGGCCCTGGCAAGGGGTCTGTTCTGCAGATCGTAGGACACAGGTGGAAACCTCCCGTGGTGCTGCAGGAGAGGCAGCCTGGGGCTCCTGTGTCTGAAACACCACGTCAGAGCTCGACAAGGTGCACCTGGCGCAGATCTCCTGGTCTAAACGTTCTCCAGCATTGTCCTGCAAACGCCTCTACACCCAACACCCCCCTTTTCAGCCAGGTATGGCCAAATCTGTGCAGCCTACTGAGGGAGGCAGCAAGAGGGTGGCTTGAGGGATGTGAGCAGGGCAAAGAAATCACCAGTTTTGCAGCTTTGGTTTCTGAGTCACTTCCCCAGTTGCAGCCTGCACTGGTAGGGAGGCCAGAGCAGCAGGACAGGCAGCAATAGCAAAAAAACGTAGTGTGTGGGCAAACAGAGGTGAGCAGGATTTACCGTCACAGTTCTCCCTCTCCTCCTCTACACCAAAGAGGACAGCTTAATAACTTTTTAAATGTTCTTCCAGCAAGCTGGGCCACTGGGATGTGCTGGGTGGCTCTTTAGCAGGCTCAGGGACTAGGAGGTGTCTGCTTCAAGCCCCAGCCTGGGTCGCGATACCTTGTGCTGCCCTGAGGTGCTGCCTGGGAGAGAGCTGGAGGTCGGACACCAGCAGCATCACGGCGGGTTGGAGTCCCTCCAGGTCCTGCCTGGCCGCACTCCCTTCCCCGTATGGCAGCTGGGACTCTGTCCAGTGTTTATTGAAATAACTAGATAATGGATCCAACTTCAAAGTTTGTTAATTTAGAAGCAGCAATGCAGGCTCTGGGTTGGACCAAGCATTTTATCTCTTCAATTGTGTTTAAAACATGTACTGTGACATTAGATCTCATATCCTAAGATGTGCCCTTCAGCACAGCATATAGGAAACAGAGATTTCTGCTTTACCTATCAGTACCCTTCTGCCACAGAGCAAAGGGCCGGTGATTGCACTTCAACAAAGCAGTCTGTGAATGAGGAAAATATCTTTTAAAGAGGATGAAGGGGAAAATAGCTTTTTCTCCTCGGAAGAGAAGCTACCACCCCAGGCGAGGGAGGGAGGTACGGCGTGGTGCCACTCCAAGCCTGAGTGTGCAGTTGTGGTAAATGCAAATGCTGAGTGAAAAAAGGCTGAACAATCTTCCACAAGTTTTGGTACAGAGTAAAAAAAATGTGTCCTTTCGCCCAGCCTGTTCCACAGGGAATTGCTCCCAATCACTTGCTGAGCTGTTTATCATGGACCTCACAAGACGCTGCTTGCCCTGTAACGATGGTCACCAGCCAGCCTTCCTGCTGCTGTATCCCCCATGTCAGGCATCTCAGGGAGCTTTATAACAATAATCTAGGCATGGTGGGAAATAAAAATGGCTCTGTTCCCTCTGTGTGCTTGTGAATATAGCACCAGCAGCTCTCTAGAAACTTTCCTCATTTTTCTAGCTCATGAAATGTTTTACTGCCTTCAGGGAAGGGTATGCCCCAGGCAGGCAACACAACGGGGCGGGATCAATTAGCAGGGATGCCGCAAGGCTTTCCCCGTGCTCTCCCCCATCTATACGTAAGGCAGCCCTGGGATTAGTATCCTATTTCCATGTATCCTTTAGTGCCCCACACCACTTTGCCCAAAGCTGTTGTAACCAAGGGACTGCAGCACTCACCAGCTGAAAAATACGAAGCTCGTGTTTGGTGAGGCTCTAAGCAGGCAGGCAGCTCCAAAGCGGAACAGGCGAACGCAGCATCCCAGCCTGCGCCCAGGCTGCCTGCGCTGGAGCACATTGCCTGCGAGCAGACGGATTCCTCCATCCCGGGGCTGGAGTTATGTCCAGCCACATGCCAGCTGGAAGAGCCAAGATACGGGCAGGACTGAGGTGTTTTAAGAGCTGTGCAATCAACTACTGTATTCTCCCGTCTTTCTGACACTGACAGCAGTGAGCAGGAATAGTGAAATACATCCAGATTAAGAGCTAGGAAAGCCTGATTTCTTGGTGCAATTCTCATATCCAAGTATGGACCCGCAGCAAGTTGTTTGTTGCCGTTTTTTTTTCATTCATTACCTCCATCAACAGTAACAGAGACATGCTGGTGAAGTGCTTTCAACTCAAGCATTTCTAGGGCAGATGAATCTTGTAAAGCAAATGCTGCTGAGATAGCTGCCCTCATCAGGTGCTGCAGAGGGGAAAGGCAGAGGGGCAGAGCTGGGGCAGACCCTTTCCCATCAGAAAACATGGAAGATGGTAGTCTGTAATTAGTGAGAGATGACACAGGGTGTGAAGGGTGCTGCAGTACCTGCTTGTTTGCCATCTCCTTCCTTTTTGGTGTCTATGCAGCGTTCTTGGGCTGGACAAGAAGCCAAGAGCATCACAGGCACAGGAGCTTGGAAAGTTGGTGTTAGGGCCAAGCACATTAACCAAGCACTGGGCATGGGTCAGACAGAGCCTGACTGTGGCTGTGTTTTATCCTTCAGGGTTTTGAG
This sequence comes from Larus michahellis, assembly GCF_964199755.1. Taxonomy (NCBI): domain Eukaryota; kingdom Metazoa; phylum Chordata; class Aves; order Charadriiformes; family Laridae; genus Larus; species Larus michahellis. Next base: position 10,421,719 of record NC_133906.1, on the reverse strand, counting down.
CTGTGTGCCAGATGCTGCAGTCAATGTAAGCAGCAGGGTGAGGGCAAGCCAGGCTGGACCCACAGAAAACAGCATGGCATTTAATGTACTGCCATTATTAATTCATTACAGCACCTGAATGTGAAACGTGAGAGGGATTCAACTTGTGAGTCACCCAGAGCCAATCCCTGGGTCTAAGCAAAGCCCTTTCATTAGGGGAAGTTACTCCTGCTGCTATCTCGGTGATGGATGCTGGGGCAGAGCCTCTTGTGCCACCTTGATGGTCCAACTGTCCCAGCAGATCCTGCCTGCTGCGGGGCCAGGTCCTGCCGGGCAGCGGGCAGGGAGGGTGTCTCACTCTCATACCCCAAATACCCACGCCGAGCAGGCAGGGAACCAGGCTCCTGGTTGACTGTGTGACTATTCACTCTCCCTCTTTCCACGCCGGGCATTAAACAAACCACCCAGTGTACCAGGGCTGGATGTTTGCCACCAGGACTGCGGACTGGAAAGCTCTTTCGTTCCACATTGATCTTCCTGCTTTTCCGTCCATCACAGGAAGGACTCCTTGTTTCGTTGCCAGGATTAGTGCTGGCGTTGGTCCTGCTTTGGTTTGAATGGCCTCCTCTGAGAGCAGTTCGGTCCTTTCCAGGAAGGACGCATGTGGAGATAGTCAGACTTTTATTTTATGGCCAAGAGGAGAGAGCGTGCGCCCAGGTACATCTCTCAGGCGAGTGCATGGAAAGGGCCTGGCATCACCTTTCTGAGTACCCAGGAGAAGTTTAGGACCCAGCTCTGAGGGGCTGGAGCGACACTCCGCAGGGTCTCGGGCTATTCCTCATTGTCAGCTGAATGCTGATCCAGTAATTTCGGATGGGGGGATAAAAAAACACAGAAAGTGATTATTTGTCTGGTGTTTAAAGGGAACGAGGCGTACATGGTTATTCGCTGTCTCTCCTCATCCCCCTAAAAACTTTGAACTTGTTGGTTAAATTCCACCGAACTTAACAGAGGGACACAGGTGCCAAGGAGACTGAAATTCCTAAAAATATTGTGAAAAATGATGTCTGAGCAGCAGAAAGCAAATCTGTCAACATCCTCTCTAAGACAGAGGTTGCAGCATCACCGCAACCTTTCTGAGGTCTTGGAGGACTGGCATGGGCTTGAGGTGTAGGCAAGTCTCCAGCACTTCAGTTGCTGGTAGAAGCTTGTATCATATTGGACATCGGCGATTCCAGTCCTCCAGAAGGCTGGTCTCCCAGGCATGCTCCATGGTTCCCCGTGCAGGGAGACTCAGCTCCGCAGCGCTACATACCTGCAATGCCTTTCCATTGCCTTTAAAGCAGAATGATAACGAGAATGGTCCCTGTATTTCTTTGTGCCTCCGGTGATCAATAGATATGTTTTTATCTGTGGCACCCAGGAGACTTGTGCAGGTCCTACTTTCTGGTTAGAACCGACGGAGTTTTATAGATCTTTCTCTGCATTGGTGTTGAAGCTGTCTGGCTTCCAGGGCAACGCTGCTGCTCCTTTGTTTTCATAGGGTTGCCCGTACACCAAAACCATGGGCATTGCCTGCCTGCCCAAGGCAATCCAGATATCTGCACTTTGGCATCCAGACTCCGCAGTTACGTGCCAGGCTCCCAGTTCCCTGCATACGTCTTATTTATTACTGCACCGCAGGGATTCTGGAAACCTTAGCCAAGATCGTTGCTTCTTTTGTAAGAGGTTTCATGTTCTGAGTAAAATACTTTGTGATTATACAGACCATTAAGAATCACATGGCGTTTCCAAATCAAGAGGGGGTGAAAAAATCACTGGATCATATTTCTTGCCTTTTTTCTCTGTCTTAGACCAGGTGTCCTCCGTCCCATCCAGCTGACCCAGCCGGCTTGGCTTGCTATGCCCGTAAAGCCGGACGGTAAACAGAGGTACACCGACCAGAGAGCTTTTCCTGGCTCAGCATCCACGACATAGACATCTGCTGTGTTCGAGGGCTTGTTTTGTGCAGTTGTGAGGGAGGGTCTGCATCACAGGCTTGCTCAAGTGCAGATCCTGCGTGGCTCTGGCTCCTGCCCACCTCTCTGACTCGCAGGAGGCTAAAAATATAACCTGGTTCATAGGTGCTATTCTGGGGGCTCTGTGTTTTTCCTTGCTTCAGCTCCCCAAGCACACACTGCTTTTTTTTTTTTTTTCCCCTATCAGCACCACCCTATAAATTTCTCTTCAGAATATATAATTTTAGACCTGATTATGCAATTATTACCACTCTAAATCATTTGCTATGTGAATTGGCTTACTTAATTAAAACCAGTAACAAATTCGGCTTCATTTGTAGCACTGCAAAGTGGTTAGCCCCAGGATTAGAGTGGGCTTCTCCAGGGACTGTGTGTTTCCCAACACTCATCAGTCCTATCAATGTGTTTCAGCTCCGCGCTCCCTGCAGAAAATCACCGAACTGTGCCAGCTTTCATGCTCTTGTACAAGGCAGAGAAATATTTATAGGAAAGGAGGACAAGACCGTTTATAACCGTAGGCACAATTACAACGTTATTACTAATCCGGGGGGGGTTGAGTACAGATCACCAGAAGCAAAGTAACTTCATTGTCTTAATAAGTTGTGATGTTGTAAAAGCACCATGGGACAAGTTTTTTCTGTGTGAGGGAATGAGTGTCAAAGATGCACTGGAAGAGCTAAAATGTTCCGTAATAAAGGAGATGTTACAAGTTATTAATCTTTTTGTCCCAGGGCTGGCAGGTCCCAAATGCTTTGACTGACAAGATCATTCTCAGCACTTCTCAGAGAGAAGCAAAATGAAGGCTAACGAACACAAAAGAGCAAGAAGACACCCTGCAAACCCCATTTTCCCCTTTGAGTGAGGCAGCAAAGTCCATCGGGAGCTTCAGGTGAAGCCCTTTGCCATCCTCGTGCCTTTATCCCCTCTCTGCCCCCCAAACCTGAGCAATCCTGGGCCAGCCTCCTATCCAGCATTTTTAATTGTGCTGTTCTGCTCACAAGGGGGTGGCTTCGTCCGGGTGCTGGTGCTCTGGGGGGAGGCTGTGATGGGCTGGGGGGGATGGCTGGGCAGCCTGGGCAGTGAGCATCCCTTGGGACTGTTTCAGGAAAAACTGAACCTGCCTTGGGGCAGGGGAAAAGCCCAGCTGGCCTCCTGCAGACTCTTCCAGCTCTGTTTTTTATGATGTTACTTATTTCTTGCAGATCTCTTTTTGTCCCTTTCCTCTGATTCTGGCCGTAATCTACAATTTTCTGCTATTAGCGTGAAAATGATTCTCATCTTCACCCTGTGATTGTGCAATCCACCCACCCTTAGCAAAGGCAAAAATCGAAAACGGCGCAAGTGACAGTATGTGGCACCCTCCAATGTTCAGGGAGCAAACCCTTCAGCTGGGTTAACCTCTTCCTTTCTTACCAGTGGCAGGCAATACACTTGAGTAAATAAGTCTTTTTTACTAACAGAGCTGCTATTCTCTGCAAATCCTCTAAGCTACAGACAGTCTGGACCTGGAGAGCTCACAATATTGTTTCTTTAATATATAAAGTCTGTGAGACCCTTTTTGGTGCTATTTCTCTTTCGGCAGTTTTTAACATTCATCCTTTTCCCGTGCAGCACAGGCTCCCCTCTGCCTCTGCTCTCACCACCTCTGCAGTGAGCCCATCCACCCGGGCAGCGCTGGCGGAGGGGTAGAACTTGCTGGATTTCTATATGGAAAATAAAAATCTCCTACTGCAAGTCCTATATAGTGAGAGGTGGCTAAAGGAGAGCAATTTGTGGGTGTTTTGGAGATGCCTAAAAGAAAAAACGAGAAAGTTCCCAGGGTTATCTTCATATCAGCTGGTGCCTCTGGGATGCTTTCTGGGTCTCTGCCCCTCGTGCTCTGCAGGACCAGAGCTCCCAGCACCTGGCTGAAGCACCAGTGTCTCTGAGGGCCAGGAACTCAGCAGGTCACCCAGCGTGTGTCCAACCTGAGACACCACGGCCTCCCACAGTCCAGCAGCTTGTCAGTTTGGCTTCTCCACTCTCCTCCAGCTGACAGCATTCCCGAGCACTTCCCAAGTGTCCTTCCAACTCCAAACAGCACCAACAACAGCTGCTCTCTCATCCCAGCCCCAAGGAGGAATGAGCTTTGCAGGCCCCATTAGATGGCGTCATGTTTGCGGGTGTGAGTGGTGGCTGTGCTGGGCTTTTGTACACATGCACACACAAGTTTATGTGAGAAACACAAACGAAGGCTGATGTGACACAGGTGGACCTTGCTGTCTCTTGGGGGGGGCAGCTGCACCCCAGCTGTGCTCTCTTGCGTTTTGGTTGGGATCAGCAGCTTTGTGGTTCCAGTTCTGCGGTTGCTGCCACACATTGAGGTGGACCCAGAGGGACAGAGTCCGCTTGGGCTTTTGTCAGGGAAGGAAGAGCCTCCAAGTCCTGTGTGGGTTTGGTCAGCGTGGCAGAAGCGGAGCCACTTGGGACACTTTCATTAGTATCTACAGCCCCTTGGAGACAGGTCCAGAGGAACCACTGCTACTGATATGGAGTAGGGAGGGGATGTGAACTTGGGCATAGTCACCAGGTGGTGGACTGGATGTCTCTGAGGAGACTGACCATGATCCAGGGTGCTGGCAGCTGGCACATGGTCCTGAAGGGAGGTCTCTCCTCCTTCCTGGGGATCGGAGGATGAGGGGGAAAGTGAGGGCAGGAGGGTTCTTGTGCATCGATATCACCCAGGATAGAAGCCAACATGTGTCATTGACGTCAAATCTGACCCCCGTCAAAGCTGAGTGTCCTGTTACAGTCAAGTAGCATTTCGCTTCGGGAAAATGCCTCTCTGCTGAAGCTGTTACTAATGTGATAAATGCCGGGGCTCCCGGGAGACTGAATAATTACAAAGTCCTCAAAGGAAAACAGCACAGACCTCCTTTAAAGTAAAGACAAGATAAAACTTCAAAGCTGGGAGAAGTGAACTGGTTCTAAATATGTTGTAAACTCCGGAGTTAAATCCACCTCCCCTGTCTCACATAACCACTGTGTTAAGAGGCTCAAAAGTTGGCGCTAAGAAATCTGGAGGGCTATGTACCTGGAAATGATGATACCGCCCCATGAAGGATGTGTTTGTGCTCGGAGGTTTGTGGAGCAAGGCCAGCAGCCACAGCCCCTGTCTGTCTGCTGCAGCGCAGCACGTTGCTTCTCAGCTGCGGGCAGTTTGCACTGGTACCCAGATGGAGCTGAGCCAACAGGACAGGAGATGGTGCTCAAAGCCTGAGTAATCCAGCCAGCCCTTTACATCCCGATGCGTGGCTGGCTGTACATCTTCAAGCTTGATGTCAGGCTAGGGGGGAATACGGAATTTTTCATGTAGGGCTGGGATTGGGCTGTGATACTCAGGACCAGGAGTCCTTGTGCAGGGATGCTCACTAGACAAACCCGTTCCCTTCCAGCCAGAAGTGGAGGTGAGCAGCCAGGGCTGTGCTCTTGTCTGGACATGCCTGGTGGTGGAGAAGGGCTCTAAGGCAAAAGAAAAGAAAATACATTTCCGACTGTCCAAGAAATTACATGAAGACATCTGGGAGAGCTGCGTGGAGGCACCCCTAGCTCCCTTGCGCTTTCTTGGTGCCAATGGGTGTGACATCCACTGTAAGAAGGAAAGCACGTTTAACCTGCATCAAACTGCACCTGCCTTCCTTTTTTCTTACTGTCTCTTGCCTTTGCACCAGAATGCGCTTTCAGCCCTTTTAAGAATCTTTTCTGGGAGAGGGGTGATGTGCCAGGGAGGTGCTGGGTACTGTCCACCCCACCCTGGCTGCCAGCAAATTCAGCATGGTTATATATAGGCGCTGAGCTGAGGCCTTCGAAGCAGCACTTGGACCTGAGTTCCTCGAACACGGCTGGAAAAATTCCACTTGGCATCAGGCAATTCGCCATATGCTGCTGTTCCCTTCTGCTTTTATCCGGGACGTACCTCCATGCTCTGTGCTGTGGGATAGCTACTATTTTGGGGGGACCATTTGATATCTTTCCATTCCCTAATCATTCTTGAAGGGGCTGTCTCCCCTCCTCCAGGCTGGGATGCAAACAAACTTCCCAGCTCGTTGCACCAGGCCAATGTCACTGGATTGCAGTGGTGCATGCCCAATGGCTGGACCCTGGGGCTCTGAGAGGGCTGATGGTCTCTCTCCGGCATGTACCCACATGTTGGGAGGCTGAGGCTGGCAGACATTCTGTCAGATACCAGAATATTCACCGTCTGCGTAGGGTTTTCTCAGATAGAACCTGTAGGGCCAGTAACTTTCGTGCACAGCTTCCACCTTGGAAGAGCAAGACTTCTGCATCTCTATTTTGAACTGGTGGTTTTTTGTGTAGTCTGGGAAGGATTTCTTGTAGGAAGGAATTCTTGTACATTCTATTTCCACCTAACGTCTATGTTGGTTTTTTTTTTACAATTTTTGCACTCAGAAGGAGAAAGTGCTCTGAACGCCTACTCCATTCACACACAAAGTTAATATATAGCTAAATCACCAAAACATGTTTGTACCACCCGGTGAGTTTGGCCTGGGATCGCTAAGTGGAGAACATGGATTTCATAGCAGGTGGGAGGTTAAAGGGGGACCCTGTAGCTGGGTCTTCTCTATAAACCTTCCCTTGCCCATCACTGCCGGGCAGTTGTAAGGCGGGGTGAGCTCTGCTCAGTGCAGCAATGCAGTGCAAAAGCCCTTAATCTAGAAGCAGTAGGACAACTCCGCTTGGCAAGTCTGGAATACACCTCTCCAGACAAATACAGCTTTCTTGAAGGCGCCTCCCTGCAGAAGTGTGGGAGGTACCTGAAGGTTTCTTTTGGCAACCTGTACGCTACTCTGATCCCCAGTTTGACACACCTGCAGAGATCCTGGTTGTTTTGTCTGAGCCGTCTCCCACCACTACGACTTGATCCTCGTTGCTATTTACTCACACTCCTGTAATCATGAGGGAGGGTAAGGTAATGGAGATGACCTAGCAAACACCAGCTGACTTTTTCGGGAGATTTATATAAGGGAGTTTGTGAGTTGTAAAGCTGTCAGGAGGGAGAAACACGCAGATCTGAGGAGCTAGGCATTGCTCCATGATACTAGCCAAGCTCCTGTGCCACCCTAGTGTCACTGGCAGTTTTGGGGGCAGGATCTGGCCGGGGTCTCCCATACTCTTCTATTTATTTGCCTGGACAACTGACATGGCTGACCGTGCAGAAAAGGGCTGCCTGTTCCTCAAAGAGCTTTCTGAACCCATCATTGCAGGGGCTGCGGCTGGGAAGAAATTCACTTTATCCAGACTTTCCGCTAATACACCTCTCATTCATGCCTGCATAGCATCCCTCTCCTCTTGCTTACATGGAAAATAGTACTGGGAGAGCGTTTGCGTATTTTTAGCTACTTTTAATTGAAGTAGCAGCTGGAAACAAGGAGGAGAGCCAGCACTGTGTTGCCAGCCAGCTCTTCACAGGCATCCAGCAGCTGCCGCACAGCCCTGTGCCCGCAGCCACTTGGTGAGACGGGAGAGGTCCATGGGCTCCAGGGGACATGTTTGGGGCAGCTCTGAGAGAAGACACAGAAGCCAGGAGCTGTAAATGCTGCGTGTCCTTCCATTAGCCCGTGAGCTGCAGGTAGTTCAGGTTATCATCCCTACAATCATCTGCCTCAGCAGCAGAGCCAGCACTTGTCTCCCATGCTGCCGCTGGCTTGACAACTTTACAGCAATGAGAGTCAATATTTACCACCTCTTGTGTTTGTTAGTGGTAGGAAAGCATCTCACCCAGAGATGTTTCCTTGACTAATCCATGTAAATGCTTCTCTCTTAACGAGGGAGAGTGATAAATAGGTGGCAGGGAGAAGGTGACAAAATAGCAACGGATGTCACCCATGGCAAGAAACGAGAAGAGAAACTGCACGCTGCTGTCAAGAGACCAAGAAATAAGGTGGGTCTGGAGAAACAAAACAAGAAAATTCAGTGAGTGAGACACCCAAATGACTCTGAGACCCTGGGAGAAGTTCAGCTGCTCCTTCACTGGTGGTTTCAGCAAACACGGTACATAATTCCTTGTGGGTGAAATGCCACCTAATGTACATGCATTTGTGTGCATGCCACATGGACTGGAAACCCATCAGGGCGTCTCTCCCCGTTTGCAGCCCACCTGAGGAGGGTTAGCAGGGCAGGGTCCAGGCTGCCGGGGGTGCACAGTGTCCTGCTGGCTGCCCGGGGGGCTCACAGCCTTCCCGGGATGAGGTGGGGTGGGAAATCAGGCCCGTGGGGAGGGATTTCTGCTGCAGCCTGCTTCACTGATCTTCGCATTTCTGTAAGCAAGACATGCTTCTGTTCACATCGCAAAGAAACACGTGGACTCCACCGTGTCTTCTTTGGCCTGATATCAGGAATTTAGTCCAGAATCCACATTTTGATCATCTGATTTTTATGCAGAAAGGCAGCTGGGCTAAAGGAAACAGACTCTAAGGAACTTCCATGCCCCCAGTCACAAGGAGGCTCCTACCACAATAAAAACTGCACGACTTTCATTGAAGACATTAAAATCTACAACCTCTCTAAATAACAAAACAGGCCGATTTTCTTAGAAATCCTCCCTTTGCTTGAATCACTTCCCCACACAGCTCTGCCTCCAGAGTAAGGAGGGCTGAAGCTGCAGCAGCAAGCCCGTACCCTTTCCCGGAGCGCTGACAAGCTGTCGGGCTCTCTCCATCACAGCCCCTCAGCCCTGGGTGAATACCAGCTCAGACCACGAAATCTGCACTTGACGCTGTGCTAAATTCATGCTCAAACAGCTGCTGCACACGAAAGAGAAGCCCAGTTAACTTTCAGCACACCAATTGGAGGGCTGGTTCTCATCCCAACCCTCTTCATCTTCCCCTGTTTCAGTGCAAAAGGTCCGCGAGAGAAACCTTTGCCACCGGGGATTTGTCAGCCTGCCATTTTTATTCCCATGTAAACACCTCCTACAACCATCGGATTTAGTAGCTGGCAGGAATAAATAATTTCTGAAAGGCAGGAACACAGAGCAGTCTGGTAATTAGGAAAATCCGACTCCAGCCGAGGAAACACGCTCTGCAGGCAAAACATTTGGCAGCACAGGAGGGGGCTGCACATCTGGCGAAGGCAGGCAGAAGGCTGGCCAGCATACAGCTTCAGGAAACATCTGGGCCAGTGCAGCCTGCAGATGGGATTTGGGCTGTATCTTTGAGTAAAGTAGGTCCTGGTGAATCTGCACTCCTTAGCCTATGTGCACTGAAAAACCCACAAGGAAATTCATATACAAAACCCACAAGGAAATTCATATACATTCATGTGGTCTTTTTTCCCCCTTTGCAGAGGTTTTTCTCTCTCTGTGTTGCTGCTGTGATTTCCCGTGCTGCTGTGGTTTGTTTGGGGACACCCACAGCGTCTTCAATGAGGGGACAGCTGACGCTTTGCAGTCCTTTCTTGCTGCCAGAGGATACCGGGTTTGTTTCCTCCTTGCTCTGCCCAGCTCAGTCTTGAATGGCTCCTTGGGAATGGTCTGCAAGTGCAGCAGCTCAGCGTCACCCCGTTCAGCTGCTCGCAGGCAGAGCAGAGAGCAGGCCTGGGAGGAGGTGGTGAGATGTTTGGTTGTCCTTGAAAGTGGGGTAGCCCTTGAGCACCGTATAAGCCAGCCAGCAATGAGAGCTCTGCCCAGTGCAGCTCTGCTGTCCCTCCAAAACCTCAACCATGCCAGCGTCCACTATTTGCCCGTGGAGGAAGAGCATCGCTGCAGAGCTGCTGTCCCCCCGGCGGGAGGTGCCAGCAACGGCTCCCGTTCACACCTGGAGGGCTGGGGCAGCTCTGGTTCTTGCCTGTGTCACCCATCTGAAAAGGGTCTGGTAAATCATTTAGGGATTTGGTACGTGTTCCCAGACACGTTCTTGGGACTGGGTACCCACCCCATCACCAAAGTCCTGCTGAGAACACGTGGAATTGTTCCTGACTGCTATTTCTTTGCTGAGCTCAGTGCTGTTCTCTGCTGTGACATTAAAGGTAGCAGAGCTTTTATTGCTGGTAGGGATGTGATGAGCATGAAGCATCCAGCTGGACTCCTTATGTTTGCAAAATGAGTAGGCTCAATCTGGAAACAATTTGGAAGAAAACAAACGGGAATCATTGCAGTGGCTTGTATCGGATTTTACCTTGAAGGGGAAAATGGCCTTTCACAGTTTTGCATGGTATAGGGGAAGTATTCCCAGACACGCCTCTGAAATAGGGTGGTAAACATGGTAATCTAAGGACTAACAGCCACAATTAATTCCCTCTGCAAATTCTAGTAGCTGGAGAGGCTTTAATCTAGCAGGATATATCCATTTCAAAGCAATTTCCTTCATTATTCACGCATGCAAATTGCCTGTTCCTATTGGTCTCCAATGCGAGTCTTTCAAAGTTTAACACATCTGCAATTTTATAAAGTCATTAGTTTTAATTAATAGATAAAGCTCCTCCATTATTCTCAGAATTAACTCCAACTGAGAAGAAGACACAGAGCCAATACATGGTTGTGTGCATTCACTAGGAAATTCTTTTGAAATGCTGTGATTAAAGGTAGAGAAAGGGATTTGGGCTTTATTTGGCAGATAAATGAAAACACAGAGCAAAGTGTTCTCGCCAAATTCTATAGGGCTTAAGCAATCTCAGATGTGCTATGACTTGCTGCCAAGATGTTTTGTGTTCTCCTCTTTCTGCACGTCCGGAAAGAGTGGCCAGTGGGTTACATCTGTGCGTCGGTGGGAGCTGGAGGAGCAGGCTGGCAGTCAGCATGGGCAGCGGAGCTTCCAGTGCCAGCCGGTGGCAAGGCACATGGTGCCATCCCGTCGGGCTCCCGATGGACCAAGTAGGTGAAATGTCAGCCGTTTCCTCTGCAGGAAAGTGTCCTGGGGATGGCAGTGACCTTTCTCTTGGGAGCACTGGTGAACTGCCTTTCTCCTGCTCCCCACCTCTGGACCCTCGCCACCAGGCTGAACTTGATCTGGCTACAGAGCAGCTTCGCCTCTGAGGTCTGAAGATACACACAAAGGATCGAGAAGAAGGAGGAGGTGGAATAAGATGGATTTACTGAAGATAAAATCATAGAATCGAGGTGGAGGTTGAAAGGGACCTTTAAGCTCACTGAGTCCAACCATCAACCTAACACTGCCAAAACCACCACTAAACAAGCATCACAAACATATCACCCTCAGCCTAAAAACCTGGATCTGCCTTCCTCAATGAGTATACCTAAGCTGGGATGTGGGGGGGTGCTTCCATTTGGTGGTCCACTCTGGACAGGAGCTGGCTGTGAAATTTTTCTCTCTCTCTCCTGTGCTGGTTTGCCAGTATTTAACCCCAAGAAGCCAGACGGCAGGTACAGCTGAGCAGCAAATAGCTTTCCCATCCCATAAAACATCCTGAGCTTCCAAGAATTCAACCCTGCTCTTAAAAGGGGACATATAAGACTGTTTATCACTGTGGAATGACGGACCGGGGCTTGCTTCATGTCTGTGGAACCTTTCTGTGAAAAGCTGTGCTTTTTAACAACAGCAGCATTTCAATATAGGCAGAGCAGATCATCAGGAATCCTTCCTCATCCCTGATCCCTGTCCTCTTCAAGCCTGAACGCCAGGGTGCAGCAGGAACTGAGGCCCTGGAGGGCCATGCAGAAGAGACACCCACAAGGGGCAGAACGAGAAATCTTGGTGCTTTGCAGCACAGCCAGCAGCTGCTGCGGGGCAGGTCAGCTCAGCCGAAGTCTGCCGATTTCCTCCTTTGTTCAGCGTCAGCCAAAGATACGAGAATGGCCTTGGATCAGCTGTCCCTCTGGTGGGATGAGGCTGGAAAACTCGAGTGGTGCAGGAAGGCTGGGGAAGAACTAGAAGAATGTCTATGGAGTGAGGAGACCATCTCCCGTGCCGGTACAAGATCCTGTCTGACATTCCCATCCAGGAAACAGGCTGACCTTGCCCCGCTAGTGTATGAATTCATGGGCAAAGAATACAGGAAAACAAATAAATGCCGTGAGGCTTAAGTGGGAATTAATTCTGCAGAGCAAAAGACAACTCGGTGATGACAACTCAGCTGACAGGGCTGAACTGTGAGTGGCAGCGTCGTATCGCTTTGGGCTGAATGCAGCAGTTCCAGTTCAAAGCAGAAGTCAGTGGAGCTGTCAGCAGCTTTGGTGGGATAAAAAATGGTGCTCTGCAATTTTTATGCTCCATTAAATGAATACAAAGAAGCACCTGGGCTATGGTAAATCAAGATAAGAGCAGTGTAAGAAACGGGCCCCTGTGACACAGCAGGGAGAGGATGCAAGGAGGTAGTTTGCAAATGTCTGAATTTCCACTGAACTGAAGTCACTGTCGGCCCCCTGGGTCCTTCCCATTTCTACGGTGGCAAAATTCAAGGGCAGTTAAAAGGGACTGCATTATTAGTCAGAAAGGACTGGCTCGGAAAGAAGCTGTCCCTTCTCAGCAGCTCGCAGAGTCCCTGTCATTACTCAAAAGCCACAAAACCACATCTCTGCCCCAGCAAGCGAGGTGTGATGTGCTGGAGCCATGCTCCCAGTCAGCAGCACTGCCTGAGGCTCGGCTCATGGGGCTGGGGGCAGCTTTCGGAAGGAAACTAGAGATGCTGGTTGGAACACGCTCTTCCCTGCCTCTCTGCGGGTGGAAAAAGGCAGTGGAAGGTGCCCAGGTGTTGAAGTTTTTCACTGCAGTGCCTCATCCTGCGAGTTAGTGTCACTCTTCAACTCCCACTGGCTTTAGTGAGTGTGACAAAAAGCCGCTTGTACAGACATGGGGCAATGCAAGGGCAAAAGAGTTTCCCAGGCTCTACAGATCCCAAAACATGTGATTCCCAATGGGATAGCCTTGCCTAGAGCTTGCTGATGGTGGTGCAAAGGGCTGAGGTGCAGCTCCTGGCACCTGTGATCCTGGGGGCTTGCCCAAGCGTGACACCCCCTGCTCTTGTAAAGAAGAGGAGAGATGGTTTCTGAGAAGGGAGGTCTCTGCGGGGTTTGCAGGATGTAACAAGCATCTGCAATTATACACAAAAATTAGAGGTGGCTGTTGTGCTCCCTGGGTTGGCGGGAGGTGTGGGGAGAAGCTAGAGCTGGCATAGGGGAGACATGTCTCATCTGAGGTGGAGACAGAACATCTCACAGCAACTGCACACGCCAGTGAAACAAGGAATGAGATGGGTTGAGACTTTCCATGGGTGAGTTTGTCAGCACTCAAAGAGGTTTTTGCTGTGCTCATGTTGGACATGGGCGCCAATGCAATGCTTCACTGCTCTCTCTTTCTGTGCTGTCCCATTGCTCCTCAAATACCAACCAGACCTCAAATACCAACCCTAGCAGAGGTCTGGGACATATGGGAAATAATGTATGGTCCAGGGTCTTCTGCAGAACTGTAGGACCTTATATGTAAGCTTGGGCAAGCATAGTCTGACCTCTTAGGAGACGGAGGGGACACTGTCCTGGCTCTTAGGAGGCTGCGAGTGCCTTCCATCGCTGTTCTGAGCCATTTGAGCTCATGGAAGGTGTTCACCCAGTGCCGAATACTGTTAAACTGGGATGTTTCCTTGCTGTGCCCTCATTTCCAGAAGATCAAAAGCTCAATCAAGTCCTGCAGTGCGGGTTGCATTCATTGGCTATTTCAGATGAGTTTGCCAGAGCCCAGCAGCTCCCCAAGTCGCCCTGAGTGACGAATGCCAAGAGGAGGGCTAGTCGTGCGGAACAGAGAGGGAGGACATGCGATCTGCAAGGAGCCAGGGGTTGGCCAAGGAGCTTCGGGGCTCTAAAAGCACACACAAGAAAAATGAAGGAATGCTTAATCACAGCTCCACAAGGTGCTGCCAGCCACCAAGGAACAGAAGCAGCCATAAAGAGGGTGTCACCCATCACGGGTTAGAGACCTGGAAATGGCTTTTAGTCTGTGACTGCCAGATCCCACCTGTGAGCTCGGATGGGCCAAAGCAGAGATATTAAGGCCCTGAGGTCCCACAATCAGCTTCCACTCAGTGAACTCCCATAGGAGGCTGGTTTCAGCTGAACCCCTATAGCAGTGGGGACACACCACGCTGCTCCTCCTGCCCCCAGACCCAGGGTTCAGAGCAGCTCTCAGTCTGTATTATGTAGAGGACACGGAAGGCATCTGGCACAGAGAAAATTAAGAGCAAAATCTCCAGCTATAAATAAGAAGTGTGAAAATTTGAAAAATAGCCAGTCTGCAGCCGGTGTAAAGTGGCATCAGCAGGCCTGAGGCAGCAGCACTGTAATGCTTTACACCGCTGAGGATCTGCCCCCCAGGGTGTTGTTCTCTGAATTCACAGTGCTGGGGAGGTGGTTTGCACAGGGCTGATAAATAGCACCAGCAGGAAGGCAACGTGGTTAATGTTTGGGTTCTCAGAACTCAAACTCCACGTTTTTATTTTTAACATTTTTGATAAAGAATGGTCCATGGTGATTTTCTCTGCTGATATTCAGCCTCTGCTGCCATGTTACCTCTTCTGCTCCTCTGCAGAACACTTAGAGCACAAAGCCTGTTGTGAAATGAGCTCCTGCACCGCAGGGACAAAACCTGGATGCTCAGAGCACTCAGGTCTCATCTTGGGGAACCGGGCTGGGGAAGGGAGGCCAGGATACACAAATGTGGGGAAAGAAAGGATGAGAACTGAAGAAATAAAGGATGGGGATGAGGATGTAGAAGCCCTCAGACAAGTGTGGGATGGGGCAGAGAGGCATCTCTCCTTGGATTGTTTTTCCATGTCACTAGTTCCAAGTACCCAGACGTACAGGTCTGTTTCTTTTCTGTCCTTCCTTCTTTCTTCTTGCAAGAAAGGATTTTTTCAGAGCATTGGGGCCTCCCTTCATGCCTGATTTTCAGCTTTTGCATGCTTTGAATTTTTAAGCTTTGCAAATGCCTTGAACCTTATTTTGCCCCAAGAAAGCTGAGGTCCTGATGCAACTTTTCTATTGGTGTAACTGAGGCCAAAATCCCTAAACAGCAAGGAAATCACAGGCAGGTAAACAGTGTCTTTAAATCCCTCCAGTGCCTCTCAAAGCACTCTGATTATTCCTGCTACCTTTTCAGCTAGGAAGCTTTTCTCAACACTTGGCTTATGCCTTCTTGGCTAACTGTGGCTGGGAATGGCTGTGCCTGTGCAGTTGCTGCAGTTGAACGATAGCTGTTGGCTGTGTGTTGTCACAGCCCTGCTGGTGGCTCACACCTTCATGGGGGCCTCGAAAGGAGCAGAAAAGCACCCCATCCTCTCCGGAGGGCTAAACCAGCCTCTCAGGCTGGTTTAAATCAACCCTGAACGGCAGCACCCAAGCAGCACCCACATAACCCATTCTGCAGGCCCTGTGGAGGGGCACGTACAACACAGCCAGCCACTGCTGCCAACGGTGGTGCCTTGGAAAGGGTGATGTGCTGGCAAAGCCAATCTGGATTTAAGCCTAAATCCAATTCCTTTGGCTGCCCTGCAGGTCTACTCCACTCAACTGCAAAGGACATCAGCAGATAAGAGATAAAAAGCAAAACGAAGCAACCTCAACCCATTGTTAGACAGTATCAGATGTAGTCCTTGGTGATTAATCACCCTGATGAGTACTGTTCATGCAGATTTGGAGGCATTTTGGACTTTCTGTCTTATTATTGTCACAATCCCTTTCTTGCTGGAGTTTGGGATTGTAGGTCTGTTTGACATTCCTGCTCAGAAACTCCAATTTTGTGTGGCTGATTTAACTGCAGCAGGTGGCTGGTCAGGCGAGCGGCCTGCAAGCTTGCTGGGGGCTTGTAAACTCTGCCCAAGCACAACAGCAAGGGCTCACAAAATTATGGGAACATTTGCAGGGCTGATGGCCAGATTAACTGGTCTTTAACTGGGCAGAGTGAAGGAGAAAGCACAGGATGAGAAACACCGGCACTGCCACCTATCACCAGCCCCAGCCTAAGGCCCACGGGCCATCTGGAAGTGATACCTATTGTTGTGCTCTTTATTCATAGAGCATTCTGGAGGACTCTCCTGACTCCTTGAGGACTCTTGTTGTGATCGCAAAGATCCCCTTCACCTGGCAGACTCGCTGTCAGTGGTGGAAAGAAGATCAATTTTAGGACAAAGAGATTTATACAATTATGTGTCTCATCAGTGAGACAGAAGCTGAAGGGTAATAGAGTCCCTGCATATTCACCTCAGACCACTCTGCCAAGTACAGTATTTATAAATCAAAATAATTTCTGAGTCTTCCTATGCTCTGGTTTAGCTTCCCAGTCTCTAAACTTGATGAGCCAAAGATTTCTCTCAAAACTCAGCTTCACTTTCCCCGTTGGTAAGGCAGGAGGACTTGCTGTGACCCTGGGAAGGGCAGACCACAGCCTGGAGTTTTGGGAAGCCCTTGGACTCCCTCGCCCACACATACACCAACGGCTACAGTTTTCTTTGCGGGCTGGACCCAGCTCTGCGTGCACATTCCTCACACAGCAGTGTTTTTCCTCTTCTTCACCCAGCACCTTGTGGCCAAGGTTATTTTTCTAAGTAATAGTGAGTGGTTTTCTTCACGCTTCTCAGCCACAGAGGCGATGAGGAGAGTAAGGAAGCATTTTGTCCTGAGGAAGACCTCTTTGTGGGGAAGCCAGCAGCAGGCTGAGCCACGCACACTCTGCTCTGGTGCAAGGCATGGCACCTTGCCTGGCTGCAGCCTTGTGGGCACTTCTGCGTTGACCTGGGGCTGCAGCACAACGGGACACACATGCAGCCAAGTCATGACAGCCCTTTGGAAACCTCCACCCTAAGTCCCTGTGTCCCATCTAGGACCAGATGACCTCCAGTTGTCAGCCCCAGGGAATGGATTAAGGTGGAGTCCATGCAGATGTGATGTTCTGGGCACTTACTGGAGACAGCCCCGGATGAAGAATGGCCTGCACTGCGGTCTGGATTTCTTCTTCCCCAGTGGGCTCTTGTGTGTGCTTGCCAAGCTGCAGGTAGGACTGTGGACCAAAGCTGAGCTCCCTGGGAGCCTCTTTTACAAGGATCTGTGGAGATGATCTCATGTTATCTATGTTGTCCCTGCTACCTAGCAGGGCTGGTGGAAAACAAGGTGGTTAAAGTAGCTTTGACACAAGCAAGGGAAAAATACCATGCCAGAGCACTTTTCTTGAGCTGCCTGAGACTACTGGCTGCTAGGAAACCATAAGCCTCGGCCAAGCTTGCAGTCTGTCTGTCCCCCTCGCATGGCTCCGGTGAGAAAGGAATCGCTAAATCCCCATCTGAGCCCCAGCTGGGTGCCGTCTTTTGGGTATGAGAAGCATTGGTAGGACTGGTCTAAATGGTAGAACGTAGCCAGGGTCGAACAAGCAAGAGGGGAAAAACACGGGTAAATAAGAAAAAGGTTACTATGCGAGGAGGGCTCCAGGAGTAGGAAACGTGAGCCTTCCTACCCATGCAGCAGTGTGCCAAGAGACTCTGCCCCTTGGAGGGAAGCAAACTGCCTGATAAAGCTGCCCAGCAAAGCCCTTTCTCAGTGTAAATATAAACTTAGTCTCACCTTTCCTTAATAACTGGAAAGTTTGTCGCTCTCTTCAGTGTCTTACTGGCTCCAGACAATGATAAATGGTCGTGCTGGTTGATGCAGCTGAGCTGCTCGTAGCAGAACATGATGAAATTCAGCATCTTCGTAGAAAGGGTTGTTCCCCTGGAATAACGCTGTGTCCTGGCTTCAAAACATGAGATCAGGAAGATGAAGGGATAGGGGAGAAGCTCCCAAAAGTCCAAGTGCAGCAGACAGGGTTTTGGCAGGTGCTATAGCACCTTGTAATGTTCAGTCTCATGGGGAAATGGGAGGCAAGAGAGAAAACAGCAAATAAAAAAAACAGTGAAAAGCTGGCAAGGTTTAAGAATCTGTTAGAGTCAAATAAGTATCACTCAAAACATGAAAATCCATCCCAAGAACAGCCAGCTCTAAGGAAATCGCATTGGCAACTCAAATATAAGACAAAAATGAGATTGTTTACTTGGCAGCAAATGGTACCTCTTGGGATATTCTTTTCAAGTAATAAAGATAAAGAAATTGTGTAAAATTGAAGCAACCAAAGAAAGAAGTGCTATTAACAGTTCGTGTCTTGGTTCAGCAAAGGAGTCCCAGCAGTGTGAGAGCTCCCATGGACTGGGCGAGCTGGGTTACCCTTATGAGCAGAGACTGTTTCCCTAGGCATTCATGGGGTGTTACATCAGCTCACAATTTTACAGATTTTCAAGCCAGAAGAAACCATGATTATCATTTGGTTTTCAGTGTACATTATGAAGCTTCACATGACGCTTCCAGTTTTGTTCCCTTTTGCTCTGGTTACTCTGCGGAGGAAGTTTTCCGGCCAAGATCTGCAGATAACTGGAGCCCGCGAAAGCTTACTAGGGACGGCAGCTTCACACATTCTTCACAGCAAACCACATATGTGAAATTGGTAGAAAAGTCTCTGTCTTCACTGGGACATTTTTAGCTGTCCATAAATGAAAACAGTCAAAAAGCACTTAGAAAGACATCAAAGTTTAAGCTAAAGGCCAAAAATGGATCGTTTTCTTTGTAGCTACGGAGGGTGCGGTAGCTGAGGCACAGGCAAGGAATGGCTGTCGCTAAACTATCTCAGAAGACGCATGGTGGCAAAGTGCCTGTCTTTGGCCCTAGGGGTTGCCTGAGATGAAACTGGGGATTAGACTTATGAACACCTTTTAGCTTTATGAAGCACTATATAACCCCCAAATTGATATGGCATGAGAAGGAAAACCAAGTGTGATTTCTATAAAGGAAATTCATGCTTTGATTATGGTGATAAAAGTATAGATACTGGAGAACGAGAAATCCTTTGGATTGCAAAAATAAATTTAAATTAGGCCAGGAAAGACATTGATAAAGTTCTAAAGGATGTCAGACACTCACATGAATAAGCTGCACATTGTCATATCTTATGCCAAATACTAGGTCACATTGGAAGGAATGGATTGAACACCTCGTAGAGTTAGAGCATTGCTGAACTCCAAATTAAAGGTACCCATAAAGGGAACAGGTCTGGGCATATGCACACAGCTAAATAAAGAGCAAGGCTCTCTGCGCAGCTGTAGGCTGAAGAGTAAACAAAATGCCTAAAGGTTGGGGTAGGAAATATTGTGCTGCTACTGTATGACCTGATGGAGCCCTGACCTCTCTAACCTTGCTTAGCTCTGATTATCCAGTCCCAGAAAGGTACACGCTGAACATGTTCGGAGGCTGAGGAAACCTCCTTGTGAAAACAAACTGAGAAGACTGGGACTGTTTGTCAGGGCCCAGAGTGCACTAATAGGCCTTGGGTTTAGGAAAATGAAGAGCTAAGAAGGAATACAATAGAGACATAGCGGGAAGCAAGCTAATTTATCTTTTCTATAAATACAAGGCAAGAGAGGAAACAACAGAATCAGAGCACAATGTATTTTAAATTGATCATAGGCTTTTTATATGACAGTTCACAGTTAATCTGTGGAACTCACGGTTGCAAGATATCATAGGAGCCAAGAAGGATGAAAAATCAGGTCTCTTCAAAACTTCCATACACTGATGGTGTGACCTGGGCAATATTTTACAACTGTCCTAATTTTGACAGGCATGCAACGACCTTGCAAGTACTGAAACTCTGATCCCAAACATGCAATGTCATTTGCAGTGTAATTCAGTGTAATTTGCTGTGTAATTCAAGCCATGGATACTCAGGGCTGGGAGCACAGATCAGAGAAGAAGGCACCCTTCAGGTCTCTTCTCACCTGAGACTTTTGCCTTGTATCTGCGAGGAGCTCTAGAGGCCAGCCAGACTCCCTCTGATAAGGATTAACTAGACCTTTGCTATTTGCCAAACAATTTATCTTCCTAGTTAGCTTCCTAGGCCTCGGAGCCAGTGGCAGGCCAAGAAAGTGCCAGTTCCTGTACCAGGAGCTCCCCACCGGCATGGACTGAAAGGCCAAGCATCAATCAGCCGTTCATGCACTATCTGTTGTGACATGTTTCTGCAGAGAGAGCAGTAAAAGTAGCAACTGTTTATACATTTGAAATGTGCTACTGTCTAAAACATCTAAATGCAGCCTTGGAATTGCATATCACCACTTCGTTTATCTCTTTTCTCTATAAACATACCATGCATAAAGCCCCCTCAAACTGGAAACTTTTCTGGAAACTTTTCTGAGCAGCTTCCAGCCCGCCCGAGATCTTTATGTAACCTGTCCATGGATGAGAGCTGAGGCAGCCTAAGAGCAAAGCACAGCTCTGTGACTGTAGAGAGCTTGTTGTGAACATAGTACAGGTGTGAAGTCTGAGAAGAGATTTATGGTGTACTGGTATATCATGCACAGACCTGGTGTTTAGGGGAGCTGTTGCGTTAGCATCCCTGGGTTTCCTGGGTCGTCCCTGGGTACCTGAATTCTGGAGCCATCTCCTGGGGTCGGAGCAATTTTTCAGGTGTCCTTGGGGGAAATTCAGGGAAGAGATGGTAAATGGAGTCAACCCTAAAGAAGAGCAAGAGGGCTGTGAGAGCTTGGAGAGAGGAAGGGAATTGCTGAAGTGCTGGAGTTAATTCACAGCACACGGCTCACTTTAATCCATCCTCCTCCAGATGTTTGTCTATAAAAGGTTCATTCAAGCTTCATTTCTTAGCTAAAAGGGTTGATAGCAAAGATCTTTATCCTCGGTTTGGCTACTATTCTGATGAGCAAAATAGACAAGCACTGCCAGAGAAGAGCCTGTTCTGTGTGCTATATTTGTAGCTGTGAGAACACAAAAAGATATGCCTTTGGAATATAATTGCCTGATTTCTCAGATGTCCTTCTGGATCCTGGCCTGGCAGCTAATTTTCCTATCTCCAGTTTTAATCTCCAGATTATTCCAGTTGGGTACCCTGAGTTTTTGAATACAGGCAGTGACGCTGCAAGTTCTTACTGCTCTAAAGAAACGTATCCTCAGAGTATTATTGATCACTGAAGTTCTCATCCTGCAAACAGGGGAAGAGATGGAGGAGGCTGAATGGCTTCTTGTACCTGGTGCAGAAGCTGAGTGATCTGGGGAGCTTGGACTGAGGTTCACCTCTCTAAAACAGAGATGTAGCTTTCTTCAAGGCATCATAGAGACAAAGCTCTCACAAGTGTACAATTGAAATCCCGCTCACAGCACATGTCAGAGGCTTTATGGCCTGAGGAGCATGGATGAGACCTACCCATGGTACAATGTCCCGTCCCAGGCAACCGCTTTTTAGGGGCAGATGGACACACGGCCCTGTTTAGAAAAGAACAAGAGTGACGACATTTGAGCCCCAGCATATACTGGCTATGCTGTCTCTCTTCCTACTGTGTTGTATTGTAATTCCCCTACAACCCTCCAAGGCCTCATTTCCCCAACCAGGCAACCAGCACCCACAGACCTGGACGATCCTCAAAGCAGCTCCTTCCTTCTATCAACTTTGCTAAATGTCCCAAAGCCCAAGAGAGACCTTCTGGGTTTGTTTTTTTTGCTTGACCAGCAGAACACAAGGCTTTCTGCCTTCTTTCTTCCCCTTCTCGTTGTGAGAAAAACAACAGCCGAAGGGAACCGAACAAATCAAGCTGATGACCCAGACACAGTGATGGGGACGGAGCGTACCGGGGCTGTGTACATGAAGAGCTGAGGCAGCGCTTTCCCCAGCCCAGAGCACTGAAGAGGGGCCAGAGTAAATGAAACCTACAGGTTGAAAAATGATGCTGAGAAGACTAGTTAGCTGTCTGCATTACATGGTGCTGGGTAACGGGGGGTGATCACACGCTGGGCAGGCAGTGAGGAAACCTCTCCCTCCTGCAAACAGATTAGATGTCTGCTCCTGATCCAGTGTTTTTCCAGCAGCTCCCAGCTAGGAGAGCAGCCAGGAAGAGCTTGTTGTCCCAGGATGAGCCAGGAATGAAGATACAGAGGAGAGAGGTGCAGTGATGACAGAGGAGAAGACATTAAATACTGGCAGCCTGCAGGAATGGGCCAGGAAACCCAGCAATGCAGGGCCCTGCAGAGGGAAAGCAGCTGGAGGAGAGGGGCCCCAAGGAGGACATCTCAGGAAGAGGAGCATTGCCTGCAGTGTGAGCGTATGCCTCCTTCTGCACAGAGTGAGATCATATACGCCCATCTCCCAGGGATGGTCCCAGAGCAAGTACCAGAAGATGGCACTCCTGGATGTGCAGCCACATTGTAGATGCACTGGAATGACATGCTCCAGACTGGTCACACTGGGGATGTGCACCATGAATCCCATTGAGACTGCCACCAAATGTAAATCGTGCCCAGTCCCTGGGGAATAGATAGCCCTGGGCCTGTGTAGGGTCTAGTCCTGAGGCAGCAGGAGCCATGGTGGCAAAAGCACAGCCATGCTTCTCCTAACTGTGCCTAACTCTGACACATCAGGAGTGGGGCCGTATCTCGGCATTCTCCATGGCTCTTCCCTCTGCTATAGAGTTTAACCCAGAGCATGAGACTCTTTGCCATCCTGAATTGTCTTTCAGGCCTGGGGAGTCGAAGGAGCATTTAAGGCTCTGAACCTCCCGTGAGTTGCTGGCTCCCAGAGCATCACCAAGGCTCACTCCACGGGACAAGACCTTCGAGGCTTCGAAGTTTAAGCCCTGGTGGCTCAGACTCACCATGACACTCCATACAGGACAAGAAAAGACGGAGTAAAACAGAGGGAAAACACAAATATTCAATAAGATGTTAGCAGAAGAAAGAAGAAAAAATCTCTCCAGTGAATATATATGGAAAACAGGGCAAAGTGAAAAACAGATCCAAAGAAAATATGAAAAAATGGAGCAGAGAGAGTTCCCATTAATATTATTTTGTGTACAGGGCAAACTGTACGCAGGCCACATTTGGGCCACATAACATAGGCTTTCTTCTAGGTAGAAAAACAATTGCAAACCAAATACTGACTCACTCTTGGAAAAACAAAATCCCCAAAACTTTCATTTACAGGAGCGGAATTTCTCTGAGCTTTGGTGAGATCTGCAGGTGTCAGAAAAAGACCTTGCAGGGTTCAAGTGAAGCTTGTACCAGTGTGGCCAGGTCTAGGCTTGGTAGGAGTGGGAACGGGGCTTGGGAAGGAGGAGGAGGAGGGTTTGCAAGAGCCCCCGCAGGCAAAGCAAGAGCGCAGCAGCCTCAGGAAAGCCGTGCCTCTCCCCTCTAGGGGTCATGGTGACTGCACTAAATGAGCCTCGCTGGGCCAAGCCTTGGTGTCCAACCACCTCTCCCTAAGGGTCAGCTTTGCAAAGCTCTTGGGATGGCAGCTGCCAAAAGAGAGGTGGATATGCCCTCCCTGGGGACGTGCTCAAAGAGGAGGTGTCATTCTGTGGCTTCTCAGCATCTTTAGCTCAGCAAACAGCACAGCAAGGAGCCCTTCGGCTTCGCTGAACCACTGTCAGAAACCCGCACTGCTTCGCTTTGCTTTGCTGAGCCGCTGCCAGCCATACTCAGGGAGGATCCTGCCGGTCCATCTAACGGGGTGCTCTGAAACAAAAGAGGGGCCCGAACTCTCTTTTCAGCCTGACAGACCCAGGGTCACATTCACAGTGAGGACACAAAGGCAGGTGATACAGAAATAAATAACCTCTGCCGTCAACCAGCTTTGGGCAGTGACGGGGGAAAGTCTGTTTTGGAAGAGCGAGATGAGTTTTAATCAACACACCATCCTTGCTGGGAGCACCAGGCTGAGGAGCAGCAGAAATCCCTTGTGTTTGATCCCAGGAAAGTGAGATTTCTCAAAGCCCAAGGACCTGTTGCTAATATTTTCAGGGTCAGAAGTGCCCCACTTTGTGTGTGACAGCTGCTCAGCAGAGAGTGGCCAGGGGAAGCTATTCATTTATTTTTCCATTGAAGTTTTTAAAAAAAATGTTTTCTTGCAACCATGACCAAGAAAGGAGGCAATAGTACAAGGCAAATAAACAGTCATTAATGTGCCTCGGAGATATGTTTATGCTTCGTTCCTGAAAAACAGCCTCTCGGCAGTGCAATGCTCTGGGCTAGAATTGGGGAAAGGGTGAGAGCTGGGGAAAATAGCCCAGACGGAGCAGGGGGACAGCCACCGTGAGCAAGCGTGGAGTCACGTCCAGCTGGGGAGAGGTGTCATGCAAGAGGGCAATGGTTGGATGCAGGGTTGCACTTCTGCTTTCCTTTTGGTTTGATGGTGGGGCTTAACACGGGGCTTGCGCACGTCCCCAGCATCCCCCGCCAGAGAGTAAAACCCTTATGAGTTTGCCCTGAACTGCCATCATCATAAAAGAAGAACGTGTCATCTTTAGTAAGAGTGAAGTCCAAGCTTTGAAGGGCCTACAACATTTTGCCAACATTTTATCTTACTTCCTACTCCCACTTGGAGCCTGGATGCCTCTGGCCTCTATCACAGCGGCAGAGAGCTTCCCCACAGGCAGGACACGTGCAGTCCCAGCTTGGTGATCTGACAGCAGGTGTGAAATGGCCAAGCCACCCCCCAGCACGTCACTCTCCATGTCCCCAAACAGCGGATACACCAGGGAAAGACAGTGAGTGCCGAGGTCAGGCTGGGCTGAGAGGCAGGGGCGCAGGGACGAGGCGGGGGGTGGCCGGGGCCACGTGTGTGACCTGAGCAGGGAGATTTCTGGAGCGAGTCCTGTTTGCAGTGAAACATTGCTCCGCACACCCTTATTCCGTGGGCTGGGACCCAGTCAGACAATATTTATCCCCTTGGAGATTAAGTGATAAATGGTGACATCTGTAGCTCTGGTCTGTGTAACCCGAGTCATATAAAACCCACCCCAAAAAGCTGGGATGAGATTCCTTCCCAGGCTTTGTTTGTTTGCAGCCCTTGCCCGGTTATGGCGGCTGGAGCACAGTACAGGCAGCTGCTGGGCATCTGTGCAGGGCTCGGGGGCTCTCCTGGCCGGCTTTGAGTTTCTCTTCCATGGCCTGGGTGCAGAATATACATGAAGAAGATTGTTTTGCTGAACGACGGGAGAATCCACCACTGCACTAAGACCATTTCTGAGGGACAACATTCCTGACGACTGTGTTTCTAACCCCAAGGGGAATTTACAGAGAGATTTGGAAAGGATGGTGCTGGATCATTTTGGAAGAGCTGAGATGGTTTGTCAGAGAGGCAAAAATTATGGTCCTAACCAGCAGCATTTATCAAACAGCCCTGCATTTCTCGTAAGAGACACTGGGCCCCAACCTGCTTCAATTCCCCTAAAGTCAAATATGTTCTTCGTCCCTCCCCCAAACTGTAGTGTCCCCTCTTTAAACGTGAAACCTCCCACTTCCTGACCCAAACCCGCAAAGTGCTCTTTCCATACCCTGCTCCTTTGCACTTACTGAGAGTAACATCTAACTTGTGTTTCAGTGACGAGTAAAGTAATCCCCACTCATAAATTATGTTTATAGCATGCTTTTGGATCTTAAGGGATGAAAAGTACTGAAACAATGTCAGTTATTTTTTTTCCCATCAGTTCAGAGCAGTGAGTTCAGTCCCCTTTAGGAAACGCTTCTCCATAATTAGGAAAATGTCACAGTAACTGTTTATCTTAATCGGCGAGTCTAGAACTGTGAACGCTGTGAAGGCTACAAGCTCCCCCCCCCAGACAGGCTGAGCTTTTCTCAGCTCCCTGATGAGATTTCGCAGTGAGGAGGGGACGGTGGGAGGGTTTTGTAGCAGAGCAACGGAGTTCTCAGCTGACCTGCTGTGTGTGGAAGAGGGCAAAGGCAGTGGAAACTGCTTTCATGCTACTGGCCTTGCAAGGATGGTGCTTTTCCCGTTCCAGAGGTAAAAGTCCTGCTCAGCACTATGGCTCCTCGTCCCTGATAAGCAGCCAAACTCGAGAGCTTTGTTGCCATAGTGGACATGTTTGTTTATGTCACACATTCAGCAAAGCAGCTGAGAACAAAGTAAAAATAATGTGCTGTATAAATGTGGGGGGTGCTGTGTGCAGCCCTGGGCACCCCACCTCCAGCACAGGCCCAGGGTGCCAGTGGGTTCAACACGGACACAGAGAAAATCATGAAGAAGCTCAACTACTGGTTTTGAAACACGAAGCTTCGAAGTTGTTCTCCTTCAGCTCAGGAAACTCCTGAACTGCTGGTTGCCGAAGGCTGGATGGGGTATTAGAAGAATGACCCATGGGTTGCATGGCCAGCTTCTTGCCCTCTTCCCCCCTTTCTGCTGGCTGGTTAGAGACACAGGCAGATGTGCAGCACGCCTTCAGAGAGCTACTCTCCCTGCTCTTAAACAGTCAGTGAAGGAGATAGCACAGCTGAGGCCCAAACTAGGCTCCAGTCCTTGAACTTGCACAACCAAGAACTGTCCCCATGGCGGCTGCAGTTGCCTGAGGTCTGTGTTGCGCTGTGGGTGGGCGAGCGGGTGTTTGGGGCCGTTTCCACTGGTTGTTGTAGTGAATTTTTCAGGGGGGAGCTGGAGGACAGAGGTGCGGTAAGCCCAAGCCTTGATGGACTGGGGGTGTCCCACATGCCCATTGCTGTCCAAACACTCAGGCACGGTTTGGATCACCTCTGTGCCCCCTGTTAATGGAAACAGGACGGCCACAGAGGGTATGGGCAAAGAGGCAGGTGGCACAGTAAGTCTGTAGTAGTTGATGAAACATAAAGAAAATGCATCAGGGTAGCAAAGGGACCACTAGAGGCCATGGTTACTGTTTGAGTGTCATTTTAGTTGAGGAATGCGCCAGACCTGTGATTTGTGTTCCCTGTAACTGCAATTTTGTTTTTGGAGAGCTTTGATCAAAGTAATTAAGGGCCAAGAGCTGCACCACTTTGGAGTCTTCAACCCTTCTTTCCCTTTGCAGAGCACAAGTCACCCTCACGGACACCACCGAGCAGTGTCAGGAGGTGGCTGAAGAAAGATGGAAATATCACAAGCAGACAGGATCGTGCTTGGTTTTTGGTTGTGTTTTTTTTTGTTTGTTTTCTTCTCTTGGCGTGACAAGTGGCTCCTGGAAGCAAAAGGTGGAAAAACAAGCCTGCAAGAGCACAAACACCAAAAGCAAACACAGGGATGCTTGGTTTCTAGTGATGGGAGGCTGGTGCTGCCGATGGGCTGAGTCATCGCCTCTGCTGGCGAGGGACACATGGTGGGGTGGGCGGAGGTGGGGAGGTGGCAGATGGCCTCTGCGGGCCAGCTGGCAAATGGCCTCGTAGGGAAGGTGAGGCTTTTCCAATTGAAGGTTGTGTGAAAAGGCTCTGGTCCCAGGACGTAGCTCAGGAAACAGCGTGACCATGGCCACCTCAGGGACCCAGCGCTGCTTGTGTTGTGCCAGGCACCAAGCCCAGTGCCTCCATGAGCTGGATCCACGTGCTACAACACCCAAGTGGCTCCTATTTAAAGCTGTCCTGTGCCTCTATGCCAGCTCCAATCTCCAGGATTGCTCTTTGCAGAGCCGTTCTGAGGAGCAATCCCATCTTGGGGATGCACGAGCCCTTGCTTGGCTGATGCAGATGTATTCAAACATGGTTTTGGCCCTTTTATTTTATTGCTATTTGTCAGACCAGGATAACCACCTCATTAAATCCAACCCTGCCTTGACAAAGCATTGGCAGGAAGACTGCAGAGATCAGCTTTGTCCCTGGGACAACTTAATCTGCCTTCAGGCTGTAGCTGTTATGGAATAATAAAGCTCCCCTGCTCGGATGTGCTCCACAAAAGGTCACATCCTTTCCCAACACTCTCTACAGTAGCCCTGGGCTGTTGTGGGAGGGGAAGGGAGTTCCTCTCCCCACTAAGAGATGTGCTTCCAGTCCTCTGCTCCCATTTCAGCATATTCCCCCGGCCCTGCCCTGCAAGCTTTCAGGCTGATACGGTTTTGGACTGGCTCCACTGCTGGATGAGTGTCAGGCCAAGCTGAGCACAGTGTCACTGAGGTTGGATGGTTCTTGCTGGCCGTTTTGTATGTGTTCCTCAAATCTTGCTTCTCCCCATGAGAATCCACGCACTTCCAGAGAGCGCATCCATGCACTCTCTGGAAGATGCTGCTGGGAGGGCTGGTGAATGGCTCTGCTGTGGGCATCGCAAGCCTGGAATGGAGAGCAACCTCCAAGGCGTGGAAGGGGCACTGCTGTCCTGGGTGCGCCTGTGTGGCTGTATGTTGGTGTGTATGAGCTTTGGTAAAACTGGTCATAAGCTGGTATTCGCTCCTGCAGATAATGTTGATGAAAGAAAAGAAAACAAGGCATGATCTTGATGAAGTTTGCTGTGGAAAGCATCATCATTTCATTTTCCAACCTGAAAGTTATTGAACAAAAATGCTAATACATTTTTTTTTGCCCAATCTTCCTGTAAATATTTCCAATACATAAAAACGCACCTTTCCCTTTGGAAAACTGACAATATTCATTTTAACCAAATATTGATTTTTTTTCACTGGAAAATATTTCAGCAAGTGTGTGCACTTTTCATTGCACATTGAAATTTCATTCACTTGTTGAAGTATTTTCCGTTGTGATAGCCAGTTGCTGATCTGATAAAAAGTGGACTCTAAAGGAACTACAAGCTATGGTTATGGTTGTTGCAATGAAGCTGCTGCTGCTATGACCCAGACCCAGTTGCTTTTGCTCTGTTTTCGATAAGCACCTTCTAAGAGCTGAACTAACTTTCACTCTGCTCTTCACATGGCCTTGATCTGTTTCTCAGCTCTGCAACACATCTATCTCCTTTGCAATGCTACTACTTCTCCTTTGATCTGCCTTTGCAAAGTTTAATTGCCCGGAGAATAATTAATTTGAGCTTCTCTCCCCATTGCGTAACAGAAAAGCTTGTAAGACCAGCCTGAGCTCTGGCATTGGGTTTCGTTACAGTCCCATCCCTACACTGCACCTGACTGCAGTGGCATTGCAGCTCAAGGTTCCTGGCACTGATCCCTTCTTCCCAAAGAAGACCCTTTGCTCCCCACTATTAGGGAAGGAATGACTGCAAAACTGCAGCTCCAGAAAAACCTCTCATGGCACTTCCACACCCTAGTGGTGAATACTGAATTTGAGAGGGGACAAAGACCTTCTTCTGACCCTGTTTCTGAGAAATGTGCCCTGGGCCACCATGAGGTGGATCACCGTCCCTTGCTGGTGCGGTCCTTTCTGTGCAAACTACCAAAACCTTCTGTGTCAGCCTGTGGGACAGTTGGGGAGGGGACCGTTCGCTGGTCACAGCCTTTGAGGTGACTTGCACTTTGGTCCTACAGTGGCATGATGGAGCAGATGAAATTTTTTAAAAGTAGGAGGCAGCAGATCTGCATCAGGATCCTCCCGCAGCTCTACGCCAGAGAAGTATTTTGTTTGCCATTCAACTTATTTCTTATTTTATTTTATTTTATTTTATTTTATTTTATTTTATTTTATTTCTTTTATTTAACTTTGTCAAGGCTCAGAGAGGGATCTGGAGGCTGTCCTGGTGTCCTGACAGCTGCCACTACATAGCCATTAATTGCCAGGGATGACTCTGCTGGGAACTTCACCTGGCGTGGTACAAAAATGCTGCTTGTTGGCAGTGTGGCTCCCTGAATGGGTAAATAATATCCCCAGTAATGAGAAGTCCACATAGCTGAAGCCTGGCCAGCCCTGCTGGCCAGCAGGAGCAGGGAAGTGATCGTGCCCCTGTACTCGGCACTGGTGAGGCCTCACCTCGAGTGCTGTGTTCAGTTCTGGGCCCCTCTGTACGAGAGGGACATTGAAGTGCTGGAGCGTGTCCAGAGGAGAGCTACCAGGCTGGTGAGGGGTCTGGAGGCCAGGTCATATGAGGAGAGGCTGAGGGAGCTGGGCACGTTTAGCTCGGAGAAGAGGGGGCTGAGGGGAGACCTCATTGCCCTCTACAACTCCCTGAAAGGAGGGTGTAGAGAGGTGGGTGTTGGCCTCTTCTCCCAGGTGAATAATGACAGGACCAGAGGAAATGGTCTCAAGTTGCGGCAGGGGAGGTTTAGATTAAATATTGGGAAGAATTACCTTACTGAAAGAGTGGTCAGGCACTGGAACAGCCTGCCCAGGGAGGTGGTTGAGTCACCATCCCTAGAGGTATTTAAGAAACGTCTAGATTTGGCACTTCAGGGCATGCTCTAGTGGCAGAGATTGTAGGTTGCTGGGGTTTTTTTGGTTGTTTCTTTTTTCCTTTGTTTTGGGTTTTTTGTTTGGGGTTTTTTTGTGTGTGTATGGTTGGACTCGATGATCTCAAGAGTTCTTTCCAACCATGATGCTACGATTCTATGAAAAACGCTGACAGCCTGGCTTGGTCATGAAGGGCCTGACAGCCTTGGGCCACAGCGAGCAGACTCTGATGCTGCTGCTGAGATGGGTATTGCCGAACAATTAGGACCAAGGGGTTTGAAGCATGAGGGAAGGGAAGGCTTCAAAAACACTGCAATGCTGAATTTCCAGCTTGCTTGGATCTGACAGCAAATGTCATACATCCCCCATATGTTTCCCGTATGTCTCCTGATCTAAGTGTTCCAGGCCTCAAATCAATACCTGCCCCTCAAGGCATTTGCTGCATATCCCATCTGGTCCATCTGAGAGTCCAGACCCATGTGCTGCACTGCGCAGTGACTTTGTGATGGGAGAAGGTGGCACTGAGGACTGAGCTGTTCCCTGTAATCACCTCAGAGCCTTTTGGTCTCTGGAACATCAGGGTTGGCTTGAAAGGGACATTGGACACAGCTTCTCTGTAGTCACATCTTAGGCCACAAGGGTGGCCGTGTTTGATCTTCTCAGTGGAGGAGGTGGTCAGACCAAGACTTTCCCTTCAATGTACTGAATAGTAATTTTTATTTGAGACCCTTAAATTCTGCATCACATTTAAGGCACTTGCTCCTAAGGAGCCACTGTGTCAGCAAGAAATTAAGACTGTAGAAAGGCAATCACCATTTTTCAGCTTTGAAATACTGTCCCCAGCTTTGATGGATTTCTGATAATATCTGTGACTTAGGAACTCTGAGTGCCTTCCTTCCAGAAAATAGTTAGGTTGGTTACTGCGAAGCATGAAAACTTGTGGGACGTTAGTTATGAGGGAAATGAGGACATTGGACGTTCTTTCTTCAGCCTGAGTGAAGAATGTGAGCTAGCTAACAAAAATACTTCTGGAGAACTCGGTCGTCTATTTCATAAGGTTTCTTGGAGGGCAGTAGGGCACTTCTGTTTTAAAATATTATTTCATTGTGAAGAACCCTGCCTTTTCTCTACAAAGTTGGTATTTCCATGAATATTTCATGTTTAATGTGAGCCAGAAGAAGTAGCATTGTACAGTCAGCTTGTGATTTCATCCACAGGAAGTGTGATCATATTAGAAAACACATGTAACACATGTCTTTTCTTATTAATTATGCAGTACCTAATAAATTGCTAGATATAGACTGACCTCAATTGTTTCATTTTTCCCGTGCACAACAGAGTGGAACTAAGCTCTGCCAGATTTGGTTTTCTTATGTTTTAATTCCTCTGGGGGGAGCATGCGAACATTTCTTATCAGAAACTTAGAAGCAGAGTGAGAAATAGCCCTCCATGCTTATCACTGACTCCTGGACCCTGATCAAAGGATATTCGCTGTGGCATAAAGTTCAGTAATGCCTGACTCAGAAGGAAACTCGTTTCCTGCCATGAGTTCTTCCATACCTTGTTCTTGGATGCACTCTTTATCCCTGGATCTCCATGTCTTTATATCAAAGGCTTTCTCCTCTGTTCAGATTTATCCCTTACTCCAGGGTAGCGCTGCAACTCAACTGTGAAATTGGGTATTTGTCCTCAGTGAGACAAATTTTAGGAAAAATGCAGTTCATGGGAGAAGGAAATTATTTACATATTTTGGGTCAAGATTTGTGAAAAAAAGATTTCCCTCCAAGATTTCCCTTCCCCCAAGGGTGCAGCAGTTTTTCATTTTGACATTTTGAAAGAAGTCTTTCACCCTTGTCTTTCAGAATCACCACTTTTTTCTTTTGAAGCATGGCTGATTTTTTGAGAAAAAGAGTGAAAAAGAAGAATGAATTCTCCCCAAACAAAATAAGTCTCTTGTTTCGGGTTTAGTTCATCTTCTTTGTCATTGCTGTTTTACAAAACAACTGGGGGAAAAAATGCAGTTCTGCTTGGGCTGATCTAATTCGTTTTTCTCTGATTTCTTTGTTCACCAACCAAACTGAAAAATCGTCTGCTCCTACAACTCTATTTGCAAATGAGCCAGGAAAGCTCCTTATTCAAACATGACTGTAAGAAATATCCAAGGGATCTCAAGAGGAATAGCACCAGGGGACAGCATGTTGTTTAGAAGCATTTCTCTTGTTTTTCAGTGCAAAATTCCACCTTTTGCAAAAGAGAAATGCAATGCCTGTGATTTCAAAATGGCAAAGACTGCTTTTTAAGAAGCAGACTTGAGCAGGGCAATATAAACCATCCCATGCACCAAAGGTGGTTCCTGTGGTCCTGGTAATATCATCATGCTCATGGGTGCAAGAGAAGTAATGGACTGTGCAGGCCTGGCGGAAGGGAGGGACCTTGGGTTGGCTCGGACTGATCAAGACACAGCCCGAGCAATGGAGGGACTCCATGACGGGGCTTTGGCTCTGTTTTTCCAGAGTTATTTTTACTCCTAATGAACCCTTGGTCCTGGTGGAAATGAGCTCAGTCTTACAATGCTTCCTGTGGTTACCTGCCAAGCCAGAGGCGCCCGTCCCATCCCACCCGGACCTGATGACCCCAGGGTGCTGCAGGACCCTGCCTGGGGACGGCAGCCACCACAAGACCCACCACATTTCCCTGCTGATGCCTGTGCAGGGGGAGGTCGTGCAGATGGGGGGCAGGTGGAGGGGACATCCTCACCCCGTCTCGCTGGGAGGACCAGTGCCAGAAGGCAGGTTCTGCACCATAGCCCAGCATGGCAGCAGCTGCCCCATCTCCCGAGCCACAGCCAATGTGCATCTCTAGGACAGCACTGTCTGTCTCTTCCTGTACTGCCTGTACTGCCCAGAGCTCCACCAGCCTCCTGAAAAATGCAGTAAGCATTTCTGTGCATCCTCCCAGAAGACATTCCCATTCCCAAGCCATTTCCCAAGGGAGCACTTTTCTTTTTCCTAAATCGCTGAGTGGATTTGGAAGCAATTTCACAGAAAGCCTGGAATAACCAAGTCCTTTCCACTGTTACTTAGAGTCAGCCATGACTTCATTTAACTGCTGGGACACTGAACTCGTGGGAGGTTTCAGTTATTTGCAACTGGTGATGCATCAGATGGCCTTGGCAAATGGAGATGGCTTAGCAAGCCATGCCCTACCTTCCCTGTGGATAACATGCAGGTAGATATTGCAAGTGGATGTATTACTGTCAACAGACCAGCAAAAGTGGAGAACAGGTCCCTCTCATCTATGTGGTGTCCTCCTCTTCCTTCCCACCAGCTTATAGTTTCGGTTTCTACCCTTGGGAACGTGCCCAGTAGGTTTCTCCAGGGACAAGATGAACGCAGTGTCTTATTGCTGGCCTGAGGCTTTCTACGTATATCTGTCTAGGGATGGGAAAATGAGGAGGGAACAGTTCATTATCTTAATCTTTCCCAATGAACCTGTAAAGTGCTGGGTGTGGGAGGGCAGAGGAATCAGGTCAGCGCTTTTGGGCAACAGCAAAATTCCTCTGTAATTCTCCAGGTCCCAGGAACATCGCAGCCTCTATCCCGGAGCACCATTTCCAGCAGGGACAGCATAAACAAGTCAGCCTTAATCTCATTAGTTCAATGATGCTCTTTATTAGCCTAAATCAGACTGGCATCCTTTTGATGTCTGTCCAAGATGGATTGCATCTCTCTCTGGTTGGAAAGGCCATCAAGAACTCTATTCCTGGGCTGTAAATAGAAAGAAAAAAAATTCCTTGTTGATGAACTGTTTTACTGGCAAGCCAGCAGCCAGCACAAGGGAAGCAGCTGAGAAAGCGCAATGATCAGAGGTCAGACTTTCTGCAAACTGAGTCTGACTTTTGGGAGGAAAAAGCCCCTGCACTCAGTGATGAAATCCCATCACCTCTGCCAGATCTCCAGTCTTGGGTGAGCCTGGTGTTTTGGGCTGGGAATGGCCGAGCAACCCGACTGCTGTGACCTCTGTTTTGTGTCTGCCCATGGGTGGCTTTCTTGACAGCCACCTTGGAGCAGAACAGGATGCAAGGCAAGGAGAAAGGAGCAGAAAAATCAGGAGAGGAGGAGGGCAACAGAATTAAGGCAGGAGGGGACTAATGCAGGGTATCATTGCCCTGGGTTTGGCTACTGGTCCATGCCATCCACTATTCTCATTATCCTGTCCGTGGCCAGATGATTATCAGAAATGTGTTAGGGATTGCACCCCAAAGTGGGAGTTTCTTCACCACCAAGACTGCATGCCCTGTTGAATGCAGCTTGGTGTGTGCGTGTGGTTACTTAGAAGAAGGAAGGAGCTCGTGCCATTGGCATATCCTGCATGGTGGAAAACTTCCCAGGCATCTCCTTCCCTCTTCTCTCCCAGTACAATCCCAGCTGCATCAAAGCCTGGCCAGGAGACTTAGCTCACAAAAATGCATGTGGCAGAATGGTACTATAAATGTGCCATTGTTGGCACATTTAATGTAAACGTAAAATGTAAATGTACATTTAATTTTACATTTACACATTACAAATGTAAAAATTTATTTTTTCATGTGCAAGTAGGATGGAGAAGGAAATTAATGTGTATGAATATATTAATGACAGGCCTATTGCTTTTGTAATAGCTGTCTCAGTGGTAAAGAAGCTGATGTTCACAGGAGTCCATACCTTCAGCCTGAGACATCCATGATGATAGGTAGCAGCTTTTCTCTTTCTTCTGCCAGAAAGAGTTGAATAAGAGACCTGCATTATTCCAGGGTGTGGTGGGTAACACCACACATGATATCACCGCCTCGGCAGTGCCAGCGCCTTGGTCTCATGGCATAGCGCAGTGTCTTTCCAGGTGTGGCATCAGGAGATGGTATCTCCCCCGCCTTGTCGTGTCCTGCCTGAACATCACAACGTGACACTGACTCTTCGCCCAGAACTCGGTTATTACGGGGAGAGGAGCTAGTCTTGGCTTCAGCTCTGCATTTCAAACTGATGTCGGCAGTGCCGTTGTATAAGTAGTCTTTTATTTTTTTAAAGACACTCATTTGATATGGTTATTTTAATCAGTCTTTTCCATGTCATATTTGCTGTTTCCATAAAGCTTGAGCCAAAAAGGGATACAGAGCAGAAAGCAGAGGGAACCTGCCCAGTCTCATTGCTCAGGTCACAGCACTAAAAGTAAGCAGGGACAGGAAACAGGGGAAGGTGGATTAGACTTTCAGAAGTCTTTCCATGTCATGAGCATTGCTATTAGTGGACACTGATAAAGGAAAAACAATTTTTTTTTTAATAATCAGGATTTCTATCTTGGGCACGTCCCTTTAAGGCTCATTTTTCCCTTGGCCAATGCAAGACGCTCCTCATTTGGCTGAGAAAATCCCTTTGTAAGAGGGACTCTGCTCCCGTGGAGTTAGACGGGAGGCTGCGCAGAGGGTCGGGTCTGCTCAGGCTCCTGGGTCTGTGTCTCCAGCCAGGGGAGTTCAGGGCTGTGGGTGAGGAGAGGAGCCCTGCAGGAAACGAAACACAGGCAGGGCAATCTGGGCCGTATTCGTGCGCATCTGGTGGCTGACAGCTGATAGAAACTCCAGACGACATAAGCCAGCTCCCTCCCCGGGGATGCGGCCAGAGACAGCGTTTGCTGTACAGGCCGTGTAAGGAGAGCTAGGCCCGGCCTGCAGCAGGCCTGGTGGGCCGCACAGGCACGGGCCTCCTGGGCCTGCGAGGCAGCCAGCAGCTGTCACCTTTCTGTGCTTCCCCATCAGAAAAATGGGGATAAAGAAACCCATCAAAATGCCGAGTGAGACCCCCTGGCACTTCCGGGGAAAGCTGCAATGCTCACATGAATTGCGAGCTTTCAGACAAGTGCCATTAGATTTAACTCTGACAATCTCTTCCACAGTCACAGGGAAGACACCGTGCAACTGCCTTAAATTAGGACTTAATGGGATCATTTTAGTACACAGAAATGAGTTGCTTCCAAGGAGCCAATAATTCTCCTGTGCCAGTGCTGGGAAGGTTGAATCCCCGCATTGCATCTGCTGGAGGCTGGGGAAAGGCAGTGTGGAAGAGGCAGAGACCACTCTCTCTTCCACTGCCCCACGTACAGAGTAGTGAGGGGCTTGTCCCGGCTTTTACCCGAAAGCCGGTGGGTAGGGTCTAATTTGTCTCTGTTTGCAAGGGGAATAAATTTCCAGGAATTCTAGGCTTTAGGGCAGGATTATAAATTTCTTGTTTTTTCTATAGACTAGTGTCTCTGAGTGTCCTCAAAAAGTTTTGGTGCTGTGAATGCTGCCTGCAGGCCCCTGTCTCAGAGCTGTGCCTCCACTTATTGTAATTATCTCAGACAGCGAGATGGTTAACGACGACACATCACTGCCTGGAGAGCAGTTGGCAGCAGCCTGTCCACAGAGGGAAAAGGGAGACGCTGGCACAGACAGTCCCACAGTACCGGGTCCATTTGCTATCAATTGTCAGCTTTACCGGGGCATTAATTTGCCATAAATTCAGGAGCCTGCTGTGCTGCAGAGCAGGGAAAGCTCCCTGGCACCAGGGAAGCTTTATCCCTCCAGTGTGAAATTACTGCATGGGGGAAATGAAGAAGGAACATTAATTCATGCGATAGCTTTGCTGTGGAAAGACAATTCATGTTTCCCCTATGCAAAATGCTCCAGGCATACTAATGGCCCTCAAGCGTAGGTACTGCTGTTAGATTTATATTTTGTTGTTGGAATGAAAATGGACTGAATTTATCCTGGACACAAGCTGGTGGCCAGCAATGAGACTGCCAGGAGCAGGAAATCATCCCTGTTGTTTCAAGAAAAATATTCTGAATCTGACATTTCTCACATTTCAGTAAAAATTTAAAAATTTCTAATAGGTGAAGATGCTCACTTGCATAGCAGGTATCATCTCTCAAGCACTTTGTCCGATCAGAAAAGGAAAAATAAACTGGTGCCAAGGCACGCTTTTTTTTTTTAACTTTTCTTTCATTGCATTAGATACAGGCTAAATAGGGAGCTAGCTCTT
The DNA here is from genome assembly GCF_964199755.1 of Larus michahellis. Classification (NCBI taxonomy): domain Eukaryota; kingdom Metazoa; phylum Chordata; class Aves; order Charadriiformes; family Laridae; genus Larus; species Larus michahellis. The sequence continues at coordinate 10,384,571 of NC_133906.1, read as the reverse complement.
CCTCTGCTCCCACAGTTCTGTCTCATTAAATAGCAGGAAAGTGAAAAATGGCACCACATTAAGAGTGTTTTTCATCAGTTAACAAACAATCGCAATCAAAGCAGGAACAGAGGTGTCAGCAAAGAAGCAGCACTTCACTGAAGTGCGAAAAGTCTCGGTCCCCTTTGGGGCTTTTAGGAAAATAGAGAGAAAAGCCAGTTCACCACCTTAACTGATCTGTGATGCTGAGTGATGCTTGAATTATAAGGAATCAATGCACAAATTAATTACCTGAATTCTAGTTTGCTGCCCTCACTGCTCTGGGTTGGTTAGGAACATGGAATAACTCAGGTTTGAAGGGACTTCTGGAGGTTTTCTTGTCCAGCTCCACACTCAAGACAAGGAAACTGAAGGTCTTTTAGTACCCAGCTCCCTACAAGACAAGTCAGTGGTTACAGTTTGATTTCAAATGATTAGAGTGAAAATGCCTTCAGTGAGAGCATTATCGCCCCTCCTTACAGTTGCAATCCTTCCCTGCCTCCTCTACTGACGAAGCTGGTTGATCCTGGGCTGACCCAGCCAGACCAATCCAGGCATGAAGGTCAGAGGAAGAGGCAGAAAGTGCTGCCATCATCGACCTAAGCCCCGTGGCAGGAGGTAGCCAGATGCGACACGGTGAAGATCCATCTCCCACAAGAACTAAGTGTTTTCAGGCTCAAAGGTTGTTAGGGTTTTCCCCAGATATCTCTCACCTATGCAGCAGCTCTCCTCACCCCATCAGAAAAGGTGGCCTCGTGTTACCAGGCTGAGCTGACAGCAGTTCTCCTAAGCAGGAGGACACCAGCCACTTTACCAATGTTTTTTTACTGCGGATCCATTTTGTGTGATTAACCAGCTTCTCTGAGGAACTTCTCTGAATCTCAACCCTATTTCCCAGGGACAAGTACAGCTCAGAAACTGCTGTCCATGCTGTTAATCCAGGACTTCAGCATAGAAAGTGTGGATCGAGTTTCAGTCTGAAACAGGAGCAAAGCATCTCCCTTTGGGTTCCTTCAGCCTACAGCCTATGCAAATAATAATTTATTGCCTGATAAAGGAATAAACGTTCATTTTCTTGCTTGGTTAATGATGCTCTTCACTGAAAACTGGCTGCTCACAGTAATTGATATTAAGGCCAGATTGGACTCACATTTCTGTGTCAGCAGCAGACATCTGTCTCCCACTCCTGCTGCTGCAACTCAGTATCCCTTTCTGCTCATCATAGTAGGGAGATCATTCTGCATTTTCAGTCTCCTCTAGAGATGCATAAAGTTTTGCCAAGAAAATGCCCTTTCACTTGACATCCCTCAGCAAACTGGCTGACCTGAGAATCAAAGAATGCCATTTAGCACCACGCAGGGGAATTGCTAATGACTTCTGCACATTGAGTTATTGACAAACAGAAGAAAAGCTGGACTGTTGATCCAGTGCAGGAAGTGAGTGGTACCAGTGCAGGTATAACAACTCCTGTACACCTGTGCATGAAAACCTTTATCATGACTCTGTGAGAAAAAAATATCCAGCAGCCAGGACCAATCTGAAGAGTTAAACATCTGTAATGTCCATTAATCTCTTTTCTGCAGACAAGAGAAGTTTTATGAGCTTACTATCTACTAAGCAGAGGTCATAGGAGTCTTAAAAATGAAATGATGGAAACCTGATATGGGAATTTTCTATGCTATAGAAAATTACAGAGTAATCTTAAGGGGAACATATGGAAACCTTCTAACAATTTAAAGTTTCAATTCGCTCATCAGGGAATAGCCTAGGGAACCTTTGGAGCACTATGTAAAAAAAATTGGGGTTTCACGTATGATCAGCTTGCACTGAAGTTTAACTTGAAGTCCTGGAGCAGAGATAGGGAATTTTATCAAATCCACAAATTATTTGTTTTTAAGAAAAAGAATGCTTGAGGGTTTATATTACACTAGAGATATGCGTATTTGTCCTAATAGCTATTAGATGTTTACTAACAATAAACTCAAAGTTTGGAAAGAACAATTTTTTCAAAGAAAACTCAAATACTAGCAGGTCTGGTAGAAAGACAAAAACCTTTAAGAACTTGAAAAATGGTTGAGTAACATTAAATTGGCAGATGGTGATATTTTGATGCGAACAGTGGGTAGAATGAATATATATATGTATGGCGCAGGTTACTTAAGGTCTTAGATTATCCATTAATTTTTTGATATTTTATATATAGCACATCATATTAAAAAAAAAATCAGCCTCTGCCAGTAGAGCCCACACAATTGTGCCTGGAAATAGCCCAGTTATTTTCCAGTGTATATATAAAGATGAACTGTGTTATCTCAGAGAGCACCTGGATGGTAATGGTCAGCAAATATTGCCTTATTGGTGGCAACTGTTGTCAACATTAACAAAAGTAGATGGAATAATGAAACATTTATGCTGACATTATCAGACACAAAATGTGCAGCCTCCATTTGACCACCCCTTGTCTGACAAATTAAGTTGGCTACAAGCTGAACAAAATTTTCAGGGAACAATTATCTGGTGAAAACATGCCAAAATTCACATTATTCTCTTAGTGAGTATGATCCACCACTGCATTACTGCACTATTATGTTATTGTACATGTTACTGGCAGAAGATGCTTTTTTAACATTATCAAGTTAACATTATATTTAATGATATTATATTTTGGTCTAAAAAATAAGAATAGATCAAAAAAAGCAATAGGGGCCAATATCTCTTCTTCCATTGTAAATGTTTCCAAGTCATAAAGAACCCCCAAGAGACCCATCATAAATATATGACATAAAAAAGGCCTAATCACTGGTCCATCTGAACTGAGACCCAAAACCGTATGTACATGGGAGGATGAGTCTCTTCCCTAAACAATTTATACAAGTGTTGCAGTTATGTACACTGTGGCTGGAGAGAAAAGGAAACAGGGAATAACTTCTTTTTTTTTTCAACTATTTTATTCAACCAGTCTTTCTCCCACTGTATTATTCTCAGAGGTGGCTGATTTGAGCTGGGTGAAATAAGCCAAAATGCCATGGTTTCTCCCTTTATACACCATGGGAATTTGGTTCCTGTTGACAAGTTGCAAGTCATTAGCATAGACAGCCTGCTTAGGAAACAAAAACATCCTGGCCCCAGATAATTGTTCTGTAAATTCTTGGTGTTCTGGAAAAAAATATATATAAATAAAAGCCACTAAAATAATTGGGCTCCTAATTTGCTTGATCAGAAGCAGCAGCATGTATTTGATTCCCTAGGACAAACTGTCCTACTTTGGAGAGGAGGGGACACTCCTAGTCCCGCTCCAGCGTGAGCTCCAGAGCAGCAGAATGGGTCTGTTTGGCTCAGGATGAACAAAACCTCCTGCTCGTAACGGTGCTGGTTATTTGTCCATAACGAATGCCAAGGCTCGAAGAACTGATTGACAAAACCAACAGCCAAGCTGAAGAACACTCATCAAAGTTCATCTTCTCGGCCTCAGGTATCTGTAAGGCAAAAAAAGGAGGTATCTTTTGTTATGGCTTTTGGGCAATGGGAGTTGCTGGTCCTTCAGGGTGTTTTTTTCTCCACAGACAAGACTGGGTAACTGGGTGCTCACAGTTACCCCACCGGCCTCATAAGCTGTGATGCTACCAACATGGTGAGGCTGGAATGTTGGCTTTTATATCAAGTTAACAGTCTCCAGCCAGAAACACTCTTTTCTACAGTTCAGAACGCTCTGCAATTAGGATAAAGAATGAAAATTAAAAATAGGAACTTCCAGATCTTAGCTAAAAGAAATGAACAAGCTTCACAGTTTTGCTAATGGCAATCTCCAAATCATCTTTAATTGACTGCGATGTTGCAGCAATAGGAACTCGGCTGGCAGCAGGCTTGCCTTTCTTAGTGAATCTGTGGAAGTACCTAAACCCTTCAGTCACCTGAATGCCAAGTTTGGAAAACCGAGCTATACCCAAAAGCAACAAGAGAAAAAAACCTGAGCCATGATGAGATGCTGTCTGTACAGCTGCCCAGCCTGGCTGGGGCTTGCAGAGCTGCTGGCCGTGTCCCAGCCCAGCCTGCCTTCTGCAGCCCGGCGGGTCTGGCTGCTGTCCCCCCATCCCGCCTCCCACCAGCTCCCCGAGCTGCCTCTGAACCATGGCAGGAATCAATGCTGGATTGCAGGGGCTGTACCGAGGCATTTATTAGAGCTTCAGGGTCCCCATCAGAAGCAGGCCATGTCTGAAGGGGAAAGAAGTATTTCACTCTGTGCTGTTACAAGGATCTGCTCCCGTTCATTTCCAGGGATGAGCTGCAAGGGCCAGCAGCAGCCAGTCCCTTGAGGAGCAGCCGGCTGCTGAGCCCCCGTAACAACGCAGCAGTAACCCCACCAGCATCGCCCGCGCTGCTTTTACACCAGGAAGTTCAAACCCCAGGTTCCCAACTCAGCTCTCCTTTTCTGGAGTTTTGTTGCCCAGGCTCCGTAAGCCTTGCTGCAGGGTAGGATACACGCAATAAACAGCTTTTTGATGTTAATTTAATGCCTCACCATTACTCCAGTTATTAATCTATTCGCGGTGGAGGTTTATTGCTGTGTATACCACAGACCGATAAAGATTATCACTGAATTAATTCACAGCTAGTGTGTTTTTAGGCTTGAAGCCAAACGCTCTGTGTTATCAGTATGAATAAATACTCTGGAGTAATTTCTCAATGAGCCTATCTTAAATGGACTTCCAAAGCAAAACCTTTTGAAAAAAATTATCTTGAAAGTAAAAAGAACAAATGCCACCATGTTGAGAGTGGCAAAACTTCTTGCATGGCACTGTAGGTACCTGAGACATTTATTATAGGGCTCAGGGTGTCTGTTACCCAGTATTATTGCCCGGTTTCTCTAGACTGTGACAGGGCTTCTCCCCTGGCCCACCATCTGCATCCTGCTTTGAGAAGGTGCATGCAGGGAGCGTGCATCCGTCCCAGTTCTTGAGCACTGACCTTCAAGGATGTTTCTGTCTTCCCACTTGTACTTTCTCAGCAGAACATTGAGACTTTTGCACTTTCAGTGACTCTTGCACTTTCAGTTTCTAAGCATGGGCAGCGAAACGCTCTCCCGTCACCCCTGACTGTTTTGAAGGAGCAGACAGTTAAAAGAGATACTAAAGCTATAGGGGCTGGTGATGAGAATACAGTTCAAAAGAAGCCAGAAATGTTTGGGCGTTGGCCAGAATCATTTTATGTTTGTGCAAACGACAGAAAGTTTCCATCATCTGTTGAAAATTATGCTAAAAATATCTTTCCCCAGGGTGTTGCATGTCCAGAGACCTGAGCGGGTGACACGGATGCTGGCAGTTTGGAGGCCTTCACCTGCGAGAGGAAGGGAAAGAGATTTGAAAATAGGAAAGGCCAGAACCTTTTTGATGCTTCAGTGTTGTCAGCTGGGTGATATTTAAGGCATATTTCACTTGAGAACAGGCAAGACAAACACCTCTCTTCCCTGTATTGAATCTCATGGTGTTAGGGCCATATTCTTGCTGTCCAGGTCCGTACCGTAAGGTTCTGTATAACATAGTCTTGCATTGGAGGAGAAGAAACTTTGCACTTTCCTTTAGTGTGGGATATGCATGAGTTTATCTGACCCTTTTCCTTCCAGGAATGGTCACTCCCCTGGCACTTCAGGGAGGTACCCTGGGAAGCTGCAGTGAAGCTGGAAGCAATCCTCCTCATGATATATAGCACAGGAGCATTTTGGAGTACCTCCAGCTTCTGTTTTAGCTAGAGGATCTTTCATTTAAGATGCTGGAGCACCAATGAGTCGGCGCTCTTGTTGTGCCTGGGTGGCATGAGGGATCCTCAATGAGCACCCATAGGTTTGTAGAGTGGCCGTGGCTTCAAGGCGCAGGGTGCTGCTGCAGGAAGGGGCTGGGAGAGAGAAGCATGTGCCTGGGCTAATGTTTTTTTGCAGCAGTGCTTCACAAACAGGCTCACATGTCAGCCCATGATTTATGAGGGGAAGGGAACTTGGCCTGCTTGCCTAGCTGGGCCCAGTCCCACTGTGGGACTGGCTTCTATATCTTAAACAAACCAGTTAAAGAAAAGCAACATGTCTTGTCTTTGCATTGGAAGACATCCCAGTGCAAGGTCTGTTTGCCTTACTTTGGAAACTGCGGCTGAAAAGGAATTTGTGAAGGGGAGCAGCAAAAAAATAAATGTTTTGGAGCAGGATGGATCCAGCTGACACCTCCATCTGCCTGGCGGGTCAGGCCATGCTGACATGGGCCACTCTTGGCCAGGCCACCAGCTCCTGCTTCAGGGCAAGCACTTGTATGCCAGGTGAAAATAGTGCCTGGAGTTCCCTGTCCCTGCGCAGGACAGTCAGGGACGGTAGAGGCACACAGAGACAGATGTGATGTGGGGTGTGTGATTCAAACCCTGGCACCGGCAGGAGAGAGGAACTCATATTTGGCTGGTGAGGTCATCCTGGTGATCTCAGCATTTGGAAAGGGCAAGTGTCGATCTACCTACTTACTTTTAGGGTACAACATCATTTGTACAACCATATGCTTGGCAAATTTGGGCCCCTGAGGCAAAACAAAGGGCTGCTATATAATGTACCACCTTGTAAACAGCCAGCAGGGAGTGGAGCAGGAATGAGGTGAAGAGGTTTCAGACTTGTCTCCTCCAACCTTTCCTTTGGACGAGTAGTGTTATCCTTCTAAAAAAAAAATTAAACCCTTCTCATTTGGTATCATATTTGTTTGGATTTAAAAGGATAAGCTCCCTTCCGCGGGCTGAGCACAGCTGGAAGGGGTACTACCAACTGATTGCTGAGAATGGCATAACATGCTTTTTGGGCCACCAAGAAGTGATTTACTGTGGCTTGGGCCAGTAAAGTGGCACCTCCATTGTGCCAATAATAACATGTCAAAAAGGATCACTTCCTGCTCCTGAACACAGCAGCAGGCTCACATGCTTGTATGAGTTCGAGTGGATTAGTACGTTTGCAATCGTATTAGCCATAAACACATATTCACAGTCCTTTATGGAGCTGGATAGGGCAGCATCCGAGTTCAATTGGCTTTTCTCGCCTCTCCCAGTAGGAATGCCAGGACAGCAGAGAGGCATCGCCAGCTCAGTCTCCCATTCCTGCCTAGGGGTAGTCAGCGTAGGCAAAACAACAGCAGCAACATGCCTGTGTCAGTTAGAAATCAACACTTGCCGTGGCTCTCTGCTGAATCCATTCTCCCACTGTTTCTTCTGCTTCCCGAGAAGACTGTGTGCTCCCTAAACTCTGTTTGAATTGAATGTGGTTGCTGGACAAGGGGATGGGCCCGAAGCCCAGCAGAGCGAGTGGCTCGGTCAGCCCTGCCTGCCCCTTTTCTGCACCGGATTCATCCATAACTCCTTGCATCTCCTGGGGAATCATTCTTACTCTTGCCTCTGGAAGAGACAGGATGCTGGTAATGATTCCAGCTGCCCCCTGATCTAGCTGTAGGGCTTTGAAAGCAATGAGTAATTAATTTCTTATCAGGGCTTCGCACTTTTCTTCATTTCTCCAGCTCCTCCCATTTCTCTTAAGCACTCTTTGAGAAAAGAGCAAACATTGGGTTGGAGAATCCAGTTCCTGACTTGGGGCAATTTGTTGTTCAGCACCGCTTCCAGTCAGGTGTTGTTCAGCTTGATTACCGTCTGGCAAACGCTCCCTCCTCCAGTAAAGGTTCCAGCTGCAGGAGTAATGACTAATTTGAAGACCTGTACGGTTCTTTACACCCTCCAGCCCTCAGAATACGCACACCGAACCTTGCACAAGCAGGCTCAATACTCAGCAGGGATGAAAAATGGGGGAAAAAGGTAAATGATGAAAGATATCTTTTGAAACATGGATGTCTAAAGCTGGATGTTTGAATAATGTTTGTGGAGCAAACATTATCTCAGTGTTGGTGAATCTTGCTAGGCTGCTGCATGCAGGGGGAGTGTGAAACACCTTTCTGAAGCAGCCCTGCTTGGAGCAAACTGGGTTTACCCTCCATTCAGTGAGGGTGGAGGTGATAAACTGAAAGTAGAAAATGCGTTTCTTATGTTGTAAATCAGTGGTGTTACCCTTTGGAGCATCTGAAGGAGCAGAGAGAAACGAGGGCGAAGGGTGAGGAAAGAGGAAGTGGGAGATGTAAAGCATGGTCTATACATTAAAATTCAGAGAAAGCATCCCCAAGTGATGGCGTCATAGGGGCTTCGGAATGGGCTGTGAGAAGCCCAGGTCTGGGTTCACCTAGATCTCCCTCCACTAAGCCTCCCATTGCAGCTGGAGAGCTGCTCACTCAGCGCTTAAAAGAGAGGCTGAAGTTGTGAGATGACCATGGTCTGCCATTAACCACAACAGAAAAGTTACACAGCAAGACCTTCTCAGTTAAGTAGAAAAAGACATAACAGAATACTACTGACATTCCTAAGGTAACCAAAGCAAGTAAAAGGTGAAGCTGAGCAAGCAGCACTGTGCTGCAGGCTCTTCCCCGTGCATATCCTGCTGATGTATATCACAAGGGACAGTCTACAGTGTAGTCTCAACTGGAGCTACTCACCAAGACTATATTTTCTTCACCCAGAAAATTATATTTTAAAAAGGAACATTTGTAGTCCATGACTGCCGCAGAGGGTGAGGAGGCTGTGAAGTGTCCACTCCTTGTTCCTCCTGCTGCCACCTGAAGCAACCTTGGGGACACTCGCAGCCTCTCATCGCCCGCACCAGTGAGACGCAGTGCTAGTCAGAGGACTTTTATTGCATGTTTCAGGCAGCAATAAAATATAATACACCTGAATGTTGTGTGTCTGACTGATGGAGAATGCCTGGGCAAGCTGCTGGTTAAGCCTTTAATTATGGTTATTTTGGGGAACCACTTAACGCTTTACAATAACTTGCATAAGCTTCAGCTGCATCCTACGGGTGTGTTACCCTGAGCAGCAAAACTATTAGTGATACCAGTATTCCCTTACTGTCTTAAAGGTTTGCTAAGGGCAATTTAGCTGTTTGCAGAGAGATCCAGAAGTGAAAGGGCAGGTGGCAAGTGGGCTTAAGAGTTTTTGCCAAGAGAGGACGCCCCATGAAGAGAGGCAGGGTTGGTTGTGAGTCCTGCCCACGCCTCCTGGCATAGCACAGAAGGTGGCTTTCGCCGGCGGCAGAAGGCACTGCTGCAGCTACTCCACTGTCCTAACAGAGCAGTGGCCGGGCTCCAGCAAGCCCAGCTTTTTGTTCTGATTCCCAGGCGTGTGGCAATCAGGCTGTCCCCAGGAGAAACAGGGTGTAAATCACTAATTAATGCCTCCCGTCTGCATGCAATTCAAGCCCATTTGTGCTTGACGGAGATATGCAGCAGGGGCTCCCTGGAGAGATATTCTATAATCTGTTACTAATCACTGAGGCTTCAAAACCATTTAAAAGCATGTGCCTGTGACTTGTCCCCATGCAAACATCAATTACATTCCCTCTGATGCTATGGCCTGAAAGACTGCAGCACGGAGGAGGCTTTTGAACATTTGTCCCCCAGCCCTGACATCCAGCTTGTTTTATTGGAGGTGGTGATGTTATTTAAGGTATTCCCTGCTGTTTGGAGCATGGTTGAGGGAATTTCATGAGAAGGCACAAAGAGACGATGGCACAGTAAGAGACAGAAAACACTACACTTTTCCAGGGCATCCTGCAAACAAACGCAGCAGTTTGTAGTAGTAAGTCAAGGTTTAATGCTGCACATGCACTGTTACGGGTGTTAAAAGGTTCAGGAGATCCTGGCCAGAACTGGGACCCAGTGTGTTAAGCATCCATCAAATATAGAGGAGGTGACCCTCAAGCCAACAGCCTGATGCCCAAATAAACCCAAACCCCTCCCTGGTTAATTCTTCGGTGTTAAAGCAGTCTTTAGGCATTTAAAACTTCAATGCTTTAGCTAATGTAAAAAGTTTGCTATAAGCACTTTTTGAAATTGAGGCAGACAGTAAATCTCATACATTTCTGGCTTTAGCTCAACTTGGTGAGAATTTCACATGGCAAGAAACACGTCTCAGCAAGTGTAATCTGGGACATTGGAGGAAATCAGATTTTTAATTATTCTTGGCATTTCAGTGCCGCTGGTTGTCAGCAGCCAGCTTGCTGGAAAATGACTTCACCAGTGATCAGAGCAGAATGCCAGTCTGTAAAACTAGTTTGCCAGCCTGTTTTCCTGTCACTGGGAGGAGTTTTCTATGTGTATATTTATCTACCTTTTCAACTTTAGAACTTAAAATATATGGACACCATTAATTTTACAAAAAATAAAGAGGCTCTAATTTTATGCCTGCAGCCAACTATGGGCATAAATTTTCCCGAGCAACCAACTACATATGGCAGCACTTAGCTGTAGCATTAGCATATAGAGATAACTTGCCATACATCCAGTATTTTCCCAAGTAATTGAGGATTAGTTTCGTGGCCAACAATGCTTTTATGAAGGCAGCCTGACTGATTTCTTTAATTAGTTGGCAATCATGTAACATTGTATTTAAAAATGTACAAATACCAAAGATTTGAGGGCTCACATTGAGAGACTGGCATCTTTGTGTATTTCAAATGGGGAAGTTTCTTTAGCTCACAGGTGAAGTGGGGTTTTGTCTGGATCGAGTCTAACCCTTATACAACACAACAAGAAAACCTCTCCCTTTCCAAGGGGACATCCAGTCTAGCCCTGCAGAGCTGCTGCAGTGAGTGCTGGAAGGGACCTGGCAGGGCTGTGCACGTCTCCCCCGTCTCCTGGCCAGTGCACCTCGCTCCTGCTGACCCACGTTGCAGAGGATTGCCAGGGCTGGTCAGTGCAGAGGAGATGGGCTGGAGAGCCTGAACATAATCAGGAATATCTCGAGCCAGGCCTAACACTCCCTCTGTTTCATGAGAACCAAAGCAAATATTGAAAAAGCTAGTTATTTTTCCCAAGAGATTAATTGCCAACAGTTTTTAAAACTGTTTCTATTGCCAATATGAAATGCTCTGTTTGTGTAGATATTCTGATGACACCTTAATAGCCTGTTGCATATCTCTGTGATCTACGGAACTCAGTACACTCTGCTCTTCACATCACTGGCAACTTAGGGGAATCAGTCCTTAATCTGCCTCCATAAAGGAGGTTTTTTCCTTATGAGTTGCATAATTTTGGATGTGATCCTCTAAGGAGTAGACATGGCTCTTTGGACTCAGCCTGAAATTCTTCAGGAGGTCTTGGAGTGTATCACTGCTTAGTGCTTCTCTGCTAGCTGTTTCTTGTGCAGCTTTGCTTTTTGCTTTCTTTGATTTCCCTTCGTATACTCCTGAGAGAAGGGTCAGGGGTGGTATCAGCAGGATGCTGCATTTTATCCTATGTTACTTTACAGCTCTTCAGGTCTGAAAGTGTGAAGGAAAGCCTTAGCAGAGAATCTGCTTGGTGATCTGTGTTGTAGCCTTTATGTAAAATTCTTCCCTGAAGACAGTAAAGTAAAATACTCTTTATTTTGACTAAGGTGCCTGTACTAACCTCATTCCTGATGGTGCCTGTGAACAGAATATAGAGCTGAACATTTTAACCAAAGTCACATGAAACTCAAAAAAACAAGCTATAACCTCCCGAGCCTTTCATTAAAGATGAGCAGCCAAAGGCTGCACGGTGTAATTCAGAGAAAAATAACCAGAATCTGTATCCTTGTGTCTCTCTGGTTCCTCCTCACCGATTAGTTCATTCCTCAGTTTTCTCTTCCCTCACCTGCACGACCACCTCTGCCATGCTGTCTTCTCCCTGCTCCCCCTAGCAGCGCAACGATTCCTTTCTCAGGCAGATCTTCTCTGAAGTCTCTTAGACCAGAAGAAAAAGAAGAGAATAGTCATTGCACAATGTGTAATCAAGTATAGGAACTATTTAATCATGAGTGAGTGCCGATCAGGATGCCTATTCCCCCCGTGCCCAGTTCCTTCCTCTCTGCCTGCTGGATCACCCTGTGCAGGACTGCTTCAGGGCTCCAGATGAGTCAGACTGAGATTTGCTTTGGGAAATAAACCCAAAACATGGCTTTTCTGTCCCACTCCCTGAATGTCCCCCATCTGAAACCCAAATTGCTTCAGTTACAACGTGGGTGAGATCCAGCGCGAGCAGATGTCCCAGCAGCGAGAGATGGATCTGTCACAGAGCGGTATGTCAGCAAGAGGAAGAGGAATTTTGGAAAACAGCGGATTTTCCTTCACTGTGGTCCAAACATTACAAAAAAGGGTCATGGCTGGGCCTGGGCATAGTCCCAGTCTCTGAAACCCAATGCCTGGACCACAAGTCCTGCGAGCTGTAAGCAAACCCACCCATGCAGCCTCATTGCTTGGGCCTCACCCTGCTTTACTGTCTGCAGTCAGGTTTGCCCAGCCAACTTCATAGAAATTGTTGCTAAAGACTGAATATTGAGTGAGGGAGGAAACAGTATGTGTTCCTCTAACGGGGATTGCCTGAAAATGCACTGTGCATGGGGCAAATAAACCACAGAGGCACTGGGCTCAGCGTCGGTGTCTTCTGGGAGCATTTGCAAGTCTGGCCAGAGGCACAGGAGAGGAGGCAGAGACCTTGTTCAGCAGCTTCCTAGGAGGGGAAAAGAGCCCTGGCTGCTGCTCTGCCTACAGAAAGGCCCTGGAAAGCCAAACTGGCTGCTGTTGCTCCCAGCAGCGTCTTGGGGATATGTGCCCATAGCACAGTAACCCTTCCCTCCAGCAACAGCTTCTCTCACCCGTCCCAGGGGTGGCAGTGGGAACAGCCAGCCTACCTCCTCCGAACCTCTGCCCAAATCTGTTCCTACCCTTTCTCCCCTTTCTCGGGCAGGAACGGCTCAACTCATCATCCTTGGGCAGCTAATATCCAGCCCTGCCTATGCTGCAGAGAAGCTGTAAGCTTGGCTCTTGCAGTCTGTGTGTGTGGGAGGGTGTGTTGGTGTTGAAACTAGTTCTATTCCTTCATCAGTATTCAATTTATTTAAAAAATAAATAAAAAGTCCTGTGAGCCATAATGTATTGTTTAGTCAGCAGAGAGCTAGTTAACAAATGAAAATGTGTGGCTGAGCCAGTTGCAAAATTCTTGGAAATAATTCAGTGATTGCATTGGAAGGAAAACACCCCCCGGCAGATCTTCCTGGGGGGAATGCAACTCTGATTTTGCTCGGTCCTCTTTGAATAAATGAGGACTATCTGGATGGGTACCTTCAAAGAATAGCCAGAGAGGAGCTATAAATAAAGGTATTGAGCTACCTCTCACATTGGAAGATGGTTTCACACAGAAGCATTTTAAATTATAAGCTACGCTGCAGTGAACCTCAGCGATAAAGGCTCTGTGTGTGTGTGTCGGGGTCTTGCTGTTAGACAATAACTTACACTTACTCCAGCCCATTGCATCACTAACACTTAACGCTTTCATCTATTAGCTGTGTTTATAATCCATGATACCAAAACTCAGAAGGATTCAGAGGCACGTTTTCAAGCACAAGTGCTGGAAGGAAGGAGTCCAGCCCCAGACCCCCAGTGCACCTCTGGGTAGCCACCCTCCAAATGAGGCTCCCCTTGTATACGGAGATTGTGTCTGCAAGCACCGCTCCTGTACCGCTGCTCCCATGCTTGGGAGTTTGTTTGGCTTCAGGTAGTCCTGGAGAACTGGCAGCATGGAGATCCTCTTGCTGACATTGAAGGCCATCCTCACCAAGTGGTCCAGACGCTAGTGCTAATATCAGGGGAGTCTGCAGGTGTTTGGGACCTCTGGAAATTCAGGAAGTTGTTGCCAAAGTGACTTTTGTGCCTGTTCATCATCATCCCTTTCACAAGCTTTGTCCTAGTGACTGCTGAAAGCTGCAGCCTGTGAAAAAAACAGAGTAAGTGTTCCAAGACTCAGACAGAAGTGGCTGCCTGGTCCCTTACCTCCAGCCAGCCCAAAAGCCTTGGGCAGTTATGCCCAGAAAGACAGCAGAGAGGTAAAGCTAAGACCACACTGTTCTAGCTGATTCCCAGCGTGGCCAGAAGCCAAAGCAGCACAACACGTCCTGGAGCTGATGTGCTGGCAGGAGGGTGCAGCTGGCTGCGGGACACAGGGTGCTCAGACTGTGACAGCAGGTCCTGTGTTGACCCAGCACGTATGATGGGGTCACAGGGTACTGGCGGGCTGTGTCCACACTCCAGCCCTTCACCATGGGGCAGGAGGGGAGAGTCTGACACATTGTGTTGTGTCAGCCCGAGCCTTTGTGTCAGCCTGAGTCCTCTCAGTGCTCTGAAGTCACCAGGAATTTGACAAGTTGGATCTCCCTGGGTTGAGGGAGGTCCATGAGGACCAGAGTATCAGCATGGGTCTGAAAAGCATGGGCAGAGATGAGAGTCTGGGGGCAGGAGGCCAGGGCTGGGATGGTTTGGCAGAGCTCTGCAGGAGGATTTTGCACAGGGACTGCACGTTCTTCACCAGAGCCAGGGTTAGGCTTGTTCAGCCCTCTCCAACAACTCTGCTATTTTGCAAGAGCAAAGAACTAGATGGCAAGCTCATGGTGGCTCTTGTGGTTACTCAGAGAGGGCCAAGGGCAAGTGACCACTCATAAAATTTATTCATGAGGATCTTTTTACTAGGCTCAGAGTGCAAAGTGGGAGCTGCTTTGCCAGGTGTATTCTCCGATGGGGCTGCCAGAACAGGCTGCATCACCATCTCCGTTTTCCCAGCTCCGTTGCTAGAAGAAGGGGCAGCTGCTAATTTATTTGTTTCTGTACCATGAATAGGATCTGGGGAAAAGCCTGGAAACAGTGGTACAAACTGACCCTGCACATGGCGATATACGTAGAGACAGACAATTTATGTCTGAAGCAGTGGAGCAGTTCCAGACATTTTTTCATATTCTGTATCCTGCCTTTCATGTCTTCAACAGTAGGAAAAAATGTTTTCTTTACATTTCTGCCTGGAAAAACAATTATGAATGTTAATTGCGTTGACCAGGAGGTGGAACAGGAGTTGGCCAGGAAGGGCTTTTCTTTGCTTGTAAACAGGAAGACTCAACCTTTCCCGCCATTCTCCATGTTTTGGAGATGAAGATGTCGTGAGGATTTCAGGGAGCTGGAAAATGGGACTTCAGCAGGAAAACCAGCATAATGACGAAATGGAAAAAAGAGAACAACAGAGCAAAGGCCCCGGCGCTGTCACTCTCCAGGAGCAAATTGTGCTCCGATCCTGCTGGGGAAAAAAGCCATGTGAAGGGTGCAGGCACCTCATCTGCTCTTTGGAAGTTCTCCAGGATTTTCCTGTAACCTAACAACCTCTGCTGAGAGGTGTGGAAACACACAACACCTCTCCCCTCCCTAAACAGCAGAAATCACACAGGAAGAAGCCTGAGTTATGCGCAGAGCTCTGCACCTTGCTCAGCTCCACCGTTACGGACTGATGGGGGTCCCATGAAAAGGGACATCCAGGGAGGAAACCCTTCTTCTTTGCTCAGGTACACCAAGTTGCCACTCTGAAGCCCAGTGTTTCTCCTCAGATCTTGGCATGTGGGGTCTGGCTTGTTAAATGTTGAGGAATTTTCTTTTAGAAACATGGCATTTATGGTAAAAAAGTGACTTAAGTTTTCTTGGTTGCAAGTCTTGACCTTCATACCTCTGCTGAGAGCACCACCATGCAAGACACTGAGAAAGTGAACTCTGCCATTGCATTCTCTGAAAGTACCAGAGTTGGGTCTATTCCCTGGTGACAAGTGATAGGACGAGGGGAAACGGGTTCAAGTTACGTCAGGGGAGGTTTAGATTAGATATTAGGAGACATTTTTTCACTGAAAGGGTTATTAAACATTGGAATAGGCTGCCCAGGGAGGTGGTGGATTCACCATCCCTGGAGGTGTTTAAAAAAAGGGTAGATGGGGCACTGAGGGACATGGTTTAGAAGTGGGTCTTGTCAGGGTAGGCTAAAGGTTGGACTTGATGATCTTAAAGGTCCCTTCCAACCTCAACGATTCTATGATTCTATGATTCTATTTAATAATTTTCACTTTTTTTTATACTACAAAATACTGTGCACTTATGTAACCTGCCACACAATTTTCCCTGCCAACAATTTCAAGTCAATTTTGCCTAAAACCATTGAGCACCTTAAATGTCCCCTCAAAATTATTTCAATGAAAAATTTCTCTTTTTTTTTTTTCCCGTTTTTTTTTTTTTTTGCTATGACAACTAGCTTCATTCCAGTCTGGGGGCTATTTTGTCTTTTTGTTTTCCTCAGCACAAAATCACTCCCAGAGCTGCTGTCTGTTCGGGGAGCAGAGGGCCGGGGCCACCTCACCGCACTGAGAGCGCCGTGGCAGATGGCTGTGTCTAATGGGCACGTGGCAGTCATCGGTCGAAAGCGTCCTCATGGCATCATCTAAATACAAGAACATGGTGCAAGCTAGACATTCAACCACTTCAGATGCCTGCGCAATGGGTGGAAATACGCATATGCAATATTAAGCCTGGGTACTTGTGTGCAAAAAACAAGGCAAAGTCGGAGGTTTGAAACTCCTTTTACGTTGCGTTTTAGGGCACTTCTCCTTGGCTCTTCCCAGGACCCAGGGAGCTAGGACAGGGCTCTCTGATAACACCAAGCAAGTCATTTCCCCTCACTTTGCTTCACTATTCTCTTCTGGAAAAGGGGAAACTAATATTAGCTTCTCCTTGAGGGTATTGTGAAAATGAGCTGGCTGCAGGCTGCAGAAAGCTGCAGGATCCTGAGCTGGCAGGGGCTAAATAGACTATGTGTTATTATTTTATATTGGATAAACAAAGTAATTTCCCAAGGGTCTTTAAGATAACATTGCCTTTTAGTGACTGTTAATTGACTTTTCTGAAGGCACCCAATTTGTCCCTGTGTCCCTTAATTAAAACCATAGCTGTACGGCCCAAATGTTCTTGGGACATGGCAAATATTTTAAAAATTAAGTTTCCATTAAGTTCTTTTTGCCAAAAGTGGCGTCTTGTCTGTTGTGCAGTGATTCACTGCGTCCATTCCCTTTCCTCCCGCAGCGAAGTGGCAGTGCCAGCCGGCGGCTGAGCGGCCCCGCTGACGTCCAGGATGTTCTTAGAAACAGCTCTGTCCTCCATCCTCTGCAAAACAGGAATTGCTGTCAAGGTGTCCAGGGTGGGACGTGTCAGGGACCTGCATCTCGTTCGATGACCAGGCATTTCGGCAGGGGAGGGGTAGAGGATGCTGTGGCATAACTGGAGTTTAAAAATGAAATGTAGAGGTGGTGGGAGCCTGGAGAGGCAGATGGTGCTGCAGAGCCCAAGGGAACAGGGTGCCACCCGCCCGCCTCCACTAGTTCCCAGAGCCCACAGCCACCGTTTTGAGTCATGGCCAGATTATGATGGAAACAGATTTCCAGCAGCCGAGGATATTTGGCCGTTTCTATGCACCACCTCTCTGCCTGTAGTAGCCCAAAGCATTTGGAAGATGTTCTGGAGCACACAACATAGAGTTAGTATCCAACTGCAGGAGAAGCCCCATGGCAAAGGGCTGCTTATGCGGTCAGTAGCTAAGGACATGCCCTCATTTGTAACTTTTGAGCAAGTGCAGATGGCTCCAAGTCCTGGGACTCCAACCAGCACTTTCTGAATAGGGAACAGAAGTGTCCTGGCACCAAAGGTTGCTGCCCGCCTGGAACTGGAAAGAGAGATCGCTACTGAGCAACTGAGACTCATTGTGTGCTTCTTGGGAGCCCCTGTCAGAGACACTTTTCATTTTATGGGGCTTTTTCTTCCCTTCCTGGTGTCCTGAATTTCCTTTGCTTGGGAAGCTCTGCGAAGAGCCTGGTGCCAGCAATGCCTTTTGCCAGCTTTAAATAGGGCTTGGTTGCTCCCCAGGATTGCTGAGGGAAAAAAATGTCAAAAAATGCCTTGGCGCAGGCTGTATCCGGTGCTGAGACCCCCTCCTGCACCAGGGAAGAGCTGCCCTGTGCTCACCCCAAATCTCTATTCTTGGTTTGTGTTCCTTTTTATGGAGACACAGCAAATTAGTCAGCCTTTTACTTTACTCCTTCATCCTCCAAAATTTCCTGTTGACTTCAGTGTCTGAGTAGCCTGAGGAATATCCTGAAGAGCACAAAACCTGCTCCATAGGGCAACTCAGGGAGCCCTGGGGCCATACAGAGCTCTGTCAACAAAAGTCTCCTTTGACTCAGGTATTCCCCATTAGTCAAATGTTGTGTGTTTCTGGAGCAACAGCTACAACAAACACACAAGCTTTTTAAGGTGGGTAAATAGATGGACCCACTACACTCATTGTCACCCTGAAGCCAAGGCAGAAATTGGCCTCAGGATGATTTGCTTCCAGCACAGGACTGTTGCTCACAGCCAAAAATTTGCTCCATGCGTGTCTTGGCAAGGTTGCTTTGCCCATATGGTTATTGCTGCAACTTTCCTCAGCTTTCTGACATGGCTGGTCTTTGACGAAACCCTCCTCAAATGTGATAAAAATAGTGAAAACTGAACAAGCTTTAAGCTTGCCCAGGGTCCATTTCATTCACATCCCTTCTCCATGGGTAACAGCAAGACATCCTCCCCTCCCAGGCCTCCATCCCTGGGACCACTGATCCTCTCTTCCAGATCTCTCGGATTTTCTCCCATTGTTTGTTTTCTCAACTATTTAAATTGCAAAATCTTTGGACAAGGACCATCTCTCATCTCTCAGGGTGTGTAACACCTAGCACAAGCAAGATCCTGACCCTGTCTGGGGCCCCTGGGCATTACTGTAGTGCAAATAGAAAATAATAATAACAATAGCTCTCAGACATGTGAAGAGAGGAGAAGCCTCATGAGTCACCCTACAGCTGAGACCTGCACAGCAGTGCTGGGGGTATGGGCCACAAATGTGCCAGCTTTCTAGCAGACACCTGCAGTGAGTCCTATAAAGGGAAGAATAAGCTCATGTTCCCGCTCGTGGAAGAGCGTGTGAAAATACTCTGCAGTATTTTGTGTGCTGTGGTTGTTTCTGTTTCCCACCATCCTGTACACGGGCTGGGTTCTGGAGATGTTGGTGGCCCTTTGGGACTGAGTTGGGAATTGGAGCCGTGAGAGGTGAGGGAAACCCAATGATTTTAATATTAAAGCAGGACCCTCTTTTCCTTCTTCCCACCTCTCCTCCAGCCTCTTCGGAGAAAATATGTGGGCAAAAAGGTGATTTGAGGAAGAAAATCAGCAGAGAGGAGAAAAGCTAGCAGACAGAACAGCTTTTTCGGCACTCAAGGACATGACTAAACATGGCTATGGCTTTTTGGCCTGGGGACATTTGCTCCTCTGCCCAGCTGACCAATACAGCCCCATCGCCCAGCCACATTCCACTCCTGATTGCCAAGCCTCCAGCAAGGGACACAGATCCACTTTAGTGTTCAGGTCTCTTTTGTGGAGCCCTTGGGGTCAAACAAGACAAGCTGTGATTTCTAGGCTCTGTCTCCATGTTGAGGGAGCCTTGGGCTCACCTTGAGACAGGAGCTGGTGGAGGGACAGCCTCCAGGATGCTGAGAGAGGCAGGGACAGAGGCTGAGAGGAAGGACTGAGCCACGTCTCCATTTGCCTGGGAAAGCAGAAGCAAGAAATTGAGCCTTACACTGGTAGAAAGGACTTTTTCTTCTCTGAAGGATGGAGAGCCTCAGGAAGATATGTGGGTTAGTGAAGAATACGTTATTTGGAGAAGACAAATGCAAAGCAGGCCGACATGCACCAAGAGGCAGCCGCCCTGGGACGCCAGCATGGAGCACGCTCTGCCCCAAACACACTCCGTCATTTGCGGCTGAGTCCTCATCTGGGGTGTGATGCAAAGTGACATTGTTTGAGATGCAAATAGTGTAGAAACCCAGGCTGGGGGATGCAAAAATCTTTCCACCTGGCTTTGGTGCTAGCTCAATAACCACCAAAAAGAAAACCTTTTGATTTTAAAGTTGTCATTTTCTAGACTGTTTAATGTCAGGTGTGTTTTTCAACCATTTGTGGTTAACAGTGTTGATGATTAAAAATACACAACCTGCCAGCATTGAGGCTGTGTTTCTTTTTCACCTACAGGTCCAGCACAAGATGAGCCTTGTCTGTCTGGAGGAACAACATCCAAAGTTTATTCTTCCAAGTCCTCTTTTCAAAACATGGCTTCTTTCAGTCCCTGGGCCCATTGCACGGATGGATTTGTGAGCTGACATTGCCATCTGAGGCCTGGCTCAAAACCCCCATGTGCCATCATGTAGCCAACAGAAAGTCCATCAGACACGGCTGATTTCTGACTGCTACTTCCCCCACTGCAGCCAAACCGTGCAAGGCTCTGGCTTTCCCCAAGAACTCTCCGAACCATCGGAGCCCGCCAGGTCATTAGCGAAAACAGCCGGGAATTGGTTCACGGCCTCAGCTGCTGCCCAGCAAACGTCTCGCTTGCAGAAAATTCCACAAAAGTGGCAGGTTAGTTGGTGACTGCCATCCACTTAGCGTATATGTGGGTTCAAGTTATTCGTGTCAGCTGAACAGCCCGCTTGAATCCAGGGGATTATTCATGGAATATTCAGGGAACAAATGCATTTACACCAAATCCACGTGCCCAAGCTCAGGACTCAAATAAATCGGTCTTGAGTGATTAGAAATGGAATTATGGTCTGAATGCATGTCTGTGACATCTGTGATGGGTATATAGGAGTCAGCAAGGATTTGGCTCTTCAGGAAGTTTCTGGAACTAGCAGTCCACTTCCAAGGCTTTTGCTAAATTCTTGACAGTTTTGAAGGAAGTTAATTCATTGCTGCAGCTAAAACTTTCAGGAGAGACTCATGAGGCCATAAAGTGCATGACTGAGTAATTTAACTGGAGCTTGCGGTTAATGCATGCTTCTCCAGTAGCTGAAGGAAGAACAAGTAAGGGATTTCAGATTGGAAATACTGTGCAGGTATTTGGAGGCTCAGTGTCAAAGCCATTTCAGCAGGCTAATTCGCTTATTGCTCCTTCCTGGGTTTGTTTTTAGACACATGGGCTCATATTAATGTCGAATCCTCAGGCTTCGATTTTTTTTCTGTCCCAGAAGTACACGTACAAAGGTACATGATTTAAGAGTGTGAGACACAGTGTACTTAAAAGGACTTGAGTTTGCCTGGAGAGGCAGACACATACGCAAAACTTTAAGATTCACTGTGAAATCCCTTCTAATAAGGCCTCCTACTAAGTCTATCAAAACCAGCAGGAGCTTTTTCCATTGACTCTAATGGGCTTTGGAAAATGCCCTGTAACACAGCAGGGAGCACTTATCTACCAAAATATGCTTCCCTAAAGCAAACACCATGCTCTTTCTTGGAGATTAGATATGTGAGCAATCTAAGCGGCCCTTGGCGGCCCTTAATTCATGGTGCTCACTGTTTCCCTACTCCAATGGAGGAGCAGACGGGTTCTGCTGGGGAAGGGCTGCTGGAGGGACCAGGCTAGGGTTGCTTAGACAAGGGGCTGATGCCACATGGGAAGAGAGATGCTTGCAGGAAAACAGCCAGGGTAAGGAAGCTGCCCGATATCTTCCTACTTACCACTGACACTTCATTTTGATTAAATCCATTAGCTATGCAAGGAGAAAGTCAAGGCATTTTACACCAGGATGATGTGCATTTGGGAAATGCTGAGAACTGGAAAGAACTGGTGACTCCCCATGACCCTGGACTGGGTTGGTTTGTATTGCTGTAGCTATGATTCAGTCGTCTGCCACTTGCTAAAGTCAAAGCATGATTTCCAGCGGCGTTAAAGAACATAAGCAGCTTATGAAACACCCCTCCTTCCTATTTCCCCAGGAATAAACATCAACAGTCACATAACTTCTGTTGTTCTTTTGTACCTTCTTGTGGCTGAGCTAATTTAAGAGGTCGAGTTGAACACAGTAACTGTATCCACCTTTCCCTGAGATATGGACATCACTCTAGGAGCCAGACATTCAAAGCTATTTATAGACCCTGCCCAGGGAGAGGAGAAGGCAAGAGGCTTGTTTTAAAGGAAAACAGGCATGGGCAACCAGAAATATTTGGGAGAGCTCTGCTTCCTGCAAATTCCAGCCAACGCCAGCATGATTTTTTTTCACTGGAGCACTAAGAAAGCGGTTATCAAAGAGAAGGGCTTCTTTTTACGGCCTCTATCACACATACATCCCCCAAACTGCAGGGAGGTGAAGCAGTGGGAAATACATCCTGATAATTTGTTTGCAAAGTACCTTAGATTGACATAAATTTCTCCCCCGAGCCTAATGTTCCCAGAGCTTGTACAGCTGCCTGGCTATAAAATAAAAGGGAGATGCAAAGAGGAGCATTTTGGCTTCTGGCATGAGAACAGACGACACTGCTTAGCGTTCTGTTTCACGTGAGAACGAAAGGCCTAATCTTATGAACAGAGAGAACGAGGGGCTCTCAGAAACCCTCCTAATAAGATAGAGGAATTCCCACTTTAGGAGACTTCCCTTCCTGCCAGACAGACATAAAATACTTATATAGGTTGTGCTGCATAATGCTGCCGGGGCTTTTAATCCTCATAACTTGCGCCGCAAGTGCACATGATGCTTTTCCAGCCTGTATGGCACCATGGCTGCATCCCAAGGAGCCCAGGCTGATGCGAGCCCAGAGGGTGAGAGCAGGAGCCTGCGAATTGCCGGCAGAGGCAGCGGCTGGTGGGACAACAGTCTGCATGGGAAGCTGCAGGGGAAGGATTTGAAAGGGCAGAGGGGAGATGCTTGGCACGGGCTAGTTACAAGTGGAGGGAGAGGGCTTGAGAGGGAACATGGTGGTGAGCAGGAGAGGGGATTCGTCAGGAAAAGGGACTATAAAGAACAGTGGGGAGGAAGGGAAGGAGCAGAGCTGGGACCAGGTGAACAATGTGCTCAATGGAAGAGTGGAAGAGCAAGAGCCAAGGAAGGGATAGCCTGGGTGAATGCAGAGGGAGAAACAGGCATCTAACCCCGAGTCCCCTTAGGCACTGCTACAACCAGCAAGGAGTTGACTGGGAATGGCAGCATCCAAAAGATGTGAAATGCCAGCAGGCTGCATTTGAGTGAGTGGCCTTGGCAAAGAGCAGCCCTGGGATCCCCCATGTTCACAGGGGGTGAAGGGAGGGCATGCAGCCCGCTGCCCAGACCTGCGGGGCCAAGGGCATTGCGCTCTCGTGCAGGAAGACGCTAAGTAACCCACTAACAGCACAAAAGGAAACACGCCTTTTGCGAAAACAAAGTCATTGGGATTCTGGACTTCAAAGCTCCATGCTACGCCCAGTGCCGTTTGTTGCTGTATTCGTGGTGGCGGGGAGCCAGGTCCGAGAATTAAGAGGGGAAAAACTGCATTATCTTGTTCTGCTGAAAACCTGTGTCAGCGCTGCAAAGAGAGCACCCGAAAAGCTGGAGTCTGTAAGAGAGGGGAAAGACTGAGAGAGGTGAGTTTCCAAATGCATCAACGTCTCTTAGGGACATGAGTCCACTTTAAAAGCTGGCCTACATGAAACTTTGTTTTCCACATCAACACTTTTCAGAAAGTAATGAATTCACCTAGATGTGAGCGCTTAGTGCAGCAGCCCCCAAATACATTACAATTCTGCGCTGTGAGCTCCCAGGCTGCTGATACACCTCAGAAAATGGTACCTCAAAGCCATTCCGGGGTTTCACTGGAGCTGAACGCAGAGGAGGATAGTTCGGAGGGTAACAGTTGAAAAGGTGCACTTACAGAATGGATTTGTTGGGAGAGAAATTAGGAGTGCAGAATTGGTTGAATATTAAAAAAAAAGCCTGACTCACGTTCATAAATGAATAAAATAAAACTGTTGCCATTCTTAGGCTGACACTGTTCCCAGGGGTCTCAATGGGAGTGACATGGAAACATGCACCGATCTCAAAAGTTTATTAATGGTAGCATAAATTATTCATTTTCTCAAAATGCCTGCCTACAGACTGGCATTCAGGAGCTGATGACTGCAATGTTTAAATCAAGCAGTGAAGAAGCGAAGCACGGCTTTCGCAGAGGCCGAAGCCAATGTTTTTTGCCATGGCCGTGCAATGTGCTACGTGTGCTTTCACAGCGGGTTACCACGGCCCAGCTGATGCGCAGCAACTTGTTGAGCTGCAATGACTCACCCACGCGCCGGAGGGTTTTCGAATCATCGGTTGGGGCTGCGCATGTGGGAGCAAGGAAAGATGTAACTGTTCCCAGCTATCTGTCTGTCCACCCCTGTTTGGTCCGCGGCTGCAGAAAGGGTAGCGAGCCTCCTCTTTCAGCTGTGATTCATCTCCTGGGTATTAATTGCAGTTCGATATTAAGTCCACCGGTGCAGGGACCATGGCAGCTCGAGCAGCGTGGGGCTGGTTCTGCATCCTCACTGCCGGGCACTCACCCCTGGTGGTGGAGGATTCTCAGGACCCATAAATTGCGGCCTGGAGCCTTCAAACCTTACTTGGATTTCAGCTTAAATTGTTCTTAACTGATTTAAGCTGGTGTAAGACAGGCTAATAGGGAGCTAGATGGACATTTGCAGAGGTTGCACTCTCAGATGTGTGCTCATGTGAGCGGGGTCGATGAGCGACCGGGTACCAGCTGAGCACAGTGTCTCCTCCGGCACTGCTGACACAGGCAGCCACGGCAAGGTCCCAGCTGTGGCAACCGGCTGGGGAAGCAGCAAAAACATCCGAGGAGTGCTCTCAGCCCGTGTGCCGGGTTGCATTCGCTCCACGTTATCGCACGTCTGGTGCTCGCCGTGTCACTGTTAGCACAGGGGTGGCTGTCACACCACCACACACCCCTGGCCAAAGCCAGTGCCTGGGCGGGTACAGGCAGAGCTTGCAGGGGGGCAGCCAGTGAGCCCTCCTGCGCTGGGCCCAGGCACACACACGGCTAAAAAAAATCGGATTCATGGGAGTGGGGTGAGTCCCCCATTGGCCTTGGCGAGGCTGACTGCGGGAGGAACTTCTCTCTCTTTACTTATACCTCTGTGTAAGTAAAGGCTGCACAGTCTGGTGCTCGCTACTGAGGGTTCATCCCCATCTGTCCCCGGAAGGCAGGACCTGCTGGCTGCAGACTGGTACAAACTGTGTTAAAGGGACAACTCCAGATTGTTTTTTCCTCCTGTTTTCAGCCCTCTGATAGCCAAGGAGGAGCTAAGCTCCTTATTGTCTCTGAAATACCATCCCTTGTCCCAAGAGCCTTACATGGGAATTGCACGCCAGCTATTCCTAATTATTTATTTCTGGGCACTGCTCTCTCCTCCTGTAAATGAAAAAATGATCTGTCTGAAGATTGTGCGTGTGGTAATTTAAAGAAGCACATGAAAAAGAAAAGGTTAAAGACTGAAACCAAAACATCCTTTGGTGCCGCAGCTCCTCGAACAGCAGCGTGGGACCGACACAGCCTGGTGGAGGGGCTGTAAGGACCAGCGAGCCTCCCTCGCTCTGCACCATCCCTCATCCCGCCAGCCATTGCCACTCGACACCCCTGAGCTGGGAAAGCCCAAATGGCCCAGGCTCGAAGGCAGCCGAGGCTGGCAGCGTCCTGCGACCAGCCCCTGGCCAACTTGTCACCCCAGCGTGGTGGGACGTGAGGGTGGGCTCAGGGAAGGCGCAGCCGGGGACTCTGACTCACAGCTCTGACGGTTTTAGCTGTGAAGGTTTAAACGTCGCCACGAGGTTTTCGCGCCGGCAGGTTCTCCAGGGGAGGTGATAACCACTTAAATCAGCACAGCTAATGCCTCGAGAGCTCATGAGTCAGATGTGTGAGTAAATGTGAAAACACTCTGCGAGCAGAGCTCCTCTAATGGAAACACTCCCTCTTTCACACGCTTAGGAGATGATTATTTCTTAATAAAATTTAAATGAGCACCAGCCAAGGAATTTATTTGCCCGTGTGCTTGCTACTTCTCTTTCACACCTCTCTTCTCCTGCAGCTTTGCCCATGGTACAGATCTGGGTGGAATGGAGTAAGAAAGATAATTTTCTTAATGGAAATACGTGCTTTTTTTTTTTTGGCATGCTGTGGCTGCACTTGCACACTTTGCTTAGCAAGCAAGGGAGGAAGGAAGAGCTCTGGGGGCACTTGCAAGAAGAAAAGCACGTGAAGAGTTCCGAAGTAATAATGGCACCATCTTCTTCAGAGGAAAAGAGTTATATAGATCTTAGCTGAATACTTTAGGCTTCTACGTCCAAATTTATTTCCTTCTCCCCCAGTTCTCAGCTTTCCTTCTGGAGAGGGAAGAACTCTCGATGCTCAGAGCAGCTCTGCAGTTACCCTGCAGCTGGCAGTGGCGCGGCTGCATTGGTCACCACGGCACGGGCAGGCCCCGCACTGCCTCTGGGCGTGGGTGGGCGCGGGTATTTGCACCCTGGGAAAATGGGACAAGGACACGTATCTTTAAATGGTACTGGACTTTAGAGGCAGATTATTATGGGATCAGGGGAAAATGCTGTGCAAAACATAAGTGGAGTGGGTGCAAGAGGTGATGCAGAGAGCATGGAAATGACCCTCCCTGGAATAGCGCTGGCCGTGGCAGTCCCAACCCACCTTCCCGCTGCGTCTCTAAAACAAGGGGTCTCGTCTGGGTGACAAGCCTCCCGCCCGTATGGGCTGTGCTGAGCCCTGGCACCTCATCAGCCACAGCCATGTCGCAGGGTAAAAAGCCATCTCCAAAAGCATATTGGGGCTCCTAATGTCCCCCCAAGAGGGGCTGTGTGTGTCTGGTGTCCCCGCTGGGCTTGAATTCATGTTTATGCACCAATGCAAATCCCCATGGGAGTGACATGAGAGCTCTTCGCCGGCTTCCAGAGTGAAGCTACTCGTGTTATGAAGTTCTCAGTCGTGAAACTTCTCAAAAGCAAGACCCAGGCCTCCCCAAGCTAAATCCAGCCTTGCAGAAACCAGTCAATGGTGCGAGCACATGGCAAAATACTGTGCATCAGTATCTGGGTGTAGCTGGATTTAGGGATTAGCTGAGATCAGCTCCAGCGGCTTACTCCGGGGCGTTGGGGAGCCGTTTCTGTGAATGGTGCCTGTGAGAACCGTCTGAGAGTGACTCAGCCAGACAGCTTCACCACCTCTTCAGAAACGATCACACCTCATTTCCCTGCCCTGCCGTAACGCTGCGCTCGTCGCTGAAAGCAAAATTGTCCAGCTGAGGTGAATCGCAGCTGCATCGCCAGCCCCCGGCCACTCGGGACCATCCCTGCTTTGCATCGACTAGACTGATTGCTCTCATTTTTTACCCAAAGTAGGGCATGGAAATGGTCTTGGGGCCACCTGTGCTGTCTTTATCCAAGGTTGTGGGAGAGCACTGCAGGCTGGGAAGCGGCACTTCTGGGTG
This sequence comes from Larus michahellis, assembly GCF_964199755.1. NCBI lineage: Eukaryota > Metazoa > Chordata > Aves > Charadriiformes > Laridae > Larus > Larus michahellis. Next base: position 10,357,257 of record NC_133906.1, on the reverse strand, counting down.
TCACTGAGCCTGTGTTGACAGTGGGATAAGAGACAGACCAGCGCTGAGGGTGCTGAAGCAGTAATTTATCTTCCTGCCCTGGAAATCTTCCTTCAGGCCTTTTGTGGGTGTATGCCCAACCTTTCCTTTGAACAGCCGCTGTCCAAGGAACAGGAGAATCGCTTTTTTTCAGCTGGGCTATTTAAAGACTAGAGGGGCGAGAAGTCTGCTGTCTGTTTTTCTAACGCCAATGAGCTGAGGCTGCGGTGGTGATTTATGAGACGCTTTTCTTCTTCCACCCACGTGGTCTTTCTGTCCGCGTTTGTTTGCTCCTGGACACGTCGTTCTCACTGAGCTTTGGATCATTTTCAGCTTGGTTAAAGGTGTATCTCACCTATCCAGGAGGGGTTTTCATTGTGTCACGCTGTGGCCGTCATCTCTCACTGTCCTGGGAAAAAGAGCACGCAGTGAGCGTGCGCTGCAGGCAGCATCAGGCTTTGTTCTCCCTTTCAGCCTAAATTTTAACTTTTTTTTTCCCAATAGTCATGATTAAACAGATTAAAATCCTGTAGCCAATGAGTCCTTTACGGGCTATGGCCTGGGGACTTTAAGGTAGCGTGCTCTGTCTTTCCGGATCTCCTCCCAAGTGTCAAATACCAGGTGTAAAGACATGCAGGAGGCAAACTTTTAAGGTCCCTATGGACAGAGCACTTGCAGCCAGAACTACAAGGCTTCCTGAAAATGTACCAAGTGCCTGAGGATGTCAAACCATGGATGTCCTTCACTGTCGGTGAAGTGCAGTCACTGCTCGGCTAGGTCACTAGCGTGTCTTTATCACCCATGCCCAGCATTACCCTGGGCTCAGAGGAGACTCCCTAGGAGATAATTCGCAACTTCTGGGTAAATTGAGCTGCTTGAGACCTCAAGAGGATTTATGAGCGACTGCCAATCTTAGTGCAGGATCACTTCTATGTATATCACTGCTAATAGTTGTTACTTTAAGATCACGGAGTCTTCACAGCCTCCCCTCCCTGTCATCTTCCAAGTTAGAGCTGGTCGGGTGCAGCAAAAGGAACACCATGAGATGAGGCTACCATCAGCCTTATCCTGAGGACAAGTGTGGAAGCAGGCCTCAGTTTTCACTTTGTGAGTGCAAACCACCCCCTCCTGCCCCTGTGCAGCCTTCGCAGAGCATCCCTCGGTGGCTGGCGTTGCTGCCTTGCTTTGTGATGTCCTGTTCTGGGGCCACAGATCCCAAGGGAGAGCTGATGATGACCCAAGTCATCTGACCGTGTTAAAGCTTTGCAGCTTTTATCCCTTTACCCTCAAGTATTTCATGAGCAAATAGCATCCCCAGCTTTGTTTGCTAAAAGGGAGATGGCAGTGTCTGTCACGTCCCTTGCCAGCATGGAGAGCAGCATCACAAGTGAGACGTGAAAACTATCAGCAGAGGTGAGGTGGGGAATCTCCTTCAGCCCAGAGCAGAGATGTTAGTGCTTTTTTGCTCAGCTGCCTCCTGAGACGGTGTAACTGCTCTGTGCCGGGGAGTGTTCCTGCTTTCTCCGGGGAGAAGAAAGCCAGAGAAACACAATAAATGGAAAGCCTCAAGCTGTTGACATATGAAGGAAAATGGAAGCGGTACAAATTAACCACTGACTAATAGGACACTGTAACCATCTGCAAAGACAAGAAGGATGTACACAACTACAAGAAAAGGAAAGCAATTAGGAGAACATTAGGGGTATAGTTGAGAGAAATAGAATGACTAATTGAAGGAAAGTGTAAGCTGAATGTCAGGAAATAATTCCTAACTGTGAGCTGTGTGGGGCTGTGGAACAAGCTCATAAGAAGAATGGAAATGCTACTTCCTGAGCTGTTAAAACCTGAATCAAACACTCAAGGCCTGAACCTGCCATCGACCTGGCAATAAACCAGCTCCTGAGCCGGTTCCGCCTGAGCCTCTGGTCTTGTCACTGTTGTTTTAAAAGCAAAAATGATGTTAATGTCTATAAAAGACAGTTAAATTTCCACTCAGCCTTCACCACAGGAATCCTTCATTTCTTGAAGCTCCTGGTCAGACACAGACCTTTGGTTCCATAAAGCAGCAACGGAGGGATCTCAAACACTGATCGAGTGTGTTTGCCTTGCACCCTTCCTTCTCTTGAAGCTGAGCAAAAAGCTAAACAGCTTCAAATCCTTATTTTATCTTTATTGTCCACCCTGGAAGGCGCATTCATTTCCTGATTCATTTACTCCTGTGATCAGTGCCGTCTTGATCCCTTCAGTTGCCTCTCTAGGAAGCTACTGCCCGTCTGGGAGGGGTGGTTTGGTCTTTTCCAGCTCTGACGGTGCCCTGTGGAGCTGACCTCCGCTTGCCATTCCTTTCTCAATGTCCCCTGCGGTGCTGGCAGTGCCGCCTAGCCCCGGCGAGCACAGTGTGCCATAGGAACAGGAAAATGATGGCCTCTTGACAAAACTTGCTATTGTGAAATGCTAAGCTCCCGGGGGGAAGACAGTAACGTAATTGGTAATAAACAAAGGCAACCCAGCACAAGGAGTTTCTGTTGATCTTGATTTTTCTCCAGACTCTTGAGAAGGGCTGAACTTTAGCAGAGAAGAGGGATACAGCTCTCAGGAAAGCAGTTTGAGGAAAGTGGTCATCCCTGCCTGGCTCAGTGCAGTGTTAGGTGAAGGGGTGGTGTGGAGAAGACCTGAGAGCCGGCTAAAGGAGTGTTCATCGCCCAGTTTTCTCCATATATGCATCAAGAGGGCCGAGATCAGCGAAAAAACGTGGAGGAAACACAATGATGCTTGTGCTACCTGAATGCTTGATATCAAGAGATAAAAAACACCTATTAGGTCTTCCCTTCCATCCACTGACAAACACAGGACTGCTCTGCAAGTCTTGGCTGGTTTCTAAAGTTGCCAATAGTTTCCATCGGTCTCCTCAGTCTAGCAGACCACATTGGCAGGAAACTTCTCCAAAAATTCAGCCCTGGTCCTTGCTTTCTTTGCTGCACAGCCAGTGCATCACACATCCCAGTTTCCGAAAGATTTCTTGTACTGATTTGAAATCTTGGTGCAGGAAGAAGACGGACTGTTTCCCTGAGTGAAAATTCCCTCCCGGCCTGCTGAATACAGTCGCCTACGGGATGTTTAAATTCCGTATGGTGACTTCAGAGCAGTGGTAAAGGTTGACTGAGGAGTGTCCGAGAGGCACATACAGAGGTGTCACTGTACGTAGGACTGATTTACAAAGCACTGTGAATTTCCCAATGCTGCCAAAGTGGAGATGTAAATCAGCAGTGACAAGAGAGGCTCTCTTGGGAAGGTGTGTGTGAGCACAGGCACACACGGGGTCCTTTGACAATTACCCGGGGATAATTCCCGCCACACTCTGGTGAACTTTGCTCTGTTCACCACATGTCATAGAAAGAGGCAATTAATGTTACTTAACATTTGGCTGTTTTTCCCAGATTAGACGTTGTTGACTCATTTGGTAGCTGCACAGCTTCTTTGGAAAGGTTAAAGGTTTCCAATCACCCTGGGCAGAAACAGAAAAAGATCACTAACCCAATGGTGGACGTGGACCTCCTTCTGACCTTCAGCTGTAGTTCCTGCCAGGTCCCTCAAACCGCTTTTCTGTTATTATTCACATTTTCAATGCAGAGTAACTTTTTTATAACCTCAGAGTTTAAATTCGTTGTTTCTGATGTCACTGATTTATGGCATAACGTTGTAAAATTTAAATCGAGTTTTGAATAGAAAAGGCATAACTTAGGGGTATAAATGAGTCACAGATCTCATGAGTTCCAAACCAGGAATGTTACCCTGATAGAAAAAGAGCCCTTGACTGAGATGGTGAGGATGTGACAATGACATCCCGTTTTGCCTGCTACTAAGTCGACAGCACAGATGAAACAGCTACAAAGACTTTAGGTGAAAGTAACTTACATTCGTAGAAAACAGAGCATTTTTTAAAAAAGGAAGAAAAGCTCTGGCCTTTCTAAAGATCCTTTTGTACTTCTAAATCCCAAGTCATTTCAGAATGTGTTGTGTTAAGAGACCAGCCACGTGGAGACTGCGCGGGGCGCTATTAGATGCTACTCACGCAGCAGCAGCAACCGCACAGCACTGTACACCATTGCCGCCCGCTTCGCTGAGAAGGACCTCTGTGTTTCTTGAATCAACCATTCAAAAACGAGCCTCTGCCTGTGGCAAATTGCTAGCGAATGGCACGTGACGGATGTCTGTTCAACATCTTGTGCCCTGGGTGCTAAAAATATTCTTGGCACTCAATGCCAGTGCTCAGCACTTGACCCACCTCTGCCTGTGTCTCTGTGCCATGTCACCACCCGTCTGGGTATGGTTTTTCACTACAGTGGACGGGGACCATGCTGAGCTCACCAAAGAGCTGAGCCCTTAATAAATGACAGATTGTTATGCTTAGGTGGCCTTGAACCTTCTGTCCTCTTGAAATCTGTAGTGCGTCCCATCTTGATAGCCAAGAATAAGGCTAAAGCCCTTCACAAACACACTTGCAGAGCAGAGCAAACAGCTCTTCAGCAGGAAGTAGGTTATCTGCCCAGCTGATCTTTCAACAGGCTCTTCTGTCTAAACCAGCCATCTCTCTGGGCTTCCCCTTGGGAGCAGCCGTGGTGATTTGGCCAAGGATAGTCCACCTCTACCTCATGGCGTCACAGAAACAGCACTTCCAACCAGAGCTCCCAGGTGATGAATTGTGGCCTGCTCCTCCCTCTTGTCCTAAATTCAGCTAATATAGAGGTATAACTGGATCCATTGACTCATTAGCGTAAGTGAATCTGTAGAGAAAGGCTGTGTGCCCTGCAACAGTCTTCTGGGGGATGAAGACCTCCCTGACCATGGCCAAGGCTGTAGGACAGTGCTGGCTTGCCGCTGTCTCTGTTTTCTACGCCACTGACACTTTTGTGAAGCCGTTGCTTCAGTTAGCACCTCAACTTGAGCTTGGTATCGACATTTCATTTGCAGCAGGAGAAGCTGTTGAGCAGAGGGACAGCTCAAGAGAGCTGCAGGTCCTGGCATACATGTCTCCCTGCACAGAGCCAATCTCTGCAAGGACCCATCTTCGGCCTTACCTCAGAAATCCTTGCTTCCCATTTCTGAAACACTGCAGTTATTCCAAATTCCTTCTCCCCTCCTTTCTGCCCCAGCTGCAACCTTCCTGGCATTGTATCTGTGACTGGAAGCACTGTTCCTGGAAAGGTCTCACTGGAGTCATCGAGGGACTGATTTTCATGTCTCATGTGGGCACCAGTACCAGAGAAACTGCTGGCTGGACTATCTGTCCAGCTGCTCTGTTGCCATAATTGTGTGTATCTGTTCAAAAATCACATGGCCCTATCTGCTGGCGCTCAGTCACTAAAAGAAAAATAAATGCTAAATTTGCAGTCTACTATTTTTGCCTCCAAATGCTTTTACATTGTAGTTCAATCTCTGTGTACCCTCTTCTCAGCAAGGCAACAGTGCTTCACTCTCACAGCTGAGACTCAGTACCGTGACCCTCAGGAACGCAGAGGGGGATCCCTGGGAGCCTTGCCCCGGGCAGCCCGTGGTTGTGCCGTCATTAGCCACCAGCTCGGCGCGGTGCCGAGCTCAGAGCGGGACCTGGCTGGGTCCGAGCGTGCTGTGCTGAGCTACCCAGCGTGCGAGACACCGTGTTTGTGCCAGCTGAGGGAGGACGGATGATAACTGATAGAGCAGAGAGTTTACCAGCATAAACACAGCCCCACTTCTCAGCATTGGGAACAAACTTAGGTTGGCAGCGTGAATCTGTGCCGGTTCAGGGATCTGCAGCATGAGGGTCTCAAACCTGGCTGAGCACCCTAAAACTGCATTGAGCTCTTGAATCCATGGTCTCATGTTAGCAAAGCGTAGCCATATCTAGAAGTTACCTTTGGGCTCTCACTGATCTCTTTGACAGTGTCTTGTGAAGCAGCCAGTCACCGCCTCTCATGACCGCGTGACGCAGCGGCAGCAGGGGCAGCTGTGGGTATCCCTGTTCCTGCCTCCCACGGCTCATGGGTCAAAGTGACGAGGGTCAAAGTCCCGGATGGGCTGCAGGTGGACTCTGAATTCCTGAGTGTTTCAGCCTCCCTGACCTTGCACTGAAGTTTAGGTGGAGACTGCAGCCTATGTTGAGCTACGGTCTATTCCTTGGTTTTCATCTGGTTTCTCTCAGGAAAAGATAAAGGTGGTGGTAGCAGCTCTCATGCTATAGTTTTCTGAGCTCCAGCAGCCCAGCCTGGGAAATACATGAACCTTTAGCCGCTTTGCCTCTGTTTCTTCCTCTAAAAATGAATTAAAGTCACAGTGACGAACCTACTTCACCAATGCTGGACTCTGGCCAGGGCTTGGACATGTGGCTGCTCAGTTATTTTTGGCTTGGAATCCCCTATCATTTTCTATCATGGTTCCTCAGCCAAAACACTGCATTTCAACAGCAAGATAAATGCAAACATGAACTGGAAAAGGTCTACCTAATCTTGTCATCATCTGTTAACTCTGCGATGTGAATGGCTTGACATATGATACTTGTGCACAATATTTTATCCAAAGTGTGGATTCCTGTGCTTACAGATGCTGTTTATCAACTTCCCCGAGGAGTCCCTTGTGAGTACAGGGACACACTCTGCTCTGAGACACACCAGGATATGTCTGAAATACTTTAGTTGTCTGTAGTAGCATAACCGGATTTTTATCAATGTAACTGAGACAAGATTCTGTCCAACATGTTCTAATAAAAACAAGAGTCTGCCCTGGGAACAAAGAGCATGTTTTTCCAGCTCACTCAGCACCGAAGAGCTGAAAACAAGATGGTGCTGCTTACAGACTCATGGAGGTGCTAATATTCCTCATGCCTTTCACGTTACAGCCACAGGGCTACACGAGGCTGTCGATGTCTTCAGGGATGGAGGTTTTGCATGGAGGTGAACTTTGGTACTGATGGACTCTGTAACTGCTTGACGAAATACGTAGCAGGGGCAGGAGGTCAGTGAATAGGGGTTTTGTTGTGTGTACTGACACCCATGGCACTGCAATAACTGAGTGCCTGCACAGTTACATGCTACGACTTCTAGCCTGTGATGGTGTTGGCAATGCCAGTTATATTGTCTTTTATGTCCCTGGATCAAGAGGGGGCAAAGGTGGCACGTTGGCTGTACAATACTTTATGGCTGATGGTGAATACATCACTTGTTAGCTACTCTAGTTCTGATAAAATCCTCTGCTGTTGCTTCCTGATATTTTGTAATCATATAGAATCACAGAATGGTTTGGGTTGGAAGGGACCTTAAAGATTACCTAGCTCCAACCCCCCTGCCATGGGCAGGGACACCTCCCACTAGACCAGGCTGCTCAAAGCCCCATCCAGTCTGGCCTTGAACACCTCCAGGGATGGGGCTTCCACCACCTCTCTGGGCAACCTGTTCCAGTGTCTCACCACCCTCAGTGGTAATAACCACTTCAACAAAAATGAACCGTCATTAAATCCGCAAAACACGTGGCGGGAGCATGGTCAGGTTTTTTCTGCCAGCAGCGGACCTGAGTGATGTGAAACCAAAGTAAACTGAAATGCAGAGCAAAACACACAACAGCACAGAGCTCGTGTGAACGTGTCTCCTCCTTCTAGACACGGATTACCAAGCAAGTGCCTCCCTGATCCACAGCACATGTAGGGAGAGACCAAACGGCAGGCGCCTGACTCCCCCGCTGATGGGACCAGAGAGGTCTGTCTTTGTTTCTTCTGAGAACATCTAGTTCTTCTCTGGAATGATCCTACGTTATAAGTGAAGTTTGGAGATCTTATTATTTCTGGTGTGTCCCCTCTGCTCATGTCTGTGATTTGGATGCAACCTCTGGCTCGGGAAGGCCTTCAGCTGCAGATTGCCAGAACTGGGAGTGCCTCTCACGGAAGGGTTCGTGCAAGTTTTGTTCTGCTGCTTATTATCTCTCCCCTGATCATCCCCAGTTGGTCACAGCTGGAGGCAGAATACTGGTCAAGCTGGACTTTTGCTCTGAGCAGTTCAGCTTTTCTTGTGTTTTCCTAAGAGATGCTTAATTTTCCTCAGGAAAAAAATTGTCTTTTAGTGAGCCCACGTGGAGGCTGTTTGACAAAGCAGAGCCTGGGTTTTTTCTTTCGGGGCAGGCAACATATGGAGGACAAGGGGAGACCATGCGGCTGGTGGATGAGAAAGCAGAGGGGACCTCAAGGGTGGTACGTCCATTCCTGAAAGGTGTGAGGAACTTCTCAAAGATTTGATGGCTTGCCCACTATTACTATCTTATCAACTAATGCTGAGCTTCAGCAAATTTTTCCCCACCGACACACTTGTCCAGCCATCTTGAATTCCTTCTCTGAGGACTGGCAAGTTTCACCTTAGGGATGGAGAAAGATCAAGAAGAGCATGAAGATGCTGTGGAAGCAACAGTTTGTTCGCAGAGGTGTGTGACCCAGCCACCCTTCCACTGCTGAGTGCCCACAGGGCAGGGAGGACAAAAACCTCTGGGATTTGCCGTCCAGTGTGTCAATGATAAAGGATTCACTTCTGCTGGTGTTAAACCTGCTCAGTGGAAATTATGTCCCCATATTATGGTGGCTTCTATCACGACAGAGATGCTATGAGACCTCTCTCATTTAGCACATTGTCTTTAGCCTTTCATTTGCCGTGTAGGCAAGTGTCCAGTTAGGAATGAGGTGGGAGGCACACTGAGAGTCCCCCTGTACAAATCCCTTGGGATGCCTCCAGATAAAGGGAAGCCAATTGAGCTCAGAGGGAAGCAAAATATAACCCCGCATTGCAATTACTGAGCTCCAGGCGTGACCTCTATCCTGATCTACATATCTGTGGAAAGTTGGTGGTCAGCCCTTGGTATCTTCTACTGTGGGAAGACTGTGGGGTCACAGCCGAATGGGACATCCCGAGGGGCAGTTCAGCGGATGCTTGCATACTCCACTGCCTGAAATGGCCTACCCGTCCCTGTCCTCTGTGACCGCCCTGCCACCACCCACTGTTCCTCTTCTTCTTGGAAAGCAAGTACCTTGTTGTGGGAGCGGGGCAGGGGAGATGACGGCTTTATTGCTTGAAACTCTTAAGTGCTGCATCCTGCTTCACGTAGTAAAAACTGGTTTGCCCTTTTCCAGAGCTGCTTCATACGCTTTCGGGTTCACAGCAGTTCAACCTCATCAGGTCAAAGGCGGCTCAGTGCTTACGTGCAAAGTTGTTTCATAGTGGGAACACCAGCAGAAATTCAAGGGGATGGACTGACAGCCAGTCGAGATCAATATGGACTGTGCTGGGAGAGCGGGGAAAACTACAAGGAGGAAATTAACGTTGCATGGGAGGTGATGGACAGAGAGGCTGGAAGGCTCATGAGCTGGGGGAAACGGTGCTATAGTGTAGGGAAAGAGAGTAGTGGGACCGCTTGTACTCCAGCCCTCCAGTTTACAGGTGTGTTGCAATACTGGTGATGCTGATCTTGCGGATAGTGGCTGACGTGGGAAAACACCCAGCAAATTATCAGAACGTGCAGGCTTGAGCTAGACTGGGGTGTGAATACAGACATTTCTGGTGTGGATATCCAGGTGATATGGTCACGAATAGGAACGTACGTTCATTGTCTACCTATTGCTGATGGCATACGCATGCTGACATTGCCTTGGTACCATTTAATGCCAAGGCACACACGTCATATTCTAATTCTAATTAGTGAGTTCTAATTCAGATCTAAACCAAAAACCCCTGCCAAGCCAAATTTTATTTGCATGGTCTTTCTGCTCATTCCCCTTTTAATGCCAAAAACCACTGGATACCACCCAACCCATTTGAAATAAAAAAATACAAAGATTTTTCTGTTTCATCACTGCATCATTGGGTCTCCAGGATCTACACAAGTTTCTGCTTTTAAGACGTGAAAGAATGTCTTTCTGACATTTCCAGAGTACATTATTCACTGTTGCACCAGACATTCAAGTGGTAACGTGGCAATGAAGTGTTCTGGTCCTGTTCCCGGCAGTGACACTACTCTGAAGCAATCCACTCAAAACTATTCTCCTGATCCAGTTCTCCCACCTGGACAGCATGTTGATAAGCCGGGGGACTGCGATGATGAATTGATTCTCTTTGGAGGTTTCCCTGTGGAACCGAATCATTGCATGACAGATTCCTGAGGTCAGGGGGCTGTGAAAAAGCCTGCAATCTCATAAAACATGGCCAATGTCTCTGACAAATGGCCAGATCCTGCTGTCCTGTTCTGACAGCAGCAAATGAAAACAAATGCAAAGGCTAATGCCTGGAAGAGCGTGTTACCCTGGGCATGGTGGAGTGCTCTTGCTCTTTTCCTGCTTGGACTGGAACGGTGTCAAGCTGACAGTACTTCTCTGCCTGGTTCAGTGCCTTCAAAGCCTGCTGGTATTTCCTTTGAGTCATCTTGGTAAGGAGCTGATAAGGCCGGGCCAAGGCTGCGGAGTGCAGGTGTCTCCAGGGCACTGTCACTAGGAGCCCACCTGGGCATGAATCAGGGCTGGAGCTTCGGCTCTCGTTCCTGCTGTGTACAAACATGCTTCTATGTGTTTGGGCTCCTTTTTGATCAGAGGGCTGGAGCCCCTCTGCTATGAGGACAGGCTGAGAGAGTTGGGGTTGTTCAGCCTGGAGAAGAGAAGGCTTCAGGGAGAACTTAGAGCCCCTTCCAGTGCCTAAAGGGGGCTACAGGAGAGATGAGGAGAGACTCTTTGTGAGGGAGTGGAGCAATAGGATGAGGGGTAATGGTTTTAAACTGAAAGAGGAGAGATTTAGATTAGATGTTAGGAAGAAAGCCTTTACTGTGAGGGTGGTGAGACACTGGAACAGGTTGCCCAGAGAAGCTGCGGCTGCCCCATCCCTGGAGGTGTTCAAGGCCAGGTTGGACGGGGCTTTGAGCAGCCTGGTCTGGTGGGAGGTGTCCCTGCCCGGGGCAGGGGGTTGGAACAAGATGATCTTTAAGGTCCCTTCCAACTCAAACCATTCTGTGATTCTATGATCCTTTTGGGCAAAGCTCTGTAGAAAAAGTCACGCCAACAGGAACCAGTTGAAGAACAGACCTCTTATGGTGGATGAGGGTGAGGATGTTCCAAGACCCATATCCCAAAGCTTTTCAAACTTCCTCAAGCCCCTCCATGATGTTTCATGCTTCAAGATTGGGTCTGAGGCACATTTCTAACCCTATGAAGATGTGGGAGCCCAAGCATTCTCTGAGCATGCCCATGGGGGTCCTGTCAGAGGAACACTGAGTGCTCCACGTGCAGGTTTTCCAGGAGCACAGGCACCGCACAGGCACCCTGCAGCAATCCAGCAGCAGTGGAGCGTGTAGCCAGGACCTCTATCAAAGAGCAAGCTGCGGTAATATAAGTCTATATGAATGGAAACTTTCTTCCAGGGATGGGCAAAATTTGGAAGTACATCCTATTTTTAGAGTCAGTCTCAAATTTTTAACCCAAACACTGGGGAAATACTCTGGGCCAGGACAACCTTCTGTGATTGTTTTGGTGCCTGGTTTTGGGAATTAATTTCTCATTCCCCATCCTGGGCCTGCCTGTGGCACCTCGTCCTCACAAACAGACACGTTTGAGCTGAACTCATTGGGCATTCAGGATGGGATTTATTAGGATTTTCGCAGAGAGCAGACCAGACCAAGAAGCAGCCTGAACCATCACTGCCTCCTCTCAGCTGCATATGAAAGTACTGTTTCCGAAGGCCAAGATGCCCAGAGGCTCTGACTGACCACCTGCACAATAAAAAGTCAGAATAATCTCAGCTGGACGCTGCAATGCGCTGCAATTCCTTGCCAATGCAAAGAAACCCTGAAAATCAAAAGACTGCAATTTGTTCTTTTCCTTTTTTTTTTTTTTTTAAACTCTCAAAATCACTCATCCTTGCCAAGCTCTAGCTATAAAACGGTTTTATTTCAAGCCTGCCCAGCAGCTCTCAAATCCTGAGTATTCCTTGTGGCTGACTCTTGCTGAGCTGTTGGTGTGTGGCGCCGCTGGAGTCCGCAAAGCTGCCGTCCTCGGGGAGGCGCTGGGACCACCGCAGGGTCGGGAAGGCTGCTAAACACCGACTCCTGAACAGGCTTGGCTTTGCCGCCGGCTTCGGTGCCAGCAGTGTAAGGCCAAAGCTGCTTGGAAAATCCCACCGCCAAAGCGGAACGTGGTAAGCAGCATATGAAGGCCTGCCACCCGGCTGATTCACCTTTAAGGACCTTTTAAGCCGATTGAGTGGTCCCTGTCTGAACAAGTCAGTGTACATGTGCACAACGCCATTATAAAGCTTTTGAGTCGTATCCCTGTGCCTAAATCGTGCTCTGATTTTGCGGAATTTCATCGTTTTTGCAGCGAGAGACACACTTTGTGCTGTGATAAACGTAGCAGGGATGGAGCTATGACTTTGCTTTTTAGCAAAGGGTTAGTTAAAAGAGATACGGGGAAGCTGGAAGAGCGACAGCTTCCAAGGCACTCATGCAGAAGGCCGGATGGGGTCATTTCCACCAGTCACTTCCAACTTTCCCTGTGATTCCCCGAAGTTCTTCCAAGACAAACAAAGCCCTGTTTGCCGAGGCTTTCCCAATCCTCCCTCTGACACAAGAACTCTCTTTAGTGGAGACAAATTCCCCAAAGCTGTTTGCAGCAACTGCTGCCTAATGACTATCGTGCTGCTGGTTCCTTACAGATTACTTCAAGATGCTGAGAGATCCAGCCTGTCTCATCCAATTGGCTTCACTTTGGATGCCTACGAGAGATGAAGTTGAACAAAATAAATGTAAACCAAAGCAAACCTCTGATGCACGCTGCTGAGGAATACCGCTTGTCATGTAAAGGTCAAGTGCTGTCAGACGGCTGCTAAATTACAGCGTTTTCCTTCTTCGCCAGTCTGGGAAACAAACTGAAACAACGGGGCAGACCTGCAGTTGGAAGAGAAGCAGATTCGACGTGGGGCTGGAGTGGGGTGTATCTTCCCCACCAGCAATGGGTGCTGGGGCAGCCCACCACCTCCCCGGCAGTGGGAGAAAACCTTCTTTAAGGGCACACACAGAGCAGCTGGGAAACGGGACTTGGCGGCTCTGCTCTGCTACTGATCTCCTGCATGTCCCTGAGCAACTCACTCAACCTTTCCATACTTCATCTTCTCTTGGATTAAAAAAAAAGAGAATTAACACCATTTCTCTGCTCCTGCAGGGAGCAGTGAGGACAAGGACCTTTAGAGGTGGCTCATATGCTTTGGCCCACAGGGCCTTTTAAGTCCTGTATATAGACATGAATTCAAATTCACATGTCAAACATTTCACATGGTGCCAAGCAAAGAGATAAAGATTTGCGTTTGCTATGGAGAGGTCACCACAAAACTATGTATCGTTCTGAATTGTGCCAGAAGTTCTCTTCAGTTTTATTTCCGCAGCGAGGGGCTCCGTTAACGTCAGCGTGTACAAACTTTAAAGAATCTTCAGACTTTCTGCAGCAGGCTGGGAGGCTTGCAACAAAATCACGGGATGAGGCTGATGCTGTCTAGCATGCTGGCCAAATGTGCTGTACAAACCCCGGAGCTTTCTGCACGTTCCAACCGTATCCAAACTAGGTTAAAATGTTCAAAACCTAAGAGACATGGTGACAGGCGCTGTACTAGGAATGATGTCCTGCAGCATCAGTGGAACATCCATTTTGCACAAGGAACCAGGTATTCCCAGGTTTCAGCACCAAATAACAGAGGAGAAAACCTGCGGAAGCTCCTTGTTTGTCTCTGTGGTTTCAGTCTTAATAACCCTGTTGTAGCTCCTGTCATAACCACTGGTACCTGTTCTCACCTTTCCCATATGATGTATAAAGGTCCTTGACACTGAACTGACGCTTGAATTCACTTTCTTATAATCTGAATAGTTACAAAGTCTTATCTTGCTATTCGTCTAATTTGCCTTCAGCTGAAAGAAAAAGAAAATCGAGAAAGCACCTCTCAGGAGAAAGAATATTCTCTGGAGGCACTTGAAGAAGAGTATCAAAGAGGCATTCAGAAATCTGAACAAACTTTTACCTCCATAGATAGTACAAAACCTTACTTCATGCGCACTGGATGCCTGAAACAGGAGGAAACAGTCATGTTTCTGTGTTTTGTTCACAAAACTGTTTCCATCTCCTTTAATGTGGGCTTTGTGGACAGAGGAGGTCAGCACTAATAATCTTCATCTACATGTCAGTCAGATACCGTCTTATCACAACCAGCCATCAGTAATGCAGCACTTAATCTTGCCTTTACATGGAAAATAAACCTATTTTTGCCATATAGAATAGAATTTATCTTAGTACTCCTGTTTTAACCTTCCTCTGGTTTGTGTCTAAAGTAGGAAGTACACAATTTTTATGGACTTACCTTTCAGATAATGAAATATTGCTCCTGGCACTTAGAAACCCATTCAGTTTTGCTTTTCTTGCTGCAAACAAGAAGTGATAACATGCCCACCGTAGCTGACTTTATTCTTTTATGTTAAGTGCTTTGTCTTCTCCAGGAACAGTAGGGATGCATTTGAAAGGTCCTTTCCTTGCATTTTGCAAAACACAGCTCTCCTCATTACCTGTAACAGCAGCTAGCATTCCCACGTGCTAATCCAAGTTATAACTTTTAAATGTTCTATGATTTAAAATGCAAGGAGCAATTTCTCAGTACAATATACAGCCACAAGCTCATTTCAGTGCTTGCAAATACAAAGTTTCACTGGATGCAGAATATAGATTTCATGTTGTTTTCTTATTAAAACAGTTTTGGACTGTGGGCCTTAATACCCTATATGGTCAGATATGAAGACAATTCACTACTAGGAGCACTGCCAGCTAATGTCCTAATCGTTCCTCCAGTGCAGCATATTGCATCCCTTGAAGATGGAGTACGGTATGGAAATCCAAGAGGATGAGTTGAATTTCAGACCCTCTACCCTGAGGATGTAAGGAGCTTCAAATACAGCCCTGAGTTATACTGACTGTAGAGCCAAGTCGAGCTCCCCTGTGATGTGGGATTTTATGAACATCCCTAGAGACTGACTAGAAAGATGACTTCTCATCCATGACAAGTAATAGGATCCAAGATGGATGACCTTTACTGAGGTGGAGAGAACACAAGGTTCATCCATATGAAATGCCAAAAACATGAGCTGTGGAACAGGCAAACAGAAGCTTGAATGGCTTATAATTTTAGGTGTTGACTGGGCACTAACAAATTAATCCAATTATTAGACAACCCTGGCTTGTCAACATCGCAAAAATTCCCTCTAATTGCACATTGCTTCTTTCCTTCATTCCACCTTTTCCTCTGCCTGCGTCTGCTTTGGCTTCAAGCACTGAAGAAGAGTCAGGTGAAAGCTGAGATGAGGGCACCAGCACAGGACATCCTCGTTCCCAGCGTGGAGGCCCTGCTGCCGCTAGAACTGCCCACTGCAACTTGGACATGCCCAAACGCGTGGGACTGCAGTTTGTTTGCATCATTGATGTGGTAGCTCTTCATCAACCAGCCTCTTCCAGAGAAGTTTATGTCAGTCACGGAGCACTGGGGAGAGAAGCCATAAGCAAAACCCCATCATTTTTAAAACAAGTCATCAAGCACAACTACATTGTCCCACGGGGGCCTCCAGATTATGCACAGGCACGTGCACATCCCTCCAGCATGTCCAGAGCCTGCCTGGTAAACACCGGTGCGTGATATGAGAGCTCCCAAAGTTTTGGCTTGCATCCCTGCTGTGCTATGTGTGTCCTCCATGGTGACATGTGTCTCCAGTACACTGGGTCCCTGCTCTGGCTTGCGTGCGTTTAGAGACAGAGACAAATGATGGAGCCTATGACAGAGTGGAGGAAAATAAATGAACCTTCAGGAAGAAGAAACTCCCCCCCCCGAGAAAAAAAATAAAGTGGTGCTCCTATCTTGGAATTAGGTGAAAATATTTCTTCAGCAGCTATTTAGCTTCTTTCCTCTTTCTTTGTCTACTCCACTAGCATGTTTTAAAGTTAATTACAATATTCAATAGCCTGTTGACAGCATGTCAGCAAGACTCTAGAAGGGACTCAGCAGAGGGTCTCTGGTCCATACTGAGGACAATTTTACAAGTGCTTCCCTTCTCTCCTGAAGCACTGCAGGGATAATAGAAGATCTGTCCTCCCTATGCTGCTGCTAGAGACGGTGCATTACAATTTTACTTCACATCAGCAGTTCTGAGTCATCTCCACGCACAGAGGCTTTCCTTGTTGAATAGAGGAGGTTCATTAGCGCACACGGCAGCGACTCCAGCCCAGCCACCCAAGCTGTGGTGCTTAACACCCTCAATCACCTGACTTGCCGCTTCAGATAGATAAATTACTGGAACTCTACATTAATAAAACCAGTGCTCACTCTTGGGTGGACTCCTCATTTTCCTAAATCTTGTCTCTTCACATTCCAAATCCTGGGTACTCTGAAAGCCATTACTTCCAATAAAGGCCCTTTAGGGCAACTGACTGCTTTATTTAGTTCTCCTCTGCTGTCCTGAACTATATGAGCAGAAGGCGTTTTAACCAGTATCTCCCAGCTATGCTAAGCATGGTGCAAAGGGAGGTGCAGGGAGCAGCAACCAGACACTGAGTTGTCGCATGTTAATTTGGGTGCAGGCAGATACGCATTTGCTTACATTAAAGCATCAAGACATGAAGAAGTGGTGGATGAGTGAACTGGGAGAGAGCCCCAGTTGCTGGCCTGAAGCTCTCTCCCTTCCTGTCACCCTTCCTATTTTTGTCAGGGTTTTTCCTTCGCAATTTGATAATGAAACCTCTTTGTGTGAGTAAGTGGGCAGCAGCCCCACCACATGGCCCTTGCAAGGTGGTAGACAAACAGCAGATGGAGGGAGCAGAGAAGAAAATATTTCTTCCTGGGGAAAAATGCTAAGAACGCAGGAAATCCCACCAGCAGTACTGCAGACTCATAGTAGCCTTCACCAAAACCATCGGGTTTCATCTCTTCCTGATCCTGGCAAAGCCCATGCTGAAGAGGCTTCAGCACAAGAACAAAACAGCCCCCACATACGCATGGCTTTGCCCTTTGTCTCTGTCCTTTCCCTGCTGTACCAGACCTTAGTCCCAGCTCATGATGGCATTTATGAAGGACATTGACCTACTCAATTCCTCCCTTGAAAGACCTACAACGCTGCTGTGCCAAACCACAACTAAAAGCAATCTTTGAAAAAAAAACCAGATAAAAAATCCCTCCCTAATCCTTCTGTCTTGGCAGAACTTAAAAACATGCTTTAACGCATGAGTAAGTCCTCAGACATCTCCATGCATCCTATTTTTCTCCCAGCCACCAGTATGATGATCAGAAACCTGTCTGTTCTGCACTGTGCAGCGCTTCAAGACCTGGGACTGTGCTTTGCTATGGCCTGCCAGGAGCCCGGGGATGGTCCCTGGGTGTCACCCCTGCACGTATGGGACATTGCATGGTTGTCATCTCCTCCCTTTGGGCCACCAGCTGACAAGCACTGATCACAGTGGCACCAAAAGGGCTTTAATTCCTCCTGGGGCTTTACAAACTGCTGTGCCAGGTGAAAATGTGCTTGAGAGGCGCGTCCGAAGCTGAGGTTTCCTTGTCTGCTATCAGATCTTCTGCTCTGCAGAGATAAAGGATGCTGCCAGCATGTTCTTCTCCCCATGACTGGCTCTTAGTGTGTCTGACAAGTCTCACTGAAACTAAAGGCCAACTAAAAGTAGTCTTTGAGAGAGGCAAATGAGGCTCGTTGCCTTCTGCTGTCAGCTGGCAGCAATGGGCTGAGCTGTTGATGATTCAGCTCTGCAGTTACTGCTACAGCCTTTTCTTCTCTTGTTTTCCCAGGAGAGCCCCCCTGACCCAGCAGAGCAAGTGATCACCCTGCCTCGAACAACTGCACAAATGGGAGCTGTCAGCAACATCTCCGACCATCAAGGAACCCTGACAGTCAATATGCCTTTAAGAAACCCGTGATTTATAATTTGCAACAGGAGATACACGCTCTGGGGTGAAGGATCCAAGGCTAACAATGCTGTGTCCTTATCAGCAGCCACATTTGCTGGGGAGTGGTCCAAAACCAACTGACGCAAGGCTCCTTCTCTGAAGTGCTTTGTCCTATTCCCAGGTGAAGTACGCTTGCATCCAGTAAAATCCTTTGAGCTTTATCAGTGGGTGTATATATAGATGTGGGTAAGAAAACGATGATGGACACAGTGGCCAAAAAAAAAAAAGAAAATTCCTATAAGGCTCCTGCTTTCCTTATTCCAAATCGATATGTTATGTGGCAGATGGCTAGCAATACTTGAGCTGTGGTATTAACTGTAATAACCACATAAAGCATCCACTTCCCTAGCCACCATCCTAGAAGAAGTAGTGGATAGCTACTATCAATTTTCCAGTAACAGCAGAGATAGAAGTCGCCAGAGATGAACAGACCCTTTATAGATGAAGAACAGATGATTTGGCTCCACTGACAACCCAGATAAGAAATTCAGTAGTGCTTCCACCAGTAGAACGGAGGGAACTATAACAGCCCCGTTAAATATGAGACACACTGCATGGCCACCCTCACTGCTCGGCTACCTTTTTTTCTTAAAGGGTTGGGCTATTTAGTTGTAATTAGTATTTATGTAATGAATAGCTAAGCAACAAGCTTGTTTTTCATTTAGCCAACGCTAAACAGCTATCATGTACTTTTATTTTGTGAAGTAAATATATCAGTGGAAAGTAGGTGAGTAAAAAGAAGATTTTGCCTTTATAGGATAGAGAGGACACTGCACACGGAGTGAAAATTGTTTGAAGATGCTTTGGAGGTCACGTGGTGCCATTACATTCTTGGGTCTAATCTAAGGGCATCAATGAAACAATTTGAAACAATACTCCAGGAAAAGGTCTGCATTTGAGGAAATCCAGACCCTAGCAGGACTCTGCTGTAGTCCTGATAATGGACTTGAATGTGCAGGAGAGGGGCCTGAGAAGCGGCCAGGAGGGAGATGGTGCAGCCATGTCAAGGACAAGGCGGAGGCGTTTCAGACTGTGCTCAGCTACACTTTTGCCTCCTGTTTTGCCTTTTTGGGGTTCAATATGAGGCATTTGCTTCCTGACACGGGCTCCCCTTTGAACGATGTGAACAGGCATGGAAAAGTCAAGAGCTGGGTCTCATGCGGCTGGGCCAGACGTCTTCGTTCCTCCCCCCACGGCAAAGCTCCTGTGAACTGGGGTCTCCTACATCTCTCACAAAAGCTGATGACTTCACTCATAATGATAATAATAACACAGACTGTGAGGGTTGTTTAGTTAATGGGCTTCAAATTCTTGGGGGAAAAGAAAGGTTTGGTGACTTGGCTGGCGGTATGAGTGATGGAGCCAGGACCCATGACCTCCTGGTCCCACACTCGGTCTGAAGGAGAAGGTTGTTACTCTTGGCACCACAGACTGGTGAAAAGCAGCCGCTCTGTGTGCTCTGGACTGCTTTACCTGCTGCAATAAACCGTCCACATCCACCCTGGCTGGGAAATACCACTGCCGAAGTCAAGTTGCTAGCAGGTGAAGGGGCGGGGGGGTGCCGTTTATTTTAGTTTAGTTTATTTAAAGCCTCATAATTACTTTTCACAGGGCTATATTCATTATTATTTATTTTGGACTTCAAGCAGGATTTTCCCTTTTAAAACTGCACCCGCTCGAACTCGGCAGCTGCCTTAACTCATGCAATAGGAATGAACTGAGATTTACAAGGAAAGGGAATGTATACCTTCCCATAAAATATGTCTTATTAGGGTCTATCAGCCACAGTCACCCTAAAACCCTAAATCTGGAAAGGGACAAGGCTTTTTTCCAGACGAAAAGTCTGGGATACACTGCACAGGACAGTCAGAACTGGTAGAGCAGACATCAGACACGGCAAACCACCAGGTTCTCCTCCACACCTCTGCTTTGCCTCTAAAATCACCCGTGGTCTTCTAACTTTAGACAGTATCTTTGGAAGCTATTTAAGTTGTTATGGAAACTGCTTAAAGGAGTGAGTTATTCTCCAAAGGAAGCCTTCACCTCAGTCACCTATCGTGTTTTTGTGGGAGAAAGCCCTGTGCTACGTTCGGCCGGTGGCGGTGACAGCTCCTGACCCACCTTAGTCTGCAGCTGAGTGTCAAAGCCGTCCACACAAGCTGTGCCCCCAGTCCTAACGGGGACTTTGTGCTTGGGTTGCTGAGATCTCTTCAGTCTGTTTCTTTCAGCTACACAAGAGTGGTTTAGGAGATGAAACTAAGGATCTGTTGCAAATATCTGGTGAAAAACAAGGGTTGTGTAAACAGGTGACAGGCAAAAGTTCCTGTTTCTGGACCAACGTTCCTCCACCCTGATGTGCCCAGCCCTGTGTTGTCAGCTCTGGGAGGTGAACACTGCTCCTGTACCACACTTCAGTCTTGAGAAGCAAAATCAGCTGCTGCGCTGGCAAAGGGCAGCCACCTTCCCCGTGTGCCCTAAGCAGGCAGGGACCACGCACCGAGAGGGAGCTGGGAAGCCCATGCGGTCCGGCCCCACCACCCTTCTGGCTAATCGTGCATGGAGGAAGCTCTGGTGCCAACAGGGATGCACACAGGTCCCTCCCTGTGCGTGTTTTACCCACACTGTACGCGCATCCCGCTGGCTGCCTGCGGTAACATTACCAATGAAGCAGCGATGACTAAAGAATTCATCAATGACAAGGACACCAGGGAGAGTGGGGAGCTGTGGTGACTCACAGAGAGGTTAAAAACTGGAATAAAAGCCCCTTGTGCTCCTGCGGGGAAACACAGGGGCTCCTCCTGTGCAAAGGAGGTGGGACGAGGACAGCACAGCACACCGGCTCTCGGCTGGCATTGGCGTGAGCTGGAGGAAAGCGTTTCTACCTGCTGGATCCCCAAGGCTTTTCTATTTTAAGGATGAAGTCAATTTGTTTGACGGCATCTGCCTTTATAGCATCCCCAGAAAAATGTACAACTCCATGAGATTCAACCATGCTGCTGCTGTTTGGTTGCGCGGCGGAGCTGCCAGGCACAGGCATGACCTTTTGGCGAGAGCCGTCAAACTCTGGCTCAGAGGGACCTGGCAGCCGCGGGGAGAAGAGCTCAGCATGATTTTCAGGGTAACCAGCATCTCTGCAGAGGAGCCAGGTGGGCTGCTAGAAACCCCACAGATGAAACCGCAGTGGCCTGCAGGGAGGACATCTAGCCAACGAGAGGGCAACGGCATTTCTGCCTTCTCCCCTCCCTAGTCCTCAATCCAGATCTACGTGCACATCTAGCTCTGCATTTTGGAATGGCAGGATCTCCCTCGTTGCGCCACCTGCTCCTCCAGGTCTCTGGGACACCTCTCCCTGCTTTCCACTTCCATCAGAGGATTATACAAGCGATGATGAAACCAAATGGCTTTGACCTTTGAAGTGGGAAATCAATGGCTGGGCAGGGCTCAGTTCACTGCAGAAATATTTACAGGCACATCAGGAACATTGTATTAATTTCTTTCATTCTGGGGAGAAGGCAAGGAGCCAGCATGTCAATTCATACATTAAGATCTTCATTATGGCTCTTGGTTTACCTGCCCTCGGGAACAGCCCAGCTGCGGTGTGAAAGTCGGAGACATTTTCAGGGAAAAATGTTTCCAGAACTGGAAATCTAAGTGCAAAAAACTCCTCCCGGGGGCCCGTAGTGGCAATGAGGTCCCCATGGATACGAAGAGCTGGACACAGGCGACTGCGTGAGAGGAGTGCAAGCACAGAGGTTGGGTTCCTGGAGAGCTACTCTGCTTCTGCGCTGACTGCCAGGACTGGGCCATCGCTGCAGCAGCATCTCCAGGGATGCAATCAAAGAAGTCCTCAGGCATCATGCACGACCTTTTTTTTTTTTCGGCAAAAAAAAGTTGAGCCTTTGATACTTTCCTGGTGAACTGAGGGAGAGCACGTCTGTTCTCTGGGGAATGGGAAGGAATTCTAGAGGATATAGGATTCTCAAAACGTTGAGTCTGTGCCTCCGTCGAAGAGGTTCATAGCCTGAGTAGGAGAGACAACCCAGGCTGCAGGTTCTCTTATCTATTTAGCTGGTTGGACTTGCAGACATTTTTTATCCCAAGTGTTTTGTCGTGAGCTGGCGGAAGGGGAGAATTTGAGTTTGCCAAGGCTAATTTTAGTAAGAGACAGCCTTACACCATTTCCCTCAGGGCTAGCTACATTAAAAAAAAAAAAACCAACCACAGATTAAAATCACCCAATTACCATACTATACCAAATAAAAACACCAGCCAGAGATGTAATCTCACGTGCTATTAAAATGCACCAAGACACAAAACGCCATTCAGAGATACCATCTCCTAGACGAATGCCATACACAATAGCCCGTCTAAAAGCGATTGCCTTCATTGTTTAAGGAATTACACACAGTGTTTGTTCTGACATTCCAGAGTGGGCTGGGGTGGGTAGAGAGTCTGGGTGGTCATGAGAGACGGTGCCTTTCACTTTCATGTGCTGCTCTGGATTTAGCCCGAGTTCATTAATGAGCAGAAAAAATGAGGACTCGCTGATGTATAGTAGGTGGGATATGCAATATGAGCTGGAAATGTGCTGCAGATTTCTCCCAGAGTTACGGAATAAGTTAAACAGGGTTCACGTCAGGTGTCATGACCAGGCTGAGAGGGTACAAGCCATATGCGAGCTATGGAGCCTAAGTTCTGCCTGCCTTCTTCTGTTGTACACATCACCTTGGTATCTTAGTGTTTACCACACTTTTTGTTACTAGACGTGGTCCCCAATTAGGCAAATTTGTTGATGGTAACCAGCAAAATAAGTATCTTTGCATGTTCTGGAGATGTTTGTGATGTTTGTGTCCAGGACTCTCAGAGTGATCATTTTCCTCAAATGCATTCACTTCTAAAGGATCCTCTTGTCCCCCAAATCTTGCATAACACAACTGCTGCGTTTCTTTTAGAGCATCGACTCACTTCCATGCTAAGAGCAAAATTTTCCTGACAATTCCCACTGCAAGTGTCCAATCCCTGTGTAAAACAGTCGGACTGATGGCTACAGTCAGACTGAGGCCTAACAAAGAAATAAGACAAGCCTGGGTTTATCCTAAGCCACTTGTGAACTGTGATTTCTTTTTTCCAGCAAGGTACTTAGGTAAAGGATGGGACCATATAAGTTGTAACCACAGAGAAAAACAACCTTTTCAGCCCTACCTTGTGAAGCCTTCTCCAAAAGATCTGACAGACAGTAGTGGATGTCCTCTTCAGATGCTTGGAGGAATAATTAATTCTGCCTCACTGAGGGAAAACAGAAAATTAAGGGCACAATGACTGAGAAGGTCTACCTGATCTAGGAACCAAATGCCAAGGACTATAGTCTTTTCTCCTTACACAAGGAGTATTTATGCTCCATTACACAATGCTAAGCACTTGCCCAGGGGCTCAGAAGACATTGTAGCTCCCAGCGACTGCATAGCTTTTGAAAGATGCCCACAGGATGGCCAGGCATCTGCTGACAGTGTGGGCATGGCAGACTTGACCTACTCATGCTCTGGCTACCCAGGGTGCCATCATCTCCAGCATGGGCTGTTCAAATCTGTCCAAGATCTTGGCATTGCTGAAGCCCTTCCTCCTGCACCCTTGCCGCTGCTGCCCGTCCCCCTGGCCACGCACACAGTGCAGAGCTATGGTTAGAGCTCAGCCCCATCTCCACCTGCCATCTTCTCCTTTCGCACATCTCAGCTCCCCAGCTGGCTCTGTCCTGCCAGGCTCAGGGCACCCAGGCACCAGCTGTTGGCTTGACCCCGGCACATGTCGGTGTACCTGCTTTCAGATCACGCCAAGGGCCTTGCCCACGGTGAAAAAGGTGATTAAATTAAATTAAACCCCCTCAGGTTTGCACCAGATGAAGAGCGTTCACACAGCACCCACCATGGCCGTGCCACCCTGCAGCAGGGCATTAGCAAATCCTCCTCTCGCTCTTGAACCATCCCTCAGAGCTGAGGGAAAGCTTGGTCTGACCAGCAGCCACACAAGCTATTTTGGGTTTGATATGCAGCAGATTTGATAAGAAAGCTCTCAGGAAAAAACAAATTTCCTCTTGGACTCAGTAGAACTGGGCACATATTCCGGCACACAGAGTTCCCTTTCCTATAAGCTCATGAAGTAGCCTTCTAAAATTAGGAATGAGAGGTGAAGCTCTGGCCCCGTTGCAAGCAGGGACCTCTGTCTCCAGGACCAGGGCTCACCTTAGGGGTACAGGAGACCCTCATTGATGGTGGAGAGGTGAAGAGGGCAGGGGGGCCTGTGCTTTCTGTGCTGCTTCCCTGTTGTGCCCCTATATACATGCCCATTATTTATGCGAGTCAGAGGTTTACCTTGGGTCAGCGTAGGCGCCATACAATTTGCCTCCTGTCTAATGGTACTGAGAATTATCTGAGGAGCTCAGACCGCCTTGCAAGAGCAAGGGCTGGAAAAAGGCTGGAAGAGAGAAGCAAAGCACCTCAGTATGACCGCAGCTCGGTGCATTTGTGTTTGAACGAGACCTGTCTGTCTCACACTACGACCGTGCGATTCAGCGTGGCTCCAGCCCAGGCTCCCATGAAATTATGGCTACATTTATGTAGCCTTACCTGCTCCGTGGCCCCGGGTGCCCATTACACCTCACTGGTGTCTCCTCCGATCTGCTGGGTGAGGGTAATAGAGCAGAAGCCACCTTGGTGCTGCTGATGCCTGGAGGATGGGGTGCATTTTGCACTCAAAAACCCTCCCCTGTGTGGCAAACTCCCCTGCTGCAGCCTCACACCACGGCTTTGCACCACGAGGGGAAACAAGATACCGGGGAGAGGACTAGAAAGGACTGCTGGCAGCATGGGCTCAGAGGTCATTGCCAGGGACGAGTCGAGAGGGAGGTGCAGGTTAGAGACGGTCTCTGCTTATGAAAATGATGTTCAGTTATGAGAAACACAGTAACGAGAAGAAAAAAAGTCTTGATAAGAATCTTTTATCTCTAACTACTATACCGGTGCTCTCTTCTGTTTCCTCTGCTGCCCTCATGTTGTGTCACTTCGTAACCTGTATTCACCATCAGTATTGATTTACAGGCAAGCAGTTCAGTATTTGGCCCAGAGACAATGAATCTCTGGTGTTCAGCTGTTCCAGCCAGTGTCATGTTCCATATAAAGCGCCTCAGTTTTCACTGGGGTCACTGCTCATATTCAGTAGTTTCCTTTTACTTTGGTCTAGCCGAAAAAAGAAAAAAAAAAAAGGACAATAACCGCCTCCCTACAAATGCCAGTACTCCAGAGGTTAATAGCCGTGGTCTCACACTCAGCAGGTGCCCTGGGAGATGCACAGAGAGGAGCAGAGGATCCTGACCCTGCCCGCCTTGGTGCGAGGTGATTGATTTGCCCCCTCAGTTTCCCTTCTCACCTCCACGTGGGAGGATGTGGGGACGGGCACTCTTTAACAGCGGTGGCACCTGTGGAAGCGTTAGGGATGCTCCCGTGTCAGATGGGCACTGTCTCAGGCACTTCACGTTATCCTGCAGCCCCCAGAGCGGAGGAGAGCCCCTCTGCCACCCCGTCCTCCTGCAGAGCGCGGGGTGGGCACGGTCCTCGCGGGTGCTGGGGCTGGGGACGGCTGCTCGAGGGTGCGGGTGGCAGCATCTTCCATCTTGAAAAGCAGCAGGCGTGTTTCTGTCCCTTCTGCTGTCCTCCCCGAGGTAGGTGGGTGCCAAAGGGAGCCCTGGGCTTCTCCTGACGGCTGCGGGCTCCTGGAGCAAGGAGATGCCCCAGGGCTCCCACCAGGCCATGCAGGGAGCTCTGAGAGAAAAAAGCCAACACAAAACCCCCACTTTATCACTCGAACCCTAGTTTGTAATTGCGCTGTTGATCCAAACAGGCATAAAGGAGAGAGATTAACGGGGAGCTGCGAGTCACGGGTGGCTCCCCCTCATGGCTTGTGAAGCAAGAGAGGAAGAGGAACGCAGAGCCAGGAGGCTGCACTGCTGCTGCCCCAGCCAACCTGCCCCGGGCTCCCGCAGCCCTGCCAGGCTGCAGGAGAATGAGGAAGCATTCCCTGAAGGAAGGCAGAGGTGACCCGCAGATATTGTCCCCTGTCCCTTTTCCCGCGGGCTTGGAATGCTCCCATGCCATCTGCACGCTGCTTCTGCTCCCCAGCCCTCCCCGCGGCGACATGCCGGACAAATACTGCTACTTAGCAGTTCTCTGCAAGAAGAGAATTTTACAAATTCCTCTCCTGCCGAACACTGTCACTTGCGAGCGCCTGCCAAGGGCCTGACCTGGCCAGCTGCTTAATATCAGAGCGCTTCGTGCTTTCCCGCTTGTGATAAGCATCTGGGCAGGCAGGGCTAAGGCCAGCGTCCCAGCTAGTCCCAGTCCCGAGGAAGGTTTTGCGTGCCCCAAAGCCTGGCTGTTTTTTCCAATTATGTCAGTTGGGCTAATAAAAGTGATTACCTCTTTCGACCAACCCTGCCTTTCTCATTGATCCCACCGGCCGTTCTTCAAATGTCACCCAGCAAGGAGGGAGCACACATCCAATTATAAAAAGAGAAAAGATTAGCGTGATGACAAAGCAGCGGGGTCAGCGGTGCAGATGTGCTGCACGAAACAAATGAGCCGTGCCTGGTTTTGACATCCGCCAAGCCCAAGGAACCCTGAAGGAGGCATTCTGGGGTGGGCTGGGGCTCTCCCCAGTTTAGGCAGCATAAGAAATGCAAACTTAACTGTCTTCTTCACCTCTCCTCTGAGGGCTGGTATCATATTTGTTTAAATAAGAAGCCTTGAACACGCTGGAAAGATAATAACTACTCAAAAGCACAGATAGAGGCATGCAAACCTCAAAAGCAACGCAGAGTTTGGGTGATGAAATTTATTTTTCTGTGGGGCAGATTTCTGCCTTTGTTTTGAATCCGTGATCACTAGTCCCACTTGGTGTGGGTCACGGCTGCGTAGCCACGGGCAGGAATCAGCTCAAGCCATGGGCCCACCCCGACACACCTCACTTGGGTGAACAAAGATTGCCAACACAAGCAAGAGCTGCAGAATCAAGGAAGAAAAATCAGCCTTTCTCTGCTTCCTCCGCCACACCCCATTAACTAAAGCAGAGGTTCGGGCTTCTTTGAATACAGTACAACGAGGACAAATATTCAGATGTAACCTGGGCTGGCTGATTTCTGCACCGTGGGCCACAGAGATTTCCAGAGCCCTGAAGCAGGCTCCGGAGAGGGATGTAGGACTGTTCCCAGGGATGTGCAGGACATCAGACGCCTTTGATAAAGCACTTGTTACGGAGCAGAGAACTTAGCTTTGACTCTCCCAGAGCTGCTGTTTCCCACCGAGTCCCCAGACCTGCTTCTCCTCCTTTCAAGACTCAGTGCTTCATGCAGGGATGAGCATTTGGGTGTCTGTTGCGACAGGAGCCCTAACGCTTTTTGAATGCTTTGATTTGGTGTCAGAGTATTCCCAGATGTTAGCCTAACCCACGGGAAACAGCACAGCTAACTCACCAGGACATTACCAGAAACTTACTTTGATCACTTTCTAGACCTTTCCAATCAGCTCTTAAAAGAGAAGTGGGAACAGGGAGCTGAGGATGTGTCATTCCCACGCCTCCTGCTTTTCCTTCCCTGTTCTGCTCTGCTCTCCTGATATTGCATCTCATCTGTGCCTCCGCTTTTCCAGCAGTTTCTTGCCGTGCTTCCCTGCGACGTGTGTGCAGCTGGCCCCGGGGCAGAGGGGGCGTGTGGGGGCCGCTGTGCATGGGACCGGGGAAGGGATCCTGCACCCAGCAAGCACTCACCGAGCCCGTGTCTGCGGCCGGGGCAGGCCTCCGCTGGCGTGAAGCTGCGAAAGCCAACGGAGTGCTACAGGCTCCCACCGGCCAGTTGCAGTCGTACCTGTCGGTACCCGCGGGAAATGTACGGCCCCGTTTATCTCCACGGTGGGCAGGGGAAACTCCTGGTAATCAGCTAAGGCCATTAGCACTGCACACGTGGCTCCCCCGGACGCCCCTGCTTTCCGAAGGCTGCGCAGGTCTGCAGTGGGAAGAGGTGCCCCGTGGACCTTCTGTCCCCGTCTCTTCATTTTAGTGCGCAGATACCGAAGCGGAGCGTGGAAGCCACCAGTTCAGGAAGATCCCTGCCTCGACAGAAACCTCACACCACCGAAACTGCCTTCCATCTCATTTCCTGATTTCCCAGCCCCTGTTCCGCCCCTCTGTTTTAAAACACAAAGCTTTCTCTCCGTACACCAGGCTCTTCTCTATCAAGCGCCGGGGTGCAGCCCGGGTGTGACACAGACACCCGGTGGGATGCGGCACGGGGCGCAGGCTGCTCCCCACCGCAGCCCAGACGCCACTGCCGGTGCCCGGCCCTCGGCACAGCCGCACCACCTTGTCACCCGGGAAAAACAGGGCAGAATCGTGAAGCCCCATCAGACATCAGCCACTAATGTGTTTCAAATAAGATTTAACATTAATAACTGTTTAATTGCTAACAAAGGCAGGAGTCCTCCGCTGCTTCTGCTGCAGGATAGCCACAGTGCAGCACCCAACGAGACACTGAGCAAAAGCGACTCTTTCTGTTCTCCCTTTCTGCGGCATAAGGTAATTTTAGAAGCCACTTCGCTGTCGCCCCCACGAGCCCCCCGGCGCCTGCAGGCAGCGTGGTGTCTCTGCAGGAGAGCGGCGCGGGGCTGGAGGGTGTCAGTGCGGAGCAATGGGCAGAAATGAAATTCCAACAGCAGCGCTATCTCCCGTTAGGTTAGAAGGAAGTTTGCAGGATTCCTTAGTCCTTATTTAGCAAATTTGTTTGCTTTGGAGGGAAATATTTGTGATAGCGTCTGAGGCTAAGCACACGCCTGGCTGCAGCGTGGCAGCGCGCAGCAGTCACACAGCCTCCCCCCCCGGCCAGCGCTCCTGGGACAGTTGAGGGGACACCTTGACCATCTCTGGGGTTTCTGGAGCTCGGCTGAAGCTCCAGCACTCGGATGCATCCCACCACCCTGTGCTCAGTGGGGTGCTGGGCTGGGGGTGAAGCTGCAGCGACGGTGCTGGGCTGGGGGCTGGGAGGGACAGAGACCTGGGTGACATAGAATCATAGAATAGTTCGGGTTGGAAGGGACCTTTAAAGGTCATCTAGTCTAACCCCCCTGCAATGAGCAGGGACATCTTCAACTAGATCAGGTTGCTCAAAGTGGCAACCTTGAGTGTTTCCAGGGATGCAGCATCCACCACCTCACTGGGCAACCTATGCCAGTGTTTCATCATCCTCATTGTAAAAATTTTTTCCTTGTATCTAATCTAAATCTCCGTTCTTTCAGTTTAAAATCTGTTACCCCTCATCCTATCACTCCACTCCCTGATCCAGAGTCCCTCCCCATCTCTCCTGGAGCCCCTTTAGGGACTGGAAGTGGCTCTAATGTCTCCCTGGAGCCTTCTCTTCTCCAGGCTGAACACCCCCAGCTCTCTCAGCCCTCCCAGCAGAGGGGCTCCAGCCCTTGGAGCATCTTCGTGGCCTCCTCTGGCCCCGCTCCAACAGGTCCATGTCCTTCTGCTGTTGGAGGCCCCAGAGCTGGATGCGGTGGTCCAGGTGGGGTCTCCCTAGAGCAGAGCAGAGGGGTAGAATCCCCCGCTCGCCCTGCTGGCCGCCCTGCTGGGGATGCAGCCCAGGATGCGGTTGGCTTTCTGGTCCATGAGTGCACATTGATGGGTCACACCTCCTGGCACTAAGTGTCACCCGTGAGGGTGGGAGCTCTCCGGAAAGCCAAAGCCCCATGCCCAGCCAGGAACAAAGCCTCTGTGAGTACCAGCATCCTCAGGATTTTCCTGGTGCCACTCGTGCTGGGGACACCCCGGGGCAGGGAGCACACAGGGGTGCGTGTGTGGGGGGGTGGGGACACCCCCCGGGGGGCAGGGGCTGCAGGGACACCCCCTGAGGCAGGGAGCGCTTGCAGAAGGCGCGGGGACACCGCGGGGCAGGGCCTGGGGGCACAGGTGGGGTGGAAACCAGGGGGACACCCTGGGGTGGAGACACGCGTGGGCGGGGGAGGGCGACACCGCAGGGGGGGGGGGGGCATTAAGCGTGGAGTATGCGGGGAGCGTGGGGACACCGCGGCGTGGGGACACCCTGGGGGGGGGACCACGCGTGGCCGCGGAGAGCGCGCGGGCGGGGACACGCGTGGGGCAGGCGGCCGGGGGGGTGTGTGTGTGTGTGTGTGTGTGTGTTGGTGCGGGGGGGCTGTGGGGGGGTGCGAGGTGCGCGCGGGGCGCGGGGCGCGGCGCGGGCTGCCATTGGCTGTGTGGGGCTGATGTCACGGCGGGTGTCGCTATAAGCTCGGCGGCGCCTAACGGGCCGCGGGCAGTCGGGCGGGCGCGCGGCCGCCGCGCGCGGGACGGGAGCGGCGCGGAGCGACGAGGTGCGGAGCGCTCCCAGGCACGTCCAGCGTGAGCCCCCCCCCCCCCCCCCCCCCCCGCCCCGCGCCCAGCCCGCCCCGCACCTGCCGTCCCGTATGCGCGGCTCCCGGTGCAGCGCTGCCGCCGAGGAGCCCTAGGCAAAAGCAAGCCCCCGCCGCCCGCCCGGGGGGCTGCTGGAGGGGAGGGGAGGGGAGGGAAGCGGGGGGCCATGGGGGTGGCAGGCACCGAGCTGCCCGGCGGCAACGTGAGCGCCAACCAGAGCGCCGCCGACCCCACGGTGTCGCGGGACGTGTGGATGGTGGGCATGGGGATCCTCATGTCGGTGATCGTGCTGGCCATCGTCTTCGGCAACGTGCTGGTGATCACTGCCATCGCCCGGTTCCAGCGCCTGCAGACTGTCACCAACTACTTCATCACCTCGCTGGCCTGCGCTGACCTGGTGATGGGGCTGGCCGTGGTGCCCTTCGGCGCCAGCCACATCATTATGGAAATGTGGAAGTTTGGGAACTTCTGGTGTGAGTTCTGGACCTCCTTGGACGTGCTCTGCGTCACGGCCAGCATCGAGACCCTCTGCGTCATTGCCGTGGACCGGTACTTTGCCATCACCTCCCCTTTCAAGTACCAGAGCCTGCTGACCAAAAGCAAAGCACGTGTGGTCATCCTCGTGGTGTGGGTGGTCTCAGCCCTCACCTCCTTCTTGCCCATACAAATGCACTGGTACCGGGCAGACCGTGAGGAGGCCATCCTGTGCTACGAGAAGGACACATGTTGCGATTTCTTCACCAACCAAGCCTACGCCATTGCCTCCTCCATCATCTCCTTCTACCTTCCACTCGTGGTCATGGTGTTTGTGTACGCCAGGGTCTTCCAGGTGGCCAAGAAGCAGTTGCAGAAGATAGACAGGAGCGAGGGGAGGTTTCACACCCAGAACAAGGAGCTGGAGCAGAAAGGGGGAGCTGGGCACCGCCGTTCCTCCAAGTTCTTCTTGAAGGAGCACAAGGCCCTCAAGACCCTGGGCATCATCATGGGCACCTTCACGCTGTGCTGGCTGCCCTTCTTCATCGTCAACATCGTGCATGTCATCCAGGACGACATCATACCCAAGTACGTGTACATCCTCTTGAACTGGCTGGGCTATGTCAACTCTGCCTTCAACCCTTTGATCTACTGCCGGAGCCCGGACTTCAGGTATGCCTTCCAGGAGCTCCTGTGCCTCCGCAGGTCCGCCCTGAAGATGTATGCCAACGGCTACTCAAACAGCAACGGCAAGAGCGACTACAACGAGGAGCACAACGGCTACCCCCTGGCATCGGATAAAACCTGCGAGTTGCTCTGCGAAGAGGGCTCCTTCCCTCACCCCGAGGACTTTTTGCACTGCAAAGGTACTGTGCCTAGCGGGTAGCTTCGAGACGCGAGGGGCTCTGGCGTGGCACACATCGGTTATAAAGAGGAGCCTTTATCTAAGCAAAAACAAAACCCATAATAATAATAATAATAATAATACTCCTCTAGAGCGCACCTAAAATCTAATGGCTGCAAGAAACCCCAAAACTCGGCAAACCTTCTGCAAACAGGTGGGGTGTTGCCCCGGGCAGGGTCGGGCGGGCTCCTTGCAGTCGGCCCGTTTAGGGGCACGGCCGTGGGTCCTTCGAGCCAGGGGGGTGGAGGGGGGGCGGAATTTAAGGCTGTGCAGAAATCTCGTCCCTAGAGGAACTGCCTGGCCGCGGCCAGTGTTCAACTACCTCATGACCGTACCGGGGCGGCGGGAGGGGGGCCGGGGCTGCAGCCCCCCCACCCCCATCCTCCGCCGGCAGCAGCGCCCGCGGAGCCGCCCGTCTGCCCGGGTCCCTGCTCATCACCGAGCCGCTGGCCGTGGGACCCCTCCCCGGCCAGGAGGGCAGCCTCGGGCGGCGGTGACAGGGTTGTGCAGCCCAGGGGACTTGTGCGGAGATGGCACCCTGCGACAATATCCCCGGGGAGGGGGGCTAGGAGCGCGGCTCGGCAGGGCTGTGTCGGATCGGCGGCTGGTGCAGGCACTGGGACGGTTTAAACAACGCCCAGAAACAGCGAATGTTGTTTTTTTGGTTTTTTTTTTTTTTTTTTTTTGCCAAATGCTATAGGACTTTCTGCTGAAATAATAATATAATAATAATAGAAATAAATCGACTGTTTGCCCAGAATGTGAGACTGTGACTGTGGGACTCAGGAATGTGGTGCTGGGAAGTTGGGTGAAATGCTGCTACAACCACAGCCCGTCCTCTTGTTGAGGCTCCAACCAAAGCTTTTAAACTGCCCGGTTTGTTTAATTAACTTCAAGTCTCAAATGACCGCGAGCCCGAGGAGGTGGGGAGGGAGGGGATGTTTTATTTTCTGTGGCAGGCTGGAAGCACGGCTCTGGCCGCGGGACGGCTGGAGGTTGGTTGGTTTGTTTGTTGAGGGGTTTGGGGTTTTTTTGGTTTTTTTTTTCGGCTTGTTGCAGGCTTTGCATTTCGTTCCCGGGCTGGAAGAGTTGGCGGCGGGCGCGCAGGGCTGTCAGGGGGGCGGCAGACACGGGCGGGCAGGTGTGGGCTACGGGACGCCACGGGACGGGGACGGCGACGGCGACAGGGGTGGCACTGCTGCCGAGGGCTTGCTCTCGGAAAGTTCCCAGCTGGGGAAGATCAGCAGTCGGGGTGGGAAATGGAGCGCCCCCCCGCATTGCTTTCACCTGCGGCTGCTGTGTGAAAGGCTGGACCCGAGGGGCGGGAGGATGATCCAAGTGCGGGGGTTTTTCAGAAACGCTCGGGAGAGGTGCGGGGGAAACGGTGGCTGATGGGACCTACCGGCAGTCCGTGGGGCCCTGGTGTCCCGTGGGGGGATGCTCGGGCTCATCTCCCCTCCTGGGGACGTGTTGTGGTCAGTTTGGGGATCGGTGGGTGCCCGGCAGAGCTGGCTTTGGGGATCGGTGGGGTGACCAGCTAGGCGGGGGGTGACCCGGAGCCGAGTCCCCTGGGGCTGGTGCCCGCCGCTGCAGGCGGCAGAGGGTGTTTGGGGCAGAGCTGGAAGGAGGTCGGGGGCTGGGAGGGGGAATGGAGCAGAGTTTCTGGCTGCCGACACCTCTGTGCAGTCCCCGTGCGGCCCTGGCTCTCTTGTGTGCTCTGAGAAGGACTTGCCCCAAGCGCTGCTGCCGAATGGGGCGGCCCCAGGGAGAACTGGAGGGGAATCCCCCCTCTGGAATGGCACTGGGCGGGGGGGGGGGGGGGGGGGGGGGCGGATTGCTGCTGGCCTCTGCTGCGGCTGTGCAAGGTGCAGGGCAGTGACCAACCTCTCCTTGAGCTCTCATACTCCGCATGGTAAAGCCCAGCCTGGCTCTTGTTGGCTGGGGCTGGGGTCTGGAAAATCCTAGCGCTCCTTTCTTTCTTTCCCAAAGCGGTCCTGATCCTGCTCGGAAAGGGTGCTGGGAAGGAGGAACAGCTGTAAAAGCCCTCTGCGCCTCTAGCCCTGTCACGGGTGCTGGCTCAGCTCCTCTTGCAGCCTTTCCAGCTCAGCACTACAGCAGAGGCAGGGAATGTGCCCGAGAGCCCTTCCCTCCTGCCTCTGGCTGTCTGCTGCCATGCCTGTGCCTCTCGCTGCCCTCACCCGCTGCCTTGGTGGGGCTGCCAGCAGCGCCTCAAGTCCTTTGAGCATGAGCCGCTTGAGCAAAGGAGAGGTGTGATGGCATGAGGTGTGTGAGGCTCCAGGTCAGCAAAAACATTTGCTCCCCAGATAAACATTAACAGGCTGTCGGAGCAGGGGGAGACCCAGCGCAGGACTGGGACCAGCAGTCAGGTGCTGTTTGCTTCGTACTGTACAAGGATTGAAAGGCGAGAGGGTGGCATGCTGTGGAGTCCGCGTAGGTACGCGCTGGGGGCTAGAGATGCACTTTAGCTCAGTGCGAAGCAAGATTATTATGGAGCATTCAGGGGGAAGTAAAAATTAACCTCTTGATTTTAGTGATCGATATCTCCTGTGTTGGTTTATCTCCTGTGTTGGTTTATCTCCTGTGTTGGTTTATCTCCTGTGTTTTTGATCTTGCCAGCCACTTGCTGCATTTTGCAATGCCTGGGGGCAGCGTAGGTTAGCGGGTAGCAAGGGCACAGGGGGAGGAGGTGTCCCACAGTGATGTCCCTCCTGATGGGGGTCAGACCAGCCTCTGGCAGCCTCAGCAGCCAAACTCCTACTGGCTTTGGGGCAGGAGCCTCTGGCGCCAAGAAATCCAGTGTCCACATTTCAGTTGCTGTTTGTGTTTTTACTGTTATTAATTATTTGCATTTCGGTAGCACATGTTGTGGACCAGGAATTTGTTGTCCAAATAATTGCTCTATCTGTTTGGCTGGCTCTGCTCATACTTCAGGCGTTGTGGCTGTATGTAGCCAAAGCTGAGAGACGAGCAAGTGGCTTGTTGCAGAACCACTACAGCATCCAGAGTGCACGTGGAAGGGATGGGGGACATGGGGCTGTTTGCACTGGGCAGTTGACCTCGGTACTCCCATGCTCAGCTACAGTTTTAGGAAACCTCGGGCTTGCAATGAAGTCTGAGTGTTGAAGAACTTGTTTCTTTCCTCTAAGGCAACGTTAGTAAAACTGGTGAATAGGAGCTGTGCAGTTCTGGGGAGCAGCTGTAATTGAAAGAGAGAAATATTGGAGGAAAAAAATATGGCATCACCAAAGCTGAACCTGACAAACCTTCCCTGTTCTGTGGTTGAAAAAGAAAAGTTACGTAAAGGAATCCTCTGGCTTGTTAGAATATTTTTTTAATAAAAAATTATAGTTTTATAGATACATGCTAGGCATTAAAAAATGGAGCATTGAAGTCAGGATACTAGCTGCTTAAATTGATTTTGGGGTACTTCGGATTTTAACACTAAGCAGAGAGTTGGCTCAGGTTAAATATATCTGATCAAACACACAGCTGTGACTTCATTTGAGGAGAATCACTGTGACAAAATACCAAATTCCTATTGCAAACAGAGCAGGGTACCTTCTGTGCTGCTGGTTTGTACCTTACGCCACTGCCACAAAGACGGATAGAGCACGGGTGGGACACCGTCCACCCCCCGGTGTCAGTGGGTACAGCTGATGGGAGCTTTGTGGTACATTCACTGCTTTTAGCCTCTGTGGCCAAACAGATTGTTATTGGTTTTGAAGTCTTAGTCAAGGTGAGCGTCACAAACGCAGCTTTTGTGTTGTTACAAAATACCGCCCTCGCTGTAGGTCCTGCTTGTGATTCAGGCAGCTGTAGTTTCCACATCAGGGGCTGTCTTTGCTTTGTCCTCCAAAACGGGCAGGGTATGGAGAGCTGCTGAGTTATGTCAGTCCTTTGCTTCTTGGGAGCATTCCTGGAGAGCTTTTGCTTTCTGGGAGGCTCAGGCCTTGAAATATAACCTGCTGCTTGCTCCGGCACCAGGGAGGTGTGGAAGTGCAAGGGGAGCTGGTGGAGGGGACCGGGTCTAGGTGCAGATCCCCACTGGGAGCTCGACCCGAGCATCTCTTGAGGACTGGCTGTTCCCAAAGCGCCTCATATCACCGGTTCTTTGGCAATTCCTAATGCGCAGCGTCGCCTGTCAGTGCATATCGCCTTGGTGTGGGGTGTCGGGGTGTGCTTGGCCTCACCTGTGGAGCCCAGTCCACGCCTGGTGGCCTCCCCTGTGGTTCAGGGGAAGGTGGGACCCCGGCCCAAGGACACTGCCGAGGCAGCGGGTACGGCAGAGAGGGAGGGAAGAGACTTAAGTTACCAAATGCACCCAAATGCTTGAAAATAGTCCAGGGATTAGTAGTGCAGAAAGGAGAGCCCAGCTCCTCCGGAGAGCGAGCGGATGTGCGAGCAGGCACACAACGTGCTCTTCAGCTCTCCCACGTCACAGCCGCTGGGCTTTTCAAAGGGCTTATTTATGTATTTATTTACCATAAGGGACATGTTTTTGCCATAGAGGGGAGGGCTAGGAGTAAACAGCAGGCTGCAATCTGTCTCCCAGCATCTTGTGCCCTTCTGCTATTACGATGGTCCTGCTGCCAGCAGTCTCAAGCACCGGCACTGGCTAAAGGAAGGGTTTCTGTCCCCCTCCCTTTGCCAGTCCTCTGCCTCTGAGTGTTTGCTTCCACTGGTGTGATGAATCCCTTTCCCAAGGAGGTGGGTTTAGGAGCCTGGCAGGAGGGAGGGTGTCCTATCTTGCACGTTCCATTCTTTGTTCTCTGTCAGCAGACAGAAAGCGCCATCCTTCTAAAAGCGGCGGGGAAGCAAAGGTTTCCTGAGCGAGCGTGGCAGTGCCTGGCTGTGTCCCTGGGCAGGGAAGATGGAAAGGGGGAGCCAGGAAAGGTGCCTGCTGGTCTGCTCACCAGCATCGCCCCAGTCTTCCCCCTCCCCAGCTGTCTTTACAGAAGCATCCAGCCCCAGTGAAGCACCTCGTACCTCGGCTGACCCACGCCTTTTGCTAACTTGTAAGACAGTATCGGCGCCTGCACTTCAGGTTTGCAGTGTGCACGGTACCCAGGGTGCTCCTTCAGGTTCAGAGGAGCAAGGGCTGTTTTGAAAAGCCACCCTGGTCTTGGATGTTGCTCTCAGCAGAGAGGTGGTGTGACCCCGGGCTCCCCGAGGCTAGTGTTTTGCAAGGATTAAGGTCCCTTACCTCGCTGTTTTTACACTTGTGCTTGGTTTCTCAGGTCCACGAGTAGGACCGAAGCCACGCTTTGGTGTCTCCTCCCAGTGCAACACAGTCTCTTTTGATGTGAAAGCTTGGCTCTTTCTGAGACTTGAACCCAGCAGCCCGAGCACTTCTTCCCCTTGTTATTCTTTTATTGGAGCTGTTTTGAAAGCGAACATCAGCCCTAACCTTTCTTCCTAGGGGCAAAGAGAACATTTTGCAATGAACACACATCCCAGGCTGTGAGAACACCGTCATTTGGCAGCTGGGGTAGCTACACCCTCTTATCAGAGACATTCCTGCGGGGTGACCAGCCGCACAGGGCACCTGTGGGGACCTGTAGGTGCTTTTTGTCGTATTACAGAGTTGGGCTGCCTCTTGGGAGATGCTCTACGGCTGTTCCTCAAGGGCCCGAGCTGCAGCTGGTGGCACGGGCAGACCCTGTGGCACAACCGCTCCCTCTTGCACCCTGGGCAGAAGGACAGAGGCTCGTGTTTGCCTGCCACAAAACAAAGTACAGCCAGCTCGGTCGGGAGCGCAGACGCTCCCCTGGGGTCTTGGTGACACAGCCGGGGTCCAGACAGAGCAGTGCACCCTCAAAACTGGAGTTTACACAGAACTTGGGAGGAGGTCATCCCTCCTGGTATGTGTTGTAAGGGTGGGATACGATCCTGATTCACCTGGATTTGGCAGTGGGTACCTGCTGGAATTGTTGTGTGTAAGGCGATGAATCAAGCAGAGTATTTCAGGGGGTGTCGAGCCTCTACAAACATTCTTTATCATGAAAAAAAGTGGATTTGCTGCTTTTCCATGCATGCAATTTCAGGTTTTCTCCTGTTTTCTTATCCTCCCAATGGCAGGACCATACAACTGAATTTCGGTGCAATATTGCCAGTGCCAGCAAGAGTGGATTGGGAAATATTTACTTGTTTACTGTTCTTGGTAAGGTCATTTTTGCACAAGTGCACATATATTTAAATATATGTATGTTTCTGTGTGTGTGTATATCTCCATTATCTATATACAATGATATATAGATTGTATATAAACAAGGAAATGTAAAGGTATTTTGTTGTGCTAGGTAGATCTAGGTGAAGATCTGTATGTTCAAAAGTTTGAGTATTTATTGCAGGTCCTATTGATTGATTGTGTTTAAATAAAGAGTATTTATGGTATGCTTGTAGTCAAGTGTCCTTGCTTAAAGCTGTTTTGCTGGCTCTATTTCCCCCATACTCTCCAAGACTCTTCCAGTGAATCCTTCAGGGCTCATTAAAACAAACCAGCGCCTGAATAGCCCAGTGCTGGCGGGGAGGCACACGCAGCCTCCTCGAGTGGATAAGGATTTTATTAGTTTATGCAGTGCATTGAGCCCTGGAAAGGGTGAGGAATTGGAGATGCTCAGCATCTTGCTGTAAAAGGGCTTCTCTGTTTTTCCACCTCTTATGTCAGGGTTCGCAGGCAAAGCGGTTTTTAAAAATCCACCTGCTCTTCTGCCTGTTTGGACTTGAAACACTGGCAGTCTTGGGTGGCTCCTGTGCCCCTGTGGCAGAGCAGGGCTGCTGCAGAAGCACGGACCGGTACAGCTGGGGGCTTTAATCCTCTGTTGCTGATCACCAGTGCCAGCCTTCCCCGGGACTGGGAAGGAAACACAGATGGAGAGTGCAGAGACTGTTGGGATGGGAAAGGTGAAACACTGCAAAATGTACGCAGGGCTTGTCCATAAAGCCCGGTGTGCCTCTGCTCCCGCTCCGTCCCAGAAGCAACCCCCCCGCTGGCATCGCAGCAGGATGAATGGTGGCTCTGCTCCCTCTCTCCTGCTTGGGCCAGGTCTGCCCTCGCCGGGGATGGGCACCACACACCTCAGCAGGGCTCCTGGCTCCGCACAGGGCCAACGCCTCGCTGCAGCTCCTCCAGCCCTGCCAGTTTGGAGCTTGGGCTGGAAGCGATAACGGTAATGGAAGTAACCCTGAAGTAACAGGGGTGACAGGCGCACAATGTGGTAGGTCACTTCTGTCTGCCCCAGATTTCTTGATCTTCTAATTAAGATTGGAAAAGCTTCCGGGGGAGTGTCTTTGGAAAAGTATCCTAGTCTCTCTGTTACCTGTTGCCTAGCCCTGTTGTCCTGGTGCTCTTATTGCTTCGGGTGGGGATGGAGAAAGAGCATGGTTAATGTAAAGCAGGATCCCAGCCCAGCATGTTGCAATGACAAGTATTTTGTATTCTTTGTGCCACTTAAGACCATGATGAAAGTCTTGGCAGCAGAGGCCAGCGTGTGCCCTGCACGTTTTGAGGCTTCTCCTTTCCAGAAACAACAGCGGGGAGTCGTCGTGCAGCTTGGACAGGGAGGGATTGCACCAGGCACTTCCAAAACATGGCAGATGCCCAAATTATAATAATTTATGGGTTTGTGACTTTGTGCTTTCAAGGGATAGAGAGCCCCAGCTAGAAACATAAGCTGTTGCTGATTGCAGGGGTCCTGAAGAGGGAATCGGAGTCAGACCATCCGCATCTTGCAGGGGACAGCCTCAGCTGCCGTCCAGCTCCCCCCGGCCCCGTTGAAACAGGATGTTTAGACTGGAGGATGTTTAATATCCCATCTTACGGAAAGGTGCTTGATCTTAAGAGGCGCTTAGAGCCCAGAACGTGCTTCACAGCACCTTTGGTGATTGCCCTGAGGCTCCCAGCAGCCCCTCTTGGCTCTGGTCCTCCAGTGATGCCAAAGGAAAGGCATTAGGAAACCACAGCGGCCGCTGCTAGAGCTACCTGCAGTCTCACAAACATGACTTCATTGCAGGCGTAGGCAATGGGAGCAAAGAAGAGAGGATCTCACCAGCCCTAGAGACGGTCTGAACGCAGCTCCCCACTCGCACCACCTCCTCGGTGGCTTGGGCCGGGGGGGGGTTCAGGCTCCACTGCTGAGCTCCGCAGCCTCAGCCCAGTCCTGAGAAATGCATAAACAACAAACGGCCTCTGGGAAGCCCCTGCCAAGTCCTTTCTCCCTCATGTAAATATTTTCTCCTCTTAAGTGTATGCGAGTGTGAAAAATCCTTCCTTAATCTTTTTTTCTCTCTGGCTGAAGGAAATGCTTGTTCATCCCTGGGTGGGGACTGCCCTCATCTTGCTATTTCGCAGGCATCAGCCCAAGCAAGAGCCACGCTGCCGAAAACATTCCTTACTGCCCCCAAAGCCGCACTGCTCTGCCTGCCTCGCAAGCCCACTGGCATTGGAGCGAATGGTGCCTACCGCGACGGGCGCCTGTCGGCACGTTACACTCCTCAGTGGCAGCTGGATGGAGGTCCCATGGGCTGCAGTGTGTGGACAGCAAATTGGAGAATTTTTTCCACAATTTGGAAAATTCTGTGGAATTCCCAGAGGCCCTCTGCTCGGGACCTCAGCTGAGGTCTGCGTCTCACCGAAATAAGAAGATGTTGCTGTTGGTGGTTTCAGAGAGGAAGCGTGTCAGCGCGGTGGCCAGCCTCGCACAAGAGAACGATGCTGAGATAGATAGATCCGTACCAGCCTTGGCTGCAGGTCTCTTGTGATACCCCGTTGCAAGGCAGACACTACTGTGCTGCTCTGCCTGAGCGCCAGCCTGGCTGAGCATGGCGCCTTCTTAATAGAGACAAGTTAGGCTCAAAACCCAGAGTGCAGAGCTGCTGAGTGTGAAGGGATGTACGAACAGCTTTGTAACTAAAGAAGAGGGGAAAGAAGCTGTTCCCTCGTGCTCAGATGAGAAACACCCTCACAGCAGCCCAGCAATTCGATACGGAGAGATGTTGACTTTCTAGGCTGGGTTTTAGGATGGTCTCCCAGCGGGATTTGCTGTGTTGGGCTCTTGAGATGCCTTTCCTGCCCCCTGCGCCTTCCTGGGTGCCTTGCTAGGCTCTGTGTACGTTAGCCCCCTTCAAGCAGGACCTCTTTCCACCCAGCTTGCCATATATGAAAGATGCGTTTGCTGTAAACCACCAGGTCACAGATTTTCCACTGGGATGTGTGTTACTCTGTTCCTGGGCTGGACTGCGGTGCCAGATGCAGTGGTGTGAGCTGGAAGGTAACTCGTGAAATCCGTCGTGACAGTCAACACTCTGCATGATCTTGAAAGCTGGCTTGTAGGGGGGTCCGTGTCTGATTACAAAGAACTTTGGCGTGGAAGGTGGGAGGGAAGGAGAGATGCTTTCATAGTTGGGCTGGAAGGGTAGGTGGTACTCAGCACAACAACTTTTCTAGCACAGACATCAGCGCAGTGTCTCACCGTGAATGGCATTTTGCTTTGGGTTGCAATGAGTGCTGGTAGGGACCTGCCTTTCACCAGGACCAGCCCTTTGAAGTGCTCTGGCTCAGAGGCACCTCTCCCCTTGCCTTCTCCTGGCAAGCACAGGTTGTCCTCTTCTTTTCAACTTCGTGAAAGTGGAGCCATTTGTGAACTCGCCAGAGTTTTGCACCAGGGAGATGCTGGCACGTTCCCTGCCGTGGGAGACGGGGCCCTGAGTAGCAGTGGTGGCCGTGGAGAGGCAATGAAGGCAAGTCCCACCCAAACCTGGAGATCCTGCTGTCTCCAGCTGAGATACAAATACAGAGATACAGAGTACAAGTATATACAGTTATAGGCATGGAAGCGGGGAAGGCACTTAGCCGGGGGCACAATCCACAGCTATCGGAGTTAATGCATATCACTTCAGCACAGCAGCTGAGGCAAAGGGGAGCTGCAGGGGGGAGACGCATGGGAGGAAAAAGGAGGAGCAAAACCACAGAAATGCATTTTGTGACTCAGAGAAAGAAGGCCATTCCTCAGTAACTGCATAGCGTGATTTGTTCAGCTCATTTAAAAGCTGGCTGTGTGGTTCCCCATCCCGCCGGGGCTCCCTGCTGCAGAGAAAGACCCTTCTTAAAAGGGAATCCTCAGGGTACCTATTTATAGCATGGAAACCCCTCCAGGAGAGTCATCCAGCCCTGAACCAACATCTCCCTGTCCCCGGCAGCGGAGCGATGTGCAGGCTGTCCCTCCTGCAGGCCCAGCCCCTCCTTCGCGGGGGCCCAGCTGACAGTGGCTATCACACTGTTGGGGACAGTTGGGGGCATCTCTCCCTGGCGGGGGAGGTGATGACACCCCAGCTGCCGGGCCGGCAGGGGCAGGAGGGGGCAGGGAGAGGGACAGGGTGCCGGACAGGGTGCCAGGCTGCCCCTCACTTGGTGACAGGGGAGAGTCAAGTGATGGGAGACGGGAGGTGCCTGCTGTTCCCAGAAAGGAAAGGTCAGGGCGCAGCGCTGTGGGGCGATCAGCCTCCGTGATCAGCCTCCGAGCAGAGCCGGTGGCAGCAGGGCCAGGGCCGGGGGGCTGTGATTTCTAGGCATGGCTTGTGGATATTGGCCAGGAGGGACAGAAATGAGTTGGAGAGGGGGGAAATCGGTTGTCGGTCTGAAGCGAAGCGTAGGGCTCTGCTGGCTGGGGGCACAACAGGCTGTCCCTACCAGTGTCCCCTCCAAACCTTAAAGGGACCCCAGGAGGGGGTGCTGGCATTGCATCTCCTCGGGTTTGGTCTCAGGTTGGGCTGGCTCCAACCTTCCATGCCGGGGACAAGCCGCTGCTCAGCAGCACTTGGACTCACTCGTTTGGCTGCAGGGTAGGATTTCAGTTTGCCACAGTCAGATGGCAGAGCTTTGGGGATTTTCCTTTCTGATATGATTTGCAAAGCCAAAGGCTTATAGCAAAGTCAGAGTGATTTCAGGGATGTTTTCTCTCTCTGCCTAAGAATTCCCTTGAACATGCAAAACTCAGAAGGGGAAAGATAATGATAGAACTGGACCGTGCCAACTTTTTTAGCATAGGTTCAGACAACTGCAGCTTACTGAGGGTCTGTGTCTGTAAGGAGGCTTCCATCAACTCTGCCATAAGTACAGTCATAAATACAGTACAGACTGGTGATGAAAAACAGAGAGAAAGAGAAGGACTCAAAGGAGAATGGTTGAAGGGACAGATGAAGGCAACCAAAGAACTGGGGCAAAACGAGATGTAGCCCAAGGAGAGTGTAATGATGATGAAGAAAGAAATGAAGATGAGAAATCAGTTCTAGAAGGGACGATGACTCAAGCACCAGCAGGAAACTCAATGTAGGTAGCAAGAGGCTGGATCCCATGAGGAAGAGGAGGGAGAAGCTGGAAAGGGATTGCAGGAGGAGAAGAAACAGGGCTGGAAAATGCGATGACAGCAGGATCGGCATTTCAGTGCAGGCAGTCTGACTGGTGCCTCTTCCCTCCTACGTTAGTAGCTCCTTGTCTGCTTTCAGCCAGTATGAGTTTGATTTAGCAGACCTGTCAGGAGGAAGATGACGGGACGAAGGGAGAGGGGATGGTTTCTCCGTGATACAGAATTGCTAGGGAACCGCGGGTGAGAGAGGACGGCCATTAGGGAGGCAATGCATGCACAGCATGTTCCTAGCGTCGGGGGAGTTGTCCAAGGCAAGTGGCCAGCCTAATTTATGCACCCAGAGCAGGGAAGGTGAGTGTTGTTTTATTTTTAAAGACAGTCTCCTCCGCCTTGCGCCATGCCACCTTCTGCAGTGGGGTTCCAGTTTCAGGAAGAGGAGGGGGAAAAATAACCTCAACCAAACAAAACGATTCTGCTTTTACCTGTAAATAGCATCAAATAATATTTTTTGTCTCAAATCATTACTCCTCCCTCTTGCCTGATAAAGCCTGTGCTGGAAGCCCTGGCCCTGCAAGCCAGCACCTTGGGAAGATGACCTGGGCAGGTGGTGGGGCAGGGCTTGGCACAGGGCAGCGGGGTGATATTTAAACCCAAATCACCCGAGCGATGAGCACAGTGAGAGCACACGGTGCCAGGTAGCTTCAGACCTCACTGGCCTGATCTAGGTAGCCATGCAGTGGGTCCATGCTGGGTAACCGGTGACAAACTGGAGCTGGAAATTTTCCATCCAAGGCAGAACAAGCACCCAAT
Organism: Larus michahellis; assembly: GCF_964199755.1. Classification (NCBI taxonomy): domain Eukaryota; kingdom Metazoa; phylum Chordata; class Aves; order Charadriiformes; family Laridae; genus Larus; species Larus michahellis. The sequence goes on along the minus strand of NC_133906.1, from coordinate 10,313,182 downwards.
TCACCGAGAAGGCTAGTGAGAGGTAAAGGAGGGAGGTGTTGTTTGAACATGCCGCAGCTGAGCACTTCGGAGGGAAGGCTGGCTGCTCAGCGGACTCTCCTTTCCCTTGCCGTCAATGCCTTCTGCTGGGTTTGGTTTCTCCTGGGGCCGGTAGATGCTGAAGAAGAGCTGGCTGATTGCAAACAGCAGGTATGCAAGGAGAAGCTCTCTGCATCTGCCAACTGCAAGTAAGGATTTAAGTGGTCCAAGTTAGGTGTTCAAATTATGCTCGTGAGCAGAGCCCTGTCCCTGCTGATGAGTAAATCATCTGGGAGAGGGCATTCAGACCTAATGAAGGGATACGGAGGGGATTTCCCCTGGAAATGAGTGAAAAGAGACAACTGGTCCTCCTGTCCAGGAAAATCCAACAAATCCTGGCGCTGAGCGTCCAACATGGATGTCACCTTTTCACTCGGCCAGTCTCAGGGCCAGGGGTCACAAGACAGCAGCCCTAGTCACGTCCCATCCTGGCCTGACACTGGAGAAGGCACAGAGCATGTCACACCCGTGCTGTGCTGCTCAGGTATTCTCCCCTGCCAGCCAAAACTTTCAGCAGGCTCATTACAGCAACTTTATGGCTCCTTCGTGCTGCTGGAGTGGGAAGAAAAGCCAGGGATTTTGTCATGGGGGGGAACTCCAACTGCAAACCTGAGGTGCTCCATAAACAGCTGGATTGCTTCTGTCTTTAGTGTTTATTTTCCTGCAGTGTAGGAAAAGTGCCACATGTTGACTGATGGGCACTGCAGGGCGGTCCCGCTCCGTGGCGGTGCCCCCTCGCCATGGGAGCGGAGCAGGAGCGGGAGCAGGGATGTCCCTGGTGCTGTGCTCCTCGCTCCAGCGTCACCTGCGGGATGGGACTGTCCTCAACCTCTAGATTTGGCACTTCAGGGCATGCTCTAGTGGCAGAGATTGTAGATTGTTTGTTTGTCAGGTGTTGTGGTTTTTTGTTTTGGTTTGTTTTTTGTGTGTGTATGGTTGGACTCGATGATCTCAAAGGTCCTTTCCAACCATGAAGATTCTATGATTCTGCGTCTTGTTTTTGGATGGAGGTGCCCCAGCTCTGTACTGCTTATTACAGTCTTGCTTACAACGTTTTTCTCTCCCGTCTCCCCTTCTGGCCAGCACGAACGCAAGGATAGTCATGAGGTGGCCTAAAGGTGACCTTGGGTTACCTAACCCTGCTGGAGCACTGGGACAAGCTGTGTGTGTTCATGTGGGTGTGTGTGGTAGAGAGAGAGGAAGATGACTATAAAAGCCAAATAGCTGCAGATGCATCCAGGACCTCACTGTTATTGTAACTGCAGCGGCTTTCATGTGAATTACTGCCGTGGGTACGCTGTCACAGCTCACAAACAGCACGAAGTTCTGTGGTTTGGGCTTAAACAAACGGGCAAATTAGGAAAGTTGACCTGAAATCATCCTGTGCAGGCATTGCCTTGCCTTGTGTCTCCTTGGAGGGGGTGGTGAGGTGCAAACGCGGTCGCTGTGCCTCTGCACTCCAGCTCTGCCCTGCAGCCTGCAGCATTCCCCAGCTCCAGAGCTGGGCCATGATGCCAGCACCATCCCTGTGCCTGCGGCAGGTCCCTGTTTGTGCTTTGGTGCCTGTATTTGTATCTTGCCCTCCTGTTGCACAGGATTTGCGCCTCTGGCATCCCTGTCTGTGACCCCTCCTGCATGCCCACCAGCCCTTCCTGTCCTGCCATGGAAGCTTGGAAAGGGGAAATCTTTCATCCCCTTCTCTCCTCCGTCCTGAGATAACTCTGCAAAGACTTTCCCCTCCATCTCCTTGGAGCAGTGCGGGGCCGCCAAGGACTCGGACTGGGAGCAGAGAGCTGCACATCCCTCTCGCTCTGCTGGGATCAGCCCTGGAGCTCCCGTGGAGCTGGAGGTGAGGATCCAGGAGCCGGCAGCTGCTGGACCAAACAGGGAGCGCAGAGGCAAGCCTTGGCATTGGTGCTGTGTTTTGCCAACACGATGCCTATGTGGGAGCCTGTGTGGCTGGTGGACCAGAACACATTACCCTCGTGCTGGCAACGAGCTTTGCCCGCTGCATCCAAGTGTAAACCCTCTGAGCACAGAAGCGGTCTTTGCTGTTAGTGAAATGCCTCTCCAAACTCTCCCGACGTGTCGGGAAGGCGTTTCTTCGATCCAAGCAGGTGCTCTGATGGTGGAAAGGGGAGAGACGCAGTTTCAGCCATGCAGCCGGGGCAAAGAGCCGTCTCCAGCAGCCTGCTGCAGCTCTTTAGCTCTGGGACAAAAAACCTCTGGAGGCTTCAGAGTCAGGCACTCCTGCCAGGCACCATGGCACCCACACCACCCCGCATGCTGTGTAGGGATGAAGCGAAGCTCACAGGGAGCATTCAGCACCCGGGAGCCCCAGGGCTGAGTTTATTTCATGGCAAGCGGAGCAGCCTTTCTGCTTGCCCCTGAAGCAGTCAGAGGGTGAGGTGGGGCAGGGCTGGGGGAGCCCCCAGCAAAGCACCTTGGCTGGGGGGTGGTGGAGAGAAGGGTTTCACGGGGTGGGCTGGGCAGGCAGGCGGACTGAGGGGGCTGTGCCGCACAGGGCAATTAGAGTTTCCCAGCGGAGTCCTGCTGGAGTCAGGTGAAAATTGTGGCATTTTTTTAAAGAAAGAGCTTATACGGATGGGATGAAATGCTTGTGAGCACCTCCCAAAGCGCCACAAATCAAATGGCCAAGAAAAGAGTCCCTGCCAAATGCATTGCTTTCTGAACAAAAGCCATAGCTGGGGAGAGCAGCGTCTTGATTTGGAAATTGGGGCAGACATGCTTGCGTAGTGCCTGCTTGTTCCCTGGCTGGCATTAGCTGGGGTTTTTAACTTCCGATGTCCCCGAGTGCTGAAAGAATTAAAAGGTGTCTTAAAAAAAGCATTTTTTAATGTGTTTTATATTAGGAGCCTCCCTGTGTAGATAGAGGTGCTCAGAGAAAAACCAGTGATGGACAACAGATGAAGAGAGCCTGGTATCCATTTCCAAAACACACTGTCTACCTTAGTATACCATCTTTATTTCCCTCATTTTCCATCCCTCCCCTTCTGGAGCTGGGGCATTTGAGTCCTACAACCTGGCTCTTTCCTGAAGCATTTTTTTCCTCCTCTTCCTTGCAGAAGACACAAAGACAAGCCCGTGCGTTTGGAAAGTCCCCTCCCAATCCTTGGTGCAAGGCGGGATTATATAAAGCAATAATTCACGATTTCCTCTCAGCCCCCAGGTTCCTTCCCGAGTTGTTGAAGCTTTGTGTAGAGCGATGATTTCCTCTGAAACGAACAGCAAGCTCGCTTCCTTCTCGGAGGCCGCTCTGCTGCCTGCCAAGGCGCAATTAGGGAGGGTGCGGAGCTGGCGTTTCTTGTCGTTCTCCAGGCACGTGTGCCTCTGCAGTGAGCGTGTCGGACAGGTATGGAGGCAAATCAGGACAGCCGTCTCCCCGCCCCGGCGATGGCCGTGGCGATATGCGGGAGATGCAGCTGCGAGGTGCGAGTGGGGAGATGGGGTTTTCCCGGGAGGCGAGCCGCGGGAAGGGATTGGGTACCTGGGTGGCACTGGGGATGCTGCTTGGGCTTTGGCATCAGCATCGCTCCCAGAAGTCTTGCTGCTCTTAGTTTGCGTTTTATTTATTATCTTGGGGTGTCTCCACAGTGCAAGACGTGCCAGCCAGCAGCTGTGGTTTGGAAGGGACAGGTCAGCGTAGCTCGCCTCTCCTGGTGTGCCCATCGCGCATGCTTGTCAGCGCGGCGAACGGGCCTGCCTTGCTGCGGCCGTGCTATTTCCAGTGCCAGCGGTGACAGCAGGACGTGCTGCGTGGCCAGCGTCAACGCCGCTTTGCTGAGATGGCTTTGCCACGAGCAGCCCCGAGGACGTGCGGAGGGGCCCTGCACCGTGCCCCCGGGACAGGCAGACCTCCTGCGGGGCGGTGGGAGCCCAGCAGGACTGGGACCGGGCAGGACCCTGGCCATATTAGGGGTGTAAACCTATCCGTGGTCCAGATCCAGGTGTCCTGCTGTGCGAGGCAGCCTTGGAGTAACGTGGAGATACCCCCACTCTTCAGAGTCTGTAGCCATCCCTGAAAAGCAATCTGGGTTACGTTGCCACTGGGCAGAGATCGCGCTGTTACTGAAACACACGCGACTCGGTAGCGCCGAAATGTTTGTTCAGGCTTTGTGCGCAATTCCGCAAGACCTCAATCCTCTCTGAAGCACAAAAGCTTTTTATGTGAGGCGCTTGTTGAGCCGCAGAAAGAAATACAGCATGGAAATATCACCCTGTTCCGCAGTGACAAACATCTCCGATGCAGGACCCAGATTAGAAACCGAGAGCGCTGAGGTCTGCACTCCGCTGCCGTGACTCATCTCACGTCTCGGTGCCTCAGCGCTCGCCTGCAAAATGGAGCCTGCCTGGAAGGGCAGCGTCCCTGCAAGCGGTGGCCGGGAGTTTGGAGAGAAGGTGCTTCACAACTGCCAGATATTGTCATTTCTTGGCTTCCGCTGCCGGGATCTGAGCCTCAGCCTGATCCAGCTTCACTTAACAATTAAACCCTTTTGTTGCTTTGCCAGAGCCTACCTGGAGTACCGTGAGGTTGTCTGTGAGACAACTGCCAGCGGGGCATTACGCCTCACCACCGAGAGGGCGAGACCGGGGCTAGCTCACCAAAGGATAACCACAACATAACCCTTTGCACCAAGAGGGCAACCCCTGCCTCGTAGCAGCGGAAAGCCATTTTGTGTTACGTTTATCAGTTCGTCTTGAGTCCTCCTGCCTAATCTAAAAGTGACTGCATCCCCTGCAAAAGCTTCCCGTTGTCATTAACACTAAGTACACGCGGAATCTCCTTCCTTCAGCTGATGACAAAAAAAGGTTGTGTTTGCAGAGAACTTTCTTCCTCCCCCTCCTGCCTCTTGCATGATTCATTCAGGGATGCCGCATTCCTCTGTCGTGATAGAAGCCAGGCTAAGGAGGCAATTGCATCACAAACATCAATGCGAATCGGGCCAGAGAAGTCGGAGGATGCTAATGGGTACTTTTCTGTACACGTGCTAATTATAGCATCAGCAAAGCCAGGTCGAAGCCATGGCTTTGCTTGAGGAAATCCCCAGTGATTTTAGCCAGGAGTTCCAGTTACTGTTTGTTACAAGTAAATGACTAATAGAAACTTGACCTCTTAGGTCATCTTGAGCGTTTCTGGAGGATTCCTCCGCTAACGTGTAAACACAGGGATGGGTATATTGTGCTCAGATGTCACCGGAAAGTTTGTCATGCTGTGTTTGCCCTGTGCAGGATGATGGGGTGCCCACCTCTTCCCTGGACAGAAGATCCTGGCACACCCCAGAGGGCACACACGATTTCCAGTGCCCGTGTCCCCTCTGTTTTACCCCTTTGCTCACGGTTATTCTGTTTTGACCCCTCTTCCTGAGCTCTCTGCTCCAGGAGGACAGCAGGGGCTGCCCATCCCCTGCTGGTGCCGTGCCTCTCACCGCAGGCATCCTCATCCCCATCCACAGCTCCTACAAAGGATGCCGATGCAAACAAGCAGCACTTTATTGTTAACAATAGAGGCAATTTGGAGATGGGCGATTAAAGGGCTGGCTGGACTGGTTTTTGAGGCGAGAATAATAGAGCTGAATGTATGTGTGCGTCTCACCCGCTCCACCTTTTATCATCCTTACATGGAAATTGTTAACATTTGACTTCCAGTAATTTATGAAAAGCTCAGGTACAATTTCCACACGGACTCCCTCAGGATGGATTTCCGTGCCACAGAAACTACTCTTTCATTGCTCATCATGGGTTCTTTATTGGCCATTTTATCACACTGTTGAGAACTCCTGTGATCCCGAACGCTGCTCTGTCCCCTGGCCATTGCGGTGAGCCCTGGTATCACCAGGTCAAATGTGGAGGAGTCAGACATTACATTGCTGCTCACTCTCCAACAAGAAGTTGGGGGCCTTCAGATTTCAACGCTGTCATAACCATGCGACTGATTCAAAATATAATAAACTGGAAAGCCCTTCCATGTTGGACCATCGGAGGGCTGTAGATGAGCTGCTTGAACCCCTGCTAAATACCAGGGCTGTCACTCCTGCAGATGGACCGTCCATTTTTAAATGGAGGTTCAGGTTACAGCTGGGCTTCACAGCACAGCCTGCGATTGCTGCAGGGTCATGATGCTGTGAGGTAAGATTTGGCCCTTCCTAAAGAGCAGGGAAATTACAGTAAATAAATCACTGAAATGAGAACCCGGTGTCCCTTTCACATTCTGCCCCTGCCCTTTCTGCGTGTTCCTGGAGAGGTTTTGCTGGGCTTTTCCTCTCCTTTGGGCAACTTCTGCAAGGGCTGTCTCGCTTCCAGCCCCCTTTCTGGGGGCCAGGAGGACAGGTCTTGCTCTTGTGTTGTGTGCAACTGAGATTTGCGCTGGAAAGGACGGGTTAGGTGATCCCAGCCTCCCTGGCTGAAAACTCGGCTGAAGACAGAAGTAGCTGCTGGTGATGGTGAAGGAGGGCAAGGGCAGGGGCACTGGAGGAAGGGGTGCATCCATCAAGTGCAGCAGGTCACCGTGACTGCAACCATGAGATCATCAACAAGCCGAGCTCCACCTTGCAGGGAAGTATGTCTTTTTATATCTCCCGTGGCAGATGCCAGCCATTTGCTCACTCGCTGAAGAAGGTGCTTGCCAGAGAGTGAAGCAGAGAAGCCCCTGAGGGCTGCCGCGGCGCAATGACGAGCTCAAAGCCAGGCTCTGGGAAAACAGGCTTTATTGCAGCCGTTGTGTTTACCCAGGCGCGATGCCCGCTCCACCCATGGATCCCTGGCCGTTGCCTTCGTGCTGTTTGTGCTGCAGAGCTGGGTGGCTGCTGGCTGCAGGGCGGTGTTGTGTCTGCCTGCGATACCATCAGCCCTGGGCCTGCCATCCCGGTGTGCCAGCCGCTGCTCGGGCGGCTGTCGCTTTGCTTTGATGAAGGAAACCAAAGCGTAGCGTGAACAGGGCCGTGCTGAGGCCGAGCGTTTTCCCCACAGGTTTAGCCCGGTGAAATCCCTAGGAGTATTTATCAGCCCTGGCACCAAACCTCTGGGCTCCGCGTTTTGATGTAGGTGAGCAGGATAAGGGAAAAAGAATCAGACTTACTCTCAACACGTAACATATGCTCATCTACAAGTGAACAATTGCCCAAGGAAATTTTGAAAATGGGACTTAAGCTCCAGAGCTGCTTTTGGAACAGTTACTGGATATTTGTTGCACAAGGTGATAGAAATAAAGGATGGCCAGGGCTCCATCTCTCTCCCTGCCCGCACAGTTATGTATTTCTAATATGGTTGTCACCAATTTAATGGGATGATAGAGCCGCCAACCTTCCAAAGAGCGGTGTCCTCCAAACACCAATGATATAACCACGATTGCAGATGTTTGCCACTTGGACTCTCCTTCAAATTGTTTGTGTGACTCCGGCATACACAGGGTGAAATGAATGTGCTTGCCCTCGGGTTATTCTTTTGTGAGGTGAAAAATAGGTTTGGTCTTTATTAAATTAAGTAAGGTGAGGAGGGGACGGGAAGAGGGAGTGCCGATAGGTGCTGTGCACTGAATCCATGCGTGTGGGCGGTTCAGAAATAGTCTACGGGGAGAATGTCCAAGGGGCATAACATGCTGCTCGGTCTTCGAAATAAGACTTTCTGCATGTTCTTAGGTGGGACACAGCATCATGTGGGGACCCGCCTGCCTCAGGCCCGGTTTCAGCGCCGTGCTCTGCAGTTCTGCGTGACTCTGCCGCATTCAGCATCCTTTTCTGATGCTTCATTGCTCTCTGGCTGGACGAGAGCAAGCCCCTTGCGCTGCTGCTCGGGAGTTTCCAGCCTTTCTTTAGTCTTAGAAACAGAGGTGAGAAACTGCAGCTATGGAGTAAGTGGGCTGAGAGCCCCCAGCCTGGGGGAGAGCTGCTTTGTGCTGTGCCCCATGTGGGTTACGGATGCGCGCGGGGAGGATGCCAGCTAAGAGAGGGTTAATGCCACCTCCACGTTCCCCAGAGCCACCTCTGTCCTGCAGGACAGTCACGGCAGAGAGTGGCTGTGGAGAGAAGGCTGTGACAGGGATGGCCGTGCCGTTTATATTGCTTTTGTGTTATTTTCGTACTCGGTTAGTCAGAGTCACCACTGCCACCGGAGGGGAAGGACTCGCCGTCTCCAGATGGTTTCTTTGTGCTGAATCACTTAACACTTGTGAAACTGCCTTTCCCCAAAGGTTAGCAAACTGTGTGGACCCCCAAAGTCTGCCTTAAGAAAACCTCAAAACCCTCAAAAACCTGTGGCTTTTCTTTCTTCTCCCTCTTTCGTTTGCTTTCCCTTGTTCTCTGTGCCTGCTCCCTTCTGAGCCGTTAACGTTCGTGCCAGCGTCAAGTTTTTGAGCTGCCATCAACTATGCCGAGGGGCACCAGCATATCTCTTACTTCCCAGTGGCAGCGGCAATACCCTGCCAGGTCAAATGTTGTCAAAATTTACAGCTTTAAAAAAGAAACCCTGACCTTTATGACCGCTGTAAGCACTCCTGAGAAGAGAGAGCGCTTCCTGCCCCGCGGCAGCATTAACATTTCACCAATTTCTCTTTATACTTTGATTCCCGTTCACCAGAGAAGCTTCTCTTTCGCCCTGTGCACCTGCCGCAGTCTGGCTAAAAGGCGGCCGGAGCCCCTGAACAAACCCGATCTGTCCTGGGCAGCCCCTGGAATATTTCCACATCTCTGGGTCCTGTCCCGCTCCACCAGGAAGACGGAGCAGAACAGAAACTGGTGACATCTTCCTCCTTCCTTCCCGAGCGGTGTTGTTTAAAAATACGTCAGCAAAGTCATATTTAGGAACAGCTGCTTTTGAGCTGTCCCATGGCCTGGATCCTCTCGCCAAATACGAATTTGTGTAGCACGACGGTGTGATTTGAAATCCCAATAACTGATATATCCCATAGTCACCTCTCATGGACAGCTGCTGCCCTGTCCCTTGTCCCCTTTGCCACGTCCCAGTCTCAAGAAGTCAAACAGGTGGATAATGCCCAGTTTAGGAGAATAAGTTCTTCTACGGGAAAGGAAGGGATTTATTTGAATAAATAATTTTATTTGTGGGTAAAATGGCATCCACTATGTCTCTGAGTCTAAACTAGTATACATGTTACCTCATTAGTCATGTTAGTCATAAACCAGCATTAGCATTAGCTCACACGTTCATCAGGGGATGTCAGAGCTGTGCAGGGAGTTGGCTGAAGATTGGAGATTTGGAAATCGGACTTACATCACTAGTGGCTCTGGCTCGGTAAGCGGCCTTGGTCAGATGCTAACCCTTTGTCTGCTGGGTGGGAGAGGTAGCGCTTCTTTCCCAACTGCTTGGAGATCAGCAGATGAACTGCACCATTTTGAAAACGAGGGAAATACTTTTGTGTTGACGTAAACAGGCAAATGCTGTCCCTTCCTCCTTCCTCCTGGCCGCCGGTGGGGCCACGCTCCAACACCAGCCGCTGGCCGGGGGCTGCAGGCAGGAGCACCTCCTTCCCTCTCGGGGAGGGACAGGGGAGCCATTTCCTCTGTCCGGCCTCGCTTCAGGCCCTTTCTGGCACCACGTGTGGTCAGAGCCCCACGCACGTCACACTCGGGCTTTCATCGAGGAAGGAGAAGAGCGTCGCGGAGGCGGGCTGGGCAGCAGGAGCGTTGGAGGTGGACGGACACAAACCACCCGTGTCCTTCCCCGGCGAGGCTCTGCTCCTCCCCGGCAGGAAAGGTAAACCCCAGCAGCTGCCAGCTCCCGGCGTATGGAGCGGGCTGCTGCCGCTCGGCAGGGCACAGCAGTCAGTGAGCATGGTGGAAGTGTCTCCTCCAGCCTCCCCGCTCTCCGCCTAGCCCCTGGGGCTGCCCTGGGGTTCGCAGGCTGCCTGAGGATAAGGGACTTGCTTGTAAACCATTTCCCACATCCGAGGCCGTTCCACTCGTGCCCTTGGGATCAGAGATCATCCGCACTGGAGCTTTGCATGGGAACGGCGCCTGCGAGAGAGGCAGCGGCAGAGCTGCGCGTGGGAGACGGAGGGGGGACGTCCTCTGTGTCTCGCACTCTCTTGCTGCCTCTTCCCCCCAGGAAGAGTCTCCAGGGAACCGCAGCGGCATCACAAAAGCTCAGAGCAAAGCACAAACGAGGATGTTCTCTGTTGCCAAAGGGGGAGGTGGTAACGCCCAGTTTCACCTGGCCTGAATTCCACCTGCATCCCCGTCCCTTGTTGAAGGCTGCCAGCCATCCTGGGAATGCTTGGTTCAAGGAGGCAGAATTTAGGTTAGAACAATCTGGGTAGCTGTGACTGTCAGTTATGGGTGTAGGCACGTAGGAAATGCACCAAATTCCTCTAAAGAGAGAGATCCTGTGGTCTGACCAACCACGGGACAGCTGGTTTGGATGTTTGCCAGTGAATAGGAAGCAGAGGACCTCCTTCCCCATTCCCTTATCTCCAGCCAGCTCACTGGCTGTGGATTGGGTCTCTGAATCTGGCTTGGTCCCTCTTTACTAGCAATGGTATGCTAGGCATCGGAAAAGCTTGCTCTTCCCACTTTATTCGGTAAAAAGGAAGCCTCTTACAGGGAAAAGGAGCAGATTTGCTTCCACTTATTACCTGTTGGACCCTTGCACCTATAGAGCATGGAGGTAGCCTTGAGGGACACTGTCATGGCTTCATGCAGCATTAAGGAACACTGTAATGGCTTCATGATGGCTTCTGCTAAGCCACCTGGCCTTGACAGCTTTATTCCTAATTCCCTGTGCTTGCTCTTTCAAACCAGACCTTTAAGAAAAACTTAGCACTGGAGCGTTGTGGTGGCTGCTGCCAACCCATGGAGTCCCTCTACAGAGCTGAGAAGGATCCTGTCTTGTAAGCATCTCCCCACATGACAAGGCAGCATGGAGAGGATATCCCTGCTTTTTGTGGTAGGAAACAAAACCCTGGCTGAGTGCTCGGTGCGTTAGAGAGCTGCCCCGTAACACTCTTGGACGTTCCAAAATAAAAATTCTTTTGTGTTTTCCCCTGACCCCAGGTTATTTTGCATAAAACAATTAAACAGACCACACAAAATCCATTTACAAGGTTTCCCAGAAATCCTTGGAGCGTTTGAAGCAGTTGGAGGAAATCAGAGTTCAGACCTGAATTCCACAAGCAATGACGCTAAGTCTGGAGAAGAATTTTCATTGCTTGAAGCCAAATGTCCACAAATGTTTCTTTCTTAAAACATAGGACTTTTTTTAGCGTGAAGCCCCCCCAGACATTCACAGGCGAGCACTGAACGACCTGCTGATATGCCGCTTCAGTCACAGTTTTTCAGATCAATGGCTCTTTCTCATCCAGACGACCATCGTTTGCTATTCTAATGTATGGATTTGCATCTAAAAGCAGGGCAGGGAAGGCACCTGGGCTTAATCTCTGTCATAGTGGCCCTTAAGTTTGGTTCTCTTGATGGTGGTCCGCCTCTGCCTCCTCGGGCTGGCAGCCTGTCGCTTCAAATACTCCTGGGCCAAAAGGAAACTAGTGGAGCCTTGAGGAACAACTTGACCCTAAGTGGGATCCCGCCTCATCAAAGCTGAGAAACAGCCCTGCCGTGCGCTCTCAGAGCATCATCTGCCTTCAGCTTAGCAGCTTCCATCAAAGGCTGGTTCTTTTGATTGTCTGTTTGCAAGTAGCCTACACAGCAACAAATCACAGTGTAGCAGGAAAATGGAGAACTCCTGAATTAAGGAGGAAAAACAAACACAGTTGTAAATAAGTCAGTGGTGGGTCTCTAGCTGGTAGCTCCCACATCACCAAGACCTTGCCACTCAAATGCCCGTGACAGTGAAATGAAGCGTCCTCGCTGTTGCAATTCACTGGGAGACTCAAGAGCCCTTAAGGAAACTGCCCCTGGAATGCCCCTGTGCGCCCGCCTGGCAGCCAACGGGACTGACTGACAGCCCCACAAGCTCGGGACTGACAGCCCCACAAGCTCAGCGTGCTGCCCGGAGGGCAGAAACCAGACATTCCACAGGAAAATTAGGAGATCGTCTTTGCTACTTCCCAGCTTGCTGGCACGAATGAAGAGATGGTGGTGTCAACATGTATGTCCTTTTTCATGTTGCACGACCTTCTGAGCCTGACGCACAGCGGTGCTCCTAAACCGCTGTATTTCACGGGATTTCAGAACAGTTGGGGCTGGCAGGGACCTCTGGAGATTACCCCATCCAAACCCCCTGCTCAGAGCAGGGTCAGTGAGAGCTGGTTGCTCAGGGCTGTGTCCTTTGACTGTGGCAGGAGGGGAGCTGAAATCCCATCCCAGCACCGTCCTTCGTTAGGGTGTGGAGTACAAAGGCAGGTGGAGGAGTGAGGGTGCTGTTTGGGTATTCTGTTGTTCCTACAGGGAGAAGGATGTTCTGCTCATTGTTAACATGTTTGGTTTGGTTTTAAGTCTGTATTAGTTGAAACAACTGCTTAGGAAACTGGGTGTAAGCCCGGCTTAAGTCTCCACAATGTTGGCATCACACCAAGGAAAGGAAATTACAGCATGCCACAAACCAAGACAAAAGCATTGCCTGCGCTATCTGGCATGCAGGGCTCTGGTTATAACAGCACACTTATCTCTGTCATAATTTCAGGTTTGTAGAGCATTGAAAACGTGTTTTTTTGAGTAGTCATGAAATGATGTTTCTGTACCTTGAGAGCATAGTGAGATCCCACCTACAGGGTATTTTACACTTACATCATGTGTACAGGCAGTAGCTCATGTTTCAGCGTAAACCTCTTCCATTAAGGCTTCAGAAAATGTCTTCCCTTTCTGCAGTCCTCCCTCTTGCCCCGAGAGTCACGGTTGCCACATCTGCATGAAGTCTATCAGCTGCAAAGAGTCGAGTGCGCAGTAACAGCACGTGCCCTGGTGCATTGCACTACTGTCAGGAAAACACAGGGAGGGAGGAAAATCATTATTTGCCAAAAACCATAAAACCCCAGAAAAGCATTACACAAGGCCCCCAACTCTCCAGCAGTCAAGAGCTCCTGCTGGGGGACTGCAGGATTTTACAGTTTCATTTAATAGTTTCAAAGAGAATTGTTGCTCTGTTGGGAACCACCTTCAATCTGTTCAATGATTAAAAAAAAAGCAAAGCAAACAATGTCCTTCCCACTTCCCCAAAACTCAAAAAAGAAACAAACAACCCCCTCAGAAAAGCTGGGGCAAGCAAACGAGAGAGAAATAAGATAACACAGCTTTTAACAGCCTATTGCTTTGCAGCTGTTCACATTCTGGCTACTTTCCAGAGTTAGTTTGATGATCTTCTGCCAGGAAAAAAAGAAGTCCTTCAAACCTAGAATTTGATGAGGACATTATTTCTCAGCAAGGTAAATGAATATCCAGGTCTGGGATTTAGTGATGGGACTGCCACCTGCATCAATTTAAGGGCCAGTGGTCTTCACCAAGACCCTGGCAGATTCGAGTGATCTCCTAGTGGTGGGAGATCTGTGTTCTTCAACTGGTGATAAAGGACAAAGAGGACTTTGGTCTTCTGAGAAGTTTGACACCACAACCGACAGGTGGAGATGTGAAGTGGAATTGGTGCCTGGCTAGTGAGGAGCAAGCTGGACGTGCTAAGAACTGACACTAACAGGGAAGTTGTGTCAAAGTTTGGCTTTGTTGTATTGGCTGTCAGATCCCTGTCCCATAGGAGAGCTCACGGGGAAGGAGTATAAAATAAGCACAAACTGGTGCAGGGGACAATGACAGGGAAGAAATACTACCCCTGAGCTGATGGATGCATTATAAAGTGTTCAGAGGCACTGACGGGCATTCCCGAGGCTGTGACTTCTACCTAGGAGTCACAGATTAACTCCGTGGAGGAAAGATGCTGTGTCAGAGTCCTGCAACAAACACATAGCATCACCATGTGTCACCCAGAACATCACCTCATACAGCCAAGTACAGAGATGCCCTGAAGCACAGGTTTGGGTTACAGCAAACTGAAAGGGGTGAGAAGTAATTTTTTCCTTTCTTAAGTAAGTATGGTCATAAATTAGCCAAACTCTGGGACTGGTACAGTCTGGGGTTCCTTCTGCCCTTGTGTTACACCTCAGCTTCTTATCATGCATTAACTGGTTCTTCTTTTACCTTGAGCTGTGAAGGAGCAACCGATGGTTCATTTCATGTTGTTGTACCCTAGGATTCTTTTTACACCCTGCGCTTTTAACATATGCTATTTAAAGGTTACGGGAGGAATTGTTGGCAAATGGTAGATGACAGGTTGCCGAAACATGATAAAAGAGCAAGCGTTTCCACTGAGAGACTGAAGAGGCAGGAAAGGAAAGAGGGGAGAATCTGTAGACAATCTGTGCCAATCTTTACTAGGTTGGAAGACCCCTGTTTAGATGCAGAGTGTGCAAGGCAAGGCTGACAGACTGTCTCGCTTGCCTGGGGTGCAGGAAGGCTACAGAGTGAAACCCCGTTTTGCTCTGCCCTCGCTCCACCCTGAAGGCGGTTGATGCTTTTGGGGAAGAGCCGCACAGCTGCCTCGCGGGTACCTACATTAGTCTGAGGACTAATTCTCTGGACGACTAGCTCAGAAGGAGATATCCATAGCGTAGATGTCTCAAATTAAGTAAAACAAATCTTCTAAGATTTGCAAAGCCACTTAGCAAACCACCAAGACAATCTGCTGCCAATCTACAGCCTAGGGACGGGGAGGGAATTTTTTCCTTCTTCATCCTTTCCTCGACCCCTTGGGAAATGTCCCTTAGTGGTCATTTCAAAGTGCCACTGTGACTATGTGGGCAATAGTCAGTTCCCATTGATTCAAAAGGTCATTTTTACTTTCTCATGAGGTCTTCACCCTGCAGAATGGCTGCCCTTGAGCCTGGGATGAATTATGACTAATGACCAACAGTGATTTCATCGTTAGAATTCCACCTCTCCTAGGGCTGTACTGAAACAAAACAAGGGAATTGTAAATTAGTGATACCCAGCTGGCTACGCAGTTAGCAAGATGAATGGATGTGGCCTGTCTCCACCCATCCCCTGCTTTGTAGGATTCGGGTGGTCCATCCCTCTCATCGTTGTTTGTCTGGGGAGCAAATCCAAGCTTCCCACAGGTGAACAGGCACTGGTCAAGAACACAGGCTTCAGCCTCTTCTTCAGACGACTTCTGTTTTGAATATTATATTTTGACTTGTGAACCCTGAGGAATTCAGATCTCAGGGCGGAGGAAATGTTGGAGGAGGTCAGGCGAGTTGTGCTCTCTCTGTGTTACTCGGAGCAGCAAATAGCACGCGTTCCAGGGCAACATCTGATTTTCTGCTTTTACGAGGCAGATGTTTAGGATAAGTGATCTGCTGTTTATTTTAATTGCCATCTTCCAATCCTCCTTCCTACGTGCGCGCACACATTCGGAGACCATAAATAAGGATTCTTCAGATTATGCTGTTATTTGGGTAGCCAGCCCTGTCTTCCGTCTGGGCCGGGCCAGGGCTGTGTGCTGCAAACGCAGTTCCCCTTGCACATCAGTTTTACAGTGGTGTAAATCAATTAGGTCTAATTCCTTTCTCAATGACACTAGCATAAATCTGAAATCGCTCCACTGACGTCAGCGCCGTAATGGCAGTGTAAGGGAAAGTTAGACTCCCTTGACTTCAGAATGTTGCTGCTGATTTACACCAGAACAAGAGCAAAAGTAGTTGGGCTCAGCATGTCCTAGCACTGTGTTACTGAACAGCAGGCTGGGCTTTGCTCTGGGATACAGTGGTGACGATGGAGAGCAACTCCATGGATTTTGCTGGCATTAAGTTGATGGAAATGGGTTGTACCTTCACCACAGTTTGGGTCTCAAAGAACTCCATGCAGTGAGTCATTAATGAAAAGAAAGGATAAACCAATGCTCCCGTGTAAAGTGATTAGTCCCATTGCCTGTCACTGTTCCAGGAGCGTCGTACAGGGATGAGTCTGACCATTTGGATTGTGTTGTGATGATGATGATGATGATGGAGAGCAAGGCAGCTGGACCCTCATATCTTTATGGGCACCAGGCAGGTGTCCATGGGGGAACCGGTGGTCCTAGCTGAAGACAGAGGGGCACATGGAGGGTCTGCCCTTGCAACCAGTGCTAAGAGCTAGTCTGGAGGGGTGGGAATGCTGGCTGCACTTTTCTCCTCCAAGAGGACACAAGCAGTTGTAGGCATTCTGTGCTGGCAGCATTCAGGGTGTTAATCCTCACTCCCTTGTGTCTCTAAATTTTCCCGTCTTGTCTCTAAAGGGCCAGAAGTGAAAGCCTGGCTGTAAAAGGGGTGCTGGCCCCTCTCTCTGCTCTGCTGCAGCTTCAGCCTGCGGACTGAGCATTAAGCAGAAGGAGATGAGAAGTGGATATTTCCTCTTGAAGCTGTAGGGCTTCACAAACAACCTTGCTGTTTGGAGAGACTTTGGGAAGGATGGCCTGGATTTCTGGTGGCTGCTCTTCTGGAGGCTAGAGAGCCCCAGTGGTCGCCTCGGAGTCCATCAGCCTTGCTCCATTAAAGCCAGTGGAGACAAGCTGATTTACACCCCTCTTCTGTTGGCATCTGGCCAATCCCTTAATTGTTCATAAGTGACTTTCTCTTTTAATAGCACACGTTTGCTCTGAGTGGCTCGGTTTGTACACAGTGAAACGCAGCCATGTGTGGCATAACTGCTTTAAAGCCAGTGAGTCACAACAGGGTCCATGTGAACCACGAGGTAGCCTGGAGGTGCCACAGAGGAGGACGGGGCTGTGGGTGTCCCAGGGAACTCAGCCCTCACCTTCTATCTTTTTTAAAAAAGCTGAGACCATGCTTTACCCTCTCTCAGCCTCCTCCATGCTGGCAGAGGTGGGAGGTAGCAGGAGAACCTCAGAAACCAGAGAACTGCAGAGAACTTCCCTTCCCACTTCTCATCCAAGGGTCCCACCACAGCTATCATTGTCAGACAGGAGAAATAAACCCATTTTCCATGCTCCTGGCCCCAGGGAGTCCCAGCTGGGTGCACGAACTGGTTCCCACATCCATGCTGTACAGCCATGGGGATGCATGGCTGCTCTGAGCTCCAGACAGGGGTTTCGGCAGCCCAGGCTGTACGTGTGACCCTCGGCAGCTCGGAGGTCCCTCACTCACAGTCACCTCCTTGTCCACACACTCGGCCGGAAGGTGGCCCTGTGGAGATGAAATGGGAGCTAAGGGAGCATGGCCCCAGTTTTCCCACCCATTTTGTTCTCACTAGCGGTAAATAACTCAGCCGATGCGTTCGCTGGCGGGGAGCGGCAGAGTTTACCAGTCAGGAAACAAAACCATGATTATTGCCATAGAAACTGAAGCTTGAATGTGAAGCTCATCCAACAGGGCAGCAGGGAGAGATCATTGGACTTCTGTCTCCTATCAAAACTCATGTGCATGGCTTGGATTTGGAATACCAGAAAGTCACTATTATAATAATTGTGTCATAAAATATCCAGATATCAAGAAACATTGACTTCTTTTGGGTTCCTAGGAAGAACTGAGCCAGGCCCTGGCCTGTGAGGGATGAGGGTGGTTAGTAGCACCACTGCAAAGAGCAAAGCTCTTTCCAATTAGGAAAGGAGGCAATTAAATCACAGCAGCTGAGGGATGCGGAGTCAGAAACATAACCTTGCTCTGCTTCATGGCTCCCTTTCCTGAGTGCAGAGGTGCAGTTTGTTTAGAGAATTCCCTCCTCCTTCCCATTTGAACTCGTTACAACAGCGGCTTTGCTCTGGGAGCTTACAGCATGGTTGAAGTTTCCTTGTAAGCTTACAAGCTCCATCTATAGGATAGTCGAAGAAGAGCCCTTTGGCTTCCCGCTGATGAAAAAAGGGCAGAGAAGCTTCACTTAGAGATTCCAGTTTTGTTCTGGAAAACCTCCAGCATGCTTAGCATACCACATTGCAGAAAGTCACTGATTTCATCCTCGTTACTTCATATTTGGGTATAGCTTTCCTCTCCGGTTAAACCGTCTGTCCTCGGTCCCAGGACTGTGGAAATTGCTGGAGTCGTGGAGCTGCTGTTATTCCACACGGGAAATCTCAGGGATTTTCTAAAGAGCTCCTGAGCTGCAAGATTTCTGGGCTACAGCTGTGATGCCTTTAGGTTCTGATAGCCCACAGTGCCCCATGTACAAAAGTAAACAGTAGCGATTAACATGTCCAAATTGTGTAAATACAGCTGATTTAGCAAATCAGTTTCTCTTTAGCTTGGTGTTTAATGATTGCCAGCCCCAGCCCACACTTCACTGCACAGGCTGCACCAGCAGAAGTAACGGCAGTCCACGGGGCTGGTTTTAAGGAGGAAACACAAAAGGTGAAAGACTTTTCTGCCTCCTTTTGTGCAAAGTAGAATCCTTCTTGGCAATAAGGTGCGGTACAGACTGGGACTGTGTGCGTTTCCGAAGGAAGGAAAGGAAGGAAAGGAAGGAAGGAAAGGCAAAGAAGGGAAGGAGGGAAGGAAGGAAGGAAGCAAGGAAGGAAGGAAGGAAGGAAGGACGGAAGGAAGGAAGGAAGGACATACTTTGCAGGGCAGACGGAATGTGAGTGGATTTTTTTAAAGAGGTGATGGCAACTGACGCTGTGTCAAATCCTCTCTCTCATGTTGGAACTTCATCTTTGATTTGCACAAGAATTACAACCTCATTTTGGATACCCAGAATTCTTCTGGGAGAGGCATTGTGTCCCCAAAGAACGGATATGGTTTTTTCCTTTCTGCAGATCCATTCTGCTTTTAAATGCTGTTTTCTCCCCGCACGTGCACAGACCATAACCTTTGACATGTACTTATTAAAATATCACTTTCAAATAAATAAAAGAACAGGCATATCCAGTATTCGTTCCTTTCCCTATCTCAAGATTAATTTCCCATCCATCTAACGTGTCTGTCATTCGGGTATCTCCATAATCAAAAAAAAGCCCTCTTTCTTCCCTTTTGTAGATTCACAGATATTAAAGTCTGAAAGAAATGTGTTCTCACCTCCTGGGCAGCTGACCTGAGTGTGTATGTAGAGTTGCACCTGTTTATTCCAATTATTTCATGCAAAGAAGCTTTGCTTTTTGGTAGCTACTGCGGGAAAATCATCGCTCGGGTACTAAAGCACCCAGGTGTCCAGGGGTGCAACCCCTGCCCGATGCCTCGGTCGATCGTCCCCCTCACACAGCTCAGGAACGCAGTGGCACTGTAGGAACATCACTGCAGGACGTGGGGGCAGAAGCTCACCCACCCCGGGGAGGTGCAGTGGTGGCATGCGGTGGCATGTGTGGGCAGGGCACCACCGGGCATGGGGAGAGCGGGGCTGCTCCTGGTGCTCGTTCATCCACTGGCTCCTTCAGGGAGGTGTTCGACAGCAGCTGGGGAGGGCGCCTGAAGGCTAAGATAGAGCCAGTGGACATGGTTGTGCACCAGGCAGGACCAGCACCTCCTGGGGAAGTGTAATCTCTCTCCTGGCTTCAGTGTCTGAATCCCTCCTCTACCCCAACATCTGCCATGCTAAACTGATGGGTTTTGTCTTTCTCTGTCCCACAGAGATCCCTGGGTGTCCAGGAATGGTGGAGAGCTGAATGGGCTGACCTCTCTTCCTCACCATCCTGAGCTCATGAGGGCTCTGAAGAGATTGAGTGAGAGCATGGCCTTGCTTCTCTGAGCCTGGGGATGCTGTGGGAAGTGATTGCCTTGGCAAATGTCTTCATCCCAACCCATAGCCCATCGTGCATCACCTGAAGGAGAAGCTGATGAAGGATAACCAGAGGACCAGGAAAGGCTCTACTAGCCTCGGAGGACACAGGTGGGGGACCGGCACTAAGAGAGGCACTTTGCAGTAGTCACTGCGTGTGAAACCGGCTCTGGAAAGGAGCTACAGGAGCCCTGTCAACTGAAGGAGGTGAATATCCAAATCACCACAAAAGGTGCAGAGGGTTTTCCCTGGCACAGCATCCTCAGAAAGCACTTTCAAAAGGGAAGGGGGGTATCAGGACCACGTGGCCGACTCCAGTGGCTGGTTTGGAAGAGGCACAGCAAGGTCACTGCCTTACGGCCAGGTCAGCAGCCCAGCAGGACACGCTCACAGCCACCTGCCCACATGCTGGCTGGGGCTCCAGGCGGAACAGGAACCCGACCACGACCGAGAGAGAAGGAGCGTGGAAGATTGCTTTGACTTATTCTGTGCTTGTTTCTCCTTCTGGTGTCTTCTCTGTCTACCTCTTTTTCTCTCTAGGACTACGTGTACCGCGTGCGGGGCCCAGACCCTCACCAACAGGCAGCAGTATTAGCCCAGGACAAACCCTGCCCAGTGCACGACCGTGCTGCCCAGTGCAGGGCTGTTGTTGGACGGGGCTGACATTGCACTGTACAGACGTGGTGTGGCCTTCCCTTGCTCCTTTATGCCAACAAATCTGCAACTGTAATGCCTGGATTTCAGACAGGAGAAAGGTTTGAAGCTGGCAATCCTGTTACTTGCAAGAAGTCGCATGCTAGCCACACTTGGGAGCCAAGTTTTAACACCTGAGCCCCAAAACATTATAGAGCAGCCGTCCCTCTCCTGTAGCTGTGAAATGGCCGTGCCGGCAGGCTGCACGCTCAGCTCCTGCATCTTGGATTGTGAAAAGGTCGTTCAGCAGAGAAAGAGACAGAGATGGCGGGAGCGACAGGGGCTCAGGCAGAAAATAGTAGGAAAAACTGATTCAAAACTATAGGACAGTGTGGTGTCCCAGCTGCGGACCGTCGTGCCCAGCTGGGCAGCTGCAGGTCTCCGTTCACCCAGCTGCTCCCAGAGGCCTGGGCAAAACGTGCTGGTACCGAACTGTGCCGGGAGCCCCATCTCAGACCTTCTCCCTCGGGCTGCCAGCTGCAAACCCCCCCTCTTCCCTCATGTGCAATTGTATTTATTTATTTATTTTCTTGCTGCTTGATGCAAAGCTGCTAACAGAGCACCCTCCCCGCAAACATCCGCAGCCGGGAGAGGATGGAGAGAGGGATGCGTGCCGTGTCTGCGCGAGGGGAGTGGGCAAAGGGCAGGTGTGTGCTTCGAGGGGGCCAGATCCAGGCACGCGCACGGGGGGGTGCCTATGAGAGAGGAGGAAAAGGCTGCAGTTGAACCAGAAATACTTTCCCTGCGGTGAATGTGCGATTTTGATCTTTCAGGAATTAGGAAAGGGCTGGGCAAGCCTTTGTTGGGCAGGACAGCAGCGTAGCAGTGGGCTGCATAAGCTCTGCAGTGCCCCTCTGGCCAGATTTTCTCCGTGCAGGGTATGTGTCTCTGTGCAAGTTGCTTGCCCAGATCGCAAGGTGCTTGCCTAGATAGCAAGGTGCTTGCCCAGAGCTCCCAGCTGTCATGAAGCAAAATTACTGTGTGTACATCCCGGCTTTGGACACTCGCAGGGGGCCGTATGCCCAGCCAGGCAAGTTCCCACCAGAGGTTTAATACCTGTCAGCCTTTTCTGCTGTGTCCAAAAGAGATATCCGTGCACAGACCCATTTAACGCAGCCACTTTGAGACGGGCAGACACGAGCCTCTCTAGGCAGCGCTGTAACGGTTCATGCTCAGCCTTGGCTGTTCCGACCCATTTTGCTAAAAAACTGGCAGCATCTGCTCATGGTCAGGTATCCCGTTTTATGGAAAGCCTGCATGTCCTAGTGCAGAGGGGCACCATTTCTCTGGGACAGGGGGGCTCTCCCCTGCCCCGCTGTTCTCCTGCAGCTCCCACGCTCAGGATGGGGACAGGGTGCCCAGGCATCCCTTGGCAGGGCTCCCGGCTGCTCCAGGGGAGCCTGGCTTCTCCCATACCCTTCCCTCTGAGATGCCCCACCAAGGCTTTGTCCAAACCTGCTGAATGGAAATATTTCCCAACCAAAACCTGTTCCTCAGGAGATTCCTGGCTGGCTCTAGTCACTTATTTTGTACTGGAAACACTGCCCTTGGGATTAGTTTTCAGGTTAAAGACACGCATGGGATCGTTGTAGTTCTTTTTCTCACAAATCCTCTCGTGTGCGAGAGCAGGTTGCAGTAAGTGAAATGGATACACTTGCTCTGATAACGTGCCAGAGTGGCCCAAAAGCAGTGGCCTGCTTATTGCTGATTGCTTCCTTGCAGAGTTGTAAGACTTGGAGACAGAAGAGATGTGTTACAAATCCATCTGCCTATGACCCTTCAGGCTCGTTCCATGTATTACATTTACCGGTGGTGTGCTGGGTCTATTTATAAATGCCCTGACACCAGGGTTCTTGTGCTGTCCTTTGGGAGATTGCTCTGTATCCAAGTCAGGAGCTGCTACTAGTATTCCACCTGCATTTCCTCCTGAAAACTTCATTCCATTATTCCTAGTGATGCTCTTCAAATACCTGCTGCTCATGATGTCCCGGTCAGTCTCTACCACTTGACCTGTGCTGCTCTTTCCTCCTCCAAGAACCTCTCTGGCTCCCTGATCGCTGCTGCTCCCTGTCTTTTCCGTAGCTCGGCACAGAATGAGCCGGTTTGTTAATTCAGCTGGTTTGTCAGGGATCCCTACCCACTGGTGGAGCAGCCGGGATCTCCGGCAATGCCCGGTCTCCCCAGTGGTTGTGGAGCTGCTCTCCCTCATTGCAAAGCACGTGGGATGCAGGAAAGGGGCAGGCACAGAGATGTGTCTGAAAGCAGACCCGTGTGGCAATGAGCACAATGACCCGTGTGGCAATGGAGCCAGCGCCTGCTGGGGACAGCACGTGGCAAAGTCTCCATCCCAGCAAAGCCCAGGCTGAGCAATGGAGGCGGGTGATGCTCCAGTATCACCTGCGCAGCTGTACTGGGGATCGGTGGGGGGCAGAGGCAGGGAGCTATGGTCTGTCCTGCCTGGAAATCGTATCCGTGAGCTGGGGCCGCAGCTCCGCAGGGAGGGAGCCCCCCGAGCAGCGCGGGGGCTCGGCAGGCTCAGGGACACGTGGAGCGCTTGCTTGGGGAGTCTTTGTGTACAGCTCGGCTGGAGCACCGTTGTGATTGTAAAAGAGCTCTGTTCTTCTCACCGAACAAATTGTTCCTACAAATAAAAGAATGAAAAGTCCTCCTCTCCCCACTCTTCTTTTTTACGCTATTCATCGAGCGGCGCCAGAGGAAGGGATGGTGGGAGCAGAGTGGCTGTGCTCCCACGGGGGCCAGGGCAGCTCGTGGGGAGGCGCCGGGGCTACCCGGGGCAGAGGCTGGATGCAGGCAGGATAGCCAGGGGAAGCCAAAGCACAAAGTGCACCAGAGCAGGTTGCAGGGCCTCTCCACGAAGCTTGCCGATGGGTGACGGGTTGCAGTATCTCCAGGCACTGTGGGAATGGGGCTGTGGGACAAGGCTAGAGAGGAGCTGAGGAGCAGCAAGGCAGTCCGTGTGGGTACCAGTCCTGCAGGTGCTGTGGAGCAGAGCAGGAGGAGAACAGGTCAAAGAAACCAAGGAGGAGAATAAAAGACAAATGAAAGAGGGTGCTGAGTCTCCCAAGTGTTTCACAGGATGACAACAGAGGAATCTGGAGTCTCCTGCTCCAGTGTGTGGTCCCGAGAGCTGGTTCTTCGCCCAAACTTTGCATCAGTGACAGAGCAGAAGGCTCCTTAAACCCTCCCCTCCGTCCCCAGCTGTTCTCCCCAGTGACGTGGGGCAGGGTGGCAGTGACAACATTACAGCTTTTCAGAAGCAATTGTCAGGGGAAGAATTTGGTCCCCAAACAACGGAAGAATCAAAATGACACATTTCCAACAGAATGCATGATTAGACAATTAATCATCCCAATCTAAAACATTGGAGGGCCTGGAGTGCCCTAATGCATAAAAATGTTGGAGGCAGTGGTTGCGCTATGTCTGTCAGCAGCCTGTTCTCTGGCTGCCGGTGAGCGTGGGGCTTTCGGCATCACTCACGCTGCAGGTCCCCTCGGCATGGGCACCCGTCCGCTGGTGGGACCTGCACACAGAGCTGCCAGGGGAACTCAGTACGTCTTTTATCAAGGAACAGAGACAGCCTTAACTCCTGCATAACTGCATGCAGGCCTACATGGTGCCATACCTCCATTTTTTAGTGTGGCTGCGAACCACAAAACCTCAGCATCTCTTCCCTGCTTTCTAAGGACGTTTCCAAAGTCACTTATGGCTCAGACGCTTATGTGCTGGCCACGCGCAGACCCAGGTACCTATACATCCACATTAGAGAGGCTTGTCTAACCTCTGCAGGCCCCCAGCAAGTTAACAGGGTGGATTTTCTCCATCTCCCAGACTTTGTATCTGGCTTTACTGAGCTCTGGGGTCAGCCCTGGGTTTTGGGACTGGATAAATTGTGAGCCTTATTTGCCAAGAGCACACGCAACACCACTGCCTGCAGACATCCCAGGATAATTGTGTCCAAATATCTTTCTAAAGTTCCTAGAGCTTTAAAGCAATCCGGAGAAAAGAGCCGTGAGGAGATTATTGCAGCACATAACTGCAATAAACCTTTTCTTCATCCTTTCATGGTTAGAGGTATGAACATGAATTATGGCAACTTAAACCTCTTGAGAGCAGCCTGTAAAATCGCTTTCCCAAATGGCTGGTAAAGAACCTCGTTAAGCTAAGATGTCAGCGCTCACAAATGCTGTTGTCTGAATGGAGCTATTTTACGAGTCAGTTTAATCCTTCCAGGAATCAGACGACCCCTTTCCACCCACACCGAGCAGCAGATTCCCCCTTTGCTCCTTGTTTTCTGACCTGTTTGTTCATTCGAGGCTCTGGCACCGTCACCTCTTGCAGCAGATGAGATGCCTCATAACTTGCAAATGTAAACAGGTTAAAAAACTCCCCATCTGGTTAACTTTCATGCTACCTGGCAAATGGCAGAGGCTACAGAGAAGTCGGAGGCTTTTCGTGGGCAGCCAGCAGCAAAACAGGAAGGAAAGAAATCTTCGCTTGCTCCAGCTGCAACTTTTAGGGTGGTTTTGTCAGCTGCTTCGCAAGCAGGGCTCCCCGTCCCCAGAAACCCTTGTGGGACGGCTTCCTGCAGTGCCCTTTTGCTTCTGGGCGTGGATTTTCCTGGAGGAATGAGGAGGACTGGGGGGACCGTGCCCTCAAGGGTGGCTCAGTTCCCCCACCGACCCAAGAGCCACAGTCCCTCCCAGCCGCAGCCACGTCTTCTCATTCAACAGTCCTCCATCTCTTAGCATCCTTTTAAAAATCCAGGTACCGTCCCTGCGTTATATGCCTTCTGGAGGATGCGTCCCTTCCCCGGTCATGCTTCCCTGGCCGGACACCAGCCCGAAGGGTGCTGCTGCCATGGCACCGATGTTATTCCTGAGCCTCTTCGGACAGCCCCCCCCGCCCCAGCGGGCGCCGCTCTGCCTTCCCGAGGCAGAAGCTGATTTCTGGGTCTCCCAGACACATTTGCTTCTATAGGCACAAATCCCAGTAAATGTTGGATTAAATAACTTCGTGTTGCTAATTTACCATAATTTTTATTACTATGGGAGAACGTTTAAATCCCAGATGCTCTGTTTTGGTCTCCATGGAAATTGGTAGAAGGGGTCACCTTTCGATTGCAGAATCCTGATGCTGAGGGGAATGGTTTTGCCTCATCGGCTGGGGAAGTGATGGGGGCTGGGTTATTTGTCTGCTTTTCTTTTTGTACGTGTCTGTCAGTGAAATTCATAATGAAAATGTGAATCTGCACAGACCAGGCTGTCATCCGACAGCAGGAAACGAAAAACAGGAAGAAGGGGTGTTACAGAAATGGAAATTACGGTAATTAAAACACAAAAAATAACAGCAAAA
The DNA here is from genome assembly GCF_964199755.1 of Larus michahellis. Taxonomy (NCBI): domain Eukaryota; kingdom Metazoa; phylum Chordata; class Aves; order Charadriiformes; family Laridae; genus Larus; species Larus michahellis. Next base: position 10,287,371 of record NC_133906.1, on the reverse strand, counting down.
TATATCTGGGCATTACAAACGCCAGGCTGGTTTATCGATGCTGCTGCTCTAAAGGCTATTGTGACTGGAAACTGAAAGAATAGAGAAATATCTAGTGCTGTTGTTAACCATTAACTGTTTTGCTGCTGGTCTTGACGGCAGCCTGCCTAGGGAGCCTGTGTTTTTCAGAGTTAATCCTCATTCAGAGCCCACCCAAGCCAATGGACAGGCTGCGTGAGCGTCCAGGGCTGCAGGTGACTATTAACTGGTGTTTGCAATGGCAACAGCAACCAGGCAACTGAAGCTCCACGGCTCTGGGCATCGCACCAGCCGTGGGGGAAAGGTTCTGGTCCTGCAAAGCTCAAGATCTTAATAAGTAAGAGGGGGTCAGTAGGAGAATAAAAGATTGGCAGAGGGGACATCCCAGGGGTAGCAAACAGCATCTAAGTGCATACCCTGGTTGGGCAGAGGCCAGCTAAACGTCAGGAAATTATGACTATCCTATGCTAGGATAAACTGCCTCTCTAGGCGGGCTATTTTTCTACCAAGATTACAAAAGCGCTTTGGAGTAGCTCAGCTGGAGACATCTGCATCTGGTCAGACAAATCCTGCCCCCTCGCTCTGCTCTCCGCAGCCTTTTTTTCAATGGCCCTGCATTGGTTCAGTAATGGGGACCTGGCTCTACAGCAGAGGTGCATTTTGCCCCGGGGTGCTGCCTTCCCAGGGCAGGGAATCCAGCAGTGCCCTGCTCTGGGGAACTGCACGTTCCCGTCCGCATCCCTGCACGCCCCTGGCTGCTCTGCAAGCCCGGCCGGAGCATCAGCTGCTGCCTCTTGCCAGAAACATGTGCAAAAATTGTAGAACCAGAAAGCAATTGCACAACAAGCACCAAGCTTACAAAGGCAGATTTTTATGGGGGAAGGTTCTGTTGTTGTTCTTTTTTTAAAAAAAAGGGGATTATTTGCCATCTTTGAAAAATCGTTTCAGATGTTTCTTTTTAACAAACAAATAAGTCACATCTCTATTGCCACATTCTTCCCCTTCCGCTTCTAACGCGGAGTACACTGACCCACCGACTGTTCCACTTTCTCCTACCCTCCGTCAGCTGGAGAAGTTTTGGAGCTATTTTTTTTTTAAACAATAAAGGAGGGGGAGGGGAAAAATGAGAACCCTTGACTTCATCTAGACAAGTGCATTCAGGGACAAAGTAAACGAAGAGGAAATTAAATTTTTCAGTTCTATTTTATCATCAAAACCAAAGCAAAATGAATGCGTCAATCCAAAATTAAGTTTGCCACGTTTCAGAGATACCCCTATGAAAGTGTAATCAGAAATGACAGGTTTTTGGAGAAAAAGATGGTTTTGATGGAATCTGACTCTTTGATCCCCAAAATTGTCACTAACCAGAGTTAAATGGCATGTCCAGCTCTCCATCCTGTGGCTGTAGCTGTGTACTTCACGTTGGTCCTTGTACAAACTCCAGATGGTTTTGGTAAACGGCTTGAGAACCCTCCTTGGCAGTCGAGCCCTCATGCCGCACAGAGTCATAGAGTCAGAGTCATAGAATGGTTCGGGTTGGAAAGGACCTTAAAGATCACCTAGTTCCAACCCCCTGCCATGGGCAGGGACACCTCCCACCAGACCAGGTTGCTCAAAGCCCCGTCCAACCTGGCCTTGAACACCTCCAGGGATGGGGCAGCCACAGCTTCTCTGGGCAACCTGTTCCAGTGTCTCACTACGCTCACAGTAAAGGCATTCTTCCTAACATCTAATCTAAATCTCCCCTCTTTCAGTTTAAAACCGTTACCCTTTGTCCTATTGCTCCACTCCCCCATAAAGAGTCCCATCAGTGTGATTTTTGGCAGGTCAGGAGGAAGAGAGGGAGCTCTTGCTCACCCTCCTGTGCTGCCACCGGCACCCCAGCCTCTGATGCATCCCAGTTGCGCCCTGCAGCAAGCCATGGGATAATGGCAGAGAAGTTACGCTGGGTTTGCCAATGGCTGGGGGGATGGAGGGCTCCGAGCAGCCCGGTCGGCCGTGGCGGCTCCAGGACAGCACCTGTTGCTGTTGAAGCTGTGCTCAGTGCAGGGGGCTCAGTGCTATTTTTGGAGCGTGCTTGAGGGCAGGAAGGATTAGCATGCCCCAAATGCAGAAGAGCTGGGCTTGTTATGAACGGAGAGGGCTCAGCTTTGCTCAGCAACAAGGTCTGCCGCAGCTTGGGGCAGGAAGGGATAACCTGGACCTCCTTGGGCATGGAGCAAGTCGGGAGCAAGATGCTCAGAACTCACCACCGACAGCAATGGGGACAATTATGGCACGTTTGCAGCAATCCTGGGATGGCTGAAAGGTGCCGGCCAGAGGCTGAAGCTTCTCTACTCACACGATGCTGAGCAGAGTGTTCTGCATCTACACCAGACTGGGGTACAGGAGAGAGACACAACCCCTAGATGGGGGCTTGAGGGAGGGAAGTGGGAAGAAGAGACGCTTTTTCTAGGATCAGGAGGTTGACTGAAAAGGGGCAGTCATTTCACAGATCAAAAAAACCAACAGAGGAACTTTGCAGGAGAGGATTTTCTTGTGGGTAGGAGCCAGATCATGTGGTGGCACCCATTGGATGCCAGAGGAGCTCCAAAGCTGACACCCTTAATAAAGATAGATACACCGGCAGGGCAAGTCCCTGGAAAGCTTTCAAAGAGTGTTGTTTTCATCCTGCTGCAAACATGCCACTTCTTCTGCCACCTGGAGCCCCGACTCTGCCGGCAGCCTCCCCTCTCTCTCTGGGTGCTGCAGGGAGTGGGGACCATTAGCCCACAAGATGCTCGTGCCAAGTCCTGAAGCCTCATCAGCGCTACTTTCCGTGTGGATAGGGCATTCTCCACCTCTTGGGCCCCCAGCAGCTGAGGTGCGTTTCTCCCAGCCAAAAGCATTGCTCAAAAAGGGATGGATAAAACATAGCACCAGTGAGACCAACAAAGGCAGTGGGGTTGGGCAAAGGAGATGAAGCAGGCACAGGGAGGCTGAAAGCAAAACAGTTCTGAGGCAAATGCCCTGAAACCTCAGGAGAAGCCCGTGGTTCTGGTTCTGTCCCCATTTTCTTCTTCTCTGTAATTGATTTATAAGATGTACTTGTATAATGGATGCACACCCAGAAAAAATAGTGGCCACCGCTCCACAGCCCTGCAGTGCAGTGCTGGCGGGGTGATAGAAGCAGCCAGGTTTATCTGCAAGATGCCTCTGCAAACGTGTCACGGGAAAGATTTCAGCAGATGCAGAGCTGGGGAATCACAACTGCCGCACTTCGACTTCAGCACATGGAGAAATCCGGGATACTTCTCGGGAACAAGAGAACAAGCCTGTCCCCAGAATAGAAATGAACACCCATTTCATTAGCTAAGACTTCCCTGTGCTTATTTAAGCATCGATTCCTGTGGTGGTTGCGCGCTGTATAGCGCTGATTAACAATTACAGAATGTACCAGACCAGCATCTCCACGGCACAGCTGGGGATTGCGGAGCCGACCGGGGCGATGCCGTGTCAACCTGACGGCTGCATCTCCAAGGTTACTTTTAATCGGAAACCACTTGCTGGATAACTTTGGAGGAAGCAAACATGTTTTTAAAGTCTGTTTTTTTTCTTTGCTGTGAATTCCTCTTAGCTCAGCACTCCATAGCTGCCTGATGGAGCAACTGCCTGAGCGGTACCTCCCTTTCTAACTCTGTTTTGTCTTCTTGCTCTTCTCCTTCTAGCGGAGGATGTATTTCCTCAAAGCCCACCCACACCTCCATTTTTTTGCCACAGGCCGCAGAAGGAGCCTTCCAGCTCAGTGTTGATCCCTGCAGTCTTCTACATAGCTGGTGAGAAGAAACAGTGTCTCTGTCTATTCATAGGCACATCCTCCAGGACATTTCATGTCCCCTCCTGCCCATCCAACGACATCTTAGGCGCTCCTGGTCCCAAACTCCACGCATTTGTCCTAAAAGCTGAAGAGGACCCATTTGGGGTTGATTTGTCCTGCCCATTGGGAGATGAGCTTCCAGATTCAGCCAGATGAGGGTATCAGAGAGCAATGCAAGGGGGGGCTTTCCTCCACCACGCTGCCTTCCTCCAGCCTTATCACCTTCCCAAGGCTGGGGAACCAGCCTGTTCTGTGCAGCCTAATGGCTCCCCTGAATGAATTTGGATCAGCTTAAAATACAGCATGGCTCTCTGGGTTTGAATCCTGCTCTATTATTAACTTGGCTGAGGAACAGGAAAATCTTGTGCATTTGCCAGGGCTTGCTCACTTTGTGTGTTCCCCATCTTCCCCTGGGACATCAGGTGCCGCTATCAGGGACAGGATATTGGTGGCCTCAGTGCAAAGCTAGTGTCAAGTCCTCCTCTCCTACAAGCTGTCCTTGTCCAGAGAGGAGCCTCCATGCAGTACCAGAGTTGTTTCCTATCTCCCATCGGGCAGGGATTCGGACTGCAGGAGCCTGTATCCACGGAGGTTTGAGTGCGTGGAGGTCCCAGCAGCTCACTGAGTCCTCCTGGCCTGCCTGCAACACCGCTGCTGGCTGTGCTAATACTGCATGGGGAACGCTGGCATTCCCAGAAAGTCCAATAAAATAATGGCCTCATCACCATTCGTTCCTTCAGTGCGGACTCTCTTGTGCCCACATGAATCCTAATGCACTGATAGGGTATTAATGTGGGTGCCCTGGGCGCCCCTGAGGAACCGGCACTGACACGGAGTGTTAATAGCCCATCTTCATTTCCACTGAGAAGTTGTTACACGTGGTGCACACCGACTTTAACCTGCTCCGAGCAAGCCCTTCTTCCAGGCTGCGGTTTGTTTCTGCTGACAGTAAAGACCGGCTGCAGCGGGGCAGAACGCGGCGGTCCCACAGGGAGCCTGGCACGGAGGTGACATGGGCATGCCGGCACTGCTCACGCCTGGAGCAGCAGATGCCTGATGGAGAGTCCTGAAGAAGGGGTTTGTAGAGGTCCCTGTACACATCCAACAACATTTCCCCATCTCTTTTAGCTTCCCCAGCACAAATCTCCCTTAAACCAATCCATGGTGCCTTTACTTGCAGTCAGGCAAAGATCTGCCATCCCGCCTGGCCGGGCAGGCAGTGCTCTGCAGAGCAGCGCTGGGTACGGCCAACAGCGCGGATCCCCATCCCCAGACAGAGGAAGGGAGGTTCATCCCCTGGTTGCTCAGCTCATGCCCTGTTTGTGGTCTGAAACCCAGGGTCTGGCGCTCTGCTGCAGCCCAACGTGCTGAGCTTCCTCACTCTGATCCGGGCAGGCAGCTGCGATGTGAAAATGAGGTAGCTGCGATGTGAAAATGAGGTAGCTTTAATTAACCTCAAAAAAAAAAAAAAAAAAAAAAAAAGCAAACGGTTTCTCTGGGGAAGGAGAGAAAAAAGAGAATTTGTACTCCTGGTTACAGAACTGCTCCTTCCAGCTGAAGGATGTCTGGGGCAGCGGGGAGATGGGAAAAAAGATTTGAGAAGAAAGACATCGAGAGAGACCTGGACTTGGAGATGAAACATTGAATAGAGTATATTTTACACTTAAAATGCCTGCCGCTGCTGGAACCCAGGCTGTTAATTGGATTGACAGTCCTTTTGATCTTAGATATATGTCTCCTGGCTGATTCACGCTGAGACATCCTTCTGACCTTTTGAATATTCAGCTTTTTGGGGAGAAGCAATCGGGGAGCAGCTTTCTTTTAACTGACTGAGCAATAAAGCGGTCGCTGTAGCAGTCCTCCTCATTTCCTTCAGCGTGATGTGTCAATACCTGACTAATGAATGTAGTCAATAGCTGAGTAACTTAGCCTGACGAGAGCGTGACCCTACCCCAGGAAGACGGTCTCCCATGAGCAGCAGTGCCAGGCGGGCAAGTGAGCAGGACCAGGCCTGATGGGACAGGTGACAGCTGTTGGTCCAGGTCTTCATCAAAGGCGACTCCATAAAGCGGGTGTTGAGATTGGCTCAACTCAAAGCTGGGGACCATCCATAGCAGCAAGGTGAGTAACGAGGTGAGGACAAGGCAATCGCGCCAGCATCAGCCCAGACCCGTGGTGCTTCTTGTGGATGCAGAGCACAGACGGAGTCCCGGGAGCATGGCTGCCACCTGCAGCCCTCTTCCTCAGACAGGGAGGTGGGTGGCAAGCCTGCAGCACCTCAAGGGAGAGGGGTCTTGTCTTCACTAGCAGCCCTGCTGTATAGCCCTTATGCAGACGGGTCTCTCCGTGGCACTGTCATGTTGTCCCCTGGCACGGCATTTACAGCACGAAGCTTCCCCTCATGTCTCTAGGGGGGACCGGGGAGCTGGCAGACTTGCCTGTCCTCTTGGTGTGTGACAAAGGTTTGTTTGTCATGGGAGCTCCTAATGAGATCCATTAATGTTCCCCTGGGAGAGACTGAGACTAAAGTCTTTGGGAGATAAATAGAGCTTCTGCCAAGCTGAAGGGATTTCTTTTTCGCTACAGCAATTTATCCTTCACGGCTTTTTCCAGTGTTTATTGCCTGGCTTGTCTTCTTCTGGAACAGAAAAACTCCGATGTGAGAACTTCTGCAGGAGCTCTGCAGGCTGGAAGAGTGCCCCTTTCAGGGGTGCTGTACCCATATGCATAGAGGCACCTGTTTCTTGGGAAGCTGCATCCAAACGGGATCTCGCCTCTCATTTACACAGGTGTAAATCCACCCTCACTCAAGCCCCCACAGGGCTGAGACACAGCCAGGCCCCCAGAACTCCTAAAGCTCCGTTTTTTCCTGGAAACCTCCCCTGCTCAGGCTCCCCCACGACCTCACATAACCCGGTCCCAGCTCCCGGGGACCCTTCTTGGGGTGGTATTATTAGAGGGGAGAAAAAGGAGCCTGACTCACCAGGTCCTGCACCTGCGTCTGAATTTCCCTCCAGACTGGCTAGCAGGGAATGCAGGTTCATGTCAGGGCTGTTTTTCCATCCCCTTTTCGGGGTTAATCTCTCCAGGGCAGTGCCCGTTGGAGGAGGCTCCCTGACTCTGCCCCGCTGTGGGCAGATGTCTGTCTGATGACAGAAGTGCCCTTCACGCCTGCCTGTGACCTTCATCTGCTGCAACCTGGTCCCTCCTGCGCCCGGGGCAGGTAGCAGGGGGTTGGAGCCCGGAGAGGAACAGCAGCAGCACGGGCAGAGGTGCTCAGTCCTCCCCCCCACCCGCCGCTCCGGTGGGGACTGCAAAGGGACCAGCAAAGAGCCCTGCCGCTTTCTGCCAGAAACAGATGGACAAAGCTCAAGCTTCACCCATACGGATCTCCCTGTTTTCTTCCGTTTCCCTCCACCCTCAACAGTTTCAAAGCCAAAGCAAGGAAAACCAACAGGAGTCCTGAGTGGGAAATTTCCTTCTGGCCCTGGATGCAGAGGGTTGAGAGGTGTCCTCAAGTGCAGCGATAAATTTCCGTGGAAGATATATTTCTGTCTTTCGGTGATTAGTGCAGCCTTCAGCAGCATAAATTGCTTCTGCTGATGCAGCAGAATTTATAAGCAAGAGGATCATTTACTACATGAAGAACTGAACCACAGGTCTTTCAACCCTCCCCATAACAAAATTAAATGGATGCAAGTGGTCATTCCCCCCGTGACAGGGGCTCCCTGAGGGCTCCTCCAAGCAGCTGGGATGGGGAAAGACATCCCCAAGCAGAAATCTCCAGAGGGGCTTATTCCTGAAGCAATACCAGCCGCAACAATACCCTAATGATCCGGTTGGCGTATGAAACGCAGAAGAAGGGTCAGAGGAGAGTCACCACCCCCTGCCTGGCTGCCAATGCAGTTTGCAGAACAGAGCAAGCGCCCTGGCCATGGCGCTCAGCCTTGCTCCTGCCTGGAGGCCTCTGGTTAGAGAGCAGCTTCAGGGTCACCAGCAGCATGGGAGGAATGCATGGGTCATCAGGAACACCTAACAGAGAGACAGATGTAGGACCACAGAATTGCCTAGGTTGGAGGAGACCTTTCAGATCGTCTAGTCCAACCATTGACCTAACACTGACAAAAACCATCACTAAATTATATCTCTAAGCACTATGTCTACCTGTCTTTTAAATACCTCCGGGGATGGTGCCTCAAACACTTCCCTGGGCAGCCTGTGCCAGTGCTTAATAACCCTTTACAGTTTTGACAAAGGATAGAGAAAAACAAACTCCTTCAGCTGTAACCCTGCAGCTCAGGTCATCTAGCAGCTCCTCCACCAAGCTGCATCAGAGGCAAACCAAGGCTTTATACCGGGGCAGCCGGTGCTGCTTCCCTCCATTCCTGCCAGCAGCCACTCATGCACAGATGAATCTCTAAATTCTCCACAGCTGGTCTTAATCTACAGCTCTAACTGCTGTGGAGGAAATGGAAGCTGGTGATCTTTCTAAAGTAGTTCTGCAGGTGGGGAAAAGAAAAATGCTAATGGTAGAGCTCTTAAATCCAGCTCAGAGGCAAAGGTGGGGGAGAAATGCTGTAGGGATAGGGAGAAGGTGGTCTTAGAAGGAAGGATTTGTCCTTTGCTCCTTGCGCGTCTGGAGTAGGGGCTGTTACAGGAATGGATGCGCTGCTGGTGTTTGTGGAGCTTGTGCTGGTAGTGATGGTTGTTCTGGCCTTCCTCCCTCCTTCAGAGAAGGTGAGCTCGGAGAGGGGGAAGAGAGGGTGGGAGAAACTGGGAGGATGCCACTGCTGCCAGGATGAGAGTTAATTGCTTAGAAAAAAAGTAAATTTGTTTGTTTTTTTTTTTTTTCTATGTCCTGGGATTTCTGGGTGCTTTCGTTGCCTGCTCATCTCCAGATGCCTTTAAAGAGAGCTGAAGACTGGGCTCAGCAGCCCTGTGTTAGGTGGCTGGAGATGTACTTGCTGGTAGGCAGGACTCTATTGGAGCCCTCATTAATCAAGCCATCTCTGGAAGTAGCTTTGTTATTGAACCATCAGTGTGTGACTGGCTACGGTCTTGAGCTCCCTATCCAAAACCACTAGGGGTTTTGAAAAATCCCACTCCTTGGCATAAAAAGCTCCCCAGAGCATCTTCCTGTATCTAGTCTGAGAGAAGAAGAAAAAGCCTGAATTTGCAATTACAATGATGGAGGCTGAAAGCAAAAGGTGGATAATATATTCAAAGCCAGCTCACAGCATGGCTGCAACAGTACTTGGGGTTAACTGAGCTGGTCAGGCATCTCCTAAATGAAGAGGTGACTTCCACTGTGCTGGGAAGCAGAATTTCTAAAGAGAAGGTCTGAGTCTGATGAAGCCTTGGAGGCGATAATGGGACAAGAACAAAAAAGAGGCTCTGACATTACATCGGATTAATTGTGACATAACTTTGAAAAGTGTGTTCTTGGCTGCCTGATCCACACGTTTGGTGAGAAATTGTACATCTACACGTCACCAAAAGTTCATTTCACACGCAAGTCACAGCAGGATCTTTCTTGAGCTGGAAGGATTCCTCCTGCTTTTATATACAGAGCACTTAACATTTTTGCCTTGTAGTCTGTGTTTTAAAACGCACTCTGTTGCCCTGTTATGTTTTTTTTTTTTCCTCCGTGTTATCCTGGATGAAGCAAAGCACGTTGCATCTGCAGCACTCTAAACCACCGCTGGCTCTGTAGGGACAGGCTTTGCTGGATCCAAAGCCCAACTGCCCCTGTAGAGGTGCCTGAGGTGAGTGTAGCTCATGCTGCTCAAAACCAGGGAACTGTAACCTGTGTCAGTAATAAGGGAGAGGAAAAGGTGAGGTAGTTCCAGAAATAGCTCTGGTGGAAGAGCAAACCCAGTCATTCCTGCCCCTACCCTGATGTGGTGGGTCCGAGCCAGGCTAGATCCCCCCCAGGGCATGAAGGCACAGGCGTTTCAGCCTCTTGGTGGTCTTGCCATCAAGACCCACATCTGAAACTCAAAGCCTTGCACTTTGGCAAGTCACAACCTAACTGCTTTGGCCTGTTTATATGTAACTGTCACACGAGCTATTTCACTGCATTTGGAGAAGCCTTCATGCGCAGACACTGGACTCGTTCACCTTCTCACCCTGGCTGGCTCTGCCCAGGGGAGAAGAGAACAGCTCAGCTTTGCAAGGTGGCTCTCCAGGAGGAGACCTAACCCCCCTCCTGTCGCTGGGGATGGGCAAAGCTCAAGGTGTGCTGCTGGGCCCAACACCTGCAGGTGGAAGTTGCACAGAGGATGCCAAAAATAAACGCGCAGAGTCTATGCTGGGGCTGTGTGGGACGAGGGGGCTCAGAAAGCCACTTTCTCCTGCAGGCTTTTCACTAAAACTGCAACTTCCATGTGCCCTGCTCCCAGAGACCTCATTTGACATGATGTGAGCTCAGTGCGGAGGGGAGGGGGGGCACCAGGCGGGAGGCCTCTGTTTCCTAAAATAGCACTGACAGGTGCCCTTAATATCCTGGCTCCAGTGTGACACCGCCGAGCGAGGGCCATTAGAGATCCCGAAATGGATTTCATCTCGTTGAGTCTAACCAGACGTAACCCCGGACCTCCGGGTCACTTTTATTTGTCCATCTTCTATCAGGCGTGGAGGCTTGAGAGCCGAAACACGCCCATGCCCACGCGTGCACAGCAATCATCCCACTGCTAACGCACGTAGCCTTGGCCTGGAGCGAGCGTGCGGTGTGTCCCCGTGCCACCCTCCTGACCAGGCAGCCCCAGGAAACGCTGGTCTCTGCTGCTCCCCGCGATGGACCCGTCTTGCTGAGTTGCAATCTGTCTTCCCTCTGCCGCTTCTCGTAGGGTTTCTGTTCTTTGTCAGGTCAGGGGCTTTTTTACTGAATCTCTGATTTCACATCCTCTTTTTCAGCTGTCACTAGCTCGTAGCAGCTCAGCAATTTCACTGTTGTGTTCTCTCCTTGTTTTTCCTTTTTTATCTTGTGTGGTCGAGCCCTCACATGCTGTCTCACTTAAAGACGAGAAATAAATACCATGACAGCTCTTGGTAAAACTATGCCCCCGTTCACCTATAGCTACTGCCCCAAATATGTGCAGCCGTTGTATCCTGCTGGTGCTACATGGAAACTGTTCCTCCTTCAGATGGACGTTTCCTACGGAGGCTGGGACTCTGGGATGGATGGACAGTGTTTGGATGGATGGACTCCTGACGAACTATTGGAAGGCAAAACTGCCCAGTGTGTTGCACTGGGGTTTTGGGGATTTTTTTTTTTTTTCCCAGCGCTGCCGAGAGGCTGTTGGCAACATCAACTAAATCACTTTGTTCTGCATTTTGTCTTCTGGCTTTCTTTGTAAAGGCATGGAGTTCTCTCCAGGACAAGCACCAGGGTTTGTAATTGTTATTCTCCCTGTATAGGGAAAGGGAGCCCTGGGGATGCCATCCACAGATAGGGACTTTGCAGTTGTCTGCCTTGGCCGAGACCTGTTCTGTCCCCTGTCCTGTGGTTTCTGGTCTCTCTGCGGGATCTGCAGGACCTGCTTTGCTTGTGAGGGCTGCAGGGGAGAGGGGACCGGAGGTGGCGGTGGGGTGTGCAATGTATCAGTTGTCTGATTAAGCAGGAGGATGCGAATCCTTCAGAGATGGAAGCTTTTATTAAAAGGCGAGAGGGTAATTCTTCATTTGCAAAATGACACGATGTTCCACCAGGCAAAAAAAAAAAAAAAAAAAAAAGACCAGCAAAGTAACTGAAAACAACCCACCCAACCTCAAAACGGTAAATCCAATCAAGCTTTCCTGTTAAATGCAGGCTTTGAAGAACATTGTATTTAATCATTAACAGTGCTGAATCGATATGAATAATCTGAAGCGACTCTGAGCAGCCGGGGCAGTTTATGTTTACAAAGAGATGAATATTGATGCAGCCATCGCAAGTGCTGCCCAAAAGCTGCAAAGCCCGCTCCCCTACATGGAGGTGGTGGTAGAGGACATGGGCCACTGGGGAAGGGTCCCCGCAACCTGCCAGCTCAATGCAGGGAGAAATAGTGAACTGAAAATATGCAGGAGGCTGTTCTCCGCCAAGCGTAGACCCAGGCTGTGTCGAGAGCCCAACACACAGGTGGTTTTCCATTCCTCTCCTGCTGCTGCTCTGATAACAGACATCACACTCAGCCTACCATCCAGGACCAAACGATGCTCCCCCTGTCCCTCTGCAGGCTCAGCTCCCAAGATCAGGCAGTTACCTCCTCTGGTCCTGCTGCCCACCCCATGGTGGCAAGGAGATAACTCAAGGCAGACTTTGACCCGATCGATGACTTGCCCTGGTGGGGCAATGTGCAACGAGCAAGATGACAAGTTTACTCTCACAATTTAAGTTACAATTTGTAGGTTTAGAGTATCCCAGCTGCCTTCAGCCCTATCTTTTCCCTGACAAAAGGGAAGTCCCAGGGCATTAGAATGATGCTATCTGTCTTGAATCGTTTGGTAGAGAGCAGTGGTGGGTGGGTGTTGCTGTGTGAGTCAGTGATAATTGCAGCCCCCGCTTAACAGGCAACTGCTTAAGTTTTTGTTTAGTTTTGTTTGCTGTCCTATTTTTCCTTTTTGCGTGGCCATTTGACAGTGGTTATTCATTAGAGCCATTTTTATTTGGACACTTTGAGAGGCCCGTTGCCTTTGGCTCTGGGGTGCCAATAATTTTTTAATGAATTCTCATGAATTTCCCCCAGATGGAAATGAACAAAAGAGCTGGAGGAGAGGGTATGATTTCCAGTTTCTGGGAGCGCTTTACAAGCAACTCGGATGATTAAAAAGGCGAGGGTGCTCTTTTAATAACAGCTTTGTTAGGATTCAGCCAATTAATTTCACAGAAAAATGAGCCATTTTGTTAAAGCAGCCACTTGAGCTTCCTTCTCTGTTCACCTTCTCTTTGGCTTCGCCGTGCCTTAACAGCTTCGGCGTCTAATTCGCAGGGTGTTAATGGGGAGAGCAGAAGAGCCCTCCAACTCCCACGGGGGCTCTGGGGGGGTGAACGGCTGTCGGCAGTGCCGTGCCGCAGCCTGCCAACTCCTTCCCACGGGGCGGCTTGTGTGAACGGCCGATGGGAATACCATACCGGCACGTAGACAAAGAGATGCCTCAACAGAGGGCGGGTGTGGGTGATGGCTGAGATCAAGGTCCCACCTCGGTGCTCCTGGAAGGCAAGCGTGGCTCAGCCCTCTCCAGCCACAGCCACTGCCCGAGCCATGGCCCCGCGGGCAGACGCCGACAGGTGTCATCGCCAGCTCTACCTGGGCTGGAGAAGCATTGCCCGCCAGCCACGAGGAGGTGGTTGCACTGGTGGGAGAAGGTTCAGCTATGGCGTAACCAAAGAGGAGATAAAATGCGCTGAAAATACGTAGGAAGCCGTTCCCTGCCCAACCATGCACCCCACGGATGCGGGTATCGGCAGCCGCGGCTGCTCGAGGTACCACGATGTGAGCAGTTCAGAGCTGCTGGTGCCTTCCAAGAGTTTTCCACCACAGCCCCCAGATCCCTTCCCTCTTTAATACAGTGCACAGCTGAGGTGTTACCTCGCTGCCTCGCAGTACACAGGGACCGTAGCCGACTGTTTTCCGTCCCGACTTCTGGGATTTCCTTAATTTCCTTTTCTCTGCACAGTTCCTTCCCCTGAGCCTTTCAGTCTTAGGTGAGAAAAAACAACAGGCAAACAACCAAAAAAAAACCCCAAACCCAAAAACCCACGTTGCCTGATGAAAAGAGTAAAAAAAAAAAAAAAAAAAATTAGAAAAAATAAATCTTACTCAACATCATTAACTCGGCGTAGCTTGGGCAATTTCATTCTCCCACACAGACATCTCCCAGCCAGCCAGCGTCAGTGCCTGCAGTGGAGAGTGAAGATGGATTTGTACAAAAAAAAAAACAAACAAAAAAACCCCCCAAAAAACCAAAAAACAAACCCCTCAGAGAACATGTTTTATTTCTGAGGATTGAAATGGGCTCACTTTTTATACTGGTTTTCAAATTCTTTATCTATATTTTTCCACATGCTTCGCCCCTCAAAATTAACCAACATGTTGCAACACAAGAAGTCAAGTTTGAATTTAGCTAGCACTTCCCAGTGTTTCTGTTTCTGAAAAAAGGTATCAGAAATGAAAAAGGAAGTATCTTCGGACAAATCATTAACATAAAACTGAAGGGTGGCTCTGAACTAGTCGTCTAATCATATCTCTTTTGTGAAAATAGAGTATTTTGATGGCTTTTCTCGCATCTGAAATAGTTAAGAACAGTATTGATCTGGGAGGACAAAAAAATAACAAAAGTCTAAATGACAATTGGCAGCTATTTGAAATAAAACTTTTCTAGTTCTCTAATCTCACAATCTCCAATCATACAAGTAAGCCTCATTAACTGGGAGGAAAAAAGAAATAAAACATACAGCTCAAAGAGAAAGTGAACAGAGTAATCAAAGGGTGCCTCTATAGTGGCTTATGGGCTATAAAATAAAAGAAATGACAAAAGGAGAATGCTCACAAAAACTGCGTTTTGCTGATTGTCGAGGGAGATGTTAAAGACTCACTTTACAGAAACAAAAGGAGGTCTATCAATTTAGCACACTAAAAAGAAGTTTATAGAGGTGGTTTCCATTGCCTGTAGTTCAGCGTTCTGCAACTTTTCCTTTCCCCTCCCTGCCTTACTGCACGGCTGCAGTGCAGCCCCATGTCTCAGGGTATTTCCCCGCATCTCCCCTATCTTCACAGCATCCAGCGCGTTTACTCCTAGCCCTCAGTGCTCTGGTTAGGATGCTTTTCCTGCCGGTGCTGCTCATGCAGGCTGTATGCTCCATCCCATAGACCAAAGTCCTTAGCGATGCAGTCAGCAAAACTGATGCTGTCCTTGCAAGTTCCTTTGTGTACACAGCGTAGAAGGTAAATGCAACTGAATGACAATGCCTTCAGTGCTAAAAGCCTCCGGAATGGTTGTCCATCTCCTCCTGGTCTTTCCCAGGAAGGCGGTGGTGAGTTGGCACACCAGGATGGTCAGCCCCAGTGCCCAAGCGCCCATGGCTTTGCAGCAGCTCGTCCGTGTTGCCCAGCGTTCCGCGGTGGGCACCTGCCACTGGGAGTGGTTCTGGTCCAGGGATCCAGCTGGAGATCTGCCCATCACACCATGTTCCGCTCCATCCCTGTCGCCTGCCAGGACTCTGGGCAGGTACCCCAGCCTGTAGGCATGGCCCTGGGCAGAGCCCCTCTCCTGGCTGAGAATGCCGTCTCTCTCCACCGCCGTCATCAATGTTTCACATGGTGCCCAGCCTGAAAAAGGTTTCTGAGAGAGGTGGTGGAGTCTCCATCTCTGGAGACACTCAAAACCCGCCTGGACGCGTTCCTGTGCAACCTGCTCTGGGTGACCCTGCTCTGGCAGGGGGGTTGGACTAGATGATCTCCAGAGGTGCCTTCCAACCCTACGATTCTATGATTCTGAGCCAATACTGCTAACGAGAGCCCTGTAGCGAATCACCCGCCACCTAGAGCTGGGACATGAGCTATCAAATTAATTTAATTAGTAGTTACTGCAGGCTTTCAAGAGCCATTTGTGCGCTGAGCGTGCCACAGTGGCTGCACAGCCATCTGGCTGAGCCTCAACCTGCAGCCCATCTCCCTGTGCGAAGTGTGGGCAGGGTGAGAATGACGAACTCTCCATGCTGTGGCCTGTGGCATCGTGCAGGGTAACACAGAGGAAAAGTTGCTTGCAAAAAAATAAATTGGAATTAGCCATGTCTGTCCTCTCATGCCACATTGACAGTGGCACCTGGGGTCTCAATACACAGCCGGTGAGGCTGGTAAGAAGTCAGGCACGAGAGGGGGATGGAGGGGATGAGTATGGAGAACAGGGACACGTGCAGTGGGGAGAAGGAGCAGGGAGCCCTGGTGACCTCCCAGAGATGAGGGACCAAGCCCACTCCCAGTTTTGGCTTGGTTTCCTTTGGTCCCTGATCAATCACCCGCTCTTGCCCCATCCAGCGTGTTGCACAACCAGAGAGGCGCCAGGGCTGGGAAACACCATCCCACCCCGGGCAAGGTGCACCCAGGGAGCTGGGGGGTGCCAGCTGCCCCTCAAACCTCTCACCTGCAGGCAGCAAATAAGCAGGATATTGCATTCAGTAGGTCCTGCTGAAGATACAGTGCTGGTTAGTTTGCGCTGTAATCTGCACCTTGTTTAGAGGCTGTCAGCAGGCTGCTGCGTCCGACCGCCCCGTTCCTGCTGCCCTCCCTTGTTATACTTGTTGGTTAAATAAATGTCTATTTTTGTGCTCAGCTTCTGCTTGTTGACCACGTACTCGCAGGGAAATGAAGAGCTGTGTTTATACCAAATGGGTTTATTGAAGTATCAGAAAGCACAAATCAATTTACAAACGAAATTATATGGTACCCCAGGAATCAAAACTGACAAACACAGAGATTTCCTGTTAAATTAATAGCAAGCCAAGATAAAAGGCAATGCAGACCATAAAATTAGTCAGGTACAATATACTCCCTAAAATGTAGAGCTTACAGGCACACTGCTCGATTTCAGAACTAAATAACCTGCAGAGGGGTTTTAAAAATCAATATTGCAGGCCACATGGCAAAACAAATTCCAGAAAACACTGTGTGCATTTTGCAATGGAGGACTTAATCCTGCCTTCCCATGTCCCCTGCGAGTCTGGGACAGGGCTGATGTATGGGAGAGGCTGGGTGGGCCCTCCACGTGAGCTGCAGGAGAGCGCTGGTGGAACTGTTGGACACGATAGACATGGACCTGTTGGACCGTGTTAGACATGGACCTGTTGGAGCGAGTCCAGAGGAGGCCATGAAGATGCTCAGAGGCCCGGAGCCCCTCTGCTGTGAGGGCTGAGAGAGTTGGGGGTGTTCAGCCTGGAGAAGAGAAGGCTCCGGGGAGATCTTAGAGCGCCTTCCAGTCCCTAAAGGGGCTCCAGGAGAGATGAGGAGGGACTCTTTGTGAGGGAGTGGAGCAATAGGATGAGGGGTAATGGTTTTAAACTGAAAGAGGAGAGATTTAGATTAGATGTTAGGAAGAAAGCCTTTACTGTGAGGGTGGTGAGACACTGGAACAGGTTGCCCAGAGAAGCTGTGGCTGCCCCATCCCTGGAGGTGTTCAAGGCCAGGCTGGACGGGGCTTGGAGCAACCTGGTCTGGTGGGAGGTGTCCCTGCCCAGGGCAGGGGGGTTGGAACTAGGTGATCTCTAAGGTCCCTTCCAACCCGAACCATTCTATGGACGATTCTGTGGTATCTTCTACAGCAAGGTCTTTCACTTTTCAAATTGATTTAGGCAGAGGCAAATTCCTCCAGTGCTGGTGGGGCCAAGAGTTGTTGCTTCTCTCCCCGGTTTTGGTACGGGGCTGAGAGTGTGCATTGCTGCAGAGCTGGGGAAATGCCGTTTGTCCAGTAAATAAATTAATAGAAGAGATCAGGCTGGCAGCGAGGGCTCACAGCAAAACAGGAGCAGAGCAGTCATCACCCATCGCATGACTAACAGGCATCTCGGCTTCCCCAGGGCAGCGTAACCCAACTCCAGTGCCGTAAAAATGATGCAATGCTGGAAATCACCCTCGAAAGCTGGAGGACAGCCCCTGGGCAGCCAGGGTGTGCCAGCACGGGACATTGTCTGGAGATGCTCCCTTCACCCTGCTCTGCAGTGAGGAGAGTCCCTGCTGGAAGCCAGGGCCATGGCACGCTGCTGACGGTCACCTTTGGACAGGAGGTGCCCTCCGGGCACGGTGCAGCAGCGAGGTGCTGTGCTAAGTGTATTTTTCCACTAATAGAGCTGTCCTGGGATGGCACAAGGATCTGCCTGCACTCCGTGTTCATCCTGAATGACAGGAACAAGATGCCCAAAGTGTGGCTTTCACAAAGGGCAGCACCTTGGGCTTTGCTTTCTGAGCTCATTTGACACTTTCACACATGTTTTGTAGGGCTTCTCTGACTTCTGCCACTTGTTCTTCTGCCTTCTAATTAACTAACGAGACGTATGATGAAGCCATGACGTGCACAAGAAATGACAGGGCCAGCGAGTGCTGCAGTGTGGCATTCCCCTTGGGCACGCTGCGAACCAGCAGGCACGGGGCAAGATAATGTGCTAATATACATTGAAAAACAAGCACTTTAAAAAGTGAGAGTAGCACGTGCCTCAATAGAGACTGAAGGCTCTTTCACCCCGGGGTGCTCCTGCCTCCCCAGGTACTGGCTTCTCTGGGAGTCTGTCTCTTTTCAAGGCAAATACTTTTTTAAAGCCACCGTAGTTATTGCGAGCGCTCACATCTCAAGGACGTGGGCTAAAACTCTCCTGGAATGTTCCAGGCTTTGAGCTAATAAAACTATTATATGTAAATTAAGTTAGAGGTATCTAATGTTAATCTATTTGGTTTTCATTGCTTTTTTGTTTATGAAACCAAATACAACAATGCATAATAGTAATTAAAGATTGGCTGATGAGCAGGAAATCAATCCATGTCTCCTGGGCAGTCAATGAATATCAGTCATTTTTAAAAATCTGTTGTTTTTTATAAACACGCAATTATTGTCTTACGAAAACTGAATTAGCCAAGTTCAGCTGATGGACGCCTGTATGTGAAGCAGCTCTGGCAGGTGGCAGCGGTTTCTACAGGCTTCAGCTTGGGCTTCTCTCTGGAAGAGGTCCAGGGCGACCCAGCCCAGCCCTGCTTCGGAGCAGCCGGTCCTCCTTGCCATGGTGACCCCTTCCTGCCTGGCCACGTGCAGCCCTTCCACCTGCTGGCCCCCAGCTTCTGTTTTTCTCAGTCAGCCCCTGAGTTTTAGTCGCTTGTCCCTCATAAACCCCTCCGCCAGGCCAACCCTGGGGTGCAGACCCCAGCCTTCCCATGAAAGCCTGCCACCACCCTAAAAAATGCAGAAAATGCAGAATTACCTCTTTAGATCAAAGCCTTCTGTGTTGATCCTGAGGAAGAGAACAATTTAAGCAGAGGGCTATCCTGGGAGCTACCTGTCTGAAATGTTTCGTTTCTCTCCTGGTTTCAGCTGGGACAGAGTTAATTTTCGTTCTAGTGGTGGTTGTGTCTCAGATTCGGTGTGAAAGGAATGTCAATAACACATATTGTTTTAGTTGTTGCTAGGCGATGTTTATAGTTTTCGAGGACTTTTTTCAGCTTCCCATAGAAGCTGAGAAGAAGCCTAGACAGAATGATGGAACGGCCAGTAGGAATATTCTGTACCATAGACATCACGCTTGGTATAAAAATCAGGGTTGGCCGGGGAGGGGGATAAATCAGCGACCACTGCTCGGGATGGTGACAATTCACCAGGTGGTGAGAGTGACTTGTGTCATTATTATTATTATTGTTATTTTCCTTTTCTGATCTTGCTCTATTAAAGTGACTTTATCTCAACCCACAAGCTAGGTTTTTTTTCCTTTCCCCTCCTTCTCTCCCTCTTCTCCCCACCCTTCTTGAGGGAGAGAGGGGTGGTGAGTGGGAGCCCATGTTGTCCTCGCTGTTTGCTGGGGTTAAACCACGACAATTTCACGATGACCCAAGTAAGCCAATGCCCTGGTATGGCTCATGCTGGTCCCACGGCTCTTGTCCATCATGGTGGGGAGAGAGGCAGCTCCGGGCAGAGGTGGCTCTGGCACAGCCACCCCTGCCCAGCTCCAGCAGCGGACCGACCGGCCGAGGGGCTGTGGGAAACCTCCTCCCGCAGACTCCAACTTCCCAGACTGGGTTTAAAAATCTATTTCACGATTCCTTTGGCAGTCTCAAACCGCTGAGAGCCGATGAGTCATGGCCAGGCTTGTTCACAGGTCACTGAGCCATGATAACGAGTTTGTGGCTACACGTGGCACGTCCCTGGGAGCTGCAATCGCAGCGAGTGGCCGATCTGCCACTGAACAAGAGCCAAGAAACTGGTGTACAGACTGTCCTTCACCCTCTGAAACCATCCCCATGCACAGCCCCACCAGCAATTCCCCCTCCGTATCCCGTTCCTCCTCCGCTGCCGCCCCTCTACCCCCAGCCCGACACCCCCAGCCAGCTCTTCCCAGCACACCGAGCCACGGTCCCACGCACAGAGAGCAGCTGCAGGAGATGCTCACTGCCCACCTTGAGAGAGACCAGGGCTGGGTCCCACACAGCCGCAGCTGGATGCTCAGATTCACCTACGGTAGCCAGACTCGCCTTGCTCCTTGGCTGTCTGAATGTGCCTGTGACTGATGCTTCCTCACGTCCACGCTTATTTCCATTCTTCTAAAAATGGGAATTGGCCTTAGCCATCTTTGTAAGCACACAGCGGGCGTTTGTACCCAGGCGTCCCTGTCACCGTTTCCCCTGGTGCTTTTTCATCTGCCCGTGTCAATTGTTGTACCTTGTCTTAATTGTTGTGCCTTGTCTTACACGACATTGTAAAAGCTTCAGGACAGGGCTCGAGTCTTGCAGCATAAACACATCATCTCGCTTAACTAAAGGCAGCCAGAAAAGGGTCATGTTTATTAATCTCTGCAACTAAACATTAAACACATTTCTTAATGCATGGGAACAGGATCAAAACCGGAGAGTGTGATGCCAATCTGAACTGCAAAAATCAGCCAGTTTTGGAGAGAAACTCTCCCTCCTCTCCTTAAAAAGCTCCCTCAGCACATATAGGACACTTACAACTCTTGCTGAGATGCACTCTATGTATAAGAAAATAAAAAGGGTCTGGCAACCTGGGCCTGCAGCAACAGATTAAAGAATCTCAATCTATTTTCTTTGAAAAGGAGAAGACAGATGGGTAACTTGACTGCAGACTCTAAATGCCAGCTTGGAAGAAGCTTTGTGATGATAAGAAGGTCTTCAACTGAGTAGCAGAAGACACAGGCAGATCCAGAGCCTGGAAATCAAAATTAGACAAATTCAGAATAGAAAGCGGAGTAATTAAATAGCAGAACAGCACGCACAGGGATGGAGTGATTCACTATTACTTGCAGGCTTTGAAAATCAGCACACGATGTCTTTCTAAAAGGCTAAACCAGGAGATCGAGGGCCAAGAGGGGAACATGTGTCACTGTCCTGGGGAGCCCAGAATGATAACTTTCAGAATTAATACTGATAGAAACCTGAATAATGAGGAAAGATAGGGGATTCTAAAAGGTGCTATGAGGGAAATAGCCAAGGCTGTAATCCAGTGGCTGTTGTGTGCCACAGTGCTTTCAAGACCTTTGAAAACTCCACCTTACAGCAGGGGAACGCTGTGGACCAGTCACAGTGTGATGCTGAGTCTGCACGTGCCGTGTCCGCGGCAGATGGGAGCCTGCCAGCCTGAAGAACGTCTCCTGGAGCAGCTGTACCTTGTTTCGGGCTGCAGTTCAGTGCCCTCTCACATCCGTGACAAAGCCCATCTCTATCGATATCAGCACAGAAATACGCCTAAATTGCAGCATGCCTCCCGGCACACGTTACAGTCCATGGAGGCTGGTCTTTGCTTGCTCAGAGGGTGAGGCTTCGAGCTGCTTAACACCTTGGGGGTGCAGCTGGTGGGAGGCCAGGCAGGGGCGCAGAGCCCCTCCAACCAGCGTCCTGCCACCAGGAACTGCCAGCCGCTCACTGGGGACAAGGACATGAGTGTCTGGGCAGAGGAGCTCCCTGAGCCTGGCTGGACAAGCCTTTTGAGGTCCAGAAGGGTAATATAAGCATTTACACAATCTCAGTGTCAGAACCTGATAATGGCTATCGTTTACTGCTGCACAAGAAGCAATGTGTAAAGTTACCCTCAAGATGTCCCTTAGCTGAGTGAATCCATCTTAATTAACGCTTCTTAAAAGGGAAAAGGACAAGGCTGGCTGCGTGCCAGATTCCCAAGCGAGTTGAGTGTTAGCTCATCTCTACAGGCCACTGTGGGCCAAGATCAGCCGATTTGCCCCACTGCAAGAAGCCCCGGGTGGTGGCGTGGTCACCTACAGCTCTGTCCCCTGCCATTCCCCACGCTGGCAGCATGCTTGCCAGCTCATCCCCTCTCCTAGGCAGACACCAACACCCAGACACAGGGTGACACCGACGGCAGCTACCTGCAGCCTTCTGGAAGTGTCTTGTGCTGCGTCTTTTCTGCACGGAAGCACCACTGGAGAGCTGACCAAGGGTTCCTCCATCTTAAAGGAGGGCTGGAAAGCATCTCCCTGCTAAAGATGTTCCATCTTCCTTGCACTTGATTTCAGGCCAGCGTCTGTCTCCACCTGCCATCCCTTCCTCCTCTTCTGCTGCTTGTGAGCAAGATGGGACAGAGCAGGAACATCCTTTGCTCCAAAGCCCAGTGTGAAGGGGCTACCAGTGAGCCAAGCAGCTCAGCATACGCATCCCAGGCAGTTCACCGCAATGACAGGTACAGCCGGGCTTTGCTCCCAGGCATGGAGAGCGGGGTGTCCGAGAAGGGCTGTGGTAGAAGGTGGATGAACACCAGAGCAATACTTCAAATCCCCACAGCTCCCAGGAGTGAAGAGTGACTCCGGTTCCCCTTCTCTGCTGCCTTCATCCTCTTCTTCTCACACCGGTACCAGACAGCACTACTCTGCACATCAGCCCAGCTGTGAGCTTTTTGGAAAGTAACACCAAAACAAGGCAGGGAAGCCAGATGCAGGGGGAAGAGCCGGGCTGGCAGGAGCCAGAGGGGATCTCCAGGAAAGCCTGGTGCCTGGGGAGGGGAGGAAAGGCACTGTTTACAATAGCAGCTGGCCCAGCGACTCCCCTTTGCCCTGGTCATGGTTCATGTTTATTTTTTGCATCAGCCAAGGCCTCTCACCCTTGTTTGAAGGCAAGGGAAAGGAAAGGGCTCATTTCCCTCAATCACAGAGGAATGGCAGCTGTGGTTCGGCAGGGATGGATTCAGGATGCCTGTGAGAGTGGAGCTGTGTCTGTGAGGCTGCCCGTGGTAATGGCCCTCAGCCTGGAGGGCAGGAAATATTAATGAGCTGTTAATTATTCCAGAGCTTCTCTTCTCTCTCTCTTGTACACCTGCACACATGCACTCACATGGGGATGGGTGAGGGGGTGTTGGCAACATCTCAGCCACCCAAAAATGTGCATTTCTCTGTGCTATTTTCTCTCGCCCCTGTGGTCCAAACCTCCCAGACCCACCTCCCATCACTTCCCACATGTTCACCCACCATCTGAGCATCTTCATCTCTTTGTCCTCTGCAGACAAGCTGTGAATTCTTCCCCTTCCCTGTAGTTCAGGCAGTGCAATCCCCTTGGAGATACTCAGTGTCCAGGGAATGAGCATTTACACAGCGTTCTTTGCTTTGGACACTTGTTCCAAAATGCCAGGAGGTTGGTGAGGGGTCAGAGCAGGGCTGCTCAGGCCAGACACTGCTTCACCCTGCTCTTGGCCGCTGGTGCCCAGCGCCATAACCGTGGAGCCTCCTGCATCCCTGGGAAAAACCAGATACTGGCCATTTCACATTGCCAAATCAAGGAAATCCAGTCCCCCACGGCAGCATATACGTGGTAGATATGCGACTGGGGAATAGGAACCAGCACCTGCAGCTTCCTCGGTGCCTTGACCTGGACTGAGCCCTGCAGCTTGCCAATGGTGCACTGGCAGCTAGCCCACGGCCCGTTAGGCTGCTCAGGCAACAAAGGCAATACCTGGGACTGTAGAGACTGGCAGGGACTAGTAGTTCCAAACAGCATTGAAGGACCCGGAGCAGGAGGCAAGGAGGGAAGCATGGATTTTTGCTGTGTGCTGGGCCAGCACAAGCTTGCTGTGGCAAGCACCAGGCACAGGCAGGGAGACCGTCTTACCCTGGCACCCATAGACAAGGAAATGGCTTCTGCCTCTCAGCAGGGCTTAGCAAGCGTGTCCCGAGCCACACGCATGCAGTCACATCATCCCAAGAGCAGAGCTGGCTGAAAGCATGGCGAGGAGTGTCCAAGGCCGTGCCACACCACTTCCCAGCTCCTTTGGCTGAAGCACCAACGGGGCTCAGGAACAAGCCAGCTCCCACAGGCACAGGCAACCAGAGCCAAGAAATTCAGCAAGGCAGATGGAAAACAAACAAACGGCACCCAGAAAACAAGGTGCACAGCAGCACACCAGCTTCCAGGCCCCAAGGCTTTCGACAGAAGAAGGGCAACGTTTAGGCATTTGGGCATTCTTCAGACTACGATGGGAGGCAGCCGAACTGCAGCAAGGCTGGCTGGGAGAGGGTCACAAAGGCAGAGCAGCAGCGTTACAAGTGGGAACGGGCAGAGACTGCACGCGTATATTCTGCTGGCAGCTCTGGGAAACCCCTGCGGCATCCCACCTGCAGAAGTGACAGGGAGGCAGGGGCACGGCTTTGTGACTGCTAGAATCCGGCATCGGCGAGCAGCACCTTGTCAACAGCTGTGATCCTGGAAAACAGCATCCAATCGTGAGCCTGGAAAACAACAGATTTGTTTATGGCTGAACTTCACAGAGCACCTGACCCATGAGATAATCCAGCCTTCGGAGTTTGTCTGTTCACTACAGAATGGGAAGAGGGAGCTCGTCTGAGAAAGGGCACCCAGGGGCAGGCTTGCTGGGCGAGTGAAACGGGCTCAGCGATATTCCACAGCCCAGCAGGGGAAATATCAGAGAAAAAAGCAAAACACATCCAAGAGAACAGTCAGAGATAAAGAGCAGAAGAGAAAGATAACTGCAAAGAAATGTCTGTGGGTGGTGCTGAGAGAAACATGACAATGGAAAATGACGCGCATATGGTTCCTGCACAGTCACCATGGCAAGAGAAATTGCTATCCTAAAGCTTGCAGAGCAGAAAAGCAAGGGAAAGAGCCACCCTGTCAAAGCCATGACTAAGAGTTTCAGATTATGCCCATGGGTGACGCTGCAGGTGGTGCAAATTTACAGAGAAATGAGTGCCCAGACTAGTTCGGTCAAAGCAAGGCAGCTGTGTGAAGATCAACCTCAAACTTGGCGTCAAAATGGCACCAGGACACCAGGGGATTTGTGAGCAAATACAAAGACGCCAGGGGATTTGTGAGTGAATACAAACGTCTTCAGCACTCTGGAAGCAGAGGTGGCACAGCCCAAGCAGGTAAAGCCACGCTGAAGTGTCTACGCTGGCACAACCGCAGCACGAGCCACAGGGTGGAAGTCCCCACACCACCACGGGAAGCAGCGCCATCGGAGGCTGTGGCCAGTGCAGGCAACACCACCAGCTCACAAACCCGGTGCCACCAAGCCTCAGAGAAAGCCTTTGTGTAGTACAGCAGAAGAAAACGCACAGGGAAGTCCCAAATGCAAGTGACGTGCCATGACATGCCTCTACTGACACAGAGTAAAGGACAGATTTCCAGGAAGAGTCTTGCAGAAATGGCACCAATAAAAAGACAGGAATGGTTCATGCAGTACAGAATCTGCCCAGGGAAGACGTACTGCACTGGGAGTAAAAGTAAAGGAGGGAATGAAGTAAAATGGAAGAGAAGCCCCTCCACCAACAAGGCAGAGCCCATCACCCATTCTCAGTCCTTCATGTGACATTTTCCTTCTCCACCAGCCAGATGTAGACAGCCACAACCCCGAGTGCAAGTGGAAGAATGGGCTGCCAGCAGCATGCCAGGCTGGCGGGACAATGTCTCAGATGACATTCTGGGGTAAGGCACTGAAACACCACCCTTCACAGCCCCGGTGCAGGTCTTCGAGGAGAGGCAAGAGCAGGTTTCAGCTTGGACAAACACAAGATGAAATTTTCAGCAACTGTGGCACCACCGAAGGGACACCTGCTGATTTCCAAAGGCAACAGCCTTCCTGCCAAAAAGCAAATGCAAATCACCAGATGTCCTTTCAGACGCTATTATGATTTGTAAAGCATCTAGTAGACACTCTTGCCTAAATGTCTCTTTGTCCATCATATCCTTCTACATGAAAATACAACAGATGAACAAGATCAAGAGATTTGCAGTCGGAGATGCATACTGAGAGCACAGAGGGCAGCAAAAGAGTTTGGAAAGAATCTGAGAACAAACCATACTAGACTAAGACCCCGCAAGTGCTCATGTCTACTAGTTGATCAAGACAGCATCAGGGAAGAGGAAAAGATGTCAATCGAAGATAAAGGCACTTTAAGGAGGAGTTCAGGAGGACACAGAAGGAAAACAGAGCTGATAAAGGACTGACAGAAGCCAGGACAGACTCACAAACCCTACTCCGCAGGAGAAGCCTGGTCCTGTCATCCCCAAAGACTGGAGCTTTTGGAGTATCAAATAGCTTCCAAAATAGACATAAGATGATGCAGACTCAGAGGACAGAGAGAGGAGTCAGAAGGCAATGCCACTCCTGCCGAGTTTGCCTGCCCAGGGACACACAGCATCCCTGCAGGTGCCTTGCACCTTGGTGGAGCTCCAGCATGGTCTGCCCCAGGGGTAGCCACCGCCCGAACACACAGTGTATTCTTATCTCAGATCTTGAGATGGACAAGATGGGAAAGCCCAGCTGATGGGTTAGGGAAGTCTGGGAGAGACTTCAGAAGAACACAAGCCCGACACAGCGGAGCTGTAGAGGAACTTCTGCAAATCCTTCCCAATGCACTGGAGCAAGGTGGGATTTTTTAACCTGATTAATATTGTACTAATACTTTGGGATCAAGCATGGCTTAAATCTTGGACAGCAGTAGGAAGAAGTCGCGCTGCAATTCAAAAAAAACAGCTGCAGGGAACCGAAGGTGTCCCAGGCAGAATCAAACTTTAGAGTCTGGATGTAAATGCTGCAGCCGTTGCTCCCTACACACCGATGTGTGTTTGTGCATTCTTGTTTGGCCCCAACACCACTGCCAGAGCAGGTGCAAAAGAAAGAAAAAGACCTCCAAAACAAACCAGGAAAATAGAAGAACTACCCCATAACCAGCGCACGAAGGGAATTTAGTTATGTAAGAATTTATTCTTCCTTTCTCAAAAACTGTCTGGTGCTCAGGGGCTCATTTCTTTGTATTCATCCTGATTCCTGGACTGTATCCCAACAGCCTTCATGGCAGCCAAATACAGAGTCTTTCCCCCGCCTTCTCCCGTAGTGTGACAGGAATTGTTGGCTCTCGTGCTGTTTCCTACACTTGTCTCCGGCTCTGCGGTGAGGGGAGCCTCTCGCTGCCAGGTTTCCTGCCTGTGTTTCCCTCTCGGAGGAGCCGTAGCGGTTGCGACATCATGCAGGAGCTGGGGAGCTGTAAGCAGCTTAGCTGGGACCCTTAGTGCACCCTGGCACCATTGTGTTTGTCTGCAGAGCTGGGACAAGACAGGAACATGGAGCTCTTTGCCCATCAGCTGGTACCCAGGAGGGACAGTTGCCCTTCCATGTGTGCCTGTCACTAGCACACACGGTCTCTACCAGCTGTACGCTTGGAAGGGATGATGTTTTCTGCACCATGCTTACCGGTTCACTCTCTCTGCCCTCTCCAGCCCCAGAGAGATGTTTTCCTTGGCAAAGCCCAGCACAGCATCCAGCGCTGGTCTTCCATCAGTCCTGCCGAATGCAAAGCGCCCATGAGAGCAGAAAGCAACTCTGGAATCCGTGCTGGTAAGTCCTGGTGATACCTGTGTGCCCTGTGGCCAGTGACAGCAGGCATGACACCTCCAGGGATGCCTGATACCTGGTGCCATCTCAGTATTTAATCTCAGCTGGGAATTTTTTGTTTACATCTGGCCTCACTATTCCCTGTCCACAGTCACTGGCCACTTCCCAGCTGCCCCATCCTTCCTTGCTTTCTGGTTTTGCTTCTGCCCTCCTCCAGGGACACGGTGATCTCCCGGGGCAGGGACGCCAGCCGTGCAGACATAAGTCCCCATCTCAGCGCACACAGACATTGCGCTGCTGCCCGCCTTACCCCAGAGCAGGGAAGGGAATGGTTATTTAAGCACACGCAGTTACAGTTAGTGGCTCTTGGCTGCTGCTCAGCCTCCCGGCATCAACTTCCGATACACCTCCTGGCATACATATTTATGATCCCAATTATCACTGAGCGAAAACCCAGGTTACTGTGAAAATAAATTATTGTTAATCTAAATTGCCCGGTTTACATACTTCACCCACCTCTGCTTAGCAGAACAGCTGGTGTTTACTAACTTCTCATTAGTCTTCCAAGCAACACAGGAAGATGCTGGCTGGAGAGGACCGGCCACCTCTGAGATAAGATGAGCTCAGGTTTACCCTGGCCTCAGACTCTCTGCTCCTCCGCACCACCAACGAGCCTCCAGCAGAGACAGACTGTGCTGGAGACCAGCCTCTGCCAGAGTCCAAGGTTGATGGAGATGGATAAATGATGTGATATCCTAGAGCACCAGCTACAAAACCTGGGCCCTGAGCTCCAGGACAGCTCTATACAGCCATGGTGTGCTTTTGGCAGGGGTGGTGCGGCAGCATCAGCTGTGGTTGATGACTCTGGTTAGGGGGAGGCCCAGATGCGGGTCCTTGGGACAGGAGAGGTGGCTCCCACCCACACCCCGGATCTGCGCAGCACACCACCGAAATTCAGACATCCCTCCCAAGCAGTGTGCGCTTTCCCTGCCCAGCTGCCAGGTTTTGACAGTCCTCAGA
Organism: Larus michahellis; assembly: GCF_964199755.1. Taxonomy (NCBI): domain Eukaryota; kingdom Metazoa; phylum Chordata; class Aves; order Charadriiformes; family Laridae; genus Larus; species Larus michahellis. The sequence continues at coordinate 10,258,939 of NC_133906.1, read as the reverse complement.
GAGGGTTTCTATCCCTCGTTTAACCCATGGATCTGAGGCACGGAGTGGCAAAAGGCTGGGTTGGAGCTGTATGGTACAGGTGGGAATAGAAAGGTCTCTCCATCCAGCCCAGCCTCCGTCCAGCACAGGCCCAGTGAAGATTTGCAACACTGTACAGTGAAGAAACGATGAAAGATGCCTGCTGACAATAATAATTATTGTTTGGTATTGTATTTCTGCAGGAAAGAGTAGTTTTCATGTAAACCCAAATAAATGTAGCTATCTCTACACTTCTGTCCATGTCTGTACGTACAGTTATCAGCATTTCCTTTTTCCTAGTGCCTTGGGAGGCTCACATCAGAGTTAAGATGATCCAAGAATTATTCCTGTCATGGTATTTCCACTGTCCAAGAATGAGCATATGTTAAAGAAATCCAGTCCCTCTTTTTTCCAGGCCTTAAATGGCCCCCTGAGGCATTAAACAAGAATGGGGTCAGAGTGCCAGGCTTGGCTCTTAGGTGGGCTAATGTCGGGACTGGTAGTACTGGTGCCCACAGGATTGCACTGATGAAAGATCAGAGTGAGATGGGTCGGCATCAGGTCCAGACATCGTCACGCAGAAGAACCAAAGCCAAAGCAAAGATGTTCCTACAGCATCCTTCGCCCTTTGGAAGGGCTGGAAAGGAAGGTGCTGCTTTTAGCAGCCGTGTGAAGGCACGTGCTGCTGCATGTGGCCCCCGTCGGTGCTATTTCCAGCTTGGCTGGCTGAGGACTGAAGGAAGGAAGACTCCTGGGTCTGGGCATGGAGCAGACAGTCACATGCGGTTCAGAAATAAGTCACAAGCCACAGTAAGATAAAGACAGCTGGCGTAAGAGGAGACTTGATCCATCCTTTCCCTTTCCCCTATTTCTTCCTCCATCTGTTTGGGCTGACATTAGTGCTGGTGAAGGAGTGCCGGACACTGGTGGGCAATGACTACTGTAGGATAAATACCTCCTGTGGTTCTACAGTCCTGCTCTTCCAGCCTTCTCTTGGAGCAACACCACAGCTCTGGCCGGGCTCTGCACCCTGCAGTACCTCGGGGTGTGTACCCCTTACATGGTCCCTGTGCTCTAAAAGACAGGCAGCTCCCAGTCACCATGACCTGGGAATGATGGACAGCATGCCCCCTGTCCAGGAACGGATGGAGTACCATAACCCCCTGCCTAGCTGCCCCAGGACCCAAGCCATCACCTGGTTGACCTCCTCTGGCACAAAGTCCCCAAAGCATAGTTCTCTGCCCACGAAACTGCACTGGTGGCTGGAGGGACGTGGCATCCTCACCCTCCCCCAGGCACAGGCCCAGGGGCTGGTGCACACAACTGACCGAGTTTCACTCTATTTCCAAGTATTATTATGGAGTTTAATTAGCCCTGGCCACCCTGAACTCTCATCCCACTAGGAAAACAGCCCAGCTTTATCACAGCATGTGGGAGTGCGTGGATGGACAAGGGAGAGGGGAAATGATGTTTTATAGGACATTCCCAAGGAGCAAGTCTCTTTTGTTTTCCCCCAGGCACCACAAATTTGTTTGCTGTGATTTAAAGAGGACCACAGACCAGATCTACAGTCCTTGCAAATCAGAACATCTCTGTTTGACCTCATGGAGCTTAGCTGATTTAGACCAGCTGAGACGCTGACCCTCTGTGTTTAAACAAAGCCCATTTTTTCTCTCTGGTGCTAGGCAGAACAGCCTCGGGCCTTGGCTCTGGAAGGGATGTTTTTGCGGGGATGCTGTCTGCATGATTCATCCTCCACTGGGCTTAACTTTGACAAGAACCACCGCAGCCACTGGCCACCGGTATGGGTCTGGGGGCTCTGCACCAACAGAGGCACAGCCACCTGCGTGCCGGCCCCCAAGTGCAGAGCCTGACCAGCAGCGTGGCACCAGCTGCTACAGCCACTAGTAACAAAAGCCCCACTGGGACGCCTGGGCAGCAGCCTCATGGTGGTCTTGGGCCTCATCTCAGGGACCCAAAGGGCACTGCAGAGGACCAGACAGTCTGGGGGCTGCAGCTGCTCCAGGCAAGGTACCGTGGGGCTGGGCAGCGTCCCTAAGCGAGGTGGTGGGGGTGGCAGGAGAGATGGATGGAGATCTTGGTGCCAGGGCAGGGCACTTCTGCACCACGCAGACCCTCAGGTCTTCCGGAGCCATCAAAGCTTCCCTCTCTCCCACACCCGTGATAGCCCCAATAGTTGTCGACCTGCCTTCTGGTACAAAGATATGAGACTGTGCTTTTCCCCGTGTTTGAAAAGAAAAAGGGGAACTGACCTGAAAAATCGCTGAAAATATCCTGCCCTAGCACAGTGAGCACCAGTCACCTGAGCTGAGAACAGGCAGCCCCGTGGCGTGAGGCAGGAAGGTTTAGGAGACAGGTTCTCCACCGAGCTGCTCGTATTTCAAACGGGAGGAAGATTTACCTCGTCTGAGCTCAGGGCTGAGGCTCCCCTAATGGCATTGCAGGAATGCTCGGTAAACAAGCAGTAAACTATTCATTGCCCTGATGATGGATGCCTCACAGGGATTAGAAGGGGAAAATGAACTCAGCGTTTGCAGTGAGCGGTGAGGAAATAAAATGTTCTGCATTTAGCATTTCCAAGTGTCAGGGAGGTGGAAGGACTTGGAATAGGGTCTCCCTGTGAAGCCCCAGCTGGGTGTCTGGCCACTGGTTGTCAGAGCAAAGAGATGAGCTGGAAAAACTGCTCATTCCTCACTCTGCACCAGTGCAGACAGAAAACAGAGTTCGGTATTAGCCGGGAAGCGGCACTCGCCCACAGAAGGCTGGAAACACGGGCATTTATTGCACTCTGGTGGTGAGACGGGCTGTGGAGAAGAGCTGTGTCCTGCTCCCACTGCCGGGCAGCAGCTCGCCGGAGAAACTTCCTTTGTGCCTCCCATTCCCCCTGCTCTCTCCACAGAGGAGCTTTTGCTTCTCCTCTAGCCAGTTCAGGGCACTCGAAGGTAGCTTTGCTGCCTGCCGGGTGGCCAGCTTCTCCTGGGGCTGGCAATGGCCCACGCAAAGGCAGTGCAGCTGCCTCTCCCAGCCAAAAGTCCCCCTGCGCCCCATCAGCACCCCTGCCCGGGGGCTGGATGTGTGCCCCAGCGCAGACCAGTGTGCCCAGCCTCACCGTCTGCTCCCCGGCACTCCTGCATCCCATCCTACCTCTGCAGCCTGCAGAAGAGGGGCTGGGGAGGGAGCCGGGCTGCAAAGCTTGGGCCGGGTCAGCACTGATGGCTCTTTTCCCATGCGGGACCCATAGCGCGCTCATGCTTTAGATGCTGAAGCGCACATGGGCTGTGGGGCAGAGGAGGCCACCCCGGCTGCTCCAGTGCTGGAGCTGAGGCCGAACGGCAGGGCTGGGGTGAAGGTGGGCTCTGCCTCTGCCCAAGCAGCTGCCCACCCGTATACGGGGCTTGAAAGGGGCTTCACCAGCCCCTTTCATTTCTCCTCCTTTCCCTAAATTCTGCCTCTCACTGCCAAAAGCTTTGGTGGTGTTTTGTACCAAAGAGGCCCCGGGCTCTATAGAGGTATGGGTCACAGACCTCCACACAGTAGACAGGACAGACACCAGATAGGAATAAATAAAGAAGTTAATATTCACATTAAACACAAACTCCAGCACCGCTGCAATGGCCTCATCCTGCCCGGGTGCTCTGCTCCCAAAAACTCAGGGCAGGGTCGCAAGTGCTTGTTCCCTTGCCTGTTGGGGACAAGAAGACCAAATGCTGCCAGCTTCTTAGAATGCGGTGCAGAACCTCTCCTGGGACTGTTGCTTGATGGCTTGCACTGGAGTCCCCGGAGTGGTGGGTTGGTCAGACAACGTGGCCGCCTTCACTCAGCCACCTGGGCCGGTATGTGGCACAGCCCGGCGTGCCCTCGGGCCCCTGGATGTCACCCAGCTTAGCGCGAATGAGGCCTTGCAGCTCCTGGTCTCCCAGCTCGGTCGCTGCGGCGAGGGCCAGGAGGAAGTAGGCTGCTGCATCCTGTTCATCCTAACCGTAAGGGACAGGGCAGGCATTAGGAAGTGGTTTAATTGAAGGTCACAGGGTATAAGGGAGCTGGAGCAGAGCCCGGTGGTTCCAGGCAGAACCCAGAGACACCTGACTTCATTGAAATGGGCTCTATGTAGTTGCAGCTAAGTGCCAGAACTTCTTTCCAAATTGCCTTTCCCCCTTAAAAACCTGGTTGTTCCAACATTGTGTGCACTTATTCTAAAGCTGCAGAGAGGATGGAGAGTCATAGGATGCGGCCATCTACATGCATGGCTGCTCTGCCAGCAGATCTAATACTCTACCTCCAGCTCTCCGTCAAGCCCAGTGTTCAACACAGCATCATGGAAAGGTTTCTTACCTTCAGTTTGTGCAGGGTGAGGTTGCCAAGGTGGCAATACACCTTACAGTAGTACAGGGCCTCTCTGGAGCACTGCAGCAAAGGGGGACGCAAGGCAAGTGTCTTCAGGTAGCAATCTTCTGCCATCTCATACATGTGCAAAAAATAGTAGACTGTAGCCAGGCGGTGGAATGCAACAAGCTCTTGCAATTGATCTCCTGGAAAAGAGTTGCTGATACAGTTACCCTGCGGCGCTCTCACAAAACATGCCCAGCCTGGCATGCTGAGCCACTTGGGGATGCATTTGCTCAACAGCCAGGGGGCACGGGTGTCTTCATAAGGAGACACTGGGCTTGAAGATGGTTCAGAGAGAACAGAGCCACGGGCAGGGGTGCTGATACCAAGACTGGACAGATTGCCTAGGGCGTATGTCATTCACCCAGGGGATTTCTTGCGTGCTGGAAAGAGCTATTACAAGACTGGTTCCATCTCAGAGACATTTATGCTGGCATTTTGCCCATTCAAACTATTTTTGTAATGGGAAGGGATAAGTTTGTCAGAAGAGCCAGGGCAGAGAGGAACTGTTCAGTTCTGTGCCTTCACCAGACTTCTCATGTGCTGGTGTAGCAATGGCCCTCTGCTCAGCCGGTCCACCTCCACGGCAGAGCACTCCCACGTGGCTGTCATGCCACTTAAAAAGGGAAGTGGCCTTAAAAAGACGTTACCACTTAGGATAAGAATAGGTCCAGCGGTCTTAGGAAAGCAGGAGATCCCGCTTTCGCGTGCACACTGTTCTCATCCAGAAAGGCAACCCCGTCCACAGGAGCCAGAACCTCCCCATACCCTGCGGGTGTGCATCACTCACCAACCCTGATGCTCAGCCTGGCTGCCAGTGTGGCAAACTCCAGCGCCTTCTCATAGCCCTGCAGCCCGATCTGCAGCTCTGCCAGCTTATTGAACAGCCGTAGCTCTGTCTTAGTGGACTTTAGTTTCCTGGCCAAGGGCACAGCACCTCCCTGAAGAGAGAGAACAGTGAGTCCAGGCTGTTCCTGGTGGTATTGGTACAGCAGAGGGGTGATAGAGCGGCAGGAGATGAACCCAGCACTTGGCATGGCAGGTAGATGATGGGGTGGTTGAGTGCTGCAGGTTCAGGTTCTAACCCCTTCTTTCCCTTGAAAATGAGTTTCATATCCCAGAGCGTGGTTCTCAAAACCTGAGCCTTGCATGTCTGCCCTTCCTCAGGTACCTGAAACTCTTATTCTAAGCATGTCACCAGGAGTGACCAGCTCACACCTAATACTCCAGGATTTGTAATGTAAGGACCACATTCCGACCTCCCAGATGATCTCTGGGATGAGCTGCAGCCATTGCAAAATATTCCTGTGCTCCAGCCTTCCCCCCTGCAGCAATGATTGCCCTCTGGCACACTCAGAACCACCCCATCCCTCTCCATCCTGGCCATGCAGTGCTGCAGACAGCCCTGGGGCAAAGATCCCCACGGCCATCGCCTTGTGGGGACACAGGACAGAAATGCTCGGAAGGATCAGTACCCTATAAAACTCCACCGCTCGATCTCTGTTTCGGCTGCCATTAAAAAAGGTATCACCAGCTTTTTCATAAAGATCCATGGCCAAGGAGAAGTTCTCCCGTTTCAGAGCAGTCTGAATGGCTGCCTAGAAGGAAAAAGAACTGGACTGAAACTTGGAAAGAGACATTAGCACATAGACATCGGTGTGATTAAATAAAACCAAGTCATCATAAACACGAGCTCCAGTGCTCCAAACAGCATGGAGACAGGTTGGCCAGCAGGTGTATGGGGCTGTTGTGCTGCATTTGCAAGTGATGTGTGTAAGCATGGAGCCAGGAGCCAGATAACCCATGTCTGTGCAGGGTTAGTGCAACCAACTGATCTGCTGGGATATCCAACGGCATCAGGATTTAGAGTCAGGACAGTGCAGCCAGCAGCTGTCCTGGCCCTGGTCCGTCCTCGGAGTGATGGAGCCAACGTGAAGATTGACGAGGGGAATGGACAGCTTATACAGAGCCAGCAGGAGGGAGGGCAGGTACGCTAACTTCTGGGAAGAACGGTTATTTGTGCCAATTATGCACTTGGCCCTGGTGCCACCTTCCAGCCAGAACACGTTGTTCCTTACGACACGGCAATTTATCATTGCCAGTGACCTTGCCTGGGAAGGGGCACCTCAGGGTCTCAGACTTGCCCTGCTGAGATCTGGCATGGACTGCCCCTTCTTAATGGGAAGTCCCCCCTCCTTTAGCCCCTGCCTCCCTGCTGAAACCATGACTCAGGGAGGCAACGATGGCTCTTTGATATGGGTCTCAGCTCTCCCTTGTGAACACTAGGAAACAGGCTGACACTAAAGCCATCTATTCGTTTCACCCACACCACTGAGCAGCCACCCCATATGAGTAATTCCCTGCCTTTACCACACTGATTTAGGGGCAGGCTGGTGTGGCTGATGTGAAAGGCTTCTCTCCTTGTTCCCACCACCGTGTGCCTCTGTCACCCAGCCCCGCCAGTTCAGCAGTGCTTCTGGGGTAACAGAGTGAGGACCCAAACCATCCTCTACATGTGTCCAGGCTGGTGCTTTGCTGGATACCCCAGCTCAGTTCAACTCCAGCAGACCCAACCAGCCTTCTGCTCTGCTTACTCTGGGGGCATGCAAGAATTCCCCATCTTTTAATAGAAGCTGCAACCTGAATGAAGGAGACCAAAGATTTTATGAGGTGCTCCTCCTCTTTGCAGCTCAGCTGATAAAATAATGCTAGAGATGGAAAGAAGCCAGTAGTCTTCTACTCCAAGAAGTCTCCAAGCGCTTCCCTGGCACTTTACCCCTTATCTATGTGTATTTCAATGGAACTGGTTACCTGGCACATCCAGATTCCTTTGGCACTCCTATATCACTTTCTAACTCAATAATTTCACTTACTTTCACCCAAGAATCCTCTAAACCCAATGTATGGAAGGAAAAATAGAAAATTTAGTGCCAGATAGCGCATGAGTGTAAGGCAACAGCTCCTCCTTCCAGCAGCAGGTTTACACTGCTCGTAGAACTTTCCCTTCCAGGCCTTCCAGCCCCAAAAGGCTCTTACCAAGCTACACAGCTGTGCTGGGAATGCAGCTAGCCAGGGTGAGAATGGGACTACTCCAGCCACCTCCCCCATACCTGAAAGTACATTTCCACCAGCTCATCTTCCTGCATAAGATAGTAGAGCCTTCCTGCCTGCAGCCAGGCCTCTGCTGCTTTCACAGGCTCCTCAAGGTCAATGAAGATCCTTAGACTCTGTTTGGTGCAGTCCAGGGACTGTCTCAAAGCCCTGTGATGGTAATGGGCAAAAAGCCATTACAGAGAAACCACAGGACACCCCCAGCAATCAGCTGCAAAGCTACCACAACACCTCCCCATAGGCAATCCCGTCTTCTCCTCCTCCAGTTGCCAAAGGTTAGAGACAAATGGACAGCCACAGCTCTAAGCAATGTGTCCTGGTGAAACTGTGGAAGTCTCCATGCTTTAGTGCCAGTGTGTGTATCATCTGGCAACCTTAGACCAGCCTGGGACCCCAGTGCTCAGCACAGCCCCAAGGCAGCCCCCTCCCAAAGAGGGGCTTCTCACCCCTGCTTGTTTCAGCCGATAAAGAGGGTTTTGTCCAGGTCATCTGCAAACCCTATTTGCCCCCCCTACACTAAGCTCCAAAGTCACTCCCAGCTACACATGGGAGCACAGGCAGGGAGCGCTTGTACCTTCATTTTTCAGACAGCATCTGGCACCCAGACCCACATCTCTGCCTATTGCTTGTCCCTCGGTGCAGCCAAACAGGCAGATCTGTGGCTACACATGCATTACAGCCCCTTTTTAAGCCTCTGGTCACTAGAGGAAAAAGGGACAAGCAGGAGGATGAGCCAGCGGGTTGGACACGCTGCCTGCACAAGGCAGCTGTGGCGAAGGGAGTGCCGGGCAGTGGCTAGGGCATGTTTGTTTGCTTGGTGTCTCGCCTGCTGGCAACTGGGCTCCAGCTGTCCTTGGAGTCCAGGGAATGGGTGCTTTGTGATCTTAAATAGCACCGTTCACATGACAGGCGTCTGCTTCCTAAATTCCTTCCCCCTGAACTCACTGTGACCTAGCATGGGAAGGTGAACATCCAAGTTAATGACAGCGCCTGCCCATTTGTCCTTCTGGGACATGGTGGAGTGGAGTTAGCTCTCCACTATTTGACGTGTTTGCCTTGAAAGACTGAAGAAAGTCTGTGGTCTGTCCAGGTCTCTTTCTCTCCCCTCTTGCCTAATCTAATCAGTCACCTGCATGTGTCAAGCGTGAGATTGAAAGGCAAGCTGATACAGGGTCTTAAGTACCTCCCTGGGGAAAATATTCCAGCAGAGATAGGAAGAGCAGACTCAGCGGCTGAAGCCAGACTTATTCAAATAACAGATAAGGAACCTATTTTTACTGGTGAATGGTGATAAATCACTGGAATAAGCCTCCAAAAGAAGTGTTGAATTCCCTGTTGCTGGGTCCCCTCTGATGAAGACTGGAAGAATCTTCGGAAAACTGTGTTTGGCCAGAACCCGGTTCTGCCTCAGCTAACCGCCTGGCATTTTACCAGCTGTTGCAGCGCTCTGGTTGACATTGAACTGTTCCCCTCTTCACTGCACAGCCACAGCTCGCAAATCTCAGCAGCGCATTAACCAGCAGCCTGCCTGCTACACACACCTTCCCCACCCCTCTCTTGGGACACCCCAGGAAAGCCACTGCTCTTGCTTTGGGTGAGCAAGGACCCCACTCTAACAGCATCTAACAGCCACAGAGAGGACTTACTCGGATGTGCCCAAAGCCTGGTAGAGCTGGCTGAGGGTCTGCCGGGCATTGTCTTCCATCTCTCTGTCCTGGAGCTTCTGCGCCAATGATACCCAGTGCTCATGGTAGGTAATGCAGGCCTGGAGATTGGGGGACACTTTGCTGTAGAAATGGCAGAGAGACTCAGTGATGTGAAGCTGACCTGCATGGTACAGGGAAGGGAAAAGGACAAGTCAGAGGGCCACATTAGGGACCTGACAGGGTGCTGCACAGAGGTGAATGCTGCCCTGGTTCCCACCAGCAAAGCTGTACTCACTCCTCAAGTTGTTCCACTTCAGGGCAAAAACCAACGCCAGTTCGTAACAGAGTTTGCCATCTTCTACCTTCTGCCTGTTCACCATGGCCTGTGCTAACCACAGCAGCACCTGCGCCAACTCCATCTCCAGGTCTTCGCTGCCCTGGAGCTCAGCGTAGAGCTGAGCTGACTGGAGCAGGTAGAGCTCAGACAGCTGGCTCGCCCCACGCGAGAAGCTCAGCTGCCCCAGGTTAGCCAGGGCAATAGCCTGATTCCTCTTGTTCCCAGTCTCCTTGGCTTTGTGCAGGGCCTGGAGGTAGTTCTCTGCAGCCTTTTGCACCTGCCCTTCTCCTTTCAGGGCAATGGCCAGGAGATTGTGCACAGCTCCACCCTGAGTCACGCTGTCCGTCCTGTGCAGAGAGTGCAAGATCTGCCACATGATGTCTGCAGCTGGACCTGGCTGGCTGTTCAGGAGATACATCCACCCCAAAGAGAGGGAAGACTCGAAAGCCTCCTCCTTGCCCATCATTCTGCTGAGGGTTACGGCCATGGCTGCGTAACAAACTGCCCCATCCAACACGCCATGCTGGAGGTACATCCTGGACAAGATGGCACACAGCATCCTCTGGGTGGGCACAGCTTTGCTTTTGCAGGAAAAATGCAGTGCTTGCTTGAGATAGAAACAAGCCAGTGCTGGGATGCTGCTCCTCTCCAGTTGGCTTCCCGGGAGTTTTGAAGTATTTTGGAGGATGAAGCCAGCTCTCCAAATGGGTGTCGGTGCCCCCTTGAGGACGCTGGGAACAAACAACCTGGCGGAGGCCAGTGCGATATTTGGCAAGTACTTCTTGTCATACAAGTAGCTCAAGATGGGGGTGGCATCCAGTGGCACAGAACTAGTGTCTGGGCTGAGTAAAGTGGTGATGAGACACTGAAGATGCTCGGTAAAGGGCAGCACCTCATCGTTTTTTCCCAGTTGTAGGAAGAGCTTGACAATAAGGAAGCAGACCCGTGCCTCCAAGGGAGCATTACCCACAGCAATGGCTTCCTTCAGGACGTACATCATGACTTCCAGCTCGTTCTCTGAGTTGAAAGAGTGGCCAGGTAAGCAGACAAGCAAGGCCACTGTTTTCCCCAGCAGTGAGGAGAACTTGTGCTTCATGTTCTGTTTCAAGTAGATGGAGGCAAGGTTCACATGCAATGCAGCCAACAGGGGCAGGTCCCCAAAACCCCTGTCCAGGATACTCATGGCTTCCTCAAAGTAGACTCGAGCCTGGGAGAACTTGATCTTTTTGATGCAGAGCTTACCCAAGAGGAAACAGAGTCTGACATGAGCCCAAACTGAATGAGTCTTCTTGGCCCAGCTCCTGCATGTCTCAAGGTACAAGACCAGTTCATCCTCATCAGAGAAACCATAAAAAGTGGAGTTGAGAAAGGAAAAACTGAGATCATAGAAGCTTTGAAAACTGGGCACATAACTGTCTTGGTTAAGGAAGGTCAATATAGGGTCAAAGACATCAGCATCTTCCATGTGTCCAGCATTCAGGTCAATAAAGAACTTGGGATCATCAAAATCATCCACCTTCTCCAGGATAATATCCTCCAACGTAGCAGGGGCTGATTCACTCCCTGGACTGGACAGCTCGGAGGTGCTAGCTGTAGCCAAGCCATTTATTTCCTCCCAAGACAGCTGGATATCTTTACAGCTACGGAGAACAGCCTCTGGAAGTGACAGGCAAACCATAGTGAGATATTTCCCCGTGTCAAAATTCACCCTTAGAAATTGTCATAAAAGTATCTCATTCTGTCCTCTCCAAATACTCACCTGATCGCACTTTTGGGAACATGGCTTTAGGTTCAAAACCATCTACACAAGGAGACAAACAGAAAACAAAAAGCCCAACGCCTTGGTCAGTGTTAATGGGCAGACACAGTGCTCAAACCTTACAGAGATCTGCTGCTCTGTTAAATCCCAGACCCGTATGTGGGAGAGCAGGCTTACTTCTGGCCACAGACACCACACATAGCTGTAGTTTCAACCCCCCTGGCTGCTGGGGCTTGGCTCTCTGTAAGACCACGGAGAACAGCTTTTAGTTGGTGGTGAGGTGAGCACCGGTAACATTATAGTTACCTGTGAACAAGCAGGCCTTATTTTTCACAGGTAGGGTTTTATCAGCTCAGTCTCTCTTAAGAGCCTTGTTGTGTCTATTTGGAGGTTTCAGGTATGTGGGTGTCTCTGACAGGGTCTACCCTGGGTTCATTGCACCTGAGCTGGCTGGTCTGGGAGGTCCCCTGAACCCCAGGGGATCCCAGGCTCAGCCCTGCGTGGCCACATTGTGCTTCTCGGTAGTGAGAAGGCAAGAAATAGAGACAGAGAAATTAGCTGTGGTCCAAAAGATACACAGCAAGCATAGAGAAACTGAGAAGAGCACCCAGGAACACTGATCTCCTGACTCCTTGCTATGGGCATGGAGATGATGTCACCTGCCACTTTAGCTATGCATCCCCCTCAATATACACCCAAAGGTCAGACAGCAGCAGGGGACTTGCTGTAGCCAGGGACCTACAGCCAGGATCAGTCGAGAGCAGCATCTGCCAGAGTGAACCATGGCTGAGGAGCTGCCCTGGAAGCGAAGACCTGTACAAACTGCAGTGTGGCAGGGCCAGCTCTTGAGGGTATCTAAAACCTCCACGACCAGGCTGAGCAGAGGTCTTGGAGGCTGTCTCAATCACAGCAGTTGTCTCCCCTGCAAAGCCCCAAGCAAGAAGGTCTCTAGGCACTGCCCAGGACTGCTCTTCATGGATGCCATGGGGCTGGGCACATAGGGAGAGGGGGAACTCACCCAGCCGGTACACAGAAGTGATGTCAGTGCGTGCCAGGTCATCGAAGAGGGTGATGAAGTGCTGCTCGTCACCATTGTAGGGGATGCTCAGGAGCGAGGATTTTTCTTCTTCGCTCAGAAACACCAAGCCCTCTCCCCTAGGTTGAGGCAGACATCAGGGGAAAACAGTCAGTGTCTCCCCATCCCCTGACACTACAGCTGTCCTGTGGGATGGGCTTTCCCATCCCTCCTCTTCCTCCCACCAGAAAAGCTCTGCTGCAGATGAATACAAAAGTCTGGACACCTTCCCCACCAGGCTCTCAGATACAGGTTCTCCACGGAGGAACCAATGGGTACCAGAAGGAGGGACCTATTGGTCTTTTTTGTCTCCAGAAGCCCTTTCTGAGGCCAGGGCATCATCTGATCGCCTCTCTGTTCTCTGTAGTGTCAGAGAAAAGTGCCTAAGATTTACCTTGAGTGAGTCTGACCCAGGAAAGCCCAACAGACCTAGCAATAGGTTGAGACCTTGGCCTCCCATACACACTCTTGGAGGGGAAGCCTTTTTGGATGGGTATTGAACTGGAGCTATGTCTTTGAGCTACCAACAAAGACAACTGCCTGGGTCATCAGAGTCAAACTCTTCTCTGTGTCCCTGGGAGGGTGTGTAATTATGCTCCATGAGGAACTATGCCATTGTTTGTTTTGCCTCGACTTCCCAAAGAAAGCAAAGGGGCAGAAGGAAGCAAAGCAGGACTTGGTTTCCTTAGCAGTGATCACTCTCCCCTCCCTTGCCAGACTTGCAGCCCCTCAGACAAAGCTACAAAATCAAGAACACTTCTAGGTGGAACTGTGAAGCCAGTTTGACTGGTACACAGATGTCCTGGGCTGCTGTAGCATAAAGCCAGGTTTAGCCCAGGGCCAGATCTGTTTCTCTCCAAGAATCACCTGAGGCAAGTGAAATACAATTGCTCTGTCTGGGCAGAGACTCCTGCGGCCTGTTGGCAGCAAAGCCTGGCCAAGGCTTCTGGACTTCAAATGGGTCCTCTATGAAGGTCTTGCAAAGCAAATTACCTGCCCTGGACTCTCACATAGCCTTGAGTTGGGACTTGGAGTTTTCCCTTTATTTTCTCCTGAGTTTAATTGAATCTAGATGGCAGCAGTAAACTTACAGAGGTTCACAAGCCTCAGGATTTATGTATCGGGTTGGGACAAAGCCGATGCTTCCACTGCTGAGGGATTTGCCCACAAACCATGGAAGTCCTGGAATGACGAAGCCGATGACTTCTATGCTGTCTCCTTTGGAGAAATTCAGTTCATTGTGTGCTGCTCCTCTGTGGTCCTCTGTGGCTGTGCACCTGCCTTTGACTGGGAAACCAAGGCAAACAAGGGCATTTCACTGTGAGGCCACTGTTAAAACTTCCTCACTGGAAAAGACTTGGGCAAGGAGAGACCATGGTTTCAGCTTGAGAAGGCTGCCTCTCTGTCCCCTAAGATTTATCATACTCTCGGACTCAGGTCTCTGCAGTTTCTTCTTGAGAAGAGGATTACAATAAAATAATGGCATGGATAAATGCCACACAGCCAAAGACTGAAACCTCTGAGAGCTGCAGTATGGAAGGTGGCTGGAAATATGGAGCTTCATAGAAGCTGCAGTGTCTCAGCTCTCTGCCAGGAGTGAACTCTTTAACAGTGAAAATCTCCATCGCACTACACACCAAATTTACACCTGCAGTGACCTCCCATGCCCAGCATGCTCTGAACGGTGCCCACGTCCAGGCAGGAATGTCCTGGGGCTAATAAGTGAATGGTGGGCACAGGTTTCATGTTCACTTATTTAAAACTTCGGTCCTGAAAATTAGAGGAGAGAGAAAATTACAGTAGAATAGAAAAACCCAGTGGCATAAGGATGCCATCAGCAGCCCTCTGTACTCTGTGTTCCTCAGATTGCCCTTCTAAGTACATGCAATTTGCAAGTTCTGTTCTCCATTCAAGAGAGTCCAAAGATGCAGTGTTCCCTTAGAGCATCTTGCAATGGAGTGGCATTGTCAGAACAAGAGATGGGCCCTTTGCATTTGTGTCCAAACCCAGATTTGCAAGAGCCATGCCCTTCCCTGGGAAGGGCAGGTGTGTTACACAGGTGCCACTCACCAATTGGCTGAGAAGCTGTCCCACTGATCTCCTGGGAGATGCCAAAACTCACAGCGTAATTCTTCAGGAACCACCTGCAAGGCAAACAGGAACAACACTGGTCCTCTCTGAGCAGGCCTCTCCTCAGGCCAGCACTAGGGATGGTGTCACACAAGTGCGACAGATATTCTGTCCCCAGGGAGTGCCAGAGCTGTTATGAAGCACGGCCAGCACGGCCCGTCCAGTAATCCCTTGTAATGGTGTTACTGGGTACGGAGGACAGTTTGCACCACACGACTGCAGCCTCACACCACATGGTAAGAGCAGGATCAATTTGCCAGGCTGTAAAGAGGATTTCCATAAACCATTCTATGATTCTGTGATTTCACCGTGTAAGGAGCTGCGAGTGTCTTTGAGGCTCAGCCAGGCGTCCAACGTGAGGCCCCACTTGGACTTGCACTACTTGAGCAATGCTTTTTGTCCCAGTTACTCACCTGTAAATCACAAATAATCTCCCATGTGACCTAAATCAATATCATACAAGAATGATATCAGAAGTATGTCCTTGCTCTGTTCCATTAACAAGACCTGAATTGGTTCCAGTGGTTGTCTTTATGCATAATGGATATCCTCACAATATTGTGTAGCTCTTGCCCATGGCCAGGGGAAAGAGCAGTTTCTCACCCCAGGCTTGGTGCCAGCTCATGTATCAGGAAAAAATCTTGGCTTGGGGCCTATTAATTGGCCAGTCTACTTACTGGTAAAATGGGTCAGGTAGTGGCTCTAGAGCTGTCACAGACACCAGGCCTCGTCGACCTGTCAGTAAGGACATCCCTTCCCACTTGGACTCCTCTCCAATGTTCTTCACATGGATCAGCTCATTCTTGCAGAGCTGCAGGCCTTCCTCTCTCTCCTGCTCTCCCTGCCAGACACTGGGCACTGCTCGGGAAAAAAAGTTACCTGCAGATAGAAAGAGTCATGCCCAGGTCAATGGCATCAGTGCAAGACATAGCCCAGCACAGGGCTACAACACAGCTGTGCTGAGATGCTTTTGAGGAACTCCTGACATATTCAGTCCCTTCTCACCTTCCTGGAGTAGCAGACCTATGTATATGGTGGCCAAGCGATCTTCATCCACAGTAACTCTGATCTCTGTGTCTTCCATCAGAGCACAATTTAGCCAGTACTCCTGGTCAAAGAGAAGCTGTTCCAGGCATCTGCCCACGTACCCTAAGAAACCAAGAGGGAAAGCAGTGTCAGCACTCTCCTTCACTGGGCAGGACAAAGTGCTCTGTGGATGTCTCCCAGTCTGCCATCTGCAACCACGCTGTGAGGCAACAGCCTTTAATTCTGTTTCCATCCCCAAAACGCAATAGAGAGATTGCCCAAAAGGCATCCTCCTGGATCTGTTTCACTGATCCAGACAGTGGTTTCATAAATACGTAGACAGACACGAAGGTCCTCTAATTCATCTTCTTCATCTGTCAACCCTTATACACTACTGTTTTTTTGGTGTCAAAGAACACCTTCTCCAAAAATTTTTCTCACACTGTCTGTTTATATCTCCCACACTTGAAAACATTACCTAAAGTCAGATATGTGGAAAACTTCCAGGCTTCTTCTAGGGTTTTGAAGGTGAGGAGGAACCGATGCTCCTGAGCTTGCGTACAGACAAGCCTGGCTGACAGCTCCTACACATGGAAGACAAAGCAAAAATAAGGGGTGGTCCTGGGACTCTGACAAGGGGTGCTCTTTGCTGGTGTGGGAATAATATTAGACCCTGGCATGAGACTAGGCACTCATTTATTAGCATAGTTGAGACTGAAGCTGTGTGAGTTGGTTGCCTGGGGTTAAGGGGAGGGTGCTCCAGCCAGCTGAGTCCTTCAGCCAGGAGGGATGGAGTACCCGCAGTGACAGCTCCCCATGGTGCAGCAGTGGAGTGAAAAAGCTCCATCTCCTCATCCAAATCTTTTCCCCTGTGGGGAACCACCGTGTTTTTGAAACCCAGACACCTGAACCATACCACGCGTGGGTTAATGTTCAGTCAGGACAGGCACTAGTATGTCTGCGCTGTTCCAGGTCCTCTGGGAAACTCTGCAGGGAGCCCTGAGCTGCCAGTGCTTTAAAAACCAGCAAGGAAGGAGAGTTCAGCCCAGGAAACATGTCTATACCTGTAGTGATTTTTCTATATGAAGTCTAAAACTCTGAGAACCCCTGTGCATGTCCAAAGATGTCACCTCCACCAGGGACCTGAGTCTGGCACACAGCTTTGGTGATCCCAGCCCTGTGAAATGACGGCTCACCGTCACTGGACTCACCCCAGGGCTATCTGCGTGATCCCTCAGGTACCTCAGAGACTCCAATATGAGGCTCATGACCTGAAGCTCAGCTTTGCATCTGCCTCTCACCTGGTAACATTTCCCCCATTCTTCCAGTGCCCTACAGAGTCCCCGTGTGCAGGAACACACGCTGCAGCAGCCTTGGAGAAACTTGTCTTTCTTGGCCAGGTTTGGTGTCCCATCACACATCCTATCACACCGGGAACCTCCCAGTACATGGTCTGCCCTGCCAAGGGGCTCCTACCTTGAACAGGGCACAGACGTCTCTGTCATCACTCTCCAGGGCCCACAGCTTCTTTCTGGCTGCTTCCTGGAGCTGGGAATTGAGGCACCGTGAGGAGCGGCTCTCAACGGAGAAGAAGAGTGAAATCTCTTGAAAAAGGAAAGGCACAGGGTTAAGCAGGAGAAGGAGCTCCATGCCACACAGAGCTGTCTCCGCCACACTGCCTCCCTGCAGCCAGCCCCACCAGTGCCTCCAGCCCTCTCCCGGTCACAATGCTCAACTACCACAAACCCAGCCCGTCGTACCCCTCCAGCAACAAAGATGAGAAACTCCGGGGATGACAGGGGGGTCGATGCCACATTCAACCACTGGAAATCTGGGTGATGCCAAAGGCAGCATCTTACCTGGTGGAAAGTCCTCCACAACAGCCAGCAGCTCTGAGGAGGTGTCCGGCGAGCCTTCTGCTTCCTCGGTAGCGGGTTCAGTTGTCTCTGATGCCCCAGCATTATCTAGCAAGGAGTGGGGACACAGAAGAGCTGCTGTCAAATTTCGTGGCAGAGATCTATGATATTCTGCCCAACCATGCCACCTGAAAGCAAAGCACTGCAGGTCTGACTGGGGATTGTGTGAGTCTGGGACCACCCTACCATCATGCTTAAGGCTGGAGGCAAAATCCATGGGTTCGAGGTGTCCTGACTACCTGACTGGCTTCTTTCTGGTGCTGGAGTGGCTTTGAAGTGAGGGGACTTTCCCTCCTTGCCCTTGGGACACACCCTTGCTGAGCAGATCCGGTAGAAAGATCGCTCCATGACACAGAGATTTTTTTGGAGGAGACCTCAGAGCGAGAGCACTTCCCCAGTGCAAGAGAGCCAAGGGCTTGCAAAACTCTCTGCTCATCAATTTGACAGTCAAAATGAGATTTTCTCCCCTGCCTGTTCTGGTCGGTATCTGAAATCCAAGCTGCATTCTCTCTGCTTCACACATCATCAACTATTGCCATAAAGGATTCGGGAACTGAAAGTTTAACTGGTAATTATGTTAATGAAGGCTGAGGCACATAAAAATCCAGCTTGCTCTTCCACAGCTGTATTGGCTGTGGAGGGATAACAAGATTAAAAACCAATTTTTGTCAGTAATCAGATTGGACTTGTAAGACAAACATGTCCCCAGAGATCTGGAGCTGGAACGTGCAGCAGCTTTTGTAAGTGACTTCTGTGACCATAACTATACTCTACAGTTCTTTTTATTGAGCCAGCTTTGCTAGTCAGTCAAATAAACTGTTATTTGCACACCACGCAGAATTATAATCCTTATTTATAGTTAGCAGTGGAAAAGAATGGCTCAAGGCTGGACATGCAATGAATGAGCTTTTCTTTGAAAGAATTGAAAGAAAGGGCTTTGCATTTCTCAACAGTCGATTTTAACACACTTAACAAAGGACTTCATCCAGCAACTCCGTCCTCCTCCACGCTTGGGGAAACAGAGACAGGGAAGTGAAACGAACCAGAGACAGAGCTAAACCCGAGCTGGCTCCTACCTGGGCTGGGCTTGCCCGCCGATTGCTTCACTCCTCCCTCACTTCCTCTCCTCCCTGGAGGTAGGCTCCACTGGCTTCGGCACGGCTCGGTGGGCAGGGGCTGGGTGCCCCTTTCCCAGGGACGTGTGCCTGATGCCATGGTCTTCCACCACCATTTTCTCCGGGTCTTGGCTGTGGTGCGCTGCAGGCGGCCCCAGCAGGGCAGGAGCATGGGCGAGCGGGGGTGGTAGGAGTCATACTCTTCGCCTGGGGAAGACAGGTGGTGGGCAGAGGCGTTTGGACCCCTGGCACAATGCTCCCTGCCTGTGTGGTGTGCTGAAGGAGGTGGCAGGTCAGACACCGCTCATGCCACCTCTGCCAGTGGCATGACAAAGCTTGTTAGTGGGCCTTCGCAGAGCCGGGCAGGGGCCAGGGCTCACTCGGGTGAGAGGTAAAATGGGTTTGCTTGCCATGGCACTCACCGATTCAGTGTTTATTTTTGTTTGGGCCAGGCTCAGAAAGGGAACTGGGAGCTTTTTCAAGAGACCAATTGAAACTGCTGATGAGGAGTCATTCCCAGTCGTGCCAGTGACTCATTTACCTCCCCGCTGCTGAAATATTTTGTAAAAGCGGGCAGGAAACAGCCCCAGCCCGGGGCTGAGCACAGGTCCTGGCACTTGGGGCTGCACTCCTGGCACCAGGGCTGGTGGCACCCACTGGCACTGGCTCTCCTGGGGAACACGTGGCCACAGCCACTGTCCCTGAGCCACCTCCCTCCTCCCACCCCTTAGCACAGCCCCGTTAGCTCATTTGGGCACGCTGGTAACAGGAATCGTGCCTCGGGGGCTCACAGCAGCACCCCATGGCCTCTGCAAGCCTTGCGATGCTTGGGGTGCTCCTGGGCAGCAGTGGCAGCAGGACACGGGTGGCAAGGGGGCTCCTGAAAATCCAATAGCATGGAATAAACCAACTCCCTGAGCCATCCTCTCCCCTCCCTGGCCAAAATGCCCTGCCTCGTTCCCCACGCACCCGAATCGAGTGCCATAGAAAGTGCTCGGCAAGAGGAGGGGACACCACTGGCCATCTTGGGAAAGGCAGGCAAGCAGCCAAAGGGAGCAGTGCTCAGCACCGGAGTCTCCCCAGCAGCCCCGTCATGGGGGTGAGCTCTCCAGCCCCGCTCGGACAGAGCAGGGCCATGGCAACCCCACGGACAGCTTACCTGTGGACCCCAGGGACAGGTCCTGTTGCCTGGGGGTCCTCAAGCAGCAGCCCATGTGTCCAACAGCACGGCCAGCCCCGAGCCAGCGGCGGCGGCTGCGCTGTCAGGGGTGAGCTCACTGCCCGGCCGGCACAGCGGCTCGGCCACAGCCCAGGCCACAATGCACAAAGCGCCTTTTGACCAGACATCGTCTGCCAGCGAGGCAGGGGCGATGGGAGTCAGAGACTGTTTGGGTGGGCATCATAGCAATTCAATAGCGGGAGCCGGCAGCTGGCCCTTATGTAACCTTGTACCATTGCCCTGGGCCCATCAGTTCCGCCTGTGCAGACCCCTCTGCGAAGCCTTCCTGCCCCAAGCAGACACACACTCCTGCCCCAGTCGGTGTCCTCTGCAAACTTACCGAGGGTGCACTCGGTCCCCTCATCCAGGTCGTTGATAAAGACATTAAACAGAACTGGTGCCAGTACGGAGCCCTGGGGAGCACCACTTGTGACTGGCTGCTGACTGGGTGTAACTCCATTCACCACAACTCCTGGGGGCTAGCCCTCCAGACAGATTTTTACCCAGCAAACAGTGCACCTGTCCAAGCCATGAGCAGCCAGTTTCTCCAGGAGAACGCTACGGGAAACAGTGTAAAAGGCTTTACTAAAGTCCAGGTAAACAACATCCACAGCCTTTCCCTCATCCACTAAGCGGGTCACCTTGTCATAGAAGGAAATCAGGTCAGTCAAGCAAGACCTGCCTTTCATAAACCCATGCTGATCAGGCCTCACCAGCTGGTTGTCCTGTACAGGTCGTGTGATGGCACTCCAGATGATCTGCTCCATAACCTTCCCCGGCATCGAGTTAGACTGACAGGCCTGAAGTTCATCCTTCTTCTGGCCCTTCTCAGACATGGGCATTACATTTGCTAACCTCCAGTCAATAGGGATCTCCCTGGTTAGCCAGGACTGCTGAGAAATGATGGAAAGTGGCTTGGTGAGCACTTCCACCAGATCCCTCAGTACCCTTGGATGGATCCCATCCAGCCCCAGAGGCTTGTGTGTGTCTAAGTGGTGTAGCATGTCCCTAACCACTTCCCTTTGGGTTATGGGGGCTTCATTCTGTTCCCAGGTCCTGTCTTCCAGCTCAGGGTGCTGGGTACCCAGAAAACAACTTACTATTGTTGTTGGGTTACTATTAAAGACTGACACAAAGAAGGCATTAAGGACCTCAGCCTTTTCCTCATCCTTTGTCACTATATTTCTCCCCAGATCCAATAGAGGATGGAGATTCTCCTTTGCCCTCCTTTTGTTGTTAATGTATTTATAGAAACATTATTTATTGCCTTTTATGGCAGTAGCCAGATTAAGTTCTAGTTGGAGTTTGGCCCTTCTAATTTTCTCCCTGCATAACCTCATGACATCTTTGTAGTCCTCCTGAGTTGCCTGCCCCTCTTCCAAAGGTCATAAACTGTCTTTTGTTTTTTCCTGGGTTTGAACCAAGCCAGTCTTCTTCCCCACCAGCTCATCTTTGGGTGGGGACAGCCTGCTCCTGCACCTTGAAGACTTCCTTCTTGAAGAATGCCCAACCTTCCAGGGCTCCTTTGCCCGTCAGGACTGCCTGCCCAGGGACTCTGTCAACCAGGCCCTAAACAGGCCAAGGTCTGCCCGGCACTACTGTCCAAGGTGGCAGTTCTGCTGACCCCCCTCCTTATTTCTCCAAGAATCAAAAACTCTCTCATTTCATGATCGCTATGCCTGAGACAGCCTCCAAGGGACCTTTCAAGACCTTGTTCCAAGCCCCCTGCCATGGGCAGGAACATCTTCCACTGGACCAGGTTGGCTCAAAACCCCATCCAACGTGACCTCGAACACTTCCAGGGATGGGACATCCCTGGGCTTCTGGACAAGCTGTTCCAGTGTCTCATCACCCTCAGAATAAAGAATTTCTTCCTTATATTTAATCTAAATCTACACTCTTTCCGTTTAAAACCATTGCCCCTTGTCCTGTCACTACAGGCCCTAGTGAAAAGCTTCTCTCCATCCTTCTCCAGCCCCCTTTAGGTATCGAAAGGCTGCAATAAGGTTTCCCTGGAGCCTTCTCTTCTCAGCCTTTCTTCCTAGGAGAGGGGTTCCAGCCCTCTACTCATTTCAATCATTTTCATGGCCATCCTCTGGATCCTCTCTAACAGGTCCATGTCTGTCTCATGCTGGGGGGCTTGTGCTCTTGAGAGCACCCTGGGGGTCTCTCATCCTGCCAGCTGGCGTTGCTGCCCTGTGCTGGCCCTGCCGTTGCCCTGGGCTCTACTCTCGCCCTTGCCTTTGGGAGCGTGTCACCCAGCCCACATGACACATTCCTCTCATTCCTCCCACTGTCGCGGCACAGGGAGTCCCACGGTCTGCCAAGCCTGCCTGAGCTTCCCGTTGGCCCCTCTGGAGAGCTTCAGCGCTGATCTCCCCCCCCTCCAAAGGCAACCCGGTTGCTGATGCCACTGCAAGCACCTGCCTCACCTGCAGGGACGCCCCGCTGGGGCTTGTCCAGCATTCTCCATCCGGGGCTGGCTGTGCAGCCACTCCTGGGCCACCCTCCTGCCCAGCGAGCCGGCGCTCTCCCCTTTCACAGCGAGGGCAGCTGGCAGCACCGCCTCCGCCACGCCAACCTCCGCAGAGCAGAGCCGCGTCCAGGCAAGCCACAGATGAGTCCTCTGCCAGCACAGACACTGTGGGCTCCTGCGGGGCTAGCAGGGCTCATCTCATCCCTGAGATCAGAACTGTCTGAACCCCAGATGTGAACATCAGGAGGGACCAATTTGGCTGCTGTGTGCTACCCCTTGGGCTGCCGAGGATGGAGTATCATTCCCTCTTTGCTCACATGCTCTGGCCTTCCCCAGGCTCCAGGACCAGGACTCAGGACCGGCTGTGTGGTATCACTGTGCTATGGGCGGCAGATGTCTGCAGAGCATCCCTGGAGAAGAGCAACACGACCCCTGAAAAATAAAAACCAAAAGGTCTAGGGAGAGAGTCACAGGTAGGGAGGTCTTTTAGGGATGGACATTTACTTCAGCACCCAGCCAATGTCAGTGCCACCACAGCAGTGACCTGTTTGCTGTGGTGTGCTCCAAGAGCATTGCTGGCTCTCCAAGACACCCACGCTGCATCCCAATGCTTGGCAAGGCATTGAGCTTCTCCAGAGTAGTGAGAAATTACTCCAGTGAGTAATTCTCACCAGGCAGATTCCCGTGCCATGATGGGGGCTGCCTGGCACCACTGCAATACCCCTACAGCAAAGCAGGAGGAGCAGCTAGCTGTGGGACAGGCTGTGGCAGGACAGCGTCCACGTTCATGGAGCTGGCTGGGAAACCTCTAACAAAAGTGAAGTCAAACCTTCACTTTGAAGGGGGGTTTTATCATGTGATGCTCCTGTGCAGTCCTGGCCAGGAACCAACCTGCCTGCCCAGGGGAAGGCTGAAAGAGTGGGGATTTCTAGCCCTCATCAGGAGAAACCAGATGTTGAAATGTTGGGGTTGCCTGGAGAAGGGACCGCCCTCCTCATCCTCCTTGCTGCAGCTCACTCGCCCTCCTGAGCCCCAGACGTCAGGGTGCAAAGCGCTGCAGCTCACTCCTGGCGTGCTGAAGTCAAGTTGATGTTTCCCACGCAAAGCTGCACGGCCGCGGGGACCTGCAGGAAGGTGAGCGGCTGGGACAGGCCACCACTGCTCTCCCTGTGGCAAGGACACTGTCTGTTCCTGTTGCACACCAGCCCTGGAAAGCTCCACATTTAGAAAACTCCCCCAGTTGACCTAGGGATGCTCTGAAGGTGCGTGAAGCAGAGGGGAAATTCAGATCCAGGTGTGGGTTTTGGCCTGCCACTGCTGAGAGCACACAGCCCAAGTTTCCGTGATGGAGCCAGGCACATCTTTAAAGGAAAAATGTTGGTTTGGGCCCATGTCGTCAAAGCGGTCACTGCTCAAACAGGGCAGGTGCTTTGAGACAAAGCTTTTTGCTTCACTCAGAATGCTGTTGGTTTTAGCAATACCTGCTCACCAATTAGAGTCCAATTCTCTACGCAGGGGAAAATGCTTTTTTTAAAAAAACAGAATGTTATGTTTAATTTTCAAAACAAAACCAAAAATGTTTTCCTTTGTGCTTTCGAAATTTCATTTTGCTTTTAAGTTTACCTAGAAAACTTGGTGACCAAACCCACCCCTCCTACAAGCAAAGGTATCAACCTCCTGTTTGACCTGAAATGGAATTTTGCTTTTGGCCAGCAACCCAACTCCCTACCCCGCTGCTTACCACCCCGGATCTCCCCCGGAGAGCCCCCATTGCTGCTGCTGAAGCCCTCGGTCTGGCCTCCCCGGGAAAGCCCCGTCCTGATAACTACAGGGGCAATTTCCCGGGGGTTTCAGCTAGCGCTAGCTGGGGGCTCTCTGCCTGTGCCAGCTCTCCAGGGTCTCTGCTCCCTTTGCAGACTGTGCCCAGGAGAGCCGTGGGGACGCTGGCATGAGTGACCAGGGCCAGAAGGGACATTTCCTCATGCTTGCACTCTCTGCTTTTGCTTTCACCCAGCCGGCCCCACTTCCCTCCCCAGGGCACGAAATGGGAGGCAGAGCGACTGTCCGGCACCCCTTGTCCAGGGGATGCAGCTGCTGCAGACACCGCTGTCTCCAGGGCTGTCATACAGCAGAACCCTTCCCTGGGACCAAATCCACCTTCCTAAATCCAGCGTGTCTGCTGGGATTTCTCCTGTCCTTCTCCTGTCAGTTCCTGGGTACAAAGAACGCAAAGCAAACCTGTCCTTCCCCAGAGTGCCCATCACCACCGCACCTGAGACGCGAATTCAGCCGGAACCAAAAATACAAACTCTCTGCCCCAACCTGGATTTCCGCAGCCATGTCCCTGCACTGGACGGCTCCAGCCACCTGCAACCGCCCCGTCCCGGCTGTGTTTGCTCAGCTGGGGACGAAGGGCGCAGGTTTGCGACCGGCACCCAAGCGAGAGACCTGTAATGGTGGGAGCGGTGGAAGGGCAGAGGGGGGCAAGCGGCTGTACTGACCTGCTCCTCCTCCGCATGTGGGGCCCCTTGCTCCACTCCCCAGCACCGCTTCCCTCCCGGAGAACTCTTGGCCACAAAGCTCCGACCTCTCCAAGCTGGGTCCCCCGAGGGAAGGCTGCCGGCACCGGGACGTGGCGCGCGCCCGTGCGTGTGCACAGGGCTGTGTACGTGTTTGCGAGCGTGCCCAGCACCGCCACTCCCTCGCGCGAGGAAAGGAATTTCTTCCAAGAGCGGCTTATCATCTTGGGAACCTCCGCTTCCCAGCAGAGCCGCCGGCACGGAGGTCAATGAGTTACCCGGAGTTATGCTATAAACAGCCCCACACGCCGGCAGACGGCCGGCTCCCGAGGGGAAGCACGAACGCCCCAGCACCACCTTCGCCCTGGCTCCACAGTAAACAAGGGCCAGCGAGGCTGCCCATGGGCACGGCGTCGGGGAGCAGCTCAGCCCCAGCGTGGCTGCACCAGCCGCAGCTCCCTCCCATCACAAGCGGCGGCTTTGCATGAGCAGCCGTTCCCGGACTCACCTGGCCCCTGCTCCTGGCCCCTGCACGGCGTCCTTGGACCTTCCGTCCTCTCTGTGCGCCAGCAAAGCCCCAGGGAGAAGCTCTACCTGCGCCACGGTCCGGGCACCGCGGGGAGGTGGCAGAGGCGCTCAGCTCTGAAACCCCCTTCTTCTCTGGCAGAATGCAAATACGGACACGCAGAACAAGAGATCTGTGGACCCAGCAGTATTTGTGCACCCCGGCTAAACTCCGCAAACGGGACTAGCAGAGAAAACTACAGGGATTTTGTGTTTGTTTTTTTTCTCTTTTGAAAACAATGAAAAAGTTACTATCAAGCTTTTCTAATATCCCTGTTTCCTTCTGGGAGCGCTGGGAAGTCGACCATTCCTCGGCAGGTTCAAAACGAAGCCTCATTGCTTTTCACTTTGTTATTGAAAAATGAACCTAAAAGAAAAGGAAGTCAGCCTAAACCTGACTTCAGTCGGGGTGGGGGGGAAAAGCAAACAAATAAGATGAAACATTTTGTTTCAGGTCAAACAAACTCCTGTTTCATGTTTTTGATTCTCTGATGTGGGTGGGGGGACCCGTTGTGGCGTTAGGTGGAGCAGCATTTTCCTTCCCTCCTCTGAAAACCCAGCCGAGCACCGACTCTGCCCGGGAGAGCCGTGGGGACACTGGCACGAGTGACCAGGGCCAGCAGGGACATTTCCTCATTCTTGCACTCTCTGCTTTTGCTTTCACCCTCTGTAAATGGGTGCAGGGTGGTGATAAGCACCTGCCCGTGCCATGCCCCGCTCCCGCCCCCCCCGCAATCCTGGGCTCTTCAGGCTGCACGCCAGTGCCTACCAGCTTGGGTGGGGGGACAGAGTCTGGGGAGAGGGACCTGCCCCCACGTACCTCCATGGATGCCTTTGCGTGCCCAAGGCGGGGTGGCACTGGGACAGCATCTTTCCTGGTGTGCCGGCAGCTGAGGGGAGCTCGGGAAGGAGAGGGTTCACGCACGGCTGCGGGGCACAAGGGAAATGCAACATTTTTCAGCAAAACCGGCGTGGCAAGTCACTGAAACGCAGCCAGACAGGCCTGGCTTTCAGATATTTCTTTTCACTGATGGCCCTCACCAAAGGTTTTTCTTCCACCTCCAAGACCCTTCTTTCTCCTGTCCGTCCCATGCAGCACACGGCAATGCAGAGCTGCTGCCTGCACTGGGAAATCTGCTCCGTCCTGCAACTACAGGGTTAAGCGGGCGCCGGGGCTGAACTAAGCTGAACTCAGCGCTTAATTTTCAGAAATGCTGAGGCCTGCTCCTCTCGCATTGTTTTCAGCCAGGGGCGGAGGAAGTAAGCTCTCTTGGAAAACAGACCGTGTGTGCTGGCCGTGCTCGGGTGGGTGAGGCGGCTGGGACCACCCTTTGGCACATACAGTGGCCACCCTGGCACCGGAGGGAGCCGTGCAGGGAGCAGTGCTGTGACATCTCTTCCCTGGTATCGGGGTGTGAACCCCGAGCATCCTCCCTGCTCCTGCCGGCAGCTCTCCCAACATGACCATCGCTTCAAAGGCAGCGGCGCTGCGTCACCGCCCAGGGGAGCCTCCAGACTGCGCGGAGACAGAGCCAGGGACGTGGAGGCCACAGATAAGGCATGGGAAGGAAGAAGGAAGGACCACAGCCAGCCAGCTGAGCTCCAGGGTTTGGAGATCGCTGGGGCTCCTGCCTGAGACTGTGTTGCTGAAAGCAGCCTTTTAGTTCACCCCTGTGCTTGGGTTTTTTTCCAGCTCAGCTTGCAGGAAGGTTTTGGGAAAGCCCCGCAATGATGCTCCACGCGCAGGTGTCTCACAGCCACCCGTTTTGCTGTAGAGAGCTTAATGACAAGGTATAGGAGAGCAGCAAGGAATAGCAGTCACAAGCACACAGCCCCACGGTGCCACCTTTCAGAGCCTTTTCAAGCTCTTTTGGTCGTTGCGTCCCTTCCTTGGCCATCCTGCCCGCAGCAGGCACTGCTCCAGCGCACTGCCTTGGGCAGACACACTCGCCCAGGCGCAGGCAGAGCTACAGCACCTTCCTGGACCACCACTGCTTCGGCAACGGTTGCAGGAGGGACAAGCCACAGCATCCCACGTCACAGCAGATTTTAGGCATAGGACTATCGGGGAAAAACTCTTCCTGCCTCTAGAACAGCGTCTTCCAAGGTCGCAGAGGTAGCCTGGACCTCGTGTCCTCTGCAAGATCTGAGATAACAGCTCGCGAAACTGCTGCACACCCTCGGGATACTCCTCCCAGCTCCCTCTGACTCAGGGTCTCTCAGTCAGGTCTCTCCTGCCTGCACTACCACAAGGTTGCAGGAATGCCAGGTGGGGGGCCAGGCTCTCTGCCCCACAGCAATGCCATCCTGCGCAAGGACGCCTGGCCCCAGTGGAGGGCACAAGGGAACACAAGGAGAGGTGTCATGAGCTTCTGATGTTGCCAGCTTGTCCCATGTCCCCAGGCAGCCCAGTCCCAGACCCCTGACTCTCCTGGGATGGAGCAGGGGCTGCTCTCCATGTCACCTGCAGAAGAGGAGCCCTTCCCACCGCCCCTCTAACCAGTGCCTCCCCTGGGGCCGTTGTGCCCCCTCTCACCTCCAGCACTACTTTCTCAGCCCTGTCCCTGCCGTGCATCCAGCCAAGATGGCCACCCATCCTAGGAATCAGCCCCACAGGGATGGACTCACAGCTGGCAGCCAGATCCACCCGGTCTTCACAGCAGAAGAGGGTCCCCAGGTGATGAAAAGTGTCTCTTGGCCACCTGATCTCTCTTGGCTGATGGAAGAGCTGCTGCAAAGAGGTCTCCCAGCTCCACCCTTCCTGCTGCCCCATCCAGTCACAGCTTCTCTCCTTGGTCCCTCATCCCTGCTCTTCTCCCAGGCTGGAATTATCTCTTCCCAGTACTGGCCAGAACATTAAATGGCCTTAACCCTATCAATAATGCAGAGGAATTGATGGCAGGTAGCTTGTAGACAGCTACCAGCCTCTGAGGGACACCAAGACCTCCCTGAGCGTGGCCAGGCAGGACCTGGGGTGCAGATAAGCACCTGCAGCCCACATTGGGGTGGTGAGCTCAGGCAGGAGCTGGCTGGGAGCCCACCTCACCAGACCCATGGTAACCTGAAGAGGACCCTCTCTGTTGGCCCACAGGAGATCGCTGCTCACAAGACAGAGGTACACAGGGAAAGTGCTGGCTGGACATGGCTATGTGCAAGTGGCCATCTCAGCCTTTGCACTGTGGCTTTGTATGTGCTGGACAGGTTTTCCCATGGCCCCAGGCTGCCCACAGCTATCAGGCTCTGGGGAGGTCTTTCTGAAGTCTCTCCTGTGTGTTGGGGAGCTGTTGCTAAGCCCAGAGGCCGTGCCATTCCCATCTAATAAACTGGAAAAAGGTGGCACTGTGCCTTTCTTTGTGAAGGAGGTCTATGTGTCCCAGAGAGGTGAATCTGAGCTGGTTTCCTGCAAGCTGCAGACTGGTCTGGGAGCCGCTGGTGTGCAGCGAGACACAAGCCAGGCGGCTGCTCTTCCACCCGAGGATGTGTGCAGGACTGGTGTCAGGGCACCGCAGCCAGTACTGGGCTGCCCTTGTCGGCAGAGTGGAGATGCCTGGGTGCACTGGGGTTCTGCCATCTGGGGACTGGGGGTCCCCATCTGGGAGGCTGGGGGTCTCCAGCCATGTCCCTGCCACCCAGGCACATGCAGCCCCGCCTGGGACTCGCTGCACTGCCCACCTCCCTGCCGCAAAAGGGGCGATGGGTTGAGGGGTGCTCTTGGCAGCTGGGAGGCTCCCATCACATCTCCCCAGGTGAGTTTGGGATGCAGACCTTCAGCATGCAAATCCTGCTGCTTCCATGAGTTTGCAGGCGCAGGGTGTGATAGTGGGACTGGCTGCTTGGGCCAGCAAGCATCACCTCTCGTCCTGCTTTGACAAGTATCTTGTCCTTGGCTTTGAAATAGAAATGCACAACTTCTGCCTTCCCCTCTGTGCCCAGTGTCACCTTATGGGATGTTGTGCTGCTTTTCAGGCTTGGTCCCCCCCTGCATCCCCATGGGAGAGCTCATTAGCCGATAGCCACCAACCAAGCGTTGGAAGTGCACAGTACAGCCGGGCTCTCCCCCCCCCAAGCATAATAATTGTCAGAGCCATTAGGTGGCAGCAACTACCGTGCCACCAGTGTCCTGTTCCCTGCGCGGTCCGAGCCTCGCACAAACGGCCTTGGAGCCAGGCCCAGCCCTGCTGCCCACAGCCCCCGGCCACCAGCAGCCTGCAGCTGGTCCACGGGGTGGGGGAATAGCCCTGGGAAGGGGCAAGCGCTGTGGGACTGCAGAAATGGGTTTGCAAGGGAAAACAAGGGAAGGCTCCGAAATAGGGGACTGGCATCCCGAGGAGCAATGTCGGGCTCAGCGGTGACATGAGAATGACCAGCCAGGTCTAAAGGACACCCCCGGGGAAGATAACTCTCTGATGGAGTCCATCTGCAAGGGACTGCTGTGAGCACCCAGCTGGGAACTGCCGGTCGCTGACTTGCAAAAGCGAGTGTCCGTGTGCCGTGCTAACGAGCAGACAGTGAAGCCACGCTCATTTCCAGCGGCGATTTTATTGTCTCGGCGTTAAAGACCCTACGGGTCAGGTAACTGGCCAGGCAAACCCCGCCTGGGACCTGCAGCCAAGGCTGGGTCGGGTGCCGCGTTGGACAGAACTGACTGAAGATCAGAAGGAAAAACTGCTCGAAATGTCAAAGTTGGAGAGGTTTCCAAAGGAAATGTGTTTCATTTGTAAATATCTCTAGAAAATCAAAGTGTCAAAATATTTCATTTTAACTTCTCAGTTTCCCTGTATTTCTCCCGTCTAGTCTCTCTTTTCCTTTATTATTCTCCCCTGCGCCTGCTTTCACACTGTTCCTATTTTGCCACTGAAACAGAAATGAACAGCACAAGGAAGGAGAACGAAAAATGACAAAGTGAGCACAACCCCCCCAGATCTCCAATTTTTCATTTTCCAATTTCACCCGTGGTAGGAAAATGGTCACAAAAACGCATTTTGTTCATCTTCAGACTCCAAACATGTATAAAATCCCAACCTCCGTATTACTTTTCCTTCCAAGATCCACGATACGGGTTACTGAATAGCCGTCTCCTGCCCATATAGCACCGAAAAGCAAATCCAGTGCTGCTTCCCCCCCGGCAGCCCAGCACGTGGGGATACGGGCAGTGCCCGCCACCGAGCCTGGGCAAAGCCGGGGGTCCTGTGGACCACCCCATCTAAATCCCACAGCTCAAGCTCAAGCTTAGCCACACAGTAAAGAGAACATATTTAAAGAAATCTTTTGATAATTTGGAAAAAAATCAGTATTTTTAGACTTTCCTCTGGAAGAAAAAGAGAAAAACTGGTTAAGATATTAATTGCTTATGCTGATCCAGGGTTTTTTTGAAGCTCTTAATGATCCGAGCTGCTTGTAAAGGTGTTGGTCTTGGTGCCATTTCCTTTTAGAAAGCAACAAAGCAGCTCAGTGAGGCTAAGCATCTCGTTTTGATATTTGCAGGGTGGAACATTTTGATTTTTCAACTTACAAAGCTTTGCTGCTTTAATTTTTTTTTGTACGTAAAGCCGAGGCTGAAATCAGAATGAAAGCTTTCAGTTTAAGCTAATTAATCCAAACACTTTGATTCAAATCCCATTGTGTTTTCTCAGTTTTGTTCTCCGGGAATTTATTTTAAGTGTCTGCATTCCATTTTTAGAACAGGGGAAAAAAAAAAAAAAGTGAGATTTCCTAGAAAAGAGATAACCCGCTGCGTACCCGGGGCTAGCCATTCTGCAGTATTTCGTATGCTTAGAAGAGTAAAAAGAAATTATCTTTTCCTAATTACGTTGTTTGGTCTCCTTCTGACCTGCATGGGCAGCATGGTCCGAAGACCTGGTCTGAGCTTTGCCGCCAGCCCCCGGAGCAAGGAGTGCCATGCTCCGGCCTGAAGGTCCCCCAAATCCTCCCGGGATCACCCTGATTCTCAGTTTCCCCATGAAACAATATGAGGAACAGAAGGAAAACCAAGTTATCTTGATAACACCGCTCCAACGATAAGAAAGAAGCAGCATTTGCCAAGGCTAAATTACTCTTTCTGAGAAGGTGGTGCTCCCCGAGGAGCTCTGGGAAGATGGGAGGTGTGCCAGGCAGCTTCCATGGAGAGCTCCAAGGGCTGGGCTTCTCACAGGCGGCTCGGGAACATCTCGGGATCCTGCCCTAACGGCTGGTGGGAGGGAGGATGTTTCTTCCTTCCATCAGTCCTCGCTGCTTCAGGGCAACTTAAAAGGGAAAACTAAAAATAAACCCAACTTCCGATGACCTTTAATGGGTTGAAACATAGTTGGCAATGGGAAAGCAGGTCAGGTACCTCGGGGGCCAGAGCTGCAGCTGGTACGGCTGTCCCTTTGCATGGCTTTGCTGATGCTGCTGGCCGGGCTCTGCGGTGCAGCTATCCCCGCTGGCTCCCCGCTCGCCCCGCCGCGGGGCCGGGAGCAGGGGCAGCACCAGCACGATGTGCACGAACTCACCTACACGGAAACGGAGCTGCCCCGAGATGCCCGAGCTCTGACAACAAGCCCTGATACTGCCCGGGAGCCCCAGCCTCGCTGCATACCTTGCAGTGTGCTCCTCACGCGGCAGAGGTGTGTGCAGGGACATTAGCTCTCCTGAAGGGCTAGAGAGTGACAGGCTCTTGCAGGTTTTAGGACAAACGCTGGTTTCTAATGCCCCAAAGGCTTTGCCATCACCCCTCCCTTAGGCAGCTCACACAGCACCTCTCCTCTCCTGGTGTCCTGGTCTTTCAGGAGGGGAGGTGAAGGCCCAGCGCGCCCAACATGCAGGACAAGTCACTCTAGAGCTTCTGCAGCACTTGCTTTCACTCATCTGCTTTTGGTTTGGGAACATTTGTTGCACTTGACCGAGGGACTCAGCCCCTGTGATGATAAGATGGGTAATGCCAGAGGACCCGTAGCTCCTCCTGTGCATGGCAGAGGCATCCCTTTCTGGCTTTGCAGGACAGCTACAGGTTACAGATGGGTTGCGGTGCACACCAGCATCGCCTGGAGCAGATCCAACTCACAACCGTTCTCCGCTGTCCAGGGTTTTTTTTTCCCCTGAAACTATTTGCACAGCACTAAAATTAATGACTGAAAATGGGAGTTTGCTTGAAAATAATCTATCATTTGATTATCACTTTAATGCAGGCAGCCTGGGGAACATCTGCCTCTGCCTGTCTGTGTCTCCTCCTGCTGACACGGGGAATTGCTGGGAAGGGCTGTTGTGCTGCTGTGTAAACTGGAAGAAAGCCAAGCCCCTGGCGAATGACTCGGTGGTTGCTGTGACTGAGGAAGAGGAGCAGGGTCCGGTGCTGGATGAGGCACCAGCTGTGCTGTCAGGTCCCACCATGGCCTCCCAGGGCCCCTGCTTGAAACACCCACTGCCCAGTTCACTGCCTCTGGTCCCAGTTGCCATGTTTTCCAGGGACTCCCAAAGTAAAATGCTGATCTCTATCATCTGGAAAGCGATTCTGTCATCACTAGAGGAGTGAGTCTGGCGTTGCACTTCGGCAGTGGGCAGCAGCATCTGACCACTCCTGACTTTACCTCTGCCAGATCCCACATCACAGGGGAGGCACAGGACAAGAGAAAAATGGGTGGGGAACTGCCCAGCGACGCAGAATTTCCTCCATCCCATGACACAGACAGTGTGCTGTGGTATAATGGGGTCTCCAGACCCCTTAGGCTTCTCTGCTGCCTTTTGGGAACATTACAGCCCTGGACTTAAAGGCTTTTTTTGGAAAATGTCACCAGCTTGTGATGAGTCATAGTCCTGCTTCTCTGCAGCTTGCCCAGTGCTTTGCGTGAGGCGTCGGGCTGCGCCGTGCTGGGGTCCCCACGGGCATCTTGCTGCCGTTGTTTGGCCTTAAATCGTCTCACTGAGAAAGAGAGCCTTCTGCTGCCAGCGCACATGCAGGCAGGTCTGCCAGGAGCAGGGGCTGGCAGGGCTGCGTTTGGCCAGCTGCTGCCTCTGGGACAGACAGACACACGCGTGCTACGGCACCCTGCAGCAAGGGCTGCAGCCAGGATCTCTGGCCAAGGCATTTCCACTCCTCCTGCAACCGTGATCCACTAGGCCCAGCAGCGAAGGTTGTTCACCAAGATGACTACCAGTGGAAGGGGAAAGAAAGGGGGTGGAAAGCCTGGGGCTCCTACAGAGGGACCTCTGAAAGCCGTTCTGTGCGACCGTATGTGTGTGTGTTTGCAAACACGCGTGTACGCATGTGTCTGTACCTAGGTGTGCTGAAAGGGATGCCATGGTTTCAAATAAACCAGAAATGCCGGAGCTAAGGCTGCTGCTGAGCCATCCCCCCACGTGCTTTGAGGACAGAGATGCTTATGTGATCTTTTAACTCTCTGACCTCTCCTAACCCTGTCTCTCCTGGCCTTGGGACCTGCATTTCCCTCCCATTCCCCTCTCCATTCCTCACCTGGCCCCCAAGTCACGTAGAAGTGAGTCCCCATTCCTCGGGGATTTCCCCTGGCACCCTGCCTTGTGGCAGCAGCACAGGGGCTGCCCCTTCAGCCCTGGGGACCGACATCCCTTCCCAGGGACAGCGTCTGAATGCAGCCTCACATGGAACCACATGGGCGGTGGCCTCCCAAGCCACCAGCTGGAGAGGTGGCGAGCCTCATTTCTCCGAGTTACTGGTGCTGGTATAACACAAGACACATTTTGAGCCCAGCTCCCTGTAATTCCATGTGCAGCCAGCAACTTCCAGTGCTCCCAGTGATCAGCCAGCTGGTGGTCAAGCCAGGAATTAGGGAAAGAAACACAATTATCGACTGGGTAGGGAAAGTTTGGTTCAGGTGACTCTGAGACAGCAGGGGCACAGAGGCAGAGATAAGAAAACCTGTGTCCAGGGAAGTAATCAGTAAAATTCAATGAAATTGGCACCTTTTTTTCTTCCATCCTCTTACCCCCATCACTATCGTGGCCCTTTCCACGGAACGATGCAGGGTCCTGCAGGCAGCAGCTTCCTTTGCCCAGCCTGAGCTACGTGGTACATGCTGGGTACGGAATGAGGCAGGCGCCTTATGGGAAAAATATGCATCTAATAATTGCTGTGAAAGACTGTGTTGCAACGCACAGACACAAAGGGATGAAAGGAGGCTGCGTTAACATCCTGACATTTCCTCATTTCTGACTTCTTGTCTCAGGCATCCCCAACACCCTTTTGTGGCAGCTTTTGCAGCCCGTTTCCTCAGTCAAAGGAAAGGAAACGGGATTTCCAAAACACCCTGGGACAGTGCTGGCGGTGAGGGGCTCCAACCAGTGCCCTGCACCATGGGACCCTGTCGCAGCCCACACAGGGGCCAGGTCCCTGCACGGGAGCCAGTGGCCGAGGTTAGGGGGTGGCAGGGGTCTGAACTCCCCGCTGTCAGCTCATGAGTGCCAAAACCCAAAAATGCCATGGCGGGGGACACCTGATGCCCTGCCTGCCCCGCTGGCAGCGCCCACTGCCCCTTCCCCACAGCTCAGCTCCACGGTGCTGGGATTGTCCAACTGTGAGGGGACAAAGGGCAAGAGGTTCTGCGCTAGAGCCCCCTGGGCTCCGCCAAAGCACCCCGTCCTCCTCCCCAGCCCTCTGCAAGCCCAGCCTGTCTCTGCTGGAAATTTCAAGTTGTTCTGAAGGCAGCAAGTTAACAAGATTTGGAAACCAGGTCAGCGGAAGAAGCTTAATTAGCTTGCTGAACCGTGGGGACCAGCTCACATCGTGTCTGCTTTATTGACTCCCCGAATGGACGTTACTGATACGATAGGCATGAGCCTCGTTGCGACAGGGTCCTGCGCTCTTCCCTCGAGGAGGGGGGACACCCCAGACACTTCTCAGGCACAGGGAAACTTCACAAAGGGCCCCAAATCAGCGCCATGGGACAGCCCGAGCCACCCCACCGTGCCGTAGCAGCAGCTTTCCCCTTGCCTGCCCCCCCCCAGCCCTGCAGGGACCCCTGAGCCCCCACTGCTGGTCCTGCTCTTCTCACCCACCCAACACCTCTCGGGAGGGGACAGAGCCAGAGGGGACAGGCAGCAGCGCTTGCAGCGAGCAGCAAGCCTTGCGTCACCGGCAGCACAGGCGTAGCTCACACGACCTACTACCTGTCTTGTCATGTCACCGCAAACATCTGCTGCCGCAAATAAACCAGCAAGAGAAAGGGAAAGCAAAAGGCCCTCCCCGGGCGGCACTCCAGCCCCAGGAGCGGGAGGGATGCGGCGCCTGTCACGCCGCATGAAAAACCCCTTTCATTAGCGGTGAGATCGTAGCTCGCCTCTTTGCATCGCAGCGCAGCTTCTTGGGGGCTCTGCAGGCAGGGCGGGCACAGCCCCGTCTCCCCTCACAGCCTGCGAGCAGCTCCGCTGGGTATGGCTTTATTCTGACAGATAGCGTCTCACAAACAAAACAAGGAGCTAATGGCTTTGAAGCCCTTCCAGGAACCCTGACGTGCTGCCGGCTGCTTGCTGTTCGCGAGGGAAGGACCCCCTCTCCATCCTGCAGCAAGGCGCCGTGCAGACACCCACGGCCCCTTCCCTGCTCCCGGTGTGGGACAGACACCGAGGCTGCCTTGCGTGGGATGGCAGACAGCCGGGGGTGGCCAGTCTGGACAGCTGCTGGAGGGGAACCTTGGCAGTAGAGGAAATCTAGTTTTTCAGCATGAATTCTATCCTTCCCTGCCATGCCTCTGTCCTGGGAGAGCGTTTCTTTGCACGCTCAGCCACCACAGGGCCAAGGTGGAGAGTGAGCAGTGTGGGACTGGCAGCCGGTCCCACCCAGGGCTGGATGGGAGCAGCACCAGGAGGGGTGGGAGCCCCAGGGCAAGGAGGGACCAGCCTGGGGGTGCCGGGAGTCGCAGGCAGGGCAGCGAGTAGGTCACCAGGCAGGGATGAAGACAGGGCAGTGGGAAGGGCAGGACAGTGCAGCAGGCAGGGCCGGACTGGAGGCAGACTGCAGGCAGGGCGGCGGGCAGGGCTGGACCGCAGGCAGGGTGGCAGCCAGGGCTGCAGCAGGGTAGCGGGCAGGGTCAGATCACAGGCAGGGCTGCAGGCAGGGTGGCGGGCAGGGCAGCAGGCAAGGCAGCGGGCAGGGCAGCAGATGGGGTAGCAGGCAGGACTGCAGGCAGGGCAGCAGGCAGGGCCGGACCATGGGCAGGAGTGCAGGCAGGGGAGTGAGCAGGGCCAGATCACACGCAGGACTGCAGGCAGGGCGGCGGGTGGGCAAGACTGCGGGCAGGGGAGCGGGCAGGGGAGTGGGCAGGGCCGGACCGCTAGCAGGGCTGCAGGCAGGGGAGCGGGCAGGGCTGCGGGCAGGCGGTGCCCAGCAGATGGCGGCGGTGCCGAGGCGCCGCGCCCCGCAGCCGCCCCCCGGGCCCGCTCCGCCGTCCCCCGCGCTGCCCCCGCGCCGCCCCGCGCTGCCCCGCCCGGCGCGGCCGTCCGCGCGCTCATCCGCCGGGGCGGGGCGGGGCGGGCGCGGAGCGGCGCTGCGCGGCCCCCGCCGCGCCTCCGCACCCCGCTATAAGAGGAGCGGCCGCGGCCGCGCTCCGCAGTGCATGGCAGCGCCTCGCCCGGGACGCCGCCGTCCCGCCGGGACCCTCCCGGACCCTCCCCCGGGTGTGCCCGCCGTCGCCTCGCCCCCTCCCGGCCGCCGACAGCCTTGACCTTGCCGTCCGGCAGCCCGCGGGATCGGGGGCTGGGTCGCGGAGCTGCCTCGGGATGCGTTAGCCGGCGGATCGCGCTGGAATATTTCTCCTAGGAAGGAGAGAGGCGACCTCCTCCCACTGGCCGGGGAGGGGGGGCGGGAGAAAAAGAGGAATTAAAGAGCATCTTTGCCCGCTTTGTTGGATGAGAAGGACGGAGAAGGACCAGCAAGATGAGCACCAGCAGTAAGTATGGCTTTGCCCAGCCTTTGCTGTGGGGATGGGGCTGATATTTGACTGATTTGGCTGTGAGGAATTGGAAGGAAAATGTCACAACAGCGTTGACAAGGCTAATAGGATGGATTTTTTTAATTATTGTTTTCTTGCCTGCCTTTTGCTTTCTGACAGGGTCTGGCTTTGCTGGCCCTTCTTTCATGTGGGCTGAGCCATGGTGCTTATCTCCACTGAGTACTTCTTGGCTTGTGCTTCCTGGGTTTGGAGGACAGATCATGGACTAAAATGTCGATATGCAACATGGTGAGAGGGAGCCAGGAGCACTCTGACAGGCAGCAGGCTCACTTGCTGATGCCACTGCCTGTATATAAATGGACGGGGGGAACAGCCGATGAGGAGGAGCAGAGTGAGGAGAGACCCAGAAACCAGGGACCTGAGCAAAGCACAGGTGCAGCACAGAAAAACATGTACCTTCTGCAGCTGGGGATGTGGGTGTTTCTATTGTGTGTGTGAGAGAGACAGGGACAGAGGCACTCATGTGCTATGTATGAATTGCTAAAGAAGCAGAGCTTGGAAATGTGCTGCATGAGATGAGAACTGGCACCTGGTACTAGTCTGGTTACTTCTGGTTTTGTGTCCTTGTTGCAAATTCTGGAAAGATTGATCAGGTTTGATCAAGCCACAATCAATTTCTTTTTCCTCACTGGTGTGATGTGCGAGAGAGCTTGCTAGTACAGCTTTGATGCATTCTTCTAAAAGCAGTGAGCCTCCAGCCAAAGGAGTCAATGCTGATGGCCACCTGAGGGTCTTCCTGCTGGGATAACCTGCCCAAGGAAGGTGCCCTCCCTGCTGTGGGTCCCAGAGGCTATGTGAAGCGAGGAGGACTCCCCCAGGCAGAAAGCGGCAGAGCAATGACTTCTCCATTGCATTGGTGCGTTGAGGTTTCTCAATCCGAGGGCTTGGGGTGTTTCCCAAGCAAAACACTGTGAAAAATGCCTTGGCATGCTGCAAGGCAACAGAACAGGTGATTCCAGCTCTGTTGGGCTGTGTCAGAGGCAAGAAAACTTTCCAGATGCCCTCTGCACGAGCCACACCTGGGACAGGAGCTAGCCCCCCTCCCTGGGGAGCGGGTCTGGTGGTGCCCAGATAGGAGACAATAGGGACTGGTTCTTTCTGAGCCTGCTGGGTGCCTGATAACAAAGGGTCGTCCGCCTCTCTGGGTGACGAGCTCCGGTCCGGTTCGCAGGCTGGGATGGCACACGGTGCTTGCAGGGATCAGTGGGCAGGTGGGGCTGCTAAGCTCCCTCTAAGCCAATTTTGACAAAAGAGTGTTGGTTCCTTTTGGGATTCCTTTCCAGCTCTTAATATCCAGCTTGGCTGATGATAGTGATAAGGCGTGTTTATGGTGCTGGTGTGTTATAACTATCTGATGGTGCTGCAGAACTCCTTTACTGGGTCCTCCCCCACACAGAGAGGTGCCAGCAACCCAAACATGCCGCCTGCCTGTTGCTCTGGCATGACTTATGGGAGGAGGCCACCGGGCAGGTGGCAAGAGCAGGGCTGGGAGTCTCCTGGGAGGTGCTCCTCCCTCTGCCACTGCCTTGCTCTGTGACCTTGGGCACATCACTCAGCTGTGCCTCAGCTTCTGGATTTGCCAGCAGCAGGCTGCCACCTTGCCCAGTGCTTTGGTTGGCTTTGTGATCTTTGCCTAAATATTGCCATTACCTTTTTTGAAGTAGCCATGTGTTTTAGTAAAGGCTTGGGAACTTTGTGACAGCTGCTGATCACTTACAGATTACTTACGGTCCCTTTGGGACCACACCTGGTACAAGGGCTGTGCAAACCCTGCAAGGCAGTGGGCTCTGCTCTGGTAGGCTTCCAGGCACTTTTTCGGAAACTGAGAGACTCAAAGTAGGGCTTGCCATACCCAAATGCTGCCTCGTGTCTGTTCTTAGCAATGGCATGATCCCCTCCTAGCTGGCTCTGTGAGCAAGGCGCAGGGTGTGGGGCTGCCTCCTCCGTCAGCGTCTTCTGTGGCTGGTGTGAATGTTGCCAAAGCCGCATCTCCCCTCTCGCTGCTGCCTCGCCCAGCTCTGCGCATCCCTACCCAGCCTGTATCTCTCAGGTCCGTGTGCCTGGGAGGCAAAAAAAAAAAAAAGGAGGCCAGGAGCTTTGTGTCAGTGCCCTGTGTGCCATCTCTGTCTCACCCCACTGATGCTACCTGGCAGTGACCTGCAATGGCTTTTGCAGCCCTCAGCTAGTGGCCAGTGGCTCAGGGGAGCTTAGTGCCACTTGTCGGTCAGCCCTGCTTGCAGCTCTGCCTCCCAGGCATGGCCAACTCTGCTCCTCTCTGCATTGATTTTTTTTTTGACTGTTTTTTTTTTTCTCCCCAGCCCCTGTAGTGACTGGGGCTCCAGCCAGCAGGCTCAGCTGTACTCTGGTCTTTCTCCTGGTGCGTGGGACCCTACCTGTGTAGATGTGAGGAGAGTGGGAGACACAGGTGGAGGAGGAGCAGAATGGATGATGAAGCCAGGTTGTGCATGGGGTGATGACCTACAGGTGTACCTGTGGCTGCAGGAACCAAAGGTTTTGAGGCTGGCAAAGCAATGAAATGGTGGCATTTTTTCCTCATCTGTGCATCTGATCTGTGAGTTACCATGCTCCTTTCCATTTTAATTGGTGCCTTTTGATAATGCTTCTATCCTGTCCAAAGCTGACGCGAGGCAGGAAACTTGGGGCTGTGGGCCACGGCTGGCCTCAGGCCATGCTGTTGTGCAAAACTATTGTCAAGGCCTCAGGGGAGCTCTGCGCAGGATTTGCGGGGCTGTGCAGGTGCATCTCTGAACACGCTTCGTGGCCAGCACACAGGAGTCTCGCCTGCCCTTGCTGAGGGGACAGGGGTTTGCTTTTCCATGAGTCCTGGGGTTGGTGGCCCCATGTCACCTCCTGTTCCATGATGCAGGGAAGGCAAAGCCATATGGAAATCTTGCTTTAAGGGGAAGAGGAAAAGGCCCTTGATCTTGGGTGTAAACTTGTATCCTGGGGCTGCAGAGCAGATCAGGTGGCCCTGAGGGTGCAAGAGTTGTGCTGGCTGGGCAGGCAGCCTCCTCCCGGGCTCACCAGGTGTACAGCGAGCGTTTGGAGGGCACAGTGTTGATATTTACATTAGCTAAGCTATTTATACCTCCCACTCCGGTTAGCACTGCTAATTGGTTGCAAATAGATTCATATATTCATAAACAGGTCTATCAGTGCTGTGCTGCACTTTCACTGATGCTGGATCCTGTAGTACAAACCCTTGGCCAAGAGAACATCCCTTGAAATGACTCCCTTAAGTCCCCTAGGTTTTGGCTTCAGCTTCTCCCTGAGAAACTGGCCCGGTGCAGGGAGGCTGATGTGGCCAATGTTTGGCCAACGTGGCTGAATTGGCACTCACTGAAAGGCAAAGGGCTGAAGCTGTCAGCTGCCCCAGGGATTTAAGACTCTCTGAAATGTGTGAGTAACGCCTGCTGCTGCTTTGAAGGTAGCCACCAGGTTTGGGTGCCACAGGTCCATGTGGTGTGTATGGCTTGTGGAGAGGGGTCACCCTTGTGGGACCCGTGGGGGATGGCATTTATACATCATTCCTCCTGGCCCAGCTCTGTTGGGGTGGGAGAGGGTCTGCTGGGAGTCTTCACACTGGTGCCCCTTGTTGTTATGGGCCACCCTGGTGTGAGCATCTTTGCTCACAACTCCTGGAGGAGGTTAAACCCCGGTGAACTCCTGGGTTGAATCTGGTTTGACTGGATCAGGGTTGCAATGGGTAATTGAAACTGGTTTGCAAACTAAACATCCTCTAGACACCCCTCTGTCTCCAGTGTGCATCCTGAAGATGGAAACCAGCATCTGTCCCCATGCCAAGTTAATTTGGAGTGGGGGGAACCGATGCCCTCTATCCCCTGTGCTCTTCCCTTTGCTGAGGTGACGGCCTCTCGCAGCAAGGAGAGCTCTTGCAGAGGGTTTGGTATGTGCGGTGGAAAGCTTCCCCACACTATCCCAACCCCTGGCACCTCTTAAATTCCTGCTCAGAGGCTCCACTAGGCTCAGAAATCTGGGAAAGGAGACATGAGGGAAGACTGGCCAGCTAAGCATTTGGGCAGGAAGGCTTAACAGCTACTGACCAAGGCAGTGTCTTTGCTTGGTTATTTTTGTCATTCCGAAATCATGCTGCCTGTTACGTGGTGATCCACTAAGCATAATTACGCAGTAATCTCTAGGCACATGTGGTTACAAGGTGTTTACCAGCAAACTCTATTAAGTCTCTGTGTAATTAAAAAGGAATCACATGGTGCTGCACATCTCTGGGAGCTCCAGCTCTGCCCTGTAGAGCTCCTCAGGCAGGGTGATTCACTGGGTCTCCCCACCCAGTGGGGCAGGACCTGCAGAGGAGGACATGGTGTTGCTGCTGTGTTCAGAAGTGCAGTGAACCCAGAGGGATCAGCCTGTGGGTACGATGAGGTGTTAGTGTCTTCTCTGTGAAGAGACTCTTAGTTTTTGCAGGAGTGGCACCAGGCCTGGGGTGTAATGGTAGTGATGAA
Source organism: Larus michahellis (assembly GCF_964199755.1). Classification (NCBI taxonomy): domain Eukaryota; kingdom Metazoa; phylum Chordata; class Aves; order Charadriiformes; family Laridae; genus Larus; species Larus michahellis. The sequence continues at coordinate 10,217,159 of NC_133906.1, read as the reverse complement.
CTTTTTCAGTCGTAGCACTCATGGTTCCTGGTCAACGCTGGTTCCTGTTTCATCTTTGCAATGCTGGAGGTGGCCACAGGCATGTAGTGAATGGGGGACAAGCATAGCTCCAGTGAGGGAGGACCCGGCAGAGTTGAGATGCTGCCTAGTCTCTGGGTACTTGGTGAGATGGACTCTGGCTCCGGATAAGCCCTTGCGCTTCTCATCCCTGGTTGCCCTCAAGAGCTGCTGGACAGGTTCTTCACATGCAACAGGGAAAGAGGCAGGTCTCCAAGCAGAGCTCTTCCTTCTTGGTCAGGTTATCATGGAGGAGTTTTGTAGAAGGGGAGAGCTTTCAGGAAGGCTGAAATAGATTCAAAGTTCAAGGCACATGTGGGACAGAGAAGGAGGAATGTAAATGCAGGACAGAGTCTTGCAAGAGATGAAAAGCGGTAGCTTTTTTTTTTCCTAGTATGTTTTCTCCAAAACCAGCCATGAACATTACCTGGCGTCCATGCTTCTCCAAGGAAGGCTCTAGCACTGAGTTTGCAGAACTGGGGCACCAAGGGTAGCTCCAGGTTCTCCACCCACATCTTGGTCCTTTCAATTAACACCCGAGCCTGAGTTTGCTGCCATAAACAACCTGATACAAATTGTCCCCGCTGTTCTCCTGGGCAGCCTAGCAAAGGGACAAACATCATTGCATTCACTTCGGTGCCAGAAAATTCAGAGTCCAGGCAACTCCTCTCTGTCCTCAGGCTGGTGGATGGACTCTGTCCTCTCCCCAAGCTTCGTTCGGGCTCTCCTGCAAACCATCTTTCTTGGCAGCTTGCCCTTTGAAGAGCAGAAGCCATGGAAAGTGGCCCTGCAGGCCAATAAAGTGCATGCTATAAAGTCAATTGAAGCAATTGAATTATTTCAAGGGCCTGCCATGCCCTTATAAAATAAATAGCAAGTTTTCTAATGACAAGGTGACGATTGGTTTAGCCAGATAACTCTATTTGTGATGCCAGCAGGCTGGACTAATGGCAGACTGTCCTGTTATCAGCAAGGAGTTGGTGTGGTGCTGCCTTTGCTCGCTGCGAAGAATTGAAGGCAAACCCACCAAGATCCTGCCAGACCCTGCAGTCCTATCACGATGGTACCATAATGAAGTGGTTGGAACATCTAATTAGATATTTTTAGACTAAATACATCAGTGAGCCTCAGTTGTGAGCACTGCCGCAGCCCCGGAAAACATCCTGGGAGTAGACTGGTGATGGCAAGGACTCAGGCGGAGAGTGATGGGGGAAGGAGTGGGCTTTGCAGGATGAAAGGGGACTAGGAGTGACCACAGTAGCCGTAGGGAATGCAGTGCCCAAGTCCAGATGTTTCAGGCCCAGGAAGTTTACTTGTGAGCAGCTCAGGACAAGCACGGCAGGGTGACTGGCAACCTGCAGCAGAGAAGGTGGGTTTTGCTTGGAGGACTCCCAGGCTGTCCCAAGTCCTCCTGTGCCCAGCCTTTCTGCTCTCCGAGTCCGTAGGCTTGGTAAATCACTGGGGAGGTAGAAGAGCTTGAGTGCACTGGTGCACATCCCTGATGGACATGCCTTGCTTTCTAGAAAAGGGCTGTCTGAAGCTTAACAGTACCAGCCTGATCTAGCGTGGCAGCAAACTGGGGCACACAATTCTCATATTTGATGGTGGCTCAGGTGTTTGGTAGGCATAGTTTATACTTCAGTTCGGGTGTAGTTTGCTGAATGCTGCATCAGTATCAGCTGTAAGCCCTGGGCTGGGAATTGATGTGCCTTCTCTTCTGCCTGGCGTGGAGAGCTGAAAGAAAAAGGAGCTGATAACTCTGTTTTCTTTATGCAGCCTGTCTGACCTTCCTTTCTTCTTACCCTTTTCACCCTGGCAGAGTCCTTTCCTGAGCCCCAGGCACCACTTGTTTTTCCGTTCATGGACATTTTACTCCATTTCCATTTTGAATCATTTTTGTCTCCGAGACCTGGACAACTGGGAAAGTCCCTGGGGGGAAGGTTTCTCTAAGGAACAGGACAGTGTGAGAGGGGAGCATGTGCTTGAGGGTTTGTAGCCATCCTGTTGGCTTCTGTGTTCTTCCTTGGCAACAAGCGGCACACTTTGGAGAGCACCACACTGCTGTGGGACAAGAAAGGCTGTGTTGGTGCAACGCCAGCCCTAGAGCCTTTCCTCAGCTCAACTTGAGTCTGTTGCAATCTGAATTTAAGTTTCAGGGTTGACCTGTTCTCACAGTAATGAGCTACATGACTGTTTTGCAGATACATGCAGCCAGGCTGCAGTCTGCAGGACAAGAGAAGCGTAACCTAGACCAGGATGCGAAGCGCAAGCTCCCAGAGGGCATGTGCCAGGTTCCGCAGTACAGCACCCCTCACAGACACGCTTGTAGCATCTCGCTCCTGAAAGCACGTTGCAAGGCCCTGCGTGTTCTTCCCAGCATTTGTGTTTTGTACTAGCTGACCCTGAAGATCTTGCTGCTTTTCTCCTAGCATCCATCCCCCTGCTAGCCCTGGGCACCCCTTTGCCCCGAGGCGTGCCGGAGAGGACTGCCTGGCCCAGGGGCTTTTGCTTGTGATGGGAGCTATTTTTAAAGCAGCTGGGGACCGGGCGGGCTGTTTCCTGGCTCCACAGCACTTGCTGGGACATGTCGGGTGCCGTGGAGGGGATCTCCCAGTCACAGCTGCTCCCTAGCTTGGATTGTCAGTGGAAGCAGGGAGGGTCCTGGCAGGCTGGCTGGCCCAGGGCAGCTGTGTTTCACCCCCCAGTCAAGGACTTTTCTGTGATAAAAGCTTCAGAAGAGATGGAGGGAATGAACCTGTGTGTGAAACCCACTTCTGTTGCATGTCAGGTGCTGCAACACATCCAAGTCCCAGGGCGGTGTGAGGGGAGTGTCTGCCTCCCCCCAGGACGCCCTCCCCAAATGAAGGGGATTCCTTGTCTTGGCCGCAAGGGCAGGGCTGGACTGGGTCTTGTCTGGCTGTTGGGTTACTGCCCTGCCCGTCTCCTCCTGCACTGAATCCTGGAGTGCTCTTCCTGGGTAGAATAACCCCTGTCTGGCTTGGCCACAATGGTGGGTGGCTGCGGTGGTGAGTGACTTTCTTACCTGGCTGGTGTGGCTGCAAGGTCTGCATCCACTAGGATGCCTCTGCGTGAGTACACGAGCAAACAGGTCTCTGGCCTGCCAGGAGGGACCTATGGCAGGTCCCCATTGTTTGTGCTTGCCCTGTGCACTGGGGATCGACAGTCAGGTGCTGAGTACAGCAAAGGCATGGAAAGGCTCTCCTTGCCTGTTCCAAAGAAATGGGGGCTGGGGCAGGCAGAGGTCTCAGAACCCCTCTGGAGCTGGTGCAGACCCCATTCGGTCTCAGCACCCAGCTCAAATGCAGCCCACATGGGGCAGCTGCCTGCACAGGGCCATGGGAGCGAGGTCTGGGCAGGCAGCGTGTTGTGCAGCTTGGTACCGGCTTCTCCTGCCGTCCGAGCAGGCAGCTCTGCTCCGGATTTTCCCTCTCTCTGCTTGCATCGCAGCAATCCTCAGAGTGTGATAGAGTACAGGCTTCCCCCAGCTCTCCTCTGCGCTCGCACAGCCTCTCGCCTGCGCTCAGATCACAGCATGGCGCTGGTCCCCGCAAACACCTCCCTCCCTGCCAGGCGCTCCCCCCTCCGCCTCGGCACCTTCTGCATCACCTCCTGGTCCTCAGAGGATGAAGAAGGTGGAGCAAGGTAAGATGAGCTCCCGCTAACCTCCTACACGCTATAAATAGCCGCGTCACCCAGGCATCCTCCGAGAGTGATGTGACCGAGTTCGGGCTCCTGGGGACCTGCTGCCTCCGCCGCAGGCACACCCAGCGCTTGGTCATTGGAGCTGATGGAAGAGGGCTCCTGCTGGTGACACAGAGCGTGTCATCGCATTAGTGCGCGGCAGGACACCTCTCAGGTTATGCACAGCCTAATCCTGCCTGGCAGCCACCGAGGCTGGCGTCCCGCGGCTGGGTCAGCGTGCCCGCACCTCGCTGGCAGCAGCCGCCAGACAGCTTGCAGCAGCCAGCCTTCCCCCTGCAGCAGAGGCTTAGCAACCTGCCTTCAGCTCTTGCCAAGCTCTGCCGGGGCACAGGTGGCATGGATGGGCCAGGGTGAGGGGGTGTCTTTGGTAGTATGTGCATTGGGTCTCTGGCCAGCCTTCTGGGAGGGAAGGGGAAGGCAGCTCTTCTGTAGGGAATAACTAGACTGGGGAGAGAGAAGTGGTTTTCATGGTGCTGGTGGAGTGCCTGTGTGGTCCCTGAACGCTCCTTTGCTCCCTCCCTCCATCCAGGCTGGGCTGTAGCTGATCAGGAAACCTTGGTCCTTCCCATTTATCCAGGCTGTTGCCAGAGGGGTCCAGTTCTTGGGGCAGGCTGTGCCTTTGGGAAGGGTTTTTGCTGGCAGCACCAAAATATCCCCTACCTCCTGACTCGCTCAGATCACCTCTTGACCAGCCTGGGAACCAGGCAGTACAGCAGCTTGCATACGCATGGGCATACAAGGAGAAACACAGCCATCTTCTCAGCAAGGAAGCCCTCCTTCATCTGGCAGCAGATGCTAAGGCACGAAGCTGGATGATCCCCAGCTCAGAGCCTTTTATTCAGTGAGCAAAACCATCCCTCCATACACCCACAGATGCTACTTGAGAGGACTTCTGCTGTTGGCACCACCACCTGGCCCAGCCACCCCCTTGAGCGAGGTGTGGGTTGGACCCGATCCTTCCCCTTTGGGATGGGAGGTGTCTGGTGGTGTTGCCCTGGGTGAGCTGCCCAGGGAGAGCCCAGGGACCCAGCCTGGATGTTCTCTCCTCCCCTGCTCTTGAAAAAAGAAGAGTCACTGCCCGCATGGTGAATTATGTGGTGATGACGGCTCGTGATGGGTTACATACAAAATCCCTCGCATCCCTGAGGATGCTACCAGTTGAAAGCTTTTATGGCATTTTAAAAATAGCCACAGAGGGGGAGAGAATGAGAAGATGGATAGGTAGGTGGATCCCTAATAAGGAGAGAAGAGGAAATAGCTAGAGAGGGAATGGAAAGACTTTAGTGAACGGCATGTGAGTGATTACTGAGGGAGGGAGGGGGTGGTGTGGTCATACTGAGCTGCATGCCCAGCGGGAAACCCTATAAAAAGCCTGGCTGTGAGATATGCTCCTTGCACGTGCCGGGGAGAGGGATGGGGTGAGCATCAGCTCGGGCTGTCTCCTGCAGACACTCACTGCGCTCTACAAGTAGCTGTTAAAAATAATCCGCAGCTCCTGGATGACTTGGCCTGGGCTGGCGGCCGCTGCTCTTCCGTGATTCCCCGGACAACTCCAGGCTCATCTGTGCTCCATTCCCTGCCTCGAGGCTCAGGCTGACGGCCTTGCCTGGGAGCTGATGGATGAGGTTGGTCCTGGCCCTGGCTTTCCCCAGGGTGGCCTTTCCCACCTGGGCTGTGCTCCGGGAAGGATGCTGAGAGCTGCCTCTCTGCTCTGTCTTCTGGCTTTCCGCTGCCTGGCAGCTTGCGGCACCCGGAGGCGAGATGCGGTGGGCCTGGGGCTGTGGCAGAGCTGTGGTGGCTGGGTGAGCGTGCAGTGCCCTGTACCGGGCTGGAGCAGCGGTGCCAGAGCCGCTGGCAGGAGGTCCCTTCAGCAGGACAGCCCTGCTCTGCTTTGTGTCACTGCCGGCGCGGCATCTCCCCGGCCCTGGGAAGCATCTCGAGGCCCGTCCCTGTGCTTGTGGCAGCTCTCCCCATCACTCAGGGAAGATTACAAGGAGTGTCTCCAAGAAATGCTAATTGCTTTGGCTTGCGCTTGGTACAGCAGAGCCACTGGGCATGCAGAGCTCTTAGTCAGCTTAGAGAGCTGCCAGATCCTTCCTCTCCTTCGCCTGGAGAGCCAGCAGAGGTCTGCTGTGGTGGTTGCTGATCCCCACATCCCTGGGCCCCTGCTGGGCTGTGGGCTTACACCCAAGCTAGCCCAGACCTGCAGTCCCAAATACCTGGTGGTGTGAGGCACGCTGTGCTCTCATCAGGGTGTTGCAGCCTTAGGGTGCAGCACCCCAAGCTCAGCCCCCAGCAGGCACAGCGCAGTCAGATGCGCCCCTTGTGCCGGAGGAAGGGTGGCTGGAGAGAGAACAGGAGTTTCCCATCCTGGGGGATGAGGATGGAGCTCGTGCTGCAGCAGAAGCCGTCGGCACTGCTCTGCCGTCTGTCCTCCCAGACCCCTCAGCTGCCACTGCCCGCCCCTGCTCTGCCACTGGCAATTAAAGCTCTGTGCAGCCAGGCTCGTTTGGTGCAGGCTGCTGGGAAGCGTTCCTTGGCTTTTCCCCCGCTCAAACTGCAGGGAAAAAACACTGCTAACAAGACTCCTCTGTCAAACTTGCCAGCCTGTCACGTCCAGGCCATCTCCCTCTCCCTTTTGCTTGCTTTCTTGCCTTTTTTTTTTTTTTCTCCTTCCTCATCAGCTAGGCGAATACCCAGGGAAGCAGAGGCTGGTGATGGGTCAGCCCTGCCTGGCTCTGGGCTGGGGGATGGCGACTTTGGAGAGTGAGTGCTGCGTGGTCCTCTTGCAAAGGGTTGCTGCTCATCTGTGCACTGATCTCACTGTAATTCTCAGCCCACAGCTTTTCTTAGCGCGGTAGCACAGGAGGTGAAATCCAAGCCCACCCATGCTCTGAGGTCTCTACCTCCTTTGCCAAAGCCCAGGGCAGCCCCTGCCCTGGGGAGGGTGACAAGGTGCCTCCTGCCATGCCTGGCTTCTGCTGACTCTGAGGAGCTTCTCACCTGGTCTGGAATAACTTCTGGAGGAGCAGCGGGTGGTTCTGAGCCAGCAGCACAGACCATGCTGGCGAGTGCCCCGTACCCTCCCTGGGCAGGGGGTACCCCCAGACCCTGCTCCCGCCTCGCCTCCCTGTGCCGGGATGCCGCGAGAGCATCCCGTGGGCGCGTGGCAGAGCGGGGGCTTGCCAGGAGAGGTCATCTGCGGCTGCCCCAGCCCTCGCTCCCTGCTTGGCTGGTCAGGTGGCATAAAGGGTCCGGTTTGGGAAATAATTCTGTTCCTTGGCAGGCGGTTTTTGGCTCATTTAAGCCAGAAGCATGCACAACAAAGCACATGTTCATTTTCCCCCGTTGAAAGGGGACTTGTTCCCTGGAAAGTGCCAGCTCTGCTGGGCCTGTTGATTGCCTGTTAATTGTCGCTAATGAGGAGCTGGGAAATGTGGCTTCCAGAGGCTGTTGGGGACAGACTGTCGCTTCGGCTCGGGACAGACATCTCAGCGGGGAAGGGAGCTGTGACCTCGGTGCGGGCGAGCTGAGCTGCATGAATGGGTTTGTTACTGGAGAATGCCCCAATTCCTGTGCCTATGGCATGGGGTGGCAGCGCTTAGCCCTGACTCTGAAGCAGGGAGCGTGGAGGGTTAAGAGGATCTCTGGTGCTTACCGTACACAGATGGATTTATTTACGTATATATAGCAGGGGAGGTGGGATGGGGAGGGCTAAACCCACCCTGTCCAGGAGGATGGGTTAAATCTCCCATGTTGGGAGCACAGGGCTTGCCGGGCAGCAGGAGCTGATGCCAGCGCTTGGCCGTTTGCCTTCAGCCTGACGCTTGAAGGCTGTTTTTCCCCCGGCCCTGATGAAAGGCACCAAAGGCTTTTAGCAGGAGACAGCCACGTCTGCCTGCCTGCCGCTTCCCGCACTGGCAGCCCCCCCTCCTCCTTTTGAAGTCGGGTTTCTGGGCGTATGCAGGAGCTGGGGAGAGCAGGAGTGAGGGAAGGAGGAGGGGAGAGGATTACGTCTGTGCCAAAACCCCCTCATACGCTCATGGGGGTTTATTGTTCTAGATGTGCCGTGCCTCCCACTGTCCCCAGCCAGGTTTGTCCTTGCCCAGCACTGAGCACTGCTTGGCACCTCTTCGCCCCATTGCTGGGGCACCCCATGTCCTACCAGTGGAGGCTTAGGATGTGGCTGGGGGGGAAATTTAAGCCCCCTTTGAGAGTGTTGTGCTGTGTGAGCACCGATACAGAGGTGTGGGTCTACCTGCTGAGACAGCCTCACTCCTCTCCCACAGCAGCAGCTTTCCGGGTGCCCATCACCTGCTGCCCTGCTCCAGCTGCTCCTGTAGCATCTGCGCTAATTACTTCAGTGGTTTCTCTCATCTTCTCTCTGCTAAAATGGCTGAGCTGTTTCACCCAGTGCTTTTCGTAGGAGTTTTCTCAGTTTTTCTTCCATTCCTGCCAGGCTTTTGTATACAGCTGGCCCCACTGATGGCCTCCTGCTCCCCAGGTCCCTGCTCTCGTCCCCGCGATGGGTGTGCTGAGGCACCACCCTGGCACTTGCTGTCTGCTTGCAAGAGGCTGTTTCTGTGTTCACCGCTCAGCTATCGCGAGGGGCAGCTCAGCAGAGGGGGAGCTTCCCTTTGGGATTTGTTATTTCATTAGAATAAACAGCCAAGTGGGATGTTATTTTCCATTCCAGCTGAGAGAGGTTGTAGCTGCTGCTTTTTGACCCAAACCCTGATGTCTATTTTCTAACTGTCTGCCTTCAATGAAGCGGGATGGAGAGGTGAGAGCGGAGCGTGCTTTAGTGGTGGACACAGCTCGTGTTCCTGCAGTACAAGGACTTACATCAGTGTTTGTGGTTACATCTCTGCCTCCTGTTCTGACCTTGGGTTAGGGGTTCAGGTGAGCCCCAAGCCATGTGACAAAGTGTACCTTGTCCCTTGTTGTCTCGAGGCTCCTTTTATAACCAGACGTGGAGATGGCCCACTATTGTGGGGTTGGGACTGGCTATTGCTCCAAAGGGTCCTGTTTTCCACTTGTGAGTCTTGGTGGCCTGGCCTCTGAAATGCCTTCTTGGGGGCTCAGGGGACATGGGCAGCCCTGCTTTGCTTGGAAAGCAGCGGGACAAACAGCTGGGCTGAGAAATGGACCTGGACCCCAGAACTGAGGTGCAGTGGGGAGTGGGAGCATGGGCAGCCCTGAGCCAGCGTGCTGTGTGTGATGTGCTGTGAGCCAAAGGCTGGGCCCATCCATCTGTGCTCGGGGAAGAAGGGAGGTGCTGAATAACCTGGCCCCAGACACCCATCTGTCCATCACCTTAAGGGTTTCTTCAGTTAGGGGTTTGAGAGCTGCCTCGGGGCTCCTTGCAGCCTCTAGCAGGGTGCTGCCCGCCCGCGCTGCAGCGGGATGTCCCGCAGCACAGCCTCGGGCTGCCAGCCTGGGAACCGCCAGGGGCATATGCCAGGGAGCCTTTGCTGGGACAGTCGCAACGTGGCTGACGGATAACATCTCGACGGTGCACTCAGCATACACCCTGGGTTGTCTTGCTGAAGGTCATCCCAAGGTGAGATGCCCAGAGGCCGCTCTCCTGCTCTTCCTTTTCCACAGTGCTGGTGCTTTCCCACCCCATCTGTCCCTCCCTCCTTCCTGCCGCAGCCTGCACTCCATGACTTTAGGGTGTATCCCTTTCCTTCCTTCTTGCCTTCTCACCCTTTCTTCTCTCTTTCGTTTTCCTCTCTTTCTCTCCTGTCAGCTTTGTTAGCCCCGGCTGTGTACCGGGGTTGCCATGGTGACTGCCAGAGCATCTCTGCATCCCGGAGCAGTGGTCCTGCGTCTGCCCTGGCCGTGGGGAGTGGCAGGGCACCCTCCTGCCCCTCGGAGGGACCAGGTGCCCCCTCCTCCCAGGGATGGAGGTCTCTAGGGACATCCCTGAGACACATCCTGGTGTCTGGGGAGAGGTCAGGGCATGGGGTGGCCCTCGCCAGCTCAGGGTGCACCTTGTGCAGGGGACTGGGGGAGGCAGTGGCAGGGCTGGCTGTGTAGCACAGCTTTACTTGCCTCTTGCTGCCAGAACTGTTAATCTTCAATAAATGTTTTTAATGAGCAAGCGCTACTTAAGGAAAATAGAGGAGCTGCTGCAGCCCAGGCAGTCCCTTCAGGTTTAATGGGGCACCGTCACGTGCCAGCAGAGAGGAATATACAACTACATAAATACAGAGCTGCAGCCCATTGCAGGACATGTGCACCTTTCCTCTTGCTCTTGGGAATAAGATTCCTTTTCCCACCCTAGGAGACATGCTGGGTGTTTTTTATGCAAGTGACTGCAGTGACTTTTTCTTGCCTTGGCCAGGCTCAGGGCGCCAGGGCGCAACCCTACCCATGTCTTTGGGCAAAGCGTCATCTGGATCCTAGATCTAGGCTTTGCCCATGACGTGTGGAGGACTAAGGCTGGCGGCAGGGATGTGGATGCGTCCCCTGGCCATGGCCGGGTGTTGGAGGACACAAGTGGAGTTGTGGTTTGGAGGCAGAGCGCGGCTTGTGGCTTTCTGTTGCTGCTTTGCAGACAACAATATATCTTTTCAGTATTTGTCAGAGCTTCTGTGCCCCTTTCATGAGATAATTAGAATGACGTGTTATTAGCTGATTACTGGGGAAACATATATTTACTGAGGATTTATTCTGGAAACAACGTTAATCTCCTGTATAGTTGCTAAACCCCCATAAATAATCTGATTTTGATAATCAATTGCTATTGCAACCCCCCCATAAATCTTAATTAAATGCACATTTAATTCACATAAAGTTGCCAAATTTGCTTGTACGTTTCTGTCCTGCTGTTTGCCTCCGGCAGATGTCTGTGTATGTGCAAGCTCATGTCTGTTTATCAGACAGCTCGAAACCAGAATACGGTTTGCCAAGGCGGAGCAGTTACAGTAACAGCAATGCTCCTCTCCTGTGGTCCTGCATGGAGAACCCAGCACATCCCGGCTTCCCGCTGCCGGAGCTGCTCAAACACAAGTGCTTTGCTAACATCACTGTGCACAGCCCTTCCCTGGCCCTTCTCCTTGTGCTGGGGTTTGCAGTGAGGGCAGTAGGACCGTCCGTAGGAGGCTGTGCACCTGGAGCATCCCGGGCTTGCCCAAGGACGTGGGTGTGCTTGGGGAGAGGCAGGGAGGAGATGCAGTTGCCGAAACCTGTGCGGAGGCTTCCAACAGCACTAGCCTGGGATGGAAACCGAGGTCTTGTTGGGCTTGGTTGGGTCCTGACAACCCTCAGGCCATCCTTAGTGCTGGCGGATGGGTAAGAGGGGGACGAAACAAGGATGCGCTGCTGGGAGGAGGCAGCTGGCCCTGGACTAGTAGGACGTGGTGCTGCCGGCTTCCTTTGGAGCTGGAGGGAGATTCCAGGCATCAGCGGGGCTCTGTTTGTTGTTGAGGCTGCATCGATTTATTTTATCGTGTTGTTTTTGCACATAGTATACAGCCAGCTGCAGTGGTGCAGACCCCGGAGAGGGCAAAGAGCTCTTGGGGCTTGTTCTGGCAGAGCTGCGGAGGGGCTGGTGACGTGGGTCGCTGCTGGGGAACGTGGCAGGAGTGCAGCAAACCTCCTGCTGCCTTTCATGGTTTAGGGGTTCAGCTCTGGCAGCTGCAGGGTCTGATGCTCTCGGAGCGCAGCCTCCCCATCCCTGCTGCCTCTGCTGGGGTGCCAGGAGCGTCAGCTTGGGCTGTGACGATTTCGGTGATGGGGACTGCGCTAGGGGATCCATAAAAGAAATGATGAAGCTGCTCAAATTGCTGGGAAGACATCTACTAAGACCTCCTCCTGAGCCTGGCTGGAGCCCAGCCTGCTAATTATGGTGGTAGGGGAAATACACAAACATACAGATGGCAAGAAGAACAAAAACTGCTGTCTTTTAATATTGAAAGCTCTGTTTCCGGCCAACTGAAACCGACACATGGCAGAAGCTAAATGCTAACACCTTTGAGCGAGACCTGGGTGCCTCGCCAGCCTGCACGGGAGCTCTGGGAGCCCTTGCAGAGGCCAGAGGAGGATCTGCCTCTCTGGGGACAGCGGGATGGACCCGAGCCTGCAGCAGCCACCGGTGGAGGGGTGGCGAGGCCAGGCTGCGGTGGTGGCTGGCCGTGCATGCCTGTGTGAGTGCACACTTACATGCGTTAGGAGACAGCCATGGGCAGGGTCTGCAGCTGCAGGCTGCCAGGAGCCCCATGCTGGCTCTGCGCTGGGGTGGCTTGTGACCCCTCCAGCCTGCTCTGTCTTGGGGACTCCTTAGTGCATCCCTGCATTGCAGGGAGAGATTTTCCTCCCTCTGAACCCACCTTTCACCTCTGCTAGGTGGACTGGGGCAGTGGCTCGGAGAGAGGCCTCAGATGCTGCTCTCGGGCACTTGTCACCGCTGTTGGCCAGCCCCTCATCGCTGAGCTCGGGGGTGCTGCTGGTAGGGGAGCATCCCCTCTGGCGTAGCTTTCTGCTGGCCCTTGCAGTGCCAAGGGGCTGTGCTCTTCATAGCTTGTGAAAGATGCTCTGTCCCGTGGGGTTTTTAACCTAACCACAGGTACTAAGGATGGTGTGGGAGAGACGGACATTGGGCAGCAAGGGGCTGGTGAGATAGTGGGGGTTTTTTGTGGCTTTTCTTTTTTTCTAGTGCTGTTGTGAGGTGCCTGTGGGTCGCTGCGCCTGTCTGATGCCTTGTGCCGTCCTGCAGTGCTTGTGGTGCCTGAAGCCTGTTGGTGGCCATGGGGGTCTCCCTGGCACGGTGCTGTCCCCTGCTGCACCCCACTACCTTCACAGCCCCGGTGCCTTCTGCACTCCCCTCTCCACCACCCATATGCGTGGCCAGGTGTCTCAAATAAGCTCCATGGGGGGTGGGTACAATCTTTTTATGACCACTTAAAGGCTCCATTTGCTGCCTCTAACAGAATTAGAGCGGGGATCACAGTAGATTAAGAAAAGCAGTAAACACCCTCTGCGCTGCACGGCTCCTGGCTGACGGGACCCCGCTGGGACCAGGGGGGCTGGGGCTCTGCTAAGCCCCTCTCAGAAAGAGGGTTTGCACTGTTTTTTGGGATGGTCTGTATTAATTGGCTGCAGGTGTATGTTTTGTCACTTCTGACCCCATGGTTTGCAGGCAGTTTGATGGTTTAGCAGGTCTCCAAGGGGATGTGGCAGTGCCCTTCGTGCTGCAGCCTGGGCTGTGTGCCCCCCCCACGTTCCAGGGGCCCAGCTGATGAGATCCCACTTGTTTCAGAAAACACCTTCCCGGGATATAAGAGTGGATAGAGGAATTTGGAGCCTGCCAGGGAAGATCCTGATGGTGTTTTGCTGCCGGCCCTGAGCTGTAATTCATCCCCTGGAATGGGACTGGTTTGGGGGGCGGCTGGTCTTGAACCTCTGAGCACGCACTGATGGCATTGAGATTGCTCTGAAACATACACCCCTTCCATGCATCCTATTTATGGGGAGATTGTCCCCTCTGTGACGCCAGGGCTCGCTTTGCCAGCTGTCACCTCCAGTCCAAATTCCCATTTCATCGCATTAATATCTATACAGTGTTTCTGGATAGAGATTTGATTTCAGTTCCCTCCTTGGAGTAGAAGGAGTTAAAAATAGCAAATCCAACACCCCTCATTCCCTGGCTATGACGCAGTCTCCCAGGTTGGAGTTACAATGCCAGCGTGAATATGGTTTAAAATAAAACAAGTGAATGTACTGCACTCTGCAGAATAGGAGAACAAGCTCCAGCCTGGAGAAATGAGATGGAGGAGTCTCTGGTCTAACCCCCGCCTGCAGAAAGCAAGAATTTCTCTTCCTTGCGGTGCTTGTATTGGCCTGATAAATGATGCTATGCACAGAGAGATTAGTGGAGTAATACAGGAGGTATGCAGCCCATCAGGGAATCAACTGATCGCAGAACAAACCAGGAAGAAATTAGCTCAGTGCGTGATGGTTTGGGGCTGTCTGTCTAGAGCATCACGTGCGGACCACCGTGCCGAGTATGGGCTGGATTCGAAGCGGTGATCGGGGCAGAGAGGTGCTGCACCCAGCAGCACCATGGTCCCTGGGAAATAGCAGGGCGCAGACGCGCGGGCTGGCCGGGCGCATCCTCTCCCAGGAGCGGGTACCAGACTAGGCAAGCAACAGTCTGCTGCAAGGTGGCGGGTTGCCAGCCTGGCTCTATCTTGTCTAACGGGGCTGTTCTCTCTGATCTGGTACAGAAAATCCTAAATCCCCACATTTTTCACTCTCAGACACTGCCCTAGTTTAAAAATGCTGGCTCCTGGCTTGCTTTGTAATATTTTAAATATAGCATCTTTTATGTTTTTGATGTATGCACCATATGTTTTGAAAACTGCAACAGAATCCACTGGGCTTGTGGGTGGAGGTTAAAGGGAAAAAGCATTTCCATACGGGAAGCCACAAATACAAAACACAGCAGCAAACAGAAAACCCCTCCATGCATCAGCCAGAAACGAGCTCCGTTCTGTCCTGGCTGTCTCTGGCGCGTTCGTGTGCGTGTGAGGAACCAGCCTGAATGTTTCCATTGTGTCAGCTCCTGTCCTGGACACCCTGGCACTGACTCCACAGCCCTCTCTGAGGCCCAGCGGGAGATGCCACCATGTCGGGGACCATCTGACAGCTCCTTTCCCTTCCTCAGAAAGCCCCTTTACTGCGTTCTGGGTTGTTTTTTGTTTGTTTTTTTTTTTTCTTGTTTGGCTGGGATGGATCCCTCCTGCTAAAGCTTGTCCAGGCTCCCGCATCCCTGGCTGGCAGCGGTGGGTGGGCTTTGGCAGCGGAGGAGAGAGTCCCCCTGGGCTCACTGCACTCCCGTGCGGCACGGACTGCCTCCCAGCCTTGAACACAGCCTCTATTTACCAGGAAATTTGGTCTCAGCAAAATGACGAGCTAACAATTTTCATCTTTTGGCCGGGACCTCAAGTTCAGTCACTTCTACCCACGCACATCTGGCACCCCTTAGCTTCAGGACCCAAGGGCATCCTCCTGCATGGACGTCCCAAACCTGTCCAGCCCGGTTAGAGCAGAGAATAGCATGGTGTGGGCTGGGTCCAGCCCCCGCGCCGAGGCGTGCTCCTCCTGCCTTCTCACTGTCTGAGGCTGCTGGGTGAGCTGTTTGGCTGGCTGTAGCTCACCCACTTGTCACGCCTCGTGAATGAAATCTGGGGGAGGAGAAGGACTCTGACCGGCGCCTGGCTGCCGAGAGGGCTGCCTCCCCCGAGACCACCCTGCCAGCTCCCCTCCCTGGCCAGCATCAGCCCCGGTGGCCAAGGGCAGCGGTGAGGAGGAAGAGGGGGAGGCTGGTGGGGGCTCTGTGGCCAGTAGGTGGCCTGAAGCTCCTGCCACCTCCCTGCTGGGGGTGGCAGCTCTGGTTTGGCCCTGCACCCAGAGGGTGGGTGGGATGGAGTGGCCGTGTGTACTGAGGGAGGGGGATATCATGGGATGGGCACGGTGGAGAAGGGGACATGGGGAAGGCTTTTGTATTTGCTTTTGCTCTGCAGCATCCCATGACACTGGAGGTTTGGGGCTGTGACTTTGCGTCACCCCGTGAGGCACGCGTACCCTGGGGTCGGCAGGGTCCAGACACAGAGGGTGAGCTGCTGCCAAGGATTTGGCTGCACAGTGTCCTCCAGAGAATGTGGCCTCAGGTGGTCCTCCTGCACCTGGGATCCACAGAGGGCCACCAAGAGCAGCCACGTGTCTCCATGACCACTCGGGTGGGTTTGTGCTTGCCCAGATCCCTGTCCCCGCACCCCAGCCCTGCTTTGGGACCCCGGCAGAGCTGTGGCTGTGAACGTGCGATGTGTTTCTGTGCAGGATGCACTCATCTGCCTCACGCCCCCTCGCTCATACACAATTTATTTGTATCTAGAGCAGCTTGGGCAAGATTTTTTTTAAGCTGAACCAGATGTAAGGATGAAATCCCATCTTCAGCCTCTCGGCGGGGATCCCTCCTGGCCCGCCTCAAATAAACCTTTCCACAGCCCAAAAAGCTGATCTCAGAGAGTGGTGCACATCTGCTGGGGAGGCGGTGGACGGTGGGAGAGATGACAAATGCCGGCAGCGGGAGCAGCCCCGGCGCTGTGCCCCGGCTGCACACGGCAGGCAGGGGATGGGATGCTGCAGAGATGTGCGCGGGGGCGAGAGGGCAGGGGCATGTTTGTCAGCTCTCACTATGTCCCTGGCCAGATTGTTGTTGGTTTCGTACATAAAAGGGTGGGTTTTGGGCAGCGCTGCAGGAGCCGAGTCTCGCCTCTCCTGGCAGGTGCCGCAAGGGCTGTGGAGCCGGAGGGCTGTGACCCCCCAGTTAAGGGCTGGGATGCGCAGCACGAGGCTGGGGACACTCAGCAGCTCTCCGCTGGCTACCACATCTCTATGTCACCCCGGGCTTCGCTCCTGCTGCTTATTGCTTCATCAGACCTCCTAAATTGCAGCTGACCCTCTGAATCTAGAGGCAATCCCCCAAGAGGGACCTGTTCTGGTTTTCTGGGCCTGGATCCAGCGTCTCAGCAGCCTCCCGGGTGAAGGGCTGATGTGCGTGCGTGCAGACATCTGCTCGGGGCGTCTGAGTGCGTGTGCCCCCGCGGTGGTGGGACACCTCTGTCATCTGCTGGGGCGAGGGGCAGAGAGAAGAGCTGTGGGTAGCACATGTGCTCAGGATTTGGCCCCTGGGGAAGCCTGTTTGCTGTCTGCATCCTCCATCTCTCCTTCAGCTCGCCCACACGTGCTTCTCGCCCCTCTCCCCCATGGCTTCACTGCTCCATTTTTTCTTTAAAGCAAAGCAAATCGATAGTTGCCCACGATCGCGGACGGCTCCACGCGGCTCCCTGGCCCTGCATCAGCTTGTGCCAGGTAGCCCGGTGTGCTCCTGGCTTGGTGGCGGTCCCTGCACAGCTTGGCCAGCTCCTGGACTGCGGATGGCACTTGAGCTCCTGATTTGCACTTGGGTGCTTTGGGGTGCCTGAATGAAGCCCTTCTGAGCCCTGCATGTCCCATGAGGAGTGGTTTGTGGCACCCAAAGCCACCAGGCTCTCAAGCTTGGGGTGAAAGTGCCTTGTGCAGGGGCCTCAGTGTGGCTGTGGGGAGCCCATTGGAACTGAGATCTGGTCCAGCCGTGTTGCAGTGATGGCCCACGGCCCTGAAGACTTGCTCATGGGGCCAGAGCAGCTGTGATCTGGCCCCCTCCACCCCTGCTGCACCTCATACCTGTGCAAGCCAGGGTGCTTTCCTGGCCAGGCTGCTTTTGCAGGCGGTGGGAGACCCAGCAGAGCTGGCAGCACAGACCACCTCGTAGCCATCAGGAGATGGAGATGTGTATCCCATGTTTTGGGGGAAGCATCTCACTTCCCAGCACTGCTGGTCCCAAGTTGCCAGTGGGGGCTTCATACCACTGCAGTGGATCTGGGTAACAGTTGGGTAGCCAAATCCTGGGAAGCCACACCAGCAAGGAGCGGTCCTGCTCACCCCAAAAGCGTGCTTGGGACTGCCGTGGTCCTCACTGGTGCCCCGCTGAGCCCAGGCTCCGGCAGCCAAGAGCCTTGGCTCCAGGCACTGCTGCCAGGGCTGGCCATGCTCCCCAGCTTCGCCATCGGGGCGGCTCCCCCTTCACCGGGCTATTTTGGGACTCCTTCATGAGTCTGACCTTGTGTCAGAACAGGGCTGTGAGCTTCAGGGCTGTGACTACCTAGTGTCCTCCACAAAGATTTTAAGAGGAAGGGAGCACGGAAGGTAGCCGCCTGGCTTGCAGAGGTGCAGAGCATCCTTTCTCCTGCCTGGGAGTGGGGCAGAGGAGGCTGCTCCCAGCTGTCCTGCTGGAGCCGTCCTGGGGCAGGACCCAGCGCCATCCCTCCGGTACCCCGGGACTGCTGTGCCATCCCCTCCTCTTCGGCATAACTCCCTGCTCTGGGCTCACCACAGCTCCTACCCTGGGCAGCCATGCATTTCAGCCATTATTAATTAAAATGCAATCTGTCCTTTCTCTTCCTCTCCCCGAGACGCCAAGAACCGCTAAAATATTCTCAGGGATAATAGGGAGGGGAATTAAATAGTTACTGTGAAATTCGAGCTGTGCCTTTTGGAGATTTATTGCCACTCCTAAAGCCTGTGATTCCCTGTTGAGTACTACGTCTCCAGCCCCACGCTTGGTGGAAATACCATGCCTGCCTGGGAGACTGGGCATGCCATGTAAGATATACAGGCAGCTGCGGCAC
Source organism: Larus michahellis (assembly GCF_964199755.1). Taxonomy (NCBI): domain Eukaryota; kingdom Metazoa; phylum Chordata; class Aves; order Charadriiformes; family Laridae; genus Larus; species Larus michahellis. The sequence continues at coordinate 10,199,139 of NC_133906.1, read as the reverse complement.
GTTCAGCCTGCGTGCAGATATGGTGCACCAGGTGCCGGGGGATCTCTTTTCTGCGAGCTGTCGGAGGGGCTGATCTCCTCATCTCTGGCCTGGGTGGTTATCTGCAGCACTGGGTGCCAGTTCTGGGGTGCATCCCGGGGCCCTGGTGGGACAGGGGGGCTCTGGGCGTGAGACCGCGTGTGAGGATGAGAAGAGCTTGTGGAGAGTGGTTCCTGGAGCGGGCACGGTGCTGGGAGCAGAGGCGGGCAGCAGCTGGGAGGATTTTGCCTCCGAGCACTGTGCCCAGGAGGGTGACAGTGGGGGGAGCAGCCCCAGCCCCTGCCTGCGGGAGAGGGATGCTGGATGCACAGCCTTCCTTCTCCCACATCGCCCGGTGCCTCGGTTCCTCCTGCAGGTTGCTGCTGTGGGCGAGGTGGGGAGCGGCTGGTCCAGCGCAGCGGGGCTGAGCATCCCACAGACCCTTCTTGGAGGGCGTGAAATGGGAGGAGCTGCCTGGTGCTCTCTGTTAGTCATTGCAAAAAATCCCCCAAACCCGGTTGCATCCCAGTTGGGGGGCAGCTGGGGCTGCTGCCCTCCCCTGGGGGTCCTGCTCTCACACAGTTTGGGGGTGTGTGGAGCCCAGGGCTCTGCTGGAAGGGGCTGCCATGATGTCTGCAGACAGGCAAACGTGCTAGCACCAGGCATCCCGGCTGCAATTGCAGTTCAAGGAGATCTTGTTGCCATGACAAGCTGTACAAGTATTATCTGGGAAAAAAAAGACCATGGCAGTGCTTGTTGGAGATGGGAGCAAAGCAACCAGCGTGGAGGGCACATACATACCATGCAAGCCATGCACTAATGTGCCTGCAAGCACGTGTGTTCCACCGCACATGTTAAGCTCAGTCTAACACACATTATCCTCCCGCGTTGCATCCCCAAGAACTCCTGTCTTGCTCCAGCCCCCTCCTGAGCTCCGTGCCCCCCGAGCTGCCATGCGTGGGGGCACACAGCCCATCGCCCTCCTCCAGTCCCCCCGCAGCCATCCTGGCAGGTCCCTTGCAGGAAAGGGAAGGTGTGAGTGAAGCTCTCAAGAGGTGCCGGCCCCATGCCGCAGCGCTTGCCAGGCAGTGGAGGCTCGCACCCACTGAGCCCTCCGCTTCTTCATTTATTTAGTAGCAGGGGCCGGTGAGTGCCAATTAAACTTTAAAGGGTGGTTCTACGCTGGGAAGTGAATGCTGTTAAAATCACTGGTGCCTCTGAGCTGCTACCAGGGCGAGAGCATCAGTGGTGGGGGGTGCAGCCCAGCTCCGGGCACCCACCCCATGGCACAGATCAGCGTGGGGCTGGGGATGCTGCTTGCCCTCCTCCTTTGCCTGGCGAGTGGCGGAAGGAACCTCTTTCCCTGGACGATGGCTCTGGCATGAGTGGCGCCCGGGGTGTGACTGTCACTGCAGCCCTGCGAGTGAGGATGCCACACATGGGCTTGTCCCCGGTGGTGCCCCCTGGCCGCTGCCGGGCTGGGTGGCTGGGGGCTGTGGGGACAGTGTGGTCCCTGGCTCGCCAGCTCCGGGCAGCCCAGGGAATAGCTGTCAGGCTGGGGAAGCCCGGGAGCGCTACACAAGGCTTTTTGTTGTCACGCTGCTCTGCACCGAGGTCTTCGAAATTCCCCACAGCTGCAAGAACTGGAAGAACAACTTTTTCCTCTTTTTCTTGAGAATCTGGAAAAATCACAAGTGGGGCAGTCGGTGCTTTCAGCAAACCGGAGAAGTCCTGGGGCCCCTCGCCCAGCACACCCCATGGCCCTGCCGGGCTGGGTGGTGGCAGGGGGGGCTCCCCAGAGGACGGGGTTAAAACCCGCCACAGCCTCCGCCGGCAGCAGGGTCTGTGGGTTTCCCCGGCATGTTACAGCCCGGGCTGCCCGCGCTGGGGAAGTAAACATCCTGCAGGCAGGCACGGGCAGCTGCCGGCAGCCGGGTCAGTGCGGGGAGACAATCGCCGGCTTCCTCAGCGCTCGCGTTTGGACAATAATTTCCATGAACGCAGCCAGAAACAAACTCTGCTGCACAGGCAGGAACCTCGCTGTTCCCTGCTCTGTCGTTTTTTTTCCTTTTTCCTTCTATCCTTTTTCTTTCTCTTCTTCCCTCTTTCTCTTTCCCCTTCTCTTTTGTCTCCTCCAACTGTTTTTGACCTCCCTCCTCTCTCTTTTTGGAGCGGTAGCAGCATGTGTCCCCCCGCAGACCCACTCCCACCCTGGCACATAGTCCTGCCGTGCTCTTGCCGTTAGTCACTGTTGGGCACCTTCCCACGTCACTGGCCAGCCACAGTGGCTGCCACCGCTCATATCTGTGTGACAGAGACAGTTTGCTGCTTCCTCCCAGCTCCAGCTTGACATGAGCTCTGGGGAGACCCCCCCCCAGCACTAGGGAACCCCCCCAGCACGGATGCTGGGAGCTTGGGGAGTAGAGCCAGGGGAGAGACTGGTCCTGCCCGCTGCATGGCCAGCGCTGCCCGCAGGGTGTGAAGCACGGTACTGCCGGCTCTCTGGGCTGTGCCCACACCCCCGGCCCCCATCCTCCCCCCCTGCCATTCTGCCAAGGCAGGGCGTGAGCCTTTGAGCATCCCGAGGTTCAAATCCGCAGCGAGCCCCAGGTTCAGGGGCTGGAGTAGGGCCAGAGCGTGCATTTGGGCTCATCAGGAGGCTGTTGCAGGGGTTTGGCCTGGCTGCCAGCCCTCCTGGGGGAGGCAGGGGCTGGGGGAGGCGCAGACGGGCTGGGCGGTGGCACACAGCGGATGGGGAGCAGTGAGGGTACTGGGGGGTGGCACCTCTGCCCGTGTCCTTCACCTACCTCTGCTAAGAGAGGGATCGCACAGAGCTCAGCCAGGAAGGATGGAGCTGCCGTTACCCTCTGTGATACCCAGACACGCTCGTTCAGGTCCTCCCATGATACCCAGATAGAGCGGACTCCCTCCCCCATGCCATGCCGGTGCTAGCCCAGCATCCCCATCGCAGCCCCATCCCACTGCTGACAGCCATGTGCCCTCGCCCATGCTGGCATCTGCCACTCGGGCTCCGCTGGCTGCCGTCCTCGCGACACCCACGTCTTGTTTGTGTCCTGTGTCACGCTGAGCGAGGTGACACAGTGCAGGAGTGACGGTGGTGGGGGGCGAGGGGACGGCGTGAGGCAGGTGGAAGCAATAATTGGTCGTGATCTAATTAGGGAAGCCTAGGGCTAGATTAGGTGCTGTGACACAGTGGAGGGTTTTTAGCTGTAAGCCGCAGATGGCTCTGCCTGCGAGCTGGGAGAGGAGAGGCTGGCGTACACTTGCCGGGGGCTCATAATCCTGCCTGCACGACGCTCCGTGCTGACTAACAGGAGTGTTTTCTGATGGCTTGGAAATACCTCGGTGCCTGGTCTGTGTAAGGCGGGCGGTCGCTGTTGCTCCCAGCCCACGCTCCCTGTCCCTGCCCGCTCCTGCGGCACGCGTGGGGACAGCAGCGCACGCAATGCGAATGTCAGGAGAAGCAGCCGGAGCTGCTCCATGCTCCAGACTATCCCACAGCAGATCTGTGGTACCTGCCCTCAGCCCCGTCCTTTACTGGGAGCACGTGGCCTGCCCCAGCCTAAAAACCTAAATATTCAATAAAGAACCACATGATACTTCTGGATTTTACTTAGGGGAAAGATGAAAAGAGAAAACATATTGACCAAAGGTAAATATATAATTTTCTCCTTGATCGAAATGACTTATCTGTAGAAGCTCGACGGAAAGCGGTGGCCAGCTGCCTGAGCACCGAGATGGCCATGCAGCAGGCATCAGATTTCTCCCCGGAGCTGGACATCCCAGCTGCTGGCCCCTTCCTCTATTTCAGGGGTAATTCATCTGGTCTTTCATCTGGGCCACCAGTGCTGGCATAGCAGCGTGCCCCTTACCCGGCTTCCTGCTGCCAACAGCCCCCAGCGCCTTTCCCCATCGTCACCTTCTCGGCTGGGAGCCGGCGTGGGCCGGCAGCCGGAGCAAGCTCATTCCCACACACCGGGGTCAGAGGCAGCCCTGCAGGATGGCCGGCTGTGGAAATCCCCGTGCCCGCCCATGGCACCGGCATCATTTGGCTCTGAGCCCATCTTTCCCTTCCTCCCCAAGGCATTTTTACGGCCATGGTCAAGCTCTTTGGCTGTGCGAGACAGCAGGCAGGAGCCCTCAGTCCCGCTGCTGATGAGAAACCCATATCCCACGGCCACTGGAGCTCCCACCCTTCCTCCCCGGCCGCCCCTGGGACACAGCACGGCTCCTGTCTGGAGGAGAAATCCTCCCCCTCACTTCCCACAGGGCTCGGAGCGGGCTGGGCTGCCCCGCATCCCTGCCAAGGCAAGGGGGTTTGGGGTGCAGGCTCCTGCAGTGCCACCTCTCCCTCCCTGCATCCCAGCCGCGGATTGTTTTTGCGTCCTCTCACTCTCCGCCCCCAGCCCGGCACATCGTGTCCCATCCTTGGAGCTTCGCCCCAGCCTCTCCCTCAGCCTCCAGCACTTCCAGCAAAATTCCTTTCTGGCCAGTCATTGCCGCCCCTCAGCCTCGACACCTCCGGGGCCGGCACGCTGGCAGGGCTGGGCTTCCTCTTCCCGAGCCGCCCCAGCCCCCGCCATGCTCCTGGGCCCCTCCTCACCTTCTCCCAGCGGCGTGGCATCGTCCCTTCCCTAGGGACACGAAGGCACGGGCTCTGCCAGCCATTCCCAACTTGAGGTTCGGGTGCCCATCTTCCCTCGCCCCCCCTGGGGAAGCTGCATCCCACGCACCCCCCGTGCCATGCTGGTCCCACCACCCCCAGTGTTTTTTTTGGGACAAGGATGATTTACAGCCCCAGTCGGCGCAGGGAGCATGCAGAGGATGGCTGTGGTGAATGGCTCACTGCAAGGCAGCGGGGAGGAGTGGGATGCAGCGGCTGCTGGAAGAGGGGGGGCTCAGCCCCATGGAGGTGTGAGGACCCCTCAACACACCACGGCAGCTCCCCCAGCACGCTCGGGTCTCACCCAGGCACACCTCGCATCCCCTGCAGCCAGCCCCATGCTGGCACCCCCAGCGCCCAGCGGGGACATCCCCCCCACACATGGCCAGCACATGCCAGCCCTCAGCCCCAGCACCCCCACCCACGGTGGCACCGCCTCTCGTTATTAATTAAAGGGTGAATGCTTTGCTTCTTTTCCACAATCCCCTTCACCTGTGGCTCTCCCAGCATTGTGCAAATATTAATTACTGGTAATTAATTAAATCAGGCCTCCCCATCCTCCTGTGGAGATGCTGTCTCATAAACACGCTGATAGCAAACACTGTGCCAGGGCAGGGTCTCCGAGCTGGGTGGGAGCTTCCAATTGCCTGTTGCTAATGATGCAAAACCCACCTGCAACACTTTCTACCTAATTGATCTTCCTGGAGGGCTAATGGGCTGGGAGAGGGAGATAGGTGGGAAACCAGCAGGAACTGGTCTGATCCCAGTAAGGGACGATGGATGGATCTTTATAAATGCCCCTGGGCGTCCTGTTCCTTGCAGCTTGTGTCCCTGGAGGCTTGGTTCTAGGTTGCTGCTGGGGTATGTGTCTGTGGGACTGTCTGGGTGGGGGTCCCAGGCAGCTGTAGGAGCTTGTTTTGTGCCAGCCTTCCATCCTGGAGCCCACACTGGGGGGCTGTGCCACGTTATCTGCATTGGTGTTGAGCTGCTGTCCCTCCAAGGTAGATTGGGATCATCTCTTGTCATCTCTGCCCCCTCCTGAAGGGTTTAAAGCATTCCAGAGGCACTGGTTCAGCGCTCCCCTGTCCTGCTCCTCCTCGGTGGAGGGCTGGGACACGGTGCAGGAAGAGGACAGGAAGGCAAACAAGGTTGTTGACCCTCCTGCAGCGGAAGGTGGGTGCTCTGGGAAGGAAGGACGGGGATTGACCAGGGATGCACAGCAGGAACCTGCAGATTGCTCACCGCAGCGTGGCATCTCTTGGGCAAGGTCCCTCTGCCCTCCCAGGGGACACAGCTCTTCTTCACAGCCCTGGGTGTTGTTTGGGGGCACCGTCTCTCCCCCCACCACGTTGCCAACTCCCTTGCTTACGTATGGCAGCCGCTGTCTGTCCCTAAGGCTGCACAGGGCACCGATCCCTGACCGGAGGTGCCACCTTAATCCAGATCAGTGGGAAATCCGTTGTGTGCCCACGCAGCAGCTCCCTGCCCGGCCGTGGCCACAGCAGCTCCTCTGGCTCCGCAGGTCAGGCGCCAGCTGGGACATGGGGAGAGCCCCGGAGGAATCTGGCCCTGGGCAGCCTTTTGTGCTGCATTGTGGAGCACAAATGCATTAATAGCTGAGCGAGGCCAGCTTAATTTCCCGCTCTACCAGCAGAAGCGGGAGCAAACTGGGGTGAGATTAAGGCATTCCTTGGGCAGCTCCCGCCCCCTCGCCCCGACTGCTGTATCTCGGCCTGCGAGGCTGCTAATGCTACTTACATTATTACTGGATTATTTTGGTGTAATGAGCTTTGCCCTGCTCAGCTGTCCCTCTGCTCAGGGGTGTTGTGATGTGTAATACTTCCTGCGCGAGGCCACGAGGCGGGCAGCTGCCTGCTCAAAAACAAGCAGAGCCCCAGCAAAACAATGCATTAATGTTCCCAGAGCAAAATTCCAGCATGGGCCGGAGGTTAATCGCAAATCGGGGAGCTTTCGGCTTAGGGCTGAACAAAGCCGGGAGGCGGGAGGGCAATGGTGCCCTAAGCCGGGTCCTGACCCATCTCCGTGGGTACAAATAGGAGTGACCGTATGGTTTCATCTCTGCCAGCGGTGTAGCACAGCTGTAAGCATTTCCTCCATCCTGGACTCCTTTTCCTCTGCCTTCCCTCCCATCAGACCTGCCGGCGCAGGGGCTTGGCGATCTGTTGCTATGGACACCAAGAAGTTTCCCCTAGAGACCAGAAGCCCGGAATAAGTGATGCCTGCATTTTCTGACATTATTTTTTTTTTCTCTTCCCCCTTTTTTTTTATTATTATCGTTTGTTTAAGTGTTCATTAATTCCCAGCCATTCACCCCACCTCCCTTCTGCTTTTCTCTACGAGCTTTGTGGATTGCCGTAGCTGTGTCCCAGGGCTTGGCTCCTGCTTCGTTGTTCTCGGAGAGGGTGCGAGCGCGGGGTGCGTGGGAGGAGGTTTCAGTGCTGTAACTCTTGCTCTGCTGGAGACCCCCTACAGAAGAGATCCCCCGCAGTTCATTCCAGCCTCGGGAGATGGTGTTGGGGTCAGGCCTGCGTCCCCCCAGGCTGCTGCAGAGTTCATGGGTGCCCGCCAGCAGCACGGGATGCTGCTGCAGGAGGTCCTGGACCCCTCTTCCCAGGGCTTGTGCCTCCCTGCGGAACATGCCTGCAAAAGCATGGCTGGGGGTACCCTGCTCCCTTTACAGGTGTCCTTCATCCTATTTGGGACCTCAAAGTGTATAGATCTAGACTAGTTAGTGTGTCTGCTGGTCTGAGCTCCAGGCCTGACTCCTGTTTTATAGCTCCTCTGTTGGCACTGCAGTACCCATTAGTACCTCAGGTACCTCTGATGGCCTCTGAGAGCTGTCAGCCTGCAAGAGCGTGGTCAGGAGGGAAGTCCCAGCAACTCTTGGAAGTTCATGTCAAGGCTGGAGCCTGAGCTTTGCTGAGGGGCACTCATAGGAAAGCACCTCGGCTTTCCTTGCAGCTCTCAGGTCAGGCTGGGCAAGGCAACCAGTCCCCAGCAGCTCCGTTATCCCAGGGGATGGGGCAGCAGTCAGGGAGGGTCATCCCATTTTCCCAGTGGTGAGAAGTGCTGCATGTCCGTAGAGTGTGTCTCTGGGCACTTGGCACGTGGGATGGGATTTTACTGATGTGAGACAGTCTCAATGTCACTTTGACTTCTCTTTCTTTGCTTTTGAAGCTAATAATGGGCTGTTTTTCTGTTCCCCGCCACATGATCTGCCCCACGGTGAACGAGGAGCCTCTCTGATGAGTGATCTCCTCTGTCTTGTGCCCTGTCCTCCGTGTTCCGCAGGGAGTTCACATACCAGGTTTCAATCAGCTGCTTCTCTTGTTCCTGGGAATGCTCTTCAGCACTGGGTCAGAAAGTCTCTGGTCCATTGAAATCCTGCCCCGTCACTGCTCGAGTTGCCCGAATTACAGCTCCCTCTCTCAAGTCTTACAGCAAACAAAGTGCTTTGTTGCCAGGCCCCTGCCTGCAGCGTGGTTAGCATGGTGTCAGCCAGCCCGGAACTCCTGCGAGCAGCCCATGCACCTGCAGGTGGGGCAGGGAAAGCAGCAGCTGCTCTTTAAAATGTTTTCTGTGTGTGTTTGGGGATTGTGCTGAGACAGCAGAAAGATCCCCAGCTCTGTACGGTCCCTCCCCTGGAGCGTGGGGGGCGGCTGCAGAGCATCAGCCCTTCGTGGTGGTCTGCAGAGCTGCTGGACGGGGATGAGGAGCGGAGATGAGTCCCCGGACCGTCTGCAGCAGGAGAAGGTCGGGTCTTGCCCTGAGCTCCGGGGGAGCCACGTTGCCCTCTCCTGCGGCCCCTGGCTTGGCGCAAAGCCTGCACGCGCCGTGGTGCCGCTCCGGAAGGAGCAGCGGGGCTGGGATGCTGCTCCTTGCTGAGGAGGTGAGAGTCCCACCAGGGCTAACCACTCAATTGCTGTGATGTTTGAAAGCTCCTTGAAAAATGACTTCTCCATCCAGTTCCTAACCAAACAAGTGGAAGCTCCAAAAAAACAACAGTTCCTTCCCATGCTGCTGCCAAATCAGTGCTCGCTGGCATGTTTCTGAGCAGGTCAGCAGCGAGCCAGGGCTGCCCCAGGGCTGAGCGGAGCAGAGCCGGTGGGTAGCTGGTCCCAGCATTGTCCTTCTGCAGGTGCTTAGAAGACAGGAGAGCATCCAGAGAGCTCTGCATGGCTTTGGGGCGATGGTGCAGGTGACCTGGTTATCCGTGCAGGGACAGGGAGGGGTGCCCGGGCACTTGCACTGCACAGCCCTCAGGACTGCAGACCTGTGAGCCCAACAAGGGAAATCCCGAATCCAGACAGGGACGTGCACCCAGCTCAGAGTCACTGGGCGCCAGCGTGGTCTCGGCTGTGCTTTGCCCTTAGCAATCGTCAGGTGTCTTGCTGCTGTGTCACAGTCTCCAGAGGGCTCTTTTGTAGCTGCCCAGCTGGGGTCACTGCCACCATGCCCGGTTGTGTCCTGAATGCTAACAGACCCTTCCCCTCTCTCGTTTTTTCCCTCCCTCCTTTCTGCCAGCAGTTCCCTATCAGCAAAACCCCTACACCCCTGGCAGCAGCTCCACCGTCATCCAGTGCTACCGCTGTGGGGACACCTGCAAGGGAGAGGTGGTGCGTGTCCAGAGCAATCACTTCCACATCCGCTGCTTCACCTGCCAAGGTAGGACGGTGACACTCAGAGAGTTGGTGGCCAGGTTGCCCCATCGCATGTCCCTGCATGATGCCAGAGCTGTGAATTGGGGTGGCCAAGACCATCGTTACCCTCGAGCTCCCTGAATACCACCAGCCTGCGCTGTACCGGTCCCAAACATACTGTCTGCGACTGGGGCGGGGGGGAGCACTGCATCCTTCAGCTGCCTGCCTGCTCCCAAATCAGGAGGAGGAGGTGTCACCAATCCAGCTGAGAGGCAGCGATGTGGGGGAGATGGCCGGAGCGGCTCCTGACGGGGCTGGGGGTGGGTGACGGATCGCTGCCACCCGCACGTGGGATGTGACCGAGGTGCCCTGGGATGCCAAGTGCTGCAGCTGGGGCTCGGCGGCCCCCGCGGGCTGGTGGAAATAGAGGAGAGAGGTTGCTCAAATCCTCCCTGAGCACAAGAGATCTGTGGAACCGTAAAAGCTGATGGCCCAGAGCTGATGCTGAAGGGCTCCTTAGCACGTTCGTTAAAGCAGCCCAGCCATTCTCAGCCAGGCCAGTGGCTGGTTCCGTAGGTTGTAAAGCATCCCATTACCAGGGTTTTTTTAAAGGTCTCTGGTCTTCCAAGCTCCCAGCACCTTGTGCTAAGCAGGACATAAATCCCTGTCCCCTTGGCCATGCTTTGCTGCTCCTTCCTCGGGGAGGGAGGGTTTGGCTGGAGGGGACTGTCACCACCCCTGCTGCAGCCCCGTCCCCCGTGGGGTGGGCAGCCCCAGATCTCTGGGAGGGGGTGTGGGCCCCAGGTTGCCCTCGGGGATGACCTACACGTTCGGGGCACTGTGCCGAGCCCTCTCCCTGCTCAGTGTGCAGGATGGAGCTGAAGCTGCGCATCCAGACAAAGAGCTCAGACAGCCACCGGCTTCAAAGGGGCCAGGAGCCGGCAGGGAGAGCTTGGCAGTGCTCGCTGCCTGATTTCCAAGTGAAAGGGAATAAATAATGAGAGGAAATCCTCCTGTCTCACCTTCCCTCACAGCTCTTAGCCCCTGCTGCCTCAGGCTGGCTGCCACCGCCTCCCGTGCCAGCACGACTGGGGATGTGCTCCGGGTCCCATGGCAAACGGGGCCCAGACCTGCCACGGTTTTTCTTGCTTCTGCTTCCTGATACTGTCCCAGAGCAGGTGGCCTGTCCCTCATCGCTGATGAGGAAAGGCTGGCGGGCTGTTTTGGAGAGCAGGGCGTGCTGGCCCTGTACCCCCCGGCTGTCTGCCCACAGCTCCAGGGAGCAGCATCCAGGGGATGCTCTGCGGGAGAGGAGCTGCATCTCTGCCCTGTGGGCCCTGCAGCCGGCGGGTCCAGCTGTGCCCTGGGAGGGTGGCTGCTGTGCCACCATGGGCACAGGTGAGATGTGCAAGGACAGGACAGAGGGGTGCGTGGGGACAAAGGGTAAAGCAGAGACCAAGAGGGGCTGTGTCAGTGGGTCCTCAGTTGCTCTGTAGTTCTCCCCTCCACCCCATCACCTTGCAGGACAGGTGATGGGCATCATGCAGAGGCCCTAGGACCTGGTCCCTGTGCTGCTCCTGAGGTGCCAAGAGGATCTGGTGCTCTCAAGGTCTCTCTGGATGGAGAAGACGTAGGAGGGAAATGACACTGAGGGCCAGGGCTTGCTACGTCTCCTTGGATTATTCTGATGGGCTGTGCACCACCCACGGTTCCCACAGCAGGGAAGGAAGCGATGTTGGGCTGGACACCTATGGAAAAAGAAGCAGTGAGAACACCAAACCCAGGGTGTCCCAGGACCTGTTCCCATTAAGGCACGGCCTCATTGTCCAGGCCAGGGATTGCAGATGGCTCATCATAGAGAAGGCTATGCCCCAGGGTGTAGAGGAGACCTCTCCCCAGCTGTCCCTAGGGCATGCCCAACTCCTTCCAGTCTTGTTCTTGACTTCCTGACACCATGTGAGTGTCAAATAGAGGAACTGAGCCCCATCCAAGTGCTGTGGGTCCAGGACGGGCTGCTACAGACCCTCCTGGGCATGGTTTATGCGTGATGAGTAGGGGCTGCAGGGGTTCCTTTCCCAGTGCCAGGTTTTCCTCTGGGAATGCCCAGCCCCGGCCGTCTGGGCAGCCCCATCCTGCACCCACCACAGCCCAACACTGACATCTTGTGGTGCTGGGGGAAGGCCCCAGCGTGTCCGGTGGGAAGGGAAACCCTCCGAGATACCTGCAGAAAGTTGGGTCTTCATGGGTGCCCTGGGACTGCTGCTGGAGGGGCAGCAGAGGTGGGCTGGGAGATCCCAGCTGGCCCCGGGGCTGCACCTGCCCGCTGCCCCTTTGACGAGTGCGTGTCCTCCCCCTGCAGTGTGCGGCTGCGACCTGGCCCAGTCGGGCTTCTTCTTTAAGAACCAGGAGTACATCTGCACCCACGACTACCAGCAGCTCTACGGGACCCGCTGCGACAGCTGCGGGGACTTCATCACCGGAGAGGTCATCTCTGCCCTGGGGAGGACCTACCACCCCAAGTGCTTTGTCTGCAGCACCTGCAGGTGAGCTGAAGCCATCATCAATGGTGCGTGACCCCCCTGCAGAAGCCCTGTGCAGCCCTTGGTTGTGCTCCAGGTAGAGGACTGTTCGTTAACCCCCAGCCCCTCGTTCCCCGCTCAGCACTGCAGCAGCCACCTCCTCTGCACTTCCTTAGTGGAAACCCTTGGGAGGCAATGAAATAGCTCCGACCCTTCCCTTTGCAGCCTGGAGACCTGCCTTAATGCCTGCTTTGGTCTTCCTGCCCCAATACATGTGCACATTCTCTGCCTCCCCTTGTAGCCCTTGCCTGGAGCCCCTCTGCTCCCCAGCACCATGAGTCCTGCTGGAGCCCCAGGGCAGCCCCAAGCACTGCATGGTGGGGAGCGAGCGGCTCACACCTCTCCACCTCTCCTTGGCCACAGGAAGCCATTCCCCATCGGAGACAAGGTCACGTTCAGCGGGAAGGACTGTGTTTGCCAAAACTGCTCCCACTCTCTCATCAGCACCAAACCCATCAAGATCCACGGGCCCAGCCGTAAGTTGACTGCTGTCGTGTTACGTGGTGGCTGCAAGGGGAGGGACCGTGTGTGTGTGTATGCGTGTGGTGGGCGGTGACAGGACGGCCTTTGGGGCCAGCGTGCAGCACTGCATGGAGCCATGGGTGTTTGTGGAGGTTTCGGAGGAGGAACAGGGTATTCCCGCAGCTCCACCCAGGATTGCAGGTCACCGCTGGTTTCGGAAACTCCCTTGGCCTGTTGGTGACCTGGGCGGGTGCCGCCACCCAGGCCGGCACTGTCTGGGGCAGCGGGAAGGTTTTGGAGCTGAGTTTGCTCTGAGGCGGTTCCCAAATGTTGCTTTGTGTCCAGCTGCACCAAGGTCTCTGTCCGAGTGCCAGTCCCGGGACTGCTTGCCCCGACGCTGCTGTTACTCGCTGCCTCTATGAGCTGCTTTATACTCAACCCCTTGTGCTGGCGAACCTAAGCTAAAAGTTATCAAGAACAATGGACAAGCTCTTTTGGGTGGATTTGGCCTTGGTTTTGACACCAGGTTGTTCCTCTCTTCATGCCATTCCCCTCTCATGGGGATTTGTCCTCTCCCAGCCTTTCCTTGCCGGTGGCTTTCAGCCCCACGCTGAAGCATCCTGTGGGTGCTGGCAGGGCATCCCTGCAGCATGGAGCTGCTGCACGGGGGGTTCGCTTCAGCCCGTGTCTGGGGCGAGGGGGCTGCAGTGTTAACGTCCGTGCTGCAGTCTCCCGTGTGCCCCATGTTTGCTGCTGTCAGTCCCCGGGGAGCCGCCTCGGCACAGTGTGTGGGCAGAGGGCAGGGACAGCCGGGAGCTGTGCCACACCGTGGTGCCCAGCCCTGCCATGTCAGCAGTCTGAGCCGTGGGGGGACCAGGTGGGGGCCCTGGCTGCTGCGGCTCAGCAAGCCCTGGAGCATCAGTGCCTGGGGCCAAGTCCTGCAGCCAGGGCTGGACCCAGGACTGTGGTGTCACCCGTGATCCTTGTTACCTGGTCACTGTGGTGGCTGTTTGGATTGAGTTACTGATTGCTGATGGGTCCCTGGGAGCCACCCCAAGCTGTCTTCCCCCAGCTCTCACCGTGGCCTCAACGCAGTTTGGAGATGTGGTGGGGTTTGAATGAGCCCCAGCCAGAGGACGGGGCTTCCCCCATCTTCCTCCGTGGGCACCCCGAGCGGCCCAGAGCAGGCTGTGGCCAGCAGACAGCACCCCGCTGTCTCCCACAGCAGGTCTGGGGCAGCAGGCAGGGGAAGGGCAGCCACACGCTGCCTCTCGCCTGCCTTCCTCTCCCTTCCCATCCCCTTCCCTGGCTCTCCTCCGGAGCCTGCAGCGCAGGGTCACCCGAGGGCACCATGCTTTATTCACAGGCAGCTGCAGGCAACAGCCAGATGTGGCCTGCTGCCTGCGTGTGCCCCTTGCTGCCCAGGTGGCCCTGGCAGGGCCTCCCAGAAGGGATGGCAGAGGAGGTTTGCCAGCTGGAGTCCTCTGCAGGGAGGACATCCCTGGAAGAAGGACGTTGAGCCTCTCCCTGCGGCCCCAGCCCTGTGAGCATCTCAAAAACCAGCAGGACCTGTGTGAGAGAGGGAATGGATCCCGGCTCAGCCCAGCTGGCCAGCCTGCTTTTTGCCAGGAGTCAAAAATCCTCCTCCCTCAAGCTTTGTCCAGTGGGCAGGGACGTGGTGCAAAGCTGTCCGGGGATGAGCAGGGTGGAAAAGCTTGCTCGGGCTGCCTGTGCCGCGCTGCTGCTCCTCCTTGGTCCTGCGGCAGGGAGGGGGTTAAGGAGAAACCCCATCCGGGCAAACCTGCTGCCCAGGGGGAGAAGAGGATGAGGAGGAGTCAAGGTCAGGGGTCCGAGGCCCATGTGCTTCCTGCTCCCAGCCTTGACGGGAGCCAGGGGAAGTGGGGAAGGAAGGGAGTCTCGTAAATACCGCAGCGGGGCCGGACGCGGCTGCCGGAGAGCACAGCCCTTCCTCTGCTGCGCTGGCTGCCCAACACTTCCCACCGCTCCCGCCCCGGAGGGGAGCCCCCAGGGATCTGCCAGGGCAGCAGTGGCCATGCACTCGCCCTGGCGCAAGCTCGCCGCCCGGCAGGGAGACCCGGCTCTGTGCCACGGCCGGTGCTCGGTCAGGGTGGCTGGGTGCCAGCAGCGCCTCAGAGGTCCCAGCTCCAGCAGGAGACTGTCCTCCTGGCTCCTTTGCTGGGAACAAGCAGAGGCGGCAGATTCTCCATAAAGACATTCTCCAGGTGGCAGATTCTCCATAAAGAAATGATCCCCAAGGGGCTGCCCCTGGAGCGGTCTCAGGAGCAGGGTGTTTATAACAGCAGCATCCTCTAGAAAAGGGGGTTCTCTGGGGCAGGGCTTTTCTCGGGGTGCGAGGGGTGCACCAGGTTAAACAACCAGGGTCCCTCGGCGTGCGGCTGCAGATGTGGGCATTCCTGCCACGCTGCCGAGCCCTTCGATGGGGAGCTGCAGTGGTCCCACACCCCCCACCCCGTTCTGTGCCCCCCAGACTGCGCAGGCTGCAAGGAGGAGATCAAGCAAGGCCAATCCCTCCTGGCCCTGGAGAAGCAGTGGCACGTCAGCTGCTTCAAGTGCCAAACGTGCGGGATCATCCTCACCGGCGAGTACATCAGCAAGTGAGTGCCACCGTGCCGGCGGCAAGCTTGGCCGTGCCTGCCATTGCCAGGCTGTGCCCCCCGGGGCTGGGGCTGCAGAGAGGGGGTGCCCAGCCCGGGTCTCTCGCCACTCACCCCCTTCTCCTTCCTCTCCCGAAGGGATGGCATCCCGTACTGCGAGTCTGACTACCATGCCCAGTTCGGCATCAAGTGTGAGACCTGTGACCGGTACATCAGCGGCAGGGTCCTGGAGGTGAGTCCCGGGGCCATGGCCACCCCGTCCTGGTCTGTAATAGAGACCGCGTGCGTCCTGCCCAGAGCTGCATGCCTTGGGGAGGTGTGGGAGTTTCATCATCCCTCACCCATGTCATGCTGCCCTTGGTCTCTCGGGGCCATGGCTCTTGCTGGGGTGGTGTGTGGACACAGTCTGACCACCTTCTCTGGAAGGTGGGAGTGGGGGAAGGAGCACCACCATGCTGCAGACCTTTGGAGAGGTGGCTTGGGTACTGGAGCTCCAGAAGCAGCCAGAATGCGCGGTGGCCTGGGTGTGCAGGGACATGTCTGGAGCCCAAGATGTGGGGACACTAGCCTTAACCAGCTCCTGCCGTGCCTGGCTCAGGAGTGTCCCCACCATTCTCACCCCAGCCTACCTTCCGAGTGCATCCCTGTGCAGGCAGCCTGCCTGTTGCCTTGGAAACACATCCAGCACGCGGCTGCCCGCTGCAGAGGAGCCCAGACAAGGGGCTGCAGCACCCTGCCCACGGGCAGCACACCCCTTCGCAGGGCAGCCACCTGAGCAGGGGGTCCCCTGCCCTGGGCCAAATCCAGAGGGAGCTTTGCTCATCACCTTGCTGGCCAGCAGAAGCTGCTCTGGCAGAGCCACCCAGGGATGTAGGGATCCCACGGGCATCCCACAGCAAGGCATGGATGCAGGTGGCCATGGAGGATGTTTTGGGTGATGGTGGAGCTGCACCGGTGGGAGGGGTGGAGGGAGCAGGGTTTGCTGCTGGGGAGGGACAGAGAGGTCCGTCAGGGCTGGTCCTTCTGTCAGCCAGACAGTCAGGTCCTTCCTGTGGTCCCTGCTCCTGGAGGTGAGGTGTCCTGTCATGCTTTCTGTTTCTGCCCCAACATTTGCTGGGGAAAAGAAAAAGCCAGAAAATCTGGTCTGAGGGCAAACTAAAGGCTCAGGAGGCAGAGAGAAAGATATCAGAATTAAACCTGTTGTGGTTTTTAGACCCCCTGCTGATGCCGTGGGGCTGGGCTGTGGCGGTGTAGAAACAGAGCAATGCTGAAAGTGTTCTCAGTCACTCCTGAGACCTTCCCTTCATGGGAAGGGAAGATGTGGGTGGCGTTGGCACCCACACCCCTGCTTATCTCCAGACAGCAGTGATAGGAAGTTTTGTCCCAAAATCAGAGGTACTGTGGCTCCACAGTGAGCCAGACTGTGGGTGCTGGGCCTGGAGTGGTGGTGGCTGTGTAGGTCTCCAGCCTGTCGAGAGCTGTTCCGGGACATCTCCAGCCTGTTTCACTCACAGACTACCAAGAAGTGGTCACCCCCTCTGGTCCTGCCAGCTGGGCTGGCCTGAAAGCACCCAGCCTGGCCAGGGCACCTCTCACAAAGCTGGAGCTGGGTGCCAGAAGCCCTCCAGCATCTTCCCCCTCTTCAGGGAGCTGCCTCTGCCTGGGAAGGCTTTTTGCTGACTCCAGGCTTCGGCAGCAATCCCAACACTGGCTGTGGTGAGCATGAGCTCAGCACTGTAGCGGCTGCTGTGGGCTGGCTGCCCATCGTGGGGCCACTTGATTAGCAAACATCTGAGCAGAGCAGGGTGAAGCCACAGGGGGTCTCCGGAGGTTGAATCCCTGCAGCTGCTTCCCTGGGCAGTCTGGTCCCTGATAACCCCATGCCAGGACAGAGCATCCTCAGCCACCCCAGCAGGGCGAGCAGGCTGGGCAATGGATGGTATGGGATGTCCAGTGTATGAGGGCGGGTGAGAGGAGCCAGAGAGGACCTGGCACCCCTGCCCTGAGCTCGGAGGCTGTGCTGCCAGCCTGGCTGGCACCCTCAGGCACCGCTGCCTCCTCGCTGCACCACTCTCGGGGTTTTCGTCACTTGGTGCAACCACAGTGGAGTCAGGATGAGCATAGGATGTTCCTGCTGCTGCCTGTCTGATGGGACGGACAGAGCGCAGCTCTGCAGGGCATGACAGGCTGCGGGTGGTGGCAGCCTGCCTGCAAGCTGGAGGCAGCCCTGGGCGGTGGCAAGGAGGCAGCCTTCCCCGCTCTCCCTTGCCTCTATCTCTGCTGGTGGTTCTCCCAGCGTTAGTTCTACGTTCCCTCCAGCTTTGTCCTCTGCCTCTTCCCTGTGCCTTCCATCCCAGGCTCTGCTCGCAGCGTCGTCTCTCCCTGTCTGGAGTGGCTGGCCAACGCTGGTGGGATGTGAGAAGAGGCTGGCTGAATCCCATGAGATGCTCTGAATGGCCATCATCTTGCTTTAGCACCTTTCCTGCCCCACCTGCGCTCAGACCAGGGAGCCCTGGGACTCTTAATGAGCCCGAAGCAATGTGCCTCAGCTCCAGAAGGTCCCTGTGGGCAGAACCAAGGTGCCACCTCCTCGCAGGTGCCATCACAGAGCCCAGAGGAGCATCAGGCTTGTGTGCCAGGGGGCTGTGCTGGGGGATCAGGGGGATCGCCATGGAGCCCGTGGGTGCTGCAGGCACCCCCTCGCCCCCCCCACCCCCAGCCAGGGCTGAGCGCACCCTCCCTGGGTGCATGCCTGCTTGTGCTATTGAACCATCTCCTGTAAAAACAGAGACTTTAATTGTCTTCTCCAGCAGAGCGCAAAATGGAACGGGCGCCTTTAAATAATTTTAAGCCTTAAGGAGCCTTCTCATGCTATCCCAGCAGCCTCCGGGCTTTCCCAACCACTCCGAGCTGTGCGACCAGGCTTGGATGATTAATGAGTCTTTAAGGGACCACAAGTGATAACAAGCAGATCTCTTCCCTTGCAGCCTCTACCAGCCTTTTACGAGCTGTAATATTAAGCAATATAAAAGGAACAAGGTTTGCGCGTGTTTTGGAGAGTTGGTCCTTAAGAGAGTGGTGGGTGTTGAGATGTTGGGTGGTTTTTGGAGAAGGTGGGACTGGGCTGGTGGAGCAGCCAGCCTCCCTCCACATCCACACCCTGATCTGCAAAGCATCCCCTTTTGACGTGGTCTGACCTCTGGTACAGCCCATATAGTCTAGATAGGAAAGGAAAAGATGTGGGGTTTTGGGTTTTTTTCCTTACTGTCAGCACAGCAAGGCTTTGGGGGAACTAGGAGGGTCCAAGAGCATCAAACCATCCCAGATTCAGAGAGGGATGGGGGGAGGCGGCACACCAGTCATCAGGGCCTCATGTCCCCTGCATTAGCTGTCTCTAGCCAGCTGGAAATACAAGCGATGGGAACTGCGGGCACACTGGCCTGAGGTACTTAGGAGCTGGGCTTTCACTGGGTTATTTTTCATCTCTTTTCCCTGTGTTTATGTCCGTCTCCTCCAACTGATGCGGCTCGGCGTGCCTGCCGCAGACGGGTGCTGGCACGGTGCTGTGCCCACGCAGGGCTCTGTGCCCAGGGGCTCCAGCAGAGCAGGAGGCACTGGCCATCCTTAGGGAGCCTCTGCCGTGGCAGGACGGCGCCGTGGGGCACTATGGCTGGGCTAGGGCTCAAGGTGGCTGCTTGCTGGGGCTCCCACAGGGACCTCTCCCATCCCTCCTGGGGGACTGGGGCCAGCTCTTCCTTGCTCCTCTGCAGCAGGTCTGTCTCTGCAGCCCTCCCACCGGTGACTCTCTGGCCCTGTTATCAAGCTTTTGGGTGTGAATGGGGCATATTTAGGTTGTGGGCTCACTTGGGCCAGCCCAGAAGCAGGTTGGGCTGCTGCCAGCTGGCACGGGGGTGCAGGGCTGTCCCCTCCCTGGGCTGAGGCGCGCTGCAATGAGCAAGAGGGGTCCAAACTCTCCCACTCATCTCCCCTGCCTGCCCTAAAACCTTCCACTCATTTTTGGCATAAACTGGAGGAGAAAAAGCGACTGGTTGCCGTCTGCGCCCCAAGGACATGGAGTTCCAGGTTGATTTTTATGGGCAGTCATCACCTGGCAGGTTCTCAGTTATCCTCAACAGCAGATTTTCCTGTTGATCCTCCTCTGTCATAACCCTCCCCTTTGTCAGCCAGAGCCTCGTCTTCCTTCTGCCACCTTAAATTATCCTTCCTCTTCTCTTGGATTATTATGGGAGTAAAATGTCCTTTGGGGTCGAGTTCTAACAGTGCAGCCTGGATTCCTCCTGCCCTGAGCCAGCTCCTGCCTCCCAGGTCCCAGCCCAGAAAATGAACCTGTAATTGAAATGCTAGCAGACACTTTGAGTGGCAACAAGCTACCAATTAAAGCTATTATCCCTGTCAAAGAGCAAAGGGAGCAGGCCAGCTCCCGCTCAGCTGGGGAATAGCACGTCACTAGTGCCAAAGTTTGGGCATGGCTCCACAGAAGGAGAAAAGTTTCTTGAGGGAGCAGGAGAAGGGCTGTCAATGGTGGCCAGGGAGGATCTGACAGCAAGAGGAGCCTACGCTTTATGAGGTTTATCTTTGGGACCCGTCTTTTCCCTTTATTGCTTCCTTGCTGCGACATCCTAGGCCAAGTTTGCTGTTTTCTCCTCAAAGCTCTGTAAAGGGAAGGAGCTGGTGCAAAGCATGGCTGTTTGGCTGAGGGTCTCAGTTATTTCCAGAATCCAAGGACAATTTATTAGGGATGAGGTTTGTAGGGGTACCTTCCTTGGGGGTTTGGGACCTCCCGTCTCTGCTTTCCTGTGTGTTGGACAGTTCGAGGGGAGCAGAAGGCTCCCAGTCTGACTTTTAATACAGCAAGTCAGAAGCATTAGTGATGAAGTGGTCCCTGGTTTCCTCCGTGTGTTGTGGTGGTCTCCAAGGCCACCCTGAGCAGTTTTTCCCCACTCACCTTGTCATTGTCTGCAGCAGTGAGTCATGCTGGGGCCGCTCGCCCTCAGGGTTGTGAGCAGGTCACCATGTCCTGCCTTGCTCAGGGACCCCTCTTCTCTGCTCGCCCTTGCAGGCAGGAGGGAAGCACTACCACCCCACCTGTGCCAGATGTGTCCGCTGCCACCAGATGTTCACGGAAGGAGAGGAGATGTACCTCACAGGTAGGGATACTGCTGCGGCGAGGAAGGACTCCCCTGCCCCGTGTCGGGGTGTGGACCAGCCGTCTATGGCTGCCCAGAGGTGTGATGGCTGTGGGGCCGTTTGGGTCCTCATGGCGATCAGTGCCAAAAGGGTGTCTCTGTGCAGCAGAGACCCGGTGCCCACCCGCAATGCCAGAGACCCCTCGCTGCTCCCCAGCCCCTGCGCTCTTCCTGGGCCGCGAAGCAATCACTTATTTCCATGAAACCTTCCATGCCACTGAGCTGGAGGAGACTTTGTTCCTCAACGGTAGCTTTTTGCTCCCTGCGAGGCTCCCTGCGCAGCTGGGGGGTGCTGCCGGGCATGCCTGGATGTGTCCCTGGCCTGCGCCCAGCGAATAGAGGCTGGGGTGGGTACAGGGTGACGTGCTCCCTGCTCTCCCAGTCCCAGGGGAGGTGGTCCAGGACCCTTTTCCCACCGCCCCCAACTCCCCCCATCCAGTTTATGCTGCGAGCAGCAGCGGAGGAGTAGGGCTTTCACTTGGCACAGCCGGGTGGTTTGGGTTTGGTTTTGGCACGGAGTTCATCCCTGCCTAGAGCTGCCTTAGGGACTATTTCCATACAGAGGGAGGGTTTGTTTTCTCTCAGTAACCTGTGCTTGCCTGTCGCCTTGAGTCACTAACGATCCCGTGAGTGGCAAAGGGGGAATTGTGCACTGAGAGAGCCGGGGTCCCAGCAAGGCCCTGTCATGGGCAGCAGGATGAGCGTGCTCAGCATCTGTCCCAGGACACAGCTGGACAAAGCTTGGTGGCTTTGCTGGTGCCATCCCGGAGGGTGTGGGGGACTGTGGGTGCCCCGAGCTCGGTGTTACCCAGTGTCTAACCAGCAGGAGCTGCCTGGCTGAGCACTGCTTGGGCTGGGCCAAAACCACACCTGGGTTTGCTGTCCCAGTCTAGTAGCGTTGGTCACTACATCTTAGTGCTTGAGAGCTGTTTTGTCCCCACTGCCCTGCCTTCCCAGTCAGCACGTGCCTGTGGCCGCGCTGGAGTGGAGAAAGCGCCCAGGAAAGCCAGTGGGACCCAGCAGGTGACCCCACTTCTGCATCCTCGGGTCTCGGTCTCACCGCCTCCCTTCTCCTCTGCTCCCCATGGAGAGACTCCAGTTCCTACCTCCTGCTCCTTTGGGTCCCCCCCCAGGAGCTGCCCCCCCAGCACGCAGGGGCTGCACTCCTATAGCACTGGCTGCTCAATGCAGCTGCTGCTGGAGAGAGCACTGACACGTCCTCCCTGGGGACCGCGGGCTGCAGGTCGGTGCTGGGGGCGGCAAGGACAGGATGGGACTCCCCCACGGCAGGAGAAGCTGGAGGATCCCTAGCAGCAGGGCTGGGCTGTGCGCAGAGCTGAAACACTTTCCCTTTGCTGCCTTGCAGGCTCCGAAGTGTGGCACCCCATCTGCAAGCAGGCAGCCAGAGCGGAGAAGAAGCTAAAGGTAGGCAGCAGGGTGAGGGGCATCTCCGAGCGGTGGCACGTCCCAGGTGATGTTGTCCCTGAGTCCCTGCTGGAGGTGAACTGTTGTGGCAATGCCCAAGCCCAGGGTGGCTTCCGGAGGCTGGCACGAGCTCCGTCCCTGCTGCCCAGAGGATGACGGGTGGCCATGGCAGAGGCTGTTAGTGGGGACCTGCCTCCTGGCTGGCACCGGCCCACACTGCAGCACAGCAGTCCCCTCACCAGCCCCTCGAGGTGTTGCTCGCTCTCTCTCTCTCTGTGCCTGGTTGGCCACTGCCACAGCTGCCCACTGGTCTTGCCGGGCCACTTGCCAGACTCCAGATCTGGCCCTAAGAGAGGCCAGGACACAAAGCTGGATGGCAGGACAGCCTGCAACAGCCATGGGCACTGGCATCAAGTGGATGAAGGGGCAGAGAAACTGGACCCTGAGTGAAATTCAGCCCCACAGCCAACAATTTGCTTGCATTGTGCCTGCTCAGGGGTCCCTCCCTGCCGTGCTCTCACCTGTCTTCTGCTTTTCTGCCTCCACAGCACAGAAGGACGTCAGAAACCTCCATCTCGCCCCCTGGTTCCAGCATCGGCTCCCCAAACCGTGTCATCTGCGTAAGTACAGCTCTGCCCTTCGTCTGCGTGGGGCACGACAAATGCACCGGCCCCAGGGAAGGGAGCCACAGTTCCCAATGCTGCTGTGCAGCGTGAGGTGTCCCCCAGGGATGAGCACAGCATTTGGGGACAGCATGGACAAGCCGTGCCCCCTCGCCCCAGCAGCATGCTGTGCTGGCAGTGCTGTTGGCACGGACCGGGAGCGCTTGGAGGGATACAGTCCTACCCTCCCAGCTCCTCTGCCCCTTCCTGCTGCTGCCTCTTGGGCATCTCCTCTTACCTCTTCTGCTGCTGGTGTGACGGTGGGCTCTCTCTGCTCTGTGCCGGCTCCGCACTGTGTGCTCCAGCCTCCCCTTCTTTCTCTCCTCCTCTTCCTTTCTGTCTCCCTGTCTCTGTCTCTCCCTCTCCGTAGGCTAAAGTGGATAATGAGATCCTTAATTACAAAGACCTGGCAGCTCTTCCCAAGATTAAAGCCATCTATGAAGTGCAGCGTCCCGACCTCATTTCCTACGAGCCCTATCACAGATATACATCGGATGAGACGCTGGAGAGATATAGCTATGGGGAGGTACTGAGCCTCGATACGCCCGGTGCTGGGCTGTGCAGGGAGCTGGGCCCCAGTCTGGGGCAGTGGGGGAAATTGCATACGGGTTTGCTCGCTCCAGTGGGAATGCTGCAGGGAGGCAGGAGTCAGGGTAAGACCTCTCCTGGAGGCTCTCCGTCACTGGGAAGAGGGCTGGAAGGGAACCTGTGATGCTGCTGCTGTAGGGTAAGAAGGAAACCAGCGACCTTAGCTGATCGCCGCACCCTGCCCACGCTGTGCCACAAGCCCGACGTGCAGGGACAGACGGTGCAGCGGGGGAGGAGATGTCACCCTCAGGAGCGAGATTTCAGGGAGCTCACCCATCGCAGCCCACTGCATGAGAGGAGGGCAGGCAGCACGCGTGCATCCCTTCAGGCTGGAGGGACAGACGGCTGGCAGGACAGCCCAATGGCGCAGCCCAGAGCCTGGCCCTGGCAGCCAGTCGTCCTACACGCGAGGTTTCTGCTCCCCGTTAGCTGGAGTGGGGAGTAAGGCTGGCCCAGGCCACCCAGCCCTGGCATGGCATCTCTGGAGCACGGCAGGGCTGCCCCTGTCGGGTGGAGGTGGGAGGGGGCTCGGTCAGTGCGTTTGTGCAAGCGTGTGATGAGATGATGCCCAGGCAGCATGTGGCATGGGACTCCCCTGCCCTGCTCTTCCCCAGGGCAGGCTTGGGCTGGATGATTTCAGTAAGTCTGTGGAAGAAGAGGGTCTGAGCAGCTCACACAGAGATGGGGGAACCTGAGGTGGTCCTGGAAGAGGACTCTGTAATGGCCAGCAGTAATGTCTCTTACATCTCCAGTCCCAAGGCTTCTCACAAGCCTGCCTCCCTCCAGTTCACCCAGTGACAGTGCAGGCAGCATGGCCATGGCCCCGCAGCAGCCTTCCCCCCTTGCAGCTGCATGCGTTGAGGGGCTCCACTGAGGTCTCCGAGGAGGGGCGCAGGCTGCCGATTCGGGAGGTGCCATCCTCACGCCAGCCGCCCTCCCAGCCACGGGCGTCCTGCCATGGTTTCACTCTGGCTGTGCCCCTCGCTGCCTGGCAGCTGTGATGGGAGCTCTGTGGGACGAGCTGCTGTGGGACCTCGATCTCTCACTGCTCCCCTTAACTGTGTGCTGTCTCTCTCTCTCTTCCCCCCTTTGCCTCCTGCTGCCTCCAGTCCCTGGGGACCCTCTCCCCGTACTCACAGGTAATGCCCCCGGCGGGCAGCGAGGGGTCTGTCACCTGCTGCCACCGCAGGGTGTCCCTCTGCCCAGGGACCACTGGGGGTCTGCGGAATGTCCCCCTGCCCAGGTGCTGTTCCAGGGTGGGGGGAGATGGGGGAACCTCCAGGAGGGTCCTGTCCTTCAGGCCCCGGGGAGAGCAGTGTGGAGCCCTCCCTGGCAGAGCGGACCCGGAGTATGGCTTCTGCCCCGTGGAGGGGGACACTCGAAATTGGGAACAAGCTCAGGGGAAAGGGATGTTTCCAGGGAAAAGGGTGAAATCCTCTGGCTGGACACCATCACCTGGTCCCAAACCTCGGGCTTCGCTGCCTGCGCTTTGGTGGTGGGGAGGCAGAGCAGCCTGGGGACCCCCTCCAGCCACAGAGGACACGCATGCTGCCCAGCCTGTCACACCGCAGAGCATGCACCCTCCTGGGCGGCCACAAGCACAGGGACACTCAGCCACGGGACACCTCCCCACAGGGCTGGCAAGGCACTGACCTGCCTCATCCCTCATCCCACCAGCTCTAACTCTGCTTCTCTGCACACCTTTCCCGGTCCCCAGGACATCTACGAGAGCTTTGACACCCGGCAGAGGCGAGCTTCCAGCCCTGGCTACATCGACTCCCCCACCTACAGCCGCCAGGGCATGTCCCCCACCATCCCGAGGTCCCCCCACCATTTCTACCGCTCAGGTGAGGATTTCAGCTGCAACCCCAGACTGGGCTAAGAGCAGACTCCCAGGTGGAATGGGGATCACCAAACTGTCCCCTGCTTCTCGCAGGGGACCTCAGTGGTCCCTCCTCTGGCAAGCAGGCAGGAGGCCTGGAGGGTCTGTGGGGGGCTGACAGCAGCAGGAGCTGTGGGGCAGTGACCAACTCTGCTGTGCACATCCTCCAGTTCCCTGACTCTCATCTCACGAGCAGCGAGGAGAGGCCAACGTGGGCTTTGTCCTGGCTCAGACCTGAGCTGGGGCTCATGAAGGATGGGGTGGGGAGGGAGGTGACCCCCAGGTCCAGTGAAGACCCCTTAGTTGGCTTGGTAGCTCTGGGAGGGATGTGCACAAGAGTGCTTGTGCCCAGCCAGTGCTGCACGGGGGCATCCTTACACACCCACACACGTGTGTGCACACCCTGGAGCGTGTTGGGGGGGAAGCAGAGTGTATCTGTGCCGTGTTTCCTGTCCTTCGGAGCCGGGAAGGAACAACTGGGATAATCCGAGGTCAGTAAGTCCGGAGGTCCCGCATTCCCTGAGCTATCCCTGCGCTGCACTGCCAAGGGCCCGTCACTGTTTGCCTCTGCAGCACGCTCAGCTTTCCTCTCGTGGCAGCGGGGCAGCCTGCTGCCCTCTAACAGCACCCGCACACGGGGATTCCTCTGCATCTCACCTTCCTCAGGAGATGCGGGAAACCTCCCCCTGCTCCATCACGCCCCATCCTGGACCACGGACTGGTGCACGTCCCCCTCACCCCCACCACGTGGGTCTCCACCTGCTCTTCTAACACCGCTGCATTTAACACCCGTTTTCTTCTGCCTCTTGTTCTCTCTCTCGGTCACTTATGGCTGCTTCTGCTCGGCACCGCGTAGGCACCGAGAGCGGGCGCAGCTCCCCCTACTATAGCCAGTTAGATGTGAGGTCCTCCACTCCAACCTCATACCAAGCACCCAAGCATTTCCACATCCCAGGTAGGCTCTGGAGCACCCCGGTCCCTGGGGAAGCGCCGTGTCTGTGGCATGCCCGCATGTGCCGTCCCCCCTGTGTCGCATGCGTAGCTCTGCCGCCTGCCTAGAGCCAGCTGGCAGCAGGATCTACCCCTGGTAAAGGCCATCCATAAACAGGACCTGCAGCTTGAACCCTCCTCCCTCCCCATCACCACCTGGACGTCCCAGAGCCGCCTGGAGTTTGCTTGATCCTTGCAACATCCCTCTTCTTCCTCTTCCCTGACCTTCCTCCACCCCCCCAACACGAAGATGAGTCCCCTGCAGAGAACCTGCCCCCTCCCATGCCTCCCCCCTCCCAGGATCACGAGCCGAAGCGTGTCTGCCGGAGGCCTTTCCGCACCCATCCGCTACAGATGACTATTTTATACTCCCCCTAGGGCCCGCTGCTCCCTCCCCCCAGAGTCTTCTGGGCTTGCCAGATGCCTGCTCCCCTTCTGCAGGGATTGCAGGGGGCCACCAGGTAAGGGCCACCACCCACTCCCAGCCACACAGAGCCCACGGGGATGGGGACGGAGTGGGCAGAAGGGGAGAGTGGGGAGGGAAGCAGGCAGAGCTGCCCATCCATCCTTCAGCACGTGCAGTGGTGCCAGAGCCCAGACCACCCTGCTCAGCTGTAGGCATCTCCCACTGCCCTTGTCCTTCTCCAAAGCCTGGAACCTTCCACAGTGTGTAGCTGATGCCCTGGGACAGCACCGTGAGGACACCCAGAGGCTCCCCACCATGGTCCCTTGCTCCCATCCCCTCCCTGCCAGGGTTTGGCCCCACCGCCTGCCCTGCCTTGCCCTCCTGCTGACAGTCGGTGGTTTATGGATGGCCCCCTCCCTGCTCCGCCAGCTCCGCTGCCTGGCCCCTGTGCGGGGGCTGTAGCTCTCAGCACCGGGCTCCAGCTCGCTTTCCCTCCCAGCTCGCTCTTTTCTCTCTCCGCTGCGGAAAGAGGCTTTGGCTGATGTTGTTTCACCCCAGGTAGATTGCAGGTGGTTCTGCCAGGCGCTGGCATCCTGAGAGCCTGCACCAGCGCAAGCCGTGGTGCGTTGCTGCCGGCTGGCAGGGGTGGCTGGTGGTTCCTGGCTGTGCCGGCCACCCCGCGGTGCATGCTGACGCTGGGGCGCTCACTGCATGTCCTCCGCGCGCACCGCTGCCGAGGGCAGCGCCCGGACCACGCTCCTGCTGCCCGTCCCGGAGCCGTGGCTTGGTGCTGCGCTCCCATGGGACGTGTGGACCCAGAGGCGGTTGTGTGACGGAAACGTGTGGGGACAGCATCTCCTGCAGGACCTCTGTCCTGGCCGCTCTCAGCACACCCACGCTGACCTCCCCTTCCTCCCTTCTTTCCTTCTTTCTTCCCTTTCTTTCTTTCTTCTGCCACCAGCTGCTGGTGAGAGTAACATCTACCGGAAACCCCCCATCTATAAGCGACACGGTAGGGTCTGCCCGCCGCACACCGGGCTCTGCTGTGTGGGGGGAGCGGGGCAGGGTACCAGTGCGGGGCTTGGGCTGTGTGAGTTGTGTTTAGGGGCAGGGTGGGAGGAGGGAGCAGGTGGCAAGGGGAGATGCTGGGGTGCTGGGCTTTGGTGATGCTCCTGCTTCCCCTCCAGGCAGCAGAGTGCAGGGTTCAGTGGGAGAAAAATGCAGCTTCGGACCACATCCCTGGTGTGAGGGATGGAGGTGAAGGCTGTCAGCGGCGCCGGGGACAGAGATAGCTGTGGGAGGGGGAGCGAGGCCATAGAGGTGTGGCAGAGGGGACAAGGGTGGCTGTTGTTTGCTGATGCTAGGAGGCAGAGCAGCCTCAGAAAGGGATGAAAAATGTGATTTGCAGTTTCGTGTGGAGCCCTGGAACCAAATCACAGCTCATCCTGGGAGGATGCTCCAGGGTGAAACAGACCTGGGGGGTGCTGGGGTGGGGAGGCACAGGGGTGTTTGGTGCCTCCCAGCGGGGCTGGCTTGCACTGTCCCTGCTTGCTTCTGTGTGTAGAGGGACAGCAGCTTCTGCTGAGCAGTAACTGTGTCTCCTCTCTCTCCCTGGGCTCTCCTTTCCCACCGCCCCGCTGCTGGCTGCACCCACTGCTGTAAGTAGCTGCTGTTGGCAGGGTCCCCTGCGCCCGCCTGGGGTGCTGGGATGGCTCTGCCACACAGCCTGCCCTTGGTCTCCTGGCCTCTGGGGGAAGGAACCCTTGGGTTTCTCACGTGTGCTGCCGAGGCTCAGTCCCCAGCCCGTGCAGAGCTCTGTGTGTGGCCGTGCCAGAGCCGGAGCTGCCGGGGTCACCCCTCTGCTCCCCCCGCTGCAAAGCCCACTGCCGCCTTCCCCTGGCTGTAACGTCTGAGAGCCCTTCCCCTGCCAGAACGGAGCCTTCCTGCGTCCCCTCCCGCCTGTGCAGTCGTAGCCCCTGGGTGATGGGACAGCCTGGGGCACGGGGAGATTAGTGGCACTGGGGCTGGGGCGCCGTGCAGGAGCCAGAGCTCATCGTGGTCCTCCGGGCTCTGAACCGTTCAGGTCCCTTCCCAACGGCCCCTCTGCCTGTCACTGTCCCCACTGTCTGCCTCTGCACCCTTGCCTCCAGGAGGTGTCAGCAGTTTGAAAATGGATTATTCCCAGCTCTGCTCTGTGCTGTCCCGGACATAAATTGCTGGGGGCCACTGGGGAGAGGGGAGGGAAGAGGATTCGCCTTCGTCCTGGGGTGGATCTTTGCAAGTCCTGCTGGTGGGAGGCAGGGTCCTTGTTACAGCTCTGCCTCATCCTTTCGCAGACAACCTCCCTGCAGCCACGAAAAGCAAAACCAGCGAAGACATCGCACAGTCATCCAAGTACAGCCCTGCCTACTCCCCGGACCCGTACTACCACTCCGAGTCGGAGTACTGGTCCTTCCAAGGCTCCCCCAAAGGTAACAGCCGCGCAATAGGCTGGGGGAAACCCATTCCTGCCCCCAAACCCGGCCATTCCCTGGGAGGGAATCCCCCCTGAGTTGGGTCTGGACCCAAAGTTGGGGTTGGGCCGAGATACCTGCCAAAGCGACCCCAAAATCCTAGCAGTCCTTGGGACTCAGCTGTTCCCATGCAGCTGGGGAGTGTCTCCTCTCGACCTGCCTCCACCTTCATCCCCATCTGACCCCTCCACGTGTCTCCTTGCAGCCCCCCGGGCCCGGAGGTTCTCGTCGGGAGGTGAGGAGGACGGGTACGACCGGGGCATGCACAAGGTGAGTGATCTCCCTGCCTTCCTGGCAGGGGACAGCCGGGAGCAAGCTGCCTCCATGGTGGTTGGCTTTGGGGAGGAGGCTCAGCCCAGCTGCGCCACCCAAGAAGGGGCCACCACCATCCCTGTTGCCCTCTGCTGTCTCTTCCCCCTTGGCCACCCGCAACACGGGGCCTGAAGGAGAGGGAGCGCACCCCACCCCGGCACCTTGTTCTTGGGGTTAAGGGAGCAGACAGGAGATGCCGAGTCCATGCCAGGAGGTGCCGTGCCATCGTTACCACGATGTGCCAGCGGTCAGGGAGGGCTGGGCAGGGAAAGGTGGGACGTGAAGTGGCTTTCCCTCCCTGCCCAGATCCAGAGTGGCATCGGCAGGCTGATCCTGAGGGAAGAGATGAAGGCTCGGTCCAACTCCTACACAGACCCCTGGACGCCCCCGCGCAGCTCGGCCAGCAGCAGAGAAGCCCTGCACACGGCTGGCTACGAGGGCTCCCTCAACGGCTGTAAGGACAACCCTGTCCGTCTGTCAGTGGCCCCAGCCCCTGTCGGGAGTTTGCAGGGGGTGGAGAGGGAAGAACAAGGGGACTGGGAAGGGGTGGTGGGAGAAATGCTGGGCACCGCAGTTGGGCTTGGGAGGCTCTTTTCCTCTCTGGAGGACTCTATCTGTTCCCTGTGCCCTGGCTGGGATGGGGCATCGCCCGGTGGGTGTTCGTAGTCTGTCTGGGCAGCCTGGTGAAGTGCCTCACCAGGTGGTCGAAGGGTCCCTTGGAAATCTCACAGCACAGCTGCACTGGTTTAGGCTCACTGCCTGTGTACCTCCTCATTAACAGCACATCTGGGATCTCTTGGCACCCCAGACCTGCTGGCTGTCCCCAGGGTTGCCGTTCTTGCTTGCAGTGCTGCCACTATGCAGCACCCAGGGCACCTGGCCCCCCTCCCCTCGGGGCTGCAGGGGGTCCCGGGAGCGTTGGGGAGGCTGGCAGCACAGACACCCCTGCCCGCCTCGTGCTCTCCTCCCTCATGGCACGTCTGCCCTCACGGAGCTGGGGCTATTCGGGGATGCTCAGGGATCCCCTCAGCCCCGCTGGGCTCCCGGGACCCCCGAGGAGGACCCGTGGGGCTGGCAGACGGGCACCTCTGCGTGGCGTGGGGCACTCAGTCCTCCCTGACACCCAGTTTTGCTCTCCTTGCAGCTCCCCGGACACACTACCTGGCTGACAGCGGTGAGTGTGTGAGCCCACAGCCTGAGCCCCCGTGGCTGTGAGGTCCAGAGCCTGAGCTGGAGGAGATGCTGGGACCGGGGGGGCAATGAAGGGAAGAGAAGAAGGAGCCCTTGAAAGGCTGGGCCAGGGTGGAGCTGAACCGGGGCAGAGCTGGTGGCAGTGCCAGGAGAGGACGGGTCAGAGAAACTGAGAGGAGATTGTGTTGAGCTGAAGGGTGAGGCAGGAGAGCTGCTGTGGGAAAGGGATTCTGGGGAGAGGGATTTCAGCACAGGAAGAAGCCAGGCTGGAAATGGGTTGAAGCTGGAAAGAGACAGAGCTGGGTGAATTTGGAGCTGGGCAGGGATGTGGGAGCACAGGGGTAGGTTAGCCCAGGGGTGCTCTCCTGGAGTGTGGGGCTCACCTCTGCCTTTTCCCTTATGCACCTTGGTGGCTTGTTTGCAGATCCCCTCATTTCCAAGTCGGCGTCCCTCCCTGCCTACAGGAGGAACGGGCTGCACAGGGTAAGTGCCTCCTGCCTGTGCTCTGCCGCTGCCAGGCGTCTCTGCACCCTTCATCGTTCTCCTCAGACTCCTCAAAGCCCCCTTTCAGGACCAGGGTGTCCCGCTCCCCCCTTCTCTGCATCCCTGCTGTCGCTGCTGGTCTGTGCCAATCCAAAATGACCCTTATTGGGGACCAAAGTGCCTTGTCCAGGCACTGCAGGACAGAGGTGCCTGAACACCCTGCCAGGCACATTTCAGAGGGACTCTGGTGTTGCTTCCCAGGATTAGAGCTTTGCTTTGTACCCTGGGGCAGCGACAGTTGGGGATCGGGAGATCTGGTACTGCCTCCGTGTGACCTGGGCTTGTCACTTCACCGCCTCGTGCCTCGGTTTCCCCACTGCCGTGTGTGGGAGTAGGTCCTTCTTTGGGGTGGGTGGGTCCCTTCCCTGCTGGGGCCATGGGAGGTGCTGTGCTGCGTGTCTGGAGGGTGTCCCCTCTCACTCCTCTCTCCCTGTGTCCCACCTGCAGCCTCCCAGTGCCGAGCTTTTCCACTACGACAGCACGAACGCAGTCAACTGGGGGATGCGAGGTAAGGCGCTGCGGGGCTGGGAAGCAGCGTGGGCAGGGGACCCTGTAGGCATGGAGCCAGATGCCGTGGGGCTGCCTACCCCACCACAGGCAGCTCTGGATCACAGAATCACAGAATCTTCAGAGTTGGAAGGGACCTCTAGAGATCATCTAGTCCAACTCCCCTGCTAAAGCAGGATTGCCCAGAACACATTACTCAGAACTGCATCCAGGCAGGTCTTGAAAATCTCCAGAGAAGGGGACTCCACACCCTCCCTGGGCAGCCTGTTCCAGTGCTCTGTCACCCTCACTGTAAAGAAGTTTTTCCGTGTATTTGAACAGAACTTCCTATGTTCCAACTTGTGCCCATTGCCCCTTGTCCTGTCACTGGGAACCAATGAAAAGAGTCTGGCGACATCCTCCTTCAGCCCCCCTTTAGATACTTGTATGCCATAATAAGGTCTCCCCTCAGCCTTCTCTTCTCCAGGCTAAAGAGTCCCAGCTCTCTCAGCCTTTCCTCATAAGGGAGGTGCTCCAGTCCCTCCATCATCTTAGTTGCCCTACGCTGGACCCGCTCCAGCAGTTCCCTGTCCCTCTTGAACTGGGGAGCCCAAAACTGGATGCAGTATTCCAGTTGTGGCCTCACCAGTGCAGAGTAGAGGGGGATAACGAGGTTCAGGCTGGAGGGAGAAGAGGGGAGAGAGGTGGGGGTCCCTGCAGCCCCGGGGGAGGATCCTGGCAGTGGAGGGGTCAGCGTGACTCATGTCTTTCCTGTCTTTTCTCTCTCTCTACAGAGTACAAGGTAAGATGCTCCCGCTCCAAGGAGCAGCTGCAGCTGGAGCTGCGAGTACCACCCAGAGGGAGTCCCAGAGACATGTCTGTGTGTCCCCAGGCCCTTCAGGAGGAAGCTTAGTCCTATGCCCACAATATCCTACCTTCATCCCCCAGCTGACAGCCCTGTCCCAGGACTGTGGGGCTCGGACCAGAGTCCTTCCCCTCCTGCCAGGGTCTCAAGCACTTGGCCAAGCACAGTTGTCTCCTGGGTGAGGAACAGAGAAGGGTGATTGTGCGTGTGGTTCCCTACTCACGCTTGTCCCTGGGTCACTCCTGGTTTCGCAGAGTGAGCAGGCTATTCCAGAGCCACTGAGGTGACTTAAGGTGGATTAGCGTCACCCTGAGAGCAAGTACCCCCTCTGTCTTGTCCCATCCAAGCGCTGGAGGCAGCTGTGCCTCCCAAAACCTGCTAAACATGGCGGGGGAAGACTTTGTCCTGGTCGCCCCCAAGGTCTCATTGCCATGTGTGCCCTAACTGTCCTTTTCTGGCTCTGGAGCTACCCCATGGTCTTCCTGTCCTCGTGCAGATATACCCCTATGAGCTGCTCCTGGTGAAGACAAGGGGGAGGAACCAGCTGCCCAAAGATGTGGACAGGACTCGGTTAGAGGTGAGGAGAGCCTTTTCCACCAGGGACAATCTCCTCGGGGCTCAGAGGGACTCGGTCCCATGGGTTGTCCCTTTAGCTCTGGCAGGCAGTGTGGGGCTGCGAGGGGCTCATGGACGTGTGAGGAGCATCTTCACAGCTCCCCAGGAGCATGCATGTGCCACCACATTGTCACGGTGGTCCTGCTGCTGTGCTGGCCGGGCAGAGCTGTTTCCCGTGCCCAAGGCATGAGGCATCTGGGTGCTCCCACTCTGCCTAGTGAGCGTTGATGGGGGTTGCAGCACCCCATCACACCCAGCTGGGCAGGGGATGCCGCCGGCCCCCCTCGCATGCCCTCCCCAACCACACAGCCCACGTGGTGGCCATTGGCCCCAGGTGGTGGCCACGGTCCCCAGCCCTGGCCCAGCATCCCCTCTCTCCCCAGCGCCACCTCTCCCAGGAGGAGTTCTACCAGATCTTCGGTATGACCATCGCCGAGTTCGACCGCCTGGCCCTGTGGAAGAGGAACGAGCTGAAGAAGCAGGCCCGGCTCTTTTAAATGCAGTGCACTATAAATATATACATACCTATAAATATATACATAGAAAGATCTCTATATTGCAGCTCTGTATGATTCTCGGTGCTGTATGTGGCAGAGGCGCCCTCTGCACCCCTGAGAGTGAATTGGAGTCTCGCAGATCATTTTATGCTCTTTGTTTTCTTTTCTTTTCCAACACTGTTTCTGTGTGCACCCTTGGCTTCTCCCAGGGGCTAAAGCCACGTGGGTCCCAAAGCAACTTGGCGTCTGTCACTGCTGCCCCAGAGGGGAGGATTTTCCTGGAGCAGCCACAGCGCGCAGGGCTGGGGGGGAATGGGGCTCTGGGCTGGGATGGCAGCATCCTATCTCCCTCTGCTCAACTGGTCCATGTGTTTACTTACGGGATGGAAAATGTCCTGGGTACATTTGTAGGAAAAAGAGATCGCACCATGGGCTCCTTATTGCCCTCCCAGCCTTTAACCTGGCCGTGCACTGGGGACACTTTCAGCTTCACCCTCAGGGTCAGAAATACAGAGCTTGGGGCAGGGGACAAGCGGTGGGGACCCCGTGGGGAGCAGGGTGCAGCCCCATGGGTCGAGGTGCCAGCCTGAGCCCTGATACAGCCTGAGCTGGTGGCTTTCCCTGCAAACCTGGTCTTGCTACAGAGGGAGCTTGGGAGGCTACTCCTCCCAAAGTGCCGGAATGGTGGCTTTCCAGGCTGTCCCAAAACCAAGCCCTTCTTAAATGAAAACAGCCAAAGCCACCTCCTCCCTTGGGCAGTTTCTTGCTGCACTTCAGGTTTGTCCAGGGCCAGGAAGCCTCAAGAGGGGACAAGTTCTGATGCCACCCAGTCCTGGGCCACCACGCATCAGGCCCTGCAGGGGTGGTGTGAGCACCTGGGGGTCTCGCCACCCCACCACCCATGTGAGCAGCGGTGGGAGCAGTCCAGCCGGGAGCTGGGGACAAGGCTGGGGCAGGGGATGCCAGTCCCACTAACTGCTGGCCCTTTTTGTGGGGGTTTTCCTGAGTTACCCCATTGCTGATGTCTGTCCCAGATGAATCCCTCTGCAACCTCCAGGAATTAAAGCCATTACTGGGAACATTCAGCATTCACTCCACTGCAGACTATTGGGATTTTTTTTTTTTTGCTTTTGCATATTGCGTTTTTTTAAACTAATAGGGTTATTTCCACACAAACATGTTTCCTGGTCTCATCGGTGGTGCTATGGTTTCCTATTTGCTTGTTTGGAACAATTTTCAGGCACACCGCAGGACGGAGCAGTCCCAAACAGGCCAGCAAGCCACGGGGCACCTCTGCAAGGGCTGGGTCAGCAGGGTTCCTCTGAGGGGACAGCGAAGGTCTCACCTTCACTGTGCCACAGGCCAGCTCTGCTTCTGCCTGGTCTGGGGGTCTTTGAAACCCTCCTGTCCTGGTGTCTCCCATCAGGTGGATCGAATGCGCTCCCTGCCATCAGCACCACCACCATTGGGTGCCGAGTCCGCCCAGCTTGTTGCCCAAAAAAGCCATCAAGGGGTTCCTTTCTGACGCAGGAGAGACTTACAGGGCCCCTTGCAGGGGTCTGCCAGGGTGCTCGGGGCAGGAGGTCTCCCATCAGCAGCAGCCCCCAGCTCCGGGTGCTTTACGCTGGTGTGGAAGGAGCTGGGGCCTGCAGTGGAGATGGCGATATTGCACTGGTAATTGCTGCCGTCTGCTTTAGTGCGGCAGTAAATAAACCAATTGTGTTTATAATAATTTCACCCATATAAACTACAGCTCCATAAATCAAGCTCAACCATTTGTGGCTATAAAAAAATTCCATCTCCAGCAGCAGTTTCAGTGATAAAGCCTGGAGGATATTATTATTAATAATAATAACACAACAGAGGGAGTCTTTTCATTTTCAAAGCATTTTATGGACAGTAACTAACTGTTCCCCACAACTACCTGCATGGCAAAGATGGGGAAACTGAGGCAGGGCTCATTGCTATCTCTCAGAGCCAAGGAAGCCTCTCCAGCCCAGGCCGGTCGGGGGCAGCAGACACCCCATGGGACCCTTGTGGGTTCCTGTCACCCTGGGGTGCGCAGCGAGCACCCATCGCGCCTGCCCTGGAAGTCACCACTGCCTGAGCCCACACTCTCCTTTGGCTACTTTGCAAGTCCCAACCACAAAGCAGGCGGAGCCCAGCGGGTGGCGGCGTTAGTGCCTCTGGCCACCTGTGGCCTGACCACAGCCCTGGAGGCGACCTGGTGTTACGAGAGGAAATGGGGATCGATCCAGAAGGGAGGGACCAGCAAACACGGGCCAGGCAGGGAGCAGCATCTTGGCAGGAGCTGCCTGGGGAGAGCGGGGCAGAGCTGGCTCCCGCTGGGCACGGGGCGGTGTGAGGGGGGCTACTGCCTCCGAATGTCCTGGGCTAAGAGTGCCCCAAATGGGGAAGCCCTGGAGGCCAGCTGCTAATGCATGTCTAGTGTTTCCATTACTGCTTTGCCAAGTGATAATTGGGTACGTGTGAAACCGAATCACATTTCTGTCGCAGCCTGCTGTCCCCAGAAGAGGGCTCAGCTGCAGTCTGGAGGCCATGAGGAATTGTCCTGAGGGTATCAGGAGTCACGGTCCCTGCTGCCACACGCTCTCCATGGGCAGGACGCTCCTTGCACACTCCACAAGTCTCCCAAGCCCCGGTCTCCCCTGAGGTCCTTCCTGGGGAGGGACAGTGATGGGTGGCATGAGCACCATGGCCAGGCAGAGGCTGGGCACATGAGGGGACAGCAGGAGGGAGCAGATAGGAAGGGGTTGGGGAGTAGGGGTGAGCGGGGAGGTGTAGGGTCACTGTCCTTGCTCAGTGCCGGGTCGGGGCGGGGGGCTTGGCTCTGGATCTTTGCCCAAACTGAAGTTGCCCAAACCAGCAACCCCCATGGGTAGGTGGAGGTGGCTTGCTCTGGACCCCCACCCTCCATGGGGGGATCTCCGGGTGCTGCCGCTGCTGAGGATGCTGGATGCCCTGCATGGAGCAGCACCTGGGGGACACGCATGCCCGGTGTAGGGCAGCACCGGGGGCAGGGGGAGATGCATGCCCGGTGTGGGGTATCACCTGGGGGACAACACACCCGGTGTAGGGCAGCACCGGGAGCAGGGGGAGATGCATGCCCGGTGTGGGGTATCACCTGGGGGAGATGCACCAGGAGCAGGGTGGGGTGAGGAACCCCGGGACACCCCTCCAGGAGGTC
This sequence comes from Larus michahellis, assembly GCF_964199755.1. Lineage (NCBI taxonomy): Eukaryota > Metazoa > Chordata > Aves > Charadriiformes > Laridae > Larus > Larus michahellis. Next base: position 10,162,709 of record NC_133906.1, on the reverse strand, counting down.
TCTCGGTGCCGTGCCGTGCCGTGCCGGTGCTCGGCGCTGCCGTGCACCGAGGGAGGGGCGGACGAAGCGATTGGCCGTTCCGAAGCCGAAACCCGGCCCCGCTGGGCGGCTTCTACCGCTGGCATTCGCCCACCCGCGCCTCCCGGGGCGGCCGGTGTTGCCCGCGGCTCCGGGACCATGGACCGTCTCAGCGGTAAGGGGACGGGACGGGGACCGAGACCGGGACCGGCATCCCCTCTCCCCGCCGTGCCGACTCGGCACGGCGGGGAGAGGGGATGCCGGTCCCGGTCCCGGAGGGCTGGGGGGTCTCGCATCCCTTCCTAACCAAGCGGGTGTAGCTCACCGGATTGATGTGGGACCCTGCCCACCGGGTGCCTTTGCCCCCCTCCAGCAGCCCTGCGGCAGGGCCAGTTAGGGAGAAACTGGTACCAGTTCCCCTTTGCTGGTCAGACGGGTGAGAAGGCAGCAAGCCTGTGGGGGTGGAAGCACTTGTTAGGGGAAATTATGGTTGTAGAAGGGGAGGTGGCTGGTGTTTCTAGCTGGAGCTGATGGGATCCAAAGAGATTCCCTAGCTGGGGAAGATGCCGGTGGTCTCGTAAAGCCATGGAGGGCCTGATCCCCACCCTGCTGGGAAGCTGCTGCGTTCCCACATGTGTGCGATTCCCGCCTGCAGCTTGTGGCATGGGGCTCACGTAGCTGTTAGGCTTTGATCTGGGATATGAATAAACCTGCCGGGGCTTTGGGCCAACTTTGCAGAGAAGGTCCTGGCTTTCCGCTGGGGTTGGCAGGTCCCTGGAGGGACCAGAGGGAGGTTTCAGGGGGATTGCTGCCTGCTGCTGCTGAATGGTGGCCTGGGGCTGCAGAGGAGGAGCAGGTGGTGACATGGCGTAGCACAAAGGTCCTGGCCTTTGACTGGTCCTCGAAGGTGCTACAGAGGCACCAGCCAAAAACGATAACGGGGGGCGAGGGGCACCACTCTGGCTCTGAGGGCTGGGACCACGCTGGAGTCCCAAGGGCGGCTCAGGCAGTGCTGCGTCTGCAGCTCTGGGTCAGCACCAGAAAGACCCGAGGGTCAAGAGTTCCCCTTCCCGATGTAAAAGGATGGGGTGGCGTTTCCGCAGTGGAAACACGGTTGTGAGGAGTTTGACTCTCGGGCCGCCGCTCGTGGTGTCGGTGCTCGGCAAGCAGGGCCAGTGCCCAGCAGCCTGGGAGGGGACAGGGATGGTGACAGGGACAGCCTTCCCCTGTGGCTGTGGCTCGCCCTGCCTGCCAGCCAGCCAGAGCAGCTTTTCGAGCTCTGAAGAAGGATGCTGTTGAGGGAGGGGAGTGTTATCAAATGACACATGATGCCAGAGCTGTCCTTCAAGGTCCCAGAGGACCCCACCCATGGGGAGAGCAGAGGGTCTCGGCTTACCCATTCTCTTGCTGCGTGAGCTGGTGGGAGGCCACTCTGTTTGCATCCCAGCCCACCCCAAAAATCAAACTTGGGACCTCACCGCAGGGGATGCCCAGCACACTGTGGAAACCATCATGGAGCATTGTGGAGACAGACCCGGGCATGGTGCAGCCCCTCTGCAGGCTGGCCCTGAGGGGGGAGAGCTGCTCTTTAATCCCCCTCGTTGGCGCCTTCTATGGTAGCGATGGCAGTGCCTGCTTTGCTTTGAGTGCTTGTAATGAATTGCTGTTGGCACCTCCTGGATGGCTCTTTATGTAAACCTCCTCCAGACCCTCCCGCTCATCGCCCAGAGCCACTGGATCCCTCTGGGGGCTGCGGCTCATGGGGGGAAGGTGTGGGGGTCTCGCCAGACTCCCTTCCCTAGTGCAAGGGGAGCTAGGTCTGGTGGTGGGCAGGAGCTCTGTGCCCTGTTCCCAGCCTAGGCCTGCTCTCTGGCAGAGCCACTCTTCACCTGGAGCTCCGCTCAGCCCCTGTGTATATCCTGACTTGCTCTTACTTTATGATCCACCAGCTTCTTTATAGCTTTCCATGCTGTAGCTGAGCCTGCTGCCTGCCCCGGCAGGCTGGGCAGCACCCAGTGTGGGGCTCAGCTCTCCCACCAGCAGCTCGCCCAGGGAATCGGTGCTGTGGGCTGTCTGTGGAGTTATTTCAGGTTGTGCTGATGGAGAAGTGCATGATTTGGAAGGTGCTCTGTGCTACAAGCCTTTGCTCTAGCTTCTCCTCATTAGTGACTCTCCCCTGACCTTTCGTGCCACCAGAATTTAGGTCCTGCACCAAAGTTATCCGGGGTCTAAATCCAGCAAAGCCGGCAGAGATGTGTCAGGGATAAACTTGGCTCCAGCTCGCCCGCAGGAATGGAAAGGCTGTAGGGTTGGTGGGAGGGAGCCGGGATCATTCCCGACCTGCCGCCTGCAAGCTGGCGGCAGGAATCCCTCCCGCCCCGCGCACGTAGCCCGGTGGAAGGGGGTGCGGAGTGGGTGCGAAACACAGATCGGGCCAGCTGTTAGCGCGCCAGGCAAGTGCCGAGCTCTCCCCCGCATTGCAGCCATTCCTTCCGCTGGAAACTCAGCTGCCCGGGGCCACCGCCTGTTTCTAGCCGGGCAGCGTGCGGGGAAGGGGGCTGAGCACCCACGGGCTGCCCCGGCACCACCGTGCTGGGCAAAGAGGGGTGGGAGGACAGCCCCAGGGATGGTGGCGCCGAGCGGAGCGGGGAAGCGCTGGAGTTCTTTGCCCCTTTGTATCTTCCAATATCCTTCTATGTGCAACACTGCCCTTAGCCGGGGGAAAGGGGTCTCGCTGTGGGTACTGGATCCCCGCTGGGGGTCTCAGACCTGCCATCACAAGTTCCTGCTGCGGCAGAGGCTTCTGGAGAGGAGTGGGCTGGTGCCCTTACTGACTGCTGAGGGGGTAGCGTTCTCCAGCCGGGGACCCTGCAGACTGTCCTATCTGCCCGGGCTGTCTGGAAAACCTGCCTCTTTTCCACGCTTGCTCTTGACCTGGAAATGCTGTTTTCCGGTGCAAATGTGCTGCGCTGCGAGGCTGACGTGCCCTTTGCTATGGAGCAGCACTGAGCCACGATGGGCCTGAAATCCTCTCGCCTGCAGCTGGCGGGTGGTGCTTATCCCAGCCCAGGAAAAGTTTGTTTAAGATTTTGAAGAAGTTGTCTCATCCCAAACAGTGGGAAGGCTCTTCAGAGGAGGACAGGGAGCGAAAACTGGGCTTGACCCAAGATTCGCCTGTTGTTCAGTAGCCAAATAACTTGCTGGGGACAGGAGATAATGATTTAGCAGAGTGGAGGCTTGAAGTGGTTTCTGGCATCCCAGACCAATGTCCTAAGCCCTTAACCCTTCCCTACACCAGCTACTCTCTAGTCTGGCACAGCTAAAGCTCTCTCCTAAGGAACACACATCTCCTGCATATAAGGAACCTTCTTCCAGTGAAAATTAATGGCACAGCTGTCAGTTCTGCAAAATATCTACTAAATATCACTCTTCTAGGGCAGCAGCAGGACACTTTGGTTGGAAACCTCCCAAGGAGCTCTGCATTGTCTCTGCCAGCCCTGTCCTGCTGCCGTGCAAACGAGGGGCTGGCACCCGCTGCCAGGGCACCCGGGGATGAATAGAGCAGGTCCTGCCACCCGCGGGGAGGGCACCCATGCGGCCACCAACAGCCTGCCTTTCATCACCCTGCGGCGCTGAAAGCGGCGGCATTTGGGGAGCTCAGGTCCCTCCGCAGACGCCGCCGCGCTGATGATCTGCAGCCTCCGCAGTGGGGAAGGATGAAAATAACTCCTTTGGCCCTCCCTTCCCCAGGGCCCCCCCACGGCACGGCTGCTGCAGCCCCTTTTTGCTCCTGATACGCTTCCCATCTCATCAAAGGCAGGCTTTTTGGCAGGCAGGGGAAAACACTGACATTTCGTAACAGTTTGGAACGAAAACAGATCTTTGCTGCAAGGGATTTCCATGCTCAAAATACTTTTTTTTTTTTTTTTTTTTTTTGAAGTGGGTTTCATGTGTATGTGATCCTGGAAGTGATAGGAGGGAGCTCTGGGAGCTGCTGGTATGCTCTGATCGCTGGCAATTAGCAGGAGATGTGCAAGGAGCAGCTTGAAGAACGGCTTTGGTTTTCCTCTAGGCTTTTTTTTTTTTTTAACATTAAACCCACTCAACTTGGTGATGGGGGAACAGCACCTTTTTGGCTCTTGTCCAGTGGGTTCAGCCTCCCGTTTCTGTGTCGCCCCAGTGTCGTCTTGCACTTTGGGAAACCAAGGTTGGGAAGGACGGAGCCAGGAATAGAAGTTAGGTAGCAACAGGTTTGATAGCTGACTTTTGTGTCCTGGATTAAAAGCAGATATGGTGAACCAGTCCCGGCACCGACGGAGCCATCGGCAATAACCAGGGCAGTCGCACCTTCCCCAGTGCTCAGGCTTGTCAGCTTCCCAGCGGGACAAACTGGCTTTCCTGCCCCTCCGCCCCCGCGCCGCAGGGGTTAAGCGGGTAGGAAATGCTGTCGGCCGGTGGCCTTGCTGCTGCACCTGATGCTCCCGGCGGAGCCGGGCAAGGGAAGGAAACGGAAGGGCTGTTCTCAGCTGAGAAAATACGCTTATCCTGCCCTCCAAGGGTCCTCTGGGGCAGCAGGGCCCCCTCCAAGACAGAGACCCTCTGCCATGCCCTGACCGCCCTGGGAACGTCGCTCTCCCTCAGGGACAGGCCTGGGGTGGACACTGAGTCCTGGGCAGCGGGGACTTGTCCCCAGTGCCCTGGGGCTCCTGGGCTTGGCTGGGGCTGGGGCAGGGATGCCCCCGGGCGCCTGCTAACACAGGAGGCTGGGGGCTGGGGGCTTGTCTCCCTCCCCCTGACCCTGTGGGGGTATTTTCCCCACAGGGGGTCTGTGGTTTCTCCTCCCACCTCCTCTGAAAAGAGGGGTCTGCGCTGTGCAACATGGGTGAAGGCATTTGGGAAAGTGGAGCTGGCTGGCAGATAATCCACCAACTCCTTCCTGTAAATCTCATGCCCTCCCTGCCTGCACCCTGCTAGGTGAGGGTCCCATACCCTCCTCTGCTTCTGAGGGTCCGTGCACAACCACCTCGTGTGATTCTTCCTACTACAAACGAATCAGCCCTTCCAGCCTCCCTGTGTCTCACTCCTGTGGGTCGGGTATTGCATCTGAGATGTTTTTGATCTGGGCTTCGGGGAATGGGGATGTATGGGACACGGAGAGCAGCCTTTTGGGATGCAGAGAGCTTTCCACTCCCATCAGTGGGGCTGGGGTGTCCATTTGGGAGATTTGGGCGCTGGAGGACCCGCCTGGCCCTGGGTGGTAACGTAGCCGTGCTTGCCTGGGCACAGGGGTGCTGAGTCGGCGGGTTTCCCATCCCCATCCCTGCAATTAGCTGTAATTCCTGCTCTCCTGGAGGCTGAGGTTCAGGCGAGACGAAGGGCTACAGAGGTGAGAGCTTCAGGTCGCCCAGCTCCAAGCAAGCTGCAGGCAGGAAGGTGCGACCCATGGAGGATTCCCGGTGCTCTGCCCATCGCAGGGGTAGGCAAATGGCTGTGGCACCGGTCCCGGAGCCTCTCCCGGTGTCGGGAGCGAGTCCAGGCCAACCTGCCGCTCCCTGCACTGGAGAGTTTGTTTGGAAAAGACCGACGCCAAAATTTTGGTTGGAGAAAAGACAGTTTATTCTGAGTTCTAACTAATCCTAACATCTCCCCTCTGCCTGAAGCTTGTTTTTTATACATTACTCAGCAGGTCTCGCCCCTGCCTGACTATTCCTTTAAAGGGCATCTCAAACCTCTCTTTTTTCATTTGTTATTTAAACGTGTTCTCCAGCCAGCAGCCTCTGAGCCCCGCTCCCAGGCTGCCCTGGCAGAGCATCCTGCCACGCGCCTGCCGAGGCTGGCGCCGAGTTTTGAAATGTCTCCTGGAAGCGCTGAATCTGGTCCACGCAGAGCTAATGGCGTTGATTGGGCTGAGCTGTGGCTGGAAACAACTTGTGCCTGGGGTTGGGAGCCCCCCTGGGGCGCAGGGGGCAGAGGGAGGCGGCTGCCCCGGGACACAAGCAGGGTCACTCAGCGATATCTCACCTGGGTGTTTTTATTTGCTCGACCTCTTGCTGTGCTCAGCAGTAAGAGCCAGAAACCTCCCCCTCCTCCTCTGGGTTGGGGGCAGCTGCCGCCTCTTCAGGTTAGAGGGGTAAAGTTTGCTTTTGGTGAGCTAAAGCAAACCACCACGGTCTTCTCCAGGAGGCAGAGAAAGGGCTGCGAAGCCATCAGTGAAGGGGGAACGGCCCCCAGCGCAGGACTCCTGCGGCAGCACGGGGCACTGGAGGGTCGTTATCTGCCTGGGTCACGTCACGGGAGATGTTTGTAGGTGATTTAATCAGCCTGTTAATTATTACCTGCACCGGCTCGTGAAGCTGCTGTGCTTTGATGCAAGCTGCTGCGAGGAAGGACGTACCCTGCAGCCCAATGTGAGCTGCCCTCGGGGTTTCTTCCAGCAGCGATGCCAGTTCAGAGAGCCTCGGCCCCTCCGATGCCCCGAGGTCCGTTGGGGGCTCCCTGGGGAGGTGACACCCCTCTGTGAGTCACTGCTCCATGAGCGGAGCCGGTGGGGTGAGGGTGCCGCAGCCCTGGGCGTGCGGTCGCTGCCGCTGAGGGTGAGATTTTCCACCCGCAGCCGTGCACCCAGTGTGGGCATGGCCGGGAGAGCCTCAGCCCAGCCTGGGGCTTCGCTGCAGGGCAGCAGCCCTCCTTCAGGGCCGCGCTGCCAGGGGTGCGCTGCTGGCGTGGGTGGGAAGGGAACAACCATGATCCCCTTGTTCCCCAGTTTCTCCTTTAATCCAGTTGCACACAGAAGAGGTTTGACTGGCCCCACTGCAGTGAGCAATGGTTTCTGCAGCGTGTGACCTGGCCGGGGCGTGAACGCGGGTGATAATCTCTGCCCTGTGCAAGCTCTGGCAGCCTGTAATTACGCTTCAGGACTCCTGTTTCCATGTATGAGGCTGTGGGGAGGATGTGAAACTGGTTGTCCTCCAGAAAAGAGTGCATCAGGATGGGGGCGTTTGGGATCTCGCTCCTGCAGCCAATTCCCTCGTGCCCGCGCTCTCGGCACTGGCTGGGTACACTGGGCAGAGCACCGGCCCCGTGTGTGTGCCACTGCTCCCCTTGCTCTTCTCCGCTTTTTGGGGTGGCAAGGACTCCAAGAAACTGCTTTGGGACAGAGGGTCAGGAGGGCTTGGGGAGAGCCTGGCTGAGAGGGCAGCTCTGCCACTGGCCCGGGTTGGACTTGCTGCTCGGCCAGTCTCTGCCGGGATGGGCAAGCGGCTGGGAGCAAGGCCATGCGATAAGGCTTTCTGCAGAGCTATTTATACTGGGGAGACGAGCTGGTGCTGTCAAAGGCGTTGGGGCCAGACACGGGACACTTCACACAAATGCTGCTGAAAGCGGCTGGGCCGGCTGTGCTGCTGGGAAACGAGTGTCCCCCCCCTGCCCCAAGCTGCTGTTGGGGTGTGCATCTGGAGCAGATGGGGGGAAAAGATGAAGGTGGCTCAGTAGACACAGCCAGGGCAGCCTTCTTGCTATTTAACGTCTCTGGTTGCTCATCTCCCCCTCTTCCCAGGGCTGGAGCGGGATGGAAGAGCCCTGAAAGGCCCCTGGGCGACTGCCGGGAGGGAGGGCTGGTGGGGGACGTTCTGCCCCCTTGAGCAAGCGAGTTTCACGTTCTTCTCCCAGGATTGATTTCCCAAGGTTATCAGCTAAGGATATTAGTTACTCTAAGGTCATGATGATGAGATCCCCAGGAGATGTGTGTCCGAGCCCTTCCTGCTGCAGCCTGGCTTGGCGGGCTGTGGGGTGAGCCGTGGGGTGGTGGGGAGGCAGCAGGGAGGTGCTGGGTGTTTGGGGGACAAGTCAAAAGGTTTGAGCTCACCTTGAGCTCCACAATGCTCAGGGATGCTGCAGCACCCGAGTGACCGAGCTGGGAGCTGCTGGGGGAGCAGGGACGGCAGCTGGGGTCCTGGGGCTAATGGCAATGGTAATCACAGTGAGGGGCGGGAAAACGTACCGGCTGGGGCAGTTGGAGAGCTGGGGAGGGTGGGGGGGTTCCCAGCCACGCCAGGAGCTAGCCCCAAGCACTCAGGCTTTTGCTGACATTGTTGGATGCCGAGTCAGAGGCGCTCCCCCCATCCGCCCCACTCAAGGGGCCCTTGTTTCCAGGGAGGAGATGATTCATGTGCATGGAGTGGCCCCTTAGCAAATCTTCCACTGCTACGGGATGTTGTCAGATCTCAAGTGTGATCATTAATGGCTGGCTTTTCTCTTAAAAACCCTCTGGGTTGGAGAATGCCAAGTTGCTCCATAGCTGACAGCCGCGCTGGGCAGAGGAGGTGCTTCCCAGGCTGGAATTCCTGGCCCCCACCAGCCTGTCCCAGTCATCCCAGTTTGCCCCACACCCATCTGGGTGATGGCTGGCCAGGCAGCTGGCAAGGATGCCCTGGTTGCCCCTGCCGCCTCCCGGGGGCTGAGTGCTGCCCGTCTCCTGCCTGCTTGGCAGTGCTGCTCCTGCCTGCACCGGGGGAGCAGTGGCCGCAGGCAGGGTGCGGGCAGGCGGCAGTCTCTCCTCCTGTCTTCTGCACAAAGGAACAATTCTGGGAGCGCCGCGCCACCCCCGCCAAGGCACTTCCTCGCCGGCTGCGTGCCTGCCTCCTCCCCGTCGGAAAGGAACCTCCTTGGGAATGGGGATGGGAACAGGAACAGCCTCGGGAGCTCAGCAAAGGGCTCGGGTGGCCATGGCCTTCCTCAAGGAGCAGTGGTGGGGGAAAGCTGGCCCCACTGGTGTGGGAAATGGCACGCTGGGGCTGGAGGAGGCTGTCAACACCCACTTCGGGCATCACCCTTCTGGTGATGGCCGCATCCCATGCTGGGGCAGGAGGATGCTGGGGGCAGGCAGGGAGGTTTGGAGACACGTCCCAGTGCCTGGATGTCTCCTGCAGGCGGCTCAACATCAGCCCATGGCGAAGAGAGTGGTTTGTCTGCTGCAAGCAGCTCCTCTGGCGGTGCTGGGTCTGTTTGTCCCACGGGGTGGGTGACCTCCCTGGAGGGCTCCTCCTGGGGCTGGGGCGTCTCCATCGCTGCCACTGGGTGCTGGGGAAGCCCCCGGCTGTCCCCCCTTCCCTGGCCCACACCCCACCTATTTATGGCATCCCAGGAGCTATAAACGTTTGTTTACTGCCGGTGGCGACTCCAAGCAGCCCTGCACAGGCAGGCAGAGCGTCCCAGGGCCCTGCCCACGGCAACAGGAAGGATTTATTTTTCCTTGGTTTTTATTTTAGCTACAAACAATGGTCGTTACTCCCAACATCCGATTTCCCCCAGGCCCCCCTCACCCCCAGCCTTCACCTGGTGTGGGAGGAAGCGTGGCTGGGGCAGGCGGAGGACGAGCGAGCGGCGGCCACAGGATGGGGGTCCTCATGCACCTCCTGCTGCAGCATCCTTGCAGCCTTATGGTGCTGTGAAACAGCATCTCCCCTCCCTGGGGCTCTCTTTCAGGCCGCAGACCAGCTTTGCTTGGGTTGACAACCGCACGTGCATTGCCTTATCTCTTCCCCTGCAAAAGCTGGGTCTGTAAACCAGGAAACTCCTGCTTTGGCTTGGCCAGAGCCTCTTCCTCCTCCTCCTTCTCTTCCTCCTCTCTGCAGGTTGCTGGCGCAAGACCTGAATTTTGCTCCTGTGACAGAGCAGAGGCCAGGGAGGGGGAGATGGGCTCTGCGGCTGCAGACTGTGCCCGGACCCTTATCTCGGCACTGTGGAAGTGGGTCCCCGAGGGGAATAGCATTCACGCGGTCTAAAATTAGAGCTGACCTGGGTGCAGGGTGGAGAGAGGTGGTGGGGTGCTAGAGGGGACGCAGCTCCTCTGCCAGCACCGTGCTTGGTGTTGCTTCTAGGGCAGGCTTTAGCAGCAGGGGAAACACTGCCCCGTTGTCCTGAACGGCAGCATCGTCCTGGTGCTGGTCCCCCGGCTCACCCCGTCCCAGCAGAGCTGCCCTGGGTCCCCTCTGCCCATCCAGCCCCAGTTAGCTAACACTAAAGCCATCGGCTGCCATGGCTCCCTGCCTCCCAGGCTCGGAGACCTCGCTGACATCTCCCCATCAGGCTGCAAACGTGGAGAGGAGTGAGTTTGCAGGAGGGGAGGCTGGCGTCGCTCATTGTCCTGGCGTCCAAAGCCTGAGCCCAGCGAAGCGGTGCAGTCCCACAGGATTTTGATTTCAAGAGAAGCCCCTGAAGAAAGCAGCAGGTGGGAGCCATTTGTCAGTGCCAGAGGCAGGCGTGAGGCCGGAGGTGTCCTGTGAGTGAGACGTGGCTCTGTGGGTGGGGGACGCTGGGTCACCTGCTCAGCGCCTATGGCCGCTCTGATGTCGTGCCGCCTTCCCCCCAGGAGCCCTTTGATGTCCTGCCACCGCCCCCGTCCCCAGGCTCTGTGTTTTCGTGGTGTGGTTGCCACAGCCCCAAGGGCAAGGGTGTGCACCGGGACCAGAGCCCCATCCCCTGCCCGCTGTGGCGTGGGCACCAGCGCAGGCTGGTGCGGGGTCTCCGCTTGCTCCTGATGGCCACTGGAGAAGTAATGTGCTGGTCCTTGCTCGCCGGGTGACCTTGGGTCGGTCACATTGTCACCAGCTGTCCTCTACACAGCAACCCTGGAGCAATCTCCCCTTGCCACCCCATTAACCTTATTTAGGCTGGGAGCATAACGAGCATAGGAAATTAATTCCTTCCCTTCCTCTGCTCCCCCGGGCAGAGGCTCGGCTCAGCGGGCCGCGCACCCTCCCAGGATCACAGGCCTCTTTGACTTGACACCCCCCCCCCGCCCCCCGCCTTGTATTTGGGAGGCTGTGTAACAAGGGAGATGGAGGGGACGGCTCAGCTGGGGGGAAACAAAGGCGCCTTCAGTGCTCGCTGTGCTTCGTGCGCCCCGGCTCAGAGCTGGCGCTCGGGGCGTTGCTGATGAGCTCACCCGCCTGCCACGCTTATCGGCCGCCCTCGCTTCTCCTGGGCAGGGGGGGTCTCCTTGCCCCCCTCGCCACGCACGCCGCCTGCTTTGTTGCTATTAATAGAAACCCCCTCACCCTTTTGCCCTCAGCTGGTCCGAAGCCTTGACGCAGGAGCTGGTGGCTGTGATGGGAGATGTCCTGCACATGGCAGGGGATGGGGATGCTGGTGAGCACCATAGCCTGGGCTTCGGTGTGCGGTGGGAGAGTGATGGAGGGTGTGTGCGTGGTCCCCATCTCCTCTGTAGAAGCTCATGGCCAGCTGAAAGACTCTGAGCTGGGGCAGTGTCTCCACAGATGCTTGCAGGTGCTGGGTGGACAGGAGGGCATCTTGTTCTTTGTCCCGGCTACTTCCTTGCTAGCCCTATACCCCACCAAGGCCTGCAGCTGTGCCCTGGGCACAGCAGGGGAGGATGTCTCACCTGGGGACCACCACCATGTTGCTGAGCAGGAGCCTGCTCCCGTCCTGCCTGTGCAGCGCTCTGCAAACACCCCAGGGAGGATCTGCCCCTCTTCCCTCCCTCCCAGCCTCTGCAGAGGGGCAAGAAGAGGGCCGTGGAGCCAAGTGCTTACGCTCACTCATCACACACATGAGGCTCTCGCGTGGCCAGAGCAGGTGCTCACCGCAGGAGGTGCATGCTGGAGGGGGACAGCAAGTGGAGCATCAGCAGAACCTGGGTCCCATGGCTGCCTGTATGCTGTGGGGTGTTTTTCCAGCTCTGGGAGCAGGAGTCCTGCTCCCCCTGTGGTTGTCCTTTCCTCTCCCGTGGGCTGGGGGATGCTGCCAGCTCCCCAGGCTTCCTTGCTCCTTCTGGAGCTGTGCTGAGGCTCCTCCCCCTGCCTGGGGGCTACCTGTCCCAGTTTGGCCTGCCCTTGGGAGATGGGCGCTGGCAAAGCTGCCCTTGCTGAGAGAGCTAAGGCTGCTGTTTAGCTTGGCGCTGGGGAGGGAGGAGGAAGCAGAAGGTCTGCAGAGATAGAAGCCCATCGGCTGGGGGAGCAGGAAGAGGCTTGTGAGCTGCATCCTGCCTTGTGTCCCGGGGAGGCAGCGATTTGGAGCCGGGCACTCTGTCTCCTTGCCCGGGGGCTCGTCTTGGCTGGGCACTGATCCACATCAACCGGCTCCTGTTGGGTTCCCCTTCAGCCAAAAAGCTTTGAAACAGCAGCTGGTTTTGCTGCGCTGTCCCCGCTTTGGGCAGCAGTGACAGCCTGGTCCTGTGGGACTCACTCCATGCTCCAGGCTGTGGCTTGTGGGGTGGAAGGTGGGCACCCAAAATCCTGAGTCAAACCCATAGCAGCCCAGTTTTTGATGGGTGTTGGGCAGAGTGGATGTGGTGTTTGGATAGGGCCCAGTGGAAGCTCGTTAAAGAACATGAGTAACGAGGATCCCAGCAGCAGCAGCACAGCATCCTGCCCTTCCCCTGGGAAATGTACTCCGTGCCAGCCCTTGCTGCCACCCAGCTCTGCTCCTCTGGGAGCCCCGAGGGGCAGTGGCAGGGATGGGTACAGCCCAGGCAGGGTGCCCTCAGTGGTCCGTGCTGCTGGGGCACATGTTGTCCCCTCCTTGCAAACCATCCCCATCAGTCAGCACATCCCAGCTGCCTCTGTGTTCACCTCTGGCCTCTCCTCCTGTCCCTAGAGACCCAAAGCCAGCTGCGTGTTGCCCCAGCTGTGCCGTGATGACTTTCAGTTGCTGCCAAGAGAAGGGATCCTGCTCATGCTTGCACTGGAAGAAACAGCAGCTTTTTTTCCCCACCCTCTGTAGCCTCCAGAGCTGCAGGTTTGCTGGTGTCTCTGAGCTTGGCCTCTCCAATGCCGGCTGTCTCTCGCAGGCACTGGACCCTGCAGGAGCTACCCTGGATGCCAGTGGAGCCGGGCAGGTGTGTGGTACCAGGTAAAAGTGGGAGTTTGGCTTTGGATCCAGCTCAGCTTTGTCTTATCCTGCTTGGAGCAGATAAGGTACAGGAAGAGACCTGGGATGAGGATGTCGGTGCATGTGCAGAATTGGGGGTGTGGGAGCTCATGAGAGATTTGGAGTCCAGAGCTCACCTTGTTCAAGTCCTCCCCATCCTTCCCATCTCTGGCCAACATGTTTTCCCAGAGCTGTCAGTCAGCTGCTGCCAGCACCATAAATGCTGCTTTCAGTGATGAACGTTTTTTGTAGCCCTGCTGTGATATGCAGACCCCCAAGTGTTTTCTGGAGCCTTGCTGCACAGGTAACCCCACAGCTGCAGTGTGCTTTGGCTTCCTAAAAACTAGCCCATGAATCACAACATCAAAGAGAAGACCCATGCTTTTATGTGTTGTGCCTGTAACGGTGATTTGCGGTGAGTGGCTCTGCCAATGTCTCCTGCCTGGTTCTATCTGCTGGGCTGATGCTGTGTTCAGGTGTGGTGGCAGCCTGGGAGCTGCCAGGTGCTGGGATCTGGCAGAGCAACGGGAAAGCGGATAAGAAGCGGCTTCTGGTGCGGTTCCTCTTGGCCAGGACTTCAGCTGCTCTGACCTTCTTGGCCGCTGCTGGGGCCATGTGTGTTGGACCGAGGCTCGGCTAACACAGAGCCAGATGGGGAGAGCCCCTCCTGTGCTGCAGTCCCCGTCCCCTCCCTGGGCACCTATCAGGCCACCTGTGTGGGGCAGGGACTGTCCCTTGGGGTAGTGACTCCATGCCTGGAGGGAAGAGTGGGGTGGCCTTGGAGTGGTGTGGATGAGCTGGGATGTGATACAGGGAGGAGTGACAGCAGAACAGAGGAGCTGCTGTTGGTGAGTGTGGGGAGGAAGGCTGTAGCCTGTGTATGGGGACTCTGAGGAGGTGGCACTGTGCTGGGAAGTCACAGGTGGTCTGAGCACAGCAGGGGAATAAGAATGTCCCCCAGCAGGCAAGGGGTGGGAGGACGTCTCCCTGGGTGGCATTGCCGGGTGGCGTTGCCGGGTGGCTCTGGAGATGGCATGTGGGTTTTCTTTCCTTCCTTCTTTCTCTCCGCCACCACCCGGTGCCTGTCACAGAGAGGGAGCACCAGCGGCAACGATATGTTATCGGGGGAAGAGAGGTGTAGTTTTATCTGCATGGAAAAATATGTGTGAGCCCTTTGATAGCGATCCAGTAGCCCTGCAGAGCTGGTGTTTCCGTTCACGGGCTCAGCAGGCTGCATCCCAGCATCTGCGTGCAGGTGGAAGAGCTTGTGCGTGGAAGGAGCACGTATGCGCTTAGCAAACACTGCCTGAGCCGTGCTAGGCCAGCTGAGAGAGACTCCCGTCCTGGGGTCTCCCACACGTTCCAGACCCTTCTGCCATGTCTCAACCCCAGCACCCCGACACCACCCTGCCTGACGGGCTTTTCCCTGCTCCCCCCAGTGCTGGACCAGCTCCTGCCAGAGCTCAGCGTCTTGCTCAAGCTGCTGGACCATGAGTACCTGAGTGCCACCACGCAAGAGAAGAAGATGGCCGTCTCCACCATCCTGCAGAAGCTGCAGCCACCCGCAGGTCTGTGTCCTGCTCCCGCAGTGCCTGGTGGCTGTCCCCAGGGACAGTGGGTGTCCCCAGCAGCTGTCCTGGGCCAAAACCCCAGGGAAAAAACCTGGGAAAACCCTCTGCAGGGCAGGGACGAGCTCCCTGTGTGCCCAGCACCCAGCGCCTGCTCAGCCCCCTCAGGGCACTTTGCTCCCTGCTGTGGCTTCCCAGCTTCTTCCAGCCCTGGCGTCAGCCCTGCCATGGCTGCGGGGGGGCTGCTCCCTGCGGAAACGCCGCTTCGCAGAGGTCTTCCTGCCATCGGTTTCTGCTGAGCGCGGGGGTTTCCGTGGGAAGGCCAGGAGGGATGTGCACCTGGGGCTTCACAGCCTTCCCACTTTCCTGCCCTTCTGGGGAGGGGGTGGCAGCATCCCTGGGGACTCCTCCACTCCCCCGGTGCCTGCTCCGGAGGAGTACCCTGTGGCACAGTGGGGTGGGCTGCCTGTGTCCTTGGGTTGGTGTTTGCGGGGAGGGGGGCTGCCACCCTGCCCACCCTTGGGCTGAAAGCATCCCCCTCTCTCCCAGGGAAGGACATGGACTACATGTACGTCAACACAGCGTCCCTGAGCAACGGCACCAGCTTCGTGGAGTCTCTCTTTGAGGAGTTCGGTATGTGTGGCCAACCCGGAGTGACACCCAGGGGTCCCACTGGGTGGGTGCCATGCTGGCCTTGGGGTCCCTGCTGACAGCAGGGGCTCTTGGGGTGCCCTGGGGAAGGAGGGCGAAAGCTGCATCCATGTGTCCAGGGTGGGCACCATCACCCCAGGTGCTTGTTCCCACTCCCCTGAAGCTGCTTGGGGACCGGCCATGGGGGGTCCACAGACACTCTGGCCCAGCTGCGTTCACCAGTGGTGCCCATCTCCCAGCACCTTCCCAGTGAAGGGCCACAGGCACTTGCCTTGGGGATCCCTGGAGCGCATGGCTGGGGAGGCCAGCTCCAGGGCTTCCTGCTCCCTTCACCCTCTGCGCTTACCCCCGGGCAGACTGTGACCTGCGGGATCTCCAGGACATGCAGGAGGAGGAGGGGGACACCGGCGATGGTGTTGGCTTGGAGTTGGCAAGGAGCCAGACAACAAAAGCCGTAAGTCCTTGAATGGCCACCTGCGAGGTCTGCCCTGCACCTGCATGGGGAGGCAGCGGTGGCCGGGGCTGGGACCCCTTCCTGTCCCTTGCCACCACAGTAGCTGCTGGGACTCATGACCCTCTCCACTGCCTGGCTAATGCCGGTGGTGTTTCTGCCATAGGTTCCTGTGGACCCTGCTCCGCCACTGCCCACCACTCCCCCGCCTGAGGATTACTATGAGGAAGCTCTGCCCCTGGGCCCCGGCAAGGCACCCGAGTACATCACCTCCCGCAGTGAGTCCTGCTCCATGTCAGGGCGGCAGGAGGGTGGGGGGAGCCCCGCAAGCTGCCTGCTGCATTCCCCCGCCTGCCTGCCCGCCCGGCAAAGCAGGCATCCCTTGGCCGGGCATGACGGCTCCTCCTGGGGAAGGAAACGTTGCTGCTCCCACCGGCATCGTTCCTGCCCCGCTTCCTTCCCATCCTGCTGCGCTGTTATTGCAATGAGTTGTTTGCCCTGGCTCAACTGGGAAGGGGGTGATGGGGGAGAGGTTGGAGCCGTGGGGGGACCAATGCTGAGATGCCCTGGGAGGGTGTGCTTTGCTCTGCCCCAGCTTGCAGGCTCGCTGCTCGGAGCATCCTTGGGGGAAAACCAGGTGTAACAGCCCCAGCTGCCCTCTGCTTCCTCCACAGACAGCTCCAGCCCCCCCAACTCCATTGAGGATGGCTATTACGAGGATGCAGACAGCAACTACCCCGTCACCAGGATGAACGGGGAGCAAAAAAACTCCTGTAGGTATCCAGGTGCCCTTTCCAGGGAGGGGAGAACTTTGGCAAAGTCCAATCCCAAGATGGGGGCTTGAGGTCCAGTTGGGCTGGGCCGGAGTCCGGTGGGGTTGAGGCTGGAGGACCTCTCACGTGTCAGAAGCTGCTGGGCAAAAAGCAAAGAGTGTGGAGTGCTGTTTGTCATGCAATCCACAGCCCTCATGCTGCGGAATGGATGAAATCAGTGCCGTGTCTGTCACCAGCATGGAGAAGAGGTGTCCCTGGCTATGAAGCTCTCATGCCCTGCGTGAGCTGCCTCTGCCATGGCGGAGGAGAGCTGGGGCAGGGACACCACTGCAGAGCTCTGCTTCTCCATGCCCCCAGGGCTGGCAGGTGATCCTCTGTTGCAGGTAGAAGTTTTAATCCAGGCTTTCAAAGCTTGAGGCTTGCAAAGAAATAATGCAGCCCAGGGGTTTGGATAGACGCACCTGGGACTGGCGTTTGGCCCACGAGCATCCTGCCTGGTTTAGAAGGGAAATGGAAAGGGCTGGGGTCAAAATGCTGCTGTTTTCAGAGGATGACATGGAATCCATCCATCCCGGCACCCAGCCCAGGCCCTGTGCTGGAGCCCACCGGGCACGGGGACCTCTAGCAGTGTGTGAGCGTGCCTGGCAAGCAGAGCCCCGGGGTGCCATTCGGGGTGACTCGCCTGCTTCCTTCCAGACAATGACTCGGATGCGATGAGCAGCTCTTACGAGTCGTATGACGAGGAGGAGGAGGAGGGGAAGAGCCAGCAGCTGACACACCAGTGGCCATCGGAGGAAGCTTCCATGAACCTGGTGAAGGACTGTAGGATTTGCGCTTTCCTGTTGCGCAAGAAGCGCTTTGGACAGTGGGCCAAGCAGCTCACCATCATACGGGACAGCAAACTGCTGGTGAGCCCAGAGCTGGTGGGGGACAGAAACCCACTGGTGCACTGGGAGGGAGGTCAGGTCCAGGATGAAGAAAACTAGTACTACCCAAGCCAAGACCCTGCCCCAAGGCTGCCCTGCAGAGCACGTGCAGGGGCTGCCCTCGCTTCCCTTGCAAGCAAATGGAGGGCTCCCCTCTTTTGGGGAGTGAGGGGGGCACCCCGCAGCCCTCCGCCACCGAGGCTGTTGCAGAGACTGAGCCACCTCTGTCTGTGCCACCTGAGAGGGACCCTGAGAGGGACCCCAGCTCTGCCCAGCACAGCAGCGGGACAGGCAGGTTTTGGCCAAGCCCTGAGCAGTTCCCTTTGCTTCCCCTAGTGCTACAAAAGCTCCAAGGACCGGCAGCCACACGTGGAGGTGCCCCTGGGGACCTGCAACGTCATCTATGTCCCCAAGGATGGGCGGCGCAAGAAGCATGAGCTGCGGTTCTCGCTACCGGGGGCTGAGGCGCTGGTGCTGGCCGTGCAGAGCAAGGAGCAGGCTGAGGAGTGGCTGAAGGTACTAACTATGGCTGTCCCCCGCTTCGCCCGGGGGGGCCGCAGACCCTCCTTGGCATCCTCCCTGGATGAGGCAGGGAGGAGGATGCCCTGGGAAAAGCCTTGCCCCTCTGGAAGGGGAAGGGGGCTTTGCTCCCATCTCTTATCAGTCGAGGTCGGGGGGGCTGGCCAGCTGCTTCCCAGGGCCTGGGCGTCTCCGGCGCTGATAGCCCCTGTGGGGTGGGGATGTTTGCTCTCCCCCTCCTCTTCCCCATGGCCCTTTCCTGCCTTTGTTCAGGGGCAGGAGGCGGGGGCCATGGGGAAGAAGCTGCGGATGGGAAAGGAGCCTCTGTACACAAACTCAGCTGTACCCCAAATGTGGGACAACAGGGTTATTTTACACGGCCTGGGCAAGCCACGCTGTGCCTGCCTGTAAAACAGGAGAGCTGAGGTGCCCTGTACTGGCAGGATGGCTGTGTGGCTTGGCACCCAAGTCATTCACCTCTGAGATTTCCAAAGTCTTTAACAAAACTGGTTGCAGGTTTGAAGGGGTGAAGGTGTGTGCAATCCCCCAGGCAAACCAGGCAGTGCCCCGAGCAGGGCTCGCTGTCCTGTCCTGCAGAGACCAGGACCTCTCTCTCCATGGTTCAGCCCGGCTCTGGTGGCAAAAAAGGAGTGTGCTGAGCCACGGAATGTAGGTCTGGCCCTCGGGTCCGTTTTGAATGGCTGCTGGGGGCTGTCTCCACAGGTGATAAAGGAAGCGAGCAGCCCGGCAGCGGGCGGGATGGAAGCCCCCACCTCCCCAGTGATGCCGTGCAAGATGGACCTGGATAAGGTGATGGTTTCTAACCGCCCTGACGAGGTGCTGCGTGGGGCTGCTGCAGCCAAGCCTGGGGAATGGGGAGCAGGGGGAGCACTGAGCTCCCAGTGCTGCGCGGGGTCCCTTCCCATCCTCCCAGCAGGTCTGCAGGGCTTATGGGCCTCCCCTGGCACCAGGAGATGTCCTAGCCCCAGGCGGGAGGGACGAAGGGCTGATAGCGGCCATCGCTGGGGGCTACACAGGGTGACACTGCTGACAGGGTGCCTGCTCTGCTCCCCCCACAGCGGCTGTCACAGGAGAAGCACACCTCGGACTCAGACAGTGTGGCAACGGGTGAGACCGGCTCCCCAGCAGCCCGCAGAGAGCCTGGCGAGCATGGTACGGCCCCTGCCCCCAGCCAGACGGGTTGTCCGCTGCCGGGGGGGACAGCTGTGTGCACCACAGCTGGGGAGCATCCTCTCCCGGCAAGGAGGGATGCTGTGACATGAACCGGGGGCACACAGTTACCCTGTTGTCCTTCCAGGGAAAGGCAAAAAGAGTGGCTTGGCTGACCTGAAGGGCTCAATGAGCCGGGCAGCGGGGAAGAAGATCACCAGGATCATCAGCTTCTCCAAGAAGAAGCCTTCCCCTGAGGACACGCAGACCTCCTCCACGGAGGAGGACATCCCCTGCTGCGGTTCGTGCCGGCGGGGGGCAGAGATGGGGCTCAACTTGCATGGGGCTGGGAGCGGTGGGGAGCTGGCATCCTCCCCCCAGGCCTGGCCACATGGGGGTAAGGAGGTGGTTGGATGGGGGCAGGCTCACCGAGCTGATGGAGAACTGTGACATTCCTTTGGGATACGAAATGGTGCCTGGTCCTGGCTCTGCAAATTCCTATGGTGTGTGGGGAAGGGGCAAGGGGTCACCCATGTCCTCCCAGAAAACAGGCTTGGGTGACTGTGTGGCACTCAGCTGGCACCTTGTCTGCGTCCAGGGGTCCCAGCTGCTGCTCTGTGGGGAAACTGAGGCACAGAAGGACCAAAACAGTAGGGAGCCATACCGTAATCTCTGGCCAGCCTGTCTCATTAAAGCTTGCCCAAGGTCTGTCTGAGCAGGTGCTGAGACCCTCCCCTTGGCCTTGCCACCCCCAGGCTACCTCAGCGTCCTGGTTAACCAGTGCTGGAAGGAGCGCTGGTGTCGCCTGAAGGGCAACACCCTCTACTTCCACAAGGACCGCACTGACCTGCGGACCCATGTGAACGCCATCATGCTTCGGGGCTGCGAGGTGGTCCCAGGGCTGGGCCCCAAACACCCCTTCGCCTTCCGCATCCTTCGCAACGGGCAGGAGGTGGCCGCGCTGGAGGTGAGCGGGCAGTGGGGTGGGCAGGGTGTGCCGGTCCCGTGAGGAGGCAGTTGCCAAGCTGGGGGAGCATCTCCTGTGATGATCAGCGCTTGCATGCAAATGGTGCCTTCTTTTCCACTCCCCTGCACATTAAGGAAGCCCAGGGCATCATTTGGGTGAGCCGGGGGCAGCCGCGCAGGTATTTGCAGGCTGGAGGCAGGGAGGAGGCTGGTAGGGCTGAAGCAGGCAGGGTGGCTGGGGGTTTGGGACTGGGACCTCCCGCACGTGCCTGTGCACTTTCTCTTGGACCCTCCTAAGTCTTGCACACATGCTTTGTGTCGGAGGACCCTTCTTCACATGGAGGGCGAGTGGACGGCAGCTGGGCATGCATCCCAACCCTTCCTATCTCCTGCAGGCAAGCTGCTCCGAAGACCTGGGTCGCTGGCTGGGTCTCCTCTTGGTGGAGACGGGCTCACAGACGGCACCAGAGGCCTTGCATTACGACTACGTGGATGTGGAGACGATTGCCAACATAGTGACGGCTGTGAGGCACTCCTACCTGTAAGGCTGTTCTCCTGCTGTTCCACGAGCTGGGAAGGGGCTGTGCCAGGGGCAGAGCGTTGGGCTGGGGATGGTGACCCCTGTGTGCTCCCTAGAAAACACGTGGGCTGGGACACAGTTTGTGCTGTGATCTCAGAGAGAGCCAGCATCCTCAGGGGCTGGTGGTACCCAAAGCAGGGCAGCTTCCCTCAGGCAGGATGAAAGGGAGAAGGTGTTTCATCAACGCTGAGGAAGGACTTAAAGAATATGTGTGATAGGGTAGGGTGGGAAGGGTAGGGTAGGGTAGAGTGCTTGTGAGTGAAGCTGGGAGAGCAACACAGAAAGCCCTCTGAGATGGAAGAGCTCACTGAGGGGCTGGCAAGGATGTCCTGGAAAGAAAGACCCCTTCCCTTCTCGTGCAGGTGGGCCAGCTCCTCCCAGGACCACCGGCCAGACTCGTCACGTGTGGTGTATGATGACGTCCCCTACGAGAAGGTTCAGGTGAGTGTGGCTCTGTGGTTTGCCCTCTCCCATCACTGTGGCCAGGCTACAGAAGACGCTCTGGGGAGCCTTGGCTGGGTTGCGGTGGCCCCATAGGTATTTCAGCACGCTCTCCCTCCTGCCCCCGACGCAGGCCGAGGAGGAGCCGGGGCGGCCGGCAGGAGCCCAGGTGAAGCGCCATGCCTCCTCCTGCAGCGAGAAGTCACGGCGGGTGGACCCTCAAGTCAAAGTGAAGAGACATGCGTCAAGTGAGTGGGGGCTCTCAGACACAAACCCCAGTGCGGGGACCAGTGCAGGAGGTCTGGTGGCCAGGCTGGGGCTTGACCGGCTCTGGCACATGAGCGATGGGTTGTGCTGCACAGGTGACATCGATGCAGCCAGGCCCAGAGCCTTCATGACAGGCTCTCCTTTTGTGTGCAGATGCTAACCAGTACAGGTACGGGAAGAACCGGGCCGAGGAAGACGCCAGACGATTTCTGACAGAGAAGGAGAAGCTGGAGAAGGAGAAAGCATCGATCCGCAGTGAGCTGCTGTTGCTGCGGAAAGAGAAGCGAGAGCTGCGGGAAGCCATGAAGGGCAGCACAGGTAGGTTGGTGCCATCCGAGCACTGCAGCTGCTCGAAGGCACTCAGGTACAGGCTGCAGAGCCAGGGCGGGATGTAGACACTGTGCTGGCGGTGACATTGTGGCCGTGAGCCAGGCTGGCTGCAGCACACTGCTGGGCTGGCAGCCCCATCTAGCGTCCCCATCCAGGAGGATGGGTGGCTTCTCCACCCCTGTGGCCTCTTCCCTGGGAGAAGGCGCTGAGCTGGGTGCTCTTGTGCAAGCAGGGACGAAGCTGCAGGACCTCGAGCAGCAGGTGGTGGTGCTGGAGGAGCAGTGCCGGCAGAAGGAGGAGCGCCGCGTCGACCTGGAGCTCAAGCTGACTGAAGTGAAGGAGCGGCTGAAGCAGTCGCTGGCAGGAGGGCCAGCCCTGGGGCTGGCTGTGACCAGCAAGGCTGAGAATGGGGTACGCATCCCTTCTTCCTCGCTCTCGCAGCTCCAGCTTCCCCCAGCAACAGTGCTTGGGGTGGTGGTGGGAGCAGCACGCGGAGAAGAGGGGACATCCCTGCTGCTTTGTCCTGTTGTGGACAGAGGTGGGAAGCAAAGTGCCAATTAGGTTTGGCCACATCAGTTTTGAACTCATGACAGTTTGTCCTTTTTTTCCCCCTGTCTGTCTTTACTCCCTGGGTTTCCTAAATCCTCCTCCTTCTTGCTGCCCCTTTTCCACAGGAAGCTACAAACAAGCCAAACGGGACCTCCCCTGAGCACTTGGTCCCTGTTAACTGTGCAGCCGAACTGAGGAAGAGAAGTCCTTCCATCCTCCCTGCCAACAAGGGAAACGTGCTGCGGAAGGCCAAGGTCCTGCTTCGCTCTCCCTCTTCTCCCTGGCCCCCATGGGTTCTCCTTGCTGACCATGAAATTTGGGGACCAGAGATACTCCCTACCGCAGAAGCGAGGGGTACTGCCAGGGTCCCCCTTCAAGCTGGCATGAGCCCGGCATGCAGGGAGGTTTGGGAGGTGCAGGGCTGGGTGGGCAGAGGGGAGAGCATCACCTCTACAATGCCTAGGGCAGCGGTGACCCCAGCCTTTGAAGATGCTGGGGTGGTCCAAAGCAGCCAGTAGGGAGGGATGCCCTCGAAGGGCTCAGTGCTCGCTTCTCCAGCGAGGTCTCCTCATCCCCTGTTTTTTTTAACTTTCTCTACAGGAATGGGAAAAGAAGCAGACTTAAGCCAGGCTGTGGGAATGCCTGCCGAGCCCTCGCCAGACATGGGCTCATGGAGAAGCTACAAGCCCCCTTTCTCCGAGGCGCCGGGAGGGTGCTGGGAAGGCATGGGGGGAGAGCCACCCTCCCACGCCCCACCGCTGCGGCACCGTCTGCCTCGTGGGCAACACTATAAACCATGGGGAAGGGGGCGGGAGGGGGATTTGGGAGGCGGGTGGGGAAGGGGAGTCCTTTGTGGATCAGGGTCGCATACTACTGAGAAACCCGTCTCCAGGGGGAGCCTCCCACGGGGCCGGGAGTTCGGCGCATGGTGTGTTTGCCCATGGTGGTGCAGAAGGAAGGAGGGGATTGCCGGGGGACTGGCAGTCGGCGCTGCCTGGCCAGCACTCCGATTTATCAGGATCAGCGTGTGCCACCTTGGGGACACTGGAGGCCAGGCTAACACTTTCCAAAGTAACCACGGACTCATTGGGGATTTTTGGCTGCCTCGGTGTTGGAGTTCATGAGCTGCTCAGGACCGGACACTTCAGAGACGCTGATCATTAGCCCTGCTTACTGCTCCCAGCTCCACAGGGTCTCATCTCAGGGTTCCTCATGTCTCGAGCTCACTGTGCCTCAACCAAGTGCCCTTGTCCAATATTTCCTTCTTGTCCTCCAGGCAGTAAGGATGAGGGCATGCTGTCTTCCCTTGGGAATGAACAAAGTTCACGTGTCAGCATTTGAAAGCAAATTAACAGCGGACACCTTTCAACCTTGCTAAACAGCTTAGAAGTGCTGCAAAGGGCTGAGGCTGGAGGCAGCCCAGCTCTCTCGGCCCTAGCCCCATGCCAGCTTTTGGGGGAGCGGGCAAAGGGACAGGGTTGTCTCCTGGCCAACAGCACATTCACACACTGCTGCTGCAGTCAGACACAGTTTGCCAAGGCATGTGGTCAAAATGGAGTGAAGGGAAGTTTAAAAATTTTTTTGAAAAAAAGGTGCTTTCAAAGGAGGGGACTGGAAAAGAAAAGAGAAATAGAGGAAGGTCATTTAGCACACACAGAAACAAGGGACGGGAATAAAAAGGAAAGGTCCAGGCTTTTGTGCCGGGAACAAGGGAGCAGGCCTGTTGCCCACTCATGCTAACAACTGCCACAATTAACCTTTGGAGCTCACTCTTTCAAAGCCCTCTTGTTAGTAACTAGGTAAGCAGCTTTTAATAAAAACGCTGGCACTGGTCGTCCCCTTCCCCTGGCTGCAGGGAGCAGGGTGGGTGACCAGCTCCTGCTCGTAGTGAAGTGAGCTGGGAGGGTCTAGGGGAGGCTTGGCACACCTGGGCAGCGGCTGCCGGGGCGGGCAGGCTGGGTGAATCTCGTACGCTGCCAGGTTAGCGAGGGTGGTCAGCTCAGAGCCGTGAGCTTTGCTGCCCAGGCTGCAGGGGCTCCCCATCTCCCAGGGAGGAGGTGCAGGAAAGCCCCGTTCCTGACCGTGCTCGTCCTCCTCTCGGCAGCAGTTTCCTGTGCTGGTTGTCACTGCTCCTGTCCCCCTGGGACCTGGAGCCGCACTGTTCCATTTCACTTCAGAAAAGGGTGAAAACCCTCTCCTCAAAGCATCATCTCTCCTGCTAAAGAAACGAGGAGCCTGTGCCCACAGTGGGGAGAAATGGAGCTGGACCACCACAGCCTGTGAAAGCATGTCACAGAGTCATAGGGTGGTTTGGGTTAGAAGAGACCTTAAAGATCATCTAGTTCCAACCCCCTGACATGGGCAGGGACACCTCCCACTAGACCAGGTTGCTCAAGGCCCTGTCCAACCTGGCCTTGAACACCTCCAGGGATGGGGCATCCACAACTTCCCTGGGCAACCCAGGCCAGTGTCTCACCACCCTCACAGTAAAGAATTTCTTCCTAATATCTACCTTCTTAAAACTGTTAATCCTCGTCCCATCACTACACTCCCTGATAAAGAGTCCCTCCCCATTTTTATGGTTTGAGAAACCTACAATTTATTGTTGTTTAGACAATTATTCTATCACCTGATGATCCCTCCCCACCCAGGAAAGGGAATCAGGGAAAAACAAGGAAACATGAGGGTTGAAATATAAATAGGTTTAATAGGATAAGACTAAATAATTAACATTAATAATACTAAAGAATCAATATTGATCCTGATACCAACATAAAATATACGAGGATTATACTCAGCCCATTCTATCACAGGAAGCTGTGCACTCCCAGCAGGGGACAGCAAATGTCGGACGCTGCGAGCACTGCAGCTTCTGGAGGAAGGGAAGCGCTCAGGGGTCCGGCACCGGGCAAGAAGTTCTCTGGACCGATGCCATCAAGGGAGAGAGAAACTATGCAGCAAACTTCCTCATTTATATTGAATGTGACGTTCATGGTATGGAATAATCCTGTTGGCCAGCCTGGGTCAAGTGCCCAGGTCTTGCTCCTCCTCATCCCTGCACCTGGCAAGGCTCGAAAACATGGAAATCTTGAAACCCACATAGCCTAGCTGGCTATGAAGTAAATACTTTCACAAGTTCAGGCACTAGAGTCTTCTAAAGTGCAGTTTTCCCAAGCATTAGAAGAGAAATTAGCCCTGTGTTGCTCAAACCAGAACACCCATCTTCCCTGTAGGCCCCCTGGGGAGGTTGAAAGGTAGATTTGGCCAAGATTTGGGTTTGGGTTTTTTTAATGCTGAGTTCACCGTGAGGCAAAGAAACGCAGTTTCTTCCACCACAGCTCAGCCTCTCGCAGTCCATTTGAGCAAGAGGTGAAACCTGTGGCATTATCATCCCCCTTAAACTGCACAGATGGTGCAGTGTATCAGGTCCCGGTGCTGCCATCACCCGGCTACCGGCCCACACCCCGCGCTGAGGGGCTCCTCTGTGCCGCCATCACCGGGCTACCGGCCGACACCCCGCGCTGAGGCGCTCCCCGGTGCCGCCATCACCGGGCTACCGGCCCACACCCCCGGCTGAGCCTCTTCCCGCCCAGCCGCGCTGCCCGCCGGTCCTCGTAGTCCGCCCAGGAGCTCCTGGGAGCTGTAGTTGGGCGGGCGGCGCCTGGTTCCCCTTCTTCCCTCCCTCCTTCCCTTAGTCGCTCCGGCAGGGCCATGGCCGCCCGCTCCCTGCGGTGCTTCGGGACCGTCCTCGGCGCGTCGCGGCCCGGCAGGTACGTGAGGCGGTGGCACCCCTCTCCCTCAGCCGTTAATGGTCGCCAACGGCCGCGGCCGTCCCCCTTCCTCGCCTGTGGCGAGTTCGGGGCGAGACGTGGCAGCGCCCCGGGCCCGCCGCGGGGCCTCGTCCCCGCCGCTGCCATACGGCGGCGGCGGGGACGAGGCCCCGCGTCGGGTCCGGGCCCGGGGCGATGTCTGCCGGTGCGAGTCCCCCCTGGAAGGTCGCCATCCCCTCACCCCTCTTTACCCCTCAT
Organism: Larus michahellis; assembly: GCF_964199755.1. Lineage (NCBI taxonomy): Eukaryota > Metazoa > Chordata > Aves > Charadriiformes > Laridae > Larus > Larus michahellis. The sequence continues at coordinate 10,136,584 of NC_133906.1, read as the reverse complement.
GAGGGACACCCCTTGGCCTTCAGCTCCTATAGAAGGGCCTGGGACAAACTATAGGCCCTCAATAAGCCAGCTCTTTCCTGGGAAAACTGGCATCCTGAGGGGAAAAAAATCATTTCGTTTTATAGGGAAGAGCGTTTTCTGTGGTGGGTAAGTCACGTTGCGAGGTTGTTTCCTGCGTATCCACGGGGGATTTCTGCGTCTTGCCCATCTGGACCGTTTGTTTGCCAGCTATGTGTTTTAACGTGCTCCTCAAGTTTTATTTTTGGTGATGGTGTGGCGCCTGTACTTTCAGCGTGTTTTGGATGGTCACAGGACGAGGGTCCATTTAATTGCGTCAATATTTAGACAGAAAAACAGTGTCCAGTCATATTTTTGGACCTTGTGGAGTGTGGCTTCTAAAAGTGAAACCCATAACAGTTGTTTTGGTTATTCAAGTGGGCAGGCGAGAAGAAAACAAAGTCAAAACACATGCTAGTTTATCCTAGAGTTTTCTCTATGAAAAAAAAAAAACACCCAAAAGACCATTTAAATACAATAAATTCTGCAGCACATAATGGAAGCATCTGTGATTGGGACTAAATGTAAAGACGCATGTCTGAAAGTCGTGCTTTTCTGCTTGTGAAAACTGCTTTTCCCTTCTCAAAACGCGCACCAAGTTTGAAATAGGTGACTGTCCGGCGGGAGCTGAGCAGCTTTCCTTCGTGGAGCATCACCAGGATCTGCCACCGCTGTGAAACCCCTCTTTGTACACCCGTTCTCTGTGGCCATGCCTGCGTCGCAGCCAGGAGGAGCAGCTCTACTCAGCAGAGCGGTGGGTGGTGGGGCCTGGACATGCGTGCTGTAGGCATCTCAGGGGCTTCCTACCCCGGACTGGCTGCAGTCTGGGAGCCTACTGCCCTTGTACAGCCATTCTGTGTTAAGGTGGGCCGCACAAGCTTGTTCTCCAGTTTCATGGAAGAGGAATCCACATAATATTAATCTCTGGTATCACTCCCTGATGAGACAGAGTAATTGGTGGTAATTAGGAGATTTCCTTCCAAAGCACACTCATCAGTGCTAAAACACTAATGCAGATGTTTCTTTGTGTCCCAGAACTTGCGTGCTTTGTCATGCTGATTTGGGAGGAGGAGGAGGAGGAAGGGGAAGTGTTTAAGGAGAGGTGGGATCAGACCCTTGTGTTCAGAGGGAACATGACAGTCAGTTTGGGATGGTCAGGTATCGTGCTGGTGCTCCAGAAGGAGAAGTGATACTACTGTTCTAAGCAGAGAGACCTGTTCTCATCATTTAAACTCTGATCTTTTAAGGACAGATGGCTTAAACCATATGGATACCATCAATGTCTCTGCCTCATTTATCTATTTGGCTTTCTGTGACACCAGTTTGTAAATCTTTTTGTATGACCAGCTTAGTTGTATAATCCCCTCACATGTTCTGGGACTTCCACGTGTCTGTCACTTCAGGATGTGTCAACTTCCCCCAGTGGGATTTCTGCCTATTTTTGGTGCTGCTGCGATTGTGACTGTGTTTAGAAGATGGAGCACAGTGCAGTGGACAGACTATAAATAGCACTTGCCCTTTTTAGTGGAGTATTTCTTTCATCCTGGAGGAAGAAGCAAATTGAGCGGCATTTTCAATTCTGCATAATAGTCCTCCTTAAGAATTCCCTTTGGAGTCAGTCTGTGGTTTTTGTTTCTTGGCTACAACTTTTAAGGCAGGCTTGTCCGAACAGCATGTGATACCCGGAGCATTTCACTGCACGGGGGAGTGTTCTGTGACTTGGTTTCACAAGCTGGAGAAAGGATCCATGAAGGCAGCTCTCTGCTTCACGTAGGCAGGTCCCCGGAGCTGAGGCACCAGCTCATTCATGCCCCTCTCCTCCTACATGCCGAAACACACCCATTTGTATAGTGTAAATCACTTGCAGAGGGAAATGACTCGCTAACCTTTGCTTCTTGGATGCAGAAAAGTTAACTCATTTGTTTAGCTTGGTTAAGACACAGGAGTCTAACCTGTGAGGTCCCTAGCAAGGCTGCTTTCTCAGCTGCATTTCAGGTTTATCTGTAGCATGGCTAATTTCCATCCCTGCAGCTCTTCAAACGAAATGCAAGATGATAAAGGACAAAGCTTGTAGCTGGTGCTTACCACAGACACACCTTTTATTTACAAAGGAAGCTTTGCAGTTATTTAAACCTTTACAGATTGATTTTGAAGACTTGGTGAAGGGGGTCCTTCTCCATCCTCACCTCCAGTGTAACTTTGAAAAAGTGCTATAATCAGCAACACAAATGTGACAAACATCTTAAAAATCATTCAAGATGGGGTCTCGTGCCCTGAAACAGATCTTTCTGCAGCCAGGGTTAAAATGTAGGGTTTTCTTCTGTGTTGGCATTCCCGGAACCCAAAACTGCCATGGCTGGGCAGCTTTTTGAAAGGAGCCTAGTGACAGCCACTCACCTGGTTCTTTAAAGATTAGTGCAAGGAATGTCCTATTCTAGAGCAAGTGTTCATCGCAGAAGCACTTTCAGACTTGCATTTGGCATGTAATGTGTTGAAAAGGTGCAATTTAACATACAGATCATGTTTTAAGTACCCACTTAATAAAAAAATTGCATATGCAACTGTCTTCAGGTGGGAAAAGGAAGTTTGTCATTACTGTTGTGGGATGTTTAGCAACCTTGTATTAAAGATAAAATGAGGGAACATCTGGGCTGCTAAGCAGGGAGTGGTAGGAGATGCTTGGTGGTCTTTGGGCAGATATGAATCTCTTAAACTGTCCTTTGGCCATAGAGCTGAGCCAGTCTAAGCCCTGGCTGCCACCCAAAGGGGTACAGTTCTCACTCCCACATCTCACCAGGCTTCACGTGTTTGTCTTTTCTTTTGTACTGGCACTTGTGCTCATCTGATCTGTCAGCAAAACCTATTCGGGGACATAGACAGAAAAGTCTTTTTGTTTTGTAGGGTTAGTTTTCAGCTGGTTTAACTCCCTGAACCTTCATTCTGCACAGCTCCAGTAGTAGAATAAGGGGAACAAACCTGTCCCTTCCAGGTGCCTCTATAAGCTCAGCTTAGCTGGATTGCTGAACAGCACTTAGGTCTCCTGACTGATTTGATAGACCCAGAAACAAAAGCTGTGCACTTCTGCGACGTTGTACCCAAGCAATAGAGCCTTGCTGAAAAGTAAGAAAGCTTAATGGTACAGGCCTGGTAACGTGAACTCAGCTGTATCGATTCTGGGGCCTAAATTAGCATCTGTGTGCAGTGTTGAATTGTGCTGTATAAACAGAGAAGTTTGAGTCGGTGCCAGCACAGTGATTTCTGTGCCATGCTGTGTTTCACTGGGTGGATGTGCGCTTAGTATATGCAAAACCCCTCTATTAAAGGGGATGTTGAAAGCCCTGCTCAGGGAAAGAGCTCAGGTGTTCTCAAAAAACAAAACGCCCTTCCTTGTTAAGCGTATACTAAATGTTTCCTGATTGGAGCTGTTTTGGAAGTAAATTGAACCTTCTTCTGCGCGCTCTGTTCCTGGTGAAAGGCATGAGAGGGAGGTGGGCTGAGGCTTTGGCCTCATGCTGCAGGAACGGGTCCTGTCTAGGTCAGTTTTTAAAAGCAGGTGGTGTAGGAGGGGAGTGAAAACTCTTTGTTCCGCTCTTGGAGTAACAGCATTGTTACCACAAGCGATGGGCTTTCTAGAAAAGACCAGAATGAACTGAAAAACATTTTCTTTATTTTTCAAAGTGTCTAGCATGCTGGTTTTGATCACCTTTTGACCAAACTGTTTTCAACCAGACTTCTGTTATCTAGTTTTTGGGAAACCTGTGAGATTGTTACAGTATAGAATAGGCTTCTAAGCAGCGAGGCAGTGTTTATAGAGCTCAATCCAATTATCTGACTCTTTGGTTGTTTCATCATTTCATCTGCAAGTTGTGGAGTCAGCCTCCTGGGTGAGCTCCACCTGCTGTACCAACAGAAACCACTGATGAGTGTGCTTTTTAGTTGGAAAGTGTACTTAGGATGAAAAAGTCATTGGAAATAAGGTAGGCTTGGGCTTGTTTTGTTTGGTTTTTTTTGCCTTTGGGACTCTTTCATTGCCAGTTGAGATAAAAGAATATTAGGGACAATTTTCAGTTGGCATGCTCAGTCCCTTTTCCAAACGCAACTAATGGAGCTGTGAAGGTCCTGGTGGGAGGCTTCAGAATATTTGGGCTGCACTCACCTTGGTCATGTCTCTGACAGTTCTCTTTAGTTTCTTAACTGTTCTTTGTGCAGTGCACATGAAAGCAGGGTACAGTCTAGCGATTGCTACTTTGTGAGAAGAACTGATTGGCAAAAGGTTCGAACTCTCCTCCTTTCCACTCAATAGGAAGAAAACCGAACACATTAAGTAGTATGTCTGTTTACACCCAGGAGAAAAAACAGGTCAGAGCATCAGACAATTGGATCCTCTGTTATCCAGCAGTTTGAGATGTGTATGTCTTTCCTTGCTCGTTGAACTGCTGCACAGAAATGCACAGCCATTCCGCTGGTGCAGTTACTGGTACCATCTTAAGTAGCAAGCTAGGCTCATTAAGTGCCATGAGTTTGCACATCTTACTGAATTTTGCTCAGAACGTTTGGGGTTTTTTAAATAACTGTAAAAACATCTTTATGCCACTTGCTTCCTTTCCAAGACTACCTTGCAAAAATGTTTCTGAAGTTTGTCATCCAGTATTGACCTAGGACAGGGTACTGGGAGGTCAGCAGAAATGCAACACACAACTTTTTTTCCTATGAAAATGTGACTGTCTTCAAGGTATACAGCCTCTGTAGTGACATGTTAGTCTAAAATAAAAGAATTTTCCAAAACATCTGTGTGTCTATGTTTCTGTGCTAGTTGTCCATATTTTCTGAAAAGAACTAAAATTTTATCTAGAGTCCTATGTACCTTTTTTAAGAGAGCCTGCTTTTAGTAATGATACTAAACTAGAGTCCTCCGTCTTGACCCTGTTGTTACTTAACTTTCCTTCTTTGTCACTAGTTTGTATTTCAGGGGGTCCCCATGTGTTTTCAGCACTGCAGCTCAGCAGAGAAGTACGGGAGATGAGTGTGGCCCAGAAGATCCCCGTGATGAGCCCAAACACCCCCTTTCTGATTGTGCCTTAGAGCACAAAGCGATCAAATTGGAAGAACAAGTCCGGGATTTAACTGTGAGTATGCTGCTGGTGGCATCACAATGGCTTTTGCTCAGTCCCCTTGACTTGGTCTGTCTTTCAGCCCTAGCATTTTCTGTAAGATCTATAACATGCACACAACGCCGCTGTGCTATAGCAGCCTTCAAAGCAGCTGTGCTCCAAGTGTGAGAGAGTGCCCTGTGAAGGTACGGTCTTGCCTTCCCCAGAAACACCGTCTGTCGGTAGTACCTAGGAGCAAGACACTGGTAGTATGGTCCTGGCAGGCAAAACTGCATGTTGGAGGTGGTCTGGTCAATTCTTCCACAGCATTGTGTGGAGGGAATGGCAATAGCATTGTCCTAGTTTAGCATCACACATTGTGTCTCACCGGATCCAGATGGTCGCACAAGGAAGCTCTTCTTTAGTGACAGTGGTGTGGTAGAAATGGTAGGGATCATGTTACAGGGACTTTGAAGAAGAGATGTGATTAAGGAGAGGATTAAATACCGCAGCACTGGGTGGGCAATTCTGGAGATAATCGCCCTGAGAGTACTACTGCACCAAGTGATAAATCAGCTGGTTGCCGATCTGTTGCTGAGACCACCAGTTTGCCCGCTGGAGAAAGGAGTGTCTCAGTAGCCGCAGTGAGTCATGCAAAAGGCAGCAGCCTGACACTGCGGTGTTGAATTGCGCTGCGCCCTGAATGCTTCTGGCCTTCACTTGGGTCCTTTGAGGGAGTTGCAGTTGTGCTGGTTAATCAGTAGGAGGGGGACTTGGGTTTGCATGTGATGAGAATGCAGGAGCCCAGCACAGCCTTCTGACCTGAAACGGGCTGTTTTTAAATCGTTTCTAAGGGTTTGTCAGCTTGTCAGAAATGGGTTTTACCTCTTTGTTTGATGTCTCCCCTTGCTATTGTGGTTACAGGAGCGATACCGGAAAGCTTTGGCAGATTCTGAGAATGTCCGTAGGAGAACGCAGAAGTTTGTGGAAGATGCCAAGCTCTTTGGTAAGCAAAGTGAGGCAGAGCTGTATTTACGGCAAGTGGCTTGCCTGCCTGGGCATAACATGCTGACCAACGGCTTTTCTCTCCCCCTGTCCCGCCCTCTTTCATTGTAAAGTCTGGCATGATGTTTGGCCTGGACTGTTGGTGTTCCTGGGTTACTCGCTATTTTTTCTGTACGTCCAGCTGTGTCCTATCAGGTTTATCTCAGTGACTGTTTTTTAATATTTATATTATTTTTTTTTTAATAAAACAGGCCCAGTGCAATTAAGTGTAGTTCTGCTGACTTGGTTGAAATTACAGGTTCTTTTGTACCCTGAGAATTGCCTCTGGCAGGGTGTATTTCATGCCCTTAGCTGTGTCATCAGGCTGTGATATCCTTTACTATATTAACAGCCTCTTTTCTTCTGCTCTAGCTTTCAGGAGGTAGATTCTGCGTGGGTCAAAGGTTGTCAGTTCTTATATCTGATGTTCTTTAAAAGTTCTGTAATAAATATGTTAGCATCGATGAAGTGAGCTGGATTTGTAGCTTTGGCAACGGAGGCAGGTGAAGGGGGAAGAAACTGCTATTTAATTGTTGGACTCTGCCAGCACCGTCTCTGAGAATGAGAAACTGTTATTCCTCATGATGCGTGAACCTTAGGAGGCATTTTGTTAGTTAATTCCAGTAGCTTTGAAATTAGAGCTGCTATATTTTTCTTACCATTCTACCCATCGTGCTATAAAATGGCTGTTGAGTTTTGGGATAATCAGCACCATTGGTTTTGGGGTGTTTTGGTGGTTTTTTTTCTAGCTCTTTGAATTTTAGATGCATTATGCTTCAGATTTGAAGAAAAATGCGGTTCTTTACTAGAAGTTGCTCCTAAAGTGAGGCACGGGGGTCTGTAGAGCATTAAAACAGACTGTGGTGCAAGAGGAAATGGTTGGTAATCAGTCTGCTTCTGTCTGCTCCTTTGTTGCTTCTCCTTCATGCTTCTTTGTTCCGTGCATGTTTAAACATGTGTCTACAGGTATAGACAGCGCCACAGTATTGTTTTTCTTTCTCTGTTTTCCTAATGTGTCTTTCCAGTAAGTCAGTTACGGCATCTGTGTAACTGAGGGAGCCTGATTTTTCTGAAATTTCTGCACAGTGTAATACACCACTTCTGCAAATGTGTATGATCTAAACCCATTTTTCTAATGAAAAAGACTGCGTGACTTTTTCATGACTGATCCAAGGACCATTTTGTCCAGTCCTTTCACAGTAGTTTTAACTTCTGAATAAAATTGTGGATCTACTTTTCAGTTTTTTTTACTTCCCCCTGTTGTGTTTGTTCCCCATGTGCACAGGCATTTGTGCGAGTTGATTGGCAAAACGTTTATATCTGCGGGACTGTATGAGAGGGTGTGGAACAGGGTCCTAAATGGCACATCTTAGTTGCAAAAGCTTTTTGGAGTGAAATACTAATGTTCTGCTTTGTCAGGTATACTCTGTGTGTGTGTGTGTATATATATATATATGTTGATGTGTATAGATGTACCTTTTCTGCATTTACCTTGATTTGGTAAATGAGTCTTTAGATTACTTACCCATGTAATGATAAAGCTTTGGCTACAGGATACAAAAGACACTGTCTGCTCTCACTAAAGTAGCAGTTCACATCAATTAGCAGCTTTAAAGGTGCTTTCAAACTGCTGTGACTTTGTGCCTGTCATTGGTGCTGTAGCTCTGTATGTTCTATAAACTGCCCTTCATTTACTTCTTGTTTCCTTGTGCCTGTAGGGATCCAGAGTTTCTGCAGGGACCTTGTGGAGGTAGCAGATATCTTGGAGAAGACTGCCGAGAGTGCCGCAGAAGAAGCGGAACCTAGTAATCCAAATCCAACCCTGAAGAAAATCTATGAAGGCCTCTCTCTCATAGAGGCCAAATTGCAAAGTGTATTTGCCAAACATGGCCTTCAGAAGATGAACCCTGTTGGTGGCAAATATGATCCCTATGACCATGAAATAGTCTGCCATGTACCAGCCGAGGGAATGCAGCCGGGCACGATAGCACTGGTGACTCAGGATGGCTATAAACTCCATGGTCGCACTATAAGACACGCGCTCGTCGGCGTGGCAGTAGAGTCACAGGAATGACATGGGCTTATCCTTTGGCATCTGGGACCTTACTGAGCTGAGGACCCCTCAGCACTCAGTCACAAGTGCAGCTGCATGTCTTTACTTATTTATTAAGCTAGGTTTGTATTGTATGTTGGCTTCTTTATAATGTGTGCAGTCATTTTGCCATTAATTCTAGGGTACTTGTATATTTAATGTTCCTTTTTGGAGTACGTGGAGTAGAACTAGGAGTCCTGCTATTTGTCAGAAACGTGGCACTGTAGCCCCTTTCTCCTTTGCTCATTTCTCCATTGAGACTTGTATGGGGAAGAGGGGAGATACGGGAGAGAAAGGGAAATTCTCTGAGAGCTAAGGGATCTTGTCTCCCACTTCCATCTCTGAGACAGACTCCTGCAGTGGCCTTCAGGAAAGTAACTCCTCTGCCTCAGTTTCCATATCTGTATTAAGGGAACTTAATAATACTGACCTACCTCACAGGGATGTGGTGAGGCTTTTTCTTTGCAATGCACTCGGAAGAAGACAAGCCCAAAGGGCTGAGTATTATTACCAGGCTGGTTTTGGTGTCTTCCCTTGTCCCCCAGACCCCTCAGGTGGGGATGATCAGTTGAAATGACATTTAGGGGCAGCTTTTTCTCTTGTCACTTCAGGAAAACAATCCTGAATTAATGAAATCTCTGTCATTCTACAGGTGAATAAGGATGAGGTTTTAAAGAGAATTCAGTTGTTAGGTCAGACTTTAACGTGTTAATATTTGTTCTCCAGGTAAAACTTCAGCTTGCCTCCCTGTTTCTAAAGGTAAAACAGGGAGTAGTGGTTCTTGATCGAGCCAGAAAACTGTTATCAAATCTCTCTTTCTCCACCGAAGAAGTATATTTTAGAGGAGAGTAATCTTTCTTCCCTGATGGGTATTTGTGCAGCTTTCAAGCACGATAAACTATATGCTCGTTGTTGCAGCTGCTGGCAAAATGGAGATGTGCCCTTAAGCAGGAAATCTGGACTGTTTTATTTTCTCAGCTCTCTAATAATGGTACTTGGATAACACAAACTTCCAGTGCACATTCGGATTCTACTTTTGCGTGGTCATAGTAAATATTAAACCTTTTGGGTTTTGACACAAGGAGAAAAATCTTTTCTACTAAAAGTCTCAAGTGCCCTTGAACCAATTTTAGCAGCGGTGACAAGAAAGCAAGAGCAGCAGAAGGCTGAGGGAAGTGCAAGCTGACCTCAAGCCATCTTCTTAGTTGGAGGCATGTTGTTGTCTCAGCATGGCATATGTACTTCCCAGTGGTCCTTTTGCCTGGGAGTCCGTTTATCTCAGCTGAAAGGATGCAGTCGCCCAGTTAGATCAGAATTTAACCCTTTACAGAGCAGCAAGCAGTATAGCGACAGAAGAGTTACATAAACCAGCCTATGGTCTGCACTACACAAAACCAAGGCAGGAATAGTTGTTTTCAGATTTTTTCTTACTGATTCGTTAATTCCTGCCTTTTTACTTCCTGGAATTGGATCTGTGGCCTGACAGTTAACTTGAGATCCGCTTCAAAAAACTCTTTACTTATGGTGGATGTCATCACTGGTTTGGAAGAAAGCTTATTCTTCTCCCATTCCTTTGCAGGCTACAGTTGCATGATCCTTTTGTGGTGGACTTCAAGATTACCTCAGCCTTCAATTAGCAGTTATCGACAGTCTTTCATCTGGGATGGCTATGTGCAGCTAGGTGGTTGTCATTCCAGAAATTTAAGGAAGACGCACATTTCTAATATGCTCCATGCAAGCTGCTTTAGTGACAGCCGTACAGGGGTGACTCAGTAGTGGATACTTTCTGAAGTGCGGTTTTCTGCCTCTGCATAGTGAGTTTTTCAGGCAGGTACTTGAGATTTCAACCCTGAAAAAGTGCTTCATGGCAGCATGAGATCGCTTTGGACAAACCTCTTGTTCCGTGCTCTTGTTTTATCACGTTGTTGGAAATTTCAGAGATACACAGGATTTCGTGTTCCTTGTTTTGCTGGTCTCCATGCTGACTGGGTCACCAGGTTATGAAAGAACAGGGAAAATGCGAAGCGTGGCAATGCAAGTCTTGCTGTTCTGCCTCAAGACTGTCTGCAGCCTGTTCTGGGGAAACTGTCTTCAGCCAGAAGGTGCGGTAGGATCTCTGCTGCCTCTTCAGCCCCTGCTCTATCAGCTGAGTCTTTTTGCAATACGAGGGGAGAGCTGGTTATGGAAACTAACTTTGAATGTGAAACTTTATTTATAAGGAACTAAACAAAAGCAAAGGCATTTTACGCAGCAAGTAGTTTTGTGTTATAGAAAGGCTGGGGCTTACCTGAGTTGGATTTAAAAGGAGTGTGTGGCCAGAAGTGGTGAAATACAGATCCTCTTTAAACTGGCCCATGGAGCCACTTGACTGTGAAAGTATACTACACCTACTTGATCCACTTTTGGACTTTTTGGCAGGCCTGCCTGTCCCCGCAGTTAGTATTCACCCATTTTTGCCTTAAAGAAATATCCTAAAATGCACTCCAGACCTTCTGTCTGTAATAAGAGGTTATTGATTCAGCTTGTGTATCGGGGATCCGCTTTCACTGAGGCACTGTTGTGTGGCTAGAGCAGCAAGCTGAGGGATCCAGTTCCTGTGGGATCTTCCTCACTCTCCCACAGGCCCTGTTTAATTTTGGGCAAGCTGTTTTCCCAGTTCATGCCCCAGTTTTTTTCAATCTATGAAACTTCTACAGGATCTTATCGGGCTTTTATGATGATTACTGTAAGATGTACCCTTTGCTTAGAGACACTTTTACAGAAGTTACCAAAGAGATAAAATACTGTAGCTGTTGTTTGTCCTAGTTTCTGCTTCCTTTAAATGGTGAAGTGAAAATGAAATAACCAAACCTGGATTCCATCACAGAATCCAGATTTCCTAGGCAAAATTTGATTCTCTTGCCTTTCAAGCACACTTAATGATCTCTTTTATCGTGGATGAGATTGCGTAAGGATGGATTGAATTTCTCCTTTGTAGGTTCTTGCTCCCTCGTCCGCCCTGTTTGTGTAAAGCTTGCACACTCAGCACGCCGGGACAGAGTCCCCGCTGGTGCCGTTCTGTTGCACTCTGCAGAGTTACGCCAGAGAGGAGCTTTTTCTCTCCGGTCGCTTTATTCAATGACTATTAAATAAAACACAGGAGTGCGTTAGCAGGGACGGAATAGGAGAGGAGAGGAAGTGTCACGTACCTCTTAGTCATTTCCACTCTGTTCGCCCAGCCGTGAACTGACGAGCTCGAGCTGGGCAGGCAGACAACTAGACACGACGTGCGTGTGGTGGTGATGTGGGGACCTGCATTCCCGCTGTCGGGGGACGGGCAGCCCCACTCTACGTGGGTGTTTGCCTTGGTCTGTGACCTTGCCATACCCCGACAGTGGGACGTATTTGAGTTGAAGTCCTGGGCGAGTGTCACTGCCTCATGAGCATGGCAGCGTCTTAACTCTGACCAGGAGCAGTGCAGAATGTGAATGTCGCTTTGTGAACCTTAAATTCTCAGCGCTTCGTCAGCAGAGCTGCTGTTGAAAGAGACAGCTGTGATAAATCAATAGCTATTAGCAGTCCTTTAATTTTTAAACAAATGTATTTAAGTTTTATAGTGTGAATATTGTAGTATTTTTTTATTTTAAAACTTGAGATGTTTTGATATTATTTGCAAAGTCAAATGAACAAAGTGTCGCTAATCTCCAAAAATCTAAGTCCATTTAGTTGGTGGGAAACCTGTATATATTGTATTTTTTTTGTGTGTTTTTGTGCTCTTTGTTTACCCAAAGGTTCTGGCTATATGAAAGACAAAGACTGAAGTGTGGGGGCGGTGCAAGTGATTGACAACGACATTTGAGTTAATGTTGGAAAGGGCTGATTTCCTTTAGATGTCCAGATACTGTCCATTTGCTAATAAAAAAAAAAAAAGAATTGCAGTTGCTTTTTCCTTTTTTCCCCTGCCCCAAACTGCAGCTCATTCCGACTTTTACTTTAATCAAGCGGGACTGTGGATTGAAATGTTTCTGGCTATTCCTGATCTGGTTGTCTGCAATAAGGGCTATAGTCCATGGTATTGGAGAACTTTGTCGAAGATGTTATTAACAATCTTTTAGGTGAACTCCAAGAAATGCACACATGCACGTGTGTCATCTTCCCTCGCGCAGGTGAGTTGTCTGGGATTTCTGCACTGATAAACTGCCCAGGTGTGTCGTTCTCTGGTACTTCTGTGCCTGCTTTTCTCTCTGTTCCTGGTAAGTCCCACCCGTGGACCATTGCGTAGAGAAATGCTGTCTGCCAGCCTTTAGTGGCAGTTCATTCTGCAGAGCTCTGCTAACAGTTGACAGACTGGATACCTGGTTTTATTTTTGTCATTCTGTACTCTCACTGTTCCGCTTTGCTGCATTTTTTGCCTTTTGTGTGTGGTGCGTTGTAGCAGTCGTGCTGTATGGCAGCTCGGTTCGTATGGCTTAATATACAGTCTGCATTGACGCTTGTGGTATCCGCAGGCGGGTTATGATCTCAAGGATTTGTTGGAGAGAAGAACAGGCTTTGTAGGGGTGTGTTGTAACAGATCTCATTCTCCCTTTACGCGTCCTCTGCAAAAATAGCCAGGCCTCCATTCCTGGTGTTTCCTTGGTCTCGTAACACTTGGTGCCACGTCAACGGGCCTTGCCTTGTTCTCCTGAAACTCTGAATGCCCCGGGCAAAAAACTTTGCGAAAGACCATTTACAGATGGGGCGAGATCTATATTTCTGTGTTAAAGGTCTGCCAGCGAAGTCCCCTTGTGATCACAGAGGTCACGGCCCATGATAGGGGCTCTTCCTCATCCTGCCCAAAACGTGTGGGCATTGCTTGGTGTTCGCTAGCCGGACTGGACCCGGCAGTACTGCTGCCTAACACAAGTCATTTCTGGTTCTGCTGGTTTTTCTCTGCCAGCGACAGTGAGAGTTGGGAGTTTTCTAACCACAGCCACCCCCCTCTGCAGAAAAGCGTCGGAGCGTGTGAGCAAGGGGAAGAGCATTTTGCTTATGGGACAGGTATTGCAGAGCGCCTGCAAGCAGGGCACGGTCTGCCGTGAGAGGGAGGCGATGGGAGCGGTGCTGACCCGCACTCCCAGGAGCCTTCCTGCCTGCACAGACAGATTTCTCGTCGCCCACAGCCATGCTGAAATCAGACCGGTTAAGTAAGAGCTTGTTAAAACCCGAGGCATGCTGCAAAGATAAGTGTGTGCTGTGTTTTAGGCTGCTTTGGGAACGTCGCCTCCCCATCCTGGTGGGTTGATACTGCCCATTGTAAGGATTGAGCAACGGTAGTTTTTGTCTGTGCCTCCCCAAAATGTTCACCTGTGAGTTTCTGGGTTGTGGGTGCTCCCACCTGCAGGCACTCTGAAGCAGCCCCTGGCAGGGAGAAAGGATGGGGCCAGGGCTTGTGTTGTGTTTTTCCTGAGACAAAGTTCTGATGACAGGTTTCCAAACTAAATTTCACGACTTGGCACCGAGCCAGCCCTGGGCTACAGCAGGCTCTGAGTCTGTAATTACCTGTTCTGGAGTTTTCACTCCGTCTTTGCTATCCTTTGTAATCCCAGCAGCAGGCTCCCAGGTGGGATGCCTATGGCACAATGTGCTTGCTGTCAGGCACCTTGTTTTGCCAAGGGCAGAAAGTAGAAGCGAAAGCCTGAAAAGCCCTTGCTGATGCATCGCCCACGCAGGATCCAGCCTGCTCCCCTCAGCCGGGCACTGGGCACCCTGTGCCATCGCCCATGTGCAGACTGAGCACATGGAAAACGTGCTCCATCAGCAGCTTGGCCCGAGTGCTGCCCTCAGGCACAGTAACAGAGAGGTGGTGCCAGGAGGGAGCTCCTGGCTTTGGGCTCTTGGATCACCATGGGGTTGGTTGTGAGTGGGATGCTGCTGAGCATCCTGGTGGATGTGCAGCTGGTGTGTGAGGACGGGAGGGCACTGAGGATCCCCGCTGTGGCTGTGCCCGGGGCTGGAGCTGCTGGAGAGGGTACGGCGAAGGGCTACCAAGATGATTAGGGGACTGGAACATCTCTAAAGGCTGAGGGACTTGGGCCTTTTCAGTCTGGAAAAAAAGATGACTGAGGGGGGATCTTATCAATGCTTATAAATACTTTAAGGGTGGGTGTCAGGAGGATGGGGCCAGGCTCTTTTCAGTGGTGCCCAGGGACAGGACAAGAGGTAACGGGCACAAACTTGAGCATAGGAAGTTCCACCTAAACATGAGAAGGAACTTCTTTACTTTGAGGGTGGCAGAGCCCTGGCACAGGCTGCCCAGAGGGGTGGTGGAGTCTCCGTCTCTGGAGACATTCCAAACCCACCTGGACGCGTTCCTGTGCCGCCTGCTCTGGGTGACCCTGCTCTGGCAGGGGGCCTGGACTAGATGATCTCCAGAGGTCCCTTCCACCCCCTGCCATTCTGTGATTCTGTGGCTTTGGGATGTTGAGGGTCTCCCCCGACCCTCAGCGTCATTCCCGCAGGCTGAGTGCTGGGAGATAACTTATCACAAGGCCTCGGCTTTTGTACCGCTGCTGCACCTCCGGTGAGCCTCCCGCTGCCCCCGTACTGCTTCCCCGCAGCCGGGGAGCCCTGCGAGGCCCTGCGGCACCAAACCCGCCCCCTTCCCCACGTTCGCCCCGCTCCTCGCCGCCGCCAGACGCGCTGCCCCGGGGCTCCCACGGCCGGGGCAGGCCCGTCTCCGCTCGCCGGGGGCCGAGCCGGTGCCCGGGCGGGGCGGGGCGGCGGCGGGGGCCGAGCCTGCGGCGAGGGGCGGGCCGGGGCGGGCGCTGCCGGGACCCTCTCTCCGCGCCGCCGTCCGCGCCATGGCCCCGCCGCCCGCCGCGCTGCTCCTGCCGGCCCTCGCCGCCCTCCTGGCCGCGCCCGCCGCCGCCCGCGCCCCGCCGCGCAGCATCGGTAGGAGCGGGAGGGGAGAAGGGGGGGAGTGTAGGGAGGCGGGGAAGGGGCACCCATCGCGGGTACCGGCAGCACCCGGCCTCCTCCCTGCCTGTCTCCAGGGGTGGGAGAGGGGAGTTCCGGCACGCATCCGCGGCGGGAGCATCCCCGCGCCCTCCCAGCTGCATCCCCCCGCCATCCCCGTTGCATCCCTGTCCCCGCAGGCGGCGCTGGCCCCTTCCCCACCCCCCACCCATCCTGGGGCCGGGGACCCCGGGGTCCGGGCGGGGGGCAGCCGTGACCCCCTGCTCTCTCGGGGCGCGCTGCTGACCCGGCCGCCCTCGCCCCTCTCCGCCGGCAGCCGTGGTGGGCGCCGGGCTGGGCGGCTCGGCCGTCGCCTACTTTCTGCAGCAGCACTTCGGGCCGCAGGTGCAGCTGGATGTGTACGAGCCGGCGGGCGTGGGTGGGCGGCTGGCCACCGTCACCGTCAACAAGCAGCAGTACGAGAGCAGGGGAGCCTCCATCCACGCCCTCAGCCTCCACATGCAGGACTTCGTCAAGATCCTGGGTGAGCGCATGCACCCCGGCACTTGCATGGCCTCCCTCCCTCCCTGAGCTCGGGGGGCTGCACCCTGGCGACGTGGGGAGGGCTGCTTCCAGTCTGCCTCGGCACCCCGGGGCATGGAGAGACCCCCTTGCTGTCCCTGCTCCCCAGCCCTGTTGTACCCTGGAAGAGAAAGGGAGGGGGTGGCCCAGCAGAGCATCAGGGCAAGGGGTCCCGGTGGAATAAATGTGGGGGATTTGTTCACAAACTCCTACCATTTTGTCCCAGTAGGCAGCAGCAACTCCATGGGCTGCCCCAACATATAGGGTCTGGCTGGGGTCCCGGTGTCCTGGGATCTCACGCTCCCAGATGCTCCTCCAAGAGCATCTTTGCCCATATCCTTGCTGCAGTGGCATTTGGCGCTGGCCTTTCCCGGTGGCCATGCCCAGGGAGGCTTGCCAGCCTGGTGGGGCTGAGGCCCCTCTCCTCCCTGCAGGCCTCAAGCACCGGCGTGAAGTGGCGGGGAAGAGTGCCATATTCAGTGGGGAGCACTTTGTCCTGGAGGAGACCGACTGGTACCTGCTCAACCTCTTCCGGCTCTGGTGGCACTATGGCATCAGCTTCCTGCGCCTGCAGATGTGGGTGGAGGAGGTGATGGAGAAGTTCATGAGGTAGGAGAGCCTGGGTGGATGGAGAGACACAGGGGGGCTTCCCCAGCACCGGGGCATCAGCAGGTACCCCATGCTCCTGTCCCCTCCAGGATCTACAAGTACCAGGCGCACGGCTACGCCTTCTCCAGCCTGGAGGAGCTGCTGCGCTCGCTGGGGGGTGATGCCTTCATCAACATGACGCAGCGCTCAGTGGCCGAGTCCTTGCTAGAGGTGGGCGTCACGCAGCGCTTTGTGGATGACGTCATTGCGGCCGTCCTGCGCTCAAGCTATGGGCAATCGGTGCTGGTGCCCGCCTTTGCAGGTGAAACCGGGGACCCCTCTTCTTCCCATGTGACTCTCCTTCCCAGCGTCCCCTCCCTGGGCAGGCTGTTGAGCTGCCTTCCTCTTCCTCTCCCCAGGAGCCATGTCGCTGGCGGGGGCCCAGGGCAGCACCTGGGCAGTGGAAGGAGGCAACAAGCTGGTGTGTTCAGGTCTGCTGAAGCTGACCAAAGCCAATGTCATCCCAGCCAGGGTGACGGGCATCTCTCTGCACAGCTCGGGTGAGCCTGGGCATGGGGTTTGCTCTGGGTGCCACCAGCACATCAGGGCAGGAGGTGGGGTGGTGGCAGCATGGGGATGCTGGGGCAGAGAAGGGAGCCGTGGGAGAGAGACTGGAGAGCATCCTGGTCCTGCTAAAGCATTTGGGCAATGGCCCCAGGGTCTGTCCATCTTCTCCCCTCATCTAATGTGGTCGGGGCCCTGCGGTACAGACCTCTGCCCTGGGGTTCCCCTCCCTCCCTCCTGAGGTCCCTCAGGTCTCTTTTATGGCACCGTCCTTGTTGCAGGCTTGCTCCCCCATCCAGCACAGCAGAAGGGCTGGTAACTAGGGTTTGGAGGGTGGGCTGTGCTTCCCCAGTCCTCCTGGCTCCACTGGACTGGGCTTCTCTGGAAGCTTTCTCCCACAGGCTTGGTAAAATGCTCTTTCCGCTACCCTAAAGCATCATCAACTCATCCATAACTGTCAAGTGCTATGGTCCAGCACTGGTGTTTACTGGAAAACCAGGGGATGGAGGGTGTGCTAGAAAAAAGGGGGGCAGGGCAATACAGCATGGGGCTCATGGGTACACCTAACTGTCCACATCTCTTCTCAGAGGGGAGATCCCTGTACCAGGTGCACTATGAGGGCAGTGAAGGCCAGGGCTCAGCTTTCTACGACATGGTGGTTGTGACAACTCCCCTGCGCCCCAGCAGGAGCAACTTCACCTTCGAGAACTTTGAGCCACCCATCGCCGACTTCCCTGGAGCCTTCCAGCCCTCCGTCACCTCCGTGGTGCACGGCTACCTCAACTCCTCCTACTTCGGCTTCCCCGACCCCAAGCTCTTCCCCTTTGCCAGCATCCTCACCACCGACACCCCCGACCTCTTCTTCAACGCCATGGACAACATCTGTCCCGTCAACATCTCAGCAGCTTTCCGTCGCAAGCAGCCCCAGGAGGCTGCGGTGTGGCGTGTCCTCTCCCAGCAGCCGCTGGACAAGCAGCAGCTGAAGACCCTCTTCAGGTCCTACTACTCGGTGCAGGTGACAGAGTGGCAGGCGTATCCCCGCTACGATGCCACCAAGTCCCTCCCCCCCATCGTGCTCCATGAAAACCTCTTCTACCTCAGTGGCGTGGAGTGGGTGGCCAGCTCCATGGAGATGATAGCGGTGGCAGCCAAAAATGTGGCCCTGCTGGCTTACAACCGCTGGCATCAGGACCTGGAGAAAATCGACCAGAAGGACTTGATGCACAAGGTGAAGACCGAGCTGTGACGCCCAGGGGAGGTGGTGGGCTGGGAGCTTCTGCGTGTAGTAGCCTGGGGAGTATTTATTGCCTTGGGGACACCAGGGGGTTTGGGGCTGGGGGAGAAGGGACAGGCTGTGTCGCGCGTGACTCAAACATGCGTCACCTTCAGGAATACATTCCCTGCCCAGTGTTGCTGTGTGTCTGTGCCGCGTGCCTCAGTTTCCCAGTTCCCTCTCCCCAGGTTCTACTGGAAAGGATCCTGTGCCTTTTCCTGTGAAAAAGTGTCACTGTGCATCTGTTTTGGGGAGGGACATCAGGGGGCTTTCAAGGACAAGGCTGGCTGACATCAGCAGATCAGCAGCAGATGGGTGAGCTGCCTGTCTCGCCCCGCAGGCTCTCCTGCTTTCCCGGCTTTGTCCCCAGGAAACTCAGCGGCAGGGCTGGCCCCGGCTGGGACAGGAGGTCCCGTGACCTCTCCCATGCCATGCGTGCATGGGGCCTAGCCTCGCTCACTGGTCCGGCGCCCCGGGGATGGGCGTGCAGGGTGGGCTGTCACAGGTCATGGCTTGCAGTGACAAGTGCCTGCTGCCGGGTGCTCCCTGTTTCCAGGCATCCCTGAGCCTGGGGCTCGGCTGTGTTTTGGCGGGCAGAAGAGCCTTGCTGGGAGAAGCTGGGCAGCACCCAGCCCCGTGCCCCGGGGCGGGCAGGGGCGGAGGGACAGCGCGACCGGCTGAGGCAAGGGGCAGCTCAGACGGGGGCCAGCGATGCACTTTATTGAGGACCTCAAGAAGCCACCCAGACCACCGGCCGCTTGTCCCGGTCCCTGGGCTGGCTGGCCCAGCGCAGAGGAACTTGTAGGTGGGCAGGGGAGGGCTGGGGAGGACCAGGCGCTCCCAGAACTTCTGCGCCGATGGGGTGGACAAAAGCACATGGGGATTTTGGGGAGGGAGGAGGCCTGATGCAGCCCAGCCAGAGGGATCTGGGGACAGCCACCTCCCTCTCTCCCCAGGCCACCCTAATGAGCTCCTCTCTGGAGGTGAGAAGGCTTTGGGGGGGTGTCTTGCGAGACCAACTGCAGGGCTGCATAGCTTGGTGTCCTCAAAGTGGCTGCTTGGGCTGAGGCTGATGGAATGTGCAGGGGAATTTTGGGGAGCTCTTGGAGCTGTCATCTCCTTGCATAGGGGCTCTCTGTGACCCTCTCCCAGAGGGCTGGACAAGCTCAGGAAGCAAGAGCAAGCTGGTTAGATGCCCATGCCTGGCTGCAGGGGTTAGCTCTGCAACCTCAGAAGATACAGGTGCAGCCCACAGCGATGGTCTCCATGACCGTCTGGTACTTCTTGTGACACTTCTTCTTCCCAGAGGGCTTGTGCCCGACCTCGCCTGGCACCTGGCAGAGCAGCCGTCGGACAGGCAGCCGGCTGTAGATGGGAATGCTGGCCATGGTGCGGTCCTCCTGCATCGTGAAGGGGTTGATGCAGCCAGTGCAGAGGCATCGGGCCTCGGGAATGTCTGCCGGGATCCGTGTTGCATCATGGTTTATGCTGGAGGAGAGGGAAAGCAAGATGAGGCTGGAGAGGTGGTAAGATGGGAGGCAGTGGGTGGCTGGGAATAGGCAGGGCAATGCCTCTGGGGGTGAAACGGGGTGTTGTGTCGCATCGCACCCCCCAGCAGCCCCCGCAGCCTCATGATGCTGGAGCTGTGGCTGCCATGGTGCTTGCTAGCACGGAGCCACTGTGCATGTCCCCAGGGTCCCTGCCCCAAGCTCACCTGTAGGCCCAGGGGGACAGGCTCCTCCGGTTGGACCTCCAGAGCCGCAGGTTGACCTGGCACTTGGTGTCTCCCGGCTCAGAGCCGTTCCTCAGCTGGCGCACCATGTCCTGGATGCTGCGCTCGTAGTCTGCCATGGAGGTGTAGGAGTCATCCGGGGCCCAGGCCAGGGCAGGGGTGGCCGTGGGGGGCCGCGTCGGGCCCCTTCTCCTGCCCTTCGCTGCCTTGTTTTGGTCCTTTGCTTCAGGGACTAGGACCATGGCAAAGGTGAAGATGCAGAGGAGAAGCTAAGGAAGGAGGAGGATGGTTGGTATGTGGCTGCCCGGGCTGGAGGGCTGGGATGGGAGGGGAGGTCTCCCACTTCCCATGGGTCACTGGGACATGGCAGGACCACAATGACTTTGGGGTGGCACACGCAACCCCTAAAGGGCAACTCTATCCCTGCGGGCAAGACCGTGGAAGCACACAAGGGAAGTTTGCAGGGGTGGTGGGCACAGGGTCATGGTGAGCCCCTAGCCCAAGCCCCAGGTGATGCGTGTGGCTGCAAAGCCCCTCACCCTGGTTGCAGCTGGCAATTTGCATTGCCCAAAGTCCCCCTGCCCGAGCTGTGCCTGGTCCCTTCCCTGCCCACCCCGAGGTGGCTGTGTGCTGGGAGGGATGGGTACACCCTCAGCTCGGGCTGTACCTGGGCAGCCTCTGGTCTAAAAAGAGCTTTAGAGATGAGACAGTCAAGAATGGGATCTTTATACAAACCCTCCTCTCCCTCCCTCTGTGCTCCGAGGACGGTGAGAGAGAAAGAAAGATGCTTTTTCCTTTCCTTCTCCCTCCGGCCTCGCAGGGCCGAGTTCCCGTGTGCTGACACCCGGCAGGCTGCCCAGCGGTGAACAAAGTTGCTTTCTGTAGTCCTGTTCCCTGCTATTCGTGTCCCCGCAGCCAGCCCAGCACCCTGCCTGCTGTCCCGCAGCCCTGCCTGCCATCCTGCAGCTCTTCCCACGGCCGTGCGGTGTCCCGGGCAGGGACCCCTCAGCCGGGGCTGTTTTCCCCCTTCGGTGCCGGACTGTCCGGTTGGACTGTCCCGGCTTTGCTCTCCAAGGCTGTTGCATCCCGGCCATGGCAGGCGTGGGAGCGATGGGCCACAGCATGCATCTCCAAAGCAAACAAACCCAGGTAAACAAGCGTGCAAGTAATTATATTAAAGAAGGAAAACAAGGCGCAAGCCTGGTGCAGTCACCTACCAGGTTTGGAGCCCTCTCCATCGCTGCAGAGGGGCTGCCGGCCGTCGTCCTGCAGTGTGGCTGGCACTGGCGAGCCTGGGAGCTAAAAAGGGAAAGCCCCAGCCCCCGTCTCCGCTCCGCCGGAGGTGTGTCCGGTCCCTGAGGTGCCAGGGAGCCTCGGCGCCGGCGGGGCTGGGGGCCAGCGTGGTCTGGGACTCGGCCACCCGCCGCCTCCCCGGGCGCTGGCTCCACCTGCGGCTGTGACCGTGGACGGTGGCGGGTCCCCAGTGGAGTGGGCAGCCCAGAGGGGCTCCATGGGCAAAGCCCTGCCCTGGGGAGGGGGTTTGGGCTCTGGTGGTGCCACCAGCATGGTCACAGGGGGGACACAGCTGCTGGGCTGGGGGAGCAGGGGCTCGCGGGAGGACTGGGGGTGGGCTGTGTTCTGTGCTGGCAGCAAGGTGTGCAGGGAGCCTGGGGCTGTCCTGTTGTCCCTGTGGGAACAGCTGAGGGCCTGACGTTATCTGTGTGCCACCACCAGCTCTGCTGTCCCCAGGAGCCACCTGACCCTTCTGCCCAGCAGTGAGGCGACAGCACCCATGACTTCCTGCACCCCTGGTCTGTCTGTCCCCAAACCCTTCCCTTCCTGCTGTCCTCAAACCTGTCCCCAACCCCTGGGGACACACCAGCTCTGCTCAGAGCCGGCCTTGGGGCTGATCTCCAGGGCCACAGGGTGGGGGGTGTTAGTGGTGGGGTGCTGCTCCCACCCCACGCCGTGCTGCTCTGGCTTCCCGGGGCCGAGCCTGGGGATGCAGGGTGCTGCGGTGGGGGAAACTGAGGCAGGGGGATGCCGGCTGTGATGCCCCATCCCAGGGATGGGGGACACGGGGCTGGCCTTGGGCGTGGGCCAGGGGCTGCAGCAGCCTGGGCATCGCAGCCCCCCCCGCCTCTCCCCGGGCTGTCCCCGTCCCTGCGGCCAGGCAGCCGCTGTGCCACACGATGGTGCTGTCCTCCACCCAACCGCACCGCCAGCCCGCCGTCCTTCCCCTCCGCATCCCTCCTCCGCAACTTCCTTCCTCCCCTCAATCCCTCCCTCCATCCCTGCATCCCTCCTCCCCTCCAGCTCTCCCTCCCTCCATCCCTCTTCCCCTCAATCCCTCCCTCCATCCCTGCATCCCTCCTCCTCTCCGCCCCCCACTGCATCCCTCCTCCCCTGCCAGCCCCAGCCGGGAGCCAGGGGTGCTCCCCACCTTCAGGGGCAGCAGGGTCTGCCCTGCTCCTTTGGAAGGGCCTTTACACCGTTAGGGCTGCTGTGCCCGGAGGCCAGGCGGCGCTGGGGGGGCTGCTCCACCTCTCTTTGGTGTTTTCTGCCTCCTCTTTCCAGCAGCACCCCCCCACACGCTCCCTCCCCAGCACCACCAGCTTTTGTGGCAGCACTAGGTGTTGAGTTTCCCCCTGCCCCCCCCCCCGACTCGCTGTACCTCCCGAGGGGTTTGAAGGCCCTTGTGATCTGCAGGGCAGTAGGAAATTTCCACCTTCTTTTCCCAGTCCATGAACTGGGCCTCTAGAAAAAACACCGCAAATATGGTAAAACTCACTGCATCCCCCCCATAATTCACGCTGCCCCTCTCCCCCTCCTAGCCTTGCCATCCCCGGGGTGCAGCAGGGAATGCGGCCCAGCTGCTCCCGCCCACGGGGGAGCCCCAGCCCACATTAATATCCCCAAGGAGAGTTCCAGCATGGCATTTCGGGGTCCTTGCCATCCCCTTGGGTGAAGTCTGATGATTTGCACTGGGCACAGCGTGTCCCTTTTGTCACCTTGGGAACCTGGCTGTAGCAGGGGCCCTGCAGCCACCTGCCTTTGCTGCACCGAGCAGCACGGCAGCACCCAGCCCTCCGCCACCAGCCTTTTCTGGGGTGCTGAGCCTGCACCCCAGCGCTTTCAGCCCCTGTTCCATGATCCCCCAAGAAGGACCAGTGAGCAGCCCCGGGCCTGGGGTGCCTGGAGGGTGCCGGCTGCCTGCGTGTGCCGCAGCCGCCTGCGTTGTGTCAGCGCTCGGCAATGCTGTTTACACATGAGAGAGGCTCAGAGGCATCTGCGCCAGCAGCCAATTACCCAGTTTTGATCTTTTTTGGTGAAAAGGAAACCAGGGCTTTACAGACATGGCCAAATTTGATAAGCTGGGGGAGGCGGGGGCGGGCGCAGGCAGCTTTTCCCCACCGGCCTCGCGTGAGGGAAGGGGCCAGGGTGCGCGGGCAGCTGGGTGATGGCCAGCCCCTGCCTCCAGGCTGGGACAGGGTGGCCGGCGGGCTCCGTGTGCCTGTGCCAGCCCCAGTGACACCCCTGCGGGAGCGGGATGCGCTGCAGTCAGCCCCTCGGGGGGAGGTGAGGGAGCGGGTGGCCGGGAAAGGCTGGAAATCCCTGCATGGCTCCCCTGGGGAGAAGGGATGTGCTTTCAGGTTTTGTTGTATGTGCTCATCCCTGTTACCTCCCCACCATCTCACCCCACTGCTGCAGGAAACTTGGGTGGAAAGCAGAGCCTGGAGAGTGGGACCAGGCCCCCAAACAGGGCAGGAGGGTCTGTGAAGATAGGCTCTACCTGCCCCAAGTAAACCCAGGCGCACGTTTCCCAGGGTAACTGTCATGGAACCCGCTGCCGTGCCTGAGCTCCTGGGGTAGAGGGATGCAGGGTGGCCGTGCTGTGCCGTGCTCAGCAGGAGGGATGCGCTGGCCAGGGAGCACGTGGCAGAGAACACGACGGGGGCCACGGGTAAGGGAATGGAGGGAATCAGACCACGGTTCCCATGCTGGCGGAAAATAGCTTTTTGCCTTTTTTCACAAGCAGGAATGTCCCTGCCAGGGTGGGAGCCGCTGATGTGGGGGTCTGCGGTCCCCTCCACCCGTGGCGGGCAGTGGGCAGCATCACTGCTGGTGCCACGCTGCAGGGCATGGCTGCTTTTCCAGGCACCAAGCTGCTCCTGGACCTTCTGCGGGGTTTGAGATGCCCCAGCGCACCTGAGCACACACCCACCCGTGGACCAGGCAGATGGGGCCGGCTCCGGCGCGGCCACGGCACCTCCTATCTCCACATGAGCAAGATTTTCCACTCATCAAACGTAAGCGTACTCTGGTGAGCTGGCCTCGTCAGAGCCAGCCCTGCGCCATGGCCAGGAGGAGGGCTTGGGCTGGGGCTGTCGGTGTGGGGGCCCAGGATGGGACCCTCCCAGTAGCCCCCGCCGTCTCCCAGCAGGTAGTGCCCGGCCGAGCCGGTGGCACGGTGCTCACAGCCATATTTGCACAAAGGCCCGCTCAGCACGTGAGCGGCTCCAGAGACACCCGGGCCAAAAAGGCTTATTTTAAGCTTGCTGGAAAAAGAACATTGTTTGGTGGGAATTAAAACTCCCCGTTCTCAAAAAAGGGAAAAACAAAAAGTGCTTAATTCTGCCGTTGCATAAACACAGAGCCACGACCCAGCTGGCGAGGGCGGACAGGAATTTGTTGCTGGCACGGAGCAGGGTGGGTGCCCTCCCCTGGGCAGCCATCCATGGGACAGGGACCCCTCTCCTCCCACACCCCTGTGATACCGGCGCTGTCCCCAGAGTCCCCACCCTGGCCGGGAAAGGTTTTCCCATGGGAGGGAAGGGGCATTGCCCGATGTGGGTGCTGCAGCCCCGGAGCCGCCCCGAGGTGCTGGGGTGCTGCAGGCAGGAGGGGTGACTGCGGTGGCTGCGCAAGGGGCTGGACGAGCTGTCAGCAGCCCGGGGCCTCCCTGCGCCTCAGTTCTGCATCAAAGGACGGTATTATTTATATAGCCCTAATCCGGCTGGCTCGGCGGCCCTTCTGCCTCCTCGGGCGGGGAGCTGGGTGATGCTCCGGGCTGTCAGTAAATCACGCCCTTTGGATCACGCGCGTGAGATAACAGCCAGCCTTTGGCGTCGGGAGGCAGAGCTCTGCAGGGGTGTCCTTTGGGGCTGGGGGCCGCGGGGCCGGCAGCACCCCAGCCTGCCCGCCCCCGGGCAGGAGGCTCGAGGGGGGCCAGAGGCGTCGGGAGAGCGGTGCCGGCAGCGCCAGGACGGCGGGGCGGGAGGGAGGGTGCGTGTCCAGCACATCCTGCCGCGGCCTCGCCGGCGCATCCATCAGCCGCCCAGCGTTTACAGCACGTCGCCAGTTACACGATCCAGACGTGCAGGTTCCTCCTGCCCCACTCCTCTCCTGCCTTTTGTTTTCTTTTCCTTTCTGCTGCTGGAGACAGAGAGCACCTGATGGAAAAAGCCTGCTCTCCTGTGCTGGAAACACCCGCTTCCTTCCGCCCCTGCCCGGCACAGCGCCCGGTGTGGCGCAGGCAGCTGCCCCGCCGGCTCCCTGCCCCTGCTGCCCTGCATCCAGGTCACCCTACGGTGGCAGCGGGGGAGGACTGGAGGGGCTGGTGCGAGGGCACGGCAAGGACAGACCCTTATCCCAGTGGGACACCTCTGGGTGCTCTGCATAGGGCAGTTCCAGCTCCCCATGGGATGGACCCCGTGGTCTTCTCCAGACAGGGAGGCTGCAGGGACCGCTGAGGCACTACCCGGGCACAGGCCCCATCAACCTGCCAAGCCCGATGGGCACCTGGCCCCATGCCCTGCTCCATCCACCTCCCCCACGCTTGCCCTCCCGCCTTCCCCAGCCCTTTGGGCTCCTGGCGTCAGCTCGTACTGGCTGTGCCCCGCTGCCCACCGGCGCAGAGCACAGGTGGGCAATGCTGGGTTTCCAAACAACTCAGTTTTTCTCCCCGCTGCAGCCTAGGGCAGCCAACGTGGTGGTCGGACACCAACCCCTGAGCGCTTTGGAGGGCTGGCTGCATTTCATGCTGGATTGCAAAGGTGAGACACTGTCCTGCCAGTTCGCCCTCTGCATCCTGGCTGCGGGAAGGGCTGGCCCTCCAGCCCCTTGTGGGGTGCACGGAGCAGCCTGGAGCCATCCCCACTGCCCTCCCTGCAAGGCCATGGGGCTGGAGGGAGCTCCCGGGGACGTGCTTCCAGGGTCTGTGAGGAAAAAGCCTCTTATTTTTAGGGCTTTGGTGGCTTTTGCTTGTGGGCAGGCGTCCAAGTTCCCAGTTTCCCAGGGCAAGGCAGCAGGCGGAGGTAAACGGAAAGCTCGACGGTGGCACTGACGTCTGCCCTGAGGAGTCGTGCTCAAGTCAAACCTCTCCTCCCTGCAGCCCTGGGCTCAGGGCCACTGCAGCACATGCAAGGACCCCCGAGCTCCTGGGCAGTCGTCACCAGGGGGGGGACCCATGGTTTGAAGTCAGGGCAGAAAGTCTCCGGCCCTGCTCCCCATCCTCTGCTCCTACGTGCTGCTGTTCTAGCAGTCTGTGGAGGGAAGGGATTTACAAAGCAGCACAGGCCAGTCCCGAAGGTCACCTTCAGAGCTGCTCCAGCCCAGCTCACCCATTAATCACGCCATCCTGCCCCTGCAACAGAGACGGCGCATGCACAGGGGCGAGGGAGGCAGGGGCTGTAATAATATACAGGCTGAGAGACGCCTGCCTGCCCCCCAGCAGCCCCTTCTGATCTCGGGCAGCAGATGAAAAGGCTGTAAATATGGTGTGTTTGGATGTTAGCAGGACTCGCAGGAGAGGGATTTCTCTTATTGCTCCCTGGGCTCTCAGGAAGGAGGGAGCATCCCCGCAGAGCCTGCCCAGGGGCTCCAGCTCCATCACTGCCCTGCGGCATCGCCCCGTGCGCGGCTGGCAGCCAGCGGTCCCCCTCACCGCTTGCTCGGCATGGGAGAGGGGCTGTCCCGGCCACCCGGGCCCTTGCACCCAGCCGAGGAGACTGGAGGTCGGCGGGGGGTGGGAAAAAAAAGCATTTTTGTGGAGATACTGAAACTGAATCTGCCACGAGGAGGGATCGCTGGGCAGCATCTTAGCGAAGGAGTAACAAAAACAAACCCGCGCCGAGGAATCCTGCTTTGCCCCAAATGTTTTTCTTATGGAGTTGTAATAAGACAAGAGTTGTAAAGATAGTAACCTCCTAAACATTACCTTATTAAGGCTTCTCAGAAACCACAGGGCATGACCCCTCTGGGTCATGGAACAAGAGAGCAGCATCCAGCGAACAAACAGAGGCTAACGTTACATTTTTCACTTCATTTAGGAAACCTGGTTTCTAATTATAGGGTTTGTTTAATGGCAGCAGTTAGTTGTGCTTCACTCAAAGCCAGCCCACCGAGAGCAGGGGCTGGACGGCTGTGCGGAGGGGAGAGGGACGGAGGTGGGGGGGCTGGGAGATGCCGGCTCTGTGCTCGCTCCCGGGGAGGCTGCTGGGCTCCCAGGGCACGGGATGGGGATAAGCTGGGTACCCGCAGGCTTGGGATGCCCAACACAGCGAGGACTACGGGGGTCAGACGCGACATGGGAGGGTTCTGTGCCCAGGGAGGAGCCCCAGCGTGTTCCTGGGGACATGCCACACGTGCTGTCCCAGCTCTGTGTGTATCTGCAGCAGCAGGAGGGGGATGCCCCTGCTGTGGGGCAGCGAGCGGCAGGGCTGTGCTCCCCTCGTGTGCCCAGCTTCATTGGGCTCGGCCCCGTGCCCCGCTGAGTGAGGGCAGAATGGCTGGGAGCCGGCTGCTCCTGGGCCATGGCACGATCAAGGCTTGTCCTGCCACGGGGCCACTGGACCGGTCTGCATGCAGGGGATGAAACTGGCAGGTTTGTTTTTTTCCCCCAGACTGCTGCCAGGGAAGGCCCTCGTATTCCTGGGCAGGTACCTCGATGGTGGCTCTGGCTCCTTGGAGGGCACCATCTGCCTCTCTCCCCTGGGTCTGAGCGTGCTGCTGGCAGGTTCAGGCACTGCCGCTCCAGTCCCTGCTCTCCTGGCAGCTGCTGAGCATCCCACAGGGCTGTGCTGGTGGCTGCTTTCCCGTGCCTTGTCCCCACCCTGCCGGGCAGCGCTGGCCCCGCGGTCCCCATTGCAGAGCAGGGAGCAGGGCCGAGCACTCAGCGATTCCTACATCTGCCTGTTTTGTGATGGCCTGGCCGCGGTGTTCATTGCGGCAGGGTGCCTGGGGCGGAGGGAGAGCGTGTGCGTGTGTGTAGTGGTGCAAAAAGCACAGTCTCGTTTCCTGCTGCTTCTTTACTGCAGCTGGCAGGGCAGTAACCTCCCGGACGACTTGTCCCCTCCCTCGGCTGAACCCTGCTGCTGCTACAACTCCTCTGCGCTGGTTTTGCTCCCCGCTGTCCCCCAGCTCGCACCTCAGGGCTCCGTCCCCAGAGCCAGCTGGCGCGGCTGGGTGCTCTGCAGCAGCCCGGCCAGCTGCTGCCTCTTCTCCTCACCTCTTTATCTCCCAAAGTGACTTGCCCACAATCCCTCTTTCCAGCAGTGGGTGTTTCTCCAGCAGCTGAGCCAAACCAGGCCAGCCAGTTCAGAGCTGGCTTTGCCTGCTTGCTTTCTTTCACCTCCCCCAGGTGAGCTGGATGACTCTGAGCACCCATCTCCCTGCCAGCGGTGGGCAGCGGGGCTTCCTTTCCAGCCCTCGTCCCCCAGAGATGCCCGCAGCCATCCAGAGCCATGCCAGGCTGGCGGCCACCCACTTTACAGGGGCATGGGGCTAGTGGGTTGATGGAGCTGGTGGCCAGCCACAGTCTCAGCATGTGAGGGATGCCCCATGGGGGACACAGAGGTGCTACAGGAACATTCTGCTCCTGCAGCAGAGGCTTCAGTGCTGAGGTGGTGCGTAACCCTGGGGGGAGCAGGAGGGACACCAAGCACTCCACACCGTCCCTGTATGAAGTGTGGCATGAGGGGCCCTGGTCCTGGCTTTGGGGTTGTCCCCAGCCCCCAGGCTCGGGGGGTCTGAGGATGGTAGAACCCCTCTCCTTTCTTGGCCCCTCCAGAATGTGTTGCTAGTGGAAGTCCTGCCATGCCAGACTTCACGTTTGTCCCCGCTGGGGCTAGGGCAGGGCACGCACGTCCCCGGGCACCAGAAGTGCTCAGCAGCTGCTGCCACCGCTGTGCCTGTGCATGGCTCAGGATCGAGCGCCTTCCCACGAGCCAGGGGACCTCTCAGGGCAAGACACCCCAGAGGCCAGCTCTTTACTCCCCCCTTGACACTGCCTTGGAAAACCCAGAGGAGACGCCAGTGGTGCCCCCCTCCCTTGCTCCTCAGCTCTCCCTCGGTTACCGCTGGCTGCAGAGGACCCCGCAGCGGCTGCTTCCTCCTCCTTTGCTGCGGCTTCATGGCCCGGGACAGCCCAGCCCTGCAAACAGCTCTGTCACCCGGCGGGGCTCGGGGCAGGGCAGTGGTGACCGGAGCAGAGGTGACCCCCTTCCTGGCCATGCCAGGGGCTGATGGCTGGTGCAGGAAGATGAAGGCACTTTGGCGTGGGGTGTTTCCCTCCCGAGCTGCCAACAAGCTGCTTATTAACGGGCCCCCAGTGCCGGCTCGAGGCCATACACGGACTCATGGTCCACGCAGGGCCAGGAGGGGCCAGGGCTGATGCAGCCCCATGGTGATGGAGCTCCCACACCAGCTCCCCGTGCTGCCAAAAGCCAAAGGGGCCACATGCATCCAGCCCTGCAGCCTTGGCCTCGCCACCACTGTCCCACGGGGGTCCCAGCCCCACCAGTGCTCAGGGCTCCCACCCTGTGCACGCAGGCAGCCTGGAGAGAGCCCTGGGGCCGCCAAAACGCCTTTTTTCCCAGGCCAGATGGAGCTTTTCAAAGTAATGGGAATCACGAGCCACCTCCAGCCGAGCCAGGGAGCATCTCCGCTTCCTTCCCCCGGCCGGCGGGACAGATGCCAGCGCCGCCCCGGCTCCCCGTCCCCCCGGCCAGCCTGCCCCGCCGGACCCCCGCCCAACGGCGGTGGGATGTGCGTGTCCCCCCCCTCCCCGAGCACGGTCCCGGGACCGGGAGGAAGTCAGTTATTGCAAACAACTTTCTCCGGGCGGGATGGCCTGGGTTCCCAGGAGCGTCGCTGGCAGCCGGCGCAGCCCTGGCCGTTCTCCTCCCCCCCGCTCCCCCCAGCCCTCCTTCCCTCGCTCCCCCTCTCCGACTTAATGACTTCCACATGGGCCTCTGGCATCCCGAGCCAAGCCTCCCAGCATTGTCTGAAATCTCCAAATTTAGAAGAAATATGAAAATTGTCAAGCAGCCCTTCCTTAGGGGGTAAAAGCAACACTCGGCTGCGCGGCGGCGGGTCGCGGCGGCAGGGCCACGTGACGGCACCCCAGCCAATGGATCCCCTCGGCGCCCCTGACAGCGGTGCCCGTCGGCAGCCTGGCCTCCTCCTGCAGCTCATATAAGGTAAAAAGAAAAAGGTTTTCCAGCTTCTAAGCAGCCTGGAAGGAGTTTTTCGCCGGGGGCTCCCATGCCAGCCGCTTAAAAAACCCCGTCTGGCAGCGCCAGGGTCCCAGTGGCGGGTTATAATGTGCCAGGAGGAGGTGGCGGGCACGTGCCCATGTCCCCACGGTGTCCCGCCGCAGGTGTGGGGCGGCAGGTAGGTGCCCGCGGATGGAGGGAGCGGGTGGGTGTGCGGACGGGTGCGTGGGGCGGCTGTCTGCGTGGGGCAGCGGGGATGGGGGGCGGTTGGTGCTGAGAGTCCCCGGCAGCATGGGTGCTCCTGCTCTGTCCCGTGCCATGGGCAGGGACGGACGGGGACAGCGTGGCTCCTCCAGCATCCTTCTGCCGGGATACTTGACTGTGGGGAGGTGGGCAGGGGTGCCGTGCACAAGGAGCGAAGCAGGCGAGCGAAACACAGGGGTGCTGGCGGGGAAACCCACCGCGCATGGAGCTGGCAAGGAGTGGCTCGAGCTGCCACGGGGCCATGGGGTCCTGAGCAAAGAGGTTCCCCTAAATCAGTGCCTACAACTCCGCTGTGGCCCTGGGAGAGGGGCTTGGTGGGATTTGCACAGCTTTTTGGGGACAGGCAAGGGGCCTCCCGGGGCTGAGGGAGGAATTGCTTTCTGCTCTGTGTACGTCTAGGATGGAAACAACAGGAAGGCGGAGGCAAGCCCGGGCGGGCGGGCTCCTCGCACGGCAGGGCCACAGGCTGCTCGCTTGGCTCCTCTAGCCGGCCATGCTGCTGCCGCTTGTCGGGGAAAACAGGCTGGGGAGGGGATGGGGCTGCGGCTCACTGCCGGAGGCTTGCAGGGTGATGAAGCCAACCTACCCAGAGCACTCGCACCGCCCGAGAGCATCCCGCGACCCGCAGCTTGTGGGACCCCAGCACCAGCCCAGCCTGTGCTGCTGCCTGGCTCTGCCCCCCAGCCCACAGCCACCATCCAGCACCGCTGGCGTGCTCTCAGCTGCCGGCCTTTCCCTGGCTCCGTGGCTCACTGGGTGAATGGTTGCCATGTCCTCATCCCCTCGGAGTTGCAGCAGTGGCTGCCGAGTGTGGTCAGCCCGAGCCCTGGCCTGGCCTTGGGGCTGGTGGGGGGGCACGGGGCGTGCAGCAGGCGATGGCAGGACTGCTGGCCCCACGTGGCGTGAGGGGATGGACATGGCTTGTTCCTAGACAGTCTCAAGCTTAGGCCTTCCAAAGGCTCCTGAGGCTCCCCGGGTCGTGCCTCCTCCCTGCCCGTCCCTCGCAGGACACGGTGCTGCCTTTGCCTGGGTTATGGCTGGCTCCACACTGTCCCTCTGCTCCCAGGGCGCCAGCAGTGGCTGTCCTCTCCCAGCAGGTCACCTGGGGACATCGTGCCCAGCGGGCATGTGGCAGCAAGCTGCCATGTCCTCCTGCCTCCTTCCTCTGCAGGGGGGCTCCCACTGCCACAGGGACAACCACCAGCCGACGCTCGGGTCCAGCATGAGGACAGTGGGTCCAGCCAGGGCGCAATGGCATCCCTGAGGGTGCAAGCTCCTGTATGGGCTGCGTGTCCCTCTGCAAAGGGACGGTGACAGTAACCAGGGCACTGTAACTTCTCAGGGCAGCCGTGGCCACCATGGTCCCAGTCTGTCCCCATCCTGCTGTGCCTCAAAGGCTTCCCGCTGTTGCTGGCTGCTCCCGGGGAAGTTGCGGCATCTTGGCTCTGGGATGCTGCACACGGGGACAGGGAGACACCGGTATGACATGGTCTGTGTCCCTGTCCCAGTGACGGTGTCCCCAGCATGGGGCTATCCTGCCTGCGCCTGCCCCGGCTCCCTGGCCTTCACACACTGGCCAGGGTGCCCTGCTGAAGGGCAGCGCCATTGCCTCCCTGTCACCGGCCGACAGGAGAGGAGTTCATTTCCAACAAACACAGGCAGACGCCTCCGCCAAAGATTTCCTAAGCAGTTATCAGCAGGAATTTGGGGAAGGCTGTGTCTAGACAGGCTGCAGCTCTGGGTGGCTGTTGGATAGAGTGGCATTTCCCTCCATGCTTGTCAAGAGGCAGTCTGGAGATGATTAAGGGCTTTTTTTTTTTTTCTTTTCTTCTCTTGGTCTCCTTTTCTGTCCGAGAACCAGTCTTGTTCCTGATCAGGCTTTTCCGAGGCTTGTTCCTCCGCACCCCCAGCGAAACCTGCCTTTGCTCATCCCCGGTGTCCCGCTGCTCCTCCTCTCCTGAGGCTGAGCCGGGGAGAGCCAGTGCCCGTGCCCGGCAGTGCAGCCTGCCGCGGCTCCTGGACAACAGGGCCACCACGAGCCACACTGTCAGCCCGCTGCACACTTTGTCCCCTGGCAGGTGAGGGCTCCTGCCAGCAGCGGGCAGGCGTGAGGGCACAGCACTCAGCCGGTCACCGCCGTGCCTTGGCGAAGGTGACGGGTGGTGGTGTGGCACAGGCATCCTGCAGGCAGGAGCGCAGGGGGCTGAGCGCTGGGCTGGGGACACCAGCATGGTCCCCGGATGGCCCCGACATCTTAAATTGTGCGGGGCAGAAACAGCGAAATCTCATCTTCATGAGCAAGCCGGAGTCGAGCAGCAAACGATGAGGCAAGAGGCTGGAAATCTGAGCTCTGGAGCAATTTCACCATCCTTTGACCTTGGCCGGGAGCACACAGAGGAGGCAAGCGGAGCAGATCCTGCGCGGGGGGAGGCTCCAGCCAGGGGGGTAAAGCCCAACACACGTCCTGTGGCTACAGGCCAGTGGGTGCTGGGGGAGCACTCGCTGCTCCTGAACCCCGAACCCCTTTGCCTGCCCAGGACCATGTACATTCACAGGGCTTGTCTCAGCCCTGCCTCCACGCCTGGCTCTGGCCTCCCCTGGGTGATGGGGACGTGCTGCCTGTCCCGCTCTGGGGACGTCCTGGGGAGCTATAGCAGTGCCTGCCTGCCGGCAGCACCTGCCAGCCAGGCTCAGGGAGGGCAGAGAGGAGTAGGGCCTCCTCCTCCTCCTCCTCCTCCACCAGCTGTTGAGGGGTCACTGGCTGGGAGGTGCCAGTGCCCCTCTGGTCACCCCTGTCCCTTTGGTTTGGGGCAGGGACAGCATGTGTGGGGCTGGGCTCATCTGGCACAGCCTCGGAGGCGGAGGGCAGAGGCTGGATTCAGACTGGGGACACAGTTACCTTGGGGTACCCAGGCTTTTCTGTCCTGCACCCCAGTGGTGCAGGGAAAAGGGCCAG
This sequence comes from Larus michahellis, assembly GCF_964199755.1. Lineage (NCBI taxonomy): Eukaryota > Metazoa > Chordata > Aves > Charadriiformes > Laridae > Larus > Larus michahellis. The sequence continues at coordinate 10,102,931 of NC_133906.1, read as the reverse complement.
GGGGTGCTGGGGCTGCCCCAGGGATGGACAGGGACCCTTCCCGGCAGCGGCAACCAAATCCCTGCTGCACACCCAGACCATGCAGCTGGCAAAGCAGAGCGAGGAGCTGGTGTGGCCGTGCAGAGGTTGTGCCTGCGGCGTCCTGGGGCAGGGAGAGGCAGTGGCACCAGGGCAGAGCCAGGTTCTGCAGAGCAGCATGGCAGGAGCCCATCGCAGTGCCGGTGCAGCGGGGCTGGGCTGGGCTGGGGCTGCTGCGAGTGAGCATCTTCCCGCTGCCCAGAGGAGGTGAGGGATGAAGCTGCTTTGTGCTGGTGGATGAGCTGGGGATGGCCATGCTGCCCGTGGGGATGGAGAAGGGTCTGGTGAGCCCCCAGGGCCAGCCCTGTGCCCGCATTAGGTGCATCGCTGTCGGGTAGGCAGGTGAACAGACACACGTGTGGTCAGGGCGAGCGAGAGGCACTCAGCCTGCCCAGGCTCTGTTTGATGTGAGACATGGAAGCAGGAGGTGCTGAGCACCAACGTATTCCCCGTCCCGCCGTCCCTGAAACAGGGGAGCACGGTGCCGTGCAGTGCCGGAGCCGCAGATGGTCATTGTGCTGATGGTGGGGCTGCCCAGGGCACGGCCAGCCCCGCAGGGCACCGTCCTGCCCCAGGCAGCAGACTGTGCCATCTGCCCCCCGTGAAGCTTGGGGAGGGGGTCAGCCCTGGCTGAGGCTGTGTCGGGATGGGGACACAACAGCTCTGTTAAGCCCCTTCCCCAGTGGCGGTGGGGAGGTGGGATGTGCCAGCGACGCTGGAGGCTCCCCACGCCAGGGCAGCAGGGTCTGTCGGTGCTGGCTGGCAGCGTCCAGGCAACCAGGTCTTTGCCCTGAGACCGCTGGGACATCCCTGTCACGGTGGGCGACGCAGGGCTGGGAGGTTAAGGGCAGCGCTGTCTCTCCCTCCCGGGGCTGACCTCCACTGGGAGGTGGGCGAGCAGCTTTCCCTGGGCAAGGGATGGTGGCAGACAGGGCCCAAGGATGGGGCTGTGGAACCCGCCATGCTGCGTATGGGGAAGATGCCCCATGGTGGCCAACAGGTCACCCTGGTGCTTGCTGTGGGACCGACTTGCTGGTGGCTGGTACATAGCGCAGCAGCTCTCTCTTCCAGCCTGGCCTTCGTGCCCGCACTCCCTCACCTCAGATTTTCCCTTCTTTTTTTGCTGCTCCCTTTTTGACCTTATTTTTAAAATTTCATTTTTATTATTGCCCACCTCCTGCCCCCAGGAGCCCACCTGAGCAGAGGAGCTGCACTTCTGTCTCCCCGCTGGGCACTCCCCGGCCAGCCCTGCCGGAGGCTCTGCCGGCACGGGGGAGCCCGGCCCCACGGATCTGCAGGGAAACGGCACCTCAATACCGGTCCTGATGTAACTTTTGTGCTCGGTCTTTTTCCACATCTCATCTCCCGCTTGCTGGGAGCTTGACCTATTTGGGGCATTTTCTTTTAGCGCCTTTTACTGCTCAGCTGGGCGGGCAGCAGGCAGGGCTGGGAAAGCTGGGGCCTGCGGGGGACGTGATTTACTAATGGGGTTCCTCTCATGTCCAGGCAATGCTGCACAGCCCCCCCACCACTCCCCCTCTCCCTTGCTGGAGTGGAGATAAGATGATAAAGCCCGGATAAGCAGCCAAGAGCGCTGGCAGCTTAATGAGCTACAGCCACACCACGGCTGTGCCTCTGCGAGAGGAGAGGGAGCCCCGCTGCTCCCTGCCCACACCAGCTCTGAGCTCTTTGCTGGCCTGGCGTGAGCTCCTGCATGCCCGCCATGCCCAGGAGCATCCCCTCCGCCAGCTCCTCTGGCCAGCTCCGGCGGGGAGCCATGCGAGAGCAGGGGGTGAGGAACAGAGCCCAGGGAGCAGGGAGGGTGCTGGAGCAGCCGCCCCGCACCGCTTGGGAACAGTGTCCGCAGGGAACTCTCCCTGCAACGCTCTGGGTTCCCACCAGTCCTTCTCAGCAAGGGCTGGAGGCTGGTGACGTGATGGCCTGTCCCCACTGGGACTTCACCCCTGCACCACTTCCTCTGGACCAGGAATGTGACGTGTAAACAGAGCAGGAGGGCTGGTGCCGGCACCCGCTCCCACGCTCCACACGCCCTGGGGCCAGCACGGGGGACACCAGGCATCAGCCCTCGCCGGTGGGTTCCCTGTGCCCCCCAGACATCTTCCAGCAGTGGGCTGGGGACGGGGAAGGCAGGTCTGGGAGTAGGAAAGCAGCTAAGGATGGGGAGACGGTGGTCGGTGGGCTGGGGGCAGTGGGGAAGAGCTGTGGGAAAGGTGATGGCGGGGCTGCTGTGTGCCTTGGCTCTGCCTTAGCCATGCTTCCTCCAGCCGTGAATCCCCTTCCCACCACGCCTGCCCCTCCAGAGGCTCTTTCTCACCCCCACGCCAGGCTTCGGTGTTGCTGGAGGGTTTCAGCCCCTCATTGCAGCATCTGTCACTGGCAGCTTTGCAGGAGCCGGTGGGTCCTGCATGGCGACATAGGACTGGGCACAGTGGTGGCCAGGCAGGGCTGGTGCCCTGTCCCGTGGTGACAAACAGAGAGATGTCAACTTGTGTTTGCAGCCCGCAGGTGGCAGAGGCCTTGTCTGTCCCTGGGATCCCTCCAGTCGTCCCCACCGTGCCACCACCCTGTGCCTCGAGTGGGGTGCGGAGGAACCCGGCGCTCCGCAGAGACACCAAATTAGGCCATTTCTCCCTCGCTCTGGCACCAGCAGAGGGGCCGCCTGTCCCGGGAGGACGGAGCACAAACCAGATGTGCTCTCCCCTCTGCACCCATCCCCTACTCTCAGCCCCCCCAAACCTGCTCCTTTGTTCTTGGCATTATAATTTATCCCAGCGAAACCCAGCGAGAAAGAGCAGCATCCCCCTGGGCCCCCTTGGCTCGCCCCCAGCATGGGAGATGGGGGCCGCTCGGTCTCCAAATCTGCCTTTTTGACCATAAAAGGGCAGGCACGCCGCAGCCCCGGCAGGAGGATGGGAAAGGGAAGGCAGAGCTATTTATAGCTGAGCATCAGGACCTCAGCCTGAACTCGGGGTTAATCAGCCTGCGACCAGATTAGGATCTCCCTTGGCCCCTCCATTTTCTCATAAACCATTGATTTAATACCAGCGCTGGCGAGGGAGGGCGGGAGGAAGTGAAAGAGGGGGCACCTCTCCTCCGCGGAGGCCACCGTGGTCTGTGGGGGACAGGATGGAGATGCTGGGGGACAGGGTGGAGATGCTGGGGACAGGATGGAGATGCTGGGAGAGCTGGAAGGCCCCAGTGGGAAAGAGCGTTGAAGCTGTCCTGCCACCAACTTGTGCTGCAAAGCGGCAGCGAGCAGCATCCCTGTCCGCGAAGGACACCCAACAGGCAGCAGAAGCTGCCCTGGGGTCAATCCTTTAAATTCCTATAGAGTTGTGTGAGTCCTTCCAGCAAAAGCATGGTCCCCGCCACCATCCCAGCCCTCGCCAACCAGGAGGGGGCACCTGGGGGGTCCTTGGGCAGGATTTACCTTGCCTGGTGTCACCAAGCAACAAGTTCTTCAGCCAGTGGGAGGCGGCATCAGGGCTGCTTGGGTAGCTGATGACCAGAGCGGGACCAAAGCTTGGCTGGGGCTGGGGTGGAGCCCCGATGGCTGGTGGAGATCAGGCTTTTGGGGGCCAGGAGGCGGGGAAAAGGTGCCCACATGGGGCTGAGCATCGCACAGCACCTTCCACCCTCCTACAGAGAGCGGGGCAGCCCGCAGCTGCTCGTAGCAGAGCCCTCCTGGCTGGGGGGGTTCAGGCTTCCCTCAAAAGCTCAGGTCCGGCCTCACAGCTGGCCTCGTGGGGCTGGGGAATTTCAAGCAGGAAACAAATCCCAACTGCTATTAAAAAAGGACATTTCCTGCAGGGGCGGCCTGCCTGGAGAGGGGAAAGGGCGCTGTGTTGTAACCGCGGGGAGGGCCGAGCTCTGACTCAGCCCAGCGCCGCCGGGGAGGCAGCTCACGGCCACCGAGAGCTCGCCTGTGGGCTCCCATCCTCCCAGCACCCACAGCCAGCAGCGGCAGGGTGGGCGAGCAGGGGAAGCGGCTCAGCAGAGGCGAAGGCTGGAGGTGAGCAGTGGGTAGGAGCAAGGGCAGTGCCAGGCAGTGCTGGTGTGACCAAGAAAGGAACCAGGGGACCGTCCTGGGCATGCACGCTGTGCCCCAGGTACCCTCTGGAGAGCCTAGATGGGGGATGCGGTGGTGGCTGTGGTCCCCGCAGAATCAGGCCCATGAGTCCAGGCTTTTGTTATTCTGGTTTCTTCTTGCGAAGCCGCATGGCGTGTTCGCACGCAGGCGAGCGAGGGGATTAGCAACCTGGGGACGGAGCCCTCCTCCTGGCAGGCACTTTTGGAGGGACACTGGTGTCCCCCAGTGCAGAGGTGCCCCAGCAGCAATGTGAGTGGTGGGGAGCAGCGGGTGGTGGCCGCATGGGATGCTAGTGGCAGCCTTCTTTCCTCGGGCTTTTTTTGCCCCGTCTTGGGGACATGCGATGGGGACATCGGAGGGAGGATGGGGGTGCTTCCCTCCCCCCCAGGGCCTCCCCTCGGGCAGCGGTGTGTGAGCCCCGGCAGATGTTTTGCCTCTAGCCCAGCGGGATGCGCAGCCCGGCGCATTCCTCCAGCCTTTCCCGGCATTTCTTCCCCCGCCACCACCTCCCCGGGGACGGCAGCTGAGGTCTCCCAGCCCCGCGCCGTGGGGGCAGAGAAGACTCCATCCCGTCTTTTCCCACCAAGGCTGGGAGGGTGGCAGGGAGAGGACAGGGGCCATTCCCGGACCCCACTGCAGGGCTCCCCGCGCACCGGGGGACCTGCCAGTCACCACCGGGAGAGGGGAACGTGCCCCGCATCCTTGGGCTTTGGGCACGCATGGCTTCGAGCAATCAAAGGGAGGCTTTTGAGTGGCTTTCGTAGGGTTTCTTGTGTGCACAGAGCTGTTGGCATTGCTGTCAGTCCCGCGGGGTGCTATAGGCACCCAAGGGGACCCTATAGCAGCTGCCCAGGATGGGACCCAAGAGCTTGCAGCTCCACACCAGTCCACACTCAGCTCTGCACCGCCACGCTGACTGCCATCCTCTGTGTCTTACAGGCTCAGCCATGGGAGTCCCTGGGGACATCGAAGCTGCTGAAGGCACGTGGTGACTGTACAGCCCCAGAAACACGGCCAGCGAGGAGAGATGGGCAGATGGGCCATGCCAGCACGCTGCCAGCGCGGGCACCACCACGTGCCCTTTCCCTGGGCACAGGCAGCTGCACGCTGTGGGCAGACCTGCCCCTGTTCCCCACTGCCCAGCTGTGCAAAGGGGGGCTGGCCCCTGGGGGGGGCACGTTGCAATGCCGCACATTGCTCCTTGCTGGAAGCATGGCAGCCAGAGGGGCTAGCAGTGGGGCAGAGGCTCTGCAAAGGCGCAGGGTGGCAGGAGGGTGCCTGCAGCAACTCCCCTGGCTCTGAGTCCCTGTGGCTGTTCCCACACTTGGCCAGAGCTCAGGGCTGGCCTGGCCGTGGCTGGTATGGAGATAACCCCGCGCTGGCCAAGGCTGCTCCCAAACGATGGATGTCACAAGGTTGGGGCACCACGGGGCTCTCTTCCTCTGTCTTTCCCACCAAGAAGCGGGGGCAGCAGAAGAGGGAGCCTGGCACATTGCACAGGGTGGTTTCTGCCCCAGTTCCCAGCTGGGCGCACCCGGCCAGGGGGAGCGGTGCCGGATGCAGGGGCTCATGCCGGAGATGCGCCATCTGCTTCTTGTCAGGCTGCTGGGAGCGCCGCAGCTGCCAGGGCCTGGCAGTGGGACGCAGTTGTGATAGATGGTCTGTTTATCACATTTCGGCTCTGCTCAGGATGTTAGTGTTCGCCTGCGAAAGACATTTTTGGGCTTGGCTGCTCCCTCCATCCTCCCTCTCCTCCTGCTTCCCCTTGGATCCTAACCCTTGGGACTGGATGGGCTGAAGCCCGTCTGGACTCAAGGATGAAGGTCCAGGGGACATCCCTCCTGCAGCCCCTGGTCCTTGCCCATGGGAAGGGCTGGTCCTGCCACCCTGGGAATGGATCAGGCCGATGTCTGAGCTTGGGAAGCCAAGGCTGAAGCCTTCCCACAGGTGCTGGCCGACTGCAGGCTCTCCTCTGATGGGGACTGGGACAGGGACAAGGGTGGGGACGGACAGCGGGAGCTTTCACACGCTCCTCATCCCCCGAGGCAGGGAAAGGGAAGAGGGCGGGGGGGGATGCGCTGTGTGATACTGACAGCCCCGCACTGCCCTGGGGTGTCCTGGCCCCGCTGAGTGGCAGCCCTGGGGGGGACTCCCGTCACCCTCACTCATCCTCTCACCCAGCTCCACACTAGCTCTCGGCGGGGGCGGGGGGGGTACATCTGTCCTTACCCGTGTCTGTCCCTGCAGACCTGGGGCCAGGCTGAGCTACCAAACCCAGGTCTATTCTGCCATTATGTTGGGGCTGGGCACGGGGGATGCGGGCACACGGCTCTGGAGGTGGGGAGACCTCTTTGCCTGCACCCAGCCAGGCAGGCAGACACGCAGCCTTGCCGTGGCATGACACACGGACGCACATCAGCTGCAGCGAGGGTGACCACGTGCTCCTCCATGTCTCCCAGCCCAAGGTGCAGTGCTGCATCTCTGGTCAATTGGGAGTCTGAGATGAAGCACTGTAGCTCGGGAAGGGAGGAACTGCGCACCTTGGGGACCTCCCGGAGCCCCCACCCACTGGGCCAAGTGACGCAAGGAGAGCTGACCCCTGGCGACAGGGAAAGGGCTCACCCCAAAGCTCCAGCTCCCTGCAGAGAGCAAGGGGGAGCGGAGGGTGGGGAGGCTTCTCCTTGCAGCAGAGGGACCCCCGTGCCTGCTCGGGACCCCTGGCCTGGTGCTGGGCACCGGCAGGAGTGGTGACACAGAAATGAGGGAGCCTTGTGCGGAAGCCGGGGGAGAGCAGGGACCCCCATCAGCCACATGCAGAGCCCGGCCAGCAGCGAGGACGCACGGGGCTGGCGGAGAGCCCGGGTCGCCGTGCCCTCAGGGTCCAGTTTTCCCAGGAATCCCTTAGGCGCTACGTTGGGGATTCCTGGAAATACTGTTCTTGGGGCCACGGCTCGGCAGCTGGAGACGGCCCATCCCACGGGGAGCCACAGCCTGCGGAAGAGCTGGCGATCGAGGTATGGGGCCACCTGGGGGGGGCTGTGACCGGGAGGGGGAGCCCTCTGGCTACCCCAAACATGGGGAGGTGGGCAGCACAGCCCAGGCAGCTGCCCCACGCCGGGGGGTGACGGATGTCCCCATGGGTCATCACTCACCACAAGAGGATGTGGCTGGTGGGCAGATGGCCTTGCTTCTGCCCTGCACGTGCCACCTGGCCACCCTGGGGTCAATAAAGGTCTCCACTCCCGAGTGACGCTGTCCTGGCTGGTCCTTTGGGGCTGGGAGCAGGGTGGGAGCCTACGGTCTGGTGCCAGCACAGTTTGGGTCAGAAAGGAGAGAGAAGAGCCGCCTGTGGAGCATAGCCCCACGGGGGCTGCTCCCTCCCTCCCCAACGTCCCCCCCAGCTCCTGGCCCTGCCACGCTCCTGCAAAGGGAACTGATGCCCTGTCCCTGTCCCTGCCACTGGGCAGTGTGAGCATCCCGGGCAGCAGCTGCCTCGGCCGGGAGCTGGGATCTCTCCCTGCGGTCTCCCAGGCACTCAGGTCCATCCCACATGAATCACATCCCTGCCAGCACCAGAGCCCCCGGCTTGCTGACCTGACCCGACCCCCAGCCCGGGAGCAGCGGGTGCTGTGGGGCTGCTCCAGGCGCTGCAGGAGGGTTGGGAACGGGAATCACCGGCTCCACACGCCTGCTCTGCCCTGCGGCCTGCCGCCTGCCTGCTCGGGGCAGGAGCAGGATGGAGGAGGAGGAGGAAGACAGGTGCAGCAGGCAGGCGCAGGCAGGCGCAGGCAGGAGCAGGCAGGAACAGGCAGCGAGGCCAGGGCGGACGGCAGGTGGCAGTGCTGCCTCGGCCGGAGCAGGCAGGCTGTGCTGCCCACCCTGCCAGCCCTGCCCATTGCTGCCTGCTCTGCCAGCCCTGCCTCCCCCTGCCCACCCTGCCAGCCCCAGAGGAGGGGAGCCCCCAGCAGGCCCTGCAGGGGCTGTCCGGCTCCCCCCCGCGGGCACCCTCACCCCACGCAGCAGCAGACCCATCTCCACATCACCAGAGAGGCAGCCAGTGTCCCCTCCTTCCCCACGCACCGCTGTCCCCGTGTCCCCTCACCAGCTCATGCCCTGCCTGCCCTGATGCCATTCCTGGATGCAGGAGACTCAAAGCCTGTCCCAGGTGGGTTCCGTGGGGACAGGGACCCCGCTTGCCCCCACTCTGGTTGCTGTTCATGGCTGAGCAATGGATGAAACCCCCCCCCGCAAGACGTGAGAACAGTGCAGGGCAATGCTGGGCGCCAGGGGACACCATGGGGTGGCGGGGCTGGCCCCCATCTCCCAGCCAGGACAGGCGAGAGGCCCCCACCCTCCAGCCACCCCCAAATGCAGGCAGACCCACCCACTCGCAAGCCGGACAGACACCCACATGAGGGACAGGTTCCCAGGGACAGCCCTGTGACGCTGACACCGTGCCGCTGGCATGGCGCATCCTGCACACCACACATCCCTATTCCCACCTGGCCCATTCCCGGCTCCCTGGCCTGTGCCGGCATGCCACAGGGCTCACCGCCCCCGCGCCCGTCCCGCTGACTCAGCAGGGTGCAGCCAACAGCACCCGGCCCACCCCGGTGGGGCCCGCCGCTGACGTAGGGCCGCCCGTCACCCACGCTCCCCGTGCCCGACACCCCCCAGGCAGGCACCCTCCCACGCCTGTGCCCGCGTCCCCTCCCCATGGCTGGCAGGGAAGAGCCAGGAAGACCATGCCTGCACCGTGCTGGTGCAGGGCTCTGCCAGGGCCGGGGGGCTGGCAGCCCCTTTGGGGGGCTGGAAGGGGCACGGGGCTGTTGCCGTTTGGTTTCCCGAGGTTCACAGGGGGGTCTGGGGTGCCGGGGATGGGCAGGTGGATGGGACGGGGCTGGGAGGGTGAGGAGATCCCACCTGGAGAAGCCACGCCAAAACCCAGCCGTGAGAGGGCAGGGATGGGGAAAGTCCCTCCCGTCCGGCACGAGAAGGAAAAGTGGAAATCACAAAACCTTCCTGGGAATGACAAGCCAAAATTCAAACCCAGCCTCCCCCCAGCCCCCGCCACAGCACTGTTGGTTTGCCGTGGCTCCAACCGTTTCGTTTCAAGCCTTTCCAAGCAGTTTGTTTTGATTTCGGTTGTTGGGAGGGGGGTTACATGACATGCTGGTGCAGGATGAAAAGCCATGTCTCTCTCACACACACCCAAATTAAAAAAATACGGCACTTGGTTCAGGAAATGCCAGCTCAGAGAGCTTTGATTGATTCCTTCTTTCTTTTTCGCCCGTTGTTTTTCAGCCAGAAAATTTATCAAGGCTGCTCCTGTCCCTGAAAGAGATTTAGGTTTGGATGATATTGGCAATTTCTGGCCAAAAAAAGCCCTTTAATTGAAGAATTCCTGACCCGCCCCCAGCCTGCCCACAAACCAGCCGAACCAGCTGCCCCATCCACTGTGGGGAAGCACCAGTCTCCTCCCTGTCACCAAAGCAGGGCTCTGGTTCGGCTCCCCACCACTCACCGCCAGCTTCCAGCCGGGCGGTTGCAGAGCCCACCAGCAGCTGCGGGGGGAGAGCAGAGACCTCACAGTCGGCAAATGTCCCCCTTGGCACCCTGTGGGTGCCTCCCCCAGCCCCGTGCACATGGGCTACCAGCAGCTCTGGGCATAAAGCCTGGAGCGCTGACCCTTCTGCCTGATGGGGAAACTGAGGCACACATCTCCTGCCTGTCCCTTGCCTTGAGAACGGTGCAGCCAGGGCTTTGCTACCCTCCCCAGGATGGCGAGGGGATGCCTGGGGTGAGGATGGGGCCGCAGGGGATGGAGGAGCAAAGCCTCATCCCTCCATGGGGCTCAGCCAGGGCCTCTGGGCAGCGCCAGGGTCTGCAGGGTGGGCACAGACCAGCGCTGGAGCCCAGGACCAGGCAGGGGCAGGCAGCCATGCTGCTCTGTGTCAAGGGGAGTCACACTGCTCCGGGCAAGGTGCCATCCTGCATCAGTCACAGGCGTCACACGCTCCCTGCCTCAGTTTCCCCACCGGTGAGATAGCGCCAGCACAGAGTCAGCAGGAACGCTCAGACACTCAGCATGGCTCAGCTGCCACCAGCTCAGCGCTACCGGACCAGCCCACCCCGTGCCGCTGGCTGCCGTGCCGGGAAGGGTAATGCCCTGAGTCAGCCGACACAGCTGGCACCACCTGGGAGCAGCACCCGCTGGCACAGCCCGCGCCCCAGCACCGAGGAGGGAGATGGGATGTGGCAGCAATGGCAGACACACTCATTCCTCCCTTATTCCTGGCAGGACGAGCCCCCCATATTCCCTGCTCTCTGGAAAGCACCCAGGAGGGGAGGCCAAGCTGCCGTGCTCCCTTTTTTGGGCAGCTTTTACCCCTCCACCCCCTCCAAGAGTCCCGCACAGTTACTGACTTTGCAGAAACTCAGCAGCCGTAAATGTTCCTCCGCCTGCAGGGGCTGCCCGCTTGCGCTTCCCTGTCTTCTCTCCATCCTCTCCCACAGCCATGTGTGGTGTGCTACCACCCTCCGAAGAAATATTGGGGGTCTCTGCCCAGATAGAGAGAGAAGAGGCACCGTGCTGGAAGCCAAACCCCAGCGCCTGCAGCCAGCCCTGCCCCAGCAGGGTGCCCAGGGTGGAGGTGGACACGAGGGATCCCTTGGGTGTCCCACCAGGCCACTGAGCTGGGGCAGGATAGGGGCCAGTCACCTCTTTTTCTCGAGGCCATTGGGGTGGTGAGCCCTCATAAGCTGTGGTGGTAAAACCAAAAGGATTGGGGAAGGGGCAAAACTTTGTCCTGCCCCACCGGGGTGCGGAGACAGCCCTATGGTGGCCACGCTCCCCCCGTGACCCACCAGCTCCCGGGGGACCCGCAGCAGAGTATCTCAGTGCTTCCCAAACAGGCAGCAGCAATCGGCTTAAAACTAATCCCCGTGTCCTGCGCTGGCCTCGGGCGCAGGGCCCCCGCGGGGGCTGGGCAATGTCCCCCGCTGCCAGGGCCTGAAGGGAAACAGGGGGGTTTTATGTGAGGGGAGCGGTGGGTGCTGGTGTGGCATCCGCATGCCTCATCAGCTCCCGCCAGCACCCACGGCAGGGCATCCCACTGCCCTTCTCCAGGTTCCATGGGCCAGTGTGGCGTGAACGTGCCCCAGCTCCGGCCCTGGGTGCCCGGCCCACTCAGCACCCCGCCGCTGCGCTTCAGCGCTCATCCCTAAGGTGGTTCGGAGCACCCCGGCTTATCTCCTGCCAAGGGCAAGACACCCCTGAGCCCGGGAAAGGCTCCTGGGATTAGGGCTTTTTGCATATGCAGATTTTGGAAGAGGCGAGCGGGGCTGGGCGGGAGGCGAGGGTGCGTGCACACACACACGCGTGCACACACGCACGCACCCAGCGAGCGACGCAGGAGCAGATGAGCCCATCTGCACCCCCGCGGGCCCTCCCACGCACCCCTGGCCCTGCTGGCTCCGCACGGCCCTTCCAGGCGTCCTCCCCAGCTCCCCAGAGCTACGCTGGGAACATGAGGATGGGGAGTGGGGCAGCTCCATCCAGGCAGGATTGTGCCCTTCATCACCCATGGAGGGGGACACGGCCTCCCAGGGCCCCCAGATCCGCGGTCTGTGCCTGCAAACCCAGCCCCGCCAGGGCTGAGCCACTCTCGCTGCCGCAGCGGGATGGGATTAGCGTGTGCGTGGGAAGCTGGAGCGGGAGAGGAAGGGGGAGAGGGCAGGCAAGCCTCCCCCCGAGGAGTCACGGAGGAGGGTGCAGGCGTGGGGGGGCTGCCAGCCCACTTGCAGGGCTGGGGGAAGCGGGTGCCCGTGCCCACCAAAGGGCTCAGCCCGCGTGGCACCCGTGGCCGCCCCGGCTCCCAGCCCGGGCTCGCAGCCACCGACCCCGCTGAGTCAGCACCCAGGAAGGCCGGGCCTGCCCCAACCTCTGCGGTGCCAAACCCGGCAGGGCAGGAGCTGGGCGGCCCCGGCCCGGCTGAGCTGAACTGCCAGAACCCGCATCGCCAACCCCCGCATACCCCTGCTCAGCCGCCACAGGAGGGGTCTCGGCGGGACCCCCATGGCACAGCCCGGGGAGCAGACCCGCCGGTACCCACAGCCATGCCCAGCCCGTGCCCGGGGCGGCAGGCAGGCCCTGGCACGCTCGCCCGCCAGGCCGACGCACCGTCCGAAAGCCCCTCCGTCAGCAGCTGCGGGCTCTCCCCGCCCTGGCGAGCAGGCCCAGCAGCTCCCAACCTGCTCACTGCGGCACAGCACCCAGGCGGGGCCGGCTCGCCCTGCCCCGATCCCAGCCCGCAGCCTGGGAAAGCAAAAACGCACCCAGGGAGGGATGAAGCGGCGTGAGCCCGTCGCCAACAGGGCAGTTTCCCACTGCTTTTCCCTCCTCCCTAAGTCCCCCTGGGGCCTGGGACGAGGACTGGCTTTGATCCTCCTGTGGCTGGCCCTGCCCTGAGAGCAGAGACCGCGCACAACTCGCTGCACAGGCTCAGTCCCTGCGGGCGGGAAGGCAGGCAGCAGGCACCCGCCCCACTCCCCTCCTTGCGATCGCCCACGGGCTGTTGCGAACCAATATTGATTCGAGACACACCTCCACGTCGGCGCCACGGGCTGGGCTCTGGCTCTATCTCGCCTCTTCCTCTGGGGAAGGGGCCCAAGCCCTGCACCGGGTCCCAAGGCTCACTAACCCCTATCTCAGGGCTGGGGACCAGCTCCCGTGCAGGACAAAACACCTTGGGGCTGCTTCGGCCACCCCTGAGCAGCCAGGAGTAGGGTAATGCCAGAACCAGGGTGGCGGGACCCTGAGCCATGGCTCTTCCTGCACAAAAGGTCCCGGGGCTGCAATCTGGCTGCGGCTCTGCTCCCAGCTGGGCTTTGGTCCATGGAGCCAGGAATGAGGGACCCCAGGTGGCTCCTTCCATCTACCCTCGTTTGCACGGAGAGGAGCAGGGAAAGCTCAACAGGCAGGGGCTGGGAGTGCGAGGCCATACAGAGCAGGGGGAGGCAGCTGCCGGCACGGGCTGTGCCCCGGGCTCCCCATACAGCTGGGGCACCACGGGGTCTGCACAGCACAGCCACAACACACCGGGAGCGGGGGGGAAGGGCAGAGCTCACACTGCCCCCGCTCCCCAGCACCTTGCTGGGGTCCGTACCCCCACTGACGCCTCCCCCAGCACCTGGCCTGGCACCAGCCCCCCGCTGCCCAGCAGCTCTTCCGAGGGCAGGAATAGATGTAGCACTTGTTTTCCCTCTGCCATGGAGGCAACACAACCCCCCCCTCACCAGCCCAGGACTCCTCTCCTTCCTCATAACAGCCACAACCCAGACTCCTGCTTTTACTATCTTCCTCCTGCCAACGAGCAAGGGTCAGGATTTCACGGGGCTGTTGAGAAAGAGTCAGCCCAGCCCTGCCTGGCTTCACGCATCGCCGACCAAAGTCCTGGAGCTGGAGAATCCAGGCGGAGCTGCAGCAGCCAACATGGATTTCATCATTCAGCCTTGCCCCAGGTCCCGCAGCTCCTGAAGTGGGTCTGTCCAGCCTGGGAGGACTAGGAGAAACAGAGCAACTTTGTACTTGCCCTCAATTAACGAGTGACCTATTTAGAAGAAAATCTGGGCTAAGTGGGATGAAGGAGCCAGAGCTGGGTGCTTAGGGGTGGCACTGCACAAAACAGGCTCAGCCCAGGAGCTCCAGATTTGTATGGGACAGAGAAGGCAGCTCAGGATGTTTTAAGACATGCCCTAAAAGTTTTTATAGCTGGGGAAGAGAAACCCAGTCTGGAAACAGCCTCATGCTGCACCCTCCTTCCCAAGACCAAGGAGGTGGAAGCTCCTCGCAGTGCAGGAGCGGGCCTGGATTCCTGCAGGAATCCATATTCGCCTGACAAAATCCTGCCGACAGCGAGAGCAGCGTTCCAACTCGATGGCAGTTTTGAAAGGTAGGCGTTGATCCTACCCAGCAAGCGTGTTAGGAGAAGTGCTTATCTAACAGGACGTGCAAGTCAGATGTGTATCTCTCCTTCTAGAGAAGGCGCTGGCCCGAGCTGGCAGCCTCCCCTCCTGCTCCAGAGCCTGGGAAAGCCAACTTCCCTGGACCAAGCCCGGCAGGAGCAGACACGGCACCTGGGGACCTCTCTGCAGGAAGGAGACTGGGTGGCAGCTCACACATTTTAAGCCAAAGCACTTCCCACGCTGCGCTCAGCTTTCCATCAGCAACACCTCCGTACTCCAGCTATCAGGCAACGCCAGGCTAGACGCTAGGGATTTACCACCCTCCTCCTGATGCAAGCTGAAGCAACGAGCAGCTTATTCTCTCCCCCATCTAAAAGAAAAGCGGCGCTATTTCTCGAGCTAGACTGCAAGGGCCTGTGAACCAAGCGGGGGGGCAGGTTTGAGAGGGCAGCCAGACTGAGCTATGTTACCCAGTGCGGATAAAATGATCTCTTTTAATACTTCATTTTGAAGCTACGTTCAACGCACCGCAGACATGTGCCTATGCCCCAGATGGCAGCGGCAGGTTAGCCGAGCAGGCGGTGACGTGGCTGAAGAGGCAGGCCCTAACCCGGCTCTGCCCATGCGTCTAGAACACCTCTGCCTCCTTTACGGGCTCTTCCAGCAGAGCCATTAAACCACTTCAAGCCAAGCTCCAGCACCATCCCTAGCCTGGCACAGCGGCACCTCCAACCCTCTGTCTGCACTCGAAGTGCTGCAAGAAACCTGTTTCATGGGGGAAAAGGTAAATAAATAAAGATACAGCAGGCTCCCCAGCAACTGTCCCACTTGGGGCACAGCTCCACTGACGGTCATAGCCCTGGCAGCCAGGCACAAGGATGATCTTAAGGCTTCAGCTGCTTTGTGTTCACCCAAGATCACCTACAGAGGGTTTAGCAGAATTGGGGCTTTTCCATAGAGGCTGCTGGGGCTCAGCTGCAGGTGACAGGCCCAAGGACAGCACGGCAAGTCGCACAGAGGACATCCCTCAGCCTTCCTGTCCCCCGGGGCATGCTGACACACAGGTTGGGAGCAGACAAAGCTGCCAGAATGCTCACGGCTGTTCCCTGGCACCAGGGTGAGGACTTGGACGGGGCAGAGGGGAGCAGGGTGTAGATAGGACCATCCTCTGGGCTGCGTCAACGCTTTTGAACTCACTGCGGAGCAGACATGCAGGTCTCTCAACCATGGCAACACCCTGCAGCCGCCGGCAGTCAGCTCCAGGGCAGCTGGAGAGCTGTGAAGAGAGCGGACAGGGAGCTGGTTCAGCCTTTAGCTCCCAGCACGTTGGCAGAGAGGCTGCGATCAGGACTCCAGCCCCAGCTCTCGATTATCCCCATGAGAACAGCAGCCACAGATCCACACAGGAGGCTGCCCTGCCCTTCTAGAAATGGAATTTGGGCACAAGCACTTCTTTCCTGGAAAGTGTTCCCAGGGGGCTGGGATTCCTTCCTGTCCCACAAAGCTCCCCTCATGACACCAATCCCGAGTACCCCATGTTCCCCCAGAACCACAGCTCAGCCACATTAACAAACATTAGCAGCTGGCAAGCTATTTCGAGGAGCGGGATTGCTCCCAGCACCACGTTCCTCTCCCATTCCCTGCCAGAGGCACAGCCTGCCAGCACTGCAGGCAACAGCCCCACTGCAGCCCACCACGTGCTAAAACCTCACAGGCTCCCCACAAACCCCATGTCACACCTAGGAAGAACCAAGCACGCAAGAGGCTTGTCTGTGCCCCACTTGCTCCAGAATCTTTGTATTTAAGTTTCTTCCTAGAGGTTACAGGGACGCTGCTGCAAACTGGGCATTTGACAGGCATCCGAAGGGATGCTGCAGCTCTGGGTCCCCCTGCGCTGGGCTGCCCAGCACACGGGTGCGCCAGCAGTGGAGCTCCTTTGGGCGACCACATTAATGCTGGGGTAAGAAATGAGCCACCTCCCACAGCCAACAGCCCCCTGCTCCCTGTGCTGGGGCAAGGAGCCCTGCAGAGGGTCACCCGCATGTGCCACACGCCTGGCCGGGGCAAGGTGGGCTGCTCTCACCCACGAGCTAGGGCTCACCACGTCCCAGGCATGGGGCTGTTTGCCCTTCAAGCCAGGTCCCTCACTGCTGAGCTCCATCGGGGACAGCCGTGCCCCAGTTCCAGGAAGGGGGGGGTGAAGGGCGGCTGGCCCCCCGCTGCTGCCTTTGCTGTGTTTACCAGTCACCCAGCAACGCCACCAACAGCGGCACTGGCTCCGCTTTCACAGACTGCCCGGCTGCTGAACCCCCCCAAACCGCTGTTCTGGCAGCACAGGAGAAGCCAGCAAGCAGGTGGTGCTGGGCTTTCCCATCCCCAGCAGATCAGGGCAGGGACTGGGCAGCACCTGAAGGGGGACCAGGCAGCTGCCCTGGGACTTCTTGAGGTGGGGGACACACCAGAGTCCTCTAGGAAAGAGGAGCAGGCAGCTGCCTGCATGGTCTTGGCACCGAGACCTGGCTTGTGTTACAGCAACTGCCTCCTCCCTCTGCTCCCCGTCACGAAGGGCCATAAATACAGTTAAACACAACCTACACCATATGTCCTGTGGACACCCGGGTGCCCCTTGTCACCCATGGTCAACTACTTCCTCAAAAAAGCTGACCCAGGAAGAGCCGCCCAGCCACAACTGAGCCAGTCTATCCAGTGCCATGATTCCACCTCTCCCTGGCCACCAAAGGGATCCTGCCCACACAGCTGTCTACCCCTGCCTGCAGCTGGGGTTCTGGGAGACTCGGGACTGGGAGCAGTGGGCTGACAAACCCCCATGGCCTTTCACTTGGAAAGGCCGAGCAGAACACAGATCAGGCCCTGCGAGCTGCATTCATGCTGGGAAGCAAAAAAACAAGCCACTTCCAATCAGCATCAAGTTCCCAAGCCCGTGCCTCCTGGGAACATGCTGCCAGACTCTGGCAGAGCCCACTGGTCGCTGGCATGCGAGCCAGCCCAGCTGGCAACGGGCAGAGAGCAGCTCCATGCCCAACTCACATCCCACCTGCACTGCCGGGAGCCCCCCGCCAGCAGGTACCGGGAAGGTCAAGAGGTGCAATGTAAAAAGCTGTCAGTGAGAGGGAGAAAGGTTGCTCAACAGTGACTTGCACCCATAATCAGTTTATGGGATTCATTACCAGCTTCAGGCAAGCCAGCTGGGACCTCGCTACCACCGCCTCAGCTCAGCTTTAGCACAGCAGCACCTTCCCATGCTGGGGGTGCAGCGGAAACAGGGTTTATTGATGCTCCTTGGTCACACAGACACAAGCAGTACAGCCAGGCCATTGTAGCACAAGCTCATCTAATAAAAACCATCAATTAATGCTTCCTGGGCAGACCAAGGGAAGGATGAACACAGCTGGGTTCCTCACCTTTCTTCCCCCAGAAGAAAGGGGTCTTGGGAAGGAAGGCAAGAACTTCCAGGATGTGAGTCAGCAGGAATTTCTGGCCATACCTGCCGTTCAATGCCATGCAGCAGGAGTTACCCAAGGTCCGACTCACATAATGCAAGTGCCAGCCCCAGAGGAACACGAGCACACACTCCACCATGCAGACACTCCCCATGCTGTTCGCAGGCTTTGCCCCACCAGGTTACCCCAACCCAGACACGCCTGCTGCAAACACTCCCTGCCCCACACCAGCTGCTGCCACGCCAGCAGCCACCAAGGAGGAGGAACAAGCTCAGCACAAGTCAGAGCTGTGCCGGGGGGAAGCCTTCGGCACACAAGAATTCATCTATTTGCTGCCTAAGTAATTTTTCTCAGCTCAAAGGACTTGCACCAGTTTCCAGCTTTACCTCTCTGCTCCTCCCCCACTGCCTGACTGTGCCTGCCCTACGCCGAGGCAGGCAAACGCTTCCTTGCTCCTCTGCCTGACCTGGGCAAAGCCCTACCTACAAGGTGGAACCAGATGAGGAGCAGGCAAGTCCTATCAGCAGAGGCCAGCCACCTTAGTCCAGCTGCAGCCTGGCAATGAGAAACTGCTGTTGAACACCAGACCCAGCTGCAAGCCCCAAGCTGGTCCATCAGCCCACAGTACCTACATGGGGACAACAGGATTTGTGAAACATTAGTCCTTGTAGTCATATAGAGATGGGCTCAAGGATCTTTACAATTACCCACCCTGCCAAAAAGCAGAGTTACCAGTTGGTGTACAAAAACCACGAGAGAATTGTATGCGGCAGCAAGGGCGAGGCAGACAGGCATCAGGGTAAGCTATGCCAATGAGACCAGCCTTAAACCAAAGCTAAACACATCTGATGGTCTCATTTGGAAAAGTCCCACCACACTGCTTTGGCATCGGCATGTGCCACAGCAACACATGAGGGACTCAGCCAGGGTGCGAGGAAGAGGAACAAATCTTGCCTTTACCATGCCCCTGGTCTGATGGACCATGAGGTCCCACAAAGCACAGCTGAGTCATGGAAGTCCCATTGCCCCACCTCTGCAGGTTATCTGAACTGTGCCGAGTCAAGCACCTGCCCTGCGTATTTACAGGGCTGTTAATGATAAAGCCCAGATTTATCATCACATACAGGGGCTCGGTCTGCAACAAGGAAAGCTCAAAAGCCAGTCTACCCTGAATGACAGCATGTACACTCCTTCAAAGCCTTCCAGTGATCTCAAATTGCTTTCATTCGAAAAAAAAGTTCAAAGTCCATCATTTGCAAAGCAGCTCAAGGCTCACTATTATTTCAAGGGTGGAGGAGAGCAGGCAGCAGCGCGGGGAGCTGTCAGCCTGCTCTTTGGGACACACCAGTGCACAGAGCAGCTCCGAAAGAGCTTCTCCGCCAGCTACGCGTATTGATGCTATCCTTCAAACTCAGAGAGGGAAAGAAGTGAAATTAAGACCAGCTGTGTTTACAAAAAACAATCCACATTACCAACAGGAACAAAAGGCTCCCTGGGAGGGGAGGGAAAACAGAACAGTTAGGACTAAGTGGGCTCAGGTACTTCCAAAAGCAGCCCCAGACAACAAAATGCCAAGCTCTTCTCTGAAAAAAGGAGCGCCTTCCTCTGAAAAAGAGAGCTACAACACCTTTGTAGTCATTTTATGGACAAAAATACTTAAAAACCTCATCACTCGAGCCTGATGTGAGAATACTCCCCAGCTCCTCCCTGTTTCCAGCTATCTGAATTCAGCACTACCAACAGTCACGTCTAAGAACATCTCACACGATGTGAAAAGTAAAGTTAACATCTTAAATATTTCACACCTTTAGTACTGAGCTTTGTAAAGCACCTGAGTGCACTGTGGTTCCTTTAAAAACAAGGACAAAGCCTTCCTTTAACACAGCACCTTTCCTTCATGGCTACCGACAGCACAGTCCTGGGTCGACTTTGAAAAGCTCCATTAACATGGCTGAGAACGACGAACGTCTTTGTGTCCTAGCACACCAGTAGATCGCAATTCTTTGCAAACAGACCTGGTACCACCCTCCCCCTTCCTGTTTAGCCCTGGATAACAAGGATTACATTAAAGAGCCATTTCCACATTAGAACATGCCATAAACGCAGTCCTTCCACTCAGGGCCAATTAGGAGGGTGGGCATTTCCTCTGCGTCGTCCCTTGCCTCATGTTTCCAGAGGCATTAGCACTCAGAGCAGACAGCTCTTCCTCCCAGCCCACTTTTCATCTGGAGCCTGCCATGCTCATGAACTTGCATTATGACATCAAGCTGATATGAAATCATGATGATTTCACTGCAATTATGTAAGGAGCAGATGGGCTGACGGAGCTGGCTAAGCAACAAATCTTCTAAATTGGAGAATGCTGTCAAGAGAAATTAAAGCCTTATGCAAAAAAACAGCCGACTCGGGATCACAGAAAAATTCCAGCTGGAAGGGACTGCAGGGAGGCATCTAGCCCAAGCTCCTGCTGGAAGCAGCGCAGCTATGACCCAGGCACCATCACCTCTGCTGCAGCCCACTTCCAAGAAAAGCATGGCACACAAAGCATGGACAAGTTCCTGCAAATTGTAAGCAACGCACCTGAAAAAGCCAACTGAGAGAACAGGCAGAACAATGCAACAGCAGAACAAGTCAACACAGAAGCTTGAAAAATATCCCCCGTGCAGATACAATTCAACAGAAATCAGCAAGAAAAATATCAGGCTGGCACACACCAGACTTGACACATCTACCAGAAACATACCTAAGCTTTCAGAGACTGTTTCAACACAGCCAGGGCTTGAATTCATCACTTATTACCAATGCCAACACCACACAGAACAGCAGGCCAGACAGTGAGAGCGATGTTACTAATGTAACTAATAACCAAAACCTAGAGCAGTCTGCCCTTTTTTCAGAGCCTTTATGGGAGAAAAGAAAAAGACTCAGTTGCTTGTAACAAATGGCTTAAATAGGTTACAAATAATGAACCAGTATGCTGCGTATGAGCACTCCATGCTCCAAATTAAGGGAGCTTTTAAAAGATGGCCTTAGCACGCCTCTCAGAGTTGCTATAAGGAGGTTAATAAATTGCTTTGAAGTGCTGTAACACAGCTTAGATGACTAAGAACCTGTTGTCACAGTCTAATGTCATTACCTGAATTCTAGTACTTACCAGGGAACTTGAGGTTGTAGTTCTTGCACTTTATGGCCCCTGTTATAACTACTTATAAAGGGCTGGGATTGCTTGCTTGCAGAAGTTTTTGACTTTTCATCAGGACAGTAGATAAGAGTAAACCTCCCAACACAAAACCTATGCAGAGCTGCAACCAGAAGTCAAGATCCACATAGTTTTTAATGTTTTCGGTTTTAAGTCTTTGTTACAAACCAAATAGATTATACAGCAAATGAGTGTTCAGTATCACAGCATCTCTTTAAGGAAGGTTGCCGTCTTGTTCATTGTTCAGCATGTCTGGTGCAGGCTGGTTTTCTGCAAAGCAGCATGACACAGCTGACTTTAAGCTCACACTTCTGTGCAGAAGTAAATTCTATTAACACACCATGTCTGAAAGACTACCTGGACTCCATGCTCCTCAGCAGGACAAGGCCTGCAGTTTTAAGAACTACAAACCAATGCATTTTGACACTCTAAGCGTATGAACTATTCTTGCTTACAGTGCTCATCAAGGGCAGTTTTGTTTCTAAACTTTGACAACCCTCCTCAAAGTCATGAGTAAATTTAATGGACAGAGGAAATAATTTCTTCTTCTGAAACCAAATTACTTCCTCCGACTTTCAAATACCTCATATCAAAGCAAGAAAAGCGGTGCCAAAACAATTCCAAGCAGCCACCCTGAAAACAGCTGCCAAGAAGGCATTTCATTGCATTCGTTGCTTCTTCCCCTTCTGCCAATGCATGTTGTCAGATGCATTACCTAGACAGTAAAAATCATATGTAAGGACATAACATAGTATTCTAGATACCAGTTCTTAGAAACATACCCGTTTTCCTATGAGGCATTGCTTGTAAAGCATCCTTATTCGGATAGGGCAATACTCAGAGCCTAGGAAAAACATCCTAGCCAGAAGAACGAGCTACATTTCTTCTTCCACCTTCCAGGTAACAGAGAGACCGCTCTGACTCAGAAGTTTCCAAATGTGCACCGATATCTCTGTGAAGCCCGGCAGACTTTTTGCCTCCCTGTACGCCCAGATTATCTCTACAAATGTTTATTAGCACACAATGTTCTCCAGCTAAAGTTTAACATCTTCTCAGAGCAGATCCTCCTCGTAAAGGGAGTATGCATAGTGACCGCGCAAGAGCGCGGCCTTGATCCAGATTACCACTCCGTGATGACAGAGAGTGCACAGTGTAAGTATTAAGATCTTGAAGAAATGGTTTTCAAAATGAAAGACCTTTTCAAACAGTAAAAATACGAACTGTGAGCAGGAACTCTGCTACATGCATAGAAACTGTCTAAAAAGCTAACATACAAACAACATTTACACAATAGGCATCTGGCAGCATTTTCAGACATTTTTTTAATTTATTCTGACATGCTATAAAGGAATAAATTACACTGTTAAAGAATTACCAGCAATAAAAGTATTTCTTTCTTTCAGCTGGGCTAGAATAGGAGTGAGAAGGAAGACAGCCTGGGGCAGTAACCAATGTGAACTCTGCATGGTGCGAGGCTGTCCCCTAGAACAAGAGTAAATCTGGTCATATCCACTTCACAAGAACTTGAAAGAAAATGCCTTGGTTTAAAACCATCCAAATACTCCATTCAAATTTCTCTCAAAACTAGCAATCGCAAGTCAGTCCAGCCGATGCATGACATGGCAACGCTCGGAAGCTGCCAGTACCGGGTCTGCAAAAGATGCCATTTTGTTTTTAAAAAATCCAATCTTAGTATAGAGGGCTGGTCTCAAACAACAAGTTATAAAAATGCAAGACTGCCCCTTCCCCCTCAAGGAAAAAATACAAAATTTATTTAAAAACAAAATGAGGCAGAGTTACAACACTAAATCTAAAATGATTTAGAAAGAAATATGACTTCTTTTGCTTAACAAATGGCCTTAAAACTTGCTTTAAAAACAGGGTGATGTAGATTTAAACTGAATTAACAAGGCAAATAAAAAAATCTCATTTCCTTACAGAAACAGTTTTTAGCTTTTAATGAACTTGTAAACAAAAAAGCTCCCGCTTCAAAATAAAAACAAAATCCCAGATCATATAGATGTTTACAGTGATTACATTTATCTAAGCAACTTACATACAGGTTCAGTTGTAAGATGTTAACTAAATTTTGTGACAAATATGCTGTTTTTCCTTTTATACCAAGAACATTATAGAGTTAATGCAGAGTCCTAAAGATTATCTAGTAGTCGCTAAGTTTCTCTTAAGTCTTCACTTTAGATGCTGTTATTTCTAGCACAGGTAAGCAGGCAGAGTCTTTCATACGCTTAAAAACTGGAATCTTTGGTTACTACCATGTCAGCTGGCTTGGTATGTTGCACATAGAAGCCAACAACTTTAAGAATGTTTTAAGTGTACAACTTTCAAAACCCAGGGAGGAATAACCAGAAAAGAGTGCACAATTGTGAGCATTTACAATTATCACAACTGTTGCCGAAGACTGTTCATGCCATTCTTCCAAAACAATGAGATCTCATAAGCAGTGTAGTTCAAAGTAAAAAGGTAACAAAAATTGGCATATGCACAATTTTCTCCACTTGTGTGTCAACCATTAGGTAACTTTTCCACTTGAAAAAAATGCAATAGAAAACTGGACACCATGTTTCACTATCTCAGTAATATTCACAATTACAGCTGCTACAACTCAAAGTGCAGCATCATTGACACTGCCCAGAGCCAGTTTATACTGATATTAAGTTCTTTACACCAAGTAAATGGTTGCCCACAGCCACTGGCAAGTGTACGTATGAACTAAAATTTCTAGGATTTGGGGAGTGACAAGTCCTGCTCCGATCTGCTCTGCTTTGTCCCATCCTCGCCATGCTCAGAAACCTGCAAGATAAACACAAGGGCAACTTACTGATACAGGATGAAAATGAGAAACAGCCTTCACAGTAGGAGAATTAAGTAGCAGTTATGGTCATTCAAAGGGGAAAATGCTGCTCCGTCTCAGAACTGCACAGTTCCTAGGGTCCATTTCCAAAGCTAACCAGCATTTGCCACCACACTTTAGCTCAAACACACACCTCTCACTCATACCTACTGCTGCGCTGGAAAACAGGCCTATGCACCAGCTGGATGCTGCATTCCTTAAATAGGAATTCAGATCAACAGTTTGAAAACAAGATGTGTTATTGCCACTAGGAAGCAGGATGTAATTTCATAGGATTGTTTTCTACTTGTCTGCAATGTCTCATGTTTATATCCTTGAATGTCAAACTGTCATCTGACTGCAGTGGTGCTCTTCAGAGACGCAGTACAGCAGTGTCACACAGACAGAAAAGGAACAGGAATAACTTACCTTACAGTAACTGGTGTTCACTACGTGCTCACACGTACAATGCTCTGGGCAACCAGAACAGAAGCAAGAACCTTTGACAGTAACTAGGAACCCAGCATACCTTCTGTCCTTGGAAGGACAAGGGAAACCACATGTGACAGGGGAGGTGGGGAGTCAGGGACAATTCTTTTAAAGTTCTGGACTCCAAATGACACGTTCAAGACATTATGGAAAAGGGAGAGTAAAGGAATACATACAGAGATCTCAAAGAACCAGTTACTGCAAGCTAAGCCAGTCTTCATGTGACTGCTTATATACTCACTCCTGGTGACTCAGGTAGTAGCACTGTGCTTTAAAGAGGTAACAGGAGTCTCAACCAAAGACTACTTTGCCAAGCAAGTTTCCGTTCTGGATGACCTCCAAACAGTATGGTATTCTGTTGATGCATGAATTCATCTGAGCAACAGCTGCGTTTTTGCAACAGAAACCTCTTCAGAGTGAAATACAGACAAAGCTGACCTCAGCTATAGCTTGTGCTGTCATCCAGAGAGAAGCAAGTGCAAACAAGTCTTAAACACAGCCTGACATACGATCAAAAACGTATCTGGATAGTACCCAGAAGACAGCTTTAACTCTTCCAAAACAGGCTACAGGGAAGAAGATTCACTAGCTTTGTTTGAACCCAATCTTAATGCACTGAAGGACAATTCTCTTTATCCAGCACTAGCCATTCTAAAAAACCAAATCCTGCCCCAGAACTAAGACAGTCTT
Source organism: Larus michahellis (assembly GCF_964199755.1). NCBI lineage: Eukaryota > Metazoa > Chordata > Aves > Charadriiformes > Laridae > Larus > Larus michahellis. The sequence continues at coordinate 10,078,086 of NC_133906.1, read as the reverse complement.
TCCCACTTGAGCGCAAGTTCTCACAGAAACCCCAGTGAATCCTTAGTTCCACTGGCACAAAATTGTTTGTAACCCTTACTTGATGCATACAACCAAAAGTTACGCTGTTTTTCCATTTAGCATGTGCAGCAGTGGACATTGATTCATTAGTTGAACCACTTTCTCCACCAAAGCAGCCCAAACTAAGTCAACAAAGGAGGAGTGTGCTCCCAGTGCGGAAAGAAACAGATCAACCCATTGCTTTAGAAGCCCGGATGTTTCAAATGAAAATGGGATCCTGAACCTGAGGACAAAGGACATGCTAACAAATTATATGCTGCTATTTGTTAGAATACCTCAAATCCAAGGTATTATGGGCAAGAGAATGCCCAACTCTACAGAGAACAATAGGGAACTGGATTCAATCCACAAATCCCTTTCAAGCCCTGTTAAGACTACACAGAAGTGTTCCCAACCATAGCTGTCAAATGAGATGTTGAGACATTCATGTAGCACACAAGACTTTGGCAGTATGAAGAACATGCTGAGGAGTTTTTGCTGGCATTTCTCTAACACATCTTCACTATATACAGGGCCAGCTCAAATCTGCACATTCATCACTCCTTGCCCCTCCAGGGTGTAACCCAAAACTTTGATAATCTCTATGCTACGTGAGGGATACTCAAATTGCTTTATTACTACTATAGCTGCAGATCTGATCAATGGGGGAAAAGTAACTGTACAGTCAAACTCTAAGAAACTCCTCTACTTGAGAAGTGTTCAAACTTTTTCCTCTATGAAGTAGCTGCAGAGACAAGCAGTGAAAAGCATTTAGCTGTCAATTGGCTAAATCTCAAGTAGTGAACTAATAGCCTGTTCTGAGAAATGCTGCCACAACTACAGGTGTCTGGTGAATGCTAATGGGATTGCTGACAGGCTCACAAAACTTGACACTGAAGTGAATTAAAAACCATCTCTCACAAATGGAACGGATAGATTTTATCCTGGAGACTGACTGCATGAGTCAGTTTTATGACTGAGGGAAGCTGACTGTAAGCATTGTTACAAATCACACCTGAACAACTGCTGCACTGTCAAGAGATTGAGAGCTAAACTTCCCAGAGTCAGCAGAGAAGCTCTGTCTGTTGAAACCGTTCATCTCTCCCAAGTTCAAAACCAGCTGATCTTGTTACAAAAGACACTGCACAGGGTTCCAGAGAGGGACAGGAAAAAAAAGTAAAAGAGAAAAAGAGACCATTGACAGAACAGGCTATCCTGGAATCAAACAGAATATTCAGCCTGAATAACCTATAGGACTCAGTGAGATAGTTTAATATGGATCCGAGTTAAAGCAGCCAGGAATATCTATAAATAAGCACACTGTCCAAATAATCTGAGTCATGTTAAGTCTCTGGACATTATTTGAAAGAATTGAGACTTCACACACCCCCTGCCCCACTCCCAAGAGGCACATCTTCAATAGTACTTGCACTTTATACAGTATACTGTAAGATTTTAACCAATAAGTGCACCTGAAAATCGCTATTTGCAGTACTCTCATTAAACTGGATATTGTTACCAGAGTGGTACCATTTGATGCCATGAAGCCTTTCAAGCCACTTCAGCACAGGCTTTGCTACAGCAACTACACAAGAATTTAACTGAACACTGAAAAAAATAAACCAGGTATTTCATTGATCTTCAACGCGACAGCAACATATAAGCCATAGAACCTCCTGCTTGAGCTTTCCTGGTTCAGAAAATCTTCATTTTAACAGGCAATATTTCTCATAAAAAGGCATGTATTATTTTAGAAATCTGGAATCTTTGCTGTGATGAAGAGACTAAGCTATTTTAGCAAGCTGGGGAAATCTTCAGATGTTTGACAAGCACTACTTTAATGCTGTGCTGACATTACAGCTTGATCAATCCAAAGGTCACAAGTCTTTTCTTCATGATGCAGGGAGGAAAGCAGGCAGTCATTCCCCTAGAAGGCTGTTACTCTGTGCAAGAGCCAATGAAAGTCTGCTAGAAAAACAGCAACTTTGCCATAGCTATAGTGATGCGCCTCGTTACTAGAGGACGGTGCAATGAGGAAGGTCATCAAGAAGCAGAAATGGTCTATAAGGTTTAACTGCAAGACAGCCTCCCTGTTACTCATGCTTGTCAGTCAGCCACAGCTTTGCATTCTGCCGCTAAATCATCACTAGAAAGCAGAGGCATATAATTGTTATGACGACCTTTTCTTCACTTAATGGTATATAGCACTTGGTCAGAGACCACCTAAGCCAGGAGTGGCACATTAAACCTACTTCACCAGCAGAACAATATTTCAAGTGCATACAACTTGATTTTCAGGGCAGTGTTGTTTACAGATCATCAGCTGTTGCATGGTCTTTGCTTTAAACACGAACCATTGTGAAGAATCCACATTTTTGCTCAAGTTATTTCCTCCTGCTCTAACAGCCAACCTCTCCACACCCTGACAATGGGCTGGATTCAGTAATGAGTTCTGAACTCCAATCAGAGCTTCTGTATTTCAGGAAGCAATCCGAGCCTGGGTGCATAATCACTGAGTCTGCTACATACTGGTGTTACAGCTGAAGGAACTGGTTTACAGCTTTCAGTGTTGTAACACCCATTGGCTCCAGCCAAACAAGTTGGACTCTCTGTGCCACAAATAATCTGACATTTAATGGCATCCTATGGAAACTGTTTTTCTTCAAGAAACCGTTTCAGATTGAGTCTTGGAAAGACTAGCAGGTATTTTACTTCACCCAGAGAAATGAAGTGCTATATTTTTAGATCGCTATTTTGACTAAAGCCACCTGGTTATGTTTGCATGCTGCCACAATACGTGAAAAACAATGTTTTGGTAAGTTTACTGTAAACACTTCTGCATTTCTTTGACTTCCAAGTCTGCCATGTTAACTTAATATATAATTTTATACATATAAAAATGATAGTCAAGACAAGAATGTACTGAAGAGTAGCAAGCAGCAGTAATACCTCAATAGCAGTAACTTAAATCAGGTTCTCTGCTCTCACTGGAACAACCTCATTAGCTTCAACTTTATCCACAGCTCATCTTGGAGAACCAGTTTTATTACAAGACTGGCTGTAATAGTCACCAGCTGTAGCAGTTTCATTCTAGCAACTTACCAGACTAACACTGGCAGATTTACATCACAATTTTTAAAAAACTTCATGAATGCGTTAAAAAAAAAAATTGTATTTGCCTTTTCAGAGCGCAGTTTTCAGTTTTTACACAATTACATCTTGAACATTTCACAACATTTCCCTTTGAAACCATAACCTAGAAACATTAAAAATAGTGAAGAAACCTGAAGCCCCACCCCCGAGCATCTACATACTTCAGAAAATTGTGACTTGGCAGTCCACGGCAGTTCAGGGTTACTCTTGAGATTTAGGCAAGACATTTTGAGTTCACTGGTCCTTTAACTCTGGACCAAATGTCTCAATGTAAACCTACTGCAGGAAGCCAGATCATTCACCATTTTCTGTTTCCAATGTTTGAGGCATACAGAAGCAAACCCACAGCACTATACCAGCTGGAACAGAGTAGAACCCAAAGTCTCTAGATCCTTGCCTAGTTAATGAGAATTATCCCTTAAGAAGTGTTAGGTCTAGGATTTTGGATTGTATTATATATTTATACATATATAAATATATGTATCATATATGTATATATATAAATAAAAATAAATAAAAATGTCACATTCCCAACACCAAGTCAGTTTCTTGTTTTTGGAAAGTGGTTAATGCGGGAGCAAAAGATGCAGTGGTTAAAATGACCCAACATCCCCAGAAGAAATGACATGAAGAACAAGGACATTTTGGTATAAAGTTAGTAGTCAAATTCTCCAAGGACGTCTTTTTTTTTGCTTTTTAAATTAACAGCCAAATGTATTTTTTAAACCACCTCCTTGATCTAACACTTAAATTGCTGACATTGTCCAAATTAGTGTAATTTTTTTTCCTGTAACGTCACTTGGTTCTTGGCTACTAACCTTTCATGTTACTCTTGGATTTGTCAGTTTGCTTGCCTGTGGGGGTTTGGGCCTGCTGCCCCTGCCCACTGGAAGAGGCTGCCTGCTGTGCTGCTTTCTGCTTTAACATTGTCCAGTCGAATGTGTAGTCATATTGGTGGTTCAAGGTCCTAGAAAAGAGTAAAATACTTTACTGTAACAGATCATAACTTCCTTATTGCTAATACCAAGCTTTTGCTGAAAACCCAGAACTAGAGGTCTTTTTCTAAGCTGCTTTGGAGATTACAAATGGTATATAAATGCCAAGTATTAGTAACTTAAAGGGATTCTTGAAACAAGCCCAAATACGATCAAGCAGTGTTTTCTTCACTGGTTACACGAAAGTCTGCATTTGTAGAAGCAGCACTTGTCACAACCTGGCTTATCCATTTGTCTGCACTGAGGTTTCTCAGTTGTTTTGTTGGGGGTTTTTTTGTTTGTTGTTTTTTTTGTTTTGTTGTTTGTTTTTAATTTATATAGTTTTAAGGAGACACTGCAGTATTGTAGTAATATCTAGTAAAAGTCGCTTTGGTTTCCAGAAACCTGCAGGGAGACTCTTGAGAGATCAGTCCCAGCTCTTCTTTTGACAGATGCTGTTCACTCCACAAGGCCGAGTTTATGTTCTGGTTTCTCTAACAAGCTCAACGTAACATCACTATTCCTCTCCACTGAAATCCATCTCCTGGGCACCACTGCTAGTCCCATCACCAATCTCCAACATAAAAAGCTTCAAATGCTTCTACTGAGCGGTCAATTTCTTAAGCTATTTGCAAGAGAACTTGAAGCATGGGCTCAGCCCTCTAGCATTAGTGGTTAGATCACGCAATTCAAAAAGAAGAGAATCTTTTCCCTCATGTTTAGTGTTGAAGAATATTTTTCAGGTCCTTTAAACAGCTTGTCAAACTCTGAAATGGAAAGAAAGTCCCAGAACTCCTCCCTACACCACACACATATGAAGCAGCTTTCTGCAGTGCAAGTCCTACAGAGCAGTTACCAACTGGTAAAGCACAGACAAATTTCTGTACTTTTCCACTTTGAGACTGACCTGAAAAGAATACGGAATAATTGCCTCAGATACATGTAATCTGGTGCCTCTTCAAAGCGCAGGCCACGACAGTAGTTCAGATACATGGCAAATTCTGCAGGGAATCCCTGTAAATCAACAGTGTTAATCAAGCCATGGCTTGCAGCAAAAAGCTTCTAACAACCCTACAAAAAGGCAAAAAGCTGTATTTCTGTCTACTACAGCAGAGAAAAACTGGCTGATGATTCATGTATGTAAATTCCACTTTGCCTCTAGTTATTCATTTATTCTGTATTTCAGAAAGTGGATTTGATCAGCAAGTTACCAGGTACACACTCCTTCCCCAGAATTGTTAGCTGATGCATGTTTTGCAGTTGCAAGTCCTCTGCTACCAAAACCTTCAATACGCAACATAAAGCAGTTCATTCATCCTAATTAAACCTAGTTCTTATTAACTAGGTCTCTGGAATAAGCAGTAATTGTCTCTTAAAAAATTCCACTCATGTTTCCTTGATAATCTACCTGAGCATACTAGAGGCAAGGTCAGTTACCAGTTAAGTGTGAAGACTTAAACCATGAAGATTTCTTTCAGACTCCCTGCTTCACATATTTATACATTTAACACTATATTAAAGCCTACATGTAAATAGCATACAGCATAGTGCTGTACAAGAAAGAGAACATGGGGTGTAACAGTTCAGTAGCTTGGAAGATGTTGTCAGACTGTAAGGGTATATAAATGTGCATGACTAGGAAGTGCAATCCCTGCTGCTGCTGTTTCACATGCAAAAACTACCACATGTTCTCAAGGACCTTTGTTAACAAGTACATGGCTGCCACAGTTCAAAAGAAATCTTAAGACCCAAAGGATAGCATCGGAGAACATCATTCTGTGTCATGGCTTCAAAGATCACTTGACATCCAATTCCACTACAGCCTCTATTTGAAATACGGATGACAATCTGAACAATCCTGAAAAGGCAGAAACAAGTATATATGGGCAAGCTATACAGCTCTACCTTAGTTTTATTTATCCAAGAGGGCACATGTAGAACTTTCACTGTAGCAGTTGAAGAAATGAACAAGCCTCACTTAAGAGAGCTGAAGAGCTTGCACAGCCAACAGTTCCCAAAAAACTATGATGGTGGTGGCACGAACTACACCAAGAAACAGGAGCAAATGCCTGCCCAGTTACACACAGTCGTGTTGGGTGGCCAAACAGAAGGCACCCATGACTGCCAGAGAAGTATTATGCAGCAGCAAATGCCATGTGAGACTATCTAATATATTGGCTCTAGTTTTAAAAAACAAGAAAAGAACTTCCATTTCACAGTATGACATCATTTGGAAACTCTTACCTTACACAAAACCTCAACAGGAGTGGACATTTTCTTTTCACTAATCTTTTCATACTTTTGCTTCTTTGTTGCAGCCTGTGGAACATGTAGGTCATAATATAAGAGATATTGTGCAACACTGGATTAACAAGGACAGTAGCAAAAAAAATGACAAAAATCCTTTGGTCAACCATAAGTATTTTATGTGAAATCTCCAAGTCCCACACACTTATTGCAAACAGAATGAAGGTCAATCTGGTATTAAGATTTGGACACAGTTTAATACCATTTGTCGCAGTCTAATGCTTCCATCACATGGCACAGCTCATGTAGTTCTAGCTGCTGCTTTTGTCCATTAAACAGACCAGACTTGCATTTCCATTTGCCAAAGTTCTATTAATTCCCACTCAGTACCCCATTCAAGGGCTGCCTGCGTGTTTCAGTAAGCAGCCATTACATTCATTTGCAGCTGAAGAGTTCTAGTGTTTCACAAGCTGCTTGTCTTTTTAGAAAACTTGCAGCTGCAATATCATTTGAGTTACACAATTCTCACGTGGAGGAAGAAAAACAATTAAAACATGAGAACAAATCACTGAAGTCTATATAACAGAAATATTTGCCATACTTGTACTTGGCTACCATACATGATAACACTTGCAAGTCTGTTGCAGCTAATAATTATTCAGTCATACCATAAACTGGACTGAAAATACCACTAAAGCTGAACTTGCTAGGCAAGAGATTATTTCCATGCTCTCTACAGCAATTCAAAAAGCCACTAAATGTTATTTTCTACTTCCCAGAGAGGGCCTCATCCTACAACAGCACAATAATAATTTGCAAAGATGATGTAAGCTATTGTTTAGCATAATTTTTAAGACAGTCAAACAATACACATTTTGCCTGCTGCACAAGAAGCAGAAAGAACTTTTCTTCTACATTCTATAAATATCATTGGCTCGGGAAAAGCCGCTTTGTGTAACTGAAGCTAACCATTATATACAACCACCTAATCCAGACCTGCAGGCAGAGCATGATACCCAAAAATAAGAAAAGGAAGGGTGGGGGGGGAAGGCAACATAACCTACCTTTAACCCTTGCCAAGGCAGACTGGTTCTGTTAAAGTACATCAATACATATCCTAGAGACTCCATGTCATCCCGACGACTGGATAAAGAGTAAGAACACAATGAATTACAAACTTTGGGATTTCGTACTTTATTTCAAGTAGCACAAGCATTCCAAAATTAAAAAAATAAAGAATAATTAAGGCATAAAACCTAAGCTTTGTTGCAAAGGATGGTCTCTTTCTAATACAGCTAAGACATCTAGGTTTTCAGGATTCCACTGGCAGACATGTAACAAGTCTTCACAAGCAGGAAGCTGATCCTATTCATTTTTCAAGCAAGGAATAGTCAGTAGGTATTTTTGTGGTAAGTTTCCATCTGCAGTTACATTAGAATAATTTGGGAAACAAAAACTTTGGAAAATAAAAAAGGAAACGTTAAGTGTCTTCCCCATGTAATTAAATAACCTGGATAGAAACTAAAGCTTTACCTGCAGGAACCATGGAATGCATTGTGAAAGAGGTACATGACATTAGCCTTAACTTCATTAAGGAAGATACTTCCCTGAACCTTGCCTCAGTCTGGGACCAATACCGAACATCTTGCCCCAAAAGGGCTTAACTCCTTTCTTTCCTCACTTCTGTCAAAAAAACCCAAATTGCCTCCATGGTTTTTAAAAGACATGCAATATTTAGAGAGGTGCATGCATCAGAGGTGCCTCTGCCTTCTTCTGAAGAAGCCTGTTTGAAGGCAGCCAGAGAACTCCAAAGTTAACTATCCATAGACTTCACTGAGAATTTGCACTCAAGCTCTCACGCAAAGGACTTAAAATGTTTTCTGTACTACATATGCTCCAGACCCACACTTTAGCCACACAAACACTATCATACTTTGCAACACAGCTTTCATGATTACTAAGGCTAGTACAGTTCCCTGAAGTGGAAAAAAATGCTCCATGATTTTATTCCTCTTGGCAAAGTTGCCTCTTCCCAGCTGTGGTAGAATCAGATTTTTTTCCTCTGACTGCCCCTCTGCAGCTGACATCTATTTAACACGAGACAGAACAATGCAAGTTATTTTTCTCCTCCCAGCTCCCTTATCAAGAGAGCCCGACAGGTATTACCGCTGCTTTGCCACCCAGGCAGATCTGCAAGAGAAGTATTTAAATGGTGGCAGGAAAGACTACACACATACTACCCCAACAAGGGAGTAGAAGGCTAAGAGCAGTACTGCAAAGAGGATTGTACATATGGGTGAGGGTAAAACAACTCCCTTTAAGTGAGAACAATCTGTAAGAATCTGGCCAGAGCTACCTCCAGATCTTGGTACCACAGGAAAGAAGTTGTAGGTGATGCTTTATGTTACAGCCAACCCAAAATAACCACTAATATTCACCACAATGGCCTGTTTGTCACTCCCTCAACTCATGTTAAAGCCCTCTGACACTTTGGGGAACCAGTTCAGGGATCTATCCCAGAAGAAAATCAGCTTGGCTCCCTAAATCACTTCACCACAAAGACAGAAAAGCAGTTGCTGTGCTGAGGGGTCAGGGAAGACTGGTTCACTCTTGACAGCAGCTAGCTCCAAAGTCATCTCAGCTCTAACATGAAACCACAGCCAAAGACAAAGGGATGAAAAATGAGACTAAGACCACAAACTCCAGCCTGCAAAACTTGCTAATTCTATTAAAATTACAGATTTCAATCATCAAGAGGATTCAGTGAATGGTATGGGGCCATGACATAAAATTATATTCTCTGAGAAGGCAGTGGTAAATTCAGAAGCAATAAAGGGATTAATAGTTTCCATCCCCCATCCATTTTGTTGTTTTAATGTTTAATTTCATGATTTTTGTAGTAGGAAACATTTGGTTCTGTAAATCTGTAATGGATATATTACATTTTAACATATACTGATGAAAGCAATTTTCAGGATTTGGAAAACATGACAATATTCTCCACTACTAAAACAAGGAATGGATAACATTGCAAACAGCTCCTTGAGAACAGCTGTCATTACACATAGGAAAACCTGTTCTGTAACAGTTAAAATACAGCACTAACAGTTGAAATATTCTGCCAGCAGCTTCAGGACTGATTTCTCTCGATTACAGGAATATATTACTTGTTTGCCTCACTGTTGGCTTGATCTAGGCAGTTGAATAGCTTTTAGCATGCACCAAGCTACATTATATTAGAATTCCCAGTACCAGCAGATATAGTACAAGACCACCAACTAAATTCAAAATCAGTAGTCCTTTGCAGTTCCCTCCCTGGACTGTGAGGTGTCAGCACAGCTATTCCCTTACAAGAACGGCTTAGGTTCTATGAGATGTACTTACTTCAGAAATGGCACCTGTCATTTACCCTACTTGACCCACATGTCAAGTAGGCTTAAATAATGACACTGACAGACATTAAAATACACTTAAGGAACCTTAAGGAAATTAAAGCTAAGAGAAAACATGGAGCATGTGAAAGAAACAAATATTTGTAAGTTACATGTTCTGTTGAAATTGACCACTAGAAATTCTGTCATTCCCACCTTGATTAAATTGAAGGTCAGAAGCATAAACATTCATGGAAGTTTTAACTTTAAGTGACCTCAGCATCATGTGGTAAAGCCACATTACACTTACACATTACACCATCTAGGCATATAGGCAAAGAGACACATCACTTCGTATCTCATGAGTACCTAACACACACTTCCAAACAACTTAAAGCGTTATCTCCAATGGACCACTGCTAAGGTACTATAGTAGCAATATGCTTTTGATCCAGATGTCAAAAATGTGTTTATATGTTCAAACATATAAATATACACACACAGACAAAATTATGGTTCTGTATACCAGAAACTAAAATACAGTGGGAGTGTAGAAGATGATCTTCAAGTCTTGCTTGCAGGAAAAAAGGATAAACAGTAGTTTACTAACTTGAAGGGGGAGTGAAAAAACAGGACACAGACCCCAGCTTTAGAATACCCTCTCTGGCTAAAGAATTATATCTCAAGCCAGTCAGCAGTGGCACCAACAGGTAACAACACAATCATGAAAGTGCACCATTTTATTTGTGAAGATCCTCTAACAGATCCACATGACAGCATAGCTTATCCTTTAAAAAAACCAAAACAGTATACACAGAACATCCACTTCATGCCTGCAAGACTTAGACTCTCTTTAAGAAGCAAATTAAGTGCTTGCATTCCCCCCCCGACTCATCCAACTCTTGCATAGGCAGACAAAAAGAAAAGCACTTGCAAAGGGATATATGCACTTACTCATATAAAATTAGTTCAGACACTTCAGAAGCGTACAACTAAGATCATCTTGCAGCCTCCAAAAGCACAGCAGTAATTTCCTTGAACTCACCTCTGCTCAATGCCAAGATGTGCATTGATACTGGCATATCGAGCTGTGCCAGTGAGATTTTTGTCTTCTCTGTATGGTATATGTTGCCTTGTCCTGTTGTCCCGGTACTTTTTGGCCAAACCAAAGTCAATAAGGAATAACTTAAAGAAAAATGAAAACAGATTACATTGCTATACAATGCAAAGAATCCCCAATCTCTTTCTCTAGGCATTAGCTACGTTTTAAGACAACCACACAATGTAACAGCCTACAGTTAAAAGGAAGCAAAGTAACAGTGCAGAGTCGCAACTAGCTTTAACTAGCCAGTTCAAAAACTTAACAGTGAATTAGTTCAAGCCTTTTCTCAATCCAGTGGACTAGATTAGACTGTGCTACTCAGCATCCGTAGCTTAGTTCTACAACTATTTTATGTTACTATTGCAGTTTGTATCACATTAGCTCAATAACTACAGTGCACAATTTAGAAAGGAAACTAGTATGTGCGGGAGCACACTTCACAAAAACCCACTCACACTAGAGCAGTTTACACATACAGATAGTTAATGGCAGCTCAGCAGCTTAATGCAAATGATGCACATCCTGTAATCTTCTCTATGTCTCATAAAGAACACTGGCCATTCTGCAGAGCATGAGGCCAAAACCTTCAACAGCAAACAAGACATCTTGCTTTCAATCATATGTTCATTTTAAGACTACCAGAACACTATCACAGCAGCATGACACACTCGCTGACGATATTAATACAGCCAGGAAGCTACAGACTCATACATGGAATCCAATTTAGGTTTCTAATAACCAAGCTTGACCAATGATATGGTATTTAGCAACAACTGAGTGCGTGCAATTAGTGTGCTAACAGCCAGCCTATCTACAAAGGTTAATACAGACTGTACCTTCTTGTGACAAGATTTCAGGACTAGGCAAAAAAAACTGAGGCAGAAGTACATAAGGAACATTGCAAATTCTAGCAATCAGTCTTCAAGGTACAAATCATCAGGCTGACCTCCTGATTCAAGCTATAGGATCACTGACTACAACCCCTACGGATTAATGAATACTGCAAAAGTAACTTGAGTGGGGAAGGAGATGACGGAAAGAACACATAAGGTTCAAGAAATTCTCAGTAAAAACCTATTCAGTAAAGGTGATTCCAGAACAGAAGATGCAGCTTTAAAAGCAAACAAGTACTGGAGACTGATATGCAGGTATACCTGCATCCAGGCCTGAAACAAAGGGTCACTCTGGCACACTGGAAGTGCTGTGAATTATAAACTGACAATTGACACAGAAGTATCAAAGATGCTGAAAGACTGGAAGTTTCTGAATTGCACAGTAGGGAAGTTTTAGAATTCTAAAGATTTTCTAACTATTATGTAGTCTAGACAGGAAAAAGCAAAACGAAAAACCCCTTAAGCTATTGATGTTGGAATAGAAAACCTTGAGTTGAAGTCTTGCCATGATTTATATGCAACCACAGAGCACAGCAGTTCTACGTTTGCTGTCCTAGGGAAAGTCACCCTGAAAGTCCAGAATGCTTTGAACAAGGGGAGGTAAATCCAAAGCCTGTATGTCAGCTACACTGGTCAGACAGTTCAGGAAAGTGGGGGTCTTGTCTTTGTTGCACCCACCACAGCTACCACTAGAGGTAGTTATTCACATAGTGAGCATGGACATGTTCTTCAGCTACCAGGAAATAAGGATTTTTATACTAAACTCCTAAAGCAGACAGTACAAAGCTTCTATGTGATTACTATACTGCAAATGCAACTTTCCTAGAAGCAAAGCTTGCACTCAAATGCAATCTCTTATTTTCTGATTAAAGCTCTCTGACCTGATGACAGCCTCTGATGTACAGTTTGCAACAGCTACTTTTGCAGGGCCTTTGCCCATTGTTTTAAGCAAAATACTATGCCTTGAGAAGGATGGAAAACCAAACACTATACACATCAGGCAGGAATATTTTCACTGCGCATTTAGTTACTAGCACTTTAAACAATTCAAAGTTTTCATATGCTTTCTGTAATCCTGGGGATCTTGCCGTTAATTAATGGTATGAAGGGACAAAGTCACAGTTCATGGATCAAAGCAGTTAACACTGGGAGTGTGCCTCTAATGCATAAATAGCTAGCATCTAGCTCTGTTTAGCATCAACTTGGTAAGACTACTTTCTTCGAAAGACTTCTAAAAGTAAATGATGCTCTGCCTCTTCCACAGCTGCTACAAGCTCTTGATATTAGATTTGAACAAGGCAACTCTGCACTCCCTCAAGAGCTACGGGTAGAACCTCTTAAAAAAAAAATCAATTCCACAACACAGACCCATTTTACACTAGTCAAGTACCTGGATGTTATTTTACAGCACTGATTTCTCCAGGGAAGCTTATTCTGATCGCTAGTTTAAGCTCATTCAGTATTTCCTATTCTAGACCATTAGAAGGCAAAGGAGTACGCCCATCATGCAAGGAGTTAAGCTGGAAGACACAGCCTGATTTGGATGAGCACAGAACGTACTAATGCCAGCCAGCAGGAACACAGACGTATTCCCACAGATAACCTCATACCACCTTAATTCTGTTTGTTGCACAATCAGCAGGAAACTGGAGAAGTAGGGCAAGATTTTTGCCAAGAGCAACTAGAGAAGCAGATCAAAGCCTCTGCCTCAACTGATAAGAAAGTTTTAGGAGACAAGAGAAGCCTGTCAGCTTGCGTACAGCAGCTAGCTGCCTGGGATTTAATACATGAAGACTATCATAGAAAGCTACGGACTGATTCTATGGCCAAACTCCTGAGCTGATTTATATTCAGCAATTTCCAGCTGTCCTGCTATGAACTGGCATATGTCTTCATTTCTCTCCAATTCATCTCCTCTTTAAGAGTCAGGAGGACTACATTTAACACTACAAGATAAGCTCATGCTTCTCCGAGACACAGCTTGTCAGGAGTAATTTCATTTTGTAAGCACAATAGATGAAAATATTTGAGTCCTCATTACATATTTGGAAAGATTTTTGAACAAAAACCATTAGGCAAGGAATCTGGCTGAAGCAATAACAGAACTTCTCCCCGTGTATTCAAAGACACCGTAGGAACCCTACAGGAAGGCAAGCAGACAGCCCTATGCTGAAACCCTCTTATTTCACTGGGGAGGCATGTCTATCCTTCAACACATTCAACAGATAGCCTTTGAGTTTTACAGGACTAAAGTAAAACCTGCTTCTGCATCTGAAATCAAGCACGTACATTTACCCCTTTTTAATATCCAGTTTAGAAATAATTCCACAATTTAAACAAGCGCCACAGGGAAACATCTTAGTAATGTTACATGTTTGCCAAGTATGTCTGAATAATGCCAACATAAGAGGTGCTTTTGCAAGGTCTACATTCTCCAGAAAAAAAAAAAAAAAACAAAACAAAACCAAAACAAAACCGAAACAAAAATAAAGCACATGAATTTGGGGTTGAGGTTGGAATAGGAGACAGTTCAGACCTGGTTTAATCCTGAGAAAGATGGGTCCTGAGAAGTACTAACAGTCATGCTTCTTTTCCTCTTCCCCACTGGAGATTCTAAACACTGAACAAACAATAGAGGGTGGCAGTGCATCAAACAGTATTGCTTACATTGCAACAATGGCCGGCGCAGACAGGCAACACCGAGGCGTTCGAGAAAGAACAGGGTAGCCAAATGCCATCCTTCTTCCACCAAGCACTGTAGTTTTCAAAAAACTATGTATGTTCATTTTTTTTTTATTTTTTTTTTTTAAGGAGAAAATTTGAAAGACGTGACAAGGTAAATTTCAACTGTGAGCCGCTCCAAAATGGCACTGCCTTGACCAGGGATAGCAATGGTGACATTTGGCTCTATTAAAAAAGGAAATTGAAGTTTTGCTTACAAAAGCATCCTTTGGTTCCACAAACTGCCCTTCCCCCAAAAGACATTTAGAAAAAGTAAATCTTCAGTAAGGAAGAGGTAGAAGGCATTTAGTCACCTTAAAGTTTACTTTCATAAGCATGCAGGGCTTATTTCTAGCAGAGCTGAAAATTCGTCTTTTAAGGTGGGAGCAAAATTTCTCCCAATGACCAAATTAAAATTTGAAAAAAATCAGTTTAGTTTTAATATAACTGACAGGAAGCTACTGGAACAAGATTACCATGTTACTCTAGTCTTTGTGGCTGATTTTCTTTAAACTGTGTATAGTCATCTCTAAAAAACCCCAAACCACCCTTAGTTACAAAAAGAAACAAAGTAAATACTGTATGGTGGCAAGTGTTCCCTAGACAAAGCACTTTGTTCCAAACTGAAGCAATCCATTCCTCATTTTGCTTATGTAAACTTATTGATTTGTACTTCTGCAAAGAACTACCTCCCTAACCTCTAAAACCCTGCAACAGTAACGAAGCCCATACCCACAGACAGTGTTTACCACTATAGTATTGTGTGGCTCCCTAACTAGTCCATTAATGGGGAAAAAATATATTGGTTTACAGGGAATTTTTTCATTTCAGATGATGCAAGTCTAATGTGTTTCTCCACTGAAGTACAGCAGCATTTTCTAGGCCATTAATCCACATCAAGATGAAAGAGTGCAGCAATGCTAACCTAGCATGACTGCGCAAAAGTCTAGAAAAATGGCCCAAAAAGAACAATTGGAAATCAGAAACTAAAACTAGGGAAAAAAATAATAATTGAAGTGTTCAAGTTTACTCTAAGTCATGCGAGAAAATTAAGGAGCCTAACTGCTCAACACAGCAGAGAAAAAAACAGAGCTCTACAGAGTGAAAGTATGAAACTTGGGAACAAGCAAAGTTTAACAGCAACAGGATTACATAAAGACTGCCTTTCAGCTGGACTTACAAGCTTTTCCAACAATGGTTGGATCTAAACATTCAGTGCACTGCACCTCTTCAGACAAGAGCTGTTATCTCATGTTAATCAAGCTTCCCCCTTCTAACATTCATGGCCCTGAAGTTGGCATTCATACAGGCAAACAAAGGTAAACATTTTGAACGCTAGCAGTACCTACAGAGATGAGACATTCTCTGATGGCATACAGAGAAGATAAGTGGGAATCTTGCTTCCAATAAATAGCTTGATCACGTACATTTGTCCTGAAGTTAATTTCTATTAAGTAGCATGCTTAATGCATTGCCAATGCTGCCTGTCTGCCCGAGCTCGACATACAAATTGCAGGATTAAGCATATTTCACTCAAGAGAGCTAAAAATAAAACCCGGTTTTCTTCTATATAAGGTTTTCAATGGGAAACATGCACTTCTGACTACGTTTACCCATCCAAACAAGTGCAACCACCTCAGCCCACCCTCCCTCCCCCCTGCTTTTTTTTCCCCCCAAAGTAAATTGAGAGCAGCTTTTTGTTGTACAACATATTCAGGTACTCTACAACTTAACAGTTTTCCATGAACATATTGGCATAGTTTCATTTATTTATAAAGGCAATTGATCTACATGTTGGCTATTAGTTGTATCCACAATTCTGATGGCTGAAGAGTTCTCTTTACCAGTCTGTCACTGGTAGATTTAATGCCCTGATGACTGGTAGGTCAGGTGCTCCCTCGTTGGCACGGATTCTTTTCATTCCAGGAAGTCAGCCCCAAAGCCAAAGATAAGATTTGACTTTATCATTGAGGAAAAAAAATGCTATTACAACAGTTATCTCTATAATGAAACTCCATCATCGAGAAAAGTAGCTAAGTATTCTCTAGGCTTAGTTTATAATCTTGTTGCAAGCCTAGAAATCATCTTGGTATCAAGTGCCTCTCCCAAGGTGGGTCAGAGATCCACATGCGTATGCCACTGCATTTAGAAATGGACATTACGAAATCCAAGTTCTCTCGAAGAATCATGGTTTAGTATCCAAAACGTCAGTTTTAAAAGGTTTTAAAAGGGTTTTAAAAGGTTGTGCAGCTTGAACCAAGTAACATAACCCATTCCCTTTGGATCTTTTAAACAAAGAGCATTAGACTAACCTTATTACAGTGACGCCCAATACCCATTAGGAAGTTATCTGGTTTAATGTCTCTGTGTATAAAATTCTTTGTGTGCACATATTCAATTCTACTGATCATCTGTAAAAAAAACACAGCAACAACAAATCAGGTAATATTTCAGTGAGAACAATACAATTCACTTAAACTTTCAATGAAAGTATGAATTTTTAGTGTTACCTTCTTCTGCAACTTCAGTTTCTATATTTGCTTAATGAAAGCCAAGCGGGTTTGGTTTTTTTTTTAATGCTGTTCAAATAAATTTATCGTTCTTGTACATTAAAATCCCATTACCTTGGTCAGTAAGTGGAAGATTAAATACCTGAAACTATTTCCCAAACATTCACGTGCATGTTCTAGAGAGCAATTTCTTTTTCTTACTTCAAACAAAGGTCTTCTATACCTACCACAAGACAATTTTAAAGTTCATTCCCTCCCCCGTCCCAGTTACTCATTCATCTGGTTATTCATTCATCATCAAGCGTCACTTTTCCAGGTAACAGTTTTCAGGGAGCAAGTAACAACTTGATTGTGGCCCATACTGTCATATCTAGGCTACCGTGATCCAGGAATCATAGGCAGCAGTAAACACACAGAGAAACTCCTGACACATCTGTATCATCATATACAGTCACACAATTTCCTGTGCGTGAGATCACAGCACATGCATTGATGTGGTACAGCTTTCCAGCTACTAAAACACTCTTCACACAGTCTTCAGTGAGTTGAATTGTTACAATATCGTGCCTTCGACAGCTGTTCTACTGGACTATGCCCTAGAAGCCTGTTCCGTGCACTGATATCATACATCCCATCTATGTTTCCCAGATGAGAACTAATTAGTGTTTACCATCCAAAAGAATACTGCACAAAAACCATACAAATTCCCTGGAGATGCTCTAACACCCAGGCTCCAGATAACTGAGCAGGCAAATGGCTCTCTAAAGCGAGCACACCACTCACTTAAGGCAGCTGAGAATAGGGACAGCTGACCTTGTCTCCATACAAACACTGTGAGCTTCCTTGGCCAAGAGCCTGGGATTCTACAAGCATCTGGCTAAGTGACAACTTGATACTAACATCAATTACGTAATATTAGATGAAGTTTAAACTACCATTGAAAATTCAACTCAAGAAATCCCTACTGCCTTTCAAACAGCAGAAGACAGCAGAATCAAGCCATCTATTAAATAGCAAGAAATAAACATGGCCAGCCATTTCAAGTGCTGTACTCTCATGACCAAGTTAAAAATCTCAATGCTAGAAAAAGACTAAACTTCATGCCTTAAGTAACAGACCTCAGTTTTAGAGGCCTTGATTAAGTTTGAGGTAGAATGGCATCTCCTCTAACAGTTTTAAGAACTGTCTTTAAGCACCACAACCACCAAAATCATATTTATTAGCTGATGGTCTGGTACTAGAAGTTACAGGAGGTTGGGAGTGCATAGTAACATTCAATAAGAACAGACCCACAGACTTGCACGTTGCCCACCTGTCAGCACTGCGGGCCAACATGTAACAGGTTTCCGTTGAATCAGATCAGCCATAACTAGAGACTGCTCCAGACCTTCTAATACCACCCCCATGGCTGGTATCAGGAGTTAATCCACCCATGTTAGTCCCAACACTTTAAAAAAGTTGCAATTGTTAGATCTGCAGCATCAAGGAGTTGGTATCTGTGCTGCCCTCCCACTACAGGCCTACATTCACTTTGCATGCCACAGCACACAGAAGCCACCATTACTTCGTTCCTATATAGGTCAAGTGTTCACTTGGCTATGTACAACACTGCATAACACATTATTTAACCCACTTAAAGAGAACCACATCGCACAAAATGCTTTAGGGTTTTTAACTTCATCACAGTAAGATTTGTACGTACCTGGTCTGCTAACATAAGTACTGTTTTCATCGTAAACCTGCGAGAACAGAAGTTGAATAGGTCTTCAAGACTGGGACCAAGAAGATCCATAACTAGAACATTGTAGTCCTTTTCTTGACCATACCACCTGCAACAAAGGAAATTACTCAGCATTAGCAGGAATCCTGATGCAGCCCAGGACACCATTAGCCCTCTTGGCTGCAAGGGCACATAGCTGGCTGATGTTCAATTTGAAAGCTTGGGCTAGTAGTGTCTTATTTTTCCTAGAAACAAAGTCTGAGGACAAAACAGAATACACAAGTTGTCAAGTGTGTGTGCACACAATTAATTTTCCCTTAAGAGGAAACACTACTACACTTTAGCAGCAACTGAAATACCGAACGCCAAAATCAAAATGCAATTAAATCAGAAGCCATTACATGTTAATATACTGAGGTGTACGTATAAAGTCTGAATTGAAATTCATCTGCAGAACACCTTACACTCCTGTCATTGTTTCCTGTGTTATTTAACTTCATAGAATATCTTTAAATGCTTTAGGCTTTGTTTTCAGCTATGACCAAAGCAGCTCACAGTTAACTCAGACTACCTCTTCATCCAAGTTTCACAAATGGCAATCAAGTTCTACCGTCCTATTAAGTAGAAGATAAAGGCTTTTCACCAGGTTTTCAACATCTTCAATGGAGAAACACTTAAGTGTCTTAAAAGCAAAGATACACATGTAGCAATATATCAATTGCAGCCAGACTTGTGATAACCACCTTTAAGTATCTGATACATCAATTTGGGGCAAAAGTGCACACCAATGCTGTGAGAACAAGCAGAAGGCCTCACATGCATACTTCTCCTTGCAATCCATGTCTAGCATTTCTATCACAACATTGCTTTATGTTATCTTCAACTGTATTTCACCACTTAAGCTGCCTGAGAAGACCTGGAGTCACACCCTTCACTTCCGCAAGTCTCAGTGGTGAATTTCAGGACCTGAATATTCTTCTCTATAGTCCTTCTACACATTCCAGATAGCTATAGTTAAGTGAGAGGTGCATGTGAAAAACTGTTTATGAAGCTGTACTGAGTACTAGTACATCATTGTAAAGATTCAACACCATATCGATCAGAAGGCTACATTTTGCCTTTGCTAGGCACCTAGTCTTTATGACAAAGGCCTAGTACCAGCAGTCAATGGACAAGGCACTAACCAGCCACCTCCTGGAGGAGTCTTGAAGTTTCCAAGAACAGCGATGCAGGGAAGATACACCAAGAATATATCACAAAAGAGCAAGCAGATAAAAAAAAGAATTAAAATGAATCAATATTCAACTCAAACACAGTAGTAGCTGGTGCTTAAATATCTGTATAGACATTTTACTTCCACTTTAGGCAATGAATCCAGGAGACTAATGCATAGCTGTCTGGAAAATAGTTGCTGGCTGATAAAGCTGGCAATTTCCTTGGTACTCACAGGATTCCCAGCTTAGCAAGGGTAGTAAAGTAAAATGTTTACAAAACCGCAGAGAAAAGATTCTATATTTGGATTTCTTTCAGGAACTACTGGCCTGTACCTTCCCACTTTCAGGATTCTAGTAGAAACCATGGACTTCGTAATGCACTGTTATAAACTTGAAAAAAGTTATATATGAGCTGTGGATCATACTCATTGTTTTATAGGTCAGTCTAGGACCTTTATTCATTCCCTACATGAAAAGGGGATGTAGAAAATGTGTATTTTGAAAGCAGTCATTCAAATGAAATGTCAACAAAAGTTTTCCTCCAATGTGATAATGGCCATACCAATACTGTAAGTACTATTTAGCAGTTTTTGCCTTCTAAAATCCACTGAATGTACTATGATGTACAAAAACCCCCAAACTTACAAGTGACTCCATTACAAAAGCATGCTGATAATGTTATTTGATAGAGTCTGTAATTTATGAAAAGGTTAATATTCACACTGCAACCTGACACTAAGCCATGAAACATATGCATTTTGAAAAGACCTGCCCAGCTAGGCCCTTTTAAGGACTGATCAGAAGCTAGTTTCAACTGCAAGAGCAACCAAGAAGAGTATTTAAAAAATGCAAAAGTTCTCAAGCAACTACAAACCAGCTTCAGTTCAAGAATTACCGACTATGCCTGCAAATCTATTTCTTGGTTTCTATCAAAGTCACGAACACAAACGGCTGAGTAGTTTTGACAAGGCTCTATCAACAACTCCATAGGTCACAGTTGAAAACGAAACATTATGGTCATCTAGAGCAATGAAAACTGGACCAAATGACCTGTCTAGTTATTGCCATATGAAATTTAGGTTTGTTGTGAAAAAGTCTAAAGAATAATGAGCTGAATTGAAACATTCTAAGGAGTAAATCAAGAACTAGATAAAATATGATTTTCTTCAAGAAACTGAAGTCCAATTCAGATGCTGAATGTAATTGTTCAGTACAGTAATGAATCAGTGCCCAAGAGACTGCAGTATATGGGAAAAGGATCAAAGATCAGTCTTCAACTGAGCTAAGAAAATTTAGTTACAGCATCACAGAAAGTGAAGCTGATGAAAAGAAAACCTACCCTGGGAGCTACGTTTTAAAAAGCATTTGGTTCCTCTACAGGGATCTCTCTGCTTAGTAAGTGCAGTAATTCAGGTTGATTGCACAACCTCCATTTGGCCTACTTCTGCATGCGCACAAGAAAATTTTCATCTCCTGACCATTTTGCACTAGTGGGAAGCAGAACCATCTGCAAGACAAGACAGGACTTCTTAGCATTTTATTTTCATGTTTACCTGCCTGTAATTCCTCACAGAAGACTGCCACATCTATTCATTTCACTACTGGCACCTAAACCTTCTGCTAGGTTATTGGAGTAACTTGTCCTTTATTTACTATGCTAACACTGCAAGTAAGTTTTCATTTCCCTTGGAACATTTCCAGGGAAAATGGGATTAAGTAGTAAGGCCACATCGTGTCCATTCAAAGTCCAGTAGCTGCTACTACTGGCAGCTCTGAGTAAAAACGTTAGAAGTCTTGGCTCTTCTTAGGAACCTTGGATATTACAATACATAAGAGCTTGGCAAGTACTCCTTGCTCCCATATTTGCATAATCAACATAAAATGGCTTATAAGCACACATTTTGGATAAGCACAGATTCAGAGCACTTTGGCATGCAAGTATTAACACTACTTGACTAAAGTGCAAAACAATATGGCAACAAACTGAGTACAATTTTTAAAGAAAACCCCACTAGCATCTCAAAGAGAAATCTTCAGAAGTTCTAATACTGCATCAGCAATGAAACTTGGACTGAACTACAATACAAAGGAAGCCCTCGGCAACTATGAGATGACACTAGCATCTCAGAACACATCTATTCCACATGTCTGTTAGAGCTCCATGGACTTTTTTTTTTCAAAAGCACACCTGGAAGTACAGTCTCTCATACTCTCCTGTTGAGACAGCAACAGCATTAATGCATTTTAAGCAGGGAGAGGTTTGGAAGGTAGTGGAAAGTGGGAGCAAGAGATTTAAATACCTGACAATTCACGTTGGGTGGGTAATGACTCTGCATATTGCTACACAAAACGTATTATTTCAAAAGGAAAAGCTAAATTAATAGACTAGAAGGACTCACTGTTTCTCCAATTCAATCCCACAGTGCTGTATGTCCCATTACAAGGTACTTCCTAAATAAAGAATTTTGGTTCTATAGCACAGGTCTATTTGTACCTCCTTATGCCAAAAAACCACACAAAGTATGGAACATTATCAGCCTTCACAAAGAACAACAGTAGATGGATCTTACTGAACACTACACAAAACATTAACAGGACAGCATTATTACTAAGAACTAAGTTTTATCCTTGAGCAGGCAGGGTAATACTGTAACATCTGATACAGCTGTTAAGAACCCTAGTCCATATTCGAGCTGTAAGGCGTGCCCAAGCTCATGCATGCACAAAAATGCTTCGTCATTCTCCCTTGCCTCATCTGCTTAAAGCTACAGACCAAATTGCTACAGATCAGTTAGAATACAGTAAACATCCTTTAGAAGCCTTCCATTTAAGAGCGATTAAAGATTGAACAGTGACCTTAGTTGACTTCAGTGACTTGTCTAATTTGAAAGATCAAGACTCACCAACCACATCAGCAAGTTTCCAAGTCATGGTTTATCAGCCTGATATTTTGCTTGTGTTTATACAAACAGCTGACTTTTTTAAATATCTTTAATTTCAATATTTGTAGCCCTATGCTGAACAACTAACTCACATGACAGTGGTTTGAAAGTCTCCAGTTTCCAAATCCCATACAGTAAAGTGGGTATGATGCCAGATCACATGACAAGGAATGTTTACTTGAACTCATGTGGGGTGTGTTTGTTTTTTTGTTTGTTTGTTTTTAAATTCCCTTGACTAACCTTGAGACAAGCAAGTGAAGTGCTGATGCACATCCAGCACTTAATAGCAAACACTGTAGTCAGGTCTACCCAAGCTTAAAATCTTTTTCTGTTTTCAGAGCTGCATCTCTCAAAAATTGTATGATGTCTATTTCAGCAGCCACACTTTCACAAATAAGGTCAGTGACAAAAGAAATGTTTGAGAAAGTGTTTGTTAATACTTTGTTTCATTTGTGTTTTGTTTTGTTTTTTTAACTGAGAAAATATTTCATTGGCTTATTATAATGTTCTCTCCACATCTAGTGTACCTTCCTATGAAAGGGTCAAATTGCAGTAGGTCAACAGAATTCAGGCACAGCCCATGAAATTACAGGCCCAGTTTCAGGCTACTGTACCACTTACACAACTTCAGTAGATAACCAGAAGTTTCATCCGACACATCGGCACTTGTAACCACAACCAAGGTAACAAAGCCAGCACAATTATCAAAGCTGTGTGAGCTGGTCACACGATGAATGAAAGAAAAGGCTTCAGAAGCTTCACATGAAAAAAAAAATAATCTCAAATTCAGATCAAGATGAACTAAGCTACTGAATAACTCTACAGCTGTTAAACACTGGTAACAAAACTCCAAATCCCATGCACTCTGAAACCATGAAGGCATTAAAGGCATTGTCAGCATTAGCATAACGGCACGCCATTTTGTCTACAGCATATTACATCCAAAACCAGAACATCAGCTCAGTGTCACAAAAAAGTGTTCCTACTGCCAGAGCAACTAGAACAAGACTATTTTGTTCCAGCACAATAAAAGCTCTCCTCAATCAACACCTGCTCTGCCAGGTAACCAATCCTCCACTAAAGGCTTCTGTCAATTTGATCACTGATTATTCCAGTGGAGGCTGTGGCGATCTGGAATTACAAACAGAACTGCAGAAGGTCATGCTTTTGTGAGACAAAAAAAATATCTCCTGGTGTCTCACTGCAAGGAAGTACAATGCTTCTGTGACAAGACTGGAATAGTTAAACTCAAATCTTTATAGACTTCCAGAAAGTCTTTGCAGTCACATTTAAAAAAAAAAGGCTGATTTAGACTTCTTTAATATTACATAAGCTTTTGCCACTTTCACAAGTCAGTATGACTCTATATGACTACTCCGTCTAGTCCTACGCAATTAAGTTTCCCAGCATTTGGGCTTTCAAACACCAAGTGGAAGAGTTCACGCAACATAAATGGAGATTGACAGAAGAACTAAAGTGGATTAAAAAAGCTATTAAAACAAAAAGTGTACAGTGAACAAACAAGCTGGAAAGAATTCACTACTGGAATTACCTGAGATCACCTTATTAGTAAATTTGACAAGTCAGCAGGCACATGAGGATGAATATGCAAGTCTGGAAGGCCTCATGAACACAAAGGATTCAGACATCCTACAGAAAACCAAATGACACTGAACTGATGAACACTCTGGAACTGTATTCCATTTCTGCAAGCACTAAGTCATTTATACAAAAGTCTCTGAACTAGGCATTAGTCAGATGATGTGACTGAAGAGCAAACACAGCCCTCCCTATAATCATATAGCTCTAATATCAGGCATCACTGAAAAATAATAAGTAAGCCTAACCAGTAAAAATACAGGTATTCTACATAGAAACTGTGAAGCAATCTGTATCAATGCTTAAGGTGCTGACGTGCAAGCCCTGTCACCAACATTCAGGAAAGGAAATCCAAATCAGAACAGTGACAGAAAAGAGACTTCAAGAAAGATGGGAAGATGGTGACCCCTGTAATCACGTATTCAAACAGCTCAGCAAGGCAGCCACAGAGTTATGCGACTATTCTTTATAGATACAGGAGGACTGTAATAGGGAAAAGGTTATTAATAAAAAAAAAATCAGGGAAGAGTAAATGGGAGCTGACTGCTTACGGGTACAAACATTTATCTTTAGGCACAGAAGCGCGCTCGCTCTGACAGAATCATGAGCACTGCTGTGACAGCCTAGAAAGTTTTAACACTGCACCTGACTGATTCACAGAAAGAATAGCTAGTTGTCCAAAACAGGTGCTGATTTGGACCAAAGTGATCCCATCTGGTCCCATATTCTAGACCTCTCAGGACAGACAATTAACTATTAATAATGTTTCAGACAAATCAGGAAGTATATTCTGCCTGTAAAAAGATACCAATCTGAGCCCTAACAAATACTGAAGCAACATGTGTAAGAAGTAATCTATCATCATAAGATTTGTGTCTAAAATGCCACATATTTTTTATTTCCAGCTTATTCCCCCAAAGCTGGAAAAGCAATTCTTAACTGTTAGCCAGCTAGGAGTAATATAAATGAACTCAACATAATATGGCATGACTGAAATACCGAAGTGGAATATTTAGCAGATGTCATCTAACATTAGTTGCTATGGCGAGTATGAATTAGGCCACCCAAGTACTAAATAAAGAAGCAGCAATGAACACCCTACACTATGAAGTTAGATAGACTCTATAAATAAAATTCTGTATCATTTTTTTTGCACAGTTATGAGAGAAATATGAATACATGAAGTGTGCCAGTGCAACTCATCTCCTAAGCAATCAGGTCATTTCATCTGCCTGGTGTAGTGTTGCATACATACTTCCACGTAGTTGACTTGCTGTTTTGCTAGCTGTTTAATGAAGTACATTAACACCTGGCAGGAAGCGAGGAGAACATAAGTTTTTTCCATGAAAGTCAGAAGGCAAGCCATTAATCGCCAGTAGGTGTAGGAAACATTGCTGAGGAAAAGAGTGTTTCAGTAGCACCTCCACTGATCACCTGTTCCAAATAAGAGCAACCCTGAACAAAACTGCATACTTTCACAGCTGTTTCTGCAAAGGGTGAGCTAACACAAGGAGGAAAAAAGGAAAAAAAAACAAAATCAAAAAGGGAAAACTTTTCGTTTTCAAACTGTGGTCTCTCTCAGATGCTTTTAAAGAGTCCGCAAAGACCAATTAAGACAGAAGTTCAGATTGTTATTAAACAAAATCTGTTTCATGTTTTAAGACATTCATTCTCACCATAGAAAAATTTTAGGTATTAATTTAGAAGACTAGTTTCAATTTTACCTTGAGCTACCAGAATAAGAGGCTTCCTCTTATCTGCTACAGTGGTTCTGCCCTTCAGCATGCAGCCTTAAGTAATAACAGATTAATCCATAGGAGACTATGCTAGAACCTTCCTCCTCATTACTTGCAGACCTAGATGAAACTATGTCTTACCAACGGAGAGACAACAGAGAACTTTTCAGACTTTATCTGACTACTATTCTGGGTTTGTTTTGGTGTGTTTTTTTATATTGGGGGAATCATTAGGGGCATTATTTTTTGTTTGTGGGTTTGGTGGGTATTTTTCTGGTAGTGTTTTTGGTGGCTTTTTTTTATGATACATGAAATTGTTGGGACTGAGAGAGGTGTATTTACAGATTTTTAAGCACTGCTTAAAGAGATCAAAATTTGAAGTGCTCAAGGAAAAATCATTTGTGAGAACCCTAAAATTACCAAACTTGACCACGTTTTTCCATTACGTGTCTTATTTAGTGTGGATGAATACAGGCAGAATCTGTTACTAACAGATTAACCAACTACACAGCAGTAAGAACAGAAGAATAAAAATTGTAGATGCCTTTACAGATATTATTTTTTTTACCACAATCTTTAAAATATACATCACTATTTAGAAGATTGTGTAGTGATACATGGGTGGCAATACTGAATTTCTCAACATCAAACTATTTTGCAAGAACCTACTGCATTGAAAAGTTCAGAACTGTAAGGATTTACTTGCTCAGCTTGCAAGCATTGCAAAAAAATTGCTATGTCAGTAGCTTTTGTTTTTTAAACTTACAAATGACTAAACCTAAATATCACATTGATAAGCCTCACACACTGTGCAGTATCTCTTTGGCCTTGCCCACAGAAGAATACAGGCACTATCTTTTTCACATTCACTAGGCTCCTCTTCCTGCTCTTAAGTGCAACACTTCTAATACATTACCAATAGCCCTGCTGGTCCCAGCACAGCTGTTTTACATTTGAAACTGGTAACACAAGTTATCCCATGGTATTGTCAGGAGAGACATTTAAAGCCCACTTTTCTTTCAAAAGTACATCTGGAAGTACCTAAAGGTAGTCTTCATAAAGGCTACAAGCAATAGTTGACAAACACCATAAATGGCAAAAATCAAGAGTGGCTATCACAGACAATTCAAACAACTGTTTTTGTCAAGAGTGCTTTAACATAGTTACACTATGAACAAAACAACATACAAAAAAATTAAAAATCACCAAACACATTTTGCTGCATTCCTCCAAACCAGAACGAAGAATTTGGGAATAAACATAGGTAGTCCAAACTAATAGGATCAGCGCCCAGTTAACAAGATTACAGCTAAAAATGCTTTGCCACTGAAAAAGAGAGGGGAAAAAGAAAAAGACAGCTGATGGCTGAGAACAATGGGAATAAACCCAGCAGAATACTGCAGACTTTGCATTGTGTCCTAAAGGCAGATCAGATTGTTACAATGTTAAGCTTGGTTCAAGAGCCTTTTGTGAAAAATGAAGGTAATAATTAACAAAAATTCATGCATCAAGAATATACCACAACTTAAAAGTCTGTAGAGCATTTATATAAGGTTTTGTGAAACTCCAGAGACAAGTTCAGAAACTTTGCTACTCTTTCGGGCAACAACAATAGGCAGCGAAGTCAGAGATTTGCAAGTCTAAAAGGGTTTAGAATATTTAGAGAACAACATTCCAATCTAGGTTTTTGCTAGTTTATGTGAAAACAACATGTTTTGTTACAGTGGGAGTACCAAGGCCCCTTATTCGCCCTCCACAACAAGTGAGGGCTCACCGTTGACCCCACAGAAACAGTACTAACAATCTTTTAAGTCCCAAACTGAGATTTTGCTCATTAGCTTTCTTGCAATCAGCCAGAAAGGCCATCAAATAAACCATAAAAAAATTGCTTGGTTCTAGATAATTTAAGTGACACTCCAGATATGCCATCTTATAATTACTAAGTCTGCAATCACATCTAAAGGGACAAATTCAGTTTTAAGAACAGGTGCCCAAAATGAATGAGCAATTCATACCTCACCTATTATTTCAGCTTTGTGAGTCAAAAGAACCACAGCAGACCACTTCAGTAAGGCAAAGCCACATAACATAATTTCTAGTAAGTTGATCTTGGCCACTGTGTTACTCAAGTAAATGAAAAGTAGAGAACAAGTCTCTCATTCTTAAATGAGGAATGCAAGATTATGCACCCCTGTTTCCCAGATGCGTAGCACTGAGATAAAAATGCTGCTAAACCCAGCTTATACAGCACAGCAATTGGAAAAGCTTAGAATGATTCTTTAATCTTTCTATCAAATGTTCTGTTTATGCTGTTGTTGTTTAAAGGTGTCACATTACAGAAATTTTAACAAATGTATTGATAGATTTTCCTTCAACTTGATTCATCCTTCTACATACACTGAGCCAAGAACAGCTTATTCTGACTTGACAGCGTACCATTATAAAACAATGGCAGAACACGTATCATCAATTACACATGCAAAGTGACCTAAGTACAAAGTCATACATTCTCCCAGCTTAGCTGCTGTCATAAACGCACATCAGAAAACCTTGAGTTGTCTGAAACAACATGCACAGTAATTTCACTTCGGCCCTAGTCTTCGTAATCACCTGTTCAAAGTCACATCCTTGCTAAGCACCTCAGAGATACATCTTGTTTGGTAGGTCAAGTCTTCCCCTCTTAGACTCAGAATACCATGGGTTCTGCTTCTACTAAACACATCACATTTTAACCTTTGTTGCAAGAACTGTGCTGGGCACCCTGCTCAGCTCCCTCAAAGAAGATTAAAGAAACATAAAAGTACTACTTTAGATTTCTTAAAGCATCACCAGATGTCATACAGCAAGAAGACAACTAGTAACAGAAGCTTAGTCAAAGAACCTGTCAAGCAGCATCTGGTACATACAAAGAGATTTAAAATTAATGCTGCTTCTGAATACAAAAAAGGTATTTCCAAAAAATTTCTGAAAGCCACTTTTCTAGAAAAATACCAGAGATTAACACTGTAAGAACCTGAAAGTGAAAAGCTTTAAGACTGACATTATCAAACAGATCACACATTTTTAGCACAATGAGTTTATGAATCAATTTGAGTTGAGTATTGTCTCAGTTGTCCATTCTTATTCAGATTCTTGTAACCTTTATTATTTTGGGGGTGGAGAGAGGAGGACGTGTGTTAAAGAAAGGCTGCAGTTCCCCTGTGGTGGTGAGACTTCTAAACCACAGTCACTGGTTATACAGAAAACGAAGTCAGATATAAAAATGTCAAATACAGATGAAAGAAAACCTAAAGATGACTGCTGTAACTGAAGCTAGAAGCAAGTTTCTCAACATGTAAGGTGACTTACAGTATTTCAGCTTTAAATAAAATGCTTTCACTGGGCATTTTAACCAAATCCAAGAATTTAAGTAGCAGCTCACTTCTGTTACATGGAAAAGTTGAAAAATTCGCAGCTTAGGCCTCCTTAGAGCACCAAACATTCATTTACTTAAAAAAAAAATAAATAGTTTAATGCCTGCTTTTCCAGTTTTGTGATGGAACACCTGATATCCACTTGCTTTGGCTGTTTTCCCAGTTATCCTTGTTTTAGCATGTAAGTATACTGCAATAGCTTCCCAAAATGCAATTTCTGTTCTTTCTGTTGTGAAATAAAGGCACCCGTTTGAAGAAAAGAAGGAAACTGTAGTCTAAAATAAAGACTAAATCTGCTTTCACATAAGCAACTCTTTTTAAACTGCAAGTATTCTGCTTAATTCAGGTAGTTTTATTCTGTTCCTGCAAAAGGCTGGAGTGAATGAGGACAGATGGCCAAGACGACACTGCCTCCTCCACTATATAGCTCCAACTTACATTGAGAACTACAGCCAGTTGTGTTTGGAGGGGGGAAAGCAGATGAGGGGAGCTACTAACCTCAGAAATGCAGACTTGTTTTAGGTTTTGTTAAAATTAATACATGATCTAGAATATATCACCACTATGACCTTACAATAGGCCCTACAGGCCATTACTGATACAGGTGCACATACAGCAAAGTCTGGGAAGGGTTAACAAATTAAATGGAACCCAGAGTTTGACCCAATATCTAAATAGAAATTGTTTCTGCAACTCAAGGAAAAACTCCTTTATGCCATAGCGCAAACATAAGAAATACTAACTTTAAAAACAATTATTAATGAAGTCTAAGAAAAAGAGTAACTTTTTGTACAAAGACTTTCTGAAGAAAACTGAAGTTTCATTTAATCTATTCTGATGCATAGATTCAGTAGTTGGGAACTAACCCAGCATAACACATCAATAATCTCAAGAGAAATAACCCCTCCTAGTCTGCCGCAAGAGTGATTTTCTTCCAGATCAGGAAATCATTAAACACTATTGAAAGTTTCGGACAGAATATGAAACAAGGAAGCCACATAATGAGCAACTGGCAGGGAATAATCTTGGCACTTTAACTGTACGTAAATCCTAGTGACGCATCTGTTGCGGGTAACAGAAAGGGGCTGCCATTTCATTCCTGGTTGAGGTTCTCTGCAGTCTCAAGCCTTGCAGCACATAACTATGAAAGGAAAAGATACATGCCTGAGCACGTCCCTTGTCCCAACACGAGAAGGGGGAGGGTTAATCACGTCCATCCGCCATTTTCTAAGCGGAGGAGGAAGACATGTTGGAACAAAAAAAAAAAAAGCAACAAAAGAAAGCAGCCATTTCCAGTATCGGCTCCAAACTCTCAACCTCATCAAGAACACTGGCTCTCACTGAAACAGCCTCACACTTTGTTCGAATCACGACAAGAATTTCTCACAGCTCAGGAACTGTTGAAGATCTCACTTTCAATGCACAGCAGGTAAGGACAAGAACAGACAGTGGGCCAGTGGAGAGGCTACCCAACTAGCTGTAGATGTTGGAAGGGCGCATTTTCCCCCAACAGCCCAATCCCTCCCAGATAAACCTCTTTCTAATGGTAGTGTCCTGCTTTACACTAACATTACAGAAAAGTCACTGTAATGGCATACGTGAACCATTCCTACCGTATATGTGGGATGCCAACTCCTCCCTGCAGAATCTTGTATAGTTTGCTTTCATACAGCAGCTGGGGATGTCTAGCCTTCTGAGACTCCAACTTTACAGCAACTTCCTACAGTGAGAGGGAACAAGGAGTCAGAGCAGAGCGTCCACCAAGCATAGCCTTGCCACTGAGGTTTAAGGGGCACAGCACTTCAATATCCCCCACACCCCTGCTGCAAATACTCTGAGGTATAAATTTTTTTTAAGCTCTCGGTGCTCAAAGTCCTGCATTTTGTGGCGTCTTCAAATAAAATCCATATCGTGATGATTTGTACATAAATATCCGTTCCAGGACAAGAAATTGAGCTGGAGATGTAAAATCTTCAGATCCATGTATGTGAGGAAGAACATACGTGGGTGTTTCTTCTTTACAGCTCAGAGCCGCGAGTGGGAGGAAGAAAAAAAAAAACACGCCAAGAAAAAAAAGAGCTGAAGAAACAGGGAATCTTCTTTGTTTCTATTACTGTTGATGAAAACGAGACACCGTGTTCCCCAGCTAAGAGAGAGGGGGGGATAAATGACTGGTGGCAGAGGGGCGACTTCGGCCGCTCATAAAAGACAAAGTACGTTTTCCCACAATGGTGGCCTCCTCTCCCCAGCATTGCTGGGTGGGGAGAGACCACGGCCCTACTGTCAGAAGGGGCAGTGCCACCCCCTCTCAGGCGGGGAAAGCCCCTCAGCCCCAAGTCAGGCACCTTCACCCCCCGCCCCGCGGCTCAGCCACCCTGGCCAGATAGGGCCGTCCGGGGCCTCGCAGGCGGTGATACCGGGGGCAAGAAGAGCAAAAACAGGCTTCAAAGTCAGCCTTAGGAGGGTTATGGCTGGTCTCCGGTTCCCCCCCGAGGTGCGGAAGGTGAGGGAGTGCAAGCCGCCCTTACCTCCCCGTTGGTGATGTTGATCGCCAAATAGATGTCCCCGAAGGAGCCCGACCCGATCTTCCGCACCAGCTTGTATTTGCCTCCGACAATGAACTCGGCCTTGGAGCCGCTGCTACTCGCCATGGCGAGGGGCGGCTGAGGGGCCCTCCCAGCGCTGAGGGGCTCGGGGGGTGAAAGAGGGCTCTACCGCCGCCCCAGAGGAAGGGGAAGGGGCAGGGGAGGGAGAAGAGGGGAGGGGAGGGGGGGGCAGAACAAGGAAGGCTGGTCCCGGCCGCTCAGCTCCAACCGGGCCCCTCCGGCGGGCGCCCCCCTCCGCGGCTCTGTCCCGCTCCCCGGCCGGGCGGCGCTCGGCGCTCGCCGCCCTCCAGAAAGACGCGAGGCAGCTGCCGAGGTGTTGCGAGGGCAAGGGAAGGGGAGAAGGGGGAGGGGAAGGGAAACGCGAAGCCCGCTGGCTCCGCCGGGTCCCGGCCGCCGCCGGCCCCTCACTCGGCCGCCGCCGCCATCTTGTCTCTCAACCGCTGCTACCGCGGACACAAAATGCCCCCAACCTGCAGCCGCCGCTTCTTCACCGCGCGGGGCACGCTGGGAGCGGGGCGGGGCGGTGGCCGCGCACGCGCCGGGCGAACACCGCCTCCTTCCCGCAGCACGCCTGCGCGCAGGGCGGGGCGAGGGCGGTGATAGGCCCGCTGCGCATGCGCGCGCACCGCCCGCCCTCACAGCCAATGAGCGGCGTCCCTCCTCACCCGCCCCCGCCCCGGGGGCGAGGCGCCGGCTGGTTGCGCGCATACGCACTGCTCGGAGCCGAGCCCGGGCGGAAGACGGAGGAGAGACGCATACGTGCCCTCACCCGCTTCTTAAAGGGGCAGGCGCCTCCACCCCGCTTCGGCTGGGTCTGGGAGCAGGCGGGCTCCAAGGCTGCGAGGCCCCGCCTGAGGCTCCCGCAAGCCCCTGCGTCCCTCAGGCGGCGGGGAGCTCCTCGCCTGCCTGGGCAGCCGGGCGTGCGGCCTGGCTGGCTGCAAGCTGGCCACTGGTGTCGGGTTGGTCACCGCCATGACGCACGCCTCGCCTCTCTGATGTGGGGTTGCAGCTGAGCTGCTGGCGCCGTTTCAAGGTTCTTATCAAAGCCCAAACCCCGATCTGCGTGTCTGTTAATGGTCTGGTTTCATGTATAGATGAACTGACAGCAACCTGTCTCCTGCCCTCCTGCCGCCATGGCCCTGGGGCATCCACAGCCTGGCGGGTCGTGGGGCCGAGCTGAGGGGCCACCGGCGCCTTCCCCGCTCCTGTGCGTGCATCAACATCTGCTTCATTACCTTTCCCTGCTCGGTGTATCCCTCCGGCCTTCGGCCTCGGCCTGCGGGGATGGCAGCACACAGCACTACAGATCCTGGACCAGCCTCGTGCGTTTCTGCCGGGAGTTCTGCAATCCAGGTCGGGTTCAAGAGGAGCCCGTAGAATCATCATAGACTCATAGAATGGTTTGGGTTGGAAGGGACCTTAAAGATCACCTAGTTCCAACCCCCTGCCCCGGGAAGGGACACCTCCCACCAGACCAGGCTGCTCAAAGCCCCGTCCAACCTGGCCTTGAACACCTCCAGGGATGGGGCAGCCACAGCTTCTCTGGGCAACCCAGGCCAGTGTCTCACCACCCTCACAGTAAAGAATTTCTCCTAATACCTAATCAAAATCTTCTCTCTTTCAGTTTAAAACAGTTACCCCTCATCCTACCATGACACTCCCTGATAAAGAGTCCCTCCCTAGCTTTCCTGTAGCCCTTTTATGGTCACCCCGGAGCCTTCTCTTCTCCAGGCTGAGCAACCCCAACTCCCTCAGCCCTCACAGCAGAGGGGCTCCAGCCCTATGATCATCTCCGTGGCCTCCTCTGGCCCCGTTCCAACAGGTCCATGTCCTTCTGCTGTTGGTGGCCCCAGAGCTGGAGGCAGCCCTGCAGGGGAGTCTCACGAGAATGGAGCAGAGGGGCAGAATCCCCTCCCTTGCCCTGCTGGCCATGCTGCTTTTGATGCAGCCCAGGATGCAGTTGGGTTTCTGGGCTGCGAGCACACATGGCCAGGTCATGTTGAGCTTCTCATCCACCAGGACCCCCAAGTCCTTCTCCTCAGGGCTGCTCTCCATCCATTCCCTGCCCAACCTGCATTTGTGCTTGGGATTGCCTTGACAGTGTGGCCCTGTGGCTCCCTTGCAAGGACCATGCTGCAGGCAGAGCCACCCGGCACGGCCACAGCTCTTGGCCCGCAGCCCCCACTTTCACGTGGCCGTTACAACCGGCTCCTCTCCTTCCCCAGATTACTTTGACCCAGCAGCTCATGCTCCAGGAGTTGTTTCTTGCAGTCTGTCAAAACCGAGCTCTCCTCCGTTGCCCCCTCGCTCAGCGCTGTGAGTTTTTCCTTT
This sequence comes from Larus michahellis, assembly GCF_964199755.1. Lineage (NCBI taxonomy): Eukaryota > Metazoa > Chordata > Aves > Charadriiformes > Laridae > Larus > Larus michahellis. The sequence continues at coordinate 10,043,515 of NC_133906.1, read as the reverse complement.
GCAGGAACACAAAACTGTGAATTCCCAGTGACTCATCATCACTCCCTGTCAGAGCAGCGTCTTCTGCTGTGCAAGCCTACATTTGGGAAATGATTCAGTCTGCAGGAGAAAGAAAGCTCCTGCAGTAATGTAGCTCATGTATGTAGAAGGAAAGACTACTCAGGGTCTCTACTTTTAAGGGGGTCAGTCAGAGAAACTGCTTTCCAGCTTGCCTGGTGCACCCAAAGCCATGAGAATAATAAAAAGTTCGATTTTAAGACTAGTCTATGCACAGATTTTTTGTAATAGTTAACTACTATTTTGGAAAAAAGTGAGATTAAAAGATCCAGATTAGGACACTGCTATATCGGTGGGAAGTTTTTCGTATAAAGGTAGAGGAGTCCTCTTAACAGAACAGCATCCACACTGTGAGAGAGGCTTTTATTGCACTCACCATGTTGCTTTCTAGCTTGGTAAAGGCACGGTGGTACAAACACTTTCTATCTGCACAAGTGCAAAAAAGTCCTGGCTTGTGTCCATCTGGCTGTTAGGCAGCGAGGGAAGTCAGTGATTTGCCTGTGTTTCTTCCTGCGGTGGACTCGGTCAGCTCCATAGTGAGGCACCAGGAGGAATGAAGAAGGAAGACGAGCAGCCAGCAACGCTCTGAACTGCAAATATCAGCTCCAAGTTCCCCTTGTGTTTCAGGGAGCTTAGATCCAAGGTTTTACTACAGGTCTTGCCGCACCTCTAGTAAAAATAAAATGCAAAGGATTCAATATCAGCCCAGATCGTGCCAGATGCACCAGAATGAAAACGATGCTCCGAGAGCGAGCTAGCCTCCAACTCATTCCCACCTCGGTTCTCTCAAGGAGCATTTGTGCAAGCAAGAATATCTGCACTCTTTTCACTCAAAAGCAATGTGGGTCTTGTGCGGAGGAGCTCAGATACATCACACGCTACTTAAGGGGGCTGGAGTTTCAAGGGCAAATGAGGTATCTTTAAACATCACACTCATTTCTAAATGCAGAGCCCCTGTGTCCTCAGTTGCCCTCACGTTGCTGTTAATGGTGATTTGCAGACAGCTTAGGACTGATGTGCACTTAGCAGCCTTTGGGGTTTGGTTGTTTGTAATGGTTGCTCTGGATGGGATTTGAGCAGTTTGGAAGCGTTTGGCTTGAGTCACGTATCCTTGGAGGAGCTGGAAAAACAGGTCTGCAGCTCCTGGCCAGTAAATAGACAGCGCCTGGGTATGCAGGAGAGCAGGATCTCCTGGGCTATGCAATGCTGCCACCTCCTGCCTGCCAGGGGACATCTCTGTGTCCAGGGGACACTGCCGGTGTCTGGGGCCAGGGGACATCACACAGGACAGGGACTGGTCCAACCATGCCTGGTGCAAACGCACCCAGGCACGCATCTTCCCCAGAACGTCTGCAGTGCTGACCAGCAGTCAGCATTAGGTATTTTTTTGTCTTGGTCATTTTTAACATGCATTCACTAATGGGTCCTACAGCAGGGATGGGAATGGGGGAATTCAAAGGAGGATCAGTCTAGGCAATGTGGGAAGGGCTGCCGGACAGGAAAGGGATGGCAGAAGTCAGCCAGCATAAACCAGGCTAAAACCGGGACACAGAAGAGGTGGAAGACCTACCAGCACCGCTGCAGCTCTATCACCCCTGGCCGGGAGCAGTGAGGATACCTGTGAACACCCTCCTGCACTGGGACCAGGACTGTGGGGAACACCTCTGCCCCGTCTCCAGATCTGCAGCTCCAGACATCCTCATGTTTATTGGACAGGTGAAGGAAGAGCTGGAGAGCCCCGTGTGCCAGCATCCCACTGTGTGTCACGCTGAGATGACCTCAACCTGTTTCCCGTTTCCTCACTCCCGTGGTCGCAGACCACATCTGTTTGTGGGCTGGGGACATCATGTTGGATCCTACCTTTCAGATTTACATCTCAGCCACTCCAGGGCTCTGTTCATATCTTCACAGGTAGCAAGGAGAGGTTGGTTTAGTTTCAGAGAGGAGGAAAGGTGCATGTCTGTTTCTGGGTAGGCAGAATTTAATGCAGTGAATGAACAGCACTATTCAGAGCGTGAGGTTGGAGGAGACATGTAGCTGCATGAATCCTAGGTGTCCAGAAGCTGATCAGATCTGGAGGTAGGTCTCACCTGGTGTGTTGTCCCCTCCTGTGTCAGGACAAAGTCCACCTGTGCAAGACATTTTGCTCTTTTTTATTTTGGCCCACAGAGGTGTTCTGTCTTCATGCCATGGTGCAGGAAAAGTCCCCTCCTAGCCCCTTGCAGAAAACCAGATCCTATGGCACGGCATTTGGGGTTTGCCTTGCTGAACAGTGGAGATACTGACAGTCTGAAAGCCATCGGGGCCTTGTAAAAATCCTGCCACCACCTCTGCCTTGGGGGTTGTGTCCTGAGTCTTTAGGAAAGCACAGAAGTTGGTAAAGACAAACACGAACAATATCAAGATCAGTACAAACATAAAACCCATGAAGATGCTGATTGGATTTAAAATTATATCAATTAAAAGCGCTGAAAATGTAAGTTGGGAGGGGAATTGTAGGCTGTGGTTTCACAGCAGCTGGCCTGATCTGACTCACTGGTGCTCATACAGGGTGGTCTCACTTCTGCGTCCTTCTCCCCTCCTACTCACCCCGCTCCCAATGCTCAGCTCTGGCGGCTCCTCAGAACCTCTGTGGTCAGTTCAGCTTTCCAAGCCTACAGAAAATTGTCTAAATGGTTCCTCTCGGTGTTTTCTCTGGGTTAATGTTCTGCCAGACTAGTGACTTGAATGGCGCAAGGAGCTCCAGGAGACAGTGCAAGGGTTGTCCCCTGTTGGCAATGACATGCTGTCGGCCAAAACACCAGATGGGAGCGATCATTGGGAAAATTAAAGAAACATCCCCTGCTGCCTGGAAAGGCACTCTGCAGACACCCAGGAGAGAGCACGAGAATCGTTGAATTCACTGCTAACAGGGAGAACATCAGCCTCATCACCACCACCAAAGAGGATGGGGTGAGCTGGACAGCCAGAGCATCCGCAAGTTATTCTTTAGTTCCTGTTCATTATTATTTTTTGCTTCTTTCAGGGACACTGAGACAATGAAAGCATGTTTATGGCTGCATCACTTGGTAAAGTGAAAGGAATAAATCCCCTCTCTTCTCTTTCCAGAAGATAGGCCAGAAGTCCTGCTGCATGACCAAGCCTCCAGTGTGACTGGTCCTCCTTGATCCCCACATCCCTTATCCTTTATTTGTGCCTGCTTTGCAACTGAGCATCCCCAAACCTCTTAATTTGATCCCAGCAGAGAGGGGTGTTTTCAGTGTGATACACCAGCTGTTTGATGCAGCACTGATGGAGCAGCATCTTCTTTGCATGCTTGTGACCATATCAGCAAACACGTGCTGCTGTGAAGTTGGAGCAGGAGGGAACTGCTCATCTTCCTGGGCAGCAGGGATGTCTCAGGCTCCTGGGGAGGGAGGAACAGTGAAATGACAAGCTAAGCAAAGTCATAATTGAAAAAGTCAAAGGCCATGCAGCGCCTCTGCTCCGGAGCAGTCAGCTCGCATTCAGGTCAAGTTATAATTTCAGAGCCTCTCTGGAGTGGAGCTGCCATCTCCCAGGGCTTTCCTCCTGCCGCTGTGGGTAGGACCTAGGAGCAGCAGGGATGCACGTCCTGAGCGCTTCTGCAATACGGACCGCAAAGGGCAAAGTTACATGTCACAGCAGAGCTAAGGTGACAGATCCCATCCACTGCCCAGCAGCAGAGTTCTGCTCTCCCAGCCAGCCGCCCCGGCAGCCCAGCCCCTCACTGACATGATGCACGTCCTAACCTGGCAGGAGACGATTCCCTTGTTTTGCCAGGCTAGTATTCTCATGGTTTAGGGAATAAAATTGTCTCATGCCAAGGTCCAACAAAGCTGGAGCTGATGCAAAGGAAAAAGAAGAGCGGGATCAGCAGAAGCCCAAGATCTTTAGAAATAAAACTGCCATCTTCTGTCTTTTGACTCGTCCCTCCAGACACCTAGCATCAGCCCCTCTCCAGAGGGACACGTTCACCCTGTGAATTCTGTGTAGCCAAGAAAAAGCAAGGTCCATATCTTCAACCCGAGGCCCAATCTGCTCTCTGAGGTGTTTATTGTCTCAGAGAGATGGAGAAACCAATGCAGTTTGTTTTGCCCCAAATTTTCCCTGGAAGTGGGCAAAACCCAGGTGTGGATGAACAAACTGAGACATCACTAATGGGTTTTGCTGGGTCCTGGGCAGCCAAAGTCATCTCAGTATTTCTTTGCTCTTTGGCAGGAGGGGCAAGCCAGCTTCTGGCATGGCTGAGGGATTTGTGTTTTAAATTAGGTCTGGGTTGCAGGTTTGTAGACACAGCAGGTTCCTTGTCTGGGGACACCCGTTCTGCTCTAGCATCTCCTCGCGCTCCCCCTGCCCACGCTGTTACACCAGCAGCATGCCCTTCACACAGGGGTGTTTGCGCTCCCTCCTGAGCCCCTGGGCTTCGGCTCTGCTCTGACCTTAGCTGACTCTCCATCCAGCTATTTTTAGCAGGGCTTACGGCGTTTGGGAAAGTGGCTGGAGAGGAGCAGCTTGTGCCAGTAAGAACCAAACCAGGCTTGTGCTGGGACCCCACGTGAGGTAGCTCACCTTTGGATAGTCCTCTCTGTGTGCCTGAGGACACCTCACGGGGTGGCTTTGTCACCCATCTGGCCAAACCCAGCTCCCCCGCAGGTGCCTCTGGCAGAGTGGGGTGATGTGGAGCTCACCAGGGCATTGCAGTGGGGCGGGAGGGATCCGGTCTCTCCACATTCGTTGGGCAATGTCCTGCCTGACACCCACCCATGCCAAGGGCATCCACAGGCACCAAAGAGGTGCTACTGGCCACCCCTGCCAGGGCCACTTGTCCCTGCCCTCCCTCTGCTCCCTCCCCTGCGCTGGCAGGGCCAGGCCGGGGGCTGCGGGGAGCCAGCCCAGGGAACTGGTCCAGGTTGAAAATAACTCTGTTTTTCCGGAGCAGTCTGACACCGGCTGCGTTTGCCAGGCTGGCTCTCAGCGCAAAGCTTCAATGCCAGTGCTGGCACAAGGCAAGAGCCACCATTATTTTTGGCAAGGGTGCCAGCTTTAAGTGTTCGCACATAACCCTCAGAAAGTTGTCATCCCTCCTAATCTGGGTTTACAGCCAGCACGGGCGATGCCTTATTGCATCAGAAAAGATATGAGCAGCCATGCCATGTCTGACCTGGAGCCTGGGATTTCGTCTCCGGCGCTGCTGCAGGAGAAGGGCAGCAGAGCCAGGCAAGGCTGGGACGAGCCTTCCCCCCAAACCCTTGTATTTGACCACATCGTCTCTCCAGACAGACCCCATCATCCGCAGCCATGGCAGCGTGGATGTAGCATCATGCTTTGCTGGTCCTCCAGCAGGGAAAGGACACGGCGGCGGCCTGGACCTGGGGCACGGCTCTGGCCGGCTGGGCAGAGACTGGAGCCGGGCTGGGACAGTGGGACAAATCTCATTCTCACAGTGCTTGAATTGAACCAAAAGTATCTGGGTCTGGGGAGAAGGTGTCCATGAAGTAATAGCACCATTTCCAAGCCTTGCAAGAAGTTACATGGGAAATTCTGCAGTCTGTGATGTTCTTGGCTGTTTGGAGTGAGGGTTTTTTTAAGTACTGCAGGAAAAGGGGGATTTTCAAGTAATTTAGATGATTCATAGGAAGTGCCACTATTGCACAGCTGAAGTTCTACCGATGAACTTGTTCCCTGGAAGGCTCTTTCCTGTAAAGTTTCTCTAGTGAACGTACTAGTGCCAAGCAGCAGCGTCTGCAGGCTGCTGGGATTGCCCCAGCTCTGCTGCAGAGCTTGGAATATCCACCCAGGCAAAAGGGTTCAGAGATGTGAGATCCCTAGAAGTTTCTTTCTTGGTGGAGCTCATCTGGTTTCCTTTGGGATACCTTGCCGTAACTCTCTGAAAGGCCACAAGATTTCCAAAAGCAGTTTCCTTCCCTAGCCCAGTGCCAAGAGGCTGCGCAGCTCCAGGAGTGTTTGTAGGCAGAAGGAGGAGCTGCAGCTCCTTTCCTTTGGCACAATCGCCAGGAACAATTTGCTGAAGGGGGGTGAAGCTGAGGTCCAGTCTTTCCAGTGATGTCAGACTTGAAATTGCTTCGGGTACTTCAGTGGATGCACTGGGAGGTGAGGCGAGAGATTCTGAATAAGTCACGGACCAAAAAAGATGTAAATGGTAGCGCAGCTGATTCACTGCACGTCAAGTGCTATGGTTAAGTCTTCAGCAGCAACTTCTCCGGTGCTTTTGAATTAATTACCCTGCTAGTGCAGTGTACTGGTATTTGGCATCCAAGGCACATTTCCTCTGTGAAACTGCTGAAATCAGTCGGGTTCAAATCACTGAGGCGAGCCTCGTCTAACGCAAAATAATTCAGCTTGTGGATGACAGCTGGTACACCTGGGAGCAAATCTTCCCCCCGGGTATAATGTCTTGAACCATTTTAGGGAACACGGATTTTTATACATGCCACGTGCTGTGGTTTAGGATGCTAGGGAGGATAAGAGGAAGGAAAGCAGGCGGTGCAGAGGATCTGCTACAGCCGCAGAGCAAGAGCTTGGAGAGCGGGATGTGGCCAGCGCGGTCCTATCTGCCCAGCATGGCTTTGGCTGGGCTGGGTGGACACTGCTGCTCTCCGGTGGCAGGAGCCAGCTGGGCACAGTCTGTCCCAGCATGTTGGCCATCACCCTCTCCTGGGGTGCTCTGGATCTCTTTACACATTGGGGGAGGAATGATAGGGAGCAGTGCGCAGAGGCTGTGTCCTCCTGTCTCCCAGCCCTCCCCCTGCAGCATGGATGCTCCCTCTGCCTCCCACCTCCTGAATCTTAAAATACTTAGAGGCTGCCGCTGGATGAGGATCAGCACTCGAGCAGATTGCAGACGAGGGACCCAATCAAGGGCTGCTGAGTCTGGTGATTTTATCACTAACAGCACATCATGCAGTGGCTTTTATCAGCACCTCCTCAGGGGTCATGGATGTAAATGTCCTGTGGAGTCAGGGCACCACAGTTCCTTCCATTTTTTTTACAAGCAAGTTGCTTCCTCCCAAGATTGGAAAGAAAAATATGTTTGAGAGCACCCCAGAGAGCCTGGAGAGGATGGTGCAGTGGAAAGGAGCCCCATGCCTCCAGGGGCTTGTTTGTAAATGTCTGTGTGATTTTTAAACACGATGTTTCCTAGGCCACCATCCTGATTTCTGCATCTGGAGGAGATTCTCAGGATAATATCTCTGAGGGATGCTGAGTGCTGGCCCATCTCCTGGGTGGCATGCAAAAGGGCATGGCACTGGGACACTACTGGGCAAAGCGTTCCCTGGAACACTTCCCTGGAGGTGTTCAAGGCCAGGCTTGAGCAAAGGATGGGGCTTTGAACAACCTGATCTAGCGGGAGGTGTCCCTGCCCAGGGCAGGGGGTTGGAACTAGATGATCTTTAAGGTCCCTTCCAACCTAACCCATTCTATGATTCTAAGAAAGTATCCCAGGATTTGGACTCAGCCTGGAGCACCTGATTCCAGACATATTGTGGCTGGAAACCTGAGGCTCCAGCCCCTTTGTGAGCGTGTCCTCCCAGGGGTAGGATCCACTTGTGCCTTGTCGCTTCCAACAGTCACCTACAGGCCTGAACATCTCTACTAATGGCGCAGCTTTTCGTGTCATTCAAAAGCTTATTCTTGTTCAGATCAAAAAAACATGGGCTGAGAGATGCTGTTTGATTATGCCTGGATTTTTTTCTCTCCCCTCCTCCAAAGATTATCACGAGCTCCGGTTCATTAACGTTTATGAAAAGCGCAGGGTGGAAAGTGCCAGATAAGGGGAAAGGCTCATCACGTGTTATTGTCACCACAGTACTGGAAATATCACTAACAAATCAATCAGGCCCTTGATGCACAAGGCCCTGCTCCACATCTCCAGAGCAGCAGTTACGCCATGCGGGTCCCACTTTATCTTCTGAGGAGCAGAGCGAGCTGATGAAAAGGGTGCAGGCTGTCCTGCTTTGATGCTTTTGAGAGCGAGCTCATTCAAGGGCCCCTTTATTGATGGGCCTTCAGCTAATTTTAGTAGAAATGAAGAGCAGCTCAGCAGGGGCCACGGTTTGCAAAAGCAGGTGTCTGTGTTAGATGCTCCAGCCAACACGTGAGCAGCCACAGAAATGGCTCTGCCAGATCTCGCGGGTAGCCCTGAGCTCGCTGTCCCCAAGCTCCAAACGGGACGGGGACACGCCAGCTTCAGTCCCAGAGCTGGGTGGCAGCGAGACCCCGTGGCGACAGCTTAACCAACTTTTGGCCACCATCTTTTCCGGCAGTAGTTACCTCCCTTCTGCTCTGCACCGAGGGCACAAGCTCTGTCTGCATCATCCTCTGCCGAGGGGGAGCAGGTGCTGGCTGGGACCGGTCCCCGAGCAGGAGGGCTCCTCCAACAGCCCGGGACCAGATTCAACTGCAGAGCGGCTTCATGGTGGGAACACAGCTCTGCTAATAGCCGCTCCATGCCTCGTCCTGTTGCCACTGAGTGAAAATGCAGGCATTTTTATTTATCATGGCACAAGGCTCCGGGTGCGGAGTTCTCATACCCACACTTCTTCCTGCAGCCTCTCCTTCAGGTTCGTGAGGCCACGTCTGTGCGGTGGTGACTGACGCCTGGCACAGGAATGTCACACAGCAAGGACGGCTCACCCTGATTACAGGTACTGCTCTCCTGGTCCGAAGCCCACTAGTACCTGGGGAGCAGATCGAAATCTTGTGTGACTCAGGCACAAGACTCGTCATCTCTCTCCTAAGTGAGGTGGTTTCCCTGCCGTGCCAAGGTCTCATGTGGTCCTGCCTCCAGTGGGACGCAGACCCCCAGACCTCCAGAGGAGGAGTAGTTCCCCATGGCAAGCCCATGCTACCCGGGCTGATGGAGCCAGGCTCCGAGGACTGGCACCCAACCTGCTGTCTCAGACAGGCCATTTACATCACTCTAAGGCTTCTCAGAAAAATCCAGATGTGTGGGACCTGCCTCCCCTCTGCAGGGACGGAGACAAGGAGAGCTCTGAGACCAGAGGGGAAGAAATGAGTGTTTGACATTCCCCCAAGGGTAGACGTGCTGCAGCCATGGGGTGCAGGAGGTGACAGTGTTCCTCTCTCCTGTGTCCGCTGCTGGCTGAAAGGTGGCCAATGCATCCAGAGCATCCTTTGGATGCTGCAGCATGAACTGCAGCAGCAATACATTAACTCAAAACAGGCACCGCGTCCTGTCTGGGAGCTCTCTGCCAGCCACTGCGCTGGATATCCCCAGCATCTCTGTGCTGCTGTACTGGGACGGTTTGTCATGGCGGGTTGGGATGGGAGCTACAAAAAGGATCATTCCCCGCAAAGTGTCCTGTTCACTTCCAGAGGGTCAGGTAGCTGCCAGCGTGATCCATGCTGCGACTGGTGTGTTCGGTCTCTGGAGCACAGGAAGGCCTGTCAGTCACCTTTTTGAAAAATTATCCTGAAAAAAAATGTTTCTAAAAATAGGAATTTCTCCTCGTTTCACCTCTGCTGGACCCTCTCCCAAACAACAGACGGACCAGAGTCAGATCTTCCCGTCAAAGCCAGTGGAGTCACATCTCCGTAACCAGCAGCTGGTACCCAGCTGCAGAGAACTGGTGCATTGCAGGGAACTCCGAGCACATGACAGCGTCTCTCTGCGTGCCCTTGCTGTGAGGTTTGTTTTATCACCCAGGAGAACTGGAGATGAAGTTCAGAAACGGACTGAATTCAGCAGGGCTGCCTGGGTATCACAGCAACTGCATCATATCGTCAGACCACGTGGCAGCAAGCAAACAGAAGACACTGGAGTCAGCTGCTGTGTCCAAATCACCAACTCCTGACACCTCTGAGCTGAATAAAACACAAGCATTAAGTGGCACAGGGGAGACGTGCATGCAGACGTATGGGCTGGTGACAGAGGCAGGACTGAGTCCTAGCGAAAGAACTTTTTTAAAACGATTTTTTGTGATCGGAACATCTGTTGTGGTTTCCATGAATTCCCAGAGTCTTTTCCCCTCCTCGGTCTCAAGGACATCACCAGGCGGCTGTTGGCAGCAAAGTACTTGCTTTCATTGGGCTGTATGCTGCCTGAAAATCCAGAGGAGACCAGGCAGAGGGATGCTCCCTGTGGTGAGCCATTCCAAAAAGTTCTTCAAGAAAAGTAGTGAACTTCAGTTGATTATTATCACCTATTCTCCTAAACCCAAAGGGAATGGGAGCATCTCGTGGCGGCGCGGCTGGTCTGGCACACAGCAGAGGTCGGGCTGAGCTCCCCGTGTGGGGCAGCCTCCCTGCAGAACCTGCGGCTGGAACAACCTGCACTCCCCTTGGGCGGGGAAGTGGTGTGCCATGTTCCCGGGGAGCTGCCCAGGCTGTGGCTTCTTCTCAGAACAGCGGTTTGGCAAAACGTAAGAGCCGTGCGACAGCTCATCTAGGCCAATATCCTGGCTCCAGCTGTGGCCCGCAGCAGATGTTTACGAGGCACGGAGTAAGGGCACAGCAAGACTTCCTGAGAATAGTCCCCGAGCTCCCACCAGTCCTTCAGCCTTAAGGAAGAGATGGTGGTTCTTTGTATTTAATAACCCAAAGGATTTTTCTTCCATGAATTCATCCAGTTCCTGTTTAAATGCTTTGCATCTGTCACATCCTGTGGCGAGGAGCTCCACGGTTTAACTATACATTGCACCAAGAACCACTTCCTTTTCCTTGTTTTAAACTTCCCTCCAGGTAGTTTCGTTTGGAGCTTGTACTCCTGTACTGGAAGAAATGGTGAGTAATTACCCCTCCACACCTTCACGTGCCTCCCAAGACGGTGCAGATCTGTATCACACCCCTCTCTGTCACCCCTTTTCCTGGCCATGGAGCCATTCCTCACACAGAGGCTGCTCCAGAGCTTGGGTCATTCCTGCTTCCCTTCTCTGAGCATCTTCCATATCCCTCTGGAGACAGAGGCAAAGGGGAGAGCCTCCTGAGTGTGGGCACATCACCGGCTTATGCAGTGTCAATGCTTCCTTTCTTGACCTCTGTTTCTTTCCTACTCACTTTTAACATCCAATTTTTGCTTTCTCTGCTCCAGACATTTTGGAAACACCATTTAGCACTACTTCCAAGATGTCCTTCCTGGGAGGAGACGCAGCAGTCAGAGACCATCACTGGGCTACCAACATTAGAGCTGGGTTTTGTGTGTTTGCTCTGCCTTTGCCTGAGTTTCTTTGGCTGCCTTACCGTCCCACTGCTCGGGGAGAGGGACCCGGCAGCTCCTTGCAGCCTGCCCTTGTCCGCTCTGCTCTGAAGAGCTCAGTGCTGTTGGCAAACGTGGTCACTTTGCTACCCCTGCCCTATTTCAGATCATTTCTGGACACACTCAATGGTTCTCCATGGGTAACATCCCTTCCCTGTGAAAACAGACCCTTTACTTCAGTCCTGTAACAACTGGTCTGACTAACAGGTCTTTCCTCTCTCTCTCCCATTCAGCCTTTGGTGGGAGGCCTGGCCGGACATCTTGCTAGACACCCCAGCAGACCACATGAGCCAGATTTGCTTCCCTGCATCCTTGCTGGACGGCCCCATGATCCCCCCTGGCCGAGAGGAGGACCCAAGGCTTGGCAGAGCGGTCTCTAACTGGCTGGTGGCTCTCCACCATCATGGCCTGGGGAGGAGACCTGCAGCTGGGGCGTAGGCTGATGAGTCAAGGCAGGTGGAAGAGCTGGAGCTGGCATCTCATCTACACACATTAATAATGGAGACGTACTTCTGATGCTGCAGTCATCTTGTGGCTGGAGGGAAGGAGATGAAGTAATGGCTGCTGACGCACAGGGGAGCTCTGCTTTCAGCTGGAGCAACTGATGGGCACAGCACACCCAGCCAGGTGCTGCTGCTTTGGCAGGAAGCCCCACATTGCTGGGGCCGCGGTAACCCAAAAGGAGAGGGGGTCCTGAGCTGTACGGGACCCTGGAGCCTGGGCAGGTGGTGCACCTGGGGCTCCGGGCCATCATTTTATATTCCATGGCATTAGCTGCTGGGTTTTTTCCACAGCAAACTGCTCCCCAGTAAAACATCCTCCTTGCTAAGATGTGAGTAGAGGAGGACATGTGGGCAACACCGTGAGGTGGTCATAGAATCATAGAATGGTTTGGGTTTGAAGGGACCTTAAAGATCATCTTGTTCCAACCGCCCTGCCATGGGCAGGGACGCCTCCCACTAGACCAGGTTGCTCAAAGCCCCATCCAGTCTGGCCTTGAACACCTCCAGGGATGGGGCAGCCACAGCTTCTCTGGGCAACCTGTTCCAGTGTCCAGATGCACCACCCTGCAGCATCTCTGCTGTTGATGGGGCTCCAGGGAACCCCCTCCTTCCACCTCAGCCTCTTTTCTCCCCTTCTGGGTTTGTTTGGCCACATCTCTGTCTTCTCAGCCTTGGCATGTGGCAGCCCCACCAGCACTGTCCTGCCAGGGATCTGCAGTCAGACCTCCACGGATGCCAGGCAGCTGCCCACCCCCAGCTCTCCACAGCCCCCCGTGGAGATGCCTGTTTCTCACTGCTTGGTTATTTATCTGCTCACAAAATAAAGGGGGAGGCCAGGCTTTAGGCTGCTCTCCTGAAAAGGCTCTTGGCCATGAGCTTCCCCGGCCCATTGCACAAAGTTCGGGGGCTGCCCACCCCTGCCCTCCTTCCTGGCAGTGCGTGGAGCTGGTGGCCTACTGCAAGGTGTCCTTACTATGCTGTGAGACACAGCACACCGGCTGAGGTTCCTGGGCTGGGTTTTTGCCTTCAGTAGTGAAACAAGCACACGATGATCCTTCTCAAGGGGGCAGCTCTTACGCTTGCCTGTGGCGGAGACACAAGCCCTGTCAAGGCAGAGGCACTCCCAGTTGCGTCAGTGGAACAAGGGATGGAGAACTTGCACACAGACTGGCTTGGCAGCTTCAAAGGGCTGCTCTTGCCTCCTTCCCACCCTTCGTTTCTCTCTCAAGCAAGAGAAGTCAGCTCCTGCAACATCTCCTGCGCAGGCAGCAGCTCCTTCAGCGACTCCAGAATAACCACTCATGCAGGAATTTGCCTGGAGGAGAGGGTGCTGGTGGGACTGATCCCAGAGGAGAAGGTGAATCTCGAGGGGATGCACCTCTGCTTATCTTCTCGCGCCCTCACCTTGCACAGGAGAGCAACTGCACCCCGGGAGAGGGTACCAGCAGTGGGGTGCCTCGGTGCCCGGGTGCGTGGGTGGCCCAGGGCGACAGTGTGGTGTGCCGCTGGGAGGAGGCGGTGGTCACGTGGAGCTCCAGCTCTGCGGGTGGGTGGTTGTAACGACTTGGCAGGAGCAGAAACTGTACAAAGTCAGGCAGGGACAAGCTGTTGGTTTGATCGGTGGAAATGACTAATCGGCATAAACCACCAGAATTTTCTAAAGTCTTGTTACTTTTCTCATGTCTCATGGCCTCCTCACTTCAGGCAGAAGGTGATCGGTGGGATGGTGTGCCCATGCCCTGTGGGATGCTTTGGGCAAGGAGTGTTGTTGGTGGCACTGCCCCGTGATCGGATGTCAGTGGCCCCAGCTAGGGCTGGACTGGCCTGGAGACATTTGTCCTTCCTCCCAGAGCTACAAGGTGCTGCAGACACCCCCATCCCTCCCTGGCACCCCTCCCCAGATGCCCATGGACCATGCACACCTCTGTGTGCTGCTCAGCCGTGGCTTTCCAGGCCAGGGCAGGGCAGAGGCAGGGACTAAGTGCCTGTCCTGCTCATAGGTTTGGAGACACCAGCCCCGAGGAAGGGCCTGGTGTGTGCGTCCTTGATGGGCAGGGCTGGGAGACCTTGCAGACCACAGCCCTTACGAAATAACCAGTTTGATAACTGGGGAATTGTGCTCTCCAGCAAACTGTTATCCTTCATCAGCAGAGATACCAGCAGAAAAAGAGTCACCAGCATCCCTGCATTAATGGGAGGAAGAAAAGAATTAATATCAGTACTACTTGGTTTGTCAAGCAAGAGATGGCAGAGGGCTCCCAGCAGAGCACTGGTCCCCAGGGAGCAGGCATCGCTGTCTGGGCAGAAAGGCAGATGCCTCCGCTTTCAGTGCCTTCAAACCAGTGTCTGGCTTTCTCCTTGAGCTGTTCTCACCATCAACAGCTGACAACAGGAACATGGGCCAGATGGGTGAAAGGCCCAGAGTCACCAGCCCTAGGACAGGAATGGAGATCTCAGGGCTAGAAAAGCAATGCAAGGCAGCAGGGACTCGGTGGGGAGAGAAAAGGACCACAGAAGCTGGTGGACATGAAGCTTCAAGCACTAAAATGTGGTGCTGTAGCCTCAGAGAGGCCAAGAGGGGCTGAAGCCTCCCCCACGAAGGAGTTCTGCCTAGGGCCCATAAATAACCCTCTTAGAAATAAAAAGCTGACTCTTAATTTATTCCGCTTGGATCAAATTCTGTCTGCTTATTTTTAGGCTCTGCTCTGTCTCGTGGTGCAGGCATTGCCCCCCCAGCCATGGGGCCAGAGTCGGCAGCTCCTTCCAGATCGCTGGAGCTAATACAACTTCTGCTTGCTCAGGAGCGGGCCCTCGGCACAGCCCCAGTGAAGTACGCGGACGGGATTGTCCCGAGCAGGGAAGCACAGCCCTCCTTCCCTCCCACGGAGGATTTAAACACAGGTTACGTTAGCTGGGGAGGGAAGAAGGAAGAGATAGGAATGACATCTATGTGGTTTTTCAGGACTTGCCCGTGCTGATGGCCAGCTCAGCAGAATGAAGACCTTTCATTTCACGGTCTTTTTCCTCCTTCACCTAGCTCCTTAGCTCAACTTTTTCTGCTTTGCACAACACACACAAGCAATGGTGTTGGAGGCAAAGTCCGCTTCCTAGACCTGCCACGTGGGAGGAAGTTTTGCGATTAGGATGCACCTGCAAACACATTCTTGAGCTGCTTTTTTTCCCCCCATGTTTTCATTTCCACCATGAATGGCCAATAGCGGCATGTGGTCACGAAGTCCTTTCAAGACGGGAAAGAAGTCCAAAGAACAGTAATAATGGAAAATATTAAATAGAGGAAATGTAACTTTCCTGTGCAAACCTGCTGCTCAGAGAGGAACCCCCGCCTGCTGTTGTTAGGCATAGCCTGAGCTGTGCTTTGCATGGCTGGAAGTTGTGTTTATTTTCTGAGCAAGCCCTCTCTAACTCAAAGCTTGTCTGGTGTGTTCCCAGAGAGCCCCCTGATGGCTTTAGCTTTCATCCAAATAGTCTGAGCTTTCAGGTTTTGAGTAGCTGGGAATATCCCTGTCGACAGCAAAGGACTTTCCAGGAGCCAGCAGAAGTTCGGGGTGAGATGTAGGGGGGCAATAACCACCTCCTTGGCTGAGATGGCATCTTCTCCCTGGTGGCTGCTGCACACACGCTGGGGAGCTGCGTGCTCCTGCCTGAGCTTGGCTCTTGCTGCAGAGACCTGGCAGCCTCCCACCCTGCAAACCTGCCTCTCGCTGATGCTTTTACCATGGTGCCTATTTTGAGCCAGAGCCCAGCACCATCAAGCAGGTGTTTCTCCAGCCGCTGGTCTGGGCCTGTGCGCATCACAAGGAGTGTCACGGGGGCACCTTGTCCCACCAGCACCTTGGGGTTGGTTTTTTTCTTAAATACTGCCCAAATAGAGGTAGCAAAGTGCTCCTGCCATGGCAGTGGGTATGAAGAGGGCCGGGTGGTGCCATGGAGGTGGCTCACCCTTGCTCTGCGAGAAGCATCCTGCAAAAACAGTTTTGCAATGAGGTTATACAAAGCTGGCTCTGTTGCTGGAGAAGGCAGTCCTGCCTCCCTGCCACCCTCCGCAGCAGCTGCGGGGTCCCACACACAGTCCCACACGCAGTCCCACACCCTGCCACTGCTTGCCAGGTTTCGTGTTGGCAGGGCGGAGTGCTGGCTGCCCACAAGGGTGCCGATGCCGAGAGTGCCAGGGGACAGCCCACCCCGCTGGGACCCTTTAGCTTGGCTTAACCTGAGCACACCACCTCACCCTGGGACACAGACATTGTGCTCGACCAGCCAGCGCCTATTTGCTTTTCCCTTGTAAGGGGAGCCAGGCCAGGGCAGCCAGCCCGCTCTCATGCCTCCCCAGGGAGCCCTGGAGTGGTGACAGCGCTGTGACACTGCTCCAGGTCCCCAAGCCACCCAGGTGGAGCCGCAGCAGCCCCAGCCCCATGGCTGGATGGGAGGAGTGTGGGGCATGGCATGGCACAGCAGGAAGGAAACGGCTTGCATGGGGGGAAGGAGGCATCAGCCGCTCCCCACAGGGCTCCCCAGAGAGGCCATCCTGCAAGGAACTTGCTGGGGCCAGGTTACACAGCATCTGAAAAAACAGACTGGAATGGGAAATATGCCCAAGGCAACACCCATGGCGTGAGCCAGCCAGGGCGGAGCGGGTGGCCGGGGATGCCACCCTGCTGTGCTGGCTCCAGCGGGGCAAGGATGCCATCTGAGGCGGGAGAGCTGCCCTGCCGGGACTCCTCAGCAGCCGCAGGAGTGTGGTTCCTGCCCCGGTGTGATCAGCCACAAGATGCTGATGGGAGCAAAGCGGCGCTGACATCCCTCGAGGTGCCATGGCGTTGCTGGACGCAGCGGTAAGAGCACCTGCCCAAGGATGGAGCTGGAGAACTCCTGACATCGCTGCGATGCCAGCCCGAAGGCTGCCCAGACAGGCGTTCCACTGCTTCAGAAAGCACCTGGGCAAGGACTGAATCCCTTGCTGCCACCTGCAAGGGAGGAAGGACAACATCTTGTCCCCAAGGCCACAGCCAGGTAAAGCCCTTGCTGCCCAGCCATGTGTGGGTCTCTCCTGTGGCCACATATCTCTCCCTAAGCCCGTACAGTGGGGGCCAGTCTGGGAACTGTTCTTGTGGGGTGGGGCTTTACCCTGGCCACCCACGCAGCCAGGGGACATCACTGCATGTTGGCTTCTCCCCAAAACACCTGCCTGGCATTAATGCTTCTGCTTCTTCTCAACCCTGGCTCCTCCTGCTGTGTTGCTGCCCAGCTTATTCACCCACAAACTCTCCTGTGCCCTGCAGCATCCCCCCAGCACAGGGACAAGGGAAGATGGTCTCATGCTCTTGGCTCAGGGCCCCCAGCACAGCCCCATGAGCTGTATCCAGCATCTCCACAGGCAGGATGGGATGCAGGCAGGGAAGGCAGCAGGGCAGGCTGGCCTTCCTGGCACCAGCACTGTGTGGGAGCCAGTGGGGCAGATGTGTGCGGGCCCCCATGCTGCCCTGCCCAGCCCACATCAGCCCCCGCATGTGAGCAGAAATGGACCCAGAGGGAAGGACTACACTGGAGAGCTCGTCCTGGACCATCACTGCCTGTGACCTGTATGAGTCACTGAAAGACTCAGAGTCCTTTTTACTGTGCCACTTTTTGGACGCTGTGGGTCAGCCTGGAAAAACCCAGGTGTCACCGTCCCCTCCCTGTGGCCAGGCTGAGGACGAGTGGCCAGCTGCGGGAGCTGGCTGCAGACCAGCCTCTCTCTTCTCAATAGCTTGTTTATAAGGATGCAAACACCTCATAAGTGAAAAAACAACCTCACGCCAAATAGCCACTGGCTCGCAATGGCCCAACCTGTGCAACCACTTCCTCGCTTATATATTTTCAATTCTGTTTGCTCAGAACCCTTTTCCGCTGCTGAGCAGCTGGCAAGCGATGGCAGAGCAGAGGGGCATGCGGCCAGGGGGATGCCTGCCTGTGGGATAATGCGGGGAGAAGCCTGTGCGTCCATGGATGGGCTGTAGGAGCACCAGGGCACCAAGCTAGTGCTGAGGCGGCAACGCGCTGGAGCCATAGCAAGGCCATAAAAAGACCCAGAGGACTTGCCTGTGTTTATCTCCAGCAGGAGCGAGCCGGTGAGTCTCCTGCTCTCCATCCGGAGCTGCTGCCCGGCACAGGCCACCAGGACACCGGGGGCTGCCACACTGCTGGCTGCGCAGCACCAGGATTTCAGGATGGATAAGTGCAAAAGGTGGTGGCGGGGCGGGGGGAGCTGCGGCTGCGATGTCGGGCGCTAATACAGACCCAGGTACGGCGCTTGGCGCCCAGCTGCTTTTGCAGATGAGAGAGATGAGAGTATCCCCCCTCCTCCCCCCGCCATCGCCGCTGCGGCGACTCCCCCGGCTCGCTTTCCCCAAGCTCCTCTCCCGGCCGGGTTCGGCCGCCGGCGGAGGCGGTGAACATGGGCTACCAGCCCGCCTGGCCGCTTGCCAGCCTCCCCGCCGCCGTCGTCGCCGCCGCCGCCGCCGGGCTTGCGCAGCGAGCGCCGCGCTGCTCGTCCCACCGCGGCCGGGCCCCGCGGCGGGCGGACGGCGGGCACCGTGCTCCGGTTACCGTCACCCGGCGCCGCGGGCTCACTCCACGCCCTGGGCTGGGGCCCTCCTGCCCGCCCCGGCCGTGCCAGCCCGGCTGCGGCGCCGCGGGTTTATCATTAACTCCCCGCAGGCAGCGGGAGAGCGGCGGCCGCAGCCGGGCACGGCTCCCCGGCGCCAGCCCCGGCCTCCTCCGCAGGTAAGAGCCGGAGCAGCGGGTTTCGGGGCGTGGAGGTGACGGGGCGGCGGGGGGAGCAGGGAGATGGCAGGGCCGTGCCGGAGCCTGTCCCTCGGGGCGGAGGGTGGGAGCTGTGGGGCTGGAGCCGGGGTGCCAGGGGGGCCGCGGCATCCCCTGGGTGCGGGTCCCTGTGTGCTGGCTGGGGACGCTGCCTGGTCCCCGCTTTACGGGCAGGGATGCTCGGAGCCACTGAGGCGGCGGTGACATGTCAAAGGCGGGCAGCTGCCTGGGAGGAGAGCTGGGAAATGAAACCTGCTCTCGCTCTCTCCGTCTGGTCCAGCGCTGTCCAGAAATGCTTCTTTTTGGTTTTGCACAATTCCCTTGTTCCTCTGATGTTTCAGGCCGGAGGGTGGGGGAGGGAAAGAGGTTTCCCCAGCTTGGGGGCACCCCCAAAAGCAGCTGCGTGCTCTGGGGGATGCTAGTGCAAGGACCAGTGACACCCAGCACCTGCATGCCCCGGAGCTGCAGGACAGCTCTCCAGGGCTCAGCAGATGTCTCAGATCATGGCTTTCCACCTGCCTCCACTGCAGCCCTTCCTCTGAGTCAGAATTTTGCTGTGACCCCCAGGCAGAGGACGCTGGGCTTGTCCAACAGTCCTTGACGGGAATCCCTCTGCCTGGACACCTTGGAGGCACCCAAAGGGGCGCAGGAAAGCGTCCCCTACTCCCCGTGTCCCAAAGTAGCCAATGCCATGCCACAGACAGGGGTGGCAGCCAAATCCGCAGAGGGCAGGGATGACAGCTGGCACAGTAACGTGCCCCTGTAAGGCAGGCAGAGGTCCCATACCTTGTCACAGGCATTTGCTTGCTATGCCAAGCCCAGCTCTCCTCCAGCGCAGCAGTGGGCATGTGCCAAGGAGGGGATATTCACCCTGCCCGGCGCTCACAACTTCGTCACCCGCTTGTCAGCTGGACCCTTCCCCAGCAGAGGCGCGGGTTGTCCTGCCAGCCCCTCTCCCTGCTCCCACCGCGGGCGCCTGGGGCTGCAGCCTCTGAAGCGGGCGCCTGGCATGCTATGCTGCACTCCGGCTGACAGTCAGGCGTGGAGGTTGGCACTGGTTGGGCAGGCGGCAGAGGGCAGATGCAGAACTGTCCTCCCTGTGCCGCTGCTTGTGCCATCTTGCTTTTATCCTGCCGAGCCACCTCCGCCTTGCCTTCGCTCCTCGCCTCCTCCACAGCCTCCGTGAGCAGGCTGCCTGGCAGCATCCCTCCCCCCGGCTGGGATCTGGATCCAGCCGAGCTGTGCGCTGCGCTGGCGTGGGCTGTGCCCTGTCTCTCTCTCAAGGCCTCCTGCCTGCGACGGAGCACTATCTGCAATGATTTGGGAGGTGCTCCATCCTCCTCGGCATCAGTTAGAGCAGAGGGTGTTCCCTGAGAAGGAAATGACATGAATCAGCTCCAATTTTTCACACTCTCCACAGGCAGAGAGGAGAAGGGAACGGGTTGTGCTGGGCAGGGCACGGTCATTGCGCACTGGGGGCTGCGAGTGTCTCTGACAGAGGCGCCACCAGCTTCGCCCACTTCTCTCTCCCATCCCTGTGACTTTTAAACCAGCTCTCCCTGTCACAGAAACATCTCTTGTTCAAGCGCTACAAGAACACCCTTTGTACTTTGAATAGGACTCTTGAACGCAAGGCAACGCGCCGGGCGCTGACAGCCAAGGCAGGGAGGGCCACAGGCAAACCCCACTCTGCTTTCAGGGACCAGCCCCTGCGCGGTCCCGGTGCGGGGTGAGTGCTGACCTGCTTGCGGCTGGGGCTCCCCTTGCCTGCACCCTGGCCTTGCGCGCAGCCATTGGGCACGTGTGCGTGGCAAGTCCCTGCCTGCCACACGTGGGTGTCTGCCCTCCACTGTCAGCCTGCTCCTGGCTTGCGGTGCTTTATGGTTTTGTGGTTCTGGAGTGTCATCCACACCTTGCTTGTAAATGCAGATGGGTTGAGAGTCCCTGGGGATGTGTCCCTGGCACAGGAGAGGGAGCACGGGCCCCGGGGCTGCCCTTGCCACAGCCTGTCCCTAACTCCCTGCCACAACCTGCAGAGTGTCACACCAAGATGGCGAGCACCCACGGGACAGAGCCCGATGCTGAGGATGCAGCCGAGACTGAAGAGGCCATCTACGAGGAGGTGATGCCCTGCGACAGGATGGAGCTGAGCCAGCGGCTGGCCGTGGAGGAGCTCATCACCACTGAGGCCAGCTATGTCCACAACATCCAGCTCTGTGTGTCAGACATCCGGGCACACCTCCAGAAGAAGCAGGTGAGAGGGGGCATGTCCCCCCGCCCCAGGCCTAGGGACCATAGGGTGAATCTGTTGAGATCTGCAAGATGCTCAAATCACTGCAGGGAGGTCACCTTCCAGCCTCCTGGGCTTCCCTCAATCAGCCAAGGTCTTGGGTTGGTTGGACATTGGATCTGACCCAGTACAGCTGTCCTACAGCTGTAACCCTGATTCTGTAACGTGAAAAGGCCTCGTTGCCCTGCTTGGGAGCACAGCCGGGTCTCAGCATCCCCAATGCCTCCTGAAACAGAGCATCGCTCCAGCTCCTCGGATGTCGCGTGGGGCAGCTGGAAGGACACAAGTGCTCAGAAGGGTGTGAGTGCCTGCAGAACACAGGGTCCTCCTCTGTCTGATGTATTTGGCTTATCCTGGGGCATCTTTGTTCCCTTCAGCTACCTGAACTTGACCTGGAAGGACTCTTCTCTAACACTGACGACATCCTCCACATCTCCAGACGGTTTCTGAAGGGTCTGGAGGCCACAGCCACCCAGGAGCAGGAGCAGCTGCTCTGCATCAGTAAGTGGTGCAGTGCCGAGAACTGACCCATGCCCACCCATGCCTTTGCTGGTGCTGGCAGTGCCACCGCACAGTGCTGTGCCCGGGTGCAGCTCCCAGCCCACCTGCCCTGACACCTCCTGCACCTCGGCTCCAGGGAGTGCTGCTGCCGGTGCATTGCCATCCACAGGCAGCCACCCATGTGGACCCCACAGGGACAAGGCAGACCTGCCCAGCCTGCAGAAAGTGATGAGGGGGCAGCATCAGGCCCAGCTTAGCAGATGTGCCCGGGGTGCAGAGCACTGCCCTGGAACGTTTGGCTCTGCCAGCTTCACCCTTCAGCAGGCTGGGGAGAAACCTCTGCCTTTCTCTGAGGCCATAGGAAAGGACCATCCTTGCCAGCCTCACTCTCCTTCCCCAGGCGCCCTATTCCAGGAGTTCAAGGAGGAGATGGAGACTGTCTACAAGATCTACTGTGCCAGCTACGAGCATGCCCTCCTGCTGGTGGAGAGCTACCGCAAGGACCCCAGGCTGCAGGAGGAGATCTTGGAGACCCTGAATGCAACAGTGTAGGTACCTGCTGCTGAGCCCACCACCTCCCTCTCCCTGTTTTACCTTTTGGCCTTGCCCTTCTTCTCTCTGGACAAGCTATGCATGGATACATGCCACCATGCTGAGTCTAGTATGACGGCCATCACCTTTGTGGCATTGCCTGGTGTAGTCCCTAACAGCCTGTCCTGCATCCTTGAGGCCATTTGTCAAAGGGGCACTACAGGTTGGTGGTCTTTTATGGTGGACCCCAAAACAAGGGTTGGGGTGGCACCCGCAGCTGCCGCCAGCTCCACAACCGCCATTGAGGGCACATGTTCCCCAGCCTGACCAGAGAGACGGGTTGGCCCCGAGGGACCTGCCAAACCCTTCCTGAACTACAGGGGGGGTCGCACTGTCGGAGCCAGGAGTAGCAGGAGCGGCAGTGGAGCAGTTGCTGAGATTTGCTGCTCTCTTTCAGGGCACAGGCTGCGTGACTCCCAAAGGGGAGTCCTGCCTGCAGCCTGCCTGCGCTTTGCCCACACCCTCCCTCCCCATTCCCCCCGGAGCAAGCGCTGATCCGGTGCCTCCCAGCCAGACAAGCGCAGCACTGTTCAGGGAGGCAGGGCACCCGCCCGGGGCTGGCACTGCCTTCGGGGATGGCGGGGACAGTGTCCCCCTGCCAGCGGTCCCGGGGGGGTGGCCCCACAGCTGTCAGGGAGCAGGGGTTTACAGCCAGAAATCCCCCACGGCTGCAGGGCAGAGCTTGCCTGCATCTCCAAGGGAACAAAGCTCCCCTGAAGCTGGAAAGGGGCTGCTTTCTCCCCAAGATGCTCACGGCAAAGCCGGGAGGAGCAGCAGGGCAGCCCTCCACGCTGACCTTGAGCGATTCCCCTCTCCATCAGGCCTCACACAGGCGCGTCGGACCTCAGCTTCTTCCTGGTGATGCCGGTGCAGAGGGTCACCAAATACCCGCTGCTGCTGGGGAAGATCCTGGAGAACACCCCCACCAGTGCCAACGCTTACCCGGCCCTGCAGGCAGCCGTCCGCGCCATGGCCCAGGTCAACGCCAACATCAACGAGTACAAACGGCGCAGAGAAGTAGGTGAGCGGGCAGGGGCCACGGTGCAGGCACGGGGCACGGCATCTGGGAAGCCCCAGCCCAACCTCAGTCGTCTCCCCTTGGTGTTGCACTAATTCCTGCTTAAATCAGTTCAAAGCTCTCCTACCCTCCACCTGTCCCACCTGGTGGGGCCACAGACTCATGCCGGCAGCTCCTGGCACTGCTCTGGTCCTGCAAATGCCACTCTGGGCAAGACCTGAAGGCTGCAGGAGCAGGGTGGCATGGGCAGGGGGAGGGGGGAGTGCGGGTTGCTGAGCACAAAACCAGTCTGTCTGCATTCCTGGATCTGGGGAATGGGGAGGAACAGTCCTGCCCTTGGGATAGGAGAAATCAAGCTCCCCACAAACAGAAGCTTGCTCTTTTTGGTTTTCGTAGTACTTTCCCCGGGGCTGCCCTTCTCTGATGTGGCTTGTGCTTATCCTGTTGATCACGACTTGTCAGCTCCGGGCCTGGGTGCTGCTCACCCTTGTTGCCCACTAATGCTGCTGAGGATGCTGCCCTGACGTTTCCTCTTCTGATCTTTCTTTCCCTCCCATCTTGTGTGCCCCCTGCCCGAGACAGCGACCAAATACAACAAGGCCGAGCACCTGACGCTGCGGGACCGCTTTGCGCGCCTCAACACCCACTCCATCGCCAAGAAGACCACGCGGCTGAGCCGGCTCTTCATGCACGAGGCCGGCATCGTGGCCAAGGTGGGCAGCCCGCACCCTACTGCCTGCACCCACGGACCCGCTGCTTCTCCTTGGGTCATTTCTGGGGTTTTCCACTGCCTCCTGAGACACCTCATCAGTGGGAAGGGGAGAGCGGAGCCGAGGTGGCATGGCCAATGCTGACACCCAGTGGCCTGTGCTGTCACATGAGCCACAGTCCCATTTTCGAGCAGCCTAAGGGTGGCTCCTTGTCCCACCCGCCAAGGACCAGTGGGATAGGAGGGATGCAGGTACACACCTCACTCCCTGCCTCAGAGCGCTGCAGGAGAACACTTTGACCCCCAAAGGACCCACAGGCACCCCACTGAAAGCAAAGACACCCCAGCGTTCCCCAGCACCACAACCACACCGAAAGCCCTGTTTCCTCATGCATCCCAAGCACCTGAGATTTTGACCTGAGATTTTTTCAGATTCCTGGAGCCTCTCAGGGTCTCCCCCGGCTGTCCCCAGCACCGTGAGCATCAGGCAGGTGCCTGGCTGCTTTTTATGTTAGCACCCAGCGAAGGGCACCTGAGGCATTGCCTGGCCTGCCCGTGCTGGGGATAAGCTGCCTCTTGCCTCGCAGACGGAGGACAAGGAGTACGATGACCTGGAGGAGAAGTTCCAGTGCGTGGTATCCAGCGTGGCCGTGCTGAAGGAGAATGTGGCATCCTACCTGGGCCATTTAGAGGTAAAACCCTAGCCACTTGCAGGGGGTTGTCCCCATCCAGGCATCAGGACCTGTTTCTTGGGGTTGCAGAATACTTTCAACTATGGAAACCAGTGTCAGTTGGGGATGCTCAGTGACTTGCATCTCTCAGCCAAAGTCATTGTGCTGGGGGCTTGCACAACATCCAACGATTGCTCAGATACAGCGAAGTTTAAAACAAAGTCAAGGCTTCGTTGACACAGTCTGAGCTGGGTGTCATTTAGGAATAATTGGTCCTTAAACTGGTCGTTATTTCAAGGCATTAAATAGCTGGGAAGGCTAAGTGTTGCTCAGCCTGGGAATTCTTGCATAACAGGTATAAGGCAGAAGCGTTCCCAAATCAGGGAAACAACAAACTTCCCTTCTGAAATGACCCAGCGGGGTAGCTGCTGTGATTTTCTCGTGGAAATCCCTTGGGGCATCTGAGGGAAATGAAAGTATGAGCAATGGCAAAATCCCCAGACGCTGTATTATCAGAAAAGTCTCAGGAAATAACAGAGGGTTCAGAAAGCAGCAATTCAAGGGCTGGAGAGACCTTGTAATGAAAATACTGACAAGGGCTCCCCATCTAGGATTGGGAGGGAGGAAAAGGGGACAGAAAGACTCCTTGTAGCCCAAGGAGGGGGTAAAATGCAATTAGAACAGAAAAAAACGACTGTCACAGTGAGACATGGCATCAGCTAGGGGGACAAGGTATGACCGTCCTCTGAGACATCGAGTGCTCTTGGGGACCTGCCTGGCACTGCCCCTCAGTGAGCTGCATCTCTGTAAGCCAGCTTCTTGGCTTCAGCCAGGACATCAAGTGGCTGCAAATAGGCTGGGCAGCCTAGATCACGAGCTGTGGTGTGGAGTCATGCTGGGGTTTGGGTGTAGCTTCAGAGGAACTGCTGGTGGGGGAAGGTGGGGCTGCATGCATGCCCCGTCTGTCTCCCTCTGAAAGCTTCTCAGAGACGTCCTGAGGAGCCGATGAAGACATGTTCTCATAGGGCAGAGACAGCCACTCTTTATGCTGTCTGGCAGTTCCCTCTTGTGCATCTGTCTCTACCAGTGCCTCCACCACAAGGAGAGGCAAATCTTGGTGCATGCAAGATCACCACAGCCACCTCTGCTTGTGTAAGAGCCCCTGTAAGGTTGAGGAAAAGCACACAAGTCTCAGCTGCCACCTTCTGCTCAAAGGGTCAACCCCTTTCCCATTTTATGTTTCCATCTCCAGTCCTTCCTGAGGCAAGGAGAGGCCTCCAAAACACAACCACAGGCAAAGAGATCTAGGACAGAGATCAGGGCACTCAGAGGCCAGGCTTCTCTTGGCACCAGCAGCAGGCTGGGGCTCAGGGAGCTCAGTGCTCCCTTCTCTAGGTCTAGAGGTTGTGGGTCAACATCTGCCACCAGGCAGGAAGGAAGCTGCTGCCCACAGAGTTAACATTAAAGCAAAGCCTCTCAAAGCAGAAGAGGGTCTCCACCCAAACCATCTTTCTGCCACTTTCCTCTCCCACCAGTCTCACTCTCCATGCAGAGGTAGGGGGAAGATTTTGTACACAAATGCAAGAAACTCCATGGAGCTACTGGAGCACCAAACCCAAGAGTCAGAGCACCAGAAAACATCAAGCTGGGGCAGGCTGCCTGGGGCCACAGGGCAGCCCTTGGCCACCTTGCAGGGGTAGGAGTGCTTTTGCAAGCTGGTGCATGATCCCTGCTCAGAGGGAGAGGTTTGTTAACATTGAAGCGAGCTCCGCAACTTGCAGACGAGAGTAGCCCAGAGCATCAGTCCCGCTAGGCTGCTAGCACAGAGCGCCCAGACTGAGACACGGCATGTCTTTGAGAACATAGGGATAGGTTACAGATGGGTAACAGGTCAGGTCTGATGGCTTTCTCTCTTCCAGGCTTTCCTGTTGCCTACCCCACACAAGCGTGAGCTGCAGATCGACGAGGGACCCGCCCAGCAGTACTGCCGCTTCGCAGAATACCTCCATTGCACTGTTTTCCCAGAGTTTGTGAGTGCTCCTTCCCTGTAGATCTCCTTCAACCACGCATTGCTCACACCAGTAGGGCCTGGCTGCTCCCCCAAGGCAGGGCAGCTAAGAGTTGAGGGGGACCTCAGAAAAGGCAGTGTCCTCACCAACAGGCACAGTCCCCTGAACATTGCAGGCAGAGCCAGGGGTCAGTAACAGGATCCATCAGCAGTCCCAGACACGTGAAGTGAGGAACCAGCTCCAGGGTCCATCCAGGAAAGAAGAGGAGGTAGGGCTAGGGACATGGCTACAACACAGCTCTAAAGCCCATCCAGGGCTGGAGACAAGCTGCAATGTCTATCTGATGGGTTCATCCAGGAGTGAGCTACCTGCAGCAGAGGTCCAAGATCCACCCAGGAGACAGAGGTAGAAACCACCATACCCACAGTGATATTCAGGCAGCAGCTGAAGGCCCTTAAATGGGCTGCGGGCAGGGGTGTGGGTGGAGGCCCCAGGTGAGGCTGATTTGGGCCATTAAAGCCTATTTTGTGCCTTCAGGGCCCTGACATGTTCATGGCCAGCCATGGAGGCAGGGCTGCGGCAGAGCACAGGATGGTGGGAAACACAATGTACTGTTTATTTGACCCACACAGGTGTTTGGCCCCAAACCTCAGTCCAACCTACCCATACCTTGTGAGCCACCCATCTGTCTCCTTCCACCACCAGGACTCCCGCTTGGGTGGTGGCTGCTACCGTAAACGCAGTCAGGGAGGTTTTCTGAGCAGTAAAGAATGTGGCAGGGCAGCCTGAACCCCACACCTGGATGCTGGCATCCCCAGGGAGCACCAGCACAGGGAGGGTTAACCATGCAGACCCTGGGCTGAGGGCCTCCGTCCAACCAGGACATTGGGATCTGCATGGGACAGTCACTGCAACACCCTCCTTGGCCCATGGGACCTTGCACGTAAGGGTCCTACCCAATCATTTGCGTGGAGCACAAGTTTTGAATCATGGCATGCGTGACTGCTCTCTGCCAAGGGTATGCTTTGGTTGGCATCCTGTGTGCCTTCAGGGAAGGATGCCTCAGACGCTCCTCACTCCACGCAAGCCCCTCAACAGGTCCCTGAGCCTTTTCTCCTGTGTAAGATGGTGCCCCATGCAGACAGCTGGGCCTGTGGGGGCAGCTCATGTGGAGATTGGGTACTTTCGCTCCACAGAAGCGGCGACTGGACAGGCTGGTCTGCCAGCCCCTCTGCAGCCTCTCAGACATGCTGGTGGGGCCACAACAGCTGGTCAAGAAGCGCCTGGACAAGCTGCTGGACTATGAGGAGATCCAGGAGCGGAAGAGTGAGATGGGCAGCGTGACATACGACGAGCAGGCAGCCATGAACACCTACCTTGCCATCAATGCCCTGCTTGTGGCCGAGCTCCCGCAGTTCAACCAAGTGGCTCTGCAGATCCTGGGGCAGATACTGTGCTCCCTCTGCACCCTGCAACGGGACTTGGCTGCCCAGGTCCTGCACCAGGCAGAAAAGGCGCTAGAGCAGGTGAGAGTGACCCCGTGGTGTGTGTGCCCAAACCGTCCACGTGCTGAGGCGGACCTGTCTTCTTCAGGCTTGGAACATCATTTGGATGTTGGGGCACTGAAGGTTTGCTGTATCCCAAGCCTGCTCTTGCAGACACACAGCTCCCTGCCTAGCATTTGTAGGCGATCTCTCCTCCCCTTCAGCTAGGGAAAGCTAAATTTTCTCTTTTCCACTGCCAGGAAGTGTCCTGCTCTCTCTTTGAGGACACCACTGGTAAATTATTGATGTGCTGCCTGAGAGATCAGTGTTAACTCGGAGCTCCTGAGGGCTCTGTGCTGGGAAGGCGAGGAGGAGGACAGCTTCTGGCCTGAGAAACGAGCATCCCTAGAACCTCCATCCCCTGGGAGATATCTCCCAGGACTCCCTCACTGCACAGCACTCTGAGCCTGACATTTGCAAACATGGTGGGTCAGGCCAGTCCAGAGTCCTGGGGCAGGGCATGGCTCCGGCCTGACCCACGAACAGGATGAGAACAAGATGCAACCACTGGACGTATCCTCTCAGGCGCTGCTCGTACATACCTAGGCATGAGGGTGGATTCCCCTTGCTCAGTCTGGGATGCTTACATGCGGACATCTACCCCAGAGCTACATCCACCTGTCTCCCTTTTTAGTCAGGTGAGACGGACTGTGGGCTTGGGGCAGGACAGCAGGACCCAGGGACTGCTGCCATGGGCTGGGTACAGCCCAAGAGCCGCACGTGTGACTGCCCTGGGCAGGGCAGGGGGCTTAAAGCCAGAGAGCAGCGGCTCTCCTTGCCAAGGGGAACCACATCCTAGATGCAAAGTTCATCTTAAGTGACAAGGTCTGTTATCTTGCTTTCTCACCTCTTTTCTTCCTGCTCCTTTTGTTTGACCCTACCCACAGCTCTTCCCCTCCCCAGGGCCTACTCTGATCTCAGGGTCTGTCTTCACAGATGCCCCACGGTCGCATGCCTCTGCCCGGTTTCTGGAAGATGGTGGATGACACCTTGAAGCAGTCTGACGCTCAGCTCCATGCCTTCTGCCAGACGTTCGAGACAGTCACACCAAGCCCTGTGGCACAGGTAGGAGCTGGGAAGGGGGTGTCTCAGGCCAGCTGGATGAAGAGGTAGGATTGTGGCTTACCAGAGTAGAACATCTCCTTGGGAAAGTTGGCTCAGAAAGTGGCATGGGGGCTTGCCACAGCTACAGTATTTCCCCCAAGCCCCTGACAGCAGCTGAGTGGGAGTAACCAGGGAGGAAACAGTCTCAGCTCTTCTGGTTCTGGACATTCATCCCCAAACCATGAGGCAGAGCAGATAGTGTAAAGGAGTTTCTCCTCTAACCTCTCACTGGGATGTGATCCTGCAGAAAGGAGAACACGTGTACATGGAGGACCTCAGTCTCCTGTGTGTCCCATCGTGTTCCTGTGTCTTTTGCTCCCCACCAGCCTCTGAACCCTGCCGAGGAGCGGAAGGTCCTTTCCCTTGTGAGCAAGCACGGCCCAGACAAACTTTACCAAGTGACGAGCAACATCAGTGGCAGCAAAGACTTGGACCTGACCTTGCAAAGGGGACAGATTGTAGCTCTGCTGCAAAGTATGGACACGAAAGGGAACACGAGCAGATGGCTGGTGGATGCTGGAGGTACTGTGAGCGCTACGGGGAGCTTCTCCTCGCCTTGGCACCAGGGTCAGGACACAAACCCAAACCACTTCCTCACCTTGGATGAAACAGCGGGCCATTGCCTCCCGGGTCCTCCCTTCCAGGGTTTGCTCAGCCCAAACCCACCTCTGCTTTGCCAGCTGCGCCCATAGCCATTAGCTGTAAAGTTCAGGTTTCCCCATGGGGGAGCACTCGTGGCTCATCATGGCTGGCAAAGAGAATCCCATGCACACAGAAACATCTTGAAACCCCTTTTTAGGGGGTTTTGCTGCTGGATATCCCCTAGTGATGGATCAGTTTGAACAGGGCTGCTGTGCCATGCCAGGCAACAGCCAAGTTGTCATTCCTCTCTCCTCCAATCAGTCCTACATGTGCCAGGCAGCATGGCCCCATGACCTGTGTGTGTGCGTGTCCTCCAGGTCCTCGAGGGTTTGTGCCTGCTGGAAAACTCCGGCCCTATTGCCCGGTACAAAGCCAGCAGACCGGGATGCAGATGCCAGCCCTGGAGAGTGGCACAGAGAGAAGGCGACATTCGTACGCAACACCTGAAGCTCCCAGGCCCCAGGTGGCCACCTTCACCCCAGCTTTCCAGGTGAGAGAGGGGGACACCCCCCAGGGCCATTCCTAGCAACCCCACCAGCTCCATGCTACCCCTTGTGTGTGCAGCGTGTGGGTGGGAAGGTGGACCTGCTTTTCCAGCACACATGTGATCATACCTGTGCAGCCATGTGCCTCGCAGGGGAGTGTCACAGCCCCTGACCGAGTGCCCTGCGAGGCTGGTGTCTGCCTTGCTGGGACCTGGGGTGGACAAAGCAAGAGAACTGTGCTTAGTGGGGTCCCCGATGTCCCTCCATAGATGGCAGTACTGCAGTGCCCTCTTGGAATCCACCTCCGTGTCCCCTCTAGGTCCTGCCCTGCCATGTGTTCTTTCCCCCTTTGATCCTCGTGTCCAGCAAGGGCTTCCTCCCTCCTTCCCCTGCCTTTCCCAGGTGGTCGCCGGCTTCTCCTTCGCAGCCAGGAGTCCGCAGGAGGTGAGCCTCCAGGCAGGGCAGCCCGTGGTGGTGCTGGAGCCACACGACAAGAAAGGGAGCAAGGAGTGGAGCCTGGTGGATGTGAACGGCCAGAGGGGCTACGTGCCTTCCAGCTACCTGGTGACCGTCCCTGTGCAGGAGCCCATGGGCTGGAGCTTGCCTGTGTGAGCATGGCCAGCCCGGCACCCAAGGGCACAGGTTTCATCAGATGAGAGCCGTCCTCTTGGCACCCTGAAGACTCACTACGGGAGATGCTGGAGGAGAGCGGCTGTGGTGGCCCCGGGCCAGGGAGGCGGTGGGAAGCGTCTGGCAGAATACGGCCCGGGAGATGCGGGTGCGAGGGACGGCAGTCTGGAGGCACGTTTTAATGGGTAGGTGTGAGGGTGCCATGTCCCATAGGTATTTGCACAAAGGAAAGGAGCACGAGTGAGTGAGGGCAGGTGGCTGCGGTTTTCCAGGGATTTGCTGAAATCCATGTCAGTAACAAAAGTGTTCCTAGGGGTGACAAGACAGCATTGTCCCCAGGTTAGATCAGAACCAAGCTGCAAAGGGTGCAGTGCTGCAGAGGGGGTCTTCAGCCTGGCATGCAGCATCTCAGGCTCTTGGGAAGAGGCTCTCAGAGGAATCGCTGGTTTGAGTGCAGAGATTGAGGTGGAGCACCACGGAGACATGTCTCCCTGTTCCTCACCGGGGTGTCACTCCTGCCTGGGTGCCCACTGTGGTGTGCCATTGCGGTTCCTTCAGCAGCACAGCCTTCACATCCTGCTAAAGGGCACATCAATGCCAGCCTGCACCCGGCTGCAGCATCAATGATGGGAGGGTGCCAGGCTGAGTGTGGTGGTCAGGGTCCTCCCCAGCCCTCCTGGCCACCCAGCACCGCTCCTGGCCTCAGTTTCCCCCCGCAGCACCACGGGGCTGATGCTACTGACCCCTTTCATAGAATCATAGAATCGCCTGGGTTGGAAGGGACCTTTCAGATCATTGAGTCCAACCATCAACCTAACTCTTGACAGAAACCATGACTAAACCATATCTCTAAGCGCTATGTCTACCCGTCTTTTAAATACCTCCAGGGATGGTGCCTCAACCACTTCCCTGGGCAGCCTGTGCCAATGCTTAATAACCCTTTTCGTGTAAAAGTTTTTCTGAATATCCAGTCTAAACCTCTCCTGGCGCGGCTTGAGGCCGTTTCCTCTTGTCCTATCGCCTGTCACTTGGGAGAAGAGACCGACCCCCACCTCTGGACACCCTCCTTTGGGCAGTTGTACACTTTGAGCTCTGGTGACGAGAAGCGCTCTGCGCGCCACCGATGCTGTGTCGCGTCACTGGTGCGCTGACATTACAATACATGGCAGTGTCTCGCTGCCCCTCCCGTGCCGACGGGCTCCCCCCCGTGCCGTGGGCTGCGCGGTGGCCGTGGCAGCGCGGCCGCGAGGTGGCAGAGCCGCCCCACATGCCGCGGCCGGGCGCTGGGAGCGCTGGTTTTGGTGGGGGGCTGGCAGGCTGCGGAGGGGTTTCGCTGCTGGGATGGAGTGTCCCTGTCCTTGGGAGACGTGGGGACAGCCCGAGGTGGCAGGGCTGGCGGTGCCGGGGCAGCGGCTGATGGCCGGCTGTGCACCGCTTCCCTCCCAGCCGGTGCTGCTCGGGGCTGGGGACGGAGAGCACAGCTCCTGGGGGGCTCAGGGCACGCTGTCCCCCTTGCCGACCCACACAAATCTCCAGTGGTTTGACACACGCCTGCTGTCTAGAAGCACATGCCCCGTGGAAGAGGTTTTGGGGAGAACCAACCTGTGTCGGTCGGTCCCTGACCTAAGGCTTGGTTTGGGGACAGAGACAGCACTCCCTCCCACCACTGCCTGAGGCATCACAGCTCTGTGCCTCAGTTTCCCCATGGTTTGCTCTGATGCTGTGCTGTTTCGAGATGCTGTTGGGGCTCAGGGCAGGGAGCTGTGCTCATGAGAGCACTGACACAGTGTCAGAGGGAAATTCGGGAGCTCCCGGCTGCAGCCCTCAGGGACTGGCACCGTGCTCCCTCCACGGGAGAGCTCTGCCCACGGTGCCATGCTGCCCACCCCTCGCCCACCACGGGCAGCAGAGCGCAGAGGCACCCGCCGGTGCAGCAGCCTGGCGTCGTCCCGGCTGCCCTGGGCACCTGCCGCTTCCCACATCAAAAAGGTGTGATGGCCGGGCTGGCGAGCGCTGGCACGCCGGCTCCTGCACCCTGCCCGGCAGGGAGGCAGCACGCTCGGCCGCCCACGGGCTCCCCGCAGGACGTGCTTTGGCGGCACGGTGACTGGGTGCGGGTTCCCACAGTGCTGCCCCGCAGCCACACTGGGCAGGGGGGCAGAGGTGGCATGTCTGCACCCAAGCTTGCACTGTGTGGGGAGGGACAGGGTAGGTGCCAGGCAGGTGGGGACAGGCCCCAGATGCTGCTCTGCTTTCGCTGTGCACCCCACACGTGGGACCAGGTGCCTGGTTTGGGGCAGAGCTGCCTGTGGGGCTCACCCTCCGTTGTACCTGCAGGGTCCTGGGGCTTTATCTGTGGGGCGACTTGGGGCTTGCTACCTCCACCCAGGTGCCATTGAAAGCCCTGAGCAAATGCTCACTGACACAAAACCTGGGAGGGGACGGCAGCACCGGAGCTGGGGACATTGCCTGGGGATGCGCCCAGCCTGCGGAAAAGCCGATGGGCTCCTCGGGACGGGAAAGCAGGCAGGCTGGGGGCAGGGAGTGCTACTGCACGGGCACTGTATTTCTGAGCCTTGCCCACCAAGCCCTGGCCCCACCGCGGCAGGGCTCACACCTCCAGCTCATTGCTGATGGCTTCTCTGGATTTTTCTGTTCCTAATCAAATCACATCAGGTTGGATTTCCCTCCCGAGCCACCTTCCTGCCGGCTCAGCAGGGCACAGATGCAATCAGCCACGCACCAGCACAGGCAGTGGCAAGAATCAGCAGCTCGGGCAGGTCCTGCTCCATAGCCTGAGGGTGCCCAGGACCCTTCGGAGAGTGAAAGGTGGCAGCAGGACAAGGAGCATTGAGAAACTGCTGCTGCCTGTGCCCTGATCTGCCCGTTGGAAGGAGACCAGGGGCAGGCAGGACTTGATAGGCAGCTTACAAAACCAGTTGGGCTTTCTCCGTCACGCTCATCAGGACTCAGGATTTCTTGTGCTCTGAAATAACAGCTCCTCTTTCCCCCTGCTCCAGGCACCGCCGGTGCTGCCTGTGTGCCAGTGCCAGCCAGAAGCAGCTCTTTGTCCTGCCTGCAGCCAGCACGGGGGGTGCAGGCTGTTGCGAGATGTCCTAGACCCCCGCTGCCTCTCCTGGGTCCCCACTCCATCCACCAAACGTCCATCCACCAGCACTTGACAGGGTTGACAGGCATGAAGGGCAAGGTGGAAACAGCCCACCAGGAGATGTACATGAGCCACACACCAGTGCTCTGCAGGCAGTGGCAGCGAACTGGGGACATGCTGCTCGTGTCAGACGCTGGCTGGCTGCCCCCTGCACGCAGTTGTGCTCCAAGCTGGATCCAGCCGAGGCACCAAGAGGCTCCTTCATATGGTGCTGAGCAAGCCAGGACCAGCACCCTGCCCAGCAGTGGTGGCACTGGTGCCCTGCCTGCCCCGAGATCCCAGCGGTGCCTGGAGTGCAGTGTGGACACCCCCACTAGGAAGAGGAGAATTAGCTCGTGTGACTCTCTCTGGACCTGAAGGGATGAGCTGGGCACGGCAGTACCCACCAGTCCTGCTGCCGACAACCATGGCCATGGGACCTTCCCACGGGGTCTATCCTCAAGATAGTACTTGGCTGCAGGACACGGGGTGCTGACATCCTTCACCTCTCCCATGATTTCACCCACGCTTGTTGCACCTGCTGCTGCCCCGAGCCTGGAAGTGCCCCTCGGAGCCACCAGAGGGTACGGGACTCTTCCAGCCTAAACATGAGGGGGAATAAAGGGCACAAGTGTGCCTTTAAATAGCCCGGCGAGGACAGGCTCTCCCAGGAGGAATGCTCTGGCTGGCCTGGCGGAACGTGCTCGTGGCCAGGGGCACAAGGCGACAGCCGGGCAGGGGCGGCTCCTCGCCAGGAGGTCAGGTGAAGGTTACACATCGCCCCGGCCGGGTGCCGCTGTGCCGTGCCTTGTCACTGCAGGAGCGAGGGCCGTGCAAGGGGGAGAGAAACACGTGCCAGGCTGGGGTCTCGCGGTGCCCGGGGCTGATCTGCAAGGTGGCAGCGGAGCCGGGCAGGTGCTGCTGCCTGCAACCTGCCTGCCCACCCGCACGGGGTTTGGCACCGGCACAGCCTGGCTGCCGGAGCAGCCTGCCAGGCGGCTTGGGTTGTCCAGGAGCGGCTGCTGCACCCCTATCCGGGCTGATTCATATCCTGGACATGCAGGCATTTGGATAGTGTCCACCCGCGGGGTGTGACAGCACACGGCCGTGTCCCTGAGGTGCCGGGCGCCAGCCCAGCCGCATGCCGGAAAGCAGGATGGTGGCAGCCCAGACTGTGCTCTCCCCTGCTTTGCGGAGCGTGCTGGTCCCTGGGGACATGGCAGTGGCCGTGGGGAGGGTGGGGAGCCGCAAAGCGTATCTCCAGATGGAGACACCTGGATGTCAGGGAGGATGGTGGCGTGCCCAGGTGTCAATGTGTCCGCTGGCTCTGCCGGGGCACCCCAGTGGTAGGGAGGCAGGAGAGGAAAGCAGCTGCCAGGGCAGCCCCAAGGCTGGGCTCCCAAACCAGGGCCCGTCCCCTCACCGCAGAGTGCCAGAAGGGGAGTCGAGGTGCAGCAGGGCTGCAGTGGGCAGGGAAGGAGGGGAGAGGGGGGCACCCAGCTGCCCTGGGCTGAAGGGCATGGCCAGCCCCAAGCGGAGCTGTGCTTGCAGCCGTGGTGCTCGAGTTCACCACCACTGCCAGGCTGCGCTGGCTCCGAGCAGAGCCAGCCGGCGGCTCCACTGTTCCCAGGTGCCCGCCCATGTCTGGGAGCAGGGTGGCCCACGAGAAGCAGCCAGCAGCCCTGGCACACTGGCCCCCCGCGGCCCAGGCTGGCCCTGCTGGCTGTGCCGCCAGCCGTGATGAGGGCGGTGCTGCGTGGCCTGGGGCAGGGCTGAGCCCCACGGAGAGTGGCAAGACACGAGCAGAGGTGTGAACAGCAGTGCTCGCTCCAGGCTCGCGCAGCCGGCACCTGAATTGTCTAATAAAGTGTGAAATTGCTTTCATGCTCTGCTACCTTTGCTGAGATGGACCGTCATTACGGCCCCCCCTTCCCAGCCGGCAGCCGGCTGCTGCCAATGTCCCTGCTGTCGCGGCGCTGCCAGATGAGCTCCTAGCTGAAGCTGTGCCTGGCGCGGCCCCACAGGACCACTGTGCCAGGGGCTGCCGGGTGGCACCCACCGTCCCAGGGATGAGCCCCCCTCCCCTCCTCCTCAGCCCCTCCATTGTACCCACCCCATGTAAAAGCACAAGCTGCTGCAGGTGCATGACCCTGGATGGGGGTAAATGTTTGCCATGGGGTTGGGGGCTGCAGACCCTCTTCCTTCTCCCCATCAGATGCCCAGGGGGCACAGGGGTCAGCTCCAGACCGAGCCCTGCCCTGGGGCTGCACCGCTGCCAAAGCCCTGCCCTTTCCCAGGAAGGGCTGGCGGGGAGCGCGCCCATCAGATACAGCCCGCGAGGAGATAGGGCTCCCTCCAGCCACGCCGGGAGTGCCAGGAGCCGCCTCGGACCCTTGCTCGTGTGGCAGAGGGCTCCCACCTCAGCAGGGACAGAGGAGCAGCCCGCCACAACCTCACTGGTGGATGACTAATTGTTCCTGAACCACCTGGATGTGCACAGAAACCGTTCTCCAGCGTTAATAACGATAATCAATCATCCTGCTCTGGGCAGGGGTTGTGGAAGGTTTCCCAGGGCTGGGGAGCCGGAGGGCTGGTCAGGGGACTCTGATGCAAGCCCGGGGGCTCCCCTCGAGGGGGCACGGCGGTCTCTGCTCTGGTGGTGGCTTTCCTCCCGTGCTGCCCACCAGGAGGGCAATCCATGCCCAGGCACACCCTGCAAGGGGAAGTGCCAGCTCCTCGATGCTGACACCGTGCTGCTGCGCCCAGGTCTGTGCAAACTGGGATTTTGGAGGGAATATGCGGCCAGCTGGGAGCCTGGGCCATGCACAGGGCACAGGGTGTTCCCTGCCCCAGAGGGTCCCATGGGTCCCTGTACCAAAGGGCTGGACACAAGCGCTGGGCAGCTGCTGAGTGGGGCCCAGGAAAAGGAGCTGTGTCTGAGATTTCTGCAGGGATCAAGATACTTTGCCCCAGGAAAACAATGCCATGTTTTTCCAGCCACTGATAAAGTTGAACCCTTGATCTGGTTAAAGATTTAGCCCACAAGGCAAGCCTGGGTAGGACAACAATGCTGTTAGCACCACCAACTTGGTGACACTTGCCCAGGCAGAGGGGACTAACCCTGCTTCCCCCTTCCTTGTGACTCAGCCCTGCTGTCGGAGCACATCCCTGCAGCTGGACCCTGCCATCCCTGGGCCACATCCAGGGCCTGCCATGGGGGATGGAGCTGGAGGATTCCCAGGCGCCGAGCTGAGGCCGGGCAGGCGGATGGCACGCAGCCAGGGAGGGGAGCATCCCGCCGGGAGATGCTCTTTCTTCATGTAACCTTATAACCTGCACACCCCGCAGCCGCCTGCCCTGGCCGCAGCTCAGCCCAGTGCCATGGTCTGGGGCAGGCTTCATGCCGCTGGGAAGCCAAGCCTTGCCCTGACGTGACATGAGTCAGCTGGAGCTGACGGGCAACACTACCCACCATGAAAAGCTCAGCCAGCATGCCAGCCCCTGCCCCGTGTGCCCCTGCCCTGCCATGACCCGAGGGGGTCCTCAGGCAGGGACGCCCCATGCCAGCAGCCCCAGGGCGATGCACCCTTTCCCTTGGGACTTTGTCAGCCCCATGGCGTGAGGGGCTTCGTCCACCTGGCAGCAAAAGGCAGATCCCTGTGGTTTCGTCCGGTCCTCAAGGTCACTCTGTTGGCTGGAGAGCGCTCCGGGGCTTTCCAGAGACCACAGGAATTAAGAGAGCATGGCGGGGAGGGGGTGCAGGGCACCCTCCTGCCTTCCCGACGGCTCCTGTGACAGCTGCCCTTTCCCGCGGCCCAGCCTGGCAAAGGGGACAGACACCCACGGCCACAGCTCTCCTCCCGCGGCCCCGTGTTTGATCCTCGGGTGGGTGCACACGGTTGTCACGGTGGTACTTGGGGCCTCAAATGTATCCCAAATACACCCGTGCAAAGGCATCCCAAATAAAACCCTCAGACCGACCTTGGGTCACTGGTGGCCCCCAGGCTGCAATGGCCTTAAGCCATTTTGGGCAAAGGGATTCTCAAGCCCGGCTCTGCTCCCCTCTCCACCTCCCCTGCCCGGCTGCTCTTGCTGCCCTGAGGAAAAGCTGTGTGTGTGATCCCTGTGTGCCACCAGGCACTGCCACCCGCCAGAGCTGGCACGGCTGCGAGCCGGGGCTTCCCTCCCCAGCCAGAGCCCTGCGGCTGCAGCCCCCCACCCTGCAGCCCTGGGCCTGGGCTCCCCGCCTTACACAGGGAGGGCTAATGGGGCTGTTGAGTCCCAGACACCCTGGGCCCCTGGTCTGCAGGCACCACGGCTCAGTCTCCTGGCTGCGGGAACACGCTGCGGGGCTGGGGAGACCCCCCAGGCAGCTCTGTGCTGGAGCAAAGGCAGGGGGGAGGCAGGGATGGAGAAGCTCAGGTGAGCACCCGAGGGCAGCATTGCTGCCCGCGGGCAGGGAGAAGGCAGAGCGGTCATTCTGCCTCCTGCGGGCACAGGAACTGGCAGGGCTGCCTGCTGGCGTGCTGCCGCAGGGACAGCACACACCTCTCCGGCCACAGGCCGCTTCAGAGGGGCCACCAATTCAGCGCCAAAAGCCGTTTCAAAGCCCACTTCTCGCAATCAGGCAGAAAGGCTGCCTAATTCCCACCTGACCTCCCCACCGCCTGGAGCCATGCCAGCTGCTAGAGAAAAGCCGGCGCTGGGAGCAGCCGGGCCACCGGCACTCTAACCCAGCAGCATTCCCAAGCCCTCCTTCATTAGCATTCCCCCTCTCCCAGCCTGCACAGCCTGTTCCCAAGGCCCCCAGTGTTAATTGAATTACTTCCCCCACAACTGCCGCAGCTTTGGGGACTCGAACATCTGCATATGCCACAGGCAGCCTGCGTCGCTCCAGCTCAGCCCTCCCCCGTGCTCCCCGCTTCCCCCCCCAGGAATGAACGAGCTGCGGGGAAGAAGAACAGACCCGGCAATGGCAATTCCAGGTTGGTGTGAAGGTGCAAATAGCCCCCTTGCAAAGACTCACAGAACGAAGGGAATGGAGTCAAAGTGTAAATCAGAAGCCCCAAGGGCTTTGGGAGCCCCCCCGGTAAGGTCTGCAAGCATTCAGGAGAGCGTGCGGGGTCTGCTAAAGCCATCGCTACACCCGCCATGGAGCGGCAGCCCATCGAGCCGTCAGTCCGAGGCCGTTGCTGCATCTCCACCTGATGAAGGTGATTTGTGGGTCTAAAATCTGCCTGCTTGGGGCTGCACCCGACTGTAGCTACAAGCTGCAGACAAGAACCCCCTTTGTGCGCCCAGCCCGCATCCTGGCTGGGATTTACCTAAAACAGCCCCAGGACAGAACGGCTGGGTGGGGATGGGGGGGGCGGGGAGAGGGAAGAAGGCTGCCTGGTGTTTGTTTTTACTAATGAAGGCCCATAATCAAATCATTTCAATTTTAATTGTAAAGCCAGCAGGCAGATTTCTGTCTCCAGATGGGACGTGATAGGAATAGTTGAAGGCTGGGCACGTTCTGCTGCTCACCTTCATACTTGGAGCGTGGCTGATGGGAGCAACCCCCCCCCCCCGGAGGCACCCACCCTGTCTCGGATGAGCCTGGTTCTGGGGGCTGTGGGGACTATATGAGCCCCCTTGGCATCATTAAAAAAAAAGGACTGAAGACTGGAAGAAGAGGCACATCCAGCCATGGGGCTGTGAAGCTGAACTGTGGCAGTGAGATGTTCCCTGGAGCACCAGGCATCCCGCCTGCGCCAGCCTGGGACCTCGTCTGGTCCAAATCCCACTGCGCCTGGGGGACAAGAACACCAGAGCCCCTGGGGTTGGAGAAGGGGTGACAGCTTCCCTAAGCAGTTGCTGGGCGTCAGCCCCAAAGCCTTTCCTGCTACTTGGACCTGGGAAAGTTACCCCCGGGGAAGGTGCTGCCACCATACCTGCGTCAGAGCAGGGGCGGCAGGAGCCGTTTCCCCTCCTTTCATCTCCTGGCTCTGCCAGGGTACATGAAATCTATTTGTGGCTTCTACTTACCGTCTCATTTTTTGGGTGCTTGGACTTTGGGAAAAGAGGAAAATGAAGAAACTGGGTCATTTTCTATTTATTTGGAAGAGCTGAGATGTTAGCCCTCCAGCTGCAGAGAGCTCTGCTTGCGTCTCTGCAGGGCTTGCGGAACTTGGAAAGATGCGATGGGGGAGAGGAGAAACCTCCCCCTCACCAAAAAAAAAGTGTGTTTTGCCCAGCTTCTTGTTTAGGCTGGGGGGAACTGGGTGCAGTGAGATTGGGATTGCCCTAAAATGGCTAATTCAGGCTAAGCACATCTGTTTGTTTCTCGTGGTGGAGAAACGGAGCCAGGAGGGTCTGGGTCGCTCTGGGACTGATTAATTCCCCCAGGCTGGGGGTATTCCCCACTGCCTGCCAGGCCTCGGCACTCGCCCAGGGGCAAGGGACCGGCAGCCAGGTCCCTGGCAGTGTCAGGGGAAGGAGAAGTGCTCCTCTCCTCCCCATCAGCGAGGTTTATTCCTCCCAGAGGAGGAGGAGGGCAGAGGGCCGGGGTGGTACAGCGTGATCCAGGCAGGTCTTGCCAAGTATAAAATACTTTGTGCTCTTGTTAGTGCGATTACCATAGCCATAACGGGGCAGATCCATCTCTTATCAGGGATGGCTGCTCCTGCTTTCACTCCCCGAGCTTCTGCCCTCCCTGTGCCTGTGGTCCCGCTCCTGGTGCCGACAGTATTTCTGGAATCCCCTGGAAGGGATCCAGGCTGGGGCACGCTGGGCACTGAGCAGCTACCAGCAGCCATCCAGCCGGGCCTCTTTGCTCTTATCTGCTCTCCCTTTTTGTGCCTGAGTCACCAGAGACAAGAGCATCAAATCAGAAATAAAGTCATTAACTCACTAAGCAAATACAGATGAAAAACCTCAATTTATTTTTTGAAATCGGAGCCCTGGTTCCTCGGGGCTTTAAGCAGCGTCTTCCCTCCTCCAGCTTTCCTGCAGTCAGGTCTGTTCCAGCCCCACCTGCATCCCGGGGGTAAGGAGAGGAGGGAGATACAGGCACCAGCCCCACGGGGCTCGGCTTGTCCCACAGCAGCCCATGCACTTGCTGTGGATGTGGGTCTCCAGCTGGGACAGGGGGAGCCCCGTGCCCGGTGCCCTCCCTTGCTGATGGGTTCTGGCTACATGAAACCGCAGTGGGTCTCCCAGCCCAGGCTCGGGAGTGCTGGGAACATCCAGCTGGAGCGATATGTCCCTCTCCTTGCCCTGTGGCACCCATCCCTGCCACCAGCACAGCACCCTCTGCCCGGGTCCAGCAGCTCGTGCCTCCCACGTCGCTGCAGTTGGCGCATCCCCATCCCAGCCAAGCTGTGATTTTGCTCTTCTTCCTCTTTTTCTTTTTTTTTTTTTTTTTTTTTTTTTTTTTCCCCACCGTGTACAAATGGGAATTAAATCGAGGCCACTAAACTCATTCGTGCTCGCAGCCGTTATGGGATTGGAGGCAGCTTTTCACCACCAGCTCTTCACAGCAGCTGCCTGTCTCCGGCTGGAAAACCGCAGCGTGCTCACTCCTGCTGCTGGAGCCCGGCATGCCGCTGCCTGCTCCCTGCCTGCTCCCTGCCTGCCGTGCCGGCAGCCCACCTGGCAAAGCAGGGCTGGGGTTAAACCCAACCAGACCAAAACACGCGCGAGCAATTTCTTTCTCATGTGAGTGCACTCGGGGCCAAAGGGCACCGCATGGCTCCTGCTTGGGGTCCCGCGGCTACCCCTGGCCCAAAGCCCCGTTGCATTGGGTTTACCTGGTGTCCCGGAGGTGCCTGCCTCTCTGCATCCCTACCACACAGGGAAAAAGCCCCCAAAAGTGCCTGTGGACAGCAAAGGAGGGCAGGCATGAGCGCGCTGGGAGGTAACAGCTGCTGGGAATTTAAATGACCGTCTGTGAATGCTGGTTTTGTTTTGTCCCAGCCATGGCTGCACTCTGCTCCGGCCAGGCAGCATTCAAATGCAGCTGCTCACAGGGCTCACGCCTGAAAATAAAGCTGGCCTGGAAAACCCTGGGACAAACCAAGCTTGAGAGGAGGCCTAGTGCGGCACCCTACCCCTGCCTGGCTCTGCCAAAAGCCACGGCCCCGCGGGCCAAACCAGCGGAGCCGGCCAGAGTGGGCAGAGCCACAGGGGTATGCAGGAGCCAGGCTGGTCTCTCCCCAGGGCCTCCGCTACAGTTTTATTCCCGTCTGCCAGAAGGAAGAGCGATGGAAGGAGCAGAGATGTTCAGGAAGCGAGTGAGGCGTGCTTCCTGCTCGCTTCCTGCTCACCCCGCCTGATGGGACACTGCCGTGGGGCTGGGGCTGAGCAGCAGAGGCAGACTTTTCCAGGGGCAACCTTGGGGTGAAGATCTCAGCTTGGCCACCAGCCTGGGACATAGAATGCTGCCCCGTCACCCACCACATCTCTGTGGGCAAATGGAAATGCCGCCGGTCGCCATGGTTTATGGTCTCGGCCACGCACCGACGTGATGCTTGCTGCCAGATCCGTGACCTGAAAATCTAGTTTCGTATGGATAAACAGCATTTCTTATTACTGTTGCTGATGTGGTAGCGGTGCATTGCACCATAGATATTTTAATAATACATAGTCCTTTCAATGAAGGGGCTTAACAAACTAATTTACTTTCCAACAATTGTATATGTCATATTTGCTCATTAATTCATGCAATACATGAAACGAAAGTTACTAAACATTTAGAAAATAACAAGTGTACGGAAGAAGTGCACCTGCGTATTGAAAAAAGAACCCAGGCGCTGCTGCTCCTGGCACAGCGGCTGCCGGCAGGCACACGGTGCCCGATGGTTCCTCCTTGGCCCGTGTGGCAGCGCAGGCTGGAGGGGCGTGCAGCTGGGCACTGCCGGTCCCCCATTCCCGGGGATGCTGACGTTCGTGGCAACTGCTGCAAAGTCGCTGTTTAGATGAGCTTTTATTAAAAATAAATAATGCTTTTAAAACAAAGCTGGCACCGGGGCACCAAACTGTGACAAAGGCCAGGAAGGCGGCGCTGAGGATGATTAATGTGATTTTTCCTGCAAAAAGCTGTAGCAGTTCTCCCATGCCAAAGGCTCTGCTGGGGGTTGTGGGAAGGACGAAGGCGATCGGTGCCACTTGCAGCCCGGTGGCTTGTCCGCAGAGGGCAGAGCCCATGCCCGTGAGAGGTCTGGCTGTGGCATCACGCACTGCCCAGGCCAGGCTTTGGCGGGCACGTGTCAGGCAAAGGCTGGAGGTTGAGGCACAGAGCCCTTCCAGCCCCTTTGCAGGTCTCGGCTCTGTATCCATCCCTCCTTCGGCCATTATCCCCCATGCCTGCCTCCAGCAGACCCGACTCCTGAGCCCAGCTGGGTGGTGAACACTGCTCGCCTTCAGAGTAGTTAAACAGGACATATGATGTACCCTGACAAGTACCATACAGGGTCCCTGGGGTTTTGATAATGTCATATATCCATCACCTCACCACGCTGC
This sequence comes from Larus michahellis, assembly GCF_964199755.1. Lineage (NCBI taxonomy): Eukaryota > Metazoa > Chordata > Aves > Charadriiformes > Laridae > Larus > Larus michahellis. The sequence continues at coordinate 10,000,033 of NC_133906.1, read as the reverse complement.
ACAGGCACAGAGCGGCCCACGCCAGGCACGTCCCTATCACATACGGAGATCCCCCCATATCGCAGCCTCCAGGTGAAGCTGAGCAGACCTCCAGCACCCCAGAAACACTCCCAGAGGCTGTGGGAGGCCAGGCCCGCTTCCCCGGGGCAGACTCAGCCTGCTCAGGCTTCCCAGGAAGGTGCACCCCATCCACCCCCCGTGCAGACGCGTTTTCCTGCGCAGAGCACCAGTGCGACGACACAGCTGCCTCCGCTATGGCCGTAGGGACTGGGCTGCAGCTGCTGTCTGGCTGTGACAACCCCGGTTGCAAAACCCCTGTAGCGAACGAGTTTTGCGGCCGGAGGGCTGGAGCCCTCGCTTGGAGCTTGTCCAAGGAGCGCTCAACGCCTCAGCTTTCCCCCACTTCCTGCTCCCAGCGACCGGAGGGAAAAGCCATGAGCAAAGTCTTAGGCAGACATTTGGGGAATGAAAAAATCTCGCTCTCTGAGCGCGGTTTGGCTTAACAGCTTGACGGGGGATGGCACGCATTCGATGTACAGATCGGGAGGCAGAGATGCTGCCCCATGGATCCTGCAGTTGTCTGCTCCGGCAGGGAGGAGAGAAGGTGCTGCCGCACATCGCTTTGCTCCTTTTATCCTGGTCCCTCCCCTGCCTTTCCAGGCCAGAGCATTTTCCAAACTCTGCTTTATCCCATCCCTGACGCTTCCTTTCTCGCGCTACCAGCATCACTAATAATAACAGCTCTAAATTCTCCTCGCCTGGCGCTCAGTCGGTGGCAATGGGCGCTGTGCAGCCTCACTGCATCTCTCTGCGTCTCCACTCGGTCTGCGGCGGTGCGCGCGCCCTTAAATACATAAAATGCGTGGGCAATCGTGCACTGCTCCCTCCTCCCCCAGTTGGGCAATTCGGGATGCAATATCCAACCCCCTGGCTCTTCGCTCATAGGAATATCATGCCCGTCCCCGTGGCAGGCAGAGTACCCAGGCGGCTGTATTCCTTACCTCTCAAAGGAGCCGGGAGCACGGAGAGAGCTGGAAATAGCCCTGGCTGACACAGATACCTGTGCAAAACAGCAGGGGCCTGCACTTGCCTTGGTAATTGCATACTGCATGGCGATGAGTCACCCGCAGCCCCGCTCCCTGCCTCCTGCTGCATGGTGCGGGCAGGATTCGCCATCCTCAACTTGGTACCGTTTGGCTGGGAAAGTGCTGCACCCCCCTCACCCCCCCGCCAAAGCACAGGCGGTAAGCGGCAAGGATAGCAGGGAAAGGATGGGAACGAGAGCATCTTGCAGCTTTTTAAGCTCTCGAGATGCTTTCAAGTGCCAGCAAGACTGTGTGAGCTGTGATTTTGCTGCATTATTTCTGTTGCTAGCCATCTCTGCACGGGGAGCGCCTGTGTGCAGGATAACTGCTTGCAGCAAGCAGGCATTCACCAGTGCCGGGTCTGGGGGGGCTGAGCCCACAAGGACACCACCCACAAGGGACCAGGGACCCCCTGGGACCAGCCCTTAGCACTTCCCGGGACGGGGATCCGGGGTCCCTGGGATGGGCCCCCCTTATCTCAGCCAGCGGTACAACTGCAACCGAAGCAGCCGGAGAAGGAAGCGATGTGTCAGCTCACCCCAACCTCCCCGGCCACGGGAAGAAGGCCTCACCAGCAGAGCTCTCCATCCCCATCCTCATCCTCCTCCCCGTGGCGGGGGGCTCAGGGGCTGCCTCGCTGCTGGCGATTGCACTGTCAGGAGGAGATTAATAAATAATTAGCCGGCAAACTTCCACCAGGGAGCTTTGTTTCTTCTCCTCCAGCGGTGCTGCCTGTTCAGAGAGTGAAAACCAGGGGAGAGCGGCTATCTCCGGGGAGAGGGCCTGGAGGGGGTGGCATTTTCCCCGCCAGGCTGGCAGCTCCCCGATCTCCTCCGCAGCTGACTTCACGTATCAAAGGGACGCAGGAGGGAGGAGGAGGAATAGGTAAAATCAATGAGAACCTATTTGGCGGGGTAAAAGAGCATGGTTTTATTTATAGCGCTGGCTGGAGCTGAAGTGTCTCCTGCCCAGGGATACGGTGCCGAGGTGCTGGGGAACAGCAGAGCGGTATCTGTGTGGGGACGGGAGATGTTCCAGTGCCTGGTATCCCAGTGAGCCCACAGCCCCATCCACACCACTCCCCAGGGTGCTGCGGAGCACCCCTGCGGAGGGGTTTCTGCTCTAACTGCTCTAACACCAGTGCTTGCGGTGAGAGGGAGCTGGGAACTGAAAACCAGCCCCTTCCCCCTGCTGGTGCCAGCCCAGGGGTGCAGTACGTGGGGACAGTGACGGCCACTCACCATGGGGGATGCTCGGAGGAGCACTGGTGAGGAGGGCAGGGGGAATGCAGAGAGGGTGCTGCGGGATGGGGGCCTGGGGACAGATGGGGGCAGCCTGGCTGACGATCACCCTGGGCTGGGAGCCACGAGGTGGGGAGATGCCCACAGACATCCCTGCCAGCAACGGCTGCTTGAGGAACAGCCAGTCCTGGCTTGGCGGCACGGGGGATCCGAAGCAGCTCCCTTCTCTGCTTGCCCCCTTGGCTAGCTCTGCTGGCGCGGGGGACCGGGACCTGCTCCAGTGATCACGGAGAGTCACCGAGAGGAGGCAGTTAAGAGAAAGAGGAAGAGAAAACAGCGATGGCAGCATTCAGACCCTGAGCAGCCCCCAAGGAGGGGCAGGAGGAGTCGCCCTGCTTGGGCCCAGGGTCAGCAGAAGAGGATGAGGCCAGTCGGGGTCTCTACCAGCCTCCTCCTGCCCCTCGCTCCTCCCGGGGAGCAGGGCAGAGGGGCGGCTGGCAGCAGGAGGATGGGGATGGAGGAGGCACCCCAGCTCCCAGCGCGCGCCAGCCAGCCAGCCAGGGCAGGGACGGGAGACCAAGCAGCACCACCAGGACCAGAGGCAGCTCAACAGGCAGGGACGAGGCAGGCGAGCCGGGGAGGGGACAGCAGGGTGACATGGATGGGCTATGACAGACACCATCAGCACAGACCGAGAGCCGCCAGTGGCACGGTGTGGCGGCAAAGTGAGAGCGAAAGAGTAAGTGTGAGGGACACATGCCATATGGTGCACCTCCCTTTGGTCCCTGCACGCCCATGGATGGCTGGTGCCACCGCTCCAGGCTGCCTCCGGGGCAGCACGTGGGGACACTGCCGGCGGAACAGCAAGGGGAAAGCTTGTATCTCTGTGGCGGGATGTCAGGCAGTGCAGAAAGTGCAGTGCAGGGTCTCTAACAGAGGGTTTCTTCCCCCAGATAAAGTGAGGAATGGGGTGAGCTGAGTGCTCCAGGCTGCTCCCGGGCTCTTGTCCCCCGGCAGAAGGGGCCGGCTGGCCCCGCTGTGCCAGAGCAGCCCAGGAGGAGGCCAGGCTGCTTCAGCTGCTGCGGGTGTGCTGCTTCCGCAGACAAATGAGTCACTGAAAACGCCATAAGGAGGCAATGGGCATCCTGGTCTCCTTGCTCAGCCCACACAGCTGGTGGGCAGCATGAGCCATCGCACAGGAGCCTTCCCTACCATCCGCTGCGCTGCCTGGCCACTGCCGCTTGCTCCAGGAAATTCCCATCTGTTTCAATAGCTCATCCACAACCCCCATCTTACTCCTTTGCCACCACATTTCTCTTTTCATAGGTTTTCTCTGCAATAACCGCACGGCTTTAGCTCCAAGGGTGCACAAGGCTGCAGTTTTGGAGAGGAGCAGGCTGCAGAATTGGGCAGGCTGGAGCCCTGTACGACACCACCCCGTGTGTGGGCAAACCCCAGCCCTCAGTGCCGACCACGGGCTCCTCTGCCGGAGCAGCCCTAGTGCCTGTCTCTGCTGCAGGCAGAGAGAGCTGCAGCGATTTGAGTTTGGTGGCACGGGGTGGGAAAAGACCCTCTGCCAGGTGCATTCCAGAGAGGGGACTGGGGGGTCTCTGCCATGGCACAGGCAGATACAGTGCCCGTGTGTGCCTGCATGAGGGGCTTTGCTGGCACTGTATAGCATCGGTTGCCTGGGGACGCTGGAGTGGGAATAGCAACCTCCGAATAAGCACAGCCACAACCACGCTCCTTGGACGAGCTGCAGCTCAGAGCCAGGAGCCCAGCCAGCACCCACTTGTGCTCTGAAACCGCTCTCTTGTTTCCCAGGGCCCCTCCAGCCCAAGAGGCCACATCCTCAGCGCTGTGGCAAAGAGGGCATCGCCTGAGAGTGGAGGGGCAGCTTCCACCCAGGCTTGTGGGGAGCGAGGGGCCGTGTGGCCCAGCAGTGCATTCCCAGAGGCTCGCTCCTTGCTGACCATTAAACATCACAGAGCCCTCATGCCACAAACCGAGGAGGAGGAGGAGGAGGAGGCAGGGGTTTCCAGGTGAACGTGGCTGATCAGGAGCCAGCGGACACAGGAGGCATGGAGGAAGGGCGACACTAGGTCCCTTGCGCTTGGTGATTTCAGGTGAAGGACAAGGCTGAGCTGAGTGTTGAGCGGGGCCGAGGGGAAAGGAAAGCAGAGCTCGTGGAACGGAGCCAAGCAGAGGAGCTCAGCGAAACCCAGGGACACAGCACTGCTAACCACTGCTGCCCCGCAGGGAGCCAGGGAGCGGGGCCTCCAATTAGCAGCCCACATGAATGAAGATTGCTTTAGCGGAGGACTCTGGGAGAGCCGCGGGGGCACCTTCCCCTTCGGCTGCCCCCAGCTTACCCAACCGCCAGCTCAGAGAGACCCAGCGCAGAGCCCCCTCCCCTGTGTCCCCAGCGAGAGTGGCTGCCGGGGTGGCTGTCCTGGCCGCCACGCAAATTCCCCCTGGGGCTGCATTTAATTTTAGTGCCCGGGAGAGAGTGACACAACACGGGGGGCTGGCGAGGACCCGCCGGAGGCTGGGGATGTTGTAACTCGGAGGAGCCCCATTTGCCGCTGCCTCTCACTGCTCCCGCTGCCTGGTCCTTACAACATTTTCTCATCCACAAACAGGGGCAGCTGCAACATGAAACCGAAGGCGGGAGTTTGCACAGTGCGGGGTGTCTCCTGTCCAGCCCCGCTCATTGGCTCCTGCCCCTGTCCCACATTTGGCCTTTGGTAGGCTAAGGGTACCTTCAAACCCTGTCCCCTCCTGACCGCTGGCCTAATGGCATTACTCGCTCTCTGCTGTTTTGAAAGGGCATTTGCAGGCTTTTCCTGTTATATTTTACCTTGGTAATATTATCCCCAGCCCCTCCGGGCTTAGCATCGTGTTGCTGCGGCTGGCTGCAGCGCCGGCGCAGGGCTGCCGAGCGATCTGGCTTAGCCAGCGCCGGCAAGCGAGGGGTGGGCACAGGGGGCTTGTTTCTGCCCGACTGTGGCTGACATCTCTTTGAGTACAAAAACACAAAGAGCAGCAGAAGCTGGAGCTCTGGCAGCTCTCAGGCTCACAAAGGTTCTGGTTTAGGAGGAAAGCCGTGAGCACTTAGAGAAACGGTGGTCGGTCTGTGCGCGGACAGAGAAGGGTGCGTACGCATGGGGAATATAACGTCCCGTTCACACCATTGCACTGAAGCACCGTGGATCGGCCGCCCTCTCTACCCACCATGGGTATTTCTGAGGTTGCCACATGACTGACCCACCATGGGTATTTCTGAGGTTGCCACAGGACTTCTAAGGAGGTGGAGACAATACCAGCTATAACATCTTGTCCTCCTTCGCCTCTCTCCTGGTGCTTTCGAAGCTCTTTTTATGAGCTTTATTCAACCAATCCCCCCAGCAGCCCCAGGGCACAGGGAAGTGGTGTGATCTCTGTTCTATAGGTGAAAAAACCCAAAAGGCACAGAAAAACACTTGGACTGTGCAAAAGTCCAGAGCAGTCAGGAGCAGAAGTTGGAGCGTGTTAGCACCGACTTGCAGCCACGTGAGCAACTGTACTTCGTCCTCTGGGATCTCACTGGAACCCAGAAGTAGCAGCAAGTCCACCCCTCCAAGATGTCCCCGTTTCGCTCTGTGTCTGCTGTCCTCCGGTCCCCTCCTGGCACAAGGGCAGCCTGCCCTCAACGTCCCATCCAGTTTTGCCCACTTGGCTGAAAGAAGCCCTAATCCGTCTCTGTCCAGAGGAGAAATGGGGCAGCGCAGGCTGGGCTCTGCTTTCCTTGTGCTCCTCTGCTGCCTCTGGGCTGCCTGGCCGAGCAAACCCACCGTGCGGGTCACCGCTGCCGGGGTGGGCAACCCACAGCCCCACAGGTTGCCACCAGCCAGGGACTGGAAAGGGACTCATCTTCTTGGGTTCGAAAGCAAGGAGGGAGGAACTGGGCTCGCACACACACGAGAAGGGAAAAGGTATTTCTGAAAGACATGTCTGTGCACGGCTTGGTTTTAGAACAACCTTTCACAAGCAATTCCCATGAATGGTTACTTCCTATTTGAGTACAACTGGTATAAAGGAAATCACGAGATACTCGAGCGAGAACCTCGTCTTCTGTGCAATAGATTCCTCCCCAAAGACTACTTTTATGGTGAGGCCTTCCAGCCCTGCTGCTTCCCCTGACGGGGTAGCCATCCCTCCTGTTCTCAGCTCACCTCCTCTCCCCGTGGCATTGAGCGCTTGCATCTCCTGCAAAGGAGGGACGGGGAGGGAATGCACTCCGGGTCACCGGCCAGCAGGGTCAGCTGGGAATTCAAGTCTTGGTCTGCAAGGAATCGCACATGCCCCAGAACAAGGCAATTTCCTTCCCCGGGCCCTTCCTCTCCCTGCGCCGTGCTCTGATGCCGTGCCTGCTGCGAGCTGTAGCCCCGCATCCCGGCCACTGCCGTCCTGGGCCCAGAATTCCCACCCACGGGAAGAGAAGTTTCATTGCTGGTGGAGCAGCTGGAAAAGCACTTCAGGTAACTGCTTCAGCGCTTTGTAAGAGTAATTAGGAATAAAGTGCCACAGCAACGAGGAAGAGTTGGTGACAGCTTCTCTCTTGTTTTGTCCCATCCCACCCCTGCCTCCAGTTCTCGTCAGCCGTATGATTTAACACACGCTGTCCCCTGACATCTTCTTTTGGTGCAAGGCTTGGGGTCATCGGGAAAACCCAACATTGCTGCATTGCATGGTGTTCACAGCTCGTCCTGGACCAAAGGGAGGGTGTTAGAGAGTGGCTGGAAACAGCTCTCCCTTTGAAAGAAAAGCAAGGCGAGAACACGGACAGGCTGCAAGCCTTTCCTACCGGAGGAAGAATCACCTTCTGTTCACTCCTCAGAGCCCGGCGCAGTGCTCTCCACCTGGATCATTCCACACAGCTTTTCTTCATCAGCCATTTGTGCACAGAAGTGTCCCACAGACCCGCCTGAGCCATCCGAGGGGATCTGAGGATCTGGAGCCATTAGGCTGCAGGTGTTGCCACTTGGTTAGTTGTGTATCAGCTAATTCGGGCTGCAGCGCCAAGCCCTGCTCTTTCCCATGTAATTGCTACGGGTAAGTAAATAGAACATTCATGAGATTTTTGGTCCCATCATTAATTATTTCTGAAAGGGCTTTTAGCACACGCCTCAAAACCCCAGACAGAAAATTGACGTGCGTGACATCAAGACACTCGCAACAACAGCAGGATGAGCACTGAGGCAAAACCGAGGGAAATCTGAAGACTTTTCGCTCCTTGTTACGCTTTGCTCTCAGCCACCTGGCCCCACTCCAGCGCAGACCCACTGAGCCTGGATGTGACCATCAGCCCAACACGCTGCTCTCAGGGTTTATATCTCAATGCGGGGTGATCTGGGACTGTTGATTGATGCCTGGTGATGCTGAGTGCCCCCAGCGTTAAGGGCTGGCACTTATAAGATGTGCACAGTGGTGCTTAAGGTGGGTGTGTGTCCTGTGGAAGGGTGCTTGTGCCCCACTTGTTGTTGCAAGCCCCACAGGGCACTCTGCAACCATGGATGTCCCCCCCACTGGGCCTGGATGTGACCCTCAACTCGGGGTGTATATATCTCAACTCGAGGTGGTCTATGGCCTGTTGAGTGGTGCCTGGTGGTGCTGGGTGCCCCTGCTTTTAAGGGCTGGCACTTCTGAAATGTGAACAGCGGTGACTGAAGTGGGTGCACTGGGTAGGTGTGTGTCACACGGGCAGCTTCTTGTGCCCCCCGTGTGGCTGCAGACCCCACGGGCCACGCTGCAACCGTGGGTGAGCCCCCACTGAGCCTGGATGTGACCTTCAGCCCAACTCAGGCTTTATATATCGCAACATGGGGTGATCTAGGGACTGCTGAGCGGTGCCTGGTGCTGCTGGCTGCCCCCACTTTTAAGGGCTGGCACTTCTAAAGCGTGCACAGCGGTGATTGAAGTGGGAGCACCGGGTGGGTGCATGTCCCGCAGGAACCTGCTGGTGCTCCACGCGTGGTTGAAAACCCTGGGGGACGCTCTGCAACTGCAGATGTTATGTCCCCCCCAACCCGCCTCAGCCCAACATGCTGCACTCAGGGTTTATATACCTCAACTCGGGGTGCCCTAGGGACTGTTGAGTGGTGCCTGGTGCTGCTGGGTGCCCCCGCTTTTAAGGGCCGGCGCTTCTAAAGCGCCCACGGCGGTGGCTGAAGTGGGCGCACTGGGTGGGTGCGTGTCCTGCAGGGACCTGCCTGCGCCCCACGCGTGGCTGCGCACCCCACGGGGCACTCTGCAACGCCGGCTGCCCCCTCCCACCCCCCAAGAGCTCCACCGCCCTTCCCGGCTCCCGCAGCCGGCGGGCGGGGGCTACGGGCGGCTCCGCCCCGCCGGCCGCCCGGCTCCCCGCCGCCGCTGCCGCCGCCGCCGCCGCGCCTGCTGCATGCTCGGTGCCGCCTCAGCTCCAGCCGGAGGTGGAAGATGGCGGAGCCGGGGCCGGATTGCAGCTCTCTGCTCGATGAGGATCTCTCCTCCTTCGTCTTCAGTTACCTCGCTGACAGCCAGGTAGGGAGGGCGGTGGTGGGGGGGCTCTGCTGTCCGGCTCCCCAGCGCGGTGCAAGCCGGCAGACCCTTGCAGATCCTCCGGGCACCTGGGGGAAGAGCCGGTCCCCGCACCCCCCCCGGAGGGGGGGGGGTGCGGGGACCGGCTCTTCCCCCAGGTGCCCGGAGGATCTGCGGGGGTCCCGTTTGCTCCACGGATGCGCAGAGAGCCCTGCCGCCCTCCGCGGCTCTCTCCGCGCCCATCCCCGTGGCTTCGGGGCGGCCCCGGCGCGGCAGCAGCCCCGCAGCCCCCGCCGGCGCTTTTCAGCACCACTCGCACGTGGACTCCCGCGCGAGCCCCCCCCCCCCCCCCCCATCCTTCCCCCCCCCCCCATCCTTTTTCTGCAGGGAATTTTTTTTTGGGGGGGTGGGGGGAGAAGTTGATGGGTTGATGGGTTTTGGTACGCCCCCCCCTCCCCTTTGAAACAGCCTCCACACACACACACACACACACCCACACACCCCGCTGCAAAGGTGGGGAGGGGGATGCCGCGGTGCAGGGCGGCGTGGGGGGGGGAGGGGGGGGGGGTGGGCTCCGCAGGGGGCTGCGCGGTGGGGGCTGATAAGAGCCGGGCTGTGGGATGAGTCATGCCGAGCGTCAGTTACACGCATACGGGCTGGGATCTTGGGGGATGGAGGTTTGGGGAAGGGGGTGGGGTGGGGGGAGGGTAGGGGGGGGTGGTTGGCAGGGAGAGGGGTCTTGGTGCTGCGAGTCGGCGGCTCCGAAATCTGGATGGGCTCCCTTTTGGACGGAGCTGGGGATTAAAATCAGATTAAGGCTCCTTGGCAGCTCCCGCACGATCACGAGAGCGAGCCGTGCTGGCTATAGGGCTTGCATGCTTTTCCATTTTGGGGGGTGGAAGAGAAGCGCTATACAATAAGCCGGGCAGTAGCAACGAGCCGTTGACTGATCTGGAGCACAACCGCGCATTTCCCAGTCGGATTGATGAGGCTGGTGCAAGTGGGAAGAGTTTTCTGTAGTTATATATCACCCCTCCAGCCCTTCACTTTCATAACCACAGATTACAAAATAGCTTCGATTGTGAAGCTAGCACATTCATCCCAACCCTTGCTCTCTCACCAGTTTAGCTCCGGGATTGCAAACAGCCGGAGCGTGTGTGCGGGGACGCAGGACGGGGACTAATCCTGCTGTTTGGGTTCAAAACAAATAAGGTCTCAAGACTCGGTAAATCAGATTTGCCCCTGGTGCGTGTGCCAGACAGAACCAGGCAGGTCTTGCCACCAGCTAGATTGATGTAGTCCCGGCGCCTCTCCTCGCATGCACCAGCTCCAGAGTGCTCCGGCTTGGCATGGGACCCGGGCAGGTTGCTGGGGGGGGGCGCAGAGCAAGGGGGAGGCGGCGGCTTCGGTCGTTAACGAAGAGCTGCTGACAGGTTGATTACAGCAGAAGGGTCAGGAAGGGTGAGAAGTGGGCCGAGAAGATTTTGTAAGCGGTTTGCGTTTTCTGATTTGGACGGATTTATTATTGCTGAGGGAACGGTCGGCTGGAGACGAGGAGGCTGGTTGTGTGGGATGTCATCCCCAGGCAGTACGGCAGGAAAGCTGTGGCACCCCCCGGCCCCACTGCTCCCTGAGCGGGTGAAAGTTCCTTGGCTCCGCTTCCCTGCAATAACCTGCCTGTTCTCCGCATGCTTAACGTGAAATGAAAAGCTCCCGTGATTGCAGCACGCATCTCGAGGCTTGTTGCATTTCGCTTTTTTGGTCAGCGTTTGACATGCCAACCTAGGAATCTTATTCTAAAAAGGGACTGCTAAGGCAGGGGGGAAAAGATCCCGAGAATTGTCATCTTTCTCTAGTGCAAAACCACCATGTTGTGAACATCCCCTGCAAAATTTGGGACTGCGAAATGGCCTGTGGTGAAACAAGACCGTTTTTATGGCATCTCTTAAAATATGGTTTGCTGCGCTCGAACTCTCTTTTTCTCTCCCTCTCCCATCCGTGCGCTATACTGTGGGGAGCGGAGTGGGTAGCGTGCAGAGTTCGTGCTCGTCTGACGTCTGCGGGGTGGATGATGTGCGGAGCAGCAACGGGATGTTTGCAGCCCCGCTGCAGGCTCCCTCAGCAGCGGCGCGCAGCTGGCGTTTGCTCTCCTGCCCCGTGCCTGCTCCTCATAACTGCATTTCCTCTCTGCCCCCACGTGCGCAGAGGGGTTAAAGGCTGGGGTAAAAAGAAAAGGGAAAAAAAAGGAAGAAAAAAATAAAAAAGCCCCCCTCGCTGCTAGCTATGATTTGCATGCATTTGCTTAAGAAACGCCTGAAGTTGTAAGCGCGTGTTGTGCTTGTACCTTAACCTCTGATGAAACTGCAGGGAAGGCTCCAGCCCTGGCTGCTGTCACATGCCTGCTTTATAACTCGGAGCGGGAGGCGGTCCCGGGCTGGCCGCTGACGTCTCTCCCCATTACTACTGTACGAGCCTCTGCTTACAACTGGGTTACTGACTTCTCAATGAAGCCCGAAAGCTGCTTCCGCAAAGTCCCCGGTGCACCAGCACGAGATCAGATTATCCTGAGAGGCTACAATGTCAGGAGGCCATGAGATCACAAATATTAGCCATTTCCTTCGTGGAAATCTTGAGGAACTCTGACTCTCCTCCTCTCTCCCCCGTGCTCCTCCCCAGTCCTTGCTTTCGCAGTAGGTTTGGAGAAAGGTGCAGTTGGGTGCGCGCAGGTGCCAGGCGATCCCTTCTCTCCGGTGGAGGAATCCTTGGGAGGGTTCTCGGGGAGATGGACAGTGAAGGTTTGACATGGATATTTGCATCAGTCCCTTAATTACATGGGCTTTTTCTGAGGATGCCTGCTAACCTCTATTTACATATCGAGGACAGCGATGATTCACATGGTACCTGCATTGCTACAGAAAGAAAATCAGGGTTCTTCACTTGATACCTGCCTTTCTCCTGCCAATTCCTTTTCCCTTTCTAACAACAAAAAAAGGTGATTTTGTTTTGCTGCAACTCCAAACGCGTCATTTCTGGGCCCACTTAATCCATTTTGTGCAACCCTGTGCCGCTCAGAGGTATGAAGCTGGCTGGAGCTGGTTGGTGTGCTGGCACCAGGCGCCGGAGAGTGCCAGCCGGGCAGCTCTGCCCCGAGCAGCGCAGGGCGGCCGGCGACTCTCAGCATCCCTGCGAGAGGCAGGAGCACTTCGACTCTTATGCTTCGATTTCTTTAAAAACCCCAAACAAAGTGCAACGGCAGGAGGGGAAAAACCCCCAAACCAGGCTGCTTTTCAGAGAGATGCTTAAAGATCACATTAACTGAAATACAATATTCCCTCTTTAACTTCTCAGCCTCCTGCTAACAGCTTAATCCATGGACGAGTGCAGAAGGCACAGGGAAGCCCTCGGTGGAAAAGCGGTCCATCGGGTGGGTTATTACTGTTAGTAAAGAAGTGGGGATGCGTCCCTAATTTCTGATAGTCCTTGCTGAGCAGACGGATATTCTGCTTTTTCTGTGGCTTGTCTCTCAAAGATTTTTGGGAGGGGAGTCTGGATGTCTGAGACAGCCCAAGGGCCTGTGCAAAGCGTTATCCTCAGCCTGCCTGCATTTGCTGCAGCGTTGGTCGAAGGGCTGCAGCATCGCCGGGGCTGGAGACCCCCCCTCGCTCCCCGGTGAGGCCCTGCGAGGAGGCTGTGGCGCGGTGGCGGTTACCCACGGTGGCAGTTGGCAGAGGCCACGCGGTCAGTTTGCGAAGCAGGGGGTGGTGGTTGCTGGGGATGCCGGCAGCCGTCCGCGCCGCAGAGCTGGCTGCGGGAGATGGCGAGTGTGGCGTGCTGCTGAGCCTGCTGCTCCGAGCTGGGAGGGAGCGGCGGGAGGGAGCAGCGGCGCGGGGAAAGGAGGGCTGGTCTGAAATCTGGCCCCTTGGAGAGCCTGCCCGCACAGCCATCTGCCTTCACCCCCCGGCTTTTGACCAGACACCCCGGTGCTCCCCACCCTGGCCGGGCTCTGGGGCTGCCCCATGCCATGGGCTTTCCTCCCTCCTGCCTGCACATCCCTGCCCCGGTCTCATGCCGTAATGGAAAGGCACATCTCCAACAGGTGAATAATTAAGGTCTTAACCTAGTGCCTCCAGCAAAGGGAGCTTTGTCAAGGAGACGGATCTCTCTCCCACATTAACCTTTCCAATGTCAAAAGCCTCTTTGTAGTTAGAAACTCCACTTGCTCCAGCACTTCAGCGCTGTCGGTTGTCCAGTGAAAAATGCCTGGGGGATGCCCTTCCTGCCCCAAACCCCTTCCTGGCTTGGAGGAATGGGTCTCGTGGTCCCCAGTACGGGGCTGGGGACGGGGATGCCTCAGGTTTGCTCCTAGCAGGCCATTTGCTGCGCTGCCGGCCACTGCTGCCTGCTGGTCCCGAGGCACAGGAGCCCTCCACGCTCCGAGATTTCTCTTGGAGGGGTTGGGGGCCGGCTGGTGGCAGAGTCCTGTGTTGCCAGCAGGCAGAGTGCCAACAAGGGCATGTTCTCCCCTGGCCAGCACGTGCCAGCACCCACGGGAGCTCAGGGATGTCACCCATCCAACTGGAGCGGAGGTGGAGTGTGGGGACAGCCCGTGCCTTTGCCGCCCGGTGCCTGCAGGGCAAACGCCACCAAAGACACCGCTCCTTCTGCTTGCCCATGGCCTTGGGGAGGTGGCGTCACCGGGGCGAGGGGCACCGTCCCTGCAAGGCACTCTGAGCCCAAGCGCCCCGTGGGGCTCTCCAGCACGGGGGGGGGGCCTGGCTCTGCTGGGAAAGGGCTGTCCCCAGAGATAAGGCTCCGCTGGGACCACACTTGTACTCCCTCGCCACCACCAAGGAGCTGGGGCAAGAGAAGCCGGGGACACGAGGTGCTGGCAGGGCCTCGGTTGGCAAACGTGTTTGCCGAAGGAATCTGCTGCGGGCTCCCGCAGCCGAGCCCCGCTCCATGGCAACCCCGCGCGGGCTTATATTTCTCGTGACTGCTTGGCAGCCTGAAGTGATTTAGCAGAGGGGGAACTTTGCACGCGCCGGAGCCGCCACTGCCAGCACGGCCATGCCGGGCCAACCGCCGCGGTCCCAGCCACGTGGCACTCATCCTCCCTGGGGGACACGGGCTGGGGCAGCACCCCCAGCGCAGGCAGCCGGCTCCCCTGCCCGCATGGGATGGGGAGGAGGGGGCAGGTCCCCACTACCTCTCTGCTGCCTGGAGAGCCACCCCCTTGCCAGCACCTGGAAGAGGATGCTTTAAGCTGCCTCTGCTTGTAGTAACGAGCCAGAGTGTAAAGGTTGAAGTTAATGGGGTGGGTGGTCAGGTGAGGTAATGACCTACTTCCAGGGGCAGCCGCACCGCAGGCAGTGGGTGATGGTCCAGCCAATGCATTTCCTTTCCCTTATCGCTCGTCCGTTTTGCTTTTCAGCACTTTTCCTGAGCTCTGGCTCACAATTTATTGTTTATTTATTTATTGGGTTTTTTTATAGTGCGAGCTTCCAAGAAATGCCGAAGGACTTTGCACAGACCTGGCTGCGCTCAGGGTCTCCTCAGCCCGCTCCTTACCCTGCTCCATCTCGTTGCACCTCCCCAGGGCTGAGCTGCTGCGAATTGCTATGTTAAACCGGTTCTCTTCAGAATTAAGGAAAAATAAAAGCTGGAAGTCTCCTTTGGCCCTCTAAGAGCTGGAAACCCCCCGGGGGGGGTTCCCCATGCGGCAAGTCTGGTGTCTGCTGGTGGGGGGTGTGTAGACTGTGGCAGCCCTGGGGGCTCTTTGGGATGGCCCCATCCAGTAGCCAGACTAACCTTTGATCGCTGCCGGCTCCTGGGCAGCTGTGTGGGGCTTAGGGAAAATGCTTTGCTTATCTTGCAGCCCTGCTGTCCCCAGGCGAAGCCGGTGGGTGCTGGGTCCCTCCCCAGTGTCCCCCGCGCCCCCAGCCCGTGAGCCAGGAGGGCTGTGTGGGGGAGGATGCTCCTCAGCGTCGTGTGCCCCGGGAGCAGGATGAGGATTCTGCTGAAGTATCACAGGAGCTTTTTATATCTGCCTGTGCATCCCCACCCCTCCCACGGCACCCTGCCCACCCAGGCAGCGCACAGGCAGGCGTTTGCCCTCGCAGCTGGGAGCAGGAGGCCTCTGCCCTTGGGGAGGGGGAGCACTGGGGGATGAAGCAGGAGAGACCCCGGTGCGCCGGGAGGGCTGATGTGACACTTCTCCCCTCCCCTGGGACCCAGCGGTAAATGCTTTATATGGATGTTTTTGTGCTGAGGTGGCGGAGGATAAAACGAGTGCCTCCAGGAGCTCTTGCAGCGACCACGGTGTCAGGACAGCGTATCTTTACTGAGATGCATTTTCTAAATTCTTCCTCTGCGCCGCTTCTGCGCCCTGCGGTCGCTGCCTGTAGCAGCGGGGAGCTCGCCGGCCCCACCAGCCCCTTCTGCTGAGCCAGCGCCACCGCTCAGGCTCCTCCGTTCCTCTTTCAGTTTGCAGCAAGTTCATCGCTGCTGTCGCTTCTGCTTCCCTGGCCTTTGTCTAGGGAGGCTGCAGGACCCTGTTTGACGCCGGGCGAGGGGTGTGGGAAGTGTCAGCCTTTCCCGCCGCCAAAAGCTGCCTTCCCCACCTACTCCCCGAGGAACCCTCATTTCCTAATTTTCGTGCGCATCAAGGGCAAGGAAATCCTGTGGCAGGGGGAGATGGCAGAGCATCCCGGCACAGGCTGAGCTGGGGCCGTAGCTGCCGGAGCAGCATGCTGGGGCGGCCGGCTGTGCCGTGCGGACGGAAGGAAGCCCAGCTGCCTCTAATCATGTTTCTTTTCCTCCCTCCTGCCCGGATGAGGGGGGACTGCAGGTTTCGCCGCCTGCAAGTGACAGCTGGGGACCTGGTTGTCCTGCCACTGAGGGGACCCGAGGCTGCAGCAGCCCCAGCTGTCCCTCGACACAGAGCTGGGGTGGAGGGGCTGCTGCCGGCAGCGGGCAGCGTGGTCCCTGTCCCCCAGCCTCGGCAGCCTTCTTGCTGAGCCCTTTCTTGCTTCATCTTTAGCCAAAGTGCCTAGATAGGAGCGAGTCGGGTTATTTTTTTTTAATGAAGAAAGTGCAAGTGTAGCTGTGGGGTGTTTCAGGAAACATCCCAGCGGGACACTGCCATGACCCTTTGCACACACACGAGGCTGACGGGGCTGGGCTCCAGCCGGCCCCGCAGCAGCCAGGCTGGGTTAGAGCAAAGAGCAGCGCTGATTGCAGCCGGGGTGATGGTTTTACACCCCCGCCTGGATAACAGCAAGGAGCTGGAGGTGTAAAACATGGCACTCGCACAGCTCCCCTTGAAGACCAAAGCAGGAGCAGGCTCTGGCATCTCTGTCCCCTGCAGAGGCCAGCCCCTCTGCCAGCATCCCGTCCCCGCTGGGTGCAGGGGGTGGGGTGGTGGCCACAGGGCCGTGGTGGCTGCAGGGCCGTGGTGGCCGTGGACTTTTGGCTCCTCGCGCATGTCCCCGGCGGAGAGTGCGCTCTGTGGGCTCGGAGCAGGGGCAGAGCTGCTGCCCGTGTGCCGGTGGGGTCGGGGCTCTGCCTGCTCTCCGGCAGCGCTGGCGGAGGGCAGGGCAGGACACGGGGACTGTGCGGTGGCTGGTGCCAGGCGAGCCAGCGGTGGCCTTTCCTGCTGCCACACAGAGGTTGCTCACCTGGCACCCAGCACGGAGAGGACGAACTTTGTTCCCGCTCAAGTCCCTCTCTCCTGATTTCCCGGGACTCGCACAGCCTCGCTGCAAACATTTGCAACTTCCATGGCCCTTGGCTTCAAGCTAATTAAACCTTGCATTCCTGTTGACTCCCTTTAAACCGCAGCTGCTTAGCTGCCTGCCTTCCCCCGCTGCTCTGGGGCCTGCCGCCCTGCCTGCGTGAGGTGTGTGCAGCTCAGAGCCACCTTCCAGCATCTTAATGACGGGAGGATTTTAAACCTTCCCTTGAACAGCATAAACCCCAGGGCTCTGCATAGCCGGAGCTGGAGATTTAAACCAACCAGCATCGTTCCTCCTTGCAAGCAGGCTTGCACGCAGATAGTCACGACCTAACCGGGCTAATAATGAAAAGAAAAAACTGCAAATGGTTTTCTTAAAAAGGAAGTTTCTGTCTCTGTGTGGGCCCCACCGGGAGGCGGGAGCATGTGGGTTTTGGGTGATAAAACCCATTTCCCAGGTAACAGAACTCAAGCCTGTGAGAACTGTGGTTTTCTCAGGCTGAAAGGCTGGATGGTATTTGAGCTGCTTTTTTGTTTTGGTCTTGTGGCCACGTCCTTTTAGGAAAGAATAAGTATGTCTATTTATATATATTTTGAAAATGAAAGCACGTGGTACATGTCCCCAGAAACCCTTGTGGTGCATGTTGTCATGCGGTGGGGGACGTGGCTTTGCTGATGACCAGCAACCAACCCTCCCCACCAGCTCGTACCAGCAGCTGAGCTGGGGAGCAGGGACAGCCCCTGCCCTGCAGCCCCGCGGCTTGGGGTGCGCAGCCGTAGGTGTGGGGGACATGCTCGTGCACGCGTGCCGCCCCTCCTGGTGGGACCAGAGAGGCTTTGGGATGTGGAAGTGGATGCAGGAGGAAGGAAGTCGGCTGCTGAGCTGGGGAGGGATGTCGCGGGGGACTGTTAGGACAGACAGTGATGGGAAGCGCTGGAGCTGCTCCGTTTATTTACTTCTGTTGACTCCTCCTGCTCATGCTATCGGTTGTGCTGCCTGCCCTGCCTGCACTGATGGCTTCTCCGTTCCTGTGTTAGCGCTCCTGGGATGGGATGCGTTGGCAGCCCCCATGCCGCTGCCTCCCCACGGTGACCAGGAGCTGCCCATGAGGGTCCGTTTGCCCAGGCTCCCTCGTCCCAGCTTGTGCCGCTCGCCTGCTGCCCCTCTGCCCAGAGGAGCTGGAAACCACATCCAGCTGAGTCAAAAATAAATGAAAGGCAGATTTTCGGGGGGAGAACGTCCCCATCTCTGCTGCTCGCTTTTATGGCCGTGCAAGGACCTGGAAACACAGCTTTCAAGTTTCTCTCTGTATTTATGTAACCCAAACTAACTCTTTTTTGGAAAGAGCCGCTCTGTTGCATTTAGATACCTAAATATAGCAGCTGCTCTGGAGGGAGGATTAGCCTGCGAGTGCCCTGGCGGGTATGGGACCTTTGTGGACGGGTGTTCGGGGGAGTTTAAACCTCTTTTAATCAAGCCGGGAGGGTTATTCCCTTGCCATTAGCGGGCCGGGCTTGCAGCCGTCCCAGGGCAGTGAGGAGCCCGCAGCGGTGACTGGGCTGCCCAGGCTGGTGGGGCAGCAGGAACCTGCTGAGATGCGAACTGCAGGTTTTTTTCTAAACACCTTGATGCCTTTTGAGACCGGAGCCCATCTATGCCCAAACATGCTTTTTGCTAACGTGCTGTTGCCTCCCTTTGGAGGAAGGAGCCGTGCTCCAAGGCACAGAAGCAGAGTTGAGCTACGGGGTAAACCCTTTGGGTCCTGCCCTGCCAAAGGGCCCCACGGGGCTGCGGCACCTCAGGGTGACCATTCAGGGCTGCTGGAGCAGAGCCACAGCTGCGACGCGGGGCTGGGCGCAAAGGCAAGGAAGGGCGAAGGTCCTTCTGCCCTTGGGTGTACGGGGCACCGCAGGCATCAAAGTCCTTTGAGCTCTTTTAGTGAAGGATGTGGGACCAATCCTTTGAACTGACGAGCTGAGGGACGCCCCACAGGTGCCATTTCCCCTTGCCAGGGACGTAACTCCCCACCCTCGGGGGCACTGGGACCCATAGGCTCGGCCGAGATGCAGTCGGTGGCAGGATGTGGGCACCCATGGACCTGCTTCTGCTTCCTGATACAAGACCCCTCATTGCCTTCAGAGTGAGCACAAGAGAGCGGTTTGCCTGAGTGGTCTGACCACCTCACTAGCTTGCCCACATGGCATGGTGGGTTCCGGGGAGGCCTTATAGCGGCCTTCCAGTATCTGAAGGCGGCCTACAAGAAAGCTGGAGAGGGACGTTTTACAAGGGCATATAGTGATAGGGCGAGGGGTAATGGCTTCAAACTGGAAGAGGATAGATTTAGGTTAGATATTAGGAAGAAATTTTTCACTATGAGGGTGGTGAGACACTGGCCCAGGTTGCCCAGAGAAGCTGTGGCTGCCCCATCCCTGGAGGTGTTCAAGGCCAGGCTGGACGGGGCTCTGAGCAGCCTGGTCTGGTGGGAGGTGTCACTGCCCGGGGCAGGGGGTTGGAATTAAATGATCTTTAAGATCCCTTCCAACCTAAACCATTCTATGATTCTCTTGTACCACCTGGGATCAGCAAGGCTTGCACATTGCACCAAATTTTGATGGAAACAGAGTATTTCAGATGTGCACAGGGTGACCCTTGCTTTTGTTTCTTGATGTCTCCAACTGCCCTGTGATGAGGGTGCTGTGGGTCCCTTCTGAGGAAGCGGGGAGCTGCCGTTTGTGTCCGCGCGTGACGATGTCCCAGGGACTTGGGACATGGAGCACATGGTGTGCTACTGGAGTCTCTGCAGCAGCTATTTATAAGTGCATGGAGGGGGCACTGTTGTGTGTCCCCTCTGCTCCTCCCCGCTTTGCAGCGCTGACAGCGAGAGCCTGGCTGCTGCAGGGGCTCCCTGATCTGTCTTGTGATTTGGGCCTTGATGGAGACCTGCAGGAGGATTCCTTATGTTTGCTGCAGGAAAGCAGAGGGTCCCTCAGATATTTGAGCCTTCATCTCTGTGCTTTTCTTGTTGTGTTCTCTGCACACCATGGCTTGCGGGTGCTGGCATGTCTGAATACCTCCCCGTCTGCCTGCTGCCCATCCCTGCCCCACACCGTGCCCTCTGCCCAGCTCGGAGCTGTGCAGCCTCGGACCACCTCACCCTGGAATGCAGGCTCCACCGGGCCAGGAGCCACCTGGCTAAATGGTGGGACCCCCGGGGAGGTGTCGGTGAACACATGCATGCTGGCTTCACACGGTGCCCTTGTGCAACCTTGCACGACGGCCTCTCATCTCCTATCACACAGGCAGGGACCAGGAAGGTTCGGCACTGCCCAGTGGCAGCCCCACTGGTCCCTGCTGGGGGCAGGTGGCCCTGGGTCTGAAGGAAGGACCCTGCCATTTTGGTGATGCTGTCCTCAGGGCTGTGTCATTTGGCCCTGGCAAGGTGGAGGTGAAATAGAGAAGGTAAAGGCTGCGCATTGAAATGGGAGGAGGCAGTGCTGGAGATCCGGCCGGAGGGCTCGCAGTGTCCCCAGGATCCCCGAGCCGCTCCAGCAGATGGCTGCAGCCCTCCCGCCCTGCTCTAAGGAATACAAATGTGCAGCAGATACGGTTACCCAGCCCCGAGAGCGGTGTTAGCTTTCATTTAGATCGATATCCTTGCCTGCCTGCATCTGAGGGAGCACTCAGCTGGCAACCCAAGCCCGGCCAGGAGGAGACACCCGCCAAGCCTCTGCTGCCCGCTCCAGACCCTGCCTGTCCGTCTGTCCGTCTGCCTCAGCGTGGAGGCAGAGCCAGCGCCAACCGCAGCGCTGTTGCCGTGCTGTCGGACTCCGTCATGCGTAAAATGTAATAAATAGGGCCATAAGCCTTTTACGAAGTCTATTTCCACTCTTGGATCCGGGATTTAATGCATGGCTGCTTAGAGAGGCTGAGGATTTCAGGGGTCAGCAAGGCTAATTGCACTGCTGGAATAAAAGGGCGCACGGCAGGATCCTGTGCGCGGGCGGGAGAGGGTGCCGGGGGTCCCGGCCGCCCGCCGCGCTGCCCCGGCCCCGCGCGCTCCCTGCCAGCAGCCTGGGGACACAGCGACCACGCGTGGTGGCTGGGCAGGACCAAGGCTGGTGGCTGGGTGGACACGGTCCCCAAGGAGCGCTCCTCGGCTGGGCGCCGGTGGCTTTTGGGGCTGGGGGAGACCATGCTGGGGGGGCCAGCTGGGGAGTCATATGCTGCAAGTGTTCGGTTCCCCACTGCTCTGTGGTGTCCCTAGACGTCTGACTGAGCACATCTGGCTGGAGCGCTTGATCTTAGGTTACCTGGAAGCCAGGGAATGCTTCCATGGGGGCCGAGGGCCGGTGAGGGTCAGGGTTGTCTTCGGTGCAGGCTGGTACTGCCGGGCTTGGCTGGCCCCAGTGCTGCAGTGGGGGCGTGGGTACCACGATGCCAGGCTGCCCGCTGTGCCGGCTGGCCCTGACACCACAAGTGAAGGGGTGTGTGTGCTCGGAGGTGGTGCCGCCGGGGAGACAGCCCCACCAGGAGTGGCAATGCAGTGCCAGGGCGAGAGCCAGGGGCGCAATCCCGGCTGGGTGCTCCAGTGCTGGATGTGCGCCCGGCCAGCACGGGGCTGAGGTCGGGACCTGGACTGCGCTTTCACGGAGGTGTCAGGGAGGAACCGATGGGATGGGCAGGCTCCACTTCTCGGGGACAACAGGCAGCCAGCACACGTCCTGTGAGACGAGGGGGACCCAGATGCCCGGAGGCTCCCGGGGCTTTGCCTTGTGCCAGCCATCCGCGCAGAGCTGGCAGTGCTGTGCCGCTGGCCACGGCAGACGGAGGACGCCAGCTCCGCTCGGTTACTTTCCTGGCTGATCCCGTCATCTCCATCTCACGCCAAGTGCTGAAGTCGTCATGGAAACCGGCACGGCGGCAGCCTCGCCAGCAGCTCCCGCGCGGGATCCTCGGTCTGAGCGCCTGGCCGGCGCTGGTCTGCCGCAGCGGTGGCGGGTGGCCGGCTCAGTCGGCCACTTGCTGCTGGTCCTTGTTCCTCGAGGGCATCAGTCTGCTGCTGGGCTCCAGCGATGCGCACGCATGGTTGCTTCCCTGGCATTGTAGCAGGGCCCGATCCATTAGCATTCACCAATCCCAGAGAGAGCCCTGCAGAAAGCACAAGAAAAAGCCCTATAGTATTGCTATTAATAGTACCTGTTCTCAAAGTTATCTTGAGCAGCACCGTTCCCACCTTCATTCATAACAGCCATCGCAGGGGCCTGATTCTTCTCCCTGCTGCCTAAGTGGCTTTGCGGTAACCCCGACCTCCCGGGGTGCTCCACTCACCGCGCGCTTCCACCGCTTGCCAGCGTTTCATTTGGCTGTGGAAAGGAATGGTCTGCAAACCTTTCCCTGCAGTGGGAAATGGAGAGGGACTTCTTTTCCAGGGTTAATTTTTCTCTGGTGACCGTAACTCTGAACTCTGCTTTCCTTTGCCTCTCCTCCCACGTCGCTCCTGTCCAGCGGGGCTGTGTCGTGCCAAAGGCTTTCTCCCTGGAGCATCCCTGCTGGAAGCCCACACTGGTGCTGGGATTTTGCTTGATCAGTGGAGGAGGCAGTGCCTGAACTTGACTGTTGGGGATGGAGTATTTTCCACTTCTGTTTCAGTGGGTGTTTTCATAGGTTTCAAGCTATGGTCCTCTGTTCCCAGCATCTTCCATCTTCAGAGCTCACGCAGACTCCTGGGAGGGTGCAGGGTTTTGAAAGGGCTTTGAGGATTCATGGGTTCAGCCCACCACTTTGAGGCAGCATCTCCTACCACTGCCAGGGAAAGGCTTATTTCTCCTATTCTTGAACTCGGCAGTCACAGAGTTCCTCTGGTTCCTGGGCTAATCTGTTCCTGCCTTTAACGAGCTGCCTCATTAAAGTGTTTTTCCCTAATAACCAGCCCTCCGGGCCGGGTGAGAGGCTGGTGAGGTTTGACTGTAGACGACTGGAGACCTGCAAGCTGCGAAGGGCTTTTCCTGCTGCTTGCGGGGGTACAGGATGAACACCAGCCCTCTCCTCCTGCACGCTGCCGGCAAGGCTGTGAAGGGGGCAGCAGCCCAAAGCACCCCAAAGCACCCCAAACCATGCCTCTCCTGGGCTCCAGCACTGGATTTACTGGACCCACAAACTACAACAGTGCCGCCGAGAGGAGCAGTGCAGCACTGGGGAAGGCATCTGTCCTTGGGGTGCAGCAAACTGGGGATACTGGGACTAAACTGCCCTGCTGCAGTCTTCCCACACAATGTTCCTACCTGGTGAAGTGCTGCACTGGAGCTGCTCGGCGTCACCCTACAAGCCAAACCCCTGCCTGCACGCTGCCGAGCAGGCATGCCTGCACGCCTCGGGCCCAGGAGGTGTCTGCCCAGCCTTAATGAGGGGGTTTGAGCTTGTTGCCTTGGCGCTTGCGAGCTGGAGCGGCTGGTTTCGATAAATGGAAGTGGAAATCTCCCTCCCGAGGGCCTGCTCTGTGTGGAGGAGTATGCACACAGCTTGCAGCCATGGCCTCCTGGGAGCATCCATCTGGCGGATGTCAGTCCCACCTGGTCCATCCCACATCCGTGGTGGCTGCCCTGGCCGAGCAGGGTGCAGGGCTTGGGGCGATGGCTACGAAGGAGCAGATTCGTCAGTGCCTTTGGCAGCACGGCAGCATTTCATGGCTGCCACAGCCCGGGCTGAGCCAGTCCCTGTCTCCAGGCCATGGTTTTTAGGGTGGCAATGATGCAAGGCAGGAAGGTGCCTGGTACCGGCGCTGCTGGGGCTGCTCCGTTTATATATAGCTGACCCAGTTGCTGAGCGGGGGCTGCCAGCCCCTCCGGGTGCCGCGCTGGGGGGTGCGTGCGTGCAGCGGGGCTGCGAGGGGCTGTCCCAGTGCCAGCCTGCGAGCACAGAGCTGCGGGCACCCGCTCCGGGGAAGGGCTGCGGGAATTCTCCTCTCGCAGCCTGCAGCTGTGCTGCCTGCCACTCGGGGGGCACGGGCTCTGCAGCCCCCCAGGACCCCCCCACCCACTGGCACCCCGGCTCTCCCAGGGAAGGGAGAGCTGCCGGTGCCCCAGCGGAGAGGGGAGTGGGCAGGAATGGCTGCTGGACGGACCAGCCCCAGGCTTGCCCAGTTCTGCCTGGGCTGAGGCAGGATCCCAGCCCAGGGCAGCACTCAAGCCCACCCCCACCCCTCCTATGAGGACAGGCTGAGAGAGTTTGGGTTGTTCAGCCTGGAGAAGAGAAGGCTTCAGGGAGAACTTAGAGCCCCTTCCAGTGCCTAAAGGGGGCTACAGGAGAGATGGGGAGGGACCCTTTATGAGGGATTGGAGCAATAGGATGAGGGGTAATGGTTTTAAACTGAAAGAGGGGAAATTTAGATTAGATATTAGGAAAAAATTCTTTACTGTGAGCGTGGTGAGGCACCGGAACAGGTTGCCCAGAGAAGCTGTGGCTGCCCCATCCCTGGAGGGGTTCAAGGCCAGGTTGGACGGGGCTTTCAGCAACCTGGTCTGGTGGGAGGTGTCCCTGCCCAGGGCAGGGGGTTGGAACTAGATGATCTTTAAGGTCCCTTCCAACCCGAACCACTCTATGATTCTACGATCCCAAGAGGCAGCCCAGCCTCCCGCGGGGTTAGCCTGCCTCCTGGCCATAATCCCCCCAACAGCCAGGCCTGGGGGGTTGGGTGCTGGAGCAGCCATGCTGCTGCTGCCCTCAGGTCTGTGAGCGCAGGTGTGCGTGGGGCATGCATCTGCATGCAGCAGCGCGGCAGGAGCATACGGCGCCCATGCTGCCGCTGGGGCCAGCTCCACCACACGTGCTGGGCGCGTGTGGAGCCCAGCATGGCCTGTGCCAGTGCTGACAGCGTGCGCCGTGTCCCACTGCCCTGCCTGCCCAGCGCTGAGGTGGCTGGCACAGTGTGGCAGAGGGACCTTGTCCCTGTGCCCTGGTCGCTGAGGAGCTGTGCTGCTCCTCAGGGCTCACGTCATCTCCAAGGCACAGCCTGGCGCAGCGTGGTGACCTCCCAGGCTCGTGTTCCTGCAGGGGACAGGGTACAAGGATGGGGCCGAGCACGGCAGGTGGCAAGAGGAGAGTGAGATGTAAGAGATGAGGACACAGCCCCGATATGGGGTCATGTTCCCTTGGGCCAGAGGACCCAGGAAATAAGGGAACAAAATTCATGTCTTGGACCACTCCGAGCACAAATCTTGCGTTGTCTCTCCTGCTTGGTGCTGGTGGGGCTGTCCCGATGGCCAGTCACCCCCAGCCCCAGCTTACCCCTCCAGCTGCCTACTGCCGCTGGCATATGAGGGGCTTGGGGGAGCCCTTGGAAAGCACTGGGCTGCCAAAGCAGTGCCTCTTGGTGCCAAGCTCCTGGGAGCCAGCCGCTTCCCCAGGACAGGAAGGAGATGAGAAGAAAAATCTCCTTTGAAGTGCGTCTGGTGGGACGCCCCACCATGTGGTAGCTGTGGCGCACAGGTCACCCAGGCGAGGGACGGAGGAGATGCTGGTGCTCCAGAGTCTGCACCCACACGGGCCTTGGCTGGTTCCCCGGGGAAGAGAGAGGTGCATGGCTGCCTGCTTGTGCCATGGCCCTCCTGGTCACGGGCAGGCATGGGGCGAAGTGGGAAGGACCGACCCCTTCTGGGTGGGCTCATACTTCTGTCCCTATGGAAGTGGGGTCTGTCCCTGTGGAAAAGGGGTTGTCCAGGTGGACTGTGGTTTGGTAGGAGAGGGGCTGGGAGCCCCCAGAGGCTGCAATTGCCCGCGCTGCCCCAGGTGGCTGCACAGAGCCATCTCTTGTCCCGCCCCACTGGTCTTCTGCCTGCCCCGAGCCCAGCCCTCAGGGCAGAGCATCACAGGGGATGTGTGAGGACAGGCTCTGGTGCCAAAACAGCTGCCACATGAGGCTGCAGATGACACTGTGCCTGAGCTCTCACTCTCAGCAAGATGCTTTGCGGCATGATGCCAGCGCTGGCACGGGAGGGTGGGTGCCATGAGAGCCAGGGGCATGGCAGTGGGTGGCAGAGGAGCCTGGCAGGGTGGCCCAGGAGAGACCGTGGGACTCAACCCCATTAACTGTGCAGGTCCCTCCCCGGGATCAGGGCGCCTGGCCAGGATGCTTTCCCAAAAAGAGCCGCTATCCACACGTAGTTGCCTCTGACAGGCTAGAGGGGACACGGTGTTCCCATCTGATGGCCTCTTGAGGTCCCTTTGGCTGGGTGTTTCCAGAGCTGTTGTGGTTGGCACACCTGGAGAAAGGCATGTCCCCAAGGTAGGTCACAGCAAATCGCTTGCTGCGGAAAGGGAAATTAATTATAGGCGCTTTGCTGCGCTCCAAGCAACTGCAAAGGCTGATGTTTCTCCTGTTGGCCGATAAACTAATTGTAACGACAAAACCTCAACAAAAGCAACACGCTTAAATGCTTTCTTAATTAATAATTCTCAATAATTACTTGACGTCAACGACCAATAAACATTTCGGAGAAGGGAAGTTGCTGTTAAGTGCCCGGTACCTTTGCTCCTCCAGTTGCTGTGCCTGGGTTCCTGCAGCCCTGATGAGTCCCACAGAAAAGCACAGGGAAGGCCAAGCCCGATGTTTTTAAAGGAAAACATTAAGCAGGAAAAACGTGATTATTTACGTGCATGTCCACAGGGAAAAGAGGAGGGAAGCTGAGCAACCGCTCAGCCCTGCTGCTCCCTGCTGAGCGGCTAGGAAGGGATGGCAATGCCGACGGGCGGACGCCCAGGGGGGTGGCACCCATGGGGGTCCCTTTCCTGCCCCGCCGGTGCTGCTGAGCCCCTGGTGGGGTGTCTCCTGGGGGCAGCATGAGGGGGAGGGCACCTTCCCAGGGAGCTCATGTTCAAGGGATCTTCGAGACCTGCTGGGCGTCCTGCACCCGTGGAGGGTCCCTTCCCTCCTGCAGGCATCCGCCATGTGCCACTTCCTCCTCCTCCTCCTCCTCCTCCTTCCCACGGCCTGTCTGAAGGCAGCATCTCCCAACTCGCTGCTGCCAGCCCTGAAAGCATCACCAGCTGCATTTTATTGGGTGGGAGTCGGGGGGACCCTGGTCCATCTGCTGTTAAGCGGAATCTCGGGAAACCCGCCATTCGTCCTCACCACGGTGCTCCTGGCTGCAGCGCAGTGCTGGCAGGGTTAATGTCGTCGTAGTCCTCCTCCTCCTTCTTCTCCTCCTCTCGGCTACACAGCCATCTTAAAACCACTGGAGCCGGAGCTTTGCAGTCCCTGTTCCCACTCCTTTTACAGTATGGACCAGCCGGCTGGCCAGGGAGCCCAGCCGGCTCCTCCATCCGTCCGACTCCTTTCCTTCTTTGGATGTCCCCTGTGCTTTGCTGGCTGAGCGCTGCCTCCCTCCCGCGGGACCCGTGCCCCTGGCGAGGGGCGATGGCTGGGGAGAGGGGCTGCCTGGGTCCAGGGGGCAGCAGACACGGGGTGCGATTTTTGCAGAGGTTTCTCTGGGATGGCACTGGGTGTCTGCCAAGATGGATGCCAGCCGGCTCCCGGGCACGGTTAGCACTTAGCGAGCCCTTTATAGCTGCAAATCCCTTGGCGGGTGTGAGCGAAATCCTCCTGCGGGGAAAGGTGGGAGACGGTCGCTGTCATTAGCCAGGGGGTGAGGAGGGGAAACTGAGGCACGGGCAGGGCACTCAAGCTGTTCAGAGTGAAGGAGCCTGTTGCAGAGCATCCCATCATGGATAGGGACAGGGATAGGGACCGAGCTCCTTGTAGCAGGGCAGCAGCAAAGCCTCGCCCGGCACGTGTCACCATCCAAAATAAGCTGTGGTCCTGGAGGGGGTGGGGGGGGCAAAAGCAGTGAGGTCCCCCCGCCCCCAGCCCAGAGAGCTGCAGGCAGGGAGGGCAGAGCTGCAGGCAGGCAGGCTCTGCTCCCCTCGGAGCTCTTCCCCCGTCTGCCGCCCCTCACATCTGGACTCGGGGGTCCCGGGGGTGTTTGCTGGCGGCCGTGGGAGAGTTGCTGGAGCATGCGCTGCTGTTGTCCTGACGGACGGACGGCCGCGGCTGCGGCCGTCCGTCCGTCAGGACAACAGCAGCGCATGCTCCTTGCTCTGCATCCCCAGCGCTCTGTGGCCTGTTACCCAAATACCAGCTACTGCCCAAGGGTTTATGCCCCCCGTGAGCCTGGGGAAAGCAGGGGAAAGGCCTCTGTGGCTGAGGGGGGAGGCAGAAGCAGGGCGTCTGTGTGTCCCCTCTCTGCTGCTTCAGCAGATGTCGGCACAGGGAGGTCATCCAGAGATAGTGTCTGGGGTTTTTTTGGGGGGTTGCTGGAAGTCTTTGTGTGTAGCATGGTCCTTGAGCGGGGAATGGGGTGAGAAGGGGGAGCAGCCCCCACAGGCACAAGGAATTCTCTGATGTGCTCCTGGCTCAGGATCAAAGACTGATGTTTCTCCTCTGGGCTGATAAACTAAGTGGGGACTCGGGGCTGATTAACATGGGGCAGCTCGCCCAGAGCATGGGGATGCGGTGAGGGTTGGACCGCTTCAGGCTTCTCCGCTCTCCGAAAATGCGAAGGTCAGCTGGAAGATTTGAGGGGAAAGGGTCAAAACGTGTCCCCCGTCTCCGGTCCCCAAGTGGGGACTGAAAGACCGGGAGCATCCCGTTTTATCCAGGGTGGGGCTGAGGGATGCTCCCAGGCACAGGGCTCCCGTGAGCTGGCAGAGCCAGAGCTCCATCCCCACTGTGCTGCTGCAGGTCCCCATGGGCCACTGGCAGCAAGAGTCTTGCTGCAGCCCCCGTGGCAGCGGGGACACCCCATGGGGGACGAAGACCCATTGGTTGGAGGGTGACGTTTTCAGCTGCGCTGTACAAGCCCCGTGCCTTGTGTCCTGCCTTGACCCATGTAGCGGGGAGAGCAGCCTGGGGTGTGACCATGCCCTTATGTCTGGGGGTCTTGAGGTGTTTCTGCAGCCGCCCAGCTCAGCTCCCAGCCAGCGGCAGAGATGCTCAGGAGTCGCCTCTGCCCTGCCCAGGGGATGCTCGGCGTGCCTGCATCACACCCTCCCCATGCCAGCGATGGGCGGGTGTGTGGCAGGAGGGTGTGCGGTGGGTGTGAGTGCAGCAGGAGTGCCATGCAAGCCCGGCAGCTTCCCGGTCCCCATGTGAGTGGTGGCACAGGTGCAGCGGATGCCACCCGCTGCCAGCCCGCCTGCCGGCAGGACGAGGCAACCCCCACCTTCCCCAGCTGCTCTGCGAGACCCTTGCGGGGCTTGAGTACCGGGGTGCGTGGGGTGCAGGACTGGCGCTCCTGTGGGTGCCATCAGCCCTGGGTCCAGTCGCTCTCCAGTAGGGATGATTAATGGATTAACTCCTTCCCTCCCAATGTTCCCCAGCCTCCCGCTTGGCCTGTGGGGTGGCTGTGGGGGAAGCCAGGCAGGCTGGGGAGTTGGAGGGCTGTTTCCTTTGGCCGGCACTGTGGTCATGGGGCAGGAGACGTGGCCATGGCTGGTGGTGCTGGCAGCAGGGCACCCTGGCCACCCGGGGAGCAGGTGTCCCAACGTGAACCTACCATCCGGGAGTGCCGGCAGCAGGAGGCAGGATGCCTGGAGTTCCCGTCCTGCTTGGCCTCGTCTCAATGGGACTCAGCGCCAAGAGCTAGGGGGATGGCTGCTGCGAGCAGCCAGCAGCGCCTTGGCCCAGCCTGGCTTCCCGGCCATGCAGGGGTAGAGGCTGGTTTGTAGCGCATCCTCTTTTTTTGCGATTTCTCTAGCTGTAGCGATGGAAGTAGCCAGCACGCAGCCTAGGCCTTGATGGCAGCCACCGCGGTGTGTCTCCCTGCCCCTCCTGCCTCTTGCATGGGGACCCTGCTCCGATGTCCCTGCCAGAGAGCAGTGGGAAAGGTCCCGGGAGCTTTCTCTGCCCGGGCAGGAGGCTTGTGGTCAGCTCACGCCAGCCCTGCGTCTCCTGGGATGGCTCTGATGGGGCCGTGGGCAGGGATCAGTGCTGGGGTTTTAGTGGGAGCACCCTTGGGGTCCCACCCACCCTGTCCAACCCCCTCAAATGTGCCCTGCATGAGTTGGGGTGAAGGGACCGTGCAGCTTGGCCCGAGGTGGGGAGGCTGCGCGGGGCAGCTGCCAGGGGAGCGGTGCTGCAGCATGGCAGCTCTCAGCCGCCTGTCAGTGTGGGCAGCAGCCAGCAGCGTTTTACGGCATCCCGGCCTTCACCACTCTGGCTCCTGCCCGTAGCTCGGCCCTGTGGCAGCTGCCTTCACACCATGTCCCAGAGCTAAGCCTGGTGGGATTTTGTGCTCTCCTGGGCATGCAGGATGTGATCTCCATCCTCCCCTGCCTGCCTTGCCCTGAGCGTCGACACCTTCCCCCCCAGCACCGCTTTTCCCATCACTGAACCAGGTCTCTCAGGAAAGCCTTAGCAAGGCATCACAGAGGCTCCAGGTCCCCAGAAAATTTTGGGCCATGTCTCCTTCCCTCTGGGATGTGCAACAGAGGGACAAATCCTGGTGTGACCCATGTGTCATGCATAGTCCCAGGGAGACAGCAAGTGCAGCCGGGTGGAGCGCTGGCATCGGTGGCTGGTTTGGGTGAGGAAGGATGCCTGCCTTTCATCGGCAGGGAAGCGGCAGGGAAGCTGCGCATCCTTTGCCGGGCAGCCTGGGTACCGCTGCTCTTGCCAGGAGCAGGGGGAATCCCTTCCCGCCTGGGTAGGATCTGCATCTCTAAACCCCTCTGAGATGCAGAGTAGGGGATTCAGGCCCCCAGCGTTTCACCAGCAAACCATCCCCATTTCTCAGGAGACACCCAGGGAGAAGGCTCATGGCCTGTTTTATGCTTTGCATCCTGTTTAAGGCAATGTGAGCTTCCACACTGGATGTGTGTGGGCAGTCCCTGGCCGTGGGCAAGGGGGAGCATCAGTGCAGTGCCCCGGCTCCTCCCGCACCAAATCCAGCAGCCGGCAGGGTAATAAATGAGGGGTCTATATTTAGACGCAGCATCTGGAGAAGCGCCACGGCATTGCCAGCGGGTTTTACTATTCAGCGCAGGCAGGTTTCCCCGCTCCTCCAACTTGATGCCACCTTTGTGGAGAATCTCATCAAGGACATCCAGCACCAGCTGTAAAAACACCCCAAACAGAAAATCTGACACCCGCAACAAGAGCTTGGCACCCACCGAGGCATGGGTAGAGCGCAGCATCCCAGGGAGCCTTGGAAGGAGCTGGCTCAGGGCCCATTTGGTTTGGCAAAGGCCTTATTTTGTTGCACAGAAGTTTGTAGTAAAAAAGGATGTTGCAGGGATGCAGTCCTGGTGCAGGCGGATGGCTGGCTTCATCCCGCATCATCCCGCATTTCAGCACAGCGTCAGCTATCACCCTGGGGAGCTGCTAATCCATACGGTGCCTAAACCTCCAGCAGCACCCTAGCTGTGCTGCCGGAGTTGCTGGGAGCAGCCAGGGATGGTTAGGGTACATTTTCCTGCTGGAGCCAGGGCTGACAAGCCCCCGCTGACTCAGTCGGCGGCATATAAGTTCCCAGCAATCCATGATGAAATTTAAGGAGAGGCCAAAGTGTTGTGCAAAGGAGGAAGAGCCCAGCGCAGATCTAAGCTGCAGGTTTCCTGCTGTCCCATAGCATGAGGTTGGTACTGGCTTGGGAAGGATGAGATTTGCATGAAGGTGCCTGGTGCTGGGATCTGGGTTTTTTCCCCCGTTTTGCAACGCGTCGGAGGCTGTTGGGAGCAGATGTTCTCCACGTGCTGGCTCCTCTCCCTCCCTAGCCTGAGGAGAGCTTCTCCAGACAAAGCCAAACACTGA
Organism: Larus michahellis; assembly: GCF_964199755.1. Taxonomy (NCBI): domain Eukaryota; kingdom Metazoa; phylum Chordata; class Aves; order Charadriiformes; family Laridae; genus Larus; species Larus michahellis. The sequence goes on along the minus strand of NC_133906.1, from coordinate 9,968,613 downwards.
GCCATTGCCATGAGACGTGTGGCTGAGCCAGCTGGTGACAGACATGGTGACCAGCTCTGCCAGAGGCCTCTTGTGGCTCACAGCACCTTGCCTGTTTTTTACAGCACCCCTCCAAATTTTGGTCACAGCAGGTCACAGTTTGGTTGTGTTCCTGCATCCCACCGAGGATGCAGACAGGGTGGAAAATCCCAGCACGGCCACAGTGCCAGGCACAACTCACCAGCAATGGGGCAAACAGCCCCGTCCCCACCTCTGCTGCACCGGGGGGCTTGCACAGCCCCGGGTCCCTGCTCTCGGCCGAGCGCGACAGGTGTCATGTGTGTGCGAGCTGCGCATGGACAACCTCTCCTCTGGTTGCCCGTGTGCATTAGCCCGCTGTGCATTAGCAGTACCGGGACACTTGAGGACACCTCAAGGACTGTGAAACCTGCTGATGGGGCTGGTTCGCAGCTGTGCTGGGGGATAAGAGCGCGTGGTGCTGGGGGACGGCGAGCCCCCGGGCCTGCCCCCACCTCCCGCGGCACCCGAGGGAGGGAGAGCCCCTTGCTCATGGCAGGCACAGCGTGTTCAGCGTGGGGACGGAGGCACCCGTGGGAGCCTGGGCAGCTGCCCACAGGGGACTGGCAGCCGTCTCAGGAGGAGGAGGAGGAGGAAGGCACCTGACTGCCAGGCAGCAGTCCAACTAGTTGAAACGGCTCCCGTTGTGGTTTGCATAACCAGGCACGGCTCAGACGGGTCTGGGGACGCGCGGCTCCACGCGGTCGCCCACGGTTGGAAACCGCAGTGGGCAGAGGAGCGCTGGATGGAGAGGCCGAGGGGTTTGGCTGCTGCGTGCCATGCCCGCCGTGCCCGCGCTGCTGGGGCATTGGAGGTGTGCGGTGGCTCGTTCCCCTCCGGCAGTGGCGGGAGAGTCTGAAGCCAACTTTGCCCATGGGCTCAGTGTGTATGGACCGGACAGGGTTCTCCTGCCAGCGCCGTGCTGAGTGTGGCTGTGGGGCTCACTGCCCTGCCTCCCTGCCACTGCCCAGCTGGAGCCACAGCCCTCCCCTCCAAGGTGACATTGGAGACTGTGCCCAAGGACACCTGGCTGCTGTCCCACCTGGCAGCCTCCAACGCAGGGAGTAGAGGCAGCCGAGACGGATGGATGGCCTCCATGGAGCGGGGAGATGGACAGGGGACAAAAGCAAGACGAAGAGGAGGTGGTGGGGCTGGTAACTGGAGCTGCTCACATGACTGAGGAGCCGCTGCCAGGCGCTGGGACCATTCAGAGTGTATGAAGGTGGCACACCAAGCAGGCGCCTTAACCCCTGCGAGCCTGACGTGGGGATTTGGCCCGTCTGGGACATGGTGCTGCCAGGGCAGAGGTGTCCTCCTGTGCACTGGAGGGGACCCTTGGCTCTGATGCTCCCAACCCAGAGGCGGATGCAGGGTCAGACCAGTTCCTGGGCACCAGGCTGTCGGATCCAGACTTCAAATCTGGATTTCAAGCCAGCCTGCCCCAGGGTCTCTGGCTTTAGGTTGATCTCTGGATTAACTGGGGTCAAAAATGGTGGTGGGGAGGGGGGTGGCGTGGCTTGGGAGCAGGCAAGCTCAGGGCAGGGTTGTGAGGGAGCTGGGACAGGACATGGAGAGGGTAAAAGGGTCTGATTTAAGCATAGGAAGTCATGTTTGTGGGCTTCGCCCCCACTGGTTTGGGGGGAAGGAAGGAGGGGTCCCAGCCACCGCAGCGGGGAGCGGCCAGACCCCACCTGGGGGGCAGCCCCCCTGCACCCCACCGGAACCGGTCGGGCTGGGGTTTTGGGGAGGGGAAAGGTGTGGTCCCTCACAGGGTGGAGTTTGGAATAGCGCGAAGCTTTGTACATGTGGGTGATCGCCTGGGTTTGCATGTGCTCCTGAAGGAGGGTTTTGCCCTTGGAGGGATTTTTCTATCTGGAGATCTCGGAGCAGTTTCTTTCCGGGGTGAGTCAGTTGGTTGAGGGGCGGGGGGGGGGGCGGGCCAGGAGCACCCAGTCCCGACGCGGGGGAAAGCTCGGAGGAGCAGCCAGGTTGGCTCCCAGAAATGCTCTCTGCAGAGCCAAAAAGCAAGGACAGAGCCCCAGCCCTGGGTCCCGGGGGGCAGTTGGCCTGGCTGGGGACACCCACCACTTTCCAGGATGCCAGCAGTGCTCCGGTGCGGACCCGGGCACAACAGAGCCATGTGCCAGTTGGCATAGCACCGGGAAATCCCCAGGCCAAACAGGTTGTGCTAGTGAAAGTGCAGCCCCAGAGGTGCTTCTCAGGGATCCGGCCCCCACCAGCCACCTCGTGAGCCGTGTACCCAGCCCGTGGTCACAGGACCTGCTGTAACCCGCTCTCCTTTCACCTTCCAGTGCCTCAGTTTCCCCACTGTAATAACTGGAATAGTATCAATACCATTGATCAGTTAATTCTGGTGATTTACCAATGGTGCCCGCCTGGAAAATACCCAGCTGTTCAGCATCCCTCTTCCCCACCACGTGTTCAGGTGGTTTGAGTCACTGAAGGGGCCATGCAGCCGTGGCAGCTCTCTGCAGTTTTGGGGAGCTGGGGCTGGCACAGGGCAAGCCCAGGGAGGGCTGTAGCACCTGCGCCGTGCCTGCCCACCAATGCTCAGGCTCTCCTTCTCCCCCCTCGACGGCTTTCCCGGGGAGCACGGACAGAGTCGTGCTGGAGCGGAGCCAAGCGGAGACCATGCCGTCTGGTGACACATCTCCTCTAGCCAGGACACCTCTGTGCAGAAAATGGGCAATAATTTAATCAGGGAGACTGTAGTGCCCGGATGATGGGTGCAGCCCGAGGAGGAAGAGTAGGGAGGCCCCGATTCAGGAGAAGGGGTGGATGGGAAACCTCTCCTTGGTCTCGCAGGGGACCCTGGCAATGGAGAGCAGTGAGGTGGCCGTGCCATGGGGTGCCAGGCCCAGTGCAGGCAGGAGCTGGCGCGGGCAGCGCTGCCCGTCCCCCTCCAGCAGGGGCATGCGGCGAGGGGCGGCCACGCACCTGGCAGGGAGGGCTGGGCAGGGCTGGCGCTTCCACCCCCACCGGGATATGGGCCTGTGCACGCACAGACAGGCCTGGCGGGAGGGTGCGGGCAGATCTGAGGAATTTTGCCTGTTCCACGGTGGTTTTCATCCTTTGAGGCCTCGCACCTCCAGCTGAAAGCTTCATTTTTCACGTGGGAGGTGGGCACAGCGGGGGTTCCCCCAAAGGCAGGAGGGCCAGTGCTGCCGGTGTCTGGCCGGAGAAAGGGTCCGTTGATGGTCACCGTGGGTCAGATTTGGTGATGGTGGCGTGACTCCCGGCCGGGCACGGCACGGCACTGGAGCATGCCTGTGGCAGCAGAGCATCGGGGCTGGACCCACTGGGAGGTCAGGCTAATGCGGGAAGATCTCCTTGCGCCTTCTTAACCCCAGCTTGAACCTTCCCTGTCTCCTGCCTTGTCCTGATTAGCGCTAAGAGGGTGCTTTGCTGCCGGCAGTGCGGGCAGCACCAGACAGCGGGCGCCGTGCTGTCTTCCATGGCAGGGGGAAGGCCTCCACACCTCTCTGAGCTTCGGTACAAAACCAGCAGGCAGGCAGGAGACGTGCTTTCCTCCCTCCCCTGCCTGCCACCGCCCTGGCAAAAGGGACTGGGAGTGCTCCCGGCAGGGGACAGGGTGCCCTGCTCTGCATGGGAGCATCGGCAAGGTCCAAAAAGGCGCCTGTATCTTGGGGAGGTGAAGAGCATCCTGCAGATGATGGGCACAGACCTGGCAGAGGGATAACAGCAGGCTGTGGGGTCTGGCAGTCAGCAGGTTCTCTCCACCCGCTCGTCAGATGTGTATCTAAAGGGACAGGATTTGGGCCGGCTTTAACCTCGGCTCCCGTTTCACAGACGTGGATCTGCTGACACGCAGCACCAGAACGCGCCGGGAATTACATCCCCCTGCCGAGCGCGTGCCGAGCTGCTGCCTCCCGCTAGCTGCCACCCAGAAAGCCCTGTGTTTGGTGTCCCGAGCCAGGGGAGGAGGATATTTCAGTGATGATCGTTCATGCTGAGCTGGCCTCCCCTCCCCTGGCGTTTCACAGCCTCAGGACACCAACCCCAGAGCTGGTGGCACCACAGGACTAGTGGCTCTGGTGCGAGTGACAGCCTGCCCCACTGGCACGCTCGCTCCCTGCCGCCTGCCCATGGACCCCGAAAGCCTCCCAGCTTCCCCACGTTGCCTGTGCCAGCCTCTGGGAGTGGTTCAGGGATTCCCGGGACCACGGGTTGCGGCTATGGCTCCTGGCAAAGGCAAAGGGAGCTTTCCAAGCACAACAGCACGGAAGATCCCGAGGCTGTGGCTGCGGGAAGGGCGCATGGCTGAGGCTGGGCAGCCTGGGCAGCTCTGGAGCTGGAGCAGGATCCTGACGTGGCATGACACAGTGATGTCTGCCATGGTCCCTGCGGGCAGTGGCTCTGCTTCCCTCCTCGTACTGCTGCAGGTTCAACTTCACTCGGAGCTGGAGGGACGGCTCCTCGCTGCCTCCTGGCTCCTCTTTGCTCTTACAGCCAGCTGAGAGGGGTGAAGAGCTGCCGGTGCCAGGGTGAATGGTGCCCACAGAGCTGAACTGGTGTTAGCTGGGAAGGGCTGTGCCACGGGAGGACCTTTGCAACACGCTCTGGACAGTAAGGGCCTCGTGGAGCCTCGTCAGCCCGTGGGCTGGTGACCAAACCTCCAAAAGAGCCAGTGGCTGGAGCAGGGCAGGGGCAGGGCTGCTCCTCCTCTGGCTCCTGCAGCCACCCCAGCCCCAGGGTAGCCACCTCTCTGCCCACAAGCCATCATGTGGATGCTGGCTGCCAGGACATCAGAAGAGGAAGGTCTGAAAATAATCACCCCCTCATTTTTTCCTTTCAAAAGGAGGGAGTTGCCATGGTGGGGAATTTTTGTGACCGGCGGAGCTGGCTAATAGTCAGCTCCTCTGTGAGTCAGGCACTTGCCCCCTCCCACGGCGCAGCCTGGCCCCCCTGTGCCACCAGCCTGGCTGGAGCTGGGGGGCGCCCCAGCTCCCAGGGCTCCCTACCCTGCCTTGTGGGGCCACAGCGCTGGGTCTGTGGGTGGAAGCAGTCCCCAGAGTTTTGGGGTCTTGGCACCCCGCTGGTCTCAGCCATGGTGCCCACTGCTCCTTCTCCTGCTGGGCATCCTCTGTGCAGAGCCTCTGGATGTGGCAGGACTTGTGCCAGCTCTTGCTCCGTCCTTGCCCCGCGCAGACTGTGCTGCCTCGATGGAGAAATGCTGTGGTGAGGCTGTGAGTGTCGTCATGGAGGGCAGCACCAGCCTGCTCCTGCCCGTGCCTCTCTCCCCACGGCCAGGGGATCGCACGGCAGGGCTGGAGACCTCCCGAGATGAGGGGACATTTCCATTCCCACTGTGTTCTTGTACCCGGCTCAGCACATGCCGGTTGCTGTCTGTTGGTTCTGCCTTTGGTTTTGGGGCAGATAACAAGGAATTTCTTAGAAACCACAACCAGGGTTCAGGACCAGGCCCGTGCCCTGCCTGGCTGATGCCACCGAGCAGTGCCAGCCCCGCTGCCTGCAGCAGCACCCGTCAGTGACTGGGACAAGGCTGGCAGCAGCCGCTGGCACGTACATGTTTGGGAGCGCTGGGATCAGCAGGTGGTGGGTGGCGTTTGCCGGGCTGGCTGCTGGCAGGGTTGACATGGGGTGCTGCTGTCTGGCTCGAGGGGTGCAGGATAAAACTGTCACACTTCCCTTGCGATGGGAGACACTCTTACCAGCATGCTGTGTGTGCCCGAGCGTGCTGGCACTGCCTGCACAGCCCTTTGCCTGGCAGACCGTATCCCGGGGACATGGCAGCAGCCGCAGCCGTCACGGCACGGTGCTTGGCAGCAGCCGCAGTCGGCAGGTGCTGTTTCCATTAGCCGGTGTTGAGAGAGGAGCGTCCCTCTTTGGGAACAGCCCGTTCCTCCCTGCGTCTACCTGCTGCCTCCTCAGCTTGCACGGGGCAAAACAACCATCGGGTCTCCTTTTCTGCCCTTGCCGAGTGCTCGGCGGTGCCGGAGGGTGCCGGGAAGGTGCTCTGGGCTCTGTGCGGGGCTGTGGGGTCCTGCAGACCTGGACTGGCCTGTCCTGGGTCTCGGGCAGAAATAAAGTGGGCTCTGTAATTTGGCGCCCAAATAAACGGCTGCCGGGTATAGTATGAACATGCAGCTCTGTAACCTGTGATATACTTTGCTGCTGCCCTTCTTCCTAAACCCGACACACCTTTGTTTGAAGTGTTCTAGCAAAGTGTTGTTTATTCAGGGCATTATTACCAGTATCTCAGGCTCCTTTTTTCTATCCTGTGACTCAGGGATAGTTTAGTGCAATTTCTTAGATCTTTTCTCCATATCAAAGATATCCTGGCAAGTTCATGTTTATTGTTTGCAGTTAATGTTTAATATTTCCTATTACTGGCATCTCATGGTTGATCTTAATTACACCCTTCTAATGTAAGACAAAAGTCAGCGAGCGAGACCGCGTTCACGCTCAGGCTGTGGCTCGGAGCCTGGCACCCAGCACCCTGCCGGTGACGCTGGGATGGGTGCATGGCGCTGAAATGGGTGCATGGCTGGGATGGGTGCATGGTGCTGGGATGGGTGCATGGCGCTGGAATAGGTGGATGGCACTGGGATGGGTGCATGGCACTGGAATGGGTGCATGGCGCTGAAATGGGTGCATGGCTGGGATGGGTGCATGGTGCTGGGATGGGTGCATGGCGCTGGAATAGGTGGATGGCACTGGGATGAGTGCATGGCACTGGGATGGGTGCATGGCACTGGAATGGGTGCATGGCGCTGAAATGGGTGCATGGCTGGGATGGGTGCATGGTGCTGGGATGGGTGCATGGCGCTGGAATAGGTGGATGGCACTGGGATGAGTGCATGGCACTGGGATGGGTGCATGGCACTGGAATGGGTGCATGGCGCTGAAATGGGTGCATGGCTGGGATGGGTGCATGGTGCTGGGATGGGTGCATGGCGCTGGAATAGGTGGATGGCACTGGGATGAGTGCATGGCACTGGGATGGATGCATGGCACTGGGACGGGTGCATGGTGCTGGGACAGGTGGATGGTGCTGGAATGGGTGCATGGTGCTGGGACGGGTGGATGGTGCTGGGATGGGTACATGGAGCTGGGATGGGTGGGTGGAGCTGGGATGGGTGGGTGGTGCTGGGATGGGTACATGGAGCTGGGATGGGTGGGTGGTGCTGGGATGGGTACATGGAGCTGGGATGGGCGCATGGCGCCGGGGCACTCCAGGGGCTGTGTTGGGAGGGCGGCTGCTCCGCGCGTGGCAGTGCCAGGTGGCCATCGTGGGGCCCAGCACTGCTGCGGTGGGTCCCACGTGCCACAGCAGCAGTTGGTTTTGAGCAGCCTGAGTGGAAGAAAGGATCAACCCGCTGTTTATTTTGCCTGGGCTTTCAATGCTAGTGCTGTTTTTTCCTCTTGCCGGCTGGGCTGAATTGTTAAAACAGATTAGTACAAACTAAAAAAATGACAGAGTGGTGAAAACGCCCTGCTCTGTGCAGGACGGCAAGGTGTTGCACGCCTCTGTGCAGACCCAGGAACCTGGGAGGTTTCTCTGCTCCTTTTTTCCCCCAAAATTGAGGAGCCTCAGCCTGCTGCTGCCCAGCCCTGCCTCTGCACTCCGTGTGTGCCTCCTTCTGCTGTGTCACCTCCGTGTGTTTGCAGGCAGGGTCCCTGCTGCCTTCGCTGCCTTCCGAGGAGGGACCGCTCGCCCTCCGCTTTGGGGCTCTCGGGCTATAAATATCGGGGGGTGGCAAGGGGCGGCCGGGTCAAGGCACAACCTGACACCGCCTCTCCCTCATTCACAGTGACATTTTGTCAAATGCCAGTGGGGAGGGGGGTTGCTTATCTGCTGGCACATGCTCCGGTGACCTTCACAGCTCTGGCCAGGTGCCTCCTTGCTGTATTTACACTTATTTATAGTTCTCTCCTCCATCTCCACCTCTGCCCTCCTCCCTGGCACCAGAGGGTGGCTGCCCGCCCCACACAGGTCCCTCTGGGCTGGGAGGGAGCTGGAACATCCGTAGGGATGATAAGGGGCTGGCAGCACCCAGCTTTGCTTCCCCGGGGTGCTGGTGGCCTGTCCGCATGGGGACCGTGTCCCCTGGGGGGGAGCCACGGGGAACAGCAGGGTGCACCCCAGAGGCAGATGGGGCTGGGTTTGGCCCCAGTGCGGGTTGCGGTGGGTGCTGGGGGTCTGCGGACACCCATGCCTGCCCTTGTGGGCTCCCACTTGCCCAAAGCAGGTGGTGGGGCGGGCAGCCGTGCCCACCACCACAGCAGCCAGCCCGCCACCGCCTGCCCGGGGAAGAGTTCATCCCGGTGAAACAGCCGCGCGGTGCCCGTCTCCCTGCATGGCTGTAATCCCGTTTCAAGCAGTCTGTAATTACGGATTTCCCTGATAAGCCCAGACGGCTCTCTCCAAAACCCCTGCCCAAGGATTTTCTTTCCTTTTTAGAGACAAGCCCCGGGTGAGGAGGGGGAAACTCCCTGGCTGGCCACGATCGTGGGCACCGGGAGCCGGCGCTGCCTGTGCCGCCGAGGGAGGGCTGGCAGGAGCCGGCACTTCATGTTCCCGGCATTTCTCACCTTCTGCTTGTTTGGGTCCCAGCCTAAATGCTACTGGCTAATTTGGGGCTCTGTCTCCAGCGCTTGTGGATGGATGTATATTTATCCCTTAATGTTTTGGGTAGGCACTCGGCTGTGGGGAGGGAGGAGGCTCCGTGCGGGGCTGAGTCACCGCCTGGGCTCCTCGGCAAGGGGATGGGCTGCCTGTTTCTGGCCAGTTCCTTCGGTCCCTCTGAGGAGCTGCCACGTTCCTTCCTTTTTTCTGGACAGCAAAGTGGCATGTGAATGACAAGGCAATTGCAAAGCATCCTGGGGCCGTGTATGCAGGCGGCAATGTAAATCTGGCCTCCCAGGCTTAAACAGGATTAAGTTGCTGGGAAGGCGCTGCAGCCGTCCAGCGGCGGTTTCGCGCCGGCGGACTTCAGAAGCTGGAACTTTTGCAGCCTCGCTAAGCACGAGCACAATACAATGGGTGCCGTCAGCCGGCACGCTCGGAGCCTCGCTGCTAAATACTTGGCCACAACTTCAAGGGGCTGGATCCAGGGGTTTTGCAGATAAGGGAAATTTCTACCGGCGCTGTTGTCGGGGGTGTGACAGTGGAGAGGACCTGCAGGTCTCTTTGTCACGGTCACTGCTCCGTCCCCAGCCCTTCTGAGCCAGTTGACCACCGCGGGCAATGGCCAGCTGAGCTCTCTTGCTTCCTCTGGTTTAGGTTGCTATTGCCTGGCAGCAGCAGGGCTGTGGTTCCTCCAAGGTCATGTCCGGAGGCGGCATCACCCCTTTGCTTCTTTTGCAGGCTTGCCCAAAGCATCGGCATTTGCCTGAAGGCTGCTGAGCTCTGGGGGGCAGGTGCCTGTTCTCAGGGCCGTGGCGCTGCCTGCTCCCCGGGCAAGCTGCCTGCACACGCGTGGAGACAAGGTCTGCTCTCGGTGGGCTTGCTGGCCCCCAGTAGCCAAAGCCCAGCCCCAGCAGCCTCCCCAGCCCCACTGAGCGGGGGGTTTAGTCTGAGGAGCCCAAGTTGACACCGACAAAGAGGAAAATATTTCCTGTCTCATTGATCCAATATTTGAACTAGAGCTGGGTTTGGACAGGAACCTCATGTCTCTGCAGAGGTAAGAGCTCACATGCTCCCGCACCGGAGCTAATGCTTCTCCAAAGCAGGAGAAAGACCTGAAAGGGGAAATGTCAGACTTGCCATCCCCATGACATCGGGAGCCAGCACTGAGCTGTGCTCCGCAGGGCATCCTTGAATGTGGCTCCAGCCAGTGGCTGCCGCCTCTCTGCTGCAGGTCCAGCCTGGAAGCTGCTAGGGACAATGGAGATGGCTGCTCTCATCGGCCACCCTCACAATCGGGCAGGGAGATGGAGCTAAGCCCCATGCCAGCTGCTCGTCCTGCTCCGCCTTGCCACAGTCATAGGATCATAGAATTGTTAGGGTTGGAAGGGACCTTGAAGATCATCTAGTTCCAACCCCCCTGCCCTGGGCAGGGACACCTCCCACTAGATCAGGTTGCTCAGAGCCCCGTCCAGGCTGGCCTTAAAAACTTCCAGGGATGGGGCTTCCACCACTTCTCTGGGCAACCTGTTCCAGTGTCTCACCACCCTCATGGGGAAGAACTTCTTCCTAACGTCCAGTCTGAATCGACCCATCTCTAGTTTTAGTCCATTCCCTCTAGTCCTACCATTACCAGACATCCTAAAAAGTCCCTCACCAGCTTTCTTGTAGGCCCCCTTACGATACTGGTAGGCCACTATAAGGTCTCCTCGGAGCCTTCGTTTCTCCAGGCTGAACAACCCCAACTCTCTCAGTCTGTCCTCATTGGAGAGGTGCTCCAGCCCTCTGATCATCCTCGTGGCCCTTCTCTGGACACATTCCAGCACGTTCATATCTCTCTTGTAGTAGGGGCTCCAGAATTGGACGCAGTACTCCAGGTGGAGTCTCATGAGAGTGGAGTAGAGGGGGAGAATCACCTCCCTCGACCTGCTGGCCACGCTTCTCCCGATGCAGCTGAGGATACGATTGGCTTTCTGGGCTGCTAGTGCGCACTGGTGGCTGATGTTGAGCCTCTTGTCCACCAGCATCTCCAAGTCCTTTTCTTCAGGGCTGCTCTCAAGCCAGTCACTGCCCAGCCTATATCAGTGCTTGGGATTGCGCTGACCCAGATGGAGGACCTTGCACTTGGTCTTGTTGAACTTCATTAGGTAGGCATGGGCCCACCTCTCCAGCCTGTCAAGGTCCCTCTGGATGGCATCTCTTCCCTCCGGCATGTCAGCCAGGAAGGTCAAAGATCAGGGGCTTTGCAAAAGGTCGGAAAGTTGGAGTAGCAGGTGCACTGGTGGGTGCAGTCCCCAGAGCACCTAGGAGCTCTTCCATTTGCAGCCCCTCGAGACTAAGGGCTGCTGACCAAGGAGCCACCAGAAGCTCTCAGACTGGCGTGCTCGCATGGGGTTTCCAGAAGAAGGCATAGCACAGGCTGGGGGGGTGGCTGGCCCCTCCTCACCCGCAGTACGTAGGGAGAGGCCCTGCTGGTACTTGTCTGGAAATGTTTAGGTGCAGCCGAGGCTCCTCGGGACAGGAGAGTTGGTGAGGCGACCTCTGGATGTCCTTGACTGATGGTTTGGAGACTGTCCCTTGCACTTTCTTGCTATTGCCAGCTCCGCCGTGGTGGACATGGATGGTGGGGCTGGCAGCAGGTGGTGCAGCCCTGGCAGAGCCCTCCTGCTCTCCTGGCTGTCCCTGGGCACACACAGCACGGCTGCTGACGGATACGTCCAGCCTCAGCAGGGGCACGAAATGGGCACAAACCCTCAGCGCAAGCGTCACCACTGGCCTCCGGGGTCAACCCCTGCTCCCACAATTGAAGTTCTAAACCCCTCGCAGCAGGGAAGGGCTGTCCGAGCTCAGCAGTGAATGAATGAAAACGTTAATGCTCTGTCCTCCCAGCAAGCAAAGCCTCTGCAGGGGCGAAGCTCCTTGCAACACGCACGTGCATATCAGCTGCCTCTTTGTCCTATAATTGCGATTGCGTTTCTGCTAGGGCTGAGGTCAGAGTTGGTTCACGCTTTAAAGAAAGCCGAGGAGGATGTCTCCGAATGGAGGCTGTTCCCCCAGACACCCTCCACCTTTTCGTCGTGGCTTTCAGGTGCAGCTGCCCATGCTCCTGCTGCCGGGGGGGATGCCCAGGCTTGGGCTCCTGCTCCCCCAAAGGATGTAGGTCTGTGGCTTGGGGGCACCCACATAGCTGCCTGGGCATCCCTCTTCCCTCGAGCAGGGATTCGTCAGACACGTCTCAAGGAGCTGCCGGCAGCTTTCTGGTCGCAGCCACGCTGCAGTGCGCACGGGCCAGGTGTCTGGGCTGGAGGATGCCTCCGAATTTTTGAGCATGTCTCCATGGGTGTTTGCTGGCTGCACACCAAGAACCCATGGCTGATCTTCCTACAAACTCCCGAGTAAAATTAGAACAAAAGTTCACTCCTCTCCCAAGGCAGCAGGAAATGCAAAGGGTGGGAAAAGGGAAAGTCAGAGCAGATGAGGTCCAGTGCCCGCAGGCAGCATCCCCATCACCGCTGCCACCCCCTACCCGGGCAGCAGCTGGGTCCTCCCCCACCCCTGTGGCCAGCCCAGAGGGGCTCTGCTCTCAGCGCTCAGTGCTGGGCTAGCCGGGCTTGAAGTGACGGATTCTCTCCAGAGGCTCAGTTCCTGGGTGGCGGGGGCGCTTCAATGACCATTTCTCACAGAGGGGGCTGGCTGGAACCGCAGCTTCACGCTGGGATGCCCTGGCCGGTGCCCATGTGGGCACCCGCGCTGAGCAAAGGCTCTCCCCACTTTTTCCGAGGAGGAGAGGGACCGACGCAGGCAGAGCTGAGTTTTCGGGCACTCCTGACCTTTGCTGGCTGGGAACCTGGGAGCATCCTCTGCCAACCACTGCCTCGGGATGGCAGCACTCAGCGCGGCAGTGCCGGGGCACTCCTGCCTCCAGGGTGCCCAGAGAGGGCAGCTCAGCAGCGTTAGATTGCAGGAGTTTATTTTTACCCAGCCCTGTTGCCAATGGGGACATGTCACATCTGTGGAGTTGATCAAAAGACATCCCGAGCACTGGTGTCAGCTGCTCCTTATGATCTCAGCACCAGGATCTTTTCCCTTGTGGCATATCAAAAGGAGCAGGAGAATTTGACTGCTTTGCTATTTTTAATTGAACGCACACACGCACACACAGAGACACACATATATATATGTACGTATGGCTTTTCTAAAAATAAAAGCCTCTGCCTGTGTTCCCATGGGAAGATTTGGGGAGAAGGGGGAGCCAAAGTTGTTGCAAGACTTTTTCTGGAGCAGGCGCAAGAGCGGTGGCAGGAAAGCAGGGACAAGCCACAGCAGGTAAGGGACAGATCTGAAAGGCCAAAGGACATCTGATCCCAGAGCAGCCCAGGATGCCTCTGAGCAGAGGGGACAGGAGAGCTGGGGGAAAGGTAACATCCGTGTCCCCCAGAGCTGGCAGTGACGAGGACATGGACCCTTGACCTGCTACATGCACTTTGACCACACGGAGAGCAAAGGTTTTTGCAGGGTAGGTTTGAAAAGCCCCAGCCTGGGGGGGCCATGAGAAGTATCCGGATCCCAGAGCCATTCAGGGGTTTGCGCAGACTTTTTTTCTGCCCGATATACTTGGTGGCACCACGCTGGTGGATGTCCACCTGATACACCTCCCTCCGGCGGCAGGGCAGAGGGAGGATGCTGGGGAGAGCATCCCCAGACCCTTGCAGTGCTTTGCCTGCGCTGGTAGGGCTGAGGCAGCTTCAGCAGCCCCCTGCAGCCCCCCACAGCCCCCAGCCCTGCTGTGGCCATGGGCACGGCCGGGCTGGCAGTCTGTTGCCAGGACATGGCACTGGCTCACTATGGGGACGTGAAGCCACTCTCCCGTACCCTTCCTGCGTTCTCCAAACTGGTCGCCCTTTCTTCCACCAGCCCTGGGATGGGACGGTGTGGAAAGCGGGTGAGAAATGCAAAATTGGTGTGGGTGCGTGCACAGGAGTGTCCTTTGGTGTGGCTCAGAGTGTACTAAACACGGCGGGGAGCACGGCACACAGGCTGCTCAGCCTACGGGAACACAATCAATTCTCCCAGATAGTCCCCATTAAAAAAAAAAAAACAACAAAAAAAAACAGAGAAGAGAAAGAGAGAAATGCTGCCCTTTCCATTCCTGCAGCTCCATTTGGAATCCTTTTTCGTGTCAGAGGAGACCCTTCCAGGGTGCTTCAGGAGGGGAGGCCCCATGTTCTCCTGCCCCTGCAGCCTCTCTCACGTGTTCGGATGTTTGCTTGCTCCAAAATCCGTTTGCTCTGTAAATAAAACTTGCTTCCCTCATGACCAGAAAACTCCCCCCGGGCAGCCAATACCGGCAGGAGTCGCACCAGACCTTTCCCCTCCGCGTTTGAACCTGGACGTCGGGGGCAAAGCCAAGCGGGACCCCAGGGCTCGGTGCAGGCAGCGAGCGGCAGCGCAGGCAGAGCCGTGCTGGTGCCAGCCCTCGCTCCTGCCCCTGCTGGATGCATCCTCAGGGCTTTGTGGCCAAGCACCAGCTGGGAAGGTCCCAGCTCCTTTCTGGGCTTAAATGGAATTTTTTAGCTCGGTACCTAGAGCTCACATCACCCCCTGTGCACCCAGACATCGATTCGTTTCCATGACATTTTTCTCATCCTGCATGTGCCATGCGGGGACCAGGGTCTGTATTGCCTTGGTGGTGCCTTGGGATGTGCAGCATCCCCAGAGGGACTGTCCCCGAGCAGTTCAGTGCCATGTGGCAGGGACGGGGACAGGGTGCAGAGCAGCCATGGTGACCGGGCGTGAGGCCGCCCATCGGAGCCTGGCCCCGTGCATTGCTGTCTCGTGTGTGCCCAAGTCTCTTGGCTCCCTCTGTTATTGCTGATCCCCAGGGCAGCTGGATAACGCTGGATGTCACCCGTAGGGCACCAAAGGCAGGAATGGCTTCAGTTTCCCCTAAGAGCACCAGCAGCTGCTTTGCCACGGTCTGAGTGGCTGCGCTGTGCCCTGAACTTCTGCTCACCATAGGAGACGAGGCACTTCCAATGCAGATGCTGCTGTTTTGACACCTGCCTCAGTGCAGGGTGCAAGAAGGGGGCTATGGTGGCAGTTGCCGGGTGGCTTTCAGTAACCAGCAGTGCGAGTGCCAGGCTGTGCAAACTGATTTGCAACAAGCGCAGTGACGGGGTGCTCTCCGCACTCTGCACTGCCACATAACTGCTCTACAGCTGCTCGCCAGAGCTTATTCGAAAGGGGGTCTGAGGAATGGGCTCAAGTGGAGGTGACAGTACACGGGGAGACCGGCTGTCTCCACAGGTTGTTGCCGGCCCCTCTGCCATGGCGGCGGGCTCACCGCCTTTCTCTTCTCTCCGCAGTATGAGGTGTCCGGCGAGGAGCACCTCTACTCTGACTTCCCTGAGATTGATTTGTCCCAGCTGGATGCCAGTGACTTCGACTCGGCCGGCTGCTTCAGCGAGCTGCAATGGTGCGGGGAGCACTCGGAGACCGACTCCAGCCAGTACAGCACCGACGACTCCGAGCTCTTCCAGGTACCCCCATCCCCCTGGCACAGGGGACCCGAGGATGGAGATGGGAAGGGAAGAGGAGAGGGAGAAGGAGGGAGGAAGGAGGGAACACACACAACTATTAATAGTCCCTCCCCAGCTGATTAGTGCTCCATTAATTTGCATGCCGGCTCTAAATGGAGCAAGTGGAGTAAGGCTAATGAGGAGGTGGATGAGCAGAGGAGGGCTGCTGAGCCAACCCTCCTGTGATATATCATTAGCAGGGAGTTACAGCTGGTGTGCAGCATGTCCCATTCGATTCCCGGGATGGCAGGGTGTGCGGGGGCGGCAGTGTGGGGGTCTCAGGGCTGTGGAACGGGGCAGGTATATTAATTTCCCAGGAGCAGAAAGCATCCCCTTCCCCCGTCTCTCCAGCTCTGGCATCCTCCCTGTATTTGGGGCTGGGGTACCTCCGGCAGCTGGTTTCTTTCCTCGCCTTTGTGCTGGGGTGGACCCATCGCTGTGCCAGCACCCGGGACCGCGTGGTGCAAAGCAGTGCCAGGGCAGAGGATGCTCCCAGGCACAGGCAGGGCTGGTCCTTGTCCCTCGGCACTGTTTTTGCCTCTCCTTGCAGAAGAGCTGAGCATCTCTCGGAGCTGTGGTGCCAGGGCAGGGCTGTGAGCGCAGCACAGGCGGGTTGGAGGCAGGGAGCTGTGGAGGCTGCCTGGGGACCAGGCGCGGAGCCGGCTGGGCAGCCTGCTCGCCTTTCCCAAAGCCCGTGCTGTGCCCTGGATGTGCCTCATCCTTGGGGGCTGGGGTCACCGTGCCCTCCTGAGCAGCACCCAGGCAGCACCCTTACCCCCTTGGACAAGGAGGCTGTGACCCACTGGTGCCCACAAGTCACCAACTCTGGGTTACATTTTGGGAGGGAGGAAAAGGATTTGTATTTAAACAAGGGGTGGGGGGCAAAAAGCCCCAATATTTTTGAACCTGGCCATAATAACAACCCTCTGGCTTTTGTGCTATGCTGATGCTGTGCTTGAAAATGGTCCAGTCCAGCTGAGGGACCTTCATCACGAGATGCATATTTTCCGCTGAACTTCCTGGGGAAAAGATAAACAGAAAAGAAATGCAAAAGACAGGCCCATTAGGAGCAGCGGAGTATGATGAAATGTATCCCACTGAACTTGTATGCACAGCGGTCTCGTGCCAATAACAGGAGGAAAAGAAACGGAGCCAAAAATGGAGCATCCTGCTGCCTTTCCCTGGAGCCTGCTCTAGTAACTGCGAGCAAGGTTAGGGCATGGAATAAAAGATATTTAATTTTCAAACAAGATCAGAGAAACACGGGAGGCTGTGTGCAGTCAACAGTCCTCCCGGCAAGCCTGAATTTACCCCTGTGCTAATTTTGTAGCTGATGGTAGCCTGCTTCTTGTTGGACAAGGAGCAAGCTCCTGGCTTGCTCCAGCCATTCCTCGGCTTCTGCATCCTCTTCTGGGCTTTTGCAGTGTATATCCAGACTGGAAGGGGACTGTGGGGCTGTGTGGGACTGGGAGGGCGCTGGGAGGGCTGGAGATGAGCCGAGCCGAGATGAAGCGCAGATGGAAAGAGGCGCCTAAGGGGAGCATGTCAGGGCAGCAGGCAGGGGGAGCCCGTGGCCCTGCCTGGCCCAGCACAGCCCCAGACATTCACAAATCTCCCATCAGCATCCCCAGATTGCCAAAAAAAAATAGGTGAGGGGAGCTGTAATACAAGGCCCATCTCGTGTTGCGTTCTGGGGGCCTTGCTCTGTCGATAGGGTCCCTTTCAGATTGCTGGGCACAGCCGGCTGTAAGCATGAGGGCTGAGAGCCCCTGTTGAGCTGGAGGTGCCTGCATCTGGGGGCTTTTCATGAAAAAACAACACCCCATACTGCTTGTTGCAGGCTGCGGCATCCGGCCAGCGGTGCAGCCCAGGCTGAGCTTCCCCTGGGGGGCCGTGCTCTCTTGTCCACTGGGCAGCCCCGAGCTGGGCTTACGGCTCTCCACATTTTCTTTGCCTTCCCCGTCAGGAGAGCTGCGAATAACCAGCCGTGCCCTCTCAGGCCTCCCCAGACTTGCAGAGGGCAGGGGGCTGTGCCTGCCCCCTCCCCAGGCTCCTGTGCTGGCTGGATGCTGCTCCCAGCCCCGCTCAGCAGCATTGTGATAGCCAGTCCAGAGTCAGGAGGATTTGGCCAAGGAGCCTTTTAATCACTGATCCTGTTTGCCTGATGGTGGGGTGGAGGTGACTGTGGGGAGAGAAGATGCTCTGATTCATTATTTTCCCACTGGGGGCATGGGGGAGACAGCCTGATGCTCCTTTTCCAGCCGGGTCTCTGGGCTCCTCATCACATCGTGGTGCTGTGTTGGGGAAAAACTGTCCCAGGTCCCCTGCGGTGTCACGGGGAAGTGTGGTTGCTGGTGTGGTACCACCGTCCGCTCTTGTCCCCTGCCCAGCA
This sequence comes from Larus michahellis, assembly GCF_964199755.1. NCBI lineage: Eukaryota > Metazoa > Chordata > Aves > Charadriiformes > Laridae > Larus > Larus michahellis. The sequence continues at coordinate 9,950,954 of NC_133906.1, read as the reverse complement.
TCCCCCGGTCCCTCTGCCCAGCCTAACTGCCCCTCTCTTCTCTGCCTGCTCCTTCCAGATAATAGACAGCGAGAACGAAGCGCTGCTGGCAGCCCTCACCGAGACATTGGATGATATACAGGGAGATGACATGGGCCTGGCTGCCTTCCGAACTATGGAAGAGGGGGACACGCTCAACCATGCCTACACCTCGCCTGCCCCCTCCCCCAAACCCACCGCCCCGGTCACGGGGGGGCCGCCCCCGGCCCCCGAGTTTGATGAGCTGTCTCTAGTAAGAACCCACTTCCTACTGTTTAAGGTGGATTTGGATGAGCCCCTGATAAGCCGGCTGCATGGGTATGATAGGAAGCAAAGGTCTGAATTTTTTCATTCTAGGCTTAAAACTCTCTTTAACCGTCAATACCAAAGCATATACTTGTATTGTATACGTATACATGTTCTGCATCATTGCTGTCACCTCCATCACCATCCTCACGGGAACAAGCTGTGTGTATACAAATATATATATGAAGGGGGTGGGGGCGGGTGTCAAAGGGGTGGGAGCTGCTTTGGCAAGACCCACACCTGCTTTTAATAGGACGCACGGATGTGGGGCTGCCCGGGGGGTCTCCCTAGCGCATCCCAGCCCCGTGCCCATGGGCAACGGTGGCTGTTCCCGCCCGGCTCTGCCTCGGGGCTGAGCTCCCCACTGCTCTCGCAGGAGGGACAGAGGGGGCTTGGCCGGAGTGTCAGACATCCCCTGCCCTCAGCATTCAATTGGGAGGGTTTGACCCCCCCCGTGCCTTCTACCACGACCCCCTCCGGGGCTGCGTGGCCTCCAGTCCCTACAGATTTGGTGACTGGAGCATCCCTCTTGGTTCCCTGCAATACCAGGGCTCCAGCCCCGCTCCCCCTCCTGGCCTGCACTAACTGGCAGCATTTGCTGCAACCAACCGCCGTCCCCGGGAGGACCCCTGGGACAGGGGCAGCCAGCCCGCTCCCTCCTGGGGCTCAAGGTTCCCCCCAGGGACCCCCAGCCTGTCCCCGGGGTGTCCCCAAAAGCCGGGGCTGTGGCCGGGAGGAGTGACATCCAGTGGTGAGAGCGTGCATTTCCACCGCCCACGCCCTGCGCAGGGGGGTATATATCACACACAATATGTATGTGTATATATAGGATGTATACGTTGCAGGGGGGGGGCGGGGAAAAGGTGCTGGTTGCTTCCAGCCAACAGGAGCTGCACGCCTAAAGCTGTGGGTGCCCCAGTTGATGTTTCCCAGCAGACCCTGACCCGGGCACCCCTTATTTCTATCACCCCTTAAGCCCCCCCTGTGCCCGCCCCAGGGCTCCATGCCCACCGGCCAGCACAGGAGCCCCAGATCTGTCTCCTCCGTGCAGTCCCCCGCAGTCGTCTGGCTGTTGAGCTGTTGTCGCCTTCGGTTGTTAGCGCGACATGGGTGGAATATGAAATGTTGTTGCCGGGTGTGGGGTTTGGGTTTTTTTCACCCCTCCCCAACCAAAAATGGTTTTGAGTGGAAGAAAACTGTTATGCTGACCTTGCCATCAGAAGTGGCGGCACTGTGGGTAACCCAGGGAAAACCCCACTCCCACCGCCCGTGGGCTTGAGCTTGACAGAGCGTGTTGGGGAAGAGCCTCAGCGTGTCCCACAGGGGCTTGCATCTGCAAAACGCCTTGAAAGCTCATTAATGAGTCGAGGCCCTCTCTGGACGCTTCAGCTAAATGAGCCTTGCACGGCGACCCGAGCGAGCTGTCCAAACCCGTCACTCATGCCAGTGTAAGCCTCTGCCACCTAAGGGCAGAATTGATGGAGTGAGAAGTTTGGATGGCACGACAGCTCCTGTGTGTCTGACGGGAGCGGGGATTCCCCTGGGATGTTCCCACCACCCCAACCTGCTTGGGGGTCCCCGGGGGCACGGGTGAATGCTGTGGAGACAGCCCCGACCCCCCTCGGGGCTGTGCGTGGCTGGGCGCCCACCCACCACAGCCATGGGGAGGTGGGAAATGCCTCCCTGCCTTTTTATTTTTCCTCACCCATTTTTGGGCGGGATGCTCAGCAATGGAGGCGCCCAGCGCAGGCGCGAGCCGAGGGGCTGCGGCCCCGCCGGCGCTTTCTCCTGCCCTCGCTGCGATGCCGACTCCTTTTCTTGCCGCTTCTCTTTGCAGCTGAAGAAGTTGCTCCTCTCTCCATCGCACGTGCCTCCGAGCTGCGAGGCTCAGCGGGATGGGAGCGCCCGGCGCCCGGGGACCCCCAAGTCCCGACCCACACGGCCCTGCACAAAGGTACTTCCTCGGCAGGCAGAGCTCGAGCCCATCCCAGCACTGAGCTCTCGGGAACCATCCTAAAAGAGGACACCAAAGGATGGTGTTGGGGAGCGTGGGCAGCCTCTGAGCGGGGCCAGGGGCTGGGGACAGGCAGGGACTGTCACCGCCGGCAGAGCAGCACGTGGCATTCCTGTCCCTGCTGCAGTCCAGGCTCAGCAAAACCTCGGGGCTTCGTGCTGGGCTGAGAAACATTTCGATCTCATTTGGATCCAGTGGGGTCAGGCCTCTCCCGGTTTCCCTGAGCACTGGTTTGTGAAAGCCCCCGCCCCCCGTGCTCCCTGGCTGCCCCCTCACCCCTCTCCCCACTGACTCACAGCCCACGCTGGGGAGAGCCGCATGCCGCGCTGCAGAGCCGACCCCGTCACTTAAGCTAATCTCCTGAAACCCAGCAGAAGTTGCCATCAAAGATTTTTCTACTTGGCTAATGGTAATTGTGTGGTGCATTAGGCCTGGCAAATTAGATTGCCTGGGAAAAGCAGCAAATCCCTGCCGGGGAGAAGGAGCACCATTGCATGCCGGCTGCTGGAGGGGCAGCAGTTGGGCTGCCGTCCCCGCGTGCCCCGTGGAAGGCCCCTGGGGAGTGGGGCTGACCTGCAGGCAGGTTGGTATGCTGGTGGGCCAGGACCCGGGAATTTGAGGATGCAGGGTGGCTCTGTTAGCCCAGGGGGCTTCTCCCCCCACACCTGGTACTTGTGTCAGGTCATGGCTGCAGGGCTCAAGGCTGACTTTCTCCTCTCTCTTCTCCAAAGGTGGAGGGTCCCCGGGACAGGAGGGCAAGTGTCCCGCAGGCGCAGAGCCGCAGCTGCACCGAGCTGCACCGGCACCTCACCTCTGCCAGCCCCTGCCCCCAGACCAAAGCCCCCCAGGCACCCGAGGAGTGCCCCAGCAGCCGCCACCACCCATCCCCAGGCAACTGCGTCCATCACGAGGATGACAGCGACTCCAGTGAGGACTCGCTGAGCTCTGGTGACTTGGTGACCCCCCCGTCCTCGGCGGAGGATGGCTCCAGCAGCCAATTCTCCTGCGAGGGGGAAATGCACTCGATGGTGGAGCTCATCCGCTACATGCACACCTACTGCCTGCCACCACGGAAGCTGCCTGCCCGGGATGCCACCGACGTCAAGCCCCAGCCCTGCAGCAGCCCCTTCAAGAGAGCCAAACCGGACTGTCCTGCGCAGCCGGGCCCCCCTGGCAGTGCCCAGAGCCGGCCAGGCTGTGCCTGGCAGGCGGCCGGGAGCTGCAAGAAGCCTGGAGCATCCTTCTCCATCCTGAAGGAGCTGCTGGCGCGGGACCTGCTGTGCGATGTGAGCAAGCCATACCGCCTGGGCAAGCCTGTGTACGCCGCCCTGGCCCGGCCGCCTGGCTCCCACTCCCCTGTGCCACTGGCCCAGGACAGGGAGGACACTGGTGGGACCTGCACATCCAGAGCCAAAATGGCACCAGAGAAGAGCGAGCTGCGGCAGAGCCCTGGGGCCGAGGCAGAGGCACCGCAGGAGCCGTGTGGCCTCGAGGACGATGCTGGGAAGCATGCGGGTGCCCTGGGCACAGCTGCGGGGAAGGTGGCCCGCAAGCAGGAGAGCAGCCTTTATGCCGTCCGCCGGTCCAAGAGACTCAACCCCGAGCTTGGCCACTGGCTCTCCTTCCTTGACGAGCCACCCCCTGAGCCCTCCGTCCCCCGGGAGGTAGGGGACAGCCGTGGCCCCCGGGATGCCCTGGCCTGCAGGGAGCCTGCAGCGTGCCCGGGGCTGGAGGGCTTTTCCGCAGAAGAGCCAGCAGCTGAAGTGGAGGTCGGGGGCACGGAGGAGGGAGACAGCGGGAGCTCAGCACTGCTGGCAGAGCCCCAGCCCCTCTCCCTGGGCTCCCTGGGGGACGGCGAGGTGGGCGACGGGGCTGAAAGCCATCGCTGTGCCCTCCGGGAGCAAGCAGGTGAGGGGGACTGGGGGCTGTGGCTCTGCTCACCCCTTCCCAGGGCACCCGCACGGCCCATGTCATCCCTGCTGCGGGCAAGCGCTGCTGGCGAGGCACCGGGCACCCAGCTGGCAGTGAAGCTGTGAGCAGCCCCAAGCACAGCTGAGCCCTGACCCACATGCCAGCTGGCTGTGGGGTCCCATGCATGGGGAGTTGGGGCCCTGTTCTGGTTTTGGGGTGCTGTTTCAATCCAGGGGAGGGCCTGCTGCCTCAGTTTCCCCATCCTGATAACAAGATGCAGGAGTCGTTGTAACACTAACCCAGCAGGGACTGGGCTGCCCCATCCCTCCAGGTCCCTCTTCCCCATGCCCGGGCACTGGGGTTCAGCTGCACCGGTGCCCCAAAATCGCAGCTATCTGCAAGTGCTTGGTGAGCACAAATGGCTCAACCCTGGCAGTGTTAGCCTTCCCGCAGCCGCTGCCGCCTTGCAGGCTGGCAAAGCCCATGGTCCCCCAGGCTGGGGTGGGCAGAGGGGTCCCGGCTCCCCCCAGGAGCACGGCGGGCGCTGGAAGGAGCACAGCTCCTCTGGTAACCTTGCTTCTCTCCCTGCCTTTCAGAAACACCCAGGTGTCTCACGCTGTCCTTGGCACAAACGTAAGTGCGCACGGGGCTAAATGAACCGCGCTGGGGCTGGAAAGCGCTAGCTGGTTTGTCTGGCTGGGCATGGATCTGCTGGGAGCAAGAGAAGGTGCTTTTGCAGAGCAGACGGAGCCGTGCTGCTGGGCACGGGGCTGTGGGGAGCCGCGGCCCTTGCTCAGGTGCAAGGAGCTCAGAGAGCCCCGGGCCGAGGGCAAGGCATTTCTGTGTGCCAGGGGCAACGTGCCGGGAGGGGAGGGCACGCTGCTCGCCCCGCTGCCCCTCGTACCCCTCCATGGGGGTAACTCCATCAGGCACCAGCCACAGTGGGAGGGCTCGCTTGTAGGCTGCGTTTTCTCAGCTGCTTTTTGGTTTTGGGGGGACTGTGGTTCACCTAAACACCTTCTCTCTCCTTATTTTCTCCTCTTCTCCAGTGACCCAACCTTTGGGAAGAGAAACTTTGAGCCGATGCTGACCGTGGAGCTGTGTGGGACGGCAGGTAGGACAGGCTTTTAATTTTTTAATTTTGCAAAAATCCTCCCTGGGAGGGGGCAAATTTACCTTAGATTCAGCCTGGAGTTCCCAGCTCCAGCCAAGCGCAGCCAAGCGGCCGTGTTCATAGAATCATAGAATCGTTTTGGCTGGAAGAGACCTTTAAGACCATCAAGCCCAATCATTTACCCAGCACTGCCAAGTTACCACTAAGCCATGTCCCTCAGCACTACATCTACATCTTTTAAATACCTCCAGGGATGGCGACTCAACCACTTCCCTGGGCAGCCTGTTCCAATGCTTGACAACCCTTTCCGTGAAGAAATTTTTCCTAATAACCAGTCATTCCCCATCCAGGGAGCCCTGCTTTGCACCGCAAATGCAGGGGACTTCCCATGTGCTGCCTCCACATCCCAGCACTGGAAGCAGCTCCCAAGCTGCATCTTTCAGAGATGCTGGTGCTGGGGGGACGCGTTTGTGATGGGGGGACAGTTCAGGGGGCCCCTGCATTAGCCAGGAGGGGGAGAGTCCTCTGGTCCCTTCTGGGATCAGGCATCCTTTTTCCCCCAAGTGCCACTGGATGGATGAAGCTGCAGGGTCTGAGCAGCCTCCCTCCCTTGCAACGCTGGGGTGGGACGGGGCAGGATGGTGGGGGGGCCGAGCTGACTCCTGCCCTTTGTTCGGGGGGGGTTCAGGTCTCACGCCGCCCACCACTCCGCCATACAAGCCTGCCGAGGAGGACCTGTACAAGCCAGACATCCCTCAGGAGCCAGGGAAAGAGGACGGGACAGCCCCCAGCCCCAGGGGCACAGGGGATGCAGCAGCCTCCCAGAAAGCCCCCAAGAAGCACCCCGAGAGGACAGAGCTCTTCGCCCACCTGAGCCGAGCCGCCGGGCGCCCCGCGCTCCCCGAGCAGCAGGGCCTGCTCAAGCGGCCATTCTCCCGCTCCTTCGGGGACCACGACTACTGCCAGGTGCTGAAGCCCGAGGCTGCCCTGCAGAGGAAGGTGCTCAAGTCGTGGGATCCCCCGAGCCAGGTGGAGATGGAGCACAAGAGGAGGGTCCCAGCCGCCCACTACCAGGGGCTGGACCTCAGTGGGAAGGAGGCGGGTGGCGAGATGCTGTGGAAGGACGGCGTCAAGCATCTGAGAGACCAGGAGATCAGAGCCAGCTTAACAAAGCACTTTGGCTTTCTGGACAGTGCCCTCGATGACGAGGACATGGTCTTCTGCAAGACCCCTGAGTACGACACTGTCTTTGAAGACAGCTGCAGTGAGAGCGGCTCCCCCGTGGAGGAGGAGGAAGAGGAGGAAGAGGAGGAGGAGGAACATGGCGACACCAAGCTGTGCCTGCGGAGAAACCCCCTTTCCAGGACCAGTTTGCATTACTGTCCACGGAGCCGGTCCAGCTCGGGATCTTCGTGCTGCCGGTCACGATCACCTGCAAGCAGACGGACCTTCAGGTACAGGGGGCAGTGGGGGAGGCACTTGGGGCTGTTCTTGCATCCTGTGTTTTTGCCCCGGTGCGTGGCAGCCCCAGCTTGCTCTGGTCTCCTAGCCCAAGTAATCAAGATGCTAATTCATAAAAGAAAAACCATTGAAATAACTGGTACTACATCAGTAGCTGCTGAAAACATCATCAGAAAGCAGCACGGGGGGAAGCAGCCAGGGATTTTCATTGTGCTGGGGGTGATGGGGCATGGGCAGGGGCCAGAGCTGCGCCTGGGAAGGGGCGAGCGCCAGCTGGGACCCTCCCGGCATCTGTCAGAAAGGACTTCCCAGTGTCCTTTCCAGGGTTTGCAGAGCCCCATCTCCACTGGGCTCACGGTGCTTCCGAGCGCCCACCCACCCGCTGCTGCAGACGCCACGTGTCTCAGCTTCGCTTTGACGTTTGAAGCTTTCCCCGCCGGATCCCCCGGCTGACCTCCTCTCCCTCGCTTCCCAGGTGTGAGAACAGCGAGCAGTGTCAGGGCGGGAGCGGGCACTGGGGCCAGCTGGAGAAGAGACGGGAAAAGGCCATCGTAAGTGAGCGGGGACCCCGCGGTGGGACACAGCAATCCCCAGCCCTTAGTTCATTTCCCGCTCCAGAAAAGCAGCGTCAGAGCCCATTAGCCCTGGCTTCAGCATCCCTTGGTGCAAGGCCAGTGTTAAACAAGGACATGGGGGTGGAGAGGGGAGAGAAAAACCTCACGTGAAGTGGAAGCCACCGGCGATTGGCAATACACGGAGTCCTTGGCGCAGAAATGCCCAGAGCATCCTACGCTGGTGCTTCAGCGCACGCAGCATTGGCAATTACCGGGGTGAGCTGGGGAATCCCTGAAGCTCCTCAGACGTTGTGGATGCAATCCCTCCGCAGAGGTGGCCTTGTGCACCGGGAACCCTGCGTGTGCCCACGGGTGGGAGCTGGGGGGGGCTGGAGAGCACGCAGGGAAATTACTGTTGGTCCTCTACTGTTGTACACATAAACACACACACACACACATGCCCCTGGCATTTTTGTTCTGCAATGCAATTGAATGTTGCCCCTAGCAATTCCTGGGAATATTTCCTGGCATGATCAGCAGGAGAAGCTGAAAAAGCTGCAGGAATGCAGGAGAAATTTAAATGAGAAGGTGGTGGGGGTAGCTGCTTCAGCCTGGCTGTAACACCATCCTAAGTGATGTGGATATGGCTGTCCCTTGCAGCAGTGGTGACCTGGGGGTGACATCCATGAGCTAGCTGGAGTGTAGACAGCCAGACCCCGGAGACGTCAGGCTGTGCCCATGGTGGCATCGCCCTGCTGCAGCCTGGTTCCCAGGGCTCCTTGGTGGCCCTGCATTTCCAGCGCCCGTCGGCAGCACAGAGGGATGGGGCTTCCGGAGCCTGAAAGCTTTCGCTTGCTTTGCCAGGGGGAAGGCCGGGTGGTGTATATCAGAAACCTCTCCAGCAGCATGAGCTCCAGCGAACTGAAGAAACGCTTCGAAGTGTTTGGTGAAATCGTGGAGTGTCAGGTCGTGTCCAGGACTAACAGGTGGGTGGCGAGCGAGCCACAGTCTGGGGCTCCAGCGGCTGTGGGCAACCCCTCTCCTGTGGCAGCATCAGCACTGCCAGGCGGTGCAGGGTCACCCCCGCATCCAGCTGTATGTGTACCAGTGATGCGGTTGTGCCGGTGGGGTGAAGCGCTCTGTGCCATGCCAACCCCCTCGGGCAGGAGATGCAATGTGTCCCCAGGTCCAAGGGCATGGGGAGGGCCGGTGGGATGGAGGGATAGCAGGATGGAGGGACGGTGAAATGGATGGACGGTGGGATAGAGGCACAGGGTTGCAGTGCTGGGCAGAGCCACGTTAGGCTGCGGGGCCCATTGCATCTTGAATTCTTTCTCTGGTTGCTCAGGGGGGATAAATATGGCTTCATCACCTACCGGTATTCAGAGCATGCCGCCTTATCTCTGAAGAACGGCACCTCGCTAAGGAAGAGGAATGAGCCTTCGTTCCAGCTCAGCTCTGGTGGCCTCGGGCACTTCTTCTGGACCAGATACGCTGACCTGGGTAAGAAAGCAGGAGCTGCTTTTTTTCCAAAGCATCCTGCTTATCAGCACAGAGCCGTAACGGCATGTTGCAGTGCTGAACCCTCGTCACGCAAGGATCTAAACTTCTTTAAAGCCTACAGGGAAAGCCCACCAGCTCTTCTATGGCTCACTGTAGCTGCTCTTAGCTCAGTGGGATGGCTTGGGAAACTTGGGGGAGAGAAGAAAAGCAACTGATGTGAGGACCTGGAGTGTGTTGGCTGCAAAACGTAGCATCACACCCCAGAGCTGCTGGGTCTCAGCTGACCGCAGCCCATCCTGTCTCTGCTGCCTTTCTGCACAGCGCTGGACCCTTTCCAGCAGAGAATTCCCTTCCTAGTCATTAGAGAAAGCAGTCAGCAACATCTCATTAGCCCGAGAGGTGATCTGGGTGGTTTGCTGCTCCACAGGCCAGATTCACCACACTGCATATGCACTTTTGAGACAAAATGACAGCACTGAAATGTGCTGCGATGACATTAATTCTTTCTGTGCTGTACGGGCTTCTGCAGGACCTCCTGCCTCGCTCAGTGACCGCGTTAGCCCTTTCTGGACCCCGTCCCTTTGCGGGTGGTGGGGCTGCAGGCTGAGCTGAGGGACAGGAGACAAACCCTATGCTAGTCCTGCAAGAGAAATGTGATCCAGGCTTCGCTCAGCCCTCGTTGCTGTGATCTTCAGGTGTTTCACAAACACCGCACATTTATTTCTGCACCCTCTGCAGGGGGTGAAGTGGCCCTAGCATCCCACTTCATGCACCAGAGGCTGAGGTCCAGAAAATAAAGCCCTAAGTCTTGATTTATCTCTAGATGCCCAGTCTGATAAGAGTACTGCCCAATCTTTTAGCACCTTATAATACGTCATCTGCTCAGAGCAGCAATCCCTCTGACTTTGGTTGGGCGCAAATGCCCATTGGCCATCTAAATAAATCCCAGGGCCTCTCAGTTTGGGCATGGAAAAGATAGGAAACAGAGAGCACCCCGTGATGAAGATGTTGGCACATGGCTGTGCGGTGCTGTGGGGAGCGGGGCCAGAGCTGTGCAGGAGAAAACCCTCCCCGCAGTGCTCCTCACCTGCAGATCGCTGCCAGGCCAGCAGTCACCCCCGTACTGCACCCACCGCCTCCTTCCTAAAATCCTGCTCGCCCTGGCACAGGATGAGACGGTGAGCCCACGGGCAGAGGCGAAATGCAACCGTGCCGTTCATGGCTCATTCACAAATACACACCCTAAAGGGTTAAGCTGCTGTTAAATTAGGCAGCCTTATTTCTGGCATTTGCTGAATTTCCCAGGCTTTGCGGGGACACTGTTTGTTCAGCCTCTGATGGAGGGCTGGGGAGGCTCCCCCCTCACCACGACCGGGATGGCCCTGTGTCAGCACCTCGGAATTCAGCTGGATCTGGCAGATTTTTGCGCACCTGGGAATGAGTGTCTGCGGTGTGTGACCTGCCGGGCTGGGCGCTGCTACAGCCCGTTTCCAGTGGGGGAGAGACAGCACCGTCCCCCCTCCCTTTCGCCATTGCCGCCTTGTCCCGGCTGGCTCCCCGGGGTGGATGTGGGGTTTGTGGTCCGGGGGTGCAGCACGCCGGTAGCGGAGGAGCGAGCGGTGTCCCTCTGTGCCTCAGTTTCCCTCCCCGCTCCCTGACCCGGCTGCTTTGTGTCCCTGCCGTTCCCAGATTGCAGCGCGGAGGAGTCCTCCCCAGCTCCAGTGAAAAGCAAGTACGAGACCATGGATTTCGACAGCTTGCTGCAGGAGGCCCAGCGAAGCCTGCATCGGTAACAGCCTTAACCTTGGAGGAATACCTCAATACCTCAGTCAAGGCACTTCCAATATGTTTACGTTTTCAAAGAAATTATTCAGTCTATGGAAAGCGAGAGAGAGCGAGAGAGAGCGAGAGCACGCACGCGCGAGAGAGAGACTGCCGTCCCTTCCGATCGATGTTTACATTGAACAAAGCTGCTTCTGTCTGTGAGTCCCCATGGTGTTGATGTCTCACTGCCACACGTTAGTCACCCCGCTTCTGACTGGTTGTTTTAGGGTGAGCCTAGGAGCCCCCCCGGCCCCTCTCCCCCTTCCCAGACCCCCCCCTGCCCCATGCTCCCGCCGCGGAGTTGCAGCTGTGTTCACCATAACATTTTTTTGTCCGTAGTGTGTGATGATGAAATTGTTAATTGTGAATAGAATCAGGATTATAAACTAATTTTTAATAGAAGAAGAGAAAAAAAAAAGTATATACTTAAAAAAATGTATTTATGGCTCAGATGTACTGTAATTCAGATTTATTGTACCGCTTCCTTGATTTTTAACTATGCACTGTAATGAGGCATTTGCCACTCAGCAAATGGGGGGTCAGAGCAGAGTCACGGAGCCGGCATTCACCCATCGGCCGCGGAGGCACCCGCCTACCCCGCTGGCAAACCGGGGTGCTCGGTGGTCGCGTCGGGGTCGCCCACTTTCCTGTCAAAGCCATTCTTCTTGCCCACGTGGCTCGAGCCCCCCAGCCCGGCTGGGTCGCAGTACCCAGATGCTGAGCTCGGTGCTGGTGGGTGATGGAGCTGGTGGCCGGTGGGGCACGTGCCATTCTCGCCGTGGGGCCAGGCAGCTGTGCAGGCACAAAGGAGAGGGGTGGTGGAAGGATGCACTGCCCAGCGGGTGGCTGCGGGACCGATGCCAGCCAGCCTGCGCAGCTCCAGCCCTCCGCTGCCCTTGGAGCCAGGAGAGAGGGGTCGGGGAGCGGGAGCCAGCCAGGCTTGATCCGGCTGGTCCTGGGGAACGAGCACCTCCGGGTCCCTGCGCGGGAGCTGGCTTCTCTCCGGCGCCTCGGGTGGCTGGCAGAGCGGCCGGGGCAAGCGGCTTGCTCCGCACTCGCTTTTTCCCCTCCAAAGCAAGCGGGGTGAGGAGACCTGGCTGTGATCCCTGCCCCGCAGCCAGCCCAGAGAGGCAGGGAGGCGGGGGGAGGGCCCAGCTCACCCACCACCCTGCCCAGTACCTGACAAGCCATACACTTCCCAGCACCTGGTTGGCACCCAGGACCCGTCCCCCTGCCGGAGCCCCATGGCACGCTCGCCCCCTCTGCCTCTGGCCGGGGGCCCTCAGGGCTGCCTGGCAGCACTGGATTTAAGGCATGCTCAAACAACACCCCCCCAAAATATGCTTGCAAACCTGCCCTCCCTCTCCGGGCGAGGTGGTAGGGGGAGAGAGGTGACCACCAGCTGGAGCAAACCCCACTGCGAGCCGGCCAGAGGCACCATTTTACCCCAAGGGAGCGGGAATCTTGCTGCTCCTCAAGCCATCGCCATCGTCTCCATTTATTTTTCAGACCCAGAGACCACTAGGGATTCAGCCATCCTCTGTAGATAGAATATTATAGCCTTAACTCTGCCAATAGATAGATTAGAGTCTCCTGGGGTCTCCTCTCTTCATGACTTAGGGGTTTTATTCTCATTTCCCTGGCGTGGATATGGTTTCGTCTTGCAGGGAGTCTGAGCAAAGCCTCTGGAACTACAGGAGATGGGATGCCGAGAGCCTGAGCCCTGCCGAGTTGGCCCTTGACTCCGGGGCCGTGCCTGCAGCTGGTCTCCGGTGGGAGCAGAGGTGCCGGCGGCGCCGATACCAGCACAGTCACCTGCTTGTTTCTCCCCGCTTTTGGGGAAGCCGCGATTCTGACGACAACCAGCCCGGCAGTGCGAGGGCCCGCGGGCCACCGCGGGGTTTGAAACCGTGGGTCCCCAGTCTGCCGCCGGTGACGATCAGTGTCAGGGAACAGTCCTCGTGCCATTTCCGTCTCAGCAGCAAGGTTCGGCATCTCCCGCCGCTTCTCATCCCACCTTCGCAAACACGAGTAGCTCTGGCCCAGACTGAGCATCTGCTATTGGCAATTGCCTCATTGTAGCTTTGCCTTTTTCTGTCCTAGTATTTCCTCACAACGATGATGTTTACATGTGATTGCTATAGAGCTTATGTAGAATGTATATAGCGACACATTTAGGGTGGGTAGTACTGTCCTGTGCTGTGCTAATGTTTTTCAGAAAACGATCAATCCAAAAAAAAAAAAAAAACCAACAACAAAAAAAACCCCCAACAACAAAAAAAGCAAAGTAAGTGGAATTCTTCCATCTCCCGCTCAGCCGCGGGCACCGAGCCCCCGCGGCCGCCCCCGCCGGGGATGCATCAAGCGTGGCAGAGGGGAGGGTTAGTGCAGAGCTGGGGGGCTCCGGAGCCGGGGGGAGCCTTCTCCTGGGGGATCACTCAGTCGCTTCCCAAGCATTGGTTTCCGTGAACCCGGATATAAAATTTCGGAATGCTTTCCTGCGGCTGGGTGCCCCGGGTGGGCCCGCAGCCCCCGCGCCTGCCTGGATTCTGGATGTGGAGGCCGGTGCTGGGGAAGGGGAGGGCTCATCCTGCACAGAGCCGATCAGTACTGCACCCGTAGGGTAGGAAGAGACGCAATAAGTGGTCTTCGTGGTGCCTGAAGCCTATAAGTGGGGTTGGGTTTTTTTATCTTATTTTTTGGTTTGGGGTTTTTTCTTTGTTTTTTCTTTTTTTTTTTTTCCCCCCTTTCAATTGGGATGGTTTGGTTTCCCTCCTCCCCCAAGAAATTTCTCCAGGACTTATGCACTATGCACAGAAATGTGCACGGCGCAGGGGCACAAGTGTGGCTGGGGCAGCCCTGTGCCACCGCCCGCGTCTGCTGGCCCATGGCTGTGGCAGGGAAAAGCAGGGGACACGTGCTGCCAGCCCTGGGGGCACGTCCCACCCCCTCCCGGGGCTGTGTGCTGCCTGCCCTGGGGGGCTTCCCCTGACTTTTAGGACAGGGTGAGAGTGGGGAGTGTCCAGCTCAAGATGCACAGGTCTGCTGGGTTTAGAATCCCTCACGCTGGGTTTGTGGTGAAAAAATAAGTTTCCACTTGATTTTATTTTTTTTTATTTTTTTTTTTTAATATAAAGGTGTCTTTAGCTTGCAGTGCTCGAGTCTGCAAAGGCGTGGGAAGGAGGGCTCGGGCAGAAGGGGCAGGTGTGAGCTCCCTCCCTTAGCGGCCCAGGACTTTGGGATGCTAACAGGGAAACAGGGCAGGAGCCGAGCAATGGCCGGGCACCCCGTGGGGAGCAGCAGCCGGCCCTGCCGGGGAAGCGCCGGCCTTCGCATGTGCCTCATCCCCGGAGCTGCCGGGGAGCGGGGATGGCCACCCCCCAGGATTAGCTTTACAGTCTCAGCCTGTGGCATCGCGGGGGGTGCCCCGGCATGGGTGCAGCTCAGCGCTGGGCACCCCGAAAAGGGAACCCTTGCACCCCGGGAAGCTGCCCCCCGCCGCCTGCGAGGGCCGGGCGGGAGCGCTGCTTCAAAGAGAAACGGGGAGCAAAAGGGTATTTTGCGGTAGGCAATAAGTAAGGAGGAGATTTATTTTTTTAAAAATATATAACTATAGAATGTGCCCCAGCAGTTTCCTGCAGGTCCTGTGGGGAAATGCTGAATGTGAAGAGTTTCGTGATACAATGCCCCTTTGCCTTTTTTGCACAGATTTGCCCCAGAAAAGCTCGTTGTTCAGGGTGGGGTACCGGCTGGAATCCACCGGGTCCCTGGGGCTCCGCGGGAAGGAGCAAATATTTCTGAGTGTCTAGGCTGAATGCAGAGGACAATCCCAGGTTTTAGGTTCGATGCCGCCCCAAAGAAAAGGTTTATCCCGATTCCTACTCAGCGCAGCTGGCAGGGCTGCACGTCTTCTTTAACAAACGGCAGCTCAGTCACCACGTTGCAGTCTTGAGTGTCTGATTTCAGCACTGGTCCATGCAAAGGAGCGTTGCAATTGCAGACCAGCACTTTTTTTTTACTTTTTTTTTTTTTCTGGGTTTTTTCTCCTTTTTTTCTTTTTGGAGGTATGCTGAACACCGAGATACATCCTTGTTTGTAGCTGAGCCCTGACACCCTTTCTGTTCTAAGCGCCGTGGTCCATCCCCGACAATCTCAAGCAATATAGAGCCAAATGCAACCTTGGGGTTTCACTCCTCTTCCCTCGCCCCCCGGCTCCGGGGCCAGGGGGGGCAGCCTGGCTGCAGTGCCCATGGCCACGGCGCCGAGCCAAGAGCCACGATGCGGCGAACGCTGAGCTGGGGAGGGAGAGTGTGTATGCCTGTGAGAAAGAGAGAGAAATACTAAATTGATGCATTTCTTGAAAAAGGTGTAAGAATTTCACCTAAAGAGGGGCACATCTGCTTTGTTATTTATAAAAAAAAAAAGCTAAATTCTGTCTTTTTTTTCTTTTTTTTTTTTTTTTAAGTAAAAGGACACCGCTAATAATTATTAGGGGCCAGTTCTGCCTCCCTTCCTCATGCTGAGGAAGTACTACTTAACTCGGCAATTTTCTACTTGCAGAGTAAGTAAAAGTAGCAGAATTGATCCCTCTGTAATTAAGAATCAAGTTTTTAGTCGGTTTTTTTTTTTAATTCATAGAGGTTTTTTATATTTCACTTAATTTTTTTCCCCAGTTCCGTTCCATTGTGTCCTTATTTATGTAATATACTTTAACCTTAAAAGATGGCATAAATTCTTATGCCTTTCCTTTATTATTATTGTTGTTATTTTTAAAAAAGAGATTTATTTCTAGTGTGATTTAACTGTCTACCTTCTAAAACGAGAGAACGTTTTCTTGTATTTTTACATTGTCAGATTCTATAGTTTCATAGATAATTTAACCAAATCGCTCAATGTATTATCTATATCTATCCGGTGGGTATAAAAGTTCTATTTTAAATTGTGTAAATACTTCAGAACTGGCTTCTTTTTCCAGACTCCCCTGCCGTGGAGTTACTTGTTTACATCAAAAAGACTGTAGAATCTCTACGCTCATGTACTGTAAATAGTGAAGTGATCTGCCTATAAATAAACGATAACATATATACTATAAAGTGGAAAGAAAGAAAAAAAAAAGGAACAAGTCTGTGCCACTAATACTTTTGTTTATGAAGTAAACTTAAGTTTACTTTTGTTTACTTATGGTGGGGGCACGGCCGGGGCCGGGGGGGTGTCGGAAGCCCCCCAGCTTGCTCACACCAACGCTGCACCACTGCCAGGGATGTGGCTCCCGTCGGGGAATCTCCCTGGATATTGCGATTTTAAGTGAGGCTTCTTCCAGTTCAAATTCTGCAGGAAAAGCCCGGGCTCTGTACTCGGGACTTTGGGAGCGGTGCCGCTGCTGCAAGACCCATCGCAGAAGAAATCCCCTGGACCAGGGGGGGTTAAAAATGAAGTGGGGCATGCACCTCGAATTTCCTTGAGTGGGAGTAAGAGAGGAGAGGGCTGCATTGGAAGAAAAAGTGTGGAAGAGACTCCAGATGGTGATGCAGGAGCCATACGGCTCAGGACGGCACCTGGATAGTCCTCCCCCGGTACCAGGACGAACCGCCGTGTCCCAGCACAGAGTGTCCATCGTGGGAGCCCCGGCTGCGGAAGGGAGGGGATGGAAAGCCCGGCCAGTCGGTGGCAGCGTGGGTAGCCCAATGCCAGCTGTCGCCCCTGGGGGGGCTGCCGGGTCGGAGGATTGCACTGAATGTATCGGGAGCACGGCATGGTGACGCTGCCAGGCAGGAGGCCCTCAGCAGCCCGATGGGAGGAGCTCTGCAAGGTGCTGAGCTGGCCCGGCTGTTGTTTTTTCTGCTGATTTGCACCAATTTAGGCAGCTGCCCTAGACCTGCCCATCTCCGGCACATCACAGCCAGCGGGAGCCCGGCACCGGTCCCCCCCTCCCAGCCACAGAGCCAGCACCAGCCTCCCACCCCAGCCCCAGCCCTCATCCCTGCGACTGCTGCACCCTGGCTGTAGGACTCACGGGAAGCCCATTTCCCTGCTGCTCTCCAAAAAAATGGGCTTCGAGGCCACCAAACAGGAATCTTTTTCTCAGGTACATCAGGGCACGGTGACGCTGCCAGTGCCAGGACAGAGCAAAACATGGAATTGCAAGGAGGAAATGTGGGGATGCAGCTCGGGCAGGCGGAGTCGGGGTGCCCAGGGTGGGAGCGAGTGGGAGCAGGGGCACGGGAGCAGGGTCCCGGCTGGCCAGGCCCTGGGATGGAGCAGGGACACACGAAGAGGGGGTCTGCGAGGAGGGACAGACCCGCACCTGAGGCTTCTCCTCCCAGCCTGGCCTGTGCCTCCCGGCACTGCATTCCCAGGCAGCTTTCTGGAAAATAAAGGACTGGTGCTACTCATCGAGTATTAATTATCCTGCAAGCAGGCTGAAGGGAGCTGCTGGTGAACCGCGACATTCGTTCAGCAGCTCTGTTAGTCCCAGCAATTACTTCCAGCCATTTGGAAAAAAAAAAAACCCATGCAACAGTTTTCATTGTGGCATAACTTTTGTGAGAAATTGGCTTCTTTGTCACACAGGCGGGCGCTGCTTTTGTAGTAGCTTATGGGGCTGCTCTCGGGCTGCTGGAGGGAAGGGAGGCGACGTTCTCTCCTGCGCGAGGCCCACCGTGCCTTGTGGGAGGGGAAAATCAGTCAATAACGGGCTTTTGTGCCCAGAAACAGCTTTTGCTGCTGACTTTGGCCGGCTGGCACCTGGCAGCAGCGTGGGGGCTCAGGGGCAGCGAGGGCAGCGTGGCTGTGCCGGCATCTGGCTGAGACCTCGGCTGCCCCGGGCTCCACCAGCTCGGTGGGACCCCCTTGCCCCACGGGGTGGGCAGGGGAGGCAGGGGCGCAGCAAGGCGATGCCTGGAAATGCCATGCCAGGCTCGTGCTCGTGAAACGCCTGTTGCTTGGGGTTTATTTTGCTGCCCGGCGAGCCATCCCGGGATGCCTTTTGGAGTTCTCACTCCCCCTCTCACCCCGGGCAGCGGCATCTGACACCAAATCCTGCCCTGCTCCTCCTCCCCCCTGCCCACCCCCTCCCAAGCTCTGCAGCACCTGCGGCTCCAGCCACCTGTGCTTGCTGTGTGTCTTTAAATGCCGGTGGAGAGCTTTCTCCAGGTGCTGCTGGTTGTGGGTCCCACAATCTCTGTTCCTTCTTTCTCTCCCCCTCAGTCCTTGGCTGGCTGTGTTTTAATTTCTCTTGTGCCGTCGCTGCCTCCAAATGCCTTTTCAAACGCAGACTTGGACCCCTCCTGTTCCTCAGCAACCTCCTGCAGGTAAGAAGGTACCATCCTCTCCCCAACGGCTTTTCCAGCACTAACCCCGCTCCCGGCAAGCCCCCACCACCCTGCTGCCTCTGGGGGAGTGTTTCCAGCTCCTTGTGGCTGCAGCTCGTGCTGCCTGCGGTGCAGAGTGGGCCCGGCCGGGCGGTGGATGAACAAACCCTGCGATAACCAGGGCAAGAGCAGTGAATCTGCCCCGGCAGCGGCTGCGATGGGTGAGATGCTGGCGCCGGGCTCTCGGGAGACAGCTGGCTCCGCACAGCAGTGCTGGGGCTGCCGCCTCTCTCCTCTTCTAAGCATCTCTGCTTCCCCTTCAGCTTGACACCCACAAAGAATGCCCCTTGCTCCTGCGACTGTGCTTTGCTCACCACAAGCGAGCGGCTGCCTGGGCGCAGGCTGAGCACCAGAGGAAGAGCAGACGGCAGGCACCTCCTCACCGCCTAAATAATAGCCATGATTTTAGAGGAAAGCTGTCCACACACCATGGCCCAGGCTCTCGGTAGCCCCCGAAACACCGAAGGCTGACTGCCCGTGCAGAACCTGCTAGAGAAGGGCACAGAGAGGGGTGGGACTGCCCCGATTGCTGTCCGTCATCTGTATCTGCTCATGCTGGTTTCGGGTCACTCGGAGCCCCCATTACAGAGGGTCTGCAAAACAGCAGCGTCTGCCCGGAGAGAGGCAGGGGAGGGGTTTGGCTCAGCACTGCAAAATGGGCAAACTCTTGGGTGAACGCCCTGCCTTTCATCACCACCACCACCATCTCCATTCATCACTGCAAGCTACTGAAAGCGAGCTCCAGGCAGCCCAAGCAGAACAAACAACTCGTGCAATGCCCCTGGACGCGGGGCTCTCCCCGGCGCACTCGGGCAGCGGAGGACAGGATGCTGCTCCGAGCATCCTCACTCCCGGGGTTCGGCTCACGTTCACGTCTGCTTCCAGGAAACAGAAGTCCAGGTTTGCTCTGATGGGTTTTTGCAATCAGTCAAAGCCAACCAGTGCTGAAATATTGTCATATTTAATAATTATACAGAAAAATAAACACACCTAGCAACCAGCTATTGCTCTCTTCACAATGCTTCTGGTATAAGGAATTTACCCTCCCTCCAGTGCTGCTGGTGAGGGGAGCCACACACCAGTGTAGAGGTGAGGCCCAAGGGAAGAGTCAAAAGGCTGCTTGGCTGTGGCCGTGCACCATTTTGCCACGTGGGCTGGCCGCAAGTGGCCCAGGAGATGCCAGCAGATTATTTACAGTGGCCGTTACCTGCAGCTTCCAGCATCCAAACTCCTGAAGGAAATGACGGAAATTAATTTTTCTTCAATGACAGGAGCAGCGTAATTAATGGAAGGGTAATTAATGAAGGGTTAAGAAAGAAGACTTTAGGGTAGGCGGTTTGCAGGCAGCACGGGCAGCCAAGGCTGCAGCTGGACACAACAGGGGAGCAGCAGCTTGTCCCAGCCCGTGCCTGCAAACAGGGCACAGTAAGGAACCCAGAGTGATCCACAAAATCCCCACAGCCTCCTGCCGGGAGCAAGCCCTCCTGCAGCCCGCACTGGCTCCAAGCAGATCAAAGAGAGGATTTTTTTTCCCCTGTGCAGCACTGTGGGGCTGGGATGCAGGCAGCAGTGTGACAGCCACCGGGGCCACGTGTGCCCAGGACGGCATTTGCCAATGCACGTTGTGCCACGCTGGAGGAGGTGGGGACGGGCGGTGGAACACAGCAGTTTCACGTGCTTTGAGGGAACAGCAAAGCCAGGCGAGCGCTGCATACAGCGTTAGCCACGTCCGAGGCAACTGAGGAAAAGGGATTAGCAGCAGTGAAGTGTGAAGCCACAAAGCCCAAGCGGAGAGAAAAATAAAGTACACAGAGTGGTTAGGAATAAGAATGAGAAATGTCACTTGGAAATTACAGCCATCGGCTGAAACTTCCCCATTCAGTGTGCAAAGGTCATAAGAAAGCATTAGGGAGCAGGTAACAGTCTGGAAGTCGAAAATGACCTTGCGGTTGGATATGGAGGGAATAATTCTAGCTACCCCCAGCAGGTGTATCGTGTCAGAGAGGACTGAGAAGCCAATACCATCAGGAGGAAATTTGTCCGATGAATTCTTGTAAAATAACTAAAACAACTATTGCCTGTCTGGGCATTTAGCCAAGTACGGAGTCTTCGCCCGGACAGCAGCTCAGGAGTCTTGCTTGGTTCTAGTCACACGTGTTTAACAAGTCCTCAGGAACCCAGAAGCAACCAGAGCAGTCCAATAACATCAGCGTTTGCGAAAACCACAGGCAGCAAGGTCTCTGCCATGGGGGGCTCATGGAGACCACTTGTTGATAGGACACTTACAGACAGTGTGCTTTGTGCCAACAGCTTCTCGGACACCTCTCAACAGCTTCTCAGAACAATGGGACAGAGAACAGAGAGGAGTAGCTTTTAAAACAGTAAAAATAAGTTCCCTCCATCCTCCTCCATGCCCTGCAGCTGAAATGAAGGAGCCTTTTATTCCCTCCTATTTCTAGGAGAAACTGAAGCCCAAGACGTAACAACTCCAAGGAGGAAAGGAGGGAGCAGCCCTGAGCAGAGCCCTCGTACAGCTCCCAGAGGAGGGCTGGGCCCCCGAACACCCACCCGGCTGAAGGGCAGCAGAGGGAAACTGGTTTTTGTTTTTTTTTTTTTCTTCCAGCTTTTTCCTTGGCACTTGGATATTGAGGGGAGAGAAGAGCCCGGGCAGTGCTGGAGCTGGGAAAAGGACCAGTGGACGCAGGGATGGGCTTTAAGGATGGAGGATGGCCAGATGTGATCTTCTTGTCCCAAATCTGGGTTCTTTACCTGATGTGCAAGCCAGTAACACACAGAACAGAGGTATTTCCAAGTTTATTCCATTAATGTGCAGGAATAGGGTGCTCATCCCAAAATGGGAGCACCCCTTAGTTTCAAAAATTTCCCTTTTTTTACACCAATCATTACATAGTCTAACAACTTATACATATTAATTGTTATTCTTTTTAATGATTGGTTGAGATTTCTTCACTTACTATGTAAATAAGTGCACAGACTCTATTTTCTTCTTCCATTGTTCCCTTTTGAGTAGGTGGTATCCTTTGTGTAGGTGGTCAATGAGTCGGTGGTCAGGATCTCCCCCTGCCAAAATTACGTTTTACCTACTCCTCCTCTAATCTTGGCAGTTCTAGGTGGTTTTCTCGGTTTGCTGACCAGGCCTACAGTTCATCACTCTCTTGACAGCAATATCCTGCTTAACAACAAAGCTACATTGTCAAGTAGTTAGTTCCTTAATTTCATTTTAGATAAATCATGTCTAGTTACTGTTTCTCTATAAATGATCAAATAGGGTCGGGGCTGTATGGAGGACTTTTAGCAGCAGTGGCAGGTTCTCCTCGGTTGCTTCGATTATGTGTTACGTTTCATTTTTCTAGTTAATACCAATTTTACTACAACAATCATAGAATTGCCTGGATTGGAAGGGACCATTCAGATCATCGAGTCCAACCATCTACCTCACTCTGACAAAAACCATCACTGAACCGCATCTCTAAGCGCAATGTCTACCCGTCTTTTAAATACGTGCAGGGATGGTGTCTCCGGAGACGTCTACCCGAGGGCTGGGACAAAGAGAAGTTACGCGGGGGACAGCTGCTCCGTCCCCCGGCTGCGCTCCTCGTTTGAGCCGGGGGGGCGGTCCCTGCCCCGGGCAGCGGGCGAGCCCCCGGCCGGGCCGGCTGCTGCGGGGGCGGCGGCGGGGCGGCTGCCGGAGGAGGCTGCAGAGCCCTGCGCTGGAGCGGCCGGAGCCGCCGCCCCTTTCCGTTTCGCTTCCCGGCCGTGTCCTTCCTCCGGCGCCATGTCCCGGGCGGGTGCGGCGGCCGGGCTGGAGGAGGAGCTGACCTGTCCCATCTGCCTGGGCATTTACAGCACCCCCGTGTCCCTGGGCTGCGGGCACAGCTTCTGCCGGGGCTGCATCCGGGAGGCCGGTAGCCGGCAGCCGTTCCCGCGGGGACCCTTTAGCTGCCCGCTCTGTGGCTTCCTGTTCGACCCCGCCATGGAGCCGCAGCCCAACGTCCAGCTCCGCAGCATCGTGGAGAAGTTCGTGGACCAAGAGGAGAAGGAGGAGGAGGAAAGTCTGGGCCAGCAGGACAAGGTGATCCTGTGCGATTTCTGCCTCCAGGAGCCCCAGGCAGCCGTGAAGACCTGCCTGAGCTGCGAGGCCTCCCTCTGCCAAGCCCACCTGAGCAAGCACAGCTCAAAGAGCCCCCTGAAAGACCATGTCCTGATGGAGCCCTGTGGTGCTCAGGTTTTGGCTGAGAGGAGATGCCTCCAGCACGGCAAAGTGCTGGAGTGCTACTGCAAGACGGATGCAGTCTGCCTCTGCGTGCTGTGCTGTGTCACCAGCTCCCACAAGAACCACGAGATCGCCACCTTGGAGGAGGCTTTTGCCCAAGGGCAGGTAAGAGACTGCCAGGACAGTGGCCTGGGCACAGATTGTGCTAGGAAAACCACGGGCCTTGGTGGCACAGAGAGCTGCCTGCAGCACAGGGATGAAACCTCTCCCTGGTTTCACAGCTGCAGACTCAGGATGGGGCTAAGTCTCCATCTTGGGATATTGGGCTTTTATTCCTACTTTTGCCCCAGATTCCCTCTGGGTATCAAACAAGATGTTACAAACACTTTCTTCCCATCCTGAGGAGCCAAACTGGAGGGACCACATAGCTTGTGGCTATGCTTTTAGTGCTCGGTGCACTTTCAAGCCAGAAGATGAGCCTGAGATGCATTTATGCAAAGAAAATTGATGGCAGAGTAACAGGAAGGAAGCAGTCAGCACTGAACATAGCTTTACGTGTGGCTATAGCACATGAACAGTTTTCAGTTTCAAATTGTCTTTCCCATGTTCGTAATTGTAGTATTTAGGTCAGGGATAAAATCTCCCAGTAAACCTTTATGTATTGATTTGTCCTGAGAGCATGCAGTAAACAAACTTTTTTGCAGGTCTAGCTTAACCCATTTCCATAAAATTGCTGATCGTGTGCACGTATGTTGGTCCTATCCTGATGTCTCCCTCCGGTTATTTTTATAGAGTGCTTTAGCTGGAATTCTGGAAACAGTGAAAACAGAAGAAGCTGCGCTGGATCAAAGCATAGCAAACCTGCTGGAACAGGAGGGGGAAGTAAAGGTTTGTTCCAAGGTCCCACATCACTTTGGGGATGGTTGCGCACTGGTAGCTGATGAGATAAGGTTTTCTTTTGCCCTGCCTCAGATCATGGATTTCGAAGCTTTTTTTAGTTCCTGGGTGGTTTCTTAGATATCTTCTAGGTTTCTTCATGGAGGGAGGATGATGAACAACTTGCTTATCAGTCTGGGAAGTACGTTCCTAGTTTCCAAAGAACCTTCGAGCTTGAAAGTTCCTGTTAAGGCCATGCCCCCTGCTTGGTGGGTGGTGGTTGACTTTTTTTTCCCCCAACTTAATTCAATTTGCAGACTCTAAAATATTTATGGAAAAGATACAGACCGTGTTACAGTCATTTCAGTCCTCCTTACAACAAGAAATCCCTTTCGGTTAGCCTGTGGTTCTAAGAAGTTGGCTAGGAATGAGGTTAAAAGATTGCTCCAAAGTGTCTTGCTTTTGCTTCCAGCAGACAAATGCCTATCTGAAAGCTCTGAAAGGACAGGGAATTTAACACAGGTCTCCAAATCATGGTTCATTCTGCTTATGCAGAATTGGCACTTGCCTGCCTTCCCAGTAAAAGTGATGGGACTGGAAGTCCTGGCACTGGGCAAAGGAAATGTTCCCTTCTAGCCTGAAGACAAAACGGTACCTGTTGGCAGCGTCCTGGCTGACATCACAGCTGCTTTCGAACAGCGAGGGAAGTTTGATGGAGGCAGGAGGCAGAGAAACTGTTTTTCCTCACCCCATCCTTAAAAGGACCAAAGGCAATGTATCAGTAGAAAAACACCAGGGCAGAATAAGGAAATATCTGCATATTGGAAAGTCTTCAGCAAGCATTGTGCAAGAAGCACTACTTTTTCGTCTTTTTCTGGTCAGGTGCCAGATGCTGGGGAAGGCCACTTAGGTCGCTTGGCCTTTCTGCCATCAGTGGGACATCTTGGTTTGTTGTCCTATGGAGAGGCACTATGTTAGTAGTTACTTCTGTCAGCCCAGAAAAGACCAGGCTCTTTTCTGAGTGAGAGTTAGTGTGGAAAATGTAAGATTTAGTCCCTAACAGCTTTGAAAGTGTTTTCTTATTAGAGTAAGGAGAGCCTGAGGAGGGATCGGCTGGAGAGCCTCTTCGGAAAGATGCGTCTGCAGCTGGATAACAGAAGAAGAAAGGTCCTGAAAGTTCTCAGTGACAACGAGGAGCAACAGCTTTCTCAGATTCAGATGCAGATACAAAAATACAAAGAGAAGAAGGATGCAGCCAGCCAGGATGTACAGAAGCTAGAGGCTCTGAAAGATCAGAAAGACCGACTTCTTTTCACCAAGGTACCTAACAGCATTTCCCTTCCCAGAGGTGCTCAGATCTTGGGCTGGCCTTTGCCTGCGCTATGTTAGTTCTGATTTCAAAATGTCTTTTACAGGCTTTCGCAGCGATTTCAGACAGGTAAGCTCTTCCCAAGGTGGTCTGGTATTGCATTTCATGTTGCTTCAGGTGACTATCAGTCATTCCATGACTGATAGTCCAGTGGTGTGGGCTGCTAGCCCAGCCTGCACGCACTGTGGCCCCACAGCTCCCTGGGCTTACACAGCTGCCCCTTGGGCACGCTGATGGCACGCTCCGAGCCTGGCTTCCTCAGAGACCTGGAGAAGCCCCAGAACCTTAACAGAGGTCACATGTGACTCTTCATAATAACATGGCTTATTTTTCTGTACCCTCCCCACCTCAAGATCCATTCTGACAGTGATTCACACAGAATTCTAGGGGTTGGAAGGGACCTCTGGAAATTATCTAGTCCAACCCTCATACCTGAATATTAGGGCGGTCATGCAAAGGACGGATGAGCTGAGATATCCTGAGCCATCCTCCACTTTGCGTTGCCTTCTGCTTGTAAGAAGTTAATGCGGCGGGAGCTGAAACATGTAGTGAAGTCCTGAGTCTATAAAGTTCATGGCTCTTCTCCTGAGCTGTTCCTCCACCACAGCCCACCGCTGCGTGGACATGGGCTCCCCCAGCCCGACCTTCCCCCAGCCCTGCATTTCAGGGGCAGCAGTTGCCCCTTGGCCGTGATAACACAGCGCATCTCGTGTGCTGTCCCAGCATCTGCCCCTGACACCGCACCAGCTCCTGCTGCTGTAACCACAAACGTGATACTTGGGGTCCATCCCGGCAAAAACTGGGGCTGAGGGGGCTCAGACAAGGTCTTCTGGGGATAGATATTGTCCATGGAGTGAATTTCATCCTAAAGATGTTGAAGAGGTTTGGGGTTCTGGGAAAAGACCAGTCAGAGGGGAAGTCCCTGGTAAAACTGCAGAGAGAGCGGGGACAGAGGCTGCTTTCCTTATCTCCTATCGAGGCTGGGTGTGGAGTGGGGGATGCAGTTGTTGGCTCAGTGATGGTTTTCTGAGGACGTGCTGCTCTTCTGATGTCTTTCTGCGTGTTTTAGGAAATGCACGTCAGTTCCTAAGGAAGCTCATGTACAACTGCTAGTGCCACCCGTTACTTTGGATGAATTAACAACAGATGCTGTTCTAAGGCTTTTCAGGCAATTCCTCTCAGACATGCAGTCCTTATTTGAAGCACCACCTGGTAAGTGATCATTTCACTACCTGACAAGCAAGATGGAGAAGCTAAAAAAACGTATTTAAGAAAGGACTGTAATAATACACCAAGTACCTCTAGAAGAACTGATTACTAACATTGTATGAATATTTTCACGTGTGTACATAAAAGAGTGCTTGTTTTGGGCTTCAGCGCTCTGGGACATGCCTGTTAAAATAGGTTCTGGGTAAAGAGATGCGGATGTCCTAGGAGTTTTCTGGGAGGATTGAGAGAAGAGAATAGCAACACCACTTCTGTCTGTAGCATCACTTTGATTCAAAGCATGGGGAAAGTTGAGAACTCATCACCGCAGGGCAGGAGGAGTTTGTCTTAGGATGTAAATAACCTACTCTTTCTAGGTAAATAGTTCTACTCTTTTGTAATGTTTTGTAAGATCAGCCTACAGTCCTGGTGCTGTGCACAGTGGATGCTTGTCCAACTGAACTGAAAAAATTAGGGTTCCTTTGTTATTGCTCTCTTGATGGTGTTTGAGCCCTTGCTGACAGTGAGCCTAGGGACAAGACTGAGAGACAGCCGGGGTGGGAAGGCTCTGTCCAGAGCGTGTGTGACAGTATGTGACATGCACACCTAATTGGCCGCCGTCCATACAGCCCTGGGTTCAGTAAGAAGCACACCATGCTCACGGCCGCTCCTGAGCTCAGTCTCTACCATCCCTGTAAGCATACTCCAAACCAACTCTGGCTAGAAGGCCGCAGATCCATGTTTTCCTAATTATCCATGCCATCTGAGCAACTGGGGTTGGTTGCCCAAGCAACTGCCATTGTTTCAGTTTCCTGAAGGAGTAACTTCCAGAGCGGAAAATGCCACAATATTGAAATGCATTACCTGCAAGAGAAGGTTTGAATAAAAATATTCTGCAAATGCCTGAGTGTAGAATTAACTTCTTGTGACTGGCCGTGCTAGGAAGTTTTGAGAGTTCTAGAAAACAACTTCAAATGATCCTGAGCAAATAAGCTTTTATAAAATGGCTGTGCTGCTGTTCGCACATCCTTGTACGTGCAAGTTAATCTGGGGAGTTTTTAAAAATGCCTAATGAAACTGCAGGGCAATGATGGAAAACTAAAATCTGAGAGTTGCAGTAGTTGGAAAAAAAAAAGCAAAAAGACACTTTAAGATTGTGAAAGAGCAGCATTTCTTGAAATGTGATATTAACCTGCTTTAAAATTACATAGGAGCAGCTAGGAGAGTTGTGGAAGGTGTTTCACTTAACATATGCTTTTAATGACTCGGGTGGGTTGGACTTGAATTGGATGACTTGGATAGGATGACTTGGATTGGGAAACCTAGCTTTCAGCAATGGGGATGTATGCAAATCTGCACAATTATCTGTTAATGTGTTTTTTTTTTCTTTCTATAGTTCATGAACATCTGACTCTTGAAGCGTGTGGATTAGGGTTTCCTCAGAGTTGCAAGGTAGTCTCGGCACCCCCACGCAGTTCTTCGCAATCTCAGAAATTACGGTTTCAACTCTTTGATACCCCCAACCACAGGTCACCTGGCTTTACATTCCAATCCAATATTTACCAATCTGCGTCACCACCTTTGGAAAGCACCTATGCCACCGAATGCAGGAAGAGTGCCCAGAGCTTCTCAGAGGGCTGTCACTTCTGGGAGGTGGACACCAGCAATGCAAGGTGCTGGAAGCTCGGAATTATTTGTGGCAACTTTCAGTGCTGCCTGGAAAAGTCTTATGATTACCTCCTTGTGTTCCTCGGTCAAAGAGAGATCACAAAAAAGAACTCTGCTATAACTCTCACAGTGGTCAGGGTAGAACTAGACTGCAGAAGAAATACACTGTCATTTTATAACGCATCTGTTAAGGATGCAGATCCTGACAAGAGCCTCAGGCTTATAGAGACAATAAGCATCCCTTTGAACTATCCCGTCCATGCTATCTTTGGCACGTCTGATGGCTCTTTGGAGCTCCTGTAGTGATGTGGGGACAAGGTGCTGTTTTGTATTTCCAGGCCCAGCTACTGCGACTGCTACTGGGTGGAGGCTGTGCTAAGCTGGCATATTAGAAATGGGGTTTTGGGCTGCTGTGATGGCTCATCGGTGTGAGGGCAAGGCCTCTGTGGGGTATATCACCCTGCTGCTTACCGCAAGAGCTCCTATCCTATTTGTTCAGTTAATCATGATGGAAATACCATTAAGTTGCAATTTTTGCTCGGCTGTATCAAATGCTGTGTTGGCTGCATGTTATTAAAGTAATTTAGATTGCAAAACTCAATGGCAACTTAGTTTGTAAAAAAAAAAAAAAAAAAAAAGCTGACAGAGCGTTAACTGCTAGAGAGCTAAGCAGCAGCAACGCTGACCTTTGCTCTAACGCATCAGGTTTTACCTCTGCCCGTCCTGCACAACCAAAGCCGCCTCTCGCAGAAGCAACGGTGGCCGGGGAGGCGAGCAGAGACTAGGTGGTAAGACACCTGGTTGCCCTTGCTCTCTGCTGCTCTCATCCCCCGTGAGCTCTCTGATGGATCACTTAGCGATTTCCTGCCCCGATGTTTATTTTCTCCTTGCCTATGCAAAAATCTCACAGCAAAGGGAGCGGTAAGGAGGAAAACTGCTGTGCCTCTAGTCTCTGCCGTCGTGGGGCCCGGGTTAGTTCGTTCTTATGATTGTTCAAACACCTTGGAGAGGAAGAGGTGATGTCCCTGCCTGCTGCTTGTGGTTCTGCTGCTTTCAGACAGAGCCAGGGTATTCGCATGAAGACACCCAGGCAGGAGCTCTCTGCCCCAGCAGCGTGCAGGACCTTAAGGGACACTACAGTTTTCCATATGTTCAAAGAAATCCTTGTTCAGTCTTAGAACAAGGAGGCTGTGTTTTGGGTTTTGCATGTTATACACCAAAATGATATGGAAAACCATGCAGGTAGAGTTGGGTCTCCCGACTGCGCCTGCAGGGGCTGCTGCTCTGTGTGGTCTCAGGGGGCAAAGCCAGGTAAGCAAGGCTGGTGGTACGGCACAGGGACATTCCTATCCTTGAGTGCCTTTCCGGGAGCCTTTTTACCAGCCCCCATTTCCCTGTCCGCTGGCAGCAGGTAGGAGACCAGCCTCAACACATCCCAGTACAAATTCCCCCTGGGTTCTCCCTATTTTACCTTGAGGGGAGCATCTGTAACTGTTGTGGAGAAGAACCAGACAAAGCAGAGGGAATTCCTGGCTTACCCCAGCCAGGCTTATCCTCTTCTCATCCAGGGTTTATCTTTTAATTTGCTGCCCCTGGCGTGGGATTGAGGATTTTTCCAGGAGGGCAGAGGGCTGCAGGAGAATTGTCCAAACCCATGCCCCCCCCAGCACCCCCTGTTCCCACCAGCCTGCTGGGGGCTCACACAGGGAGCAATGCTGCCTGAGACGGAGGGCAAACATCTAAAAGTTTACAAGAGTTTACACGAGCTGTTTGCAGGAGGAGCGTGTCTCTGCTGGCCTGTCACGGGGCGGAGAGGAAGGACGCTGGGCTGGATCTCCAACCGGGGCACAATGCCAAGGACGTCCTTTCAGTTTCATTTCTCACAAACTGGCTAACGCACCATTTCCGCAGCCATGGCAAGAGCTGAGGAAGGATTTGGAGGGGGTGCTAGCCTGGAGGATGAACTCAGCTGTCCCATCTGCCTGTGTCTGTATGGGAACCCGGTGTCGCTGAGCTGCGGTCACAGCTTCTGCAAGCAGTGCATCCAGAAGGCGCTGGGTGCCCAGCATCAATCTGGGGCCCTTTACTCCTGCCCCATGTGCAAGCTCCAGCTGGGGCCCATCCTGGAGCTGCAGAGTAATTTCCAGCTGCGTAGCATCGTGGAGGCATTTCTGGCCACTTCTTCCAAAGGACAACATGGCAAGGACTCTGCAGAGGGGAAGGAGGAGGTGGTTCCCTGCGACTTCTGCCTGGATTTCTCCCAGCTAGCGGTGAAAACCTGCCTGAGCTGCGACGCGTCTTTGTGCCAGGCCCATCTGAACAAGCACAACACCAAGGCTTACCAGCAGCACCACATCCTGGTGGAGGTGGGCGCAGGCAGTGTGGCGGAGGAGAGGAGGTGCCTGGAGCACGGCAGGCTGCTGGAGTGCTACTGCCAGGACGAGGGGCAGTACATCTGTGTCTTCTGCTGCATCGTGGGGTGCCACAAGGGCCACAGCATCATCACCCTGAAGGAGGCATATGACAAAGAGCTGGTAAGGGGCCCTCCTCTCCCCACGGCCCCTGCAGGGTTTGCCCCAAACTTCTGATCTGGAGGAAGCCGCAGTAAGGCTTTCACCAGGGAATCATAGGATCATAGAATGGTTTGGGTTGGAAGGGACCTTAAAGATCATCTAGTTCCAACCCCCTGCCCTGGGCAGGGACACCTCCCACTAGACCAGGCTGCTCAAAGCCCCGTCCAGCCTGGCCTTGAACCCCTCCAGGGATGGGGCAGCCACAGCTTCTCTGGGCAACCTGGGCCAGTGTCTCACCACCCTCATAGTGAAAAATTTCTTCCTAATATCTAATCTAAATCTCCCCTCTTTCAGTTTAAAACCATTACCCCTCATCCTGTTGCTACACTCCCTGATAAAGAGTCCCTCCCCATCTTTCCTGTAGCCCCCTTTAGGCACTGGAAGGGGCTCTAAGGTACCCCGCAGCCTTCTCTTCTCCAGGCTGAACAACCCCAGCTCTCTCAGCCTGTCATGGGGGCAGGGGGGCAGCAGCTCGGGGGATTTCATGTCCACCCCAGCGGGGACTGGTGTGCTGTGCTGGAATTTGGTTTTAATTTCCTCCTTGGTGTTGCCAAAGCAGCCTGGCAGGCTAAGCAGAGGGAGGAGAGCAGAGAGAGGTGTTTGGGGCTGAGCAGGGTGGGTCGATGCTGCAGTGTGTGTTGCTGTGCTGGGGAGTGAGCCCGTACCGTCGACCTGCATGCCCATGGCACTCGTGTGCAGCCCTGGGCAACTGCAAGCTGCCACTCACCAGGGTGTTCCTGGCTGGGATTAAGAAGTCTCTTCCTCCACCGACCCTTGAGGATGTCGCCACTGCTGATCTTTGGGTTGGGAAACAGGTTTTCCCACTCGAGGCTCTTCCCTTCCCTCTACCCTGAGGTTTGCCCAGCTGTCAGGCCATCATCCCAGTGGATGATGAGTCCAACTGCAGTCCTTGAAATGCTCCAGAACCAGCTGAGACTGAGGGGATAAAATGCGTTTCCTATGCTCACCCGCTGCCTTACATTTGACATTTCTGGGCCCAGTTTAGAGCCCAAGCAGAACAGCCTGCAGCAACCCAGTGCATGGGCAGGCAACGCCTGGCTCGCTCTCGGCCTCAGGACAGGTCACAGACTCCTCAGGAATTAGCAGGACGCATCTTTTGCAGCTATGTGTATCATAAACTAACTTTCTTCCCCAAGGTACCTATAAAAAATTCAGACAAAGAGAAGTGGGCTGTGTAGGACAGTAGCCCTCTCCTTCATCCCTGGAGCTGGTGATGGTCTCTCTATAGGGAAGCTATCTCCATGAGTAAGCTGAGATCTCAGCTGTGTATTCCTCATTAGGCTTTTTTTTTTTTTTTTGGTTTTTATTTTAAAACTCTCCAAGATAGCCAGGGAAATCAGGAATGCAGCTCTTCAGGAGAAATTATTAAAAGAGTTTTGGTGCAAGGGACCTTGGTCAAATTTGAGTATTTGTCTTGCAATTTTTCAAAAATTAAAACTTTCCAGGTGTGACAAATACCTCATGGAAAACCTAAGCCTTCTAACATTGTTTTTATTAAAGAAACAGGAATCTGGCAGCTGTGTCTGTTGTGGCCATTCATGGGTGCTCGAGGTGTGAAAACACTGCTGGAGGCAGCCAGGAGCAACCAGAGCTATTCAGAGACTGTCTAGTCCCTGAAGAACAAGGTTTAATGTCCCCTTTGAAATGTGTTGTCCTGCAGTGTAACAGCATGGCATCTGTTAAAATAAACAGCTGGGTGAGTAAGTACTGCTGTTTCGCTGCTCTTCAGAAAAGATGGTTGCTTACTACCTTATCCTCAGATCCCACAGCTGCTGACAGAGGAGAAGGATTTGGATCACATTAGGCACATGTGAAGATTCTGGCAGGAACAGAGCTTTAATGGATAAAGTGAGATTTATTCATCTAAAGCGAAATTTACTTATTTAAAAGGAAAGTTGTTTATTAACCTACCACATACAAAGTTAGACATATATGAAAATTAAACATTGACTCGAAAGATTTCAAGCTCCTATCAGTTTTCCGTTATGGCCTACCTTTATGAGGAGGTGAGTGAACACAGTTTATCATAGGACTCGGTGGTGAAAACAGGCAGGTAGAAGGCGCCTGTGCCATTTTATCAGCTCCACAAACTGCCAGCCTGGTTTAAAGGTCCCCGTGCTGCTTCCCTGCTATGAAGTTCAATGCTGTCTCTCTGTCTGCTAGAGTGAGCTCTCGGACACTGTGACGTGGCTGCAGGAACATAAACGCGCTCTAACTATTGCCCTAGAAGAGCTTCAGAAAAGCGAGAATCAGCTCAAGGTTGGTACCCAGATTGTCGCTAATTCAGAGCAGCTTTCCTCCACAATTTCCCAGAAATAAGTGATGGCAATTATACTGTTAGAAGCAGATGAATAGAAAGAGTTGTAGTCCAAAGCAGGGAAAACAGTGGTGGAAGAAACTGCCAGAAGCCAAGCTTCCTCCCAGCACAGCTCCATTGGAGGAACTAGCTGGGACACTCCACCATTAATTGTGGTTGCACAGACCAGGTTGCAGGACTGGCAGACCACAGATTGTATACATCATTATGCATTTTTCAAGTTTTCTATCTGTTAAATAAAAGAAAAACAAATTGAGTCTACAGGTGGGATCTTCAGTGTGTACTGATACAGTTCTCACACTGCTAGCTGAATTTTATCTGATTTTCTTACTATATCAGGATTAATTTTCATAACCCTCTGTTTAATCAGATATTCTAAGCAAATGCTTATTGTCCACTTCCTTCTAAGGCCAGTGCAAAGGATAGATACACTCCTAATTAATAAGCAGATACACTAAGCTGAAGTGTTGAGCTCCTGAGCCAGTGCACCATTTTCTTATCTGTTCATTTAGAGCAATACAAAAACAGTGACTTCTCAGCTGCAAAAGCTGTTTGAAGAGATGAAGATAGAGATGATTCAGAAAGAGAAGATGATCCTGAGCTACATCGAGTCCAATGAGAAAAAGCAACTGGCAGACATTACCAAAGTGAAGAAGGAAATGGAACAGAGGAGAGATAAGGCTGTGCAGCATCTTCAGTCTTTGCAGACGATGAGAGAGCAAACAGATATTTTCCTCTTCCTCAAAGTAAGCAGCAGTATCCTGCTTTTCTTCATGAACATGCCTATTTCTCAGACAGCTGCCCTTTCTGGCATTCACACTAACAATTTTTTTTCCTCTTTTTTTTTTTCTTTCGGCAATGCTATTTGTAGGAATTTAAACTCGCCAGGAACAGGTATGTTCCAGCTGAAAACACTTGTTTTCTTCTTCGCAAAAATATGGTGTAGATAGCTGGGATCAAACCCCACTGGCTGTGTCCCTCTGTCCCAGCACCCCACCGCAAAGCTGCTCCCTATTCCAGCCAAGCCAGAGGGCACCACGTCCACACAGTTGACAAGGATGGAGAGATATCAGCCTGCCGGTCCAATGGTCCCTTTAAGTTTCAGTTTCCTTGGCAGCTACACAGTTGCTGGATTCTGGTGAAAACCACTGGCTTTCATTACCAGAAAAAGATTTTTGTCAGAGACGAAGCCCATAGGGTTCAGTTTACAGCAACGCTCTCTTGGATGTGTATTGGTGACACTCCTGCACGTAAGTCCCAGAGAACAGCCTCTGCCTGCAGAGGTAACTGGCTCATTTCCTGACGATTTTTGCTGCTTCTTGTGGACAAGCTTAATAGCCAGCCAGATTTATTATCCCTTCTCTTGCAAGTGATACATTTAATTTATAACTTATCACTTCCTAATCGACGCCTGGGTGTCAGCTCTAATTCAATGGTGCAAAACCACCCGTAAGTTACAGATCCACGAGAGATTTTGCTGCATCACTGAACTCCCCAGGCGCGTGAAGGGCTAGCTCAAACATCCAGCTGGATTTTAAGATGTCATCTCCGCAACTTGTACAAATTAAAGCTGAGTTTGAACTTGGATGGTGGGGATAACTTTGAATCGCCGTCTACCTAGGGGCTGTGCTGGCAGCAACACAGTCCATTACTCACAGCTGTGCCGCAAGTCAAAATCTAGCCTGTGGGATCAAAGTCATTTTCCAGAAGCCTGGACACCATTTAATATGTTTGGCATTTTCTTTCTATCACGATGGCGGTTGTGCTAGAACAGTGAGAGCCTGCCTGCAGCAGGTCAAAGCACTATTCACACAAGGGTATTAGCAAAACACCTCCCCCTTTCTCATTTTCAGTATTTGGAAGTTCCCATCCAGGTTTGGTAAGCAAAAGGCATTACCAAATAAATAATAATATATAACAATTCCAATGCCCGTAACCTCACCAGAGAGCTCTTTACCTGATAATTCATGTTGCCAAAGCACCCTCCTCTTTGTTGAGCCCTTCCGAAGGAAGGAGTTTGTTAACTTTCTAATACTAAGTGATTTTCCCTGGTGAAATGACTGCCTGCACCCAAGGATTGCCAGTCAGAATTTCAGCGTCAGCAAGATGGACGTGGTGGGAGTGCTGCTGGATCAGGCCTGGATCGACTACTACCGACACCTGATACGGAAATTCGTGGATCGCCTGGGCTCACTGCAGAAAGCCGTGCAGAGTGAGTGATCTGTCCTGACCCTGGCACCGCTGGCCCCGAGTGGAAAACAGCGAGCCATGGGGTTCAGAGGGCTGGGCTGACAGGGATGATGAGGATTTGGATGGGATCTTGGGGGTGTTGGAGAGGGGAGGGTGAAGGGGGCAGAAAGACTATTTCTGGGGATAACAAGGAAGAGGTCTGCTCCTACCCAGTGTAAGGCCAGCTTCACCCCTGTCTGATGTGGTTTCCTGCTCCCACCTACCTCCCGAGTCTTCAGGTGCTCAGTCATGCTTTCAAGAAATGTCCTCTTTGTTTGCCCACACAGAATCACAGAATGGTAGGGGTTGGAAGAAACCTTCAGAGATCATCTAGTCCAGCCCCCCTGCCAGAGCAGTTCCACCTAGAGCAGGCTGGGCAGGAACACATCCAGGCAGGTTTTAAGTATCTCCAGAGGAGACTCCACAGACTGTCTGGGCAGCCTGTTCCAGTGCTTTAGCACCCCTATCCCCATCTAGTTTATCTATGACCATGAGATCCAGGGGTACAGTACCAAGTCCCAAACTTGAATGCTTTGCCAGCTTTGTAAAACATTCTTCTCCATCTTTCTTAGGTGTACTGACCAACCAAATTATATGGAACAGGTAAATCCTTTTCTTTGCTTATAAAATTTCTCCAACAGTTTCTCATTTAAGGACTGTATATCCTGAGCTCCTCTGCTTCAGTCTCAAGGAGAGCCAAGCAGAGTCTAGAAGGTGGTCCTTCATCTCAAAAGAGGGGCTCAGGTCTATTCACGTCTCTCATTTTGTTATTAACAAGATGTGATTTGTGCTTTACAAGGCACTAACATTCATCACTGTTTCTTTACAGTAGGGCTTCAGATACTGGTACCTCTTCAAACTGTAAGTGTTCAAAAAATACTAGTTATTCCTCGGGACTCTGGCCTGGGGCTGAGAGTCTTGCAGAGATAATCTCTCACCTAAAAATGTGAGCAGTGTTTTGTTGCATGCATCTCCTCTCCTTGCCAGAGGTGAGACCAGCAGGAGTGCAGCCTCAGGGCACCACATCTGCAGCTGGCAGAAATCTCTGGGAAGTCACCAGAGCAATCATTTACCTTCAGCCTGAGGGAGGGACTGGGTTTGCTTCGGTACTCAGTAAAGGTCTGAGCCTGCTCCGAGGAAAGACCGCGGAGGGGTTCCCACCAACTGAGCAGGAGCTGGAGCAAACCCAGTGCCTGAACGGATTCCCAGGGAAATCCAGGTGCTGCAGGAGATACTAAATCTGTAAACAGTATTTCTCTTCAGATAGCACTAGTCCACTGCTCAAATAGATTTCTGCTGGGTACAGTGGTGCATCTTTTCTACAAGCTTTTTTGAAGAAAACTTAGTTAGAAGTTATTTGAAAAATATATATTTTTTTTTTATTTTTTAATTGCTGCAACTAAAGTTCAGTTTGCAAATAAGTTTTTCTTAATTCATAACTTCAAAATAAAATCCTACTTTCTTCATCACTTTTTAATTTTTGGAGGGGAAAAATACTCTTTTCTGACAAGCATTTTTCAGGGACAAGTTAATGGTAAAATTTTACTTCGGAAAGGATGTGTTTGAGAACAGCTGTTCAATAGGGGGGTTGAGGACAACGTACTCTTGCCGTAAGTGCAAACTTATTTGTTTTACCAGACATATTTGAAAAACCAGAAAAAAATGTTGTTTTCTTTTTTCAATAATTCATGTAGGTGATAATGGAGGGAGAGCACAAGAGGCATACGGTGCAGGTAAGCGATTAAATGGAGTTTTAATTACACAGCACAGCTT
Organism: Larus michahellis; assembly: GCF_964199755.1. NCBI lineage: Eukaryota > Metazoa > Chordata > Aves > Charadriiformes > Laridae > Larus > Larus michahellis. Next base: position 9,914,613 of record NC_133906.1, on the reverse strand, counting down.
AACAATACAGTTGTTTTCACTTAACGTAATGCCAGCCTCAAATCTAGAGGTATATTTTTAAATCAGCATACATGGCCATTTATTTGTCTTGTGAACTGTCTTCTACAGACAGATTAATGTCTGTATTCTATACAGAACCAGACAGTTACTCAAAACAGGGGAAGGAGAAGAAATATTTTTTCTGATGCAATGCAAAGCTGTATTTGGAAGCAACTTGTCAAATATTACTTTATTATTACAGTAAGTGAACCTTTTCCATCTTTTGTATTCCTGCAGCACGAAAACAATGGAAATGATCAAGTGACAGATGTGAACAGAGTATGGTCCACATATGCCCTGAAGTAAGGGAGAGATGAGAAGTCAGAACTGAAATGCAACGAAAAAGCTGAATATTGCCAAAAATGTCTTCTAATAATAGGGACCTGCCAAGTATCTTGACCTCCCCTGCATACCTGCTCTTAAAAGCAATTCTGTAGCATGTACAAATTTAAAAAGGAAGTGCTAAGAATTAACATGAACATAAGAATAGCTCCACGTGCTGCTGGCTTCCAAACTGTGGACTGTAGCATCTCATGATACTAATGATACTTGTATACTATTAATTGTGGTGACTATGCTGTCATTATGTGGTTGGATAACGAAATAAATGGCTATAGATATAGATAAGCAAGGCTGGCTGATTTCATGCTATCACCAGGAATTAATTGTTGAAAGCATTGTTTGTGGATGGCTGCAGTAGAAAGCTGTTCAGGACCATGCCACAGATTTGGATTATCACATTTAACACAAGTGATCTTTGTAGCAAAGAATTAATTATCTTTGTATGAAACCAGCTTAGTCAGCCCTAAGTCACATTTTTAACAATTCTCCTAGAGAGCGCTCAAAGAGCCATGCAAAATTCCATGGTCAGCAGCCTATGAAGATGCTTTACTGGCCACATCTCCATGCGTAGAGATGTTCTTTTCTGATCAAGCATGTGCCGTGCTTTCCACATGTAGCCCTTAATGCAGGTGTTGACTCCACAAAGGCATTTCATGGACGCTGCCAGGCGGACAGGCTCACTCTTTGTTGCTGTAGGGTGCTCTGTGCCCAGCTATGCTTCAGATCGAACACGTAGGTTCACAACCTGGATGTTTCTTCTCCAAGTGATAAAAATATTCTACTGCAAACCAGGGTTGCCAACATAAACATTTTTGAGAAATAATTCTGGGTGCTTCTATATAAATTAGGGTTCATGGCTATGATTCTATTCTGTCACTTGTGATAATCAACATATGCCTAATTGCAGGGATTAAAAACAATAAACTCAGCAAAATCCATCTCAGATTTAGAGTAACATCTCCCTTCGTGGTTTAAACAGACTCGCCAAGCTGTAATGTATCCACAGCCCTTGCTCTGCTGCACACATCAATTGTCAGCATATCGGAAAGTGCACAGCCAAATTTTGGGAGCTCAGCAGTAGCTCAAGGTGACTTTGCAAATACTCCCTACTGCTGGAAGCCAGCGAGACACGAAGGACAGCTTCTCTCAACCACTCAAATGAGGCAAAAGAAATGAGCCTGTCCTTTGGCACTTTTATTACCTGGGCTTCTCTCTGGCTGCCAGGTAGTTATTGCTCTCACCCCAGGTGAAGGAGCCGTGACCAGCCAATGCAGCTGGGTGCTGCTGCTGCAGGCAGCAAGTTACTGCACTGCTGCAAATCACAGAGGGCGAAAGATTTCCTCAAGCACGGTATTTTAAGTAACTCGCTCCCCCCCATCTCACAGCGCATCCTACGTTGACTACGCTTAGGAAACGTCAGCACTTCTGTAGCCCCTTCTGAAATACCGGTTCAGCATTTCCTCAGCGACACCCGCCTTACAAACGTGTGTTCCCGTGCCTCCAGCCACGGGCTGCCGTGGGAGAACCGGGCACCGCTCTCCCCCTCGCTAGCACAGGGCAAGGGCACCCGGCAGCAGGGCGCTCAGAAATCCCTCCGTCCAGCGTGTTTCTGGATATATAGCTACCCCCTTGCCTGCAAGCAGTTCTCATTTTTTAACACCATTTCTGACAGTCTTGGAGAAGCCATGATGATATTTTCTTTCCCCGGGGAGGATGAAATACTCACTTCACCTTTCCTCCCACGCCAGCCGTCAGCTCCCTGAGTCTCTGAGCCCCTGTCAGAAGTGTCTGTGACCCATTTAGAGAAGGGTCCTCCCAGAAACCTTCACTGCAGACGACCCTCCAGTTCTCACAAATGGAGTCACCTTCACGAGAGGCATTCAGAAGGGCTGGGAGCAGCCGAGAAGCCAGTACGTCTGCGGCAGGCTGGGTAAAGGCCGTTCATGCTTTAAGGAAGAGCTCTGCAGCCCTCGCTACATGGTTGTAATGCTGCCAATCACAGATGATATGGTATCGCACTGAGATAAAAGTGCCTAGTATAACTAAAACCCAGGACTTACTGACCAAAACGAACATGGTAATTGTCTGGATGGAACTTGCCCGGCATCTAATTTGGAGGGAAAAGTGCACGTAGCTCTTCACTGTGAGACTTATCGGACTCAAATTTGTGGCTCATGTAAATACTTGCCAAAAACGAGCAGAAGAAGGTGACTCTATTGTAAGCAAAATTAATGTGATTCAGGAGATAAGGACTTGATAATTGCTGCTATATGACAAAACCAAAGAATTTCAATTCAAGTAGATTGGAAAAAATGCATTTTTTAATATTGCTGCAGGCTCACAAAGCTTTTGGGTGAAAATTAGTATCTAGGAAAGTAGATTTTCTGAGTTAAATACTAAGCTGATGGTCCAGTTTATTTGCCCCATATATTTGCCTGCTACAGTATTAGCAAAGATAGACTCCTCTGAATTTGAGACTTGTTGTATTTTTAATATTCCATGCATTAGCCTCGGGGAAGAAAAGAGAGGTGAAAGATGAGATGAAAGCAATGTAAGAAATACACTGGAGTCCAGCTATTATTTAACTAAGCCTTCTAACCCACAACAACACTCTGAAAATATTAACTCATAATTAATTTTTGACTCTAGGAGACAATATTGGACCATAGCATACACTGAGAGTGTAGCAATTCTGCACAGATACTTGTACAGAACACTCTTTCTTCATAGCAATATAACTGTGAGATACATAGTCCTGAGATATGGACAGAGCTTATTTCTTTTTGATATCTTTACGGCTTAAGTATTTTGATTACCTAAGGACTCTGATTCATTATTCACCTTTCATTATTTAATGTTATAAACATCTTTCATTATTTATTATGCTTTTTTCCCTCCACCCACTTCATTTTTACTTGGCATTTTTCTCATCCTTGATGGAAATCTTTAGAGGGGAGAAGAGTGAAGTAACTGATTTTATGTCTCTTCTTTTTTTTTTGCTTTTGCCAAGTATTGCATGATGTGACTGAATTTATAATCAAATGCATAAATAAAATGCATTTCAAAAGCTAGAACGGGCCTCTTCTGTTACTTAGGCTGATGGACTTTCTAAGTAAAATCAGACATGCCACATCTAGACCTTTATGTGTCTGGCACTAGGGCCTTCTAGGGCCAGCAGGTTGGACACCAAACCCCAGGGGTACTGCTTTGATTTTGCACAGAGGAAACTGCAGGAAGCCTTGTGGAAGGTTGTCCAAAGTCCCCTGGTTGCTCACTACAAAGGCTTAACGAGTTCAAGAATTTCAGGGTGGCTTAATATTACTTTTGTTTTGTCTCTATTTTCCTTTACGCTACTAGCGTTTGCCTGGGTGGCCAGACAAGCTGCCTGCGTGGGGAGGCAGGTCTGTACGAGCTCTGATACGCAGATAGGTCTCACCCTCTGGGCAGCAAGCTCCCATCTTCTCCAGTGCCAAACTTCACGCAACATTTTGCAAATGCAGGCCCCAACCTCAGTGGATGGCAAGTTGTAGAGGGAAAGAAGGACAAGGAGAGAAAATAACACACGTTTTTAGGTGCTTTCACCATAGCCCACTTGTACTGCCAGGGAGCTGTACAGCCGGCGGGACGGAGGCAGTGGGCAGGGAGGGAGCAGGAGGACATGACTGAAAGCAGGAGGCTCCTTACACAAGGCTGGGAGCCAAGTGGCATAAACCAGCCGAGAGCTGCAGGAAATAAGAGGGTGCCTTTATCTGCCGAGTGATAAAGCAGTGCTGGAAGCCTGGAGAGGACTGGGAAGAACTAGGGAGAGCCGTTGCACAGGGGGTTTATTGATGGAGCAGAGACCATGCAGCCCGTAGAGGTCTTTGCTGGGGGGACCAGGGCGTAGTGGGGCCGTTTGAGAGCTGCTGGGCAAGAGGCAAGGTGGGAGGGCTGCCCCAGCTGCGGTGTGCGGGGCTGCCCCGGAGAATGTGCCCAGTGGAACAAAAAGGAGTGTTTTTTAAGATTATTTTGCACTCTGAGAAACTGGTCTCTGGAGATTCGATACCACAAAGACGAGGGGGCAATCTGGAGAAGGGGAGGCAGCAGGTTTGGCAGGCAGAGTGAGTGGGCTGGGCAGATGGCACAGGCTAGCATTCGTGTGTCGCCAAGCCCCAGCTCACTGGTCCTTGGCAGGAGATCCTGGAGCGTGAGCAGCCCAGAGGCACATTTCTCAACGGCCAAAGGTTCCCATAGCACAGAAATACATTAACCATAAAACTTAATATACCCTGAGAAGAGGTAAGCAGTTGGATGTTAAATGATTTACTTATTTACTTTACTTATTTACTTGGCTTTTTTTCACCCACTTTTTAGAAAATCAGCGTACAGTGAAAAGAAAAAGAAAACCCTAATAATGAAGTGATTCAGAAAAAAATTAATGCTTGGGTTTTTTTTGACATCATGGTCTTTATTTGTGCTTTAAGAAGATATTATTTCCCTATTTCTTCCATGAAGACATGATGTGTTTGATGATGCAAGTTGTTCCACAGCCAATGCCTCGAGAACAACAATGAAAATGCCTGTTGATTGGTTTTGTGGTTTCTTATTAGGTTTCTGCAGACCCTACACAAAAGGCTCCTCTTAATGCTTTTGTCATAGATGTCACTCCTCACAAGGATTTGCTCTGATAGTCTCGGAGTCACTATATACTTCAAACTCAATTAAAACCCCTGCAGAAATCCCTAAGAGGATTGGGAAGTCAGAGCCACGGATGCTTTTGACAGTGGGTAGCCAGGGGAGAGGGAGGGAGCTCTTTTATTTCCTCTGCAACTTGCCTGTTTCAGTTACCATCACATCTAGTTCAACCTTTGTGGAGAGGGTAAGTGTTTCCTATTGGAAATACTCTGTATTTCTACAGCAAGATTTTTATAGTATTTGCCTAACAGCAAAAGACATGGATTCTGCAGGCGTGCAGTTAGTCTTGCTTTCTCCAACCATGTACTGATGGGCTTTTTGTCAGCTCAAGGTTCCACCTGAAATGCAAATATTAGGCAATGTTTCAGAGAACTGCAGAGAATGTCTGCGTTTCTGTGCAAACGGTGAAGGTAAGGCCGACAGGGCTGGGTCCAGCCCCTCCGACCTTGAACCCCCAGTCCACAGATAAAGAAAGAGCGCTGAACAAAAAAAATGGTATTTTTCAGTAATGACATTGTCGAAGACCCTCTGTCATCCCCAGCTGGAAGTACCTCCCAGACAGACCTGGACGCTGGGGCAAACAACACTGAGGGATTTTAAAATACTATTTTTAATGAATATTAATGGTACCCCAATGTAAAATGAGGCCGTTTTCTGTCAGAAATTGTTATAGAGTATCCCTATCTGCAACGGCCGCGGAAAGTTTAAGGTCACTTTACCTCAAGTTACCCGCACATAATTAATCTTTCAACTTAAAAGCGTGAGTGCAACTTAATTAACAGAAACGTGGCTTCTTCACTAGAGTTCCTATGGTTTATTTTTTCGTTTGAGGGCAGTTGTTTTTCTGGGGTAAGGAGCAGAACAAGTGAGTCACCCTCTACACCAGACTCTTCGGGCCGCTCATCATTCAGAACACACTTGGAATTAATTAGAAAGTAAAAACCGTAGCGGGGGGGCTGGTGTGGGCCGCCTCGTAGGCCAGGCCAGGCCAGGGCCGCCTCGGGCCCCCTCTCGCGGCCTGTGGGACGGCCCGGCCCGGCCCTCGGCTCCTCGGGCGGGCTTCGCGCTGCGCCGAGGGGCGGCCCTGCCCGCCGCTGTCGGCCCCCCTCCCCGGGAGGCGGGAGAGCCGCAGGGCCGGGCCGGCGCTGCCCAGCCGCCGGGAGCCGCGGCCGGCGGATCGGTCGGTGCGTGCCGCCCGCCCGAGGTCTGCCCGGAGCCGCCGGCAGCCCCGCGGTGAGTGGGCGCCTGAGCGGCGCGGTGAGGCGAGGGAGTGCAGCGGCGGGGAGCGGGCGGGCGGGAGCGAGCGGGCGGGCGGGCGGGAGGGGCAGGCCGGTAGCGGACTCGTGCTGTGGGCCCGCCTCGGCTCCCCAAGGGAACTTTACGGCTGGCAAGGCCGTGCCTCAAAATAAGGTGAGGGAAGTAGAAAATGAAAGCCGGGGGTAGGAGGAGAGAGCTCGCTGCCGGGGTGTGTGTGTGTGTGTTTGCCTGCCCGCCTGCCTGCCTGCCGGAGGGGCTGGGTGTGAGGGAAGTGGTGTTGAGAGGATGCAACTGAACGTTGTGTTAAAAGCGTTATGACTTCCCTTTCGCTATGCAGGAAACTTAAGGTTATGGTGGAACGTTATGCTGGAGCTTTTAAGTTCCAAAAGTTGGTTGGCCACCAAAGTGATAGACGGGCTGTCAGCGAAAGTCCGCAATTTCAGGAGTATAAAACACGCGTGGGTTTCTTCTTGCAGATTTTAATTTAAAAACAAACCATTTAAAAAAAAAAAAAAAACAACAGCTTTTTAAGTGCTCCCTTATCCAGTGCCAGCCCTGTGTGTGGCCCCGTTGGGAGCCGGACGGTCTCTCGCACAACCCACGGCCCCGCCAGGCAGCCCAGAGCCGCTGCTCCCATGGGGCAGGCAGGAGGAGGGACAGGCTGGCAGTGTGGCATGGGCTGGTAGTCGCTGCCCAAGGAAATACCTTTGGGGCAGCCGATCCTCCGCCCACCGTTGCAGCCCGAACACAGCTCTTCAGTGTTTTACCTTCCTTAGCTAACAGTAAGGGTGGGAGGAGGGTCCCAACCTAGCAATGACTTGCTGAAAATACCACTTAGCAAACTCTGCGTAACAAATCCGCCTCGGATGGAAACTGCTGGAGCACTGTGTGAGGCTGCAGCTGGCTATCTTTAATAGGGATCGATCGGCATCAGACAGGGCAGGGCGGTGTAACCGTCACGCTCGATGTACAGCTGCTTTCTCGGAGGTGAGGCAACTTTTCCTGGAAGGGCTGGCTGTGAGCGGGGCTGCCGGCTTCCATGGGACCTTCACCAAAGAGGCCGGGGGCTGCGCGAGGCTGGTGGGACGTTTTGCTGCCGCTCGGGAGAACTAACGTTTGAAGGAGGAGGAGGAGGTCTGATATTTCACGCAAGCAAGGTTTTATTGTCCGCCTTTGCAGGTTTCCCTGCTTGAGTTAATGGCTGGTGGTTATTGCGCCGGGAGTAGGTAGCTCTGTTCCCGAAGGTGTTGTTTAAACGTGGTAAATGTGGTATGTCGTTTTATGGTTCTTAGTAAGATTTCAGTATTCATATGATTTCAAGTCTCTTGTTGAAATAAGTGTTTGTAGCTTGAATGTTTTGTTGGAGGATGTTAAAGATTTTATCAAAAATCTGAATTTTCTTCCAAGATACGTGCAGTGCTATTCCAGTGCCCATCTTGGTATTGTTGTGGCGATATTGAATTTCCTTGTTGCTCCACAACAGTTAAGAGATTATTTTGAAAAGGCTGTTGTCCGACAAGAGTAAGGACAAAGATTTAGTTATCAAAATTTTGTGATATGCTTTCCTTTTATACTTCCAGTGTGAGATTTTTTCCAAGGACCCAGAGGTAGTAGCCCAACTCTGGTTCAGTTCATGTGGAACCTGGATTTCTGATTCATCAGCTTCTCCTTTACATCTCTTCAGAAATTGTTCATGTCTCTTTAGATTATGTGTGTGTACATTAGTTTTTAAGTGCATGCATTTAAGTGTGTGCAACTTCTCATGTCTAGCAAGTGGGTACATGAGGACAGGTAGTGATCACATACAGTGATGACTCCTGCACATGAAATTTAGAAAAATAATCTGGAAAACTGAGATCAGTGTCATAAAAAGCACATTTTTTGATTTAGTTTCTACTCTTAAATGCTCATGTCTTAAATTTAAGGTTAAGTTTAATATGTTATTTCAACAGGTGAGCAAGCTTCACAATTCATTGCTCTCTTACTGTCAAGGTGACTGTCATCTGCAACAGAGAAGTGAAGTCTGAGCCAGCAAGGTCTTGTGCTGCAAGTGGTGTTCCCCCAAAGACAAACACTAGGCAGATGCTAGCTCACCTCTGCCGCCTCATGGGATCAGTAGGAAAGGCCCAGGTGGGATCCAGAAATAGTCTGTAAGAGTCATCAGACCTCAAGAATCCAGTACCTCCCCATTTCTTTATTTTATGGCAGTCACTTGATAACAGAGAGATACTGGAAATGTTCCTCAGTTCTGTCTTTTAGTCTTTTTCTTTGTATTTTAAGTAAAGCTCTGTGGCAGTCGGACATCCATCTGAAGATCTTACTCAGGCTAAAAGGAGCTGATAAAAGTGAATTCTAGGCATACAAATTATTTGTACATAAATAGCAGCTTTCAAATCAAAAAGTGCAGTAGCTCCTTCTCCAAGTTAACTGTACAGAATATCCTTCAGTATACTGATCCAAAGGGTGTGTTCTTTTTTTTTTTTTTTTTTAAGAACAAAATCCAGTTTTACTAGGCAAGCTTGGGCTAAAGGGTTACAAAAATAATACAGAGCAAGGCTTTGAGGCAGAAAAGGGTGAAACGGCTGTTGGAAATTGTGTCATTTCCTAGTGTCCTGACATCATGAGAGCCAGCGACTGTGTGATGAAAGGCCCTTTTCATGCCACGTAGAGAAAGCTGTCATACAGGTCAACACAAAGGTCCAGTATGTGCTTAGAGTTTAGCGGCCAAAAAGATTTTTACTTAGAACATTTCTCTACTGTCTAGACAGGATCAAAAAAACCCAGGTATCATCTACTATGCAGATGTTTTATGGCACTGTGCAGAACTAAACTGAACTATTTGGGTTTTGTGATGGGGTTCCCTGGCATGTTAAGAAAAATTCCCAGGTTTGAGTGAGCTGTCTGCAAGCCCTGGATTAGGGAGAGGGGAGTCAGAAGATTTTTCATTGCTGAAATCTTTACTAAAATCTCGAAAACAAACTCATTCAGGTAATGTGCTACACATAAAAAGTAGTCTGTGAGTGGATTTTCCCCCCAGCTTTTACAGTATTGATTTAATGAGCTTTGGGTGAAAACTTTTAAATTTGTAACTCTGCTTGTGAAATGAATAAAACTGCTTGAGCAATTTTGTACTCAATATTCGCTTCATTCTCACTGTGTAATATTTGGGATTTTTTTTTGGTAAGTGCTGTAATAATCCCTGAGCAGACTTTGCAATGCTGTATGGGTGGGTGAGATTTGCTATCTGGAAGGTAGGGATGGGTTCTCCTCCAAGCATCATCACTATGAGTATGTCACTTCTTGCAGTGCACGTTTCCTCATTGTAAAGATCCTAATTCTTCATACGGCACTTCTGAACCTATAGTTATTCTAAAGCACAATAAAGATATTGAATTGGAAGGCACTAGCCAAGGGAAGTTTGTCATTATAATGTATGTATAGGTATGTGATATAGTAATTCTAGATCGCTGGGAGGCTGTAAGATAGAAGTTTGGAAAAATCAAGAAGGCAGGTAGGCGATATGAAGCTTTCTTCTCTTACCTTCTGTTGTACTAGGTGATTGACTCGTATAACGAGAATGAATATAGAGACAAATTAATACATTTGAAAATTTAGCCATAAAAATGTATATATATTAAAGTTCTGGGTGGACTAATCTTTGGATCCAGAACTCTTAGTTCTCTGATTTATAAGGACCAGGACCAAAAGAAGGACATAAATACCAGAAATAGCACTTGAGTTCAAACTGTGGAATTTTCCACTTATGTCTCACCTAACCCAGCAGTGCATTTTCCCTTTTTTTGGAATGTGACTTTCCCTAAGCAGCTCCTCTGCCTGTGCTCAGAACAGCAGCCACCAGGAGGCATGTTCTCCCCAGTTGCGCTTAGAGCTGTTTTCATCTTTCTGGTCTGCAGACCACCTTGCAGACCCCATGCGTGGTCCAGATGAATTAGGCATAGAGTTGGAGGTATGGGAGTGTGGAACAGGGCAGGAGCTGGAGAAAAGCATTGATGGGTTGCTAGAAATACCTCGTAGCTGTGGAGAACGAGAGGCAGGTGTTCAGAAAGTATCTCACACACAGCATGAGACCTGGCAATGCTGTTCAGTCTGCCGTGGCATGTAATGGAGCATGAGTTGTATGGGTCATGGTATCATAACAGAAAGGCATACAGCCCCTATCTTATGCAGAAAATCCATCCCTGCTGATGCCATTGTACTGTTCACAGTTTTGGGGCCAGGGAGGTCTCTGTTTGAAACACGGCTCCCTTTCAGTAGCAGTCCAGTGGCGGGCTAGCCAAGAGTGAGCTGTGTTCGGTTATTTGAAAGGATGCAGGAGCTCATGCACCCACCCGATGCTCGCTGTCTCTGAGTTTGTAGAGAATGAAAACACCTTTTGGGAGTCCCAGCATGGAGCAGAAGATAAAATACGAACCTCTGCCTCTGGTATTTTCTGTTGGCGATCTTTTATCAGCATGTGTCCTGTGTGTTGACTTTAGCTAGCCCTCTGCACGCTGTAGCCTGGTAGCTCCAGGGAGAAGTATGCTATGGTGTAAGGTGGAAGAGTTGGATTACTTGAGTTGAATCGCTTTCTAATTGGAAGGCTCTTCTAGAAATGGTTGAATATTTTCATCTGGAAAGAGAAGCCAATGTAAACATTAAGTATTGTAGCTGCTTCTGCTCTTGCGTCGGTTCCTTTAGTATGGCTAGGATTATTTGCTTGGGCTGGTTTAAGACAGTAGGTACTTCGGTTGGTATTGTCTTTCTAGCCAGAAGAACCGAAGGTAGGTCATCTCTGTCTGAGCTAGCAGGCTGCTGGACGCATGGCTGTGTGTAAACCGTTATATGGCGCTGATGCGCGGCACTTTGGGTACCTCCATATTGACAATATCAAACCTGGAATGGAAGAATGGAAATCATATACTGCAGCCAGCTAGACCAAGGTCTAAAAGAACGCATTTTCTCTCTGCATAGCTCTAGGATCAGTGCCTTGTAATGGGCTGATGGCAGGAGAAACGGGTGGTTTAAGCACCACACTTAAACTCACTTCTCTCACTTCTCCCCTCACACGTTTTTGAGAGACTCAGGCTGAACTGATAGTAGCAGTGAATGTTTTATAGGTGCTTGTGAAAAGGTGATGAAGTGAAAAAATTTTGAGACGAGCTCCTCAGTGGCATCCTCAGCACTGCTAGCCCAAATACTGATTTGGTAATTAATTCAGTTGTAAACATTGCATAGAACATTAGTTTGTTTGATGTTTGGGCTGCACAGCAAAGGTGTAATTAGCACATAAGGTGTATGTTGTTATTACCATTCCAGGACTGCAAGGGTGCTGGAAAGGGAAGCCTGGGAGTTAGGCTTTGCACGGTTCTGCTGCCTTGACTCCACTGTAGCACCAGGTGAATGGGTTTCTGGTGAAATTTATCAACTAAAACGTACTAGTGGTAGTAGGTATTGTGGCTAAAAGAGAGTTTTCTGGAGGATTCTAGATGTTTTCTGGAAACCAGGCGTGCTGTACAAATGCCAACCATTGCTGTTGGTATCATCAAGTTTCATTAGGGCTTGTCTCGTCAAGACTTTTTCACATTCAGGCAAGATGTTTCCTGGATTAAATGTGCTCAATTTTGTAATCACCTTATTTTACTGTTTGTAGGCTGCTGGTACTAGAGCATTTGTTCTAGCAGAAGTGTTCCACCTAACTTCCATTGCGCCCATTAGTGTTTTCCACTTGTGTGTACTGTTTTGGTCAGATGTAATTTACTTGAAAATCAGCTTTTAAAAATTGTGAAGAGCAGTCTTTGCAGTGTGTCATTGGCTGAAATAAAGCCACTGTGTAAAGATTGCATCTTCTAAGGTAAAAAATCTTTACAATATTTGGCAGGTGTAATCATTACATTTAAAAAAAAATACATAAATGAGATTTAGACCAAGCTGTGCAATGCTAGAAATACACTAATTGTAGTTAATTTTCAGCAACTGAATTGAAGTGAGTATTGGACTACAATAAGCCCTCTGTCTATCTTTGCATGGCGCAACAGGCTGCAGATAGTGATTTTTATCAAGGAAGCCTCCCCAAGAGACAGTGCTGCTGCATTCTTTTACATTTCACAACATTGCCAGTGGCAGGTTTATTCTACAGGATATGAGCTTCCCTACTAGGGAAGGTGATTCTTTGCTTACCATGGCTATAATGGGGAGGCTCTTTCCAAGTTTGTTTGGAAATTGCTTTCTCTGCTGAACTAAGACTTTTAGCCCCTTTTTATAAATACTGTATTCACTCTAATAAAAAGTCTCATTAGCACATTCATTTAATGCAAGTGGTCCTTCTTTGTGTTTTTAGGGAGTCCTCGAAATAGCAGCAATGGCGGAATTCAACGATGTCCATTCAGGGACTGAAATGCCAGAAGGAGATGATGCTAAATGCAGTTTCCATAACAGAATGTTCTTGGAGCCTCAAGAGAAGAAGAGAAGCGTGAAGGCTCTGGTGGTTAAGCAAGCAAAGAAAAGTTGCAGCTGCACTCCAGCCAAAGTTAAAGACTATGTTTTCAGTTTCTTTCCTGTCTTGCAGTGGCTTCCTAAATACAAACTAAGAGAGTATCTACTGGGAGACATAATGTCTGGTGTGATTGTGGGGGTCTTACTAGTCCCACAGTCAATTGCCTATTCTCTCTTGGCTGGACAAGAGCCTATTTATGGCCTTTATACATCCTTTTTCGCTAGCATTATTTATTTCATATTTGGAACCTCCCGCCACATCTCAGTTGGCATCTTTGGTGTACTTTGCCTGATGGTGGGACAAGTGGTGGATCGTGAGCTACAGAGAGCTGGCTATGACTTAGAACCAGATGCGCTCAGTGTCCTCACAGATACAGCAGCATATGTAAACACCACCATTTCACCTGTGAATCGGACATCACAGGAGCTGCTCTGTGATAAAAGCTGCTATGCAATTACAGTGGGAGCCACCATAACCTTCATAGCTGGAGTTTATCAGGTAAGAGGAGGTGGACAAACAGGTATTCTGTGGAAATAGTTTTAATTTTTCTTTTTAGGTGATTGTCCACATGAACAGCCTTCTGGGCTTGCACGTGTTCTCAGTCTGCATTCCAGGGGAGTGGACACAGGGAGGACTGGAGGTCTCCAGTTCCTGTGGTGCAAAAAATTCCTCTGTGTCCTCTCCATTTAGTGCTTGCAGTGCTACTCTTTTGGGGACTGCAAGGACCTGCACGTAACTGTGGCCTGAAGCTCCGAAGCTCTTTTTTTTTTTTTTTTTTCCTTCTCTTTTTTTTTTTTTTTGGCTAGCTTATAGCTTAGGCCTCCATTTCATTGTGCCAAAATGTGGTGTGTCAGCTTTTAATTCCAGGTGTCAGTCATTTGCCTTTTATCAAAAATTAATCTGGACAGTAAAAGTATTTCCAGTTTGTTTTTTTTATTTGTCACTGTGCTTGTAATACTTTGCTGTTTGCCTATTCAAAGCCAAAACAATGCCATTGAATGAAAAGGACACTACTGAGATAATAAAATGTATTTGAAATAGAACTTTTTAATTATGACCATATTAAAATACATTACTTAAGAATATTTTACCACCACATCTCTACTTAGTTCCTGGAATTCACGGCTTGCTGAAATTAAAGCAGATATTTTTGGTTTTAGAGAGTCATGCATTAACCAGAATGGATTTAGTTTTAACAGTACTGCAGAGCTGTGGTATTTCAGTTTGTGAGTTCACATTCATTTTTTCCTACAGTGACCTCCAGGGTGATAGCAAATCAAACTATAGAGGAGCAGAAAAGGAAACATACTTGTGATAACCTAAAACACTGGTTTTAGACATAACCTGGTACTTTTTCTTGTACTGCAAGTTAGGGTTGAGTAATTTCAGAATTATTCTGGGATTCATGAGGTACACTAGTTTTTGTGTTTCATCACTGTAGTACAGATGCAGTTTTGGTTGTGAATTGCCCTTAATATTCTTTGCAAGTACAATTACAATTAAGTTTCTTTATATGAAGAAATCAGGTTACTTTATTGTGAGTCCCTCTGAATGTTAGGCATATTCTATTTGCTGTCTCTCTGCCTGCTGACCACTAGGTCTTCATGCCCTCAAATACTTTTTTTTCTTAATTGGAAGCTGTAACCAAAATCACATATTCTTTGTATCAGAAACTTTACAACCAAAACATAAAAAGCAAGCCTGCTCACACCAGTTGCCTACAGCATAACTGGGTAAGGCTATTATTGCTAATGATTTACAGATAGAAAAACCTTGAATTAACTTAATTAACAAGGTTGTGAGGGACCCTTTTTAAGAGCTTGTCTCTGAGCCGATGTTCAGTCAGTCCAGGTCCCAAACCTGCCTTCTCTCCAGCAACAATCCTAGCCTTCTTTATTTTGCCTTAACTACTTAATAGGATATATCAGATTGACACTACTTAAAGTTTAATACCTGTAAGTTCTAGCCTGCAGTCTTCAGATAACAGCATTGACATCCCTGTTGCCCAGCTCAAGGAATTAAAAGGTTTCTAGCAACTGCTGTGAGAAGGTCCGTCCTCCATTTGGCATGAAGGTTGATGGGGAGAAAGGGACGTTTACCAGGTGTGAGGACACGTGTAGAGTAGGCATCCATAAAACCATTCATTCCCATGAGAGAGCACCAACTCCATTCAACTGGCATTAATAAAAATGAATGACAAAGCACTTTAAAAACTTATCTCTATTTATATAATCTGCATCACAAGAGTTTGCAGCTCATATACTTTCTGAATCAGATGCACTAAACTTTATGCAGTGCAAAGGACAGCTGTTATGTCATAAGCTATATTTTTATTGCAGGTTGTGAGCTCAAGTGTAAGACAGACAAAGACAATCAAAAAGGTTTTGGATCCCTGCAAAGTTCACGGAGATTATTCGAACTTGAAAAAGAAATGGCAAAAGTAGCTGGTATATGAAATGCTTTTTTTCCCCTAGGTTTCTTTGCCCACTGGGGTAACTAGGAGTGACTAATGATCAAACAACAAATACAGCCAAAAAAGCCTGTTCTGTGTTAGGAACACATCTCCTTTAAGTGTGGTGTACAAGGAGCAGCTGAATGCTGGAGACTGTTTTTTCCCTGCTCAGGCCATGCTTTGTCCTCTAAGGCTATGCTCGGTGGTGATGTTGTGGTTTTTTTTTTATCCCACCTCCCTCCAGAGTCCCTCAGTGATGACATCTGCAAGATTTGCTCCTAATCTGTTGTGTGTGGTTGATTCCTTCTAGGTGGCCATGGGTTTCTTTCAAGTGGGCTTTGTCTCAGTGTACCTGTCTGATTCATTGCTGAGTGGATTTGTCACGGGTGCCTCCTTTACCATCCTGACCTCACAAGCCAAGTATCTTCTGGGCCTAGACATTGCACGGAGCAGTGGCATCGGCTCCGTCATAGCCACGTGGATAAACATCTTCAGAAACATACACAAGACCAACATCTGTGATCTCATCACCAGCTTCTTGTGCTTTCTTGTACTTATCCCAACCAAAGAGCTTAATGAACATTTTAAATCCAGGCTCAAGGCTCCAATACCAGTTGAACTAGTCGTGATTGTGGCAGCTACTCTGGCATCTCACTTTGGGAAGCTGAGAGAGACTTATGGCTCAAGCGTTGCTGGACGCATCCCAACTGGGTTTCTGCCACCCAGCCCTCCAGACTGGAACCTGATTCCTAATGTGGCTTTGGATGCTATCCCCATAGCTATAATTGGCTTTGCCATCACTGTCTCCCTCTCAGAGATGTTTGCCAAGAAGCATGGTTACTCTGTGAAGGCCAACCAGGAAATGTATGCCATTGGCTTCTGCAACATCATTCCTTCTTTCTTCCATTGCTTCACAACAAGTGCAGCTCTTGCCAAGACTCTTGTCAAAGAGTCCACAGGCTGTAGGACGCAAATGTCTGGCGTGGTGACTGGTTTGGTAATCCTATTAGTTCTCCTTGTGATTGCACCTTTATTTTATTCCCTTCAGAAATGTGTCCTTGCTGTCATAACCATTGTAAACCTCAGAGGAGCCCTGCGGAAGTTTAAGGACCTGCCAAAAATGTGGTATTTGAGCAGAGTGGACACAGTGATCTGGATAGTTACTATGGCAGCCTCAGCACTCATCAGTACTGAGATTGGTCTTTTGGTTGGTGTTTGCTTCTCTATGCTCTGTGTCATTTTCCGAACTCAGAGACCGAAGGCACCGCTGCTTGGCTGGGTGGCAGAGTCTGAGACATATGAATCCCTGTCTGCTTACAAGAACTTGCAAACCAAGCCAGGAATCGTGGTGTTCCGTTTTGAAGCACCCCTCTACTACATCAACAAAGAGTGCTTTAAATCCACCCTGTACAAGCAAACTGGGGTTAACCCAGTTGGGGTGAAGACAGCAAAGAAAAAAGTAGCAAAAAGAATGCTTAGAGAGAAAGAGGTGGATTCTGGTGTCAACGAGACCAGCATCTCCATGGATTTTGTTTCTGAACCCCTGGGGTTTCACACAATAGTGATTGACTGTTGTGCAGTACAGTTTCTGGACACAGCGGGAATATGCACACTCAAAGAGGTCTGCAGGGACTACAGGGAGATAGATGTCCAGGTGCTACTGGCCCAGTGCAATCCTTCGGTGAGAAGTTCCCTGATCCGAGGAGAATTCTTTAAGGAGGGGGAGGACCACCTTCTCTTTCACAGTGTGCACCAGGCTGTGGACTTCGCATTGGGTTCACAGGGGCGCAGTGGGAACAGTGCCTCTAAGAACTAGTTGTGGAAAGGGAGCAAGCTGGAACAAAGCCTAAGGGGGAAAAAATGGCTATGGGTCTGTATGTCTATGCAATATATATGCACTCAGATAAAAAGAGGCAGAGTTGTTTTTAACACACTGGTTACTATGAAGCCTGTTTTGATGCTTTAAATTTGCCTGCCAGGTGTAGTGATTCAATAGGTGGTACTGAATGAAGGCAATTCTTAACTTGATTATGGCCAATCTGTGAATCTAAGCATGTTCATATGGTTATTCATCTCATTTCTCTTCTCTCTTGAACTTCCCTTGCCTCAGTTCCCCTCTGAGTTTTGATCATCAGCATTGAAGTCTTTATTGCAGCCCTGTCTTTATGGATGGGGTGGGATTTTGAAGTAGTCTGGGCATCCTGTCCAACTGAATAATGAGAGGCAACTCATTTCTTGTCCCTCGTTCTGGCATTGCTTTTCCATATTACCACACCATTATATTTTCTAAGGAATGACTGACAGAGACTGTTTGCTCTGGTCTTTACCATGGAGTGATTGGTTGGTGATTTTGTAACCTCCCTGAATTTGAGACACAGATAGATAAATAAAATCTAAATATGCATGAAAAGGTCTTAATGAATAGCTTCTAACCACTATCACCTCCAGAGGCTTTGTCGTCGCCTCCTGCGAGCCTCCTGCAGCCAGGCAACGGGGGCATGGTTATCTCATCTCTACAGGCCTTTATGAGCCAGGAAAGTTTGCCTCTTCAGCTTGAATTTTTTTGTAATGGTTTTTATTCAGAGGTGACTGTTTAGAAGTCTCATTCATCCTTATGGTCAGTCATTTGTTTTCCTAATATTTAGGAGCTCATTAGAATTGTAGACACTAGATATGGAAAATGTCTAATTCTTTATTTTCAACAGAAAATAGTCCCTTATAGACAGTTTTTTATGCCAGACAGACAGAATTACAGGCATTAAAATGAAAAGGGTCAAATAGATAATCCAGCATCTGTCCAAATTTGTCCAAGTCACACAGACTTCATGTGTGAACGCAGGTTTTATTGACTGTAAACCATTTATGTATGCTCTGTCATGGACTTTTTATAATGCGGATGGACAGGCCAAGAAATACAGCTATTAGAAAAGAAGCTAGAGAGAATTTCTGCTGAATGTTATTTCACCATGCTAGTGTAAATAAAACTTTGTACTTTGATTTTAAATTATGCATAACAGAGAAGAGTGCCTGTTCTTCATGCTAAAATACAAGCACTGGGAAGAGGTTCTCTTTTCTTACAGCAACAGAATACAATTCTGAAGGCAGAATTGAGCGATTAACAGTTTCTACTGACTACCAGCTATACAGAGCACACAATCCATCCTTGGAAGATGGTGATTTCTCCCAGGGGAGTTTATAGTCTGAGTTGCAGGTTCTTCACAGCTTTTAAAGGGAAAAGATGTTGTATACAGACAATATTCTCATCTGCTGTTGTTCAAAAGTGAGTCAGGAGTCAAAAAAGGAGTAAAATGCAATACCAATCTTGAAACATTTTCTAAATAGAAAATTGAGTTTAGGATTATTTTTTTTGATCTGAGGTAGGACTGGTAACTATGCCCTTCTTTCTATGAAAAAGGAGTTGGGACCTCAAGAGAAGGACGAGGTAGCAGAAAGATGAGTCCCAGGACCTGGCAACCTTTATATGTTAACTGAACTTAATACATTTTTTAGGACCTCTTAGCAACATAATGAAATGCTGGGGAAGGTGGGGGTGGCTGGTGGCTGTAGCATATATTGAAAAGGAGCACATAACTGAGATCTGTGCATTGTGTGTTCTAGAACTGGCATTGTTAAGGAAACAGGTCTCCAGATATCGAAGAGAAAATGCTGAAGCTTCTGCAGTATTCAAAAACCCCAAATATTTTTCTTTCTCAGCCTTGAGGCATGTTTATACAAGGAGACGAATCCCAAATAGCTAATGCTGAATTTTTTCTTTTCTGCAGTAACCTCCTGCATGAACTTTTTTAATTCTGTGTGAAGAATCCTTTATGCAGTTTGGATAATTGTAATTACTCAATTGGTATTACCAGAGTGGATTAGCCTAAGCCGTATAAAAGCAGTGAGTGGGGTTAAAGCCCACACAGGGAGTGAGTGCAGGATGGAAATTATGTTTTAGTTCCTCATCGTACCTGTTTTGCATTGAGTTCCCATTCAGAGCCCCTGGATTGGTGTCGAGAGGGAGCTGGCGCAACGGCGGCAGCTCCCGCCAGCTGGGTGCCAGCTTGGGAAGGCTTGTCACCGCAGGGGTTTGCCTGGCTTGTCACCCCAGGGGTTTGTGCCTGACCACTGACGGGCTGGCTGGCGGCAGGCAGACCCACACATGTGCATTCAGCAGACAGCAGTGCAAGCATCACTAGAACTTTGAACAAAAGCCTCAATACCATTTCTTAAATGCTGATTTTAACTAATATTTTTCAAGAGAGCAGAACAGTGCTAGAAGCAGTGTCCTCTTCTCAAAGCCCTGGCAGACAATAAGCAGCGTACGTTGTTATTGCAAATGTTCCTGCCTACCCCCAGCTACTCATTCTACCCCTTTGCCCCCCAGGCATGGGCAGCTGAGAGGGAGGGGAGGAATGAGCAGCTGGCCTGGGGGCTTCCTCTAAGGCAGGTCAGCCACGGGTGGGATAGAAGTGAGGTAGAATTTGCTCCAAGTAATTCTTTCCTCTTTACACTCACAATTCCTCTCTCCCGTACTCTTTCCATGCTGCCTGTGTGGAGATTTTTTGACCTGTGACCATGCACAGGTTTGTAGCCAAATTCTAACCAAGAAGGGGAAAACCAGCAATTACTTATTAAAAGATGTTTTTTTCAAATCCATTTCTACCTGTGTCAGAAAGGGAGGAATAGCAAAGTTACTTCCAAGGAGTATGCCCTTTAAACAGCTGGCAGGATGCATATTTGTAGCTTCTGGGTATTTATTTACATAAAAGCACAATAAAACAGTCATAAATTGATTTTTCAAAGAATTAATTTAGAATACAGCTAAAAGATATACCAAATTGATTTATATTTAGCTACAGCACATTGTATTTGGCCTCAATGCTGTTTGTGCAGCCACAACTGGCAATATAGCCTCCAAATTCCATGTTAAGCAAAAGACAAGAAACTGTATAAAAATGCAACAGCAAAAGCAGCCAGCCAGCCAACCAAAAGAACAAGTTTTAGTGTTCTTATTTAAGATAATGTCCAGAGGTCATAGTATTAATAAGTCCGTATTAATGCGCACAGCTCTGGTTGAAAGGGAACAAAAATAAATGCCACTTGCCAGAGAGTTCAGTATAATAGAGAGTCCTTTGGAATTAACTGAAGATTAGAGTTTATCATGGCTGGAATTTTTACAACAGTGGGGTTTCATCCATTTTCCTTTTAGGCCTAGAATAACTTTTTAGCAGAGCAGAGACATGAATCTGATTCAAGCGTACTGGCAAGAAGCATACTTTGCTTGACTATGTTTATGGACCCTTTAGAAGTAATTCAATTTCACCTTTAGGAATCAGGGCAACTGATTGAAAACTGTTTCCCTAAATGATTTATTTTATAAAGGAATTTCATATATATATATATATACACACATATATGTGTATGTTTATATGTGTGTACATATATATACACCTTTTGCTGCTGTATGATGGATGCAGCAGCTATATATATCCAATTACACTTGATACTCCTGTTCCTGTCCTGGGAAGGGCTCTTCTGCTTTCTGCTGTTTTAAATGAGCAGTGGAATACACATGCCGGATTTTATAAGGGGAAATCTGCCATACCCACTGCTTTCTACACCTTCTCTTATGCCTGCCTCACGGCTTCATTTGTAATCTATAGGAAGAGAAGGGGAATCTCAGAACAATTGATTTGGGGTTTATGCGTCTGTCTGGGACGGGGAATGTTCATCCCAGGTGCAACCTTTAGAACCTCAGGCTAGACGGGAAGATGCTATAAATCAGTGGATCTCCATTCCCAAACTTACTAATCGGCAATTATCAGTCTAAATGAAGAATTAAGAGATCATTAGCACATTCATTAGTGACAACAACACTTGGCATTATGGAAATTAACACACTCAGTCTCAGCTATACTAAAGACTCCTTTTCAAAGACATTTCCATGTCTTTAGTAGTCTCCTGCTAAATGTCAGGCTCTTTTTTTATGTTTATTGCTATTACAGATAGTAGTGTCAGTTGCAGTTGCACTAATGAATGTTTCACTTGTGTGCATGTTTTGACATGGAAACAATTTTCGGTCCACTTCATAAAACAGGGAAGGGTACTGCAGTGAGGCATGTGGTGCTTATTTTTGGATTATAATGCCATTGCCAACCTTAGTCTTGTGTGATTTAGTGATCCCGATTTCCTTGTAAGCCCTTGCACCTCCATCTGCTCCTCTCTAATTCACTGTGGGACCCACCTGCACCCTCTGACTTCTTTCTGTGTTTTGCTGTAAAACGTTGCATACGTTTGACTGTAAATAGAAGAATCGCTGCCTTTGCGTATGTTGCTATTACGCGTGAGCTGCTACTCAATTTTCACGCCAGATCTTTTGATAAGGCTAAAGCTCCTGAACAAAGAGCGTGAAACAAGGCCAAAACCCCACCGGTCTTCTGGATGCTGCCGCTGTGAGAAAGGGGGCTGGGGGCTGCTGGTGGGGGAGCATCCCTGAGCATGTCCCCCCACGACATGTGGGTGCCCAGTGTGGGTCTGGGCGAGGGTTTGTGTAGCTGCAGGAGTAATGACAGGTAAACCTGGAGGTGTCTTTATTATGGGGCTACTGTGACACTGTGTTATGCAGCCATGTGCCTTTCTCCATAACAAGTATAGAGAATAACACAGGACCTAGGTCCTGCTCAGAGCTGCTGCATGAGTTGCTGTCCCGAGCTACACATATAAGGGATTTCTGTTTTCATGCTTGTTTATTTTAATCTAATTTTAATCTAAATCCACATGTGGTTCTCCCAGCCAGGGCAGCAGAGCTTCCATGGCTGCTGTGCTCTTTCCTTGTCGGGCTGCGGTGATGAATGGAAAGGTGCTCTTTCTGGGGAAAAAACACAGCCATTCCTTCCTCTCCACTTACTTCTGCTGGCTTGTGCCAAGAGACATTAAAACCCACTGCTGATGGGTCTGAAGTGCAGCAGGGAGATATCACAGGCAGGAAAGCATCCTTGCGGCTGCACCAGGGTTTTAAGCCGGTCAATACCCCACTGCTTCCCATGGCCTTGTGCTGAGGTTGGCCGTGAACTCTGCCTGTGCCAGGTCCTAGATCTAGGCTTGCCTGGTGGAATCCAGTCTTTTTGTGGCCATTCCTCCCTTCAGAAGACCAGCAGCACTGCACATCTCCCTGGGTCCAGTTCCCTGAATCTTTCACTCAGGGGCTGTGCTCAGTCCCTGTTCCCCACCACCTTTAGCTACCTGCTGTTATCTCCAGTGCTGCTGGCGCAAAGACCTTTTAGGCAGGTTGAAGTCACGTCACTCGTGTGTCTCCATTCCAGATACGGGGCAGGAATGGCCATGCTGGCCCTGCATCCGGGCACACGGGAGCTGACCTGAGCCCCCCTGTGCTCCCAGTGCAGTGAGGACCACGGCTGGGCCATAGGAGTCTGCTGGTCTAAAAGATCATAGAAACTGGAACAAGAGGAAAACCTTTGAGTGAAGGGTGAAAGTGAAACTCTTCAGGCAAAGAGTTTTTTTCAGGGCATTATCTTCTGTTGTGTGTTTTTTTTACACATGCTTTGGAAAAGTGATTAAATGATTGAGGTGATTTACATTCTTTTAGGGTTTTTTTACTAACATAGCTAAGGTAATGAAGCTGTGACACAGTAGCAGTCATCTGTTGCTAATGCCATTCAAGGTGCTTTGTATCTGTGTAGTTTATTTTACTTTGCTGAGTCTCAATGTAGGATACCCTTGTGAGACTTCAATATTGATATAACTGTCCATACTAGAAGGGCTTTGCACTTCTGCTATGCTGGCATAGATAAAGGGGGCAATGTCTTTAGTGCAGACTTTGCACTGTGAGTCACCTTGTACTTGCACTTGGTTGTCATGTTTGTAAGCCTTTGTAGGATCAGCTGCTCATGTGAAAAACTACCTGATCTTTACTAGTTCAATTGAATTCCACCTGAAGTGGAAATAATTCTGAGTCTTGCGTTTTCTTTTGAGGTCATTACACTGCTGAAAGTGAGGCCTCTGGTTAGGTAAAATGGCAAATCTTTAATATATGTATATATTTAATTCATACTGTAATTAGTACCTTTCTATTTTATTTTCTAGAGATGATATAAGCTAAGGCATATTGCTGTTTCTCTAATGTGCAAATATACAAAATATTGGATGGAGAATCAAATCTCCATTGAGTAAATTTAATGCCAAAAATATTTGAATTCCAGCTCCCTCTAGCTCTGAAAGCACTTAGCTCTTCATCCGCCTCCCAGCTGATCTCAGGACTCCAGAGGAAGATAGGAAACGAAACGTTTTGCTGGACTTGGGTCCAAGTTTTTTATGTCTAATTTTTGATTTAAGGAAGTAAATTTTATGTATATTTGAAATGCAGTTGAAACATCGTTAAAGAGAGGTAAAGCCTCACTTTTTCTGGTAAGCACATGATGCTTTGAGTTTGTCAGCCTCTTGAGTCCATGACCATCATCTCTAGTACCTTGGTGTGTTCTGGGGTATGATTTTTGAATTATTTTAAATTCAGAATAATTTTAGATATTTGTGGCATAATGTTTTGCAGAATAAACAAAATGGCAAATTTTGCCTGGAGTAATTTGTTCAAGTTGGAGAATCAGTTTAACCAAACAGGACCTCAGGAATGGAATAGATCACATTGGTCAGCTGACCTAACCAGTTTACAAAATGGTTTGTTTGAATAAAATGTGGAAAAGTTGTATAGTATGTATAAAATATCACTTTACTTTTTACTGTGACTTATCTGTGCAGTAAAAATAAGGTAAAACGTTTCCCCCAGTTGGGTGGCAGAATCTGGGGCGCTGGGCGAGCTGTGTCGCTCTGTGGCATCAATCCGTGCCGGGTGGGTGTTTGGGGACACGGACCTTGCCCTGCACCCAGCATGGGGAGAGATGTGATACCATCAGCTCCTTGCTGAGCGCTGTGCTCAACGACCAAATGTTTGTGATGAGAGTTGTATTTCGTCAGTTGTTTTCTTATGTCCTACCATCAGCTATGGGGTATAGCCTCTGCATGTTGTCGACTCTCCTTTATGCTGTCTCTGTCTGTTATATATGTATCAACTGTAATTTTTAAATGCTAATGCGCCTTACTGTCATTGTAGAAGATTTGTTTTCGCACAAGAATTTTCTATCAAGTATGGTAAAATCTTTGGGATTTCTTTACCACCATTAAAAGATGATATTTATGGGTTTTTTCTGTTGTTGGACATATGCTTGATACCTTAGAAATGCTGCAGCTATATATTTTAAAAAGAAAAGCAGCGGATGTTTGAGTCCCTGCTTCTCCTGGCAGTTGTGCCCAGTGCCCGTTGTGAAGCACAGTGTATGCACAACTGTGCGCACTGTTCTACCGCCCTCTGTACACACGTAGGCACACGTGGAAGTTTCCTGCCAGCATAAACCAGGGCACTGACTGATGGTACGTGGCCAGGAGCAGGCTTTCACCTCCTTCAGACTTCGGTGCTCTGTGCAACCAGGCTGCCGTTTGTCTCAGGAATAATAAGTAATAAGCAATGTGATGACGATGATGTGCCGTGTGCCGGTGAGCAGCACCCTCCTGTGGGCCAGGTCCGTATTCCTAAAATGCAAGAAATGACAGATTTGGTCAGGTTTGGTGCTATTCAGCCTTACAAAATTTCTGCAATGTATTTTGGCCTTATTTGACATAACAGGTAATACGACTTGTTCAGGTCATGGCCAGTGAGAGTCATAGCAAAAATGAGAGCTGCTCTGGGTGCAGTTCTGGGCACTTACTGTGAGCATTATCTCTGCATACGTGTCCTTGAGTTACACAAAAGACTTTCTTGATTGAGCACGGCTCAGTTTTTACCTGAGGAGGCCTTTTACCTTAGGAGACTTCAGCGCACATGCTGTAGTTTTTGTGTTGGTGCCAACAGAGTGGTAGGAGCACTCAATTACGGAAAGTGCCAGCAGGAGCTTTCTGCTCTCTTGAAAAGCATAGGACAGCCATTGCCTGCAGCGGGGTGACTCTGATTCCTGCTGACACAGAGCTGAGATAACAGGCTTCAATCAGCAGCACCCTTTACCTGTGCTGCTCAAGGCTCTACCTTACCTGTGGACAACTAATTCTCACCCTACATGCTCCTGTATCAGATGAGACCCCCAGCCCCGTCTCCTGGGTCACAGCCAGGTGGAGGCGGCTTGGGAAGGGTATACCAGGGATCCAGCCCATGCAGAACCCTCCCAGCACTTGGTAAGCAGCAGGCTAGAAACTTCTGACCACTTAGACGTTTGTTACAGCTTTTGCAGCGCTTCTCTGTGAAGCTTCCTAATCCCTTTCTCAAACCTGTTGACTCCCACCACACTCTGCGGCAGTCCGTCCCACCATTTGCCTTGTGTGAAAAAGCTTCTCTTTCTGTTTAAAATTTAATAGCAGATCCAGTCGTGTTATATGGCAGGTAGTTGGAGACATGCTGCGGTTTCTGGGCTTCATACCCATCTGCTGGAGCATCTTTCTGTCCCGTGACATTGAGATGTGACCTCTGTAGGACCCCTCTCTACATTGAGCTGGTGTGGGATGGCTGCTGGGAGAGCTCGGGAGCCGGCCACAGAGCTCTCCCTGACACGGTGGGAGCAAGTGGTAGTACCTGCAAATAGGGCAACCCTGTGAGACAGCAGCTGCAGGGGGAAGCAGCATCCCATCAGCGCGGCCTCAGTGCCGTGAAGGGCTCGTCGGCAGCACACACAGGTCAAGTCTGAAACGATGCCAAATAGCCTGGGCTGAATGCCAATTCAGCATGAAATAGAAATGCATCTCCCCGATTTTATTCCACTGTATTCATCTGTAGTCAATTTAATCTGTTTACAGAGCCATTATAGCATTTTCAATTATTAGCTTGATAATTTGGAAAAGGGTCATAAGCACCGGACATTTGTCATGCAGGGAAAAACATGAAAATCATGCAGGGAAAACCATGAAAACAGCAACAAAGTACTGCAAAAGTTGGCAAGGAATTATTTTCACCCTCCTTATATAAATTGGGAATGCTCCCCAAATCCTGTAGCTGATGTGGTTGGAAGTGCTTTTTTTTCCCATTTTCTAGGAGTGGGTGTCAGTGCTGGGGGAAGGACTTGGAGCAGGGCGTTAGCAGGGTGGACCCAGCGTGCGGTGTCCTCCATAGCTGGACAGTTGATGTACGGTGTATGACCTCTGCAGCCAAAGATGCTCATCCATGTCCTTCTAGATCTGCTGCCTCCACATTGAGTCTCTTTCCAAGGACATAGCTTCCACCTTACATCTTCCAAAATACATGTCGTGGTTTTGGCCGGATTGGCCAATCAGAACAACAGATGGCCCTCCCCCCCTCCTCAGAGAGGAAAGGAAGAGATAAGGAGATTTATGAGTTTAGAAAAAAGAACTAAACTACTTTAATGAAAATAATAATAAATAAGGAAATAAGAAATAATAATAAAATAAAAAAGTATACAATATGTAGAAAACCGTATCCAGCTGCCAGGATGACGATCGCGTCACCAGCAGACACAGGGAAAGTCCCAGACGGGAGTCAGCGACGGACAGGAGCTGAATTCTGGAACTAGAGTCAGGAATGCTCGGATCGGGATCAAAGGCAGACGAACAGACAGGGTCCTCCTGAGACGTCGGCTATTGAAGAAAGAGAGCGAGCCCCTTGCCCCTTTGATCCCTCAGCTTTTATACTGAGTGTGATGCACATGGGATGGAATACCCCGTTGGTCAGTTTTGGGTCGCCTGTCCCGTCTGCTCCTCCCTGCAGGTTGGACCCCTCTACGCTTCTCTGCTTCTGACCCTCTAACGGGACAAATAGCGAAATTAACTGACCTTGGTTGTTCTAGCAATAAGTCTAAGCAAGAGCCTCTGTGCTCTTGGTATAATTCCTTGGTATAATCAGGTCTTATCACTCTGAGAGTGAACAGTGTCTGAACAACATGCTGTTAATTTCAGACTTTGGTCAGTTAGAAGAGGCCCAGCTAAAAAGTAAAATTACAAACCAGAAAATTGGTTCTGTTTTACCTCAAACCAGGACAATACATTAAAAAACATTCCTTGCATGTCTGCCTTCATGGTTAATTGCTGGGAGTGAGCAGTAGCTTAAGTGAACGTCCTTTATTTATTTGTAGGTTCCTTGGTCCCTCTCAGACTTGAGAGTGGTGTGCCTGCATTACCATGTGCAGTCACAGGGTGAGCGACGCTTTTGGCCTCACAGTGTTTATCTCTGGAGAGAACTTTTATCTTTGCCTTGCATGCTCTGCTGTGACCCCTGCACGTTAGCATAAACTGCCCTGCAAAATAACAGGAGGCTGCAAAAACTGTTTTATTTTCTGGGATGACCTAGTGTGCTGCTTCTGCATTCTCTGGTGCTCTGTCTTGCAGAAATGTGAATAATTCTTTCCAAGAAACCATAGGAGAGGTTCTGTTCAGTCTTTTTGTCCTCAGGCACTTTTGTTGCATTCTGCCATATCTCAGCAGTGGGACTAATTCTGGGCTTGTCTCCTTTTCCTTGTTTTTCCCTTAAAAAAAAAAGATGGTGTTTTGCAGATGTCTACATACTGAAAATTCATTTCCAAGTGGAATGGAACCAGCAGCCATCCAAAAAGACTGTCAAGTCCCAAATCTGAAGGGAAGGAGAAGCATCTCTCTTAGATACCTGGCACCATTACCTGGCTCACTCTCCTTTTTTTTAATAAAGTTGCATGTGATCTAAGTGGGGTGCAGCCATGTACTAAGCCAGGCTGGCCCATTTATGGAGCCAAGACATGTGGGATGCTACTTGAAAGTCTTCCACAAGCCAAATAGTCATAAGTGTATTTACGAGCCTTAAAGCAAATGAAAAATCCTTGTGCTGTGCAGTTAGCTCTGTTGAAAAGAAAATTGGAGGTGCCAGCTTGTCCTGTTAAACAAAAGCGATGCATTGACATGGCAGCAGAGACTTGAATTCACTATGCTTACTCGCTGCAAAATGCCTGGGTAATAATCATGGACCCAGACAATTTTGGGTTTTTTTTTCTGCTTTAGGATAGAAAACCAAAATAGCCTACTACTGCATTTTCCTTGTATCGGGAGCCTGGGTTTCCACTGCTCTGCGTCAGACTGGCTGCAATGGCTGTTGTATAGGTGGATGTTAAATTGCTCATGTACCATGCCATAAATGAAAAATTTGGATTTCGTGCTTTATGCTTTCTGCTTGTCTTAAAAACAGAGGGTGACACGTTAGTGGCAGGCAACGTCCTGTCTACACTTGCGTTGTTTAAGCTAATACTGTCTGTCCAACCCAGCCTAGCCCAGAAAGGAGCTAAATAGCTCAGTGAGTTTATAGTGACAATAAAGAACAACCCTTGAAGATGCATTTGAAAACAAAGAGTTTCAGCAGTTAGCTGCAGTGACCTTGCGTTTGGAAGGCAGGGCAGCCTTAGCCACCTCAAGGTCACATGAAGTTCTGCGGTGGGTTTCTTTTTTTAAGCTATTTGCTATATGTTTGCTAGAGCAAACGTGAAATGTTTGCAGTTTCTGCCCTTGCCTCACCTCATACAGTAAAAGTGATTTCGGTGATGAACACAGTGTTCAGTGTAGCCAGGTATGTTCTTGGTTCTGTCGGGATGGAGAACATAAACTGGCCTCTCCTCAGTGCCCACAGCCTGAATTTCCAGCACAGAGAGCTGTGCTGATACAGAAGCTGCTCTAGCATGAAGGCTCACTGTTTCAAAGAGAAAACCGAACGCTGTTTCAATGAGAGAACCGAATGCACGGGGAAGCCAGCTGGGATAAGGAGCTTGAGAATGAAATTGCAGGGAAAGTATGGAATATTTTGGAGTATACAAAAGCAACTGGGAGTTTGCACACAAGAAAGGGAGAAAAAAGTTTGTAGGGAAGGATGGCAGGGGAGGCATGGAGACAGAAGGAATGGAAAAAAGAACTGCTTATCAAAACCTGTGCCTCGGAGAGGTGGAAGAGCATGGCTATATCAAGGCTCGCCAAGCTATATCAGGTGGTAACAGAAATCATAACAAAGAAAAGAGTTCCAGAATATATAAGTGAAGATGGAAGTTGGAAGGAAAAGCAGCAGCCAGCAGTGAAGGCAGGGCGGAGGTTAAGGGTAGCCTAGGTACTGTCACAAATAGAAAAAGTGCTTTGTCCCATTTTCATGGTGGACAGATCAAAGATCCAGAACTGGAGATGAATGCTTCCTAAATGAGATCAAAACCCGAAGATGGATTGTGCTCAGATGTGTTTCATCCCAGGAAACAAGCCAACTTAAAGGACGAGCCTGGCCAGCTCTTCAGTGACAGACTCACTGGTTCTTCAGTGACGGAATTTCAAGATGAAGGAATCATATGGAAAATGGAAGTTTGGGTCATTTGCTAAGGAAGAAGATGGAAAAGGAAAATGAGTGAGTAGAAACACCAGACAGGCCAAGACACAAAATGAGCTATAACTAGGAAAGATATTAAAGCATATGAAGGGATCATCTTTTAAGGACAGGAGGAATGACAAGGCTGAGGAAGGATACAGTCTGTTACTGAAAGAAGGGGAAGGGAAAGGGGAGCTACCTGAAAATACATGAGCTGTGGAGGAATGGCAGAGAATAAAGAATTCATATAAATAGATAAATACACTGAGCAGCTGTTTCCTCTCCCATGTGCTCTCATTTTTTCCTGCTGCCGGAGAGCACTGATGTTTCTTATTTATTTACTTCTAATTACTGAGATACAGACTTCCACTGATGAGATAAATGTAGCTCAGGATGCTGATTTTCCCCTTCTTTTCCCTCAGGGTGTCTCCCCAGCATCTAAATCAAAGTCTTGTGAAAATGTCATCTCTGCATACCCCACACCATCTCTCCAAACGCCATGGGCTCTCAGCCCCCTCCCCAAGCCCAGCACACAGTCGGTACCAGGAGCAGAGGCCAGGGCTGAGCTGCCTGACTGCCAGGCGTTTGTCCTGCTCCATGGGGCAATGGCACATCCCGCAAAGCTTAGAGAGTAGGTTGATGGAAAAGAGATGGAAAAGAAAGGGGAGAACGAGGTGAATGGGAGCGTGTACTGGGAGGTCTGAGGCAGGTTGTTGGCAGGGATCACAAGGGCACAACAGTTACAGCTGTTGTTTATGAGGCTGCTGTTTCAATTCAGGATGATAAGACATTACCCTTTTTCTTGGCTGCTAATGCAATTGGTCACCTTTACCTACAAAAGAAATGCAACCCTGCACTTTTCCAAATTGTGCTTACTTCTGCAAAGCAAAATCCTTTGTTATTTGTGCTTAAAAAAATTAGTGCTTGTCTTTAAAAGGCATGTGCAAAATGTGGATCGTGCAGATTCGACACGTACTGAGTTCTTCTATCTACCTAGAAATAGCCCATATCATCACACCTTTGCTGCCAGGGCAGAACTCTGTTTTTTGCCGCCCCGGTGCAGCCCAGGTGGCACAGGGGGCTGGTGGCAGCACGCTGGTGGAAAAGCTACCAGGAAAGAAAAGTCATTCTGGAACTAGTTTTGCTTTTTGATTGGTTTTTTTTTGAAAAAAAAAAAAGCTTGTCCAGAGTAGATGAAAACCTGAGCGGAGAATCCTGGCAGACCTCAGGCAATGATGCTCTCTCAATTCAAGGAGGGGCAGAGCAACAGCAGGAAGATTTCTTTGCATTGTTCCCCGTGTTTAGTAAACATATCTCCAGATACCAGCAATACTGTTATCTGGCAGGAACACTTCTCTCAACCTCTGCAGTCATTCTTAATGGCCAAAACAAGTTTTCATCAAAAATACGCTCCCAGAACGATGTTTGTTTTCAAAATACAGCTCTGTTTGGCTGGCTGCACCATCTTCATCGGCTGGAGGGAGATAAAAGGGCCGATCGCTTGGCTAAGTAACTCAGATCTCTTCTCAAGGCAAGTGGCACATGGTCCAGAAGGAAGGAAAAGGAAACAGGTTTGCGGAGCCTCGTGCTTTCAGAGACAGGTCTGTCTGCCAGGGAGAAGCTCCGGGTAGTGAGAAAACACCCAGGGTGTCTCCCCGCAGACAGAGGTAAGAGATTTGGGTTGGGACAAGTGATGTGAAATGAAGCCATGGGGCAGGGGAGTGGGAGTTCTCATCGTCTCAGTTTGATTTCTGACTGCAGCCACTCAAGGTCTCCTCTTGGGAGACTTTTTTCTCTGTATGTATTGTTCAGATATGGCAGAAAGGTATGCTTTGTTGCAGCTGCATTTTGACTGAAAAACTTGGAATGAGTTACTTAACCAGACTGAGAAAGGATGCTTTCATTCTGCAGATAGGAGCCCCTGTGATGGGCCTGTTTGATGCAAGCTAGCAGTGTAATTTAAAATTTTGAAATGTTAAAGGAAAAACTATTTTGAAAATTACCTCCCTTACCCACATGTTACATTCCTAAAGCATCACTTGGAATATCTCAGCATTTTCAAAATAGTTTTTGCTTAAGTGGAAGTGTCATCAAGCAATGTAGGCTTCCCGAAGAAGTTTCAGTGAAATAATATTTTCTAATCTTAGCTTTCCTGCTGCTGTGTTTCATAAGAAAAGGTATGTTAGGAAGGATCACAGGGGTCTGTAGCTCCATCCCTGGTGTGGGCATCTGTGCCAGTGTGAATGCAGTATAAACCGTGGTCTCGGGGTTGTGGTTGATCAGTCCCATAACTGAAAACAAACAAATCAACTGGCACTATGGGGTATTGCTTTTCTGTTTGATTTTCCTGAGGTTATTTTCCTTTATTTATTTATCCATGCCATCTCCATGAGCCCTGGAGCTAAGCAAAGCACATTATGTACATGACTGTAACAGTTCATGGCTGTCTGCTCTCCTGCCTTAGCTCTCCTGGTGCAATGGAGGACACATCGAGCCAGAAGTCAGGACAGAGCGAAGGTGCACTGGGCTCCCTAATGCCAGAAGAGACTCCTGCCAATTTTATATGTGTCAAATTGGAGGAGTATGAGCCCACAGACTTCAGCACCAAGGAACTCATCCTAAAGAAAGCCAGAGAGGTCTGCACGTGCGATTATCAAACCATCATCACTTTCTTCTGTCGGCTGTTCCCAGTGCTGGACTGGCTTCCCCGGTATAACATCAAGACGCAATTGCTTGGGGATGTTGTATCTGGGCTCCTGGTGGGGATAGTTGCCATCCCTCAGTCCATCTCCTACTCCCTGTTAGCCAACCAGGATCCCATCTACGGAATCTACACCAACTTCTTCTGCAATATCATCTACGTTGCTATGGCCACTTCGCGCCATAACTTCGTGGGCTCCTTTGGTGTCCTGTGCCTGATGATTGGGCAGTCTGTGAACCGGCACCTCCAGCTAGCAGGGTACAGCAATGACAACGCTGGATCTTCACTGGCGGGCAACTCCACCTCCTCCAGCAATGGGACGGGTGCCTGTGACAGGAGCTGCTACGCCATCACTGTGGCCCTTTCCTTAAGCTTTCTGGTCGGTCTTTACCAGGTACAAATGTTCACTGTTGTGCTGTTTCCTCTCTCTTTCCCTGCTAGGAACTTCTCTGAGCTAAAGATCTCTGAGCTCCAGTCTTGGTTCAGACTTACAAGTCACGAGAAACCTTTCCTGATGTGACTAGACCCCAACACCCTTGAATCAAATGTAGTGATTTAGAAGCCCCCAAACACAGCTGAATGGGGGGTTTTGTTTCCCTCCATGTGATATCCAGATCCTTGGATGTGTCTGAAACATCCTTAGGATCAGACACAGCAAGGGAGGAGAAGGAACTATGAACCATGCTTCCCACCACATCAGTCCTGGGGCTGGGCTGGCTCCTGGTGCAGGTTAGAGCAGGTTTGGGGCTGGCAAGAACAGCCTTGAAGGACCCTGCCATCAGCAGGGTTTCAGCCCCTCCTTCAAAGGGGCTCCCCACTGCCTGGGCCTAGCTGTCACTGAACAACTTCGGGCTCTTTCACTGGAACAAATAAAATTCAGTCCATCACACCGGTTTTATGCCACCGAGTGATACTCAGAGCTGCTGTAATGGGGCTGCTGCCTGGACTTTGAGTGTTAAATATGTGCCCTTATCGCTTCTAAGGAGACAGCAGCAAGGACCTTGTAGGCTTCTTTGTATGGCATCTCTAGGCACAGACAAGTGTTAGAGGTAGGTCCCTTTAGTTTTTCATACCCCAGATTAACTACTGAACACAATGTCCTCTGCCTCGCACTGAATGCTCAGCAGACAGAATAGCCAGAGCTGCTAAAGTGGAAGCAAACTGACACAAATTGCCAGCCACCTCTTCCAGCCTTTCTCATCAATGCTAAAGGTATGGCTGGCTTGCTTTTCAGATCCTGCTGGGGGTTTTACAGCTGGGCTTTGTGGCTGTCTACCTGTCAGAACCTCTCCTCGGTGGCTTTGTGACCGGCTCCAGCCTCACCATTATCACCTCCCAGATGAAGTCTCTCCTGGGACTGAAAATCCCTCGTCATGAAGGGGTGGGATCCTTCATCCTGACCTGGGTTGACCTTTTCAGATACATCCAGAACACCAACATCTGTGACCTGGTCACCAGCCTGGTTGCTTTGGCCATCATAGTGCCCGTCAAAGAGATCAATGACAGGTATAAGGAGAAGATGAAGGCCCCACTCCCCATAGAGCTGCTGGTGGTCATTGTAGCCACAGTAATATCTTACTACTTTAATTTCGAAGAGCGATACAAGTCTGCTGTTTGTGGGGATATCCCCACCGGTTTCAGGAAACCCACTCTACCAGATATAAACCTGTTTTCCAGCCTGGCAGTTGATGCTCTGCCTATTGCTGTTATTGGCTTTGCCATGACTGTCTCCCTGGCAGAAATCTTTGGCAAAAAGCATGGCTACGCTGTCCGTGCCAACCAAGAGATGATTGCCATTGGCATGTGCAACCTGATCCCTTCTTTCTTCTACTGCTTTGCTAGCTCTGCGGCCCTGACCAAGACTCTGCTGAAGGAGTCCACAGGGACCCAGACCCAGGTCTCTGGCTTGGTCACCTCCCTGGTGCTGCTGCTAGTGCTGCTGTGGATCGCCCCACTCTTCTACTCGCTGCAGACCTCCATCCTGGGGGTAGTCACCATTGCCAACCTGCGGGGGGGCCTGAGGAAGTTCCGTGACACCCCCAGCATGTGGCGGCTCAGCAAGCTGGACACAGTGGTGTGGTGGACAACCATGCTGTCCTCCACGCTGATCACCACAGAGATTGGGCTTCTCGTGGGCGTCTGTTTCGCTCTGCTCTGTGTCATCTTCCGCACGCAGAGACCCAGGGCCACACTCCTGGGCAAGGTCAGCAACACAGAAATCTACGAGGACCAGTCCACTTACAAGCAGCTCAGCACTATTGTCAACATCAAAATCTTCCGCTTCGAGTCATCCCTCTACTATGCCAACAAGGACTATTTCAAAGCTGTTCTCTACCAGAAAACCGGGGTAAATCCTATCCTGCTGGCCACTAAGCACCAAAGGGTGGAGGCCCAGGCAAATGCAGACACAGCCAACAGCAAGAGCTTTTTTGGCACCAGGTTTGACTGCCTGAAACAGGCCAAGAAAAGGGCTGAGAAGCCTCCAGTAGATGCCTGCCCTCCCTCTGTAGGTATGCACACCTTAATCCTTGACTGTGGGGCAATGCAGTTTATAGATACCGGGGGCCTCTCTGTGCTAAAGGAGATGCATCATGACTATAAGGAGATTGGCGTCGAGGTGCTCCTGGCCAACTGCAACCCTTCCATCCGCCACCTGCTCCGGCAGGGAGGCTGGGCTGGCAAGACAGACAGTGGCGGTCAGTTGGCTTTCCACAGCGTCCACAATGCAGTGCAGTTTGCTGAGCGGCGGTACCATGTGCAGCAGGAGGAGAGCAAGGAGAAAAAGGATGCTCTCCCAGACCCTGAAGACTTGAACTTCCAGGTGTCTTTGTAGCCCTGTGTGTGAGGAACGATTTCTGATGGGGATGGGCTTGGGATGCACTTGGTACGTGCAGTCAGAGCGTGCAAAAAAGACTTTGATGAATGGCCAGCACCAGGCATGGGGCAAAAGGATTTGGGGACTGGGGATTATCCCGCATGGATAGGTGTCTCTCGTGGGCACTGGGGGGCACGAGTGAGCCGTGATGAACAGACTGAGCCGACCTTTCCAGTTCTCGGGGCTCCGCGGTCCGCCGGGGGGGACGCGGCACTGGTGGAAGAGAGGGGTTGAAGAGAGGGTGTCAGACCGCTCTGCTTTCAAGCCCAAGTGCTGCATCCCAGCCCCCAGCCCCCGGGCAGGGCTGGTTGGGTCAGGGCTGGATAGAAGGGTGCCTCCGGCTGATTGTGGCACCCTTTGCTGTGGTTTAGGGAGCCCCTGCCCCATCAAGAGACTGCTCAACTGTCAGGATGTGGAAAAGCAGGAGGTGAGCTGGAGCCACCTCCGGGATGGAACAGTGTCCCTCACTGACCCGGTGACATTCGGAAGTGGCCTGGTCCTCACACTGTCCATAAGGGCCAGCAGCATGGGACAATGCCGTCCCTCTGCGTTACAAGCACTGTCACGGTCCTTGAGGCAGTAATAGGTGTCACTCTGCGGCAGTGGCAATCACAGGAGGAGGCTTTGCAGGGGTTTGTCCCCAGAGGGCTGTGAGCGACCCAAGCTTTATGTCTGAAAATCCCATTCCCCGTGGCACCCTGGCATTAACCACCATCTGATTGCTTTTTGTGGGGAGGGAGGGTCAAGACAGGACACTAAGGCAAAGGAGAGAGGAGCTGTAGGCAAGGTCTGCCATCTGCTCCTCTGAGGAGCCCTGGTGATGCTTCCCACCTCCCCATGGGGAGGCACAGCCCCCGCCTCCAAGGCTAGGCATGAAGGCAAGCAACTCCCCTGTGTTGTGCAGCTCAAGGTGTGCACCCCCAGACAGGAAAGGAGCCACAGCCTGCTGGGACCCACCAGGGAGGTTCACAAAGGCAACAGGAGCTTGTTACTTGGAGTTTCATTCTATGTGCACCTCGAGCACCTGTATAATGGCCCTACACAGAATAACTAGGGAAAGGATGCCAGCGTCCTCTGTTGTGGCACAGTCCCTTGAAAATTGCATTGTGGAGAAGTGCATGCCCCAAGGCATCTTTGGGTGCCAGACAGCAAGGCCACTCACCTGCCTCCTGAGACGTGCAGCAATGGGGCCTATGGCCCGATTACACCGGGGACAAGAACCACCCGTCCCACTCA
This sequence comes from Larus michahellis, assembly GCF_964199755.1. Classification (NCBI taxonomy): domain Eukaryota; kingdom Metazoa; phylum Chordata; class Aves; order Charadriiformes; family Laridae; genus Larus; species Larus michahellis. The sequence goes on along the minus strand of NC_133906.1, from coordinate 9,878,176 downwards.
CTCCCTCACTCACTGATGTATATTCATCTTTTGCCGCCTTTATTTTGGACTGCCCTTCTCTTCCCCGACAGCCACTCTGAGTCAATGCAGGAAATGGATTGCAGAGGCTCATTTATTTTCCAAACACCCTATGGCATAGAGTTTAACAGCCCCTCAACGGTCACAAAACAATGGCAACAAGCCCAGCGACAGCAAAGCACTTCCTTTAAAAACAAACAAAGTAGTTTCAGAAACTGCTGGGAGTTTGTTCAGCTGATAGTTCTCCCTCAGGCCCTGTGTGTAGCTCAGGACAGTCTCCTGCAGGGGAGAAGAGGCGCTTTCCCCTGCTGTTATTTACAGACTGAGGTTCTCATGACTTCTATAGCTGAGATTATAGATTTCTTCCCTAGAAAAGGTATCTGAGATCACCAGCTGCTCTTCATAAACTCTAAATCAGGAACACCTGTGCCATAGCTTGCAATGGCCACGGTTCTCCCAGTGTTTGCCAGAATTTGTGCTGCCTTTCAAATGCAATGGCTGGATCCTGACTGCAGCTGGAGAAACGTTGCTGCCACCCATGGCTGTCGGGCAGGGCTGTCTTCTGCCTGCAGCACTGATGGAGGGGACCTGGCTCCGAAGCAGACACGAGGACTGGTCCTTTCTGCTGGGCTGGGACAGGCAGCGTCGTGCTGGCTCTGCTTCTGCATCCCAGGGGTGAGTCCTTGCTCTGAGCTGTGAGGCTCCACAGCATTGCCAAGTACCAGAATAGCTTTTCTTCCTTGAACTCCATCTGTAAAAACACCTTTTGTGTTGCATATTTAATATGTGACTATTCCCCTGGCCTCATCCAAGAAACGTGGCACCAGAGATATTGTGCTGAAGGGAACTCTAGCTTTGGCAGTGACTCCAGAGCCCAGGGACAGGACGCTGTTGTAAATAAAGTGCATGGAAAAGGAAACCTGCTGGCTCTGCTCAGGAAAATGTCTTCTTGTGGTCAAATGGATTAAAGAGATGCCCAGCTGCTTGCAGGTCCTTGGAGCAAGCTTGTAAGTGTCAGATGAAGCTGAATTGATGGAGAGGCCAGTGCGAGGCTTGCAGGGCTGGAGGGACAGGCGTGCTCGGCATGCTCTGGGTGCCAGCGGGGTGCAGCTCTCAGGTGCTGCAGCACCTCCTCTCGCCAAGGGTCCTGGCAGGCCATGGGCAGCATGAGGCAACTCCCCAGGGAGGCTGCATCAGCCATGCAGCAATGAGTAATGGGGCAGTTTTGTGTCTGAACGGAAGAGAATCAGCAAGGCAGTAGAGAAGAAAAGCCTTGTTACCTGCAAGGATTATGACCTTCCCTCCCCTTTGGAATAGCATTGCCATAATTTTCTTCATAAGACTGTTTATGGTGAAAATTAAATTGTTTTAGTTAGACTTGGATGCATTTATGTTCTCAGTGGGGTCATAAAGCCACAGCAGGAAATAAAACCAGTGCTGATAATTCCTGGGCACGGCCTGGTGCAAGCTAGCACAGAGATTACTGTCAGAGCAGCGGTTCCCACAGCCCTCTGTGATGGGAAATGGCTTTTTATGTGAGCGGTTTCTGCTCAGAGCCAGGAGAGCAGTTTTATGAGATGCTTTCCCTGGGAAAGGATAACCGAGGTGGCAACCTCCTTCCCTCTCCTCTCCAGCCCAGAGCAGCTGGGATCTTGATGGCAGTCCTTGCACAGGCTGCTTGCCCAGATCTCCCAGCCCATCGGTGCCAGCATCACCTTCCAGCCCACAAGTCAAACGTCTCGGTGACCCAGCCTTTCTCTGTTCCCCACAGATTGGCAAGGTAGCTTGAGGATAACTGCTATTTTTATATCAGTTGCTATGAAGAGGCCCTGGGTTGTAAATGACACAGAGGGGAGATGAGGAAAGACAAATGACACAGTCCAAGGTCAGCTTATAGGCAGTGTTGTGGGAGGTCAGGCTGGCCTCTCACCACCTGCATCTCCTGGTGGAGGAGCAGGAAGGGACCGCGACAACTGTGGGCCAATTCCTGGTGATGAAAGGCTGCTGGTGAGGGCACAGGGTGCTCGTCTACCCCCAGCACCCAACTGCAACAGCCCAAATCCCCCTCTTTGCCAAAGGACCTCAGCACCTCAGTGGGGCGCTGACCCACCACATCTCCCACCCAAGAGGACCCACCACTGTGTCCCCGACAGGCTGCACCCTGGGGCCTCTCGTGTGCCTGTCCCCTAAAGCTTCACCAGGGGCCGAGGAAGTGCCGTGCAGCTGAAAGCAAATGTTATCCCTCCTGTTAAGCAGCTCACCTGTTATTCTGCTTCTCTCTCTCCCCCCTGCCTTGCTGTGGATCTATAAATACTCCAGGAGTGTGATAAATAGAGGATTGCTGCTAAAGCTTTGTCAGCTGCAGTTGGAGCTGACTGTGCAACTGTTAATTATGCCTCAGCAGCAGCCGGACAGGTTTAAATCCTTTTGATGCTTTGAAATGCTCCCTCTGGGGAAGTTTAAGGAATAAAGGTTGTCGTGGCTGATGGGTGTTTGCTTCCCCTTCTAGAAAGCATATGAGACACTGATTGCTGCATGGAGGGCTGTTCTCCTCGCTTCCATCGCCTGTTCCTGGAAACACACGCTCTGTGTAATGGCAAGAAGTTGCTTCTGCAGACCTGTGACTGCACTAAAGCAGTTAGCGTGATGCCAGCATGTGCAGAGTTTACCCATGTAAACTTTCCCTAGCAGACAAAACTGAGCTGGAAATAGAAAGCAGCAAGCTGCAGGCATTGGCACTGGATTTCCTGAAAAAGGAAAAAAAAAGAAATGGTCCTCACTGGAGATAGCCTGGTGACAAAGGACTCAGCAGACAGTGGCTAGGGCTAACGTAGTCTATCTGTGGGTGAAAAGCTCCCAAGGGCTTCAGCACAATCCAGGGACTCTGCTGGGCCCCCTTCTTCCCTGACTCCCCGGGAGCTTGCGAGGCTGAGCCCTGTGGGTGTCCGCGTCTTCATCTAAGAACTTGCTGCTCGGGATTGCTTTATGGGTTTGCTGTGCCATATTTCTACTTATATTTCTCAGAAGAAAGGCTTTGCTCTGACATATTCATGGCGTCTTCCAAGTTCTTCCACTGAGTAAGGGGCATGCACCCCTCCGCTTAGATCCTGGTCTAAAACATTCAAAGTCATGGGATGGCCACATCAGAAACCCCTTCCTAAGCCACTGGATAAAAATCCATTCCTTTTTCTGCCACTCATCCCTACCCTCTAGTACAAAGTGTCCTGGGTGCTGTGCAGGTGCCTGGTGTAGGGGTATCATCATGGATGATGCCCTGGCAATATGAAAGAAAAATCCAAGCTGCAAACATCAGGTGGTGATTGTGGGCAAGTGTCCCCAAAGCTGTGTGCAGAGCTGGGGCAGAGCCTGGCCTGGAGCCATGGGGCTTGTGCCCAGGCACCCTGCTCGAGATGTGGGCTCAAGGGGAAGACAGGGAGAGGTAGGAGGATGGGTCTTCTCCAGTCCCGGCTGTTGCACTAGGTGTGACGAGTTTTTATTATGTGCACCAAGTTTACTACTAACCCGAGCTCCACGTGTCTGATTAAGAAGTGCTTTCCACACTTATTCTTCTCTTTGAAGATTGCTCTGGGGGACTGTAAAGTTCTTGTCATAAACAACAGCCTGCTTTCACAGATATTTCCTCCTGGACGTAGTCTCCTTCCAGCCACAATGACTGCAGGCCAAAGGCTGAGTGTGATTTCTGTTGTGCAATCAAATACATGATGTTGCTGGCAGAGGATGCTGCCTTCGTCGAGCTGGCAGTGTGCAGGTGTGGGCATCCCGGCACACCAGCCCGGGTACATACTTACATGCCCAACCTCGTAGGTGTTTCCCCAAGCCCAGCACTGCTGTGCCATTTCCAAGCCCCAGCTCTCTGACTCTGGTTCCGCAGGCAGAGCTTTCAGCATGACGGGGCTGTGATAATTTGACAGCAAAGCCTGGGGTCTTTTCCTGCTACAGTCACGTGGAAAAGAGCTTCCAGCCCCCATGTCTCCAAGCTCCCCCATGATTTTTGGACCCTGCTATGAAGGCTGCACAGGTGGTGCAGCCTGAAGGTAAGAACCTGGGAGGGGGGACAGGACAACAGCACGCTGTTCCCTGCTCTGTCCTTGGCAAGTCACTCAGCATCCAAACCCTCTTTGCATTGAGTTGCATCCCTCCCTCCACCTGCTGTAAAATAGCAGCCATGAGATTCACGTCCCTGAAGGGAGCTGCCAGGGCTCAAACCACACGGATTTGGAAGTGACATTTTTGGTAGCATTTCCAGATTTTCAGTGGCCAAGAAAAGCAAGGGAAAGAGACAAAGTAGCTTTTGAGATGCAAAATCCCCCATGTTACTTGCCTGGAAATGTGATCAGTTTGTTTTTCCACAGTGAATCTAAGAGATGGGACTTTTCTCAGTGATGTTCTTCTGAAAACGGGGCGCTTTGGTCTTTTATGATGATACCATGACTCAGTGCCCTCAGTTTAATCAGCCACCCAGCATCCCTGGGAGCCCTGGAGAAGCTGGGGTGACAGCTCTCTGTCAGCAGCCGCTGGGCTTCCAGCGATCCTCTTCTTCCCTGCTTACAAACAGCCTCTCCTCCAAAGGAGAGCAGATTTACATTAACAGCATGAGCGGCACCTCTTATCTCAGCAGCACCTGGAGCGATAAGGGCAGTTGCATGAGTGATTAACATTAATGTCTAAAGAAGCAGAGCAGCTTCCTGGAGAGGCTGAGAAACGTGTCCTTGTGTCTATGGGGGGAGCTGGCGCTGGCAGCATCTTCCTGTTTGCAATTTCCCAGCAGTGTCAGGCTGGGCAGCAGCTAAGGCTGTGACGACATCTGGGGCACAGCCACATCCTCCAATTTTAGACACGTGATGGGAATTCATCCTCTCAAGCCCTGCTGATAAAGATAGAGGTGTTTCTCCAGACATGGAGATGCTTCTCTAGAGAGGAGTTCAGAGCCCTTGGAGGAAGTCTGTTTTATTCCCAGCTATCGAGTGCGTCCAGGGGGACAAGTCTGATTTAGGTTTCCCCAGTGGGTGGCTAGGGAGTACATGGTGCAGGCACAGTAACAACCTTTGCGTTACACACCCCGTGCTAGATGCTTTCCTGAGCACTCAGCAACCATTTGCCTGGACAATGCATGCAGGTAATTGTAGCTACAAATTGGGAGATGGCTACTTTGGAAAGATAGGCATGGGGAGAATCCTCTCACCTCACTCGGGCTATGCAGAAGTAAATGGGAATGGTAGGATCCTGGGGCACTGATGAAGAGAGAGGGCAGGAGCTTCATCCCGCCTGAGACAAGTACCAAAAGCAGAGAGTATAACTCATGGCTGGACAGGCCCTGGAGATCCCAGCTCATTGCACAGCCCAGGTTGGCTGCAGTTAGGGAGAAGGGGTCCTGGTACATCCCTGAAAGGGAAGGCTGTGCCACCACCCCACTCCATAGGTAACAGTCACATCCTGCTACCCATAGGGACCAGTGCCACTCCAAAGGGAGAAGCTGTCAGTTCTCAGGAGGGATGGAAAAGGAAGAAGGACAGAGATTAAATGAACTGAAGAGGAAGATTACTTTGGGCAAAATTCTTGCAGTGTCCAGGATACTCACAAGTAGCAGTAGCTGCTGGTCTCTGTGTTCTCCTACGAAACAGCAAAGTCAGCCTGGTGATTGGGAAATCTTTCTGCAATTGCTATTTTGCTATTGAACTAGCTCTACTCTTTGCCCTTTTTTCATCCTTGCTTGGAGAGGAATTGGATGGAGTCAATTTGCTCCACTTTGTGTCTGATCGTTTTCTGCCTTTTAATCAGAAAGCCCATCAGGGAGGGGAGGCAGATCAAAGCACCTCCATTTGACTCATCACTGCAAGCCCAGGGCCCCGTGCTGCCCAGCCATGGCTCTTTAGTGACAAATGCTGCTGCCCTCCGTCATTGCCCAGGAAATGACAATCCGTCCCACTCGCCTGGTGATGCTCCCCCCTATTTGCAAGTGGGTGCTCTGCTTCTTGATGTGTTATTAGTCACTTAGAGGCGCACATCTCTCTAGCTCATAGGAGACCTTGCTAGGGAAAACAGCTCCATAGTTCTTCCAGCTCTGTGCAGGAATGATGACTGTGGCTAAAAATGGACTCATGGCTTCTTTTAAAGGCAGGGGTTCCCTGGGCTGCAGCCTGACCTGCGCGGGCTGCTGAGGTAAGGGCATGTGCTGCTCCCTGCCCCGGCGGGCTGAGCTGCCCACGCTGCTGCGCTGCAGACCACAGCTGGGGACACTGCAACACCGTCCCAAAGCCCTGGGCTGGGCTGGCCGTGGGAGGCATCTCCGTTTGGCAACAGGCATCTCCCGAGGGCCCGGGTGGATAAGGGGGGTGCATGGGTTAGGTCTACCCAGCCCTGCCCTCTGCCAGCGCAGGGCGAGCCTCATGCAGAAAACCCCTCGTGGGAGCTTTTCGGAGGCCAGGGAGCAGCAGCGCTGATGCCAACTCATGAATGGCATCCACGCCGCCTCCATGCATACCCCTGCCCTGGCTTGAAGGGACAAATATTGCTGCTTCCCCAGGGATTGTTTAGCAAAGAGGAACGTAGTTGCCAGAGAGTGTTGTGGGTTTGTTATGATGGTCACGGGCTAGTATCCAATTAGATACAGTGTGCTAGGGGAAGAGTAACCCACTGAGGAAAACCATCCATGTGACGGGAGGCTGGAATAATAAAGGTCAGAGAGAGAATGAGGGAAGAGCAGAGCTCTGCTGGTCTTCCCAGCCAGAGCAGCTCCTGCGGAGGGGACACGCACTGGCTGGCCACTCGAGTTCATTAGCTAATGAACTGGCTCAGCTGCTGGCAATCATGATTTGTGCAGTTCAAGCGGGGAAGCCTGTGCCAGCGGGACTGAGGAAAGTGAGGAGGGGGCAGGAGGGGAGAGGGGCGGACACGGACACGGACCGCAGCTCGGGGAATGCCAGGCTCTGCACTGCCTTCTTGGCAGCCACCATCTGGCAGGCTAATTAGTGCACGTTATCATGTCCTTTGAGAGTTTGAAGTACTTGTTAGTAATAATAATAACAACAACGATAATAGTCAAGATTAAAAATAATTAAGGAAGCAAACTGTAGAGGAGATTGGATGCTCAACTGCACGAATAACCCAGGGGACTCCCCCGGGGTCCTTCTCCAGGGACAATGCCAGTGTTAAAAAGAGGTGGTCATGGTCCACGTCAGTGGGACAAGGATTTGGAGAGGTTTCAGATGCACCACCAAATGTTCTTTCTCTGATATGTTGTTATTGTTTCCTCTTTTGCAGGCTGCTTGCCCAAGAATACTTCAATTTCAATTAAAAGACAGCAGAGGAGAGTTGACAAGCGGACTCCTGACCATGGGGACCTTATTACTGGGGCTGGAGAAGCCAGTGAGCATCCCCGGGCTGGTAGCTCTGCTTGCTCCAAATGTGGCAATCAGTAGGTGACAGCTTGCCAGCATCCTTGGGGATGGCAGACGTGCCACGCTGGCACAAAGTGGGCGATATCAGAAGAGGTGAATGATGGCCCAAATTATCTGCAGGTGGTATCAAATCAAGCTGCGCAGGCAAATGGTTTTCCACAGAGGGCTTAAGGCAGAGGTTGGTGTTGTCAAGCACAGCTAAATGATGGGGTTTCTGAATTTTTTTATCTAGCAGTAATACAGGTCTCAGAAACTTGGAGGGAAACTCTTTTCCTTGGCACTGTCATCACTGGAAAAAAGTGAGGAGGATAAATCATTTTTCAGTGCACCCCCAAGAGGCTGTAATCCTGCTTTCTAGCAGCCATCAGGCATGCGGCGCAGGGACAGCGAGGGCAGGGGCTCAGCTCAGGCGAGGAGGAAGAGACACAGTGTTATCATGATGGGCAAAATGGGAGCAGAGAGACCTTCATGTCCATCCTTCTGGCAGCAAGGGAAAAACCTCCAAGATTCTTGGCCTTCAGGAAGGTAAGAAAAAGCTCAAAGCGGGGCAGGAAGATGGTAAAGAGAGTGAGCTGTCAAGGAAGGGAGAGGAACTGAAATGAGCTTCATTTGCTCAGTCTAAAAAAACCTGAGACATGGAGGAGGTGAGCATTAGAGCTGGACACATTAGAGGGTGAGCGTTAAGTTGGACTCCGGACTCTCTTCCAAATCAGTATTTACTCTAAATGCAACAGTTGGCAGTGCCAAGTGTCCCCTGCCACTCTGCGAGTGAGTGCGGGCGCAGGGCAGCACGTGGGGACGGGGTCACGCAGGAACGGGGCTGCTCCGCTTGGTGTGTGTGCTGGTGGGAGAGCACTTGGGCACAGAAGGGCATTGACAGTCGGCATTTAAGACTGGAGAGTATTTATTTTGAGACGAGGTAGTATGCCAAAAATAAACTAAGAAACCCCAAATCAAGGCAGGTAAAGCTGTGCCGGTTGGGGTGCTGTGCCGAGGGGAGCGCGGGCACGCCAGCCACTGGATGGCATTGTTGTTTCACACGGATGAAAGCTGTTGAGGCTGCCCTTGCCTGTGGCCTGGAGCCACCACAGGAGGCTGGGCACCAGTTTTTGGGAGAATCTGTGGTTCCTCTAACCACGATATGGAGGTAGTCACGGCCGGAGTGACCCCGCGCGTTGGCAGGTCTGCCACTGCAGGGCAGAGGGCGTCGGGAAGAGCCTGCTCTGTGCCGTGCTCCGCTGCCCTGTGGGTGCCACCGCCACGGCCAGGCTGGTTTCTGCCTCTCCGACTAAGACGTATACCTGTTCATAGGCTCTTAGGGCTGTCAAGATCTCCACACCTAGTGCCAGCCCTGCTGAAGGAAACAGGAACATTATTGCATATCAAAGCATTAGCTTCAGGAGGAGCCCCTGGGAGCGCCTGTGTGTTTGTGTGAGCAGGGGAAGACTGCTCCCTGCTTCTTCCCACACACGGAGTAGGAAGCACCAGGTGAAACAGGCCTGTGGTACACTCCAGATACGCAAAAGGGTGCTTCACGCAAGGGGTAATTAATGCAGGAACCCCTTGCTGCCAGATGCCAAAAATGTATTTGTAATCTGGCAGGAGTAATTAATGGAAGAACAATTAATTGAGGCAGTGGTATCCTCTCTGGCCAAGGGACTTCTTTAACTGCAGATCACTGCTGGCTTGGAGAATTTGGAGAATGTCCCAGGGATGCAGCGTGTGTGCCTGAGCCTTCATGTCCAGCTCCCTCTTAACCTCCTCCTTAGGTAGCCACTAGTAGCCACGATAGAGATGAAGTACGGTATTAGATGGGCCACTTTTATTCCCCAAGCACTACAATAACTGGGCTAAATACTGCTGGGATGCTTTAGGCTGCTGTGGCTGGACCAGAGACAGCCATTTCTTTCCTTTCTTCTATTTTTTCTCTTTCTTTTTTTTTTTTCCCCCCTAGAAACCGTGCCACGCGAATAATTCACTGTGTGTGGCCTCCAAGAGGAAGCACAGCAGCTGCTGCTGGTGAAAGGTGATTTTCTCTTGCTGAACGCTTCCACCCCTGTGCCCGGCCTGGCCTACTATGCCCGTTATTTAGCTGAAAATATCTGCTGTGTTTGGGAAGCAGCATAATGAATTTCCCTTCAAGGCTGTGCGAATGTTGCAGTGTATTTTGCCAAAATCAGTGTGGAAACTGCAGAAAGGAGAAGTGAGAAGGACTGAAGGTTAAATGTGGCACAACAAGCGAGTTAAACTTGGGTGCAGAATTTCTGGTATTTGTTTCTTGGAAGTGAAAATACTTAATTGTCTTTGCATTTATTAGACCCCAGGCTAGTTCTGCAAATCCCAGCCGCGACTTCCATTCCTAGCCATGGAGGAGGACTAGCCACCTGTCTGTTTTGTCCAAGCCCAAGACAAATTGGTATCGCAGCTCTGAGATGGGCAGCTCTGGTTTAACTTCTGATGTGCTGAGCTGTTGCAAATTACCGAGTGTCTCCGGGGTGGGAAACGGAGCTGGGTTCACTTTCTGCACATGGACAGTTTGACTGAAGGCACTGGGCTTACCAAACTCTTGTCATGGAGCATGTGCAGAACACTGAGCATCAGCCAGTATTTGCCAAGCACAAAAGTGATCACCAGCATCTTTGAAAAAACCATTCTGGGAAGTGCCAGCCATCGCGGCTGCCGGGGTGCAGGAGGCTGGCTGCGGGCTCCGGCACTCACTGCCCTTGGGCGAACATTGGCCATAACTGTGTGTTAATCCAGCCTGCAGCGGCCAGAAAGGGTTCGCAAGCCACCTGCAGGCTCCAGTTTGTTCTCTCTTTGAACAGCCTGAACAGAGAAGTCTTATTTTTTCTTTTCTTTTTGAAGATTTTTGATGATCAGAAGATTAATGATCAGAAATAATGCTGCTCCACTGAGCAAGTAAAGGACTTAGGAAATAGTTTTCCATTTCCAAGAGGGGCCTAGGCTTTCCTTCTGGGTAGTCAGGGCACCCCAGAGCAGCACAGGGGTTGCTGGCTCCCTTCGCTGCAGGGACCAGCCTCCCTCTTGCCGAATGGCCGTGACCCCGCAGACTCCCGTCTCAGGGCTGACCCCAGCCGACCTGGCCGTGTTCCTGAGGCTGTGCAGCGCGGCGTGCGATGCTCCACACACCGCTGCCACTGTTCACGCAGCTCCAGCAGCCCTGGGGAAACACGGTGGGAAAAGCCACAGCCGCAGACTGAGGTTTCCAGCCCGGAGCAGAGGGTGAAGGCTCCCCAAAGAACAAGGAGTGGAAAGGAAAAAGTCACTCTCCGGGTTTATTTTTGTTTGTATTTTAATAGTAGGGCTGCTAACAAGTGGAATCATCTACGTGCTGCCATGGAAACAGCAGCCTTGGTCCCCAGCGCAGTTCGCAGCCATCTGCAAGGGAACAATTGCTGGCCTGTTTGTGTAAAATCATCCGGGGTGGTGCCGGACGGCGTGCGGCTGGCCAAGGGGAAGCCACACTGAGACACGACAGGACGTGCTTGTCACACTGAATAATGGGACGTACAAATGCCCGCAGACAATGTCCTGTCTGGAGAAGAGCTGACGTGCAAAACCAGTGTGAATCAAATTGGTTTGAATGAGTGTTTTATTCCCAGGGGCTGCAGCGCTTTGCGTGTGGTGCTTATGGACATTCACGCTGCCAGCTGCATGGTTGTGTGGACACTGGGATCTCCGTGCAAGCAGAGGTCTTTGTGGGCAAAGGAAAGTCCTCTGAGAGGCAACAACACGGGAGAACCTAGCAGGCTGCTGCTCCTGCAGAGATGAATTTCGACTGCTCCGGTGTGGGAAATGGAGCCAGGTTCAATTTCTGCACAAGGACAGTTTGACTGAAAGCACCGGGCTTACCAAACTCTTGGCATGAAGCACGTGCAGAAGACTGAGCATCAGCCAGCATTTGCCAAAAACGCCGGGGAGCCAACTCCTGGCTGTGCTAAACCATGCGATGGGCTTCAAATCTTGTGAAGAGCAGGTTCTGCTCCCAGCCAGTTGCTCTACCTGAAAAGTGCTGCACATGAAAAAGAAATACACATGAGAAATGGCAGAGGATAACCTGATCCACACGAACCTCCTCCCTGCTTGGGCAGGACTGCTAAGCCCAGGATTGCTTTGCTGGATCATGACTGAAATGTGCTAGGCCATTCTCTGATGTCGTGAGTGTGTCGCTGAGGTCTCATGCTTTCCACGTGGAAAACCACCAGAGCCCTGCCAGAGGAAGGTTTCCTTCCTCTGCTAGGAATGGGTGAGGGTGCGACCTGCCGTCTGCCGGTGGAGGCCAGCTCTGCCCTCCACCCTTCAGAGGTCCTTCAGCAGCATCAGTACCCAGCCCTGGGCGGACTCGGGCTCCTTCATCCTTGCAGTCTGCCTGGAAGGCCAGCACAGGCAGCGTAGAGGCTCAGGACTTTGCCTGAAGAGTCCACAGAGGAGCTGATTCCTCCTTGTTGTCAGAAAGAGGAGCTCTAACAGCCTCCTGACGCGTGGGCGTTGAACCTGTCGAGCTGAGCTTGTACCACCTTTCCCCCCGCCATCCCGCAGCCGAGCGCAGCCCTGCCTGAGCCCTGCCTGAGCTGGCAGTCAGTTACTCCAGCTAGCTCCTGAAACCCCTTCCTTTCTGCTTGTCCCCCTGTCTGGTGCTCATGTTCCTCTTAGATCCCCGTGACTGCACTTCTCATGCATGACCATTCAGGGGGAAAGATTTTGAAGCTTCCAGGCTCCGATGCCAGAAGGGAAGACACTCGCTTTCTGCGAAGAATTTGCAGTGGTTAACCTGGCTGCAACCATCTTGTTCAGCCAAGCAAAGAGGATAAAAATTACTTGGCTTTAATCTACTTCGTCTTCAAAAATATTTAATAAAAGAGGGAAAATAAATTCAGGGGGGCTTGTGGGCATCCTGAGAGCAGAAGAAGAGGTAAAATTAATCCTATCAATAATCCATGATGAATGATTCACTCAGCTCTTTTATTCACAGTTGCATATAGTTATCCTTATTCACTCGGAGATGCAGTGCTCATGGAAATATACGCAGACTCATATGCATATAAATTATGAAGCCCAGCGTGGGCTCCTACGCAGCTGGGGTTACAGCTCAGGGTATCTCGCCCGTGGCAGACGGCTGCAGGACCTGGCTGCCGCCGGGCTGAGCATGGGGTGCGGAGCAGCCTCTGGGCTCTTCGGAGCTCCAGGAGGTTTCTGCCCGGACGCGTGCCGTGGCTTGGTTCCTCCTGCTTGCATTTTCACAGCAAGTTCATCCCTCTGCTCTGTCAGGGACAAGGAAGGGAAGGGGTCTGTGTCACCTTCCCTCCTGGCAGTGAGGATTTATAGGAAGAAGGGCTATAATGCCAGCGTGGCCCAGTGTCTGGTGTGCTCCCTGCTGCCTGGTGGGAGAGGTGATGCCGGTGTCGCCAGCCCCTAGCTGCCTCTGCGCTGCACTAAGGCTTCTCTCTCTTTTGCCAGTTGGTACCAGAATCTATGCTCTGGTTTCAGCAGTGTGGTCCTGACGCCCCAGCAGCAGCAGCCAGTGCCTCCTGCAGTGCAGAAAGACAAACACCCGATGCCCCGGGGTGCTGTGAGCCTCTCAGCACTGGGGGGATGGCAGGAGGCGGGAGATGTAATTCTGCCTCCCAGGCAGGTCTTTTTCTTCCAAAACTTCTTTGCAGGAGAAAAGAACCAATTTTCATTAGATACACAATTTTTTTTTAAACCAGTTAAAAGAAAATGATGAAAAGTTCTGTCACACTTCTGTGGCCTGTGGAGAGAGGACTGAGATGGCCCAGCACTCCGAGAGCCTCTCCCAGGAGGAGTCAGAGGAAACGCCAAAGGACGCTGAAGAGCAGAGGACACAAACCCATCAGACACTACTCGGGCTTGGGGAGCACTGTGGGTGTGCATGCTCGAGAGGAAAACCCAAAATGTACACAGAGCCGGCAGCAGCGCCAGCCTGAGGGCAGATGTGGCTTTACTGGAGGCAGAAGAGGGAGCCGAGGAGGACGCAGCCCCAGCACAGGCACTGCCTCCTGTCCTTCCCTGTGGAGCTACAGCAGCACCAGCGCTTCTCCAGGTGCCCACATCTGTGCAGGCTGAGGGTGCTTTATTATCCGCTGTCATTTTGCCTCCCTCATCCTTAAATTTCTGATGGATTGTTTAGTAGTTTCCAGCTCACAGACTGTAAATGGGGAATTTGTCTCCAAAAAAATTGTCTCCAGTAAAAAAGAAAGACAAACTTGTCCCCTGATATCAGACTTATTTCATATTCCACCTCGCATGACTGGAACCGGGAAAGGGGTAGGTGGTCTTACATATCTCTGGCCATTTCAAAGTTGGGGCTGTGCTGGAGATGGAGATGAGAGGTTTTTGCGAAAGACATCCCAAGGCACCGGCCGTGGAGGGGCTGCGCTGCTGTGCGGAGGGGAGCCCCTGTCCCGCAGGCAGCTGCCTGGCCCTGCTCCAGCTGCTGCTGACACGGTTGCCCCTTGCTTTGGTTTCTTCTTTGGTCCTGAGATAATAAATACCTCAAAGGGTCGCTCCGATGCTTGCAAAATAATTTTGCGACCCTCAGATGAAACCTGAATTAACGATGTCTGTATTAAGAACAGTGATAGTTACACTGTTAAAAATGAATGCAAATGTTGTCCTCCAAAGCTTAAAGTCAGACCTGCCTTAAACTGGATTTAAGATTAAAATATCCAGGTAGTGTTGTAAATGAAGTATGGTGAATAAATCAAAGTGCTCTGCAAACAGTGAGATTTCAAACCGTAGATGTCGGAGTTAGATTATTTAAAGGGCTGTCTGTTTAAGTATCACTAGTGTTATCCCCTTCTTTTTGATCACTTTGGTTTTCAGCTGCTTCCCATCTTATCTCAGGCTGAGCGTTTTTATCATGAGTCCAGGAACCCGGATGCATGGCAATGCTGTAGCATCCAGAGCGCTCCCTGGACCGAATAATGAATAATGTAAAGAAAGGAGGTGGTGACAACAGTGAGACATAATTCTAAGTAAGGACGAGCACCAGATCAGCTGATGCTGTAAATCAGATGTAGACCAGAATTTTCCTCCTGCCTCACCTCTGCGCAATGGTTTCCCTCGCAAAATGGACTGGTATCCAAACCACTGACAGATCAAGGTGTTTGGGTACTGCATCTGGACTTTCCAGCTTAGGTCTGGGTACAAACAGATGCCGTGGCCCAGGCAGAGTGCTTACTTCAGAGGTAACCTCCCAGCGAGAGTGGGGAAGCTTGCATTTAAAATGGAATAGAAAGAAAGAAGTTCTTCCCCAGCAGAGTGGGAGGACTGCATGATCTAATGGCAGGTATAACCCTCAGAAACTTAATTTATTCAGGCTCTCTTTTTAATAAAATCCATCCCACACAACTGGGCAAAGGAGACCATGCTGTGTTCAAAGGGAACACGCCGCGCACACCAAAAAGCCTCTCTGTTAAGTTGGTTTTATCTCCCTCTCTGTCTTATATCTGTGCCTGAAAGCGCAGCCAGTGATCTAAAGCAGCGACGGAGTTACTACTGCAGAAGCGAAGGCAGCGAATTCCACTGCATAGTGACTGTGATTCAGTCCCAGTGAATCACTCAGACACTTTTTTTCTCAACTAGATCTTTGGCTTTATTATTGTTACAGAAGGAAAAAAGGGGAGGGGGGGGGGGGGAGAGGAAAAAGCCACTGCCTTATCTTCCTCTTTAATCCTTTCCAATTTTTCTTTTTAAAAATTTAATTAAATTTTTGTAGTCATCCCATTCAGGCTGAATAAACTCTTTGATAATCCCGGAGGGGGATCTGCATTAAAAGGAGGAGGTGTGATGTAATATGACCAAAATCGGTGACAGCACTGGGGTTCGGCGTGACCTTTTGTCGGGGTTCAGAAACACCTGGCGATGGAAGGGTCTTGCACCTTGCCTCCTCCGTGCATCAAAATCCGTTTCCCACTCCGTGGTGTGCACGTTACTTCACGGTAAAGCAAGGAGAGTGCCTGGATCCTCGGAGCAGGCGAGCAGAGGAGCAGCGGCAGGCAGCCTGGCGCGGCTTGGGCACTGCTCACATTCAGGTGTCTCTACGCAAGGGGCTCTGCTGTTTTCAAGCTTCTGCAAATGCCTCCCTTGGCTCTCGATCCACCCGGCCCACGCTACAGACAGCAAAACACTTTGCTGCTGTAGGTTTTGCTTGGATGGAGAGATGGCTCTATGTACACCTGGTACTGGTGGTGTAGAGTATTGCTCTCCTCCAAATACTGGCGATAGGGACACACCAAAGGGTCAGGAGGGGAGGAATTGGGTGGCAGAGACAGCGCAAGCAGAACCCAGTGCTCGTGCAATGGGTGGGTGCGGGCTGCGATTGTGCCCGGTCTTCCAGCAGGACATAGCCAAACTGCTACCAGCACAGCGTGGTTTATCCCTGGCTCCAGCCGCTGGGGCTGGGCAGACAGGGACCTAAGGTGTCAAGACCCTCCCCTGACTGCAAGTTTTGAATCTGCCTTCTAGCTTTCAGGTTTTCAAAGTGCCTTTCTGTAAGACTGCTGGAGCACAGCAAGGCTGGGACAGGAGTTTGCTGCGGTGCCAGCAGGAAGGGAACTGCTCGGTTCTCTTTTCCATCACTCTCCAACTTGACGGATGCAGGTGAGCAGCTGACCCACAGTGCTGCTGGTTTTCAATCCAGCGAAGCATTTAAACACCTGCTAGGAAAGCGCACAAACCCGTTTGACTTCAGTTTGCCTGCTCATGTGCAAACCGCAGCGTGTGCCTGGCTTAGGGCTCCACACTCTGATGTTTTCCCTTTTGTGCCATCAGGCTCGTTAGTAGCTGCTGCTGGAGATCCTGACTCAGAACAACTGCGAAGGCAAGCGAGCAGCTGCTCTGCGGACTCGGGTCTTGTCAGGAAGAGCTACAAATGCTTGTTCCGCGAGCAGACATCAAGCCACATATATATAGATTTAGTATTAAAGCTGGAGGCTATAATAATGAGTTGTGCAGAAAGCTCACGTTGGTACTATAGAGAAGAAAATGAAGGCAAAACAAAAGTGTTTCAGGAACGCTTTAGCTTCCAGTTTCAAAATGACCCTTCTCAGCTGCACCCAGCCCAGCCTCATCCACTTTGTCCTCGGTGGTGCAAGTCTGAGAATATCCAAACTATGCCAAGGTGTCCCTTCATGGATTTGATCCTAGTTTTAATTTTCTTAATGTTATTCTTTATCTGTCTTTCAGTTACTATAGCGATGAACAAATGCATGCAACAAACACGAGGTCTGGCAGCCTGGGAAGGCGTGTTTGCCTGCAACAGCTGAAAATACCACCAAATTTTTTGAGAAATCAGTTGAAAGATCTTTGCCAAAAATCCTCAGATCTTTCTTTAAAAAATGGGTCCTATCAAACAAGTTGATAATAACTTGTGTTCAATATACATTTAATTTCTGAAACCTTATGTATCTTGTCAGCAAGCAACATATATTGCACTTTGTTGGGTGCTCTGGTTTCTCCTGCATCTACACACAACCAAAGATGTCCCTTTTCCAGGTGCAAGGACCTAAATGGTGAATAATGGGCACGAAACGGATGGCTACAAACCAACTTACTTCTCTGAACTTGTGTGTACTCTGGAACACCCCTTTCCAGTGCAGTTCTGCTCTGAGAAACGACAGCCTGAAGGGCTCACAGTGACCTCCCTCGGGGTGACCCACAAAGCCCAAGAGGTGTTGTATGAGTCCAGCAGTCTGCCTGAATCCGTGCCATGGATTTCACTCAACAGAGTCAGCCTCCTGGAGTCAGATCTGCCAACGCTTGTAGCCAGAAGTTACATTGAGATGGAGACGCCAAGACGAAGGGCCTTGCCCTGTGGATTGGGTTTCAATTTGTGAGTTATCTGTATCAGCAGTGGCTGTTTCTTAGGGTACACATGGAGCCCACATAGTTATACCAAGGGAATGGGGGACCCTAGTCTCCTGCAGGCCTGGAGATACCAGGAATGGAGGGAATCCAGCTAAACCCTGGAGCTGCAGCTGAAGCTGAGTGCTGGTAGCTGGAGAAGTATCGCTTCATTTCCAAAAGCAGGTCTGGTCAGAAATCCTCCCTGCAGCTGTCAGTACCGAGCCTTATGTTTACATGAGATGTTTACAGGCACTTTCCAAAGGAGAAACTGTCAAAGGCACTGTAGCTTGAAACCCAAAAAATACAAAATGCAGTCCAGGTGTGGAAGGCAAGCATACCTGAGGCTGGAGCTGCTCAGATCCTGTTTTTATGCTCACTTCGATATTGCAATAGGTATTTTAAAAATTCAGATGAAGAGCTGGTTGGGGTGTCCACCTTTGTCAAGACTGAGGTTTGTTAAGGGTCACAGGGCCAGATTTTTCAGCTGCCAAAAGCTCTAATAATGTCAAAGGAACTGGGCTGACACTCAAGTGAAAAATGCACTTGCAGCGTGGCTCTGCTTCCTTTCTGCTATTTCTGCACCCAAACAAACAAACAAACACACACACAAATCCCTGACGTTGGCTTTAAGAGCCGAGAGAGAGAGAGAGAGAGAGAGAAGCATCCGAAAGTCTTCGCCAGGACCAAGGGAGACTTGCCCGACCCAAAGCACTGAGATGGAAACTCGAGGCACATGTGCCGGGGAGCGCTGAGGCTGCCGGGGGTGGGGGGGACGAGACGGGCAGAGCCACCCTCGACCCGCGGAGGGGACGGCAGCCCCGCAGCCCCCCGGGCTCCCCGCGGCCGGACGGACCCAACTTTTCTCGGGGTGGGCTGGGGAAGGGACCGCCGGGGGTTTGCGGGGCCGAGCATCCCCGCTGCCCTCCGGGGCGGAGCGGCGCAGAGGCGGGCGCTCTCCGCGGCCGCGGAACGGCGGGGCGGGGGCAGCGCGCCCTGCGCTCGGCAGGCAGCGCCGCAGCCCGGCGGGCGGAGAGCGCGGACCACCCCCCACCCCCCCCGGCACCGCACCGCACCGCACAGCACCGGAGACCGGCCCGGGCGGCCCCATCCCGCCCCGCCGCCGCCGCGATGAGGAGTCCCGGCCGGGGGGCCGGGCCGTGCGCCGCGGAGCTCTGGCACGGCGATGGTAAGGCGGGGGGGGACCCCACAGAGGGGCGGCGTGCGGGAGGGGGAGGCGGAGCGGGGGCTCTGTCGGGGGGTCCCGCAGCCCCCGGGCGGGCTCTGCGCCCTCAGCTCCCAGGAGCTTGACCCGAGCCCACTTCGCCCGGCGGTTTTGTCACCGTCTTGGCTCGTTTTGTGCCCGGCTGCGGGGGGCAAACGCACCTGGCCGGGCCGGTGGCCAATGGCCGGGGTAGGAGCCGGGCGTCCCGGCGGAGCGGGACTTCGCCCCGCGGGCGTGCGTGGAGCGACACGGGGTGACACGGGCATGGCTGAGCGCCACGGTTGCTCGTGTGTGGGAAGGTTGGTGTGTGTGGAATTGCACGGGCAGCCGGCTGGGTAGAGGGGTTTTGCGCTGGTGTTTGTTGCCGGCGTGGGTGCCCGCCGGCTGCCATGCCGCCCCTCGACTCGCGGCGTTGGGCAAAGTGCTGGAATTAGCAGCAGCGATCCGCGGGAAGGCAAGAAACGTTATTGCGGCTGGGACAGAGCAGGAGCCCGGTGCCGCTGAGAGAGTTACCAGGCAGAGAGGCTCGTCGGGCTCTGCAGGCGTAGGGAACTTCACTGAAGTGAAGATGCTGAAGGGAAGGTGTTTTTCAGGACTGGAGCTACGGGGATTCAGACAGCTCTGTGCTTGAACGTGCGCTAGTCATGTCCCTAGTGCAAGGTTTTCCCTGTCACAACCGAGCTATCCAAGCTCTGTACCTGTTCCAGGCTCGCATCGCTGAGCCTAAGCATTTCATCGCTGCTGAACACTGACCTTGCTCAGACTTACTCCGAAGCTGAGGAAAGTTAGTGGGAATCCTGCTCGTGTTTAAGTGCTCTGATTCAGGTATTGGGAGCGGAGCCAGTTTGTGGACCTGACACCAGGAGAGACAGAGCTGTGTCAGTGAGTGAAAAACTAGGGTAATTTCCTCAACCCCCCAGGCATCTCTCCTAGCTCCAAAACAAACTTCCCCTGTGGAAACTTCATAGAAGGGCGAGTAATTAAAACTTTACACAGCTGCAAGTTTCTGCCCCTTCAGGGCAGCGAGGAAGGAGCTAGGTCCTGGTTTGCCAGCTTTAAGCTCCCAGACGGCAGCGGCAGTTGGCCTGGACAGGGCTTTGAAGTGTGTGATGTCATTATGACTTCTTTTTAAAAATAAAATACTTCTCTTTTAATGGGAAAATTGCCCTGTGTTTCTTGAAGCAGAAGCATTTTCTCTGTCCCGTCTTACAGCACTTGGCTGTTTTTGCTTGGGATAGCAAAGGCAAGGTAGAGGTTTTTTTAGGAGATTATTTGGACTTTGTTATTGTAGCAGCGGATGATGGATGGCCAGGCTGAGGTCAGTCTCCGGGGCAGACAGCTTGGGATGTTGCAGCAGTTTGGGCAGTACGCTCTTCGGGGGAAGACCAGTGGTGCGGGAGCTGCAGATGCACCCACCCCTGCTCCCAGGTAGGGGGAACCCGGGGTCCCAGCTCCCTGCAGTGTTCCAGCCAGGAGAGGGAACTCCTGCGATGTGCAAGGAGCAGCAGCAGCCTTCCTCTCCTCTGGAAAGGTCTTCACTGCTTCCTTTCTTCTCTCCCAGCCTGACCTCGGCACTGTCAATACCGTCCGTTGAAAAACAAACATATAAGTGAACCTGTGTGTTTGCTTAAATAATAAGTACTTACACATTAAGGTGTCTTATTTCCTTAAACAGTCCCCTACTGGGGATAAACATAAATAGTTTAATTTGCCCAGGACTTTGTAAGCACTGATTTAAAAGTAAGAGGAGCAAGTGCACTGACTGCGCGTGTTGGCTCATTAAAGCCCTCTAGGAAACCTCCAAATCGTACATGCAGCTCCTCTGCGCCAACTGTGTTCCTGTGAGTGCCATCAGTGGTTCTCCCCCACCTCCTCCCCCCTGTCCTCTGGAGCCAGCTGGCACATCTGGTTTTCCATGTTTGCTCCCCTTTTCCAAGTAGTCCTTATCTCCAGGAAATCTGAGGCAGGACAAAGAGCAAGGCACTCCTCCAGGTAAGGGTGCCTGCCAGCATGGGTCTAAGTCCTTTGGGTGAGAACTGTCTGTCTGGACCTGGTGGAAGGGGTTGCCAGATGAATGCGAGGGAGATATGGCTTGACGTGGGACAGAGGACTGCAGGCAGAGTGTGGCGAGAGTTGGAGAACACCTCTCGTGCTTTCTGTGCTCCTCTGCTCCTGGGCTGGAGACAGCAGGAGACAGTGCCTGGAGGGGATCCAGACACTGGTCCAGCAGTGGGCAGGGACGGTGGAAGGAGCTGAGTTCCTTGAGGTGAGGGCTGCAGTGTCCTCTGTGGGGACTGACCACGCTTCCTGCTGCCTCCTGCACTGTGGGAGCAGCAAGTGAAGGGTGAGGAGCACATGCCAAGAAGGTGCGAGGAGGCAACATATTGCCTTGCACAGCAAACTGTCACACTACACAATATGGAAATCTTCCTCGTGCGTTTGTGTTTGAAACCCAAGCTGTCATTTGAGTGCAAAGCAGGGGCGTGCTGTCCTTCCAACACTTGCTGGTGCATAGGAGCAGAGAAGCCGGGTAGGATTGCCCCATGCCTGGGGCGGCTCGTAGGTGCAGATGCCCAGATTGTGTAAGTGAAAGTAATCTTGGTGATTTCGTTGAGGAGCCACGCTGATTTAAGCTGCCTGGGGTTCTAGCAGAAGGACTGCAGTGCGCGTTGGTATAAATACTGAGAATTCTGCAGCTAAACTTCTCGGGTGAGAGTGTGCCAAGTTGAAAGAGCCTCCTGTGTCAGGTCATAACGATCACTAAGCTCCTGAGGGTTAAAGAAAATCTTCTCTCCTGGGAAGACTACTAATTAATTATCCACTTAGGGCTTCCCTAGCCCTTTGCTGAAAAAGACAGTGATGAGTGCCAAGTTAGAGACCCCTCTCTGTTCTGATGGGACAGTTCCTGTGCTTGATTCCTCAGGTAGTGTCTCAAAAAAATTTCCAAGTCTAAGAAGACCAATACACCAAATTAAATGGCAGAGATGTTTGTTTGGAAACCCGGTTGATTGCTGTAGGAAGCGGAGTTTTTCCACACTGTAAGGATGCTGGAGCAAAGGAGGCTGAGGGGAGACCTTCTTGCTCTCTACAACTGCCCAAAAGGAGGGTGTCCAGAGGTGGGGGTCGGTCTCTTCTCCCAAGTGACAGGCAATAGGACAAGAGGAAACGGCCTCAAGTTGTGCCAGGGGAGGTTCAGACCGGATATTTGGAAAAAATTTTTACACTGAAAGGGTTATTAAGCATTGGCACAGGCTGCCCAGGGAAGTGGTTGAGGCACCATCCCTGGAGGTATTTAAAAGACCGGTAGACGTAGTGCTTAGAGATGTGGTTTAGTGATGGTTTTTCTCAAGAGTGATGTTGATGGTTGGACTCGATGATCTGAAAAGTCCCTTCCAACCCGGGTGATTCTATGGTTCTGTGATTTTGTTGGGGGCTGCCTTTCTTCTGGAAAAGCAGGTGGTTGTCAGCATGATCTAACCTTTGCCTCAGCTGGTGCAGAGGGTGGATTACCTCCCACAGGAGCCTTCGTGTGTGGGTCAGGAGATGGGAGAGGGATGAGCCATATGCTTGTTCTCTCAGCTAACATGAAACCGAAACCGGTATTTTCGAAGCAGCTGACTTTAATCTGGTCTTGTTGTGTAATTCCATTAGACTTATTTTTCTTAGACCAAATAATCCAATTCAGGCCCCTCCTCAACCCTAATGCGTTCGAGTGGCTGCAGACATATGGGTTACAGTGAGAGACGCAGCCAGCAATGCATGGTGGAAAGCAAATTACTCTGTAAGAAGACAAATTGAACTTTGACAATTTTATGTGATTAGGGGAACAATTAGAGAAAATAGCGGGAGGTGCACTCTCCCAGTGGTTCATGCACTGGTGGGGATGGGTGGTGGGGTGGCAGCTGCTCTCCAGGGTGAGAGTCATCCCTGAGCATCCCACCCAGGGCGCGGTGGTGTTGGCGTGCAGCGACAGCCCACCCCAGTTCTGTCTCCAGGGAAGATAATGGTGAAAAGCCACTTGCTGGCCTTCTGTGATGGTGATGCTGGGGTGTTTTTCCCATGTCCTGATGCAGACAGGAGGATTTGTTTATTTGTAGATGATCTGGGATTTACAAAGCCACGAGTTGGTGTTGTCTGGTGCGGCAGGAGTTGGATCTAGACCTTTTCCACAAAGTTGAGCAGGGAGAGCGTTTTCTTCTGGGTTGTCCCCTTTTCTCCCGGGATCCCTGGGTCTATATTTCACTGAGCCGAGGCAGGAGTTCAGTGCCCTGCCTTCAGTATATCTCATCCCCACCTCCTCCACCCCACCCTCGTCTCCTCCATCTGTAGAGGCACTCACACCCACAGCATTGTTTAAAGTCAGTGAGCTCTGCGTAGGCTCAACACCTCTCCAAACCGGGCCTGCGTGGTCTCGCTCACACATGGACCCATTCCCAGCCGCATCCCCACGCTCCCTCTGGCTCCCTCCTGAACTGGGAGCCTGTCTTCTCGTCTCTGGCTGGGACAGGGTCATGTTCAGCCGCACACTTCGAAGCTGAGGTCGTGGCCAGTGGCTACTGTTCAGCGCTTGCGTTGCAGCAGCACAGCTTACAGCCGCAAGCGCCGGAGCCGCTGTTGGCTACGGCAGAGCAGCAGGACGAGGACTTCATCCCAGCTTAGAGCAAGTGAAGCAAAGGGCTGGCGTGGGGTGATGACAGGGCACTTGCTCAGCCATCTGCTCAGGCTCCGTTTGCTCACATTGCTGTGAGGCTCCTTATTTCCTTTGACTGGTTTCCCCCCCTTTGGGTTTGAGACGGCACGGACAAGTTCTGCCCTTATTATAGTTCCCATGGAGACAGATTTGATGCCATACATTAAAGGGGGTGAGGCACAGTCAGCTCTTGCCTGGGCCAGCAGTTCCCCCTGTTCATCAGGGGGATGCACGGCACCTCTCCCAGAGGGAACCCTGGCTCGGGGTCTTTGTCAGGTTCTTTGTCTTCAGAAACACCCCCTGAACCATGTCCTCCTCTCTTATTCTTTCTGTGTGGGGCACAGCAGGAGTGTCTGATTCTTGCCGCTGTTGGACTCTGGCACCCCTGGGGGCACCTACGCTGCGGCTAGTCCTGCCTGAAGGTTTCTACCTTTATGCTTGAATTTCCTTGAAATTGAGTAAACTTTGACATCATTCCTTTCAGCATCTGAGCAGCCACTCTCGTAGCATCCGTGAAAAGCTCACAATACCATCTTTAAATGCAGAAGGGTTAATTTGGACTGATGTATGGCAACAAACAAATCCATCTCTCTTACGGTGTACCATGCCTGCTTGAACATTAGGAAGGTCGCAGATGCCACTGTTAAAGCTTTTCTCAGACGTCTCTCTGAGAGGACTTGAAGGATGCAGCTGAACGTTTGGATCCAACAAATGAACTCTTCCGTGCATGAGTCCTTGCTCATCAGGCAAGAAGGTGTCCTGAGGTGTCCTGACTCTAGTGGGGCACCTGAGCTGAGTGCGTACGACTGGACCCTCATAGTGAAGTGATTGGCTCGTTCCATATGGCCCAGAAAAGTTGGAGGAGAATGTTTGTGGCAATCTGCTGATGTGATGGCCTCTCTTATGGTGTGCCGTGGCTGCTTTAACGTTAGTGAAGTCAAAGCTGACACCATTAAAGCCCTTCTCAGAGATCTGCCTGAGAGGACCTGAAGGCTGCAGCTGATTTTAGGTGAGTCAAAGCAGTGGAACGTGCTTCTTTTTTATGGGCCCTCCATGGGGATGTTACGAAAACCTGTTTTCCTTAACAGGAAAAACTACTGAGCAAAATTTTTATCATTCAGCAGAGAAAAAGAAATAAAATAAAAGCCCCAAACCAGGCAGCGTTGTACCCAGAAAAATAAGGGAAGGTAATAGCAATGAATAGAAATTAGAACATGTAGGTGTCTGATAAGGGAGGCTAAAGGAATCAGTGAAATAGTAATGAGCAGGAGGGTTAAAGATGAAGAGAAAGCATCTTCCAAGTAAGTGCATTAGGAATCGACATAACACTACGTCCAGCGTAACTCCTTTGCTGGATTCAAATGGTAGAGTCATAACAGGAAAAGAGAGCGTTAGATTAAAGACCAGCATATGGTCTTTATGGACCATTGGAATACTGATATTCTCCAAATCACCCTTCTCCCTGGCAAGAGGTACCATCTGCTGTTGCTATCACCAGACTTCCGGGTGAGAAAAAGTCCTGGCCAGGTAGTCAAGGAGCAGAAATTGTCATTATAATAATACCTTCCTCTTAACCTACTACATTTTTTTTCACTCTGTACACTTTACTGAAGACAACAATGCTGTTAATTCATTCTTTTGGAAAGGATGCTGAGAGAAAAGCGGACTTCTCTAAATCACTGTTGGTGGTTAGCAGCAGGGCCAGGTATAAACCCCTGTTCTGCAGAGCCCCGGCCGCTTGCCTGTGGCCTGGCGGTGTCTGTGGCACAGGTGCTGATATACTCTATGTTACTGCGGCGCTGCACTGATTTATGCCAGTGAAGAGGGGCACATCCACGGAAAAACAGATTCCAAAGCTAAAAAATCTTGCCCACCTTGAAGCTGACAGTAGTATTATCACTAATTTAATCTGGGGATTTTTAAAGCCAGAACAGGACTTCTCCGATCATCTTGTCCGCTCTCCTACCTACAAAAGAAAGGCATAAACAAAAGAAAAACCGTAGCTAAGGAAGTGTCTTCATGATTAATTCCAAAATATCAGATGGGGAATAATAAAAAAGAAATAAACCAGTTGTTTTCCTTAATAATAATAGAAGACAAAAAAAAAGAAGCCCAAACCCTGTTTAAATCCTCACTTGACTGTGAGGATTTCCAAACAGCCCATATAACAGTGTCTGGAAGGACTGAATGGAAGGAAATGATTTCAGGCAGTGGTTTGACCCTTTTTGGTCTTCTCGGAGCAAACTCCAGGCTGTTCCTGGGAGTTTTGTTCTGTGAGAAGGCACACGGTCTTCTTCTGGTTGGTGCGGTGCCAGGTGGAGCGTGTACAGGGAGAAGAGACTCGGGGCTCGCTGCTGGAGACTAGACCTGGCATGCTGCATTGTGCCTCGCTTTATGAGCACGGCTGTTGGAATTGGCAGGGCATCTCGAGAAGTGAGGTCCTATTTACTGGGCAGAAGATGAATAGGGACCCATGTGAGGAAGAAAAGTTGATGCTGGCACTGCAGCATCCTCCTTGGGGGCGGGCAGGGTGCCGGAGGCTGAGTGTGCAGTGGGGGAGCTGCGTTTCTGGCATGGGTGAGCTCCCAGAGAGGAGCCAGCCTTCAGAGCCACCCTCTTGGGTGGTGTTGCCATTCTCCTCCCTGCCAGCTGGGCAGCTCCTTTCCTTTGCTCTCTTCCCCATCCCCGGTGCACTTATGCCATCATTCATATGGAGCTGAGATGACTTTTGAACCTGATTTAGTACGAATGGGCATATGCTAAGCATTAGAAACCAAAAGGTCCTGAGGAGCCTTCCAGGACCTACTCTGAAGCCAGTGTATTCTGGGATGAAACCAGGAGACTTAGCTCAGTGCCATGGAGATGCTGTCTGCTGGAGACAGGACCTGCTTGGTGTTCTGGGAGGGTATTGCAGGTCTCTCCTGCCTAACCTTAGGCAAATTACTGATATCCTGCTACTGCCAGCAAGAAGTAGAACTTTGGTGCTTCACCTTCTTGCTTGAAGTGTGGCAGGAAGAGCACAACAGGTCCCCAAGAGCGGCGGGTGCTGCTTGTCCTGCAGGACAGCCGGCACAGGTGGAGCAGCCAGGTTCACCTCCCAGCATCGTGTTATGCAGGAAAGCCTCGCAGCACGCATGGGGGACAGAAAGTTTTCTCGACTTCCATAGGCTGCATGAATCAGAAAATACTCTGCTGTGCACAGCCTTCATGCCTGGAGGGGCAGAAGAGGGAGGAAGGCAGCGGCTGGATGGGGCAGGTAGGAGGTGACTGAATATCTGGGGCTTGCGGCGTCCTGCTTCATTCTAGGAGATTTCTAGAAAAAGAATTATTTTCTAGAAAAGGAAGACTTTTTTTTTTTTTCTGAAAAGGGAGAATACAGTCAACGTGCTGTGGGGCACTTGTAAGGCCCGAGAGACTCTTCTGGGTTGGATTTGCTTGTGGTGTGGTGTGCAGTGCTGTGGGTCTGCGCTTCACCCCGCTGCCCTCATTCCAAGGAGGGTGGGTGAGAATTTGGTGAAAGTAAAATGGGACCGGTGGCAGAGAGACCCACTGTGCAAGCACGTACGGGACAGTTGCTTGAAGCCAGGTGCTGCTGGTGGAAGTCGAAGTTCATTTTCCTTCCGCCTCTTTGGCTTCATCCACTTTCCATTCTGGAGTTATCCATGTTCTTGGATCCAACCTTCAGGTCATGTCGCACGTGGACCTGCTCTCAGGGACACAGGCAATTCAGCATCTGCAATTTCCGAGTCTTTCAACAGAAGCCAAGCATAGGGGCATGTCAGAGAAGTGCAAAGTAAGCATCTCGTTGCTAGTGTGAGTTTAAGAGCCTTGCGGGTCGGGGGAAAATCACAGGAGTTGATTAAAAACTAATTGCAAAGATGCCTTTTATGAGTGCATGATTTTCTGTGCATTCTGCTTGGCTGCATTATCTTATTGATTGGATCCCCTCTATTATAACTGATGAAAAAAACCAACCAGCCCTATCTGCACTTCTGTTTACATTTAATAAAATAAAGCAAGCGTTACTCGCACAACGATGATTAAAAAATAACCAGGAAAGATGGAAATCAGAGGAAGAAGTGAATTGTTTTTCCTCTGCCCATTCAGTTCAGGATTTCCCCGATCCCGTGGGTAACCATTACCACTGAAGGAAGTAACTGCTAAAAGAGAGGAGAGAAACGGGCTCTTCATGAGACACCATGGTGTGTGAGACCGGTGGGTGACAGTCTGTCGTGAAGTCAGAGCAAAGTGAGCGCAAATATCTGCAAAGACCACTGTCCAATCTAAATTATTAGCTCATAGAAGAAAAGCATGTCAGGCAGCCAGCACTGAGCTTTGGCTCTCTCCTTTCTTGTCTCCATCTATCTCATTTCTTGTCCCCATGACCATCACAGAGCCTTGACTAAATTCCCCTTAATACTTGCAGTAATCCTTGAAATAGGGGCATGATATTGTTCTGGGGGGGAAACCAAGTGAAGCAATTTGCCCAGGGCAGCCGAGGATACCCCGGGCAGAGCAGAGACTCTAGTTCTGGCTTTCCATAACTAAAGCCATAACCATTGACCCCTGAGACCCTCCTGTGTCCACAGCTGTGATTGCCCCCAGTATTCCTTCCTTGGGCAGCTGCTGGAACACTCTTCCTATATGCTGTGCATGCACCAGGCCAGTTTCTCTTTGCATCTTCCTTTCTACATATTAAAGTGCTCCAACAGGGAATATCTCCTTCCTCCGTGGCTCCCTTGAGCATCAGCTCTTGTCCAGCTCTCTCTTTAACAGCATTGGCCTACAGTGAATATGAGATCGTTGGTTCAGTTTTTAGGTCAGGCACTACAGGGACAGCAGAAGGAGGAACGTGGGCTCTGGTCACCAAGGATTTTGTAATTCAATGCGACACGTGTCTTGCATGTGATGTTTTTGGGGTTATGACCTTGTGCTTTCCTGAGGTGTCTATTTTTTATTTATATGGGCACATTAGAAATGCTGACATTGGGATTTGGGTTGATTTTGCCTAGAATTGTTGATAGTTTCTTCAACAGGGACTTTAAAGTTTTTATTCTGAAATTATCACAGTAGGGGGCCCACAGTGATGTCTTACGTTGCAATGCCATGACCATGGGGTGCTAATAAACTGCCATTAAATTCACCATAGTATCTCACTGTTTGGTTGGTAAATACACATTGCATGAAAAAAATCTCCTACTCAGCAAATCGTGCTTCCAATGAATTACATGTGAGATATCAATGGGAATTAGGGCTAGATTAAGGTCTAGCTTCTTCAAATTAACTGCGTAGTTCTAGGAAGTGCAGCTCCTTCTTGGCAGCACAAGTTCCCTGCTGGCTCTTCTTGCGGAGTGCACCCATGTACATGGTGACCCCCATGGCCAGGGTTGGGACCTCAGGGTTTACTTTGCTGAGCCAGGACATTGTCCTGGTTTTGCTTTAAAGCTGACAAAGTCACAGGGACAAAAAAGGCACTCGAACTGCCTTTAAGAGAGGAAAGGATCTTGGGCTAAGGAGATAAGGCAGTTCCCTGGAATCATTCGTACTTCACCAGAGTGATGGACATGATAATAACTAGGAAGGGTGATAAATGAAATAACTCTGATAGAAAATGTCGGCAGGGAACTCCCGGTGAAAGAGCAAATTCTGCACCTCGGTGCCAGGAGATGGAACTCTATTAATACCAAAAAAAGATCAGATAGAAGAAGCAAAGGTGTGGCATGTGGATTTTGACTTGGGTTATTATCCTTCAAGATAGTAAATGAAGGAAAATAACATTTGGCAAATAAATTGGATTTTGGCTCTGACACCAACCCGCAGGCAGTGTCTTGAAATCCTGCCAGAAGACCCACTTCAGGAAGTTTTTGGCCTGGTTTATAAACTGCAGAGGTGACAAACAAATCTCATGCGTCTGCAGGTCTGGTCAGGGCTGAATCCGGAATCCCAGCTTTCCAAGGCTTCATCGTTTTACCGTTCAGTTTTGCCAGGTCCAACAATCTACCTCAGGCCTTTATTGAACATCAGCTATTTACAGCCATCTCCACAGATTTTTGCCTCGCTGTGATGATGCTGTTGCAGTCCTTCATCTCCCCTGCCCCTGCCCTTCTGTTCCCACCAGCCTTGCTCTTCAGTGTCCGTGCTTAGTGCGCTCACATCAGTTATTAAGGAGGAAGCCACTAGTATTAATAATACACGGCGATGGCTGTACTAGCTGGTGTCCCAGAGGATCAGCCAGTCCCTTGCAAAGGTGGACTTATGGCAGTGCAGATGTAGGTCTGGGGTGCTCTGGGTCTCCCGTTGCTACTAGTTCTTCCTGGGCTGAAGTGCTGAAGAAGGAGGAGCCCTGGTTTGCTGGGGTTTTCGTGAACGAGTGCAGACGTTGCTGCGTAGTTCTAGGAAAAGGCAAAAATTAAAAGGTGAGGAGGAGGTTGTGCAGAGCATGGGCTGTGTATGGATGCGCAGAAAGCTCTGAAACCTCCTGGAGAAACGAGTAAGTGCTGGGATGTGGCAGAGGAGATACTCAGCATGGTCTGCGAAGGGGAAGCTGTTCCTCTTGAACACACAGCAGCTTTCTTGGCATCTCTCATACTTCCTAAATTAACTTACAGAAAATGCCCTGGTCAAAAGAGGGTTTCTGGACATGTATTTTCCTAGCAGGCTGATAGCATGGTGAGGTGGATGACGAGAGGCAGACAGGGTACAATACGAGCCAGAAGGCGCCAAGTTTAGCTTCCCTGCTCAGCCTCAGGGTTTTGGACAAGGCTGCCAGCTTTGTCTTCAAGGAAGAGCCTTCAATTTTGCTTTAAGCCCGTTTAGGGGAAGAGCTTTTAATTCCAGGTCAAGCTTTAGGGTTGCCTTCTCCATAGGACAGCTCTGGGGACCCGGCTGGCATCTCGCGCGTTTCCAGGTTCCTCCCATTTGCAGCACCGTCGGGGTGTCGGGGCGCGTGTTTGCTAATCGCTCTGAGCCAAGCCTGTGAGCCAGGGACGCCGGCATTTGCTTGGTGAGGAATGAAACGGGCCTTGAAAGCTAATTTATATTTCAGGTTACTTTGTAGTTCTTGGGTAAATTGGATAATTGCATGTTTTGCATTTGATGTAACATAGTCCCAGACCTTCCCTGTCTTCTACCTACGCTCGGCAGCCCTTTTGGGCAGATTTTGGAGCCCCTGCCTTGGTGGGTGGTTGCTGAGGGGGCACAGCCCATGTACTCCCATCCTGTTTTGCTAATCCCCGTGCTGCCCTGCTCTGCTGCAGCCATCATCGCTCCAGGACTCACTTGTCCAGGCGGAATGACAAGGGAGAAGCTTGGGGACAGATGGAGTGTTGCCAGTAGCCGAGCTTTCCTGCTGCGTGGCACTCTGGTGGTGAGCGGGACTGCGGTCTGCGAGCACACGCCGTTATTTATTATTAGCAAGAATGATAACGGTGGCAGCAGATTGACTGCGTCTCTGGCTCATCCGTGTTTATACGCATCCCGAGAACTCCCTGCCTTCCCCCTTGGCATCACCGCCTGACGGATGAGCTGTGAGGTATTCGGGGATGTTTGGCTCTGGGTTTCTCAGTCAATTCCTCTCCCTTCCGCAGCCACATCCCTCCTCTTTAGCAAACATCCCACCCAATTCTTCATTACTCTGTGGGTCCCTGGACATTTATTATTACAGCTTTTGTTTATTTAAAAACAAACATGCAAAAAAAAATTAGCAACGAGAGCCCAGATCAAGGATCCAAAAATAGGGAACCCAAGAGAGACTGAAAGCTCTGATCTTGGCACACGAGAACATTTTTAGGCGATGAAGCCTTTAAAAAGCCCGGCTAAAAGCAACAACAGCAAGAAAAGCACCCCAAAGACGTCTGCAGTGAAAAATGGCAAACACAGCGCACACTGATTATCATCCTTCACCGAAGCTCAAACCCCAGGCAAAAATAGTGTCAGGCACGGGACGCCGCGCAGCACCGCTGGTACAGCATCAGGCGGCCGGCGCAGTGCGACGGCATGGGATGGACCTTCCTGGCCTCGCATCGCTGCCTGCGCTCCCACTGCGCTCCTGCGGGGAAAGTGTCCTCTGGTGGGGCTGTGCGGTGACAGCCCTGGCCCTCGGCGCCCTGTGACGGCAGCCGGGGAGGGACGCGAGGTGCTCTGGGGTCGATGGCAGTGGCTGCAGCGTGGCTGAGTGAGGATGCGGGGAGGGACGAAGGGAAGACGCGTTTCATCTCCCTGGAGAGCCGTGGCTCAGGGAGGCACGCAGGAGGCTTTCTGCAGCTCCTCTTCCCCCTTGTCACAGCCTGTGCTTGCCGAGGTCTGCCCTGGCCGCTGGCCTGCTGGCCCCAGGAGGTTGTCTTCCTCATGGAGTTTGTGTCCAGCCTGTTTCAGGTGGACTTTTGTGCCCCCATGAAGCACCCAATGACCTCCGTGTCCCAGGGAGACCTCCCCAGCAGGGCAAAGGGAGGAGGGTGTGCACTGCGTGGTGGTGGAGATCATGGAGGAACCTGCTGTTAAAGGAGATTTTCTTCTTCCCATTAAATGGGGAGATGAGAGATGGGTGGGCAACACCAAAAAGGTTTTATAATTTAAATCCCAGAGCACTTGTAGGGCTTGCTGTGGAGCATGGAGAAAGACTAGTTCCCTCCTTTTATGGCAGTGAGATGGATTATCCACGTGGCTTGTGGACACTTCATGGGGAAAGGTCTTCATCCCTTCAGCTTTCTTCTGGCCATCCCTCTACAGGAGCATTACGTAGACAGTAAAAACCTAGCTAAAGTTTAAATTAATTTTCCCTCCTGCACTTTTTAAACAACAAATGAATTAGGATTTCTGTTCTACTTGGTTTAAGGAAGGGGCTCTTTATCTGCTCTGTTGTTAATAGGGGAAGGCACTGCCAGACTATCTGGAGCCTCTTCTCTTGTAAACTTGTCTCCTCGTCTATCTGGCCTTTGCGAGCAATGCTATGCCATAACAGAAGCCATTTAGCGGTGCTCAGAGAAGTTGAGAGAAGAGTGTGGTCTGGGAAACACTGTCTTCCAAATTCTGCAGTAAGCAGCTGTATGTAAAATTATGTCTTAACGTCGTTAGGTGTGTAAAGCTGTGCTCCCACATGAGGACAAAGTCAGGCTGACGACACGCGGTGCCCTGTCAGAAACACAAAGCACCAAGTTGTTGCATGCCCTCTCTCAGTCATCTAAGTTTGTCAAAAGACTCTTAAACGGAGTGGTTTTTGTCCTGGCAGGCGATGTGTTGGATCAGGTGTTGGGTGTCCTCCAGCCAGCGCAGCCCTGGGTATGGAGTATGAGGCTGGCGTAAACATGGTGTCATGTGCTTGGCCACGTAAGGAGCATGAGATCACGGCCTCTCATCTCAACATCAAGATGCCATTTTCACTGCTGGCAGTGCACACATCTCATATGAATGAATATGAAGCCACAGTCATCCATCCAGGCTTGATTA
Source organism: Larus michahellis (assembly GCF_964199755.1). Lineage (NCBI taxonomy): Eukaryota > Metazoa > Chordata > Aves > Charadriiformes > Laridae > Larus > Larus michahellis. The sequence continues at coordinate 9,845,496 of NC_133906.1, read as the reverse complement.
TAAATACAGACAGTTTCCCTAAACAGATTTTAAGATCACGCTGTGTCAGGGTTTCTGCTGAGCTTTCCCTAGCACGTCGCAGGCTTCCCTCTGGGGAACCAACGGTGTCTGGAGAAATCTGCCACTTCCACTGGCACGTTGGATGTGTGATGGCCTCTGTGGTGTGGTGCACTCCACTTGAATTTGGTCACGAACCATGAAAATTTGCAGGAGTTCATTATGAGCATGTAGCTCTTGGTGACGTGTTTTTGTACCCCAAGTGGCAGAGATGCATGTGTCTCATGTCAGGAACTGGGTGCAGAGAGTCTGCTTCCTACCAGCCTGTGGTGGAGGTCAACCTTATCATACCCGAGTGCCCACATCTCCTGACTGTGAGGTTATGAAGATGGATCGAGTGCAGAACTCAGGAATCTCTCTCCGGAGACTTTCTCTAGGACTCATGCTGTACTCATCACAGAATAACTGTTGGGAAAGGATCTCTACATGAAGGTTGATGGACCTGATGATGATGAGCTGTGCTTCAGCAGAAATCACTGACTGCACAAGAAGTGGATGGGCAATGATCGGTTAGGAAGGTATTGCATGGGAAAGGACATGAAAGTCTTTCTTACACAGAAAACAGGGAATCAACAAAACCCACCAACTAATGCTGAGGAAGAGCAAACGCAGAAGCAGCAGCACTCATACAGAGGAATGCGATGTGTGAGGCGGGGGAAGGAGTCCTTCCTCTCGGCACGCTTTTCAGGTTTGGAAATGGCTCTTCAGGGAAGGCAGAGGAGAGATGAGGGAGAGCTCTGAGAACCGGGCAGGAGAGAGGAGCAGAGCTGGGGCAGGCTGGGCTCTGTGTCAGTGTCAGCGCGGCCGGGGGCGGCTTCGTGGTTCTGTTCTTCAGATGCAGGAGTGTCTGCGGAAAGGAGGGAAATAAACAGATCTCAGTGTCTGCAAGGGGTAGGAAAAGAAGTCATGGCAATAAAATGCAGTAAGAAAGATTTAGGATAGACCCTAGAATAATCCCTACGTGTACTCCCCCTGGGAGACTGCATAAAGAGTACGCGGAATCTCCATCCCCAAATGTCATCTGCAGCAGGTTAAAATATAGTTGTTTCTGATTAAACAGCTCCTCAGGGTCTCTCCCAGACCTCTTTCTCCGTCTGATTTTTCTCCCCATGGCCTAAGAATCTGTTTTACAGCCTGTCTGAAGAGAAATGTGGAGCTGAAACAACTAAATGACAGACCTAGCAGGTTTTCTTGGTAGTGTTTTATTGGTTTTTTTTAAGTAAGAAACGGAAACTTCCTGTGGGAAAAGTGTGTTTTCAGTGTAATCTGGTTTTATGTGGAAACGCCAAGATCACAAAGAAAACTCATGGGGCAAAACTGTTTACTTACTGGATCTGCAAGACTTGATGGTGATCAGAGGTTTTATTGGTTTAAATTGGCGCTGACGAAAGATTTTGATGCCGTTTTCCATTAGGATGTTCTTCCTTTCAATCAAAAGCATGGTTAAATATAATAAACCAAAGGCGGAGATAACAGGGGAGGGGATTGTCTCAGCTCAGTGTTTCCTGCTTCCCTGTACAGAGGCGCTTTGTGCGTGTTGCCACGGGTGTTTCTAAAGGGTGCATTGTAACCGCAGGTACCCCTGCCTTCTTCCTGAGTGCATCCAGGATGCATGTTCAAATTCCTCTTGGTGCTTATTCAGCAGGGGTTTCCTAGCAGCTTCCCCCTCCCTGTGAACCCAGACCTACCCGGGAGGCAGAGACACAAAGACACACCTAGTGCCTGACGAGGGTTAATCTGATTTGGGCCGCTCCTTTTCATGGTGGGCTTTGGCGAAACCATCCTTCTGTCTGTCCTCAGCTGGCTCCTGTCCCAGGCCCAGTCGGGGACACTCGCTCCCTCGGCCGGGGGGAGTCGTGGGCTGCCGGAGCAGGACCCATGGGACTGGAGCAGGGAAAAGCCGGGGAGCAGAGCCCGGGCACTATTTGTTCAGCCAAGATAAATGCCGTGATAAATAACTTTCCACTTATCTCTCTCCCTGTAAGACGGATTTTAGGTGTTGGGGTTTTTTTTTATGTTCACCATCTTTCACTAAATAGGGGGCTTTCATAAGAACACGTCTCTAATTTCTATCATTAGCGACACATGGGCAGACGCAAGGTTTTGGGTAGTCACCAATCGCACCACTTAACTGCTTATTGTTGTGTCCCAACACTTTCCCTCCTCCCTCACCATCCCAAAGCAATTAGCAGGAAATTCAGCTGCTGCCTGAATGGACACATTTTCAGCAATCTTCCTTAATTCTTTATTTACTGTAAAATAAGCAGTAAAAAAAAAAAAAGCAAAATCAATTCCTCTTCCGAGCATGGATTAGTTCTCTCATCACATCTCAGACTCCCTCTCCCCTGCCCTTTCCCCAACTGTATCCCAATTTCTGATGAGCTGTGATGAAAAGCAGGCAGGAAAACATCTGATTGCTGCCCGTGAGTTCCTCGAGTGAACGCGTTTCAGAGGTAACCAGCATGACAAAAGCTGAGTTATTCTCAATAAGCGCTTGGAGCTGATGGCATCCCTTCCTGCATTAGACAGTGACTTGTACTAAATTACTAATTGTAATTTCCTGCCATGCAAAGAGAAAATTAAATGCCCGGTCTATTGCTTTTAATAAGGAAGGTTTTTAGCGGTGGGAATGGGATATGGTGAAGCAGTAGAGGGGCTGGCTGAGGCAGGGGGAAGCAGCAGACTGACGGAGAGGGCGAAGCGAGCTGGTGGCCGCTGTGTCGGCTGGTATCTCCCTCTTTAAACAGAGCCTTAAACATCGCTGCTTCAGGAATAAAGTACTCTCTGCTATGAGCAAAGACATCAAAACCTGGCCTCACAGAAAAGGGATCTCGGAGGTCTCGCTGACGTTTCCTTTTGATGCTCTGCACAGTCAAACAAACAGTTCACAGGGCTGTGTAGTTGTTGGAGTTACACCTGAGGGAGCACCTTCCCCTGCTTTCGGAAAATAAAGAGGGCATGGGGAGGAAGATGTCTGTGTGGCTGAAAGGCTTTAAGCCAGCTCTGGACAACTGAAAGGCTCAGAGGGCTCTCCCCTTCCCGCGTTCAGCCTGCCCTCCTTCCCCTCCACCGCCTCCTCTCCTCAGCAGGAGCCAGGCTGGAGCAGGAGGAGAAGCAGGAGGAGGAGGAGCAGGGCTGCAGGCTGGCACCAAGGGCTTGCCAAGGCCTTCTGGGGAAAAACTGGGACCATGCTTGTAATTCAGAAAGGCACCTCTGCTGTCTCTGCTGAAGAGAGGAGAGCATCAGCTCAAAATGTCTTCTCTCTGTTGGACTCAGAGGTATATAGAAATTTTTCAAAAAAAGCTATGAAAGCGTGATGCAGTGCCTGGGGTACAGCCCACCAGTGCTTCAGCCCGTAACTGGAGTCTTCTTCACCTCCTTCCCCCTTTCCTTGCTCATTTGAGGTTTGCCTTTAGACATGAAGGAGGCTAGGTCCTTATTCCCAAGGCAAGGAGGAAAGGAAAAGCTGTTTTTCTGAATGAAATATGCAATTTGGAGTTAAGCAGCTCTGGTTTATACTGCCAGCTCTGCCTGCTTCAGCCTCCGTCTCTGAAACACGTACACTCCCGACCGTCCTTCTCCTGGCTGTTTGGCCAGCCTGGCAGAGTGCTCCCGGCTGTCCCCTGAGGGTTAGGAGCTGCTGTTATCGCTTACAGCTGACTAAAACCCTTCCAAAAGAGTATTACCTTTGTTATAGGAATGCAAATAGGTGGCATTTTGATGAACTGTTCTTTTGTCACTGGTGGCTGTTCAACAGGGTTGTCTTGGCTGGAGCTTTGTCTTTTTTCTGACCTGTGTAACAGGTCCAGGCAGCACCTGGTGAGGAGGCTGTTATTCAACAGGCACGTTCCTAACCCTCCACCAAATCAAGAGTTTGTGTTCTCAGAATTGGAGTAGCTGGGAGAACTGTATGGAAAAAGACATAAATGGGTTAAAAAAAGGGCACCCCAGAATGCTGGAGCTCAGACCGTTGGTGCTTTTGAAAACCTATTTTACAGCTGTAAAATGGCCATATCGCTGGGTAACTTATCTGTGTATGAATGCTTTAGGGTCTTATGTCCTATTCTTGTGGTCCCCATGTAAAGATTGCAGGAGTAATTATCTAAAGCTTGTTACCTGTATGGCTTTTGCATGCGACCAAGAGCCACACGTGCAGCCATGCATGGGCTAAGGTCCAAAGTCCCAGTGAGACACATGCACAGATTGTGATGCTCATAAATTCACAGTCCATGTGGCTCTTGGTCTCATGCAAAAGCCTGACCCGTAACAAGCTGCGCTGCAAGTGATGCAGTTACCTTGATAGATACACTATAGTAAGTTTTAACAAATCCTACAAAAATGCTTTCGTGCATCAGTGGGGATGTTGGAAAAGATCTCAGGGAAGTCAGGTGTGCAGGAAGTTTTATTACAGAAGATCCAATCAGTTATAAATCCACACTTAGCTTCAACAGCAAGCTGCAGGCAGTGTGACCTTCCTTTCCCAGCCTCTGCTGTAAACCATATGCTCGTCGGGCTTTTTAATGATTATTTGTCTTTTATCACAGTTGTTTTAAATCATATTGTGTCTGTAGGAACCTCCAGAGCTCAGTGAGAGCGGGGTGAGTGTTCAATGGCAGCTCCGCTGTGCAGTGGAGTGTCGAGGTGCGGTTTGTGGGCAGGAGATAGCTGGTGGGCAGGGCGGGCAGCGCTTCCTCTGGGAGGGCAAAGGGCTAAAGGCTGCCCCGAGAGGCAGCCCTAACGCAGCCAAGAACTTTCCTGTCTTCTCCTTGTCCCGAAAGTCAGTGAAGAACAACTTCGCTAATACAATAAACTGAAGCAGCTGATGCGGTTCACTGTACCTTGAGGGGGCTTCCAAAAATCTGGAAGTTTCATGCATTAGTATGAACTGATTATGCATCTCCAAAAAAAAATTGGGAAAGAACAGTATTTGTGCATTCTGTCTAATTCACCTGCACACCGTGACTGTTTTACTATTTATTTATTTTCTGGAAATTAAAAAAAAAAAAAGTTTGAGGCTTAGTTACTGTTAAACTGTTTTAAGCTCCTGAGCACTTGTTGCCTGTTAGGATTCACGGATTCTTTCGTTTTACCCCTTCCACACTGCTGAGCACAGAGAATAGACACAACCCAATGTGAGAAACTGATGGATGGGGAATTATGAATATCGATGTCAAAGTGACTAGTGCTTTGTGTTCATAGAAACCTTTTGTGGTGAATACATAATATTAACAGCCGTACCTATGATAAAAATCAATAGATTGATACCAGCACTCGAAAGAGCTGTGAGCTACAATTAATTTCTAAGGGATACACGTAGAGGTTATGGCCATAGTACTGTTAGCAGGATCTCTTGTGGTGGTGGAAATCACATTTAATTCTAATGAAGGAAATAGAATTAATTGATGTAGTGGGAGAATCGACTCTATAGTTAAGATTTTGATTTTTTTCCCCTAAAGGAATAATTTCTTGAAAAGGCAAGTTAGGTCCCACTGAGAAAGTGCAGCATTGCTGGATCCAAGAGATTTTAGGGTAAAATAAACTCCTAAGCAGAAACGTATGTGATGATAAATATATGTGTATGGAATCATCTTAAACGACTGCTGAGAGCAAATAACTTGCACACTGCTCAGGGACGGAGATGATGGGAGAAGATTCCAAAGAAGCATAAATCAGACTTTACTTGGATGCGTCTGGAGAAAATGACAAGTTTCATCCTGAAGAGTTTTCCCAGGAATGACAAATAGGAAGGAAAAAAAGACCAAAATGACAAATTATTCGTTTCGAGTGACCGTGAAAGCTTGCTTGCTTGGAAGTCATTTTTACAGATGGTTATTTTGCCTGTGTTTCCCATTGAGAGACCATAAACTTGTGTCATGAACATATGACAAGCCTTACATGACCTTCTCCTCTTTTTTTTGACTTTGTGGTGTAGGGAAGAGGTGGCAGTTTTTGATCTGGTATCTAGTAGTAAGACGTGAGGTGAGCGAGAGCACGGTCATTGGAGGTCTGCCGTCTCCCACTGCACTTGGCAAATCCTCCGCAGAGGATATCTATTTCTTGACCCTCATTCAACTCTTCTGCGAGGTCTGGTGTTTGGTATTCTCTAGCAGGGACCAAGCCAACTTGTGGAAGCTGATGGCGGTGTTTCCACTGGTGTGGCTGCGAAGAGAGTGTGTCTGCTCTTGCTGACTTTGCAATGAACGGTACAACCCAAGGTGAAACTGTCTTTTGAAATTAGACTCTGAGAAGCAGCTAGTGAGCCCTGAGAAGGGTCTGGTCACATCCTGCAAACAAGGGGTCCAAGGGTGTACCTTAGCATCAGGATTTACCAGCTTTTCAGGTGGGCTAAGCTTGCTGCTGCACCAGAACACAAAACCTGTGCAGCAGAAGAGATTCAGAAAGCTTTTTAGCTATGAAATATAAAAATAATCCATATTCGATAATTGTTCATGTTCAATTGTTCAATAATTCGATAATTGAAGGAATTGTTCATGAAGGCAGTCTCATTGAGGCTTTTTATCTGATCTTGTCTCTTGCAAACGCAGTGTGATTCCTTCCACCAAGGCACAGCATTACCACTGCGAGCTCATTAGCTCGTGTTTGTAAGGGCGTACTTGGAAGTATGGTGGACTTCAAGAAAATGATGGGGTTTGTTACAGCAGGAGAGGATTAAACTTTTTTCCCCCCTTACACATGCTGTCCCGAGGAAAATCCTTTTTCCTGCGTTTTCCGGTTTCTTCATCCATGAGTTTTGGCAGGTCTTTAGGGCACAGGAAGCTGAGGGCACTGCCAAGTGCTTAAGAACTTAATTTGTCATGCTGTCACTCACACACATGTCCACCGGGCTCCAGGTGTGGAGGAATGCATGCGTAGAAGCACACTCATGGTACCTCTGAACTGAGACCACCAAATCCAGTTAGCATAGAGTGCTGAGTGCTCTCCTGATAGGAATGGTACTTCTACCTCCATGCTTTGCTGCCCTGTTTGGACCGATGGGGAAAGACTTGGTCTTACCTGAAGCTCAAGTGAAGTTCTAAGCTGCCATAGCTTTTAACTTCAAGTATTTTCTTGGTGGTTTTGTTTCCCATAAGGTTTCCTGAGGAACACAAGAAAAGTCAGAAAAGGTTTATACTTTTTTCCCCTCCTGGTTTTGGACAAACACAACTCCAGTGCTTAGTGTAGTGATTTACTTTTGCATAAACGGGAAGTAAGTCTTTGTTAAAAGCCTGCTATGCAGTTGTTTTAGAGCAATCCTCCTCCAAAAAATTATGTTGCTGTCCAGAAGATAGAAGTTAAATTATATTTAATAACAGAAGTTCACAAAGTCTTATAAGAACTTCTTAAAGTTAGACAAGCGTTAGTAGCCATAACCATTCCAAAGCACAAGTTCATTTGCTCATAAACATTTTAATGGTAATAGCCATCAAGAGCTATGCTGGTATTTAGTTTGTTGAATTTGAAAGACTTTGCTTGGTGCAGCAGGGTAAGTTATGGCCGCCGTGTGGCTGGAGAACATGAGCTGTACAGCAATCAGACAACAAACCAAAAATTATGAATTCCAGGTGTGCAGTGTGACAAAGCTCTGGTGGTTTATTCTGGCATCCCATGATCTAACACCGGGTGGAAATTTAACACAGACATTTACTGCCGCACTTCTGCATTGCAGGAGGAAAAGGTTCTGATCTTTTGTTATTTTGGGTCAATGACAGACCCATGCACAACCTTCTGAGTTTATAATTTTGGGGGACAAAAACTACCTTCAAGCTTCAAGCGTCTGCCATTGGGTCAATGGAGGTGAAGCTCTGGGCAGGTGAGCCGCACCAGGGAACATCTTTTGTGGCATCTCTGGAAGAAGAGTGGCCAGCTCACCTGGTGGAGGAGCTGGACGTCACAGCCTCGGGCAGCGAGAGCCATGAGAGCTACGGAGAGGGAGATTGTGTCTGCCAGAGCAGTGCTGCCCAGGCCACGCAGAGCCAACCACAGGCTGCATTAGCCTCCAGGCTGCTGCCAGCACAGGCTACTGCCATTTATGTGGCATAGCCCTGACAAGGGAACCACACCTGAACTGCCCGGAGGCCAAATGTTAAACGCAGCTCATCTAGAGGGTGTTAATAAAACTGTTCTGCAACCATGGCATGCCATTTTCCATGGATGATTATCTTCATCAGAAGAGAGTAAGGCCCAGCAGGTGACTTAAAGGTGCTCCAAAATCTGGGGTCCTGTTTCATACTCGTGGATGGAGAGGACATTACCTGTTTGTAATACAGGTGTTGTGGAGGCTCAGAGTAGGGAAAAGCTGATTTCTCATCCTAGATCTACTACTAGTTTGTTTTTTTTAATCCTGGTCATGGCTTTCAACCTCCCTGTGGCTGGGTTTCCCACAGTCCACGTGATGCAGTACTGTTAACTTCCTTCACTTGCTAATTGCGTGGAGAAGTTCCTGTCTGTAATCCTGAAGTTTGTTTAAAATCATCTTTATGATTGTCCATATGCTTTGTATGGTGCTGGAGATGGGACAGGGTGTAATCCCTTCTTCCCGCTTAGACTAGGAAAACTTAGTTATGAGACAGGCAGGATGAGGAGGAGAGGCTGGAGAGGAGCTGGACCTGGTTTGTCTCTACAGCTCTTTGGGAGAGCATTGCTTCTGTTTATACTTTTGAAGCTATTCTTACTTTTCTTCATTTCTTTTAAACACTGCGGTTTCCTCTGAGATAATTTATCCAGACACATTAAAAAAAGATTTCAGCCGTTGGGTGGAGGTGGCTGGCACAGGCTGGCTCCAGGACGGTCAGGCATGAGACGTGTGTGGTCCCAAAGCTGCCTCGCTGTACTAGCACGAACATACCTGGGAGGGAGGTCCAGAGGCCAAAATCAGAGCTCTCAATTCTGCCCCACGCAGGCGGAGTAGCATGATTAAGGAGCAGTAACTCCAAGATTAAGGTCCCTGCCTGGGCCACTTCCCTGGAGGACTTGCAGGTTGCCCTAAGAGCCCTTCTCAGGCCTGATGGATTCCCTGTCTGGCCTGTTTGGTTTCTGGTGGTTCAAGGACGCCAAGGCTGCATTAAACACTGTCCCATCCCCAGCAAGTTTTGATTCAAATGGATAAAAAAGATGGAAGGGAAAATAGGCACTGAATGCCTAAATTACTCCCAAGAGCGCAGGGAACCCACAAGATAGATATATTGTGCTATACCTGTCCTTGTAATAGCAGGGGACAGAGGGAGGAGGAGAATTTCTGAAGGAATTGCCCATCTGGTGACTTGGCCACCTTATGCCAGCAGCAGTTCTTGGCTGTGCATAAGGAAGGTGCACATGCAAACCCTCCATCTTCATACCTTCCCTGAGGCCCTTCCTCTGGTGTCCCAATTTCGCATACACCCATGTCCTGTGGAAGTCCTGGCAGGGACTCGAGATTTCCCATTAGCACCATGTGAACAAAGCCCCCGCTGACTTTCCCTTCCAGCCCTGGGAAAGACATCCATGAAGCATGGATAGAAATGCCTCTCAAGTGATTATCTGTCTGTGTTTCAACAACAGTGAAAGCTTTTTCCTTGTATCCAGGCTGGGTTGTGGACCCTTAGATACTGTAGCTTTGGATGGAAGGAGTCTGTCAGAAACATCTGGAACTTGTTTCCCAACAAGAACATTTATTTTTGGCTAATTTAGTACTTTACAACTTCTCAGGACAAGTAGGTTTTTTTATTTACTTTATGATAGACTGTGTAAGTATGAGTAAAAGTTGGTTGTTTCACCAGCAGCGAAGAAAATGTAAAAAAAAGATCCTTTGGCAAACACCCACATACAAGTTTTTAAAAGCGGTCTCAAAATACTAAACTGCATCTGTAGGCTGCAGCTACTCCTTCTCCTCCACCGTGTATCCCTGTACTCCATAAAGGGAGTACAAAATGACAGCAAATCACAATCGCAACTTTTAAAGCCACTTTCTGTGTTTTTATAAATAGCTACACAATTTGCAGAGCAGTGCTGTATCGTCCCCTGCATTGCTGTACTGCCACATACGTGCCTGGAAACAACCGGGAAGAAATGATATAGGCTGGAGCATCCCACAGGTGCGCTGGGCAAGGTGTGAATTCCCCTCTGCACCTTCTTAAGGGAAACTTGCCAACTTTTGCTTTCCTGTTCCTAGGGCACAGTTGAGATTCTCTGCAATTGTTCCGAGCTGGTCAGACTTAGACCCCAGCTGATGCATATTCGGTACAAGGGTTTGGCATAAGTACCGAGACCATGAAAGACGGTGCTGAAACAATTGGGTGAAAGCAAGGGACTATTAGTGAAAAATGACAAAAAGGTAGCTTGTAAATGAAGAGAACTTACAACCTCCGTGGCCAGCAGAAGCTCTTTCCCCGCAGCATCAGACTTCTGCCCCAAAAGGAAACCACGGAGTACATGTTGTGTATCACATTTTGCAGAGACCAAAGCTGAGAAATCTGGGGCCTGCCTTAAGCTGGTTTATCTGTTTGTGACCAAACCCTTTTATTGTTTAAAACTACAGAATTTCAAAATAAAGGCCTTGATTGCATTATCTTAGTGACCAAAACAGGGTTTCATTGCTAGTCCTTGCCATTGCAAATTCAGAACTTAATAATAAGAAGTACTGCACAATATTCAGTTAAAAATCTGCTGTTCCCATAAGCTTACTTTCTGGTTAATTTATTTGCTAGGATATACACAGAGATGGCTATAACTGCCAGAAAGTCAGAGTTTCTTTGTACTTAGGAATAAAAAGTGGAAATTTCAAATATTCTCATGTTGCTCATGAGAATTGCAAAATGCTTTCAACATGATTTTTAGAAGTTTCTTTCTGAAAATTTCAAAAGGAAACAGAGTGTAGCAGTCACTCCTGCTTGGGCAATGAGGGGGTGGGAGACTGGGCATGGAGAAACGGTGGCCAAGTGAAGCCAGGGTTTAAAAGCCTCCTGGCAGTGGTAGCTCCAGAGAGGCTGAATATGAGCTGGACCCTCCAGCCTCTGCAGGAGACTGTCTGGAAAGGCTGCGATCCTTCAATCTAAGCAGGTCACTTGGGAAAGTGGCTGGAAAGCATGCAGGGCTGGACTCGCCAGCCGGATTTGATCAACAGTCTTCCCAAAATGCGTATGGTGGGATGAAACATCTGTTGTTCGAAAGTCCTGGTGCATTGCCTCGAAAACATTGTGTTCAGAAACCCCCAGCCTGCTTGGGGACGCGCGGGACCCTCAGCGCCTCCCTTGCGGCCGTGTCGCTCTGTACTTCCAGCTCCTGGGGACCTCAGCTGAGCTGGCCGTTCGTTGGCCAAGGCGGTGGCTGTCACATTGGCTCAGCATTGGCTCAGCACTCGCGTCCATCGCTCGCCGGGAGGACAAGGCAGGGCTCCCCACCCGCGGGTCTGACTGGAGCAGCTGGTGTCACTGGGGGACTCTTTACAGCTTTGAGTCGAGGCTGAGTGGGAAATCAGCTCTGCAAACACTGCCAGAGGAGAGTGGATATTATTTATTTAGTGCGATAATACAGCCCCAGTGGGTTAGTAAAACAGTAATTAGCAACAGGTCATGCTATAATTAGAGAGTCTGTTGCAGTTGGCTACCTCTTACTGAATGCCACCAGTAAGTCATCAATATCTGGGGTAAGTAGGGGATTAGTTTGGGAAGCCAGTGCTTTCAGGCACAGTTAGGGCTGTTTGGATACATGCAGATCTTTTTCTTTGCCTCTCTTTATCCTTGCAATTATCGTAACATAAGGCTCTGAAGTGGCACTTGCTTCTCTCTTAGTTGCGTGAAATCTTGAACAAAAGCTCCAAACAGCTCTCTTGAGTGATTAAATCTCATCTGAAAGAGCTTGAAGTCTTCAGAGGGTACAAAGGAGTAATTCTTTCCTCTCCTTTTACAAAAGGGGGAAGAGGAAAGTTCTGCTCCTCAAGCACAGGTTTATATTTTACATATGTCTTCCCCCCCCCCCCCCCTTCTTCTTGCTATTTTAAGAATTAAGTTTCCACAGTTCTATTGTCTGAACATCAGAAGTTTCTCTGGCTTAGACAGGCAGTGAGATTCTGGCACCTCATCTGTGAAAGGAAAGAAAATACCTCAATCAGTTAACTGCATTCATGGGTTTTTGCTGAATCTTCCTTCCCCTCAATGATTTGCTGTGTTTAAAGAATGAAGGACTGAAATCAGTGACTAGAGATGGCAAATAACTACCGGGTAAATGCCACACACATCAGTCTGGGTATGTTACTCAATCTTCACACCCTTGGATGTGCCTGCAGTGCCTTTGCATTGCAGTTTCATCTTTTCAGTCATAGCTTTCCCCTCCATCAGCCAGACTGTCCAGAACGGCTCCCATTTCTGCTCTCCGTGCATCAGATCAGCTCACAGGTTTTGCCTTGCCATTACCTGCAGAGATTTGCCTCCGGATAGGAGTCCGTTTGGTCGTCCTGCGCTGCTTGACTGCGGCAATCGCAATCAGTACAAGTCAAATGTGTGCATCTTCTTACTTGTCTGAATTTGTCCGCTTTCCACTGTCAGCCCCTAGGACCTCTTCTGCCACTGGGATTGTCCTGTCCCCAGTGTCCTGTTTCTTGAGTACATACTTGCAGGACATACTTAAATCCTCCTTCAGCCTCTCCTGGGATAAACTGAATAGATTACTCTCCAGAAGCATCCTATATTGAAAAAAACACCTCCCAGTTCTTTCATAAGGCTCATGGCTTTTCTCCTGTGTATTTCCAGCCATCCAACATCTTTCTTGTACATCCACATCAGCACAGAGTAAGGTACTATAGCAGCCTGGTACCTGTTTTCTCATTTCGAGATCCTCCTGAGAGTTATATTAGCCACAACAAATGGCACTAAGCATTTGCATTGAGCTGGAGATGAGCAGTGACCTTGTATCCTTCTCAGACTCATCTCTTTCCGAGGCTGAATTGCCACTGTCCTGTAAATACTGCCTTTATTTTGGCTTCCAAATATGTTGCCTCACCTTGGCTATTGTATCCAGGCAATGCAGATTGCTCTGTATGCTCATGCTGCCCTGTTAAATTTATCAGCCCCCTGGATCTTGGTCACCAGCAAACTCTAAGGGGTGATTTCAAGTGATTTTTCCTTGACATGGGGGAAAAACTGAGTAGCAGAAAACCCAGTAACAGGTTCCCAAAAGGACCATGCTAAAACCAGAATTGTTAGGCAATATTCCCTTGTTTGCATGTACGCTTGAGACCTCTCGCTATACTGGGTTTCACTGTGCTCAAGAGTCCTGTACTGTGTCGGTATTATCCTTACTTCTTGATAAAAACCTCATGTAGTAACAAATCAAATGCTTTTCTGAAAGTAGAGAGTACAGAAACTTATTACAGCAGTATTGTTGTTCATTATCACTGAAAATACCAAGGTGGCAAATTTATTCTCCTCAAATCCACGCCGATTTGCCAAATTCTATTCCCCATCTTTAATTCTTGATGAATTGTTTTCTTTATGAGCCATTTTATTATTGTGCTGGAGAGCAATCTTGGATTGATAGGCTTATAATTACCTAGATAATCCACTTTATTCTTTCAAAATATTGGTACATTTTTTTGTTAATTCTGATTGTCCAAGTTTACTGGAAATCAAGATCAACCATGTGTAAAGTTCCTTACCTAGCTCTCTTAAAAGTCTTTTTAAAGAAAAAGATGCCATTATCTGGACTTGCTAATTTTGAAGTGTCTAGCATTAGTAACTGCTGTTTAATGTGTTGTTTAATATCTGTGGGGATGGAAAAGTTCATCACCACATAATACGGCTCCCAAAAATAGAACAGAAGTATTTATTGGTGGTGTCTGTGATTCCTGAATCATGGTCAACAACTCTACCATTTTCCAGCTGATCAGCCTAACTTGTAATATTTCTTTTCTTCCCAATATGCTCAAAATCAACCTCTTCTGCAGCCTACAGATTTGTCCACAACTGTCACTGCTTTATGGCCATTCCCAAGCTTTTACTGTATATCCATGGCTACCAGCTTCCCCTTTCTTCTCATTATAGTATTTTCTGAAAATACTACGTATCTGTGACATCCGCCCCGTGCCTCCCTACAGGGTTGTTGGCGTGGAGGCTTCTCTGTGCTGCAGGTCTGTGACCTGGTGATTATCCCTCTCTTCTGTTTACATCCTTCCTTCTGTTTTAGCTCACTGCTTTCAGCTGTGTTGAAAACATTAGATATTGTCTAAACTCTTTAATGCACAGGTCTGTCTCTTCACATATTGCTGCTTTGCCTTTTTTTTTTTCCATTTGCTTCTCAGAAACATCAAGAGCTGCCACAATCACCGTTTCTTACGTGAACATTTCCTCTTCGTGTAGCACTGTGATGTCCTGTGTAGAAGCCTTGGTGAAATGCACTCACGCTCATCCTTTCTTCTGCATGATGCAGCAGGAGGAGGGAATGACCCACAGAGCCAGCTCTCTAGAGCTGATGCCTGGTCTAAGGTAATTGTCTGCTGCTTCGGCACGTCCCATCCTCAGTGGGATGCACGTCCAAGAGTCCCTCCAGTATCACCAGAAATGAGGGGTGAAGTCTTCTGCATTCAAGTCCTGACAAATTTTCAATTCCTCCTTCCTTTGTGGATCTGCTGATTCCCTGCAGAGCTGAAGCAAGCGGGGGGATTAGGAAGCCTGCATTTCACTGGCAACACAAAGCAGGATGCTGTTACCACACTTCCCCCACGAGGGAAGCAGTGGCATGGGGTACATCATGGACAGCCTGACAGAAACCAGCCTGAGGAACTTATTCATGGAGTAGCAGCCTGCAATGAGCAGAATTTGAAAAATGCACTTGTTCAAAGTATGAGTGCTGGTAGAAATAGCTGCTCTCTGTGAAACCACTGAAAATGAGCCACATGACATCTCATAGCTGCCAGGTGTCTGGTGCCAGACACAATTAGTGCCTGGACAGCTTGTTTTACCTGGAAAGTCTGGCTGATGAGAACTCACAGCCCACCTAAGGCACATCCTGTCCTTCTTAATTTGGAAATAACCATTTGAAAGCAGCTTGCACTGTGAGCACATTTATCCTTCTCCCTCTTCCCATCAGGAGCGCCATAAGGTTCGTAGCTTTGTCCCACCAAAGAATGACCTCACAGCTCCAAGTTTATTTTGGTTTCTTTACTTTTTAGTGACCTGGAAAGGATGGAGTAACTTGGTAACTTATTTCAAAAGACATTGAAAACATCAGCAGCACCTTGGAAGGCACAGAGCTCAGCACAATTTGTCAGGGAAAGATACTTCCTCCACTAGCATACATCCCAAATATGGACACACCAGACCCAGCTTCTGCTCAACCCCAGCCAACACAGCTCCTGGCCCCAGGCTGCCCTTTATAGCCCAGCAGGCCTGGGCCTGACTTACAAATACTTGGGATCAGCTATTGCTTCCACCTGGGATGATGAGCTGGTAGAGCCTGCAGCTGGGACGTAGGCTCTTGTTTGAGTCCCTCTGCTCTGGGCTGCTGCCTGCAGTGTGAGGACAGTGAGCACGGCTGCTGGTTACATACTGAGCCCTCAGCAATTGTTTTAATTGCTTTCTCTCAAGAAAAACTGCGTACCTTGGTTGTTGTCTTCTGACCAGCACCAGAGAAGGTCACTGCATTATTGCTGCAGTATGTAAGTACCTACGGTCTTCTCAAAGTAGTTCTGTTACTGCTGTGAAATATTTGGAGCAAACTCTTCTGTAGGTAACATCAGAGCCTGTGTGCTGAGAATGTATTATAGCACATTCTCTCTTGCATCATCTCCATCTTTTTAAAAAGTAATTAATTAATTAACCTTTTGACTTTCCCTGATGGTATCAGCTTCTTAACCAGAAAAGATGATGGCTGTGCACTTTATATATTTTGCACAGATCTGGAGAATCACATGGTCTCTTGGGAACTGTGATCGTTTAAGCTTGCTGCTCAACTAACTAATTTTTTGAAGTAAGCCAGAGGCAGATCGGGTTTAAGATGAACGTACTCAGCCAATTTTCTCTCCAGAAGCTGTCATCTTTTAAATGGAGTGTGAAGAAATGGCAGCAGAGGCATGAGTCAGTTGGGTTGGTTACGTATATCTGCAGCTCAGAGCTCTGGGGGTTTTGTCTCTGCTTCATTTTCTAAGATGTCCTGTGGAGTCATGGCGTTTCCACCCCGGCGCAGGGGCAGCAGAAACCTCCTGGCTCTGCTCTGCCTGGGGCAACCAAGGAAGCTGAGGAGAAAGAGAAAGCATGAACGTGATGACAATGAGTTAAACTGTGTGGGACCAGCGCCCTCACTCAGAGATGTGTCTGTTGGCAGCAGCCTCACGCTTGTTTTAGTTTATTTGTCTTAACCCCCCATACATAGAGGGTTTTGGGGGGTTTTGTTTACTTTAAGCAAGGACAGTGCTTGTGTCAGAGGAGGTCTGTTGGTGCCCTCGGGCAGGAGGGGGTAAGGTCTGTGCTCGTAGGCTTGCAGCCATGGGTTGTAACTTCCCAGCTAAGCCTCAGTGAGAAGTCCTCTGCTGCAAAGTTATTCAGACAGGTGCACCCCAAAACTTCCCATCAACAGTCAGTTTGGTCAGACAGAAGTAACAGGGAATCTTTAATGTGGGAGATCTAAAGCTTCACCTACACCCTTTGCGCAGCTGAAATCACAGAAAATGTAAATCAGCACAACCCTACTGATTTCTTACTCATAGTTACACAGGAGTAATTACAACAAATAAAGATATCTAGGCCAGGAACTACTCATGTTTCTGCTGAAGTCCAGGGGTTGAAGAACCATAAACACAGTGACTGGTGTGTCTCAGCGCCGGGCTTCAAAGCAGGAGTTTATTTCCTGCTTGCATTTCACAGGCTACAAAACCACCTTATGGCAGCAATAAAAATAAAGCAGAGGAATTTTATTCCAACACAATAAAGCTATAGTTGTGCATGACCTCCAGATGCAGAGCGGAATATGTCTACCACACGGTGCCCCATGTAGGAGATAGGGCAGGAGTTGAAGGTAGTGCAAAAGGCGAGTTACGCTCAAGTCCCTCTCGTCATGCTATGAATGAATCACGGTGCCTGCAGTGCGGTGGCAGCCTCGGAGGGCTCCTCTCTGCAGAGCACAATGAGGAATCTCTCCTGGCTTGCTCATCCGCTTTGACTCACGGTTCCCCTCCTCGGCCCTGGTGACACAGCGCTGCCCAGGAGGGTTTGCAGGCAGGACAGGAGTCCAAACGGGGAACCTGTTTTTACAGATGAAAAATGCTTGCCTGCACAGTTGGGAAAGCAAAGAACAATATCATGTATCGAAACACAGCAGCCGGGAGTGACTCCAGGCTCTCTCTGTGACATTTCGGCACTGGGTGGCAGGAGGGAGATGGTTCCTTTCGCTGCTCTTTCCCTCGGCTGTCTGAAGGTGGCAACTGCCGATGTGTACTCATTAGCAGAGCTCGGAACAGCGCAGCAGTGTATCTCCATGATAAGATGAATGCCCATGGCAATGTGCATTTTGCACGGGTCACTTTCTGTTTGTTTTGGAGCAGGGTAGCTTTTTAAACAAGAGGCTGGAGCCTTAGGCTGCTGTGAGCCAGAGGATTGCCATTGAGTCACACAGTCACTGCCCATTGCTGCCTGCGATGTTCTTCTTGGGTTAGAAGCTAACCTCTGCCATGAGACCACCAGCACTTCTCTCTAAAGTTCATTTTCAGTAGGAGGGCCCTTTACTGGCTAGTAATCTCATAGAATCGTAGAATGGTTAGAGTTGGAAGGGACCTTAAAGATCATTTAGTTGCAACACCCCTGCCATGGGCAGGGACACCACCAGGTTGCTCAAAGCCCCATCCAGCTTGCTCTTGAACACCTCCAGGGATGGGGAATCCACAACTTCCCTAAGCAACCTGTTCCAGTGCCTCACCACCCTCACAAGTAAAGAATTTCTTCCTAATATCTAATTTGAATCTCCCCTCTTTCAGTTTATAACCATTACCCCTCATCCTATCACTATACTCCCTCACAAAGAGTTCCTCCCCATCTCTCCTGTAGATACTGGAAGGGGCTCTAAGATCTCCCCGGAGCCTTCTTTTCTCCAAACTGAACACCCCCAACTCTCTCAGCCTGTCCTCATAGGAGAGGTGACCCAGCCCTCTGATCATCTTTGTGGCCTCCTCTGGACCTGCTCCAATAGGTCCATGTCCTTCTGATGTTGGGGGCTCCAGAGCTGGAGGGGAGCCTGACCAGAGTGGAGCAGAGGGGCAGAATCCCCTCCCTTGCCCTGCTGGCCACGCTGCTGGGGATGCAGCCCAGGATGCAGTTGGCTTTCTGGGCTGCGAGCACACACTGCCAGGTTGTGTTGAGTTTCTCATCAACCAACACCCCCAATTTATTAGAGAATTGGTAGAAGCAATGATCTCGGGCGAAGTGTAGAGCTGCTCTCAGCTGTGGTGAGCAGCAGGTCATGGTGTGCGTGCAGCTGCCTGTAGAGGCAGAGCTGAGTTAGTGACGGTGTTGGGCGAGGGGTGCGTTGCCTTCAGTGCCATCACATCATGTCAAAGCTGAAGGATTCCCATATTTCCTAACATTTGTAGTGCACATTTCTCTGCTGTGTGTTGTCCTTCTCAATGCGAAACAAAGTGAGATTATTTGACTGCAGGCACAGAAAGCACGGCTGGTGCCCTGCTGGGGCATTGGTTTCCACACCCTGGATCTGTGCTGGTGTAAGAACAAGAGTAGTTGGAAAGCGTGCTTTCCAGGGAGGGCAAATTTACAGTGAATTATTGGGAAGTTTTATGAGAAGTGAGCAGGAAGAAAATGTCGTAGTCCTGTACAAATCCCCATCACACACACACACGTATGGGTTTCTGTCCTTTGTGGTGATGAGGAGGACTAACATTGTGGCTTGTCCTCATAAACCCAAACCCAGTTGTGACAGTGTCATGGAAATCATGCCCATCTGTGTTTCCACCCACACTTCCAATGCACTTGCTGAACTCGGACACCCTTCTTGCCTTCATATGTTGATTGATATCTCTTACTGCATTTTGGCTCTTTTAAGAGACCCACAGTCTCATGCTGGATGTTTCTCTTGGCTTCCTGTGCTGAGGGTTTGATATGGCAGTAAAAGACTTGGAGCATTTTGGTTACTAAGAGATGATAATAGCTAAAGGCGAGAGCAGGGAGTTGTGAAATTTCACAATACTACTGCCACAGTAAATAACCCCTCAGGTTTTATAGCTGCTTTCTCTCCTCAGACCTCTTACACAAACGTAGCACGGTGTACACAAGGATCTCATACAGATGTCTCTGCATTGGAACAAAGTCACCCTTGAACAGCCCATAGAAACTTTACTGCTGTAAATATTTGGTCCAGGACAACAGGTAGGCAGAATTGCTTCCACGTGCCCTTTCCAAAGGAACAGCCCTGACAGTGTCTGTTAGTCTGTTAGTACTTTTTTGGTACTCAGGCGTGGTATTTAAACTCTCATTTTTGAAAGTGCAAAATACCTTGGTGTAAGGCTGAAAAGGCGCAGAGGTTCCAGCTGAGAGGCCGTGAGGGCCAGCCTGACATGAAGAAAAGCCCATCTGTCCACAAACAGGCAAGCACAAGGTGTTGGCCTCCACCGTGACCCGTGTCCCGCCTGTGACTCCCGTGTCCCTTGGGAACGTGAGCCCCTTAAACTCTGTGCATGTGGTTTGGGTTGTCAAGCCAGAGGCTCTCTCCATGAATTTAAAGAGCTGTTTTGTAAAATAACCCTTCAGGGAAAAGATGCTTCTTGTGTCTTTTTCTATTTCAAGCTGGACTTTATTTTCTTTTTCGGGTGAAGTGTCATGTCTATCTTTGCTTAAACAGAGAAAAAGTGCTGCATTTTAACCTGCTGGAATAACGTTTGATTGAAATCAGTCCAGCAATCTGTCTCTGCTGACAACCGAGGGACTTCTTATCAGCTTTGTCCTTCACAAGGAGAAAAGAGACAGCAGTGACAGAGAAGGCAAGAAGTGCTGTGGGAGAGGGCAGAGCCTTTATCAGAAACGGGTGGTGGAAATGGAGCTATTTTATCTGGGAGTGAACAAGTTGGATCATTCTGGTATTTCCTACTCCCCAAGTGTTGTCATGGACAGAATATTCTTTTGCAACTGTTGGAGGGTTTTGGACTGCTCTGCAGTGACGAGCAAGAAATTATCTTTGGATTGAGGTGACCATCGCTCCACAGCATCAGTTTAATGTGGCCTGGGAAGGTCTTATCCAGATGGTCTCTGCTAACAAGTTCTGTTTCTCATAAAAATGAAGATAAAATCGCAACTCCAAATATGAAATGTGGTGGGAATTGAGCAATGGCTTTTTTATTCAATCCCACCTTTAATTTGGAGGATGTTCACTACAGGAAGCAAGGAGCCTCCTAAAATCACGGATACAGATAGTAGTAATAGTCTTTATTTATGTCAGAGGGATTCCTCTGGTCTTAATCAGGAATCACAAATACTGGGTGGAAGTTAAATGACAGAATCACAGAATGGCAGGGGTTGGAAGGGACCTCTGGAGATCATCTAGTCCAACCCCCCTGCCAGAGCAGGGTCACCCGGAGCAGGTTGCACAGGAACGCGTCCAGTGATGACTGCCTGTACTTTCAAGAACTTATACTCCGAGATGTAGAGGACAGCAGTTTCTAGGGGAAGGCTAAACAGGCTTTCCAAACGTCTGCAACATCTTTTTTTTTTTTTTTTTTTTTTAATCAGCCCACTGCTCTGTGTTACTCAGTAACAACGGGTGTCTGCAGGAGATCTATGATGAAGTCAGAGACTGCATCAAGTCGTCGTCACTGCTCACTGAACTCCACTCTAAAAAGACAAAGCTGGAAAAGGATGAGGGAAAAGGGCATTTTTTTACCTCACAACTATAGAGAGAAGAGTGACGTCAGAGAACTGCAGTGATAAGTCCAATTCTTTGCAGAGAGCATGAGACGCTCAGAAACTGAATTTAGGGTTTTTTTTATATCCCTCTCCCTCCTCCGTGGTGCATTAGAGCAGAAGGAAGAGTATGATATTCTTCTGTAGGTAAAATGAAATGGGCTTTTCGGACTGTTCAGTCCACCCCAGACACAGCTTCAGTTAAGGTGTCACAAATGATGAAGCAGCACAATCCAGCACTGCAGGAAATAAGGGTGTAAGTTTTTCAGGAGAATGACTCAAGTCTTCTCTTGTCATCAGCTCAGCAGTGACAGAAAGTGGAACTAGATGGGACTTGAGTGGGATGGAAATAAATTGGATGAAGAATGTGTCAGTGTCTCAGTTAATCAGTGCCTTGCAAGGAAAAGGTCTTGCAAGACTGGTGTGGCTGTTGCTGTCATCTGGTGGGACATTTTCTCTCTACTGGGCAGACCAAGGCCACCACACGAGGCAGGTGAGTTTGTGGGCACTTAAGAGACAGCTGTTGTCCACCAGCTAACTCTTTATAGTCTCTGAGAAGTGAATTCTTTGTTAGTACCCTAAAGCCACTGAAGTAAAGTTTCCCCAAGAGTCGCTACAGCGACCCATCTCCTCGCTGGGTTTTCCCTTTCTTACCCCATGGGAGTGGAGGTGAGGAGGAGAAGGGCAGACGAAGGGGAGCATCAGTGAAGGTGACTTGGTGGTGTGTCAGGTGAAGGAGTGAGGCACAAGCACGCAGCTGATCTCATCTTGACGGATGGGTTCTGATTTCCCTGAATGCCATCAGCACAGCCTTGCCGAGGCTTATTCCTGGATTGCCTTTCCCAAGTTGGAGCCAGTCTCCTGTGCAGTGATGACTAGGACTAGTCATACACATATGGTATATCTGTCTTGCTCTTTTTTGGTGCCAGTGATTAGTGGAGAATAAAATAAGATGAGGAGTTCTTGCCTCACAAGGGAAGTCTATGGAGCTGTCATGTCAAGCCTGCTGGAGATGCCGTGCCTGTATTTTTTTCCAGTAAAAAATGTTGTGCTTTTGCTGAAGTGAAAATACTGCCAAGAGTACTGACTTCAGTTAAGTTTATCTGGGTGAACTGTTCTTTGCGAAGGCCTTCTTTTTGTTTGGTTGGTTGGTTTGATTTTTTGTTTGAGTTTTGTGTTTGATTTTTTTTATTTATTTCTGGTTTTAATTCTATTGTAGAAAGTTTCAGTTATTGTAGAGGTCTGCATGACAGCATGATGGTACAGACAGTGTGTAACTTCACATTGAGATTACAAAATTTTGCAGAAAAATAAAGCAAAGATGATGAACCCAAACTGGAATTTTGACATACAAAATCAGTGAAAAGGTTTTCTTCCATTTTGCAGGAGTTATCAAAATTAATCTTTTGGTGACACCTGAAAGACTGAAACCGCTTCACTTCACTACCTAATTTAGCCCCTCATGGTAACCGAAGTCCTTAGGTAGATTGCTGTGGTGAGCTTTTCATTGCAGTCCCTGGTCCCAAATCTGCAGAGAACACATACCAGGAGGCTTATTTTGAGGTGTATCTGGAGTGCGGAGGTTCAGCACGAGTCTCCTGTCTGGCCAGCGGAGCAGACCCGTGTCTGAGCTGGAGTCCCACTCAGGTTCCCTGGCAGGTTGTGAGTGGGGCCGCTCTCAGCACGCCTGGGATGGAAAGGCTCTGGGAGCCCAGGAGAGGAAGACCATGGCCTTGCAGGACTCTTGCCCCCGGCCATGCTGTAGAGCAGGGACTGCTCATGGGCTGTTGGAAGCTGGACGTTCATGTTCAGGAAAACGTGACCTGGCTGCAGTGATGTGTGTGGCTCCGTGTGCCTGTAATCACTGCCACGCACAACAGCTGAGCTCTTTTGTGCTGAAGAGAATACACACATGACAGGCTGGATGGTGTAAGGGTTGAGCTAGGAGGTCAATGTTATCTTTCCTGGGCAGAGAACAGCTCCCTAATTGAGTGTGAGTAATCACTTCAATAACAAAGAACAGCACCAGGCCCTCCATGTGAGCCAGATATATTTAGAGAATACCTTGTGGAGACTTTTTTATTACATGGTATTGACGTCATTTTTCTTTCTTTGTTAGGACTGGAATGACTACAAGTCTAACCAACCACTGCGGTGTCACGGGGGAGAGCAAAAGGGAAGGGAGATCCAATTTTAAAATGTCTTACAGAAAAGCTGACAAAAGCTAAATTATGTCATTGGTTTAATGTCCTTTCATTATGTGCTTCCGCCTATGGGGAAAGACGAAAGCACTAACAGCCCCTAAAATACCACAGGTCTCCTCTACAGTGGTGGGATGTTTCCGACCCTGGAGGGCTGTGAAGTGTGATGCCAGGAATGCATTGCCCGTTCAGACCCGAATGTTGCTTGTTTCTGTATTTGTGGGGACTGAAAATGTTACAAATTACTTTAAAAGCTTTCTGAGGGCTGCAGAGCTTAGGAGTATGTAAAGAATTATAAGGGAAAAAAAAAAATTGTATGTGAGGTATAACGTAAGAAATGTGGTTGCTGGCTGTCCCACAGTGTAGGGGCTGGCTGCCAGAAACACACCTACCAGCACAGGGAGGTGTAGCAGGGTGTTTGTGTACAAAATTCCAAGTTTTATCAAAATCCTTAAGACCTTCATTTTTTTCCTGTTTTGTACCAAAAATGATAATCCTACTGTGTAAACAAACACAAAACAAATGAAGAAAATACTAATGGAAACACTAAATTTTCCTGTTTTAAAGTGTCGTACTCGCTGTGACTGAAGGAATGGTAATGCTGGTGCCTACATAGAAAATTACATTTTGATGAATAGATAGGACATCAATTCTGATTGTACCGAAATTGTGAGTTTTGCTTGTTTTAGAAAGTTTCCCAAGAGACCTCTTAAATCCTGATACTGAAGGGAGCCGGAGGGGACTGGGGTAGTGCAGATAGGTGATATTTTTTTCTGTCTTCTCTTATTCCTACCCTCCACTCTTGCTGGCTCCCACACGCACGTGTTCCCCTTGTAATTCAGGACTGCAAAGCAGTTTCGTAACTTCCCACTGCAACAGTAAGAACTGAAGCCTCTCTTCTCCTGCAGAGCAAAGGAACAATTTCCCCATAATCAGCGTCGAGAAAGTTTGACCAGATTTTTCTCATGGCAAATCAACACTAAGACCAGTTTAATATCTATATCTTCTGTCTGGGGGCTGCTTCTGCTCTGTTCTAAATCCTCTTGTTGGGGTTCAGTCAACCTCTTTGTGCCTCTGTGGTCAACTGAGATGACAACTTGCTTTTGAAGGACACTGTAAGGCAGAATTGACCAGTGCTCGCAAACTGCGCTGGCAGGCAGAGCAGATGGGTCAAGATCTCATGGGTTTTGACTGCAGTTTATCAAGGTTCTGTTTGTTTCATAAATATCCTTTTTGAAATGACAGGACAGGGAAGAATGGGTTCCTGTCCCCAACTGAAACAAAGCACCATATCGGACCTATCCTGGCGTATTTCCTTCATAATAAATTGAAATTAACCTATATGCCAAATGAATGATTTGAACTAAGTGGTTGCTTAAAACCTTTTTGGAGATGAAATAATTAGGTTTCTTTTTGTCCATTTGTTTGATCTTAGAGTCTATTGGTTGTATTTTAATATCCCCAAAGGCCATCTTCCAGGATACTCTTTCTGCATCTGTGACAGGCGAGGCATTTTGTTCTATGGAAGAACTCCAGAGCAGGGGCACAGGAGAGGTGGTTTGGGTCCCTGAATTAAAGTTGGAAGTCAGCTCTTAGGCAGAGGTGACTTGGTCAGAAACTCTAGACCCTTACATTTGCAAAATGTAGCAGTAGTCTTTAAGTCACCAGATCCCAGAATGCCCTTAGAAACACCAGTTGAAGGCTCAGGCTGTAAGTAGTGGCTGAATTCTGGAGGTTTCCACCCTCAGATGAAAACACGCTTTTGACTCGAGTAAGTTTTGCTTGTGAAATTATGTCTAGTCTATACCTACTGAAGCACTAATTCTGGTAAACGCTGAACCAGGCCAGGATGGTGGGTGTTCGTTTGCAGTGCAGACCTGGCATCACATCTAGGAAGTCTGAGTCAGTACTATTACGATCTTTTCTTTGAATCCAAGTAACCACAATGGCATTATTTGCGTTTGAGTTATTATTAATAGCACCGGGGTGGTGGCATTATCCCTGGCTCTCTGGAGACGCGACACAAGGGGCAATCAACAGTCTGAAGTGCTCAGAAACTTATCCGATTTTTTCCACTGGATTAACAGCAGCAAACACACAAATGTTCTATTAAGATGGTGCATTCATTTCTTTGGTCATGATGGAATTTTGATAGAATTAAAAATACCATTAATATTTATATCACTTAATGTTACTGGGAGTAAGTACATTTATTTATTGAACTGCAAATCATTTAGTTCTTTGTAATTACAGCACTGCTATTAAGTATTCATAGGGCTGTACAATATATTGTCACAGGAAACCTATTTTAATTTAGTGGTAAGTCAATTTTTTAATTTTGTGTAAAAACAGAAACTAATTTACCAAGGATCGTTGCTTGTGTTTTCCCAGCCCGGTTTTGCAAGCCTTTTTCAGTTGATTGTATTTAAACTACTTTTTGTAGCTTTTTTGGAAATTACCATGAAAAGTCTTAGGTCCAGTGCAGCTTACATGTGTGCATGCTGTAACATGTAATTCTGAGTTTAAGCATAGACTGGAAGAGGTCATTTGTATCGCAGTGCTCAGCTCCTCATTGTCACCAGAATTGCAATATAGCGTATTTTCATAAACTTAATAAGTTGATCTTGGAGAACAAGTTTCAAGAATGGTGCCTGTATTAGTAATTTATGTCGCTTGCGTTTCTTTCTAGAAATAAGACTATTATTTCAGTTGTGTGAGTCTTTGAAAACTTATATAGATGGATTCTTCTGAAGTCATTGAGGGTTTGGCTTGCAGAAGGACAGGACAGATTGACCAAGGGTATTTTTGTGTATGCCCCTTTCCACACCAGCACCTGGAGCTCACCGGGTACAGCACAGCATGCTGTGTGCACTGGTACAGTGCTTTGGATTCATGTCTTTTGAAATGATTTCCCTACTTAACTCCTTTGTGGTAATTAGAAGGAAGGAGCTGCTGCCATTCTGAGGAGGCACTACACAGAATGGGATTTTTCAACAAGTGACACAAGATGTCTGCAGAGGACCATAACGGATAATGTCTTAGATGTCATCTGTGTCCTGTGCGTTGTTTCTTATGACTTCTGCCTACGCTGCTTCTCCTGACCCCTATGGAAACTGAATATTTGTCCAGAAGAGCCTTTTCCCTGTGACAGTGCAGCAGCCCTTCAGTATTCTACTTCCTTGTTGCTGTTGAAATAATTCTCTGGGAATCTAAATCCCAGAAGTTTCCAGAAGCGATGGTCATGGAGTGGATTAAAGACTGACCTTAGCTTCTAGGTGAAGAGATGGGAGCTCATAAAAGGGGGAATTTTTTGTTATTTTCAGTAGAGCCGGTGTCCCCCATGGACATTGAAGCACTCTGTTAGCCCTAGGTTATACATGAATGGGTGGTGTATGCACAGCCACAGAGGGTTGTCTCTCACTTCAGCTTGATTTTGTGCCTCCAGGCATGCACCTTAGTGTTGTGAGATACAAATATGTCCGGGTAGATAACAGAAAACTGTGTGTTGTCAGCTCTATGCAGTGGTATGACTTCATTTTGACATGTCTGCATAACTTCTGTTTTCACGAGAAGCCAGGTCAGAGGGGCAATGTGCGGCGCATGGGTGTCTTCAGTGGGGTGAGTGTGCACCCATGAGAGAGCCTTTCATTTAAAGCTGTCCTTTCTACCTCTCTCCACTGCAGGACGAGGTCTCTTCTGTGGACATTGAACTCCCAGCTACCTATGCCTGTTGCCTGTGATGGAAGAACTTGATGTTAATGTGAGGTAGGATGAACTACACGGCTCCTCCTGTACCGCGTCTGGTGAGCTGCAGGGGGGCAGTGGCCATGCGATGGGTTTGCAGAGCTGCAGGATGGTATTTTCTGTTTGCCTGTAGATGAAGGGCTCTGCTCATGCAGCAATGCCTTCTTTTGGGGTTTCCTGGAGCTTCTGTGAGGATGTAGTGTTGCCCTGTTATTTGTGTAAATGTCAGATGTGGCATAGCCAAGACAAGGACTTCCTTGCAGTAGGATGGATAGGGCCCCATCAAAGACCGGGCACAAGCCCATCTGTGCCTGCTGAAAGTCTCATCCCGGGTTTTTTCTGTTTGGTGCAATGGTCTAAAAACTTAAAGCCTCATCTCGGCTGCCTTATTACTGGGGCAAGCAAAAAACTGACATCTCTGAAGTAATTTCAAATCCCTGGGCACACTGCTGGGATCAGGGAGAGACAAATTTCATTACGGATCGTTTTGATCATGGAAGTGTGACGCAAACAGAAATTGTTAAAAATGGCTGGAGATCCTGTTTGCAGCTGTCCCCAGGGCACAAGGCTGGCAACAGCTCTGCCATTCTCCCTCAGGTGTGATCTGCAGGGTCTTTCTGTAGGACTAGGATTTGTTCCTTTTGTTTCTTGACCTTTTGAGTGGCCAGGCTGCTGGTGACACTGAACTGTGTGGGGACCTGAACTAAGACCCACCAAACCCACTTCACAGAAGGACATCAAACTTCTGACCAAACCCATGTTGCTGGCCCAGACACAGGAGGAAGCAATATTCCAGTTGCAATGAGAGATGTTGCATTTCCAGGAAGAGTTTTCTTAAAAAATCCACTCAGGAAGTATCTTTTTGATGTCTTAGGCTTTTATTTTGGGGAGTAATTCTTTACCCTTCCCCTGCCTGGACACTCAAGTGTATGGGGAATGCCTTGGAGAAAATTGCTCTGAAAGAGACAGATCAAATGTATGTACTCTGGTCTTCCAGGAAACTTTTTCCTAAGGCATTACTGAAGAGAGATCAGGAGGAAGCGCAGTACAGAAAAGGGGAGAACAGGGTCTTACACCTCAAAGGGGATCCTGTTGTGCTACCCTGTCCTCGCAGCTTTCTAGCGCTTGGGCTTTCAGGTTGGGACATGCTTCTGTGCAAGCCACAAGCCACTCTCTCCAGTTGCATGCCCAGAGCGAGATAATATGTTTTCAGAGACAATTTCTGTTCTTAATGAGCCTCCTCAAAGTGCTATACTATCAGAGAGAACATCTCTGGCCTTCATTCACCTACTCAAGTGTCGGGAAAGTCACCAGCAACTCCAGGTTGCAGCTTTAATGCGCTCTTAGCAGGTCACATTTATAACCCGGTAATCAATGCTGAGAGGTAATATGTTTTGCTTAATGAAATTTGTCTTGCCTTTTTAATACCAGAAGTGTAGTTAAATGCGTAGGTTACTGCTGTTTCTCCGTTAAGGTGCTGACACCAGGCAATTTTCCCTCCAGTCTTTTCCTTCCTCTAAAGACACTAGGAAAAAAATCTTCGATTTCTCACTATGGTGAAAAAAATCCTCCACTATACATTTCATCATTCGTAGAAAGGAACTCTGTCAGTTCATAAACACCAAGGGTCACAGAGAAACTGGCTCGCCAATGCCTGAACCACAAGTGCCTGGGCACAGGGAGGCTGTACCGGGAGGGAAGCGTGACATTATATTTACCTTACCAAATGTTCAGTAATGTGCTATGTGCTACCAGTGGGGAAAGACACTGAGTAGCTCTGACCCAGTGTATGTTTTTAAGTGATCTATTGGAGTTTTGTAATTCACTATTTGTATGAACCCACAGATCGTTATCTGTTTCTTCCTATTTCTGAATTTTACTGTAATTCCAATCAGCCCTAATCCTGAGCCAGAAAAAAAATCCAACACCACCAAACCCACCACCCCAGCCCAAACGCCAAACTCGGATAAAACTGATTCCTGGGAGAATTAGGCTTTCTCTTCCTACTTGTGATGCTTTCCAATATGTGATGTAGCCTGAAGTCAATGAGAAGTGCTTGGGAGGATGGGGCTTTGGGTGCTCGGGGGGTGCCGGACCGTGGGCAGAGCTGGGGGCTCTCCTTCGGTCAGCTTGCTGTGGAAATTGCCCATTACACACCCCCGGGAAAAGGTTTTTTTGGAAAGAGTTCCTCAAGAGACTGCTTTCACCTGGAGACTGGTTAGTGCGGTCACTGGTGTGGTCTGACCCTGGCAGGGCAGTGGAAGCATCTCTGAGGAGGAAATTCTCCTCTGGTGAACTGTTTCATCTGCCTTCCTCTTTAGATGTTAAGGTGTTCCTAGGGATCTGGTGAGTGAAAATCCATGGGAATTTGAAAGCTCTCCTGAATCAATATTGATTCCTCATTCCCCAGCTGTTTTGATCAAACACTGTGGTCAGATCTCACTTCGTTATACTTCAGGAATGATTTTATTCTTTTGTTCCTGGAGACTCTTTCTGAGCTGGGCTAATGCAGTCCTTCACTTTGTGTGGCTGTTTGTATATACAGACTTCATGGTAGGCATATGATTTTATTGTGACTCCACACTCTTTCAAACCATGAATTTTTTGGGTTTGAGAGCTTTGCTTGTCAGCTGCCAGAAAGTAGTTCATGTTTCTCCTTTATCTGACCTGATTTCAGCTTTTCTGCGGAGATGTGAGATACTGAATGTTTTCTGTTGCAGCCAGGAGCTTCCACCCATGATTTTCCAGAGCCGCACAGTGGGCACTCGGATCCCCGCGGGGTTCACGAATGCTCCAGGGGGAAGTTTACACGAGAAGGGGAGCGAGCAAAGCTTGGGGAAACGGGAGGTGCTTTGATAACGTGGGCACAACAGCAGGATGGGTGGAGGGGGGCACAGGTTGATTTTGTTTTGAGCTGAGCCCTGCGGAAACAGCATGTCGCTCTTCAGTTCAGAGCACAAAGTGCTGTAGTTGTCCTGCTCCGGCCAGCTGGGATGGCCGTGGGCACAGGGCTCCTGCCCTCGACAGGTTTTGATGAGGTGCCCCAGAGGTTGCCAAGTGATGAGCATCTTTACATCTCTGTAGCTACCTGAAGCACTGCAGGTAGATTCAACTGTACAAACATTTTATTTCTGTGGAAAAAAATTTGGTTATGAATTTTACGAAGGCTGTGGTGTGGGGTTGGAGAGGCATTCCTCGAAATTTTGTGGAGTCTGCTTTGGGACTTGTATTTATCAATCACAGCCGAGGAGGGTGGCAAACCTCATTTTCTCAAATTCTAGAGTTGAAAAATAAATGACCTTGCAAGTATTTCCAATTTATATTTTATAGAATTTCTTAATTTTGTGCGGCTTGGTGATTGTTATTGGACACATTTATTATAGGCAGTAGGTTAATGAGATACTGTCAAGTGGTTTGGAATGAAAACTCGAACCCTTCAATTGGTTAGAGTATGGGGGGGGGGGGGGGAAATTGTTCTCTCTTTTCTCTTCATTTCAAACAACTTCATAAAAATACTAGTTGGGCACGCTACAAACAAGAGGACAGCGTGGTCCTTCCCACTGCCCGGCTCTGGCACAGCGGGCACATAGTGAACCGTAGGCTGTTTGCTGCTGATGCCCTCCGGCCAAAGGGCAGGAGCTCCTGCAAATGCCGTCACTGGTACCCTCAGTGGCACAAACCTCTTCCTCCGCCTGAAGGTACCACTTTGAATCTTCTGTTTGCAGCCAGAGCTGGCACTAGGGTTTGAGCAAGCAGACGGCTGCTCTGCCTGCTCATGGCATGGCGTTTGCCCATGGTTCTAGTAAATTTGTACAAACCTTCAAAACATGTTTGCACTTCTCTTTTTCAGTTTTTCTGGGTTTTGATGCATTAGACAATTTCACTTTTATACAAACACAATGATTTTGACAGCCTCAGAGAACAAGGAGAAAGGCTGAATCTCTTTGGGCGCAAAAGGAGAATACGCAGAGAGATGCTTTGGTGCAGTCTGTTTGACTCTGCCTGCGCTTGCATTTCAGTGCAGGTGAATCCCCTGGTCATCCCCGCACACGGGGTATCAGTTCACATCACATAGCTCTTAGCAATGGAACTTGTGAACGACATTCCTCTTGGAAGACACTAAACCAGCAGCTCTGCGCCACGCGCTCTGCAGTCCGCAATGAGTTTTTGAGGCATGGGTTCAAACCATGCAGCTTCCACACCCAGGTGTGGTGGGGACATTCAGGCAAGGAGACTAGACTAAATCTAATCCAAAATATCCCCCATGTCCCGCGTAGAGTGGAGATGTAGGGACCTCAGTACCAGCTGCTTTGATCTCTCCTGTTGTGACAAATTACCTGCTAAAGTAGGCACAGTTTGTGTGTACAGAAGTCACCTGGGAGTCCATGGACTCTTGTTTTTCAGTGCACAAACCAGGCAGTTGGCCCTTACAGCATGTGGGTAGGCACCTAATAACTCTGCCCATGAAAACTGTGAGAGGAGCTTCCACGTACCAAGAGCAGCACCTGCAGACCTCGCTGAGCAACCTGGAGAGGCTCGAACAGGGAGGACTCTGCTTCTCTTGGGCACTTGCCAGCGTAGGTTGTGAACGTGCCGTGCACGGGGAGTGAGCAATAAAGCCTTCCTAGACCTTTGATAAGACTGTCATCTCACTACAAAGCATTCCCTGTAGCCAGGAATGAAGTAATGCTTCCCGTCAGCATGCCAGTCCCTCCTTATCTCTTAGCAGCTAAATCTGGCTCCTTTACATTACTGGGAGCACAGGTGATGCAAATTTATGCCAGTTCTGAATGGTGTGGTTGGCCATTCTCATGCATTCTCCCTTCTTTCAGCTCCAGTGCTCATCGTTCGTTCATTCATCCCGCTGCTAAGGGTGCTGCATGGCAAGCCCAGCGCTTCTAGCTCCTGGGCTGCTTCAATTTTAGCTGACCAGGCGCCATAGAGGACTCTTCGTGATGCAGCTCTGCAAGTCTCCCACCACCCCACAGCTGTAGGGTGCTCAAATGCTTCTTTCAGTGGGCTGCTCGGGGATACTCTGCTGACACAGTTTGAAAAACATTGGCTCAAGTGTTTTGGAAGAGCTTTTGGCACAGGCAGGCTCTAGCGTGGTTTACAACAGTGCAACAGGTTGGGAGGTGGTAGTCACTAACAAGAGGCAATCTGAACACTTCTGAAAAGCTGCAAACTGATTTTCACGAGCTGGCTGATGTTTCCATTGGACAAGCACCCTGCTGTTGCATGGTAAATATTGACAGCACAGTTGTGTTTCAAGCAGCTTTTACGATATTTCTGTTATCGTTTTAACATAAGAGGCTGTGCTCTGGGCTTTGGGAAGCCGCTTGTTTTCCAGTTCTCGCACCAAACTCTTTGTAGGACCTTGGGCAAATCTTCAGAACTGATTGATTCTCCCTTCTGTGACAACTGGAGTCCTGTACAAGCTCCAGCACTAGCAGCCCTCGTTGCTCTTCAAGCCCATAGCTGGGAGTGGAGAACTGGAAGAGCAGCTGCCAGGCGTTTGCAGTCTCTCACACCCTTGGGCAACAAGGAGAACCCTCTGCTATTTGACTGGGTACTTCTGAGCGTGGTCAGGGCTGTTCTGTGTACTTCACACCGTATAAAGGTTTCTTGCTTCATCAGGTGTTGGGCAGAGGCTGTTTTGCTTTTGAGAAATAAGCTTTTGAAAAAAAAAATCAGTAGAATGTCCAGCGCAAGTAAGTGGCTTTTATGTAAGCCTTTTTATTGTATCTGTTGGTGAGAGCAGGCTCCCTTTGCTAAATCAACTATGGAGAAACAATGTATTATTTGACTTTGTCACAACAGTAATTGCTTTTTATTTTTAAGCTGAGCCCCCCAAACAGCTGGATTTTAGATTGATGTTAATTGCTTCCAAACTTGGCTTTATCAGCTTTAGTTTTCTCAGTTTGTTGCTGAAGGTATTTTTGTGGCTAGAAGTACTCTGAAAAATGCAGAGCCCTCCAGCAGTACTGTGTGGGGTTCATTAATCTTGTCTTGACTTTGAGAAATGAGAAGCAAGTTGAGGGAAGAAGGAATCAAATTGGTTGAATTAGTTGTGTTTGTTTTGAAGCAAAGAAAATATTCCATTATTTAACCCAGCTACTGTTCCCAAAGTCCTCATACAGAGGCACAGTGAACGTTATTTCTGACTACAGATGTTCTTGGTGATATGCCCTCTTGAGTCAGGTTGTGTTTGAGTGAATCCCAATTCTGGAGCTTCACTGTGTTGCCCCAAGAGGCTCCTTCCTCCATGAATCACAAGAAGTGGTGCTGTTGATGGCTGGCTCTAAGATGGGTTTGTTTCCTAAACCTGGTACGCTGGTAGGGTGGCTGACTGCAGAAAGAGGTAGAGAAGGCCTTGGGTCTCCTCTCCCCATCCAAACGTGGTGGGAAGAGGAGCAGTAGTCAGTAGTGGGAGAGAGAGGGACCCAAAGAGCTCCATCCCTGAACCCCTGGGAGGAGCTAAGGGATGTCCTGGGAGAGGAGTCAGTGTGCCCTCGGTCCCTGTGCTCCCCTTGGTTAGGACACTGGCAGCTGGCAGCGAGGACCGAGGGGGCCAAGAACTGAGCTGTGAGGCAGGATAGGCAGAAAACCGGGCCGAACGCAGAGGTGGCTCTTTTGGGCAAGGGGGAGACTGCGCTGAGCGGCTGGAACAAAATAAGTGTCTGATTTAATGACCCAGACTGGAGAATGGAAGGGTTTTAGGAAAGAGCTTGTGTGCTCCGAGTGCCCAGCTAGTGGGGATTCGTGGAAAGCAAACAGCTTAAGATTCCTTCATTAGGTTGCAATATAATTGTTTATTCTTATATATATATGTATATATATATATAAAAGCTCTCTTTAAAATCTCTTCAGCTTCTACACTTTGAGTCATTAAATGATTGTTTATCTCAACTTCTTTGATCACATTTCTGTTTAGGTGAGAAATACCAGGCTAAAATGTCATTTAACAGGCCAGAATCAGTGTAGAGCACTCTTCTTTTCCTAGTCCCCTTTCTAAGGGAAGATCAACTCTAATCCTCCTGTAAGACCTGCTGCATCCATCCAGAAAGGTATTTGTTCACGCATTTCTGTGGAGACAGACATACTGATTGAGAAGATTTTCTACAGATCCCCATCTTTCCTGCCTGTGTCCCCCAGCCAGGAGCGGTGCCGCGATCAGAGGAGCGCGCAGATGAGAGCTGAGTGTTTTTCATCCCTGGGTATACAAGTGATATAATGTCCTGTTCTGCTTGCTGAGCTGATGTGGATGAGCGCACTTTCTCCTAAGGATAATGACAGGCAGAACACACAGTGCCAGAAAAGAACCAAGCAAAACCCTACAGATCCCTTATGGGGCAAAACTTAGCAGTATTCCTGTACGTCAGCTGTAGATATGACCATATATAAGCTTTGCTGTTGAACAAAATGAACCATTTTATAAGTAGCCCTTTGAAAGAAGGCCAGTTTGTAGGGTTTAGCCGCTGCATGCCTGGCTGCTTCCCAGGGATGCCAGAGTTCTTGGGTACAGAATTCACGGGGAATTTCTGAATTCACAGCGTTGCAGAGTATTTCCCCATCTGCAAGAGGAGGGGCTAAGCAGGAGGGCACAGGGAAGCAAGGCATGGCGTAGAGATTCACTTTCATATTTTTGTGCTACTAACCAAAAATACTGGGTAGCCAAAAGGGCCCTGCAAAAAGAGTTCTCTCTGCCAGATCCTGCGTACAGCCCAGGCACAGCTCAGCAGGAGCGATAGGTGTTATCAGCCTGGGTACTTTTCATATTGCTCAACTTTTTTCTCAGTTTCTAGGGAAACACTTTATAGCACTATATTTATCGGAACGTCTTTCCAAACACCTCCGCCAACACTTAATTAATGGCATTTTTAAGCCTGACTCCAGCTTCTGCAAATTAATAGCGTGTTCCTTTACAGCAGCTGTGGAGCAAGCGAGAAATATATCTACTCTCTGAAATACATTCGAGGGTGCAGAGGCAGACGGGCAGCTCCACCATTTGTCTGTGTGTGCTGAGACCCCCCCCGGGAGGTAGGGCCGTCATGCACTTCTGCGATGTTTCACTTGGCTTTTATTAGTGTGCCCTGAGCAACCTGCACAGATGAGAATGCCCTTGACAAAGAGCTGGGCTGCAAAAATTAAATTTTTGGTGTCTTTCAGCACAGCCTTTCTGTAGCTTCAGTGTCTCTGCACAGCGTGGCAGCTAGCGAAGA
This sequence comes from Larus michahellis, assembly GCF_964199755.1. Classification (NCBI taxonomy): domain Eukaryota; kingdom Metazoa; phylum Chordata; class Aves; order Charadriiformes; family Laridae; genus Larus; species Larus michahellis. The sequence continues at coordinate 9,810,408 of NC_133906.1, read as the reverse complement.
TCTGGAAGAGGCTGTGGAAGGCTGTTAAAACAGTCCAAGCCTGGGATATCCCGGGGCAGACCCGACTCTAGGACTTGGAAGAAAATTGGCAGGTGCCTTGGAAAGCAGCAGATTTCCCAGAGCAGGAAAATGGGCTGGACCTTGCTGCCAGCTTTTGCCCACACTGGCTGCATGGAAGGGCAAGGCTGGCAGCTGCGCCGCCAGCGGCTTTCCAGGACACCCTCCTTGACTTCTCTGGGTTGACTTGCAGCATCAGGCTGTCAAAATTCAATTTGTCACCATGTTTGGGATTTCCTGAGCCAGCCGTGCTCAGAGGTTGTGAGTTAGGAAGCAGGGAGGGGGTATTAGGATGTCTTGAGAGACAGGACTGCTGCAAAACTGGAGCTGTGCGGGAGGCAGGGGACCAGATTAGGCGTGTAAGGGTTAATAGGGCACCGTGAGTCATATTGGCAGAGCTGTGTTTCCTTATAGAACAGTCATGGTGTTGTGTCTCAAAACCAAAGGGCTGTAGGTGGAAATCTGATGGCTTTTGCTCTCCTCTCAGTGAGTTAAAATTCCCTGTGTTGCTTTTGGAAAAGTGCAGAAACAGTCCTGGGGTCCTGGGCAGACATCTGTTCTGGGAACGCTGTCTTGGGAATAGGGCTGTGAAGCTGAGATGCTGAGCGCTGCGGTGAGCTGTTACCTGCTCCAGATCCTGCTGCAATAGCGTGTGCAGCTGCAGAATGAGCCATTCGCTGCTTGGGAAAGAGCATTTCTACTATCTCGGATATGAAAGATGCCGCAGCAAAGCATTTTGCGCTATTTGCTTGGCCATGTGTCTAGGACCTGCTGTCGGGGAGTATAAATGAGTGTTGATAGACTACTGCCTTGGAGCAGAGTGCATCTACAATGCAGATAAATGTGCTCCTCTCCTTACCTAGTTCAGTCTTTCCACTGTTTATTTTGCCCTTACGGTGCTGTGGCAATGAATCATTGATGATGTGACTCCCCGGTCTGGCAAACAGTCATGGGTCTGAACCTCAGTCACTGTCTGAACTTACTGTCTTGCCCCATCTGTTAACCGAGGACTCGCCATCACGCGTCCCCTGAGCAGCAGCCTCTGCCTCCCCGAGGTCAGAACATTAAAATTGGCCATTGTCTGAACACAAGCTTTGCCACTTGATGGACAGGAACCCCGTGGAGATGAAGGTTTCAGGGAGTCTTTGGCTGTTTGGGGGTTAATCCATTGTAGGGCTGGTGATCTTTTAAAAAAAAAAAAAAAAAAAAAGCGGGGGGGAGGGGAGATGGGACAAGAAGGCAAATGAAAAAAAACAAGTCAAAAAGCAAAACTCCAACTCGAGGCATGCTGAGAAATGTAGCAAAGCGATGGGTTCGTCCTCATCCCACGGGGAGACAAAGTGACATTAGTGCTGTGAACTGCTGGACTCACATTTGCAAAGGGACCTGTGAAGAGACAATTTCAGCTCTTGTGCTTGTATCCCTCAGGAGAAACAAGGAACTGGAGGCCACGCTACCTTTAAGCACATGCATAGGAGGTGGTCTGCCTGTTGCAGGTGACTTTTTGTAGTCGATGCAGTCTCAGCGCTCTCTTCGGTCAGTGAAAGCTTAGTATGACCTTACTCAACTCAAGTCCTTCCCAGGATTTGATGCCTGGGCTGCAGGGAGAACTTGATCTCATGCTTCTATTCCTCACATTTGAGGAATAGTAAATCTAGAAACTTTAACAGAAAAAAGTAACCTTGCAGAAAAAAGCATTATAAACAGAATCTCAGCATTGGAGGGGGCTGCTGGGGACAGGAGCCAGGTTTCTGGCTCTGTGCTGGCATACCTGTGATGAATGGACCAGCAGCCGACCTTTTGACTTCCCACTGGCATCGCTGTAAGCCTAGAGGAGTGAAGGAGAAAGAAAAGGGCTCTGCTTGCTGCTAGTGAGGGGTGGGACGGGGTGAGCAGGATGCTGTTAAATATCTGGCTATCGGTCTGTTGATGGGTCAGGGTGAAGGGGAGAGAGTGAATCGAGCAGGGCCTCTCCCTTCCCCGGGCGCATGAGCTCACGCCTGCAGGAGAGCGGAGGAAACATGTTGTGACTGCTTTGGGGTCGTGTGTGTCTTCTGTCACCCCTCCCCAGGTTGGGCACTTACCTCATAGCTCAGCACAGGGTATTTCTACTGAACCGTAGACACAGACATTTTCCTTGCTTTTCCAGTGCCTCCAAAGCTTTAATGCACCCAGAATCTGCTTGTTTATTCACGAAGTGACTTTCACAGCCTAAGCGCCCTCCCTGTGGGAATATTGGGTCACTGCTCCAGCAGGATACTAGGCAGACATAAAAGCAGATCCCAGCAGTTACAGCACTGGGCAAGAGCACGTCCTAATGACTCTGATTCTTGTTTTAAAAAAAGTCAGTTCCAGAAGTCAAATGTGTGTAAACAAATTGCTTCACTTAGTCCTCAGTTCCTTAGCCTAATCACAAGCTCCCAGTTGGCTCCTAGAACTCAGAAGATGTTTTTTTTCCATTTCCTTATCTCCAGAGTTATGTCTGTTGGCATTTAAGTTCTGTTCAGCTTTGCCTTTGAAGGTCCTTCAGGCCAGGACCTGAAAACACAAAGTCTAGTTGTTTCCAAAGCTGCCTTTCCACGCTGCAACCATAAGGCTGTGGTGATGGGCCAGCTCATTGCTCATTGTCAGTGGACTAGTCTGGAGATCTGTCCAGGTCTTACTCTTCTCAGGAACTTCCTGAGAGCTCTGAGGATTTATCTGAAAACAGGCTGTCATCTGCTCAAGAGGAAGTGTAATGGGAGAATAAATAAATCCAACAAAAGAAGGCAGGCCCTGGTTCATGTTAATTTGGCCAAGACATTCTCAGGACTGAGAGCTGAGCAGTGAGGTGGCTGCCCAAGAGCTGTGATGTGTTTCTGAGTAGACTCAACTGGGTTCTCGGGTATTTGGAGGACTAGGGCAAGTAGAGGATTTCACAGGAGTCCAGACAAATTTTGGGTTAATCTGTGGAAAGGAGACAGTGGGAGGCGTGGGCTGTTCCCTTTCCAGCCTCTGCCAGAGAAGCTTCTTTGGGGTTGGTGCATCTTCTTTGCTGGTAGAGATCCCTGGAAAATAAATAGACTGCCTTACTTCTTCGGGGATTAAACTGCTTTTGTGGTATTTTGGGCCATGTTAAAGAGGGAAAATGCAGTACTTTTTTTTTTTTTTTTTTTTCCCCCCTCCTCCATTCCCAAGCAGCTGGAATAGATTTGGTCCCATTACTGCCATTATTTGCAATTTCCATTTTTATGGGCCATAATGGGGATGTGATTCTCAGGCAGAGCTGGCAGCTACAATGAAACGTGGGAGTTTTATTTCTTGCAATTCAGCTACTGTTCAGTATGCTTCCCTGGGCCCAGCAGATCGGGGTCTAGTCCAATACAGGCACCTAGTGTTTTCGTATTGCTTAGACTTTTCCCTCTAAGCCACACTCAGAGCCCTTGTTGATGCTGTCTTCCTGAAGCAATGTGAGGATCTGTTTCTATAAAACTGAAGTATTCGTTGGAGCTCAAAGCTGTTTGCGGATTCAGCTAACAGTGTCCCACACCTGAAATACCTATTAAAGTTAGTAACAAAATTTAAGTGGACAGAAAATTAATCACAAAACAAACTTTCTGTACTCCTCAGTTAAAATGCACTGCACCAGCTTTCCAGAAATGTCATCAATTAAGCTTTTCAGTGTTTTGTGATTGGCAGGTCCTATTAGGTTTCCAGCAGCCTTGGAGACCCCTAAGCAGAGAATTTAAGCCCAATGGGAACATACTTCCCTGGTTACCCCTGGATGAGCATCCCAGCTGCTCAGCAGTGCCAGGGATCTCCTCCGACGAGGAATAAATTAGCCACAAAGACAAATGGGTGTTGTAGCCTGTTGCCTCTTGGTTTTCGGTCTTTTTTTTTTTTTTTTTTTTTTTTAGCTTTGTGCCTCTATGCTTGGTCAGTCTCTTCTCTTACATACACTTTTCCAGGTGTATGTAAGATGCTGGGTGCAGGCACCTTACCTCTTCCTTTGTTGTTTGTCTCAAAACTTTACAAATAGGGCCACATGATACAGCTAACATGCCCAGTCTTTCTTCCTCCGTGAGCTTTTAAACCCCCAAACTGACCACGTGTTTCTGCTCTGTTTTGTCAAATACCAGTTCTCCAGGCCTTTGGTTGTTTCCATACGTGTCTGGGGAGCAGGTTTTAATTTCCAGTAGGGCTCTTCCATTTTGATATGCAGCCTCGTGGCTTGTTTTCAGATGTAAAGAACCTATCATCTGATGATGCTGGCCCTTGAATGGGAGCACCATAAGCAGTATCATCGTGGTGCTGGTGGCTTTATCTCTCTCCCCTTGAGCTTTTCTTCCTTTCTTTTTTTTCCCCTCACAGTTCTTGGATGAGTTTCCTCAGTCAGTGACAGGGAAAATGATGGACCTGCGGTATCCAGCATATCAGGGTGTAGCTTATTTGCAAGTGGTCAGTTATCAAACTGAAACAAATTTTTAAATCAGCCTGCAGTGAGATGACTGGGAGAGGCAGCGGGTAGCTCCCAGTTATGGATCAAACTTGAAGTTTGTAGGACCTGTGAGTGGAGAGTCCATAGCTGATGCCATCAAGAAACCTCTAGGTCATGTCACTCACTCCCTTGTGGGGAAGAAGGTCTCTCCCTTTGCACTGCTCTCACCTCCAGGAATGGCTGTTTCTAGGAATCTTTGTCAAGGGCTTCTGCAGACGAGCATAGTGAGATGTTCCTCCTGGAAGCTCTTGTACTTGTTAGCCAAAGGAAATCACAAATGAACAAACACTTCCAGAGCTTCTGATGCTGGCCTCAGAGAAATGTGCTGGTAGCGACTCCTGGGTGGGATCTGGGTTGTGTCTGAGCTGAGTGTCTGCACTCACCATCTACAGAGCAGTCCCAACTGTTTGCTTTTCCTCTGTCCTGCTGCTTGCCCAGGTTGATATCCTTGCTTGTTTATTTGAAGTGAGAAATGTGATGCGGCTTTTGTGGGGAGTATTCAGAACATGCGCTTAGCTGGGGACATAGGAGGAGGTTTAAATAAAACAAGAAACTTAAGAGCTTTGTTCTTGAATCAAGGAGTTGCCGTGTCCTTGCTTAGAAAGGAGACACCTATCTGGAGCCTAAATACAAAACTCAGGTTCGCACAGAGTGAGCTGATGAACACGCGCTCTGGGGGTGAAGGTTTCTCGCTACAACCTCTGGAATTAGCTTTACCAAGCTCTGGTCTTTATGGTAAAGCTCAAATTGAGGTAGCAGAGCTGGAAACACATAATATCTCTAAGATGACTTTTATTCCGCTTGACTGGAGTGTTTTGTGTCAGGGTACAGCGAACTGGCCGGGCAGTTCATAAATCGTGACACTGGAGAAGGGACTAAGGAGACACACCATTCCCTGGGGCAATCACAAGGCAATCACTCGGATACTTCAAGGGGTGCACACCTTGGGAGCTGAACAGATGAACTCCACCATGCTGTGCCTTAAAAAAACCTCCTTGGGATGTACAGTCCTATGCTGCTTTCAAAAAAGAAGTGAAAGTACCTCTTCCTATGGTTTCGTAATAAACAAGCTGGGAACTGGTTTTGTGTGGCTCAGAACCACACGGGGTGTCTGGGGGTGTCTCAAAGAAAATGTATTCTAGAAATCAGTGTATTATCTTGTCTGTGCCAAGTCTTCCATTAGCAGGGGTAACAACAAGAAGCTCTTTCATTCCTCTAGATTCTTGAAACTGGGAAACTATCCAGGAAATATAGAAGTCGCACAGCCAATAGCTGCATTTGTCTTTTATTGTCCGAGGTGCAAACAAGCACTGGGAAAAGTCCACAGCCTGGATATTTTAATATACAGCCTGATGCCAGGACGCTTCTCATCTTGACTGAATGAGTCTCATTTATTATTTCCCTGACTGCAAATATTGCCTGCAAGAGCAGGGCAGGACCTTCACGCTTTTTGATTCAAAGGTCTTGCAACTTCTAGGCTTTTGGCAAAGATGGGAACAAAGGTTTTCTCTGGTTTGAAAATGAGGACTCGGTACGGGAATACCAGTAAAGACTAAGAGCTGCCATTATGGTGTTTTTGGTAATGAGTTATCTTTGGGGAAACAAATGTGTGTGGACAGGACAGGGCAGGACTTACTTTTTCACTATAATAAGACAGGGGAGCAAATACTTTTAGCCCAGGAGCGGCAGCTGGCTTTTGAAGAGTAGCAGGCTGTGCGTGATCAGTCTCAGTGCACCCCAGGTTCGCGCCTAGTTATTGTAGGAGGCATCACACAGATTTCTGAGAAACCTGGGTGCTCCAAGTATGTTTAGCACAAGTCTAAACCTTGATTTTTCCAGCTCACTCCCATGCCAGAGGAGGTTATGTCACAGACCTGCATCGAGTTACTCCCTGTTTCTAAACGGATGAGATAAATTTGAGCTAGCTGTACGTGTAATGGTGATGTCGCTTATGTCTCTGCAAAGAAAAACTCTTCTGTATAATAACTGAATTACAAACATTCTTGTTCCAAAGTACATGCTAGACTCTGTCTTCAACATTTATGGAATATAGAAGTAAAGTGAATGATAATTAATGTAAATGCTGCTGGGAAATAAGGTGCTTTGTTCAATCAGATCTCCTGAGCATAGCTCTGCTGCATCTGTCATTTGAACGTACAGCCTGCTCTGTTTAAGACTTCTGTGTGGCATGAGGTAGGCAAGAGCCACTTATCTGGAAAGTAGAGGATAATCGCATTATTAAGATGGTACATACACCAAAAGTCAGGTTTACTTTTGTGTTTCTTTCATCATCGTCTGTTCTTCATTAAACTGACGTATAGTTTGGTAGATGCAGTGGGCTTACTTCTGAGGAACAATTCTAATTAGGAACTGATCAAGACGTTTCTGATTAAAGGCATGTTTGATCTTGGGTTTTATTCAGCATTTACAAAGGAGAAATGATTGTTACAACATCTCTGCTGCACTTTGTAGTGTGCCTAAAATCCTACCTATGCCTAAGGCAGAGATCTGATTTTTTTTTTTTTTATAGCTGTGGAATATTTGGTACCCTCATTAAAATAAGTAGACCCTGTATAGCCAAAAAGTAGTGTTATGTTTATGTGAAAATGAAAGGGGAATATTTGGCATGCGAAGGGTGGGTCATTGGGAGCCACATTTAAAAACTTGGAAATACATTGTAAGGAACAAAACACAGTGCCAAGGTCCTGCAAACTCCAGGTGGATGTGTAAGATTGCCATTTGGTATTGCACGGGGCTTTGCACAAGGGCTCTCCTGCAGTCATCGTTAGTGGATCCCAAACAGAGGAACTGCAGCAGCTGCCCTTCCTCCATGTAAATACCGTGAGCTTAATTGAATGCTAATTCCATAAATTAATTTTAGCTTATATTTTAGGTGACAGTCTAATGGTTTTTAAGGATCGTACTTACGTGCATCAGCCTTGCAGCAATATCCTTTCATATGTAGGGGTAAACTATCTAACACTTGATCTGCTGCTTGGGAAAGAGCAGAGCCAGGCTTTCATCCTTCATTGTATGAACAGTAGAGATGGATGTGGCTGCTGCACCCATCTAACTTCCCTGCAAGGGGAGAGGTCCTAAATTTAGGCAGTGCCTGGAGGCTCACCAGGTCTGCGTTTGTTTCCTACCTCTGTCGCACGTTTCCCATATAACTGCAAACTGCTCTCTCACTCTTGAGGTCTTAGACCTTCATCTATGAAGATCATGATAAAGCAGCGCATTGTTCAGGATCAGTTTTCAGCCTCAGATCCAGTTTCCATCTAGAAAAGGCAAGAACTTTTGCTGGTGTAAGCTAAGGGTATTGTATGGACCAGCAGAGAGCTCAGGGTTTTTCTGGGTTTGTTACTTGGCACCTCTCCTGCCTTGCCTGTCTGCCTGAACCCGGGCAGTCTCAAAGCCTGAGGTCCCTGCAGAACTGGAGCCATTGCTGTGGCCGCGGTGTCTCCTGAGGTCCCCCAGCGTCTGGCAGCTCCAGCACGCTCCCGCATGGGAGAGCGCTCCTCGCACATACTGATTGACTGCACAGCCTACACACGGCAATTTTTAAAACATTTAAATAGCCTGTCTTCTTTGCTTCATCTTGACAATTGATTTTAATCAGTATTATCAGCTGCTTAAAACACTTAATTCTCTGAAGCACTCTAGCATTCAGCCTCCAGGAGATACGTGGAGCGGAGGTACAGAATCAGTGATGTTATCGGTAGTTTTGTCCAGGAGGAGGTGGCCTGAAGTCCTCGTTTCATCATTCATGATCCTACTTGGGCTGCTGCTGTTTGCAGCAGTGTGGTGCGTTTTCACTTCCACACCAGTTTGTAGAAAGTTTCTGAGGTTCAAACCAGCGTAAAAGGAGAAAACTTGGTCCCTTTCCACCCACCTCACCGACGCAGTTTGGTTAAAAAAAAAAAAAAAGCACTCAAACTAATCATATGACTAAGTTATTTTGATACGTAGAATGCTGTTTATTTCTGGCTTGTCAATACTTTAATTAATTTCAATCTGTTTCTAAAACAGAAGTGAAGTACATAATTGATTTGAATCTGTTAGAAGTTGTCCTGCCATCTGCACAGTCTAAGGCGAAGCGGCGCAGGCAGTGTAGCATTTGAAGGCATTAAAAGAAATTATATGCTTCTGGATTAATGCTGACTTCTGATTGATATTTTTAGGTGGCAGTAGAAAAGAATAGGGTAACAGCTAGAGAGCCATAGATCAAATAATATCTTCTCTATTGTTAAGTCTCTATACTGAGACACGCGTTGTTAGGTTTACTCATAAAATAACGTAACTTGGTTTTTAAGAGTTTAACACTCAGCCTCTGCTTTTATGCCTAGGAATAATCAGGGGAGTAGAAAGGAGGAGAGGCAAATGACAGCTTATTTGTAGTTAAAGACCTACATGAAATGTCATGTCAGCTAGAGTTACACAGGGAAAAGCCGTGGCATAGTTGAAAACAGAGGACCGACTCTTCCATGTATTCCCCATACACTGAAGCCACTGAAATAAAGAAAAAAAAAAAAAAAAAAGCTCTTTTCTAGGCTACTGCTGCTCACTGATGTCTTCTTCAGTGAGAATTATGCATGTCCCTTGTTATGAAGTGCTCGTTATGGTCTCTGGCTTCCTCCAGGAGATGCTTCAGGTTGGCTCTGTGGGCAGCGTTATTCCTCTCCGGTTTGGAAATGGGCCGTCCAGCCTCCTTTGTATCAGCTGCGCTCCTCTGCCCCCAAAACCAAAGTCGTCTTTATTCAACCCTTACTCCCCTCTCCATCTCTCTGGCTCCCGCAGGAGTGTCTGTGCAGTGCCTGTGGTGCTCTCAGCGCTGAGCTGATTATTAGTGGTTTTTTCCCAGTGCAGTGGCAGGGAGGTCAGGGTGTCGCATGTGTAACGAAAACCAGAGGAGCAGTGTGCGTGGTCTTACCAACAGGACTGATCTATGCAGTTTAATTGCTGCATAAAATATGCAAAAGCGCTTGAGGTCATTTAGAAAAGTTGGGGTGTTTACAGGAAAGTAGAAATTGAGCTTGAAAAAATAATTACACTTTTTTTTCCTTCGCATTAATGACTATACAGAAGAGCCTTTTAAATATGTCCATATATGGGTTTTAAGAATTCATTCCACATCAGTATTTCACCTTTTTCGTTAAATGATTTCTATATTCCTACTAACCAACAATCATTTTGTCTGAATCTCATTTCCTCATAATAGCAAACCCATCAATCTCTGCTTTATTAAACGGGGAAGCATGCTTGGAAGCCAGAGCACTCAGCTTTGATCAAAGATGTTATGCAAACCATTGATTTTAATTTAAAGCAATATCCACTGCTTCCATTATTAACATCTTTGAATTACTGAGACTGAATAATTAACAAATATTCCTACTTGATGATAGATTATTCAAAAGGCAGATGTACCCCAGGTGAACATCCTTCCTGTGCCTCCAGGGATGCATATGCCTATTTAATGTTTCCCGGGGGAGCAATGCAACATGGCACGAGAGAAAAACTCTTTGGAGAGATCGCCTAAACGCTTCCGAAACTATTATCACAGCAAATGCTCCATAGCTAAGTGTGCCAGTGTTTCTGTTCAGAGCCCTGGGCTGTGGCCAGCCAAGTCAAATGATGCAGACCAGGATGCCACCGCTTTCAGGGCAGGGTTGCCTTTGTACACCAGATGGGAAATGTGGGCTTAATACATTGCCCTGCTTCCTGGCTGAAGCTGAAGCCCTCAGTCTTCAAGCAGGGCAACATCTGGTGAAATGTGGCTCAGTGCTGGCCTCCTTTGGCATTTCCAGAGATTGTTTTGATGAGCAAAACTCAAAATCTCTGTGCACCAACAAGACCTAAGGTGGGTAGTTCTCTTTGGCGTCTGTTCTCTTGCACAGCTCTTTGCAGCTGATGAGGCTGGAAGGGATGGAGGTCTCTGTACTGGGCAATAAGCTTGTTCACTGAAGAAGGCATCTGACAGCATAGGGCAGATCTAAGTCTTCAGCTGCTATTATGGTCCCTGTACTTCTTCACGAGCCCAAATGAGAGGATTGCCTTGAGGATCAGAGTAGTTATTCAAGGAACAGGACAAATCGCAAAGTTTCACTCCTCTGCACCTCCCTCCTAGGGATGAGGCCTCAGGGCACCCTGACACCAGCTGCCTTTCCCTGGGCAGCACAGCCTGAGAGCCAGCATCCCTGGAGGGGGTGGGGATCTCTCAGCAGACAGCCTCAAAATCCCAGAGATTCCCCTAAAAAAGAGCCAGCAGGCTCGGTCGCCAGCCCCCCTCCCAATGCAGTGCGTGGTGGAGGGAGAAGCCCCGTCGGCGGCCGATGGCCAGCAGACCCCCCCGGCAGGGCTCGGGGTCGAGGGAGGTGTCTCTCCCCTCTGTACTTGCCGCAGAGTGCGGATGCAAGGTGCTCAATTAACGCAGTGATGAGAATTGTTTAGGAACAGCAGAAGGATGGGCAAAGCTCGATAAGACAAAGTATAAATCTAACTTGGCCTGGCTCTGTGTAAATGAAACCATCATCATCCTCTTTACCACCGTGCCAGCGTGCGTGCGCTGCCATGCCTGCACTGGAGGAGAAGGAACATCTTTTGTACGGCGCTATTCGGTGCGGTTTGACATTTTGTTTCACAGATGCAGCCACGGAGCAATGTTAGCCTATTGTGAGGGATTATTTAGACAGGTAAAATTACAGCTCAGCAGTGAAGGTGCCTTTGATCCCGGCATCCCCATTGTTTCTGAGGCTTTTCATCCCTCCCAGTACCCAGCTAGCAGGCCTGTGCCTGAGACCTGCCTTTGAAGATGTTTCTTTGCCATTTCCTTTTAATTTCTGTCTTCTGCTGATGGATATTATTAATGAAGGCTCTGGCATTCAGTTGTACTCAAAATGCTGATGTTTGGGAAGTGTCTGACCTTCCCCAGCCGTGCAGGAGCCATCTGCAGGCAAGTGGTGGGCCTTGAGGAGGGCAAGTGGTGGGCCCAGAGTGGTGTGTGTGGCTGCAGCAGAGGAGAATCGCCTTGTGCATCCCACTGTGCATGGTGCCCACGGGGAAGGACCAGCTCCTGTGTGCTCATCCTTCTCCACAGGACTTTGCTGCAGTGCGGGTTCATGTGTCAGCAGCTCCCAGCTTCCTGCCTCCCAAAATCTCCAAGGCTGGGCTTGGCTTCTGGGGAAAATGAGGTCTTTCAGGTCGGATGTATGTGGAGATGGATGGGAGAGAGGGAAGGAGTGACATCCTATTCTAGGAGCAGCCATGTGGCCAGTGACCAGTTCTGTAGGGTGGCTTGGGATTTTGGTGTTACAGTAAGGAATTAGATGACAATTACCTTTAGTTTTGAGGGAAGAATCTCTGTCTGCAGTTTGGGGTGGTCACTGGAGATTGAGACGCGCAAAAACTGATGTCATTTGCTTGATTTTGCATTTAGCTTGTTATTATGAGACCAAGGAGGAAAGCTGCCCGAGACAGTGTTCACTGTGCCCTGAGAGTTTGAGGACGAGTCCAGAGAGAGGAATGTAAAGAAATCCACCAAAAGCTGTTAAACACAAGCACGCTGTGACACTGACCTTTGCAGCAAGGGAGGCGCTGCTATATGCATGTAGGCGTTTCATCTCCTACGGGCCACTGTCAGACAGAATGATGGATGAGGCAGATCCTTTTGATCGATAGGGATTTTTTTCTGTCAGATGGGAGGAAGTATGACTGGACCAGTGTAGGCAAATTGCAGGCAGCAATTGCAGTGTAATTGCAAGAACTGCAGACACAAAATCCACTCGTTGCAAGAGTTGTCCAATTACTAATGACCCAAGGTGTCAGGAAGCGGTGCTCTCCCATAAAAACTGGGAAAGCCACATTTAGTTCAGACAGAGCCTTGTCAACATTTCTGAATGCACGGAAGGATTTGTCCAGCGCTGCCAGCTTCTTGGAGCCTTAATTGCCGTCATTGAAGTTGTGCTAAATTCAGTAGACGACTCTTTTTAATTAAGCGCAAACTCTTTCAGGTGCTAAATAAAAACACATCTTGATTAGCCTTTCTCCTATCTTAGCATCTATAATTGGCTTGCAGAAAAATAAGTGTCTGGATGGATGAAGACCCGTGGCTATATCTGACCCCTTCAGTGTAACCCCAGAGACCTTCCTACGTTAAGCAGGAGTGGATTTACTGACACTGCCACAAAAACGTCAGGGCAAAAGAAGCAGTGGTGCCTTTGCCTCTGGGCTGGGATCATTCATTCCAGCACAGGACAAAGCCCGCTTCCTTAGCGGGTACCCTTCGTCCTGAGCCACCCGTACCCCCTCTCCTGGCCCACTGGTACCCCAACAATCCACCTCCAGAAGGACGCGTGTCTGTCAGCGTCTGGATACACCCAGCTGCCCACTCTGTGTGACATTTATTAATCTCTTAGTTTTAACATGGGAGGTTATCTGGAATTAAAAGCTATCTGTGCTCTCACAGGTGAGAAAGCCCTACTTGGCATATGGACATACATTTATGAAGCTAGAATATGCGGTTTGCTTGGACCTCTTTCTTATTGTAGCCAGATAATTGCACTTGGTTTTGAGCCTTCATATGTCTGCCTAGTGTTGAGTTTTTCTATGAAACTAGTTCGTGTCCAGGGCATCTCCTTTCCTTTTCTTTATTTGCTCATAAACATCCTCTCCCATCAGGATGAACCTATACCCGGTGATGTATTTCCTTGTAGAACATTGAAAATCAAGGAATTCCTAAGATATTGTTCCTAACCAATATGAAAATTCCAACTTGAGCAGGCTGCGACCTGACCCACTGCTGTGTCTGGTAGTGGGCAAAAAAGTCGTACTCGAAGTGGTATCGTTTTTAGGGCCAAAAATGGAGATTGTGATTAAGTGGATGTTCCGCAGTGCAGGCTCTGGGTGAAGTCAGTTGCTAGAAGCTTATTAACACGGCACAGGTAGCGGAGGCAGGACTTCAGCAGCCTCTAATCATTTTTAGCTTTGCCAAAATCAGGAGAATTCAGTGAGATAAAGTGTAAAAGTCTGCAATGTGTTTAGTAAGTAAAAGTGACCCCAGCGGAAGTCAAAGTAAAAGAGAATAACAGTTCAATTTTCCAATTACCTGAACAATCTCACAACGTTAATCCTGGGTGCCGAATGCCAGCTCCGTACGCTGTGAAGAAATTTCCCTGATGAATTAGTGTCAACTGCTGCTCTTAATGCCAGTTTATTTCTAGCCACACTTGATAACACGAACCAACACCCGTTCTCATCCGCATAACGTAATAGGGAAAGCAGGCAAAGGTTTAGGACGTATTTTGTTCTGGATAAATAATTAGAAATAGCTTTAAAGGAAAAGTGGCTCAAAATTTTGTAATACGACCAGTTTTATGAGGAACTGAGCACTATTTACTGCATCTGTATATTACCTTCCTGCTTTGCAGGCTCCGAAGAAAAAAACCCCACTCTTTTTTTTAAGCATTTAACAAGATATTTGTAGAAATGCAGACTTAGAATATGTCCAACACTGTATTTTAATGTTATTCTTCCTTTTCTTTTTCATTCTCTTCATTAACTAAAAGAAATTATTACTGTCAGGGTAGGGAGGAATTGGGTGCTCCCTTTTAAAAAAAATTTATTTTCTCTTCCCAAATTCTAGGCAAGTTATCAAGTGAAAAAGAAAAAAAAAAAGCCAGACTGCCTCTTGTTTTGTGGCATAAAGTGAAGGGAAGAGAGAACAAGGGAAAAGATTATGCACAAGTTTTCAAAATTCAAGATGTAAAATGCTCATCTTGAGGAAACCCTTGGGAAAAAATAGAAAAACAAAAGGAAAGAAAACCAAAATACTTCTGCATAGAAGATGATATTATTTTTGGGGGTGAAAAGAGAATGCAAATGTGTTCAGCCAGAGGCTCTGGATTGGAAGGGACTTTCAGAAATCACGCACAGTTCACTCCAGATCTCAGTAACGGGCTCCTCCACCGTACGCGTTGGCTTCTCCACCCCTGGCAGACCTGGGTGGCCACGGGGGCTGCAGGTAACCTCCGCCTGCGGCCTTTCCGCTGCCTCACAGCTTTCCCCATAAATATGAAATGCAATTTGTTAATGCTCCGGGTGGGAAGGCAGCCTCGCGGCACCGGTGGTGGGGATGCTGCTCTCGCGTTCGCCAAAACGAGCGCTTCTGCCTGGCACCTCGGCATTGCCCGGGCGATCCCCTCCCAGCCAGTGCAGCTGCACCTTCTTTTCTTTCCTTTTCTCTCTTTTTTTTTTTTTTTTCTGTGTGCTCCCCAGTTCGAGTGAGGGCTTCGGCGTAGCGGAGAAGATCGTGCTGCTCACCTTCATCTCCGCCGTTATACTGATGGCCATCCTGGGGAACCTGCTGGTGATGGTGGCCGTGTGCCGGGACAGGCAGCTCAGGTGAGCCCACCCAGCCACCCGCTGCCCTTCTGCGGGGAGGCACAGGGGAAAATCCCCACCTAAAAAGCCCCGTGCCCCCAGTTGAGGGCATAAACTGCCGCGATGAAGGGTTTTTCTGGCCGGGTGTTGCACCACCACAATGTCAGACCTTCACACTGGCCTCAGTGCATCCCCACTCGGATCACTTTAGTATCCATCCTCTACGTTTTTAGCACTCTCAGTGTGAAAAAGCAGATAAATCAGTGAAAAATAGATCTAAGCAGCAATTCCTTGGAAAAACAGGTTGGCCTCTACCCCTTTTCCATCTCAAATTTCCTAACAAGCCCATCAAAAAACCACACATATCAAGGTCCTGTTGCAGTTGTGCTGCTCTGCCACAGCTTGGCAAATGCTGCCAGTGATTTGGGGGGGTCACAGGCAAAACTCCCGCCTCGAGGCTTGCGGCTACCCCTGGGAGTTGTCAGACCAGCCTCAGGAGCAGAGTGAGATATTCAACAGCCTCTATTCATATTCTGCGTGGGATTTTTAATGGATTTAATTCTATTTTATTGTTATGATTTAAAAAGTGCTCTTCAAGTTGAAATTACAGCTTCAGTCTAGATTCTTCTCAGTGCTTTCTGGAAGGATTTTCTCAATTTACAAGTTAAAATAAAATCCCCCTCCTCCACTCTAAACTCTCTGATGCAAGCTGTGAGGCTGAGCCACATGCAGAGGCCTGTGAGCATCCATTTGCCTCTTCTGTGTGAGCAGTAAGATGCATTTATGCAGGCAACATGGTGGATATTTAGCTGTGAAAAACAGGAACAAGCTCAGGGTAACAATATAAAGTAAGGAGTACATTAGAGAGGACCTTTCAGTGTGATGGGGCAAATCAGACCCAAACACAAGCTGAAATCTCGGTCCACATGTAGAGGATGCTGGACCGAAACTATCACACCCTAATTTTGTGATCTGTCTTGCAGGAAAATCAAGACCAATTATTTCATTGTTTCCCTTGCCTTTGCGGACCTGCTGGTGTCAGTGCTGGTGATGCCGTTTGGAGCCATTGAGTTGGTTCAGGACAACTGGATCTATGGAGAGATGTTCTGCCTGGTCCGAACATCCCTCGATGTGCTGCTCACCACAGCGTCAATCCTGCACCTCTGCTGTATCTCGCTGGACAGGTATGAACAGAGGAGCATAGAGAATAATTGTAGGTGCTTTAAGTTTCTTCGGTGTTGTTGCTTGTCAGCAGTAGCCAAGGGGCGAAAATGAACCTGGTGGGAACAATAGAGCAATAAATCTCTCTTGGTAGCTGATTTTGGAGAGAGGTCTCTGAATCCTTATCAGTGTAGGAAAACTTTGAAAGGAATGATATTTATATTGATAGAGCAAGCCAGGTTCTCAGATGCTTTGCAGCACAGCTCTGTTTGCTTTACTGATCAGATGCGGCACAGTTTTTTCACCAAACAGAAGACGCCTTTTCTTTCGAAAGAAAAAAAACCAGGAGGAGGTGCATCGCGCACAGGACGTTGTTTTAGCAGGGACGTTGCTGTCAGGGTCTGCTGGCTGCCAGGGGCGGCAGGGAAGCCTTGGCTGGTGCGAGGCTTGATGTGCTGTGCTGAGCCCTGTCTTCCCAGGAACCGAAACGCTGGATTATCTGGCTTTCTCTCTTCTGTCAAAAAAATATTTGACGTATCTTTTCAAGTGCTATCAGAACTGTTCCTCCTGCTGCTAGCAGCCATGCAGGCAGATGAAAACGGTATTCCTAAATGACACATTGTGACATATATTAATACATTATAGGGAGAAAAATAGAAAGGGCAACTGCTTCCCCCACCGCAATTTTATGGGCTGTTTTTCTAAGGCATTCATTTGCACGTCTCCACTAATGAAGGCTAACCAGGAGGTAAATAAAGCTGGTGAAAAGGGTGCATAGGCTTTGTGGGAGATCCTGAAAACTTTATTTTCTTTTAAACTTTTCTTGCAAAATTAAAATGAAGCCAAAATCCTAAATAGTTTGTGGCAAACAATTCTCATTTACTGTTGTCTGCAGTTTTTTGGGGTAGACCGCAGTACTTTCCATACAGAATAGCAAGAATTTTTCACAGGATAAATACTTAGAAGAAAACGTCTTGACCGGCTATTCTAATGAGCAATACTTAGAGCTTTCATTTGAGTTCTGTGCAGAGATTTCAATACCTTTTAAAATACTATTACTTAGCATTACTAATATGGCCAAAATAACCACAACCATTCTCATCATCACGACAATTGGCATTTAAATGGCATCTTTCATCCAGAGTCTGCACCCAGCCAGACTTCAAAAGATACTTCGTTAACTTCTCCATTGATGGGCAGCACTCCTTTATTGTGGGAGAGAGGGGCACCGGCACACGCAGTATTGTGCCCAGAGAGGAGTTGACGCGTAATAGCTACAGCTCTTGTCCTTATCTGGAAGTTTAGATGGCTGGAACACAAATAGGAAGCTCATTATCTTAAAACCATTGACAAACTGCTACTTTGAGCCAATTACCAGTAAAGCAGATGTTAGGCACTGTGCTCTGGATGTGGCCTTGTTATATAAAATGTTGGAGTTTTGTTCTCCAGGCTTTTAATTAAACATAGAGGGTTGTGCAGAGAAAGGGACATGCAGGGAAAATACTGTTTTCCCCCCTCCCCTTCACCCCCTCATTTCTGACACCCGCAGGGGATGAGGAACCTGCTGCATGGGGTGCACAGAAGGGAAACTCCCCCCTTTCTCCTGCCTGTGCCACCCTCTTGCAGACCCCCACCATGTTGTCGCGTCTTGCTCCCGCCGCCTGTCCCCCTCGGTCCCCGCGCTCCTGTGACAGCCTTGTCTGGGGTGGCGAAGGGGCTGGGGGCAGCCTTGGCTCTGTGACTGTCGAAATGCGTGGCTCAGAGTTAACGTTCTGGGGATGCAGAACAGAGATCAGCTTTATACAGGAAGATTTTCTTTCTATAAACAGACCGGAGGCAGTTTGCAAACACTCAGCTCAGTAGAAGGAACTGGAAATAGAAGAAAAAACCCAACCAAAAAAAAAAAAAAATCCCTAAAATGAGATGGATTAGATTATTCTGTAGTAAATGAAATAGAGCAGAGTGCGAACACCTGGGGAGGACTAACAGCTCTGCTCTACCTTCTCTCCTCTTTTATTCTCTGCCCAGGGAGTCTTGAATTCTCTGTGCCATATGTGGGGCTGCCGTAGCAGTGGGTGAGGGTCGCTGCCTACAGACACGCAGAGACGATTCCCCTTCTTTTGGAGAGAGGGAAATGGGGAGCTGACTCTGGGGACCCCCACTCCATCCCCCCATCCCAAGCCAATATTTTAATCATGAGAATATGACACAGGAGAATGGCTGTCTTGAAAGAAAGCAGGAGCTGTAACCGTGTTTTGGAGGAAACTAATTCTCCAAGCTCGTTCCACATTTGTTCTGAAGAGGTCTGGGGAAGGTGCAGCACCCCCTGCACTGGGGTCTGAGGGTGACGGGCACTGCGCTTGAAGGAGCCCTGTATCAGCATCGCTCCATTTAAGTGGCTCAGCCTTCTGCGATAAAATTGCGAAAAAGAAGCTTTTAAAGATTTCAGCTTACTGGGTGTGTATTTGAACCTGTTGCTGGTACAGAAACATTCTTCCTATATCTTCAGGATTAAAAAGATTCTTTGAAGTAGAATGAAAAATGCACACACAAACACACACTGGCTAAAAAAACCCCCACGTCCACCAATCTGATCAAAAGAAAGTGTTCAGAGCTCTGAATTTGAAGGTCCCAAGAGCTGGAGATGATCTTAAGTGTCACAGCAAAAAAAAAAAAAAAAAAAAAATCTTTCAGAAAATGCCTGTAAACTTTTTCCTCATGAGTGCACTGACAGAGAGAAATGCCCCAATATTTGCCATCCCCCCAGTATTGGCCACGTTAGACTAAACAGCAGCCAAATTGCTTGAAAAGAAGCTGAGGATGAATTCGTTAATGGGTGTGCTGAAAACCTCTGCAGGTTCAGGGGTGAGGGAGCAGAGCTGCACTGTCTGGGATGCACAAACACAGTGGCAATTTTTGACCTGAAATTGCCAGTTGTCAGGGAATTATTTCAGGAGACACAAATGCTCTTTCTCTTTCGCGTGTGCCGTTCTTCGCTCTCAGGCAGGGAGAGAGGAAAGGTTCTCCAAGCTGGTGGATGGATGCGGCCTGACAGGGGTAATTATCGCAGCCTTTATCGTTTGCTTGGTGCTTTCAGGCTGAAGAATGACGCCTCTGCAGACTAGCTGCAGAACTGATCTAAATTTTAGGTAATTCTCTGGTTCTGTGATTTTCTTGATTCTCTTCTCGAAATGGCTTTACTGAGTGCTTGTTAGAGCAGTGACCACCACACCCCGCACCATTAGCGGAGCACTAACAGCAACATCCCCGAGGCAGGCTGCTGCTCTCCAAAGGCACTCGAATTTGCCATAGAAACTTTTCTCTATCATCTGATCTCTGCAGAGCATATATAGCTCTCCTAGCCATTCAGTCTTGCTGTAGGAGTTCCTCTTGGATGCTATTTTGACTCCGTGGGTAATCATTTGGAGCTTTGCCACTGACATGAAAAAGCTAGGATTTCATCTTAGACGTTTCAAAAGCTATATTTCTTCTCCCTGTGCAAGAAGGCGCAGTTATGTCTGTGTTTGCTGGTAGTGAGTGTCAGCTGAAAGAGAAAGCCCGAGATCTCTCTGTCTCATGTGAAGGGGAGAATCCCAAGTCAACTGCGTGGCTTTCATCACTTGCTGTTTGATCAGACACCTCAGTAGGAATCTGATCGAGTCCCAAGACTACAGGCTTCTGGGTTCTCCCAGGACCAAATGTCAAGTTCAGACTACCCACCACGGTGCTCGAGGCAGACCAAGGTGCCTCCTGTAGCACTGGACTGTCATTTACTGCTGTCAAGGAAAATGTTATGGAGGTGGGTCAGCCCCTAGCCATCTTCCTCTCAATGTTGTATTTCTTCCTCCGATTGATTGACTGACTTATTAACATGATTTTCAAAATACAACTTAGTAGGACACCAGTAGGGTACTGTAACCATCGCTGAAGTTGTTTAACCTCCACCTGGACATCATCCTCAAGCACAGCAACAGTCCTAACCTGACTGGGAATTTCTGTGCTAAGTCATGAGCTCTTTCGTGTCCCAAACAGTCTATTAAAAGACTTCCTTTCTTCCTGAACGGCCACTGTATATGTTATTTTACATTTCTGCAGTGCTTGCTCACTGGCATGGTCTGGCAGCCTGATTAGGTAAATCAGGAAACATCATGTATAAACGCAATTACTCTCCACCATGCAAGCAGCAGACCTTGATGCTTGCAGATCCAAAACCTGATGCCACTTACCTAGCATCACTGTCGGACTTAGGCATTCAGAAAGACCAAGGACATGAATTTTTTTTCCTGCTCGGCCTGTTTAATAAGCCATTTTCCAATTGAAATGAAACATGAGGACCTTCTCTCCGTCTCTCAGGGGAGGCGTTTGGGTGGAAGAAGACAGGGAGGATGTTTTGATTTTGGCCCTTACCTCATCCCTACAGATGTGCCATGGTCCCTTCCTTGCCGCATTGAGGGGGATATTACACTTGTGCCGTACCCTGCTGCAGGTCACCTGGAGCCAGTGACGGTCCCCCTTCACTCCCGTGTCCTTTTCGCAGAGATTAACTCACTTTTGCTGCCATGAATTTGGCTGCTGTTCCAAACCTCCTCAGCAAGCAGGACAACAGGGATTTTCAACGGAGCTTGGGTAGAGTGGTGGATACAGAATAAAAGATCCATTTTTCACAACAAAAGAAGGCTGAACCCCACCTTTTAAATCTGCCTTTTTCTCCTTCGCGATGTGCCAGCCCCTTGCTGTGGCTGACCTGGGAGCATCACTTCCAGGTGTGTTCTGGTCTGTCATCATCCTGAGAAGGGCAAAGAGAAAATTTCGACCTCACTTCACTTCTGTCCTAGAGATGAAAAGTGAAAATATCCAGATTTTAGTCACGTTTTAATAGATACGAGTACAAAAATTGTCTAAGTTCCACCTATTTCTTGAGCACTGCCACTTTTTAAAATCCTTTTCCTTTTGCAGACTGAAGTCAAAAAGTTGTGCTGTTCCTGGTGCATTATTGGTTAAAATGCGGGTACCTGACAGCTCAGTCTAATAGAGATTAATGACTTGACAGAATAACCATCCGCTAACCCAAATGACAGCGTACCCAACACATGCTGTTCACAGCAGGGATTTAACGGGCTAGCAGTCTCCTAATTTCCAACTGCTGCCCCAAATTTTCCTTTTGGGACTTGGACTACAGGCTTTCAAAGTGTATCTCTCCCTTGTCCTGTGCAAACATTAGCTCAGATTTGAAAAGACTTCCAGACAGTTTATTTTTTGCGGGATTCTGCAGTCATCTCCAAGCAACTTTCAGGTCAGCTCAAAATACTCACTCTGATACGAGTAAGAGCAACATGTCTGTCTTTCCCCCTCTTGTCTGCAAAGCGTCAGACCTAGGCTTTAAAGGTTGCTGGCAGAAACTTGAACTTCTGTGAGAAGTTTTGGTCGTTTGGGGGTTGTGTTTGTTTCCTCAGGGAGAACTGATTCCCAAACAGTGTTAAGCGGACAGAAGAGATGAGGAGATAGTGGTGGAAGGCGCTGAGAAGATCAGAGCAGGCCGTTGAATGCCTGGGTTTCTGTGCAGGGAAGGATGAGTCAGCCCAGCGTCGAGCTGTTCTCCATCACCGCTGCTTCACCCGTCCTGGCAGCTGGCTTGGAGGAGCACCGACAGCACTGCTTCCTGTTTTATTTAATTTTTGCTAGCTGTTGCCCTTCTGTTCATTCAGACTTTATGGGAGGATGCTTTTTCTAGCTGGTGTTTTTTCTGTGATTCATGTATTTCCTGCCTTCTGTTTTATTTCGGGGCATACAACTGTGGGTTTTTTTAAAAGAAATTGGGTGGTTAATCTAATCCTCAGGACTCAGTTTGGAAAGTCATTCTGTTCAACATTCTCAGGAAGTGTTGCTTGAAAAGACTTCTATCTGATAATATCTTGTATCTATTTCCATTACTGCCTCTGAGGGGAAAAAAAAAAAAGCATTCAGGCTTTAATTCTCAAAGGCATTTGAGAAAATCTGGAGAAATCACCACAGGGTAAACTGATCTTACCCATCAGAGCAAAGCACTGCAGAGACTTAGGGACAGTCTTATCTGAAAGTGTTTTTTTCCCAGGTATTAGAGGTACCTCAGGGATCAGTGAATCCAAATTTTGCTGTCACTACGTTATGCTTTTTCATCATCTCTTTGGTATTCCAATATAAAAGAAAGATTTAGCCTTGAATTATTTCTTTATTGCATGTTTTATGCATATCTATCCATTCTTTGTGCACATGCAATAAAAATAATTGCACTGCATATAAACAGGCCAAGTGGCTATGATAGAGTCTCCAAATACAGTTAACCTGTCAGGAAAGGCAATTTTCTTCTCCAATGTTTGCAGTATAATTTGCAATACAATTACTTCTCAAAGTCTTGGGGGGGAAAAAAAAAACACCAGGGAAACAAACAGGTCTTAAATGTCTGTATTCTTGGGCTTCCTCCAGCTTCCTCTCTCTGCTTCCTCCAGCTCCCCTGGCTGGGTCCCAGCCCGGGAAGCTTTTCTCCAAGTCTCCATCCCTGCTGGGCACTGGGTGCGCTATTTGCCTGGCCTGTCCGAAACATCTCCAGATTTGCTATGTAACACGCCACAAAACAGACCTAACTGCGTGTTTGCGTACTCAACGCTAATCTTACTGGAAATCAAACATACCACATAATCACTGCTAAATAAGGGCTAAAGCAAAGCAGATGTATCCAAAGAGTGTTGGAGCACCAGAGTGACAGATGCTCGTTGCGCCATTTACAAACATTAATCAACATTAATGTACTGCTCAGACATCAAATTAGCACAATCCCTTGAGAGAGAGGATTTTTTAGAGACTCCCAACCTCTGCTGCTCTTCAGTGGCAGCCCCTCTGGAGAAGAAGCCCTCTCCTGGGGTGGGAGGGAGCCCGTGCAGGGGGCACAGGAGTGGCCAGGTCTGGGTGGTCGCTGGCTCTGCCCACCCCACCTGCTGCCTCCTGCTCCCGGTGCTGCACCACATCCCTCTCCACCCTCACCTCTTTCGCCGGGGGAAGCAACTGGCTCGCCAAAGGGTGCCTGGGCCACAGTGGAACTCGAGGTCGGGAGCACGGTGTCTTTCTCAAGGACGGGGAGAAAGTAGCTGTGCCCAGCGGTGCTCTGAGAAACATCTGCCAGCTGGCCAGGACTGGGGGGAGGTTATTAGTGGGGAGACTTGTTAGGTTTTAAATAGCTATCAGTAAGTAATGATTAGGCAGTCGGAAATCTGATTATATGACACAAATTCCAGCTATAGTTTTGAACCAGGGCATAAATCCCCCGTGCCCTTTTCAGCTGGAAAAACATCGGATCTCCTACAGCTGCCAGTCACTTCAGTGGAGGAGTGGAGAGGTGGCACGGGAAGGGGCTGAGCAAGGGCAAAGGCAGACCATCCCCGAGGGCTGCGAGACACAACACGTAACCGCGGAGTTATCCCTGTCGGCACTCAGCTCCGCAAGAAAACTAACATGGGATTTGCAGAATTCAGGTCTGAGAGCATTAAGAAAAATAGCGGAGCAGATGGCCGTGGCACAGCCTGAGGGATGCACTGTCCTTTATTAATCTTTACAAACCCTCTAGAAATATGGGAATTTATTTTGCCACTGTTGCTGCCAATAACCCTCCACACACACCGACCCACACGGGGACCATGAAGGAGTCCTCTATCTCTGTTTGGCAACATACGTTTGTTTGTATTACTAGCTAAATTTATCCAGTTCCAATTAACTGTTCTCTTTAGCATTTTTCTCTGTGTAATTATCTCAACACCAGCAGGCCGTTGTTTTTTTAATAGGAATTTAATTTTGTTAGATATAATCAATTTAGGACATTTTTTTTTCTGGACCAGCAATGCATAACTTTGTTTTATTTGGCTCAGTCAGATACCATAGCTTATTTGCTCAGTGGGAAAAAGGAAAAGAGAAAGAGCTGTTCTCTCAAAAAAAATGTAAAAATCTGTTTATGTGGAGGCCAGAATCTGGTTTCGCTGAAATATCAGCAAAGCTGGTAGCGCTGGTTTCATTTCACACAGGCACAAATAAGTTGAGATCCTGGCTCCTTAGACTTCACCGCTTGGTCAGGGTTCAGCTGAAGGCTCTGGCCCAGCCTGGGGTCGCTGAGGAAGAGGAGGAATGTGCAAAACCACGCTCGGTTTGGGGTTTTGTGGAGCACACCGGCATAGAGCTCCAAAAGGACAAAGAAGGGTGTTTTTCGAAGTAGGCAAATCCTTAGATGTAATTTGTGTCCTGCGAGGAGAAGAAGCTTCTGAAATAAATGTCCTTGTCACCCGCAAGACTTTTCCATCAGTGCAGTTCAGTGTCTTCAGCGTCTGAGCTGTCTGCCTGGGGGGCAGCCCCTGGGAGCCCCTCTGCCGGGCTCAGGGTAGGAGCAGAGTCCCCTGTGGTGGCAGGCGTGGAGTCTGACCATCCCCTCTTGCGTTTCTTTGGCCTCTCTTTCCTTAGGAACTCACAAAAAAAAACGTTCCCACTTCGGCGTTCGAGGTTCAGGAGACAGGTACAGGCGCAGGGTCCAGATGGACATGGCTCTTGCACCCTGACTTTGTTAGAGAGCTAATAGCACCCACAGTTTTCCCACCCTCTTGTCTGCTTTTTTTTCTAGATTATTTAAGGGGGGTAAAAAATTATTCAGGATGTGTATTCAGTAAATTTTCCTTGGCTCGTTTTGGCCCCAGTGATGATCAAACATATGGTATGTATATAATTTTATACATGCACATGACACCAAACGGTTTTAAATGCGGGCCACCCACAGACCCAGTCTGTTTGGTAAAGGTGGGTGTGTATTTGTCTGTCTGTGATTTCTAAGGAGCTTCTTGCAGGGTATTGTCTACATACCTGTAGCTCAAACAAAATTGCATTGCAAACCAGGGAGATGCTTTAATTTTTCTCCAAGGGCAAGGAATTACCTAATGCAGCTAAGTAATTCTATTTCTGTAACGCCCAGAAGGCAAGGAAAGAGCAGCGGTGTGGTTAGAGCATCACTGATCCTGACGCAGGACTGCAGGATCCTGCAGACTCCAGGACTGCTCTCTGGAGATGTGTCCCGGGCAGCATTTCCACTGCCACGGGCTTGAGGAGATGCTTGGATGTCCAGGCTGAGGGGTGGCCAGATGCGCCAGCTGCTGTGTCACTGCTTGCATCTCTTTAGCCGCAGAAACTGGTGGATGTTAACGTTATTGGCCCAGCTGGTTATCTAGAGTCTTGGACCTTTGATTTCAGTCTTGGCCACAGGTCCCTGTCGCAAATGGGGTCTCATTGTGTTGCAGGCAGGCAGGCAGGCGCGGCCACAAACAGCCGTCCTTGCCACGGACCACAGCTAAGTTATGCTGCTGTCAGATGTAGGTCACCAGCGTGTTGAAATGCAATGTGCAATGCTGTTTCTCAGTCTCAGTCTTTCCTTTCTTATCTATAAGAGCCTAGAAACTATAAACTTGCAATAACTAGAGGTGTTATCACTTAAAAGTTGATGTACTTTTCAGGAATTCTTTTTTCTATTTTTTTTCCTGGGTATGATACAAGGAGCGTGTGTACGTGTGTGTGCGTGCATGCGTAGGATTTCTCATACAGGCAAAATGGCAACAACAAACACCCATGATTTACAACACTTACATTTCCACAAAAGCAGATTCAGCATTCAGTTGTACAAGGCAGGAATGTAACTGAGGTTCATTTTCTGCCTATTTTCTCTTTCGCTTCACAGCTTCCCTCTTATCTGCCATCTCCTGTCTTCACATATACACAAGTTTAACATTAGGCAAGCTGTCCATGATCCTGCTGCTGAGGAGTGCGATATTATGTCTTCTCTACCCAAAGTGCTGAAGGCTGTTAGGTACAAATGTGTTGCTGATGTACAGGTGTTTATATCTGCTTTCTGGTTTTACGTGCAGCACTGACTGCAAAGAGGAGCTCGCTGGCGGGCACAGCGCCAGTCCTGTTGGGAAAGGATAAAACGTTTTGCTCTTACAGCTCGTGGACACTGTGTATGGGCTCCTCCATGTGACCCCCGCAGCTCCTGCTGGTGTTGCTCGTAGGAAAATGGAGAAAATTGCCCCACAGATCTGGCCACTGAGTCACTGAGCCTTGAGTGCTTTTTGTAGCTTTCATGAGCATGATTGAGGTGCACCTGCATCCCCTTGAAGATGCCGGGAGAGTGTTCGTGACACGTGAGGTTCACTTTTGGGAATCGATATGCTTGGCACTAATTGGTCCCCCCAACATCCATATCACTGGAACTTCCACTGGAAGACCAGGGAGCATCACATTCATGTTCCTTGACACAGTCTGGCCACTGCAGTTTCCCAGAGCCACCAAGCCTCACTGGGCAGGTCACAAATCCTCAGTAGCCAGATATACTTGCAGTGGCCATAAGAGCCATCAGTAAGGCCATAAGAGCTATGGATTTCTTCTTTTGAGCCATCTGTAGAATGTTAGCACTTGATTCATTCATGTGGCAAATGTCTGATGTGGGAAAGGAAAAGTATTATAATAACCTTGGCTTTATGGAGCTACTTGGATGCTCTGCAGCTCCAGGAAGGGATTCGTGTATTTCCCCTCAGCAAAGACTGTCATAACAGAGGCGGAGGATGTGTTTCGCATCACCTGCTCTGCTGTAGGTAACAGGGAAGTTAACATTTTCAAGGAACCGCAGAAACACAGGTCTTGACTGATAATACTAAGAATTAATATTTAATTAAGCTTGGACATCGTATTAATCATGTGTGTGTATTACATGTTATATCCATCCATCACACTGTCATACCAGTACGTAACAGAAATTCTTTATGAGCAGAGGAAAACAGCTCTAGCTTGAAAGGAAGCAGAACTGTAGAATATGAAAATGTCTTTATTTCAGGTTTTGACTAAAACTATTGATAATCTTAAAGATATAATTACTTTTTCCTCAGTGAATAAATAGCTGCTTAAATGCCCAAACCATCACATACATCAAATCACCAGCTACTGCAAAAATTGGTGTGACTTCAGACTTCTGTTAGCACACACAGATTTCTGTTATCTGACTCTCTGGACCGTTGAATGGAAATCCTGCTGAGCTATGGAAAGGCAGACGGTGTGCTTCTCTGCCTCCCTCGCCATCAGCAAAACTGTCACCCACACTCCGGTTGCAGAACCTTGTTACCGATAACAGTGTAGGGCAGGAGGAGCCCAGCTCGACTTTCTGAACACAAGGGAAGTCACGGTAGCAGCAGCTAGCAAAAAAAAAAAAATTTAAAAAAAAAAAAAATAATCTTTTGACATGTAAGTGGAGGAAAATTGCTGCTGAATCACTGGGAGGGAAGAAATATGAGAGCTTAAGATGTCATTTTTACAGGCATAATTTTTACTCTAATGGCCTTTAATAGCATGTACAAGTCAGTGTAATGCTGTCAGCTGCAGCAGAGATAGAAGTACAGAACTGTAAAAACTCAAACTGCTTGGAAGAATTGTTTTCCTCCTGTAGTTAATTAGCAGTGTGTCGTGGTTTTCCTTTTCTGTTTGTTTATTCAGCATGTGAAATGGTAGCTGGTGTCCTGGCTGCTCTTTCCCATTTATTTATTGAATTTCTTCTTTCGCCCTTTCTGCAACTAAATTTACTCTCTTGTGACTTGCAGTAACTTGCCATCAGGCATGTCACAAGAATCCTTTGATGTCCAGCACTGGGTAGCACTTTCCAGTAGGTGTCTCTCAGATAGCAAACAATTAAATACGCCAGATAGATCTCCCTTGTGTTTAGACTCAGAAGAGCAGTTGCATGTAATGCCAAGGGAAGCGCCATCTGTCCTAGTAAGCAGTCAAAAACATTACCGAAAATACCTGTTTGAATCCGGTTTATTTCCTGGGGGAAGGAAATGTGGAGAGCAGGGGGAAATTCAAGCGCAATAAGCTCTTGCAACACCGGGCAAGGTTACACAAACACATTGTGGCTGTCGTGAGGAGGGTAGTTATCTTGGGAACAAAGAAATATTTTTTCTAGCATCTGAGATGATTAAGATACTGAAATCTGACCATGATGGTCCTCATTGTCTGATAGACTCAGAAAAATGTAGGTTGGAAAGGACCTCTGGAGGTCTCTGATCCAGCCTTCCCCTCAAAACAGGGCCAAACTCAAACTTAAATCTATCTTCATTTAATTGGATCGCTCAGGGTCCTACCCAGTTGAGTTTTGCAGATCCTCGAGGCTGGGTACCCTCGCTTGTTCAACTCGTGATCCGATGAAGGCAAGCTCCAAAACCAAGTAAATCCCATTTCTGTAAATTATTCAGCTTCTGCTTCTCCCTCGTGGGAGGGATGGGAGAGCTGTGCTCCTGGGGACAGGAGTCAGACCCACCGACTGCCGTGCAGGGGGAAATGAGCTCCGCAAGAGGAACATTTTACCCAATGCTCTAAAAGAGCAGTTACTGTCACATATACCATTTCTTTGAAAGTGAAACTTTTCAGAGGAACAGGCTGATTTTCATGCGCACAGGAAACCAGAAGAGAATGTAGAAATGATCAAATTGAAATAGTTGAATGCTTGTTTCAACATTTTTTTTCCCCTGTGACATTTTGAATCTTGTTTCAGAGAGACTTAAAAAATGTTTTCTTTTGACACTTTGATATTATTTCAACCCTTTGTGTGGAATATATAATCTGATTTTATCAAAATAAAGCAATTCAGTTGACTCCACATGACTTTTAACAAAAAAGTCTTAAGAAAATTTGGAGATTCTTAGATTTTTACGCCTACTTAGCATAAAACTTTTGGTTCCCACTGAAATCGTGATGAAATAAATTTTGCACATCAAGGACATCTCTCTAATACATGCACACAAACTGTGTGTATGTGTGCATTCACATATGTCTGACTTTAATGTGCTGCAGGCATCTCGGGTTAGTGGTCCAGCTTTAGCGTGTGCTTGTTAATTTAATGTCTCTAATTCACGGTTCTACTGACCTCATAAAATCGACTTTTATAGGCACTCAGCAGTGAGGCTCTCTCCACGCACACATTATGCCTTGATGTGAAGCTTGGCTCAAAAATATCTCTGACAGAGTTCATTCATTCCCTTTATAAATAGTTTTTGAAACTGTGTCCACTTCTTCAGTGCAGTGCTCATATCCTACGGGGCACCATATTGCATAATTGCTGTGCTCACCAAATCTGGAAACTACATCTACCAGATGAGCATTATTAATTCTTTAAGAAAATACATTCATCAGGCACAAAGCTGAGTTATATATTTCATTATTTAGAAGAGCTGAGAATTTGTGGGCTCTGCTTGCGTCTCTGGACACCAGCTCCCTGTCGCAGCAGTGGGGACATCAGTACTCTACAACATGTGCTGAACTCCAAAACTCTGAAGATTGAAAACATTTCATCGGGAACCTGAGGCAGTCTGTTGGGTCAGGACCACTGAAAATCTGGACCCAGATGACATGGTTGCTGATCTGCTACGCTAATGGGCATATATTAATTTCAGAGCAAAGAGATTTCAGGTTTTAGGTTTGATACAGCTTCCTGATGTAGAAATCTGGTAGCAGGTGGGTACCGTAGGGACCAGACAGACAGAAGAGTTGATTTCATATCTCTTTGAGAAGACATTTTCAGTCCACAGCCAGTTGTTATTTGCAGGGATATGTTGTACTATGAATATGTTGGATGAGTCGGGAGGAGAAAGAAGAGCACAGGGCACGTCCCCTTGACGGTGAAAAGATGAGAAGCCCCATGCAGACATTTCCTCTGTCCTTGTGGCAGAGGTTAAAGCCCAGCCAGGAAAGAAGCTGATTCCTGGGAGGTAGAAAGGGAGCTTGGTTACGGAAAAACACACTTCATTTTACTGACATTTTCACAGCTTTGAAACACTTTGTTAATTTGCAATAACAGCTTTAGCAGTCTTGTCAAAATAAATGTCCATTGCAGTTAGGAAAACCCCAACATTTACTCAGTCACAGCTAAATGGAAGGAAGGTGGACTCATTTATCGTGGTAAGGAGAGTGCAGACAGCTTTGTGACTAAGTGCCGAGGGAGAGGAGGGCTCAACGTGAAGTCATTCCCTTGCTCCACACCTCAGACAAACCACAGCATTAATCTGTGCCTCATTTTCCCTAGCTGGAAAACAGAAAATACTGGCTTTCCCCTGCCAGGCACTACGAAACCTTATTTACTCATGCTGTGAAAATATCCTGAGCTCCTTGTGTGAGAGGCAGTCAATGGAAATAAGCTATAGACTCATTTTTTTTCTCTATTTTGAAAGGCAGGAGAAATAAGCTGGATAAAATGCTTTACAGTTTTATTTTTGGAAGACCTGGAAGTCTCCTTTGATGATGGTTGTTCTCTCGCTTTTCTCCTTGCAGGTACTATGCTATCTGCTGCCAGCCTCTGGTTTACAGGAACAAGATGACTCCGTTGCGCATTGCTGTAATGCTCGGAGGGTGCTGGGTAATCCCAACATTCATTTCTTTCCTCCCAATCATGCAAGGCTGGAATAGCATTGGCATCATTGATCTGGTGAGTAGCTAAGGTGGTACACCAACCCGGTATCAGATATATTCGGTGATGTATATTCTTCTTTAAAAAGCAATATTCAAAGAAAAAAAGGTAAGAGAGGCTGAAGAAGAAACTATTCATTGTCAATGCAGAGGGGCTGCTGAATTTCTGGAGGATGTTTTTAAGGGGGTTTGAAATGACTTTGTCCTGGAAGGACTGTCACAAAGACGGTGGTGGCTCTGGGAGAGGATTTTACCTGTCTCTGCTGATCAGTTCAGTGAATAGTCCTTTGAAAACATGCCAAGCCCCAGTTGGTTCCCAACAGGCACCTCGGGAGTCCTTGGTTCCCCTTGGCCTCTGCAGCTCTCGGGGAGTGCTGGCCGCTGCCGACTGAGCCCAAGGGTCCTTCCTTGCCGTGCTAGTGATGTCTGGGGAGCCGGGATACCCAGAATTCCCCAGAAGGGATGATGTTTTGGGCCAGTCTCATCAATACCCCATGTCTTGGTGTGAGCTTTAAAGGGGAGGAGAAGGTGAAATTCCCCCCTACAAGTCATTTCAACAGGAGTCAGTTTTCGGCACCGCAGTCTGGCTTCACTTGCAGGATCCCGTCTACAGGCAAGGAGATAAGAGCTGCAGATCTGTTCTCCTTTCAGTGTGGAGATGCAGGAATTAAAAAATGGCAAACTGTGAAAACACCTTATTTAGAAGAGCTTATTTAAAGAGATGTGGCGTCTCCTATGCCAAGTCTCAGTCAATGAGATATGAATACTTTTTGGCTCATGGAGAATAACAGGTGCAGGCTGCCAAGCCTCTAGACAAGGCGATAAAGCCAAAATTATTTCCAGACAAGCACCTTTAGGACATGCAGCTGGTAGAAAAGGGAGGTCCATTTTGTTCATTTAACAAACCACGTCAGGCGTCTGATTTCTTCCATTGATTTATTGCCCCTACCTTTTCAGAAAAGACTTGACACCCAGCTGTCTGTACTGGCTTTCCTGAACACCAGTCCAAGCCCTGCCCTTCCTTGTAACTTGCTGACGTTTGCTGGGCAGATTTCAGTAGCTGCATGTTGAGAGGTAGCGCAGGGTTCAAACACCACCTAGTGAAAATGCTTTATAGTTTACTTTCGAGGCAAACTTCCTTACATCCCCAATTAAATAATTTTTGATGTTATAGCTTTAAATAGGAGACCAGGTTATTCTCTGGTTGGAATAAACACCAGAAATCATGGGCCTGGTGGACCTGCAAGTGACATTGTTCTGTAGCAAGAATAGCCTCAGAGAAGTCCTGTCTGTCCCAGTTGTGCCTCCTGCTCCCCAAACTCACATGCAAGACCCCTTTCTTTGTCTTTGTTTCCATCACAAGTCATTGACCACATCTCAGCCTATGCACTCAACCCGCAGACTTCTCTTGCCTGGGCTGCTGCCCACAGCCCCCGTGCCTGGGAATCTCAGTGTCACCCCCAGCCTGGAGCTGCCTCTCAGCTGCTGAGGCCACTGTAGCCCCGTTCTTTACCTGTCCTTCCCCTTGTGGGACTCGGCTGGGTGAAACTTTTGCATCCTTGGTGTAAAACCATGCCCTGATGAACGGAGCAGTGAGCACTGCAAAACAGCACAAAGTGAAGCGATTTCCCCTCTCTGTATCTGACCTGGGGTGTTAGGCTGATTTTCACTGGCCCGTTGAGGTGTGCTATAAGATGCTGGAGCTGCAAGGTGGGCTGGTCCAGCAGACCTGGGGAGCAGCAGGGCTGGAGAGCCCACGGTGTGAGCACAGGCAGGAGAGGCAGCAGCGGATGAGGCAGGTAGCGTGGATGGGAGAGGGGAGGGAGGAGGGAGAATCAGAGAGCGGTGGTGGCACGTTCTGGCAAACAGCCTGCTGGTATCAGAGGGGCAGTGGTGAACTTCTTTCCTTCTTCTTTGTCCTTGTCCTTCCTCTCCCGGCACCAGATTCAGCAAAGGCAGTTCAACAAGGCTTCCAACTCCACCTACTGCATATTCATGGTCAACAAGCCATACGCCATTACCTGCTCCGTGGTGGCCTTCTACATTCCCTTCCTCCTGATGGTGCTGGCCTACTACCGCATCTACGTGACGGCCAGGGAGCACGCCCGCCAGATCCAGGTGCTGCAGCGCGCGGGGGCCCCCACCGACGGCCGGCAGCACCACCCGGACCAGCACAGCACGCACCGCATGAAGACTGAGACCAAAGCTGCCAAGACCCTGTGCATCATCATGGGGTGCTTCTGCCTGTGCTGGGCCCCCTTCTTTGTCACAAACATAGTGGACCCTTTCATAAACTACACGGTGCCGGGGAAGCTGTGGACAGCTTTCCTGTGGCTGGGCTACATCAATTCAGGGTTGAACCCTTTCCTCTACGCCTTCCTGAACAAGTCCTTCAGACGTGCCTTCCTCATCATCCTGTGCTGTGGTGATGAGCGATACCGAAGGCCTTCCATCTTGGGACAGACGGTTCCCTGTTCCACCACCACAATAAATGGATCGACTCATGTACTAAGGTGAGTGTTTCTCAGATGCTGCAAAATGCCTGGAGTCACTAGAAAGAGTGCTTCTCTAGAGTTTTCATAAAGTATTGGTTTCACTTTGCGTTTGAAATATCTGATCAATTAACTGTTTAAAAAGGTAGAGGGGCAAGAGAAGCACCCAGAAATCCTTAGGGTGCTCAGACAACCTTGTTTATAGATAACAGATATGTGTTGGCATGTGCAGTTTCTCCAGGGATGTGTTCAGGAAAGAGTTGGGAGAATGCAGAAGTTGTCTGTGCATTTTGGCAAGCTCCGCTCTTTTGTCTGAGGGGAATAACTTGACCCCACAGGGAGCACCTTGGGGGAGGCTGCCTGCTCCGTCTTCTCTAGTAAAGGGATCATGGACCCCATTGCCCCTTCTCAGGTTCTGCCTTTGTAGCCCCACTAGACACTGCTGCATCTTCTGAACGATAAAAGGCAAAGGATGAGCTTCCCCAAATGCTCTGACCCTGATGGGGCACTTCAGAGGCTCTCTGGGAGGAGGGGTGCTTGCCATTTTGGTTTAGCAGCTCAGAAAATGGTGGGATGCCTGCCTTTTACTGTAGGCCAGTCAAAGCCTGCCCCTGTGCAAGGCAGCAGCACCCATCTCTGCAGGAGCCTCACATGGATATAGGACATAGTTCTGGTGGTTGGCAGTTCGGGGACCCCTCACCTCGCACACCCTTCGCTGAGTACCACAAGAGGAGAGTGCAAGAGGAGAGCGTGCGGGCTGTGCGCTGCCGGGGTACAGAGGGGTTTGGAGGGCTCTGTGGTATGACACAACCTCTGCTGTCTTCTCCTCACTGAGCGGAGAGGTGGGAGGCAGAGCATGGGAGGAGGCGAGGGAAGAACAATTGTCTCTTGTAATACCAGAACAAACTGCAATCTCTGAAAAAAAACCATAGGTGTTTCTATGCAACTGTCTAGAGGAGACTTGGCTCTTTCGGTATATGGATTTGTGGCCCATCACGTGCAGATGGGGACTTGGTAAAGAAATTTGTGTTCAGAGCTGAACCCGTCTGGAGACTAAATCAGACACTGAGCACTTCCCGGCCGAGTCTGATCTGCTGGTTTGCCCCAAGCTCCCTTCTGCAATGATCTCTGAAGTTTTGGAAAGAGTCCTGAGCTGTATAATGGATGGGAGATGGGGCAGGGCATGTCACAGCCTTGAGACAGACCTCTCAAGCTTTCTAGGTCATGAAGGACTTTACAACATATTTATCTTCTGCTGATTAAAAACTGTTCAGGGGCCACGGTTCCAGAGCCCTCTGTCTGTGATGGATGCGTGGCACCGTGCCATGCCCGGCCTGTATTTCTGTCAGAGCCACGCTCCCGGGGACAAACCAGATGCTCTTCTGCTGCGGTTTGGAGGACTGAGAGAGCAGCCCTTGCTGGATG
This sequence comes from Larus michahellis, assembly GCF_964199755.1. Lineage (NCBI taxonomy): Eukaryota > Metazoa > Chordata > Aves > Charadriiformes > Laridae > Larus > Larus michahellis. Next base: position 9,775,920 of record NC_133906.1, on the reverse strand, counting down.
CAGCACACTATCCCGCAGTGAGCGACCCGGTACCACTGGCTGGGGAGCTGCAGAGCTGAACGCTGGAAATGTCCCTGCATGGGGAGGGCGGGCTCACTCCCGTCCCTGGTTAACCAGGGTGGCTCCGTGCTCTCACGACTGCACCTGGTGGGTGCAGGGGTCAGCCTGGTGGCCTAAACACAAAGAAGGAGAGAGTCCCATCTATTTTGGCTAGTAAGCATAGCGACAAGATGCGTTTTGTTAAGTATACAGGGCGGAGAGATGACAGGGAGTCTCTCTTTGGGGTGGGTTGGAGATGTAGAGGGCAGGGAGCACGTCAGCCCAGAAGGTGAATTGCTTCAGTCTGTGCTGACGTTTGACCTCCAAGAGTTGCAGATGGCAATGCCGGTGCCTCCTCATGTCTCCACGTTGTTTCGCTGCTTTTTCACTAAGTTATCTGTCTGTGTGACCTCATGGTCCTGCCTGTGCCCTGTGGGACTGTCAGGCTCAGGCCAGCACTGCCCTGGGGACGCTGGGCGGTGGAGACGGGCTCCCGAGTTCCAGGAGGGCTGAGCCTCTGGTGGTTTCCTTCATTCTCTGCTGAGTGTCCCTGAGCTGACAAACTCCTTATTTTGAGACTCTTTTTAAACATATCGATGTCCCTGTGGCAGCCAAAGCAAATGAAGAGTCACCTCTCCTCCAAAGCTAGGGGTGGCCATGGTCTCAGCCACCCCGGCCAGCTGGGGAGGCTCTGGTGGGCTGCAGTAAATGGTGGATCCCACCATGGAGCTGAGATAGGCTTTCTTTATTTCCAGCTTCTCCCTCCCACTTGTACCACATAGAAGCTATCCGTGGAAATGTATAACAATCCTGTCAATCTAGGTGTGACATCCATCGCAAAAGGCCCTGTAAGAACCAAACCTGCACAGGTCATCTTGTCCACTTCTGGCTTTTATGAGTGCTTTTATGGTTAAGAGTGTGTGGCCTCTCCCCATCGCCCCACATGTGTAAATCAGGTTGTCTCCTGCTTTTCCGTATCACTCCAGCTCTGCAGAAGACACTCGCTTCCCACTGCCGCACCCCCTCCTCCCTCCGGGGGCAGGGGGGATGCGGCTCTGCACATCAGCTCTTCAGGCAGTGATTATTTTCTGTTTTCCGCAGCTTTGTAACTGATGAGAAAAGCGTGGCTTCCTTCCCTGGTGCAGATTATGCACTGATGATGATAGAGGTGTGGTGATTAAAGCAAAATGAACTCATTGTTGTCTTTGGATAGTTAATCTCACTCGAGGAATTTTTATTTCTTCAGTGCTTCTCTCGTAAAGGCAAAAAAGGTTGGGCTTGGCAAGGATGGAAGAAAAATTTAGTGAGGCGGGTTCTCTCAAGTTACAGTGCACATTTGCTTTACTAGCTTGGAAACGCAAGGGGTTTATGCCCAGCAGCTGAAATATTGAAACCTTCCTGTATGGGCTGGCTTCACACCAACCCAACCGAGAAGCTGCGTAGGGGCTGGGCCTGGTTCACACACTTCTTTTCCAACCTCAAAGTTGCTTCTTCCTGACCAAGAGCTTCTGCAAATGGGGAAGTTGTGCAAGTGGGATTTTACAGCTGCGTTTTGTACCCTGGCAGGGAGAGCAGTGAAGAGAAGGACAGACCTTGTGCTAAATCTAGGGCAGAGTTCCTCTCCCAAAAACCGCAGAGATTTGTGATTTTGTGTTAAGCTGACGTGAGTCCTTTAGCCTCAAAGGGAGTCAGGAGTGGTTGACAGTAGGACCGCAATTTCTAACTCCTCTCTACTTCCAATCTTGAGACGATCTGAACTTTCCTTCAGCTCTACCTGTCCAAACCGCTCTGTCCTTGCTCGCAATCATCTCACCGGTGCGTTTGGCAGTGCAGAGAATGTGTTGGTCACGGTTAAAATCCAGGCTCTTGCTCTTGGATGCGTCTGACTTGTGAGAGTGCCTTGCAGGGAGGGAAGGCATTTCTTCTTTTTTTCTGCTGATAACTTCAGTGTCAAAATGTTCTGACATTCCCATTTGGTGATTTTTCACATTTATATTAGGAATGGGGAAAAAAGAAGGAAGAGCAGAGCGCGATAAAACACGGCAGTGCGAAGAGGCAGACGCCCTCACCAGACACAGACTGAGAGGCTGGTGGGGAGACAGTTCTCATTCTTTCGTGTTTTTTTTTTAATTTATTTTTCAAGTGATTTGTGAAGACTGTGGTGCTCTGGGTGACCCAGGCAGGGAGAGACGTTTTACAGCACCCCTGGGGCCAGACGCAGCCAGGGGGCGATGGGGCGAGGGAGCAGGCTGCGCAGCAGCTCGGCTGCTCACCGGTGATGCAAGGCTGACCAGAGCTTGCTTAATGCCCTGGCAACCACCCCACTTTATCCCTAAATTGCGAACCAGAAGATGGGGAAAGGTTTTCCTGACACCCGTTCCTTGGGTGTGGTACCCCTTTGTACCACCTTGGGTAAGATGTGGTACAAAACGTGTTTTGAAGATGTCAATAACAGCCAGGAGATAGGATTTGGTTAGAGCTGGATCTATGTGTATGGTGGGAAAGAGTACTACAATTAAATATTCAGCTTTAAAAGAAAATTTTTATTTGCCTGCTTTCCGAGTTTGCTTTCTGCAAGTGTTGGAATTGCCAGAACACTTTTTTTTTACCCCTGGATATTCACCTATTTCAATCCTGATGTGTACCATCAATGGCAAAATTCAGGCAGGACACATGCAAATGGTGAATTGAAACCTGCAGGTGTGGCTACAATCCGAAATTCATGCCCTATTCATTTTTCAATGGCTGAAATTGCAACTCACACGTCATATATAAAGGTTTGTTTCTCTGGTTGCGGCACAAATTGTGTAATTCATTATAAATATTTGCAATTCAGAGTTCTGATAACCTATGGTTTGGAATATCATTCATTGAAAGGACTTGGGAATCATTCTGAATAACGAGTGGATAGGAGAATTTACAATGAGCACTCAACGATCGTATGGCAAGAATTAGTACAATAATTAACTGTGATAGATACGGGTTTCTGGATGGCTGTAGCATGTGTTCAGGAGTTCTATGCACCACAAGACTGAAAGCAAAATGCCTTAATCATCTGAAAAATGTTGTCTTCCCCTTTAAACATAGTGCTTGCATATCTTTTGTCATGCATAGATATTTATTCAACACAAAACAACAAACTCATGCTTTCATGAATCATTAAAGTCTTGTAGTGCACAAGTGGGTGGGAACCCAGATCAGCATTGCCTGAATTCTTGTATAAAATGAGTTCTGAAATTTTGCCACAGCAAAGAAGATGACTTTGGGTAAAATATAACTGAGCAATGATCAGAGTAGACAAACTCTGGAACGTTTGGGTCAAGGAGGTCGCTTTGGTATGGTCCCCATTTCCTCTCAGAAGTGCACCGTTCTGCACAGTACAGTGTATTAGTCTCTTCAGGGAAAGCTATAGTGAGCGGTTTATTTACTCATTTTCCGTCACAGAGTGGTCTTCTCAGAAAGGCCTGATCCCAATTTTATTTCTCCAGAGTAAAACACATTCTGATTTTCCTTTTAGAAGAGCCAGGAGAAACAAAGTGGAAAAAAAAAGAAGCATGCAGCTTGGGGGGGCTGGAAGTTCATCGTCCTCATAAATACAAAATCAAATACATAACCCAATCAGCCCACACTCATGTCAGCACTCCGAAGGTGCACAAATTGCTGGGAGAAGTGTGCAGTCAGTCATTGCGTGCAGCCGGCACTCAGCGCCAGAGCACTGCTGCGGGGTCTTATCGGGCCCTATAGGGAACACCAGAACCGCGGCAGTAAACCTCCCGAACTGCAGCGAGCCCCGGTGCTCCCGTGCCGCTGTTGGAACAGGCAACGCAGCAACCCGGGACTGCAGTTTTTACAAGTTTAGTAACTCCATGGCTTACAGATCTGCTGGGATAGAAATAAATCCGCCCTGGTTGTAGGGAAGAGAGGGTCAGAGCTGCCGTGGAGCGAAGGAAGAAGTGCCATGTGCCCGTGATGCTTCCCCAGCGGGAGCGTGTGGGGCTGGTCCTGCCCCACGGCTCAGCCCCCTGCGCATCCCCCCCACGGAGCCGCCCCAGCTCTGAACTGGAAGCCCCACCTGGCACATCCATGCTGTGACACGTCTGCTGGAATTTGAGGGGAGACCCGTCGTGGCTCCGGCGGTGTCTGCGCAGTGAGGGGAGCTCCGCGGTGCCCTGTGCACCCCCTGCCCCCTGCTCCGCACAGCCAGACCTGCCTGTTGCAGGGGTTTGACAGGCGGGATTGGCAGGAGGGTTGGGGCTTGGGGGGAAATTTGCATCTGGGTTTAGCTTTGTGTTGCCACTTCCAGTCTGTAAAAGCAAAGGTAGGAGCTCTTCCTTTCTCCTTGCCTTTTCCTGGCCAGGAGCAGAGGAGACGTTGGGCTAGAGGCCACTCTGTACAGGCGGGAGGGATGGGCTGATGGCGTTGCATTACTTTATGCAGCTTTAAAACAGCGAATACGTTTGAAACTTTCCCCCCTCTGTTTAGGAGGCAGCTTTTCACAAAGATGAGCAGCCATCCCGAAACCCTCCTGGCTTTGCAGCCAGCTCAGAGCCCCATCTCCCCTTGCTCCTGGGGGTCTCCCTGATGCGGAGGACGCCCTGCCTGAGCGGCAGCCTGGGTGCTGCCCGCAGCAAATACACATCAGGATGCCTTGATGCCCACTGCTGGGGAAGCAAAGCAATTTGAGTCTTTTCAAAGATGATTTTGAATGATCATGCCTTTTCGACAACTTTAATTTCATAAGGTCATTAACTTCATCAGTGCTCAGTCACCTCCTCACAGGTCAAATCCTGGCTGGACAGGTGTCACCACACACTGTCCCCTTCTGTGGAGTCACCCTCAGCACAATGGGCACATTCGGTGGCTGTTTCCGACCTCCCAGGCTCAGAAATGGCTTCACAAGATGGGTTAAAGGTGTTCTGGTTTCCCTGTGCACCCAGGCGTGGGTATGGGCTGAATCACGCAGCACGTTCAGTGCCCGGCGTGGGTCATTTTGGTTGTGTTCATAGGGCATGGATGGATTGGTGATCCCATCCCGCCAAATGGTGGGATTTCGTGGGCTGCAGTTGTGGCTTGACTCAGAAAACACAGAGGTTAGTTACTCAGAGCTGCTTTCTGATGGAACTGGCAGGTCTCTCTCGAGGATCTGGGTTTACAAGTAAACTGTCTCCTCCTGTTCTGCCTCCTCCTGTTCCTCTTATCTCTTATCCTTCCTTAGGCACTAAGACAGCTGCAGAGACCGCAGAGCTTCCCGAGGCAGAGTAACACACTTGCTGCCGGGGGTCGGAAAGCCCCGGTGCTCCCGCCGCTCCTCCTCAGCAGTGGGGCTTTCCCACCCCACCCCAGCCCGGCCGAGCCTCCAGCCGACAGCCTGGCCAGCGCAGCCTCCCTGGCCTCTGCTCCCGCGCCTCCTCTCCAGCTCTCCCGGGGCAGGGCTGTCCCGTGGCGATCGGCGAGCCGAAAGCTCTCCCAGCACGGGCGCTTCGTCGACAAAGGTGCATTTAGCCTAAGATAGGGAGGACGCGTGCCTTCATTATTGCATTTTTCCTGCGGGACGTAGCAGTGGCCGCTGGCACTGGCGGAGGCGTTTTGGAGAAAGGAGGGACCGCAGCAGCGAGCTGGGGGGGGGGAACAGGTCGGGCACGGCCAGGACAATATCTCAGGCCTCCCTGCTGAAGTCCCTAAAATACATTTCAGTATCAGCAGAGAGGAATCTCGAGCCCAGGTCTGCTGCTGTGACTGCTACATGATGCTAAATATTTGTCTCCCCTCTGTTTTCTCTCTTTCTCTCTCACACGTGTGCACGCATTCGTGGAAACGGCTGATTATGTAAACCAGAGGGAGGTTATTTCTGGAAAGGAGATGTTTACAGGCCGCGTTATCAGGGAGGTGTTACAGCCCTGCTCTGTTTGTGATGTTGGAAAGGGGACAGTGCAGCAAGAACCTGGAATAATTCAGCTCCAGGCTGCGACAGCAGCTGGCCAGGCTGGGCAAGGAAGGGCTTCAGTGCTGCTTTAAACAAAACCAAACAACAAGTGAAAGAAAATCAGGTATTTCAGTACGTGCACAACTTTGCTTGGACAAACTTGCAAATGGATCTGATCTTCAGCTGGCCCAGAGGTGAAAGATGAAGGTTTGGGTTCAAACTCAGGGTCTCCCGACTACCCTCAGCTCCACCAAATTAGTTGAAAGGGTAAAATCCGGTATTTATTTGTTCTTCCAGAGTTTCTGAAAGGTTTTTTTTGCTTTTGCTCTTAAGGAGAAATAGGCAAGCAGCAGGTGGGCGCTTGGGTGCACAAAACTCACAAACAGACCTGGCAAGGGAACAAAAAACATCAATAACAAACGTGCTATTTTAGCTTGGTTTGACCAAATCTGGAATTGATGTGGAAGTGAATCTTCACTGTGACTCAGTTTTTAAACAGAAAGGAGGCAGATCTTTGATTTAAAATTGACTTTTTTTTTAATATATTTTGGCGCTAACTACAACATGAATACCCTTCTAAAAGGGGTTTTTTCCCTTTCTACAAACTGAATAAATGTTCTGTGATTTTTTTCTTATCACTGAAGTATCATTTAGAAAGGAATTTCAGTGGCAGAATGCTACTGCCCAAAGCTATACAGTTATTTAGAGCCAAATCAGGCCATTAGGGTTCAAATTTCTGACTGTCAGGAACTGCCTGGGAATTTTAATGATCCTGCAAGATGGATCAGAGCTTTGACATATGTTATCATCTTCTTCTTCACTACAAGGTCATTAGCCCCAAGATGGATCATTCGGACTCGGTCTGCTCTTTGCTTCATTGCCTCATTGCTCGCTGCTTCACGCTGGCTTTCCTTAGGTCGTTTTGGAGGCACAATGTGAGCAGCGTATATTTTGCTGTGCTTGTGAGACTTGCAGCAATTGCAGGCTGCTAAGCTTTCGGACGCATGTCGTAATTTCTCCAGCAGGCACCTTATTAATGGGGCCGATAGGCAAGATCTTCACCCCTTTGTGAATGTGCTGATATAGCACATTCCCACCAAGCTCTTTTTTAGGAAGTTTCTGAGCAAAGAGTTGAGAAACACAACAAATGATGACATCCCCACGACATCTCCATTCCCTGCAAATTTTGCTTTTTTATGTAATTCTTCTTTTTGACGGGAATTTAGCGGAAACTCCCTGTTGAGAGACACAAAAAATTTTTGTTTTCAGAGAAGCTGATGAAATACTGCTAGGGTGCAGCTAATACCTTTGTGTATGTTTAGGCTGGGATTTTGATTTTTGTCCTTGATGGTAGGAATTTTTTTTGCTTCATCTTAGCAAATAGATGTAAACGTTATGTTGGCATGCAAACCATCATGCTCCTGTGATCAAATTACTGTGATTAGCAGGCCCGTGGGCAGCCACCCTCAGCTGCCTGTACCCTGCAGCTGCATTATCACATTGCTCTGTGGTGGCTGGAGGACCTGTAGGAACCTCCTCTTCTGCGCCTGGGAGGGCTCTGTCCTTAGGGACCCTCCAGTGCTTAGCAAGAGGCACAAGAGAAGCTAATGAAATTTTTCACTTAATAGACATAAATCCGTTGGTGGACTTGACTTTAAAGGGCAGTAGTATCATTTTCATCAGTTGCAGTTGCCTGGATAAGCCCTGCTGACATCCTTGGGTGCTCTCTGGCAGCCCTTTTCACCAGTCTTAGAGGTTTTCCTCTAAGGAAATTACAGCTCTGCAAGCCCAGCATTAGGCATGGCCAAAAGTGCACCCCATCCAGCGTGAGCACTGCTGGAAGGGTGTCGAGCGAGTGGTCCCGTGGGTCACTCTGGAGGCTGCTCTTTCCACCTGGTACAGCGCCATGCCGATAAGGGAAACCTCATGAGAGCTCTCCATCCCAAGGCGTGAAATATTATATCAACCAAAAAAATTTAAAAATGGTGACTTCAGAGTATTTCTTTCATTTTGGCACAGCCCATGGGTTGAGCCCTCTGGGCAGTGCAACCAGAGATTACTCAAGATGCGATTTCCACTCCCATAGTTTCAGTTCAAGCATCAGTTCCCCGTGTCAGCAGGAATGGCACCGTGCGGCTCCGTACCACAGCCTGAGCACGGCTGGCTTGTTTTGTCCAGCAAAATGGTAGCTGAGAGGGAATCTGATTGCTTTCTGTAAATGCATCCCGGGGGTAAAGACTGGGAAGGCAAAAGAGTTATTTAAACTAAGGAATAATGCTGTCACAAGAACCGATGGATATAAAGTGGCCAGGAATAAATTTAAGCATGGAATTAGATGAAAGTTTCCAGCCATCATGGCAGTGATGGTTTGAAACAACCTCTTACTAAGACTATTGGGGAACAAAGTCTAATTTTTATCAAGCTGAAGTTTGATGAGCTTACAAAAGTCATCTCATCATATGATAGGACTGTGGTAGCAGGAAACTGCCTCAGGATCCCACAAAGCCCCACTTTTGCCTTAATTCTGACCCTTGTGGAAACCAGATGCCGGGCTAAACTGCTTCAGATCTTGTTGATACCTGACCACACTGCCTACGTGTAGTGCAGCTTTCCCTCCAATCCTGCTAATTTTGCATCTATCGGGAAACAGAGAGAGAAACTGAAATTTTCCCGATTTCCCAAAAGACCTCACAGGTCGGGTTCCCATGCTTCCTACCTCACTGTTCCCCTCTGGGCAGCGGCTGCAGTGCAGCGTCGCTCGCTGGCTGGCAAGTGGGGGTTTCAAGATCGTAACCCTGTGGATCAGCAGCTCGGTATCCTCAGGTTGCTTCTATCTCGTCAGGATCCGGGTCTGGCACAGAATTGCATCCACAGATAAATAGGAAGGAAGGACATGGTCCTTAAGTGATAGTGTTCAGACTATTCAATCTAGAACATGATATAAAAAATATGAGAAGACAAAATAGTGTCTGTACCGCTGGTAAACATGAGATTATGAAAAGTAGCTCTCAATTCTCCAATCTAATTTTATTTTATGAGGTTGCAGTTTACAAGAAGTGTGACGTGTTTGAGTTGGTACCTACATCAGTGTGGCATGTATTAACTAGCTCAGCCCCATAGTTTGTAAATCGTAATAAAATTACCATCTTCTAGCAGGTGTATTTCTACTCAGGATGCTTAAGGAACAGGTCTTGGCCATAAGCTGTTTACTTTTAATCTCCTCTCTGGAGAAAAACAAATAATTGGTGATAACATATGCAGATAGCACAAGATTAGAGGCCTAACAGTAATAAGAGCGAGCAGCACAGGGCTGCTCTGCGCTCTGAATTACTTGGTTAACTGAGCACGAGGAAAATGTTTCCACAGAGTTACAGAAAGGTGGTCTTTATGGCCGTACCTCTTGGCATGCTGAACACAGACTGCAGGCTAATCTGATAAACAGCCAGTGTGAAACAGGCTTCGGTGCTGAGCATCACCTCCCACCTGATGCTGTGCCTGGAGGGGGAAGGTGGCCATTCCCACGGACACGGAGCCAGGGCTGCCCACGTACCCAGCCCAGCAGGGCAGGCAGTGGGGTGCCACGCTCCCCAGGGAGGCTGGAAAAAATGAAGTGGGATTAAAGGCTTCAAAAAGAGGCCGTAACAAAATAGTCCTGGCACATGAACTACGTATCTTGTGCTAGAGAAGGCAGAGAGATCAGTGTTTAGGTACAGAACTCTAATGCACAGGCGCGTAGCAAGGGAAAGACCTGGAAGTTTCAAGTGCACAAACTTGCTGTAGAAACACAGTGCTCATGTTTAACGGTGAAAGTCGTAAGTCCTGACACTGATTATCATATGCAGTTTTCTACCACTAGAAATTCAAGATTGAAGGTTGGCTTTCTTTGTAATAACCTCTCTAGTTCAAGAACAGGTATTGAACACAAAGCAAGAGAGTTCAGGGAAGACCTGCAGGCTGTTTGGTTCAGGACATACTGGGTCATGACAAGGGTCTCTGCTGGTTGAGCGGCCTGGTCTCCAGGATGGGGATGTCCTCATCCCCTTCGCTTTCAATCCATTGCTTTGTACTAGCACTGGGGGCACCCAGCCAGGAGCAAGTTCTCCATTTTGCTGGGTGCCGCACAATTTCAGAGGGGAAGGGCAGCCCGAACCCCTGGCAGCCATGGGGACAGGCGAGGGGACAGGTGGTGGCAGCTGGGGAGCAGAGGGATGCGGCGCGGCACTGAGCCTGGACCATAGCCTCAGCCATCAGCTCCCAGCAGCATGTGGCTTTGTAAGGAGCCGGAGTATTTTATTGCAGCCCGGTGGGGGTGGTGAGTGCAAGAAAGGAGAAAACAACTTCTGTCCCTGAGGTGTTGCGGAGGCAGCACAAGTGTATTGGTTTGCCTTCGGTTCAGCACAAGGGCTCTCAGTGACCTTGAAATAACCTCTGTTACTTCTTTAAATGCATTTCTTTTGTGCCTTTGCTCTTACATCCCAGTGTCTTCTTCAGAGTGGGTATGTGATGGCATGTACAGTACATACAGACGTCTCAGCTCATTCTGCCATTTAAAGCTAGACTGGACAAAGTAGTTAAAAATAGTACAGGGGGACAGTCTTGTACCAGGGAAAAGGCTCAGACTGGGGAATTAGAGTATAGCACTTATTAATTCTTCCCCTTTGCTAATGTTGTTCATCTTAGTCAATAGATAATTTGGTTTTCACTGAAATTTCATTAGCTGCAAACCTGAAAAGGTATTCTGTAAAAATATGGGAGAGCACTAGACTCAATAACAACTAAAAAAAGAGTTTTGTAATTTCTTGGAGGAGCTTTCTTGTAATTTTTTATGAAGCTTTGCCAATATTTACAATCAAACTTATGTTCCAACTTCCCTGGCATCATTTTATAACTTGGCATCAGTCTCCTCCACAGTAACAGCCTTCTAGTGTTAGCTGTAACCCCTTCTAACATTCCCAAATACTGTGACGGGGAGTTGTGAAGGGTCACGAGCAGGACACAGGGAGCTATACATATCAGGAGGTACATGATAGCTCAAACAGGAGATACAGGCTGAGTCAGGAAGTGCAGGGTGCGATCATCCACTCCACTATGCAGAATGCAAGGGCAGAGAAGCCCTCGGGTCTGGGAATTGAGGTGTTCCCCAACAGCAGAAGTTATCACCATAAAAGCAGAGAGTTGCACACATGGCAAAGGGCTTGGCCATGCGTTGTTCTGTGCAGCATCAACCAACCTGCAAACTCAAAGCTGGGACACCATCATCTGCAGAACGGTCTCGTCCCTCCTTTCCCCTCTCCCTCATCTGAAGAAAGACATGTGTGTGTCTGTATCTCCTGACTTCTCCAAGTAGGTGAATGCCCAGGGCACCCTGTGGCACACAAAGCACCTCCAGGCAGCTGATGTGCTGCCCACAGAGGCTGAATCCACCCTGGGCAAGAGCATGTGCAGTGGCTGGGACATACATCCAGCATGGCAGCGCACATGGGGATGTGCAGAGGGCAAAGTAGCCGCAGGCCCTGGTGGAAAGCTGCAGTAAGGGCTCCTTCCCTTCCCATCACTGCCCGGACGCCTCCCCATGCCGGTCGCCTGTGCCCACCTTCCACTGATGCTCCCATCACCAAGCCCTGGGCCACTCGGCCTTCTCAGCTCTCCTCCAGCAGCTTTCTTCTCACTGTCGAAGTGCAAGTGTTAAAAAAGAAAACTGGGGAGAAAGGGTAGAGAGCCAAGGGCAGTGCTACAGCCCAGCTGCCTGCTTCAGCCAGGGAAAAATGTGCACACACTTGTAGCTGTGTGTAAACGGGAGCCTGTGCCAGCGGAGGTTTTGGCCCCTTTTACTTAACAGTGACACAGGCACATCTCCAGGCCTTTTCTGTCGTTCTGCAATGTCACCCCGAGTGGAAGGGAGTGGGAGCCACCAAGAGCTGCCGGGCTGTTTGGCACAAACACCCCTGGCCAAACACCCCTGGGCCAGCACCACTGACATCGCGGGTACCAGCCGCTCCCCACATCATTTACAGTCCAAACATCAGGAAAAAGAATCCCAAAGGCCAAGAGCTGCAAAAGAGGAAGGGAGACTCCAGCACAGTCTGGAAAATAAAGAGCAGGATTCGCACCATTAATTGAAGCCAGAAAAGCTGGGGGGGGGGAGTTTATGGCAGGACGTGGTAGTCGGGAGCCTCTCTGAAGCTGTGCTCGGCCTCAGATACAGCCCCCGCTCTGCCCCTGTCGGGTTTGGGGAAGGCAAAGCACGTCTCTGCTTACTGAAGCAACCACCAGCGTTACCGTGTGCACCATACCTCCAGCTTGCGTGGGGGCGGACTTATTTTTTATTGTGGGTGTTTTCTAAAGTTATTGCCGAAGCCTTTCTTTGTATTTGTAAATGCAATAGGCTTTTTATTGAGGTTGGGTTATCCCCAGGGTAGGAAGTCGCGACACTAATTTCTTTTCTCTCAGCCGTCATCTGTGAAGTCTGGGGTAAGGTTCCTCCTCCCACCCCTTCCCTGCTTTTTCTTTCCCAGGGATCTGTGCTGAATTTAAAAGCTGACCAGTTTTTAAGGTTTATTTTTTCCCTTTTGACCCTTCAAAATTCTTCTGCAAAAAGGTTAAACTCTAGGGAAAGGGCACGGGGAGGGGGGGCGGAGGTGACCTTGCCTCCCCTCTCCTGCTCGGCATCGCACTGGCTCGCTCCCAGGGACGGTGAAGCGCTGCTGGCATCACGCATCGCCCTTTCCCTGCTCCTCGCTGGCTGCACACCAGTCCCACCGGCCAGCCAAGCCCTGCCAAGGCAAACTGGCAAAGCAAACTGCCTGTCCCAGTACAAACCAGCTCCCACGGGGACTCCTGCCCTCGGCTCAGCTGCTGCTGGCGCCTGCACCGCACCCTGTGTCGCAGGAGGCTGGTACTGTCCTTCACCCAAAAACTGCTTGTCTTGCCAATAATCGAGACACCGCTGAAGCCTGGTACACAGCTCAGAAAATGCCTCACCAGAGGAAACCGAGAACTTTTGATAATAGAAAAGCTTCTTGTAATTCTACCGAGTGAAATCAAGATATTTATCTTATTTCCTATGGAGGAAAGAGGGGATTATGGTTTTAAAATACTACAGTTTTCTTCAATTTTAGTAAGGTAATCTCTTTCAATATGTCTGTATATTGGAAAAAGAGATTAGAGCCAAGATAAACCCCTTTTTGTTATTTGGCCTAATATAAGATTAAAGATCAGAACTTCTCTTCTGCATTGGTTTGTTTCTGGTAGGGAAGCCAAGGCACTGAAGGGCACCTTGAGCTTGGAAGAGACTGAAAACTCATTTTTGTCTGTTTTTAATTGCATGACTTGTGCTTTGGGTAATGAAGGCAATTGATATATTCTGGTGGGGCAGGATCCCAGTTAAGGCTTTCTTTCTGGTCTGAGATTTACTTTTACTGTTCCTTGCCCTGGTTTATATCTCCCTAGGGAATGCCTAACCCCTGGTTCAGCAGCTCCCCGTTTGCGGTTTGACCCATATAGTTCGGAGGTTTCTGAGAGAGCCCTTTCTGCAGGAAACAGTGGGGATTTTGTAGTCCCTGGGCCACCCAGGGGAGCTGGGCTCAGTCCAGTAACTCCAGGAGCTGCCTGCCCACGCCATCCTGCGTCCTGCCCAGTCTTTCTACGTATCACCAGCGAAGCCTACATCCCCAAACCCCTGGCTCAGCCCTGTTACTCTGTGCAAAGCTTCTCTTAATCTGTTCATTGTTTACGAAAATGGAAAGTAACTTGGTCTACAGAAGTTTGCGGGGATCCAGCTGACGGTAGCCCCTCCAGTGCTGTTGGAGAACAGCACTGGAAGGAAGGGTGCCATTAAGGAAAAGCAGAAGAGGGGCAGAAGCCACAGGGATGGGTAGTCCTGCTGCAGGTCAATGTTTCTTCTCTGTGCAATTATTGTTGGGTTTCATTTCACTGTCTCTCTGATTCAAATGGAAACTTTAAGTAACTTAGATTAATTGTTTTCTTTTCCAATTAAACCTCTCTGGTCTTTAACGTGCATGACTGTTTCTTATTTCTCTCTGCTTTGCGCAGCCAGTTTGCATAATGAACAGCGTGTCCCCAGTATTTTGCAATCGCTGGCCTGGAACAGGAACACGATTTCCAAACGGAGCCCTGGAAAGCTCTGACAGCTCTCCCAAGGGCTTCAGAAAAGGCTCCCTCGCCGCGAAGCCTCAGCACCTACTGCTGTTCTCCCATCTGCTTCCCTCCTGTCCAGCATCTGCAGCTTTCCTTGCAGTTCCCTTTCCTTTCTCCTGCAAAAGATAGTGCAAGGAAACAGCGAGGGCGTGCATGACAAAAATAGGAAAGTCATCTGTCTGGTGGGACTCACTCAGTAAAGATGAGCTAGATTTCCACACGTTTACTTTTTCATCCTTCTAGGTCTCCTGACAGTAAAAGCAAGCAGCTCCTGTTCTGCACAAAGTGATTTGAATGGTAATTTTAATTGGTTTGGAGGCCTTGATGAAAAAGCAGGACATTATCTGTTGGGAAAAGCTCTAATCTGATTTCACTTGAGTTCTTACCAATATGGAACACCATTATTGGACTGCCTAATTTAATCCCAGCTCTGCTTCCTGAATCAATGATGCTAGATATTTATTCAGGTTTATACACCTAAAGCAGAGAGCTTTTGCTGAAAAAATGAATTCTCTCTCATGTAATGATATTTAGCTGAGCTTCTCAACAGCAACGTGTCCTGTGTTGGGAATACAGGACAGGCTGAAGAGCTGGTGCTGGGAATGGCGTGATGAGGCAGACCAAGATGTGTGCAGATTTTCTGTCTCCCAGCTGCAATTAGGAGTCCATTGCCCATTGCACCAGAGCTGGGACCTGTTGCCCAGAGAGGAGCACCGCTGGACACAGCACTGTGCTCCCTGCAGCTGGACTGCTTGGCATCTCCTCCTGTTACGTGGCAAGGCCCAGACCTATTGAAAACACATCACTTAAATAACCGAATATGACTTAAACAATTACATTTAGGTAAATACATGCATCCCTCATAATACGTACCAACATAGTGAATCTGATTTCAAGTCCTTTGGGACTCCCTCCATTCATTCCAGAGGGACAGAACAGAATTTAAAACTAATTTTGGTCCCTGAATAAATTCTATTATGGATAGCAATTTACTATCCACCTACTTCCCTTCTGTTCCAACCGAGACCTTTGCACAGCTGTGCTGAATGTGTTGGGCTGTTTCCTTCCTCTCCAGAGATTAATATGTTTTATCAGTCAAAGTGTTTTTAGACAATACATATCAGCATTTGCAAAGAGCTCCACATGCCTTAGGGCAAAAATGCTATATAAATCTAAGTAATTATTGTTATATTCTATTATTCATTGGCAGCAGACATCTCTCAAACTGGGGACTAATTGTTTAAGTGCATTTTAATTTTGGGTTAACTTCTTTTTTCTCTATCATTTTTAAATAACTCTTCCTTTCTGATTGCTTATTTAAGCATTATATGCACCACCTCTTTGTAAACTCACGCTGTGGAAAAGCTTCCCCGTTGCTGTAATTAAAACTGCTTCTAAAGCCTTAGGTGTATCTGTGGGAGAGAAGAACCCTGTTATTTTCAAGACATTTTGGCCACCTTTCTGGTATCTCCAGGAAGATGTCAAGGACTTTCACGACATCTGCTGGGATCTGATTGCTTTTTACCATTTTGCCACTTTTTGGATCCTTAACTGTTACCTGTATTTCCGATTGCTGGGTGGCTGCTCGTGCCAGCCTGCCTGCTTCACATGCTTCATCACATCCAGGTACCTGCTCAGCCTGCTGTGAGCCTGTCTGCAGTGCTCATCCACCTGGGATTTCAGTTCTTAGTCAGCTGCCCATCTCGGTGCGTCTTAAACTGCACGTTTCAAAACAGTAAATTGGCCGTTTTGAGGTTTTTGGTTTTATTTATTTGGCATAGCAAAGATGATAGTTGTTGCTAACATCTGCTGCTCAGTATGCATTTGCATCTTGAATAGATGACCTGACCTGAGAATTGATACAGACGTGGTTTTGTTTTCGTTTTGTCACCAGTAAAGATGCAGTATTTCTTTACACACGCCTTTGTGAGTACATAATGACTTGCAAATACTACATCAACCACGACATACAGCTGAGTAAGGCTATTCCTGCATTAGTTGATGAATTCCAGCCCTTACTTCTACATTACTCTTTCTGTTCCTTGGCTCTCACAGGCTACTTCAGCATTACTATCATCCGTCACCGAAGACAGCATTTTTCAAATTCAGGTCCCTACATTTAGGAGGCAGTTTTCGAACCCCCTTTGTTGTTGTTGCTATGTTTTGCTTTATGGTTGCATCTTCATCAATGACATTTATACCTGGCCTATAATTCCTTCATTGTTCACAACCCTATCAAGTGGGAATTTTTCTAAATTCTCTTTTTGACCCTGTGTCTTCATTTAATCCTGATTAAGTTATGTGCTTTCTCTTGCTTAAAGAGCTCGTTGAGCCACATGTTGCCTTTCTTTTACTGGTGACACAGTGTAGTCCTCTCCTTTGATTCGTACAAGCTCCTCAGTATCTGAAGTCTTTTCTTACTTTGCAGGGATAAACCTGGATGTATTTTCTTGCTGCTGATGTCAAACCATGTGAAATCCTATAATCTGAAGCCTCTTTTCACTATGAGGCTTTGTATTTTGCAGGCATTGTAATCAGAAGAGTAATCTTATCTTAACATGCAAAATTAGTGACTCCTGGCTGGGGGAACCTGTGACTGGCACATGTCAGAGTCCCAAGTCTATTTTCAAATTTTCAGAGACAAAGCAGAACACTTTAATGACTTCGAGTTAGGTGGTTTTTAAGTTCTGCGGCTTTTTTTAAAATACGTCTGTCTTTAATTTCTCCTGTTACACGCAGTGAATTTATGTAGTATGAATTCCTCTCTCAAAGATCGTATCCTTGGCACCTTCTACCCAAAGTCTACATAAATAGTTAGTACAAAGTTAACCACCCTCT
Source organism: Larus michahellis (assembly GCF_964199755.1). Classification (NCBI taxonomy): domain Eukaryota; kingdom Metazoa; phylum Chordata; class Aves; order Charadriiformes; family Laridae; genus Larus; species Larus michahellis. The sequence goes on along the minus strand of NC_133906.1, from coordinate 9,758,963 downwards.
ATTTTACAAATTCATATTTGAATTTAACCTATAAACACTACTTCAAATTCATAACCTATGAACAAGAGGAAGCACTGGAATGTTACTAGCATTTGACTGCTGTGAGGGAAAGCAGCATTTTTCCCTTTCTCTGATGCTGCTTTCCCCCACAGAAGTCAAAATAACCATCTTACTTTGCTAAACCTTTCTTGGTAGTGACTGAGCCAGTAGTTTCAAAGTCAATCATCTCCCTCAAGGAAGCGTGTTGATTCTGTCTGACACTTGTTAAGTGTCACTGTCACTAGCAGTCTTTGAAGAGATGTTCTTGCAGACTTAACAGAAGGGATGTTAATTAGGCTGTTGATTTGTGTTATCCCCTAGGCCCATCAAACGCAGTGCAGCACTTCAGTAACTAAAGAGGCACACGGTACTACAGAGCATTTAACTTTATAGATAAACTGCTATTTATTACCTGGAAAGAATGTCGAGTATAAACCAGTATTTGTTAGTTATCGTGGCAGCAGCATCCTTAAATAATGACATAGAATGCACCTGCGCGGTGGGAACGCACCCTGAGACTCCTGCAGGCAGTCGGGACCACCTGCAACTGCTGCTGCCTCTGCTGTGAGTCCAAGTGCAGCTGGGTGCCTTTGCTTCAGAGATCGTCGACTTTGTTCCAGTTCAGAAAGATGCTCTTCCAGGTCAGTTGTTGATCCTCTTGGAGCTAGTAAGAGTTTTGTCAGGGAGTTCATTCAGTCCCAGGAGGATTCGGTGTTACTAAGGATCTCTGAATCGTTGGTCACTGACCTGGGCATTATCCTACACCTGGAAACGGGCAGGTACTTCCATGGCCCACAGCATTAGCCAAGCATTCAGCATTTCCAAGGGCATCAGCCTGCATTTTACACTCTCCTGGAAGAGGGCAGCAGGCCAAAATAGCTTGGGAAACACTGCTGTAAAGAACAACCCTTTCCAGACCACTTTCCAAATAATCTAGCACAAATATGTGGATATTAGACTGAATTTAGCTTATCTTCACGTCCATCCACTTGTATGACAGGAAAAACAAAGAGGTAGTTCACATCCTCGTACATCCCCATCATATTTTTTTTTTTCTCCATTTTTGTGCTTTGCCTAGGCATGATGTCACACACCATATAATGCGACACCCTCATAGGAGCATCATATTGCTCTGAAATCCTTACCTCTCTCAACATGAAGTAAAGAAATTCCTTTAGCCTCAAAGTCTCTAAAGGTCTGAGTCCTGGCAGCACTTTTTCCGCCACCAAAGTGAAGCCACCTCTGCAGAGACACGTAACAGCCGCTTAGGTGCAAACCACAGTAATACACTAATTTTTTTAAAAAAAGTGAAGGAAATAAGATATGGATTTGTCGCTTTGGAAGGAATGGAAGGATGCAGCATTGCTACATGAAGTGGAGCACAGCCAAACAGGCAAACTCAAGTATTTGTACCAAAGAAAAGAAAAAAATCAAGAAACTGATAGTATCTTACGTTAATGTTATGTATGAATAATTTTATCATTGATTGATCTGTAAGCTGCCTGGTAGTGCTCAGAAACAGTAACAGTTTACATTAATGTATTAAAGGCACATATAATTTATTCAGTGAGATTCATGCCCTATGGAGCTTTTTGACAAGTTTTTATAGCACCATAGTTAGTGTTTATTAGCAATGAAAGCACTTTATAACACTTTGATACAATGTTTGAGACGAGAACTGCACAAAGCAACTACTTCGTAGGCAAGGAAGCAATTACGAGTGACACTTGGTGAAGTGTTACCAAGAGATCTTCAAAGAGCTCGCTTTCATACCGTCGACAGCACGGCACCCGGCAATGGCGCAGCGCGGCCGGCCCAGGCGATGGGAACATTTGCTGAGCTGCACCCCAGCAGCAGCGTCACAGCCACCTCCCCGGCAAGGCCACGCACCTTCCCCAGCGCCTCGGTGTCCCTGCAGCTCCCTCGTTAGGCACGAACAGCCCCGTTCAGCTTCTGCCGTCACACGGGGGTGAAGAAAACAGGATGCAAGAGAGGGGGCCATAAAAAAAGAAAAGACAAACTCAGCTCAAAGAACTTAGGGAAATGACGCGCTTCGGTTACACACCATTTATTTTTCTGTTTTTGAAAGAATATTTGTTCTTAATTTTAAAAGAAGCCCATAAAAATCCTTTTAAATAAGCTGTAGGCTAAATTAATTTCCTTAAAAATCTCTTTCCCCTATGCACAGGTTCACATGGGTTTGCCCTGGAAGATTTGGCAGTAAAATTGTGTATGCTTACCTTGGGCTTCTTATTGTCAGCGTAATTAATGGTTGAGCGGTTTGGGCTGTCGTGCTCCTCTGGAGCTGGCCGGCCTCGCCGGCGCTTCTTGTTTGAAGTCAGGAGGCACACACGGAGTTTTACAAGCAAGGATTTCAGAACGCCCGAGTCTAAACAAAAAGGCTTTGATTTTCAGCAGTGCTTCTCCCTTTGGCTTCCAGTACAGGCTTGAGTATTTTGGAGGCAATTAGATCCTCAGTGATCTGCAAAATCCATACATGCCTTTAAGTAAAAAATACTTATATTGGGACGCAGCAGAGAGGCAGTTGGGCAGAAACTGGTCTTTGGAGTATCAGTCAGAAACGTCAGGCTTATGTTAAGGGACAACTCTAAATTACACTCTCATGACATAAGGAAAGTTGTCTAGTTCAGATGAATTTTTAGATGCCTGAAATATGGTTTCTTCACCAATCCAAATTCCCAGCTGTTGTTGCCACAGTTTTTGTCAAACTATGACACAGATAACACAAGCTGAGAGAGACATCCCTCGTGGTTAAATTAGCCTTACAAAGCTTTCATGCCCCAGCAGGATAATTTTCAGCAGTTAATTACGTTGTCACTGCCACTGGTGCTACTTACACCACTATTGCAGCCTCTTAAGCCAATTCAGTGGCTTTTAGGGGAGGAAAAACAGGCAGCTCAAAGCAATATCCAGGTGTTTGGGTGCCAAAAACGTGTCTCATCTGTAGAGGCAGGCAGAGGTCTGAGGTAGCCGTGAGCCTGCAGTTGCCTGGGGCAGGCAGTCCCACCACCCCAGTGAGGCACCTGAGCTGGGACATCCCTCTTGCCCCAGAGAAATCAGTGAAGACAAGCTCCTCCAGAAGGCACTTCAGGGTAGCAAAGTGCCTGAAGCTGGGCTCTGTGCGTACTCCGCTTCTGCAATCAAGTGTATCACAGAGGTGTATTGCAAAGCCTTCCCTCCAACCCCCATTTTAAGTCTGCAGAAGAATAAAACCCTGATCTAAACGTCATGCTCTCAATATACTTGATAGACAGATGCAGAAGGACAAGGGTATTGTTGGGATGAAAGGAGAAGGCTCTTATTAAACTAGCAATGTCAATGAAAAGCAAGGAAATGCAGAAAATAAGCCAGGGGGGTTAACTGTTTGTGTAAATCTTCTCCTTCCTCTCACAGCTGGCCCTAACGCGCAGTTCTTTCCTTCATCATTCAGTGGAGCTGCTGAGTCACTTGTCTTTCGCACTAACCTCCATGTCCTCCACAGCTTGTGACACCTTCGAACCTGCAAAGTTCCTCGTGTTTCCTGACTTGTTCTGTCCTTTTCCATTTGGTAAAGGATTTCTACTGCACGCTTCTCTTTCCATGTATGCTGTTTTATTTATCATTGTATTTTTATTTTTGATAATTGTTGCAGAATAAGGTCTAAATCTGCTACACCGCAAAGAAATAAGGGCTACAGCTGATGCATACAGTTTTTAGTAAGAATGGGATAAAAATCCCTCCTTCTCATCTCATGACTTTCTGGTCAGGTTCTTGGAAGCATAACTATGATGGCCTGGATATATGGGTGGAGTTAATACCCTCGAGGCTGGAAAGGCAAACATAGGTATTCTTCATTTCACTACAGCTACCTGCTTCTCTTAGTTCCCCAAAACTCACTTTTTGTGCAGGCACTGGAGGATCAGAGTCCCCTTTTCTGATCCCCGTGAGTTGTTTGTGAGCGGGGTCCATAGGAGACGGAACAGGTCTGCAGGGGATGAGGCTTGTGTGTAACCCAGGATGGGCAGCTGAATGCAAATCTGGCAGCTCAGCACACCCATAGGTCAGGAGGACAAAAGGTTCTCTCGAAGAAATGAAAGGAATATCAAGTAGAAATAAAGTTGTGACCTCTTTATTTGACATGGTCTGGTCACAGGCTACAGCCTGTTATGATGTGCGCAGATCAGGAATGTGAAAAAAAAATAAAAATCAGAAAATTCAGGGAGAACGAAGCACAAAGAAAATGAAATATTTGAAAGCCTGCCTTACAGTGGGAAATTCACAGATGATCCTAAAGGGGTACCTAAAGGAGAAGCTGGTCTTTAATCAAAGCTTCCAGAAGACAATCAAAGACAATCTTTAGTATAAAAGGCAGTGAAGAGAGGATCCTGTGACTGAAAGCTGAAACTAGAGCATTTGTACTGGAAACAAGGCACAAACTTCTAACCGTGAGGGTAGTTATTCAATAGAGAAAATTATCAACTGCAGCATGGCTTTTCTTTTACTTATATCTTAAGAAATTAAAGACTCCCCCTACAAGGGGACAATGGTTGAAACATTTAGCAAGGTCCTGTGCTATACACAGGCAACAGGGTGTTTTTTATCCCTGGGCAGCCCAGATGAAGAGAACAGTGACATCAAAATCTACAACAGGGACCAAGGTCTGCCTATGAATCTCCAGGCACCCTGCCAACAGGGGAAAAAAACCCACCAACAAATCCATCAAATCCAAGGAAATCCCCATTTATGAAAAGGTCTAAGAAGCTCTCAACTTCTCTGCGTCAGAACTGCTGTTTATGTTTATATAGGAAGTTTTTCTACACTGTTTGCACTTTACCAGGCTCTTGTCGGCCGATCAGGAGAAAAATGCAGAACTAGGAAGGGGAGCTGGAACAGCTAAGTGCATTAAGAGGCACTGGTAATTCTCTGTTACACTTCAGAGGATTGGTGAGACCAGTAGTACCTTGTTCACAGCCAACAGCGGTATATTTTTAAAGTTAGTGCTGGGGGCTGGCTAGCAGCCAGCTATAGTTATAACTTTACTACAAATTAAATAGTAACTGCCGTATTCCTGCACTGCAGTCTGACGGTGTCAAGGAGCTCAACTATTACTCCCCCATCTGTACTTAAAAAAGCCGATCGACATTTCCAGCACGCTAGAGCTGTCAAAAGGCTTGAGGATCACCAGCCAGGTATCTATGGCAGGTCCGTGTTGCTTCCATAAATCAAATTCTTAGCAGTGAACATGTCCATTATCATGGGCGGAAATTAAGTGACCTAGTTACTACTCCCTGGCCTTTTAAAAGATACAGGTGGCTTCCTCAAAAGAGGATCCTCAATCAGACCAAATGGGCTGGTGGTACTCATTAAATTAGCAGGAGGAAGACAATATGTAACTGCCACAACCCCTCCTAGAGAAACACTGAAGAGCTTTTGGAAAATGGGCTCAGCAGAGCATTCCTGCCTAAAATCATATCAATGGGACAGGAAAAGAATATTCTTGAAAAGCCAAAGGATTCCCAAAATGGTTTATGAAAAAAAAAAAAAAGACCCTACCTGATGGCTCATACAGTTCTATCTCAGTTACCACCACTACTGTAAAAATCAGGTTTCTCCTTTATTGGGAGTTTTGGGGATGTAGCTCTAACTTTGACATTACTGGAATATAACTTCTTGGTGTTTAATGTCAGGCTAGCTGGAAAGCATTTTCCTATTAACTATCTCTGTTTTTTTCCTTTCTCCCCTTACTACCTCACTGTGTCTGTCTTTTCTCCTTTCTGCACTAAAAGTGGCTGTTCCTCTGTCTCCAAGCTCCTCCTGCGCTTCTGCAGTAGACCAGCTCCTGTCTAACCATGAACATGCTCTGTAAGTCCTTTCTTTTATTACTGCAGCTCTGTGCGTGCGTCTGTTCGGTATTCATTGTAACACAATTTAAAGCCTCATTTGATGTATAGCTTAAGATTTGTGGGGTAGAGGCAGAAACCCCAGCTGAATGGGGGCGTTTCACCTCAGGACATGGAGGGCGGGCTCCTGGCTGCAGACTGCTGCAGACTGCTCGCAGCAGGAACGCTGCCTTTTGGTGATGGTTGTTCTCACTCAAGGGACTGTGTTACGATAGCGCGGGGTCTCACCGGTCGGTACCACACAGAAGAGTAGAACAAGATACAGAGGACAGTAACAAGCTAGGATTTATTTCACATCAGAGCTGCCCACCACCATGTATCACAGACTGTGCTCAGGACAGAAGAGCTCTGTGGCCCCTGGCTGGACCAAGCCTGACCCATGCATAAAGCATACAGGACTTCGAATAATTCCTAGAGTTTAGACACAGCCATGAGAGGGGCTCATGTGGAGAGCTAAAGGATGTGGAAAACTAACTCCAGTACCTGTCTTAAGTCAGTTCTTCTGACAGCTCTGAGGCTTCCTCTTCCCTCACATGGCGTGTAGCCTTCCAGCTGGGTTCAAGCATCATGGGAATGTTCCAGGGACCAGGCACTTCCAGACACACAGCTCCAATTAGCTCTACATTAAAAAGAAAAAGGGAATAAGTGTGAAATGGGCTTCCTGCTCAACATGTTTCTGGAAGGAGGGTAGGGAAAAGGAGCAGAGCTTATTTTGAGACCATGAAAATCCTGATCATCACGATGACAATCTCTCTACCTTGAAACTGGGATGACAAGTCAGAAGAACTCATACTTGATCAGACTTTTGCATCTTCTATATCAGGAGACAGAGAACGCACCTGGCCCTTCAATGCTACACACCCACAACTGCTCCAGCATCTCAATGCTACTGATCCCTCCACCTGCTCTCCTGATCACGCCCTCCGCATCCAGCCCATGAAGCCACAGATCCTGAGGAGATTGCACATCCCAATACCAAAAAACCCCTCCAATTATTCTAACAGATTTGTGGCAGGCAGGGGGTTTCTCTCCTTTTGCCCTTCAATGCTTCTGTTTATTCCTCATTAGGACACTGAGATATTGAAGAGAGGCAGCAGATTTCAACAGTTGCTTTAAGACAGCAGGGTTCAAAGTGGAGAACGCAGTTTCTCTTTCTGCCATCTGTAACGTTCCGTAGCCAGGTTCCCTGGATAGGACGCAGCATACACGGAGTCAGAGCTGTGATCAGGCAGCAATCTGCTCCCTGGGTCAGCGCTCAACCTGCTTTTGAAGTTTTGCACTGCAGAACTCCCCACCGCTGATGGGGAACTGGCACAATCCCTTTAAAGGCTGTAAGAAATAAAGGACATTCCTCAGCAACAAGGGGTTGCCAAAAAGCCTTTTTGAAAGCAGCCAGTGGAAGCTGCATAAGCTGCTAATTTGAAGTAGACTAATATCAAGTACGGACCTCAGGCACAGAGAGCATCCAGGCTAAGCAGGAAGGGAACCATAAGCGCTTCTCAGAGAGCACATTACTAGAAGAGAAGAAAAACCTCAGTAACTTCCAGCATCCCCCAGTTCCTGGACATCACTGAAACCTGAAGGACTAGGAGGAGGCTCTGGGGTGTTTAAGAGCCAGTTGGACTATCCCTTGGACTTGCTTGCAGGTACAAAAGCACCCATGAAGCAGTGCTCCTTAAAGAGGAGATCCTCTCTCCCTTTGTGATGTCTAGGGTGGTGAGAGCAGCCTCCCAGCATCACCCCAACGCATTTCATCCCCGATGGACTCGGGTCCTGACCCTTAGAGGTCACGACCAGCAGCTCTGGTTTTCAGTAATATTCAGGTCCTTCCCCAGCCCCACAGGCAGGGAGGAGAGGGAGCACCGTGTCTCGCTTGAGAGAGAGGAAAGACAAAGGGAAGCAATTGGAAGAGCCCAGGTACAAACCCCATAACTCCCAACCCACAAAGATTTCCTCAGCTGAAATAACTGCCAGCGAGAACAGGATTAGCACAGCTATCCCTCCCCCTCATAGCTATCTTTTGTAATATCTTTCCCTCACCTTTTCAAGGCTCTCCAGGATAACCCAGCACTAACAGAGCTCCTTTAATCACCACACCCACTCCAGCACCAAGAAGTGCTGCTCTCCCCCTCTTGCTCTTTTATTTCCTCCTCTCCAACCATGCACTTGGTGCTAAGGAGGCTCCTTCGGCTTCCTTTGGCCCTAGCCGTCTTCCTGCTCGGCAGGGACAGCTGTCTCTGCTAACCCTCTCCTGGCCAGACTCTGCACACAAGCACCCTGCCGCCACATTTCAGCTATGAAGAAGACAGTACTCTGAAGCATTGAAGGACACCGTAAACAGGCAGTAGCTGAGTTCAGGGAGAGCTCATTGCCTACGAGCTCTCTCACTGATGATTATAATTTTGCAATTTACTCCTTTACCTGCCCACTGCCCAGGACCAGCTGGCTATCTTCTTCAACTCATTTTTGCATGTCTGTTAATAAGCATGCACAGAGCTCAAATGCAGTCTCAGACCATCAGACCATTTCACCATGTCCTGTCACCTTCTGAAAGGCTCCTAGGCTCCTTCATGGGTGGGACATGAGCTGTGCTGGCCCACAGGGCAATGAGAGCAAGGTGGGGTGAAACAAGCACCTTGCTCTGCTGGTCGGGCTCCTTCTCTATATTTTTTTTGGAATGAGGTGCAGAGGGCAGGTCGTTCTGGTCCTTCTCCGTTGCTGACATGCTACTTGGTATTGCCGTATTTAAGCAGTCATTGACTTAGGAGATGGCACTCACCTCATCTTCCTTTTCCTAACCAGGAACATTAGCCACAGAAATTAAAAAGTCATTCTGTACTGTGTGTGCATTTAAACATTTGTGCAGAATGGAAAAACTCCAACAGAAAACATGAACAGGAACCTGTACCTGAAAGCAATTACGCATCTGGAGGTGGTGGGTCACTGTAGGATGGCAGAGAAACAAGTTCAACTCTCCAGGAAAAAAGAGACCTGAAGGCTGATCTCCAAATCCCTTTCTGCTCACTACGCTGCTGTTACCAGTGCCAGCCTACCCGAGCTGACAGCATGGGGCTGGAAAGCTGAGACTTGCTCAGATCTAGGTTAGGAGGTTCCTGCAGTCTTTGCCTGAGGCAGGTTCCTTTGCTCTTTAGGGTTCTTCACGTTTAGGTATCTAAGGGACTTTATTGGGCGCTTATAATTAGATGAGGGTTGAGCACAGAGGCCAAAGGTCTAAATTTCAGACATAAGATGTCTAAAGTGTCTGTTACTCCTTCAGTTCTTTGTGTTGGGTGTTGGTGAAACGTCCTCATATGAGTTTTTGTGTCTGCTTTCCTCCCTCTGGCAATTTCTCCACCATCATTTCCCATCATAGGACCACATGCCATTATCCCTACGCAAACATTGCTCAGCATGTCCGCCACTGAATTGTAATTTGGCTTGGTTGCAGTTATGCCAAAAAGTTCAACTGAAAAGAACAAGGAAAAGGTGATCTACAGTCTCCAGCTCTGTGTGCTGCTACCTCTGCTTTAGTGAAGTTAATTAACTAATCTCACTGAGTGAAGTTAATTAACTCCACCTGGAGCAATCCAAGCTAACTGAGGTTGCTAAATCCTGGGACCCACTAACACTTGAACATAACACCTCTCCGTTTGCTCTGCTAGTTACAGAGAGGAAAATCTTGATTTTCCATCATATAGCCAGTTGTAGCTATGCTAAGTAGTTACAAAACCTTAACAATCTGGTCTGGTAGGATTTTACACTTTCTGGTCAAAGTGAAAAATACCTCCCTGGAGGCTGGGACAATAGCAAAACTAGCTCAGTTTCAGAAAGCAACAAGGAGCAAGAACAAAAAAAGCAAAATGCCGCTGGCACAAGCCAATTCACGCTGATGTAAATCAGCACAGTCCACTGCCTCTTACTCTGCTCTACCTAACTAGCAGCAGTCGGAGATCTGAGCCCATGGCTTGGCAGGCTCCTTGACAGGACGGACTCCTGCTATCCTGGTTGTGAGATGTGCAGAGCTGTCACAATTTGACGCTGACAAAACCAGTCCTTCTTTATCACAGTCTTCAAAGTCACCACTACTTTGATTCAGGTCTGCAGAGAAACCCCATGCATGCTGCCAGGGCGGTCTCTGAACCGCATGATTCATTCGGAAGTGAATTTAGCTGTTCCAAAACATGGAATTGTGATGGAATGAGAAGCCCTGGCAGGCTGCAATGATGGAGTTAGTTAAGAACATACTTTGGTTTGGGGCTGCCTCCCTGTTTAATGTGGATGGCTCCATTTCTTTTATTAAGGAGGTGGGTGACTCTGCCTTGGTGTCACTGGTGAAAGATAATGAGAGGTTCACTTTGTGAATCAGAGCAGAGAGCTGGAGCATCAGGGCAGAATGAACTGCCACTACAATATTGTGCTAAAAAAACTTGCTAGCTCCTTTGGCCAGGAAGCCACACTTTATGGGGTCCCCAAATGGAACTCCATAGGGATGGTCAAAGGAAAAAGTTTGCCAACAGGTTCATTAAGCCATTGCTGAGCTTTGACAATTACTTAGAGAGCCAGAGCAACACAAACACACTTCTACACTCCTGGTCCCTTAATTCTTTACAAAGTTTTGACAGCATACATTTAATGAAATATTGAAGAAAGCAGATCCATAGCCAAAAAAAATTTATAGTCAAAAAGGAGGATTGACTATGCTTCTGAACAATGATTTCATAAAATAATACAGCACCTTACTTAAATATATTCCCTTCATACACCAAGTAAATTCAAAGCATTGACAAGTCTTTAAAATCAAATCGCCACTTAGAAAAACCATGCTCAAACCTATGCAGATGTTTTCTCTGAGGTGGTGTTGTCCTTTAGAGCCCTTTACATTACACTGTGAATAGAAAATTAAGTTGTTTATATTTCTATAAGATAAATGGAGTCCCTAAATGCTATTTTAGCCCTTGTATTAACCTTGCTCTAAAAAGCTGAGTTACTCTTGATGCCATGCTGAATTGTTAGACGGAAGGTAAAAAATGCCCGTGGTAGGGGTGCTGTGTGTAGCGAGGATGCAGAGCTTAGGGAGGACAAGCAGCTACTGCTCCTGAAATGCACGAGAGGCAGTGGGGTCCTCCAGTCAGGCCCCACGGCTGACACGGGACGTGCCTCAGGGCTGTGCTGGGGCTGTTGTGTCCATCCCAGCGGGCCTGAAAGCCAGAGCCAATCCCCAGTGGCTGTCCCAGACTGTGAGCGCCTTTGCTTTCCTTCTCATGGCCATGGCACAGGCAGCTCTGCCAGAGCATGAGAACGGTCTTCTGGCCAGCCCCATAAGCCACTGTCACCCCTACGCATTATATCAGCTGTGGGCCAGTTTCACATGGGCTAGAGACAGAACTGGGATGATAAAAGTGCTTCTTGTTCTTCTGCTTCTCTTTTTGTCCTTGTTTATGTCCCCTAGTTGATTTTGTCACAGTTGTTATTGATGAGATACTCAGTGAGACTGCAGAAAAGTTATTTGAGATCCTGCTGAGGTTTTTTTTTTGTGGCTTAAAATCACTGAGAGGAAAGCTGTCAGTGCCTGTCATAGGAACACGGCTGATTCAAACACTTCAGACATCAGAAAAAGTATTTTCAACTTGTAACACAAACCTTTTCCCACAATCATCCTTGGAGACTGCAGGTAGGATGCCACTGCCAAGGAGAGGGAAAAGCTCCTTTTTGTCTTTCTTCCTACTTTAACAATGCATTAGTGTGATAAGGATAATCTCTGGTGGGAGTTAAGGCTGTAGTCATACAGCAGTTGTCTTGGAAAGATGTTTCAGCAACACAAACGAGGGGCTGCACAATTTCTCAAAGCATAAATCTTTCCGTTCTGAAGACCGCTCTCAAAGAGCAACTGGAAATACCCAGCCTAGAACTGGCTTCCAGCTGGAAAGGGCAATAATAATGATGAATGCTTCATTGCAAGCAGCATGCTGGGATTAATTGGGAAGTGGATATCTTGCAATTTGCTCAGTAGGTGCAGTGTGTGCATCGTGCCCTGCGAATGCCACGTGCTTGTTCTCCAGGAGAAATTAATGTCCAATGTTGTGCAGCATTTACTAACTAGTCTGGGAGGGGAGTGCAGTACGCTTCCACTGCAACATCTTGACTTTATTCAGAAGTGAAGAAAATGTGTCAGATTAATGAGGAATGAGAGGGAGGCTTTCCCTTTTTTTCCTGTTAAACCACAGGGCAGAGGGGGAAACTGGTGTGTTGAGAGGCGGGGGGGGGGGCTGTCACTATATGCCACTTGCACCATTGCAACAGCCTCCTTAGCTTGTGCAGGGAACAGCATGCAGGGGCCAGTGCTCTCCCCGGCTGCCAACTGTAACAGGAGCAGCAGAAGACCATGCGGTTGGCATCTCCTTGGCCTTCCCTCCAGACAACCACAACAACAACCTAAAGGGTGCTTTTCTTTAAGATGGCAGGGATTTCTCAACCCAAGTCGTGCCTCCATTCTCATTTATTGCAACTAACGAGCCGGGAGTTGTGCTGTGCTTTAGCAGGACGCTGGGGCATGTAGAAGAGCAGGGCACGGGACGGGTCCTGCCACAGAGCCGCGTCCTGGGGATGAGAGCCGCTGCACCATGGTGCAGATGGCAGCGCCATTTTCAGAGCTATAAACAGTATCATTGTCATAGCTCTTTGAATGGTACTGCCATATGTACCGGAAAACCAGCATTTAAGCTTGTAAGGGCTTTGGGCCAGCTGGATTTTCTCCCCATTTGGATGAAGCCGATTCCTGAAGTATGAATGAAAGTTTCGTGCTGCTTGGGAGTAATTCCCCCTCAGTACTTATTTTTGAATCTCCAAGGATCGTCACGTTCTCATCAGTCTCCTAACCAGCAAAACCCAAGTGTCCTGCACGTGGAGAGATGGCTGATGCATCTGAACCTCTCTGCTCGGTTCAAGAAGAAGCAGAAAGTTCATGGAAATTTTGATAGCAAACCAGTCAGGCTCTGCATGTTTTTCTTTAGCACGTACTGTACTTTTACGGTAAAGTGTACTTGACCGAGTGTATATGTCTGTGTGGGTGGGTGGAGAGAAAGTGCTCGTCTTAAACAATCAGTCCTCAGGGGTTGTGTACCTCCCCTGGTCACCAGCACAGATCACGTTATGCTCGCCTCCATTTGCATTGCTGAAGGGGTGACGGCCATACGCAGCAAAGCCAGAAAAGCCCTGACAGCACAGGGTGCCTCAAGCCAGGGTGACGAGCGGAGCAGAGCCCAGCCTGGAGCAGTGTGAGGGCCACGCCGCCCCCGAGCTCAGGGGCTGCCCTGGGGAGTCCCCTGCCTTGGACCATCTTTGTCCCTCCTGCAAGAGTTTTGCTGTAATGTTCAATTTTTTGCTGACCCAGATTCTATTTGGCAAAGAAAAGGAGGAGGCCAGCAGCTCTGGGCTTTGTTTAGAAAATAAATTAGTATGGCCCTGTATCGATACGCAGGCAGGTGGTGGGGAAGGAAATGTCCTGTTTGCCTTGAAGCCACCAGAAACACCGAGATGCTTTTGCGGGAGCAATGGCCCTGCCGTGCGCTGGTTCTGCTCTGAGAGGCATTCACGCTGGCGCACCAGGTCTCCCTGGGCAGCCGGTCCCCTTTGAGAGATGGCTGGGGCCACAGCACGATACAGCCGGGGATGCAGAGAGGGGCCAGTTCACAGGCAGTAAATGTTTATGGAACAAGGGCGAAACTGTCAACTCTCCTGGGCTGTGGCCAAGCCTTTCAGATGACAAATGCCAGATACCTCTGTTTAATATTAGTCCGATTCCTGCTGCAGAAGAGCGTACAGAGATCTGAGAGCCATGTAACCGGGTAATGTGTTTCTGATTCTGTGTATGTAATATCAGCAATAGATTACGATGACTAGCAAGTCCAGGAATTTGTGACAAACATGCCGTTTACTTGGCCACCCGTTTAGAGACATATTCTAAGAACTAATTAATTCTTTCAGTTTTTGGATTAACTGTTGTGCAAAACATCCCATCAAACAGAGAACATCATTATACAGTATGTTACTGTACTTAAATAAAGAGATAACTGAGCTCAAGAGATGCCCGCAACACTTAATTAAGATTAATTAAGCAACATGATTTACAGCTGGAGAAGATGAAACTGAGCAATTCAAAGCTGGCTAGACAAAGCGGCTGTGGCATGCTGAATCCATGAAGGCACATACCGGGAACATGTTGTTCAGTAACACTGCTATAGCAGCCTCACCAACCAATTTTATTTAATGAGGTTGTGTTTAGCCCCTGGAACACACCCATTTTTTTTGGCCAAACAAACACAGGCGTGCCTGTTAACCAGCTAGGAGTTAAGACCTTGGCAGCTGCAGGCTTGATAGCACAGATAAAGCACTGCTAAAATATACACAAGATTTCCTTTACAAGCCCTCCTTGAGGCAGCAGCTAGATTGGCGTGTTCTTAATTTCTCTGAACTTTGATAGGAACACAGCTTACCTGTGTAACAGAATTATCACACTCCAGGCACACCAGCTGTCTGACATGGTTGAAAGAAATCCGCATTTCTGAGCCTAGTCGGAACGAAAGGATAATTCCAGTAATCGGTGTCATCAGTTTTTACTTCAGGAGAGAAACCCTAAGTTGTCTCTCCCATAAAAAGGAAGTAAGAAGCTTAGTTGTTCTGGGTCAAACTGAAAAAACAAACCGAAACAAAGTATAAAAGCAAGCTACAGATTTATTTTTTCTTTTACAAGAACTAGGAAATCCCTGCCCAAAAATCCCCATTTGACCTATTACGGTATCACACCTCTTGTGCCTCAGCTGTGATTTCTCTTGGTATACATGCGCTCAGGGCATGGCCATGTCCCAGGCAGAAATCTGCAGCTGTTCTTGGGTCTTCTGATACATTTTTTTCCCCAGCTTCTGGTTTTGCAAACCTAATGCCTATTTAATAGACAATCTCAATAGATAGCATCTCTCCATATTTTATTTCTCAGCTATGACAGCCTCATTTTTTTAAAACAGTTGTTTCCTTAAGCCATGCCTCCTCCTAAATAGCCTGGGGTCTCGGTACCACACTGTCCTGGTTTTGTGTCCTCGTGGCATGTTCACAGCCAGTTTGGGAATTCCCACTGAAGTTAAGTAGCAGTATATTACCGAGTTTTGTAGCTGAAACCATGTTTTTCAGACTGTTGTTGACCACTGTGAGATCTTGCTTAGTGTTTTTCTATCACCCAAAAGCTGTAAAGCTCATCAAGAAAAACGCTCTTTGCACCAGTATAGTCAGCTGAAATTACTTCCATGTTGGTAACTGAATTGCTTTTTGGATGGTATATGAGGTGACGAGCCTATCTGGAGCCACCAGATCTTGTGGTCCTGCTTGAAGGTAATTTCCTGACTGCATTAGGAACCGGGGGACAGTATAATTGCCATCTTCACTTGCTAAATAAGGCTCATTTTTCAAGTAACCCATCCTAGACCCCTCTTCTATGCTGTTAGGGAAAACACTGAGAGATGTGGCTGCAAGCAGCCAGGCAGCTCAGTGTGGACATCGTGGTGGGTAAACCCATTCAATGGGTCTGCAA
Source organism: Larus michahellis (assembly GCF_964199755.1). Taxonomy (NCBI): domain Eukaryota; kingdom Metazoa; phylum Chordata; class Aves; order Charadriiformes; family Laridae; genus Larus; species Larus michahellis. The sequence continues at coordinate 9,743,444 of NC_133906.1, read as the reverse complement.
GAGCAAGACTGGGTCTGGGGATGAAGCAAGGAGGTGAGTTGGTTGTTAAATGAGAAACCTTCGTGATCCAAAAAGTTGCTTGTCATTTTAGGATCCTAAAAATCTTGTGTTTCCCTGACATAATTGGTGTGATTGTGCACTGAAAACTGTGAGGTTTGTGATCGTTTGGTTCCTTCTAATCCTTCCCATGACCATGCAGGTAATTACTGAGGCATTCTGGGGGCTGGTTGCTCCATGGCTTCCAGAGAAAGCGAGAAAGCCGAGGATGGCTGCTCTGTCATGGTAGCAAGGGAAGCCGCCACCTTGGGTCATCGTCTTCAGCTTCGCAAGTCCTTCATATTCTCCTGTCTTTCCACATTGGTGAATTCTAAGGGAGAGACAGTAGTGAGCTCCTGAGGCTCTTTTACTTGTTTTCTTACCCTGACTTTACAGTGGTGTACTCAGCGAGGGCAGGGTAAGGTAAGATAGGATTGAATGGGGTGGGACAGGCTAGGAGAGAGTATTTGCAGTTGGAAGGGAAAATATTCTATTCTATTCTATTCCATTCCATTCCATTTCTATTCTATTTCTATTTGCGCGAGAAACAGGAGCAGAAACTCAGAGCTCTCAGGGTCAAGTCCAGCTTCAAAACAGGACCATTTAACCAGAAGCTCAGTGTTGATATTATCAATATCACAGTGGATGTTTGGAAACTTTTAATGTCATTGCTATGTACGGGTGAAATCACACTTGTCAAATGTGCATTGTCACACAAAGGGTGTGACAATGTCCTCCCCAGATAATGCTGTTCTCAGGTATTAGTTTTAAGATAGCACAGTTCTGGATGGAAAAAAGTGCCACAATTTGGACACCCACAGGTGAATATTTGAGTTTTCTCACTTACAAATAACAAGTGATTACAAGCATAAGCAAAGGGCTTAGAGATGCTATGTGTGAAAATCACGTGCTTTGGCCAAATCAGAGATCTCTGATCAGAGACTCTGCTCTAGAATAAACCATTTCACTTTTAAAAATAATTAGTACCTTCAGACTATTCTAAGAAGCAACAGAAGTGCAAGCAAAGGACTGAGGATAAGTATTGATAGAATAATAAAGAACAAATGTTGGCAAATTCCAGCACACCTCTTATTATTTCTGTTTAAGGGCTAATACACCTTCACATTTTTATAGAAATAGAAGTGAGTTTACATAAAAAGGGGGTAAAACCTTGTTTTATTTTATACATGTAGCAAGTACCATGCTAATCATGCAGGGTGTGAGCTTTTGCTAGGTTAATAGGCAAAGCGCATCTTAGATGGCTGCAACGTAACACAAAGAATTGTAGGTACAAAATTTGGTTTATTGTTGGGTGATTGTTGTAGTTGAGGCAAAACATAAGCTGCATTTGAAACCTGTTGGCTAAAATGCCATTTCCTGTTCCATTTCCTACATGTATCATTGCTCTGCTTTTCCTCGAGAACGGGAACAAACACAAATCCAAGCAACATTTATTTACCAAAGCAGAGGCTAAGGCAGAGATTTATAGACTATGTCATCTCCTCTGAAGCAGAAAATACAGAGGTCTAGAAACAACCAAGGAAGGGGATAGCACAACCTTCAGAAGTTTGAACTTGTTTGTTTCTGCACTTTCAATTTGGAGGCAATACATAAAGCTATGGACAGGTAGGGGCTGATGGTTTTGTGAGCCCTGAAGGAACGCTCACATCTGCAGCAGGACTAAGAGAAATGAAGTAGCCTCGTGTTACCAGCGGGTATATGCAAATTAAGTATTTACACACACTGGCACAAGCATGAAGAGACACAGACAGAGGGTGATATTCCACCGGTTATGCCAAGGCTCAGAAAAGCTGCAGTATGGCGGGTTCAACAGTACGTCTGAATTGCTGTACAGGAGAGGACTGTGGTGCTCTGGACATCAGGTCCACAGGCTGAAGGGTTGGGGCCACCAGCGAGAGATTCGTTATGTGAGAGGAGAAAGAAATCGGCTCTGTGGTTAGGCTGGTTTAGGAAAAACAGCTCTGCCTGAAGGAATCAACCTCCAAGGCAGCACGTGCAGATGTCCTCACTGTAGTGGCAAACAGCACAAAAAGGCACAATCTGATCTTTCCAAAAAAGTTTTCCAAGTCTTATCTGAATGTTCCCAGCATGTTTTCATAGCAGTGTTTAACTGCCAGAGCAGTGTTTTCTCTTTAAACCTCCTCTTTCGGTCTGGGAGTCCCATGGGCAGCAACAGCCTCTGAGATCCCAATAGTTAGAAAGTCGGGACAGAGCTCAGCCAGGTAAGCAGATGTCTTCAGGGAAAATTGCTCCAAGGACATGGTCAAGGTCCCACCCTGTAAAGCAAACGTGACCAATACAACCTCGTTGGCTCAGGCTGAAGGACCTAAACCAGCATAAACCAAGGAAAAACACAGATGGGGTTTTGCTCACTTAATGTCTGGTTTTAGTTTTATGTTTTAAACATTCTTTGTTTAAATAAGAAACTGATATTTCTTGTGCTGGATTGACTACAAAGAGATTCGTTAAGTAAGCTAATAGCAATTCTGATGTAGACAAAAGTTACCTTTGTGGATCGAAGGGCGATTCTGCACCTGAGGCTTGCTGGGACATCCACTCTTCTTCCCATGCGCCTGTGCTTGGGTTCTTGTGCTTTCTGAACTCCTTCTGCTGTGGAGAACAGTTGTTACTGTGCTGAGAATTGAGGAGACTTTGAAAAAGCTGATGTTGCAGAGCAGAATTTGCCAGTTACAAGGTTTGGTGACTTCGGGGTTATTGGTCCCACCTGAAGCAAATCAGTCTCTTGATTCTGAATCCATATGATACTTAAAACATACAACGACTATTGCCATAGCACAAATGACAAGTATATTTATGATCCGTCTCGACAGTTAGCATTCAGATTTAGATACCACATACTCCGTGGTTGTCCTCTGCCATTTGCAGGTGTAACTATGATATTGACTTGAATGTCAATGAAAATATATATTCCACAGACCCATTCCAGCAAACTCCAGAGCTTCACATACACTTAAAGGACTCAAACTTGTCTGAGTCAATCCAAAGAATCAATATTCATAAAATATTTTTGGATTGTTTTCTGCCAGCATTTCACTTTACGTCAAGTAGAATGAATGACTAGTTTCACCTGAAGCTTAATTTGCCCACCTGCAAGAAAACTGAAAATTTAATTGTGTCAGCAGGGGAAGGGATATGACTTTATCAGTGATTACTGCATGCGTTTCTCTCTGATTGCCAGATATTTTGATTGCACTATTTACTTCCTCCTACGGTCAAAATCAATACATTGATCAGTACAGTTCTTAAGTGTCATGCTCCAATCTACAAGGCATTTGTGTAACAGAGGATCTCAAAAAGGTCTTTTTACTTTATGAAACCCACCAGAGAATAAACATCTCTTTTTGATTATGCTCCCTAGTTTCTTGGATTCCCCCCACCCTCCCACAAATTAGAAATTGTTTGCAGCCATGCTCTTTTCTCTTCAGATTTTTGCCTCTCCTGACACTTGGAGAAGCATCCTTGCACATGGGGCATTCAAATGTTCAGACTGAGTTTGACATTTTTCTTTTGGACATCTTAGAAGACATGAGGTTCTGCTTGCTACGATGCTCAAACAAGAAAACTGTTTTCCTCATGTCCTTCTTGCACACAGAAGTCCAGAGGGTCCCTGAGCCTGGAGGGGAGCAGTAGCTGGCATCACTTGTATGTGATCCTCACCAGCCGATGTCCAGGAACTGCTCCTGTTGAGACTGGAAAGGCTGAAGTCAGATCACAGGATGTTTGGGGATCTAGCTAACAGAAAATGGGGATGTAGCAACCTCTGAGTCATATTGAAATGAAGAAGCCATCAAAGGCGCCTTCTGTCCTCCCCAGCACACTCCTGAAGATGATCTAACCTAGCTGTGAAATAGCTCTTGGCAGGGAAGGTGGATGAGCAAACGAAGCATCATCCTTCCTGAAGAACAACGGGGGAATGAAAACACAGCCACCGAGCAATATGTACTTACTGGCTTTTTCTGGTATCAGTTTTAACCAAGCTAAAAATGAGGAGCAACTGTCTATGAAAGTGACGCAGGGAATTACTGTTTGCAAGTGGGGCGTATATAGGAGGACAGAGTAGGATGGGGAGCACGGAGGGTCGGCTGCTGCCCTGAGTGCACTGAGGGAAAACGCGGTGTGCATTTATCAAACCAAAGCTGTATGGAGGAGAATAGGGAGATTTTACTCAGATTAAGTACCCATTTCCAATGTCACCATCTGTGGTATGACATTTAATCCTAATAAAATGCTTACAAAATAAGAGTAGTCATGAGCACAGCTCAAAAGTTTGCCACGTTAATATTTTTCATAATATGATGTACAAAGTTTTATGAATTCATACCCAGTCGACTGTACAACAGAAGTGGTCTAAAGGCAGGAATGTGCTAGTTAATGCATAGCATAGAAATATTACTTGAAAAAGGAGGAGGAAAGAGAGAGGAACGGCAGCTCCCATTCAACACAACATGGTGGAACGTTGTGTTTGCTATCTGACCTGCTGAGAAAAGGCAGCAGCTACTGTAGCCAAAGAAACTTTACCTTAAGTGAGAGAGGCTTACTACAACTTAACCTAAAGCAAAGTAGATACTAGTTGAGATGTCAAAGGCACCAACAAGGATCCGTCTTATATTTTTTGATCTTAATACTGGTTTTTGTTATTTAATTTTTGTGTCATTGTTCCATTACCAGAAAATATAATTTTCAGATCTTATCATCAGGTGCCTTAGGATATGGCCAGCTTACTAACACCACTTTCAGGATATCCAGAAGTTACCAGGATACAAAACCACAGACATTGCATGGGCACGTGTGTGAGGTGGCCCTACCAAGAGCAGGAACCCTGGTGACCAGAACACCAACTGGGCTGGCTACAGAGTAGGAGGGAACATGCGTGAGCCCCAGGTGCTGTGAGGGAGTTTGTGATAGTTCGCTATTCAGAAAGGAACTTAAAGTAGGGACTGACATTAACAATGTGCATATGCTAGACTTTTGTTATAAAACACATAATTCTCTACAGAAAGTCTTGTTTTGACACAAAAATGTTCTGCTATTGCACACACAAAGTAGACTCATGAAATGGTGAAGAATTTTTTGCCAGAAGATTTCAGAAAACTGCAGTTGTCATTTTTCACTGGATATTTCACTGCAGAAAAGCCACCCAATTCCCAGATACTGCAATTCTAACCCTGGGGCATGTGTTAGAAGCCTGACAAACAAAAGTCGGTCTTATGGCTCATGGCTGCTGGTCTGCAATACCTTTGGAAATTGTGGTGTCTCCATTGCACAAGGAAACAGCTCCAAGTGTTTTTGTCACTACCTCATTCCACAGCTTTGACGAATGGCTTGTGTTTTTTTCCTAGCAGATGAAAGATCTAATTATGCCAGTTGTGAGATCTCCATTTATTAAAAAAACATTCATTATCTTCCATTTGAATATCCTTAATTGATCCTGCTTGTACTTCAGTAATTGAAACACCTTACTTAAAAAACAGAAGCCTATTATGAGCTATCCCATCTGCGGGTAGTTATAAACCACTCTTAATGTGATGCTGTGTATTCCTAACGTAAGTGAGCACTTCCAAGTACTTTCCTAATTATCAGATTTAGGCCTCTTATGAATGTTGCATTTATTATGGTGTAAAAATGAACTGTAGGCCAAAGTCTGCAGGTAATTAGAGCATATAATGTAGTGCCAAACATAACATTAATGAGAGCGAAATGGAAATACAGAGTTAATGTGAGAAAAAGGGGAAAGCGCCCATCTTCTGCAGCGTGGCATTGAATGGCCTCACTCATTTGCTTACTTGTTTACCCTGGTGTTTATAATTAGAAAATGGACTTAGATCACTTAACACAAATAGCTCCTGTGTTGATTTTAAAGTTAGCTTAGTCTCTGTCCTCCAGTGCCCAGGTTTCTGTTTCTCTTGTGGAACCATCAACTATTATAACATTAACAAGTTGCAAATCTGTGATGGAAGAAGTCAACATCTCTGGACTTACTTATTCATCTTCGTTGCTGTGTGGATCCCATGTTTTTCATCACCAGTCGTTGTCACATTTATGTTCATAATACCCAAAATCAGAGCAGAACATCCTGCAATGGAAAATAAGGAAACTGGTAAACATCATTCAGGTCAAGCATCTGAAAGACGTAAGCATAAGGAGGCTGGGAAAAGAGAAAACTCCAAGTCAGGAGATAGGACAAGCATAATAATTAAGATGACTATCAGCAAAGCAAGTCAATTATGACGTCTGTTAGCACACTGAGTAGTCTCTTGAGGGAACCATTGCAGAAACACCCTTTGGATGACCAAAATTAAGCTGGATAAGCTGGTACAGCCCTGTATCAGCAGAGGGGTGGCAGGGGTAGCTGATAATCTCTGTTATCTCTCTAATGCTTCCACCTGTTACAATAAGGGAAAAGTACCTTTCAGACTAGGTGCCTGAGGACCTTCCTGGTGATGCCTTCTTCATCCCCTGGTTCACTCTGACATGAGATCCAAGGCTGCTTCTCTAGACATTGTCTCAGCAGCTCTAAACAAAAAGCAAAGAAGGCTTATTTTTAAATTATTGCACCATACGCTGGTATTTTGCAACAGTCAGGCTCAGCAATCAAGGTGAGGGGGGGTCTTCAACCCCTCCAGCAGGGTCAGGAGGAGCATTTGCTAGAAACATCTTTCTGTTTAAGATCCACAGCACTGCTCAGCACCCAGAGCAGTGGGGGAGAGAGCTGGGGGTCCCAGAGACACAGCAGGTCTCCATGAATGGGGCGGAGGGGAGCAGAGAGGCGGCGCTCCCCCCTTGCACATCCTGAGTCAAGTGTTTTTCCGCGTAGGGGTCCCTGTGATTCTCTTCCTTACGCCCAGGGAGAGGTGAGATACAAACTGTTAATCTTCCCAGTGAGGGGAGCGTGAGATGCATTTGGGATGCGCTGGAGAAACGTGGCAGCTATTGTTATGACAGGATCAAAACTGCTAACGGTATAATGAGGCTGATTATTTTTAAAGTGAGTTTTGCTGTTTGAAAGCTGCCACATTTGACAGCTCTGGAAGGCACAGGCATCTGCCTGAGTGTGAAAGGGAAAATGCAATCAGACCATGGGAGCACAGGGGCAACAGCAACGAGAGTTTATCAGCTCCCCAGGAAACAGAAACTTCGTTCTCAGTTGAGCGTTGTTTCTTGGGGCAGGCTGACAGCAGAGGCCAACAACTTTGACAACAGTGATGGTGTGTTCTGGGTATGTGGTTATTTGGCTTATTTAAGGTCCAGCTGAGCCCTGGTGGCTCATGTCCAAAAAGCCACCCAGCCATCAGCAGCTCAGTGATCCTGACTCACGGAGGAGATCTGGTAACCATCTCCCAAAGTATTAACTCTCTCAATGGTGACACTGCTTTACGCTGAAAAGTTTACCCTGTTCAGCTACTCATTCCTGAAGGTTTGGTTTCATAAGACAAGAGCTAATGGGCAGGCAGGAAGATACAAAAGCTAGACGAACAGAGTCACAAACGTTAATTGCTCAAGGGATCACGTCCTGTATTTCTGGCCTCTTCCCGGCCCCACTCAGAGATTGCTCGCTGTTCTTACTTTAAAAGTTATTAATAATCTCAGGCATAGCTTAGCAACATCCGTGTTACAATTAGTAACAGGCTAACAGTGACAAACATCAGATGGAGGTTCAGAGCGATCTCCACTGGAGGCAATGGAAAATAAACCTGTTCAATGTGGGTCAGGGCCAACAGGAACAGTGCCTGGCCAGTCTCAGCTCTTCCCCTTGTCTGAAATTATGTCAGGCAAACCCAAGCTGCTGCAGTTTAAACCAGGACGGCAGTATTCCGTGGTCAGCAGAAGAGAGGACAGCTGCTGGTAGCTGCTGCTCTGTGCAAAGGGAGCGTCCCATCCCGACACCAGCTTGTGATGCTCCACAAGCGCCTGACCATTGCAGCACAGGGAGGCTTCGGCGTTTTTGTAAGCATCGGAAGAAATGTGGAATCTAAAGGAAAGGTGGAATCTAATTACTGAGGCTGTGCAACGAGGAACAGGAGGTCCAAACCAAACTCAGCCATCTCCCTGTTTCTATTTCTCCAGCCTGAGAGCATCATTACGGTCAGTGACCCAGAGGTAGGATACTCCCAACTTCTGAGGGTGCCAAGGATTTAGTGAAGGAAAGAAGTTCTTCAGTAAATAAAACACCTTTCCTACAGCTGTAGGTTGGTCTGTCCTGGAAAGTATTTCTTACATTTTAAAATTGAAACAATCTATTTTTGTATATGTGATTAATTACTGCTGCTGAAGCACCACAGCCCTGAACCAAGCTATGATTTAGTTGTACGAGACGCTATTCGTATCTGAAATGACACAATGCTTATTCCAAAGAAGCTAAAATCTAAAAACAGGCATATAAAGGAAGTATTATTGCCTCTATTTTATCCATAATGAAAGAAGGCTCAGAGAAATGGCATGGCTCACCCACAATCAAGCAGGAATCGTTGGAAAAGCCACGTCTGCAGTCTTGAGGTGTCCTAAGTCCCTGGTAATCTTCTGTCAACAATTTCTTAAAATAGCTCACTGAAGAACGTAGCTGATCTTCTTATTAGCAGGTTTAGAATTTATCAATTTACTTGGCATTAAAGTATCTGTAGTCATGTTCCTGTTTTTAACTTTTGATGTCTATCAAAGATGTAATTATCATCTTAAGAGGTTATTCTTCAATACAACAATGAGACTTTATAACATCATGCAAGAGGTTTTAGCCAGTTCCCACAGATAATGGCATACAAAAATGTGTTCCTTCAGCCCTAATTTTTATTGAATTCGACTCTTTGCTTCTTTGCTAATCTATGTGAAATGCGTTGGCTGACTCAGGCCAGGCTCCTAATTAGTTATCTTCATTAATCAGTCTCTGTCCTATCTATTCCCTCTGCCAAGTGAAGGGTTGTGTTCAGCACTCTACCAGAGAGACTGATATGATTTTCCTCCATTCATGGAACAAGAGTCTTTGGAGCAAAAGAGCAGTGTGCTGGGATTAGCTGTTGAAGTTAAAGTAGTTTAAATGGGTTCCTATAATCTTTCTTAGACCAAAATCACTAATAGAGCCTGGCAAAAAAAAAAATAATAAAAAAATAAAAAAAGGAAGATGTAATAAACAGTTGCAGTTCCAGGGAAACAAATTGATTGGGTCAAATTCAGCAAATGTTTTCAGCAGGAGAAAACAAAAAGGAAACAAGATGCTGAAGTGTTTTGACATTCTATTTCAAAATCATATTTCAGTTTATTATTTGCCTGCACTTTTAAAAGGAGTTAAACATCCTCCTTAAAAAAGATATGCTTCTATTGTAAACACAAAAATAAATTAACTGGAGGGGATTTTGGTCTTGTTTTGCCAGAAAAAAAATAATGAAACATTTCTATTCTACGTCAACCCAAAGCAGTAGTGCTTGTGAGTCAGTGCAGTCGCACATCCACTAGGCACTATTTGCGCACCTCCACTTTTGGAGATGAGGACATCCCTCATGTAGCTTCAGTGACTTCCCTGGCACGGTATGGGAATGCTTTGACCCATGTCTGACGGAGATGTCCTGGGAACATGCCCTGGAGCTGCAGGTCATTAGAGCTGGCCTCTAAGAGTGAGAGAACAGGCGAGCTTCAGCTAAAGAAAACATCCTTCAGGAATGATGGAACAAAGGAAAAAGAAAGGAGAGAACCAAATGTACCGATAGATGCTTTCTTTGTTTTCTGTGACTTGTCAGACACAAAGAAAGTCACTTTTTTCCAGCGGTATGTTTCTCTCACTCGAGGGCTTTGCTTACTTGGAGAACTGCCTGCTAATTTTAAATCTGAGGAGGCACGTAGAAGTCTTACAAAATGTACTGAAGGCTGGATTATGTGGGCTGGAGACAGCTGTTTTTAAAACCTCTAACTGAAATTTAGTAAAGAATGATGAGTGCTTAATTCCAGCTCACAAGGTCTGAGCAGCATTATTTGATTTAAAGATTATTAAGATATTCAGCATAACTGCTCAAGAGTGGAAAAAAATAAACACTTGTCATAAGATAGAGGCAAATTTGTATTTACATTTGACTACAAAAGACTTTAAAATCAACATTGCTGTCATAGCCATATAAATAATTTAGCAGTCCAAATGTTTTCCTGAGATCCGGATTTTCACCATTCAGCTGCAATGGGAAAATTGAACTTTTGATGGCTTTTCTGTGGATTTTACCCATGTTTTCCCAAAGGACTGCATCACCTCTGAGGAGGAATGGTCCACTGATAGTTACTCCCCTTTATTTAAAAAGAAGTAATTAAATAGTGAGTCTAGCACAGACTTCAAATTTGTCTAGGGCATTTTAAGAATTTAGGAATATTTTCTCTTTGGGGATAGACTGATGTTGCTTGAGACATCAAATCCACTGACTAGGTGGGTTTTACATACAGAAAGAAGACGATCCTTCCCCAAGAGTGGAATAAAACACACTGAAGGCAAAGGAAACTCCCTATTGTAAGGCTCACTGGGGAGGATGGACTTCTTGGCCACATGACTGTGCTTTCCTGGCCCTGGCTGCAAAGGGACGGACAGACAGACACCCACTGTGTCTGGTTGGCTGTATCTCCGCCAGAGCTCCAACAAGCGATGTAGCAAATCATCTGCCAATCCACTTTACTCAGATAATCGTAGCATATCTTTACGGGCTCTGCAGGCTGTCAGCTTGCAATAAAGAGAAATAGTCATAGGAGGAGAGGATGGAGACACCCATCTGACATCCAGACCAACTCAGCTCCCAGGCCCCCTGGGTGGGAGCCCTGCGCTTGAAGGCGCACGAGACACGAACATTAAGCCTATCTCTATAGAGTTAAAGGAATGTATCTGATATTTGAGGGAGTTCTCTTATAGCAGTTCTCATTGTGTTTTCTCAGTTCGTGCACTCTTCTTATATTCATTGGTTTCCCATACATTAGGAAGAGAAATTGTCTCTGAATTGGGTTCTGTTTGACAAAGCAGATCACAGGTAGTCATGCGCAGATGCAGTGAAAGACCCACCTTTAGTAAACTCACCTTCGATAATGTGCTGGTCTCCTCTGGGTTGCAGGTTGATCAGATGCAGCAGAAGGATGATATGCAATAACCTTAAACCTTATTGCTGGGAAATCTTGCTCATCTCAAACGGGAAGAACTGAGAAACCCACAGAGAAACAGCAGGAGCTCTTCATCCTAGAATTATTAAATATTTTGCTAGTTTTTCAGCATTGAATACGAAATTGATTTTTGTGTGTTCTGCAGTGTCGATGCATACCAACAAAAAGACATAACGAGCTTGTAATTTATGGCTCCCTTTTGCCCTGGGAATTGTATTGAGCAGGTGGGGGAGTATTCTTCTTATCCTGCTATAAAGTTTTCTACTGATGGCCAAATGTAGAAGTTCACTTTAGTGCCTGGAAACATGAGTCATCCAGACCAGAGATTACAGAGTTACTAGAAAGCTTTAATTTTATGGAGTCTATGAACCTGGTAATTGTGAGAGAGGGACAATTCTGCACTGACCTCTTGCAAATTAAATATGCAGCTGTATTTAAATCAAACACTTCATGAAAATACATTTAGTTTGGAGTATATTAATATTTTTCAACAGAAAACGGGAATGAAACAACATATTTTGTTCACATTTCATTTAGGCATTTTGTGTGTTTCAGACTTAAAAAAAAATAAAATTGCCTCTTTCAAAGTGAAAAATGTCACAAATTAAAATAGAAAATTCCAGAGATTCTTAGATTTTTTGTTCATACCCTTCTCAACTTTCTGTTTTCCAAGATTTCCCAGTTTTCCAAAATGTCAAAAGCATCTTTTCATGAAGGAAATAGCTCTGTCATCTTTACCCTTAGCTCCTGTAACCCTGGAGGGCACCTGAACACCACAGGCTCAAAGTTTATTCCTGGCCCACTGGGATTCAGGATAGTCTGTATGATCTTTCTTGGGTGTTTCCATTGTAGACATGGCTAAATAATGATGCCAACCAGAAACCATACTGCACTTAACGGCCTCTCGCTCATGGACAGGCAATCATTTACTGCCAGTTAGTGACTGCCATAAAATACAGAATTAAAAGACTGGTTCCTACCTGCTCCTGAAACAACACTAAAGTAAGCAGATGCATCACTGCCTGGAACAACTAACAAACAGTCATCTTAAACTGTTCTCTCTTTTCCTCTCTTTCATAGTACATTTATGAATTATGTTGTTTGCATTTATAATTATGGGACTGAACAGATGGTGGAAGGCTTATTTCAGAATGATGTGTTCATTAAAATAACCTACTCTGATCTGCCAAGTGATTGTTAACTGTGATCCCAATTTGATATTGAAGAGAGATATTTATTCTTTCTCTTTAAGTCCACCTGAAAGAAATGGAGCTTTGAGAAATGGACACTATATTGAGTGTGAAGCTACAATAACAGTGCCGCATATATGCATATATTCCAGATGGGAAAGCACTGAAGAGTTGTGCAGCTGTGACAAAGAAATATGCAGGGAAGGATAAATTGTGGATCAACACAATTTTCAAATCTAAGAAAAGTTTCAATTCTTTATTCAATTTGGAAGCTCAATTCCACTTAAAACATGGCTCCAGCCAGCTTCTACCTATGTGCAAGCTCTTCCTATAGCCTATTGCCTTAGGTTGTTGGGTTCAATAATGGCAGTTTCCATTATTAAAAACTGGAATCTCTGCTCAGGCAAAACGTAAATCTTAACAGTTTAGCACATGTCACACAGTAACATTTTGTCTTCCTCTTGTCCCAAAAAGTGTTTACTTCTGCTGTTGCTTCTGCAAATAAGAGGTTTCATGATGGAACTGGGAGTGATCATCACCTGTTTGCCTTCCTTCTTGGAAACCTTTTACCGGCTTCACTTTACCAGCTTCCTCTTGCAAGGCCTGTGATGGATCTGGAGACAATTCTTTGCACTTCAACTCCTTTGCAGTATTTTATTTCTGAGATCTCCTGCCCCACTATTTTCACATTGGGACTTCAGGATCTGGTCTGAACACGGATGAAAGCAGAGACATAATGTCAAGGTTTCTTTGTTGTGATTGAAGGAGTCTATTTCTGGCCATTATCCAGGTTCTAATTCCTGGCCCTCACATCTCCTTGTGCGTATGTCCTACACAGGCTACCTCAAAGATGCAATTTGTGGCAGACGATCTTTACTCAGTGGAGACCCTAAGGGCTGTGCTGCTGTTGAGCTGCTCAGAAACATAGTTCACAGCGCTCCTAAGGCTGGAAGCTTTGCTCTTCTGCACTAAAGCAATTGGCATTGCTCGTACCCCACAGCTGTGGCACAGCCACGGGGTCATCAGAATTTTGCAGGCAGAAGTCAAAGGAAGTAGTGGAGAATGAGATGCAAAGGTGCAGAAGTCCTTTCTGCCTGTCTGAGCCCACTGGGAGCAGAACCAAAGGTGGAAGGGATAGGAGACTGCTAGAAAAGTTGATTGTGTTCACTAATAACCAGAAATATTTGTGTTTTCTGGGTTGCCTCTGCAAACATTATCACAACCTTCAAGGATGCAAACTCGCTGTACAAAAGCTGTTAACTGAGAAGTTTTCTGGGAGCTTCTACTTGCATATGAAGGAAGAAATATAGTTTGAAATGTTTCATTTGGAGTGCTGGCAATCAACAAGTGGAAAAAGGAGAAAATGAAAGAGGCAGCTGAGTGCTCACTTACACAAAATTGCCAATAACCCAGCGGTTAGATCAGGCACCTTGATAAAAGGCAGAAAAAGGCCTTGAACATGAATTGGAGTCGGCTCTCTTTTTCTTTTTCTTTTCTGTCTCATGAGAAGTTGCAGACTTGCTCCAGATCAGAAATGGGAAAAATATCTGAAACTGTGAAAACGTTTGGAGAATGGGAAAAGCATTTTCTATACCACTCCGAGTTTAGCTTGAAACTCATTATTTTTGACCAAGCAAGTAAGTCTATAATTGCATGTTTCTCAGATACTTTGACCTCCCTTAAATATCCACTCCAACCTGTTAAATCTCCTAGTTGTAAACTAAATTAGCCTGTACGTTTTCTTAGGGCATGCATTGTCTTCAAAAGGAGCTAGCTAGAGCTCAGTACAACACATTTCTGCATTAATTTGGACTACAGTGTGCTACTGTCAGGAAAACATGCATAGATTTAGACTTTTCAGAGTTTTGGTTTTACTGAAATTTAATGCTTGGTTTAATTTGAAATCTTTCATTTGGAATGCAAGCAGTTGACAAAAAAAGTTAATGTAAAAATATTAATAATGGACACTTCTCAAAAACAACAAATTGCAATGCCTTTAAATGAGGTTTCACTTGTCAGTTTTACAGAATTATTGCTTTTTAATTGTTTTTTTTAAAAAGACAAATTCAGAGAAACTGGCACAAGCTCAGGAAAGCTTTCAGTGCTACAAAACCTGCAGGTCTTTTTCTTTTCTTATTATTTCAAATTTTTAAGAATGTCACAGTTAAAACTATGCTCCTTGCCTGACTCTGCCATGCCCGAGTTCCTCCATCAGTCCAGGAGGGAGTCGCTAATGAAGAGCCAGCAACAAACCCCAAATCCCAGTACAGGGATGTCCAAGGATCCCAGTTTCATTTCAGTTAGGGGTAATTTTCCCCCGAGTTGTGTGACTGCGAGTGTGCAGTCAGTAGGATCAGAGTATATTACAGGCTTCAAAAAAAGTAATATGAACAGCTAAGAACAACGCTTCTTTCAAAGAATTTGATAAAAGGTTTTTCCCTTGCATTCTTGCACTACCAGGGGGCATTTAAAAACTCAGGCAGTAACTATTCTGCATTTAAAATATAAAGGCTATCAAAAGGATTTGCAAATACAATGAAACTTGGTGCCTGTCAGCTTTTTGTATAGGTCATGTCTAAACTTCCCCAGACTTTGCAGCCACTTGTGCCTCTGCTGAGACCTGAGCTACCCCGGTAACAGCTTAGACATATGTACCCTACATGCACCCATCCACCTACTTCTGCGGCAACATTAACCTCTCGGTGTCTGAATGTGTGTGCAGAATCTCTTCTCTACCTGGTGACAATGTGTCCTTCATTTTCTGCGCCGGGGGGAGTGGATTTAGGTGCCAAGGCCCCAGGGAACAGAGAGTTTGCCGCTGCCGGTACCCCAGCACAAAAGCGAACCCTTCCCAGCCCAGCCCAGGGACAGCTGCAAAACCTCACCTCAGTCTCCAGTGAACGCCAGGACAACAGGAACCACCTTCTGCCAGTTCAAAAATGGAAGCAATTAATAATGTAAACAGGTGTATCGGGAAAGGATTACTAAACAGAGAGCAAAGGCAGCTGCGCACCTGCGGTGGGTTTATGATCCTGTGGTCTCCTCCATTAACATGCCTCCAGCCCAGCTGAAAGCTTAGCCGTGCTTGGACAGTTGCAGGCAATTATTATTTTTTTTTCTTTCATTTATTTCCTCTGCTATTATTATGACCCTCCAGGTAAAATTATTTCTCCTGCCAAGGTTACAGGGACAAAGGCTGCTGAGACAACACGAAGAGGCTTTGGAAAGCGCAGGAGACGCTGCCACACGAGTCGTTTAGCCCATTAGTGAGTAAGCGGTAGCTGGGAAAGGCTGGCTGTGCTCTCTCTTTGTCGGTTTGTTATTAGTGAGCCATACCTACTAACGTGATCTAAACCCTCGCAGAGTTTCTGTACCTGTGAGGGACCCTTTGCCCTTCGCAGCAGCCACCAGGATTAACTGCCTGTGGGCTGATGAACTCGAGTTTGCGGGGAGCTTAGGGAAGAAGGATGGATACGAGCATTCAGAGCAAGGACTATGGGTAAAAGACAGGGGAGTAAGTCGGGGTAAAACAGCTGCAGAACTGCAAGCTGAGCTTCTCCGGCTGGCGCAGAGGAGCCATGGGTATGTGTGACCACTGTAGGCTGCTTTACATGGATACTGCAAGCATGAAGGGTAGGTAGGAGTGTTTTTGGGAAAGAGAGCAGATACCTTCCAATTCCCGGCTGTTCCCTGCTGTCCAAAGGTCCCCAGGCACCGTGTCCAGACAGAGGCTCCCTTCGGGAAAGTGACCCGGTGGCTGCAAGCTCCGATAGAGAGGTGGCACACACAGCATCGGGGTATTGCTTCCACTCCTCCTGGGCCACGCTCTTCAGAGCCAAGAGCCCTGCCCCAAAATTGCACTGCTTTCTGCTTAGCATCGAGACAGGTGTGATCCCAGGGAACAGAGCTGGACACCGCAGGTCTGGTCATCAGGAGAGGACTAAGCAGGGACCTCAGGCTCCATGGAAACGGTGACTCTTTTTCATTGTGGTTGGGGAAGCCAAAGACCAGCGATTTTTTGGCTTTGCTTCCTTAATGGAGCATACCAGTTGGTGTGGGGGGTAGCTCTGCAGGGAAAGAAAGTGGGAAGATTACAAACACCACCACATCCCTTTGGTGTTTTCTTCCTGGCTCTTGCTGAGTTCCCGGAATAACACTGGAGATTCTTGTTCCACACAGCTCCCCTCTGCGGTGCTGAGAGCTAATCCAACCAGTTAATTAAAGAGTCCATTGGACTGTCAGAAACAGCAGGAGATGCAGAAGCAATTATCTCCAAATTGGTCATCATCACAATTAAAGTACCATTTGGCAAGTATGTGAATAGCCTGCAGCAGGGTCCCTTTATAGGTGGTAATGCCTTTTCATTATTGGGCTTTATTGCCGGGTGGTGGTGTTTATGATCTGAGTAAAGCTGTCAGGTGAACTGACAGTAACACTTGCCCCCAGTTCTGGGAGGAGCTGGATGCAGAGGCAGCGTGGGATGCTATTTGTAATTGAGCTTGGTAGCTTAACGTGCTAGCGTATACAAATCCCACCGAAGGAACTCATTATAGGCAGGAAAGTTGAGCAACTAATTTGCTGCAGATAACTAATTTAATGCATTTAAGCCTTTTAAATTTTTTTCCTGCTCATATATTATGGCTTCCTCAGATACATTCATTACTAAGACCTACCTGACAAATTTCTCTTGAAACGTTCAGCCCACACATGCAGGTTCCGAGTGGTGGTGTCTGCGTGCGGTCCGTAGGAGAAATCCCGCGGTGCTTGGCTTCTTCACTGGGCAAGGGCTGAGGCATATCAGGTGTGTGTTCGTGTAGGTGAGGTAAAAATGAGTTTCAGCTGCAGCTGTGCTTTCTCTCTGAAACTTGCTTCCCATAGATACTGATGCCTGGAAAACTAATTGTATTTTCAGAGAGCAGATCAGTTAAGACACAGTGGTGTGAAAAAAGCAGGGCTGTTATACTCCTGCCCATTGTCCAACACTAAATCGGTGCCACGTAACTGGCAGGTAGCTTTGAACTTTCATTTGAAGGGAGAAACTACAGTATGTGAAACAACCCTGGTAACACAAAGGCCTGCCAGCAGAGGACTCCTTTAGCAGTTTCCTGGAGATGTTGGTAAGGATTTAGGAACGATGTGCCACTACCAGAGAAAACCATCACCCCTGCAGTGCAGCTTTCACACCCTGCATACGAATGCTCTTTCCTCCTCTCCTACCCGTCCTCTTTCCCCACAGGGTAAACAGCTGGAAGTGCTGAGCTCACTGCCAGAGGCTTCAGACAGACACTTTGTGCCACAGGAGATCCTGGGACATCTTAATGACTTCTCTTTAGCTTAATGCATCTTTGTAAGAAACGGCACGACCTGCTAAATTGCTGATCTTGCACAACTGTTTTCTGACTACTGCAGAAGAAGAGGAAGAAAGGTTTGGCTCTTTGGGCATCCTGTATGCAGTCAGCGTTCAGTGCCTGTCTGTTGTGCTCCTGAGCAAGTCCTGAGTTGCTCTGAACTATGTCCGCTTTGTTCAGCGAGCGGGGAGTCTCCTGGCTCTCGTCCTCTGTATCACCATCTCTAGGAGAGGCTTTGCCATGCTAGAAGTCTCTTTGGTGGATTGCCTCACACAGTGTGCATTGTCCGACTGGGTATATAAAATTAAAATTGCGTTATGACTTGTATGCTTCATGGTTGTCTAATCGGAGTGTCTGTTCAGTGTTAGATGCAAAGTGTCTTTTCTTGTTTCTTACATCGAGTCTGTATCTTGTTGGTAAAACTAGCACATTTTTTGAAATTTATGATCATTAGTTAAAGTGATGGAGTACTAAGGGAGTACGTTCAATGGATATATCTGCATATACGGTGACCTGTATTAAAGCAACCAAGCCTAACCATGTCGTAAAACAGCATTTAATACATTAGAAGGTAAATGCCTCCAGGAATATTCACCAGGATGAAATCAGACAGGCCAATGCAGTTTATACACTGGCTTTCATTTTGAGTCCATGGCTGATCTACTGGAACTAATGGATACATCATTTGTAAGATATTCATCTACTTCAGATGCCATTTCAGAGGCATTGTAAGCACCTTAATTAGGAGCCTAAGTCCCAAGTAGAGTCAATGGAGAAAGAGATGCATCCAGATGCATGCCAAGTAAATTGATGTCGTAACATCAGTTTTTGAATATGCAGACAATGGGGAGTTCCTGACCTCTTTTCTAATGATTTTTCAAACAAATCCCAAGACTGATGCTACTTCTTTCCCCTCTGCCAAAATCAGAACTGATATATTCTTCTACTTTCTTAGGCATTTTTCTTTTTTTACTCTTTATTAAGAGTAAATGTGGATGTTTTAGGTATGACTTGGATGTTTGTTACTAAGAGAAATAATATATCTACATCTCTAAACACTCAGGAGAGGAAAGTCTTAACAGGGACCTGATTTTCCCAATATGCATTTGGCCTAGGGAAAAGCATGTTTTTACAGTTATTTTTGCAGCTTCCTACTTCTGGACCTACTTGAAAGATGGTTTGGTTCAGCTTTAGTTTAAATGAAATGGATTGCCAATAGAAGATACCTGTCTTGCTCAGGGCATTTGCAAGCAAGAATGATTAGATGTGAAATTCTAGAAAGATGTGCTATATCAGTTTTGCTCCAGTTAGCCAACATTTTTGCTATCACCTCAGATCTGCTTATTCCTGCTACACATTGCACACCACCCAGGCAAAAGAGCTGCATGTCATTAGCAAACTAAATCAACAGTTCTGTTCAGAGAGCCGTATTGAGATGAGCAGCAGGAAAGGGGCTGGTAGATGAGGCACAGGGTAAGAGACAGTGTGGAATTCCTTACAACTGAGTTCTGCTTTTCCATACCTGGCCCAAAGCCTGTAAAAGTATCAGAAAGGTACACACATGACATGATACCTCCAAAGGACATGAATGTGAACAGCACCGGTTTGATAAAACATACTAGAATTGGTGCTAAACCCAACTTTGCAATAGGCAGAGGCTACTTTCTTTTGTAAGTGGAAATGCCCTGTAATGTTGGTCTTGGTTTCATCTTAAACAGCATTCACTTCCCAAGCTAGTCTCAAATGATTCTTTAGATGCTTGCATTGAAGACATTAACTGAAGTGCCTTCAGTTTAGTCCACCCACAGATGACCAGTGTTTCCTAGTTCTTTGGTCTGGCTTCCTCTCATTACCAGCTGCACCTTAGATACATCAAAACCAACAGGTTCTTGGTTTCCAGGGGTTGCCTTGACTGCATCAAACTGAAGATTTGGTTTCCTGCTATGGAGCAAAGTAGGGATTCACATTTGCTTGATATGGGATCTGGATATTTAGAAGATGTACTGTCTTAAGATGTACTTTGAGGTTTTCATGAACTCGTTTTACGTAACCTTGTACTTTTAACTAGCACTAACAAATCTTTATGTTTTTCCACTCCCAGGTACACCGTTTTACGTAATGGACATCATCAGGAACATGAGAAGCTTCCCATCCATAATGACCCTGAATCCCAGGAGTCCTGTTTCTAGTCAAGGTCCTAGAAGAGGAATGGCCCAGCTAAAGGAACAGGTTCCTTTTAGGATACCCGAAGGATTCATGGACAGCAGGACTTTATGAGGACTCATTCATCTGCATTGTCATGGTGCCTCTTGCACTGACCTCATATGAATGTCCAGCGGCATGTGTGTAGATCAATGGAGGCACAGGACGGTACATGAGCAGAACGGTTCAGGAGACTTTCCTGTATCTGCAAGGACTTCTGCACTATATGACTATGTCAGAGCCTTACTTCAGGAGCCGATTTTAGTCAATTTAAGGAAACAACACAGATACAAAACACCCAATGCAGGGACTTCTCTTATTCCTTTCCAGCTGCCATCTGTGTACAAGCCACCTCTCTGTCCTGTGGTATCATGATCTTGAAGATTACAAGTTCTGGCTAAAGCCCTAACATGATGTGAGACTAAATGCCTGCTTTATCTGCGCAAGATCCTGCCTGCCAGTGAACGGATGCTGTCAGGAGAGAAACAGCACTTCGTTTTCTTTAGCAAAATAAGAGGAAATATTTGCCTTTTGATTACAGTTACTGGTGAAAGGTCAGCATGAGCTGCTGATTCACCCTACCCTCTAGAGCTTTCTTTGTAAATGCTTTTATTGTGTTTCCTGGCCACCTTCATTGGTAGAAGACTCATGGCGTGTATATAGTGCCTGACAAGCTGGAGTGGGGCCTACAGAGACATTTTACAGCCAACAGACATCCCTGCAAGCACTGCTTCAATCCAGCCCAATTGCTAAAAGACACTGGCATCCTCTGCTTTTCAGAGGCCAGTGGATGGGATGTGGCCCTCAAACCCCAGGCAAGCTGCTAGTGCTGTCCTCATCTGAGCAAACTTTGGGCATTCTTACCAAGAAGAAAGGCTGGCCAAGAGACAGAGTTAGTCTGTAATAGATCACTAAGTGCCATCTTGAAAAATATACCATCTAAAAAACTTTTCTAGCTACACTAGAAAGACAGAGCTCTACTTACATTTCCCATCTTTATTTTTCTATTAGTTTCTGTTCTCTTCCAGTTGAGGCAAGAAGTTTCAAGACTTTCAAGTATCACCATATGCACATCTCTGTTTGCAAAGATCTCAGTCTTTAGCTGCTTCCCGCATGTAGATGTTGCTATGTTCCTTGTGAGCTGCTTCCACCTTTGCATGGAAAGGGTAGGCAAGGCTGCAGACATCGCAACTTTGGGAAAATTACTTTCATGCAGTGGGAAATATGCAGGATCAAGACTACAGGCCTCTACCCTTTTTAGATGAAGATCTAACCCAGAGATGCCACCCTGAGCCTAGAAAATAAAATTGTACTTTGTTATATTGTGTAATCATGTACAGATATTTTTAATGTAAAAAGAAAAGGTGACATTATTTATTATTTTTTATCAGGAACATGTGGGTTTTTTCATTAAAAGCTTCTAGACCTAGGAGCTTAACATTATATGTATTATTATTTAGTAATATTTCTGTTGCTATGTGACAGGTATTTACTGTAAACAAACAAACATATCCTGCTTTGAACAAACAAAAATGTTGCTCAGTAGGAAAAAAAACTTGTGCATGATAAGAACAACTAGCTTCCTTGCTACGGTGTCTGACTTCTTTAAATACTTCTTCCACATAAAAGTCACTGATAAAGCTTCACATAATTTTTCTTTAAGATTCAAAAGGACACTGAGCAGAAACAGCCCTAATTAGAAGCAACCAGACACTTAGCAATGTAGAAAATTGCTAGCAGTTAGAAAGAGACAAACTATAGCTGTTTGTGGTGATAGGTGCTGATGGGAAGAACATGAGCTATCTGAAAAGAGAGGGTGAGACAATTTGAGCCAATTCCTGGTTTATCATTAGGAACAGTTTGGCAATGACCTGTTTTTACAGGGTAGTGTTGCCAAAAGAACTCATTATCCGTTCAACTCTATTGTTAACACCAAAACAGGTGAAAAACATAGGCCATTATTGAAGGTTTTGGAAAAAAATCTACCCAGGGCCACTTCAGTCCTATGATCTACACACCTCTGTGGAACTGCTCGTAGGGGGGTTTGTCTGGATTTGGATATGCAAGACTGCAGAACAGGTTGTCTTGGTTTCACCTCAAGTATCAAATTTCTTAAAGAAATTCTAGAAAAGCTTTCCTCTGTCCCCACTAAAAGGCATCAAAATATTGGTGTGAAATTTCTCAGAGTGATATGGAACCAGCAGCATCGGGATGCTATAGTGATGGTGTTCTTTGTTTCCGTTGTCCTTGAAGTGTTGTTTTCTCCTATATTTCTATGTGCTTTAGTAATATATCTCTTCTTAATTTAAAATGAACTTCTCAACACTGAATTTTACTCATGGGCAATGCTCAGAAGGCTCTATCAATGGGATCAGTAGCTCACTAGCCAAAATGGTCAACAGCTCCAACTGGAAAACAGACTCCAATTCCAAACACCATATTTGAATCAAATACCAAACACGAAATGTGTTCTGTGTCATCTCTGGCTAATTGCTCGTTGGACTCAGTAAATCTGTCATGAAACACCTGGGAGTTCCTGCTTAATAAGTCAATTATCTCAGCAATGCTTCTGTGAACCCAGCAAATGACATTGTCCATCATCAATAATATTAGAATTTCTATGGAAAAGGAGCTGTCTCACAGAAAGGACCAGTACTTGATTTCCTTTGCTAAAGGTAGCTGCTCCTGTAGCCTCTGAGTTCATCATCCCATTGACCATTTTGGCTAGTGGTGTCAGAGTCTTTTCCTGTGCTGAATAATGTGTAACACATTGGCTGTTTCTAAAAATAAAAAATCCTCTATGTACATTGCAGTAAACTCCAGCTCATGCTCATTTCTTGTACTGTTTTCACTCAAAACATAAGACGCTACCAAGTAATACTTTCCACCTGCCTCGCAATATACTCAAATATCTGTAACAGCCAGGGAGAATCTGGCCCCATTGCTCTGACAATACTGATGAGCTCTTGGGTTATAGCACAAGCCTAATGTTTATCTACCAGAGCAATCCTGCCTCCCGCCCCAAGTTCTCGCGAACGCTTTTGCTTCGATTGCTACTGAGCCCTCTCTCTCCCTTGCCTGTGCTGTGTCCACCTCATCTCTCACTATCTGCTCTGAGAGATGCCACTGCTATGGGCATCATGATCAAGATAGGCATTTGCAAATAGGGAGTCAGATATAATTTTGTGCAGCTCTGTTTCTCTGAGTTGCCGGTGAATTTGACTGAAAAAGGATGTTCCCTTCTTCCTTCCTTTCCATCTCTTTCCCATCATCTCTCACAAATTCACTCTAATAACCATATATTTATTCCTTCACATAAATACACTAGAAATCATCAGCAAATTACCACACCACTACATTTATGATCTGGGAACATTTTACAGTTTTTTGAATGCAGTAAGCCTCAGAAGTGTTACGCATGATGCCTGCTGTAGCTGTTCTCTTGGATTACAACTGATTACACTTTCCCTCGCCAGAGAGAATGCGCTAGCAGGACAGCTCGCTAATAAGAAATTGGCTGGCTGGGCCTTTGCTAAACTATCTTCAGGAGGCTGATCTGTCATCACAGTTGTATTTCCATATTTCTGTATTTTCTAGGCTCCAGAAGCATTTCTGAGATCTTGGATGACATTTGTTAGCAGGGCATATGCCCAGACAAGCAAATCCAAAAATGCATTGAGGTTATTTGTGCTGAAAGATGGAAGCAGAGCAACAACAGGCTGACTACTTTCAGAGGCAGATTGAAAACCTAGCCTAACACTAAAACTGTGGGCCATCTGACAGTGTCAGGGTGCACAACACCACCAGGTGAGACATCCTTTCTACTGAGCAGCTTTCCATATCTCTGGTACTCAGTTTACTCAAATAGAAACGAAGTCACAGTCAAGCTGCAAAGTAAAATTCAGAGACATAATAAACATGCCACCAATGGGAAGCTCCGCAAAACAGGAGCTGCAAGGAAGAGTGCAGAAAAGGCCATAAGCTTTAATTAGCTGATGATCTAGCAAAATTTGGACATGGTGCCTTCAGTCTGATACAGGAACATCTAAAAATTTTGACAGCCTAAGCTCAAGGATGCTGTAAAGAGATGCTGTACATAACACACTTCTACATGTGTATCTCCAACACCATCTGTCATAATTGCCAAGGGCAGCCAGAAGGGAAAGCAGAAATTATAAACGCCTATTTCTTCTCCCTCCAGACAGTAGAGGGAACAAGTCCTCCCCCAAAGAGAATGAGTGCCTGACTGGCTAAGAAAAGGAAGAGGGAAAGATCCCGTTTACTCCTAGAACACACTCTTCTGCCACACAAACTTGTACAGCTCCTAAAAGGGAGGATGCCCTGGTCAGAGCAGAATTTTGTAGAAAGAAACCTTGAAAAGAAAGAATTTGGCACAGGGGCACCATGCTAAAGCAGGTGGTACAAACAGACACCTGGATGCTCAATTCATAACCTCATTTGTCCCTCCCAAAATACTCTGACATTTTAGAAAGTCTCCGAGTACCGAAATAATCACAATCAATACACAGTGTGTACTTAGGAAAAGTAAATGGAAAAGAAATCTTCAATAGCCAAAAGGTGACCAGAAAACCTAATTTTTAAAGGTTAAAACATAGTTTCCATAGGGTCAAAGAACCTATTCTTTAAAATGTTTAAAATTATATAAACAGTTTGTAAAAAGTTTCTGTTCTTATCAAAATTGTCTTAGTCAAAACTAACCCATAGTATTTGTCACAACACAGTGAACGCCTATAAAGCTCATACTACATGTTTCTTTGCAACCTGATAAAATATTAAGACTACAGTGATCCCATGACACTAGTGGCAAAAAAATTCCCTGCAATTAACAGTTTATACAAGTCTTGTATTATTACTCAGTTACATAAATACCCAAATGCCACTGTTAAAGCAGGGGGAAAGTACTTTGCATTCCCATCCCTTACTTACCAAAAACTTACAGAAATCAAACATTTAAAACTGACACATACAGGCCATGAATATAAAAACCATACAAAATGTTTGGATTTCAAGCATTCGTAGCACACTCCTGAACACTGTAAAGATTAAAAGGGGATGAAGTTGCCTTTGCTAAATAAGTAGACTTCTTTTTCTTTAGTCTGCCTTGAAGTATTGCTTTTAAAATCAGGATATAGCATGGACTACATGACAGATTTTTTAGCACCTTAACACCATCCAATAATGCATCCTAAGGAATAAGAGAAAATCCTTTATAGATATAGATATATTATTATATAGATATATAGATTATATAGATATCTATTATATAGATAAAGATATTGCTTAGAAGCAATAACAATTTATTATTTTAAAGACAGAAAGAGGAAGGACAGACTACGATTTAAAATCCATTAGTCCAGGCATACAGCATTTCCCACCTTCCCTAGTCTCAACAACTAGTTCCCTTCTACAGACCACTTTTTTTTGAAATTAATACTCCCAGAAAATTGTTTTATTGCCTCTCTGCCTGGTAATAAAAAAAAAGGTTATGTGTGGTTTTTTCAGTCAGGTGAGGCTTTTTAAAAGTTATCTCTAAAAGCACATTCACTTCTATTTCACTAATCTTTCTCCTCCTCAACTGCATGATCACATATGCATACCAAAACAAAGTGCAAAGTAATCATCTTCTCTTTATATTGTATACAAGTCAAAAGTCTGTATTTCATGAGGAGGAAAAATATTGTTCGACCTTTTCCTTCCCTTCCCGATCTCTTTGTAGGTATGTTTACCAATTCTGTTTACCAAGTCACTGTTGCTGTAGAGACTACCAAAAAATGACAGAACTCAACCTGCCCTTTCACAATTCAGGAGAAAGTCTTTTACTATGCTACCAAGATACATAATAGTCACACACATGCAGATGCCTTCAAAGAACTTGACTCTCCGCCACAAAAGCAACAGCAGAGCTTTACAAAGTTCTTATTTCAGGCAGTAGTGCCTACAGACTCCAAACTGACATATCTGACAGAGCACACATATTCTGATAAGCTGGTTTGTTGTTGTTGCTTACCTTCTCAGACCAAGCTGTGATTATAAATTTCTTAGAAGTATCACTCTCGAGTGTTAATGCCTTCCACCGAAGACTGCATGTTCTTAACCTCACCCACAAAACACATAATCCTTTGACCAAGTACAGACAAGTTCAACTACTGCATTCCTAATGGCAAGAACACTATAAACAATTCTAAGGGGCTGTAACCCCACGGCATTTAACATCTTTAAGTGCTCAGCAGATAACTAAAATCCAGAGCCTCATCAACTGGCTTTTTCTTAAATGAGTGCAATTTCCATTACTCTCCCCTTTGGGCTCAGCCCACTGTATCCAACTGGGTCCCCCTCAGCTGAGACCCAGAAGAGAAAAGTTGTGACTTAATAGCTGAATTTTTTAAGTAATGATTTTTATTTTTTTTAATAGTAACATTTCAGAGTTTGTACAATTTTTGAACTTTATTGATTTTTGCCTGTTATTTTGGGGCTAATAAAACTAACATTGCATATGTGTAATAACATGACAGATGGTTAGTTGAACCACCTCTATTTTTTTGAAGTTTAGGATTAGTTAGCCTGCATGTTTGCTTTCTATACAGAATATTTTAACTTTGCAATAAATTGAACAAAGTCCTCATTTGACATATAAACATAATTTTATTTTATGTATTTGTCTCCCTCAGGGGGAAAGAATAAAGTTACTATTTATTCCGCAAGCAGTATTAATTATAACATTTTGTTCAGTCTTTTTAGGCGCTCCTTTGACTTTTTAGACCTGTTGTTACGAAGAGTGGCAAACACATTTGTTGGAAAGGTATGGGCCAGTATACTTCTTCCCCAGAATAAACTGCTAATGAATTTTAAGACAGAAATCTTTTCATTGAATCCTTTAATTGGATTATGTTGTTCTGTGTTGGCGAGCCTTCCTAGCACAGCAAGTCACGTGGCTCATTCAAGTGCCAGGAAGAAGGAGAGCTGTATGCTCCAGCCTTGACTTCGCGTCACCTCCTCTCCTTACCCTCTGCCTCTTCTCCTACGCTGTATGTGAGCAATGTGTACCGTGCTTTCTCAGAGTTTCGCTTATATCATGGATATAAGCGAATCATGGGTAAGCACCCGTGTTTTCTCCTGAAAGGAGGAAACTTGTGTGGTTACCATAAAAAAGGGCGAGTGGGATTAGGCTGGAGGACTTTTTCGGGTAATGATTGAGCACGCTCTAGCTTCTCCAGGTAGATAGGAAAATAGTACATGCATCAGCTCTGCAGAATGTGTACTGTAAGCACAGAGTAAGAGCAAGGGGACTATAGGGTCTCCAGAGAAAGCTCTGAAGAGCTCATGCAGCTCCATAGTCACCTTTCAGCCCCTCAAGGTGCTCCTCAGAAAGGGAACAGGAACAACGAGGAGCTGACTTGATTTATGCCAGAGTGTGTATGTGTGCATTTAAAAAACAAAACAGAACAAAAAATCCCCCCAAAAAACCACAACATACAACACTCCGCCCCTCCAAATGAAAACCAAACATGTCTTGCATTAAAATCTGCTTATCATACAATTTTTGGTTGTTATGATGTGCTCTCTGCTGTTCTTTGAGCATGTGTTGAGGTTTAGAACTCATACACCTAAGAATTTCAGAGGTGAATTTCCAGGAAAGCAAAATTACTAATCTTAACTTTTTCCTTTGTCTTACTATTAATATAGTACAGGAAATAGTTTTTCCATTTCAGGAAAGCAGGTGTCTTTACAAACATATTTTTAAATAACTTTTTAAATGTGATAGGTAGATGTATGTCTGAAAAGTAGATTATAATTCTTTTAGATTGAAGAAGGAAGTGAGCCCTTTATAGGAAGTGGAATTATGTCATCAGTGTGCTTAAGCATTTTTTTAGCACAGAGATCAATCACAGCATATCTCAAAATCACCTGTCTTCTTCAAAAACTGCTGTTATTGTTTAGAGGGCAACACAGACACGCATCATTAACGGTAAGTGCAACATCAAAGACAGAAAAATTAAAAGCTCAAACACAAGGAAGAGTAATAACTATATAAAGTATTTCCAACATGGGGATTACAAACTAGATGTGAGTAAACAATATGATATCCCTAAAAAATTAATGATGAGCACAGCCATTGGAACAGGTTACTGGAAAGGCAGATGCACTATTGGAGGCTTTTAAGAATTTGTTAAACCAACATACACCGTAAGTAACCTCAATTTACTTGATTAATCCAGATGCACTTAATCTTGATTCAAAATTTGATCTGTTTTTCTGTAATATAGTTCCCTTCCTTACTTCCACTGAAGCCACTACTAAAACCCACAAATGTAATGAAAGCAGAAAGACACAGGAATGGACCCAATGATGCACAAATGACTCCCTCTCCCCATTCTAACAAGTTTCCTTTGCTTTTAGAATAACCTGGCAAATTACAGGTCATAAACATTCTTTCTTCCCAGGGTCTAGTACAGAAACTTCTCTCTTCCTTAGTAATTAACATGGCCTCAGAATGTGGGATCTGCCTTTTTTCAGAAAGATCAGAGATTGTCCCCAACCAGAAGCATGAAGTTGGACAGCAGGAAGTCGTTATTCCTAAGGATACCAAAAAAACACTCTTCTTTTTGGCCTGGTCAGGAGGGAAAAAAATTCTCATTACATTCTCATCCATGAAACAAATAGGTTATTTTGAGGTCAGCAGTTCTCCACTGCATCCTCACCTCAACTTGGGTGAGATTAGTAAAGACAAGTGGGTCTTTCTCCTCCACCTCTTGCAGTTAAGGAATGACCTGCCTTCCTAGGTCATCCAGCAGTCAGAAAATCACAGGTGCTCAGCAGCAACATACAGTTATCCCACTTTTGTTTCTGCAATGTTATTAACCATCTTGAGTGATGAGAAAACTCTGCTTTGGACTGCAAATATTAAGGCATCTAAGGACGGGCAGCACATGTTCTGTGTTGTGGAATATGGCTCTATTCAACATAATGGGGATAAATAATATTAAGAGCTCCGTGTTTTTGCCCTCTAAAGAATTCTTAACACAGTTTGGAGAGGCAGAGAAACATAAAGCTCTCACAGTGTAAGACAAAGATTTCCTCAATGTGACAGAAACCATGGAGATAAAGTGTTCCTTCATAAAAGCAGACAGTATTTCTGCCTACAGAAGGAGATCTAACAAATAACTACACTATCATCTTGGGAACTAAAATCAGAACAAAAGTATGTATCAAGAAAAGGGAGTCATACGAAATCCTTCCAGTGTTTGGGAACTATGGCTGACTGAGTTTTTGGTTGCCATCCACACCTCAGCTGCTCAAGAAAAACTTATTCAAAATAGGCCTAGGAAGATAGAAGCATGTTAAATGTCTCAACTGTCTGAAAGTACCAAGTGTGTGCAATTTCCACACTTAAAGAATAGCAATTAAAATCTGATCTTTCAACTAAGAACTCAGAATCCAGCAGGTTCATTAGTATTCAAATAAGGTACTAGATTTTTTTTAAGTACTGCTAGAGATGGGACATGTATACCAGACACGCATCATTACAATTCAGACACATTTGAAAATACAATTCTTGTTTTTTAAAAATATTTGCCTGTATTATTAGTACTTGATTATCCCATGAAATTGCAGTCCTAAATTTCCCAAATGTTATGGAAATCTTTTCTTATTAAAATTAAAACATAAAATTATTTTTAGTAGCTCCCTGGAAAAGATTAAGAAAAGCAATAACGGATTTTAGCTGAAACACAATGTGATAATAATTAGTAAGACAGTAAAGAAAAGGTGGGGTTTTTTGGTAACTAACTGGAAAAAGTAAAGAGCTTTCCATGGAGACTGTAAATACAGAAAGAAGGAAAAGTAATGACACTTGCTTAGAAGACCGTAAAATTAAAGCACTTTTAAAAGTAGGCTAACATACAATATTGCAAATCGCATATTTCTGAAAACAAACATGAGTATACACAGCATCTTACCTGTACAGTAGGAACATCTGTAAATGCCTTAATAAAATCACCATCATCCACGGCTCCAGCTCCTGCTTCTTTAGAGGAATCTACATAAATGTAAAATACTGTTAAACAGTACGTAATGTACATGAAGGTTTTCAAACTGACATAAGCATCTTTCACAATACCTGTTTCCAAACATTTAATATAACTTACAAAAATCCTGAACATTTCTCATGCATAAAATTGCAAGACCTTGAACTCTGATTTCACCATGAATAACAAAAGTTAAACTTCTATTTTCTCCACAAATTAACAACTCTGAACAGTTTCCAATTTGACAAAGTTAATTGTTTCATTTTATTATTGTTATTTTTGTGTTTAATTGGAAAAATGTTTAGTACAACAATCCTCTAGTAGCTGTAGTAGCCAGTACAGAATTCTGAGACCTGCATCCTGATAATACAAATGTTCCCAAATAAAGCATACAATTTCAAATTATTTACCAAAGCAAGAGTAATTTGTCATTAAATGGAATTCCTCTAGATGAATTTTCACCTTAACACGTGCTGCAAGCAATCATTCCCACAATGCATAGTAGGCCTACACAATCCCTTTACCTTGTGCTTCCCAATATTTTCCCGAGGAGCTAAGATGTATGAGGTGCATTTCTCAGTCTCAAAACTCCAAGAACTCCAACAAAGAAAGCAAGGACATGGTGAAGGGAATGTTGTGTTGGAGCAAAATCTGAACTCCACTTCTTCTCAGAGCACTCATCCCCATGTGGGTATTCCACAGTGGGACTCCAGGATTGCTATTGCCTGGAGGAAGGTCTCAAGAACCTTCCAGACACATTGCTAAAAAACTATCAAACCAAAACTATTTTCTCTCCAAAAGCTTCCATGACAGCTATGCAACTAGTAGGGCAGTTATTTCTGTGCAAGGTAAATGATGGACCTGTTCTCACATAACAGGCAATGATTGCCCCAGATCCCAAGCAAAAGGATCAGGGAAGAAGACCAACAGGTAACCTGCTGGTTTCACACTGGCATACGCTTGCCAAATTTCATGAAAACTTAGGCAACTCTAAAAAATAAAATAATTTGGAAACAGTGTCTGGATTTCACTTGCTTACAAATACTAGGATTACCAAGAAAGCCTTGTTTTTAAAGGAATGAACTCCTTTAAAAACTCCTTGCTTGCAAATCAAAGAATGAGGTCATGAGACCCAATTTGTGCTACAAGCCTAAAACTCCAAGTACAAGGTGAAGCTTGGCAGAATCCTTAAGTATCTTCAGTAATTGAATTAGGCAGATAATATGTCAAGACAGGTTAACTGCGTGGAGATAATCAGTCCAGTAGAACATTTCCTTCTTGAGAGGAAATAAAAAATTCGTTACAGCAAATGAGCACTCAGGAAGAAGGGTCTTGTCTCAACTCTGAAAGAGTGAGGCCAACAGGATAAATGGCAGAATGTCCTCCCTAACCTGCAGAGCACAGCAGGCATCTATTTTACTAACTACAGAACAAATAAAAAACAAAAGGAAAAAGCAGTTAAGGCTGAGTGGTCAGCTAAAACAAAAAGCTAGGACTTCTTGACAAATGAAACCCTTGGTGGCTGCGCTCTTCAAAAATGTTGCACGGTTTACAGTCCCTGATCTCCTGTTTATAGTGCAGGGAATTATGTCTGCTGTGTTTGCATACTTGTGCAGATCGGAAACATGAGGGTCCACTACCACTACAAATTTGATGGCAAACTTATTAGATCTCAACACCTCTATGCAGAACAAAATCTCTCACAGGCCTTCGTGGCTGCTTAGTGTAAAAGTGTGAAGCAATAACTGGATGATACAGGCTCTGCAAATGTCAGTGCTTGAGGCAGTCAGCAGCTGCGTTTCTTAGTGAGATGTATGGAGATACGGCTGCAGCCCAAGTGTACTACCAGGTCATGCTCATAAACACCATGCAGAGAGATGAATCCTTATGGGGAAATGTCCATTCCACATTTATCCTTCACAGTTCCTTCAGCACTGAATATATTTCAGTTTTTAGTCTTGGAGAGGGCAATAAAAAAAAAAAGGGAGAAACAGTATGTCAGCAGAACAATTAGAAAAATGCTGCCAATAAATTTTCAGAACCCTTTTCATGTAGTTCAGAAACGTAATACATGACCTGCTCCTATTGCAGGATCCGATGTCTACCTAAGCACAATAAGAAATGAAGGTATTTACCGCAGTGGCTTAAAAATGAGGGCAATAGCTTGCATTTGCATTACATCGCAGAACATTGCCCTTATGCACACACTCCAGTTGCGGTGCGTTAGCAGAGCCGAGAAGGGGCTGACAGTGCAAACAGTGGGACTGACAGTGTTGGAGCAGAGGGGTATTTGTAGAGATGCGTGGGAAGCCCTTACTCGCTTCTCACCCACGCGGTGCGAATGTGGGATCATGGTGCCTGGCTCCAGTCTACATTTTCCACATTCAGCTTGTTTGAAGGCTAAAATATCGCCCCCGATCTCAATACAGAAGCTTCAAAGAGAGGCCATGCACAGAGTATGCACGTGCAGAGGACTTGAACAGAAAAAACCAAACGCATCACACTGAAAACCCCTTTCTCAATGCTCTGTTCTCTGCACATTTCTAGACACAAGCAGATAGCAGGGCACATACAAATGCCATTTTCTTACAGAGATATTATTGTATTAATGAGCTTAATTCATTACTGGTTATGATTTACTTGCAATTGTAGGAACCCCCACCTTGGCTTAGCATGTCTACCTGAAGGATTCTCAGGTTTGAGGGGCACTATGATGCTGGTCTAGCTTGCAGAGTGAGTGCAATCAAAACGGACTCACATGAGCAATGACAACCATTGTTAGGGCCATCTTGATTTTGAGCAGTATGAATTCCTGGCTCCAGAGAGTCTCTTTCTTTTTGCAAACTCTGGTCCTCCATGAGTCTCTGTTATAACAAAGGACACATCAGGGAGAATGTACATTGGAAATGTGTTAGGTAACCACTGAAAACTTGAATTTGAGTCAGAGCTGAGAGGGCTAAATGATACTCACCTTGCCTTTGACTTCAGCACACTTCAAAATGGCTTTTCTTTTACCCTGCCTTCTCTTACTGTCACCTGAATGGGATCAAGAGCTCTGTCAATAATCAGTAATAGTGTATTAGTTGTAGTTAAATGTTTTTGTGCATCTCAAAATACCTCTTAATTTAGGTATTACTAGCAAATATCTTCAACCTAAAGATCATATGACCAAAGGATTGGGGCTTTTAAAATTGAATACACTCAAAAATGTCTCTGCTCAGCAAAGATGAGGAAGAATCAAAAGGTATTTAAGGTATTTATTGCTGTCAGCCTGACTTAATAGTGTGCAACAGAACTAACCAATTGGGCCCAAATCGTGTCCATTTAATTCCTAGCACACATGAAAAATACATAACAACGCCAGTAAAATGATGGTTTCTTGGAGCAGGCCGCGCACATACGGCAGACTCTGAGTCATTCTGAAGAGTTTTCCTCACCCATCTTCATAAACACGAAAGCCAAAGAGAGCATTTTCATTCTTTAACTGTCAACTGTAAATCCTTCAGTGGTTTAGGATCCAATCTTTTTCTCTCCATTAGATTTCCTGAGCCATCTCTGAGTACTGTCATGCCAAAAGGCAATAAATCTGTTGGGTTTTTTCTACTAATATGAACTCAATAAAAATATACAAAAGCTTTTAGTTCTTTCAATTTTTGTATAGCTTAAATATTCCTGAATCGAAAATAATCACATATTCATTCAGCATCTTATAAAGACTTACCTTACCACAGGAACTTTCTCACATAATTAAAAAAACAGATATAATTTAAGTAGAATTTACCCAGTATCTGAGTTCCTCTACTTCCTGTTAAACTGAACTGAAATTGCCTATGCTATTAGGAAATTTAGTAGATTTCCTGTCAAATATATGCTTATTACTTAAAGGATTTCAAAGGGTTGGCAGAAGAGCCTAACATTATTTTAGCATACGTTATTTGACAATTTACAGAATTCTGTCATTTTTTAATGATTTTCATTGATCTTCTGAAGTTCTTTAAATCAATCATTAAAAAAAAAACAAACGAGAGAAACCCTAAGTATCTTTCCTGGACCCCAAGAGAATGGGAATGCAATGCTAGCTGATCCTTACACAAGAGCTGTAGTGCCAAGGTCTGTACTCTCTAAGAGACTGTCGTGGTTTGGGCTTCCCAATCCTCTGGGACAAGAGGAAAATTTATTTCCTTTCTGAGTAAGTAGCACACTTGACTTCCTTGAAGCTGTCTTCCAGGTCAAGATTAGAGAGGCTCCACATGAGGACCTCCAGCTGCTATGGGGTATGTTTCCGTCAGGCAATGATCCAGACAGAGTATCAGAATTAAATTCCTTCCAGCAGCCTGCGTAATGAATCTGTTTTCATATTCCTGACAGCTGAATCCCAACCGTCAACGAGGGCTCTTGACATAATGAATATCTGAAGGGGCTGCCAAACTGTATCAACGGGCATCTTCATATCACTAATCTGTAAATCCAACCCTATTCAAGGGGCATCCCTCTATCTATAAAAACCAGAAAACACAAAGGAGAGTGTAGAGCCTTACTGCAATAACCACTGCCAGTGACTGAGCAACAGCTATTAATTCAGGGGTTACTTTAAGGACTATATAGATTAACACAGATACGTTTGCTCCAGACCAGTTTCCATAACTGTGCAACACTATTACACTCGATCATTACTCTCTTTGAAAGAGTGACTTCACTTGCTACCACCTTTACAGCCCTCAATGGCAGTCCCAAGATCATTACTGGTAATCATCTTCACTCAGAAATTCAAGCTGTGAACATCTGTGCTCCTCTTGCATAAGCTATGAGCAGCCAAGAGAGGAGTTACCTACCCCTGAGAGCCTACATCGAGTTCTGCGTCACCAGCACTGGCTCCCTGTGGACAACTCACTTCCCATTTCAAACTGCCAAATTTTTTGCCCTTTGCTAGACCAGGCATGTTTAAACCAATAACCTCCACTTGTTTGCCCCCTTCCTTGCCCAACTAGCGAGTTGGAAAGAGGAGTGCAGCAAATCCGGCGTCCAACTTTAACATAAAATCTGTGATTTTTGTCTCTGCTCCTGGAGGAGGAAGAGACTGATAGATAGTCAGATAGATAGATAGGAGATTACATCAGGAAACATCCTTAAGCAGAAATCCACCTCAGTTACAGAGCTGGCCAGCACAGACCACCAAGAAACATCATCTTATGTTTAGAAAACTGAGTGAAAATGTTGCTGCTCGTTTTTATGGCAGAAGTGTGGCTCTGATCTAATAAACCCTAAAAGATGACCCCTGTCCCCCCTCCTCAAACGGCAGCAGCCAAAGCAGGACTGTCATTATGGTCTCTGACTATCACCCTCAGACCTTTGTCTGCATACCTCCAGTTCAGCCACAGGTTTGGCAGCTTGTCCTCAGAGCATAATTATATGTAGCAGATAATCCCTGCCACCTCCCTCTTCTATACCAGAGCTCCAATGTACAGCTTTTCCTGTCTCCTTTACAGCTCTATTTGTAAAGGCTCACATCCAAACTGCCGACCACCATGGGAAATACTTGCTGAAGGAGAAAGCTGACCTGTCCCCTGCTTCTGCTTTTGATCCATCTGTCCTGTGGAAGCAAGGACATTTTTTAACAGCCCATCCTGCCAATGCTGAATATTTTCTTGAAAATGACTGTTCTGCAAGCACCTTCCTTACCAGAAATACTTCCATTTCTCCGGTACCTCTTCTTCAGAATGGCCTGTCCCTGAAAGTTGGGAGCTGCTGTGGGTCTTCATAAATGAAGCACTTCAAAACAATGAGTCATTGTACTGAATGCTCACAGCCAAAGGTTTTCTTCTGGGATGAAGACAGGTTTTGGGGTGGTACTTCCAGAGAAGTTAAGTGCTTCTTGTGCTGCTTTGCTAACATGTTTCATCCTCCTCCCTCACCTTTCTTTGGAAGCGCGTGATACAGTGGGACTGGCTAAATGAAGGTCACCACCCACAGTTCAGACTGGGCAGTTCCCAACACTGGAACGTCTCCTTACCCCTCGTCACAAACAAAGTGCACCTATGCATTCATACATGTCCTCACGCTCTCATATTAAATGGTGTGTTTCCAGTTTAGGTAACTCCCTTGGAGACATCATACCATAGGAAGCAAAAGTTCTTCCCTGCAAACTCAAAGCAGGTGGTTTAGGTCTGTAACAAGTCTGCAGTGGAGAAAGCTTATCTCATCTCAACACTTAATGACCGTTAATGAGCTAATGAAAACTCTCTAGTTGATGAGGCACTAGTTTTGGCTGTCCTGTTGTCACATGTAGTGCACACATGTACATACAAATGCCCTGTCTTCGCCCTGACAAAGGATTAAGCTTGAATTGCTTGAACTAGTAACGTGGAGCAGAAATCCTGGGCGAGGGCAGGAGTCTGCAGCTGCTTCTAACACACTGAAGAGCTTTGACACTACAGTGAGGGTAGAGGCCAAATTCCTATCTCCATCAACTCCTTATAGCTTTTCCTCAAATAAAAAACATACCTTCAATCCTTTTCTTTTCAAAACCCAAACACTAATTTTGTCTTTCTCCTAAATTGGAGAAAAAAGCAAGAACCGGCACACTGCCCATCTCTGAGACACGATGCTTTGTGCTCCCCTCTCCGTAGTGCCCACATCCCAAGCATGCTTTCTGCTTTATCTGTTTAACCTTATGTACTCTCTAGATGACGTGTCTCAGCCACTTGAGCAACTCACAGCCATGACCACCACATCGTCTTTCAGGAAGAGCTGTTACCCTTACTTGGTGTGGGGAAAAAGAGGCTCAAAGCAAGCGCTTGCCTGCAGCAGCACAAGTTGCCTCAGACTCGCTTTCCAGTTAGCGGAGAGCTAGTCAATACCTGCCTTTGGCCAGCAGAATTAGGCCCTGGAAGCGCTTATTCCTTTTCACTGACTGTAAGAGGAGACCCCTCTGACTAGTGTGTCTGCACTACAGGCATATAAATCTAACAAAGGTACAACCCACCCAGGAAGTCTATTGTTAAGTCAGAGCTAAGCTAGGGAAGAGAATCCTTCCTGTTTCTTTCCCTGAAGCCACATGCATACAAAGCATATGAAGGAAGCAGGGGACAGAAATTACGCATTCATATCAGAGCTTCCTTTGTCATTTTCCTTACCTACCAGATTAAATGTTTGCAAAGCTGCCTTTGAACTCTTGCTTTGATATCCAGATGCAAATATCACTGTTTGTTAAGTGGGCTGTAAATGGATTTCATAGTTCATTCCAAAGCTGCCACATACGAGCACAGTAAAGCTGAAAGCCCCAGTTGAGAGTGTTCTTTGTTGTAGAAAGATGAACAGAGCAGGACCACTCAGCCATCTTATTTGCAGTGATAGCAGCCTGCTCCTCCTGCCAGAGACCAAAAGAGAGGTGTCAGACTGGACTTCAGTGTGAAGAGGGAAGCCTGTCACATACAGACAGAAGGCATCTGGGCTGCTTCCTGAGCAAAGTTTAACAACTTGGCAGACCAATGGAAACCCCTTCTTGCTCTCCAGGACTTGACATGGCAACTGAATAACTGACTGCCCCAAAAGGAAATAAAATGGAGAGACAGGGGGAAGCTCAGGCACAAAAGATCACCTCTCTTTACAACCTGGAAGCTGCAAACCAGAATTTCTCAAGCCCGGTATCCCTACATCTGTGTCTATAAATGTGGTGACAGTTTTCCAAATGGTGTACAGGATCTTCTGGAGACATAGGTAGGACTTAAGAAAATGAAAGAGACATGAAGTATCACCTTTTCTAGATACTACATTAAACTCTCTTAAAAGAGATCGTTAAAACACTCTGTGGCATGCAGGAGATTTGGCATGGTGCAATACATAACACTTTTAAATGTTTAAATATAGTCTATTGTACCTTTTGTGACCTCCTGGAATCAAGTTGCTTAAGCACCAAAAAAAAGGAAAGGAAGTGATTGATTTTTACTTAGTTTACCTAGAGCTCTGAGGGAAGGGTATTTATTTATTTATATCAGCTGTTCTTTGCTGATCTTAGCTCAAGAAGGAGTTATGCAGCCATGTCATGAAAAGGCCTTGCATCTCACACAAGGAAGTGAAAATTGTTTCTGAAAAAGTCAAGTTCCATTTAAAGTAAAACAAGAGAACAATTCGTGATCGTAAATTACTTCATTCTAAGCCTCAGTTTCCCCTACGTGGTAAAAAACCTTATGCCAGAATTTCACAAAAATACATAAAAATCCGCAAGTTTGTAAGAGATATTGCTTTATATAGAAAGTGCTCCTGAAACCAACCCTTGCACATGAACCTGCCTCCCAAGAAACTGCATTTAAGCTGGGGCTCAGTTATGCAAAGACAGTTCGCTATGACAACGCCAGCTTTTACATCCCGTTAGCGCTACCCTTGCCCGCCCGAGTAACGCGGGGCGCGGAAGGGAGACGCTCCGCCCGCCCGCCAGCTCCCCCCGCGGCCCGGTGCGCAGCGGGGACGCGCCTGCCCGGGGGAGGCGGC
Organism: Larus michahellis; assembly: GCF_964199755.1. Taxonomy (NCBI): domain Eukaryota; kingdom Metazoa; phylum Chordata; class Aves; order Charadriiformes; family Laridae; genus Larus; species Larus michahellis. Next base: position 9,704,981 of record NC_133906.1, on the reverse strand, counting down.
GGAGGAGGAGGCGGAGCAGCGGGGCGGCCAGCGAGCCGTGAGCCCCGCGCCGGCAGCGCCGCCCGCCGGGGGCCGCGCAGAGCGGCAGCGCCCGGGGGCCCCCGGCCACGGCCCCGTCCGCCATCGGCGACCGGCAGCGGCCAAAGCGAGCCAAGCCGCGCCGGGCCGTACACCCTGGCCGCGCACGGAGCAGCGTGAGAGCCACCTGACCGTTCCAACTGGATTAGACGCACACACGATCTTAAACACTGAAATTAGAGAGCTCAAATACACAGTGGTTAGCTTCTGTGTCCTGCAAAGGAGAAGTAACCCTCATGGGAAAAGACTGAGTGTCATGTAAAAAGCTGAGACATGAATGAAGGGTATCTGAACCAAGTTCATGCGTGTTACCAGGTTTCAGTTCCCTTGCTCTTGCAGATAGTTCTTTGATCCAGTTAACCCTCTTCAGCTGACAAAATCAAAAACAACTTGCAAAACAAAACACTCCCGGCTACTGCACACCCCATCAGCTAATTTGGGCTGATGTCTGAGCAATCTTTACTGTAAACACACATCCCCTGGTGCAGCGACTCAAGGATCCACACAAGAAATCAGAAACCCAAATGACAACTGCAACTTTTTGTTCTTCATGGTGGAAAACAAACCAAGACATCTTCAGACCTTAGAACTGGGACAGCTTTTCAGCTGGAGATGATGTGGCGCAGCGTGTGTATGCCTGCCACTAGCAGAGCACAACTGAAGCCAGAGAGCTGCAAGCGAACTACTGTTTGTCCAGCAGCTCCTGCTGACACAAACTATATCCATTCACGTATTAGTAACAATTACTTATTTATTTAACTAATGAATGTTAAGCAGGAAAATAATTCTTTTCATCTGCTTTGCTCCTTTCCTCAATTTCAGATACTGACCTTAGTGAAAACAGCAGGTTCCCTGGCCAGATCCCAGATACAATCTCAATACAGTCTCAATCACCCAGAGCTCTCGTGAGATGGACACAATGAATTTGGTCACTATATTACCACTATCTGTAAAATGGGTGTAATGTTTAGAAGGTTAAAACTGCTGGAAGGTTCAGCTGCTTACAGAAAGAAATATTGGATATAAATAAGTACATTATTTGTATAAATACTTCTTCAAAAGGCTAAAGTCAGAGGTACCAGTTGGAGATCTGTGCAATACTCCAGAAACGCAGTAACATTTTCCTGTACATGCGGTATTCAAATGGTAAACATGACTGAATCGATCACTCAGATTACTTGAAACACTTCTAGGAAGGGTCACAATTATGTTTTGTCTGAATATCACTGAATATATTATCTATAGTTAAATATATTTGTTACACCTGAACCGTTAACTTTGATCCTGCATTAAAGCAAATTTAACAGCATTCACATCATTATTTGGTATTTAGCACTCCACCTCCAGTTAGAGAGAGCACATGTGAGAAAATGCTACTGTACCAAATCTCTTGCTGCTTCCATTGGGCACCGTTCTCTTCCTCTTATCTAGTGTATTTCTAGTTCCACGTTACCTCAAGAATCTCCACAGAGGGACAGACGCAGAGAAAACCAACACTGGCTTTGCTGTGTTGAACAGTTTTGCCTCTTCAATTCTACAGGGCTAACGTCATAGAAAACCCCATTAGTCACATTCATACCAAAGTTCAAAGAATTAAAATCATTAACAATATTGTGTAAAATTGTATAATGGTATAAACTAATTTGCTCTACGGCTTTTACCACTGCCATTTGTTAGGCTGGTAACTCTGCAACTTTTAAAAAGCGTGAACGATGGATCCGGCCACAGTTGATAATATGGCACATCCAAAGGTGCGTTTGTGCAGTCCCAGCCGTGTACGCGTGCAGACGCTGTTTCACAGCACAGCAAATTAGCCTTTAAGGGGTCTCCCACCCCCACAGGGCACATCACCAGCAGCACACAAGCCAGCTAGTTTAATACTAACTTGTGCATTTTTATACCTGTATAGTGACCTGCAGCAAATTCTGGACATATACACAAAACATCTATGGGTACTGTGGGAACCAGAGGCATTTTCTATATACAATAAAAACAAGTACTCAGGGGCAAAGAGTAGCTGTATTTACTGACTGTACGGAAAATCTGCATTCATGAGTGAGCATGAATCAGCCTGAAAGCTCACTGTTGGAGTCAGATGGATCCTGTACTGACACAGCTATAACTAAGCAATTACACATCCCTTTTCTTGCCTGTCTTAAGGGAAAATTCAGATTTCAGCCAGTTAGTATGTGCAGATTCATGTTAAAGAGAGTGAAACCAACAATTAACAACTTACTTTTCATAGTACAGAGTCAAATACACTATTAAATGAAATCTAATGGTACAAAATACTTAAGAACACATCTTCTGTTTCCAAGGTGCTAAATGTGGGGGGGTTTCTTTCCCAAAAAAATGTTTTTAATGAACTCTACAAACAACCCCAGATCACCAACTTTGCCACATTTTTTTCTGCTTTTGGCCTTCTTTGCAGCAGCCGTAGAATAATTCTCTGTGAAAAATACACGCAAGACACAAAGATTGTGCTCAACAGGTTTACTCAGACTGGACTCTTAAATGCTCAAGAAAAAGGCACAGATTAAAAGAGACTCTGATGACTCTTTTGAACACCGCAAATGGGATTTTGTTTATAAGAAAAAAAAAATACTGCTATGAATTGTATGGGCTGAAAAATTCAAATATTCTTCCCTGTTCCTAATTATTGGCCTTCATTAAAATGGAATTTAAATTAAATTGTATAAACATATGAAATAAAGTCTCAGTATTAGGAAGTTTTTCTTTTCTTTCCTCTATGTACAAATCTTAGTATACAATTTTTACTTTTCATTATACATTTACTACATACTCTTTTCCAAACTGTGTGAGAGCAACTGCGAAGTATGTGTTTCAAGAAAATGCTTTGCATTTGGAAAGAATCCACCTGCTTTCGTGGCCAGCAAGTGCCAATCAGAATTTAGGAAGAGATGAGAGGTCAGGGAGGCTATGCACTCAAATGTAATCATCCTCTACTGGTTCACCGTTGACATCACAGTAATGGATGAAGATAGCCACCACACGTTGAAATACACCTTTTTTCATCTGGCGCAGCTCAGAGATCTCTTCTCCTATTGTTTCCATACAGATATCTGCAGACAACTGTCCTTTCCTTCGGGGTGCATAAATAGTAGCTGTGGAAGGCACATAAGAATAAAGACTAAAATCTTTCCTATAAAGAAATTCACAAGTGAATGTGTTTTGCATTAAATTAGATAGTCTTGGAAAGCAAAGGAAACAAAAATCCTCCATCGAGCAACAACATTTAAGGAATATTATTCAAGCAGAAAAGGTACTCTGCCTTCCCCATATTTAAACCTTTCGATAGCTCCAATACTCATTTAATGTACGCAAAGTCCGTATGTCTGTGAGCGAAGGGAATCCCAGCACATAACAAAGCCTTCCTCTTGAGACTTACCCGATGTGCTTTCAGGTTATCCATTTCAGTGATCACTTAGATGTTTTATAAACAAGAGCAATTAAGGATAAAGCAGCAGTCTTCTTATTTTTTATGACTTTAACATAATTTTTTATCTACTTACTCTTTTAAATCAAATACATATCAATTTTTAATAATTCAGACTACATACTGAACTACAGGCATTAAGTCTATTATTCAATTTCAAATAAAAGTAACATAAAAATCAGAGAAAGGCAGAGCCAAAAAAGATGGAGCTAGGCAAGAATATCCAAACCATCATCAATTAAAAATACCTCTAATGAAGGAGATTCCAAGATTTTCCTAATTAGTAGTGGAAGAACATATTTTTCCCTGCTACCAAGCAGGGTTCTTGATTGAGCCCTAGGAACTGCCCCTATAATATTTTATAATACAAGGTCTTAAATAGAAAGAGGCATATCTGTCCTAAACTCTAACCCACATCATCTCCGTTACAGAGTTTTCAAGTCCAGTTCTTTCCTCTTTTCTCCCAATTTTCTATGAGTCTCACATCTCTCTGCTGGACTCTCTTCAGCCTACCTTCACAACCTTTCATAAAGCAAAGCCAGAGGCAGTAGTCCAGCTGAGCTTTCAGCAGTAATGCCAGTAAACTCCACAGAACACGAATTGCTGGGATTACACATCACAACATTAGTTTTGTGTGTGTTTTAAACGTACTCATTCTTCTGGCTGTGACAAACCCATCACATTTTTAGGATACGCACCAAATTGGTGCTGATTTTTTCAGTATTAGTGGTCTCCAGCTGTCGATATTGACCAGCTGGTCAATAAACTGTTGTAGTACTATGGCCCTCTCCTCTGTTGGACCCCCTCCCTCCTCCAGCTCCCAACACTGCTACAAGTAGTTATTTCTAGCATACCCAAAATAGCATAATTAGAAAACTGAAAAATAAAGGAACACATTGTCAGCTTGGAACAAGCAACAAGTTCAAGTTCTTTGAACACATCAAAAAAGATTACTCACTTCTCTCATCATCCTCAAAGTCATATCTTGCGTAACTGTTTGGCTCCGCTGTTCTCAGAGATCTCAACCATGGGAAGTCAGTAATCATGGAGTAAGGGGCACCATCCACAATGCCTAGAAGACAGAACAGGATGAGGATATAACAATGTCACTCCTGCAGCATCTGCACTCTTCATCAAGTAAACTTCACTGCTCTGACATAGATTGGTCACTCTACTGCAGGAAAAGCACCTCCTCACTAAAATTCCCCCACTCTGTGGCAAAGGTCCTCCACTTCCCTCACAAAAGTTATTATTCATATCTCTTGTAACTTGATGGAAAGTTACTTAACAAGAGACTGATCATCAGCTTTCAGCTCTCTATAAACACTCACCTTCTAGAGTGTAAATATCTCGTCCCCAAGGGTACTTAGTGTATTTCTTCAGGTCTTCATCAGTTCGCGTAGCTTCAGGGAAGAACTCATATTTAATAAGCTCTCTAGAAAGGAGGAGGAAGAGATTACAGCCAGTAGTGAGGAGGAGGAAGAGATTACAGCCAGTAGTGATAGGAAACGTGAAGACAGGAGGGAGAAAAACCAAATGGGAAATCCTTTTACACAACCTTTCCTTTAACGAGCCTGAATCCACAGGAACACTCCTCTAAGACCCTCACACAAACTCAGTATGCAGTCCCTTCGCTTTTTTGTGTAACCACAGAGAATGAACTGTTTAGATGAGAATCCAATTAAGCTGCCTTTTAAGCACAGCCTTCTATCTGTAAGGAACGATCCAACATAGCTGCAACTGAACAAAACTTCAAAAGTAAATTTATTCTCTTAGTCATTTTAGTGAACAACTAGGACAACAAAAACACTGGTTGAAAACAATTGGATGAGAGCAACTGTAGACAATTCCCTGCTTCTGGGAATTTCTGCTCCTCAGTAAGGAGCTGATACTGATTGCACATCATCGTCCTCAGAAACTAACATTATTTCTTGGAGTAAATCAGTCTTTCTCTTTTCTAATAAAATAAACTTGTTTTCAGATTCGAAGGTATTCCTCAGCCATCCTGACTACTTCAATGTTCAATTGCATTACTCCTGGATGGAATAGAACCGGAAAATTCTACAGTATTTTTCATATGGTTAGGTTTATTTAATCTACGTTTTGTGTAAGATACATCTTGACATTGAAATTCTACATCACACAATCCAGAATTCAACCTTTGCTAGTCAACAATTTTTTTTTTTTAATTTGGCTAACAGAATATGCAGCAAGTCTACAGCTTGACTGAAGCTGTAGCTACTGAATAAGGATTGAATACCTTTTCTGTAAAGCTACTGAAAGGTAAGTACTCACTGGTTGATATTTGCTATTGTGTCCATCCAGCTCCGAACGCGCACCTTATTGCGGACATTAGGTGGGTTACTGAATTCATGAATGATGCAAATGTGGTATGGGTAAGGGCCACTAAATATCTTTTGCTCGAGAGTCAACGTGTCAACCTGTGAAAGGCAGCAAACAAAGACTTGTAAACAAGAGAAATAGAGAGATGTGATTTCAGAGTCAAGAGCAGACACCCACTAAATCCCCCAAATTCTGAGGGAACACGTCCAGTGAAAAGAAATTGTAACAGCATATGTAAGTAAATATATCACTAAAGTAAAACTTTCCTAGTGCAGCTTTGCCAATGAATCTTCTTGAGTAGTGGAATTTGATGGGAAGTGTCTATTTTCTGATGTGTTTCACAACTGCCATATGTATGTAAACTTTCATAAAATTATATACTGGTCTAAACTACATTCACTTTCTCAGAATTTGTCTCTGGTTTGGGGGGAGGGGTTGTTTTTTGTAGAAATTTTTTTTTTTATTCCTTATAGTCTTACCAGTGTCCTCTAAGAGCTATAGCAAAAGATCTACTTTCAAAGAAAAGCTGGCTTTTATATCAAATCAGCATTTCTTTGTTGGTCAGGCAAACTGAGCCAGAAAAAGCATTCCTTTGCATGAGAGAAGCAGCATCACAGTGTAACACAGAATGCTCCAGTTAGAGTGAGAAAGTCAAAAAAACATTCTGGATCTTAAATCAAGCTCTCTTATTTACTTGTCAAATGACCGCAACATGTCACTAGATGTCAGTGCTTCCATCTCCTACTCGCAATCTGGGGGAGGAAAGGGTGGCTCCCAGTACCACAACTATCTTACAACACTGTTTAGCATCAAAAGAGGATGCAGCTTTCAGCAAAGTAATATTCAAAACACTAACTGCTGTTACTAAATCTAACAGACATGGGTTAAAGATTTCAGATACCTATGCCTATGTCATGCTTCTGCTTACACAAAAGTACAAGCTGACTTAGTAGCATCTAGGTTCTTACAGTTACTTTTAGTTACTCAGTCTGGAATGAATTCAGTGCATCATGATTTTTTATAATACCTTCTGATGCAATGAATATTGGAGATGGTAACATTAAGTCCTAAAATTCAGTATCATCCAAGTTCCAGAATCTGCAATAAAAGCTTTGATGGGATAAAGTTTTAATAAACAGGTTTCTCAGAGTTGTGTTATTGTAACATTTACATTTCTTGCATTAATTGAACAACACAGGAAGCCAAGAGTGGTGAAAGAATACAGGTAGAACTTCAGATCTGTTCATGATTAAATGAAAGTTCGTTGTGTACCTGCTGCATTGGACGAAGATAAATGATGCGGTTTCTTTCCGGTGGCATCCTGAGAATCTGATCCAAAATCTGATCCATGTTTAACTTCTTGCACTGGGCATAGTCAAACCGATTGACAACTGGTGCATTTTCTACTTTTAAGTGTTTCAATACACGGCACCTTGTAGCTATAAATCAGCAAACAAAATTATTAAAAGAAAAGAAATATAATACTGAAAAGAGCTGAGGAGCATCCTGTCAGAGATTTTCAAAGCTGACTGTTTCAAAAGAAGGCGAGTAAGTAATGTAAGTAACAGACAATTACTGAAGTGGTTTGGATAGCTGGCGACTTAAGCGTATTGAAGAAATAGACTAGTTCATTTCTTCCACATTATGATTAAACTTTTAATTTGTGAACTTGTAAGAAGAGTCCTTTTAAAAGGCCATGTCAAATTTAATCCAACAATAACCTTTTTCTCCCTTTGTCTCCTTTCACAAAGGCCCCTGAAATGGCCTGTGGGCTGCCACAATGGAAAACCACTGACTTTAAAATCAGATCAAATATAGAGTATTGTGAAGCCACACAATGTAAAATAAAGCTATTTCCTTCCTAGTAAACCTGCTCATGTAATCAAAATTTAGTTAAAAATTAATTTATATTCTGAGAAGTATTCTGGAATAAAGAAAGAAAGAATTTCTTCATTCTGTGATGCAAAGAGATACCTCATTTCAGAAGAAAAAGTGTTATTTAGTGTAGAAGTTGCACAAAACAACAAATGACCCAATGCTTCAATACAGGACTAGTCACACACCTTGAATCCAATGCAGGTTAAGTGCCATAATTTAAAACAGATTTTTATCATGTCAAGGAGGACAGTATCATGATGTCAGATAAATAATCTATGTAAGCAGGAAGAAATGAGAGAAAAAACAAGGTACTCTGAAACTCATTTCATCAACTTCCAATTATTTTATTATCCCTCTTCAATAAACATCTCATCTTCCTAATTGTCATATAATTTCATCTGTTGATTTTCAGATATTAATCTTTATTAAACCTGTTACAACTTATAAGGAAAGAGACATTCAAACTGAGAAGTAGTAATATTTGGTGTACTAAGCATCAGTCTGACTTGTAGCAAAGCAGCTGATGAATACAAAATAAGTAGTAGACTGACTTTAATTCTTCCAGAAATTTCTAATAATGCCAGATGCAGGAGGTACGCATGACTTTAACTACATACCATGTATGAACATCATTTTGGGGCAGTCTTTCAGTACCAAATCTGTTATCCCACAATTGGTCAAGGTGATTCCAACAAGGTTTTTGGATTTCAAAGTCAGTACCTGGTGAAAATTTAAAAACAAAGAAATAATGACAGTAAAAAAAAAAAAAAAAAACACAAACAAAACCCAAAACTTAATTTTAAAAGACACTGCCAGATACAGAAGGATATTAATTGGATAATGATCAATATAATACAGCTTCTGTTCGCAGCAGGTATTTGAGATGACTAGGCTACTGACTGCAATAAGAAAAAAAAAAAAAGACTATCTGCAGATCAGCAACATCACAAAACGCAAAAGAACAACTTCACACAACTAAAAGAGGAGTCATATCACAAAGCACAATTTCTATCAGATAACCTAAGTATCATCTGTCAGAAACTTCAAATCCTCTACTATTCAATTTCTGTTTTTCAACCACAATGACAAAAATGGCAATTCTGGACAGTAACACTTGTTTAAACACAGAAAAAAGGTGCTGCAGAGAATCATGAACTTCCCATACCAATGTAATTTACCAGCGCATGGATGGTTAAAATTATATAGATAACTTATTTAAACTTCTATGTCCACTATCAGTGTTAGAAAAATAAAGCATGCACCAAGCTCAAGCAGAATCATTTCCAAAAGCATGAGCACAGGGAGAATGTAATAAGAAAGGATCTTTTGGGGGTTTTATCTGAATTTTTCAAAGTTTTATATTAAAAACTGCAGCAAAATCTAGCAGCCCAAGGATGAAGCTGACCATTCTTATACAAAGAAGACTAAACAGAGTTCTATTAAAACAAAGTAAACAGTGTAAAGAGAAAAAAGAAGCATTATGCAATGGATTCTTTCAGTTCCAGCAATTTAAGCTGTTTCTTGTAACCACAGATAGTTAAAAAAAATTAAAAACTCATAATACTGTTCTTTCAAAATAGCATATTTAAAGAAGAAAAATCATGTACCCGAAAATATCTTTTATGCTAATTACAAAAGCTGTAATGCATCCTAGTAACCAGAAAAATATTACGGGACACATTCACAAAAGCTATCTTAAATCAGTGAGGCTAAGCTCTTCACTCGACAGACAGGGGAAAATAAACACAGGGGGTTCTTCTATGGCAGAACTCAGAAGAGAAGCTAAAGTGAGATGTTCAGAGGCAGCCCCTAAAGCAATCTCATGTTTGGCTACAATATCAGCCTTGAATAAACAGCCTCAATACTGTGAGCCAGACCTTGGAATTTCTCCTCCCTTGACTGATCTTCACTGCAGCAGAATTAACTTGTGTTACTAATATACTACGAGAACCTCCAGCCTGCAAACTAACAGCACTTGCTATGTCCACAGGTAATTACATATTCCATGTTTCTTTTAACAGCAGTAGCCCACACTGTCATTTCAAAAATAAATGCCAGATAATAATTTTTTCCCCTGCATGTTGTGAAGGTTTGAGAAAACCCGTAACCATTTATTGTCGTTTAGACAATTATTCTATCAATCGATAACCCCTCCCCACCCGGGAAAACAAGGAAACACGAAGACTGAAATATAAATAGATTTAAAGGTAAGACTAAGTAATTAACAATAATACTAAAGAATCAGTACTGATCCCGATACTAATATAAAATATACGAGGATTATACTCAGCCAATTGTAAGAGTAGGAAGCTGTGCACTCCCAGCAGGGGACAGCAAATGTCGGACGCTGCGAGCACAATGCCTTCAGGAGGAAGGGAAGCGCTCAGGGGACCGGCACTGGGCAAGAAGTTCTCTGGACCGACGCCATCAAGGGAGAGAGAAACTATGCAGCAAACTTTCTAATTTATACTGAATGTGACGTTCATGGTATGAAACAATCCTGTTGGCCAGCCTGGGTCAAGTGCCCAGGTCTTGCTCCTCCTCATCCCTGCACCTGGCAAGGCTCGAAAACACCAAGACCTTGAATCCCACATAGCCTAGCTGGCTATGAAGTAAATATTTTCACTAATTCATACACTAGAGTCTTCTAAAAGTGCAGTTTTCCCAAGCATTAGAAGTTAGTTCTGTGTCGTGCAACTCAGGACACACATCAAGAAGGACACTGTGGGAAGGCAGGACTTCATGCAGCACTATAGCCATGAGCATCTGACAAATTTCAAGTTTAGCTTTAGCTTATCATTTGCTCTTCTCGGGCCAGTCAAGAGTACCACTGCACAGAAGAGAGATATTTCCTGTATATGGTTAAGACCAAACAGAGCAGCAACATCAGTTATAACTCATCTGGCTCTACACACAAGACAAGCTTGTGTAATTACATTATTCATGAGCATCGCCAACTGATAAACCTGTAGGAAGTGAAGAAAAAGACCTTACTTGAACATGATCATCTTCAATAACTGGGTCACTTGTACTTGTGGACTTGTCAGCTGTCCTTTTCCGCTTTGTGGTTTGCCGAGGCTTTGGCTTGGCTACCTCTGGAAACAGAAAACCAGAAAAATCTTTCCTCTGTTCACATTTCATGATAACAATAGAGGCATTGCCTAGCTGAAAACATCCAGTAAGAACATACATTTCTTACATAAGATCAAAATACCTGTCTGGCTTGAAAACAACAATATCTCTTTTCCTCGCACAAAAACTACTTTCAGGTTTGTTGCTCAGAATCATTCATACTAAATAACTAGGGGCAGCAGGGTGGGCTGTTTATCGATGAAGACACAGGAATGCTGAACCTACAAGTTCAACGACACAGAAAGATGTGGAGCAAGGAAAAGAACAGAAGATGAACTGTTAGGTTACACTTAGTTCTCTGCAGCAAAGAGAATGTTCTTGATAAATATAAGAACCAAAATAGCTTTAATGTTTTAAATAGTAGAAATAATCTCAAGCTACTTGAAAGTCTGCTCTTTATAACTTTCACTAAGTTTTTCCTAATATTGCAAGGGATGCCTGGGTATAAAATACTTTGATATTCCGAAGCTGCTGCTTACTCCATTTCATGCACCAGTGACATCAAATTCCCGCTTGACTTAAAAGATGAGGCTTTGAGAGAAATAATGATAGATGACCACCCTTACCTCCTACAGTAAGAGGAAAAAAAATGCCCTAGAATTAATTTTCTGTGACTCCCAGATCAAAACAAGAAATTATTTTACTAAAATTAAGCTTCCTTTGACTTTTTTGTTAAAACATTTAGCATGTTCACAAAGATTCGCAATCAAGATAGAAGTGCAAAATATTAGAGACTATGTATGAACTACTCCACGCTATATTACCATTAACATTAAAAAAATATCTCTTTTCCTACTTAACATCATCAAATTCCACCAATACATGTAAACTATTAACTAATGTGACATTCAGTGGGCCTGTGAGCTCCAGAATTCAGCCTACTGCTTTACGGGTCCACATGTTGAAAGATATAATATTAAGTACTCAACTTGTGCACCCATGAATCATCATCCCCAGAGAATTTTTTTGACAGTTCCTAAAGTATCTACAGATATTGAAATACTTCCTAGATATATTAGAGGGAGAAATTTCCAATTTTGTGTTGCAGCCGAGGGCCCAGAAACCTTTACAGAAGGTTTAACATAACATGCATTTTAAAACGTGAAAAGCTTGCTTCACTACAAATGCAAACCAAAATAAGTTTTAAAACACCCATTTATTACAAGAAAAAGTGTGGCTTACATTTTTACTAAAGTAAAAATCAAAACTACACACTTGAGTGGTCCTTTAGCCAGCTAGTCTGTGATGATAATTCTTTTAAAATTTCACTGTCTTTTAATATTTGACTTGTTCCACTGTTTGATATGAGTAAATAATTTAAGGGAAAAAAAATACTTTACTATCAAACATAGGTTTGTTACAGAAGCCAAAAACCACAATGTCATTTATGCTAGAATAATAGAAAGCAGCCATATTCAAGGCACATTTTTAGACTATTTATAGAAAAACATTTCCAACTCTGTAACAAAGCATTCTCAGGTTATACTCTACTGAGTTGTATATCCTATCCTAGTGAAGAAAAGCAATGTAACAGCCAGGCAGAAGAAGTCTCACTGTCCTATGTATTAAACAGATTTAAAACATTAAAATGACACATCAAATCTCTGCCTCAAGCATCAACTAGTATCTGCTGCTTCAAAGAGGAAAATACGTGTATGTCTTTATGCACTTAACTCTATGGAGCTGGGAAAACAGTTCTGTCTTGTGTAGGCTAAATACAGGAAATACCGAGACATTTTTCTCCATAAGCAGAATAGATCTTTTTCCTGACTAACAACTGAAACATGAAAACAGAGATACTTTCAGAAAGATACCCTAATTTAATGCTTAGATCTGACTGACTTCACTTCATGTTTTGGTAATGGATGAGGATAGAGAGGAAGTATTTTCTTTTGATTTTTGTAGACTAATTACTAGTCATAATGGAGCAAGGTAGAAAACAGACATTTTAAATTTAATAGCAAGAGCACTTCTTTAATCTGAGATGCATCTAGCTACAGAACAATATCTTAGGTGATTTAGGTTTCATTAACACTTGGGAACATTAAGATAAACTGGAAAGACAGACACTAGGACATACTGTGTTTGAATCATCCCACATCAACAGAGATACGAATTTGCTATCAATCTTTTCTACCTCCAACGCATACAGTTCTGTAACCAGCACGTTTCATTTTTCAGTTTCATTTTACTTGCCAGATATTCTCATCAAAGAATCCTGGATATATGAGGTAATTATAAAGTGTGCTATGCCAAACTAAGATGATTATTTTGGAAAGCAAGTATATTTGGAAGAAACAGCAAGTTCCCCTCTCACATCTATTCTTTTCTCCCAACATTTCTGCCTTCATTCCAGCCCTTCAGGATTTTGTTTTTATTTTCTTGTTTTCTTTGTTTTACATGATGTGAAACATGAACCTATTTAACAAAAAGACAATTTTCAACAAGATTGATCACCACGCCTTATACACTTGGAAGTAGAATCCAATATGTAGGTGCACAAGCTTGGCTCAATTATAATTACGGCTTTCGTTATTGGTTGATAAAGTATCAGTTATTAACTTTTGCCTTCTTGCTAAGATCTGAGCGTACCTGCTGTCTTCTTCCTTTTAAAGGGAGAATTTTAATGGGGGAGACAGTCTTATGTTTCAATGAATAACAGCCTTCACAGGAAGAGAGAAGCTGTCAAAAGAAGTTGCATTTGGTTTTCAAATGAGTAAATCAAACACTGTTTAGTATGTACGGATAACACATACAGAAATACTTGGAGAAAAAGTCACTGGCACTCTTTCAGAGAGATCTGTTATTTTACCTAGCTATGGCAGTGAAGTCAGCAATTTCTGTTCCATCAATATTCTGACCTTTGATAAACCACTTAGTTTTAAATTATTAACCAATAAACTTCATGTTTAACTTCAGTATTATCTGTGGGTGTTGCAGTTGTTCAATACTGTCTCATGCCAGCACAGTAGTTTACTCACAAATTAATATATGCATATAGGTCATACCTGACTCCGATACCAGAGGGACATGGGACAGCTTGCTTCTAGCTCTTGTTAGCGGTCGGCGAGGATACTCTTCTTTATACAGCATCTCACAGCTCTTTCGCTGTGAGCCTGTGCTCTCCTCCTCACTGGCAGGCCCACGGGCACTCCCACTAGTCCTCTCATCACTTGTGTCTCCTGGAGGCCCACAGTTTGGCAGAGTTCTAAGTGCAAAATCTGTCCCAGCACTGTTTGGTCCATTCCTGCAGGCTCCACTCGTGGATGGGCATTCCCCATCACAACACCCACTAGTCCTCTGTTGTGCGTCCTGTGGCTTGTAGCAGGAACACCTGGAACAAACAGAGCTCTCCTCAGTCTCTCTCTCACTGGAACCTTCACTTTTACAAGGCGAGCAGACACATTGCCTGGATTCATCTCCAAGTGCTGGACTGGTGCCAGCAGAGTGGCTATTAGCTGCCTGTGCGCAGTCAGGGCTAGGAGAAACAGCACTGCAGGAGCTGGATGTTCCCGTTGATCCTGTAGCATTACTGCAACCTGTGTAAGAATCTTTGCTCTTGTTCCTTTCAGGCATGTCACTTGCTGCTTTCATGTCTGCTTTAATCTGCTCACTTGTTACTTGACAACCTTTCTCACAGCTGCTTTCCTCAGTATGGAACTGCTTTGTCTGGCCCGCTTGGCTGGCACTACATCTCTTCCGCAGTGGTGTCTTGCCTTTACCGCTCACTGTAAGAGTTAAGTAAGAGAGAACAATGAGACAACCTAACACATAGTTTAAATAAATGCTGAGTGCTACTCTGTTTGAGACTACTTAAAACAGAAGGCAACCTAGAGGCCAATGACAAAACTTGTCAGGACCATTTTATGGGAATTAATGACATTTCTAGCGGTTGCTGAATCTCTGTGATGTCTTGCAGCTATTTTTGTAGTGATGTGCTGGAGTGTTTGTCAGTAAATGAGATATATATTTGCCAGAGAGGCTAATATTTTCACAAAGCAGCCAACTGGTTAAAAAGGCCCAAGCACAAAAATATGAAAACCACAGTGATAGTAGGCTTGTGTTTTCTTAAATATGAGGAATAAATCCGAGGAATTAAAATAGTAACATAGATAGGACTAAACTTTATGCTTTCAATAGCGATCCTTAGCTCCCCCTCATGGGCATGGAAAATGGTTTCAATAGGTAAGAGGAGCCTCAGTTTACAGATGAATAGAAAACCATAGCGAATAGTATACAAATCACAACTGGAACTTAATGTCTACTGTCTTAATCCTCTCAGCTGATTACAGTAAACCGAGCCCCAAAAAACATAACTAGCACTATAAAAGTTTATGCAAATTGTCTCCAAACACAGGTTATTTCAACCCTCAAACCAGAACTGACACCTGCACTATAAGCACAGCGCTCTACAGATTTCTGAGCTGGAACTACTAGTCTTGTTGAAGTGTACTAAAATGACGTGTAGGGAATACCCTAGTTACAATAGGAAGATACTTGATCCATTACAGCTTTGATATGTCCTAGGGTTTGCAGAAATTAGATCAGTACTAGACCTTCACAATGCAGGATTTTTATGTTAACTGCTTAGCTAAATATTCATGAAGGCTTAATACCGTATGTACTTCATCTGTCAGTTACTTATAGATTACAACTCAACTTCAACATCCTCCTGTCTTATGTACATATGAAACTATTTCACTTAGAACACAAACTACAAGAAATAGCATGTCATCTCTGTTGATGGAAAGGCCGTATGTCATATGTCATCGGACCCAGGGCTCGGACTTGGTGCCACAGATGTGCAGCATCTTTTGAGCAAACCCAAAAGACAAGAAATGTTCCTTTCTGTGTCTCTCTATAATTGCCATACTTCCAGGAAATTCTAGACTTCTGACTCCAAATGAGTCATAATAATATATATACTACTACTACATATATATACATATGCACATGCTATAATAGGAAGTGTTGTTCAGAAGTGAACAGTACGGAACATCGCCCTAAGAATTCTGACTAACCTCCAAAGCTCCCATCAAAGTAAAGTTGATCTTAGAAGTGTCCCCTTCAGGACACTCACACAGGGCCTCCATGAATCAAAAGATGGCTACAACTCTCATGCATTAGCCCCAACAGTCACATTTTGTTTCAGCAGCAATGTTTTGACAGATGAATCATATAGAACAAAATAGTTGCAGAAGACCTTCAGGTTTCTGCATGCAATGCAGTGCAGCAGCACTATTTCTGTGTTTCTGTACCGCAACTATGTGATAGGGGCTGAGAGATGTGTCCTTACACCTCCATTTTACATTTAACAGGAAGAAAAGATTAGGGGACAAACAAACAAGCATGCCTGTTACAAAGCTAGAAATAAAACTGAACAAGATGGAAAGATTAAAGCTTAAGAATAAATTTTGCTTAACAGTGCCCAGGAACCCATTTGTTACACACCTGAAGGTTCTCTAATTTCCACTGGATCTCTGCTTTTCTCTTCTCCGTCTGAGTAATTCTGTGCAATGCTGTTAGAGATGGAGGCTCTTGAAGTCCCCATGTTTTCTTCCTCATCCTCACTGTCTGAATCATGGACGGTAATAGGTGCTGCTTTCACAACAGGCTGAATGCCACTTGGTCCTGAAAACAGTAGAAGAATGCCAACAATTCATGTAAGAATAAGCCAAACATGGATTAAAGGGATGAAGAACTTCTAGAACTGATTGAAAAAATGACAAGAGACGAATTTGGTTCAATTTAGTCACCCATTCTGCAGCTCCCTCATTAAAAACCAAATAGGAGAAGAGCAAAACACTGCATTTCAGCATTAAAGCATTCTAGTTTGGAAGGGGAAGAGTGTCACAGTGGTAAAACAAAACACAGGTTTTTCTGTAATGTTTCTCTGCCTCAGAATGGCTTAAATGTTCTTCCACAATAGTATGAGTAACTGCGCAACTATTTATTATAATTAGTCCCTGAAATCTTCACCACAAAGATAGAAATGTTGGTCACAACATCTGCAATTATCCTTCTAAATCCCACCAGCAGAAGTGGGAAGGAGAAGCATGAATTATCAAGCTTCAGTATAAACGTGTTTTGTTAGTTACCTCTCTTGGCTACTAACTGAAGGCATTTGCCAATCACAATGACTTATCTTCTTGTCGATAACCCAAGAAACAAACATGAAGTTAAATAACGTTTTCAGGAGTTATCTTGAAAAAGTGAACAGATCCAGCATACATGTATGTTACTTCACGCTGTTGGCATGTTTAGTAGAAAATTATGTTGTCCAGCAAACAGTGGCTATAAAAAAAAAAAAAATCAAGACTACATTATGTTACTAACGTGTGTCACTAATGATGTCACTAAATTAACACTGACAGAAGTTGTTCTGGCTTGGGAAAAAAAAAAGCAAATAAGAATCCACATGCTGCAGTGAAAGAAGTAAGGCCATTACCATCAACATCGGAACATGACAAGCTAATTCAGGCCTTCTAAGTCTTTTATTACACTGGGCACAAAAATAAGGCTTTAAAATCAAGATATTTTACTCCATATGCAAAGAAAACTGGGGACTGTAAACCAGACTTTAAAACAGAATAAGTTTCTTCACAGCAGTAAGCTGTGCTAGCATCATTATTCCAAATACACCAGACAACCCAGCTGAAGAAAACCATCCAAAAACAGATTTACACTGAAAAATTTAACCCCTGAGGAATGGGATACCAAAAGGTAATTCCTTTCCAAACCCAGAGTTACCTGCTTGCTCTTCATCGACCTCCATAGGAACAACAGCCTGGCTGTGAGCCGGGAGCTCATTCTGGCCCTGCCCAGCAGCCATTCCTTCCTCCTGTGCCACCTCCTCCATCTCGTTCAGTGCTGAAAAGATTAAGAGGTGGTCAAGAAGAGGAAACAGAACAAACAGAGCCCATACGCATAGGAGGAATTCAACTGGCACCCACAGAGACTCAGAGAATCCTCAAGAAGTAAGTAATAGTTGCCTTGAATCCTTCAGTTGCAAAAGTCTAGGTTGCACAACCTCACAGTTGCACAAAGACTCTCACAGATTTGTTCTACATCTCTTTTAGCCGAGGCCCCAGGCTAATTTTTGGGGTTTACTTCTCCCAAATTTTCCACTCCTCCTCAAAGGTCTTGTTCCACTGCAGTGAGCAGCATAACCAGGATTTACATATTTGTTCCCTCCAATGATTTCTGCCTTTGGTAGTGAAGTTTAAAAATATATTATCTGACAGCATGATGTACTCCCAGCTCTGACCAGAGAAGCCTAGAAACACTTCATACTTCCACAGATGAGCATCTCACTGAAACTCTACATTACTAACATCTGTACTGACATGTATCATTGAATTGTAATGTGCCTGTGACAGCTATTAGACACGATATAAAGATAGCATTTATCACACAGGTACTACAGAGGTGCAGACAGCCCTCAGAAAAGATTAAAGTTTCACACAAGGAACTGAAAGAGCAATGAACTTTTAATGTATATTCATACCTTCTCTAGGACCCTAGGTAAGTGGCAATGCAAATAAAATCACTCCCTACAAAAGTTCTCAAAGATCAGAGATTACCCTCAGCTGCAATCTGCTGCTCTTCAGCTTGACCATCTTGCCGCAGCTCATTCTCCTCATTCTGGTCATTTGGGTGTTGGTGATTGTTGTGGTGAATGTTTGGATTATTGTTATTCTGGTGGTTATTGTTGTTGTCGTTGTCATTGTTAGAGTTCTGATTGCTGACTAGGGCAGATGAGACACCAATTCCTGTGCCTGCACTTAGGCCCACACGAGCACAACCCTGAAAACAAAGTGCAACTATTAAAATTTCAAAACACAGACATGTTATCTCGACAACATATCCTAATGCCAACAGAAAAAGCATTCAGTAGTATCCAGGATAGCAAAACAATACACATGTGAAGAAAAGGGAAACTGTCCCTAATACTTCCTTATGCTGCACATTGCAGAGGTCTATCTTAAGTTTGGCAACCCGGAAAATTTACACTCCTGCTAAACTCCTAATGAAAGGGAACTCCACAAAGCATATAATCTTACTTTATTAAATAGTATCTCATTTGCTATGAGATCGTATTACATCAGTACAAATAGCAGATCATATAGTCTTCCCAGAACACGGTAGCCTCAAGACAGAATTAATGATCAAAGAAAGCAGTTTTTTATGTAGGCAGTTTCCATTACATAACAACAGCTGTTACAAAGATTTGTGTTACAGTGTAGGAGAGGGGACAACATGAAAAAATAAAAATCCTAAGTTTTGAAAGCACTCTGACAGGGAAGCAGACCCCATTTTATCCACTACAAAATCATTAAAAGCCCTTAGCATTGTAAACAGATCCCTAAGAGTGAAAAAAATCATATAAAAAGCAGCAACAAAATGAAGTTGCAGAAAAGATCTCAAGAGAAACACAGAATCAATGAGTCTTATTTCCTGGTCATATATTTATACAAAATCATACCTTGTAACTGGTCCCATCTGCAGAAGCAGCATCATTCTCCCTAACACATCATGACAATAGCAACTGCAAACCAAAGTGATTTATTTACCAAGCTATTTAATTAATTACAACTTTTAAAAGAATGCTTAACAGCTGGAGCTCACCATATTTCCAATGAGCCGGCAACAATAAAAAGCAAAACCGTTCCGTGAAAGACTCACCTTAGGAGGTTCACGGAACATCTGGTCCAGAGAAATAAATTCTAAGCTTGGCAATAACTCAATGAACTGACTAAAAGAATCCAGCTTTATTGCATGGCATCGCACCAGGGTGAGGTCAACCAGTCGGGTCCACCTTGAATGATCTGCGGAAGAGAAGAGATGCACTTCCTGAAGGATTCCTGTCTCACTGATTTTTCATTATACCCTTTCCAGATTTGAGAGTAGGCATCTTCTGTATCTCCATTCTGACAGTTACCAGTATCATTATGGTTCTAAACCAAGCATCATCTACTGTACTTACTAAGAAATAGAACAAGCAGTCCTACGAGCAGAAAAATTCTGTTTTAATATCACAGCTATTCTTGCAATATCTCTAAAATTTCAAAGGTGTGCAATACCTGTGATCCAGTTATTTGGGTTATGTAGATGTGGGCAGTTGTAAATGACGAGATACTTGATGCAAGAAAAAACTTCATTTACAGCTTTCATACCAATATCTGTAATAATTCCCGGATTTTCAACCACATCAGCCAAGCCGTACTTTACCAAGTCTCCATTTGTCATTTTACCTAAGAAAAAGATAGTAGCAAACACAGCAGTAAATTTCAGAAACTTGCCTTTATAGCATGGTTTTCTAACTCCCTACTTCAGTCCAATTTGGCAAAATGGATGAAATTATTACTTCAGTTCAATAAAGGTGAGACTTCCCCAATTTCAGTAAGAGTTTCAGGAAGTGAAGAAAAACATATTTGGCTGTATGAGATCAGCAGCCTCAATATGGGTACATTAATATTCTTTTTAATCACTCTTAGAAAACGAATGAAAACACATCAAGTTATTTAATCCTTATATGTATCAAATAATTTATGTATATAAAAAATGTCATACACTGTAGTAAAAACTCATCAACATATCCTAGATGAAGAGTTTCAAACTGTGGAAATTCCAGTTCAGCCATCTTCAAAGCAGAAAAAACACCATCTTTGGTCAAGGAAGGCTGGATCCGCACTTCATGCAACCTGAATGCAATTAAGAATTGTTCCTATTAAAAGGCATGCCAAAACACAATTGCCATAGAAACCACGCAAGAAGATGCCCTCTGGTAATAAAATGAAAATATTCTTTGAACAATGGCAGGATTAAGAGGATATTTGTTGCATCTTTATGGCAGTATTTGGCAGTTACATAGCAGTATAGGATTTGTGAGACTAACCGCACCACGCTTTTCAGATATAGGTCTAAGAAGGTGGCTTATGACACACAGTGATTCAGAGGCAGACATAACTCCAGTTATTTTAACCACAGAATACTCCTGCTATATAAAGTTTAAATGTTTATTCCTTAAATTTTTGAAGGTTGTTCTGCTTTTTCATGTTCCTGGACTTCACTACTAAGATACTTATTTTGAAAAAGGAGAAGAGGGAAAGAAAGATCTAAAGGTCTGTACCTTCGTGCAGCAGTTATGATGAGGTAGCCAAGATCCACTTCAAGTGCATTCTTGCAAGCTCCCAGAACTATAGTGTGCAAATTCCTAAAACCACCTGACAAATAAAAAAAACATTATTTCACTTCAGTCACAGATCACAACCTTAAGCCTTATACACTTCCACCAGAGTTGTCTTGACGAGTGAATTAACAAAACACATCTTTTTCAGCAAATCAATAAAACACATATTTGCACACAGCTCCCCTCCAGTCCTGCTAGTTCCACTCACCAAAAAATGCAACTGGAAGGTTAGCTTATCAGTCAACAGTTAATTGCAGTTAAAAGATCAAAACAATATTCAATACGGAGCTATATTTAGCACCATAACCATAGTTCCAAACTTGATACCTTTAAAATAATAATCAAGAAAGGATACGCTACAGACAAAAAAGCTAAGCTTCACATGCCTCCAGTATCTGCTAATATTTAATACCTGATCTCCAGCTATCTTCTACCACATGCTGGATAAGTCCTCCAAGAAATGGAACACGAACCAGTTCTAAATGCTCCAAATTTCGAGCAGAAGCCAGGCCTGTCACCAGGGGAACATACTTCAAAGAATTTGTGGGTCCTACATAGAACAAACCAATACAGACAAAGAACTGTTGTTCACTTAACAACACTGAATGTATCACATTAAAGAATTTAAAAACGTCCACATATATCCATTTATATCAGTAAGTCAAAAGAATTACATAGCACCAAATAATGTACAGGAGAAGGATACATTTCTATCCAACACCAGGAATAAAACAGTAACTGTTGTCAGAATCTTGTATTCTAAGATTCCATTTACAGTTGGTGCCTATACAGCTTTAACAGAATCAGTAGATTTCCTACATGCTAAAACATCCCCTCCATATACAAATCCCTCTTACCAGCACAGTTCCTCATGACAAAAGTGCGTAAGCTGATACAAAGGAAATCTTTAAAAGGCTGCGGTTTGGTGAGTCTCACCCACTTCAAATAAAGGTGCCTCAGCATTGGGATACAAGGAATCTCAGGGACATTCACCCCTAATAATACATAAACAAAAACATTTTAAACAAGCTTTAAGCAATAAACTCTAGGATAACTGTCTTTGGATTAACATTCTGGCTTTAAAAAAGGAAGTCTTTTCTTTGCTTTGTGGCATGTGAGAAAAGCTGTAAACATTTTAAACACAAGTTCTTCCCCTCAGTTTGTCAAGACAGTTTTTTAGAATTTGCCCTTTGACTTGCTATCATATAGATAGCAACTAGTATTTAAAAAATGCCACGTGCCAAGCTCCCTCTCAAGAAGAATTACAATCTTGCAGAGTTTCAAAGCATTTAAAAGCCAACTACATCATTAAACACTTACCTACTAAGTGCAAAGTCTGAATTTTAGCTCCTATAGGAATTTTCAGCTTGTTCTCAGGAGGAATTGGAAAAGCACCATTACGATTACGAAACTTCCCTAAAATATGAACTTGTGGCATGTACGTCCAAATAGCTTCTACCAGCTCTAAATGAGAGGTCTCAACACCCTGGATAAAAGGAAGCAAAACAAATGCTCTAACACCAGTTCAAACAACAATATTCTCTTAACCGTGTAAACTTCTCAATAACATGCTATACATAATGCAATGTGTTATTTCACTTTAAATGTGTAGCAAGACTTTTCTTCTTAAAAGCAGAGCAATCAGAGTTTTAATTCGTTTCTGGACTTAAGAGCACTTGTGATTCCCATTGGTGCAACTAAAAATAGTACTCATTTGCAAATCAGTCGCACATTTGCAGATATGGTCACAATTAACTGCTAACTCTGTACAGCCAGATCTGAATGCAAAGCCCAGGTCAGAACACAAAGCCCTGTAAGCAATGAGTCCCTGCCAGATTTCTTCTGCTCTGCTAACATGCTTCATCCTAGCTGTTGAAGGAGGTTCGCTCTCAAGTCTAATCACTCACCAGCAGATTTGGACAGGCCTGCAAAGCCTCTAAAACTCCAGGAATGCTGAAAGCTTCATGGCCACGGACTCTGCGTCTTTCAAGATACCTGGGATGAAGACCATAAAGTTGTTCAATGTCTGGCATCTTCCTCAGCAGCGTTAGGAAACTGGAATCAGTGAAACCTAAGATGACAACAACAGATTTGCTATTTGTGTGATAGCAGACACCTAGAGATGTAAAGGGAAAGCCAAATGCATTGTTCTCTTTATATGGTAGTATAAATTCTACAACGTTGAAAGATTTACTCAGTGAATCAATAGCTTGTCTTCTACTTCCAGATTCTCGAAATCATGACCTACATACTCTTCTGCCTTGAATTCTGCAGGCTTGCCACAGGTTTCCTTCAGTGGAATTGCATGGCTACAGGGTTAACTATATTTTCTCCCTTCTCAGATTAAATACCTCTGCAAACTGACAAGCTTTGTGTCTATATCTTTCCTGGAATTCCATTTATCAACTACACGGCTCAAAAATGTCAAGTTGGAACAGTTATCTGCAGTTCATCACTGTTCACCACAGCTCACAATTCTCAAAGAAATAAGACAGTTTCTTAAAGCAAATGATTATTTTATTGTAACATAAGACAACACATAAAAAGGATTTTAAACTAGTAAGTTACCTGTATTTACATCTGTCTTAGGTTAGGTCTAACCATCTACCTGGTATCAGCACTAATAAATCTAACTTTGCAGATCCTCTAACTTTTAGAATTCACTCATTTTAGCTCTTTCCCCCAACAAATCCCATCAGTGTCATTTAAATCCAACAGAAATCCTAATACTCACAGGGTTGACCTAGGTTGCCCAATTTAGCTATGGATCTGAAGATGGCTTGAGGTGTGACATCAATACTTATTTACTCTTACATTGTTAAGTGTTGGCAGATGAGTTGCTCTCTCATTCCATTGTATTTTTTCCTGCCTGCATGCAAACAGCCTCTTCTTGGATTAACCCTTGGATTAACTCCCTTACAATAATCAGACAAACACAGATTGTATTTACAGATTGCTACCGAGAATCCCCATTTCTGCTACAGTAATATCCGATATATATACCACACACAGATACACAGACACAGTTAAATTTTCCAAGCCATGTACTGAAGGAAGCCACCCAATTTTCAAAGAAGTCAAAAGGAATTAAACATCTAACTCCTTTTACTGCTTTTGAAAATTCACCCTGTACGTGTCATTACAAATACCAGGATAGCATAGTTTTGATTACTACCACTTTAACGCCACATGTTAAGTGAGTGCATTACTCACCAGTGGGCATGTATTCCCACCAACGGCCTGCACATAGATCCACAACCTTCACTACTCGCAGATAAAGAGTGACTGCTTCCTTCAGCTTCCGGGACAGGCATTCCATGCACATAATATCCTGCAAGGGAAGGTACCTTTGGGAGAGGAAAAAACACCCCTCTGATTTATCAAAGGTGGATCCTTTTTTACTTTTTCCAAACTAAAGATCCCAAGCATGACTACACAAATTCATATATTTCTAACACCTAATATCAGTAATTCAAATAGAATTTTCGGGCTGTACTCTAACAAAGTGTGGAATTTTGCTAAGCAGAAAAACCCACCAATTTTTGACACTGAATATAGGATATTTAAGGTACAAATATAATATTAAAATGGAGACATGCTTTAGTTCTCCAATAAATACTGCTGACCAAACCATTTGCCACAATAGTTTCTTACGTGGTTTAATTAAAGGCACTTTCATTTTCTAGTACATACTAGCATGCTCAATTTGCAAATGTTTTAGAAAGCTACTGTTTTTAAAGAACTTGTCAATAAGACATATGTTTTGAATATAATAGGCATGAGTGAACATCTTGGAGAAGGACTGTGCTGTAGGGAAGATTATACGCTCATCCAAATTCCCTTCTGCACACTGTGATGCAGATGCAACAATTTCAAAACATGCACCTCAACTATGTAATACCCGAGATACATTTCTGCACTGCAATCAATATTTAAACACTTGTTACCACACACAATAATTAAATCCCTTATTTATTTCTTCTTCCTTTTACCCTTCAAGACATTCACATAAATTAATTTTCAAAGCATCCAAATGAACTCTGTAACTGAAAAAACATTTCTCACCCCTTTTTATCCAATTTTTATCCACCAGTTCACTCGTGGTACGTCGACACTTTCTGAATACTACGTGACACAAACATCAATGCAGGAAGATTGGGAAAAGAAATAGAAAACAATATAATAATAAACAATAAATTGACTTCTGACAAGCTGCTCACCTAAAGATGTGGCAAAGCACTTCATGAGAGAGCTGGTTCATGTAATCCTTTGGCTCATCCGCTTTGGTAGACTCAGAGCCTTCCCTGTTCACTGAGCATGGTTTCACATTTTTCCGCCGGGGACCCATATTTGCAATGATTTCTGATTAAAGGAAACGTTCACAGTGTTACGCAAATTCAGTGCAACTGAAAGAGAAGAGGGACAGAGAGTAGAGGAGGACGCACCAGTTAAGCTTTGTTTACCACAAACCTCAACAAAATCTGCCAATAAAGACAAGTTCCAGTACAGCTGAATTGAGTTAATTAAGAAATAGAAAAATTCTTCCAACAAGTTATAGTTGGTCTCGTACATGAGGTCTCAGACATAACCTGATGATTATTAGATAAACTAGAAAGTCCCTTGAGCTAAGGGAAAACGACAAAGAAGAAAATCACCACAGGTTTAATAAGAGATCAATTATTTTGCATTAATAAAATGTCTTCAGAGATACCATCCACACACTAGTTGATCAAGACAAATCACAGGAAAGCTGTGCGGATACTACAGAGGTTACTAAGCAAATACCAACCAGACATGTTCCACTGAAACAGAAAGCCAAAAGCTTCTGTCTAGCAGAAAAATAAATATATTTCCTTTTAGAAAAAACAGGCTCCTACTGATCATTCCCCAAAAATGCCCTATTAAAGGTCCCCAAACCAGCTCTTCTTAGAGGTTAGAATACCATACAAAATAGTCAGGTTGCTAAGTTAAAGATCAAAGCCCCAGAAAAACTGAAAGACCTTGCCTCAGCAGCAATGTGCAGGATATCCTCTCCTTTTTCCCTTTACTGAATTAATGTGCTCGTGTCTACATTTTTCCTGCAGCACACATACAGACACAGAAGGACTGAAATAACAATAACATATATTTCATTTAAAAACATATAAATTGATTACAAGAAATAACAAATATGAACTTAATATTAACATCAGAATAACTGAGTTAACACCTCACACAGATGAACGGCATGAGAAATGTCTTCACTACTGCTATTTAGCTGAGGAATGCTTTCTGGTAAGTAGGGTAAAGCATCATTAACTCTGTAAACCTGTTTAACAGGCTGAATAACAAAATTCAGTGGATGAGGAGAAACAACTTTAAAAAAAGACAGATTTTGGAAAACTCATCAAAGATGCGCCTGTTACAGCATTCACTGTGATGTAAATATACCACAGTGTTTGTTTCACATTATGTGCAAGCGGCAACTGAGAAGAAAAACAAAGCATCTCATGGAAATGAAAAAGAAAAATTTTGCTTTCCCCAACACAAATGATTTATATGCTGGCACAAAATTTGAAATATTGATAGCTTCACAGTGATCGAATTATTGAAAAACATGTGCTTTCACACATTTTTGCATGCATTGTAAATTAAAAAGTGTATGTTATAATAATTAATTTTATTTAAAATGGTGATATCAAAATAACTAAATTAGCACCTTCTGCCAGTCAATACCATAAAACATACCTCTACTCCTTTGAACTGGCTGGGACTTCTCCAGCCAAACCTAAAGACACTGAGTTTGTCTGTACACATACTACCCTTCTTTTTTAGTGCACACCAGAAAGGTTTAGTACATTTGTAATACCACAGTGCAATGTTGTTCAATAACATGAAGGCCAAAATTGACTTCAGACTATTTATGAGATTGGACTCCAATGAAAACAAGTATTATATGGATTCCCAGTGAATGTCACCTGATCACTCTATTTGAACAGAGGGCAGGATACAACCGAAAAAATTCTAGGTTGATGAAGACACACGATGGAGTACAATACAGCAGTATTTAAAGGACAGCATTAAAAAGACTGCGATATAAGGTCAGAGAAAAGACAGACATTAACAAACAGACCAGCTTATAGGGAAAAACTCTGAAAGAATCCTGTAAGATGTAAATGCAACGAGCACAACCTGCCCTCTTTAGTTTGGGCTGTGGCTTGGTTTGGCTCCTGCCATTAAGTAAAGAGGAAAAAGAATGAGCTAGTCTTTTATGAGCCAGCAGTTTCTGCAAAATACACGTTCCTCTTGATACTATTTTTAAGCTAATGCGTGCAGCTTTAACATCTCATTCTACATTAGGAAGCTGACCCCATTTTCAAAAAAAACCCTTCAGATATTTAATAAGGCTGATAAAACCGTTTTGCTCTCCCCAGCTCAATAAAAGCACGAGAGTCTTTGCACAAAACAACAGCTCGATGTGTGTCACCTTCTCAATTGAACTTAAAATGCTTAAAAAGCCAGGGAGAGGCCTGTGCCATCCCCCAGAAACGACCATTTTAGAAAAAAACGCGGAGAACAGCTAGAGACAGACTGGCAAACACTAATTTGAGGTGTTTTTCCTTGTGGGGAAAAAAAAAAAAAAAGAACACGTTTATTTTTGCTTGGATAAGCGATATAAAAGCAGGTTTCCCCACAGCCCTCTTCCCTGCAGACAGCCCAAACGCCGCCGTTCCCTCAGCAAGAGAACGGGGGCGGGGAGGGGGGGGGAGCGGCGGCGACAGCCGCCCTCAGGGCGGCCCCTCAGGGCTCCCCCCTCTCCCCCGCAGCAGCAGCAAGGACAGGAGTCTTCCTCAGGCCCTGTCACACCGGGGAACGGCCCTCACCGGCCCCAGGCCGGGCCACCCGAGGCCCCAGTGCCGGACAACGACAGCCCCGGCCGGCAAAGGGGGACAGCGGCACCGCTCCGCCGCAGCAGGCCCACCCGCCGCGAGAGGACGGGGGTTGGCGGCAGCCTCCATCTCCCCGAGCCCCGCCGGCCCGTGGCTCCTTACCTGCCCCTCAGCGCCGCCCTGTTATTGTGGCCGCGGGGGGAGGGTTAACCCTGGCAGCCGCTTCCTGCGCGTCCCCTTCCGCCAGCGCCGCCGCGCTTCCGGCCCCGCTTCCGGCGCCGCGTCGCCCCACCCCGCCGCCATCTTGGGGACAGTTGGGGGCGGGGGCTTTTTTTGCGGCCGCCATCTTGAGTGCGGCGTCGCGTCCGCCATCTTCGGCGCGTCGCTCAGGTGACCGCCATATCGGTGGCGGCGGGTCATACCCAGGCCTGAGGCAGCTGTACGGATGCGTGTCTACAGGCCCGCTATCAGGACAGGGATACCCACGTCAGACCCCTGAGAGCATTAAATGCCAGCTGAGGTACAGGGACATAAATTCAGTGTTTTGAAAGAGAAGGAACGAGGGAAATGCTGAAAGATTGGTTAGGAGTTCCAGCACTACAACAGCAACCACACCCGTGTGGCAGTGGACCTCTGAGGTGGCATGGATTAAAATAGCTCACAGGCCACAGTGAGACTCTGAGGTCCCTTTAATTATACCCCAACCCACAGTTCTGTATGAACTGACATGATATCATCTGCAGAGGCTTTCGCCTGTCCCCCAGAGTCCACCTAGTCACCTTTGCCAAAGTGTATTTGCAGCATTTTGTGGGTCTATATGTAGGCCATCTTTTAATCAGTGCATTTGGATTGATCCCAGTAGAAATCACAATTTACTGTACATCTTGCAGGCATATTTCATGCAAACCCCAAGGAGTTGAGTAACAAAACTAATTTATTACTGAGCAGATTATTTGTGGTTTATTTTTTGTGAAGGCCAACACACAGAGTCACTTACTGGTTTAATGATCATCCCAGAATAATCCAAAACACCGTGTGGTGAAATATGAAGTAGCAAATTTTTAGCTTGCCTTTGCAGAATGATCAGTGAGTCACAGAGAAGCTATTAGAAAAACTCACATGTACAAGGAAGCACTGAGACCATCTCTTTTGAATGATCATACAGCAAACGCATGCAGTAGCATTCACATTTAGTCTGATGTTACTCTTATTTACCCCAACTTTGAAATGGCTTCAGGAAGCGTTCCTGTTTAGCTTTTACTCTTGCATATTAGAAGCAACTCTCACGACTACAAGATCAAATAACTGCTCTGTCCAAGTCTTGTTCCCTCTTGATCCCTCAGCTAACTTCTCACATCATCACTGTTACCTGCAGCAAAGAGCAGTAACACCTATCAACTAATACCTCAAACAATCTACCTGGCACATTACATTCCTGTAAGATTCTTTCAGTACAGAAAAAAAAAAGGCAGGAGAAGGCAGCATACAGCAGGAAAAGAATGTGACAGGAATGCATACAGGATAGACTGAATTTAAGCTGGGTTGCTGAAAGGGAGGAAGTGGTACCACTGATGCTGCTGCCGAACATAGTTAGCAACAGCTGTGCAAAACAGGGACAGACCCTCTTCTTGGGAATCGATGTGGATTTTAGATGCGTCAACAGCAGCATCCAAAAAATTTAGACCCCAAAATATGGGGAAGTAGGCAAGTGAGGCCTCCTCTGAAAAGAGAACAAGAAAAGGGAAACAGTTCATTCAATGGCAGAATTCAAGTGTAGTAATGCTTGTTCCTGCATCTCCTCACCCAAAGGCAGGGGGCATGCCTTTCGTGGCAATAAGAGAAGATTGCAAAAAGGACACAAGAGAGACTAAATTTAAGTAAGGAATTTGGGCAGGGCAGTTTGGTTTAACTGTCATTTAAATTTATGTGTAAACAGTCATAGTATATGAATGATTAGGCGGTTACAAGATAGACAGCAGAAACCAAGAACACCCTCCTTTTTTCTTAACAGAAACCCAGTAACTTATGACATAGATCAGTTATATGCAGACCTTTGAAAGTAGTTTGATGGTTCTCTTTCTTTTTCTCTCCATTGCTACATATGAGAAAGTTTAAAGTTTGAGGCACTTGAGAATACCTGAACTAAAACCCAAACCAATTAGAAACACGAGATACTGAACAGCCATCAATAGAAATACTGCTCTAGTCTTGATCAAATTTGAAATGAAATAGCACACTGCATTACATATTGCACACTACTGAGAAGTTCACAAAGTTAAGAAGCTATTGTTTCTTCAGCTAATATTACAGCATTGGCCTTGTTTCCTTTCATCCAGGGTGTTGACACCTCTCATTTAGAGCTGGTAGAAGCTATTTAGTCATACATACTACAAGTTTATAATTTAGGGAGGTTTCATAATCTTATTTCTGTAACATAAGTATTATTGAATCAAAAGTAAGAGACCTGAGGGAATTAATACATTCCTTTGTGTTTTAAAGAAAAGTCTACAACCTACAGACTCTAATACTTACCAGTCTCCTAGAGAGATGTTTCTAAGCTTTAATCTTCTGAGACAATAAATGCTCTCCATTCCAACTGATGACAAAATTCATCGCTAACTACATACAAAGTGGCTAGTAAAAGCTCATCAACATTTCAAAATTTAAAGCTTCTAAGGGAACAACTTATTAAATACCCATCTAGCTCCAAACAGAAGCTTGAAGCTGAGAAAATCTTCTAACCCCTAACACTTCTACTATAACACCTCATTAACAATTTATGTATCACTTTTCTTGGATATGCCCCTACACCATCAACATAATTCTCAGAAAATATCTTAGCATACCCTAAACTCCAGCATACCACTGCTTTCTTCTAAGAAATCTTTCTCTCCATATTTATAAGATATCGTACCTAATGTGTCTCACCTGCATCCCTGAGTCAGCAGTTAGTATTTTGCTCCTCTCTCCACAGCTGACACCTGATAAAAGTGAACCAAGGGGGTTCTGACATAGAATTCCTTTTAGACATCAGTAGTACTTTCACCAAGGTTTAAATATCTAGCCTCGCATTTTTGTGTCTTCTTCACATTGAAATATTCTCTTTTAACAAGGTTAAACTTTGAAAGAATGAGTTCTATTTTCTGATACACGCATGCCCTTCTTGACCCTGAAAAAGCTCAACAATGTTTTATAAAACCTTTGGGGTTAGCATAGCACTGATATTGTAAAAATATTTACTTCTTATTGCTAATATTGCTGTTGTCTGCCTGTTCCATTGAAATGCCACCGTACTGTCTGTAACCATACCTGGATACTCATATTTGCACTGGCCATGTGTTTGGCCATAATTTAAATATCGAGAATTCTGGGACTGTATGTCCTTTCCCTTTAGGGAAGGTGATCTCAGCTTGGACAGTTACGTACCTGTTTGCAATAGTATGAAGTTACCAGATCCACAGTGCTCTTGGCAGTCATGGAGGTTTACAAAGTCATGAAATGACTTCTCACTAATTCTTTAATTATGGAAGGATTTATGGAAAAAATGATGCATGCATTTGTAAAACAAATTCGGCGCTGTGAACTTCAAGTAAATTCATTCACTGGAGAAAGTACTTCTGTAGTGGCAGTTGGACCCTTCTGAATTATATTTACAGTTTCATTAATGGGAAGTCCATCTGCTGCCAAGGTGTTTTGGTGCCCCGAGTGGAACTGTCTTATCTTCCCTGACTATAAGCCACACGGAGCTGTCTTCTGTTGACCTGGCTGATGGAAGCTGTTGTGATTTCCTCCAGCGAGAGAGAGACAGTTCAGCTTCCCAGTGAGCACGTTCAGAATAGCTATGTAACATGCTTTGGTTGCTTGAAAACATGGAGGCGTTGCTTAGAAATTCATATAAACTGCTAACTGTTTAATTTCACACAAGTGACAAGGGTTGTCAGGTTTTGTCAGGTTGTGGGAGGATTACAGGGAGCCCTTTGTGGCAGAACATGCCGGTGGCATTGAGAGGTGCGGTCTGCTAACAGTCACTAAATGCACCTCTCCTCTCCTTTAAAAGGGTGCGGAGTCTATTAAAACAACAAGCCTAAGAGGCTGTGCTGCAAGACAGAATTCAAAAATAAAAACAGCTTCCAGAAATACAATAAATTCTTAGTAAGGTATATAGCAAAAAATCAAATAGTATAGCATCTCAATGTCTATACTTTTCCCTCAGGCAAACATGGGGTGAAAGGCAATAGGTACAGGGGTGATACTCTGTGATTTCACAGAATTACAAAGGGAGAAAGGAAACTGTGTCCTCCCTTGAGCTTCTGATTTTTTTTGCTGCTCAGACAGGAAAGCTACAGTAAGCATTGGACTCGGAAGGGAGCTATAGTTAAATGTATATTTGGAGTTGGGTGGTGGAAAGAAATTTGCAGCCCCCTGCTTCAGGTTAGGTACGGTTAGGATTGGGGTAGGGAACTGAAGCCCTTCAGAGCTGGAATTAGCTCTTTGTGGGAAATGGGTGAGGACTGGGGCTGTGAGGAGCTATAATGCAACATTTACTAGGAATGGGGAGGAAACTCCCTTGTTTTGTCATTCCCTTGTTCAGAAGGGTGTGGGTCCTTCCCTATCAAAATCCTCAAGCCTTCCTGCAAAGTCACACTGAAGTGTAGTCTGTGGAAGTAAATGCAGCTTGGGCTTGTTTACTGTAAGAGTGGAAACCAGCCACAAGAGCGGATACAGCAGGAGAAAAAAACCTGTCCTCCTTCTGTCCTTCTTCCAGCTGTGCTCAGAAAGGGTAGAACTGAGCTGGTGGGAGGCCAGCAGCTGCAGATGTGCTGTTCTTCTCCCAGGAGGTGGCACCTCAGTGGCGTGGATGGGAAAACAGCCTTCCCCATGCCCACATTCTTCTGCCTTCAGGTGCTGCTTCTGGGAGGACTGAAGGAACATGGTCACAGTTTGGCCAAATTAATATAAGGCTTATGTGACATACTTCTCTCTCAAGGGGGGCTGCTGTTCTTTGAGGAATCATTAACCTTTGGGAATGAGATACTAGAGTTATCATGCTTGTAGCTGATGCATTGTGCTTTACTGCTGTATCTCAGAATATCTAGGCCTAACAGGAGGAAAGGGTCATAATTAGTGATCCCTGTGACCATCTTGTGCTGGAATTTTAAAGTCCAATTAAGAAGGGAAAGAAATTTTTTTAGATCTTTTCAGTTTTTCAGATTTTAAGTGCATATTTCTATGTGTTTGCTTGTGTCTCAATAGTTTAACACACCTCGTCGCACAAAACTGAAAAAATATCCCTTTATGGACAGCTGATAAGTTAATTCATTTAACTCGTAGTGCGTATAACTTGCACACAAAGCTTTGCATTACTAGAAATTTTCCAAACTGTCAAAGCATTTGTATTCTGTATTATAGAAGTTGAAAGCCTTGTTACGTGCTTATGAGTTGCCAAGAACAGATAGATGCACAGTTTGGATTACTATTTGAATTTGATTATGCCTCCTTTTGAGTGATTCCCAAGGAAAATTGTTACTGCTTCAGTTTCCCAGTTCCTCAAGGAACTGAATCTCAGAACCCAACTGTTACCAGACTTCAGTTGTTTTGATTACGGCCTATTTATCTTCTGCAAAGCAGAAGTGAAATTTTGCTTCTTTAATGATTTTTGCAAGGAAATCTGTAATATTTGAAACTGAGGAAAGGGAAAAAAAGCAGCCAAAAATCTCTATATGGAATTTGTTCAGGCATTATTCCAAAAAGACAAAAGCCATCGGGTACATTAGCACAAGTAAGGATGGCAAGTTTGAATAATGTTCTCTGAAGAGTATCTGAGTTCATTTCATTTCAATTCATTTTAGTACTAGTCTGTTTTGGTTTATATTGGTGGTTGCCTTAGTTGAATTAGAGTTAAAAAAGTGAGACAATGATTAGAGTTGTCAGAAGAGAAGAAAACTAGAGATAATGAATGAGCTCCATGCCACAGAGAATGGTTGGAATAGCCCTTTTGGGAAAGATTCCTAGGCAAGTCTGTCTGTCTCACATTTCTTGATGATCATCACGACTTTTTGTTTTGTTTTGTTTTGTTTTTCATGACAGATATGTATTTTTCTCCATGTGGCTTGTTAAACTCAGAAGAGGACCCTCTATCTTGTAAGTGCATATGTAGAATCCTATAACCATTTTTTCTTTAAAAAAATCTGTATTTCCTTAGTCACCAGTTTCTTTTCCTGCTCCTTGGTTAAACGCTATATGTGTGTTGATTGCTGCTCATTACTGAAATACATAGCTTTGGTGCTGATGTATTGTGATTTTTAAAGCTTTGGGGAAAGAGGGCAAATTTTCTGTTTAAACAGAGCACGTGGGAGTCTGCATGTTTTCTGCAAAAGTAATGGGATAGCATTCCAATCTCCTTTACGGTTAAAGGTGTCAAATCTGTTAGGAAAAATTATTTTTTCTATCTTTTCCTAAGCTTACATACTAATGTGATCAGAGTTAATTTGGCACAATATCCTGGTTGTTTACCCATTCCGTTAGCTCAAGACTTGCTTTTAATCCTCTCCCATCTATTTTTTTTTTATATTGGAGCTAGCCGAAGAATGTTCTAAAGCAAGAGATTGCCATGAAAATGCAAATTCAATAAAATCTTAAACTTTTAAGATGTCTCCTTCTTGGCACATGGCTGAAATAAAGAGTGCTAAGTGTTGAGAACTTCACTGGGATTTTGGTGGTGACATTTTTTTTCACCAGTTCTCTTTGCAGCCACAAGTTGCAATGTCTTATGGAATAAGATCTTATGATCTTAAAATCAAATAGTTGAAAATGTCTTCTGCTTACGTTCTCTAAGTTGTGACACTAAGGGCCTGTTTTTTTCCAAATACTTATTATTAAAAGATTCAGAAACACCAAATAACTGCAGTAACTAGAAACAGTCAACACGCATGAGAGAACCTTTGAGCTATTTAGTGTAAACAGCCTGAGCAGTATCACACTGGTTTTAGAGCAGGTTTAGAATGTAGCTCTCCAGGCTGACCAGACACTGATACACCATAATGAAGCCAGTTGAATGTGAATTATATTCCATTATACTTCACCAGTCAGTCACCTGGTATTATCTTCAATCCAGAGACACGGGATTCTGGTCTGATCTAAAGAATGATTTATGCAATAGCAACTGGAGAGCACAGCTGGCAATTTTTCATCTTGCCTTTGATGTTTTTAAGAAGGTAATTGCTAGTGTAGGAGTCAGGAGACCTGGATGTTGGTTCTGGCTCACCCATACATCTCTGATATATAAGAGGCTTTGACCAAGGTGGCTACATTCCCCCTCAGCAGTTTCTCTGCGATCTTCGGGGCATCTTAAGATCTCTGAGATCTTAGGGGCAGGGTCCATCTCTTATATTGATCATGTGCAACATCAGCGCTTTTCATCTGCCGTACTTACATGCTAGAACAAAGACTGTAACAACAGCATCAGCAATCGACAGTAACAACAATATCAGAAAATACAGTATGGGCTTTACGGACAGGTGAAGTAGCTTTATTGCACTGGCATTTTCTTTTTTGGGAATCCAACCCATCTGATTTTCAGGCCTGTATTTCATTACCTCTTGTCATAGAAGCGCAAAAAATGTTGTAAGACGTTACTGTCTTCCTTTTCCTCCACACATAAACAGATACATCAATGACACATCCGTAACTTTTCAGTTTTGAAAACTCTAATCCTTAATGAGTGCAAGGAGATCTGTTCTATTTTTCCATTCAAAGCCAATATCTGGCTACCTCTGTTTTATTTTCTGATCTAGCAAACAGGATCTGAACATGTTTCATCAGCTCACTCAAGCTACATACATTTTTCCTTCCCCATATTTGTATGTCGTTGCTCCATCACACAAACTTGACTGTCCAGATTGTCCAGCCGCTTCAGCATTTTCTTCAGATGTCACTTACAGCAATTTGCAAATCATGTTCTTTGCTCTGGTGTGTGGCAAAAGCTGGTATGCTTCTCAACGTTATCTGCAGCTATGGGCCAGCACATAATGCTAGGAGGAGATGATAAAAAGCCCTCTATGTTGGAAAGTATTGGCCTCCAGCTGCTCTCATCTCCTGTTTCATGTCAGAAATTATCAGAAACAAATTAGAGTCCCAGGGGTCTGTGGTAAATGCGGGGGTCTGTGGTGGGCTATTTTAGACCTCTAACTTACAGGGCTCTGCATCACCCTTGTGGATGTGCATTGGCTGCACAGGAAACTTGGTGTCTTGGGTCCACAAACACAGTCAATTAAATATCTCGATGTACTAAAGCAAATGGTGTGAATATCCACTTAGGCTATAACAAGCGGAGATAGAAGGCAGAAAATATCCTGAAACTGTCTGCTGGATTTTCTGACATCATGATGAAACATCAGAGTTTGCTTTGTTTTCTCAATTTGATCTTTTTCAGTCAAGAAACATTCAGGCAAGGTGACCTGTTGTGAGAATCTTTTTAGGTTGACTGTTCAGAGCCACAAGCCTTTGAGCTGTGAGAAACTTTTACAATATTACCTCGCTCATTTATGTTCCTACTGCCTAATTGCTGGGACCTTGTTTCCAGATAAACAGAATTCATGATAGTGGTGCCTTTAGTCTGTGTCCTAGGATAGACAGAAGAATTTTCTGCCAACGTCCTCCATTAATTCCTCTTATTCAGTACTAAAAGAATTAGGTTCCTTACCTTTCTTAGCTTATCTCTTTTAACAGGAAACAAGTCTATCTGATGAACAGTAACATTTCATACTGGCACATTTTTTGCTGCCACTGATTTGTCTTTAGTTTCAGTACCAGCCTACATCCTTATGCTTTACATATGTCCTAATCCAAATGATGATAGTCAGAGCCATCTGACTAGCCTCTTTCACTGGTCCATGCACACAACCCTTAAGCCTTGCTGTTCTTGTACCATGAGCACTTGTGGCTGTAAACAACAGTTTCTTATTACCTTAGCACAGATTTACAATTTATCTCTTTACCAGCAACATATCTTATTAATGCTGAAGGTACTAAAGTGAGAGAAAGAAAAAATGCATTGAAAGTACCTGAATAGCCTGGTGACCCAATGGAGGATTTCTATTGCATTGCTTTTCTAGACAGAATTCTTACTTGCAACTTCAAGACATGGCAACTTCACTGGATTCTCAAAGGTTTTTAGAAAATATTTAAATGGTATGTAATGTCTCTATCTTTGGCCAGAGAAAAATGGAAAAAACCCTCTAATGTCAGTTTACATCAGTATCTTCGTAATATATGCCACCATTCTGGTGTTCTCCATCATTTATTCACAGAAGGTCACTCTGGGTTGAAAGAGAATGGGAAGACAACCCTATAAACCACTAAAATAGTCTCTGTGACTTTGTATTAGAAGTACAAGGATTTCCAGCCTCTTTATTTCATAGAGAAGACAAAAAGATGCCATCTGCACCTAACACTTTAGTAGTGTTTCAGTCAGCCTGTAGGATTCTTGAGTACATGGCTTAGCTGAGTCTTGCTTTGTCTTCTCCACTAAGCCATCATGGGAAAAGAAAGAAGGCAGTATGGTCTATGTGTGTTTCACTAGAGATTTTTTCAGCCAACAGATGTGTCCTTAGGAATCGGCAAAGATTATATTGCTCTGGTTTGTGCAGTAAAGTAAGCCCGAGGAGATAACAAGGAGAAGGAATGGACAAGTGCTTTCCAGCTTCCTAGTTTAAAGTCTTTCCTGGGCTTTTTTCTCCTGAAGGTTTCCTCTCATTTTTCCTAAGATTTGTTACATTTCATCTTTAGCTTCCCTTGTTGTGATAATGTATTTTACCTTCCATAAAAAGTAATCCTCTTTGACTTGAATTCCGTTACTTCTCGGCATTTGATATATTAATCTCCAATATAGTCTATCTACATCCTGTCTTCCCTTTCTCTGTTCGGTGTCAGGGTGGGGCCTAATGGAGCAGAAGAGATGAACAAAATTCAAGACATTGTATGAGATGTTAAACTCTAGTCTATACATGTTGATCTCTGTTTGGTAGATTCCTGTATCAAATTCAAACATTGTCCATTAGTTCTGCTTGATATTCACCCATCTGCCCATGGTGTTGTCACTGCCACCGTTTGAGAATGCTTGAACATGCCAAGTTTCATCATCTGAGATTTGTTGCATCCATTCTTAACTAATGCAGAAGGAAGGCCTGCTTTCCAAAGCAACAGCGAGTGTAAATTACATTTGAAAATGTGTCATTCTGGTAACTTGCTTCAGTGGTTTGGACAGTCTCATGAAAAAATTATTTGCCCAGAGAAGTTGTGGATGCCCCATCCCTGGAAGTGTTCAGGACCAGGCTGGATGGGGCTTTGAGCAACCTGGTCTAGTGGGAGGTGTCCCTACCCATGGCAGGGGGGTTGGAGCTAGATGGTCTTTAAGGTCCCTTCTAACCAAAACCAGCCTATGATTCTATTTTAAATATATCCAAGAGAACATAGTTCATAGCAACGTAAACTTCCCACAATGAGAAAATACTGATGATGGAGGGACTAAATAAAGAAATATATGTGATAGAAATTTGCTATCTGTTGAGGCTCTCTTTTTTATGTATGTAATGAACATTTGGTTTCATGGAAATGGCCTTTATTAACTAAACCTTTGTTAACAAAGTGCAAAGATGAAGAATGTAAATGTGAGTTGTTCTGGCAGCTTTTCTGGAATAACATCGATAAGTTGGCATTGTAGGTAACTATACATTGCTTTTAATGAACTGTGCTTTTTCTGTTTCATGAACAGCATGGCTCCTGAAGATGAGCCCCTCCACCACTTCTCCCCACCCACACCACACATAAAGTCTGATTTTATTAAGAGAAGTACACCAGCAGAAACACATTCTGGGAGGTACCATGACGAGAGTGACCACACTCCTCGGTCTAGGAACTTTATGTTTCTCACATACTTGTGTGATCCACCATTCAGAGCACTAGTCCATCCTTTGACACATGAAGATGCTAATTAATCCTGACTTGAGTTACAAAGAGAAGGGGACTGTGGTCTATGCAGAAACTCTTAATCCATCTTCATTAGTCTCAATGTTTAAGTTTCCAATTTTATCCTGGCACTTGGCTAAGATTGTTGTTCTAAACTGATAACCTCAATAGAACATCAAAATTAATATCTTCTGCTTATGCATCATCTAGAAAATAACATGCCCATTTGCCCCTTTCTAAAAGATGAGAGTTAAAGCAAAGACCACAGATAGCCTCCAATCAGTTTCAGTGACCTTTGAATGATCCAGAGTGTTGAGTAGGTTTTTAATGCACTAAGAGCACCACTGTCACTTATAAAGGAGTTTGAAGCCTCCCGCAGTGGGGAATAAACCCCATTCCATCTCAAAAACAGTCCCTAGGCTCCTGTTCTGCTACCTGTGGTTTCATGAGACACACCAGTGACTGGGAACAGCGTATAATAACGTTAAGAAATCCATCTGGCCAAGATTTCTGTAACATTCGGTAGCTACTGCTATTTTGCCCAGAAAGGCGATGCATTAGGGGACCCTGTACAGTCAGGAGAAAGAAGTCCCTTGTTAAATCCACTCATTATTTTGTATTATTTGACATAGAAATGCAGAGTATTTACTTTATATGTTGTTTGGTTGGTTGGAAAATAGCACTTAATTTACATACTTAATCTAGCATTTCATTAATCCTCAGTTTTTTCTTTAATTTTTTTGTTGTCTTCAGCTTTATCATTGTTCCAGAGGTACTGAGTGTAATAAGCAATTAGCATTAAAATAGCTCAGCCAGTTTATGTTATAAATCAGACTAGAGACTAGCCTTACATCAGTGTGTACTAGCAAATTAAACAGAGCCTCTCTCATCCAGAGGCCAGCTAGTTGAGTCTAGTCACATCTCTGCTATGAAATCATTTTAGCTTCTAAAACAGGATGCCTTCACCCAGTTTCCTGTCGGGAAATGGTCTCTAGCCTCCCACGATGTGCCTGAGAACTGTTGTGAAGAATTTTGATCCAAGACAGAATCATGCCAGGGCCATGCTAACAATTTCAAAGGAAAAATGATGAAATTCCAGTGCTCACAGCTGTGTCCTGGCACTGTTTAATTCTTTGGTAAAGAAGTAGCCTGTGAAAGACTCTGTCTTTGGTTGTTAATCAGCATCACAAAGTCCAACAGCCTCTTCTCTACAGGGAACGAGGGTGATGTTCTCAGCTCTGCTAGGAGAAAGAGCACATACTAACACCATGGACCAACAAATCCTTTTGGTCCGTCCATTACAGGATGCAGTCTGCCTGATGCTACAGTGACATTCCAGCACTGGAACAGTTAGGCTTGCTTTCAAAGGCAAGGGCATGAGCTTCTTTCCTCATTTTCCGTTCTTTTGAAGTATGACTCTTAACTCCAGCTCAACCAGAGTACCAGACAGAAATGATACCCAGATTCTAGTTCCAAAATTTTCTTCATGTGTAAGCCCAGTAAATTCAGCCCTTGACAGACTGTGCAAGTGTAAAAGAGATAAACTAGCTTAATAATGAAGAAAATAAGGATGTAAGAGCAGAACAGAAATTTATTTAGGTCTGAAAGCAGCCAATTTATCAGAAGTTAACAGAATAATTGACGATCACATTTAAACGACAGAATTTAAAGCTTATACAGTCTTACAGTTTACCATATTTTTTTAATTTGAAGGAAAAAAAGAGCAATATTGTCGGGTAAATTCCAGTAATATGAGGCCATCTAGTGCATGTTATCGGTGTTACAACTTTTGTTCCAGACTGTTTTTTTTACCTCCGGCCCTAGTTCTCACTCTATGATTATTTGCTGTAACTTGGGAAATATCTCATTTGTGAATAATGGATGCAATTAACTTATCCTCTAGAATGGTCAAGATGGACAAAAAAAAGAAAGAGTCAACATTTATTTTAATAACCATGCAATCTAAGTAGCTAAACAACATATATAGATCATAATTGTACAAAGTTAGAAGAAAACTGAGAATTTAAAGTTCAGCTACAAAACTGGAAGAGTCGAAGCACTGCCTAGGAAAGCTGAAGCCTTTGAAAAAGAAGTATCTGCAAAAGTTTTGGAAAAATGAAAGAAAACACTTCACCAACAAGGAAAGCAGAGGCAACGTCTGCACTGATTTGTGTCCACTAAAATCAGGTGGTGGTGTCAGAAGATTTGAACTTTAACTGTGGAGAAAAATATGTAATGAAGGGGTCATGAAAACCAACTTGCTACAGAAACAAGAATACTCCTGAGAATCCCAAGGAAGTGCTTTGCAGAGAGGACAGAAGCGTCAATCCCAACACTCTGGAGCAGAGAGAGGCAGCAAAGGACAGAGCACAGCTGAAAAGCCTATTTTGTGCTTTGTTTGCCATCATCATAACAGGCAGGATGAATGAAATTAAATTAAGATATTGTGATAAGGCAGTGTAAAGCTGTTCTCAGCACTCTTCTATGTCACGCAGAATTCATTCAGCATACCCCTGCTTGCTTCATATGTAAGGCACCTCTACTTCTTCTGCAAAGGAAAGGAAGGACATAGACATTGCAGATATTAAGCATAACCTTATGAACTAAAATCTCTCTGAAGTCTTCAGCCAAAAACTTGCTAACAGAGAAGATGCTATTAACATTTGTAGGAGACAGGAAGGCACTGATCTGTAAACAGTTTTCTTTTCAAAATTATGTATTTTATCCATACAAAAAGCGAGATATTTCTGGTATCACTTTTGAATTCTTAAATGACCAGATTTGGGTTCAGGTGCCGTTAGCCCTGTGTTGCCCATTGGACTATCCTCTTTACTGTCTGACTTCTACAGTTTCTGCTAGGATAGGAAGTTGCTCACACAAATGTCAAGGTCATTTGTTTAGATCAATTGGACCTTATTGGTGAGAGAAGCAATTAGTCTATAAACATTTGGCAAAGAAGCAGAGGAGTAGTGACCCTGAAAAAAATGATAACGCTTAGGTGGAATGGACATACCAGATAGCTAATCTCAGATTTTGGCTTATTCAGGAGTAGTTACATAGTATTGTACTTACAGGACTGCTTTACAGAAAGAACATTTGTTGTTATATGTTTTCCCATCAGAGCCGCAGAAAGGTTGATAGAGTCTTTCGCAGTAAATAGGTCTTCCTCTCTCTAACCTTTTGTATTCACTGCAGTCTACCTGCAAATACAGTATCATTTTTCTTTGAATCCATCTTTCTCACATTCTCCATTCATCTACAGAAATAATAAATATATGAATTTTTTGGACAAGCTTGTTAGCTGCTCTAGAGCAGCACAGTCAGTGGTGCTCCACTGTCTGTATTAGCTGAGCCTAACCCTCAAAAAAGAAACTTCTGACAGAGATGTGTGTGATGCTACCGATGTCAGGTACTGAGCACCTTCAGGGACTTTGCTGTCTGTCTGAATAAGAATACAGCCACTGGAAAAAATACAGTCCCTTTTCCATCTACGGAAAAGTTGAGTCTTAATATTTTTTTTCTACCTGAGTGTAATTGTCAGTAAATTCGGGTTGAGATTAGTTCTCAAGGATGTGAGGCGTTTCTGTCTCTTTATTACACAAGTAGCAGCTCTTGACGCTTTTTAGACTGGTGAACGGATCTGCTGAAGCAGAATTAAGTAAAATCCTATTTAAGAATTATCACGAAAACAAATTGTTGGAAAACCCTCATCTAATAGTGGAACTGTATTCATTACAGACTTATATATGAAAATGGGAGTACAAACTAATAAAAGAAATGACTGAAAATGCTCCTGTCCTGTTTTTGAAGCTCAATCTTCTCCTCTCAAGTGAATGTCATTCCAGGTATTTGACAAACAATTACTTCCTTGTGCAGTGCACATAGTCTAT
This sequence comes from Larus michahellis, assembly GCF_964199755.1. Classification (NCBI taxonomy): domain Eukaryota; kingdom Metazoa; phylum Chordata; class Aves; order Charadriiformes; family Laridae; genus Larus; species Larus michahellis. The sequence goes on along the minus strand of NC_133906.1, from coordinate 9,662,177 downwards.
TTAATGTGCTGTTTGTCACCCTCAAAAGCCTAGGGCTTGCTTGCCTAGGAAATCACCTGTCCTTATAGGTGCTGTTGTAACTAAAATTTTTGCTGCTAGTCTAGTGACAATTTGAAGCATATTAGTCTTTGGAGGGACACTATGGCTAGAGCTTTTCCTTTCTGAAAATCTAGCCAAAATATGTCTTATAAATGCATATATTTAAAACAGAACCCAGCCTTGCTATTCTCTTGTTATGGCATGATTTTTTCCCCTTCATTCCAACTCTTAGTGAATGACAGGAGTGTTACTTCAGCCAAACCCTGATTATATGATTCGTTTTATGCTAGTCTTTGCCCAGAGTCTACAGGTGTGAAGTGAGGAGCTGTGTGTGGTCAGGCCCTTCAGCAGCCCAGCCATGGGTCAGCACAGACTGAGAGGTCTCCACTGGCAAACAGAGTCATTAGACAATCACTGTTTCTGGTATCATGGGCTTAAATGCAGTGTGCCATTAAAAAAAAAAAAAAAAAAAAAAAAAGGCACATGGGATGTTAGTTTACCAGGTTTTCCCTTAATTTGGGCCTTTCCCTCTCCTCCAAAGCCCTGGCTGCTCACACATTTCAAATTCTGTGGCTGGAAAGCAGGAGGCAGACACCTAACCCCAATTGCAAAAGCAGGTCAGAAACTTGACATAACTGACAGGTTTCCACAACGTAACCCAGCAGAGGCAGTGGCATGGGAGGGAATCTCTGTAGCTTGTAAATTATCATTTTAAAACTAGTTAACCACCAACTTGTGAGAGGCAAGGGCCAGCTAATACGAAAGCTAGAAATTAAGTGAATTTACCCCATATATATATATATGTGTGTGTGTGTGTGTGTGTAATGGCTGGTAAAACAGACAAGATACTTCGTTTGGTGTGGAGAATGGAACAGGCTCTTCCTGAAAAAGTATTGTATATCTTGGTGTAGTTTTAGGCATTAGAGACCATACATATTGTGCTAGTATGGGACCAGCTCTGTGTGTGTGCGTGTGAGTTTCCACTCCCTGCTACAGTCCACTGGACTCCCAAAGGGTTTGTCTCTGCTCATCTGAGTCAGGATTTTTATTGCTTCGTGCCTTATTTCTTTCAGAGGCTGACCTCAGGATAGGCACTCTAGCATAACCAGCGAGAAATTAAAATCTCTAGGTTGATTTAGGAACTGAAAATCACTGAGAAAGCCTTGTAGTGTTATCACCAGATAAATATTTTAAAAGTCTTGATTTCTCTCACTTAAAATTTGGCCTTGCCCAACTTCTTGCCCCAACTGCATTACAGATAAAAACATATGGAAGTTGCCAAGGCAGCTGTATGGAAACCACGTATCTGAAACTCAAGGATTTCTCTCTGAAATCTCAATACTTTGGCAGTATTTAACTAACGTTTAATATTTTTTTTCTGACCTTATGTTGTTACAAACTATATACTTTTGTCCAGAAATAAAGGAAAAAATTACTCACCTCATCATTTTTGGCAGCATCTGCAATATAAACAGAATCACAAAAGATAAAATAAAAAACATTGTTGATGAACATTCAGTTTGCACTGAGATGATTTCATTACTATCAACCCTTCCAGCAACACAAAGTCTCTTACCTCCTTGAAAGTAAATACTGACATAGTTTTTCAGTGTTTAATAAGATACAGGTGTCAGGACCTATTAAACAAGTGGACCTTGTTGTATTGTTTACCTTAGAAATCTGTGTCAGCAGCTAGAACAGCCTTTGTTTTCAGAGGGAATGGAGGCTATTATTCCCCTTTTCACCAGAGAAAGACTGAAGACCCAGAAGTCAATATTATGCTCAATGGCCAGACTTTTTAGGATAAACTAGTTGTTGAGCATGACTGAGTTTTAATTCCCAAGTTCATTAAAAAAAAAATTATATGTGGCCGTAAACAAATCACATGGTCCTTTTAAACTTTGTTTTTCTGTCAATAATGAGGATAATATCTTCATTGAAATGTAATACTATATATATATAATAATGATAATGCAATTCGGATCACAAACCACTTTAAAAAGTGTTTTCCCTTGACAGTCGATGTGGATTCTAAACTATATTGCTGAAGGATTGGCTCCTATTTTGTATACACGTGGCGTCTAATATAATGGAGCCCTGTTCTCAGGTGGGGCTTCAAAAAGCTCCTTCAAAACAATGATAATTACACCTCCCATAAAGTAATCAAGTAACATTGGCACGTCTCCATTATGGTGACACATTTGTTACTTTCTTTAGGAATGTATTTTGTTCTTCTGTCCTGTAATTGTGATTCTGTGGCTTCCAAGGGATAAAAGTTATCAGGCAGAGGCTTCTGTACAGAAGGAGCAGGAAGAAAATGCATTATGATATAAAAGGCAATACAGCTCTTGCACTTGTCTTTCTGACTAAATGTAGCTTCTTTTAATGTCTAAAGCCATTAAGCTTTCCACTGAAACTTCCTTTCATGGGGCTGCTTACATCTGCTCATCAAATAAAGCTGTCCAAGGTAAAGAAAACTAGCAGAGATAATACTCCATGTCAAATTGCAGTCTATGTCACCAGAAGTTTGACTGAGTTTTCATTATTCTGGAATTGGATCAGATTTAATCCTCTTCCACAAAAACATTAAGATATTTTTCTCTGGTAACCTTTTAGTACCCACCGTGTATTTAAGAGTCAATGCAAAAGAGATGTGGCTCAAAAAATATTGATCCTTAAAGTTCTAATGCAGAAAAGATAAACTAGAAAGTTCAAGGAAGGAATATGCTGGAATTCTTATGAAAGCAGTATTTATTTTTTTTCCTGCAGTTAAAGAAACACTGTTTGGAAGAACAGTTTCCGTTAAAAGCAGGCCATTTCATTGACATTCATGTTTTTCATAAAAATTTAAATTTTGAGACAACTTTCAAAGCGAACTTTTCACAGCTATTCAAAATGAAAAAATATTATTTTGTTTTGTAATTTTCATTTTGTTTTAACATTTTCATTGTTTTGCTTCTTTAACTTTCATAATGCTATTGAACTGCTATACTACTAGCGGAGAAGATTTGGACTCTCCTCTTTCAGTTATTCTGAATTTACTTATTTTTCTATATCTTTCTTTTTTTTGTAGTTTTTGTCTAAGAAAAAATAAATTACCAAGTGACGGCTCAAGAATTTCCTTCCAGCTCCCTGTTTTACCATAGAGTAACTTGTGCCTCAAAGCTCTCCCCAGTCTGGCAAACTAACATCATAAAGAGGTTATTCACAGCCATATTATGTGGCCTGTGCATAATCAACTGTCTCTTGCTTGCTCAGTTTGGTAGGAGAAGGATGTCATCAGCTCCAAGCTCCCTGCTCAGATGGAAATAAAAAATAACTAGGTAAAAACCTACTGTAGTTCTGAGGCTTTACAGTTCACTTTTTAGTTACCATGCAGAATGCAGCTCTTATTCACACCACCATCAAGGAATAGGTTTCATCTACTTAAGTTGGCAGCTGTAAAGCTGGTGCAATACTGCGTGCTAAATAGTGCAGAAGCATAACATTTCACTTGCTTTCTGCCACCCAAGTCCAGCAACCATTGCTTACTATCCCAGTAGGCTGAGAAGCTTCCATTGTTTGAACATTAGAACTATAATATATTGGGAATTAAAAAAGGTTACTTACTTGCTAAGCAAAGAACTGCCAGGGTGAGGAGCACAAAGGCGCCTGTTATCTTCATGGCAGACATGGGTCCTTGACCTGTTTCAGAGCCAATCTGTGCTCTAAGTATTCCAGTACACTTAGCTTAAATGTGTATTCGTGTATCCGTGAGAGCAGATATATATATACGCACGCACAAAGAGCAGGAACCCTGATGATGAAATCCCTCTTGTAGAGAGGGTAATTAGAAGAAGGTGTTGCCCATGGGTAGTGTCAATAAGAATGTCTTCTGTACAACATGAAGGTCATAAGTACAGGGCAAAGATGAGTGTCACAGCATGGATTGTGTTGATAAAGGAGATGTATTGTACTTTTCTAATCCCCTTGCCTAATTAACTGTTCCATCTCCATTATCAAGTTCAAGGAGTGACTCAGTAAGGTGGTTCCTTAGTGCTGTCCTGTTACTGCCATATTGGCCCTTAGAGCTGAACACAATTCACAGGAAAAAAAAAATAATTCTTACTGGTTGTGTTCCGAAAGATTCTTACTAGTAGAGCTGAAATGCTTGATCCCTATTCCTTTGAAATTTTGGAGACCCTTGTCACTAGCTGTGGACAGAGGTGATGCTGGTGAGTATTGCCATGCACTGAACCCTTTCAGACTGCTCTGTCATAGTAGTTGCTGCTTGGAAAAGTTGATGTTTCACGTGAATACCCTCACCTTCACACACAGCCCAGGAGATCCCCCAGTCTTTTCAGCGTTCTTCTGCCTTTAAGATTCAACCAATTTAGAGATCAGATGCAGTGCTTTGTAACAGGAGGAGCAAAGATATCACATTGCACTGCCTAGCAAAGAGAAGTGATGAGTTCTCAGCCATTGTGCATCCTGCAGAGTTACTGCCTAGTTTGCTGTCATGGAGATATGGAGAAGATCCTCTGCCTGTCCATCTTCTCCTTTGTTGCTATTTCCAGCACAATAGCTATCATATCATGTGGGATTCTTTAAACAAATCTAGCATGGTGTGACTTAACCAATAGGCATAATTTTCTGTTTTTTATAATACAGACTAGGTGTACTATATATAATACAGACTATAATATAGACAGTCTCAATGGGAAACTCAGATCTGAGTCTTAATTATCATAAAGTTCAAAGTAATGTGGAGTTCTGAGCCTATAGTAATGTGGAGTTTAGAACCTGTAGGAAGGCTCATCCTTCCAGAAATGCCTTCTTTTTAGTTATTTGCAATGTAGACATGCAAATTGTCTCAATATGAAAGATCCCTTTGCCCTACTGCAATTCACAGTATCTCAGTGATCACCTTGCAAAAGAGCCTGGGGCTTTTTCCCCATTCAGGAGTTAGGGTCATATATGGTAATTTCACTAAGGCAGAGGGACTGAAAGTTCTTACAGAAAGGGTTTTAACAGGTGAAGTAGACCTTTTATGTCAAGTGGGCCCCACTAGCTCATCTGGAAACGAAGAGGGATCACATCACCTTGTCTTTAAAAATGTAGGTAATGAATAAATGGTTAATTTTTCATCACTTAATGGGACAGAAAAAACAGAGGCCACCAAATTCCAGTTCCGGGATTGGTAAAGATCTGGTTTGAGGTGGAGGCCTGTAGATATTTTTTTTAAATGCCCTTACTTCAGTGATTTCATTTTAAATTTTTGTTTGTTCTTAACTTGGACATCCATGCATATTCCTGTGAGATGGATACCACAAAAGACAGTCTGTGATTTAAATTGGGGTTGATCTGGATTCTGCTACTGTGGGATGTCAGTGAAATTTTTGTTCTGGAAAGTCCAAAATTTTCTGAAGAGCTTGGCATACAGCATGTATAAACTCATGGAGAATATTCAGGACACGTTTGTTGGTTGGTGGACAAGACAAGGCAACAAGAGCAAAACTCCAAACAACCCAGAAGGTACTCCTTGTCTGCATAGCTTTGAGTAAACAAGATTCTTGAAGATATCTTGAAACTATAAAACTGCAGCTTGACAGAACATGCAGGTTCCTTGACACTGGTATGAGGAAATCTGCCACTTTGGTTACACCGTCTTGCCTAATATGGTGCTACAGATTGTACTGTGTGATGCAACCTCAGTATCCATCCCATCCCTCTAGTGGAAGAACATAAAGATGTGTTTGCAGTCTTCTGAGTTGATGTAGGAAGATTTTCTGAGGACTAGTGTAGAAAGGCAGAGAGGTCGTTTGGAGGTGGGAGGAGGCTAATGAAGGAGGCAGATATTGGATTGAATTTTTCTTAGCATTTAAAAATTATCTTGCTATTGAAAGGATTCCTGATGCTTATTCTATGCCCCATAGCAGGAAAGCTATGGTGTGAATGTTTCCTTTCTGATAATGTTTAGGTGTTTTGATTAGGGGTATGAATCAAATTAAGATTTATTTTCTGAGCAGTGGACCTTAAGCTTTGTAGGGCTTTCCCAGACAACTTAGGTAGGAGGGATACAGTTCGGATGAGAAGATATGACATATTGTAGGGTGTGCAAATAGCCGCTCACTACAAGCAGGGCACCGCAGAGGGTCAGCCAAAGTTCTGGAGATTTTTGTGTTTTGAAATATCAAAGCTGTCTTGCAGCTTTGAGAAGAAAAATGTCATACACAGAAATCAACAGTCTGTTTCACTTTCTGCAGTGAGGTAATACTCATATGCAAAATCTCAAAATTAAATTTGGTAAAAAGTAATGCCACAAAACATTTATTGCAACTCCAGTTTAAAAGGATGCACAAGTTTCTCAGTATCTATTTGGCTAGCTTTAAGAATGAGCAGAATTCATATTAGCCAACTGGAGAAAATAGTCACTGTTTCACTGAAAAAATGCTTCATATCTGAGGCATCTTTATGTCCAAACTTGCAGAGGCTTGTTGTTTGCCATGGTAGTCTTCACACAGAGCTGGTCTGACAACCTGAGACCTGTCATCCTCGGGTAGGCCAAAGGTTCATCTAGGTTAGAGTGCTGTCTTCAAGAACATTCAATGGCAGATTGAGAGGAGAACAGGGTGGTTCTTCTCTTGGTGGACAAGTTGAGCATGAGTCAATGGTTTGCCCCTATAGTGAACAACTCCAAGTCTGTGTACTGAGCTGTATTAGTAAGAATGTAATTATCAAGTCAAAAAAAATGTTGTTTCCCTCGGTTCAGCACTTATGAGGCTGCATCTGGATTCTGCATACAGTTCTGGGCTCCCCAGCACAAGACACACCCTGAAATACTGGAGCAAATCCAGTGAAGGACCACTAAGATGTTTAAAAGAATGAAGCACATGTTATACTAGGAAAGACTGAGACGAGTGGTTTGTTCAGTTTAAAGAAAGAAAACAAAGTCTCATTGTTGTCTTCAGCTACTTTATAGGGGTGTACAGAGAAGAAAAGAGCCAGACTCTTCTTGGAGGTGCACAGTGAAAGGAAGAGAGACTAGCGCGAATTGCAGCAAGAGAAATTCCAATTAGATGTGAAGAAAACGAATTTCACAATGAGAGTAGTCAAGCATTGGAAAGCATTGCCCAGAAAGATTATGGAAACTCCATCCTTGGAGATATTAAAAAATTAATGCCTTCTATACTGGCCATGGTCTAGTGGTGGGGTGGGGATGTGGGGAACCAGGTGACCTCCAGTGGTCCATTCCAACCTGAACTGATTCTGTGATTCTTATAGATGAATGTCAACTGTTGCTGGCAGTCAGCTGTTTAGGGACTTTGTGGCATATTATACTTGTCCTTATGAGTTTACATTTCTAGATTTGGCAAAGCAGACATGGACAAAAGAGTAGCACATTTGATTGATTTTAGCTACTCGAAAAAATGTTGTTTCTTGGAAAACAAGTGTTCAGATCTCTTTAGTAATAGCTGCTTCCCAGAGTTGGTTAAGTATGGCCTCTTCACAATTCCTAAAACTAACTCTGAAATTTATGGTAGGTACTCTGTTCACATTGAAAAATTATGGGTGAATTTTTTGCCTCATTGGCAAACTCGTACTGGTTTCCGTTGATCTGGGAAGTACTGTTTTAATACACGTATGTTAATTGTGGGCCTCTGATAGTTTTCTACTTTTATCATTGTATCTTGTCTTTTCCCAAAGTCTTACCTCTGCAAGTTGTTATTTTGAAGAAGAAAAAGCAATTACTTGGTGAACAAATGTTTATTTACTTTAATGGGCCTGTTACATCTGATAAAATATTAGTGCATATTTTTCTGAGAGTGAGGACGTTTGTCACAATTATTGATATGTTGCTTTTATTTTTGGAGCCCTGAATGGAGCACAAATGTGATGCCAAATACACTGCTGCAAAACATCATTAGTTAAGTGCCTGCTTTATTCTGCATGGGAGGATGTTATCTGCCTGCATTCCAGAAAGCATTGATGCGCAGTAGCTTGCTCCCATTCTCACATTGAGGACGTCAACAGTGCTGAAAAAATGGCACATGGAATAGCTAAAGAACATATTCTCAGACACCATGTGTATCTGGGAAGAATCTACAAGCCAAGACAGATATGGATACGGTCACAAGTGGGAATTCAGACCTCTTAGTGAGTCCGGTGCATGTTTATATGGAATCCAGTACACAGACTCCATCAATTTTATTGTGTGTGGGTGGTTAAGGTTGTCCACCCATGTGCAATTAACATATCAGACTTTTAAAGTCTTGCTCAATGGAAGATTTGAGAACCAAGTGATGTATTTCTTAAGGCATCAAACTGTGCCAAAATATTTGGGTATTTGCCTGAAGGAAGGTGAGTTTCCATTTTCCACACCTTAAGAAAGATCAAAGGAGCCTTTCTTTAGAATTGCAGGTATCAAGCTGGGACAGATCCCAGGTGAGGGTTTCATATGTTATTTTAGAAAGTAAAAAAATACACCAACACCGTGACTCTGCAAAGGCCAGAGCTGATCTTTATTCTTTTTCTTTGTATCTTCTGATCTCGTTAAGCTAAATGACAAGGCTGTGATACCTACTGTAGTGCAACTAGCTTGTGAATCCTTTGAGTTACTTAGGGTCATACCATTGATGTTACTGAATGACTTGATTCTTTACAGATAGCAGCAAAACAGGCATTAACAGCTTAACACTTAGCAGTGAATGAATTGGACAGCGAGCATTGAATAGGACTTATTTTAAATTGCCTTCTATTTTGTATTTTAAGATGTAATTTCCAGGTGCTTAGCACTTTGAAGTTCTGTCACACTGAAGTCTGTCAAACTGAAATATTTGAGGAAAGGTTTCTTAGTTTTTTTCATGTCTCAGAACAAGGTTAGAGGACGTACATTGGTTTTACCTCTATTAAAATATTATAACTTTTATAAAAAAGAAAGTACAACTCATGAAGAATTGGCAAAAGATGAAGGTCAACATGGAAGGAGGGATGGTTATGAAGCATTTGGACCTGAAATCTAATACGGATTCTCTCACAGAGCCCCTAATTAGATATAAGCCTTTTTTTTTTTTTTTCCTTTTGCTGTTAGCAAGTGCCTGCCCACCCAGCTCTAATGGCTGAAGCACTTAGAGGATCGCAAGCTCCCTCTGCAACCTATTAGTGCCTCGTTAAGTACACCAACTATTTGTAAAGCATTCTTTAGGATGAGGAGCACTCACAAAAAGCCCTGGAGGGAATTAGTCAGTGCAGATTTAGGGAGGTGTGGTAGGCAAAACCTAGAGCCACATGCTGAACGATGAGTGTGAACAGAAAGCTGGAGGATCTGCCCCTTCCCAGAGAATGGTGGGTCGCTGAGTAAGACAGGGGCCCAGTGGAAGACCTATTACGTGACTATGTAATTAATAACTGTCATACCATCCGAGCCTCAGGAATAAACTTAGTTCTGTCATTATTTTATTTCAGAAGCTTTGATTTTGACATCTTTTTTTTTTTAGTTTTTCTAGGGGCAATTTTGTACATTGTGCAGCCTGATTGGGTCTATGCATTGTTACATTTGACACTGAAGGTTTCCAGATTATTTGCGGTGCAACAAGGAGAGGAATTAGGAAAGAGAAGTACAAGGATGAACTGACATATCAACTATTATTTTCTTGACTGGATGGAGTATGTTAGGTAATGATCTCCAGTGGATGGAGCCACCCTAGTGAATATCTGTGCTGTGATATTAACACCTTTTGGAACAATCCAGAGAGTTCCTCAGAGATGGGAGACTGTCTGACAATTTCTAGAGTAGATATTCAGAGGTACTGGATCCATATAAGACCCAGAAAATGGATAATCAAGGACTGAAGCCAACTTTATATCTTAGAGAGCAACCATCTTACAATTAACTTGATTTCTGCAGAAAAAAGGGCAGTTTCAAGCTTTGCTATGTTATTTTTCAGAAGAAACTTAGACAATAACTTTTCTCACTACCAGCTCCTCATTACCTCATGATCTACGCCAGAAAAGCTTCCTGTAGGGACGTTTAACTCACCTTATGGGATCATGGCACGGAAAGGTGTATTCCTCTAAAGGTAATAGATCAATATAGTCTTTGTCGGAATACTTGTAAATTTAGCCTGAGTATTTCTGAGAGTGAAAGTGAGGCTGAATCAAAGTTAATGAGAGGCTTCAATGATTGGTTTCAATGGTGCCAGGGTTTCAACCCAGATGTCTGAAGAACAGGAATGTCCTACTAATTCTGAACACTGTACCAACAGTGTTAGAGAGAAACCTCAAAGACCTCAAGATGTATGTCAGCCTGGTTTCAGTTGCAAACCTGACCACAAAGGCCAGTGAACTTCAATGTACTCTCAGACTGCAAAAGAAATAGTAACTTCTTAGCCTGCAGAAGAGGGTTTAGAAGAGATTGCTGACTAACAGACATCACTTTTCTGTGTTGTCCTGTGCAGTTGTACAGGCCAGGAATTTGGTAGCATTAATCAGTAATATTACTTCTCCCTACAGATGTTGCCTCAGTAGTAGTGTATAATATTCTGGTAGGAAAGCGAAGAGTGATATTAACCGTTCTTAAAAGATCACAAGTAAACCAAATTTTCTTGTTTTCAGATGTATTTATTATTAGCTCCTTTGTAAAACAAGCAAGTAATTGCATTTATAGCAAAAATAAGATATGTACACTTAATAAATACTAACGGCACTTGTAGAAAGATTACCATCAGTTTTCTGAAATATCAGATACTTCCTACATTTCAATATTTAAATATCTTAAATAGCCACCCATTTATAAGACTGGGGAAAAAGGAAGCATGGTCACAATGGAAGTAATTATTTAATTTCAGTGATCCTGTATGAGGAATTAAGGGCTAAATCCTCAAAGATATTTTAATGTACTTTGCCCTCCTGAAATTCAGGACTTAGGTGGTTTGACAAAAATGTACAGGCTTGAACACATGCTTCTGCTTCTTTCCAGACCCGGGGACTTACACTGTAAGCAGTTCAGAACTAGGACTTGAGGTTTTTTTCCTAAGGTTCTGTGAAAACGCCTAGCACATGTTGCAATACTAGGGAAATACTTTCAAAATGAACTATAAAAGTCTGTATTCTAAAACTCTAACTTTAATTAGATGCTTAACATCCATATATAAAATCAGCTACCGACTGCTCTCTGAAATATCAGATACACCACAGTTAAACTTTGAAATAATTTAAGCTGCCTTGGTTTCAGTTGCAGATTCTTGACTAGTCGTGCCCTGTGGTTTTGCCTGTGGCACAGCAGCTCTGAATTGATTTTATTGGCAGAAAACTCCACTGTAAGAGATGCACTGGGTACACATGGGTCACTGAATAAAGAGCCTCCAATGATCACAGGAATGAAAGAGAGGGAGTTCTGTTTAGGAGGTGTTGTATTCCACTGTTGGCTCCCGTTTCCTCTCATGTTCATGAGAGGTGCCAACAGGACTCTCAACCACAGCACCTCAAAGCTGCCTCCACGCCAGCACTCCCATTGCTCCCACTGCAGCTTGGGTTCAGCTGCAAGTGTAGGGCTTTGAGAGTGGTTGGTCTCTCACGCAACAACTATTTGCAGTGTTCACCAGCTGGGCATCAACATGATGTAAGCACAGACAGCTGACAGAATGCAGCAGCTAACACTTCTAGGACTCAGAACTTGCAATTCCTTCTTTTACTAAAACATCGGCAATCAGATTGGACAATGAGGATGGCTAAAATATGTGATTTGGCTACCTCATGCAGCCAAGGCTTTCTATGCTGATACATTTCAACAAAATAAATAAAAATAAATAAATAAATATTAAAATAATTAAATAGTTAAATAATAGAACACTAAAAAAGTTCTTTCAAGTAAGTTACTTTCCAAATAAATTAACACATGAAACAGTTTAAATAGTGGTTGCTATCATCTGGCATTGCAAGTCACATAGAGTAAATAAATACTAATAAATAAATAAATAAATAAATAAATAAATGCAATACAATAATATGCAGAACCTACAATAAAAGCTGACAGCAATGTATCAAAATACTATACATGTTAATATAACATGAAGTATGCTAAAGGTCTTACTCAAATCAGGGGAATTTAAAAGAGATGCTAAAATCAGAACCATATTAATCTGTTACAAAAAAAGATATAGTACAGCTTCTCAATAATCTCAAATGCGTATTTTTCTTGTAATTATGCTTATGTTCTTGTGCTAATTCATTCTTTGCTTTCTTTAAGAGCATTGTGCCATTCTCTTAGAATCTCTTACTGGTTATCTGTAAAATAAGAGAAAGGAAATTTACACAAGGATTATCTTTATGTTCCTCAGACAGAATCACAGAATGGCAGGGGTTGGAAGGGACCTCTGGAGATCATCTAGTCCAACCCCCTGCCAGAGCAGGGTCACCCAGAGCAGGTTGCACAGGAACGCGTCCAGGCGGGTTTGGAATGTCTCCAGAGACGGAGACTCCACCACCCCTCTGGGCAGCCTGTGCCAGGGCTCTGCCACCCTCAAAGTAAAGAAGTTCCTTCTCATGTTTAGGTGGAACTTCCTATGCTCAAGTTTGTGCCCATTACCTCTTGTCCTGTCCCTGGGCACCACTGAAAAGAGCCTGGCCCCATCCTCCTGACACCCTCCCTTAAAGTATTTATAAGTGTTGATAAGATCCCCCCTCAGTCGTCTTTTTTTCCAGACTGAAGAAACCCAAATCCTTCAGCCTTCTTTCATAAGGGAGATGTTCGAGTACCCTAATCATCTTGGTAGCCCTTTGCTACACCCTCCCCAGCAGTTCCCTGTCCTTCTTGAACCGGGGAGCCCAGAACTGGACACAGTACTCCACATGCGGCCTCACCAGGGCAGAGTAGAGGGGGAGGATGACCTCCCTCGACCTGCTGGCCACACTCTTCTTGATGCACCCCAGGATGCCATTGGCATCTTGGCCACAAGGGCACATTGCTGGCTCATGGTCATCCTGTTGTCCACCAGGGCTCCCAGGTCTCTTTCCACAGAGCTGCTCTCCAGCAGGTCAGCCCCCAACCTGTCCTGCTGCATGGGGTTATTCCTCCCCAGGTGCAGCACCCTACACTTGCCCTTGTTGAATTTCATAAGGTTCCTCTCCACCCAACTCTCCAGCCTGTGCAGGTCTCTGTATTCTAGTCCATTTCTCAATAAAGCTTTGCTGGTCTGAGCCATCTAGTGAAATGCCACCACTCAATTTCTCTACAGGACTCGGGATGACATAATGCAAGGCTCAGAAGTTCCTGTGTCTGATGGAGATTAGCGATTCAGCTTCAACCGAAGAGAGTCAGGCACCTCTCCAGCTACGGCCCTTTTGAAATTTTCCTTCAGTTCCCATTGGCAAGTAAATAAATGCCCCTGTACCAATGAAGACTGGGTCCACAGGACAACATGATCTCATTTCTGGTGTTTCACTTGGGCTACAAGTTTACAACTTTTCAACAGTGTGACTCAAGAAACTTGGAGGTCAGAGAGATTTGCATCTACACCTAATTGAAAAAACCCACCCCAAAATTACAAAACAAAAGAGAGGAAGAAGATAAAATAATCTGCATAATTCTTTTTGGTGTTGATCTGAAGGAGGCTGTTTCCATATTTAAAAATCTGTTCTGACCTGGAAAGCCAGGCTGAGAGTAATTTAGAGCTGTCAGAGAATGCTGATCATTTCACAGAATAAGAAAACAGCCATTCTTAGGACCAGCAGAAGCTGCTAATAGCTTTTCTCTGTAATAGCAAATATGTCCTCTCTGTCTCTCACTCCCTTTCTTATTTTACTGGTAAAACTTGGCTGTATATAGATTGTCTGCTGCATGTCAATGCTCAACATTGATTCATAAGTATCAATGAACAGAAAGCATAAAAATCAGCATGGCTTACACTAGCAAAGGCTAAATGCCCATATATTTCTTAAAGAATATTTTATAATTGCCCAGTTAGGTAGAATGCTACTTATGCCCATGAACCTACATCCATTGTTTCCTCTCTGATTTAAATGGATTCTAATTGTTTCCTCAATTATTATTTTTTTTTTAAGAGAATCATCATTTAGACAGCTCTTACAGATATTTAATGAAAAAATGTTCAGGAGACAAAAATGGTTACGAGGAAATGTGAAATAAATGAGTATTTAAGAAGCACAAGAAGTTCATAGACTCCTTCCTCTCCTGAGTAAGGAATCATCCCTGCTCCTCCAGTAGAAAGTTCTTTAAGTCTCACCTGCAATGTGAAGACCATTCGCTCCAGGATGAGTTGTAATAGCGGTCCCTGGCCCGCACAGAGATCTTGTCCTTTGGCCCAGTCATTGGAATCTGAATAGACTGCTCCTCAGCATCATAGACCTATGAACAGGGCACAGCTCCATCAGCGGATTGTAAAGGTGAAGCAGAATATACAATAAAGTGCCAGATAGATTGCAACAAGCACATGTAACTCAAAAATCCCACTGGTAGTCTGTTATTTCAGAGGCACCAGTCTTTACCCACGGATACCAAACTCACGAGGACTTATGAGAACTTGAGCCTCAGTAGAAACAAACTAAAAAGCCCACTTTCCACTGAAGCTGATGTTGTAAAGTGATCCAAACCCCAGACTGAAACAGTCATTAAAACAAAGGGTTATTTGTTTGTCTGGGTTTTTCTCTTTTTTCTTCTTCTCCCAGAATGGGAAGCCTAAAAGGCAGAAGTTGCTGCTTTTCAGTATTGTTGAAATTTCCACTGAGGACTTGTGGCTGATACAAGAAGCACTCTAGACTGGCCAGTTTCTCTACCTAATGGACTGCAAATCAAGGAGTCAACACTAGGGGAATGGCCCCATCTGCTGGTACAGGCTTGCTTACTTTTTTCACATAGAAAAAGACATCCTCTTTGAAGACAGCCATCTTTGATTTAATCAGTTGACAAACTGGAATGATCGTTACATTTGCTTACTTTTCTGATTGCTGGGCCAAGGAAGAGCAGCACTGCAGTTAAGGACCTGCACCGTAGTCAACTGGTTTGTGTATTTCTTTCCAGTTCTGCTGTTGATTTCTTTGGCAAACTAGGCAAATCACACTACTACTGTTGTGTACCCTTTAGTGTTTCCATCAGCATTAGCAAAGGAAGCAAAACCATTTTGTCATTTAAAGCTAATACAGAGTAGCAATGTTTAGTTAACAATTAACTAGTAACTGGAAAGCGAGTGGCAAAGACTGTAGTCTTCGCCAGTCTCCACAGAAATGCTACCAAATGAGTCATTGATGCCTTATTTGCCAATTCACCTATAAAGTCTGAGCTACTCAGGTGCAAACAACATACAAGGAAATCAGCGCAACAGATCCTAGACTTCTTGATTTGGAAATTGGGATTTTCCCACATTAGGACCCACACAGCCTACTAATGAATTAGTAAATACATTTCTCAAGCTAGCACAGCTGTGCAATGCTGGGCAGGATTTTACCTCCCCAGTTACATCAGGGTTGCATCCACCCCAGAGTGTGTTGTTTGGATCTCACTGCTCATAGGAATAGGACTGGGAAGGAGGTCTTACTCTGCCATATTTGGGTCTCAGCATCCTTTTTTTTTTATTTTTTAATTTTAGTCCATGATTTTATATATTATTATATTCTTCAAGCAAGAAAATTGTGTTTCAAATGTTGTATCTCTACCTGGATTTTGCGTTTCTTTGTACTTTCAACTTTGACCCTGAAAGTCAAAGGGAAGTAGGACTTTGGTGTGCTCCACGTTCTGGGATATGTCCAGGTCACTGTTCCATTTGTGGCCACATGCTGACATTGAGGTGGGTCAGGTTTTACTGCAAGAGAAAATATAGAAGGAATTAATTCACATTAGCATCAGATGTTGGTGTACTGCTGCTGATAGTTTTATAGGGATCGGCTTTTGGAGCCTCCATGAGGTTAAGAGAGGAGTAAGCAGGATGTGTAAGACTGCTTTGTATGCTTCTTATGGAACATTAAGCACACTCCTGGAGTCTCTCTGGGTAAGATCCTCCTTCTTTTTTTTTTTTTTTTTTTTTTTTTGTGTGTGTGGAGGGTTGCAGAGGGCTCTGTTGGACAGAGGAATATCTTTAACCCCTGCTGACCATTAGGGCATTCAGCAAAATATCTGTTTCTTTAGGATGCTGCTTCATTTTCATGTGCCCTGTGGCATCATGGTCACAACTGGTCCTCCTATTTCCTGTCGTTTCTACTGACCTGCCCTGGATGCATATCTGTAAGAATGGATCAGGAGGGAAGCATACATAGAGTTAACCATTATCTGATTATATCTGCAGTTCTCAGAGTTATTGGTTATTCTCTGACTTCTCCCACATACCCCTTCCAAACATGTCCGTCTAAAAGAGAAGGCCACAGAAACTTCTGGGAGATGTTGGGGTGAAAGGGTTGGAGGTCACAAGCTAGGGAGATGTAGCTTCTTCACTTCCTCATCCTCTTCCAGTCTGCTGCTATGATTTGTTTTCCCCTGTTCCAGTAACTGGGGGCTCGATACAGATTTACAGTAGAATAGGGCAGGGATTCCCAAGCTTGGTTTGATCAGCTACCATTGTTAGTTCCACTATCAGCAGCAAGAAGAAAGCTAAGAATTAATTATGATTCCTGGTCTACTCACTGATATCTCTGATGAAGAAGCTGCTAGTGTAGTTCTCATATTCCACCTCGTCAATGACTTCCAGGAACATCTCAATTGGCCGGTGCTCTTCAGCAAATGGACAGTAGTTTTCTTTCTGGCACTGGACTGTGTATTCAGTCACTGATTTATCAGTGTGAGCCACAGGGCTGCTGCAGGTTACGTCTCCTTGAGAGCTGAATACAGAACCGAGAAAAGAACTGGAAATGCTGGTTTGTTCTGAAAATTTGTTGCCACAATGAGAACGTGTAGTTGGTAAGGTCATGTTTTAATGTTGCTTGTATCATTCTGCACTTCAACAGCCACAGAAACAGTTGAGTGGGAGTTCTTATATTTTCAGTGCTGTATTAATGTAAAATCACAAAAGCCCCCCTGCCTTAGCAGAAGGAATTAGGGTTTAGACCTAAACCAGGCTATCTCATTTCTTATTAGCCCTGTCCCATGACAAGCTCTAGTATCTTACTTTATTCCTTAGCCCCTTCCAAAACCTTGCCGGCAGAAATAAGGGAAGGCTGAAATGCATCCATCTATAAAGCTCTATCTATAAAGCACTATCTGGTTCTATTTTTGCATTCAGCAAAATAACACACTTTGCAGTTGTCTTCTTTAACAAACTGAAGTGACCTTTGCTCAAGCACGCCATGTTTTGGAGAAACCCCCAAGAGTAGTGGAAAGTAGGAAATCCCCACAAGGTTCCCCTCACATATTTCCCTTGCAGGTTTCTGCAGCGTTCCTCAACAGGACTTGTCAGTGGACATGTGGCTTTCGCAGTGGGTGCAGCCTCCCACTCCCTTAATTTCGCTGGATCTGCTGCAAAGGGACTCAGTGCTATGATTGTTTCTGGTTTTGGCTCAACTTCCTCTCTCTCCCCTGCATGAATGTTTTTTGCTCTTGCTTAAGTTATTCTGTGGCTGTTCTGTAGCAGCTGTAACAGACCAGTGGGGGTTGTTCCATTTTCAAGTCTTCATTAATTTCTGAGCAACTTCCATGCCCTTATTAGTTAAGTTAGTTCCAGTGATGGCTCAAAACATTTTGCAGATGTTCAGACTCTGGAAGTGGGATTCCTCGCCTTCTACATGTCCTCAATAGCCTAAACCCCAGGATCTCCTACATAGAGGAGACCCTACACAAAGCCCCTACACAAAGGGCTCTTACTATGAGGTTGTTAAGGAAAGTACAAGCTCTTACCCTTCTAGACTTCTGATTGTGAACTTCACATTTGGACTCTCATTTTCTGTCATCCATGAACATATGAAAATTCCAGAGTAGTTCTTTGCTTCACATTTTAAAAATGTCCTGTTTGGCTCTAGATGAAAAAAGAAAGAAAACATGATTTATTTACTTTTTTTGCCAAAACGGTCAAAGCAGAGAGAAAACAGTAATTCAATAGACTCCCATCTACTTTGGCAGGTGGTGGGCACATAGGCAGACACAGTCTCTTACTGCCCTTGGGCAGCCGTCTGTAGTTAAAAAGCCGTATAACCACAGTTAGGCTGGTTTACATGGCAGCACGTTAATCACATCTAGGTGGCTGTTGACATGGGCTAGAGCATACCCAAGCTGTGGCAGATAGCTGTCAGTAAGAGGTTTATATAGACAAATCCACTGTTCCTTTCACAAAGAAACATCGCAGCTATCCGATTGGCAAACCTCTGTATTTGTTACCCTGCGCATGAGAGTGCACACAGTGGATAATCTCATGTCTTCACACACTGGGGCACGTGATGGAAATGTCTCCAGTGTGAGAAGTGAATGAGGCCTCAGTATGGGCCTCAGTGTGTTTTGTTTCTGCTGTCCCAGCACTGCAGACTCTCAACAACTCTATACTGTACCCTGGATGTAGCCAACTGGCAGACCAGCCTACTGCATCTGATAGGTGGCTCCAGGAGCCAGGGAAAAAGCTTTGGAAATTCATAAGTTCCTGTCACTACTTTAATATGAGAGATAAATGAGTGAGGTTCATGCAGAAAATGCAGAACACCACAGGCTTGTCCCAGGGGGTTAATTGTGAATGGAGAAACCCAAATGACAGCACTTAAAATCTAGGTCAGTCCCCGGTTCTGTCAAATCATGTAGCCGTGGTTTTGCAAACCCTCTCCTGAGTGCTGGGTCAGCGAGATGGAGGCAAAGCTCCCCCACAAGACAAGCAGTGGTGTGGTATTGATGTTATCCTGTATCTTACCATTCCTACCATCGCTCCATCCTATAGGTCCAGAGAGTCCTAAATTAATCTCATGGCAACCGATTCCTAAACTGCTCATCAGCTGCACCATAAACAGAACCACAGAAGCAATCAGTAAAGCATTTGAAGAGGACCCATTTTAAAGTGGATATCTCTCATGCCTCTCTCCAGAGAGCTCCCTCTGGTCCTCACAAAGCTCCAACGCACAAAGCCGAGCAAGATACATCACAGCATCTTATGACCGTACCTTTAAAGCTTTTCAGAATTGACCTTATCATTTGCCCATTGGAGTCTATTTTAGTTATGAGGAAGAAATCATAGCTGACAATTTCATGGGTATTAGCTGTCAGACAGGTGTAGTTGCCAGCATCTGGGAACTCTTTCACTTCGGCAATCAGAGTCTTTCCAGTTCCTTTCAGTTCAGTGCCCTTTTTCCAGTAAACTGGCAGTGCATCATCAGGTGTGTTACAGGTGAGCTCCACTCTTTTAGCTGGTGTTTCATCATTCCACTCTGATTCTATGACGTACACTGGACGTTGCAGAGAAAGACATGTTAGCAGTTACGCATACTTAGCAGTGTGAAGACTGAACTGAGCCCTTTTTTTCAGCTCTGCTCCCCAGGAAAACTGTTAACAAATCTCTGGCTTTCTGGCCCAAGGCCTCACCATCACTTGGAAGTCTTTACTACAAGAAGAGGTTCTAC
Organism: Larus michahellis; assembly: GCF_964199755.1. Classification (NCBI taxonomy): domain Eukaryota; kingdom Metazoa; phylum Chordata; class Aves; order Charadriiformes; family Laridae; genus Larus; species Larus michahellis. Next base: position 9,642,626 of record NC_133906.1, on the reverse strand, counting down.
TTAGAAATTTACAGAAACTGCTGATGACTAGGGATGACATTTTAATGGAAGAAGTGATTTTTTTTTTTTCCCGTGTTCCCAGACGATCTTCCAATGGTTCATAACCATGGGAATTAAGCAGGTACCTTTGTTTTAAAGGTGAGGGTGCCAGGACACACTGAGCCCAGGTATTCCTCCTGCATGTGGCCTGTGGCCTTTGCTCACAGAATGGCACGTAAACCCACTCTGTGCTATGGTGCTTTGCTGTGGTGCAAAGCTATGACGCTTTGCCCTCTTCAGCGTCAAAGGTCTGTGAGTGAGCAATGGGAAGGACGGAAGCTCTGGGTAAGTGGTTTCTATTTGCCCATAGCTGATGCTGTTTTCCATTTTCTGCAGGGAACAACCTGTACTCCTATCACCCTGGTCCCAGTGGAGCAATTACTAAAAGACGGGGGATCGCTGAGCTACAGCAGAGCTACGTAAACAGCAACAGGGAGATGTTCTCTTCTAAATGCCATCTTGTAACTCCGGAGTGCCCTGCTGATCTTTCCAAATTAGAAGACTCACCATGCAACAAAATAATTTGGAACAATTCCATTAAAGGAGCATTATCTTCTCTTGTCTCTTTGCTGTGGTTGGCTGAAAAACTTCACCTATGTTTCTGAGTGGCAGTAGTTCTCAAATTCAACTGTCATTGCTCAGATACACACTACTGCTCTCACAGGCTCCCCAACCATGTTCAGTGCCTTCAGAGACATGCAAGAAGTGTCAAAAATTTGTTTCTTAGTGTGCCAAGACCACAGCAAGCACTTATCCCAGGCAATCAGAGTTCCAGTGAGCTCTAAGATCTTTTCATTTCACTACCAGAATGAGACCTTTAAGACTTTACCACAAAGAAGAAACACCAAGAAATACAGGTCAAATGCTGAATCTAAAATGGCAGAAAATATGCAACTCTAGCAAGCCAGGAAGCTTACCAAACTGCTTATGGATATTTGAAGCCCAGGCAAGGTAAATCTTACAGACTTGAAACACAAAGATTATTCTCAATACTGACAAATATATTTGCAGTTTTCAGCACCGTGGTATTGCCCAGGGAACCCAGAGGATAAATCATTTTTTGTAAAGATACAGGGAAAAATAATTGAATTACTTTTTACAACTAAACCACAATCAAATTGAGAAGGCTTTTCTCATATTCATTAAGGTTCTTTGTTTTGGATTTGCATTGAAGACAGCCTGGATGATGGAGCTACACTGGGTGAATAAAACCAGCAAATTTGATTATCTGAATTTAGCCCAATTTTCTGGTAAGTTATTCAAAAGATTTGTTTGTTTGTTTATTACCGACCCCCTATTTTTACAAATGTATTTACATTTAAATTATTTACGAGAAAAGTGGGATAAGCTATTTCTAGGTTTTAGGTTTTACTGTGAAATATTCTTTTTGGCAATTAATTCTCCACTTTTTGGGCTGTTACCTAAGTCACAAGATACTGTTTCTGCTTCCAGACTGCATAACCGAAACAAGAGAATGGAGAATTCTAATGCAAATATTCAGAACGGCTGTTGTACCACATTTGAGGACTTTTAAATATTTCTTCCATTAATACCAATTAGTTGGCTAGTTATTCACAAACAAATAGGAAGAGCCTTGGCATAAGATGCTATAGTTGACAAATCCTGTGCTTGTGGACACAAGTATAATTCTGAAATAACCCTTGTGTCCTACAGCTGTAGGTCTCAGTAAGTGAAGACTGCTTACCATTTTCCCTCAGTTTCCACTGCGCTTCCAGAAGGGCAGCAAAGGAAAATAATGAAAGTAAGGTAAATAGTAGGTGAGACATCTGTAGAGAAAAAATAAATTATTAAACTTCCTTGAGGATGGTTAACTGTGTACTGAAATCAAGCTCAATGCCGGACAGGATAATAAGACAGAGTCAGCTCCAGTGAACTAAGAAACACTCTCCCATTCTAAGAACTCTTAGACTACATAAAAATTGAATATCAGGTTTCTACTGGAGCTTAAGCTAAGATTTTGATCCAATTGTAATTCACACCACAAACCAGTTTAAAGAAGAAATCACGGAACTTAGAGGAAACTCTTGTGTGTGTAGGTCTTACACGGTCAGCAGCTCAGAAGCATTCCCAGGTCCCTCAGTTAAATATTCCTCGTGCAAGAGAAGTCCTGCTGATGCCAGTGAGGCTAGTTGCATGAACAAGGCATTGGACTAAAGGATCAATGGACATAAAATTCCAGTCATACAAAGCTTTTAAGTATATTTCTTCGTTTAAGCATGACAATAGTCCTATTTAAACGAAGGACTGCGTTTAAAGGAAGGATGTGCTGAAGTGTTTTGCTGGACTACAGTCTTCACTATCGCTGTGGGAACAAGTGACAGCAGCGTCAATAATGCAGTGCAGAGCTGGCGTCAATACTGACACTTGCCTAACTGGTACTAGTCCTACTATCCACCTGAGGTTGCATAGTCTAATTAATTTTGCAAGCAGTTTCAGGGAAAATTCCTACGTGATTCAGTGCCACAACTCTATTTGCAGAAACGGCTGGATATCATTGTTGCTGTGTTCATTGAGACACATACATGTATCTCACTGGAGAATACGTAAGCATATCGCTGTATATAAAATAAAAAAATGTATATTTGTCCTAAATTCAAAATACAGCTAGAGCTCTTCATGAAACACAAAACATATGTGCCAAATGTTGTTGTAACCACTGAGTACATAAAAAACTTTAGTGGCTGTTATTTAGATACACTTTCAGACCTTTTTCAACTGGAGATACAGCCAAATGAACAGCAGTATGACTTCAAAAAAGAGATTGGTGAATATACCTTTCAAAGTCTATTCTGACTACAGTGTGAGTCTGAATGCAGATGAAAAACACAAAATTAAGTGGTTTGGGTATTTTTTCCTCCCAAACCAGTCTTTTTCAGTGAAAGGGGAGCAGTCCTCCTTATTTCTGCTCATGTGCTATGAAACATTTTCATTTGGGTTTATGGAGGATGAGTATGTGTGTATTTCTACGTGCACCAAATCTGTTACTCACTCCTGCTATTATTAGCAGTCCTTAATCTTCATCAGAAGCCAACTGTCTCTGGACAAATGCCAAGAAATGCCGTCTGATTTTGTACACTGTACAGCATAGCTATTGATGGGACCAGAAGCTACAAGTATAGTACCCAAAAAGAGTGTCTAGGAGCGGAACCAGCTCACATTGCATCTGTACTGAGAGAGAGGTGGGGGCCTCAGTGAAAAGCCAGATACTGTCAGGCAGCCTATCAGCAGTATATTGCCTCATTAAAAAGCAAATATTCTTAGCTCCTGATGCTTTTCTACTGCAGGAAGGATTATCTGTAATCTGCGAAAGAAAAATACATTTTGCAACTTTCCTAAAGACACTCATTTCTTTCATTGTAACGCGGCATTCATCACTATGCTTCATAAAACCAATAGCTGAAATACCAACTAAAACTCAGAGAAGGCTGTAAAACACGTCTTCTTTTCTGTATCAACTTTTCATCAAAATTGAAACCTTGAAAACAGAAAAGTTTCCCTGGTTTTAGGGAGAAGCTTCACAATTCAGGTTTTTTATGAAAAAAGTTAACAATTTTCATGGAAAATTATTAAATTTTTGAGATGGGAGGTGGACACCCCTCCCCCCCCTCAAAATTTTAGTGAAAAATTAATCAGAAATAAAATCAGTTTCTGAACATCACGAATCAATGCAGTTGCCCGAGCACTTTGTAGATGAGGAGAGTGTGCCAACATCATATATAGATTCCCTGTGATGTGGAACACGAGCTGCTGTAAATCAGCACAGATTCCTTCACTGAGAATCAGAATCACTTCTGTCAGAAAGGACCTCTGGGTATCAATCTGGACCTGTCCCGGCTCAAGGCAGGGCCAAGTCACTCATGTTCCATGTTTCTTAAAACAGAGAACAGCATGACTGTAAATACATATTTGTCGATGTGCACACCCAAGCAACATAAATATTGGTAAGATACAAAAGATTACTACCTTATAACATTAGCTGTTCTGTTAGGTAGATAACAATTCTATGAGCTATAGACATACATATATATATATAATGTGCTTAACTTCAGGCACATAAGCATAGAAATACTGTCCTGAGAAAAATGTCACGACAACTATTTAAATACACTTTTAAATTAAAGAAATAATTTTAAGTTTTCATTAGTTTAATCTGAAGCAGCTGGTACCGTACTCGTGTTGCCCCAGTGTTAGAGAAGAAAGGAATTCTCACCTTCTCCTGCGATGCCTGTTAGCTGAAGTTGCCACGCAGGTTGGGTTTGTGATCTGAAGGAAGCAAAGCGCTGGCTCCCTTATAAATACTTCTAAACTCTGAAAGGAAAGGGATGCTCTGTTTCACCGCAATACCACAGAATTGCAACACGTGGCTTGAGTTCCTTTTTTACATAGTGGCAGAGCTAAAGCAAAAAAAAAAAAAAGTTTGGGACTCCCAGGTAAACTTTAAAGAGGAAATGAGATAATGAGATTGTTACAATGACCTTTATGTTATGCCAGAGGCATTTCCTTTCCTGCCTGATTTTCTGTCTCTCTCATACTGCCTGTTCATCATCTGAGGAAGAGTAAATACAGGCTAAATAAACTTCCAAAACTATCTAATGGGAAATACATTATGAAGACAGAAAGAGAAAGTTAAATAAACTAAATCTATTTCTACCTGGTAAGCATGAAAGAGATAATTACGTGAAATAAAATCCCAGCTACCACATCAATCAAAAGTAAAGATAAGGGGAAATTCATTTTTAATTGCTGTTTTAGAATTGTATTTACTCTAAAAATTGAGACTTAGGTCAACCAAAAAATAAACAATTAGCTACGTCTCAGAGATAAAAAACTGAAATTGTCACAATATTTTATGTTGCAGTTTTAAAATGTAGCCTATAATTTTTTCTTTATAAACTGATGTTCCTTTTAGACTTGTACTCAAGCATCTTAAAAGCCCCATACATAACATATACTTTGAAAATGAGGAAGAAGTTTCTATTGATTTTTTTATTATTTGTGAAATAATACAAAACAATTCACTTTGTCAGGCAAACCAAAACGGAGTTGTTCTTCTAGCCCTGTTCCAAACCTAAATAAGATGACTGAAAAGTTATAAGCAAGAAGAAATACATTGCTTATAAAAGCAAAAGAAATGGTTTGAAATTCAGCCTGACGTGCTTTAGGAATTCATAGAGAGACACAACTCTGTCCTATGTGCTTGCCAATGGCAGGAGCGTTCCCACAGCCCAGAGACGAAAGCTACAACGCAGTAATCCAGCAACAAAAAGATGGTGCCTGTCCCTTCTGCTCTAGTCAATGGCATTTCAGGAGTCCTTCACACAGATGAAACAACGCAAGCATCTGCAACATGTTGCATATTTGGTGCCCCCAAATATGGCAAGAATATAAAAAAAAGGAGTAACAACCCAAATTAGCAGTGAGATAAACTTATTATGAACCCCTGGGAGGTCAACAGCAGAGAGGGTGGCACGCTGCAATTTGAAAGAGGGTAGTTTCAGGTTTCTGGATTAACTGTGCTGAAAGCTTTACACAAATATACAGTACTGCCAGTGGAATCCTTTTCTTTCCTTAGCCATCCTCTTCAGAGGAGCACTGCGTGAGTAGGATCACATACGCCTTTGGCAGCTGAGCTTTAACTCCCTCCCCTCTGACAAAACACAAGACTAGAGCATTTCAATCTCAGATGGGCCTAACAACTTCGCTGCTGAGGCCAGTGTACCCATCCTGGGGCTACTCAGACGTCAGCCCCAGACTTGGCTTTGCTGGAGCTCACAGCCAGAGCTGGGCAAGAGCAGGGCGAGAGGCTGCAGGCTGGCACTGCGGCTTCTGAAGCAGGTTTGAAATGGCAGCTCTGCCACACAGGAAAACTGCTCCCTTCACGTACTGTATTCTGAGCCTGGATCAAAGAGGTTTATTGATTTATTCACGACACAGAATTGACCAGCAACCAGTGAACTATTCATTTGGGAACCATATCAATAATATAACAGATAAGCCAGAACTTCCAAAATGTTAATTAATACCTATACGTGTCCACCCTCCGCTTATCCCCAAAAGCTCTAATCTCCCCCTCCCACACATACAGACAGCCTTACACACACGTGTTGAGAGGACGTGTGGGCTACAGGCACATGTACTGTCTTTGCATCTGGCTGATGCTTGTCTTCCTCTCTTTCTTACATGATCATTTGGGACAAAGGTCTTCTCAGGCAGTTTTGGGTCCTCTGTTCACATACACTGTCAATATTCCCACTCCGACCTTAACAGCTATTGTTATCCAGGCCATTTTGCCAATGGTGGGCCCTGCAGATGCTGACGCTTCTGCTGCTAATGTTGTTTCACTGTTCAGAAAGAGTGAATGGCAGTCTAAGAAACCCCGTTGAGAAAGATGTGGCAGCAGCAGCTGGCGCGCAGGCAAGTGAAATGCATTCAAACTGTTCCAGGTGACAAAATCGTCTCCTTTTGATCCTGGTCCCTGCCTGCCTGTGAAATGCGTGTCAGCAGGACCCTGGGCTGTGCACCATATTCCCGTTCATCTGCTTCTCCTCCCAGGGGAAACCTTGTCACAAGGGCAAGGAGGAAGCCTCAGTGAACAGGGACACCCCTTTCCCCTTGTAGTCTCAGCCTGTTCTGATTGCAGCCTCCGGAAGCGCTTAGGGCAGCTCGCCTTTCACAAATGAGACAGAGCCCGGGCTGAATCAAGGTTAGGCAACAATTTGTTCCCATTTAAGACAATTTCCAAAATTCATTTCTGTGATAACACACGAGTTTACAGTGAGCCAGCAATGACCAGGAAAACTTGAGCTGCATTCAGTCCCTGAGCAGATACATAAGGGCACAAGTAACTTTACGTACATGTTGCCTACTCCTTTCTCAGTCCACCTTAGCTTGCCTGTTTGCTTATGTCAACCATCTATTATGGCTTTTCTTTTTTGACTGTAATGTCACTAATGCATAGTTAAACATCTGCTCAACCTGATGGTAGTCTTTAAATGGCTGCTCAGTTCCGAAACATGGATAGTTAATGATTAATATGAATAAATACACATTTTCAGAGCGTGTGCTTGCACACACATGCATAAAACCTACATAATTGCCTTAGCTCAGTTATTGTTACAGGACAAATGGAGTAATACGGTACCCAACCTTTATGTCAAGAATCCTGGATGCCAGTTATGGAGCATCTGTGTGGAACTTCCATGATGGGATAGTTTGCTATGATCCATCAGAGGAATTTTTAAATATTAAAACATAGAGATTGTGAAAATATCTTTTGATGACAGTCTGGTTTTCCATTATGAGCTCATATATGCTTATGGGGAAATTTGGAGGAGAGCAGCTTCTCTCCCATCATTTTATCCTACTTCCCCTATGACACTGAAAGAGAATGGTGGAAACTCTACGTCCATGTTTTGCTTTCCTCTAATGTAATAGAAACACTCCTTTTCGGCAGAAATGGCCCTTTTGAAAATGGTTTTCCTTTCTTTTGAAGGACAGATGATTTTTGCTTTGTGGGATGACACAGTTATTTCATGACAATCCAGGAAAAAACCTGCATAACATTAGTAAAAGAAAGGTTTATATAAACTGTATAATCCGTATGATTTCTCTATATGGTATTTCCTTCAGCATCTGGCTAATTTGCATGGATGTCAATTTGGAGATTAATGCCAAAGATCAAGGTTTATTGCTGTTATTAATAATGTCATAGGGAACTCTGTTCTTTATATATAATTCACTAAACAGTGATTTATGTGACTTCATCAGGAAATGCTGTGTGATACTAGCATAACAATGAACTTTCCTAAAAAATTCCAGTCACAAGGTACTATGTGGGACCACTGAACCAAGACCAAACCTTGAGAAATGAAAAACAATAGCGGGGAAAAATACATCCCACTTCTATTAAAAATAAAAAAATTTAAGCTTTATACATCAGTGATTCATTTGCATTATGATACAACTAGAGCAGCCCCCCAAGATGGGGACTTTGGGTATCTCTCCTTAGATGGAGAGGACAATAAGATGGTTACCTCATCTGCACTCCAAGCTGGTAGGCCACCCACTGCCTCCAGAGGAGAAATTGCACAATAGTATTACTGTGGCCTGACCTAATTAATTGGCCACTATCATGCTAATGTAGCTACTCAACTTTCAGATTAGAGCTAACTGTTGTTCAAGTGTAGGGCTGAATGTGGATATAAAATACAGGCAGACACAGAGCACTAGCTGGTGCTAAATAAGAGAAGTGGGAAGAAGGGGTTTTCATCTCTTAGTCCTACTGCCTTCTCCCCCAGTAAATGCACACCTACACAGTCAACTTATAACTCACAATGCATTGGGTGTCTCTATATAGGCTCCATTATACAGAAGCATGTATTCAGAGACAATATTAGAAGCAAAAAAAAAAAAAAAAAAAAAAAGCAAGGAAGGAGGTAGTACCATCCTGCATAAGGATAAAAAAACCCAAGATGTATGGCATTTCAAAAGGGTTTTAAGAACCAAATCACATTTTCTACAGTAAATGACTCCAGAAAGTCAATGTGATTTGGGTACCTATGTCTGTAATATGCTTTTGCAGATCTTCATGGGCACTCAGAAAACATGGGGCTGAGATACAAAAGAAACTGGTATCGCTGCAAGATTCATTGCAGAACTGTAGGGATACCAGTCCTCTCTAACACAGGAAGCAGAGACGTTCCTGCCCCAGAGCATGCATATGAAGGTGGTTCATTGGTTTTTGAAAGTGCAATGCAATGCACTTTACATGATTCTGCTGTTTCCATCACAAATCTGTTATTTACATGTGATAAATCTGATATGCTACACTCAATGTAGGCTCTAGATGCAAGTTGCTCACTTTATGTGATGTTCACTCATTTCTTGAGTGTGATGTTGCAACTATTTGAAATCCACTGTCACCATTACTTAGGCCAGGATATAGTGCTGGGGGTGGGGGAAATAACACACCAAACTGAAAGTAAAGGGAAAAACCCAGTAGTAACTTATTGACTTGAATTCAAGCAGGATTTTCTTGTTTGTCAGGCAGCTTCTATACAAAGGAATCTGGATACTTGATTTCTTTGAAATTCTAAAATTGCATATAGCATTTTTTCAGGTATCCACAGTAAGTTAGTAATAGGCAAGGATAAAATCCTTGGGCAACAAATTCAGTAGCTGAGTATCTGCGCAGAGAACCTGATGACATACTTGTGATTTGTATTACACTAATAGGAATTTCAGCTCATTTAAGACATAACAGGGAAGGGTACGTAGGTAGGTAGGCAGGTACGTAGATTGGTCACAGTTTTTAGAGCCAGTGATTGTTAGCTATGGGTACGTGATGGGGTCGGTCTTTTAAAACCCAGAATCACACTATTGGATTGGGATCAACAAGTCTACAGGAAACAACAGTAGCCTTTCTACATAAACTTGAGGGTGACAAAGGAGGCAACAACCAACGTATTCCATCATAGCGCATTAAGCCATAAGAACATCCCTGGAAAAAATCTGTATTTTCTTTACTAAAAGCCAGTTAATACATAAGACTTCTCTGTTGGTGTTAGGATCAGGCAATGTAGGAAAATAATTTCAATGTGGACAATCAGAAAGCATCTATTGTATGATCTGGAAAATGCTTTGATGCTCTCATACTGCTCTTCAGTTATTCTTTGGCCACAGCTGAGGTAAGACCAATGCAGAAGAAAGATAGATTGGAGAACTATAGCGTGACACTGAAGAGAAGAAAAAAACATCTACACTAACATTCAGTTAGAGAAGTTATTGGGAAATTACTCAGATTTCAGAATTGTATTAATCATCTAAAATTCATCAAATACTTTTCTCAGACATTAATGGATTTTCTTACATAAAATACATCTATTTGATTAGATGCCATTACAAATTATATTTGTTGATAGGTGGGAATTAGCTTTGTGATACATGTCGGTTTTGTACAGCAAGTGACATGCTTTTAACACACACACACACACACACTTAAGACAAAGTGTTCAGTGAATGACTACAAGCAAAATAGAAGCAGAGTAAAAAAGAACTGCAAAGGCCAAGCATGCCTCAGAGAGAGACAGAAATTGGTTATAACAGCACCTTTTGCAGACCTTTTATATTTCAAGAGTCATTATGTTGTAATTTTTGTGGAATTATATGGAATATTCTATTTTTAACCACTCACCTATCACTTAATAGCACAGTATTTGAAGGGCAGTTTACTTTTTCAAAATTGTTCTGTTTCAGCAACCATAAGAGTTCATTTTGGCACTTGGATTTGCAGTCTCAGAGGTGCCTTTGATGTCTCAGGGGTGCCTTTGATGTCCCAGAGGTGAAACAAATAATAAGCTGTTGGCAACATGAGACATTGTTCTCCTCTAATGCAGTATGAGCTTGTTACATCCCTATGGCCACATGCAATATCAAAGGGCCTTTTGAGAAACAGGCTGCTCATGAACCAGAGATGAAGGACTTTGCACTGGCGAGTGTAACCCATGCTAAGTGACCTGCACCTTTGGTGAAGGGAAGAGCTGGGGGAAAAAAGTGCTGTTCATTTCCTCCCATTCTGGGGTGAAAAGGAAAATTGTCAAGGGCACTGAAAAACATTTTGAGCCGCTCCAGCCTTTTGGTAGTATATTGCAAAAACTCACACAAGTTGCCAGCTTTATTTGGGACCCTCATGGCCGTTCTTTTCTAGTTGCACCAGAGCTGGGCTCAGGAAACCTAAAACACCACCTGGGGCGCTAAGAAGATGATAGGGGTTAAAAATTCTCACCTTTTTTAATAGTAAGAAATGTGGACATAAAGGTAATGCTTTGTTAGGGGAGCAGAATGGAGGAAAACAGGTGTCTCTCCCAAAATGGCCCAAGACTTCTGAATGAAATGTTCCAGGAAGTCAGAAAACATCATTGTCTTCCGCTCCAAATGCACCTGTTTTTTTTTACTGTGCCTGCAATGTGTCTATAAAGAACAAACAAATGCTCCTTCTTGACCTTCTAATCTGCACACACTTCCTCCTCTGGGGAAAACAAACAATCAGTGGTGTATACGTGCATGTTGTTCAGGTACCAGGCTGTTATCATGGCATTAATGAGAGGAGAGCAAAGTAGAGCAGAGCAGAGCAGAGCAGAGGAGTTACTCTTGCTGGTAGCTCCACTGACTAAGTCTACATTTACGTGGTATTTCACAAGCAGGTTTGAACCTTTCTTAAGAGGGCACATGGTTCAGGCTCGGCACTGCTGACTGCTAACTACTGCTATGCAACCTCTGCCCAAGCTCAGCATCCCAGCAGAGCAAGCTGACATCTGTGCATGAAATACTCTCTGCACAGAATTTCAGTTGTACTCTTCGTGCATGTATGTCAGTACAAAGTATGATCATTATGAAAAATACTTCTCTTATCTGCTGTTATTGTTATTTTGAAGATGGACATAAATTAAAAGTACTCGTGGATATACCTGGAAGAAAAGGGAAGGCATGACAGCTTCCTATTTTGCTATGTAATTATTAATGTGGATATATTTATTTTATTCTAAAGCCTAGAGACTCAAACTGAAAATGGGACCTCATTTTATAAGGGATACCAGGAGTTCACAGTAAGATTCAGTGCCCCGTCATGATCTAGGCATCTTGTTGCATCATTTTTTATCTGTCAAAAAATTCCAGGTTCCTGGAGGTGGTGAAAAGATATTTTAAATGATGTAATAAGAGCTTTAACACCTCCTATGACTGTTAATGAATGAGGTCATACAAGGCCTATTTGGAAAGCAAAGATGTTTCACAAATGAACCACTGAGGCATCCCTCAACTTCTGAAAGTCAAAGGAAATTTCTGAAATGACTCCAGTGGTTGCTTTGTGATATGACGTTCGCTTCTGTAACTTCTGTGAACGTTAGCTCTGCTGAAGTAATTTTGTAATACGTGGGACTACAGTATTACCAACCCTGAGTGCCAGAGATTCAGGAGCTTTGACATGTGATGCTTTCGAGCAACCACAATAGAATGGGGAAAACAGAGGGGCTGTGGACGGGCAAATCCTCCCTGCTATTACGTACCAGATAACATTTAGAATAAATGTGCCGGGGAGGGGCTACAGCCCTGCTAGCCTTCCGCGCTCCCCAGACAGTATCTACTCCAGGGAGTTATTTTTGAAACTTTTGCTGGTATTGCATTTAGGATTCAGGGTGAAGCCAAGTTGCACTTGTCAGCTGTTCTTTGCACCCTCAATAGCTAGAGGCTGATTTTAGTAAAAAATGTAAGCTGAGAATTCAGTCATCGCATGTGTTGTCATGTAAATCTAAGCCTTAAGATTAACTGTCATGTTAAGAAAACATAAATCCCTGTAAAATTGCGTGAGTTATTAATACTGTAATTAGAGAAATAATAAGTTTCCTTGGTACTAGTCTAGGACTAATTAAAACTACATAATTCAAAACTTTACATAGCTTTTATGTTAATAATCTGCAAAAGGTAAGGTAATTTGTGACCAGCTTCTGGAACTTTGCAGCACACTCTTAAAAGAAAGCTGAAACAAAAGCCTTTTTTGGCTTTTATGTTCTATTCCTGATAGAAGACAAATTTGGATTAATGTGAATTTTTACAGAGTTTGTACAGTGGAAAAAGGAATGTTCCATGTTTAAAGAGAAAACAGTACAGGCTTAATCCTTCTCCCTCTAATATAATGGATGCTTCGATGTAGACGTCAGTGAAAACAGCTTTTGCGCCAGTGTTCACAAAAAAACCTCTTGGGTACTAAAGCTACAATGCTTAGACAGGAAAACTTATTTCAGACTTCTCTGAATCTGACCCAGGTGCCTGCAGAAAAGTTGCCCTCTGTCTGCAGGCTTCGGCTGAAACAACCTGGAACCACTGGACACCAGGACAGGAAAAGCTTCCACTGTTTTTAAATGGATCGTGGTCAGAGCCGAAGCGTGCTGCCTGCCTTCTCAAAGAGTGGACCAGGAGACCTAGGTCTATCCTCTGGCTTATTTAGGGCATGAATACACATCTTACGCTTTTTTAATATATTCTGTGCAACAGAGGTTTGCAAACTGGCCTACAGCCTGCTCCAAGATGCTTATAAATGAGCTTTTAAAAGAGTAAGGTCACCACAGTAGCCTAAAATTCTCAACAGACATTTGAAATTCCACTGGAAAATTTGAAGAAATGTGAAACCCAGGTTTTCAATATCCACTTGAGTCATGTATCATGGAATTTCAAGGACAGAAAATGAATATATTCTGTTCTCTCTGTGTAGTTAGTTTCATATAGTTAATCACGCAGCAAACCACTAGAGAGATGAGCAACACATGAGTTTAAGTTGGAAGTGTGCAATAGAATTCACGTTCCTTAACTTTGTCCATTAAAAAGGTGTTCAGAGTAGATCTGAACTCTAATAGGGAGCATACAAATATTTCAGTAATTCCTCAATGTATTTCTTTTAAATTAAAAAAATGGAAGCCCAAAATGTTATTTTTACAGTGTCACTTCTTTCAGTGCAAAAACATACTTTCTGCAGTACTGCATTGTGCTGTCATTTTATATTACATTTTTCTACTTTTTAAAATTATTGTCCCTGAAAAATTGTCCTTTATTACAGTTATTAATTGTAGCCATAAAACAGGAATTTCCCCCCCCTCTTCTCAACAGCATCAGCTTGCTTTGTCAGTTTTTAAACTGATGAACAGTCCTTGTTGTTACAATGTTTATGAGATGAATCAGTTAACTGACTTTATCTTGTTTTTATTTGAAAGGGGGAAGTCTTTTAAAAATTTCTTTTACTACTAATATGTTGTCTCTGTGGCCAAAAGTAATTGAACAGGCAGAGGAAAGAGACATAAGAAAGAATCTTTGGTTTTTAACTATATTTTGTCTGTCTGACTCCCAGCTGCATTGACAGAAAGACTGTAACAAAATTAATGGGAATTAGATTGTTTCATACTTAACCACAGCAACTCCCTTTCTCGCCACCGCACATTTCTGAATGAAATCTTTGCAGAGGGCTTCTTGTTTAAGATACAGGGGCAGGTGTGGGTGCTGATGTGCCAGCTGTAAGAATGGAACAACGACAACCTGAAGCTTTCCCACCATTTGCCACCTCCATTCCTGCCCCGGAATATGCTGTTTCTGTTCATGCCAACTGACTGGCAGTTTGTACTGGGTACAAGCCAGTTGCTGGTTGTAGCCCACTGCTCTGCTTCTCTGCCCTGTTGCGTGCTGTGGCTTTCATTTCATTTTGTGCCCCCAAAAATTCACTACCTCATTTGCCCATGGTTTTTGAGCCCATATGGACACACACAGTCTCGGTCTCTGACTCAGTTTCAGGTCCTGTAGAAGTTACTCTTTTGCGGGTCGATTTTGTTGTATCATGCAACTTTTTTAACAATTTAACATTTTTAACTTTTTTAACATTTAACAGTTCTGATCTCCCCTTAGGTTTCTAATGAAGGGTGAAAAAAGTAAAATAGGAAGCAGAGAATAAGAATGTATGGCTCAGATCAGGCCAAAGACCAGTTGAGCTCAATACCCCGTCTCAACCAATAGCAGAGAATGCAGGGAAGACTTTCAGCTTAGTTAAGACCAAGAACACACTGGTACCTAAAGAGAGGTTTTTCTGTATTCAGCTGCTGACTGATCCATATGCTGGCCAGAATCGTACTCAACAGTGGTACATATACAGGTGCTAGAATGATAGAAATGTGACTGGAAAACAAGAAACAAAATAATGTAATTTTTTTTTTTTTTAAGTATTGCTTCTAAAAATTCTGAGAAATCCTGGGGTTTATTTCCAATTTTAACCTTGAAAGATCTGAACATCTACCTGACCCCAAACACTGTGGCAGGGGAAAAAACAAGAGGATAGTTCCACTGCAGTGTGCTGTGTCTTTGTGACCGGGTATGGCACAGGACGCACCAAAGCACGTTGCAATGCCTTGTCTCAAGACTTAACAGCAGTGGGGCTAACAGGCATTGTCACATACTCCAGTGTTGTTATTGCTACAACATCAACCAACCAGCTAAGAAGGTGAACACCGAGACAGATGGCACCACCCCTGTGTTCAGATGCAAGGAAGAGAGTAGGGGGGTGAAGACATTAAGTTCAAGCTGCTTCATCCAAGGAGCAGGTCTCTACTGCCTGAGGGGCACAGATGCAGAAAGGTGAGGAGCAGAGAGAGCAATCACTGTCCTTCAGTTCTCACTGCCTGCGAGCAACCTAATCGGATGGGGGCGCAGAGGAAGCAAAACAGGAAAGGAGGTGACTGAGCAAGGCAAAGGCAGACACACAGCTTTTCGGGTCATTATGGGGTGTCTTTTGAGATTTTGGGTGTGAACCTATCTACTGTTCCTTATTCAGGGGAGATTACTGGTTGGTCAATAACTGTCATTCAGCAAACAATTTAGGTGTCAAAGTGAGGAGAAAGCCTTGCATGAGGGAACTTCCACTAAGTACTTTCCCAAAAGAATGATGAAACTGCTTGCATGGAGTGAACATATTTGTTTCTGCTTACCATCATGCCATGGAGTATGAGGATGTGCCTGGAGTTGCTCATATTGGGAATTGTGCTCTCTTGCTCCTCCCTGGGCTCTGACATCATCCTGATGCAAATCATCCTGAGTAAGTGCACCACAACAGGTCCGTAGAAAAAATGTCTGTCACGCAGATGAAATTGTTGACCAATGTCAGTAAATTCCTGGACTTGAGCAGGAACGAGATCTCTCTTAAATTTGTCTCAGGAGACAGAGAAAAAAAAGAAAAGAAAACGCTTCACATTTAAAATGTTCATGGATTTGTACTTAGGGTTGGATTTTGCCAAAAATGCAACCCAGTGCCTTTTTTTTGGTGATCCTATACACAGGGCTCTTTGGAGTTGTGAGCAGACTATCAATACTCAATTCAAGTTAAAATTGACTGCTTTTTGCACATATGAGAGTTCATTTAATCCTGTGCCAGAAGAGGAGAGTCTTTACTGGGTTTGGCTCTCATTATAGGCAGAAAGTACAAAGGTAATGAAACCAGGGCCTTCTAGATTCCGGGGAGAAAAGGATGCTATCCTGTTAAGTAAATAACCCCTGCAGCTATCACGCAGTGATTTGTTGACTCTCCTGTGTCACTTCCTAACTCTGCTCTTCCCTGAAGCTTAACTGTGTTTTTGGGGGGGTTCAGTCCTCACTCTGACTAGCTGGAGAGTGAATGAACAGGATGGAAATTAAACTTAGTCTCCAACCGCATAGCGTGGAGCTGCAGAGCATAAAAGTTCATTGGCCCCCAAATTCCACTTGACTTTATAAGCTACTATTTGAGCCAAAAGTGTGTTACTCCATTTTTAACTTTATATCTTTAATTGGCTTTTTCTGTTGCCTCTTTCCATAGGCAAAACCCCACTCCTCAGAGTACTCAAAACAAAAATTCAATTCCTCTGTGCAAAGCTAAATGAAGTTACACAATAGGTGTTGACGTAACGAATGCACCATGGAGTTTCTTCCTACTTCCACCAAACCTTTCCCCGGCACTAGAAAGTCAATCAAATGTGGGTTCCAGCCACAACTGACATTACTTCCTTTCCGTGGTAATAGCTACTGCAAGGAACACCGTATGAAAACAGTACACCTAATATTCACTGCTTATTTCTCTGACTTCTGTTGACTAAGCAAAGAGTTTGTTTGCATTTATGACTTTTCACAATGTAAATTCCTCTAATATTGTGAGGCAAAGCTGTACTATCTTCCCATTAGTTATGGAATTTCTAAGGCAAATGAGAAACAGCAGGAGAAAGACCTGCATTACGGAATCTCTTCCATAAGCACACACCTGACTACCTCAGAAGGTAAACATTAATATTCCTGTGCAACGCTTGTTTGTATATGTAATAATAATAATATCAGTTTTAGATGTTCTGTTTCAATTCCCTCCACCTATAATTAACATCTGCGAGTAAGAATCAATTCTGAGACCTTTAGTCTGACAATAGGAACAATAAATCCCTTTGTCAAAGGAACTCTTGTTCGCCCAAAGCAAATAGGACATCAGTCATATTTAGAGAGTTCAGCAGAAAAGCACTTTTACCACGGAATGCAGTTCAGTGTAGGCAACTTAATGTTGTAGACAGATAGGATGGAACAGAAATTTAGCAGTACAGAACAGGAACAGAAATTTAGTAGAACAAATATATATCAAATAGTATCCTTCATGTGTTAACTGCTACCTTTTGTTTTCAAACAGCTGAATTTAATGGACACACTACTTAACTACTGTGAGCATCCTCACAGAAGGACACTTCCATCCAGATCTGCAGGGAGCTTCGTGCTGGCTGAAAGGGCCAGTCCCGCTGCAGGTCGTGGTCAGCATCACGAGCCTGGCACCGCTCCGTGAGCCGGCTGGTAGAAACAGCACAGGCACAGGATGTGGTACGAAGACAGCCATGTTCCTGGAGCCACCACACAGCTTTCCACAGAAGTCAACTCTGCAACAAAGTGTGTTGCTTTAAGAAAACAGGAACCTTCCAATCTGCAGCAGAGTTATAAATAACTGAGGGCAAAGTTTATTCACAACTCCCAGCTGGGAGGTGACGGGGCACAGCCAAGGGTTTGAGAGCAGAGTCATCAGGGCTAAAATCCCTGGCAGTCACGAATTTCCATTGTGACAATACTATAATTACCATTTCATTATAGGGAACGGCACTTACATTTCTCTTTCCTTACAGTTAATTTTTCATGAAAACGAAGAAATGGAAGCAAAGAGAAAAGAACCCCAGAAACATTATACTACCTTACGCACAAATGCCTCAGCAGGTGAGACAGAACTTCATTCACTTGCGCTGCAGCTTTACTTACATATAATAAATCTACAGAAAAGGAAAGATGGGGAGAGAAACACAGGTTCTGCTTCTGTGTTCTAAAGGCTACTAAATAGCCTTGATTTTTGTCAAGACAGTGATGGTTACAGTATCTCACACTGCACTGCTGTGGTACATTGGGTCTGCATTCACAGGTGAGCCAGAGACATCTTTAGCTGAGAAAGATCTCTTTTGACATGTTTAGTCGTGCCCAGGTTTTTGCTATGACTTGAAGCAGAATTCCTAACCCGCAAGGCAGAAATGTGGTAGAAAAGACACAGGTGTTTCCATTAACAGCACATATAAAACCATATGATGTGGACAAGTAGATAACATTGTGTAGCTGTATATAGGTTATGTCTGTTATCGCTGTTCATTGTTCAAATACTTAGTCATGAAGGCTTGTCCTAGAGCCTTTTTACCTCCATTTCTCATTTTAAATAAAAAAGCATTACTAGTGCTGAAATCCAGCAGAATGCAAATATATTTAATATTCCTCACAACCAACTTCATCATATCAGCATTTGGGAAGGAAAATTTAAAGCCACTCCTCTTAAAAGAAACATTTTTTTCAGTTGGAAGGTCAAAGTTGATGCAAAAAAAAAAAATCCCCTTTGCTTAAACTTAGGAAATTGTCATAAAAGATCCTCTCTATAGGAGAAGGCAGGGTGTCCATCACTCAGTGTGAAGTTAGAACATCTGGCAGCTCTCCTTCCCTGTGACTGTCTTTCGTTTGGAGGTTTAGAGCTGCCCCACAACCATGTGGGAGGGTTCCTGCATTTGAGATAGAACAGGAACCCCAGGATGGCGCAAGGCGCTGCCAGGAACATTTAGTAGCCCTTGACCTTTACTATTAGCTTTGGGCCAGAGAATATCTCCTACCCAGTCCTGGCATAAAAGTTCAAGTTCCTGTTGACCTCAATCATGACGAAAGCCAGCCCAGCTGGTGCTACTGCTGCTCTTTGAGGTAGGTACTTGGTTGTCATGAATCAAAGACTCCTCCTCTCATGTCAGCTCAGCTGGCAGAGACTTCCACTTTCAGAAAAGGAAAGAAAAGACCAGGACTTTACATGAGATGAACAGGCACGGTGGTACTGCAGAGCTGTGCCAGCATGACTCCCACAGGCTGAGAATCCAACCTGAGATCCCTGGAGGATTTCACTGGCATTGATCACTGGCTGGAGCGCATGGACAGGGCAGAAGAATAGGTAATATCCCACTAAATAGTTCAAACTTCCTAGTGATGCTCAGGCTGTTGTGTTTTGCAGATTTCTAGCAACCATCAGTACAGCAGGGTGAATGTACTAGTACCTGTGAGAAAGCCGTTCTTTATAAATGTCTGTGCTATGTAAAAAGGAAAAAGGTGCTAAAATTTGTTCAAATCAGTTTAGGTCTGGTCAGCTTTGTGGGAGCTGAAATGGCCATACAGAGATGCAAACCTGTTAAAGATGTAAGTATTGTTGTAAAACCATAGAGGGAAAGAGGAAGGCCAGGAGCAGGATATTTCTCAGGGAACTAATATTTTCTTGGTAAGAAACAGCTGAGAGATGGCTATGGCTTGGAAATGTAAAAGGTGGCAGTAATAAACACATGTTGCTGCCCAAAGGCTGGAGGGTGAGACTCAAGCGTGGGCGAGTGATGGCCCCATCCCCCCTGGCCACCACGAGGGACCTGTGGGGGGTCTGTGTGGTGCACAGCGGGCTGGATGTGTTTGCGTGAGACCCCCTCATCAGCACCGCGCTCCCGGGTACCAGCTGGCATCGCACCAGCAGGAGTCTGTCCTCTGTTTCGGATCTCTTAGTGCAGAAGATCCAAGAGTTCCCAGCACAGCTGCGGTCACATAAAGGTAGAGACTTGTCTTCCCATCTCTGTCGCTACAGATCTAAGAAGGGCTTTGGGACTTCTTGGCAGGAAACATCAAGACAACAGTTCTGGGAGCAGCCACTGCTTCTGTCTCGTCAGGCCCATTGGTTTAGTCAGAGCAAGCACAGATTTTAGCTTTTTTCCTGATTTTTTGCACAGGTTAACAATGACGTTGGCTGGCATATTTTTAATGAATGCCCAGAAGAATCCCTCAGACTTTCCTTTTTTGACATGTTTTTTCTCATTTAATGGACATTTTCATAGCGCGGAGTATTCCATGCTCTTCAGTGAAAAAGGGGTCTATATGAAAACAGCCACGTAATGACAGAGTGAAATGCCAGTTCCTCAGATCCATTTTATCTTTCTTGGAAACTCTTACCTTCCAAGAAGTTGGCCATTTTCACTGAGAGTAATTTCTCTGCCTCAGAAAGTAAAGGAAATATTTTCCTTATAGGGTTGTATCAACCCCACAAAGCTGAAGTGTGTCAAAGGAAAAAAAAACCAAACAACCCAAAAAAACCAGCAAAGAGAACAAATCTAAGGAGGCACTCAGTAGAGAAACAGACAGAAATGCTGGCTGGATGTGGGTGTCCCATGTGCACTCACCGCAGGGTGCAGGACAACCCAACTGCTCCGGTGGTGTCCTTCATATGCTCCAACCATTACGCAGGGGACACAGCCGCTTCCTTCACAGCATGAGAAAAAAGCCACTATTTGGAAATAACATTCAGTACATTGTATCTCTGTCCACTGAGACCACTGTGAGCATTCACTGCAAATTCCTCCAGGAGCACAGTATAGGTTTGTGCTGCTCACACCCACCTTCTCACTCCCCACAACATAAAAGAGCTTCCGATTAAACCCGGCCATTCAGGACAACCTGTGTGTTATTTGAACGCATGGCAATGTACTGCATGGTATTTCAAAATAGTGACTATTTTCCTCATGCAGCCACAATTTCTCCCCCCCAAACCGTTCTCATTTTCAGGTTTGAAGTACTGAGACAGTTTTGTTATGGTAAAAACTTTGCTGTTTCCTTCTGAGAGCAGCGAGAGGTGGAGTACGCGGTCAGTAATTTGCATAGCCTCCTCGGCTTTGGCAAAGCTTCCAGTTGCTGAGTGGTTATCTAGGGATGTAACAACCAGCTCCAGTCAAAACAACTCTGCGGTTGCATTTACATATTAGGGGAAATAAAACAATACGATGAGTCAGAAGCGGAGGTCTCTTTATTATGTAATAAAATAGCAAGCCTTTCAAAGAAGACATAAGTCTGTATTCGCTGTAGTACTTCCCCCAGAACTGTCTGTAAGACCTAACTTGACCTCAAAACCCAGAAGCCTGAAACTGGCTCCTTATTGTCACAGGAAAGTGAGCTGTCGTAGCAGTCACATGAGTATCAAGACCGGCACCGTCGTTACTCTGATCAGCAAAGGGGGGGTTCACACATACACGCACAAGCGCGCGTGTACTCACACGAATTTTCCCCTCCCCTCCAATATCTCTGATAAAGTTCATGCAACGCCAACTCCCAAACTAAAGGAAGAGCACAAAGAGACTTGGAAATTCGCCCCCTGAACTGTTCCTCCTCTGATATTCCTGCCTCGTCTCTCTCAGACAGAAATTCTGTTGTATGGGGAGAAGTATGAGAAATTTGCCAGGTTTTCTTACTTGAGTCAACGGTGTTTCTACTTTCAAATCATCTCCAGAGCCAAAAGTAACAGGTCTGTAGAAGATCATATCCCAGGAGCCATGGACACTGCTGTCACAGCGAGCCAGCTGATGGGGTAAAGGGTATCTCCATGTAGCTTCCAGCTGGAAGATGGAGAGAAAGTAAGTAATTTCAAGACCTTTAGATCCAGTGAATAAAGGGAAGAAAACACATTTGCTGGGGACAGGAGGGTAATTGGATCCAGTGAAATATAAAGGCCAGAAAACCTGTGATTTCAGTGACTCGTATCTTCAGAAGTCACCCGGCAGGGGAAGTGTGCCTGTGCACAAGTTGGTGGGGAAGGGTTTTACCTGTCTCTGTCAGCACAGCTCTGTGAACCTCATTTCTCTACGTCAGGGAAAGAACCTGTAAGTTCTGATGCAAACTCATGTGCAGTGCTCAACTCAACAGTGCTACCGTGTTCTCATCAGCTCCTGCCGGTGGAACAGGGTTGTGTGGACTCTGGTTTGTATCTTCTTAACAGGTCTGAAGGCCAAACTCAAAATTAATCAGAAAAAATAAACATTGCATAGGAAAAAACCTTTATTTAAAGGGTTTTTTTATTTATTTAAAATATTTTTTAAAATTTATTTTGTATCTCTGCTCCATTTGAATATCAGAATATTTAACTCAGAATGAAAAAAATTTGTGTTCATTTCACTGGGTCAGGAGTTCACTCCTGGTATTTATAGATGTGACTTGTCAAATGGCAGAGGGAATTAAAGAATTTCTGATTGTTCAGCAGAGATTAAATACAAACAAGGAGGATTTTAATTTCATACTCCAGGTGCTGCCAAATAAGAAGAAAAGCTAAATGGACGCATCTCAAAAATACTAATCAGTACTTAGCTGTTGTCAAAATAAAACACAGAATAAAGTATGAGGATTATTTTTTCAATAGAATTTCTGATTTGGCAGAACAGCATAGATGCTCTGATACAATTTCTATGCAGCACTTACATCAGCTGTAGAAGCGTTTGACTTTCATTCTCTCCCATACCCACAGCTCCACCCTTCTAATGGCAGTTGTTCTTCTGGGCTTTTACACATATCTTAGTAATTGACTTGCGATTTCAGTAATTTTTTTGTGGCTATTCTGTCAGTACTTTTCAGTACTTACAAAAACCAAAACCAAACTGGAAATACAGAATTCCCACCGTGTCATGCCACGTTGCCACGCCACGTTGCCACTGTACAGGTCATCAGGAGCCTTTGGACACCCACAAACGAGATAAAGACAGACTTGGTGAGAGCTAGGGAGGGACATCATCTGTGCAAGTAGGATGAGACAAGCCATGTAATATGAGTAATAGGTTTTGTCCCTGTTTGCTGGCAGGGGAGTCACATTGACCACCAGAAGCCCCAAGAACCTGCTCTAACAACTGCAGACCGTGGTTGGCATCATCCCTTCTCAGCCTTCTGCCCCGCACTCTCCACCCTGTCCCCATGCTCTCCCCTCCACAGCGTCCCAGCGGCCTTCCTTACTCGATAGTTCCTATTACTCACTCTCCTTCACATCCTTCTCATCACAGACAAGCGGAGTTTCTAAAAAAAATGAAGTTGTATGAAATGCTTGACTTGAATCATGTATGTTGACTACAGTTTATACATTCCAGTTTGCATTTTATACCCAACTTTAACCTTTCCTTGTGTTTAATTCTAGGCTTTAGTTCATGCCCTTTTTTGTCAAGCCAGATCCTGAATTCCCAAAGCTCAGGGATTTTCAAAAAAGCCCAACAGAAACTGCAGTTTATTTGAACTTTGTGAACATTTTCACTAAACCCAGACCTCATTAACATTTTTGAGACCACTGCTGGCATCAGACTTCTGGAATCAGAAACGTCAAATATATTTGTGACATTCAAATTGGGCAATTAACGTATTTTCCAATGTGACTACAAGTCTCACTTCTGGTGTGCCAACAAAGTCCATATGACCAATGCAAGTATGCAATGACATAAGATGATATCAAAACCAAATCTTGCCAATGGTTTTTACAAAAAGATCTGATTATGGGAAATGAAAAATTGTTCAAGCTGAAAGCTTGGCCAGCTTCAGAACAAGAGAAGTAATGCAAATTGAACTGGTACAACAAAAACCAGGAACCTGTCCTGAACAAGTGAATTCGCTTTGGACAGTCCTGCAAAAGGCACACAGTAATCTGTACTAAGAGTTACGCTGTCTCTGCATCACACTGCTTTTTCTCCTGCTATTCAGTGAGATAATGGGGTTTGTGTGGCAAGGTTTTGGTAGCGGGGGGGCTGCAGCAGTGGCTTCTGTGAGAAGCTGCTAGAAGCCCCATGTCCAACAGAGCCAATGCCAGCCAGCTCCAAGACGGACTTGCCGCTGGTTAAGGCTGAGCCCACCAGCGACTGACATTGGAGATGTTCCTGGAGGACTCTCTCCTGTGGGAGGGACCCCAGGCTGGAGCAGAGGAAGAGTGTCAGGAGTCCTCCCCACGAGGAGGAGGGATCAGCAGAGACCATGTGTGATGGACTGACCATGTGGATTAGCATTGCGCTTCATATTGAGAAATTAATGTACCGAAAGATTAAGTTACCTGACTAAAGTAACACAAACACACCTCATTTGCTTCTGCCATGTGCTTTAATCACAAGGTCAGTCCTCTTCTCTGTTTAGGCAAATGACTTAAAAATGGCAAAGAAATTGTATAAAGAATTTCCAACATGGAGGGTGACAATGAGTCTTTTACCTATGAATCACACACTTACTTCCAACCTTAATCTACAGTGACTGAAAGCCACTGATTTTTAATGGGCAGCTTCATAGGAAGTTTGAGTAGTTTCAGTCCACTTTCTGATAGATAAATCCCCGATAAAGACTCATACCAAGGGTGATCTCACTTGCAAGACTAATGCTCATAATTCATCTCAGAATTCAAGAACTACAAAACGACTCCTAAAAAAACGTACAGTCAATTCTTTTCTTCACTCTACTTCCCTTTTGTTATTTCTCTCTATACCCAGTTCATGTTTTTGGCTGAATCAGACACCCCTGGTCAGCTGTGCGCATTCCCCAGCACGTCCCCAGGGCAGTGCTGCGCTACCACGCTGGGGCTCCTCCACCGCCCAGCCAATTGCTCAGAGTCAAAGGGCTTCCAGGACCCAGAGCCAAAACATGAGAGACTTTGCTTCTCTCCAGGTGTACTTACAAGTCCTGGCTGCTGGAAATACTGCTCCTGCTTGCTCATCAGCCAGCTCCTTTACTTTCAGCAGGGGCTGATGAGCTCCATGGCTCAGCACCAAGAGCATGTGGTTGGGAACCAGTGGCAGACATGGGAAGAAGCAGGACTGCTCTGTTTTGCAGCAGTGTGCTGCTGGGTGAGCTGAAGCAATCTCACAAATTTACCCTAAGGTCGCAGGAGGAGACAATGCATCCGTGCAGCAGAGCCTGGATTGGGAACTGCTTGCAGCCACACAAATTCCTCACAGCCATTCTGCTACAGAGGGGGCTCCCACTTCATGTCAGAGGAGACCCTCCACTCCAAGTCTTGGGGCCCTCTGGTCCTCTTCACCCTGTTCCTGTGTCTCAGCAAACAAGAGTTTGGAGGGATGAAGCTGATGCCAGAATAGCTATGGACGTGAGCTCCCCTCTTCATAGGCACAGGGAAAGCACAGTATTTGAGGGCACACAGCGATGTGAAACGCCATAGCCACTTCAGTGTCTGTGCCCGCTTATTCCGTGCTGGTTGTCTGTCTTCACAAGCATTCAAACCTCTTGCTTCAATAAGAACAAAATCATAAATTAATTAAAGAATGGAGTATTGAAGAAAGCAACGTAGTTCTTATACACTAGACTTCTTATCTCATGGGTGGGTGCAAAATGTCCCTGGTAGCTTCATTCCCATGACATCAAGAGACCTCTTACAAGACTAATAGGGGTATGAAATGGGGAAACTCACTGGGGCAATTTTCTTCCTCTTTCATTTTCCACGTGTGTGAATATAATGCCCTAAATTGGCAGATTCAAGTTTAAAAAGAAAACTAGCTGACACTGAAAAGAAAGACCACGTGTTTCAGTAATGGTCAAAGACTTCATATGTCCATATTTTTTGTCCTGAGGAAGAATGAAAAAATCACGAAGAAATTTATCCCCTTTGAGACAACTCTTTATGAGACATCTTTTCTTTAAAAAGAAATGGCTATTAAAAAAAAAAAAGACATTGGAAGAGTCACCTAGATCACCAAGATCAATTCCCCATCATCACAACTACAAAAGAATTATTTACTCCAAAGCATCCCCTGAACAGCCGCTTCCCAAGCCATGAAATTCTCTTCTTAATACCTTTAAAATTGAAGGTTACAAAACCAGCGTCTCACAGTAACACAGCAGGAACGACCAAGGACATTATATTGAGTATAATCACCATAACGAGTCCCTCCACTTCCAGCGAATTTCTGAGACGAAACACCTGAAAAAAGAACCATATCTCTTGCTGTAAGGAAAAGGCAAAAGAAATTCCCAAAGTCCTTTACTGAATCTCACTGAAAAGTCCTCTCTGATCCTCATCCCATTAATTGGCTTAACACCAAATATGTGAGCAAAATATATTCTTAACTAAACTGTGCTTTATAGGGAACAAACAAAAAAGTTAGTCAAAACCAGCATCTCCTCATTCTTCCAGAGATTTTCCTCATTAACTGGGATGGTACACGGACAGAACAAGTACTCTGTTCTCTCCCCAGAAGAGAGCCTTGGGGCTGCGCTGGGGTGGTTGAAAGCAGGACGGACATTCTGAGCTCAGAAGTAAACTGGTTGGGGCACCCTGTGTGCTGGTTGCTGTGGGTGGCTGCCCCCACTGAGGCTACGGGTGGGTTGTCTGGAAAACTGCCCCAGCAGATCAGACATCGGATTTTGTTATTTTTTACCTGCAAGGGCTTGTTCTGAAAATGCTCAAGAACTGCATAGCCGGCGGGGGGGGGGGTTGTCTCCCTACATCTCTGCTACCAGTTCACAGACAATTTATCCCTCTGGTTAAAAAAAAAATCCAAAAAGAAAAATCCACCCTTATTTGCTTTCCAAACCACTATGTTGCACTGTGTTAGAAGTTGTTTGGTTTTTTTTAATCACCCAAGGAACAAGAGCAGTGTATCACAAACAAACATACCACAAGCATATTACAAACTCTACAGTCATCTTACCATGAATCTCAACCTTTATCTCTCATCTTGGCAAACACATAGCCACAAGTTTCCCTGGAGGTTTCACTGCTGCTAGAAGAGAGCTGTTTTGTGGATCCCCTTGTTTAAACACTGTCAGAACACCACTGACACAGTATTCCCAAATCAGATTCTCAGTTCTGCAATATTTTCTCTGTAGTCTTTGAGAGTCAGACAGTTTTGACAACATCAGTGTGGTCTGAGAAAAAAAAAAATCAACAAACCACAAACACATACATGCAAACCCATATTTAGAATTGAGGAATGGTATCATCTTCTTGAGGTGAACAAAAATTCCATATTTTCTTTTGTGTGTTATAAGAAAGGTACCCTTTTCATTGAAAAAGGCTTCTTCATTTTTGTGGAGATTTGTTTCAAATACAGATAGTGAAATAAGCTCTCAGCTTCTTAGCCCTCAGATGTCAGATTTTGTGCCATAAAATTTCCCACCTCAGAGGTGATCCTCCAACACACAGTGTGTCCTGAACCCCAGTCTTCAATCTCAATATTGCTTTCTTTGTGGGTCCCACAGGGTTCAGACATTGGCATTATGGCTCCTCCCTGCCCTCACCATCCTTTGATTAGTAGACCTAATGACACAAAAGAGCTTTTAAATGTCAGAATTGTTTATTTAACAGGGCATTTTGTTAAAGCCTAATTTACTTCACATTATTGGCATGACTATCTTGCCATGAAGTGGATAAGGGAAGCAAGGAAGCATTGCCAGCGTGTTAAACCTGCTCCCTTAAATCTTCGCTTGCTTCTTAACATGTTTAAATCCAGCCAGGCTTACCCATTTGCACATACCCAGTTTGGAAGTGCAGCCTGAAAATCGAACTGCTACACTTCCTAAGGGCTGAACAAAACCATGAAAGAAACAAGCCCTACTGCGGCCTCTGTTTCGTAAGGATTTCTTAAAGGGTTGAGGGATATCCCATCTCTAGACGAGACCTTTCTTTCCTGTTTTTTTCACAGTAGCTCTAACAATTTAGTCCACGATTATCTTAAGCAGAAATCAGAGTGTCATGTTTAACATCATTATAGGTAATGCCAAATCTGCCCAACCATCAACCGAGCTCCAAGGTTTGAATTTTTTCTAACTTACTAAAATGTTGTTAAGGACTCAACTCTAGAAGGATTTGTACCATGGTTATATATCATTAGGCACTCAGATACAGCAGCTGGCACAGGAGAATCTCTCTGCAGCTTGTACAAGCATTGAATTTTGATCAAGGTTTCAGGCAGCCATGGCTGCTTGCATCTGACGTTCTGATTCTCTTCAGACGTTGCTGTTTCTGAGCTACTAAGAAGCAAGAAAAAATTATCCACGTTGTGTCAGATAAATGCCTTTGTGCCCCAAACTAATAACACTAATAAAAAATTACTCATACAGTACCCACCTTTCTGAAATTCAGGCTCTGTCTTTCCTATGTGAGAAATCATATCCTGTTGCAGCGTTCCATGGCTACATTTTAATGAGTTTTAGACTGCATATCAATACACGAGAGCCAGAAAGCCCAAACTTTCCATTCCTGACCCACATTCCAGTTTATCTTTCTTGGCTGTCTGAACATGCACCAACAATTTCCACGTTGTATTTAGCAGAGCAGAAGACCTGCAGAACCAACATTGCGTTTTGTGAATAGAGCACGCTGGGGACAGCTGCCCAGAGACATGAGGTCTAAGCAGAATGGCGTCAGAAGGAGACCCTTGTCAGCAGAAGCAGCTGTAGGGCTGGCTCAATCACAGCCTCGCCAGCATGGATAAGGTCACACCAATATAAGCATGCTGCACCAATATAAACTCCTTTCTGCACGGGAACAGCTGAGCTAACAGCCAGCCCAGGGGTTCCCTAGCTTATTTTCTTAATCCATTTTGTGGCCAAGCAATTAATTAAGAAACATTCATTTCAGCAACATAGTCCATTTATTTGAGAAATCCAGTTTACCTTTTTTACTATATAGGTAGATTCTAAGAAATGCAGGGTGGTGGTCAAACAGGGGGCTTTTTTCAGGAAAATGACCAAAATTGGGTCCATCAGGAAGACTTAGTTACATGCTCAGTTGTAGACAGATCTACTCGTTTTGGTGCGACCTTACTGGACGTAAACAACCAGTCCACTCAGCCTTGTAAGAAGGACACAGGAGCCCAGAAACAGTGTTTACAAAACAGCCCCTCTCTTGCTCCTTACCAGCTCAGAGCTAAAGGAAAATGCCTAGAAATAAAGTGAATTCTATTTGACAAGAGAGGTGAAGAGTAAAGAAGAGTATTATATTTTGGTGGTGTAAGAAAAGCTGCAGTTTTACCTTGCTTTCTGATAATCTCCCTAGGAGCCCAAAAAGCATATCCTTAATTTCTATTTTTTTCTTTCAACAGTCTGATTTTTTTTTTTTTTTCATTTTGAAGGATAGACATGCCTCCAATGCTGTTAATCTTGCTGTATCCATATTAAAAAGGGAAAAGAGCAGAGCTGATGTAAAGGGTCTCCCTCGCTCAGCATGACAGTGCTTCAGCTGCCCATCACCTCACCACTACCTGACACGTGGGATGCTGGCGTGGGGTCCTGTCCCAACCTGGAAGAACATGCCACTTGAAGAAATATTCACCCGCAGATCTTCCCCTTGAAGTGACTCCATGGGCTGGACCCTGTCACGGTCGAGGTTTCTAGGAACAGGAAATCAGGCCATTGTATCCATTAAAACAAGTCTAAATCAACCTCATCTGAACACACAGGTAGAAGATGAGCACCAGCTGACAAATTCTACTTCCAGCTCCACTGCTGTAAAATCTGAGAAAACTCCATTGAAGTCAAGGCAGTTTACATCAGCACAGTCCAGTTCTTGGCCTCTAAAAAGCCAGTTCAACATAGAACAGAGCAACCTCTTCTGCTTTTCTCTGGGACAGAGCTGTTTGGGACTGCAAGACATAAAACACTCCCCAAAATAGTTTGAGTTTTACTGCAGTGAAGTTCCATGGACAGAGAGGATGCTCTTTTGGGCAGCTGCCCTCATTTTGAGAGCAGTAAAAAAAAATAATAATCCAACAACTTGGTCCTTAGGACCGTTGCATATACCAGGCCTGAGCGGTGGGGGGAAACATTCTCTACATTTTGTTCCAGTTACGAACAAATGTTGATCCGGTCGTATTTGGGGGACTGTTCTGTGATTCATAAATATCCATATGCCTGGAGGACCAAGCTCCTGAATGAATTTATCATAATATGATACGTTTATTTGAAAAGTCTTCATCAAGAATGCCTGCTGAGTTTCCTTTGCTATATAATTCTTATGGAAAGATTCGCTAGATGAAAATAGTGCCATTAAATAGATCACATGAAATGTCTAACTATTGGGCGGTTATGCAAATTTGATTGAATTCTTTCTGTTAGTTACAATAAACAATAGAATCACACTGAAACCATGTAATTTCAAATTGAATGTTCTGTTCTCATATTCATAACTAGAATCACATTGGTTATTTACGTAAGTCATTCTGCCAGAACAGAGCTAATATCACATAACTCATTACCATGACAGTGCAAACAGCACATCATGAGCGCTCGCTGAACATTTCTAATGTAGCCAAAGTCAGAGAAATGTGAAATTTAATGTAATTGTTCTGAAGGAAATACGCATCTGAATCTCTCTACTCCTCTGTAAATAACAAAAGTCTGAAAAGCTACCTGACTGCCCTGAGATTTATGATACTGTTTTACCATGAATTAAGAGAATGAGAGTCTGTTAATTTGTTAATAATAATAGACACACTGTTCTGACTCTTCGATAAATTTAGAATGGTAATTAAGAATGTAAAAACTGAACAATGCAAGACATTTTAGTGATTACATTGGCAAATCCCTTGAGATAAACATATTGATCAATTTATGGTATATAAATCCCTCCAAACCCTTAAAAGAATTTGAAATTAGAAATAGAAGTTGAAATTTAAAACAGTTTTATTCCCTAGGAACCTTGAACGATTGTTCCTCCATGACAACCACAAGTAAAAATGGAAGTTTTTAATATACTCATCCTTTCCTAAGTATTTGATGCTTAAACTCATTGCCTTTCCCATTCCTTACCTAGTACGGAAAGATGTCAGGGAAGATAAAAATAGACCTTTACCCACTTCTAAGGCCTATTTTTATCTTCCTAGTGTGGTTCTCTGTCGTTCAGTGTTGAAGACCATTTTTTCTGCTTTGGCAGGAAGATACTGTTTCTCACACTCATTTCCTTCAAAGATAAACTGATTGGGATTGTTTTTTTCAAGTTTTCTATTATTTTGAAGAAAGTTTTTTTTTTTTAAAAAAACATACTGGAAATTTAGAGGTCATGTATGGTCAGTTAAAGAACAATGCATGAAAACCTTCAGTTAACTTCTTTACTTCAGACGCTGATGCTCGAGGACTCAGCCACTAGAGGGTAATATAAGATAAGGAAAAAGGGAACTTAACGCCCTCCAATGAGCTATGGCTTGTTTCCACAACTTAGAAAAAGTTCATATTTTAGTGATAAAGTTTTTTCAGTTATTTTCTAAGACTGCTTGGTCACAGTAAAGAGCTGTTGCTGCCTACACTAAGGTGACACGGAGGAGCCACAGCTAAGGACAATGACACACTTGTACAAAGGGAGGCGCATTTGGGAGAATGAGTATCATCTGGCAGTTTCTCTACTTAAAAAGCTACACTGACAAAGGAAATGCTTTGTAAACTCTAATGCATGTGGAAGCCTTGCAGACAACTTGCTGAAAGCTAATTTCAATGTTGCTCTCAGGCAGGTGAGCCCAAGTCCCCCTGAAGCTGCGATTTTTTCCAAAGCGAAAGTGAAATTTGCCCTAATGGAAATTTGTCCTTATGAATGAGAAATGAGGTTTTCTAATGGAATCACCAACAGTAAAGTTAGAAAAAATCATCCTATTTGGGCCTAAACAAATGCAACCAAAAGCCCTGTGAACTTTTCAGTGACATTCACAGGCTGGATGGAAGGGTCAGCGAAGGCTTCCCAGACACCAAAGACTAGGTCAGGGCTACAGACCACACTACGGAGCTTACTTACAGAGTTTATAATCTGAAGTGCACCGTCCTCTCTACTTTCAGGTGACTTAAAAATGAAGGTTTCTGCAAGTTCCTTGGGGATAAACACCTCTGCACTGACACATATAGGAAATTGCTGAATGATACGCAATAGCTGTTACATTCTCAAATCTTCATGCACAAGGCCAATACAAAATGTTCTAGGCACTGTAGTATGCAACCTGTTTGATTTTGCTGGGATTTAATTTCCCTAACTTTTCCTTCTTTTCATTTTTTCAGTGCAAATGAATTTACAGATATGGCTTACGTCAACAGGGTGAGTACTGAAAGCTGTGAGCTGATGCAAAATGTCTATGAATACCACACCTGACTGACCTGTATGGCACTCAGATCAAAGGCAACAGCCAGAAAAGAGATCCACGCACTTTAGCAATACTTTAAGACATTACGAAAATAAATGATGTGATCAAAATTACAGATAAGTTACCTGTGCTTTTTTTTCAGAAAGAAAGTAATTGAGAGAGCACGTACAGGGAACTTTGCTGCGTGTATAGGTAGGCTTGAGTCTGGAGTGAGCAGACCTATTAACAAAGCTAAGCTTGTCATCAATGGATTTGCTTTTCATCCCTGGGAGTCCATGAACTACTTCTCATGCCCAAGAAAGGTCTGTGGACTACCAGATGATGTCTTTGTGCTGAGGATGGGAAGAGCTGTGAACACGGGGAGAGGAAGAATATATTTCATATAACCTGTCTCTAGGACCCTAACAGCTTAATCTCTGTTTGGGGTGTACACAGGCAGCGTAGGGAGAGTGGGAGAGTCTGCTCCAGGTGCAGCCAAATCTGACACTTGCTTTGAACCTTCCCTTATATTCTATCTCCATTTGTACTCTGAAATTTGGCAAACAGGTTTTTTTTCCAGACTGAAAGGCACCCACCAGACCCCCCTACTGCCCTCCGTGCCTCGAGCTGTATGCATGCTGCCTTACCTTGTCATCCCCTGACATCCGAGGAAAGTTCCACAGTTTGGGCCTCCGGAGTCTGGTATGTGAAGCGTGTCCAAGATTTTGCAGTAAAGCTGCTGTATACAGCCAGAGTTATTTTGTCTAACAGCTCTTGACACTTTACTCCATCGATCATATGGCTCCTTCCGTCGTAAAATCCTAAAAGATTTCCTGTGAGGAAATAGACACAAATTAGTAACAAGCTGTTCCTCTTTTGGGAGAACTATGGGCTGATAGACCATATGTAAGAGATACTCTGAAAAAGTGTGGAATCACACTT
Organism: Larus michahellis; assembly: GCF_964199755.1. Classification (NCBI taxonomy): domain Eukaryota; kingdom Metazoa; phylum Chordata; class Aves; order Charadriiformes; family Laridae; genus Larus; species Larus michahellis. The sequence goes on along the minus strand of NC_133906.1, from coordinate 9,609,660 downwards.
TGGGAAGAAATGCATGCTCAAAGCATGTAGATTCTGATCTGCTACACTTGTTTAACGAAGTTTGGTCAAGTCAAATCACTTCCAAATGTAGACTTTAGCATGTGAGACCAAGAGATGCCTTCATCATATTAAAATATGTCTAGAAGTGTACTCAGATCTTGTAAGTTAAATAAGAATGCATTCTCCTGTGGTAGTCACAGCTTCAGCATCGTTTCACCACATACGAACTCTTCAATAAAACTAATTAAAAAAAAAGAAATGAGAATTTGAAATACACCAGAAGATCAATATCTACTGGGATTTTCAAAGGCACTTAATTGTAAAACTCCCCCTGTCCACATTATCTGTGTCTATACCACTCTAATTACTACTGAAAATCTCTTTATAACTGAAAAGGAAAACTTTTTTTTATTATTCAAGCTAAGAAAAATATGGTCAGCAAAGCAGTAGAGTAAAGCATTTTTAAGCCTTTGATCAAGTATTATTTGGAATTATTTTATTAAAGTATAGCCTATGGTTTATATTAATAATTATTTTTTTTCAATTTTTCCTTTCATTTCATCCCATTTTGGGGTGATTCAGGTTAAAGGATAATGTTTTTGGTTTTAACTGAGATGTTTTGGAGGACAAATTTCTATTGTTGGATTATTCAGTATTCATTATTATTTCGGCAGTTCATTGTTAGGATAAATGCTGCTCACTGAACTGCCAACTAAAGCTTTCAAAGTCAAGAATGACAAGTGGTGTGCCACGAATAAGGACCGCCTGGTGCAGGTATTTTTATATTTGTGCTTGTATTTTAACAGCCCTTAGGATTTGTGAATGTGTTCACAAAGGAAGCAGCCATGTCCTGACTATGCAAATAGTTTTTCTCCATAAATAACAGCAGAGCAGGTTTGTTATGTCCTCTTGTGGGAATTGTGAACTCTTTTAGTAGTAGATGGACAAGGAACTTTGCACCCTGCCTTTGGGAATGCAAAATCTTAAAATCCTGATAAACTAGTCAGGGACAGGGTGACGGCTGTAAAGATCTGACAAGACTGTAGAGCCATAAGGCTGTAGTCTTTGTGAGGGGTGGAGGGGGAGAAGAAGCAACAAGCCGACTACTGTACCAAGCTCTTGTAAATATTAATTTTAACTCGTTTCAACTTCCTCACCCATGAACTTTCCAAAAAAGGCAAGAGATTTCTAAATCAAAAACCTCAAACCTGAAAACCAGGCAACAAAATCCTCCCTCCCTGCAGTTTTTTAAGATTAAGGAAAAAACTTCTTGTGCTTAAGGAGCGTGTGAATTATGAAACTGGTATTTTCTGTTCCAGAGAGCCATCAAACACAGAGACAGGCAAGGAAGTAAATCTTTCAATGCCTTATCTAACTCCCATTAAACTCTCTCTTAGATATCATGTTTATTAAGTGGGCAGCACTGGAGCAACCCCCTGCCATGATTTCTTAGCAGAAGTGTAGAACCCAGTGACAGCTTTGCTTCACGAGGAGAACCAGCATGTCTCCTTCATGGTTATAAGCTGCTGAAAATTATGTTGCCACAGAAAATGTATTTCTGTGGAATATCTCAAAGATACTCTACACCCATTACTCTTCAGAAACAATGACCTGGGGCAATATTCAAGAAATCGCAACCTGTGAGCTAAACATTAATTAAATAAAAGGAAACAATCTTAAAGATTTGGAATATTGGTGGGTTGGGTTTTTTTAACCAGAAAATGACAACAACAGAGCAAAACAAAAAGGCCCTTCCTTGTCAGAAAGTCAACTGCATATCCTCTGATGGTACTTATCGAGAAAGTAGACAGTCGTTGGGCCAGCAGAGGGGAAATTTATTCTACATTATGGGTCTATTTTGGGATAGGCTGAATATCTCTTGCACTCACTACAGGGAAGCCGAGACAACTTTGTAGTTCATAGTTCAGACTCAAGTTAGATTGGACGGATGTTCCAAAATATCTTTTAAAAAATAAGTTGCATTTTATCATGGCAGCATCAAGCAGTGCAGGTGAAAAGGATATATTTTTTTTTTAACTTTTCTCCTGATTCCACTCTGCTTTGTCCACTGAACATCAAAGTCATTGCGGGGAAAAGATCCTCAAAGGTAACGGAGTTGAAGTAGGAGTTAACTTGTCCTCAAGCAGCCAGCTAGAAAACTTCTTGCAAAAGGTTGTTGCTTTATGTCTGGGATGATTTAGGAAATGTAATAAACATACTGCTGATCTCATTTTCAGTGCAAGCAAGAAGCAAAATAGATGTATTAACTCTTCAGAGCCTAGCTATTTTTCTTTCGTAAACACTGAAAATAAACAATTGTCTGCTGCCGTGGACCCTAGAATCCAAATTTAGTTACACACTTAGCACAAATGTGTCCTTAAACATCCACAAATTAATATTCTTGAGATTAATCATAGAAAGGCTCTGCTGAGGTCATCTACTAAATTATGGAATCAGTTTACATACCTAAATTTAAGCATATACTTAAGTACCTTGTTAAACTGAGACCCAGGCAACTACACTGCTTGTCCCTTTTGATTAATTCCTAAGTTGCGAGCCAGACATGTCACTGAACAGATTTTTCCCCCTTCTCTGTTGTGATTTTCTGTCTCCACTGATTCTCTTCAGCTGATTATTTCCTAATTCTGCCAAGAAAATGAACTTATTAGATCCTCCAAAGGGTTTTCCTTTTACCGGTATAACTATCTCTGCAACTATTTTAAGTGTTATCAGGACTTGGCAAGATTAACGTAACACAAGTCCTTTCTCTTTCTCCAGTAAAAAAAGGCAAAATTTAAAGATAAATTCCTCTGACTATACTATCTCTTTCCCTCTACCTTTTCCTTTCTTCCCTATTTCCAGTTTTGAACTGGCTTTTCCAAGTCTGTCTTGTCTTGATTTTACCAGTATCTGCAAATCAAAGGGATTGTCTTTCCATTCATTTCACAAATTTAGTGGAGTCCTGTTATAGCTGTACTGTTTCTTTTAGGGGAAACCATGATAAAAATGAAATCAAATACACAATGTGCTCTCGACAGCCAGAACTGCAGACCCTTGCAAATGCTTAAAAATTAAAAATTAAAAAAAGGAGCAGGACTTTTTCTCATAGGAGAGCTGGCATACCAAAACATTTCTACTGCATTTGAAAATCGAAGAACTCTTATTTCTTACTGGACTCAGCAACATGGAGGTCACACTGGGGAAGGGAGCCAGGACACACAAGGCTGGAGAACCACAAGGACCAGACCAAGCCCTGTGCTTAGCAGGGTCAGCACAGTCGGGCTTAGAGGCACAGGACAATCCCGTTCCAATATAACAGCATGTGGATTTCCACTTACACCTTTAAGACTGTAGGGTCCTTTGCATGGACAGAATTACTTACTAGGAACAAATCTCCTGGTAAACTGCGATATACATCCCATAACTCCTTTCTGTGTCAGGCACGTTGCAGATTCCCACCTCCTTTTGCCTCTAGACTTAGCAGTAAATGTTGAGCCTCCTAGCTGGCCACTTCACTTGATTGCCTTAGTCCCTCCCATCTTTGTGGGGCAGAGGAAGCAACTGGACAAGTTTAGGTCCAAATTACGCTACTGGTTTGGCTTCCCGAGGATGGCAGTGAAATGTAATACCTCTTCTGTATGGCTTTATAATAGAAATAACAAATAGGGTGGCCTTTTCCCAGCTATTCACACAGGAGGGTCAACAGTAAATCAAACTCTAAGGGACTTTTTTCCTCCCTGTGGTATGATTCAATAAATATAATATGTAGCTTTTAATAACTTTTTTTTAACGTCACTAATGATACTAATCCGGGAGCTTGACGTCACCGGTATTTATTTGCATAACAGCCTTCCAGCTGAATTTGGCACCATTCTTATTGCTTAGATGAAAAACCAAGAAAGTGCATGCTGTTTAGGATGCACATTTTTGAGATGCCTTCAGCACAATTTTCTCCCGTACCCACCACTGTATCAATAACACTTCATTTGTTCACGGCATAACACTAACGAGCATTCACTGCAGTTGTACTTTGCCAGTACTGCTACAAAGCATGTCCTCGTGCCATACATTAGAATATCACAGCTACCACAAAATTAGTGACACAATTAGCAACAGCCTCTGGGGAATTGCATTTCAGGTTATCCCTTCTGTCCCTTCAGGCAGATCACTGACTCACTCAGTCCATGACTCCGTGCCTCCAACAAGAAGGCAGAGTCTTGCACACAACAGTGCTTTGCTATTCAGCTGATTTATCTCACAAAGTTCACCCTGGGCAGCGGCTGACCCAGGTCCTCCATCAACATAGTATGCAATCAAGTAATTAGGGATTGTATTGTAATGCGTAAACGTAAGATGGTTGATTTAATGTTCATCAGATAATAGTAGCTATGGTATTGCCTTGCTTTTGACACCTCTGTGAATGATCTGGTAACATTGCTTCCAGTAGTTTCATATAAAATATACGCACCCATCACATATATTGTGATTCAGGGTTCCTGCAGACCATCTCCAGAGGCTGTCTTCCATCACAGTTGTCTCTCTGAGGGTGCCCCATGACACCAGCTTCAGCCCTGAGATGGCTGCTGATGGATCGTTGATGACTCTTTCTCCATCTGTTGCACTTCCACAAATGACAGCATGACATGATGATTCACCAATCCTGTATTAGGAGATTGTGAAAGATGTGTTTTAAAAGCCACAAAAATGTTATTTTTATATTTATTCAGGATGATATCTTCTGTATATGTTTACTACAGCTGCCGAGGGAAGGCTATTAGCTATTCCTCCATCTCTCCTTATTGGAAAACTGATTTGGGTCTAATTTGGATTCCAATGTGTACCAGCCATAGAGGAACATCAGTTTTATGCTGGCTGCTACAGTCCCTAAATGTCATCATTCCAGGACCTTTGAAGTTCATTGTGTTTTCTCTGTTCCCTTCTAGACCTGTCGCATTCATATGCTGGAGCTAATAATATAAAGTGAGCATATGGGGAGCCCCTCCTTTCTCTCAGCAACAGCAGTGATTCAGTCTCATACCATAGCAAGCTGCTTTTGGCAGTGAAGGGTTTGTAAGCAAATGCAGCTGACAGGTTGTCTCGTCCAATGATGAGAAATGAAGTTTTACTGCCTAATTTTTCTCATAAAGTCACATTTTCCCCAAACCATGTCTCCTTTCCCATGCTCTCATTTCTTCCCCACTTCTCTCTCCCACTTCTGCCACTTAACTATGTTCACATTCTTCCTGGGACAGGAGCAACTCCAGCTCCTCATTCTTGACTGGACAAAGCATAACGGTTTAGAGCAAGGAAAGAAATTCCCTCATGAGTCTCCAGTGTCCTTTTGTTGTACCTGGAACAGCTACTCTCCGAGTCCTCTGCCTAGCAGATGGATCATCAGTCTCATTTCCTGTAGTTCCAACCTTCCTGGTTTTTTCATGGTAATTATCAAAGCAAGATCGCTACCTACAGACTAAGAGAGGAAGCAGATATGTTCTTTAAATGGCTACCATGTATCTATTTGCAGAATTAGGTATATTCTCCTGCCAGGTGCCCATATTGCCTATCTGACTGATTTAATTATAAGCAGTGACTACATTCAGCCTAGATTTCTGCCTGATCCTTACTATCCTTCAGCCTTTCCCTTCTTGACTGAAAAGCAGAGTAGTTCCCTTACTGTACCTCAGAAGATGGCCTGGCAGTGTTCCTCAGACCTGCACAGCCTGGATAAGTATTCATCAAGAATTATTCTTGTAGGCACTCATAAGCAATAACCATCTTGCCATCAAATGGTGACCTGAAACATTGATGTTTCAGTGCTCTGTTTGTGCCCTCTCAGATGTTACTTGTGGTGGGTCCGGCCTGACATCAACCAACACAGCATCTCCATGGCCTTACTTTGTGGCGGTCTCTTTGAATATTTGGATTTGTAAGAAATTATATCGAACAGAAATTGCTTATCTCCTTCCAGAGGCATCTTCAGCTCCTAAAATGATTTCCCACTTGTACCTCTGTTCAATGAATTTTAATAGAGAAGAGGAGAGAGAAGCCTATTGTGAGTGGTGGGGCTAGTACCCCTAGCAAGTTCGGTGGAATTATTCAGGCATCTTGCTCTGTTTTGCTTCAATTTCCTGCTGATAAATGCATTTGCCAGCCATTCAGTTAGGGAGGAGATAATGCCACGTTATTTAGGTAATACCTCTAACTATGATTAACAAAGATGTAATTGAGACACAGCATGTCCACCCAGTCAGCACATGCTTCCTTTAGTCTACAACTTCCATGTACACTTCGTATAATTTAGAAAAAGCAATATACTGCTAAATTTATGGCAATATCATTGGTGCAACTGAATGTTTTGACTGGGAGGTGTTCTTTATTGCAGCAGATCAGCTTGCTTTTGCTTTGACATTTATTTTGCTCTAGGAGACTGTAAACCAGTGATTGTTCAATTGTGCTGAATTAGACGTGACATTTTTCACTTCCTTGAAAATATGCTGCTTTCTCAATTCTTTTTTCATGATGCCAATCTATGTGCCATTTCTGCACGATTAAGCCTTTTTCAGATGTAATTCCCACTATTTTGCTCTTGGGTTGTTAAAATTTAAGGTTGGTGGCGTATTGTAATTACCAGTAACACTGTTCACTTCTGAAGTGCCTGCTTCCTACATTGCTATCTTTCCAAGCCTTGTTAGAAAAACGATCCCTGAAATTGTGAGTGGTTCTGCACTCAGCTAGGGAGGGCAGAGCTGGTGTCCCCAGTCGCTGCAGCATATGCAGGGGCTGAGGAACACTTTGGGCTCGGGGGTGTTCTGAAGTAGCTTTTTCACCCACGGCACCCCCAGGGCTGCTCTCCCTCAGCAGTTCCCTCAGCAATGGATGAGCCAACAGAAATGGTGGGTGTAAGAAATGGAGAGTGAGAGGCCAGCTCAGGCTCTCCAAGTTGTCTTTCAGAGGACCTTTCTTCTAGCACAGCCTGTGGAGGAACACATGAAAGCTCGTCACCATAATTCAGCCATTTAAAGCATTTAACTCCCCAAAATACCTTCCACATAAAACCAATATAGTAAAGTCCCTACTGAATGGCATAACGTTTCCAGCTGTTCTCCTTTTTAGGATAACATTTCTGCTCAGAATTGCATTGTATTGTTAATCAAATTTAGCTTATCTCCTGGAGAGTTGCAAAAGGACACCTGGGGATAAGTTCTACCCCAGAGAATGTCTGCAGTGATTGCTGAAGAAAGAGCAATGCCAGGATTCTCTGGACAGCAGTATGTGGGCTCACAGGATCTCCTCAGGAAGATTGCTCTGAATGTACCATCCCTACAACAATCACAAGAAAAATCCCTTCATCAAATTCCCTTCAAGGGAATCCCTTGGCAAATGCCAATCCCTTCAAGGCCAGGCTGGATGAGGCTTTGAGCAGCCTGGTCAAGTGGGAGGTGTCCCTGCCCACGGCAGGGGGTTGGAACTAGATGATCTTTAAGGTCCCTTCCAACCCGAACCATTCTGTGATTCTGTGAAATTACAGAATTTCTATTTACCTAATCAATGTGTGCAACCAAAACACAATGAAAACCCATCTTTAATACTGTATTAATTAAAACCGTAAATGGGGGCACTCTTGCTGAGCTGCTCAGCCCTCAGCTTTCCCATGTAAGTATTCCAGAAAGGGGTACCCACAATTTCACCTCTCCCTTAGTCTCAGTCCTGATGGAAACTGATGTTGGTGCTGTGAATGATGCTCAGTCTCATACTGAGGCATGCCAGAACTTCAGACCCTGTGAGATCTGATCGCAGCCTGCCCCGAAGCCAGCTGCTGTGGCTCACACCATCGCTAATACAATCAGAAGGGGAAGGCAGCTGCTATTTTGAGACTTTTAAACTGACATAAGCAATTGCCACTTGCTCAGAATAACTGGAAAATTTTGAAGACGTTGAAAAGATCAAGGATTCAACATGTGCCAGGAAATGCTCACACAGTGCCCTTTGACAAAAGTTAGTCTCTCACAGGTAGCGAATGGATTGTATGATACTTTGGGGAGTGCTTCTCTCTGGGCAGCATCCATCTCTGGATAAGAACATACACCACTCCTAAGGTAGTAAGAAAGTAATTTCCTTAAAGTTCTGAACATCCCTGTGGGCAGCTGCTTAAGGTCAATATTTCTCTAAATATCTGCTTTCCAGATAATAAGTTTTAGTCTTCCCACCAATGTAGTTTCATCCCCACAGAGCTCTGCCATGTCACATTCTGCATAGTTTAGTCCTCAGCAGGTAAAACTAAGTTGTGAGTTCCCTGCACATACTCCCACTTAATAAAATTTATCCCACTGCCTGCAAATGCTCTGTGCTGCATTCCTGCTCTTAAAAAATCCCTACTAGTCAGGTTTCCTGGCAGACAGATTCTATTTATTCAAAGAAAATCATAGCCTGCGGCATAGAAGTCTGGACAAATTAAATGCTCAGAAATTACTTCAAACAGCAATCTATTTCTAGGATCACTTAATCATTTTAGAAGAAAAACAAGAGAAATGCTGATGGCACTAAAGCCGTGAATGGGTCATGAAGCTTCACCCCATGGAAACGGCTCCTCCGCTAGCGCAGGGCAGGTACAGCCACCGCTACCCCCATGGCCTTGCCGCAGCTGTACCCACCAGGGCCAGAGGCTAAAGCCATGCAAGGGGGCCTGATGCACAGGGAACAGTGAGAAGCAGGAACTCCTGCATTAGCTCCAGCCACTTCAATCAGAGTCTGAGCTTTTCCACTAAATGCTGCATTTGCTCCTTGAGGTGTGCAGTCCCGGGCTGGGGGAAGCAGCTCAGGTAGCAGTGGCTGGTTGAGCGAGAGGAGGAATGTGCTGGAGATTAGGTGCTTTTCTAGGAGTCTCTTTTCACCATCACACGCCTAAGGGTGGGAGAAGAGGCTTCAGCACCTATGTGGGAAAAGGATGCCTCTAATTTGTACGAAATGCAGCCTTTCCCTGCCACAGCCTCCTTCCCCCTTGGAATGGCAGTGAGGCGGGAATGAGGGCACGTGGGCCTTCATACAGAGATACATCAAGGAAATTATCCTCCTGTGGACCTGGCTTAGGGCTGATATGTGTTTGTAGGGACCAGTATTGCACCTATCTCCTCTAGACATGCCACACACATTTAAGAAATAGAACTATAAGCAGCTATGAAGAAAATTGCCCAGACACCAGCACTGTCTCCATTAGGTCCTTCAGAGCTAACGCCATCAGAAGTGTGTTGGGACAGATAAGAAGTCATTTCCATATGTGTGCAATCCAGCCATATAGTGCTGCTGGCAGAAAATTCAAGTTAACAAGCCTAAAAATATGATTTCTTTCCTCAAACAAGTTCAATTGGAAGATTAAATTGGGGACTGTAACTCATGACTTTGTTTACTTTAAAAGGGCAGTTTTGAGCTTGTTGCCTCACTCTACAAAACCTGGACTCAAAGCGCTGCAAGGGGTTTGCAATGAGTGAGATCCCCCAGAACTTCGGCCCCAAAAGCCTCTCTGCCAGCGCATAGCTGGAAGCACTGTTTGATGTATAATCCTGCTTGCCAGTGTCGATTAGGAATTTCTTGACCTCTGAGACAACCTTCATTAAAAGAATTAAAAATATAAATCTTCAGCAAGAAATTGAAGGTCCGGGGAAATGGTCCATGCTGGATTGCTATTAAGACTCTCTTCCGCTCAGTCGTGTCTCAGTAATCTCAGAGGAGAACCGCAATAAGCCATGCTACCTCAGTTTCAGGTCCGAGCAATTAACTTCTTGGCTAACAGCAAAGACTCTTCCAGTGCCAATGGCTGCAACTGGCAAAATACAAACAAGTCCCTGAAACTCCATAGACTGCTCCTCATCCCATAACTTGATGAGCCAAAATGTTATAATTTGCACTTTATACCATAAATTTCTAAAATGTAATAAACACTAGAAGGGAACCAGCCAGCTGGGGAGAAATTCAGATCATTTGTTTTGAAAACGTAATCCCACTAGCCATTTTTCTCCCCAAAGCTTCAAAATGATCTATTGGAAGGCTGGGAGTTGGGTAAGGATGTTAAATAATTCTCACAAAAGGAAAGATAAAGCTTGTCAGTGAATGCAGGCATGTTGGGTACAGAAAGGGAGAAATCACAATACTCTGTTCAGATGTTTTGGGCCATGCTACCAAACAGCAAAGGCTGTTACATTATTGAAGAGCCAGGTACACTTCCACGTTGAAGTTTGTACCTCCATCCCCCCTCCATAGGAGGTACCTTTTTACTGTGTTTTCACTGGACTTTTCCTGGTCTACCAATTGCTGAAACCAAAGAACACATTCTTGTGGATCTGTCCTTCCTCTGAAGAGACAGGTCCTGCCTTTTGACTATGACAGCTATGTACCATTTTTACTACGGGTATGGCACCTTTAGCCACACTCAAAACCCATTTTTGGCCGAAGACGCATTTAAAGCCTTTGCACCTGCTGCTTCTTAGAAGGCCAGAATAACATGTGAAACTCTGGAAGAATTTGTCACCATTGGTTAAAATGGAGTAGGGTATAAATCCTGAGTGTTTTTCCCACACTGAGGTCAGAAGAAAGGAAAAGTTTCTGCACCAAGCTCAAGATCCTTCAACTCCATCCTCAGCACTTTATATCACAGGGCTGTAGCTTTGGCTAAATATGTTCTGGAGAGAAAACTGGCCTTGTTTTTCAGTACGCAAAAGAGCTACAACCTCAGCAGAGCCACAGCATGCCTCCCTCTTACACTGCTTTACTTTGTGATCTGCAGAGCCCATGTTAGGAGGGACTCTTGGGGTGTGAAGGGAATTGCTGCCAGAAGTACCCTTTCTAAAAGAGAAGTGATGTCCAAGAGCAGGGGGACCAGAAGCTAGCAGAAGACAGACAAAAGAGTATCCAAAATGATGCTACTTGCTCTGTGACAGTTTCCTCTTTGAAGGAAACCTCTCTTTGGTCAAATGATGAGTGATCCATGACTTAGCAGAGTGGAATGAATGCCTTGTTTCCTCATGCTCCCCAGACATGCTCTGTTCAAACCAATTCTTGCCAAAATCTCACAGCCATCTGTTTTGTCTGTACATTCATTGCAGTATTTTTGGAAGTCCCAGGAGTGGGGTGGAGTGTTACAATTTGAGTTATCTTCAGTGCTGCCACTGGGAATGCCAAGGAATCCTATGGTGCTCCACCTGTCTGAATTTCAGAGGGAAAAAATACAAAATCCCCTTGGGTACAATTAAAACCTTAGGCTTCAATTATGCATAACTGATTCTCTCATTTAATGACAGTTTATGCATTTGCATCACCCCACAACGTTTTTCAGAGGTAGCTTGTCCCATTTTCCTTTCCATTCTACTCCAGAAAGGTAGAAATAAAAGCATGATCATGTTTCGTTCTGTCCTTATTGCTCTGCTTCACCGAAGAAAGAGACAGGAGCAAAGATGTTTCTTCATGTGGCTGTAAGACAAAGCATGTTCTGTATAAGACAGAGCAGCCTTAAAGCTGTTCTAGGTCACAGCTTGGCCACAGAGCTGGCCAAGAACAGGCAAAACATGGCCTCAGCCTCTGCACTGAACCACCCTGGCATAGCAAAAAATGCTGCAGGGAAGATTTTCTGGTATTACTGTGATGAGCAGAAAGTTACCGTGTGCTGGGGCATTCCCTGGGAGTAATTTGCGCCAGGCTAGATGTCTTTTTCATGCAAATGAAGTGGCATAAGGGAATCAGAGTTCTACAATGTTTCCTCATTAGTCTTTTGATAAACGCACAAAGCTATGAAGACAACATCTGAAAGTGTGTGTGTTTTCTCACTTGCTAATAATGCTCAGTGATTAATTCCTCTGTCAGAAAGAAGCAATGGTCCATTTCCCTAGGAAACATTACAAGCCCCAGAGAAAATCCTTATCTGGTTAAATAGCTCCCCATGAGTCGTGTACTCTCTTCTCTTTTCTTGAAAATAAAGAGAGAACTAGTTCAGGATTGGTAGATCATTCTGTAGGAAAGAGAGGGACCTATAGTAGAAAAGAAGTAGTTTTTCCATTATCTGGGCTAGAGCAATAATCGCAGATAAATTAGTAAAATCCAGCAGTTGCTATCCCCACAGGACAGAACTGTTGAAATGTCTCTCGCCTGCTGGTCCCATGCCAAGGAAGAAAAATAGTTTTCATGCAGTGCAGTTCAGCAAAACTGACAGTGTAGTGTGAGGGAAGGCCAAAGATGAACGATCATATCACAAGATCTAAAACACACTTGGAGCTGTTGAATCCCCCCCAAGGAAACAGTGAAAAGCTGTTTCTGCTTATTCCAGTTGATTTGGTTCTGTTCATCTTTTTTCCTCAAAAGCTGCATTTTACTTTAAGGCAAAATTGCAGGAATTGGATGTGGTGATAAGCAATTCCTCAGTGCTCCTTCTCCTTGGGCTCATTTCACTTGCTTATTTTTATCTCCCTTAGCTTGTGTCAGCCTCAAAAGGAGCAAATGTATTGTCATTTTTTAATTTCCTCACATGTATACAAAGGCATACAGACTCACACTCCTCTTCAAAAACAACAAAAGCTGCTTGGATCTTAGTGACAGAAATCACAACGAACTTAAAATGGCAGAAACTGGCTTTCTGCTTGGATACAGTTAGGGTGGCTTGTCAGAGCCCTAACACATTGTGGGGTTCTGCTTCTATACCATCTCTACGGTGACCTATTTCTGATTAGAAGCAGCTATTACGAGCTGCAACATTCTCCCTAACAGTTCCCTTATTCTTCACCAGCTCATGCCGACTAGTTTTCCTCATCCTATTTTATTGGAAAGTCTTTGTACTATTCCTAGTCACTTGAGAACATAGTTGTCTCTTATTTTGGGCACTGGAGTAAAAAGTGATCTACATTTTCCATCTCTTCATTAACCCATACCCTCATCCTAGGGTCACACAAGGATTGTTGACTCTGTCCTTTCTTCCTCTGCTGTTTATGGGGTAGTCTGAAATTGCTATTTCAGTGAAGACTGGTGATACCACTTGGAAAGCATAACTAATGCATGATGCTTCCCTAGTAGCAGATCTTGAGCTGTTCTGCCACAGCTCCAGTGATATTTGTGCAGATCTGCCCTCTTAAAGCCTTTGTACAGTCGTGGCTTAGGAAGTGAAGGCTCTGTACTCAGGAAGTTTTACACGTGTTTGCACAAGGAGATCATGAAACTGAAACCTATTGGGCTTTTGTGCGTCATAAAGGAAAGGAGTACGTTTCTTGTCATGGCCAAGGAATGGCCCAGATGAAGGCTTGGGGTGGTAAGTGGGATTTTTTCTATCTTTGTGACTTTAACCTAGAAAGACTACTTCCACACCAGTTCTAGCAGAGTTCTTGTCAACACACGCAACCTGCTACATCTTTCTATGCAGCCTCACTGCCTCTTTGTTTCATTTCCTCAACAGAAGCTCCTTACTAACTACAAATCTCCAGAGACGTCACCCTGCAAGGGAAACGAGTTGCATCAAAGCAGCAGATACAAAGTTTTAAAAATGCAAAATCCTGGGATCCAGGGCAGGGCTCACGCTTCTTGGCACAGCTGGACAGAAGCACCAAGGGAAGGCAGAGATGGAAGTAGAATCTCTGATCGATGCCTGAAGGTGGAGAAGGAACTGGCAGCAGTTGGCTACACCAGTATAAACTGACAGGAAGCGCATGCAAGGAGGATAATGACAGGAGATGGTGTCCATTGAGCATATTTGCCAGCAACAGCCATTACTGGAAGCATTCACATACCTATCATCATTTGTCATCCTTTACAGCAGGGGCAGGGCATACAGCTAGATATCGTCTGGACGACATATATAGCTGGATGCAGCCCTGGATTTATATGATGGCTTTGTTCATAGCTTCAACAAGAATTTGCAGTCACATTGGTTAAGTCCATTAATAACTCTTCCTCTTCCCCAGAACCTCTCCTCTCCTGCTGTTAATTAACATTTTGCTGCAAAATTTTAGGAAGCAAATGCCACTTTGGTCTGACATTATTATTTATTTGCGCCGTTCATTCACAGCAAACACATGCAGTGCTTGCCTCTCTACAGGAGATGCTTTTGCAAGGTATCTGTTGACTTTCTCACTAATCAACCACAGCTTACTAAACACTTCATATTCAGGGAACTTTCTGCTTGGTGAAATCCTAGTTCCACAAAGCCTTCCTGTGACATAAAGTCCACGCACAAAGGACCACAGTTTGGCAAAACCAAGGAAGTGATTTTCTGTCAAGAAATGAGACAGAACTGTAGTTTTTCCAGGGTTACTCAGAACTAAAACATTTTTTTCTACTAAATAAAATTGCGTACAAATGATGTTAGAATAATTTATGTTCATCATTAATGTGCTATAAATACAAAGAGCTGTACCCAGGGCTCTGGCCCAAGTGACATCGCTCTGCTAGTGTTATTACAGTTCCTCCTGTCATCAGACTGGAATGGCTGGGATTGCACCAACTGGGACAGAGACCATGGTTCAGTACAAATACAGACCATCTATCCATATCAGAGGGTCATGATTAGGCCTGCATAGCAGTTTCTCTTTATTAAATGATTCCCGTGGGCTATGACTCGCATTCAGAGTCACTCAGAAAATGAGGGGTAATCATCACGCTCTAAGTCTTTACTAAACAGTAAAGAAAGAAAACGATTTTGCCTAACATTTTCCTCACCAAAAAGATTGATTTCTCTATAGGAACTCAAATATACTGGAATATTTTGATAAAACCCACAGTATTTGTTCTTGTTGCCAGAAATGTTGCTGGGTACCTCCTCCGTTTAGCACACTCCTACATAGCCGCAGCAATCAGCTTGCAGAGAAGTGGATCACCCACCTTGGCTCAGCACAGCCACCCTCAGGAAGAGGAGGGACAGCCATATCTTAGAGTGCCTGATCACACTCTAGCCCCACTTTCCACACCAGAAGTAAATCCTCTTCACTCTACCACAGGGAATGTCAACCTTCATCCCTAAAACCCGCTTTTCTTTTCCCTCAAACCACAATTAAAAGCAACAATCAAACAAATATGCATTTAAATAAATATATATGCACTTAAACCAGTGGGAATTAAAATCTTGTTCATGCTGCCTGAACGCTATTACTGTGACCACCATGAACGCACTGCTCAGATCTGGTTAAACGCACTGAGGTCAGGAGCCAGCGTCATTGTTTTACTCATGTGTAAAAGTTGTCTGTGCTGAAACACGAGTTGGAGCTCTGCTGTCACTGCCCTCTGCTGACCTGAAGGTTTGAAGCAGTGAATAACGTCCTGCCGCCGTCAGCTGGCATTACATTGCATGGGGAATAATCTCCCACCTCATTACTCTGTCCTACATGGGTGCAGTATTGGCAGACTGAAGGACGTGATTAAAAGTGCTGGCTGAGCAATCTGCTGCAGCCTGGCAAGTCCTGTGCGTTCTTCATTCAGCAGCGAGCTAAACGAGCATCTTCTCTGGGATCTGGCGGTTTTACTGTTCTGACAAAGTGAGCTACAATTACTAAAAGAAAGAAAGAAAGGGATTTTAAAAAGTGTGTTTTCTTTGCACCTTTAGATGCAAGCCACATAGTTTAGAAGAGAATGCTCTGCAAATGTATGCGTTTCTGTAGCTCCAAATGCCGTAGAACTTCCTTCTCAATGACAGTTAGCAAGGTGAGAAAAACTAAATTGGACTTCTCTGCTACAAATTTACCAACAAATTCTTTCCAGTGGATGCTGTGCTCTTTCTGTCTGCCTAATTGTGGATATTAAATTTCTACTCTGACTAGAATTTATGGAAGTGTTCCAGTATGGAATATGAGTTTCAAAGTAAAAAGTAGGGAAAGTATCTGCATTTTTTCCACTGTGAAGTATTTTGTCAAATCTAGTATTATTTTTAAGGCATGGAACTTCCTAGAGTGAAAGTGACACTTCCCCCTTTCTTTAAATTTTCTTATTCTGTTTTCCGATGTCTCATGAAATATTCACTTATTCGTAAAGTGTGGAGACGGTGAAAAATGCTTTAAAAACTGAAAGATGGTAAGCATTCAGAACCTTTTCTTAAAATCTAAATACTGAAGACTCATATTCCCAACTGAATTAATAGTAAATGAAGATACTCTGAAAATTAAGTTATTTATCTTCCATTTGTTTCTTCTAGCCTCTCTTTCAATTCAGAAACAAAAAAAAGGGCCGAAAACCTGTAATCACCAGTAGAATGGAAATTCCCTATTTCAACCAATTTTAATCATGCTTAACCACGTAAGCGATAGTACCAACAGTCAGCGTGTTCATATATCAAGTTCAACGATGTTTGATTTAAGTCTGTGCTTAAATGCTTTGCTAGATCAAGGTGTATCTCAGGAGAGTATTTAGCCTTGTGGTTAAACTGGTTGACTCTGTTGTACTCACTGGAACTCATATTCGTAATCCCCCCAAAAGCTCACAACATCCAGTGAAACTTCAGTGTTCAGCTGCTGTTCCTTCTCATTTTACAAAGACTTCAATTTTCTGAATTAGCCTTTATGTATAATTGAATAATTTCTCCTTTCAGGACATTATTTTGTATAGAAAAACAGAACATCAAAATCAGAGAATCTGACAAACTTTCAAAGAATATGTGACTCAGTGCGTGATTAAATCAGGTTGGTATTCCCCCATCTCTACCCACTGGACTGTCCCTATGGGCTGTTTACTAATCGCTAGTGGGACTTTGAAATGAAGAGCACTTTAAGACTGCACAAGACACAGCAGTTCACACAGCGCATGTAATCCTAGGACATCAAATTAATGACTGGTGATGAGAAAGCCTGTTCTCCCTCAATTTTTTCTCATTGTCGACTTGGAAAATCACTTTCTTAGCCCTGTATATGCTCTGAGTCATGCCCCCATAATCCAGAGTAACCAAGACAAAACAGGCCAACTGCTCTCTACTCTCACAACTGGTTGGCTGGTGCCTGAGGCTCACTGTAAAATGACACTATCAGAGAAGGATCAAGAGCAAAACATTTTCTCTTACAAAATCAAGAAGTCACTTGGCCTCTATGACAGATTCCTGTTCTCACAATTTGGCAATAGTTCACTTTAGCTAAAAATAACAGTCAAAGAAAGAAAGAAAAAGTAAAATAAGTAAATGCACATGGTTTTTGTGGCAATGATGTATAGTCCTTAAATACAGGTAAGAACTGCATTGCAGCTAGGAGTGTTGTAACTTTTTTCTACAAAAATGAGAAGTGCGAAATGCTAACTTGGGAGGAAAAGCTGCATTGCTTTGCCTATGTTGGGGCATTCATCCAATTATCTACAGCTTACTTTTCACAAAAAGTGGTATTTTTGGAGGAATGAATGTATTAAAAGAGAGTGTTGATGGCTGACAGACCTGGGGATTTCAGTATCACCAGCATAACTACAAAATGGACACAACAAGCTTGCAAATCTTGCCATGCTCACTTGGAGCAGTCTTGCGTGTAGGCAGAGGCTCTCCTCCAGTGTCCATTCCCATTCACCTGGTAACTGTGGTTGTCTGTGCCTCAATACACATAGTTCATTGAGAATCATATAATCATGAAACAACTTAGGTTGAAGGGACTTTCATGGAGATCATATGGTTCAACCTCTGCTGAGAGCAGGCCAACTTCCACACTAGCTCAAGATGATTATGGATTCATCCAGTTGAGTTTTTAATATCTTCAAGGACAGAGGTTACATAGTCTTTCCAGGGAACCTGTTCCAGTGTTTAACCATCCTGTAAAGAATGTTGTCCTTATATCTACCTGGACTACACCTTGCTGCAACTTGTATCTGTTGGTTCTTGTTCTTTCACTGTGCACCTTTGAGGAGGGCCTTGCTCTGTCTTCTCTAATACCCTCCCTTAGGTTAGCAGGGGAGTGGAGACAGTTGGCTAAATGGTTGCTAGAATTGCTCTGAAGACTGAGATGAAATCATGCTCATTAGAGGCATTTTGGATTCTGGAATCCATCCTCTCAAACAGCCCAAAAGCTGGGACTTCAGTTGCAACACAAAACTTTGTGTTCTCAAGGATTTCACCAGGCAGTGACGATTTGCTGGCAAGCGCCCTTTTGTGCCAGCATGAGACATGTGCCTGACTGCTGTGATGGAGATCACTTCTGCAAGGTACTTAACGGTGTTTCTGAAAAATACAACCTGTCCTTTCCCCGGGAGCCTGTTCTCAGTATACTTGATAACCAAAAATGAATTATGAAAATAATGAGCAAGCACCAGACTTATAGATTGGTCTTGAGGAAAAACCAAGACATTGAGACTTAGAAGATCTGGGTCCATCCACTGGGCGTTTTGGCTAGCCTATGGCAGGACTTACCCCCCCCGCCCGCAGTGTAAAACCAACTCAGAGACCTTTGATGTCTGCACAGCACACCATCCATGTAGAGATACCAGCTTGGGTCCCAAAAACAGTGTAGCCACATGATGTCATGGCTTGGATAATAATCTGAGAGCACAGCAAAATGCCCTGTCTGATCTGCCACAGCTCTGCCACTTCCAGTTATGGACCTAATTAATACTGCTATTGAACACATGCCAATAAACGGCAAGTAAAGCTTTGTCATGCCAAATGAACTCACCTATTAAAGAAACCCAAAAATAAAAAATATGGCAACATGTAAAACCACAAGGGAACCTTTTCATTACAGGTGAAACATATTTTCACATAGACAAAAATCAAGTTAATCTCTGCTTCACCTCTTTTTTGACTTGATTGACAGCATTCACAATTTCTGCAAAGAAAACACATTGTTTTTCATTTTAAAATAGATGGTAATTTCACAGAGGTCTGACTACAAACAACATTACATCTGAAGATCCTCAGAATGGCTTATGCACTAGACTGAAAATTAGAAATAGCTCTGAAGTGTTTGTAATATAAAGTAGGGAACACTGGATCATTAGAAACACCAGGACTTGAGAAAACACCAGAGGAATTCTACTCTGCCTTCTCTTCATGCTGTAAGTTAAAGATTTACGTGGGGGCATTGCCCCTTCCATTAGCTTTGCCTCTTTGCAGGTGGCAAATTTGTCAAAGGGGGTCTCCAAAAAGTAATTCAGTCACATTTTTTTAGCACAGAAAAAAATGTGCTTCAGACGGAGAGAATGTTGGAAAAGAACTCATGTCTAATGGAAAGCCATGGGAAATACAAGAATATCTTTGCCAGCTTTGGAGAAGTCACCAGGAGATAGTATCAATACGAAATTTCTTAATTCTTCACTAATACAGGACAACAGATGAAGTACTGAAAAATCTGAACATCTGAATTTAGAGGTTTCTGAGTAGCTTACCTACAATGGCACTCCAAGAAACTGGACGAGAGGCATCTCAAAAGGAAAAGAAAAAATAATTCAAGAGAAAAAACTTTAGCTATAAGAAAAGGGTTGTGATGCTATTCAGTCCTCCTGTAGTGTCCTCCCAAGTCTATCACATAGGCTCCCAGCTACTTGCCCTCAGCCTGTGTCAATGACACCCACCCAGTGGGGGAAGGCACATTACAATGCAGCAGCATCGTGATAATCTTACAGGAGCAAAAGAACGGCTGTATCAATCCACCAGCTCACTGTCTTGCCTCAGCGATGGATAATACCAAATAACTAGAGAACAGAATACAAGCAATCTGCAAGCTCATCTTTGCACTTTGCCATCTGCTTAAAAGTTGTAGATCACTCTTTGGAAGTAGGCAACTTCATTTGGAGCTGTGAGATGCTTAATCTCTCCTCTTTACCTTAAGAACTGTCTGTATTTGCAACGCATTGACCATTAGCCCTGTCTGAAGGTCACCTCCTGACTCCCTGCTGTGATGTACAAAACACAATATTAATGACCATTTTCAATAATATGTCTGAAATATAACACCAAGGCATCCTGCCTCTTTACTCCCACTGTTGTCTTCTGCTCACTGTAATAAAAGTGCTGTTTGTCAGCCCTTTTCTCCAGGGAGAAGAGATGCCAACACAGAGAAGGTGATTTATAGAAGGCAAATGAGAAAGGCTGAATGAATATCTAATTTAGGGCCTGATTGTGCTATTGTTATTCATGAAGAATAGCTGCTTACTCCCATCAGGACCTACTCTTGGATTTGCCTTGACGTAGTGCTTGGCCTTAGCAAAGGCTGCAAAAAAAGGCCTTGAAAGTCATGGATTTTTGGCAACATATGTGTTAAACAAAACAGCTGACCTTAGCACAATGGCCTGTTCTGCACTGCGACACAGAGAGCTTCCCTTGGCACGGCCAGCAGCTGTTGTACAGGGCGCAGGACAAGTCTTAGCTGTCAGTCTTAGTTCAACTACCTGCTAGGTTAATAGTTTGCTGCATGGCTTGGCATCTCAAGAAGCAATATAACAACTAAAAAGTCAAAAGGAAAATGAGACAAGTTGATCAACCTAACATTTTTTCTAATGCAGCCTGAGTTATTATTGCAGTTAGTAAGCCATATCTTCCTGCTTTAGTCAAATGATTGCTACCATCATGTATTACCTTAAAATCTATCACTATTAGAGGATGAATGCTGGAAATTCACAGTCCTCATTATCCTCAAATGCCTCTGCATTAAGGCAAAAGAGAAACATTTCTTTTTCTCTCTATCTGAGCCATGAAAATGGGAAAGTTTATCAAATAGCAAAGGCTGTCGCAGGAGCTCCCATAGAGGCCAGCCAGACGTCCATTCCGTGGTTTCCCTGAAAGCAATGAGGCTGTGAGATCCTCAATGAAATGCAAAGCCCAACTTACAAGATGAGGCTAGAACATCAACCCCAGTGTTTATAGAGCTCATGCACTTCTGCAAAGATGGAGGGGAGTCTATATGGAGCAGAAGACTCTCTGCACATGGCCTCGAAAATGTGTGGGTATGTCATACCGTGTGGTATCACTGCACCATGCGTATAAAGTCATCACTGGCTCATCTCTAGTAACAGTTTGCTAGTACATCCTGGTTTTGCCATAAGACATATTAGTTGTGGACAGTCTTTGATCGCTGTGAAATTGTGGTAAGGAATTTTGGAGGGATGCTCCCAGGACTTTACACCACTTTTACAGAATTTAATCAGCTGTATAAGCCTCATTTAGGGAATCCTCAGTCATCTCCTGTCTCATCACTGTGTTTCTTAAAACCTTAATCCAGTTTTCTTATTGAGATTGTCTCTGTCTTTAAATTACCTTCTCCATTATTTAGGACCACACTTTTTTCTTTTTTTTTTCCCATTTCTGAGGCTTCCTACCATCCCTTACAGGTTCACTCAGAGTATTTTTACTTCTACCAAAAGTCCAAAAGTTCACCTCTTTGCCCACCACAGCACAGACAAAATGATTTACTAGGAATGAAGTAGGCTAAGACATGAACGTACAAGTGCCAATGGTAGACTCTTAAGCCATGGTAAATGGAAAAGGGTTCAGCTATCCTATTCTTATTTTGGGATAGCATAGGACAGAATCCTGAATTTGGGCAATTCTTACAGCTGCTCTGTGGGGATAGCTTTGTTTATGCACAAGAAATCACTGGCATGTCCATACACACAGTTCCTGTACCTATGCTATGGAAATAATAGCATTGACCCTCTTAATACAGTTCTGCAGCACTAAAGCTCAAAACTACTGACTTCAAAACACCACGCTAATCTACACTGGGAATTTCCCAGCCTTGGTGATTACTTAACGCTATTTATGAGTGTTTATGCCTGTATTTAATTTCCTGTGGTGCTTGAACTCCTTCTATAAGACTTGCAAAACTGGCATCATATATTTCCCAGAGAACCTTTTGTTCAGCATAAATAAAACATTATGCAGCAGCTTCAATCTCCTGATAATTAAACGTAAAACTTTTACAAAATGCTGGATCCAGGGCACCTGTAGGAACAAAACACTGTGTTGCTGAGGAGACTTCACAGTTCAGTTTGTGCACTGAGTTCACTTAAACACCTTGATGCTCACATGTTTCTTAAAGCTGCACATTTAAGCACAGTGTTAGGAAGCTGGGAAGGTGTATAAAGGAAAAGTTAGGAAGGAAAACAATCAGATCAGTAGAATTTCATATGGATGAGGGGGAAGCAGGCAATGTAAATATTAGAAAGGAGAGACAGGAGGAAGCAGCCAAAATGTCAGAACTGTTTTGTCTGCTTGGGTAGAGAGAAACATAGTGATCTCCAAAATGTTTTGAAGAAGATTTGCGCAGGTAGGGCCCAAAAGAGAAAGGGAACAAAGAGTGAGTCAACAAGTTGTTGAAAAGGTATTCAATTTATCATAGAATTTAAAGAAAAAAAACAAATCCATTTTTAATGGTGCAATTTCTTTGTTTTATCTGCTGCTGCTGTGCTGTGACTAAAGAAGTTTTTAATCTCATTTTAGTCTTCTCAGAGCCCCAGCTGTGGCCTATGACAGAAACAGTCTGTTCTCATGAAAATACCTGTGACTGGAGTGAGGACTCAGTCCAACCCCCGCAGGAGCAAGGAGAGACTCACACAGGCTGTGAGAGAAAGCCCTGTTTAATGCATTTGCTAATTCATTGCACTTTCATTTGCTAATTGGCAAGCATGATGGAAAGAAGAAAAGCCAACAATACAGGCCACATCCTTGGCTACTGTAAACACCAATTTTCACCCACAAAGATTCTGGCCCCTTGATGCTCCAAGGGAAAAGATACTTGTTTGCTGTTTAGTTTGATATAAGTAGCAATTACCCCCTGGTTGCTGAGCTGAATTTGGGAGTTATGGGCCAAATTATTTGAGCAGGCACTTTCTGAGTTATCCATCGTGCAAAATCCTTTGTGCAGAGCTGCAAAGTTATCACTAACTGCATTAAAATAATCTCTTCTCATTTTAGTCATACTGCACCAACTATACACATACTTTCCCTCTCATGAAGCAATTCTGCTTTCCTGTAAGATGGGCTGCTCAAGAAACTAGTCACCTGAATAGCACCAGCCCTGGGTAGGCCAAAGAGCACCATGGATCATTCCTTAAGGAGGAAAAATATGCTAATTTTCAGATCAGAAAGAGAGCACTGGTCACAACTAATAATCTCTGTATATTAATAAAGAAATTTTATTCTTGCTGGCATTCAGAGCTGAGGTCACTGGCTCCAAATGAACTCAGTTCTTTCAAAGCAGAGCAATTACTAAGTTGGACAAAATAAGCAGGATACTAGTGCGCTTTTTTTCTTCCCCATAACTGCTCAGTGCTTCATGCAGTAGCTGTGGACACCCACTGAGCCATCTGGACATGTGTTTCAAAACTATCACTTCAGAGAAACATTCATGCAGGTTTTGTTTTTCCAAATCTATCTAGAGCTTGTCCAAACAGACAAACTTTGTGCAAGGGAGAAGGCTGGACTGCACATCAGAGCACCGTTGTTTACTGGTAAATCCCACACAAGGACCAGTGCAGGAACATCTCTTTGAAGGATAAAAGCATTAATCTTTCTCAGCACTCCCTGCCAATAAAATTAGGTGTAAGTTACTTATTGACACAGCCAATAAGCAGACTGACTGCTTCAAATGGTTTCCTATTCTTTGATGGAAACTGCTTTACGAACTAAGAATACTTTTTACTTAAGTGATAAAATCTGTTTTCATAATAATTAGTCCAGTAGAAATATCCTTATGCTATCACTCCGTGAAAAATTATAAAGACCAGTGGCTTGAGCTTTTCTTAAAAATTACTATGTCTAGAACAGCAGAACATTTAAAGAGTTAGAAACAGCATGTGATGAACCACATATTTCTGACGTTTTAATCTTGACATTGATGGAACTATGCTGATGATGCCATGGCAGAATGTGATTCATTATTGCATTTTTTATCCTTTCATTCCCACTGTGCTTGTTTATTCACATAAAAATGTGGACTAGCTTAGATAAAAATGCAGCTGAAACACATAATGGAGGCAGCAGCCATTTTCTTAAATCCACCAGAAGAGCTATTCCTGAATGAGCTCTGTGAAGCTGAAAGTCCTGCCTGGCACACAAGATATGACACAAGTCATCGGTAAAGCAATTTTGTCCTTTGGCTATGGTTATAAATTGAAACACAGGGTATTGCGACTGAATGTAAGGGGGGCGGGGAGGGGGGTTAGAAATTATTAGGACAATTAAACACTGGATCATATTGCCAGAGAGGTGCAGAGTCTCTGTCCTTGGAGGCTGCTTTGTCTTGTTTGAACAAAACTCTGAGCAACCTGGTCTGAAGTCAATATTGACCCTTATGTGGTCCCTTCCCACCACAATGACTCTCTAATGCAATCAGGCATGAACAATCTCTGCTGTTTATATTTGTGTTTAAAAATAAAGCTGGAGAAAATGGGTAACTCCTCCACTGAGAATTCAGAGTATCTTAATATAGTTCTTAAAATTTGTATTCAACAGTTTTGACATTTTACCTAGATGAAAACAAACTCCGTGAGGATATCCGATCATGAACCCATTTAAGGTTTTTTTTCCCCATAGACTCTTGCCTTGAGGAAGAAAAAGGAACATCTGTTCTTTTGGCTCCCGTGAAGGGTTTAAGTCTTCCCAGTCTTGAGGAGTGCTTCATAAACAAAGTCTAAGATCAGTGGATGTTCCCACAAAACTGCTTGTGTAATCAGGCTAAGATGGTTGCAAAAGCAGCAGCACTGAAGCTGCCATGCCGTAGTAAGAAAACCTGCAGCAGCATGCAGTCAAACGCTTCAGAGATTTGCCTTTTAGATAATGAGAGGTCTGAGGACATTCAGGACTATGAACTATTTTTGTTCTAGAAGCAGACTCCAAATTTCAGACACACTCACAAATACACAAGAATTGTCACTCCCCAGTCAGCAGTTAGCTGGGTAAGAAAAGGGAAGACAGACTGGTTGGCTTTTATGTCTCATCCATCCTCCGAGTCTTCCAGGACCATCTTGGTTACTCTGATGAAGACAAGCGACAGCAAAGCTGCATGAAATCCCCTCTACTGCCCTGTGACATACAACGCATGGTTGATTGTACACGGGGGCGAGAGGCCACTGCCCCACTCCGTCCCTTCCCAGCAACTGGTACCTGCCTGGAAAAGCTGCCCCTGCCCTGGCTCAGGTTGACTGGCTGCATCTGCTGACTCTTTTTGCAGAGGGCCGGTGGCACTTAAAAGTGGCGTCAGAAGCTTCAACAAATTTACACGTTTCCTTCAAATATTGGACACAGAAAAACCCCAGAAATGTTTTCTAGATTCCTAATTCTGAAAATTAAGCTTGAAACAAAATAAGTTAATGCCTGTTGGGCCAGAACAGTTGAATTTCCCATCTTCTCTGGACTCAGGCAGAGGATGTGGCTACATTTTCAGTGTGTTTTAGGAAGACAGCAAGGAAGTGCAGAAGAAACAAATTGTCTCTGCAGCTTTGGAGGCTTTGCCTTCACTCAGGAGGTAGCCTTAGTCCCCTCCACGAGCAACTTGGGAGAAAAACCCTCAGAACTCTCTTTAGCAAAGTTTCCTGGGTCTCAGTGAATGACCATTTAATGTCTCCAGGTTCCTGACATGATCAATGTTTTTTTTCTGTGCAATTAAACACTTCAGACCTGAGTACATCTGGCAGAGAGTTTCTGAGGAGTGCAGGGCCAATGGCTCAGGACCAGCCACCCCAGAACTGGGGACACCATTTCTGTTCCCTGAGATTTTAGATATCGTGAGCATGTTTACAGGAACAAAACAACATTTGACGACAGAAGCACTACCCACAAAATGGTACCAAATTTCCCTGCTTTCTTTTATGACCACAGGAGTTGTCCCATGAAATGACTGTAAAACCAACTGGTGCCCACCTTCCAGGTTGTTCAAATTGCCACCATCCTCTTTTTCCATTTTCAGCTGCCTCATCCTGCCATGATATCATTGTCACCAGACACTTCTCTCACATCACTGTCCCAAATGTGCCCTTCCTTTTAATACCATTTCTATCACTACTTGGTTAACACCAGCTCTTGTAATCTGTATTTTAATGGCTAACTGAGGATACTTTGGAAACTCAGAGTTAGGAGGACTGCTAAAGGCATGGTGGGCAAGACCCTGCCTCCATCTATGCTTTAATTTCCCATTGGCTCCAATGGGGCCAGGATGCCACCTTTGGTGTCTGAGAATTAAGTACCTACAAGGCATCTTAAAATCTGTGTTGTTGATCCTAAGGTATACAAAAGAGATGCTGTTTGGACTGAAAATTCATGTAAAGCAGTCACACTTGGAATTTTCTTCCTCATTAAAAATAATACGTCATTTTCTTCTAGCCTTAGCCAGGTGAATGCCACGATTTCTAATCAATCTGGTACACAGTCAGTTTAACCAGTTGTTTTGGGATGGCTCATTCTGTGTGTGTACAGATGCTCTGGAGCCACTGCAGTGCTGTTTTTCTTTCCTCAACAACCAGGCAGAAGCCACTGTCAGGGTTTCCCAAATGACAGTGTCTGGAGAGCCTGAATGAAGTTTCTCATATGTGAAATTAAAGCCAGTGGTGTTTTTCTCATCAGGGAGCTATCTGGTGTACATCATGAATGTCAGGTAGGTGCAACCCTGATCAGTTATCGGGAGACAGGAGCAAGACTGGAAATTAAAAAGCTGTCTTTCTTTGCTTCAAAGCTGGAGGGGACAAAAACTTAAAGGATGAAGAGAGTAATCAATCCCGGGAATGTGCTCTGTGGACTTTGGAGAAGTGAGAGTAATTACGCTCTCTAATCTCTCCCTGAAGCCCTTAGCAGCATGTGGCCAGATATGACATGAGTAATTCAGGAAGGGAAAATATAAAGTAACCATATGCACAAATACTAGGTTTAGTGAGTTTTCTTCTTTTAAAGTTCCTTATTTCTTGGCATGTGGAGCTAGCTACATACATTCAAACCAGCACTGTCTAAGGCTTTGTTTTGCCTTACATTGAAATCCCCCAAAAGGGATTTTAGGTCCCAGCTTTTGCCTTCAGTGCCTACCTGTAAGGCTGACAACTGCATCTGCCACTGCTGCTGTCCTGCAGAGCTTGTGGACCCCCATATAGACCTGCTGGGAAGGAGCGTGATGGGTGAAGCCGGGGCCCACACCGGGTCCTGAGTACCGGCACTGCTGGTACTGGTGCCTCTGTGTCTGCGCTGGCTCCCAGCTGGGGATGGCCAGGCTGTGAGCCTGTGCGCACTGAGCACACCACACCGTGTCTGAGAAACGGGCTGGACATCTTCACTTGCATTTCTAATCCAGACAGAGAGCCCAAATATGCCTTTTACAGACTGAGTTACTTTTCCAGCAGCACTGACCTCAGTGTTTACGTCTTTGAACAAAACTCTAAATCTCTTTTATTGTCTCCTGAGAGGTAGAAAAAAGCATCTGTGATTATTGCCCACGTATTTTAAAAGAGAATCACTAGCAAACACACAGACCAGGGGCTTTCCCATGCATGCTGTTACAAGCGTTTTCCCCCCAGCCCACACATATTTTGGGGCAGCAGAAAAGGAAGAACCCTACCTTTCCTTTAGCACATTTCACGCTTCCTTTTGCTGTTATATTTTCCTGCTCCTCTGAAAAGGGAACACTCTTTCCTTTTCACATAGCTTAGCCTTCAGTAGTCAACAAGTCTCACTAGCTCTGATCCTCCCATGTTTCTATTTATTCCTTTGGAGAATAACCCATGTTTGAAACACAAAAGAAACTCTCAGGGTGTTTTATGACATAGGTATGATATAGAAAACAATTTATAATCGTGGTAAAGGATCTGATGATAAGATGTTATCAATCAAGATATGAAAGATAAACGGTTATACACTAATAAGATAAAATTAATAATTCAAAAGAAAGCATAGTTGGCTTGGGGAAAGCTGAGAGGTTTATGATGGATGCTTACTATCCACTAACTAGCTCCAGTTAAACCTAGGAATTTCTCAGTGGAAACAGTTTCATCAGAAAAGACAAATTTTTCAAAACCAAAACATTACACACAAAAAAAAAGAAAACTGAGACTAATATTTTGATTTATAAAAAATAAAAACATTTTAAAATGCTCAAGGTGAAAATTTTTACTTGTAAAAATTTTGCTTGCAAAAACCCTTCTATACCTAGGCTAATAGTAATAGTGAAAATCAAGGAGAGGCATTGGAAGATAAAAGCTTTCTAACATTCCAAAAGAAAATAATATTTTTGTTTTTATTTGGGTATTGTACTTTTTTTTCCCACATTTCATCCCGATTTCAGATTTTGTAGACACCTGCAAGTTTTCAAAGGCTAGGAAAATCCATTTCAGTTGTAACAAGTAGTAGCCAATTAATTATAAAGTGATCCTTTCCAGGAGAAAACCCACATGCAAGTCCAGTAACCAAAGAACATTATTTCCTTAGCGTGTGCCAGAATAACACTCTTAGACTTTTTACCTAAAAGACCACCCATTCTTTCTGCAACAGTAAAAAACAACACAAGGCCACCACGTATCTCACTATGAGTTGGCAACTGGGAAAGCAGATGATACCTACAGGCTTCAGAACATCAATAATAACAATTTTACTGTTTGTTACTTCCAACACTTTCACTGAAGATACTGATGATGGAAGCTAGGTTCCACCTGTCCCTGGAGACCAGCATGAGCTGGAATTGCCACCTTTTGCTGTGTTTCAGATGGCTGGTGGTCCACAGACTGCAAATGGAGGAAGTTCTTGCTTCTGTTTTTACTCCTTTATCACACAGTTTCCCTGCCTCTGATACAGGAAGGACAGACTCACCCATTGTTGCTCTGAGTTGCTGCTCCAAACAGTGATCTTCCCTTCCCAGAAGAGTCGTGCACCGCTTGGCTGTGCTGGAGTTGAGAACGTCCCTTTCTTGGTGGCAATTGTGAGCAACCATGACCTGCATCCCTTTCTTCCCCAGAGTAAGACAGCAAACTCTCCACTCTGAGATGCGCCAGGTCTATAGGTGCAAGGATAACACACAATTACTCTGATGTACTCCCAAAGACTCCCAAAGACCACTCCCCTTGCGTTAAATTCCTTGGAGATAAAACCAAGTTGAGTTCACAGCTTTGGTGCCAAGGGAAGAAAATCTGTGGTTCACTTAAAGAAGAAAGAGAGGGGAGTAGATTCAGTGGAACATTATTAACCTCTTTTTTTTTAACCAGAAATGTTTGAAATTGAGTCAATGATTTTCCTGCTGTTCTAATTTTAAATATTTCCTTTACATCACTGAAAAGAATTCAAAACTTGCATTGAGTAAATCTAGTATGTGAAAGGTCCTTTGGGCTGGTAATAAGACTTTTGAAGTTGCAGAAATCAGTCTGTGAAAAGACATTCACTGGGTCCATTAACGTGGAGTGTATCTTCAAAAGGGAAGGCTGACTTACTGGAAAGTAATTCCTTCTCTTGCTCAGATGAGACTTTGATCTTTTTTAATCCAATCATGAACCTTACAAAGCCATTCATAGTAATTGCAATCCTTGAATAGTACACTGACCTTTCATATTTTCAAGACATAGCCCTAAAAATAACTTAATTTTTAGAAGCAGATTTAGCGTTTGCAGTGCTGTGGCGCTATCAATATGTTTTGTCACTTCTTAGTTCAAAAACTTCAAGGCGAAGGTGGCTTCACTGAGTATGATGAGAAAAAGGCTGTTTATTTTTCCTCTTCATGACTATTTCTGTGTACTACATAACTTTCTTCTCTATTAACCTACCAAAACCACCATCATCATTGTTTCCTGTCTTCAAAGATACCCTACACTTGCAATTTGGGATAAGCATTAAGTGAAGGCTTTGAGAGCAGCTATTTTAGAAGACAAACAATGCATGGAAAAATCACTTAAAAAGCTCAAAGGCAATAGGATTCTTCTTTTGTAATTTGGTAAGTAATTAGATATGTCCTTGCTATTGTTAGCAGTGGTAGAAGCTCTGCTGTCCAAAGAGCTCTTGGATGAGCTCGAGAGACATCAGGAGGGATGCTGCTCTAGTGCTGCCAGTTTCACCACAGGAAAGTCTCCTTTGCCAGCAAAGGTCTAGTCATGGTGGAGTTGAGCTCCTCCAAAGCTCCTTCTCCCAACTTATTTCCCACACAAGCCAGATGTGACCTGGCTTAAAGTCTTAAAGACTGAGGTCAAGGTGGTGTCAGCTAGTGTAGCTGTTATACCCACTAATTTTATATATTTTCCACCACACCCTGCAATACCCTATTCCAAGTGAACATCCCTATGATTGGGTCATCTTCCTCTCTCCAGTCTAGGAGCTGACAGCATTTCTTCCAAATCTCCAAACCTCCCTGCTATATTGATGGTTGAGATGAACATTGACAACGGGCTAGTACAGAAATGTAAGACTTCGTTTGAAACTCAGATTAATTTCACGCTCTGAAATGTGGCTTATTTTTTGGAAGCTGAAAACCCATGATTTCAAAAGCCCAGATGACTCGTAAAACTGTATCAACTTCAATACTCATCAACAATTTGCATGCAACGCAGATCCTGTTTGAACAGATATGATCAGTAAATGAGGTTTCAAGTATTTTCTCTAAAACTCTGTAGGGTTTCAAAAAGGCTGTGAATACTGTTAATTGTAAATACTTTACAGTAATGGTAATGAACAAGTAATATGTTTAGTGTTGAACAAAAATGTAAATTTCTGGAAGGATCCATACAGCCAATTTTTGTCATGGCAAGCATTTATATAGTTGATGAAATGAAGTAGTTAAGTACAGGGAAAATGAGGAGATACAGTTTCATGTCTCGTGTAACCCTGAGTTTGCTAATGCAAAGCCAAGAGATATTTTGGCAAAAGCCTGTGTATGTGTGTAGAAAAAAGCTTTCAGAAAGAAGCTTTGTATCAAATTCTCAAGGACTTTTTGCCTAGAGCTGATAATGGTTGCATTTATGGCTATTACTGTCAGGAAAGCTGCTTTCAAGTCAAAATCATTTGAACATGAGGAGAAGGAGCTGAACTGAGTCCAGATGAAAGGAAGGCTGCTTTCAGCACCACGGTACAGCCGGTGTCTGCATTGGTAGACTGATAGCCTGACAGGATA
Organism: Larus michahellis; assembly: GCF_964199755.1. Taxonomy (NCBI): domain Eukaryota; kingdom Metazoa; phylum Chordata; class Aves; order Charadriiformes; family Laridae; genus Larus; species Larus michahellis. The sequence continues at coordinate 9,578,683 of NC_133906.1, read as the reverse complement.
GGAAGTGTGCATGGATCTAATAGAGACAAATAAATGCTGAATGGAAATTTATTTTTCTCAGGCACTTCCAAAAGGAAAAGCTTCACATCACTTGCCATGCGTTGTACATGTCAGAGCTACTAGTGACCCAGAGCTGTAGTTTAGTTAGGGAGGGCCGAATACCTTATGCTGCTGCTGGAGCTCTGCCACTACACACAGCCCATCTTTTCTCACCCGCTCCCCAGGAAACCTACTACATGTCCTTGGCTTGCTTTTTCTTTTCCTCTTTATAGCACTCTTTGCTGAGGGATAGACAACCCTGTTAAATATTTGACATAAGTAAAACTAGGAGAAAACAACTACTATATTTCCAAAAGCAATAAAAGGACACATGCAGGGATGAGACGATGGGGGAGAAAGCAGGGACATTTAAACCACCAGGTCACCTCCAGGCTCAGAGAACTGCTCAATCCAGTCCCCTGATGCTCTTTGCACCAGGCTTCTCCAACACCCTGGCCACTTGCTGTCTCATAAAACAACCTGTAATGATGAGACTTGAACCACAGCTTTATCAGAATGACAATTTATGACTTTTCCAGATGTGTTTTGATATCCTCCTATCAACTCTACCTAAAGACTGATGTTACAGGATTAAGCCATCTCTTCTATAAGAAATTTTCTGCCTGCCTTCAACTTAGTTTATGTGCTGACTCTGTTGCCAAGAGTCAAGCTAGGCACAGCTAAGTATCGATTATAATTTTCATCGAGTATTTGTTACGACTGTGTCCGAGTCTCATCTAACAGTTCAGTCATAAAACACAGCCAAAATATCCCCTGTATCTGCAAAGAAACATCCCTTGTCCCAAGTAGTTTTTCTATTACCACAGTGGAAACAATTACTATTGAATTAGCTGGCACTGATAGTGTGGAATACTCACTGACCCGATTGTTCAGTGTGGAAAGCCAAAATTTCATTTCCTATGTTCATTTTCACCAGGCTTTTTTCTTTTCCTTTATATGAACCAAATAACAATCAACAGTTCAGTGACATTTTATAGTCCCCTGCTTTCATTCTACTTCCAGTGTCAGATGGCTCTGAAGGCTGTGATTTTAGCATACAAATAGACATCTTCAAGCAAAGAAATCTGTGAGTTGAAAGAACACGTAATATTCAGACAAAAAATTGCCTTGGAAAAAAACTGTGAACTAAAGTCATTCTACGCAAAATTAAAACAGCCCTTCCCAACAAAAAGAAAACGCCATGCATGAAAAGCAAGTTACAGAAAGATGGAAAAACATGTCACCATGTGTCTGACAGCAATATCTATTATCTCTAAACAGTGATTAATTCAGATGGAGACAGCAGCCTGTATGAGTCAGAAGAGTTTTATCTGACTATATCTAAAATAGGAAAAAAACAATTAAATACAAATAACAGGGAACTTAAAAGATGGGGCAAAATCGCCTGATCACATCCAAACTTTGAGGATATTTAAACTAGTTACAAATCTCTGGACTGAGTCCGGCTTCATAGTTACATCATAAATCTTCACAGGACCAGAGGAGAAAAAATTAAGACATTGTGAAATTTTGAGACAGAAAATAAAGCAAGAAATGTAACCAAGTTGAAGAAAAGTTAAAAAACGCAAATCTAAACTGGCAAACAGACAAGAAAATTATTATAGGTTAGCATATAACCAGAAATGATCAGGATTATAGAAATGCCATTTTTTAACAGATCTGCAGGCATGATCCTTTACCCTTGCACCAGAAGAGTTGGACAAAAGTTAACATTGAACTCTAATCCTAAAATGGCAAAACCACTGCAACTGAAAAACGTTTCTGGTTTACACACTTCAAGAATAGTTTTAGTTTGAACAACCTCACTGAACATTCTCACACAATCTTTGCATCTAAGAAAGCATCAAGCATCCCAGTGACGCTTCCTACCATATATGACAAAGGAATAACCCAAACCTCAGAGACAAAAACAAGAGATTCATTTTTGGAATGTTTTCATACTAACAGGGGTTGTTTTCATATTTTTACCAAGACTAACTTGGGCTGTATCAGAAATCACAAAGGAGGATGAGCCTCAAAGAGTTTTATGGCCTTATTGGCAGTGGATCAATGTTGGCCCTGTGACCTTCTCCAGAGAGCTCCAAGTGACATCAGGCCATCAGTTGCTTTATCCTCTGATCCCGCTACTGGGGGAAAAACAATACTGATAGTTAATTGTGTCCATAACCCTCCAGTTTGGCTGTCAAAGAGGGAAACAGTTATCTTTAAAGTTGCATAAGTAGCTCAGAACAAAAGACCTCAGTCATTATTTGCTTTGGGATTATGCACACACTTGAATTCTTAAATGCTGCTGAAACAGGAAATACTGAATTTCCCCACTGCTGATGTCAAAACAGGTTTTTTAAGAAGACAGTGATATTCAGTAAATGCAGAAGATTGGAACTACTCAGGATACTCACAAAAGTACAGACTGAAGCTATTTGGCCTTGAGAAACTGCTCCCTTCAAACTTATCCCAGCATATCCTCCTCATTTTTGTCACTTGCATCTTTCTGGTCCCTTTTTGCATGGCTTTCTGTCTGCTACATCCCTGGGCTTCATTCATGCTTCTTTAGTTCAATGATACTGGTGAAAAACTGAATCTTACCTGTGAGATGGCTCCTTTCTCCTAAAGTTCCCCAAAAAAAGTAGAACTACACAAGTTGCCTTTGCTTATTTATGAAGTTCTGGAATTGCTACCTATAATTGCTTCCTGGGGTCTGGCTATGTATGTCTGTAATAGGCATCTATCCCAAAAGATATGGAACTGATTTTATAAAGGACTTTTTTTTTCTATATGGCTGACTTATTTTAGTGGGTTGGGTCTTTTTTTGCCTACAAACACAACCTGTCACATACAGAAGTATCCTGAGAACAGCTCAGCTATGAATGTGATAAAACTTTTTACACAGTGAATGCTGCTGAATAAATTTGGTGAACTATCTTGTAACTACAGAGTTCTCTGATTTCTTATGATCCTTGCTATGACATATATTGGTATCAGGAATTTTACACATTGTGACTTATAAAAGAAAGCCAGATGAAGTATTGCAGCTGTGATTTGCCTCGCCGTATGCAGCCTCTCACTGAGAACATGCTAGAGTGTTTGTTCACAAACTAAGTGTGAACCGCACAGCATGACCACAATTCTAGTTACGCAGGTCTTGAAATATGCCATGTGTCCTTCCTGATTCTCCAGCAGAGGCTTTGTTTCCTCCTGCTTGGATAAGAAATGAAAGGCTAAGAATGACATGGCAGCTGTCACAAACTCTGGGATGAAGGGAGTATTTATAACCTGGCTATTCTGCCTTGCTCCTAACCCTTGGCAAAAGTCCTAGGAGTAAAACAGCCCCCTGACCTTTGGAAATCCAATCCATTAAGAGCTCTGGGCAGTTTCAGACCAAGAAATAACTTTTTGAGAAAAATTATCAAGTTTTTTCTCAGTCAGGTGAACAGTCTCTATCCTGAGGCTCATCAGTTACTGCCTTCTCTCATGTTGTATCAGCTCGATGGGGCTGCTAATACAAGAAACATTTGTCTAAAGAGCCCACCCAAGCTATAAATCTTGATCCACTTTCACAAATAAACCCTTGCCTTTTTCACCAAGGAGGCTAGGGAAGCCTGGTGAGAAATGGCAACCTCAGCTCAGTGAGCACAATTTCCATTCCAAACGTGCTATCACTCTCCCTGTTAATGATCTCATCAGAGATTGATCTGCTCTTTTGTCCCTAGAGGTCACTGCAAAGCAGAATTAAAGTGCAGTCGTGCTAAGGCAGTTGGGGAGCTGAGCAGTGCCCTTGGCTCTGTCTTCATCCCTATTCTTCCATTCACCTGCTTTCTCCAATGATACTGTGCTGCTAATTATCACAAATCGTCAGTTTTTATTTTATCCAGTGGAACTCTCTTTTATACTGTGTTTATCATAAGTGACAAAAATTTAAAAAATACATATGTGTGACCATGTGCTTATAAATAGCGTGCATTCCTCCATGCCCCATCCACGGCTACCACAAGGTAGCTACATGAGACACATTTTGTTCAGAAGGGGCTAAGTTTTGTTCCCTGGGTGAGCTGCTCAAAGTTAGCATCACTGCAGGGCTGGGATGCCTTAGGTCACAGCACAGGAGCAGAAAAATTGCATAGGTCAGTTAGGAAATTATTAAATCATTTTTATTCATTTTAAGCTATTTGTATGAATGAAATCATCTGCAGGAGAGTCATACTCACAAACCACAGACATATCAGTAGAGAATTCTATTCAGCCCCACACTTCCAACAAGCTCTTGTTGGAAGACAATTATAACAGATCTTTAAAGCCTAATAAATACTAACCATTTAGCTCCAAACATTTAGGATTCTTGCAGGATTAGTGACAGCTTAAGGCGTGATAGTGAAGCTGCCTATAAGCTGATCTCTTCCAGGACAGTAGATCTGCGTTAATGCAGACAATTACCCTCATCTGACTTTCATTTCAACTTTTTTTACCTGCTTTTGCTACCCTCTCACCTTTTTCTGGCCCAAAGACTGTGGCAGCTGGTTCTTATGACCACAGGGTGGTGACATCACATCCCATCTTTGACACAAGCTGTCCACAGAGCAGCAAAACCAAAGTGGCCAGTCTCCGCTTAGTCCAGCGGCCATGGATATAACTCTGCTAGGTTTCCAGCTAAAGCATGTGGGGCATCAGGCTGGAGATGCAGAAAGCAATTAAAAGACAAGAACTTCTGAGAGAGTTGGAGAAGGAACCAAGTTCTCAGTTAAATGGCTAATTCATTTACATTTTAAATATTTACTCAACAGGACCCATTTTCTAATGCTGCTTTCCTCAGGAAAGCAAGTATTTCCCCCCACGTGGCTGGAAGATGTTTACTTCTGTCCACCTATGGCACCGACCAACCAAAGTCAGTTGCAGCAATTATACATATTCCAGATAGAATACAGACATCACTTCTTCACCAAATGGGGTGTCTTGTTACTGTAAACTGTGAGATAACCCAGCCACGAGGGCTTATATCCACATTATGTTTGACCAAAGGACAGAGTCTACTTTTTCTGTTAGCTGCACTGGACTTTACTGACACATACTAGTGAAAAGAAAAAACAATAAAAAGAAAAAGAAAAAAAAAACCAGAAGAAAGAAACCTGAGTGTCAGATGTTGGGAGAAAAAGAAAAATAGAGCATCAGATCCAAGAGTCTTTTGTGGCACCAGAAGCCAGGAAATGAGCACGAGAAAGGAGGAAAACCATGAAATACTTTTTGTACGCAATAGCAGCCAGCACCAGAAAAGATGACTGAGGAAAGGGAGTGCCAGCAGCACTTGATAACTACCACCCTGATTCAGAAGTGGCTACGGAATGACCTAGGAATGAGTCAGATGTACTTTTTCACCCATTTCCCCTCTGCCTTTTTTTACCTGTAGGATATTATTAAATGAGGTAACATTATGAAATCTTTATAGTCCCTCTTATCTCTGCCTACCCTACTACATGCCCTACTAATGAAAAAGGTGAGATTGTTTTCAGTTCGTACACATGGGTACGAAAATACCATGGAGAACTTCTGAAAGATTACTTACTGTGGTGTGTGCCCTTTAGGGATCAGGCCAACTGACCGGACTGCTACAATTTTTAATTACTATATAATGAACATAATTTCCATATAATTTGTTCCACTCAGGTGTCGTTCAAGATCCTTTTAAATAGACAATTATTACCACACTGAAACGATCCAGTTAGAGAAGGCTAGTGGTTACAATGTGAGCCTTAATCTCTAATTAGAGATATAATATTTTACTGTGAAAGACTCCTCCTCTGACCTTCAGCAAGCAACTTTTAATTTCTTTGTAAGAACACAATAGCACTTCCCTACCACAGAGGGGTGCTATAACTATCCAAACATTAAATATTTGAGCTACACTGTAAGTATATCCTAGTGAATACCATCCACTTTATATTCCCATCACTTCTAAATATTGTAACTGCTATAAAGTTATAAATTCTCTCTGCAGAGAGAATTAGGCATTTTTCTGACAGTTATGTAGATTTAGCTTACTGTTTTCTGCTCTTATAATATTGCCTTTTTCTCTACCAGACCACACCGAAAAGAAAAAAAGATATTTGCCTATAAGACCTCTCCATGGTTTGAGACCACATGATAGATGAAAATAGAGCAATTTCCTAACAGTGCTAAACAAATTTTTCATCTTCACTTTCTAAAAAAAGAACACATTAAATATTATCTCTTTCTGTAGTTTCAGTGAAAATTACTATTTTCTTTCAAGGAGGGAACAGAATAAAAGAAAACAAAACAATATAAGTTTTCGTATGAGTGCAGTATAGGCTGTGTTTCAGCACATTTACTCAACTCTCAGATTAAATTATCTGTCCTATAAATTAGTTGAGAAAGAGTACTTTAAAAATGTAAGGGATAATGCAGAAAAAAATGAACCCTCAGACACAATAGCTATTTTCCATCCCATAAACGCGGGCTGAAGTCACAGCTTTCTGCAGTCAAGGCGCAGTCAAGTTGCCAAGATGACGGTAACGCTCAGCAGAAGCCAAACGCAGTTCCTTACCCCGAGCCACAATCTTTCCAAAAATCTTGTTTTAAAGCAGACATCTGCAGGAGTCCCCTCTGTGGCCAGCCTAGGAATCAGAGGGCAAGATGATCACAGTCATTAATGCCACTGCTGATTTTTATAATCATCGGCCGGACTGACTAGGTACAAAGATGCCTTTTTGAAGCCCACTTTGGCCAGGAGGGAAAACAGGATGTCTAATTCATTTTTCACCTCTCCCTTCTTCCCTGTTGCTTGTGCTTTTTAATGCCATACCCACACTTATCTGCTTCCCTTACCACCTGGGGACTCCAGCCTACAATGTGCTGCGCCGCCTGCAGTGCCCTCCAACTCCAGATGGTCCCTGCCCAGACGGGAGGCACCCCAGAACAACCTCAGATTATTAGCATTTCTATACATATCTCAGTAACTGCTACCTCCATCTTACTTTTTAACCCTTTGTTGGCTCTTCACATGACAAATGGCAATGAAACCTAAACCCAAGGTCAACAGAGATAAAACCAGTTAGCCCAAAACAAAGACCCATTACAATGCCGCTACACCGTCCTTCACTGACAGCTCAGGTATCCTGTGGTTAGTAAAGATGTTTCTTTACTGACATGAACAAAAGTGCCGGATCAGTGAGATGTCATGCATGAAGATGTAACACTCAAAAATTAGTATACTGGGGTGAGGAGAAGACTTTCCCCAGTAAGCATTTATTCATTATTGTTAAGTGAGCAATCTGGTAGGGTAAAAGCACGCACATACGTGTTATGACAGTTCAGTAGCTTTGCTCTTTAAAACAGTCCATGCTACCTTTACACTTGAATAGATATAATAAATCTTCATGACAACAGCGTCTCACATATTTACCTGCTGCACAAGAAATGAATAAAATACATTTAAGTAAATCTCGTCAAGCTTTTAGTTTCTATCATATTGTTTGCAGAAAAGAAAGAAACAATGTCAAATAGCCTCATGGAGAGGTTCTGCTATAATTGGGTATTTTAGCACAAGCTGTTCCATTCCAGTTGAGAATATTTTCTAAAAGAAAACAGACTGGAAAATCATATTTATTTCCCAATTTTGCTTAACAAAGCAAATGTTGTAGTACATGGGTTTTTTCCAAAGTTTTAAGCAGAAAGGAATATTTTAGAAAAAGCAAATTAAACATCAGTATCACAAATTTTGCTCTCTGTGCTTTGCTGTGTGGAAACTAGACGGGGCTCTGAGCTGTGAAATCCTGATAGGAACCTCCGAATAGTCTGGAAATTGTAGGTTTACTCAGCTCAGCGGTTCAGCGTCTGTTCATCAAAGAAACAGAGGTTTGTGCCCAAAATCTAGATGTGAACGTAGGCGGGTTGAAGGAAGACTGCAAATTGAAATTGGAATATTTGGATCCAGGGTTTGCTCATTATAAATTACTAGAATTTTCTGGTTATCTGTTAAAATGCATCGATAAGGATTTGCAGCTTGAATGACAGAGGAAGGCTCGTGTCCCACGGGGCAGGTGAGGACAGGCTGCGGGGCACCTTCAGCTCTGTCCCGCCTGGGAACAAAGCACCCTCGAGGGAGAAAGTCACTCCTGACTTTGCGAGAAACTGTGTATGTACGGCCTTGATTTCACCATGGCCCGATCCCAGGTGAAACCGACTGTCAAGGTACTGACATGAAATAACACATTTCCTAAGTCTTCCTTAGCCCATCTTTGCATCTGATAAACACCAAAGGGTCTGGCCTAGGCAGTGCTGAGCTAGAGTTCTCCTAGGTGAAATACAACACGAGAGCAGAAAAGCAGCACCCTTAGTGCCCTGCGTGAGGCAGAACGCTGCAGAATGCATTAATTCTAAGAACAAGAAATGTTCTGTATAAACATAAAAAAACATATAAAACTTTTATAGCTGCTTTGGACCACTATGAAAACAGACTAAAAATAATTCCAAAATGTTCTTAAAATGCACTTATTTTCTTTGGTTCTAACTCAGTAAAAAGGTCTCAACAGATGAAAATTAAATACAGGTTAATGAAATAAGTCAGAGACAAGGAAATCTAGAGACAATATAGACATAAATATCTACTTATTCTAGCCAGAAGTAATTTCCTTGGTTTAGTTTGATTGATTGGGGTTTTTTTCCCAGATCACAATTATAGTATAGAATATGTTAGATTGAAATTAGAATTTATTAGCTTGAAACATCCATCGGTTCAGTTGTCAGTAATGAGATTGTTAGCCAGTTATTCAGATTGATGATTTTGCAGCAGTACCTGCTGCAGGAAGGACAGAAAGTGGGAAAATAAGAAACAATTTTCAGGGGAAAGCATTTCTTCTAAGCAGCCCAGCAGACAATATAGAAAGAATTTAAATTGTTCCATAATTTGGAATTTGTATTTTCTTGTATCGTTATTAAGGAAAAAATGTCAAGAAGTGATAAATTGCTTTTAATTTCTAAAGTTTCCTTTTGAGGAAGTGGTCTTCGTAAAGCAGGCGCTCAAGGTCTCAGTTTCAAGAAGTACTGAGACAGTCAGACATTGCCATGGGCCTTCTATGACAGACAATCCTGAGATAAACATTTTTTGAAAGTGGATTTTCTTGAGCCAAGTTTTCTTCCAGTGTCCCTCAGAAATTTTTTTCTATTTCTGCTTCTCATCCCAGTGGATACAAAAGAGCAATAAATTAAAAACAAAAATTAAAGAAATCATTAGTATTTTCACAGTCTGGGACTTTTTCAACCAGACATTGGCTCCAGGGAGGAAGCTGTCTTGCTCTTTTGCCTCTGACATTTCTCCATCATTTTCTCCTATTTCAAATCTTTTGCAAGCTTTCATGTTTCTTGAATTTAGGTCTCTCCTGGTTTTACATTCATTACAGTGACAAAGAAAAAACAAGTCACCATTTATTTGCATAAAATAAAAAGAAAGCAGAGAAAATTCAGTAACAATGTGAATTTTAACTGCAGATACGAGGACTGGAAATTTTCATCCAGCTTTCACCCTTCCTTTCCCTTCACACTTTTAGCTTTCATCTCTGAAAGTATCGGTATTACCTGCATTTAGCAATTGTTTCACAACCAGCATTTGCTATTACTTTACACTGTACATCTTGTACACAGTACTATCTCAGCTTCATTTACGCTAGGGACAAAATAATGGAGAAGTTGAAAGAAAAGGATATTTGTAAGCCTCATTTTGTAATAAGTTGGGATTTTGCGCACAAATTGCTGCCCTACAACTCTTAAGACACTTCAGGCACAAGCCAGAAATCCTTGGGGGAGTTCAAGGGATGAGCAGGGTGTCTCTGCATGAGTCAGTTAAATTTCTTTTTTCCTTTTATCTATCTACAGGTCAATACCACCTCAGAAGACTGAAGACTTACAAGTTGGCATTTGAAAGATTCTTTAACTGCAAAGAATATTGAAGTTTTTGCAGGAATTATCTTCCATAAGTAAATAGCTTCTTCTTCCTCATAAACTATCCGGCTTTCACAGGAAAAGCAGAATGAAAGAGGAAGGAGGGGTAAGCAGGACAAAGAAAAGAACTGCCACGAAATAATCAATTACCATAAATATGAAGCCGTTAGACCAATATAAAATGTAAGGGGGTTTGCAAGTATTGATCGGTGTCAGTGCGCAGAGTATCTCAGAGTAGCCTTTCGTGCAAATGTCTTCCCTCTCTCCCTGCCCAGGCTTTGATCATCCCTGAACTACTCCAGTTAGCCTGGAGTGCTTGCTTTCTCTGCGCTTGTTCCTGAGCAATAGTGCTTCTGGCTTTCTTCTTCTCTGCTACAGTGCAATTTTATTCTCCAGTGTTCAACAACATGTGTCCTGTTAGGTCTTCAATTAGGTTTAGAAATTGAATTGATGTTTTGTTTTTAAACCTTTAAAAATTTGCCTTTTCCAAACCAACTGCATTCTGTTTTAAATTTTTTCTCTGAAAGGTTTCACTAATAATAATTTTTTCTCCATCTAATAAAGCTCTCTGCAAAATGTAACGTTGTTCAACTAACACTTCTAGTACTCCTTCCGGTATTTCTTCACACCAATGCTGTGGATGCAGTTCCATTTTCTTTTGCTTCCTGAATGAAATAAGTTACATTATCTGCCTTGTTTGTTCCTGTTCTCTTTCCTACATGTGGTAACTAATTGGGCAATCATATGTTCATCAGTCAGTGGGCAAAGGGGAGCAAGCAGATCGTAAGCACCCCAGGCTGCTGCTCTCTTGGCACTAAAGAACAAAATGAGAAAGACCATCTTATTGTACTCCACAGCCTATAGCCAGAACAAATATCACCCTGAAGGTTGTTAGTGTTGCATGGGGTGCGAATAAGAAGATCAGCTGAATACAAGCTGTCCTTATGTTGTCCTTAGCTAGGAAGCAGATTTTCTACAGCTTGAAAGTTCACTGAGTCATAATTTGATCAAGATTGAAAAGTCAGTCTCTTGGAAGTGAACTTGGCTAGTATTCAAGCAGCATGTACTTAGATTTAACAGCACACACCAATCAATCTGAGTTTGGGAAGACAGCAGCATGCCTCAGAATTGGAGAATATGAGAAATATTACTACTTCAAGAAGAATAAGAGAAAAAAACTCCCAGTAGTTGATCACTCAAACTGACAGACTCTCCTGCTCCACCACTACTATTCTCAGTTTGAAAGTTGCGTATCAGCAGTCAGTCAAAATCTGTTCTTTCAGGAAAACAGAAATACCCATGTGCCTTTTTTTTTTCCTTTATAAAGAGTACAGCCAAAAAAACCCACACTAAACCCCCATTCCCATCCAGGTTTGCAAGTTGTCTTAATTAATGACAGTGTTGATATGTGAGAAATTGCATACTGTGGTTTTAGCACACATCTTGGCAGCATCTTTCTCACACTTGATACTCTCTGCAGTCAAGGCAAGGCGGAAGCATCTGCCTCTCTGTGTGTGATACTCGCAGCGTGAATGCACCGAGGATATCCAGAAAGAGTACAGGCATGTTAAGCGAGGTCATACTGCTTGATGCCATTAATTCAACATCACACATTTAAAGGGCAAATATTCTTTCCCATGCATAGTCTTGTGAATGTTAAATAGTATTTACATTATAATTATAGACTCTCAAAATACATACTCTCTTTCCTTTCCACGTCCTTCATGGTGATACAAAACACAGGGTAAGTGAAAGACCAGGGTAGATGAGGTTTGAACTCACCTCAGCTTCAGTAGCTGGAAAGCAGCAGATTTAAAACAAATGAAGGCAAAGGGTCAGCTATGAAGATGATGAAGATTTCTGGGATGACTACATGAAGATTTTGCCCACCTGGGAAATCCTGTGATACCAAACATTACTGGAGTCCTTACACTCACAGTTTAGGCCTTTCAACTTCTAAGACACCTAATGATTTTAAAATCAGCCGTTTGCTTTCCACGTTCTCAAAGCACTCTCTAAACAGCCAGGGTAGAATAAGCAGTGTCTGACTCCTGGGAAGACAACACTTCAACTCCTCTTCAAGCTGTCGATTCAACATGTGTCTATCTTATATTTTCATTAACAAAGCTTCTGTGGTCTCTAGCAAAGAATAGCATGTTAGTGTTAGTTTTTCATGCTGAATGATGGACAGTTAAGCAGTGGCTACAGGTAAGAGACAGACCTGAACTCAGCCTTCGCATCACTTCTCAGTATTAATCTGTGTACGTAATGAGGAGGGTTTTACAGCCCTGCCACATATTTGATGAATAAGTTGTCTGACTGCAGTGCTAATGTGTGACCTGGCTCTGGTTTTGTACCCTCCTTTGTGAAAGGCCACACACAACTATTGCTGCTTGTAAAATGCTACAGAAAGCTTCCAGTTGTAGGAGCAAGGAGTTTGTTTTAGCTAGTCATATTATTCAGGTCACCAGAGTATGTCATGTTTTGAAAGTACAATCTCCAAGCTACGTATCTCCTGGGAAATTTTAAAAGCTATCATTTTCACTCTCTGACTCAGTGCTTCACCACTGAGAATTTGTGTGCTTTTTGTTGTTGTTGGAGTTTTACATTATTTGGGTTTTGCTTTTTTCTTTTCCTCCAAGTAACAAAGACAACAATCCCCCATCTTGGAACATATCTACCTAACGTACTGAAAAGGGGAAGATGGCATACATTTTCTAGTGTGTGCCCTCCCTGTGTTCTCCTCTGCTCCCTGAAGAATCATTGCCCCCGGCATTTGTGCTAAGACACACTTTGAGTGATAAGGAAAAGTCCCAGACAGCACAGGCTGTCGAGGCACATTGATTTCATGCATTAATCCAGCCTGGCTCCTTAGCAGGGAGAGCTTCTGCTTTAATGACAACCGACACGACGTGCCTGCATTTGTGGACTGGCAGTACTGGCTGCAAGTGGACTAGGACCATCTTTGCTCTGGTTCCTCCAGAAGGTTGGCTCACCAACCTTCAACAGCTTGCTTCATGGGAGAGGATCTTAGATAAGTCCCAGTGGGCAGCTCAAAGAGGCGTAAAAATGCCTCTGTCTTAAAAACAAGAACAGCTTGCATGGGCAGACATTTCCTTACTTTTAATTATTTTATGTTCTTCTGGGATGAATTCTACAGTTTATATTATCATATATAGCATATTTCTCTTATTAATGCAGCATGGTTTTTTTTATTTATAGAACTGTACTTTGCAGTGCGCTCCAATAAATATTTGTGGCAGTGAGTTCCCAGAGTTAATCACATGTTGCGCAAGAAGCATTTATTTTTATGTTTCCACTTTAAGTTCAGTTAACGTTTAATTCCATTGACTGTCCTGTGACTGTCTGGCCATTCTTATGTTACTGCTTTCTGTAAAAATATACACTTCTATGATTTTTAATTCCTTCTCCTGAAGAAATTTGTTCTATCCTCTCCTTCCAACTGCTGTGAAGTTCAGATGAAGATGGGAAGAGGGATGGCTTGCAATTAAATGCCAGGGAACAGACCTCTGTGAGAAGAGCCAGACTCTCTGGGGATAGTTTCTTAGGAAAAAAAATTCAAAAATGGCAGTGCTGACCTATTTTTCCCTTTGTTTCATAAATTTCATTTATTTACAGCTCCAGTTGCTTGAAATTTTATTTCTCATCCCACAGCAGCTGGAAGACAGAAGTTGTTACACGATTCCTCTTTCCTTCCTGCCGTGACCATACTAGTAATGAAATCTCACATATTATCAGAGCTGATCCGAGAGCCGTGGAAGGATTTTGTCCAGTCATGAAAATCTTAGAGTTTGTAAGATTGGTTTGATTGATTTTTCAAAAACAGTCACAACTGTGTCTCCACCTTTAAAACTCATTTTAATTTGATTTTCACGTTTCTCACGGACTAACTCAAGGAACAGGGAAATGAGGAGTAAGCAGAGCTATATGGAAATAAATTCTACTTAGCCTGAGATTGAAAGTTGTTACTTGGTAACATAATGCTACAGTTGTTGAGTATGTCTGGCTAGGTCCGACTGTGGTCATCCTTAAGTCGGAGTTAGCATTTTCCAGCTGAATGCTATTATTATTACTATTATTAATTCCTAAATTTTTCCTTTTAAAAATCAGAACCCCCAAACATGTAACAAACCAAATGCAGCATTGCTATATATCTGATGTAAGAACTTTCTGTACTTCATAACAACAGCCCTAATCTATTCCAAGTTGCACACGTAAAACCCAGAGCACAGCTGGGAGGAAAGGATGGAGGGAGAGGCTCCAGGCTACTAACAACCATGCTGACAAGACCAACTTCAAAGTTGCCCGAGCATGACAAAAAACAGCTGGCCTGTGTTTGCCTGTTTCTCTGAGAAAAAATGAGACTGCTCAAAAGCTTTCCAATGAGAAAATGAGTGAAAGAACAATCACATTACAAACAGTCCCTCCAGCCTGCACTACCTACAAGGACAGGCAGACGAAGGACAAGGATGTTACTTCTGGACCCTCCTTAATAAGGTTTAAAATTAAAAAAAAAAAAAAAAAGGAAGAATGGTTTAGATGGTCTAGATTGTCCTCTCAGCCATGAGTGTAAGTCATTCTGCTGCCCAGCTAGTGATCACAGATAGGTTTTTTATCAGTCCTTCGTTCAGGTAGAGAGGACCAAAAGAAGAAAGCAGCATATTATGCTGACCAAGCTCCCTTAGGTCCTCAACAACTTTTCTCCCTCTAGTGTCTTTCAACCTTTTCTATGGAAGAAGAGAAGCTACAGTTCCTTCTACTATAGCAGCAACTATAAGGACTCAATGTTGGGAAATGAAGAAGGGAATATTCTCCATTCACGGATTTATGGAGAGACGGCACCAGCCTCACAAGTGCTAAGGTGCTATAATCTAGTTTCCCCAGGAACTGCTCATAAGGTACAATTTTTGACTCACACAAACTTTTCATGGGTTTACTAGGCACAATCCATCCAGGGAGCCGTTACAATATTGAGTACAAGTCTATTCAACGTTTTGGTTTCTAGAAAAGTCCTCCAGGAACTGTCAGGAAAGAACAGCATGCAGAGTAGACCTGAGCCTGCTCTTTTGTACCCTGGCAGAATAAACCTGAATATTACTGGCTTAGGGATGCAGGTGATGTTAAAGCAGTTCAAAGCCAGTTCTGCTGCCCAATTACTCTTCTAAATGCCAAATAGAACTTACATTAACAGCAGATACGAAATTTGCCCTAGGCATTTCATTTATTAGAAGACTGTAAACCAAGAAAAGCTTCAAGAAATATATTTTCAAATTATCTTAAAGTTAAAAAAAGAAAAAAAAAAAGAAAATTCACAGCTTCTGATTACAGATATCAACACCACTGAAGGTCTGCTGTACAGTAAAGAGCTAATGTGTCTTAGTCTGTCAGCAGCATCTGTCCTCAGAACGAATCAAACCAATTTTATCAAAAATTATAATACATAACAGCTTAATTAAATTGAACATCCTAATTAGGCACATATAAAGACATTTCTGGCAGCAATGCCTGCTCTCTTTTTCTCTTTGAAACCTAATGCTGTACAGTGAAGTGCTTTTTCAGTTCTGTGAGCTCTCAGTGCTCCACCCTGTAATACCTTTACAGCTTATTGTTAATGTCTCTGTCACTTACTGTGGACAGTGTGTGGTTCCCAAGTAGCACAATAAGGACACTATTGCCAGACCTGTCTTTTTGCAACTGATGGAGAATGTCAAATATTACAGTATAATTTCTTTCTACAGGTTTTTAGGCTAACGCTTAGAAAATCTCAATTGCTGGCTTCACTGCACTAAACTTTATCTAGGTATTCTTATTTGCCTAATCACTTTTGTCAGTTTTCATCAAGTGAAGTACCTCTAGTGTTTGGATCTTCTTAAATTGCAATCAGCGGACTGTGGAGCTTTGTGAGACTGTGGGCATTAGACGTGGGCTAAAAAATCCAAGTGGAGTAGGCTGCATATAGCTGAGAAAACGTTTTCCTGCTTTGTGTGAAAAAGGGCCCATAAAGAAAACTCACTACCTTGACACAATAAGAAAGTAGCGGACAGATAAATACAACAAATCAGATGCTAGATTTTTCACTCCTTTTGCTTCTCATGCAGTGCAGCTACTCGGAAAAGGTACACGTGATTCTTCTCTTCTAATTAATAGTATTAATACCTGCATATTTTTATCACTTTAAGCCTAGCCCTTGCACAGAAAACTACGTAAAGCAAGGATTTGCATTTACATTCTTCGTGTAGTGACCTGAAAAATCTCCCACCACAATTCACAAAGAATAGAATATCTGCTATAGCCATCAATAAATGTTTTCCTCCCTTTACAGACCTGTTTGTTAGTTCCAGCTGGAATTTACCAAGATTCAATTTCTAGGTAACAGACTATGGAATACCTCTGTCTTCCTACAGAAAGGAAGTATCAAAGCTGGTTTTGTCTGTGGTTGATAGTTTTGTCCTTGAAATTGCTGTTTGTAGCATATGATTAAGTTACACTGACACACTCAGTGTTATTAATACAAAGAAGGCTGGGGTTTTATTTCCTCTTTTAGGAATGATAAGGGATATTCTTTCAGGCCTCTTAATTTTTTGCACGGATTTTCTTGAACTTTCTGACTTCACTGACTTTTCCTGCTCCTGTGCAGAGGTTCCTGGTAGGGCTGTTTTGCAATTTGCCTTGGAACAGATGTTTACGAACTTGCTTGCTGCATAAACAATTTATTATGCCTTGAGTCAAACGTCTCTGCCAATGTGTAGCCCTTAAGGTGATCTACCACATGGCAGAAAGAAAAAATGTTAAAGAGCTTTGGAATTCATCATGGACTGTCCACGGGCTTATACTGCTTACATTTATACAAATGAAAGTACAGTTTGACTTAGCAAGAGCTTAGATGCCCTTTGTCTGCACTTTTCATGTCAGTGCAAGATGAACACAGTCAGGAACTCAAGCACCGTGAATTTGTTGACTTGTTCAGTACAAGGATTACTGAAGGGAGGTCATCTGTCCTCAAAGAACCATACTTTTAAGAAAAGGTGTTTGAAGGCAGAAGACCTTTAACTTTAATGTCAGTTCTTTTAAATTTAACATCAGTTCTCTTATTTGTAATAACTTCCTACAACTAACTACTTTTTTTTCTGTGTGTTTAAAGAAATTACAGTTTGTATAACAGGAAAGAGCTGAAAATAATGCAGCAAGAACATATTCCTTGTCACATGCTCATTAAATTAAGAGTATGACCATATGTGCCTTGATGTCAATCACAATTTTATCATCAGTTGCAATGGGATTATTGCAGATCGAGGATCCTCTGGTTTAGGCCAGCGCAGCTCTCATGGCTAGCAATACGATGTCTGACTCTGGGGAGAGCTGGCTTGTACCCTATTGGAGAGATTCTCAGTTGGCATTAATCTCAGCTGATCCTAGATCGCTCACACCACCAGAAAACCTGACTCCATTCTCATCTTGTACTTGATATTCATTGCTATCAGTTTTAAGTATGACCTGATCTTGGTTACAGTGCCAGTGCATTACAGGGGGGTTGGACTAGGTGACTTGTAAATGTTCATTCCAACCCAAACCTTTCTATGATTCTATGATTTATACCACTGTAGCTGAGATTAGAGTTCCCCCGACAACCCTTTGATATCAGCTCTTTCACCCGAACATTGTGTCCTTTCTACTATGCAGCATTCAGGGATGGCTCTTCACTGTCATGTTCTCTGGCTTCAAAGCAGATTATCTATTTGTAACATCCCTATGTTCTCTCATCATCCTTAAAACCTCCTAAAAAAACCCTCTATTTAACATTATTACTACTGCTCATTCGTAGCATTTACAATGTAAAAGTATCAGTCGTGTCTTATCTGGGCTAAAACAGTGATTAAAGCCTTTTGCACCCACTGTCATTATTGCACTTACCCCAAAACCCAGCTAGACATGGGAGCAGAAGCAATTACATTAGCTGCTGTATAGTCCTGGAAACGGTAATACTGTATCTTGCTCTTGACCTTAACAGTGGGTGACAAAATTGTTTATCCCTCCTGCAACATCTTAGAGAGACAGACATAGAGAGCAATATTCTTTTAAGTTAACTCCTTTCAATCCACACAATCTATTAGAGTCAATATTCTGTATGTGCCATTCTTCTAAGTCCTGGGACAAATTTGACCCAGATGGCTTCGAATTGGACTTTGTAGAACCCGAGTTACTACAGCACGCTGGGGTTAAGGGAAGAGTAACTCAGCTCCTAGGGGAGAAGGTGACATCTCCACGTGGTTTTCTCTGATCTACTACTCCTTTTCTAGATGGTTCTGTGAAGCTCTGAGAGTGTTTCTTAGAAAATATTTCAGACAACTCTCTAATTTAATACAAAACTAAATCTATTATATTGCTTTTTAGGGTTTTTTTTTAACCATTCTGGAGAATTTCAAAGCATTTTTCTGTAAAAGGTAAGGCCCTTCTAATAAAGGGCTACTTACTACATGCTGTGCTTTTGCCACATAACCGCTCTCTGCTCACTTTGGGGATTAAGAGGGCTGCTAATGCAGGAGAAATTCCCCTTTCAGGAAGAGCTTTGGACACAGAAAGGCCATGGTTAAGGCCTCTGCCACCAGGGACCACTGCCTCAACCTGTGGTTGCTTTAGGGAAGTTCTATACAGATGTTATTTTTCTTCAGTAAGCTGGCAGCCCTTCCATCTTATGGGGTTTAAAAAGCTGATCATGGTTTTATACAGCATTTAGTGTGTAACTGTTTGTGGAATTTCCAAAAAAACTAAAGCTGATATTCCTTTGTGCTATTCATGGAAAACATATTTTCCTTGTTTTCAAATACAACTTATGACCTTAACATGTGGTTGGAAAGGATATACTTGACATCCTGCTTTTTCAAGATCTGATTTGATCCTTGACCAGAACATATTATCTGATGAAATTTTACAAGATACAATAAATGACAGCTCAATGCAAGTTCTGTTTGTTGGAATGGAGAAAGTCAACATTATACCAGTAAGATGAGGGATGAGCATCAGCAATGACACTTCAAACTCCACCCATCTCTCAATGCAAGCCCACTGGAGTTGGTGGGATATTCAACACAAACTTGTATAGAGTTGATAGATCACAGAGGAAAATAAATTCCCGCCGCTTCTGCCAAATTACTCATCTGGCTTCTCAGTGAACCTGAATGCTATAATGACAACCAACAGAAACACAAACATTTAGAAACATAGAGCTCAATGTAAAACCTACTGTCAGCTCATTTATATCACACTAAAATTCCCCTCAGCCATAACTGCCAAAGAAACAAACCATAGTCAGTGACTGACTCAGAAAAACCTGGACTGAGCTCCAGCTCCACAAGGCTAAGCAGTTTGCAGCATACTCTGATAAGTACCCATTTCTCCTCACCATTACAAAAACATCTCCAAGAGTTTTAATAGAAGGAGGCAACATGGAAACAGATACGAAGAATGAGGGATGGAACTCCATTCTCAGGAAGTGAAAAATGCTGTTGAATATCACACAAAGCATGAAGCATTGGCATAGGAACAAGAACTATTGAGGTTCATTAAAACTTGGTTAATATTTTGCAACTGTTTTTAACTTTATGTGTCCTAATTGTCTGGGACTATGAACAAGAAATTCCTGAATTCTAATCCTAGGTATACAATGGTATGCAATATATAAGTGATACAGCTTGCTTAAGCTCTCTGTGATCATCTCTTCTAAAGATGGATGATGTAAGGATATCTGTTCAGAGGATGCTGTAAGGATATCTGTTCAGAGGATGCTGTGACAACAAACTTATTAATGCCTGTAAAGCACTTTGTCACTACAACGTAGTCCCTAGGTAAGACCTAATGAGGTCTAGGGAGGGGGAACAATAGTTTTGTACATTTTATTTGGCAATTCTGATCATCTTCATTGATATTTTCTGTTTTGAAAATGTTTGAACAGTACTGATTCCCCAATATTCTTTTCTTCTTTCCTAGAGCCAGAAAACTAAAATAAAAAATCCCCAAACAAAACACAAACTACAAATGCACTAGGAAAGCCTGCTTTAGAAATCTTCTACCTTATGAAATGTGTTACAAATTCATTTCTACAGTCATTACTGGTGTGTTTCAAAAACATCACAAGAACTGTAGTGGACAGAAACTGTTCCAGCATGTGGTTCTGCACACACCTGGTTCTATGGACAGCCTATGGGGTAAGGGCAGTTACAACAGGAAAGAAACAGCAGAACTTTTCCATGCTTAGTTCTGGTTGTGGCACATGGCAATGCCAGGTGTGGTGCACCTAATCTTTTACTTCACTTCATTCTTTCAAGCTACGTTTAACAGACGTAAATAAAATAATCTTAATTACTGAAGAAAAAATTGAAGACTATTTTTCTAGGGTGAATTGGTTATGCTGCTTTGTACTCCCTGATCCTGCCTCATTTAAAGCTACCAAAATTGACTGCAAACCTCATCACTCTTTCGCTTTTCCATCTGCCCTTCTAGAGAATGTCATTAGTATGCTCTCCAGAAAAAATAACATGCCTGGGCTACCTGATGCTACTGAAATTGCAAAACTACTTGCCAAAAAAGACCAACTTGCCAAGACGCTATTGTCAAATTATCTACAGCTTTTGCAGTCCTGCTGTAGCCAATCCAAATTATGTGCTGCATTTCAATACAGAATACAAGCGATGGCATTGCCATGGAACCGGTGCTGGCATATAAACACAGCTTTAACCTCCGCAAAACTTAAGCACTGCAGAATAGCACAAATTGGGAGAGCTGACTACAGTTCCCCAGTTCCCTCTCTTCGCCCCACTGCACAAACCGACTTTTGCATTCAGTTGTGATGTGCAGCTGAAGTGGAATTGGACTCACTGAACACAGCTTACTAGAGGATGTAAAAACTACCAGGAACGCAACACTGTGTGTGAAGTTATACAGAATTGCTCCAATCTGAGTTTGTCTAATTCAAGGCAGATCTTGATGACTCGGAATCTGGAGTTAAAAAGTAAATGTCTGTTCCAGCCAAAGGACAAACCTCAGCATCACTTTTGCTACCAACTACAGTGGAAACAGGCCTGAGACCTTCTTTTTGCAACAAGCAAGTGACATTAGTGCTAGTGCATTATCAAAATTACAGTACCATTCATGTCCCTACTGTCCCACCCAGTCCTAGTCACTGTTATCACTACAAATTAGCACATCCAAATCTAATTTGCCAGGTTCCTAACCAATTTTGGCATAGCGTTGCTGATTTTTTTCACAAATGACATATGTTTTGCCTTAGATTTTGGTAGTGGGAGGGTAATTCCAGAACCATCTGGATGAATCTGGCAAAATCTTTTGAAAACACTGATCTGGCTAAAAGAAAAAATATTTGGCTCCATCTATTGGACCAAAGAATGAATCTGAAATTATTTCATTTTTTTAAACCTTTTATATGTAGGCTCCTACCATTGAAAATTTTGACCTATGTATTTTGTAAGTACGCCTAAAAACTTTCATAAAGTTAGGTTGGCAAATCTGTACATGCGTGCCTAAGTATGAATTTAAAAGCCAATTTCAGATCTGTTTCAATGAAAAGCAGACAGATACCTTCTAGAACAGAATGAGCAGCTTCGCTTATAGGCAGACACCATACCAGAGGCTCAGACATCCAGTTTTTCCCCCTTACTTCTACCTCTCCAACCTCAGGAACCCGCTCACTCGTGTGTTAATGAAAGGCAGGAAGAAGGAAAAAAAATAGTCTTAGCCAAATAGTAAGCATCTGTTTTGCTTATTGCCTTAGTAATTCTTACTAACATCATACAGTAACACAGTTCCCAGGAGATTAAGATTTAAAATGTTTGCCTTCCTAATAGTCTTTTATTTTCCACATAAACACTGTGTTAATGGATTAAAGATGAATAAATAAGTCCTTCTGAATGCAATGATTAATTAGTTATGAGTTACTTGGACCTTTTGGCTGAGCAACATTTGCTGAAGTGGAAGGTCATCAAAATCCTGTGCTGTCTGTGCTGATCTCTGCCACAGGACCTGTGTTACGTTAGGCTCTTTTGGCAGAATTGTCAGTGTCAGACTGCAGTTTCAACAGTGGTAAAGCTGCAAAGTTCTCCTTAGCAAAGTCCACTATTTTTCTTATTCCTTCTCTGCAGAGAGGTTCAGCATCAGTCTGGGTGAGCTGAGTTTATATTTTCTATTCAAAATGTGATGAGTTGTCAATAGCTTTCCTGATCTTTACCACACCTGGAGCATGGTCATGAAAAAGAAAGCTACTTCTATGCAGAAATTGTAGTCCCTGGTAGCAAAAGGTGGGAACAAGCTTCTGGCAGAGGTCCGTGTAGGCCAGCCAACATGTGAAGACACTCTGGAACCAGTATCGCTCATGCTGTGGCTGGAGAAGGCTGCGATTGGATCATGTTGGAGCATTTTTCTTACTCTAGAGTAGCCAGCAGCATGTGACACATCTCTCCCACTCTGTCATGAGTCAAGCCTGTCTCCAAGTCTGAATCAGTGCTGATCCTCAGCTTGACTACCTCTAGCAGACCTTTCTGTCTCTATCCCTTCTTGGCTACCTCACAACTTTCTCATGATGCTGCTGATAACAGCTGTCAGTATTTTGGGCTGACAAAATTATATGAGGATAGGTAGGCTGTCCCAAAATGCATCAGAAAGCAATTCATAAAAGTCTACTTTCAAAGGCATAAGCTCTGAAAGATGGGCATCACACAATTTTTAAGATATGAGGTGGATGCAGGTACTCAGGGTCTGGGACCTCGCACAGAAAAGCCATTTGTATAGGTGAAGCACATGACTTAGTTCACATGTCAAGACTTCGCAATATATAGCTGTCCATCTATCAGTATAGACACAGCCTAAATATTAGAAGAATGACACAATCATGTGCCAAAAAAAAAGCCAGTTAGTTTTCTAAATTACTGCATTCCTCTTCCGATCAACAGTGAAAAGGATTTGATTACAGTAATTGAACAGAATATATTACATAAATGCACTAAGTTCTGCTAAAGGCAGAATGATTAATATATTACACAAGTTGGCTTATTCTTATGATTTGTTTTACAAGGTAAACACCCATGACTTAAAGAATTTACCCTGTTTTTCATTCAGCTCAGAAGTCAGAGTAGTTACACATTTTTGCTCATAGATGTTTTGCTACTATACAGCTAAGCATATCCAGAGAATATACGAATTACTTTGAACAACAGAAACATTTAATCACTAAAGACAATAAAAACGCAGTTTTCATGAAGTGTTTTCTGTCACTCTCCTCCGTGCACAGAAATGAGAGTGGGAAAGAACTTTCAAGCCAATGAGCTCCTCCCTTTTACGTCAATTAATCGAGACTCTTGCCCTCGCAAGACTTTTTCTAGATTATATTTACTACCATTTTATCCAAAATGAGATAAAGATATCATAAATTACAAAGTTCTAACACTTAGTCTGGCGGATAATTTCTTAAGTCTCCTGTTGTCAGGAAGCTTTTCACAGATTTTCTGTCGAAACCTCTGTGTTATTAATCATTAATCAGAACAGCAAATACTAGAAACAGAAACATACCAAGCAAGCTTTTACTATTTCTGTTGACACTGCCAACGAATCGAGATCAAACTATTCAGACACTGATTTTTCCGTAATCACTTGGGATTGTTATGGATCACAGTGCTCCTAGACAATAGCTCTAAGACACACATGAAAGCTGGCTTACAGAGTCCCAGGACAGCTGGCTTTTCAGGTTGCTTTTGTGCTTTGCTCATTATCATCTTCATGTACTGGATACACCTACAGAGCCTTTACAGCACTGGCATCCTGACGTATAGGATGGAGCACGGTGATGTGATGGACAGGCACCAGCATTTGGGACTGCATGGTGTGCATGCCTCAGCATGGCAGTACGCAAGATGGGTAAGGGCCACAGTGCTCACAACACCACGCTGCCCGGGGTACAGGATTCAGTGGCCCAGGTGCCAACTATAGGGTCCTGGAGGGAGATACATGACAAATATGAGATGGCAGTCAGAAAACTGACTGTCATGCTCCACGCGTGAGACCAGACAGTTCTGCAGATAAGCATGGTAACTTGGCCTCTGAGTTTCCTCAATGAGGTCTACCTGCAATTGCAAAGCAAAGGAAGACCAAAGCTTAAAAGAGAATTTCCTTATTGTACGCTGACTATTTGATTTCTGCTTATGATCGTAACATCTGAACACTCTATTGAAAATCTCAGTGTACAAGAACTCCTTACTGATCCAACCTAAAACAGAGGGAAAATAAAACAAAGGAGAAATATTTAGCAGAAAACGAAAGTCAGAGAATGGTAGAAGACTGGTTTGTGAAAATTACAATTAAGTTTCTTACTTTGCCATTTAAAATCTTTGCTTTTTGCTGATAAAAAATGGAAAATTTAATTCTTTAGCAGAAAGGTGGATTCCTTTGATAGTGAAGGTGATTCCACAGAAAGTTAATTTTTTTTTGGTAGGAAAACTCGAGAGCGCTGTTGTATTTTGTTATCCATCTAAATTGTACTGACAAAGATACCCAGATTATTCCTTTGACTGTCGTGTCATCCCAGTGCTATGATCACAATTGCACTTACTTGGAATGCTAAAATCTTACTATGGCCATTTCAAAACATGAATGACCCTCAGGTCTGTCCGCAGTGAAAACAAAGTGTGGCCCAAATTGCTACTGCTCTGAGCGTTTCCCGTCAGATCCTCAGCAGACTCGTGGCCTGAGGAATAAGAGAGCAAGTCTTTATCAAAAGACCTACAGTAACTTCAGAAGATCGTATTCAACCTGAACCACACAGCTAACCCTTATATTTCCATTGGGCCAAAACAACATTAATTCTACCCAGCCTTGAACAGAGAAGGCTCCCTCTCACACATGCATCCATTTACACGTTTCGCCTAGCTTTACTCTTTGCCAAGCTGCTAAAACCTTGAGTTTTATCTTTTTCTATTGAAGTAGCAAAAGAGAGCTATCAGATGGAGGGCAGGACTGATGGAAAGCTGGGGCTTGAAAGGGGAGTTTCTGATGGATACTGTTTACAGCTTTCAGTTGCGTCTCACTGAAGCAGGAAACAATCTCTGAGACAAAGATCTCCTCACTGCTGTCCTGGAGACAGCACCGGAACAATGAATAGAGGCCCGTGGAAATGTAACTCTAAAGGAAAAGGCTCATCATAACATATAACATGTAATTATACCACTCTGGAAGAAAGCAAATTTTTATGTTTGAGTGAAATGCATAATCAATAATCAAGAGGTCCTTTCAGCTCGTAGCTCTCCACCCACACTGTGCTATTGAATAACAATGATGTTGCACTGCAATAGCTCCAGGCAACGCTCTGAAATGCAGTCTGTTAACATAAATTCCTCTGTTAATCTTATTTTTCTGAGGATTAATACATTTGCAGGTTTTCCTTAATATGAAATTAACTATACTTATGGTCTGTACTCATGTTTCATACACAGGGTCTTTCCAAATGTTAAATCTTGGAACATTTATGCATGTAAAAATAGTAAAAATAGGGCAAAAATTCTATAAGGACTTGTCCTCTTTTGTACTAAGTAAGATTACTCATTATTAGTTCTCTTAAACCTAGGATTATTTCAAAGCTAGGAAATCTAAGCAATCCCTCTAGCAGTAAAACCTCACTTATTTGCTGATTTTTCAAAGTACAGAATACCTTTTCTTTTCATCAATAAAAGACTCAAAATTTAAAATTTGATCAGTTTAATCTTGACTATTAAAGCACAGCTAACATGGACTGGCATCAAGCGTTTGGTGAACTGTTGCAGATTCAGTGCTGATGTTGGAGAGCACCTTTTGAAATTCACATTTTGTACTTTGTGTATTCCTTTCTGTAGTGCTCCAGGCATGAAAAGATCTATAAAACTGAATATTTAAGTTTTGTATTGCTTCTGTGTTTTTTCAGTTTTATATTTTTATCATTAATATCACACCAAATAAAAACTATGATAAATTAAGCACAGTAAATAGTTTAAAACTGGTTAAAATTTGTTGCACGTTGTCTTTGTTTAGTATAAAATAGAACTTGTTGAAGTATATATAACCCGTATGCATAAAAGCAATACCATGAAAAAGATGCCTGAATAATATACTTGTTCAGATAAATGCAAAACAGTTCTTATTTATTTTGCAAATTTCTGTCAGGAACATACACTCCTTGGAGTTTCTCAATTTTTATATATTTGACCTTGGAGCTCAGGCTGAGAACCTCTGACTTGGTGGTCCCACAAGAGTTCATCTTTCCATTGCACCACTTTAGGAAATAAATGGACTCGGTGCATAAGAAATATGTTACCTAGAAATTCTCCAGAAGAAAACTTGCTTTGATTGCAAGGCAAGAAGCTTTTATAGTTCATACAGCTATTCTTAGCAATAGCGTAGCAATTTCCACCATAGAGATTAACAATAATCTGTATCAATTTTCTCCATCCAATCTCCTCATGATACATTGCTTCATGAAGAAGCCTCCTCAACATTCACTGCGACCACAGTCCAAGATACCTAGTTCAGAGGTTTCCCTTAGAGCATCCCTGCCGGTGCTGGGCAGTTTCTGCATCAGCCTCAGGAGGTTTGCCCGAGATGGGCATTCCCAGCACACCCCTCATCAGGTCCTCCGTGCTCTGAAACGCAACCTCACACTGCGCAGCTGAGGCCCCCAGTACTGTCTGTGTTGCCTGATTGACTGCCCCGAGCTTTTTGAACATGGATCTTTTTTACATTCTTTGTTTAATTTATACATAAACATATTGCACATGAAATAAAAAGAGCTCATCTGGGTGTCTATGCTCTCATAATTCATAAATTGAATGATATTAGTGTCAGGTTTGGTTTTTGTGAGCATTCATACATATAAGAAGGTCACTGGCAATAAAAAGAGGAGATCGGAATAACCACTAAAAGGAGCTGAATCAGATTACTTTTGTTGTATTGATCCAGTGTATTGGATTGAGTGACCAAACTTCCTTTATAAAAACAGTTTATTGTCACACTACCAGCAATTTCTTGCTACACTTGCATGGCAGCTCCACAGAGGGAGCATTATCCCAGTTTGCTCCCACAGTCCCTTCCATCTCATGCTTGAAATCATGCAGTTCTAATGCTATATTAAATGTATTACAAAATGTCACTGGTTGCAGAGCACAGGTAATCCTACCCCCCCAGTAAACCAGGGCGAAAGACCCCAGAGCTGGCTGGGCTCTCAGCAATGGACTCTAGTATAATAACCAAGAATAAAATCTGTACATATTATCTCATCTCTGGGCTGAAACAAAAAACTAAAGTACCAGGAGAAATAGCATCTTTTCTTTAAAGCTGCATATTCACTCTGTTAATTGAAGAGCAGACACTGAAAATAATCAGGTCATTAGTTCTTGCTGTAAATTATTTATTTGGCATTGTAATAAACATAACAGCTCTTTCTGCTCTCAGTCCACAGCTTTCCTCACCTAGCTGCTACTGCTAGGCTAATTGTCCTTGCTTGCAGATGTATTTGCATTATAGGAGCCTTTCCATTAATGCTCTGAGATTAAATGTCATAAAATTAGACGTGTTTTTCAGTAACACTTGAATTTGTGGTACCTGAATTACAGCAATGTTGCAATGGTGCAGCTGTAAACATAATACGTTGCCCTGAAGAGAGAGTCTGGAATTTTTTATTGAACTTAAAAGCTTCCATGTGGTTTGAAGTTAGTGTTACGATAGCAATACCAAGATTCAGCAAAGAATTTCACCCAAAATCACTTCGGCATCTACAAGTAGTGTCAGAAAATGACCACAGTATGTATGGTTACCTAGACTGAGGTGAACCACAGCGCACATATAAATATACATACATATAAAGGCACACACATACCAATTTTCATTTTTAAAATTGCTGCTCTTCAACTGAGCTACTTTGACCTCTTAAGAAAAAAGGTAGGAGAGATGAAACAGTATCCTATCTCCAGCGTGCATTTAGAAAATATCTTTGCAGCTGAAAAAAATGCAGTATTATCTGCCAAATTAAGTGTGGCTCTTTCAAGAAGACAGACAATTTCCAGCTGCTGGAGAAAAAGAGGATTTATTTAGGAGAGAAATATGGGTGAAAATATATTGTATTACCCAGGGCCTTTTTCACTCATCTTTTCACGTGTTTTCATGAGATCCTAGTGAACTATTAGGAACCAGAGCACAGGGTGAAATCAGGAGCCCACCCAGACAAGAACACAGTGCTTCAGGAGAAAACGTGAAAGAGGAGACCGAGAGCCTCCACTGGCCATTATTCCTTGCAGTACTTTGGTATTCAACCAGGTTGTTTTTCTTGCACCTTGTTTCATTGAGGGCCATGAATACCATCTGCAACAGCAATCACAGTGCCCAGCATGAACTAAAGGACCCCAAGCCCTCACCATGGACTTGGAGGCTGTCTGAACACGCTCCCCTACATGGTGCCTCCCTGAACCACCTCCCTTGCTCACTGCCTGACCACCACTCTCCAGCCATTGTTTTCCAGATGTTCCGACACTTTTTTGTTGTGTAACTTCAGATACAAAAGCAACAGTTATTGTTGGAAAAGGAAAGAGTAGGAAAGTCACAAACACTATTATGAAACAGTAACTCCATTGAGAGCAATCCAAACATTCAGCATCACTGACCACAAGCCCCGATCAAACCTCTGTTGGAGTATGACCCTGTTTCTCAGCCCAGAAAACAATATTTTTCATCAGCTGAATTATTTCACAGGAAACATGAATGAAAATATGACATTAGGTGGGGAAGCAGATGTATTTGGCGACAACCTTACAGCTATGAAGGAGAGTCATGTAACACAACACTTTTTCATTTGCTGTTCCAATTATTGCTTCCAGATATTGAAAACTGCTGTTTCGCACGTGGAAAATAACTAAAGCTGGAAGGCATCTCTATTACCATACTACCTTTTTTTCCCCCTTCATTTTTAGAATAGATTTAAAGATTTAGATCAATCACAGTGGAAACCAAACCCTTCTGTGTCCTCCAAAAGCTACACATGTAGCAACAGTACTCAAGGGCACATACACACCCTGAGTGAATAAAATGCTTTACCCTGGTCTGTGAGCTCATGCTAATGCAAACTCCTTCAAGGTCCGTGAGCGCTGCTCTGCTGATATTCCCAAAAGAGGTACTAACTTCAGTCATTTTTCATGGACTGAATCACACAGCTCAAATCACCTCTTCTTTCTCTGTCACCTGTAGAAAAATTCTTGAAGCCATCTATCCCTAATCACACTGATTATAATTCAGTTCCAAATTAGTGAATAAAAAACAATACAAGGACTGGAACAGGACAGAATGCTGGCTCAGAAAACTACAATTCTATGAAAAATAGCACTGTTCAACAGCTGTCCAGATTTAATTTTAGGATAAACAGTAGAACACATCACCTCTTGTTCCGCCTAGCATTGATTTAATACTTGTGGTACTAATTTAAATCATTTAATTTGCAGAACTTTTAGGTCCATCATCTGTTCCCACAGCTCAGTCAATATTGTGGCTCAGCTCACGCAAGAAATTGATCTGCAGGCCACTCTTTACAAGACAGATTAATTTTTGTCGATTGATTGATTGGCCTCTGACCGCTACACATACTAATTTTGGACCATTTAAAGCTCATAAGGCTTTATATTGAGATTCATCGATTTCACAGAGTAATAAAATGATGAATGGATGTTCAGCCAAGAGCAGACAACTGGCACAGGCTTGAGAAGAAAGACCAAAACAATCCCCACAGAGTGGAAAGTGCAGAGCTGCAATGCCCCCTCTGTTTCTGTTCAGATTTTCCCCAGGTGGTTGGTGGTTCACGCTTCCAACCCATGCAGACCAAAGCGATGCTTAGGGCAACTTCAGGCACTTTACCAGGTCTCTGCCTCAGGGGGTGCTCTGCTGCTTCCCAGCCCTAATAGTTGGATAAAGATGTCCTGGTTTAGACACAGCTGGAAGAGCCAGCCTGTTCCTGGCTCCATCATAGAGGGTGAAAACGGACACACTTTTTACATTCTGTGCTTGTCTTTCTCATGTCCTAGTGGGGCATACTGAGGGTTTTGATCACTCTTTGCCAATGCTCTAAAATCATATATCCTTCCTGGAGATCAACTTAACTATTATCATTATTGGACTATGATTTCATTTACAAATGTAACACATGAGTCCAAAGGTAACCAAAATAACATGTTTTCCTGATAAAATATCATGTCTTTAAAAGCATTTTCCTGTGAAGAAATTAAGACATTTGCTGGTGTTTGAGAAGGTTTTGTATTCATTCGGTTATCTCCTAAAATTTCCCAGTTGACTGAAGAACTGATCTCACCATTCCTTTTTGTGTAGTCAGCCCCATTACAACATAGGTGGGAAACACAAACCTGAACTTTTACTCAGTATTTTTTCCAGGTAGGGTTTAAGGTGTTAGCAAAATGTCTAGCGTACATAGCACTGCTGAGGATCTAGTCACTGCAGGATACCAGCTGAGAGCACCTTCCTTCTGCAGTTCAGTTTTCCAGTATGGAGGGAGGACTGTTCTCCAGAGGGGAAGCCTTGTTTGGGTCTTGTTTCTTTTACCAGTCTGCTGTATTTAATGTTCTTCAGCTTATTATTATTATTATTACTAAATCATAAACATATGAATCTGGACTATCAACCAGCACCTGGGCAAATGAAGTATGTCAACAAGAGGAAAACCATCCAGCCCACTCTGTTGGAATCTGCAGAAATATTTTGGCTCAAGGAACCTGAAACGAAGCCTCTTTCTTTCTGCAGGTTATAGTGTTGGGATTTATTTTCAGACAGGCTGTTAAGTACTTTATATGGTCCCCACAGAAATCTCCTTGGAAGGAGATTTCTCTCTATATATAATTCTTATAAGCATGACTGATTCATGTAGGTCTCCACAACACGCTGCTTCAATTTTATCTTGTTGCCATACCATATGCTTTTTGTACTACCACTTCAGTCCACTCCAAATTCCATCAAATGGCTTCAAAGGAGATGATAAATGGCCAAGGAGGAAAGCACTTCAGGGCAAAGTCTGTTCTGAGCTACACTTTGTAAATGAGCAGTAACAATTTTTATTTCATTGCAATTACTCTGATTCCTACCCCAGCACAATGATCTGGCTCTTCATTTTCCTCTTCCATCAGAGAGATACGTATACATTTTGTATTTAGAGATGTCATCATGCTGAAAAATAAATCTTCCACACAACTTCCTGCTGGTTAGCATTAATCTGAAATTGAACTTATTAATTTGCATATCATTGGACTATAGCTTTTCCAATTAGACAATCTTTGCAACTCCAACTAAACTGTTAATTGATGTTACTGCCCTCAAATTACCAACTTTTTGTAGATACAATTTAAAAGGAAAAATACAGAAGATCCAGAATTAATAAAAAAATAGCAGCAGGTTTTCATTTTCAAACTGGTGTTTGTCTCCTTTTAGGACAACTATACTATGCTGCCTGAGTGCCCCAAGAATATATGAACTTATTTATTTTATTAATGATTACATTGTCCTTGCGTGCTCTGAAATTAGGATACTTTCTCAAACAAAGGCTGTACAACCAAGTATTAACAGGACTCCTGGGTCCACCTCAGTACAATTTCTTAAAGCTTGCCAAAAAGGAAAGTTTCTCAACCTCTTCCTATAAAAAAACCTCTCTGAAGAAAAAAAAAATGCCTCACTTGTTTTGTGCAGCATCAGCATCATGGTACTCATTTATAAGCAAGTAAAAATAAATTTTCTCTTCTGGTTTATCAGATTTATTTTTACCCATCTTGTTTGTTTACTGTTTGCATGCATAGGAATGTGTGTATGCAGTTGTAGTTGCGCATTTGCATACATTTCACAAGCTGTTTTTCATGTCTTACAGAAACATGGCCACAGCCAAAAGGTACTGAAGCCTGGGTGTTATTATGCCGGGAGGCAGCTATGAAGTACAGACCTGGAGGTCTGGCACTGTTGCAGTGCTACTATGCAGACCCTCTTTTTATGTATTTGGGAGGGGAGCAAGGAGTGTTGAAGGCAGCTACTGCTTCTTTCAACGCATCAGAGGATTTCTGAATCCTACCATCATCTGCTGTTAGACCTGCTTAGTTCCCTGTGCTTGAGAAAGCCTGAAGGTAAGGCTGGGACCCAGCAGGATGAGCCCAGCAGGTTGACCTGCCTGCTCTCACCACCGCTCCCTCTGGAGGAATTCTTGCCCTGGGTGGCAGGTTGGCATTGCTGCCTCAAACAGGCTCCAACATACACAGATGTCCACTCTGCCTTTGGTCTGCTTGGATATCTGGTGCTGCGCAGGAAGAGATTTTGCCGGGATGCTATAATTACGCATTTACTCAGGCCTCTCCTGCTCTCTTCCAGAATCTGGCAGCCTCTAGCTAGGAGGGGGAAGAGGTTATGAGCTGAAGTTAGACCTCTTCTGACTCACCCCTAATTTAAATGCAACTATAGGATCCAAAGTCACGAGAACAGTAAGACCTGTACAGTCCAAGGAGAGAAAACAGAGTGGTATCTAAACTATACATTTCTAACAGGTAATCTGCTTCTCACCAGGATGCTTGTCAAGTTCTTGAGAGAGAGACTGACGTACACTTAAGAGACCTGAAGCATCAGCCTGGCTCACGATCCCGTTGCAAGAGCCTTCAACCTTCAACAAATCAAATGGTGAAGATTTGACACGTGAGGGCTGCACTCTGCCTCCCCTTTCAGAGGGCAGCAGTGACCACCAGCAGGGAAACCCCTCCTTTGCAGGGTGGCAGCCAAAGGAGGAATTCTGGGGTGCTCACTGCAAAGCATGAGGGAGCAGAGATCTCTGCAGAAACCATCCCCTTCTTGCACAGGAAAAAATACAACAGCCCTGAGAGAATTCTTGAGGTACAAGAGCCACAGGAGATACTCCTTTAACCCTTCCTCTTCATAAAACAGCAGCAAGAGAAAAGAGCAGGGGATTTAGGGAAAACCAAGAAGGAGGTGGACAGTGGATATGGGTCATAAAAGAAGGCCCAAGATGGTGAAGACTTCTTTAATTGCATATATATGCTTTTAACTTAAGTTTATAGAATACGTTAAAATTAATTTAGCATACAGACTCTAGTTGTCCATCAGGGTGTGTACAAATAGCTCAGTATCCTGCTGGGAAACTGTCTGAAGAGAATGGAGCAAAGGCAATATCGTGGTTCCCACTATAGGGCTCAGAGAAAGCTATGCTCTCCCATCCTGGCTTTGCCTCTTGGCCTCTCCTATCCTGTGAATATAGTTCCCTACTTTAAAAGGAGGATATTTAATTATAGCTGGATATTTTAAGTTCAGGAGAGAGGAAGGACAGGAGAAGCAAACAGTTTTAAAGATAAAACAATGCCCTTTTGTTTATTTTTTCTTTTACATGGGAATTCTACTGCCTTGCTCTTATTTACTCTTACTATAATTTAAAGTGACATCTCTATTTAAAACAAACAAGCAAAAAAGAATCTGTATGTACTACCAATCACTGAGAAAACAGAAAAAATGCTGACTAAAAAGACCTCAAAATACTGTCATGGACAGGGTAGTTGCCTGGGACTCAGAGATTCTGTGTGTTGCATACTCATACCACTGCTTTGCCACTGGGACACACAATATTACTGGCTATTTCATGAATTGCTTGGAGACCAATGGATGAAAAGCAGATAAGAGCAGAAATATAATTAAACAAGGGTCCCACATTTTTCTTGTTCCCTTCCCCAGCTCTCATACCAGTATGATTTGGCATTAGGCAAACAGAGAGGATTATTCACTCTAAATCCCTAGTTAGACAGAATAAATCATCAGCTGCAAGCCACATGATAAAACCATGTCCCCTATCACAAGCTTTACCCTTGAGACAGATGAATGTTTCTGGTTGGAGATCTGCTGCATGCAGCCCATTCCTCAGCAGGCTGGGTTGCCTTCAGACCACCTAAGGCAGTAATTACTAGCATATAGTTTGCAGAGAGCATCCTGGGAGAAGCTCCAGGCTTGCTCATGCGATGGGAAACAACGTATTGGAACTGCAGCTGACAGAAAAACACTGTACCGTCTGTGGCGTGCTACCGGTTAGGTGCTGGTGATCCTTGGTGTAGGATGCGTGGGATAGGAAGGGCAAAATAAATGCTCTCCATGGAAAGCTCTTCTCTTCAGTGTCAAAGTGAAGAGCACAAGAGTCTGTGCATCAATCCCTGCACTGCATCTGTCACAAAATATCTGTCCTTCACACAGACATATGCAGAAAAACCCATACATGGGCTCAGGTTTTCCTTTTAGTAGGGAATGAAGTTCAGATTCAACATTTTAATTTCAAAATCTGTAAAACTGCTATTAATGGAAATGTTTGTACTATAGTACAGCCAACAAGTGGAAATTATGCAGAAAAGTTCACTGCTTTTTTCCTTTCTTTTTCCTAATGAAATTACTGTGAGTAGTTGTCTGTATGAAACCTTCCTTAGTCATTTCAATAGCACCCCACAACACAAGTTACTCTGATGAAAGGCACAAAACTGTCTGCAGATTTGGATAACGCTTAACAAATAGCATGACCTGATGTTAGATAACTTTCAAAGTGGCAAAAAATGTCTTTCTCGGGCACAAACCCGTAGCATTGGGGAGTACAGGCTGGGAACATAACAGAGATTATTTCACAAGCCTCCTTACATAGTTGCTATTGCAGAATCATAAAACTATGTACTAAAAATTTATCTGGAAGGCTTTATTCTACTTTCAGCTCTCCCATTGATGCATGAGAAGCAGATACAATAAATAAGGAGGAATATTTATCACTTTCATTCCTTTAACAAGATCTAGACACCAGTCTTTTCTAATAAAATTACAATATAAATGTCATTAAGTCCCAAGATATAAAATGATGGAAACAGTGCAGAAATTCAAAGCTATGTCAATAATGAGTGACATTTGCACCATGCTGGACCAGATAAGATGGGGAGAACTTGAGGTATCAAAACTTAAATCTGTATTTTATCCAGAATTAATTTCCTCTAATCACATTCTCAGCAACTACATGGGTATTTCTCCACAGTTGAGAGGCTTTGTTAGCCAGTCTACAAATGTCTTTTGTATTGAAAGAGTGAAAATGGGCAGCTTTCCATAGTAATAACACAGTAAAGAACTGAAAAAACTGTAGATCAGGCTTTAGATTGTCAGAGGTGTTACCCGTCTAAGATCAAAAGTTGGGCTGAAAAATATTACAGTTAAGGAAACAGGAGAATCAAAACACGCTGTCGTATTAAAAAGTACCTTCACTAATGCAAATTTCAAAGACCTTTACAGGATTGTGGGTTGGCAGCTGAATTTTGAACATAGAGTATTCAATAGGAACAGTAAGAGAGAGCTGCTTTTTTGAAAATTTAAAAAAATCCTATATTTCAGGGGTTTCAGTTAAAAAGAAGAATACAGTATAACTAACCACTAGATTGGCATCTATTTCTCATTGAAATATAGTATGTCTAGCTTGTCTCTTAACCTCTAAAAATGAGGTGTTACAGAGACTAAATACGTTTTATCACTCTGGGAATATATCACAAAAACATATACTGGAATTTTTTTTTCAGACACTCAGGTAACAAACGTTTCATGTCCATATGTGATAATGCTTTTTCTGAGGTGATTTTTCAAATATATAGCCTACAGGGCTATAATAAACCTCTAAATTTAAAGGAAGGTTAAATTCTTGTGTGTCTTTAGTTCTGCCGGTAACAGCTGGTATATATCCACACTGAAAGCCTGTTCATCTGGTCCGTATTTAGAAGCTAACAAACAGATGTCAACATCTGAGTTAGTTTTCTAGACTCCTTTCAGTATCAGAGGGGAGAAACTGGCATTCCTAATGGACAATTCATTCAATATTTTAGACTTCTACTTTAGGAGGAGACGAATCATCCCATAAAGGTGCTGCTTTGCCAGTGAGGATAATCTGGACACAGAGCTCAGAGCTGACGTACATATGACAGATATCTCAAGTTAGAGGAGACGAATTCCACCACAAACCTCTATGTCCAACATCCCCCTAGCACAGGAGGCTCATGATTGATTCTTCTTAAGGAGAACATGTGCAGCTGGCAAGCAGTGCAACACACAGTGTTTATGTACAGACGTTATTCTCCCAGAGACAGAAAAGCAAGCAGGCCAAAGATCAGCTATGTGCATTACACATTTCACTGTACTGTGCTATTCCTATCTAACATTTCACAAAACTTCTTTCAAGGTCTTCTGGGACTACAGTCATTATTTTGCGCTGAAACAGATATTCAATAAAGACAGGAGGCATCTGTGATTCTGAGCAAATATATATGCTTTGTCTCAGAGGTATCAGAGTTCTGGGATGCTGAAAAGCAGCACGTCATTGCCTTCTGAATCTGGCAGGTGTCATTCATGAAGGAAGCTAAAAGAAATGTTGAGAGCCTGCTGCTTTGACAGGCAGAGGTTCATAGGTGCAGTAGAGCTGCCTTGTAGGTTCTGCTTATAGGAGCTGACAGACAGTGAAGTGTACCCTAAGAAGAGAAAGGCCTCCTTTTGGAAAAGCCTTCTGAGAGAGCTTTCATCAACACAGAGCACGGCGCTTCTCTACGTTTCAGTCCCACTGCTTATTATTCTATGGAACTTTCTTGCCAAAAATAACCATGAAAGGGTCAGAAGCTAAGCTAAAGGTCCACCTAAGCACGGCTAACATTTACTTGTTCACGAAGTTTTTAAAAACATGCACATTACCAGCCGGGCTCTGACAGCAAAACTTCAGCACATGGAAAACAAAATCCACTTTTTCAAACCAAAAATAAACACGAGATGTTCCGCTCCTTAATTTAACTGCCAGCATTTCTGATTCTTCCTTTTTCATTCTGTAAACCCACATCTTAAATTTAGAATAAGGGTGACAGACAAATCAGGCTGGAAAAAAGGAGGTCCCACATCTCAGCTTCAACTTTTCCTCACATAATTTCAGAAAGCAGGCATCGGCCAGTGCTTTTCTTCTGTGTAAATATGGGATATAG
This sequence comes from Larus michahellis, assembly GCF_964199755.1. Lineage (NCBI taxonomy): Eukaryota > Metazoa > Chordata > Aves > Charadriiformes > Laridae > Larus > Larus michahellis. Next base: position 9,541,580 of record NC_133906.1, on the reverse strand, counting down.
GCAGCACTCAACTGAACAAAAAGTATCCCTGCAGTCATATGGCCAGCTTCCTGCACCATGAGGAGAGAGCTTGTATTGCTCTAGAAAGTGCTAATAAAATAAAGGATGTTCCCTTAGCTTCTGCCCAACAAAGCCCTGCTTTGTGAACACAGCTGAAGACCTGGGATCTTCATAAACCTCACTTAAAGTACAAGGGATGAGTTTGGTACAAGCCCTCTGTATAGTCTTTATCTTTGCAACACGCTCTTCCAGCAGAAAAAAAGCAATATAGGAAGGCAGTAGAAAATATTAAAGCTGTTGATTTTGAAACAATCTATATGGAAAAGGACACTTTTCTCATGTGTTGCAGTTTGTTTCTACCAGAATGGTTATTTTACAGATGGATGCACTTACTGAGCTGGGCCACCCAGGAATTCGTGATAGATGACAGAAGAAAAGCCAAAAGCCGTGACTCTAATTTCTCTATGCTGACCATGATCTCAACAAAGTAGATGCAGCAGGTTCGTGAGTAGCAGAGGGGCTTTCCTCTGCAAGTACGCAGCAGTCGGTTTTCCCTCCAGAGGCTGCACGACTCTTGCTCCAAAGGACTGTGTAAACGTGGAGCTAAACACCACAACCAAGAAGAGGGGATATTCCACATCGTTGTACAACAAAGGACATGCTCTATTTACATTTTATTTCATCCCACCGCTTGGAAGATGTAAGTAAGTTTTCTGATAGCAAATCTTTTACCTAATGAAGTCTGGAGCAGCACTGCCCATCATGAAATTACAGAACGGGAAAGTTTTGAGATGTAAAATTCGATTCAGAATATTAGTCAGATGTCAGCAGCAAAAATAAAGTGGAAAAAAAAGTGATACCTTCGGAAACATTGTATGTATTTATAACGTTCATCACATTGTGACGGGACTGTGGCCAAAGTATTTTTCGTAGCAACTCCTGTTGCCTCAGAGACAGTAACATCAGGAAAGCCGAGTTAAATCCCTATGATATTCATGGAATTATTTTATTTCTTCGTCCCTTAAAACAATCTCTAACTACTTAACCAGTAAATTTATCCAAAAATAGCTAGAAAATATATGTTTGCATATTCTGACAATATAATTATGTTTATATTTAAAAGTCATCATTAATAATGCTTCTGATTGTTTAACTATTATGTTAAATGAAGAAACTAAATTATTGCAGAGTATTTCAGCTTTAACAACATAAAGTAAGAAAAATGCAATATCTCTAAGAAGCAGCTCTGGAAATTATTTTGACAATTAAAAAAAATGCTTCCTTAATTATCATAGATTGTCTTCATCAACTTTAATGTAGGATACTTCTGTCATAGTAGATTATTTTATGTTAAATGCACATACATACACACATCCACAAATAATTCCAACATAAAAATTATTTTCAGCATTTCTCTGTATGCAGATTAAAACATAATTTCTGCAGAAATATTTGAAGTGTCTAAAGAATAGCATTTTATAACTTTCATTTGTGAATACTCAAAATCACTCTGAGAGTGGGAGGGGAAAATTCTTTCACTGTCTGTAATGGATGAAAAAATATACGTGCTTCAGGGAAAAGGAAATAGTTCCAACATGAACTAAGGCATCTGAGGACAAGGGCAGGGGAGAGCAGAGGGCTGTTTGTTGTTGTACATTTCCTAGAAGACAGCATCTATAAACAAGCTACGTCTACTAATAACTAAAAACACAGAAATTGCAAAGTCAGAAAGAGTGGAAAAAACTCTTCAGTATTCAGATACAGAGTTCATCTGATATTTGGCAAATACAATCAATTGTGAATTTTGTGCCAGTGGCATATTTTCTAAAATGTAGCACGTGGCATTGCTTGCAGTGAATCAAGGCTCCTCAAAATCTCTAAAAAGCTGTTCTTCCAGAACACAAATAAGGTATTTCAAAGAGGGATGAGACTTTGAAATACATTGTTTAAAGCCAAAGTGGTTTGTATCATAGAAGCAAAGTCCCTCTGCCCAGAACAAATACAGAAGTGCTGCTGTTAGAGAATTGCTGCATAATTTCAGCTGGAAAGAAGCTCTGGACGTCTCTGCTCCAACCCCCTCACTCAAAGCAGGACCAGCCTTAATGTTAGACCTGGCTTCACGGTCAGAACACATTTCTCAGGGTCATGCCTCTTTCAAGTGTGAATGTCACCAAGGATGGCAATTCTCCTTCCCCTCTGGACAAGTAGTTCTAATTTAAATGTTAATTATGTGGGGTTGTATGTATGTGCACATCTCAGTAAAAAAGAAAATACTATGCTTCTGGAAGAGCGGAGCAGTACTGTAGTTACAGCTATAAACAGGAAGAAGCTCAGGTGCTGGGATGTCTTGGCAGGCATCTGTAGGAAGCTGAATTGCCAGCTGTGGCTTACCTTGGTGACGAAAGGCTTTAGCTTTATTCAATCTTCTGCCTTTCCTAAGACTGCTGCATGTTCCAGATACATCTGCATTAGGAGACCTGGTAAAAATAGACATCTATCAGACGACTGAACTTAGCATTTAATGAGGGGGTTTGGTGGGCAGCAACCCTCTTTTAATTAATGTAACATTAATATGCAAATTAGAAAACTGCTTAACAAAAGAAAATCCAAATAAAGCTTAATCAGCTTGTGCATATAAATCATTTCATATTACACTGTCTACTCAGTCCTTTAAGCCTAATGTTAAACACAGGGAGAGCTGTCTTTGGTGTCTCTAAAATGACAGGTGCTTTCAGTTCCAGGTACAACAGACTAGTTGTTATTTTATGCTCCCCTTGTGCTGAAAACCAGCAAGGTTAAACCAAAGAGCAAATGGGAAAATTTACAAAGACAAGCCAAATCAAAAACTTTTATGAGAAGAATGGGTAAAGAAATTGTTACAATGACTGGTAAGATCATTTCAACTCAAGTTATATTTTCACTTCATTAGCCAATAAGGAAGTGGATTAAGTGGTGTGTAAATTAAGTACACTTATGTTAGAAAATTAATTACAAAAATCACTTTCAAATGGGGCTATAGGTATATGGAGGCTTATCTGATTGAAACACAGGAGACAAAAGCACTGCGATCATTCATGAATCCCATCAGATTTAATTAAATTAAGACTGTGAACAAATATGCCAGGAAGAACGTAGAGATTTTGGCTTCTGTCCCAGTTATTTCCTTGGGGGCTTTCCTCTAAGGCAATATTTGTGTATCTCTTCTGATGACTGAACTATTTCAAAGTCAAGTTTTCTGGTGACCTTATGCCCTAATATTTACTTTAAAAGAAAGAATAAGCTCATGTGTAACTAATAAAAATGACAAAGCTGTGGCATCTACTTTTGTGCTTGACTTTATCATAGAATCATAGACTTTAGATGTTAACAGAAAACAGTTAAGCTTGATACAGATGGTGAGAGGACAAGGGAGCACGAGATTTTTTTTCTGCTTTAGAGTGAAACACCATTTATGGTGATATCAGAATATGCTGGATATGATTCTTCCAGTGACCATTACCTTTTATTCTGCCCTTTGGGGGTTATCTCTCACTGGTTGTGAAACACCTCCAGTGGTAATTTTGTTAATATGTAAACCTCCTTTGGGTACCTATTGCCTCAGAAATTTTAAAAATAGGAAATACTATTCAGGTCACACATTAATACTCCAGCCCAGTCAAGTTCATTGTATTTTGTCCAGTAATTCCCGAACAGAGCTCAACAGACTGGAGCTGAATTTAATATAGACAGATATCAATTTGTAATTAATGAAGAAACTACCAGATATCTCAGAAGTTGTTTCAGGGTTTCATTACTCTCACTGATAACATTATTTGTATTTCTTCATTTCTTGATCCTTTATTTATTACACAACTGAGGAGGGGAAAAACAACATTTTATTTGAGCCAAACGTTACACAAGTCGTTCTGGAATCACTGCTAAAGTTATATCTCAACTTTCTGTCATACTTTTAGAGAGTGAATCATGGACTGTAAGCCTTCAGTTAGCTTTTACTTTCAAGACAATACTCACTATCTGACGGAGCAATCCAAGAAGTGGTGAGGAAGAATGCTTAGTTCAAAAAAAATTTTTTCAGTGTGAGCACTGAGTATCAGTGTGAGCTGATAAAACTCTCACGTTACTATAGAGAAAGGTGCAAGAAATCTTAAAATGGCCAATTATCTTCTTCCCAAGACACAGTTTACACCACGAAGCATGAGGGTTAACTGCTTTTTCAAACTCGCATTTATTTGTTTTAGTATGATGATATCCTTATTCATATCAAATATATTACTAAGTCAAAGCTTTGTATGTTGTATCTGACAATGCTAAAATTCTGAGACAGCTGTATGGACTGTGGGGAATAAAACAACCCATCAACTCCAAACCTTTTCCATTAGATAACCAGAATAATATGTGCACAATATGCTTCCTTTGTCAAAAATGATGACATCATGATCTTGTTCTTAATTCTGCGCTGACCCAGATGTGAGCACACAATAAAGGATGATATGGAAAACTCTTTATGTTCCCTTTTATGAGCTCAGCTTGGTATCTAATTGAGTGATGCCATCCCAGGGGTAATGAAGATACAAACATCATCAGACATCCTGAAATTCCCAGAATGCAGTTGTTTACTGGATAGTAGCTTATTTTGGTTTTAGTAGCTTGTAAAAAATAGCAGTACCCCCAACAGGCTGTCCTAATTAAGATTCATTGAGTTTCACTTTAAATTAAGTAGAGTTAGCATTCTCTGTTTTTCATATTTATCCTGAAAACAATTTTCGAGTGAGCAACCTATGCAGCTATGAAGATAAAATACGTAAGATGTGTTTGGGATCTGTACCCTTCAGCAATGAGATATACCCATTTATCTTAACCTGTGCCTAGCGTGTTTTCTGTGTGACGCTCAAGAAAAACATGTAGCACAGTGACCCAAAAAGTGCTCCTCCGTCCTGAGGCAGTGGAAGAGTCACAAGAGCTGGAGCCTCTCTTTGAAATATTTTTTGTTAGAAATGGCCATAATGATGTGACAGAGGTTTCCATGACACCTGCTGTTACCACTTAGTATCTTTAAAAATTTATAAGAACCACAATAAAATTTTCATAATGCTTAATTTGCAAAGGCATTTTCATGGCAAGCAGTCATATTTGAGTATCCTCCCCTGCAATTTTGTAAACAGTTCAAGGTACAATCAGATTAACTTGATAGGATGTGTGTAATTCAGCTTGTGCTCACACAGCAACTTTTTTGCCTTCAAAATGTGTGTTCTTTCTCTCTCATTGATTGTTTTAGGGCAGCAATCTGGAATTTTCTCAATCTTTCTTTGACAGGCAGCACAAGTCTACTAAAAGTTGATTTATTCTTTCACCTTTGATCTGCTTCTGAAGATCATTTTTCTGTGTTTGCTTTGTGCTCCTGATAGAAAAATCACTCGTTTGCATCTAGTGGGTAGTGGAAAAATGAAGCTAGGCCAGTGCAGAGCCTGCATACTGACAATCACACTGAGCAAAGCAGCATATTCAAAGGGTGTTTTGGTCAATATTGTCTAATATGGCTGGTTGGGAAATAAAAGTGAAAATGGGAAGAATTAGACTAGGATTTAATTAGTGCCAGCATCCAATATTTAAATACATAATACTTTTAGTAGATAAAACACCTGAGCTCAGGTGAGGCTGGTATTTCACAAGACAAACTTACTTTGTCTAGTGTCTGCATGGGGCCTAACAGAAACAGGTTTGTGACTGCAGGCAGGATGGAGCAAGACAGCTTCCAAAACAGAGGGTGCAGGAATCCATCCTACTGCCCCTTCACACTGGCAATGAACCGAAAGTGTAGCTCAGTGCATCACGTGTCATTCAAGGTCATGGGCTCACAGAATCACAGAATGGCAGGGGTTGGAAGGGACCTCTGGAGATCATCTAGTCCAACCCCCCTGCCAGAGCAGGGTCACCCAGAGCAGGTTGCACAGGAACGCGTCCAGGTGGGTTTGGAATGTCTCCAGAGACGGAGACTCCACCACCCCTCTGGGCAGCCTGTGCCAGGGCTCTGCCACCCTCAAAGTAAGGAAGGAACTTCTTTGGTGGTTCTTTGGTGGAACACCTCATGTTTAGGTGGAACTTCCTATGTTCAAGTTTGCGCCTGTTACCCCTTGTCCTGTCACTGGGCACCACTGAAAAAGAACTGGCCCTGACTCCCACTCTTTATTTATATGCATTGATAAGATCCCCCCTCAGTCATATTTTGTCAGACTAAAAAGACCCAAGTCCCTCAGCTTTTCTTCACAAGGGAGATGTTCTAGTCCCCTAATCATCTTTGCAGCCCTTCTACGTAGCTGTAGCATGATCTTCTATGCTACAGCTGACATTAGGAAATGGCACTCTGAAATGGCTTAGAAATGTGGCAAAATACGTGCTGGAGGTCACCACTTTCATTATGTGGGAAAGTTCACTGGGCTGAGAAAACTGTATTTATCAGCACCCTTTGTAAATAGCTAGAAAATAATAGGGTCCTTGCCTGCACAGAGGCATGTTTAGCACAAGCAGCTCCTAACTATCAAATTATGGACCATATTTCTGACTCTCTGTAATGTTTAGCTTCACAGTAAAAACTGATGCACAGATACAGTCAGAGTCTTCACAAAACTTGTTTTCTCTTGTTGCTTTTTAATTTGAAGTCCACGTATACAGTGTTTAGCTTGCCATAAATGCCACAAAAAATGGTAATTCTAATTTTCCTTAGAAAACACACTGTGGACTGCAATTTGCAGGGTTTACGTATTTTTGTGACTATAGCAGAAGATGCATTCAACAAAGCAGTGTTAGGGCTTCGTAAAGATCAAGCTGTTTTTAATGGCATAAAATCCCTTCACTGTCACCAGCAGAGGACTGAGCTCCAAATACTCAAAAACCTCTTCACAGGAAAGAAAAATGCCAGATGCTTTCTCAAGAGCAGCACTCGAGTATTTGCTGTTCATGACACTAAATATTTATGATATTTGAAAGATTTGGTGGAAAATAATAGTTGTTGGCCTGAGCAAGTTTCCATGTCAACTGCTTGCATCATTGAGATGCTTCCTGTTTTATATTTTGGTCACTCGCTCGACTTAAATAGAGGATTGTTTCATAAATCACTGAATTATGCCTGAAGCGTGCTGGTAAAGCATTGAACAACATGATTTGCCAGGCAGCCTATGTTCTCTAGAGATACAGGACTGACTGAAGAGGTGTTGAAAGAAACCGATTAAGAAGCAAAAAGTAGTGTTTGGTACCGCATGTTCACAAGTTGTCAGTGAGCTGCTGTATCAGCAGAAGGAGGGCTTACCCAAGACAGAGAACACCATATGGTCCCAGCTGCTCTGCAGTACAAGGTTTCTCAAGTTCCTGGTCTTACTGCTCCAGCACAGACTTGTCTGAAAACATCAGTAAGAAAAAAACATGATCCAGAAATATTTAACTCTTTTTTGCCTTAGCATTTAATTGCATACGACTTAGTTTCAAAACCAAAGAACTCACTCATCAGTAAGTATTTCAGCATGAGACAACATGCTGGGACTGGGCACAAAAGGGAAAAACTAGAGGAATAACTATTTAAAAATACATTATTGATGCTATAAATTTAAATACCCAGTACACTGGAATCAGAGTGGAAAAAGCACTCATTAACATAAAAAAAATTTGGGAATTAAAAAAACTATTAATGTGCCATGAAATCAAGAAATGTAATGTTATCAGTGGTCTGATTTCATTTTTACAGTTTATCTTTTGCATCTTTTAAAATATAGTTCATTTGTATTAGTGTAGTCAGTTTTGAGGCTGTAAACATTTTTCAGCTAAACTTTATTAGTAATTTATTGTTAGAAAAGGCCATCTAAAATTTCCAGAGCTGCCTCAATCGCTGAGACGCCTAGTGACACTAATTTTACTGGGAAGAAAAAAAAAAATTCCAGCCTTACAAAGTACAGCTTTACCTTGCAAAATGAGATTGTGAATTTGGACATATTGTTAAATTAAGCTATAGCTTTATGGAAATAAGTTGCAGTAGTATTTTTATCCTCAATAATTTTTGTTAACAGTACCAGTGCATAGCTGTAGCTAAGGCTCAATTGGCAGTAGCTTATAAAATCCTCAGGGTGTTTAATTTTATGAAGTCATTACCTTTGGATTGACTTTCTTCCTGCAAATTTCCTACTAAAATTGTTTTTAATCATTTTGAGGACTGTGCATTTTAACAGACTTGCATTTTCTGATAGACTATGCCTCTTTTGCCAGTTACTTCTCAAGCAGGAAAATAAAATAAGAACAACTGCCCTGAACTGGGGCAGCTTTAAACTGAAAGTTTGCTGAGTGTATGTATCAAAGAATCAAGTGTAAAGATTCGTGTATAGAAACTCAAAACCCATCCCTTGGCTGGGATTTTGTTACAGAATAAATCTTCTTGAGCAATGTCCCCCTTGCCCCTTTGCAAGACAGTTGCTGCTGAAAGTTATGGATCTTCTTTACACAGACTGAGAGCCCCCAGCCTGGAAAAGCTCAAGGGACGTGCTACAAAGAGCTGGGCACCATGAGTGGCATGGAGGGAGCAAAGCGGGAACGATTACACAGTGGATCTTCTAAAACAGGAATGAGGGAGCATCCAGCAAAACTAGCAGATAGCAGATTCAAAATAACCATACTTCTTCATTCATGAGCTTGAATGAGCTTGCCATGGGGTGCCACAGATGCCAGAAGTTTGCATAGGTTGAAATGTAATTGAAAAACTGCTGGGAGAAAATCCATTAAAGACTCACATCGGCTGTGAATGCAGTCTGTTACTTTCTCATTTCTTTTCCCCATGAATGATCCCTAAACAAAATTAAATATAAACGTCACTCTTTCTTTCCTTTACCATAATTGTGCATACGCAGCCTTTACATCATTTCGCAGGAGAGCGCTTTCCATGCCTTTCCAATGAAAGAGCCTGAAGCTAAACCCAGTGCAAGGGCCAAGACAGGCTGTTGCAGAATTACACAGGGAATTGGATCCACCCTTTCTCTTCAGAAAATGTAGGATTAAGGGAATCAAGTTTTTTTCCAAGAATCCAAAATAACCCTCCTCTGGACAAAATCCTACCCCATATCTGCTCAAACAGACAGAGCAGAAAGGACTGCCACAAGAATCAAAACCCAATGAGCAGGAAATCAGTGTTGATACATTATCAGGAAATTGTATTTCACTTGTGTTATAGGAACCATATGTAGCAAATAATAGCTATGGATTTACTTGACAACCTTTGTAAACCTAAGAAAACTTTAGAAGATGAACCTTAATTTCATTTCTTTCTGATCTCTTTCAGTCCTTGATTTCATTTCTCTCTAATAGCTGCTGACCTCGATAACCTAACTGATGCCTTTTTGAAGCAAGAAAGTTATTTTTCACACCTGAATCTGCAGCTTCCGTAGCACCATCAGGTCCAGAGTGAGGGTCAAGGCACTTGCCAATATTTGCAGTTGTAAAAGGAAACACTACCAAGGTTTAAAAATTGTCACTGTCACCCTCATTAGGGAGATTTTCTGAAGGACTGTGAAATGTAGATTGAACAAAATCTGTATTTTGTTTTTTGCTATTTGTATTTTGCTATTTCAGTAGCAAGTGAGGAAGCTTCTCCATGTTTGAAATAACATCTGGGGGACTTACGAAGGTCACGTTTCTTTTCAGAGTCACTGATTGTTGCTGTTGAGGCCAGTTTGTGCTCTGCAGTGCAGCCAGCCCAGTAAACGTTCCTTCGAGCAGGCAGTGCCAGGAGCAGGCTGAGACACAAGGGATCCAGCGGGACACAATCGCTGTGTAATTCCCAGTAAAGCATTTTAAGAACCTTTATTTCTCCTGTGACCATAAGGTACTAGTTCCAGCCAGTTTCTTGCTGCTCACTAAGCAGTAAAGATTAAAAATGGCAGAAGTAGGTTTTCTGACATTATTTCTTTGTGTTGACTGTTACCATGGGTCATGAGCTATCTGCACTCCAATGTTGCAACCTTTTTCCTTTCATCAGATGAGAAGCAGCATTGTTTTCCAAAACACTGCCTAACCAAGGAGTTCCTGGAAAAAACTTGTAGCCCATATGGCTGCAAAGGGAAGTTGTGCCACTTGAACTGCAAAAAAACCAAACCAAAAATCAAGCTACTGTCCATACGATGTTGTTGTACATTACTCTTAACTCAGTTTACGCAGTTCAGTGGCTCAGTATATAAGCTAATCAACTTGAAAGAAGTTGTGCTATTGGGATTTTTCTTTCAGCCAGCAGTCACAAAAAGGGAAACGAGCAAACACTGTCCCTTTTTAAGATATTTTGTGACTAAGCAGAATTCCTGTTTGCTTGCACTGGATATTTAAAAGGTAAGAGATTCAATAATTAAAATGTACTGTAAAAGCCCCTTCAGGAAATGTGCATCATGTTATCTCATATTGAAGAGCCACCTTTAAATATCACTCAAGAGAGTGTCAGTGCATCCAGCTGGTTTTCCAAACTTCCTTCGCTTAGGGAAAGCTGCCACAGAAACAGTGGTTTTAGTTTGGCCTTGATTTAGCTAGTTCATTAAAAAAAAAAAAACCAACATACAAAGAAGCCTGATCTTGCTATGCCAGCATCACACATCAAAATACTTCTGCAATAATAGAAATTTTCCAGGTGTGAGGCAGATTTACTACAAAACAGGAAAGAAATAACAATATCTAAAAATATTCTAGGCATCACATTTCCAATGCATAGCTTCCACTTCACAAGTCACAGAAATCAATTTGTCCAGGATTTCTAAAAATGACACAGATTCCCAGGCATTATCATACAATAAATGTAGCAATTATTACCCATTATGATGCTGTCTTGAAAGAAATTTGCATGACAAGGTTATGCTTTACTGCTTTTTGTTGCAGTTGTTCCATCACTTGTATACAGAATTTTCTTTTAAAAGTAGACCGAATTTGCCATTATGAGCATCTTGCATATCTGACCTAAAAATATTCTACCTTGATATGCAAACACGTGTATTTAATACTGATGACAGAACTGCATTTTCTGGATTTCCTGCAAATGTTTGATAGTTTATGTGCTTGAAATAAGCTGCTAAACTGTAATGACCAGAAGTCACTAATTCTGCTCTTGAAAAACACATGGTACTCATGGACAACTCTCCCAACCACATGCCAAAAAACACATAAAGTCAAACTCTCTAGAGAAGTCCTATGTGGTATGTAAATTGAGTGGAACCTGAGTATGCAATAGCATGCAATTAAAGTAGGATTGTCTATTCTAGTTAGGCTAAGAAATTATTTTCATTATTAAATATAATTTAATAGTTTCCCTACCCTTATGCTTGCAGGTTTTCAAAATTCCAGTTTGTAAAGTTTCATTTTCCAGAACGAGTTAATTTGATCATTGTCCCCACTCTGTACATCCTGCTGTGAACGTGCACAAACCTCTTTGTGTAACCTTAATTTTTAAATTAAGTAGATTGAATATATCTGACTTATCCTTTCGTCCATCATAGTTGAGATGAACTCACTTAGTGAAAGCAACATTTTCCAAAACAATGTTGAAGCAAACTGCAGAAGTGCTACTGAAAGCTCATTTTGAATATGCAGCTCTGTGTATTGACACTGATTCCAAAAGCTCCATCAGGCTGGCAAGGGGATGGCCCTTGCTCCCAAGCTATGCGTATCAGGCCTGAGGACAAGCAAGTCAGCAACAAACTACCAGCACACTTCTCAAATCATATTCAAAGGGTAGGAAAGAAAAAAAGAAATCAGCCAAACACCTACCCAATAGAGATAAACTTCTAAGGCAGTAATGGTCACCAGGAAAAGCAACTGTGAACAGAATCCAATTGTTTTCATTTGCAGATTTTTTTAGTTTTTACCTCTAAAGCATTGGGACTGTTTAATAAAATACTTTAACAAAAGAATGCTGCTTTTTGACAAAACGTGTTCGTGGTTGACAAGTGGTTACTAATTACATTTTACTGACTGTACAATTCATGTTTAAAGGTGCTTTCTTTTTAGTTAATTTAAAAAATTGTGCACTTGTACACAGTACAAAAGAAAATATTACAGACAATATTAAATGAATTGTTTATCCATGACCCAATACTAGCAAAGATAACTGGATAACTATACAGCTATGGAAATTTTCATAATTATATTCCCTGATAAACTTCTGCTATCTTGGATGACTTTATACATCCCATATCTAACACTTGCTCAATATGAAATTTTAATGACATGTCTGTTTACATAGTATAATCTGCTGGAAAATGTTCATTTTCTCTTAGGTTTTGGGAGTATTTGTTTTCTCCTGAAAGAATGTGAAAGAAAAACCAGAAAGTCTTCTACCATTTTTGTGTCTGTGTTCAGCCTCAAATTCATATATTATTAAACTTCATATTTGCCGGGTCTTTCTCAAGTGCCTTGTAGTTCAGGTGTCTCTTTTGCTCTCCTGGACCTTCAATGTGCAGTCGTAACGTTTTGGTAGGTTTCTGTTCCTGCTTCTGGGCAGGTACTACAGTACTACAAGAATTTTTTTTCCCCATGATTTATTTTCTGTCCTGAGCAAAGACAGTACCTTAGAAGCACAAGCAGGAAAACACAGTAAGGGAAGGGAGAAATTAATCCATGTTTTCAAAAAATCCACTTCCTTACCAACAATTATTGTACCTATACTATCACCCACACAAACATTGCCATGAGTTTGAAGAATGAAAATTAAATTCTGGGATGCCTGTCAGGCAAGATTGCTTTAACTGGAGGGGAATGCATTACTGTTTGGTCAGAAGGGTGTGTTGGCTGATGGCACGTACAACTATTCTTCACAATATTTCTACGCCAAACTGACTTTCAAAGCACCTGTCCAAGTACTTCATGGGTTATTTTTCATCATCCTTATGTCCACATTCGCGCTCTCTCCAGCCTCACCCTCTGCCATATCCTGGCACCCTGCAGCCTGCACTCAGACCCTGTCTACGCCCAGTTAGCTAATGCTGTGGACTGGGCTGTCTCCCAGCTTGGCAGCAGGCTATCACTTCGAAAGCTGATTTTGCAGCTGTCTTGTCTCCCTGTCCCACCTCCTTTCTGCTCTGGCCCCATGATGTTTAAAAGGCAACTAAAAATAATATAGTTGGGCTCTGGATGTTATTGACACAATCGGTTCTCAGCTTCCTTGGATTAACGATGTATGTGTCTGCCTTGACTCTGGTGCCAAATCTAGTTATTTTCTTGCAAGTTGCATAGAACCTCCTTAAGGCCCCAGTTGTGTAATTATGCAAGAAAGCCAGCAGCAGTTGAAAAGAAAGTTTCTAGGCTAAACGTTTGTGGCAAAAGGTTTGAAAACACAAGGAGACTCAATACCCTAAGGCTCCAAAAAAGGCAAAGCAAAAAAGATCCTACATTGTTTTCTTTTTTCTTCATGACTTCGAAGTTCATTTCATGGATTTTCTGGGCTCTGAACTCACTTTTCAGTGCATGGCTTTGGCATTGCTAATGTAAATACTCAGTAATTAGCACAAAGTGTCCCTTTATTTTGGGATCCTGTAAGTCACTTAGTTATGAGAAGTATTTCCCAATGTGAAAGAGTCTTCGTGTATTATAGCACCAGATGCTATATCAGTATTGCAGGCTCTCAAATAACAAGATCAATCTTAAAAATTTTCAGTTCAAGGCACTATATTATAATAATGAAGTCAAGCCAGATAATGCTTAAAGATCCATTGGGCTAAGTGTTTTTTCAAATTCCTAGAAACTAGTCTCAAACACTAATCCACTGTTCTTTCTTATATTTTGTTTGTTATATTGCATTAATAAGGAGAGAAATTGCAATTCACATTACCATGTAATTGTAACTCTAAGATATGAACTGCTTTTTATTGCAGACTCAGTTGAAATAATTGAAATGATTCCACTTAGGCTGGTCTGTTTTCAAGCTTAGAAAGGTGTTTTTCTACTTTATCCCTTCTGCATGGTAAGGCGAATACTTCTGCAGTTATCTAGCAAAACACAGCTTTTTAATCATTCTCTCCTCTTCTGCCTAGTAGCTGATATCAGACAAGTGAAGCCTTAGAAAGACATCTCTCCGCTCAATTTATACTCCACATTATCTTACATCTACCAACAGTATCCTTTCTGGAATTATCCTGAAAAATGCATAATAATTCACATCACAATTTTGAGGCTGGCTTTTGGTGGTGGGTACCTAATTTTGTATATGTATTTGGGCAAAAAAATCTAACACTAGGTGCGTATTTGTGTCTAGAAGTTTCCCTCTAGCTGGTGGACACTGCACTGACTGGAAATCTATCAGTTTCCAAAACTGAATCTGTTTTGTTGCATTTGATCATATCAGTTCCTTTGTACATAGACACCATTCCTGTACCACTGAACTCTGCTTAGGCATAGCGAGAGATGGAAGTACATTGAGCACTGTCAGTACACAGAGCCTTTCTAAGCAGGGACTCTGAACCATAAACCATAATGGCAAGGGAGCACTAACATGCATCTGAATGACATGAAAAATTAATGCTTTGGCTTGCTTGAATGTTAATTGCATATTTCTGAAATCATAGAGGACCAAGGACGCTAAACACAGCTTGCAAGTTACCACATCAAAACGGCCTGATGTGACACATAGCAGCACGCTGGAGACACTCGCTAAATTCATCGGTCCCTAGGAATTGCCACATAGCACCCGAGATGTACATCACCTTGCTACATACAGCACATTCTGGTCATGCCCAGAAGATGTTCATCAAGTTGCACATAACAACAACAGATTTTAGCAACTACCACCTAAATTAGACCGCCTTAACTAATTGTTGATTTGTGTACTATTTCTCCCCTAATATACAGCTAATAATGGCTGTAACACAGGCCTTCCTATAAAATCCATTGTTAAGTTGACATTTAAGGGTGGCTCCTGCGACATGACTGACTAACAACAGAAAACAGGCGTGGTTAAAAGCAAGCCTAAAGCTTTATACTTTGGAAGTCAGATTTATCCATTTAATGTTGGTTATCTCAAGTTATACAATCAGTTCATCGTCTGTGCACTCTCTCCAAGCAATGAGGAGACACGCTCTACTCCTGCAGGTCAGGATGGGGTGACTCACAGCCCAGTGCCTGGTCTCCGAGTGTGGCTCTTCGGTAGGACTGCTCCCAATGCAAATGCTATGGATTCCATGTGGCTGACTTGAGCCACATTAAGAGGTCACTCTGATTTCAGTTTAATTCTGTTCACTTAAAAAAATTAAAAATAGAAATATTAATTTTGTGGTAATGTCAATTTCTTGCACGCAAAACAAGAACAGGGATTTTAAATGAGAAGTATAAACCCCATCCATTTCAGCTGAGATAGTAATTTGGGTTCAGTATAGCACTTCATGCTGAAATTGAAATCACTGTGCTTCCCCAGATATCAAGTTGAATTACGAGCTGCATCTGAAAGTTGATAAAAAATTCGACTCCTTCATGGGAGTGATTACATTTAATCCACTTACGTCCTATTACACGTTCACCAGCTATTCCCCTCCTTCAGGTGTCTTTCACTATGGCTTGCCAACCAGCACTGTCCAGATGGAGGCCTGGGCAGGATGATGAAAAGGCAGGACAAACTGTCTCAGATGAGGGCACTAGAATCTCTTCTGGGACATTTCAACACGCTAGTACAAATCCAGCCATAGCAATAGAGTTAAGAATTACGTTCATTGCAGAATGCAGAAATTCACAGAGCAGTAAGTTTACCTAGGCAAAATGAACTCACAAATGGGTAGTCAGTGTGCCAAGAGGAATATCTTTCATTCTATCATTACAAGGCACTTATGGAAGCTGTTATGATTCATATAGGAACTTATGGAAGAAATATATTATTATTTATGGTATGTATATATGAACACCAGGGCTTTAGTTCTTGAGCTTTATCGCTGGCAATTTCTTGCCTGCCTCCCTAGAATTTACAGAAAGGAAAATGAGCACCATCTAAATGTACAAAAGCACACTACTTGCTATCCTCTGCTTCTTAATGAAATTGTGACTCTGACAGTCATCCAAAAGCAAAATGTGACCCTCTGTATATTAACAGTATTTACATGGCACTAGGTAATTCCAAGACAAGATGTGTAAAATGATAAGCTGCCAGGAAGGGTTGGCGAAGGTGTTCTGCACAGTGTGGCGTAACAGCACTCAGCAGTTTTAAAGCAATTTGCATCACTTAAAGAAGCCAGTTTATGTTGTTGTAAACAGAGCTTTTTCCTGCATTGCAGGAGGTGGGACGTACAAGCAGACAGGCTCAAGACAGCTTCTCTAAAGTTTGTTCATTTTCAGAAGTACATCATCTCTCTTCTGTATGCCAGTAACAGTAAAATATTCCACTCATTTCTAAGAGTACTCCACTCTGTTGCACCCTCCCTTCTTCCCTATGTCCAGCTGTCACTCAGTTCAAATGACATTGTTGTTATTTTAGTTGTCAAGGTTTTAGAAGGGCAATACCAAAAAAGGTATTCAGTTTGGAAAATATGTTATGTGTTCTTGGAACTGCATATAATTGGTGACCTCATGACTTTAAATATAAACTCTGAAACCTAAGAATTTATCTGAAGAAATAGTAAGATTTCATGCACATTTTGTTAATCACACTCATTTAGAATGACTTGAGGAGGATTCTTGTTTTGTTCCTTTTTTCCTAGAATTTGCTTTTCAGTAGATGACAGCACTGGTCAGTGTGGAAGGTAATGGACAAGCACCCACATACTTCTCTGCTGAGCCTCTGACCCAGACCCCTGTGCTATTCAGCCCTACCTCGGTGCAGCTCTGTCAACATGCTTCAGCCTCTGCCCGCAGCTCCTAACTCCTCATCCTCTCCTCATCCACCTGTCCTTTTAGGCCTTGTCATTCACTCTGCTATTGGGACGCTGTCCAGGACCACAAAAGAGATCTGTAACAGGGAGGGACACAGATGACCTCTCCAGGACTGCGAGTGAGACCAAAGGTCCACCGCGTTCAACTGCTCCCAACAACAGCTCGTAGCGGATGCTTAGGAAGAGAATATTAGTAGCAGAATGGGCAGAGGAAGACTCTGCACAGTCCCAAGAGCACTATCAGCACGTCTTTAGCTCATGTGCAGCTACACTTGCCCTTATTTCCATATAGTCTTAGCACAATTCGGATCGGAAACAAATTGTGACTTTTTTTTTTTAATTGCTTTGTTTCTTTGGTTCCTGGATTGTGGTATTATATTTTTGAACTTGTAATTTCATTTCCCGTTTCTTATTTTTGTTGTTTAGTTCATGGTCCCTGAACTGTGCTTTGACTTTTGATGAACATTCCCTCTGGTAAAAACAGTACAACAGGCCAAATAGCCACTGTCAGCTGAATTGAAACCTGCAGTTGGAAGCAGAGCCGCCCTTCTTAGTGTAATTAACTTTTGTAGCTTAAAAGAACATGCACCCTCGCTGATCTACAGTATGCAGCTGGTGATTAAATTCCAAAAAATTCATTCCACTAAGACATTTTGTTCTATTCCAGTTCTCCTGGGATGATCATATGGTCATTCAAAAATTGTTGATATGCGCTATTCTGTCATTAAAAGGAGCTGAGAAAGCTCTGAATGCAGAGACACAGATTGTTTCTTTTGAATCAGACTACAACAGATGTCCTAAAAATAGCTGAGGAGAAAACAACAGCATCTTAAAAGCCAAAAGAGTAAAGTAAACAATAGATAAACCTCGCCGAGAAGTAAAAATAACACACACACACATAAAAAATCCCTGCAAACAATCAAAAAACCCAAGCAAAGACTTGAAAAAAAGAGTTGTAAAGTGTCACTGGACACAGTCGCAAGGGATGGTGAAGTCAGAAGTGCAGAAAAACACGAATACAATAATATTGGCAGCTGCCTGCAGAGTAGCTGGTGGGGAAAGGGAAATGCGGCTGGGGAGATCATATATCTTTGTGCATCCATTGTGGGCACAGAGGCACCATTTAAAGTCAACTCCCTCCCTGTAATTTCTGTAACTTGTGGGCACCGGCTGTGCAATGGATGTTTGGATAGTTCTTTTTAAATATCAAACTATCAAATATTTGATATCAAAATATCAAATAAACTATCAAAACAGGATTTTCCCTGGCATTGCTGGACGTATCACTACTGCTTCATTGAACTGGATTCACTATACATTTCTTCAACGAAAGAAATAGTCACTGGCCTGAAGAAAAACACAGATCATTGATAGGCATTTCTGTATAATAACAAATGATTAGAAGGGGCTCTAAGTCTCATATGATTGTTAAATAAAAATGGAGAAAGGTAAGCCTTTGAAAGTCTGTTGAAGCTTTAGCAGAGACAATTTAAAAATTGGTTCTCGAGAGAAATTAGATTCTTGGACATTCATAAACCAAAGAATTCTTCTCCAAAAGCATCTACTCTGTATGAAAAAATGTGGCTTTTATTGCTATTGAAAAACTGCCAGAAAAGCAAATAATTTTCTCCTGAAAGCTAATTTTGTCAAACAAAAGTCAGTAATTTTCTCTCGGGTTCATCACCAGCAACGCACTGAAACTTAAATTGCATAGTATTCACCCCTCCTTCTCCTGGACGTCTTGGGAGCAGTTAAGTCCCACCACACGCTGCCTCCTCTCACCCCAGGCCCCAGCCTGGGCAGCACGCTGCCACGGGGAGGTACTCAGACTGCACCTCTCCAAGATTATTTGGATAACACTTCTACCCTACCTTGCTGCCTGCAGGTCCGATAAGCATCCAAATGTAGTTTTGTAATGCCAAGGGCTCACCAATGACTACTATCTTCCCTTTGCACCATATGTGTGTGTATTGTGCAAATTCCTTGCCGCTTTGTCATCCTGTCCTTTCAGGTCTTTCCTCTTGTCTATTTTTTTAAAAAATAAAGCCTTTGGAACAACCTTCAGTTTCTCCTGTGACTGAGGATGCTGCTTCAGTCCCATATACCCTGTTTTATTAGTCTCTTGATACAGGCATTTTCTGACAGTTCGCTACAGGTCTTTTACTATAAATATTTGTTTTGTCTCCATGCCTCTTAGATGGTAAGTTTTTTAGCACAGGGACTGACTCATTTTCTTCTGTTAAAAAAGAATCTTACTCCATCCATTGTAGATTTCTATGTGTATGTTGTATATATAGATTTATGGCACAAAGATACTGAACAACTCTAAATCTTAATTACAACTCATGGTATATTCCCTGTTTCATAATCACATTACATTATCAATCAAATAATATCTGTCTTACTGAAATTAAATAATACATGTTTTTGGAAACTCTCACCTATAGCCAAATGTCAGTCATTATGGAATGCTTGCTTGGAAGAAGGAAAGACCAGAGCAGCCAACAGAAACATTCAACCCATTGGTGAAAGGTAAAATAAAAGAACCGGTTGCCTTAAAACCGAAACAAGCAAATAAGTTCTCTGCTGCCCCAAACCCTGCCTAAATCTCAAAAAATGTTAACATCTTACACGTGTCAAGAGGGTTATTTATGAAACTATTTGCTTGTCAGCCACTGCAGTACATTCCGTCCCTTTCCTAAGATACTGTAAATTCATGAATGATGAGTAAAAGTCTTACTTTGGCGGAAATATTTATATTTATCTGGAAAATAAAATTATCAGCTTGCTTCAATGCTGAGATAGTCTTTCAGCGACTAGTGGTATGCAATTATACCACACGCCCTCCCTGTGTTAGAGCTCTAATTTGTAGCAGACAGCATTTGTTAGCCCACTAAAGGATTTCAATTTGGCTGAAACAGATTTTCTTCCTTAACAGCTTCAAATTTTTCTCCTAGTGTTAAGTTTCCAGGCTTTGTGGGCATGCTTTCTGTTGCTGCAACTTGTGAACAACTGTTAATATCCTCCTGCAGGGAGAGCTGGGTGCTAAAAGCACGGTGATTGCCAGCCTGCCCCGCAGCTTCCGTGCACTGGTGCCCGGGCTGGGGAAATCAGTGCTCTCTGCTTGTGGAGCTCTGCTTGCAGCTCACTTGCTGCAGTCCCAGCTGAGGCACTCAAAGCTGAACCTTCTTACTGATAGGTTTTCATGTAACTGCCAAACACACTCTCACCAGCTGAGATAAAAGAAAGTTTCCTGCCCAAAGAGGTGGTTTTTCAGTGGACCAGGATGATTTATGCCAAATTTATGCCTCTCCGTAATATCATGAGCTAGAAGAAGCTTGGTGTCTGGGAGATGATGGCAAGTGTGAACAGGCTCCATAAACCAGTCTCGCAAATAAACCAGTCACACAGATGCTTTCACTAAAGGAAAGTATGTTTTGTTTCCTTCTCCAAGTTGTAAAACACGCATTTTATTGTTTAGGGGACTGATGATCTGAAACTGGTTGAGTTTCTATGGCCAGCATTAGGCTGGAGGTTGGACTCGATCTAATTGTTCGTCTGCCCATTAAAACTATCATTCTATGAAACACAAGATGTTTTTCAAAGAAACAGAGCTAAACAACCGCTGTTTGAGAACGGCTGTAAAGTGCTCTCCTCCTATCACTCTGAAGAGATCAAACAAACAAAAGGGACAAGAGACCACTTCTTATGCTGCATCCCAAACAACTCCCCAAGGGAAAAAGAGCCTAGAGCTGACTCCTCTGAAGCTAATGTCCTCTGCATTTCAGATACCAGAACTGGACCCTAATTTTCTCTGGTTTTGTTTTAAACCGGACCATAAGAACAGTGTTTTCTGTTAACAAAAACCAAATTGCAACAAGGTTCAGCAGTTCATTGCAATAATTCATCCTGAATTGCAGATGCTTCTAGGTTTAGTATGGACCCAAAAGCATTACAAAATGAGCCGTCTTCATGAAAGTCCAATACTCCCTGTCCCAGAAAGCAGGGTCCAACCAGGAATGGTGGTCTCCTCCCTGAAAACTCATGTGAGTAAACTGTATACACTTGAGAATGGAATGGGAAAAGTTGATATAATTGAGTTTCCATTAATGGAATGTTAACCTCCTTGCTCATCAGAAAGAATGTGGACCATGACTTTATAAATACATGTCTGTAATTATAATCATATTGCTTTATAAAAAAGAACAACCATTCTGGCTAGAAATCAGCCGTAAATTTCCACACAAACCTGAAATCTATTTTAAGCAAAGTGCAGTATGGGATCTAACAAACGTCAATTTGGTACATGCTTGCAAGAAGTCAGATATAAATTAGGGTAGTGCTTCCAAGTAGTCACTTACTAGCAATGGATAGAATATAAAAGACTGGGAGGGGGAGGGGGGGAGCTTTCTCTGGGACTGATCACAATTCCAGCTCATTAAATCCTCTTTTTTTTTTTTAATGCAATGTTTGTTCTCATTATTTATCTTCATTTCATAACAGAACACTTGTTCTCATGAAAACATAACTTTGTTCTCACACCCTTTCACAGCACATGCCAAACTTTGTTTCTGACATATTTAGTTTTGTTGGTATTCCGCTACAACTTGGAAAAAGCAGTTACTGAATGACATGAGGGAGCCATAAACTTTAGCACAAGATGATCCCAATGCCAACAAGTTATCTATAGGATCTGAGTCAGTTAGCCGAGCTTCTGACCATTTGGAAAACAACCACTGATGAAATTGTAACACACACAGAGCATACATTTACTGTTAAGAGAAAATCTTCAATATTTAGACAGGGAAACAAACTCAGATTTATAAGCATTTTCTCACAGTGCAGACCTTCCATTTTTACAAAACGCAATAACCAGGTAAACTCATGTTTGTACCTTAGAACAGATACTTTTGTATTCACAATTTGTACCAATTAGAACAGTTACTCTCTCATAGAACCACCACTAAAAAGACGATGTGCTTTGGGAGAGAAGGGGTTGAAACCTAGCTGATGATTTCCAAAAAGAAAACTTCAGCCTTCAGCTCTGCTTAGCAAACCCTGAGTTCTGTAAGTTGGCATGAAGAGCACCATTTTCAACATTCTCAAGGCCAAACAAATGCTAAGAAGGAATCTCTGAGAACCTGAGTTTTCACTACTCTTCCCAGTGTTGTTGGTTCTTCTCTTTCCAGTTTGACAAATTTAGACTCTTTTTACTTATTTATGGATTTTAAACAAACAAAACTTCGCCCACGCAATATGCAATACCCATGAGATGTAATTGAGGCTAGTGATTAAGATAAGCAAATCTAACCAATATATCATTCCTGACCTCCCATACATTTTTTAAAAGGAAAAAAAAAAGCACATACACACACGCCCCCCTCCACAAAAAAAAAACCAACCACAAAACAAAACAAAGCCCAGCACCTTCCAGAGACTTTGATAGAGGCTTACTTTGCCATTTCAGAGTTATTTCAAAATATAGTTTTAGCTCACTGCATAGCACCAAAAAGAAAGGTCACAATGAAGGTACCTTGAGAATTATCTTAAGTGTATTTATGTACACTTAAGTACATATAGCTGTGTTATGCTACCCTGATTAGCACGGTATAGTGATACAGAGCAGTTATGCAACTGGAGAAACATCAATTATTGTTTTCTATTCAGAAATAAACACAGGGGGTCAGTACTGCTGATCCATACTCAAACTTGACTTCTCTCCTTCTTCCTCCCCCTCTTTATCTGAATCCAAAAGATGAATAAAAACTATTAGTTTCCCTAAAATTTGGTATGTTTACAATTCAAGTCTCATTCTTGTGTCTCAGCCCGTTTCTAATTAATATCTGGTTTACTGTTTTCATGTTTTCCATTTCACTGAGCAAAACAGACCGCTGATCTGTCCATCTTCTTCCTGAAACAGATATGAAGCTGAAAAACAATATGATCTTCTCATTTATTCAATCATGCAAAAAATTATGGCCCTGCACTCTGTCTGTAAGCTATCACTGAATGTTATTCTGCTTGGAACACTTAATAAAAAAAGATATTGAGATTCCTATAATCAGTGAATATTCATTAATGCAAAATCACATAGCGATTCCTTATAATTATATAAAATGTCCAAAGCATTGACCATTGAAGGAAATTATAATTAAAGTTATTCAAATGAACTAGAAAATGAGCTAGTAATTAAATCCCAGTTGCTGGAATGTAAAACTACTCTGAAATAAAATAATACGGATGGCTCCTCCAGAAAGTGGAATGTTGGTGACATTTCTTTCCTTATAGTTATTCAAAATTTAAGCTAATTTTTATGGTAAGACTTTTTTTTCTTTAATAAAAATACTTGAATAAAATTCTTTACCCAACAAAGTTTTTCTAAGATGATTATTCTGCTAGTTTTTCTGTGAAATGTATATCGCTCAAGTCTTTCGTTTACAAGAGAGACCACTGCATTAACAGGCCTGGTAAAACTCCATGGCCTTACCATTGGCTGCAAAAATAACAAAATGGCAGTAGAGTTAATGCCAAAAGTAAATCCATTTCTCAGGGAACTACTCCTTTCTTCAAATGTAAGCGGTAATGACTAATACTCTTCCTTATCAGCACCTCGTCAGATTTACTGCAGCAAAGATCTGTTTTCATTCCCCCAGTGAACACTCCCAGCAACAGGCTATCTTTGCCAGTCTCCCTCCGGTTCAGTAAATAAATTCTCTTGTAGCACACAACAGCTCAGGCTGCAGAAGTGGACTGAGAGCCTTTTCACGCTTAAAGGGAGGGAAGGGCAGGCGATTCTGATGGGAGGAAATCCAAGGGCAGGTCCCAGGCACGAGAGCAACTACAGCTAGAATACTCTGCTTTGCTGAAAAAGCAAGGAATTTTAGAGCACTACTTTTATAAAACATGAGTACACCCTTGTTTGTGTTTCCAACTGACTAGTTAATCCTAGCTATCAGGTACTCAGTGCTCAAATCTGAACCTCCGAGAAGAAAGAGGTGTATATACTTTCCTGGCTACAACAAAGTCAGTCTGTCATCTTTCAATAAAAGTCATCCCATAGTTGCATAGGCTAAAAATGTGAAAATTCATATAAAACCAGGAATTAACTGTCTTCTAAGACTTTCCACATTGATGTTTACTACCTGTAATGTAAAAACAAAAATGTGAAGCTCATTATATTGCAGGGCCATGAAAGAATAGTGTATCTTTATGAGTAACAAAATCACTTTGATGTTATTCTTGTGAGTACTGACGGAAATATTGATTCACTGTTCATTGTTAAAATAATATTGGAAAAACATTCATGTTCAGGGGAGAAAAAAAACTTCCCCCCCCAATCTCTCTCAGCCATGAATAAAAGAAAATTATAATAAATAATGCAACTCCTAATTAATCATGCTGCACAGCAAAGCTTAGGATTTGTGTTTAGCTCCTCTGTCAATACACTAGAAGACCTGGTCTGTGCTATGGATAATTCAGGAGCTAGCAAACACACCAATCAAAGAGAGAAGAAAGAAATAGGCATTGATAGAGAAATTAGCACAGGTCTGTTTTGAAGATTTTTATTACGCTTCCTTGAGGAATAAGACTCTCTTGAGTCATACAACTTTTGGAATGAATTGCTGCAAACTTGTCCGAAGTCCTCATAGGGTCAAGAAATGTTTTAAGGGGAACACTGCACATCAGAACCTTTAATTTCCCCACCACTGAGAACATGAAGAGTGCTACATGGTCCAAAAGCCACTGGGAGCTGGTGGAAAGTATTGCCCTGCTTTGGTACTATGTGTGTTGCTGTTTTACTGACCCAGAAGTGCACACAGCTAAGGCAGAACCTAACTCATCAAAGAGCTAAAGATGTTCACGGTAGCTCTCCATGAGTTCCTGGCCTTCTTAATTAAGTAAGAGCACAGTATCTTGGTTTTTGTTTCTCAGTCTGATTGGTAAATGCACAGGTAAAAGCAGTAAAATGGAGGCCTTGTGGACGAGGACCACCCAACAGGTTTGGACAGCTAGGGAGAAGTTTGCAGAACAGCTTTATCTATTCTGTGCTCACATCCTTATCTGTTCCTTATCTCCGACTTGACCACTCTCTTGAGCTTTAGATTTTGCACTCAGATCTTCCCACCACTCCTCGTCTCCCAGGGCTTTCTCCTTCCTCATCCCTTGCTCACACAAAAAAAGCAATGCTGTCCTTCTGTCCAGCATCCCCTCACTTGGAGCAAGGTGGAAGCAAAGCAGAGCTCTCCTGTCTTTGCGAAATCAGGCACAACCAACCTGTGCATAGAGTGCTCCCAAGGAGAAGTCCACGTCAAACTGTAACAGCACTATACAGCTGTCCTGGGAATGATTTTGTGACACACACAACCATTATTCCTGCTGTCACACTAATGAGATGACCAATAGCTCCCAAAACCCTGGAAAAAATGCAAAGGCCACCCTGTCCAGAAGGAATGCATTTCAGTAGTGTTCATGTCCACAAAAGCCTCTAAAAGAGGCCCAGTGCTGACCAAAGCACGATTGTTTTGTTTGAATTTCTTCAATAGGTCTAATTGTCTTTTAAACTTTCTTACTCCAGCTAGGTTTGAATATATTCCCAAGACTGACTGACTCTTTTTAGCAATGCTATAATTTGAGAAAAAATATCAGAAAGGAAAAGCAGCCCTTGTGTGGGTAGATTGTACATGAAATTTTATGTGGAAGGAGGCAAAAATTGCTCCTTTTGAAACCAGAAATCCCTACCACTTTTCCAGGCAAGACTGCTATACTTATTGAGTTTACATGTCCATATTTACAGTACTTTACAAGCTAATCAGCCTGACCTAAGCCTGAAATTACAGATCTGAAAGTACGTCCCCTGTTCACAGTAACCACTATTACACTGCAGCCAATGAAAAGGCATCCAAACACTATAGGTAGTTGTTGGTTACCTTTCCTTGGAATATCAGTTCAAACAACAAAACATGGTGACAAGTTTTCTTGGCTTCTGGATGCTGATCCAAGTCCTTTGGAAGCTCAGCTGTCAACTTATTATTTTGGAAAAAAAGATTTGCTCTCATACTCCCCTACTGAAACTGGATTCTGACCACTTTGTAGTGTAGTCCCTGCTAAATGTTAGGCTGTGAAGAACAACTGATTTTTTAAACAGCTAAACGCACACAGCAGACTTCAGAAAAGCCTTTACTGTGACTGGCATATATTGCAACACCACTGTTTTTGCTTTAAAGTCAGTAAAATACGTTTAATAGTTTCAGTAGCAGATGACAGTGCCATCCTTAATACTGAACTATTAAGAAAAAATTTCATCATCATTAAAGATGGATTTCCTGTAGTCCGATATTGAAAACAGCTTAGCTACAGGAACCAAATGATTTTTAGTGCTATTACAAACTTTTCAGTAGGATCCTTTCTTTCCTGGGAGAAGAGAGATTCTATTAGCTATGTTGTTCATTACCTTATATTCTTCCCTTTTGAAAAATTATGGGTAACTCAATTAGTTTGTGGAAAAGATCTTCAGTGAAACTCAGTGGCTCCTATAGCTGTAGAAGCATCCTTGCTTGAAACATGACATGTCTGAGTGATAATGTATTCTTACCATAGACTAAGAACCCTAAAGCTGATGTAACAAAAGGCATAAAAAAGCTGTCTTGATAGTAATATATCCTAATACATTCTCATGTTATGAGCCTATTAACTTACACTGTTCCTATTGGCTTAAACCGTTTCATTCTTCGGAGACGATAAATTAGTGTCTATGAATACAGAAGCAAATAAATGTTGATGTGGTACTTCGCCAATAAATCTTTTCACTAGATTTTGCATTTCTGCAAGTAACTTATTTAGAAAATCTAGCATAGTCACAATACATCTGACTCAGAATATTGAAAAATATATCTTAATTAGTTTGAAAATCAAACTAATTCTTTCTCTGACGTTTTCCCCCATCCAGTCCCATGACCTCATCCTGATATTCAAAATAATATTTTCCCACAGGTCAGGGGATACAAAAATAAATATATTTCCACAGACGTAAGTTGAAACCATTTCAATGATTATACCTCACTTTAGAGACGTGCTCCAACAGAAGTTTGCACCGATCACTAAAACAAAGCAAAGACACTAGTTATTTACAGCTGCTGGAAGAAGAAATGCAAACTCATACCTTAGGTTAACTGAAGCAGCAGAGCTAGCAGTAGGGAAACACCTAGTGCAATTATGGTTTAAAAGCAGCTTTTGATCCTTTAGGTGACCTCCTTTTGTTCCCAGAACTGTTTCTGGCAGCTAACCTTCTGATATCTTACTCAAGTTTGGGTAAAGAAAAGGCTAAGATTACTCATTATTTCCTTGTCATGACCAGAAGTGTTTCAAATATAGCTAAGTTTTAAAAGCAGGTATTTTACTCTTTTGATTATTTGTTAGACACAATATACTTTGCATGTGGTAAAACTGCAAAGTTTCTCTCTTAGGACATTCGCATTGAATCTGGTTGTTTTACCAAGCTAACATGATTTTCCTGTTCGGCTCTATCAAAAGCACAATGATGTGAAAAATAAAATGAAATTATGTTCCTTATCATAATCAGTGAGCCCTCTCCCTGCCAAAGGGTGAAGGTTTGGAAGCAGGAGTCCACAGAAGCACAACATCAGCAAAGTTTCTGTAGGTCCCTTGATGCCACTAGGTCCAAGAAATAGCATTTAGGCAATGAACTTCTACAAAGGTCATGAGATATCTGTGGGTTTACAGGCCAAAGCCAGCTTTTCTTCCTATTCAACAAGGGTGAAGCAGATCCCAAAGGAAATGACTGACATGTGTTGCCTGGAGCTATTTACTTGTAATATTAACCCACCTCTAGTTGTATCCTTTCTCCCACATAGCCTCCCAATTTATATAGATTTTTTTATAGTATTTTAATCTCTAAGGATTTCATTCATTCAAATAAAGCCAGCCTGAAGGGAGACAGCTCTGCTGGATAAGGAAGAAACATCCAGTAACTCTTAGCCACAAGCAGGAACAGAGTTAGGAGTTTTACTTTGTTCCACTTAGATTTCTTTTAAAAACCTAGGCACAGCTGGTTGCTGGAATTTTGTCAGTTTAGGCACAGTTTTTGAGACTCGTAGCAAACACACAGAGGAACGGCAGACGCTACAGAAAAGATTCCCACAGAGTAGCAAAAAATTAGTCCAAAAAACCCAAACCAAACAAAACCCTGCCTGTATTCCTTGGTAGCTTTGAAAACCAGCAAGCTTCCTACAGCAAACTTGTCCTATCCCCATGAGCTCAGGCCCACCGAAGCCAGTAAGCCTCTCTACTCCCTCTGTACACATTGCAGTAGACCCTAATCATCATCTCAAGCATCCATTTTCCCAGGGAAGTGTTTCTGAACACTGCACCTACATTAAGTGAGATTAGCTTTGAAAAACCTACATCTGTAACATGTAAAATAAAACACAGTGTTCTCAAAGGAGAATATCAAAAGGAGACAAGACTTACCCCACAAAAGAGCACCTCCACCCAGCCTCAAATTCAGCCTGACAACAGCTAACACCATCACCAGTGCCAGACTGTTAATTGACTCCTCAGGTGGAGTGAATTTGAGGAAAATCTTTCCTAATCCCTGATTGTTGGGCTGGGGTGAGAGTTAGGAGGTTTGTAGCCTTCCAATTCTCTGCTTTTTCCTTTCGGTATTTACTATCGCTTTCTCATTTCCTATTTTCGTTATATTCCATTTACAAACATTGGCTAAATCTCATCTATGTTGCTCTTATGCATTTTGAAGATGTGAAAACTGAATGTGGGAAGAACAGTGAGTGCCTGCTTTCAGCCCTCTCCTCAGTTTCTTGTTGCACGTAGAAGAGAATCCCGTTTCTTGCTGTCACTCTCAGCCCCTTATTTTGTTTGCCAGCATGTCAGCACAAAACACTAGGATGTTCTCACACTCTGAGAGCTTCACTTCACATCCTTTGACACGAATGCTATTGTATCACTACAAAAAGCTTAACATCTGCTAAACTAAAGTACAGAGAAATGTGAAGACCTTCCTCGCAGCTGCAAACAGCTTTGTTATGTTACATGTTTGATCCCAGACCTGACTCCAAATTCTTCATGATAATTAGTAGTCTACTTTTCCTTAGCTTATCATATATACACTGAAAATCAAATTTAAATTAAATTAATTTCAATTGCAAAGTCAAACTTCTAAAGGTTAGAAATGCCACATGTATTGAAGATGGAGCTAACTTCTGTCTTTGTTCATTCATTCTGAAAATTGAAGGAGACAAGGGTATATCCTGAAAGTAAATGTTATTGCTGCCACACGATTATGATAGACTGATAACTCCTACTATCACTGCTGGAACTGCATACGTGACACACATACAGTAAAGAGAAAAATCATCCCACCTCACCCTCATTAATTCGTTCTCACTAGGAACCCCTACTTCAGGTGTTGTGCCAAAGTGCAAAAGTGGGAAGCTGGGAATACAGTGGGTGTAGACTGCTGGTAAGACTACCTAAATCAGGTCTGGGCTTTCCCTGTCCTTATACCCCTCGCTGCAATTCCTACTGCTGCTGACCTCAGGGGAGGGAGACCCAAGACTCTACCTAGTTTCAGTGTTTGTAGTTATCAGCCTGCCAATATTGTCCCAGAAATCTTAAGTGAGAGAAGGGAATTTGTGGACTTTTTACTCTTAGAAACACAGCCAAATCAGAACTGCCTAGAAGGTGGGAAGATGCAAGGGCTTTTCACCCTGCTGAATATCAAGCCTCATCTGCAAACAATGGAGATATTAGAAAACCTTTTGAAAATAAATCAGTTTGCAATAATACTTCTATAATCAAGACTGTCAGACACTTAGATGCTGAGAGCATGCTGTAGCACTGCCTTGGGAGGATGGCTGGAGAGCACTGGTGAATAACTGTACAGCAAGGATTGGTCACCCAGCCTATCCTGAAGGAACCTGGGGATGCACATGAACACAGGCAACACTCCGCTGACGGATACAGATCTCGTTATGTGCTAGAGGCAGCGCCTTGGGCTCTCAGCAAAGAAACCAGCACTGAAAAACTTATATGACACCAAAGAAGTTTCTGTGGGTTACACTTTCCCATGATCCCATCGCAGGCCTGCTCTGGAGAGTCCCCAAGACAAAGGGCAGCCAGCAGCATAGCTGTCACTTGGCTCAGTTGCTTTGGGAGATCCAGCCTAGCTCAGATACTGGACAGAGTCTGAGTATAACCCAGGCACCTCTGTTTAGAGAGAAAAAAATACACCCTCTCCCCCAAACTGTAGTCCCGCATCACCAATCTGCTGTCTGCCTGTAACACCAACTCTTACTTGTGTCATTTTCTGAAAGTCACAAAATCTTGGAATCTTATTCACATTTCCCAGATACTGTCTTGGCATCAGCACAAGATTTCAGTGTGCTGAAATTTCATTTATCATCCTTAACTGATTAACAGCAGATACCAAATGTTATTCCTCACAATTGGCTAAAATTCTGCACTATATTCTCACTTGTAAAACAAGCATTTAACTGCATTTGTGTCCTTCTGGCCTTATGCCATAGTGCTGAGAAAGAGGGTCCTATTCTAGGATGAGGAAATTTGCAATGAACTTTAAGCTATCCTGACCACAAATTTGTAGATGGTTACTGCTCCATG
Source organism: Larus michahellis (assembly GCF_964199755.1). Lineage (NCBI taxonomy): Eukaryota > Metazoa > Chordata > Aves > Charadriiformes > Laridae > Larus > Larus michahellis. The sequence continues at coordinate 9,511,071 of NC_133906.1, read as the reverse complement.
TAACCACAAAACATTAACTAAGTTTATTTTAATAAAATGTTCATTAAATTACTATTAGATATAACCCAGAACATCCATACCTCTGTCAAAATATCTGCCACAGGTCTGATGAAAACTCATCTAAGTAAAAACCCATCATACTCATTATCCAATCCATAAATGTCTGAATAAAAAGTGGAGAAGAATGATGAATCAGAAACAGAAGTCTGGAGAAATAGCTGTGCTCAAGCTGCGAGTTGCACCAGCAGTCTCCTCATCAAACATAAATCACTGCTGTGTTAAACCAGCTTGATGTAGCCACAACTTGACTGAAGTAATAGGAAAGAAAACAGTAGTCATTACAGCACAGAACGGGTAAAACACACCAATGAAACAATGTCTGGAGACATTCAACCTCAGGGGGATAATAAACTTGAACTAATTTCATTAAATAGTGTTTGAAGCTTTAGGAAAGAAAGCAACAGACAGTTTATAAGTTATAAGAACAGAGGGTTGAAATGACACTGTCGGGGTTTTTTCTGGCACCAGTTCTTAAATAACCTCAGTTTGTGCCAGCGTTTCCCCATGAGCTCAGAAAGCTGTCATGGGCTCATGACTCCATACTCTAACACCAGTACTTCTAGCTCTCCTAGCTCTAGGATATGTTGAGCCTCTTTGATGATTTCCTTCAAAGTGCATCTGATTTCATTGTCTGCCACAACGTCAGTGCACCCACAGACTCAGACTGAGAGGCCCAGATCTCATATTTTTCCCTCGATAGCTGTGGAGTTTGGCACACCCTGATCTGGCCTAGACATCTACAGGCAGGAATGGGTACTACTCAGGATGTGACATAGACGACATTTTCAGACGATCATGTCCTTCAGGGCACTGACCTATGAAGATGCCAAGCGCTTCTCCATCCAGATGTTCTGTATCAGAAATACTTCATTTATATCTTACAAGCCTGTGAATCAGAAATCCGAATGCCTTTGCATGGCATCTCTCCTAGCAGCATTGGCAAAGCTCTTGAAAATACTTCTCATTTTTGGCTGGACTTTCTCAGCAGCTCTATGGGTCAATCAGCTGAAATCCCCAGCTAGATTCAAGTAGCATGCTTAGCAAAACCCTCTGAAATGTGGGACAGCTCATAAACAAAACAAGCAAAAAGCAGTCTGCATCATATCCTTTGGATGAATGCAAATGAATCATATCATTTTGGAGATATCCAATCTAGTATAATTTCTGTTTCTGTCAAACCAAGTATGTCAACAGCATGTCCACAGATGCCACCGCATGTTATCATTCCTTAAACCTCCATAAAACATGGGACAGCTGGCATAATGCTTAACAAAAATAAATATTATGACATGAAATGCTAGTGTTGCTCCCTATTTAAGAACATTAATAATGCTTTGCATATATTCATCCAAGTCTAGGAGTCAGGGAATAATTATGTATATCTGTTAGAGGATGAAAGGATAAACTCAGTAACAAAAAATTAGCAGGGATGGTGGAAGAGAGTGACAGGATAGGGAATAGACTTTCAGTGTGCATTCAATGCTGCACTGCAAAATTAAACTGAAAGCATTTTGAGATACGGAATTTTGGGTTACACGTTACATCTGAACGTTGCTTGCAATTCTTTACACTTATTATCATATCTGCTTTCACATACAGTGATCCCATTTCCTTGCAATCTGTAAGAACCGGTGCACCGAGGAGCACTAGTGTTTTATTCATACGGTTTCTTTTTTGCTTGTATACTATCTATGCGGTATTTAGAAGCAATACTGAAATCATATACAAATAAAACACTGCATCTGCTTATTGATAGGCACAGAGAGATGACAACCCGGGTTCCAAAATCATTCTCTGGTTAAGGATGCTTCCTATTTAGGAAGCTGTAAAGAAGGTGACTCTAGTCAGAATGTGAGGTTTGCATCTAATAAAAATTATACCATCATGTTCTTTAATTTCTCTAATACAGTTTTTTTAAAAAAATTATTGGTAGGACCCATACCTGCTATATTTAATAAACCCTAGTCCAGCTAGCCAATTGCACTCACATAGGTGGCAATAAAGAATAAAGGAATAAAGCAGACTCCAGTATGACATGAATGATAGGCATAAGAAAATAGCTTTATTTTTTACTACCAGTTGTTAAAAGACTCTGTCATTTATGATTATTAATTTTGTGGAGCTTACCCTCATTCTACTAATTAAACTTGTTTTTTCTAGATAAGGCAACAAGAAAAGCAGTTAACAAGTAACGATCACCCCTTTCTCCTTAAAATTCATTTTACATTTAACAGTTATACTAAAGTATTTTTAGGGTGTGGAGAAATAACATTTATAAGTAGAACAGTAACAAATGCAGGCAAATTATTTAGTTGAAGATAGTGGTAGTGAAGATTAGTTAACTAATTTCATATATACTGGACCAAACCCATTATTTTCAATAAATAGGCAAAATCCATTTACTATAGAAAACTATGCAAGCACACTAATAAGATCCATTTTTCTCTGAAATTGTTTTCAGCTAACATACAAAAGATCAAAGATGCATAAGAAAGCTTTGTGCCTTCTGAAATGAGGCTGACTGATTTGTGGGAAGTGTGGCCACATGTCAAAGGAAAAAAAACCACTGGAATTAGTGTAATGACAGCATCACAGCAAAAATGAAATAGCTGATAAAAACAAGTTCTGCAGTGAAACATTTTATTTCTGACCCCTTTAATTCATTTTGTTCAACAAATTAAAAAATTAATTCCATTAAATTTCTATTTACTTACAGGGCCAACATTTTACCTGGAAAACTGGAGTTAGATTATGCAGTTAGGAAAGTCCTAAAACAGACAAAGAATATGTTTAATGATCAGTGTCCATAACACCAAGATTAAGGAATACAGGCTCTGGCATAAATTCTCTAAATACAACTCTACATCTCAAAGCAAAATTAACACTATGGAATTGTACTGCTATTTGTGGGACTGCCAGGAACTGAAGCCACATCTTGTCATTTTCAGAAGATCATTTTGGGTCAGAGTGCTCTAAATCATCACTGGCACAGCTCTGGATCTCCATGTCCACATGGACAGCCGCTAAGCAAACAGCTGCAGGCTTTCAGCTAAACTTTCACTCACTTCCCAAACAGGGAAGAGCAGTAAATTGCAACTACACTGAGAACTCCAGCACTCATCTTAGCAGTTTAATCAGTCCAATTGTGAATAAATGCCAACAAGGAGAATTTTACCAAAGTAAAAGTACTTTCAATTTCACGTGAACAGAATAAATAACAAGCCAATCAAAACATGTCCATGATGCTATCCTATGAGCCTCTGTTCCCGTCTGTGTCTCTGCACGTTTCTTCCTTTCTAAACCTGTAATGACTTCAGGCTAATGCAGTCCTATGTATTCAGAATATTTTTCATTTGGCTTTTTTCACTTGCCTGAATAAAAAAAGACACTCTCAAAGATATTTATTAAAGATGTATGTTTTCTAAATCTATTCTTATTAATGATTGCAAAATACTTTCAGACTCTTGACTAATAACAGCGAGTAAAAACTTGGGAGATGCAAAGCTTCAGAAAATTGGAATATGCCATAAGTCATGACAATGTAATGAGGTTCCTTATTACCACTTACCAAAAATCTCAAAATCAATCAGATTGATAGCACAATATTTGATGATCTTTTATGTTACTGGTTTTTAATGTAAGTTCAGACGTGGATCTGCAAACTATACAGGGTTTCTGCTTTTTACTTCCCCATTTATAATAAGGAACTTTTTAGACAAATATCCTGCTGCTCTTAATTTGCTGAACACATGATCACAGTTGCTCCCTCTGGGGCTTCCCTTGCTACTGCAGGAATGGTGCCTGGGCCATCATTTATGGATGATGGAAGATCACACTGGCGATATTAGAAGCATAGCTGTTAGACTTTCAGCAACAGCAAAACACATTAACTGCCCAGCTGAATTTTCCCAGTAAGAATTACTGTCAAAGACCACCCTGCAGTGGGGGTTTCGAAGCGTCCCTCCCAGTAGGCTTCACCCATTACAGTCCCCGTCACCCCATTGCTTTCCCTCAATGCCCTCCACAGCCCATGGCTTTGCCTCACTTGCAGGCAGCAGCTCCTTCGCAAAATACAGCAGGCACATCAGGCCAATGCTGGCAACCTTATGGCAAGCTATCTGTGTGCTAGCAGTGACCTCCACTCCAACCCTTGCCATGATCACTGATCAACCCCTCCGCTGTCTCTGGAAGCCCCAACAGCTCCCTTCCAGTACATACCGCCCCATGCTTCTGGGGACATCTCGCTATTAACCAAGCTTTATGATTTCTTTAGTCTAAAAGGAAAAAAAAAGCCCAGTTTTCACCCTGCTCCAGGTACAGCTAAATGCTTATCTACTTGCCACTCCAAAATTTATCCAGTCCTCCTGTAAGCATGCTGGAGAGTGCATCAACTAGCCAGGTATCCATCTGAAAGCATTCAAAGAAGAGTGCCAGCCAGGAACAGGCGGGCAAAAAGGAGAAAACTGATGGAAGGAAAATCTCTTGACAGCCATGGGAAAGAAGTTAAATGTGAGAGCCATATGGGTGAGCAGCTGGATGTCCCACTTTGAGACAGGTAGAACAGGAATTTGAATGCTGGCTTACCCATAATTCAGATGAATAACTTTGTGACAGAGCTATCTCATGATGGGCTTTATCTTTCTGATGCTGATCAGAACTTCCACCCTGCCACATAACAGTAAGTGAAAGTTCAGCAAAATCTACGTGTTCTTATGGGAAGTTTGGATTACGAAGAATTTAAAAGAATTTGTAAAGATTTCACAGAATTCGTGATGAAAATCTGTTTCCCTGGAAAATTCTGATCAGCATCTCTAAAACGTTTACCTACCAGAGACACAGTTTAAGTTTCAGACATATGGAAACCTCTTATGGTACAATCCAGCAATAAACAGTGAAAAAAATAGCTATTATCCTCTACTTGTGGGTTACCTTCATTTCTCTAGTAGCAGTTTACATTCATCATGCAGCTGCTGCAAGCGAGACTTGCAGTTTGAGACGCATCGTATATTCGGCAGCACTGAGATCACAGTGACGTGCAAAGCAAGGCAAGAGAATCACCCCTTCATCCATTCCAAAAATACTCCTGTTACAGCCAGCAAGAGCATGCGCTGCAGCCGATCCGTCCACCACCAAAAAGACCCAAGTTGTATTTCCAACCGCTCCATTTACCACAAATGAAGGACGTCACAGAGACAGGTACATCACTAAAGTTCTCAGTTGCTCATTTGTTTTTAAACATTGATGTTATTTCTCTCTGTAATAGCTTCAGAGTCACACAACAGACGAACAGGCACTCACCCTGTTAGTATGCGTAAAAGGCTACAGAGGCTCTGTGAAAAATTCACTCTAGCAGAAGCAGTGACACAGGAATCATGATTGTAAGTATAAACGGAAGAAAATCACACTTGTACTAAAGTGGGCCTATCTATCTATCTATCTATCTATCTATCTATCTATCTATCTATCTATCTATCTATCTATATGCATGGGGGAAGGGGGAAAGCTTGGGTGTTCACAGAATTGAATTATATTTGCCTCCCAGCTAGGAATAGTATCTTTCTGATATATCGCTTTTCAGCTAAACGTCTGACGGTATTTTACTTAAAAGACAGGCATCATCATTTCCTGTGAAAGGTAGAGAAACTGAGGCACTAGGAGAGTGCATGACGTGTCTAAATTCACTCAGCAATCCATTAGAAGAGCTCAGCCTACAATTACCATCTCCTCATGGTCAGGCCAGTACCCTACCTAGAAGCAATACTGCTTCTCCACGCCAGCCCTCAGAGGTGTGGTGTATCAGAGAATTAGTGCGATCAGAAGAGATTACGGCCCACAGCCTGAGGAATGGTGTTGTGAAAGTTGTGATATTCTTAATGTACATTGTACTGCTGTTAACTTGATAGTGCCTTTCTCTAACATATATATACAAGCAAATCATTAATGTAAAATCATGTGAGTCTTTGTTTTCATTAAATAACATGCATGACAGGAACTTTTCTCTCCTCCATCAGCTCTGGAGAAGTCCAGGTTCTATTTTCTGGCTGCAGTTTCTTTATGATCACAGTCAAGAGAGTGACAGATATGTTACATTGAGGCAGTGTGATTTTATCCTTGCAATTGTAAAACCTTTTTGTCCCTGAATATATTTCAATACATTTATGGTAATATCACACTCTTTGGTGATAGGACTTAAGACAGACACAAAGATGAGATGCAGACCACAGTATTACCCTGAATATTGTCCAGATTTGTAGCTGTTTCTACTCTAGACATCTACTGCACTGCTTTGATGGAGATAAAGGCAACAAGTGAAACGCAACCTTTCCTCCAATGTATATTCTGAAAAGTCTTGCTGGGCTCCACAGAACTAAAACTGTCTTAGCTCTTTTGCAGTTTTACTACCATAATGTCCTCATTTAATTTGTGATGGAAATAGCATATTTGAGTTATCATTATTCATTACTTTAGCCTCTTCCACAGTTTCATTTGTCCTCCTGAAATTCTCCATTGAGTTTGCTTAGGCTATAAATAAAGATCTCTTGGGATCCTGGATCTTGCCTTCTGAACAAAAATTTCAGTGACTCATTCTCATGCATATTTTCTTCCATTATCTTCATCATGGGCAAATGTTCATGCTCATTCCAAAAGGTCAGAAGGAAAGAAGCTGTGACTAGCTTCCTGTCAGAAGTAGGTCAGAATGCTCTTTCCTTAGATGTCCTTAAACAAAGGTGAGTTATTTTTTAACCAGAGACTGTTGGAGTAATTTCTGGTTACAACTAAATCTCTTTAAGCCACAGAGATGTTGGGTGACTCCTACCCAAAAAAGGAAAGTTGCTAATCAGAAGAGTGGTGCCAGACTGACTGACAAGTCTAATGACTTCATTTGGCATCACTAACTTGTAAGCTAGTCGACGCCTTATTGAATTGTTTTTTCTAATGGATATGTACGGTGCTGGAGTCAAGAATGCCATTCTTAATTACAACAAATATTAACTTCAGTAATATTTGGACTTGGAATGGACAAAATCTGCAGACGCACTGCCTGGTGGGGACACAAATTTTCCAAATGACAACCCATATATCAGCTCATCAACACGTTATTTCTTAAAAGATAATTTCCTAATTGTTTGAAATTTGTATTTTATATAATTATCTCAGTGACCAGAAATCATTGGCAATATCTCAAAACACAAATTTCTGAGGATGCTATCAAGTGCGTAGTCCTTTTTCATACATTGCAATCTACCGTACCCATTGGTGAATTCAGCTTTTCCAAGAGACTCCCATTGTATGTACCTCCACATACTTCTGACAGGCTTACACAGACAGGTTCACTCAGAGAGCTCTCAGGTATTTCTCTGATCTTTCCCTGGACATGGTTACTCACAGTCCTCCTTCATCATTTAGTTCTTTACACCAAAGATTAACAACATAATGAGATGTTCTCCATGATAGGTGGTTATGACTGGCTGTGGATCATGCATTGCCCGATGCCGGCGGGGGACAGCTTGTAGAATGAGCTTGTGAAAACTTTCTGAAAGTGAAACTATACCTGATGGGTCAGAACTGCTGCCTTTAGCTCACTTTTATTTCTGACTCACAGTGACTTCTGACACTTTCAAGAATTTCTCTTGCAATGAGCATATAAAAAATGTGAATTCCATCAAAATCCTACTTATTACCTCAGTAAAGCCGTAGTTGAAGCAGCTGCACTCTGCAGCACCACACTGCTTTGCTTTTTGTAAATCAATCCAAGAGTAGATATTCGTGCGGTTATAGGCCTTTTCAGGAAAAGGCCCTTATCTTGTATGCCTGGTGTTACAGCTATATTGTTTATGTAAGAAAATGACAAATCGATAACTGTGTTTACCTTTTATAAATTATTGATAGCTCTGTGAGGAATCTGAAGTAGAGTGCTAGTGAACTACGCAATCTCTGCTCTACACTAAGCTCTACACTGCTGCCAGCAAACCTCCAGGTTACAGTCAAGGTGCTGGTTACAGACTATAAATTCTTAGTAGCTTGAATTCCATCAGCTTTCCTTCCCTGTCTTGCTGTACAATCTGCATTTAGCACTAGAATGCTTCAAGCAACTGTCCCAGTGATGAGACCTCAGAGGGTCTAGGACACAGCATCCGGCTGCTCCCAGAAGCCAGCCCTCCTGCCTGGTAGTATTAGCCAGAGTTGGCAATTGGAGCATTGTTCATGCTTCTTGATAATAACCAGACCATTTTTCTTCTATTGGAGAGTATTTCTTGTTGCTGCCTGGGTTTAGTTGCTGATGCTACGAAGGAGATTATAGAGCATAAACCCTGTGTAATGGTGAATGCTTCTGACTCCAATTTATGTATAACAAATCTAGGCACTGCACTGGTAGGCACAACATACCTACGCAATCCATAATAAACATTTAGACTGCTTAGGCACCTGTCGAAGTAGTTAAATAATCAAAGTGAGACCTGCAGAGGTGGTTTATGGCTTTTCTTTCTCTCTTTTGCAAAATGGAGGGACCAGGTGATTTCTGTGGCTTGAACCCATTTATGCAGTGATTCTAAAACCACCTGCACTCCCACGATTTGCACTGCCACAGGACATGTGTGGGTAAGAAGCGGCCAGATCTTGCACGTCCCTCTGCTACACCACAGGAATATGAAAGCAGCAGAGATTACAAAATAAAGCTGTTCCCATTGTTCTCTTAGACTACCATCAACCATTAGACAATACACAACGCAGTTCACCATTAGATCTAATGCACACTTAATTAGAATTAAATAGGATTAGGTCTTTCCCAGTTGCTTTAATAGTAGATATAATTATTCCAAATCTTGACAGGAAAAAGACAAGAAATGGATGTTTCCTTTCACCTAATTTTTCTCTGGAGAAATAAAGAGTGGTTATAGATTTTTATGGCTTCTCACAAGAACAAAATATGGAAAAGCTGCAAATTCATGAATATTTAACATTAATTCAAAGACGAGTTCAGTGCTCATTTTAACAGAAAATACAAGCCAAACTCTAATCCTTTTATTTTAAGTTCTCACAGTTCCACCTGTAAGTACGTGTTATAGCTACTGAGTGCACAACTGTCCCTGATGCACTGGATAATACGTAAAAATTCATTTATTTCTCCTCTTACACTCATCTCTAAAAGATGGAGTAGCATGCACTTCTTTTATTTACTCTGAGTGGTGTGAAACTGCTAGGGCATATTTTAAAGTATTATGAGAAGTTTATATGCATTCAAAATGCTGTTGTGAAGGAGGAGAATCTGTAACACCTAGATCACATGCTGAGTCTTAATAAAGTGCTATGGAAGAGGGAATATCTTGATTCACTACTTAAACAGGATTCTCTAATTGTGCTTATAAAAAAAGACACAAAAGAGACAGTTTCTCTTAACAAGTTGCATTCTACAGAATGGTGCAAAATTTTTTTCCTCATGCTTAGATTAACAGACTACTAGGAGTGACACATTTGAAGATATGAAAGAAGTCACTGTTCCAGTTCTTTTTGCTATGTTTGTTAAAAAGTTCTCTTTCTTTCATTCCCTCCTTGTATAGTAATGATGTGCTCTTTGTCCTATTTTATTATCTCAATGTTTTCAACACTGGACCAAAGAAGCTTTCTATCCATTTGCAATCCTTCTCCAAGCAATTCTGCCATTTAACATTATTACTTTTACTGCAATGAGTTCAGCAAAGAAAAGACTGGATAATTACTGAGATACGGAGGAAAAATAGAAGTTTCCAGATTGTCTAGGATTTTTAGCTGGAGCAGGGAACCAATAAGACAGGAACCCTACACTTCCTTCCTTTTCTCAGAGATATACATATTTTAACAAAACTAGAAGTCAAAAATACTTCAAGAACAAAAAAATGGCCTGATTCCAATAAAGATATCCTTCAATATATCTAAATTCCCATTTATGAAAAGGAACAGATGAAATTAGATGATAAATTGTCATCAATGTATTTGAATGAAGATTTAGGGTCCATATTTTAAGGTCGGTATTACTGCACACAAAAAACTCAGTCACTGACTCTTCCAGCCATTTTCATCAAGGCAAAACATCAGAATGGGTTGCTGTATCACCACAGCAAGATGAATTTCAGTGTTTATGAGCAGTAAGTCCCCATCCACTTACTGGCAATAAGATATTTATGCTGCAATTGCAAATTCTGAATGTCATAAAGATGTAATGAATTACTGTGCACACCATGATCAGAACTTAATGAAATGGGGAGAGACAGAAAATAAGTTTATGTTATTTTTTTTTAAAAAGGAAATATTGGTCTTTCACGAAAATGTCCCAACCTGTAAAATTCAAGTTTAGATTTGAAATGCCCCAGTACTTTGGGACTCAAATTGCTATGACCTGCTAGAGGCAGAATAAACCATCTGGATATTTAAAAACAAAGAGAGTGCTATCATCTGGCTCAGAAGTAATCCTGGCTCTCGTGCACAGATCAGGGGAAGTTTTCAGAAGTTTCTAAGGGCCAATAAAATATTCTGGTGCTTAAAGATGAAGGTCAAAAATATCGAGACAGCACAATTGCCACTCAGTGCAACTACAGCATTGAGGCAGTGTAAATATCTTTCAAAAATCCCTTTCCCAGCCACATTTCTGTTCTGTTAAAAATATTTCTCTAGGCTCAGGACCTAATTACTAGAATGAAGAAATGGTTCAGAAGAAGGCACAGAAATGGCACTAATTACTTATGACATAATTTGCCAGTATGAGAAGCTTCTATCCAGCCTGAATTTACCTTCAATTTTATTCCTTGAGGCATGGAGATTTATAACACTGTGGTCCTCTTAGCTAGTTTATGAGTGATTGTTTCATTAGCCACACAAATGTCTAATCTACTTCTAATCTTGCACAGCTCTTGGCACAATGTTATTTTATGACAGTGAGTAACATGAGTTATGTGTTGTTCTTAAAATGTTTTTCTTTTTTCAACATCTAATTACTGTCCTTTTAATGTCACGTTAAATATTTTAAATGAAGACCGGTTTATTCAATGGAAACAAATATATCCAGCCACGTGCCTTTTTTAAAAAAGACTGTGCAATCTGTATTAATTTTAATTTTTATGATCTAGAACAGACTATAATATTGAGATTAAAACCTCAAGTTCATTCCATTGTAATTCTATTCTAAAAGAGTCAAGTTATGAGATAGTTTAAATGCATAGGAAAGGAAAGTATTCTTTCAGGAGAGCCTGGTATCCCCCTCCTGCCTCACCACCACAATTCAACTGCTTTAACTAGGAAACCCAGGCCAGCATCCGACAAGCCCTCGAGATCACCACTAGGACTTAATGAGAGGTGAAAGTGCTCAGAGCCTTGCAGAACAGTCCAAATAAAGTGTGGCAACTTTCTAAATAAATCATGATTGCATTGAACATGGTGACTTCTGGGCAGGCGTGGACGGACTTGTCTCACTCCACTCATATTTCGCCTTGGCTGGGCTTTAGCCACCTCTGGCCAAGAAGCCACACAGCCATCTCCCAGAGGTAAGTGTTCAGGCTGAAAAGCCTTTCTGGGTGAAGCAGTGGCCTAGTTCAGCTATCACAGCTGTTCCACTGCTAGACTGAGCAGGCTAACAATCAGCCCATGCAAAACACAAGCATTGGTTTCCATAAATGTCCCCTTATTGGATTAAAATCCTGAAAGATTGCACACACCAAAATTTTCATCAAGGTTTAGGACTCATCTCCAGCTGGGATGAGGAAGAAATCCTCTTTCTTCAGTGCAGTTTAGCACAGCATTGTAAGGGATTTACACTTTCTTTTGGATGGCTTCTGTCTAGGTTATCATTGCAGATGGGATACAGGCCAGCCATGACAAACCAGCACACTTTTGCTAGAGGTCTATTTTATTATACTTATCAAAGACAAAATCATTCTTTTTGTAATAACTTTCCCATAGAATACTTATTCTGTGTTCTGCTGTGTTTTATTTAAAGTGTGAATCTTTCAAATGGATGAAGTTTTTCAGTCACTTGCATGTGAAGCGATGTCTGTCATGAGTTAGCAACTTACAGCCAAGGTTTCTTTCAGGTACCTGAGCCACGCCAAATTTTGTAGTATATAATGTTTAGACTGCTGGAGCTTAAATTCATTCTTAGCTTACAAATCAATTGGTTTACGAAAGAATCTAAACATACTTTAAAAGGTCGCAGCTAGGATGGGGGGAAAATCAGAATGATGGCAGCCTGAGGGGAACCTGTGCACCAAACTGTCTCCACAGTTTCTGATAATGTAGTTTGCATTAAAAGAGCATCATCCCCCAGAACTGTCTCAGAAACCCGTAACACCAAGGTTTGTCTTTACAGAGGATGTAATTTGCAGTACTGTGAACTCCACATTGGCTTGTCTTTTTTTTTTAATTCAATTGCTCAGTGACATTTTTGTCAATGAGACTGACAGCATTAAGTGGGTCCATCAGCTTCCCAAGCATTTTTAAGTTGAAAACTACACACACGGATATGCACTCAGTCCTCCCACTGCTGGAGAGAGAGAGAGGCTGTGTTATTTTCTCTCTTTTTAAAGCAGGGACATACTTTTTGCAGATTTCCAAATACTGATTTTTTACCAGACCTAAATACATAGTCCATTATCTGCCCACAAAAGTTGAACTGATATGGTCCTCACAAAGTTTTCTTTGAGATGGGGCCTATATCTGTAACATAATTTTGTGACTCTTTAGCACAGCTCTAGCAGAAATGGACGGCTAAAGGAGTGTGAGAAAAAACATGTTTTAGTGTGGGAAATGGGCCCACAAAACCTAAATCTGGAAGAGGATTGAAGAGCCAGTAACAACATAAAAAGCATAATAGTTTAGTTAATTGGCTACATTTTACTTAGAAAATGCTCTTCAAATTCTATTTATACAAAAATGACAAGCACTGAATCATTGCAGAAAAAAAGATTATTCAAAACTGCAAATGTTTGCAATCTTCTTTTGTCAAGTTCAAGCTAATAACCCTAGCTTTTAATACAATCCTATGATACATTGTCCTTACTCTGAAAATAAAACCCCAAGTTTTTAAATATCATTACCGGACAACTGAAAATTAGCATTTTAAATGCATTTTTTCTCTTCTCATCATGGAAATGGACCCTTTCCTGAGGTTCAGGGTTTGTATGCACACGTTCAAAGGAAACCAGTTTCTGCTTAACTGTGAAATGCAAGAAAACTATACTCCTGTGTATTTCCAATGTCCGTGGAAATTTTTCACAACTCTGGCTAAGCCAAAGAGGTTATCTATGAAGAACAAAGATCTGTTAATAAGCAGTAGTAATGGAAATAAAAGAAAGAAATTTTGTGGATCACACTGTCTGTGGATTTTAAGTGTTGTCCAGTGGTCCTTAGAGAAAGAAAGAAGCCTTCAGAAAGAACACTTGTCCCAAAACAGCAGTTACATTTTGCACTATCATCTGTGACAAATAAAACAAGCAATAAAATAAGTGTAGCTATGTAACTAACAGTGAAGTTTCTAATAAAAACAGACAAGAGTTTCATCTTTTTGTCAGTATATTTTTGATGACTGACACCATCTACAAAGAAGCTGTATTATGAAGAAAATAATCTAGTGCCAAACAATCAGAGTCTCACATTTTCTCTGAGCTGCCCATGTGTTTTATTCATCGCATGAGTTTACATACCCATGCACAATCATACAAAACAACTTTCCCCAAGCCTCCTCCTCCAAACCTCCTCACTCCACTTCCTGAGAATGTCTTAGTATCAGAGACAATGGCAGAAAAGTGAGATATTTCTACAGCTGCATCCAATGCCCTCATCATTGCTTCTTGCTTTTCATGTGTCTTTGATGGAAGACTTTCTGCTTTCCACTGGTATGACAAGAACACTGGTATCAAATATGATAGCATGTTCACAATACTGTTCAAGTCAGAGTGAATAAGCTAAACTATTTGTGATACTACAGCCTTGTTTTTCTTCAGTCCTATCTGTTTCTGTGAGCTAACAGGGTTTCTAATTAAATCAAAGAATTAAGAGGAATTACATAAAACTACATGTAGATATCTCATTTAAATTCTGTATCAGCTCATACTCCCATGCCCAACTAGGAGCAGGCTATATTGTTACTCACTGGTGTTGTAAGAAGTGCTTCTGCTGTGTTTCTGAAATCAGATCAAAATGCCAGTACATATTTTTAACATCACTTTGTAAACAAAACTGAGCCATGACAATAGGACTCCTTTTGCATCATTTATCTGATACAACAAAATACATTTTAAAAGTTCAGCATATTTAAAATTTTGAACTAGTCTAAGAACATCAAAAGAACCATGGCCAGCATATCCAGAGAGGTGATTCTCCCCCTCTACTCTGCTCTCGTGAGACCCCACCTGGAGTACTGCGTCCAGCTCTAGAGCCCTCAGCACAAGAAGGACATGGACCTGTTGGAGTGGGTCCACAGGAGGGCCACGAAAATGATCCAAGGGCTGGAGCACCTCTCCTATGAAGACAGAGCTGGGGGTGCTCAGCCTGGAGAAGAGAAGGCTCCGGAGAGACCTTATAGCGGCCTTCTGGTACCTGAAGGGGCCCTACAGGAAAGCTGGAGAGGGGCTGTTTGCAAGGGCATGTAGCAATAGGATGAGGGGCATTGGTTTTAAACTAGAGCAGGGCAGGCTTAGATTAGACACTAGGATGAAGTTCTTTACAATGAGGGTGGTGAAACACTGGAACAGGTTGCCCAGACGGGTGGTGGAGGCCCCATCCCTGGAGACATTCAAGGCCAGGCTTGATGAGGCTCTGAGCAACCTGATCTAGCTGAAGATGTCCCTGCTTACTGCAGGGGGGTTGGACTAGATGACCTTTAAAGGTCCCTTCCAACCCAACACATTCTATGATTCTATATGAACCTGTTCTCTGTATTTCCTCAAATGTATGTTCTGTATCCAGTCTTTCGCTGCTTCAGAAAGCTCTCAGCAGAAGTACATCGAATAGCTAAAGGGCATCCTGTCTTGCTGTACATCATTATTGAAATAATATTGAGTATAATCTCCAGGCTATTAAATTTCCTTTTTCATTGAAAACTATGATTCATCTGAATGAAAGCAACTCTGCAATGAATACTGTCTATCTGCACTTCTCTGATCAGATGTTTTTGACTGCACTAGCTTGAAGTGCTACCTTGAACTTGGCAGAAAAAGTAGCCTATTTTTCACAGTACCTATTCTGTCATTCATTCAAAGATAGGTAAATAGTTAACATTTATGTATGGGTTTCTGCTTTATTATAGCACCTGCCACTGAAGATCACAAAGCAATTTGTGGACATTAATCAGCTGAGCCTCATGGCTATTCAGCCATTATGTTATTACATAGGCTGGTAAACAGAGATGTGAAAACACATCTCAGTAGGGCTATAAGAGATAAGCAGTAGCTTTCTCTTACTCTTTGTCCCCTAGAATAGGACTTTTCTGTCTGTTGTTTCATCTACAGGGGCACAGAAAGCAGCAATAGTTAAGGGAAGCAGACTAGTTCCAGTACTCCTGTCAGCAAAAGATACTGAGCAAAGAAACGTGTTTTAGTCCAACCACTACCAGTTCCAATCCCTGTTCCCTTCCCTTCTGCCCTTTCCTGACACTGCTGTTGGCACGGTGTCCTGGACCTTGCCAGCAAGCTGGAACCAGCTGACTCCTGGAAGTGGCTGCTGAAGGGCTTTTGAAAGATCTGGTTCCTCGGGGCTACAAAATCCTAACATACTGTGGCCGAAGCCAGGGAGGAGTTACACGCCACTCTGTTATCCTTTGCAGGCTGGGCACGTCCCATATGTTGCCAGATAAAAAACTGAAGTAGACCAGCTTACTCCCTCATTGATTTTTTCTTTATCCACCCTCTCCATGTTTTGCAGTGATCATATTTTCTTACATGCCAAAGGCTGAAACATTGTTATGTCTGAACCTAATGATCTAATCAAACTAGCGTTAATCAGTTTAGCTCAAGCACCAAGAGCGGGAAGATGCAGGCTTCACTGTAGGCTATGCAATCGCACCAGGACACCCAGGCAAGCAGCTGCTCCTGCTGCGCTCTGCGTTACCACAGCTCCCCTGAGAGTGGTACCAAGTCAGATGCCCTGGCCACGCACAGCTGTAATCACACCTCCCAAGAGCAGTGCCTGCACCTTCACAACAAGAGAGAGCTCCTAGCCTGAGGAATTCACAGATTAAACAGACAAGGTAGAGACACAAAATCAGAAATCACAAACAAAACTGAGAGTGGTTATGTGGAGTCCAGCAAGAATGGTAAGTGTGAAGGATATATGTCCAAAATGAAAGGCTGCTAACTGATTTATTAGCACTGAAAGCTCTGCATTGGAGAGAGCAGAGGCAGAAAAGTGGAGGCTAAACTCATAAATTGAGTGTTTGTTCCTCTTCCCTTCGGTAACTCCATGACATGTTATCATGTCATTCTTGTAAATGTTTCAAAGAAAAGTTTTTGAATGATAGTGCTTTGCTATAGTCCCTGCTGTTGGGAAGGGCTATACAAACATCTGCCATACACTCCTCAAATAAAATTCAACCAGAGCTTTTGTTTACATGGTTTGTCCTTAAAACCAGCACTCAGCTGCAACTTTCAGCCATAGCTGCCTTATTAAAAATGAACCTTTTATTTTAAACACAGTACATTTTGTAACAGGAAAATCAATATACAGTAACCCAGAGTACTGCAGACAACAGCTGTAGGACATAATCTGATGACAGAAAGTTGAGAACAGTATTTTGGCAGTTATATGTTCAGCTAATCTTTCACCTTTTGTTTTTAATGGCACCGAGCTATAAAGATCTGAGATTTCTCCCCACCTGGTGACCCAAAGCTACAGAAAATGAAGAAACCAAGAAACCACTGTTTTTAACATTAAAACCTATTAAATAAAAAATAAATCGGGATACTGTAGGTCTTCCCAGAGCTACAATGAGTTAACAACAGTCTCAGTGATCTCACAGCCCTTAGCAAAGATACAGGAAGATACTTCAGCATAGAGTGCCTTGAAAAGACTACTAAATACTTTTCACTGCCTTCACTTTGGCTGTGGGTAAGGGTGCTCAGTTCTGTTCAAGGCTGGGATTCACAATGCATCTATGCTTAGAAAAGGTATCTAGGTAGAAGAGAGGAAATGAAGCCACAGACATGCCTGGTACACAGGAGTACAGAACAAACATAAAGATCTTAATAGTGATTTTAATTTTTATAATCTGTTACTTTTTCTTTATTAACAGAAAGTTTACAATTACAAACAAACTACTCCGTGTATGTTTTTATGCCATCATTAAATACTGAATCTACGGATTACGGGGTTTTTGGAACCTACCTATTTGTCCTTAGAAGGTGGGAGATGATTGGTTCTCTAAAACGGCATGTGATTCACTTTGATTACAAAATAAACTCAAATACATTTTCTTGTTGAGTGAAAGGCAAAGGGCGCTAGATCATTTTGTACTGAAATTGCTTTTTTCACCACATCCCACTGAGTATATTTTTCTCAGATAATGAAGCTGGTTTTTTAAAGGTTTCCAATCCAGATTTATGTGGCAAATGCTTTAATTAAGATTGATATATTCCATTTGTTTAGCTTTCACACTTTGATATGGAAGTTTTAACTTGAACTGCATTGCCCTCTAGCGCTGTGACGGGGCCGGGCGCGGTGATGTCACTAGCACAGGCAGTGTGAGCACAGCCAGCCAGTTCATGCAGAGCTGCCTAAAAGCTGACAAACCCTTCGTGGAGACGCATGTCAGAGCAGCAAGACAGGGGCATCCTTCCAACAGAACTACAAATGCACAAGGGAAATCATTAAACCTGTCTTTTATTCCAGGGACGTCATGATGGAAACAGCTACTTTCGAGCTCCAGCCAAGACTTCTGCCTGATAATTTCTGTTTAAACGAGTTCGTATGAGAAATTAAGCAAGTCTGAAGAGCCAGTTATTTCTGACAGGCTTCAGAGGACTTCACGCTGTGCAAGTTCTACATGCTCATAGCTGACAGCTTGCTGGGGAGATGAGTTCTCAATCTAAAACTGGCCGGGGCTTTGCAACAACTTCTTGGGTAGAGAGATAACTTTCAACTGAACTCAAACCATCTGCGTGTTGTGCAAGGGATCCAACCGTAACTTGCTATGGAGGATGATTTTTAAGATGAATACCTACCTTGGCGATAAATCCAATTCATCAATACCTGGATATTTGAAAGTGTCTGCACTAAATAATGGCAATCTTTCTGCAAACAACTCCAATGAGACAGCAAGCAATCTGGATTCACCTGCCTTGGATATCAGTAGGGCAATAATTGTGGGGCTTATCCTAGGTGCCTTTATACTCTTTGCTATTATAGGTAATATCTTGGTAATTCTCTCTGTTGCTTGCAATAGACATTTAAGAATCCCTACAAACTATTTCATAATTAACCTTGCAATAGCAGATTTGTTGCTGAGTTTTACTGTCCTTCCATTCTCTGCTACACTGGAAATCCTTGGCTACTGGGTTTTGGGGAGGATATTTTGCGATATCTGGGCAGCAGTTGATGTGCTATGCTGTACAGCTTCTATTTTAAGTCTATGTGCAATTTCTATAGATAGATATATAGGAGTACGTTATTCTCTCCAGTATCCAACTTTGGTAACAAGAAGAAGGGCAATTTTAGCTCTCCTAGGTGTCTGGGTCCTTTCCATGGTGATTTCTATTGGCCCTCTTTTGGGCTGGAAAGAACCAGCACCCAAGGACGACAAAGAGTGCCGTATCACTGAAGAACCATTCTATGCTTTGTTTTCTTCCTTGGGGTCATTTTACATTCCTTTAATCGTCATCCTTGTCATGTACTGTCGGGTCTACATAGTGGCAAAAAGGACTACTAAAAACCTGGAAGCTGGGGTTATGAAAGAAATGTCCAACTCCAAGGAGCTGACTTTACGGATTCATTATAGGAACATTCATGAGGACGCATTAAACAGTACCAAATCCAAGGGTCACAATCCCAGGAACTCCTTAGCTTTCAAACTTTTTAAATTCTCTAGAGAAAAGAAGGCGGCCAAGACGTTGGGAATTGTGGTTGGCATGTTTATCTTGTGCTGGCTACCTTTCTTCATTGTCCTGCCATTAGGTAAGTTGGTAACTGAGGGATTGCCATGGGAAGGGGATGAAGAGGGTCAGTTGTTTACTATAAAAATATCATAGAAAAAAATCAGATTAATGATAAGTAGATATCATTTCGAGAAATGCAGTGAATGGATGAAAGGAAGGGAAGTGAAAGTAGTTTACTTCTGATCTTGACTTTTTCAAAGTGTGCAGCCTGCAGAAAGTCTACTCATCAGGTAGTCCTCAGACAAAATCTTCAGAGTTTATATATTAAATCCCCCTTTATGGTCTTTGTTTGAATTGAATTATATTTCAGAAACATTTTTATAGGATGCTTTAACAAAAATCCTAGACACAAACACAAAAAGAATTTCAGCACTGAAATGTTCTTCTTTTAGTTTACTGTTAAATGTTCAGACTATAATACAATAGGTCTTCTGGCATTATTAGCTATCTTAAATGGAAATGAACCTGATCTAATGATAAGGTGCAAAACTCCCCTGAGCTTTGGAAAGCTGAAAAAGTTCCAGTTTTTAATTCAAACATCACTGATCAAATCCCAAAAGCAAACACATGAAGATCTCTGATCCCCACAGAAAGGTTCTCATTGATTTCAATAGGTCTCTTCAGGCATTTCTGGAGTTTGCCGTGTAAGCTTTTGGTACTTTGTTCACTTGCAATTTTAAAATATTATTGAAGTATTTGATGTAGCTCTTTGTTTGCTTTTTTGATTTGCTCTGTGTTCCCAAGTCCTTGTGAAATTTGCTTGTATTGTCTTTAATACTAGCACTAACTCTGAAGTGGAATATCTCAAGACATTGAATTACTAAGCTCTCAAAAATATCTGTCCAAATTCTCTGAGACACAGACAATCTGGCAGCCTAAATATGGAAAGAGTTGGAAAAAGAAAAGGGAAAAAAAGCCTTTATTAATGTTCTGTATTCATGTTTACTTAGTTACCCTAACAAAACATTTCTAATTGAGTGGTAAGCGAATATTTTGAGAGACTTGTAGAAAACTAGACTGAGTTCAGCAACTTAGTCTTAGTGAAATGTTATAAAATTGCAATTTCAGTGAATGTGTAATATCATTTAGACTAGAATCTTTACTGCAAGACAATTACTTAAGCTATTGCAAGGCAATTTTATAATCTCTAGCTTATTGTATCACAAACTTAAAAATTTTTACGATTCAGTATCTGCATAAAGCTAATGTTAAGGATGTGAAAAATTCCAAACAGAAGGAAATTTGTGAGCTAAGTTCTCTTTGGCTACTGAAATTTAAGTCCCTGTGCTGGCTCTTAAAGAAAGTTTATAACATAGAGCCAGTTTCCAACTACTGCAAAAATATATAGCTGTGGATAGAAATAGATTTTCACCGTACGGTACCAGTAGTAGTACTAGATATGTAGCTAGTAGGTCACGATACCCTGATAAAGTAGATTCTCTCCTCGATTTTGAATTATTGAAGGAACTTTGGAGAAAAAAAGCAAATGTGAATGCAGTAGAATTTATCCTTAGCTAGCAGAAGCCAGTACAGCTACTGACACTGTTCAACGAACACAGATGCAGACCAATCTGTTAAAAACATTGTGGTCACTGGGCAGAAGCAATGTAAGAAACAAGTTTTTTGAAAGAGTGTCAGTTTTCCCTTTGAGAAGTTATTTCAAAACCCCTGGTCTTTCCTGGGAGGTTTAAACACCTGAGTGGAGAATTTATTGTTTGTCATGATTTTATCTCTCATATGAATTCTATCCAAGGCATCAGTGAGGTGACAGGCTGAGAGCCTCCACCACAGCACGCTGTGTGCTGGCAGAGGTGCTGGGTGGGCTGAAGGACTAAACCCACTTCTGTGGGCTCTGACCCAACACAGACTGAGTGCCTGTAACCCGCAACATACTTCAGCGCTGTGAGCACTTGGTGCCCCACAGAGCTGAGGTTCAGAAACCGTTGCTATTGTGTCAGTTGTAAGAGTGAAAAAATCAGCATCTTGGCATTGCAGTATAGACTGCTGGCTCTCCTGTCCTCTAGAAATCCTTTCTGGGGCCCAGGACTTAACTGACAGCCTTCAGTCTAAGGAAGGGGGAAAAAAAGGAATAATGGTAACCAATATAGTATCCAAATGCATTTAAATAGTAGTTACTTTCCCTTTGTTTTGCTGACTAGGAATTGGGCTGGTTTTGTTCCGTTTCTCTGATCTCTTTTTTTTAATTTATCCAGCACACTCCAGAAACTTGTGCTTTTCATCTCTGTGTATCAGTGCAAAGTTAATTAATGATGCTAGGCATAACTAAAAACATTGCTCACTACAACAGGTGGGGAAAAGACCTTTTCCTGACTGGCATAATGCAGCCATTCTTAACTGGAGAAGAGAGTAGAGCAGTGAAGAAAGACTCCTTAAGGAGCTTGCTGTGTGCTGCATTCTTTATACCAGAAATCTTTTGCTTTGTGTCTTGAAGTCAGAAAATTAAATGAAATGCTATTATGAACCCTTACAAAAAGCACACAGTGGTATGAATCAACTTCAGTGATAGGCAAACTGTAAAATCCAAAAGGTACTGATGATTTACAAAACTATCCATAGGTGCCCTGGGCTGCTTAGTCACAACCCACTCGCTCACCAGTGCAGGACTGCAGACTATCATACCTTTTCGGCTACTTAGTCCAGACTAGATATTTACCTTCACTATACTGGAATGACTGGCTTCTTACTTAGCCTGTATTTTTCACACCTCGTATTTGCACCCTTAACCCAAATCATACCCTCACATCCGCATCTTTACAATTTTTTTTTTTTTGCTCTGTGTTCAATCAGTAATGCCATGACTCTGCAGAATGGCGTTAGCAGAGCAGCTCTGAATCTCTGAGGATCCAACCACAAAACATTTGACAAGTCAGTAAACGTTATTTATGCAACAGCCCAAAACCACATCTTAACAAATCTGCTTATATGTAGATGAGTTTCCCTCATATTAAAAGTGTTCTCAGCTCTTCTACTAGTTTCTCAGCCAAAATTATAATTCTTCCACTCTGGCATTCCAATATATTCTGCAGCTACCCATTTTTATATTCCTGACAAAGGACTATTCCATCAGGTGTCAGACATATACTGGGAACTAATGCGTTGCTGAAAGCAGGGATATTGCTTAAATAAATATTCCATGACAAAGGAAAAGAAATAGTATTAACACTTACAGGGTGTTTTTCAAGCAAGAATCAAAAGGTGTTGCAAGGAAAACTCTCTGACAGAGCTCTGTATAGAGCTACGGAGAGGAATTACAACACTGACACTATGATGTACTGAGCATCATGAAATGTTCAGTGCAAAGAATGACCCACAATCTCTTTTTGTAGGACTAAACCATGCTGCCATTAGTATTAAGCACCTGATGATGCAGCAAAACTGGTATCAAAGAGAATCATGTGAGAAATTTGTTTTTATTCCAGTAGCTACTAGATATTCTTTCCAGATAGCAATAGAGCTATAGAATATCCTTTTTGCGGACATTCATAAATGCTCCATGGCTTTGTAAACAGTTGTCTTGCCACTGAATATTATTTGTGGTATAACATAAAAAACAAAATGAAGACATATTTGTTTTTTGAGACAACTTCTTGTGCCATAAATTCAGTGACTCAGCTTTGAAAAGTAAGTATCTTTCTTCTTTAAAATAAATGTTTCTTTTCTTCCCCCTCATACAAAACCTTTCTTAGGCATCAGGACTATATTATATATGCATTGCTGAAAAGTGCTGAGTAAAATAGATGATTTTTATCTAAAGACTAGAAATAAGGTAACACTCATTAAAATTCACTCCTTTAAACAAAGGATTTAAACAATTTT
Source organism: Larus michahellis (assembly GCF_964199755.1). NCBI lineage: Eukaryota > Metazoa > Chordata > Aves > Charadriiformes > Laridae > Larus > Larus michahellis. Next base: position 9,488,062 of record NC_133906.1, on the reverse strand, counting down.
ATGCCAATGCTCTGATTAAAAAAATTAATCCAAAATGAAGGATCATATGTTTCCCTCTGCCTACTACGTAAAAGTTTTGCCTCGTTCCTGTTAATTAAGGTATCAGAGTGGCTTGCCAATTTTCTCCCAGACACACACACCCCCTCCAAAGGGAAAACTCACCACCTCCAGTACTTTAACCAAAGCATATTAACTTCTCCAGCCTATTGCTTAACTCCAGTAGATATCAGCAGAGCATTATTGACTTCCCAGTTCTGAGCCTAACTCTCCCTGCTCCCACAAAACCTGTGATCTTATCCACTGCCGTCAGAAACAAAATTCTTCTAACTTAACTGGCAGCAGGATAAGGTCCCAAGTGCCTCATAATGAAGATACAACTATTTTGACTATCCTTATATATTAAGCTTTTGAAACCTCTCTATAAAGTAATTTAAAAAAAACATAAAAATATTCTGCATGCTACAGGTCAGCCAATACAAAATTATTCTTAAAATAAAATGTTATTCAAGTACAGTATGTAGATTTATGTTACATCAGGCCAACCTCTGCATCTCTGCACCAAGAATACCAAATTAAGCCACTTAGTTTCCCATGGGAAACACTTCAAGGCATTAGGTCCAGTGCTGTCAATGCTACTGGGTTCTGCTTTCTGCAAGGCTTTAGTCCTGGTTTGTCTTTCATCTCATTTGTGTCTTGCTCACTCTTCCCCTCTCTAACTAGCCTAGCTGTCTAGATTTGATGCCCTCAAGTTAATAGTTATACAGAATTTGGACTAAGTAATGATATATGTGGCAATCTGACCCTCTGCCCACTTGCAGGTCAATCTTTTGTACAATGTTCAATTGTACAGGTGATAGCAGGAACCTGCTCCTCCTATTTTCTAGCCAATTCCTGTAAAACTAAACATCATAACGGCATTTCTTCACCAGTACAGCATGTTTTGCCAGACGTGGAGGACTACATTATTTCAAGATGATTCATTTTACTACTAAAATATCCTTCCTTAAGCCCTGGTTTAAGCCTTTTGGTTTGCAAAGAATGCAAATTATCACTTATTTACAGACATATATTTTTTAGAACAAAGTTTTTTGTTATCAAAGCAGATGAAACTTCACAAATTCTGGGGTACTTCCTATGTAGGTTTTTGATTTGTAGGTTGGAGGAACAAAGGGAAATCTTAAAGTGTACAGTCTTACAAAAACAAATATGTAAAGCAATACAGAGAAAATACAAAGAAATCAACTCATGTTAACTATTCAGCCTCAGGGATGGCAGCAACTCCTATGCTGGGTGATCAGAAAGCTCCAAGAAAAAAATAATTCAGGACTGAGCCACTGGGCAGCAACAGAAAACCTCAAAACTATTGAAATCAAAAATAGGAAAAAAGCGATAATTTCAGAGGAAACACTGCTTTCAGCATCCAGCATCCAGCGAGACAGGGGACACAAGGTCCTTATGCCAATGGCAGGTGCAAACACATGTGATATTGCTCAGGTTGGCAGTCATGATGGAAGCACTAAGTAAAGTTATAGATCGTACAGTCCTAAAGCATTGAGGCCACACCTCAGGATCTCAGCTGCATGTTCTTTAGTATATCTATCTGTGAAATACAGATATGAACAAAAAGTGATGAGGTTTTTAGTATGTTTACACTAAAGTCCTCCTCTTTGCAAAATTTTGAGCTACTTTGATGGGCTTTCAAGTGATACCTAGAAACTGCAAAGCAATAACCATCAGACTCTAAGTAATAAAAGAGAAAAAATATAATACAAGTTCATACAATAACTTTGTAGATGTGTTATTCAATTCCATGCTAGAGTCCTATTATTTACTTACAATGTCCAAGGCAGATTGCCTTACTTATGTCAGAAGCAAGAAGGGGAGAAAAAGACATCAAAGCATGTGCAGTAATTGAAGATATTTAAGTATAATAAATGAAATGTCTTTTCTGTGCTCCCTTAATCAGCTAATCCTTTGCAAAACAAGCATAAACTTGGCCCATATTCTTTTTAGTTAGAAAACCGCAAAAGTCTGTATCTCTTTTGAACAAATAATAGTAACAATAATATCATGTTTCTGTCCCTATCTACTGTCAGTTTTAGACTACCAAACAAGATTCTTACTAAAATTGATCTTGATTTTATCATATTTATGTGAGGGCAACACAATTTAAACACAAGTGAATTCTCTCCATGATGTAAGTCATCACAGCTATTCTGGACTGAGAGGTGGTAGACTAGTATATACAAGGATATGTGGGATTTGTGTCAAAAATGTAAGTGCTTGATGGAATTTTTCCATATCTCATATATCTTCCATCTCTTGTCTCTCCATATTTTGTTATTTAAGATATACTCAGAATTTTGCTAATATGACAACTGTGGGTGAGGCATGAAAAACTGAAATCCTGTTTCTTTTTTTTTATTGTTCTTTTTTAAACTACAGCTTTCCCCTTTCTTTTTCTTTCTGGGCTGGGCAAATAAAGCTCCTATGTGTCTTTTCTATTGCTCTTCTAAACACCAACTTGCAAATGGTCTGTTGTACCATAAGTTTTTAAAAATAATTTTCATCTCTCAGTGCTTTAAGCATCAACACTATCTTTTGCATAACGCCGTAGGAAGGACAGTCACGGACTGCAGACCAGAGTAGAATCTCTGGAAATCATGGATTATCTCTTAACTTCTGCCTGTCAATCAGAGACAATCTTACCATGCCACAAATACCAATGTTAGTAGCTCTCCGGTTAAATATGTAGGCGCTGTCCCTTTAAAAATGTAAATGTACCGACTCTGCTTTGCAATCGCTTATAATATAAGAAGCGTAGCAAGTCTGGGTTTTAGTGAAAAGAGCTGATCCCTATCTGTACTACAATTTCCATCAGCAAAGCTTCAAAGGAGGTAAAGTCCTGGTTTTATTTTGGCCATTCTAGATAAATCTATATTTTTTGAGTCTTTAAAAGGCTCTCAAATTTGAGCCATTGTGAATGAAGTTGATGCAGGTCTCACAGAAGTGATTTGTTGATCTGAAATATGAGGCACCCTTTATCAGAGACAGACAGTGTGGATGATAAGAAATTGAGAATTTTAATTAGGATAGAAAACCCAGAAACAATAACCTTTCTCCGACTATGAGACAGTAAGGAAAATGTTTTTCTTGGGTTTCGCTCTTACTCATGAACATATACATAAGGGATCTTTATGGTCAGATTCTGCATTTGTGTATGTCTGCTACTTTCATTTGCCTGCTTACGAACTTGTCTACACAGGATCAGGCCTTAGATTGGTAGGAGTTACTGAGCTTAGTTAATATCAATAATGTATTGGTTTGCAGACGTTTATTAACAGACATCCCTTTTTGGATGGGGTGGAGGAATGAGTATAAACCACTTTTTCCCTATTAGGACAGTTAGGGGAGATTTCTCTGTGTGACTTCCTTGCCTCAACTGGAAAACAGGGAAATGAAAGACTCAGGGGCTGAGGACTGGTTGAATGATCCAACCCTTCATCACCCCTTCATCAAAACTTCATCACCCCTCACAAGCGTTTGCTCACTGTAGGGACAGAAGGCTCCGGCAAAGAGAATCCCGCAACTGCTATAGGTAGTCTGTTCAGGACTTTTCTTAATAGCTGGCCTAGATCCTTGGAAATATATGTAACATACCTATTAATACAATGAAGAATGAGAACTGCTGTACTTGCAATTGCATCATATTTGTATTTGTATTTCTCTCACATTATCTTCTGCAATATCATTATCTAGTCAGTTATTCCTAATTTGGTATTTCTCCTTCCTCAACAGCAAAGTGCTCTCCCCTAACACACACACAAGTTACCAACAAACACAGAAGCGTAGCTCTGCACCATGTTGGTGACTGCGGGGTTACTGTGGATTCCCACGGTGTCCCCCAGCATGGCAGCCCAGGCATTGCTGGGATATGCAGCCCAAGGCATCCTACAGAGACACCAACATGCTCAAAAACCACAACTAAATGCTAGCCATCATTACTTGTTTGTAGAAGTTGTAATTTAACCATCTTTCCTTTCATTTTCTTTATTGAATTTTATTCTGTTGATTTTGGATGCTTTTCCTATTTCTCAAGATCTTTTTTCACTGTTATCCTAACCCTCTTCTCCAGAAGGCCCGCAGTCCCTCACGGCTTGATCAACTCTTAATTTTATAACCATACTCCCTATTTCATCCTCTACTGTTTGTAAACTGTGGGTTTTTTTCCTATATTAAATAAGTCCAGGGGAATGTAAACAAACAATGAATGCTGGAAGGAAAGAAATCAGGAGCTTTAGAAATCCAATTAGCTTTAAAACCTTGGCATGCTGACTTGGCTAAGCATGTGGTAAAAAGGACCACAGAAAGCTTAAATGAAAGGCAAACACATCCTTTCCCCATTCTTTAAAATCATATTCGTAACAACTCTGGTCAGAGGCAGCTTATTACTTTTACAGGGAGAATTTTACTACCTACCCACATGTAGCACTTGAGCTTTCCCTGTTCATTAAGAAGCAGCAGTAACTCAGCCATTGGCAGCTACCAGCAGTTACAGCTGCAGCAGGAATGACAGAGGGAGAGAGAGAGAGTGTGTGTGTGTTTGTGTTTCTCCTCTGCAGAGGGCTACATCAAAACCTGCTTCAGTGCACGGTTTTCCTTAATTAAGAGTATTGGGATTAAGCCAGTCCAGAAAATTTTCCTGCTGTTCACCCTGCTATTTTAAGGACTCTTCCAAAGTCCACTGAAGTCCTCATGAACTTTTACACAGGCTTTCAAAGACTCCCACTGACTCCAGTGGACTCTGAATTTTAATGTCTCAGTGATGTTCTGGCCAGATATTCTGCAGAATATGTGAAGACAATTAATATGGCAAATTGTTTTCCACAATGTTCCCTAATTTCATTGAGGGTGCTTTACTTACTTTCTGTGTAATAAAGCATTCATTATAAAGATCCAGACAGACCCTAAAAGAAATTAGCTTTTACTAAATAAAATACTTCTTAATTCCTTTTTATGATATTTGCTGTTGCTCAGTGTATTTCCAAGTTGAATAGCTCTATCAAGTCTGGTGAGCACAGCTGGTTAAACTAATGGTTTAACCAGCTAACAACCAAAACCGATCAAGCTGATTGAGTTTTTGAAATATTTCCTGTTCTCCATTTGTGCTGGACACAGACTTTGCAAAAACTTCATTGGTGTCAATGGTGCAATCAGAGGTAAAACTCTGGTGCTGTGTTTAATAAATCACAGGGTGTAGTGCAGAAAAATAAAAGAAAATAGAAAACATACACTCAGAGTGAAGCTGTTAAACATGAAGCATCAGGAGAGAGATCAGTTTGAGTAGGGAAGTCACTCTGGCTACCCCCATCATAAATAAATCACTGAGGAGATAATCATACACAAAATTTTCCAGCCATTTTGAAAAGCAATCTAAACCAGTACAGGGAAATATCTAATCTGTTTATCAGAGTGTGATGGGAAAGTAGCTGGAGATTAGAGAGGAAATATTAGTCTGATGTTTAGAGAGTGTGTCTAATAGGCTTAGCTTTATCGTTTTATCAAGGTACCAAAAGAGCCTGCAGTTGTTTGCCCTGACAGGTTAATTATGAGGTAAAGCATGTGTGCAACTAAATAAAAGGCACTGTTGTTATTCCAAGAACAAGGTAGGGAAAAGGATAATGTTAAAAATATACAAGCTAGTCAAAATATTTTGCATATCTTTATATGGTGAAAAGCTTTGCATAACAGTCACCAAATTAAACTATATTTAGAAGTACGTGGCTTGTATAGTGACATCCATCTAAACTACCTTCTGGATACTAAAGAACAGCTTTTCTTCTCTCTGTAGAAAACTCAGGCTGGGATTCCACCCACTGAGGAAGGAGGGACTGAACACAAAAACTCAGAAACTTTCCAAAGCCCTGAAGAGAATAAGTGCCCAAATAAGTATCTGTCTCAGACATTCCATTTTTCTAACAGTTAATCCTCAACCTAAATAATGGATATATTTACCAAGGGGATCTAAGACTACAGTGTCAGTGGGATTCCAGTACTGAAAATGTAAAACTCTGCTGGGGTGCCAGAACTTAAGCCGTAACGTTTTCCGGATGAACACAATTATATTCTGCAGAGTTAATCAGAGAAAGTAGGACTAGAAGGGATCTGAAAAGGTCATTCATGGCATCCTCCAAACCAAAGGCTGGATTAGCTATACATAAATCAGTAGATGTGTGTCCACTCTGTTTTTAAGAGTCTCCAGGGTTGGACTTTTTACACCCTTCTTAGGCAGTATGTTCCAGAATTTTCCTATCTTGGAAGACAGAAAGTATTTCCCATTCCATAATCTCAGTTTGTCTTGCTGCAATTCAAATCACTGTGCTTCATATATTTGACACTTTGGACATGGAAAACAATTTAATTTCCTTCTCCTTTGCAGGTACATATTTAAAGACAAATTGCCATGTCTCTCCTCAGTCCTTTTTCCTTCACCAGGATGAAAGTTGTATTACAAAACTACTACATTTCAGAGCATCTATAGCTTTGGGTGGTGGAGGATCCCTTCATTAGCCATGGTTCCCTTCATAGGTAGAGTTTTACTACAATCATGTAGTCAGCACATATAGCCTCTGCAGGGCCAGCAATTTATCTGATCACATACATCAACCAGTTTCTGTTAATCTCAGAAAATATTCTTGAATTCGACTTCTCTTGGTGGTGGCAAAGGTAGCAGGACCCACCAAACACACTACTTGAATGCGCTGTACTACCCATGGTGAGTTCTAGTGGTTAGAAGAGTCATGCCAGGTTTCATGCTTCTATTTGTGGTAAAACAAAAACTTTCTTACTGGTGAAAATAATTTAGTACATGACCTTCAGCTGATTGCTTTTACCTTCCCCCAGCTCAGATTGCCCAGTGGTAAAATCAGGAGGATGGCACGAAGTCAGGATGATTGACAGATGAGAAGTGCTATCTGAGAGCAAATGAGTCATGCTTCTGTATATGAACTTATTCTCACTGGGACTGCAGTGACCTCTTTTAATGCTAGGGCCTTCTTGGAATATCATCTACCACACGATTTTTGAAAAAAACCTAGGAATAGCAAATTATACCATAGAGAGAAATTCATCGATGAAATCCATCTCCCTTCAGAGCAGTTACATACATGTGTGTATGTGTGTGTGTACATATATATATATATATATAAAAGGAAGGGTAGAAGCATTCAGAAGAATTCTATCCAGTTCTAATACATCAGTCTGAAATACATGCAATTAACACACCAGTCTATAAATCAATCGCTTATTTATCAAATTAATATTCCTTGTTCAGAAAAGAATACTTCCTTGTCTTATTGCGAAAACTTAATCACTAGTTTGTGTATAATTTAAGAGTCAAGCAACACTAGCATTGTGCTGTTTGCAGAACCAGGAAAAAGTGGAGAATGAAGTAGTGTTTAATGATCAGTGTTCTCATCATTAACTCCTTGACATTTATTCCTGAATTTCTTAGTTTTAAAAATTTTCTACTACATGCTAACTACTGATCTTTATTTTTAAATCACAGGGCCACATAGCTTTCCAAACTGATCTATTTCCAGATTTTCTGTTAATGACTCAGATAGGGTCATGATGACTTTTAAATGAATGATTGGGGCTTAGTAATTTTTCTAGAATCAGGCCTGAACACAAGGTGCCTCCATGAGTCAGGGCTGCTATGAGGAAATTCTCTGCTCTTTTGTGTTACTGCCCTTTAATATTAAAGAGCTTTGAAAATATTTGCTGCAGCTGCTGAAAATGGCCTTCTGTCATTTTTTTCAAGTGGTATTTGAAAAATAGATTATCATGAAAGATAAGCATAAGTTCATTACCTTTTTTTCTTTAAGGAACACATACTTCTTGAAGCAGTTTGCAAAGATTAGCCATTTTTTAGCACTCAGATTTTTACCTTTTCCCTACTTGCTCTCTTAGTCTTTCCTGTATGTAGTTTAGTCGGTTCATGTGCGATATAGATTATACCAGCACAACTCATTTATCTGCTTTGGTTCCTAGGTTTCTTCTCTATAGCTTAGCTCACTTTATTTGTCTTTAGGGAATTTCACAAAATTTTTCAGTAAACTTCTTTATTTTTTTTATTTTATTGAAAACTATACCATGGTATTTACTCTGTCCGTATTTAACCTACCTAAAAATATTTAAACCTGGTTATGTCGTGTAGATTTTCAATTGTTACAGAATGCGAGAAAGGCAAACCAACTGATCTGGAAAAATTCACCACTGCTCTTTCAACATTCACACATAAGAAAAAATGAGAGCTTTTTAGCCACTTCACAAGGTTTACTGGGCTTTAAGAGATAAAAATCATTTACATTCTACAGTTGTAGAAATCAATTTCAGAAATTTGTCAGTATGAGCTCCAAACAGTTCTTTGTTGTACACAATCCTGCTTTGTACTTCTTTTGTAAAGTCACAAAGCTTCTCCTTTCTCTAAACTGAAGGGAAAATTAGCAATTACTATTTACAAAATGAATCCTGGAAAGGTTTGCAACTGTGCATGTGGGAGATTTTGGAACATCTTCCTCATCTTGACTGCAGTTATAAACTTAGATCAACTTTTCCTAAAGCTTTGTTAGAATTCAACACCTATTTAGTGGCTTATTCCATAGAATCACAGGAATTGTCGCTGAATCTTTCATCAAAGAGTATGTAAGACTCACAAGACAGTTTTAAGTGCTTGCATTGATTTGATTTATCTGTCGGAAGTTTATCAAATACAGTGCATAGTTTCTCTGATGTTAGACGTGTTGTACTCTGTACTTTCTGCAGTATCAATCAGGACAGTGTAGGATCTCCATCAGATGGACAGAAGAGGCGTTGGTCAAACCCTGCAAATCACTAGCAGCAACAAAGCAATAAGGGACATGGGTTCAACTCACAAAAGTCTTGCACATGAAGTAAAAGTCAGTAAAGTCCAGGAGTCATGAAAGAAATACGACGAACCTTGTAATTTAAAACCTCCATTTTAATGTTAAGGGCTAGCATGTTGCTTAACTCTGAGGCCCTAGGAAGAGCTAGTGCTAGCTGGCACCATCCTAAAGCACTGCCAGGGAAAAAATCTATTAATCTATTATTCTGGATTCACAGGATCTTTCCTGACTCCTATTGCCCAAGCGAGGGGGAAGAAGAGTCTCTCCAGATAGGTGATGCCATCTCAGCATCCTAATTCCTCTTCTGAGCCAGCTCAGGGATTAGTTGACACACTCAGGAGGGCAGTGGATGTGCAAGGAATGACACATACTTACCTCCCTTTGGCTTGCTTGTGAGCTAAGGAGACTCAGACCCCTGTAGTCAGCACTAGGCCAGCATTGTCAACTAGGTAAACAGCGGTATCTGCTGTGGCATTTAAGAGCTATTTACCCAAGAAGCTAGGAAGTGCTTTTGCATAGTTTTGAGGCCCAAGCCATGGCCTCTACATTGCTATGAGATGGGAAATATGCCTAGAATCATATCCCTCCCCACTAAGGCATCCTGACAGTCATAACTGACTCAGCTGCTTTCACAGCCCAGGGAATCTGAAACCACTCCAGTGTAAAAGGTCGCTCTTCTCAGAGATGTGACATTCAGGCTTGAGTGTCACCTTCCATTTGAAACACTCTTCAGATCTAACTCCAGTTCTTGAGATAGAATTCTCTCCTGAATCCCCGCTCTTTGATTACTTGAGCCAGACACAAAGGTGTTTTCCCAGCTGGATAACTGTTGAATGCCTGTTTTGCTTTAAAAGTGTCAAACATTCTTTTATAAAGCCCCATTTGCTAAATTTAGATGATCAATTGCATGTTTTTAATACTAAAAGTACATTAAATGCATTTCTCAGTAGGAGTTTTTCATTTGGGCAGCCTCTTTAGGGAAATTATTTGATTGTGAACAGAAGAAGAAGTATTCATAAAATAACCTCTTTGTTCGGGTTACACCATTTTTATGAATACCTGAGATGTGGGAAGTACCACAATTAACTTCAGGTTTCAAGAGGTTTGTACTATCATAATAATCTAGATAAATAGGGTGATGTTCAGGAGCTGCCAGAGAATGTATTAGAAGTTATAAGGTATGTCTGGACGTACTCCTTCCGAAAAGCGTGGGAACAGTTAGATCTTTTTCTGCAAAAATGGTATTCAAAAGCTCTTTGAAAAAGGCACAACCTTATTCCCCGTGTGCATTGTGCAGCAGCTTGGACAATGGAGGTTTGATCTTTCATTGGGATCAATAGATGTTAGTGCAACAGATGTGTACATATAAACAAAAGGACTAGTTTTTATTTTTTAATACTACATTAGTTACGTGATCCTTTAGCTTTCAGATAGTGGAAAACATTTCTTTATTAGCTTTAAAAATAATAAAAATAACATTTTATTACCAAAAGACCAAAAATTAAAGCAACATGCATTTAAGATTTTTAGTAAGCAGATTCTAACTGCTATCTGATGCGACATTTACGCTTCCTAACGGCAAGCAAGCCAATTATCTCAGATATTGTCTCTGCTTGTTTCATTTGGACAGGATCTCTGTTTTCAGCTCTGAAGCCCCCTGAAACGATCTTCAAGGTGATTTTTTGGCTTGGCTACTTTAACAGCTGCTTGAATCCGATCATCTACCCTTGCTCAAGCAAAGAGTTCAAGAGGGCTTTTATACAGATCCTAAAATGTCAGTGCCACCGTCGAAAGCAGTTGGGCTGGTGGGCCTACAGCTACAGAAACTGGAATCGGTGCTCTTTTGAACATCCTAGGAAGGACTCTCTGGAAGACAGCGGGAGTTTCCTAAGTGGCAGTCAGAGGACATTATCTTCAGCATCTCCCAGCCCTGGCTACCTGAGCAAAATCACTCACCCGCATATGGAGATGTGCACGTTCCAAGAATGGAAAAACTCCAACTCTTTCCTGAGCCCCTTACAGGAAGGCAGCAGACAAAAGGACCCATACCAGTTCTTTACCTTCAATCTCTTAACAGAGCGCAATGGACACATTCCTGCTGGCAGCCAAGCTTCCAGCAGTGAGGACCATGAGACCATCTGTGACACACTGAATGGCAAAACTGACTGTAGAGTAAACATGATTCTGGAATGAACAGATTCTGAACAGTCTGTTCTCTTTGTACACTAACCCGTTTGATGTCTAGCCCAGGTGAAGAAACGGACCTTTGCACAGTTTCTCACTATAGCCCTAGAAGGAAGTCAGTAAGGCAGTTTCATATCACAAGAGCAGCAAAGTGTAGGGGCTAACACTTAGTAGTGTAGGTTAACCAGTCAATTGCCAGAGAGGCTACTAAAGCAAGAACAGAATGCAGGGAAGGCGCTGCATAAACCCAGGGAAGTGCACATCTAATTATTTAGCTGTTGTGGAAGTGCTGTGGAACAGCCAAACACATATGTATATAGAAAGAATGTATAAATATGGGGGTGGGCAGGGGAAACATGTATGAATGTGTGTGATACCTGTGTGCTAGCTGCATGTATGGGTGCCAGAGAGTGGACGAGAGCAGTGCAGTGTTATTTGTACCTCTCCAGGGTACTAGTTGCCACTGATTTTGCCTGTAAATCCTTACTGTTGTTGTACTTCACTGTACATTAGCACTTTAGAAATGGAAAACAATGTCAAAGATTAAAGTAATTTCGCAACAATTTAAACACTTGCACCTATTACTATAGGACTGGAATTCAGCCAAGTTCCCTCATCATGATTTTCACTTCAAAAAAAAAACCACGCATAGCAGTTCAATTTGCCAATGTAACTCCTAGAATGCTCTTCAGTCTCTCTGCAGCTGCTTCCCTTCCATGATTCCCTTACCACCAACATATGTAACTCCCCTGCCCTTCACCATGTTCTTTTTTGAAAGTTTGAAAATACCAGCAATGATGAGAACTCACCATCTACATTTCAGCACATTAGTAAGTGTCCTGTAAACATACAGGCTACCAGAGGATATGATTTCTAAAAGCAACACTCATAAATCACTCCAAAATACCTCATAAACAGTGTCGTGGACACAGCACAAAAGAGCATTGACCGCTGGAAGCCCAAACCCCAGCCTTAGGGCAAATACACTGAGCCTCTGGTTCTTTCAGCACACTTTGAAAATAGTATTGCATATTTCAAGGCTTTTACTTTGCCACATAGATAAGAAGTGAAAGGGTCAAAACAATGGAGTAGTGTAAATTTCATTGTCATTAATATTTTTCAGCTATAAAATACAGTGCTGTAACAGAATTCCTGAGAATATCTTCTAGGACATTTTAGATCATGTTTGGAAGTTATTTTCATCTCTTGCAACTAATTGTGAATCATGAAACTAATGACTGATTTTTTTACATGAAGTGATACAAATTGGTGAAAATGGTATTTACTCCTTCCTCCAACCAGGATTTTCCTTATTAGGAATTTTAAGTGACATTTTTTTTAAGTTTGAAACAGAGAATGAACCTTAAACAGATGTACTAAAAACACTTAGGGACAACTTAACAATGCAAGGTCCCAAGGGAGAGCCATTTCCTTTTGTTTCCTTAAATGTGTATTCCCTCATTAAGTTGACAGGGATAGATGTGGCTTGTGGTCAGATGAAATATTCCCCAGCTCAGTGACCAGCATAGGAAAGTCATGTTCCAAGATCTTCCCATGGTCATTTGTTACAGTAAGAACCACATAAGTATATTTTAGGTCTTATCCTGATTGAAATTATGGCCAATCTCCTATTTTAATAATTCCAATTTGATTATGGGGAAGGCTGTAATTTCCTCTTAAAAGGACAACGCTTATAAAATTTAAAAGTATTATAAAACAGATAAAAAAACTCTTGTTGCTCAGATATTGAGGTTGCCATAAAGAATATTCTATCTAGCTGTGACATACTAGTATGAAGCTATCTTCTTTGAGCCTCTAAATGACAGAGAACTATACTTCTAACTTATTGTTATAATTTTTGGAGGGAACCTACAGTAGTTGGTCAAACCCTTTTTGGTTTTGAAAAGCTTCTTCAAAATTACTGTTAATGGGAAATAAATTTGTTTAATCTAACCACCTGACAGCACACTTCAAGCTAAATTTTGCGTCACACGACTTGTAAAGTAAATCCAAGTGGTGTTATCCATTTTTGAGAATTTCTAAGTGATACTGCAAAGTTTCAGAATAAATAGCATTCCATTACTTTAAAGCCTTTAACTATGTATCTCTCAGAGACTGATCATTCTTTTAATTAGTTGCTAGTCCTAACAAAGGCTGTGTGATCTTTGATTATCATTTAAGCTCCTTAAACAATGACATAATTCTCTGATTACCTATGAAATCAGTTTATCCCATACTGAAGTGACTTATGAGCACTTATCATCTTTGTACATTTTTACATGTAATGTTACAAAAACTGCAAGGAAAGTTCCCTTACTGCTTTTTTGAAATCTATAAAAAGATAATTTCAGCCACTTTAGTATTGAAAAAACAGCTTTCTCTAAACACTGTAATTGATCAGGAGGAGAAGATATGCATTAACATCATGCTAGTCCATACCATTTAGAATATCCAGTGGATCTAACCTTATGAATCATACATCAAAATCCTCAGAGAGCCAAAAACCCCAAGACATATGTCCCATAAGCTTTAAAGAGCAGAGAAGAGAACGCATTCCACAGGCAGACAATAATATTTTTTCCATAAGAGTTATGTTACTCTTCTGTAAGTTTGAGATGGGAAGGCTGCTGGACTCTGCAGGGGCAGCAACTCATCCACCCCTGCTTGCTGTCTCTCACAGCCAGGCACAGCATTGCTGTCCTACCTAGCATGGGAAGTGTATTTGAACCACATGCCAAACATATGTGTCTCAAGAGCCACAGGATCTCTACCCTGTAGCGCTTCCCTTCCTCAAGCCCAAGTTCTGAAAGTATGTTAAGGGCAGCCTCCCTGGGGACATGACTAGGTTATGCTGCTTCGCCAAGAAAATAGGAAACTAAGAGGAGCTCTGCTTCAGGATTTCTGATACTAGGGAAAACAAGAACAAGAAAAAAGTTTATTTGCCATGTTGAAGTTAGCAAACAAGAAGTTGGAAATAATCACAGGCAATCAAAACAAATATACTCTGCCATTTTTAAGACACACATTTACATCAGGCCCATTTTATTTAGCATATTATTAGGCCCCATCCTGAGGGATGGTATCATACAATCCCTACCATCAGACAGATGAAGGAATGACAAACCGTAGGCTCCAGCACAGCCACCAGGGATAAACGAAAGAAGAGAGAACAAGTTCAGGCAATACCTGATATATATATTCAGGTATCATTTTAACAAACTGTGTCTCATTCTTAATCATTACCCAATTAAATTTTAAGACTGGAGAGACTACAACTTGTAACTGTAACAAATATAAGATGGAAGGATTCCTAACATTTCTCGAAAATACATTTCTCTTCTCCAAGTTTTTTCCCAGGTCATGTACAGATCTTGTCATGCCATGCCAGGCTGTCCATAGCTATGCATGATATTACATGACTTCCCAAAAACAAATAGATGAATGCTCTTCTTCTAAGCTTTTTACTATTTGTCTCGTGAATTCCTATTTTTGTAGGGTCCCATAGAGCCCGTTCTTATACTAAGCAACACTGTACCAGTGGGGACCCATCCATGCAAATATGCTAACTATGTAAGACTTCAAAAGAGTCATATCACATCTGCTCATATGCTGCCAACACCACCTACCTCATCTCCAGCCACAGCTTCAATGAAGGTACAGGCAATAAAACAGATCATAAAAATGCAAAAAAACCCCATGGATCTGAAGGAGGGACCACAAACATTACAGAGGAGGAAGTCTGATATGCCACCTTAAAATACAAAACCCTTGCAAGGCCACCTGACTTCTCTACAAAAAATCTATTCTAAACGTCTTTATTTTTACCACTGGAATCTTCTACAACCTCTACCAGGCAAAGCCTGCCCAAATGAGGCCATACAAATCACTCTCTTCCCTTTGTTAGTCCTACATTTGTTGCAATGTTTTCCTTTAAAGGAAAAACTATTTGGGTCAGAGCATCATCATCAAACCTTGTGGGACAAGCCCGTATTAGCCCATTTTTTTAGTACAGCCAAAATTAATTTGACAAGCAGAACATCCACAGCCTAGTGAAATGGCAATTGGCACACAATGGTGGTCTATCAGATGCAACTATACTCCATCATGCATATTTTTCTGCATATTAACAGACCTTCTGATGACCCATTTTGTGGGCAAATGGATTTGCCTCCAAAGAGGAGTTGCTGCCATTTAGCACAGAAGGTGTTCATAAAACACTGTGAATTTCTCCAGGTTAAGCTACTGTGTGGAGCTTAATCACTAACTAGGGGCTTGTACAAAGCCATTCAGTTGAGAGGCACAGCTGTAATGGCTCACAGAGTATTGTTACAGCTCAGCTGCACATAAATTAAACCCATTAGGCTTCAATGCACTCAGCTATCACAAGTGCGTCTTATTTTTGAAAAGAGTTATGGTAAAATCAATCCAACTGAATCAGACTGAAACTCTAGAGCTTCTACGTTCTTTACTCTTTGGAAGTGCAGTTTTCTATTATCTTTCCAAAAGTGACAAGGAGAGAAGAGGGGACATTCATATTACAAAGTGCAATTCTGGTTTGGAAAATGTAAAAATAGCAACTTTCTACTCAACAGATGTGCTCTCTGCTCTCAGTTTCTGTGCTTGACTTTCACCTGACACAAATAAGCATAAAATTGCACAACATGGGAGTTGAGAATCTGCAGCAGCTATGGTATGAAAGTATTGGTATACTAACAACTGCTTATTCCTGTTAGTGACCACAAATTAACCAACTCGTTCCCACGAGAATAAACTGAATTCTGTTTTGATACACTGCACACCACATACACTTACCTTTTTTCCAAACGATGCTCACGATGCTATGGTTTACACACACATAGGGCAGCACACGGTATTGCAGGGATGGTGCATCAGAAAAGAAACACCATTTTCATCCTGAAACAGTCAAAAGAAAATACTTCAGGATATGAAGACACATCATGCTAGTTAAGTTACTTTAATGAAACCAAAAAATGTTTTCACCCACTACGACTTTTTTGGGTCTGGAAAGGTACTACTTACCTTCCTCACGAAGCATGTTATTTGTGTAACAGGTAAGTCATGATTCCCAAGATCAGTAAAAACACCTGAAGCAGTAACACAGTGGTCAGGGCACTAACCTCGGAAAATTCCAGCCTCTGCCTTAATGACTGGTTTTATGTTTCACCTCCAGTTTGTATAATAATCTGCACAGTGCAAGGAGCAGAGACCAGTACTCCTCCCTTTCAGATGGCTGTGCACAGCCCCGTGGCATGACACTCCCTCCCCCTTGCACAACATATCTTGAGGTCCCAGCTATACAGTGGCATGGCTTCTACAGGAAACATCCACCAAAATGTTTTCTCTAGGGTTTAAGGCAATCCCTAGAGTGAAGAGAAAACTGAACACACAAGTCCCTTCTACTGAATGACTGCTATGCCAGCTGCATTCTGTAACTGTTGGGCCTCCTCTAACTTTTTTTTTTTTTAAAGAGTGAGCTTTACTCTTCCCTCCAAAAAACCATTGAAAGTGCCTACTCTCAGAACATATATCTAGACTGTGGATCCCAAGCTTTTGGAGATACCTTCCTGCAGCATACAGCAAGGTCCTTGGACAAGGCAGGGTTTCACGATGCCTTTTGTCCTCCCAGCAACATCTAGTACATGCCAGCAGGCAGCTTTCAGCTTAGGTTCTCCCAGGTAGTCTGAATTAGATCCCATTGTCAAACAAACATCTAACTCTCTCCATGTATTGCACACAATCCATAAACAACAGTATTCTGTTGTCTTTTGTTATCATCCTAAATAACCCTTATTTATTCAGGTATATTTTTTCTTTTATCAAATATTTTTCCATATAGTTGTTAAGTTTAATACTTTCTAGCAGACCTATGTATAGCATTCAGCAAATATGTTAAGTATGAAAGAAAATCTCCAAAGGCTCACAGAAGAAAGGGAAACCACTATTTTACATATAGGTGGCTCACTGGAGCCATCTGCTCAGCTGACATTACAAGCAGACAGAAATGACATATCTTCTTAAGCTTTCTTTATCCATTACTTACTATTTTAGGTTTGTATACTTATACATGCAAACAGCTCTAAACTCCCTCATTATTCTCTTCGGATGTGTAATTATTGGTTTGCCTATGAAATGGAAGAGAAATTTATCTCCGAACACATAGTAATCAAAGCATCATTAACCATGCTTTTTGTGGTAAAGTGTACAGAAATTTTTTACTCCATTCTCCTGCCTGTGTAGAGATATTTGTGCAGCCAGCTGAGAACAAGCATGACGTTTGAAAGGCATCAACAAAGTTCATATATATTGGACAGTGTGTAACATTTTCTGGGAAACAGAATGAAATCTAGATATAAAAATAGATGTGGTTTAGCCTAGTCATAGAAAATTCTGGATTCGAGAACAGAGACCTTATTCCAATATATTATGCAAAGCTGCTTTCAACTTTAATTGTAGATGAATATATAAAAAAGTTTGCAAATAACATTTTGTTCATTAACTTGCATGAATTTTTACCCTGGTATTTTAAAGAAATTAGGCTCACACAATCATTCTGTCTGTCCATCCATCTGTCAGCTTCCTTTCCCATCCCCTTCTTATTAGCCTTCGAACCTCTTCATTTGATTTCTACCAAACTGAACAAGTTAAATTAAGAAAGGTAATAAATTCTGTATTGTGGAAGTTTGTGGCTGAATAGAGGGAAGGGACCCAAATTAGTGCCTCCTCTCAGGACCTTTATAAGTCTGTCCCTTGACCAATTTCAAAGCCTGCTGGCCACTAAGCTTGTACATGCTGACTAGCTAGTCGCCCACAGAGCCCAGAAGCAGCTAAGCCACATGCTCCTGTTTGCCCAATAAGACAGGCCAATAAGGCAGGAACAAGGCATGTGGGAGCACAACATGGAAGACAAATGAAGACAATGAAAATACCAAGTGAAAGGGAGAAGCGTTAAGAGGTAAAGGCTGCAAATCCATAAATGAGCCTTTATGCATCCTAATGGTCACAGGACAACTTGTTATACCATGTTTATCTGATTGGTTTATAACTACAATAAGGAGATAAGCAAAGCCTCCCTTTAGAGAAAAGCAAGGCTATTATGCCAATTTATGCCACTATAACATGGACAGATGCATCTGCATTCCTCTGTTCTCTTGGTTGTAAAAGCATAAAATTAGGTTCGATTTATACTCAATTGTAATCTATGGTTTGGCTTTTTCCTAGAACATCCATAATTTTTGGAATATCACACTCAAATTTGAGTATACAGTTCTAGTAAAACTAATCTGAAACATTTTTTTCTGCTTTTTAGTCATTCACAACGATACACTTATTGCTGATTTTAATCAAGCACTGGCTTAATGTTAAAGTTGCATTTTTTATTTATCCCTGTAACCAGTGAACTCCATAAAGATTACAAACATGTGGCATTCATTTCACTTTTCAATTAGCATCACTGAGTGTGCAAATCCGAAACCAGTGTAAGAAGCAGCGTGGCCCAAATGAAAGCCACTGGTAGGGTACAATCCCATCAGATGCATCAGTGACTTCACTATGACAAATCCTGCTTTAGATACTCTAATGATGTGAATTGGCATAGTTTTGAGCTCAGATAAGACAAATTCATTTACACTGACTGAACAATGAGCATCCTGCCTCTACAAAACATGTAAACAGTGATAAAGGCAAAGAATAGTCTTAATTAACAGGTAGGACCTTTATTTTATACCCTGTGACCTTGAGTCAAACTGATGAAAACAATGGAAGACTTTAAAAAATACTGGCATAGGGTCGTTCAGATAAGTGGAAGATGACAGGGAAAGGAAATCTGCTGTTGTTACTTGAAATTACTTATGTCAAAATATATTAGCTTGCTCTCTTTCTAGAAATTCCCATAATCTGTATAGGACTCCAGCCAAGACACAGAGAAAAAGAGAACGGATGTTCAAAATTAATAAGAATCCTTCACAATTTCTTTAATAAGTCAACCTAAAAAGCGGATGTAGTAAAACTTTAATTTATAGCTGTGATTAAAAAGACTTTAATTGCCTATTTCACAATTTCCTTTAAAATGTTCTTTGGGAAGCACAATAATTTGATTCCACTGGCACTTGTGTGCAAATGTTTAATTCTAGCAAAGAACCTGAACTTTATATGACCTCTCAAAAATGGTAATTATTTTTTCTTTGCTTATTTGTTGAGCTTTCGTTTCTTTACTGTGAAGATCAAAAAAGCCATCCCAAAAAAAGTAAATTTAGCATATGCTCTGGAGCCTGAGGTAATTATGGAACAGTTTACCCTTCTTCTACTTAGCTTAGAGTCCAGTCCTGAACGGCTGTAAGGCAGGGGAGTTTGAGCCCTGATTTCATTAAGAACTGGATCAGTTTTACAAGGCAAGGAATGGGGACCTGGCTTAGAAAATCCAACATCGCCATCTATTGGATTTCTATTCCGGGTGAGATTCACAAATACTATAATTCAGCCAAGAGTTCCCTGGATTTTGCACACTGCAAATTCAGCTTCTTTAACAGTTAATCAGGAAGGCTTTTTCTTAAGGCAGCAGGAAAACTTAGCCATCCTGTCTTCAATTTCAATGAAGTCTCTTCCAGAAGTGATGATTTCCCAAAGCTCAGTTTGTTTTGTCAAAACATTTCTTTTTTACAGTGAAATCCATGAAGTAAAGCTGATAGACAAGCTTACAGAAAAAGAAGTCAATTAAATAAATTCTGCAGATGCCTTTAAAAATTCCTCCCTTAAACTTTAAATACATAAAGTGGCAATTTGGTTTCCATAGAAATTCATGTGGCTTGAAGTTTTATTCTGTTTTACTTTTAAAAAGAGAGAATGCTGTTCAGGCAACTTGGGACTAGAACCTATTAAAAAAAGAAAGCTGTGAAAGCACCACTTCCTTTGACTGAAAGCTTCCAGATATAACATGCACTCTTTTAGTAGAAACTCTTTCATTCAGTCTTGATTTCCAAAATAATTCACCTCTTGTGCAAAACACATGAGTTTACTGTAATAATAATAAAAAATAAAAGAGAAGCTATTTTCCAGAATGCTGTGTTTTAGCAACAGAAATTGTACTTAGCTGCAGTACACACCAGTTAGCCTATCTGCACCCTAACTGTGAATGCAGTAATTCATGAGCCTTTGCAGTGCTGGTATTGTACCAGTATTGCACCCAATGTGGCTTGAAGCACCTTAACATCCACATTTACAAATGCTTGTTGTATGCCTGTTCATTTACTTTATCCATGCCTTAAACAACACAAGACTGATTTTTTTCCCAAGGAATGCATACTTTTAAAATACGTGA
Organism: Larus michahellis; assembly: GCF_964199755.1. NCBI lineage: Eukaryota > Metazoa > Chordata > Aves > Charadriiformes > Laridae > Larus > Larus michahellis. Next base: position 9,467,617 of record NC_133906.1, on the reverse strand, counting down.
GGAGTTAGCAGCAGAAGATACTTTACATGCTTGAGTATAAATTAGCCATTTTTACGCAACAACGGCAGCTCCTGCTTTCATGATCAGGTCAAAAAAGAGACTCCAGCCTAAGGATCCTAGTGCAACACTTAACCGAGAGGACCTGCATTCAGGTGTGCAACAGAGCAAGCCTGAAACAGGCTACAGAGAAAAGATCCTTTTAAAATGCAGAATTCATAACCCAAATTTTCTCTAGTCCTGCAAAGTCCTGTGCTCCTCCTGCAAAGCTTAGAGGTTCTGTGAAAAACAAGAAGCATACATATACATTGCTCAGTTTGTGGGCCTCATGTTGGCTCTACCTTGTGAATCTTCTGCTGTAAATATCAGTATTTAAGAATGTCTAAAGACTGCAAAATTCCAATGCATGTCCTCAGAGTCTCTGGCTGTTTTATCCAGGGGTTTCGCTCTGTCTACTGGCAAAATTTAAACCTCCCTTCAGGTTCAGGTTTGAAATACCTTAACATCTTTAATATTGTATGAAGCCAGAATGGTATGTGAGACTAAACAAGTTTATGATCATCTCAAAGTTACACGGGAAAATCCACATATTCCTTAGATAAACATGAAATGTTCATCAGGGGAGGTCAGAACTGGAATAACTCCCAGTTCGTGGAAACATTTAGAAAAACAATGCCACTTTCTGCAAATAAATAATAGAAAATTGTTATCCACAAAGACAAATTAAATATGTGGGTATAACAAGTCTGTGGGAAAGACTGCAAGCTTTAACAAGCAAAAAGCTGCTTTTATTTATCACAAGACCCAGAATGTTTTAAAGATTATTTTTTTAAAAAGCAGGTACATCTTTTTTTCTTATGCTCAGCTTTCTTGTTTTTTCATATAAATCAAGCAGATGAGCAAACTCATTAAACTCATCAGTAAAGTGTCACCCACTATGTCCCTGAAATCACTGTAATTATGCACACATACTAGATGCCTAATTGTGTGCAGAATCATCTTGAAAATGCGGCCACAAATGCTGGAGCTACAAACTCCCAGTGCAAGATTTAGTTGCTAGGTATTGTTCTCAGGAGTTTGTTCAGCCTGTAACATGTAAATTATTGTATGTCTATTGTTACATTTTATGAACATTTTACACTTGGAAATATGAGAAATTCTCGTTGTCTTCTGTCTTGTTAGAAGATGTTTTAGTGAACTCAAGGATATTAGGCTATGAATTTCCGTAGCTTTATTAAAAACAGCAGAGTCATTTCATCAACTGCCAATTAGGTATTGCTGCAAAATAGGGAGTAACTATTATGAATTTTTTAAATATGTGTTTTTAACAATCTGAATAAAATGCTCTACTCCTCCCAGTTGCCCTCTTGTCTTCTACAATAGTATTAAGTTATAAAACGTAGGCAAAATCTAATTTTATCTTGAAAGCAGTAAGAAAAAAGTACTTGTATACAATCTAGTAGAAAAATTTTCATGACAGAAAACTTTCACAACAGAAATAAAAGAATATAAATCTTCTTTCACATTGGTCCTTTCTATATTTCTTTCAGCACTCAAGCTAGAGTCAATGTAACATTCTTCACTTCCTGTAGCTTTTCTTTTGGCACACTGCATTGTCTTTGACCATCATCACACTGAGGGTTTGAGAAGAAACAGGAAAAAATTTGGAAAGGTAAAGAAGTTCTTGCTGGGGAAAGTTTTGAGATATACACTCTTTCTCCAACTTTACCTCTTTAACTTATGCCTAGCTCAATAAAAGTGTTGTAGTATTAAAGTGTTCCAGTTGAGGTGCTCGGTGATCCTCGATACTGCTGTGTGCTTTCCCGAAGAGGTAAAACATTCAAAACAGGGAGTAAATCTCAACAATACAAGCTAAGCTTCCATCACTGAACTCCATCCAAACATGTCTACTTATTCAGGATTATATGTTCATGATTTTTTCAACAGGTGTTCACTTAAACAAACATAAATGCTCTGAAAAATCCCATAGCATCAAGATTAAACAAATGATACAGAGATTTCATTTTTTGCATATATACAATCTTCAGCTATTCATACACTTCCACTTACAGCAATGAATTAGAGGTTCTAAAAGACTGATTAAGCAGTAGCCTGTTCTGTGTTTGAACAAGATTGAGTCATAAAAAACTGCAACTGCCCTATGACCTCTTGGGTGTTTCTTAGTAAAATGTCTATGTTTGAAAATACTGTAAGCCTACTTTTCCTTGTATTTTCCAAACATAAAGTAACCTATGAAGACAACACTCCTGTGAGGAAAGTTACAGTGTAAAGAAGAGAAAGTGAGACATACAGACTTTAAGTCAGCTCTTGAAGGACGAAAGTCATATGCATTGACTACATTGATATCTAATAAGGGGTTAGAAATTAATTCATTTGCTTGCTGGAGGATTGGTCCCCTGACGGTGGGCAGAGAGTGGTGGGTGTCTAGTCCCTGAATACCAGTGAAGCCTTTGGGATTTTAATTCATAGAGGCACCGAGGAGCAGTTCCACAGGAAAAAGATTCAGAGGCTTCCACTGAGCTGCAGCTTGCTCAAGGCTAACCTCAGGGGGAAACAACAACCCTAAATGGCAGCCATGAGGCTCAAAGGTCATTCTGCTAAAAAGGGCTCCTGTGACATCCCCATCTTTAATAAGGTAGGACCATCAGAAAGCTTTCCCTTCTTGCTAGATCAAGGGTGAAGATTCATAAAGGAATAATCACCCCTAAGTGAGAGCAGGGAACTGGGGTTCCGGGGAGTTGCATCTTTTTCCCCTATGTTGCATTGGGAGAAATAAAATGCTGAATATATGCCAAAGTTCAGGAAGCCCCAAAGTGTCTCCAGATGAGAGGAGATACAAGCAGAAAATTTATATAGGAAAATTTGCTAATTTTTTCTCACACTTCTTCCTGTGAAGTCAATAAGATGGTGTATTTCCTTAAAGTTAAGGAACCCTATTTAAAAATGAGATCATAAGGAAACATTGACAGCCATTTTGGAATAGAAACCCCATGGGATAGGAGCCAAAGGCATCAGATAGATATTGGATGGTGCGCAACAGGGCTGGCCAGGGACTGGAACTGGGAACCACAGCATTCCTGAAAAGCAAACGTTCCTAGTCCTGGCTCCTACTAAGTTTGGAGCTGTGTGGAAGCTAGAAACCCCTTACTCACATGGAGGCAGGGTAGTATTTTGCCACTGATCAGCAGCAGCTCAAAACCTCTAAGCAAGTCCAATTCCTGTAGATTTTTTTGCTGGCAAATAAACTCCCTTTTGGAGAAGTTAAAATAAAGGCTAGCACACCACCCTGGATGGGTTGCTAACCCCTTATGTCCCGTATTATTCTTACCAGTTCAATTCCTTTTGGGGATGAAACACAGTAACTTACTCAAACCCCTGTTGCACAGCCAGAGGAGATTTAAATAGCATTTCAGCAGATTCAGAACTGCATGGGCTGATTTTGTACCACAGCTGTAATTTCCTTCTCCCTTTTCAAATGACGTATTTAACAGGACAGTGCAAAGGTTCAGAAATATTATCTGTAAGTCAGAATAAATTGCACAGTGCTAGCAGAACAGCAGAAAGGCACGTTTTTGTGGGCTAAACCATTGCAGCTGGGAATGTTGCAGAATGCTGAATCTACTTTTTTATCCAGAGAGAGAGGGAGAAAAATCAGCCATAGAGCTCCTGTTTGCTTTCACTGTAACTAGCCGTGCTCTTGCCAATTTACTGCAAAGCCTTCCAATCTCTCATTAATACCCACATCCATCACTGGCACCAACAGACTCAGTCATCAGAAATGTTAATTTAGAAGCAGACATCAAACAAATTAAGATCAAAAATGAATCTGGCATCTGAGTCTTCAATTTCTACCCCAACTTTGAAATGCGAAACATCCCACAGGCCCTTCAGGCTTGACTCAAAGCCTGGTGATGTCGGTTAGAAGTTCAGAAATTAAGACACATCCCAAAATATTTCTAACGACACACCTCCTCCTTGGCACCCTCATATAGGATAGATACATATCAGTCCACTAATGGAGTTCTGCCAGATTTAATACTTTCTTGGTATTTTAACAGTGGTGGCTGGTAACTCCAAAACAGCTGATACGGCTTTAACGGTCAGCCTTTCCCCACAGTACGGAGGAAAGAGAGTCACCCTCTCAATAAAAGCTTGATTGCCTTCTGCTTTTAAGAACCTGTGTTCTCTGAGGATAATCTTTGACCATGTACTACTGATCAGAGCAGATTCTACCTAACCCAAATCTGAAACAGCCTATATAGTGCAGGGGCTTTTTGGTTGTTGTTGGGTTTTTCTTCTTAAATTAGAGCATTTAAGAACTTACTTAGAGGAACATTTTGAACTTTATCTTTCATCAGTACTTGCTTACTGAAAAACTCTTTAGAGCAAGGAAAACCTCATAATATGCCTTAACTGCCTCATGGATTGGCATAGTGATTTTCAATAAAAAAGCATTGCTTCACACACCTTTGAGTTCAAAACTTGTGGAAATTTTGTTTCAAAATTTGGGGATTAACATTTGCAGGATACACAAGGAATGCATGCAAGACAAGATGAAAGGAGTTTTATTCCAGTGCTCAATTATGTAAAACACAGTTTTCACATGTCACTGGAATAGAAAAAGCAAAACTGAAGTCTGTACTGGAAACAACCAACTCACGGTGCCTTAGAAGTGATACAGGTGTATCACATGCATGCTAAATAGTCACTCGCTAGATAAAGGAACCACTAGGCTAAAGTCATACTGGTAACAGAACCTGAACCAACATCACCAACCTGCTGCTGTAGATATGATCTCTCTTTTTGTCCATTTATCAAGATTTTCCTCTCACTTTATTTTTTTTTTTTCCAGATGATCACGTTTGCAGCCTGAAAGCCAGGTGGTGCTTGCCCAAGACCTCCTCTCTCCCACTATCCACCCACATCATCCCTAGCTGTGCCCTGTGCTTCCTTTACCACACCCGCCTCCATCCCCTAACCGCTTCCTGGCGAGCCTGAGCCTTGCCCTTACCGCAAACGGGGGAACTGGAGCCGGGCTCTCCCATCTCAGGGACTTCCCATAGTTTTGGCTGCTCCTGATCCCTCAAGGAGCCTCTGGGGTGGCAGCCCCCAGCCTCCCCGCATCCTCAGAGCTACCCTGCACCCAGCCTAACAGGCGCGGTTTCAAGGCGCAACTTCTAACCTTGCAGTGAGCCCAAACAACTACAAGAGACGCCCTTCCAGGTCCGCAAAAGGGCTGTGCAAGCGGCCGGTGTTAAAAAAAACCCCTCAACATCAGTGCCCCACGCACAGGCGAGTGGGACCTCGGGGAAAGAGAGGACAAGGGTGAGGCAAGGCACCGCTCCTCACCTCACATCTCCTCCCGCCCTTCGCCTCAGGAGAACCCGCGCCCCGGCGGCGCGAGGCACCCCGATCCCCTCACGCGCTACGCGCCCCCTCAAGACTGCAAGTCCCAGCAGCCTGCGCGCGGCCTCCTCCCATTGGCCGGCGCCGGCAGGAAGTGCTCGGCGGGGTGAAGGTTGAGGGGCGGGGGGCTCGCGGCGGCCGGAAGGGAAGGCGCAGGTCTGTGCCCGGGGACGGGGCGGGCGGCCTGGGGTGGGCCTGGCCCGGGGGGAGGCGGCGGTGTCATGGGGGGCGCCGGCCGCAGCCTGGCCCCTTATATCTGGGGGTGGGGTAGGACTGAGGTGACACGGCCGGGAACGGCTGCCAGGGGCCTGGCTCTGGGGCGCCGTGTCGGGGCTGAAGGGGAGCGCGGTGCAAGCGGGGCCTCGGGTGGCGGCGGCGGGGGGCTCGCAGCGGGCCGGGGTGAGCGAGGGGGTGCTGAGGCCTGTGGGTAGGCACGTGTGTGGGAGACTTCAGTCCTACTGCGAAGGGAAAGCCGCAGTATAGTGCTGTGCCGGTCCTGGGAATCTGAGCCTGTGAATTAACTTATTTATGGGAACAGCGTACTGGGCCCATGTCACTGCATAGTGCATAGAAGCATGTATAAGTTGCTCCCTCCCCTGAGCGATAATAGTTTCTCTGTGGTGATGTCAATAGTACTTTTAAGAACTTTAGAGATTCACTTGCTGATGAGGCATTTATATTATGCTTATTGAGGGTTATTTCTTTCTCATTTCTAAAAACCTAACCCCTCCAAGGAGTCCGACATGGAAGAGTTTAAAGATGCAAGTCCACCTGAAGAACTACTTGATCACTTAAAGCTTTCTGATCAGAAGTCTTCAGAGACTGGCCCCAAAGATGTACAGAATCCCCAAAACATTGAAAGTGGATATACAGCATCTTCAGCCAAAGATCCCATAACAGCAGATGAGTGTTTCCATGACTGTCATGACTCCTTTGAGGCAAAAGAACCTCTGCTGGACGATGAAGGGAATTTACAGAATGATGAGAATAGCTCAAGGAAGCAGACAGAACTAGATGAAGAATACTTACTAGAACTAGAAAAAGATATGCCAGAGGAAGAAAAACAGGTAATCCAAAGTACCAATGTTGAATATAAAAAGACAATATTGTCAGTGTCACGTTTCTAATGGTCTGTGACCAGCATGAAAATGGACTCTTATGTGTCTAGTTTTACTGTTCTTAGTTTCTTCTTTTAGGAAACAAATATTTTTATTAGCTTTCCTTACTGTTCTTAATCATCGCATTCCGTTGCAGATTTTTGACTACTTTCACCAGTGTTTAAGGTTACTGTGACTCGGAGAGATTATAAGAACAAAAATCTCCCTGTTTCATGTTATTTAGTTGTGTGCATTCATTGTTTTGATCTGGTTAGCTGCAAGGTGCTTTTCCAAAACTCAGAGCAGGTTTCAGGATAGTCATGTAGGCATGAATTGGATCTTATTTTAATAAAGAAAAGGACTTACTGAGAGGCTAGCTGCACAGTTTGGATCATAGGTAGCATATTGAATAACTGATTATGATAAGGGAAGGAGACGGTGGAGTAAGGAATGGAAGCTGACAAGAGGAGGTAGGCAGCATCTTAGGAAAGCATTACTTCACAGGGGAAGATAGTGTGTTGTATTGCTTTATAGTTTTTATTCTGGAAACTCCCAAATCACCAGGAGCAGTAGAAGAAATTACTACTGTAATGGACAAGTACTAATAAAATGAGGTGCTTGATGAAAAAGAAGAAATGAAGGGTCATATGAGATTAGTTTTTTTTAAAAGTGCTTAAATATTATGAATGTTTCAGTGAATTTGTAGGGGCTTATTACTCTTTTGTACAGGCAGGCTCATCTCTTCTGATTCAACTGACTTAGTAAAGTTGGACCACGCTTTCTTAACTGTTGGCTAGCCCTGTCTGTGTTGTATAAGTAAATAAATGCTGGCTATGCATTGCCCCAAAAAGTTGGAAAGAGGGAGAGGCTTGGCAGTAACTTGACTGTAGTGTGGCCTTACTGCCAGCTACTGTAAATAGAGAATGTGGAGCAGAAGTATGCAGAGCTAAGATGCCAGAGGCAACCAAACATCTGTATTGTTTGTTACGAACTAGTATAGAGAAATTTAGTCAAGTTGTGGCTCAAATAGTTCCCTTGCTGGTAGGGTGTGACTTCTGACCAAAATACATCAGTGAAGAGAAAAAGGTAGTTTTTCATCTGTAGTATAGATTGTCTTGTTAATGTAGAAGCTCCTTGAGGTGGAAAAGCAATATGGGATTAGTGGGGAAGGGGAACATGGAATATTATTTCCTTGAGGTAGGAATGAGACTAGATGTAACACTTGTCTGCTGCTTCACCTTGTGGAAGTCAGTTTGTATTTCTGTGTCTCAATTTTGACATCTATAAAATGGGCTTAATGATGCTTGCCAGTTGTAATACTTTGAGCTCTAATTTGAATAACGGGAGTGGGGAAGAATCTCAAGAAGTTATTTGGTGCATCCTTTGCCCCAAAAGGGCCTCTGGAGAGGTCATCTATTCCAACCCTCTGCTCAAAGGTAGATAAAATAGGTCAGCCGGCCCAGAGCCATGCAAACATCTCAGAGTCTGGAGGTTGCACTGCCTCTCTGGGCCCCTGTTCTAGTGTTTAACTATCCTCATGGTGGAAACTTTTTTTCCTCTTATTTAATTAGAATTTTCTTTGTTGCAGCTTGTGACTACTGTCCTTTCTTTTTCTGCATGCCTCCATCTGCATATCTCCATTTTCTCTAGGAATTAAGTCTCCCCTGAGCCACCTTTTCCTAAGGCTTAACAAACTCAGTTCTCCTAGGCTGTCTGCTTAGGTCACGGTCTCTGACCATGCTGGGGGTCCTCTGCCGGACTGCCCCTGGGGAGTCAATGGCTGTTTTGGTATTTCTTGTATGGAGTGTACACCAAAACTGGGCACTCTCCACTCTCTCTCAGGTGCTGAACAGAGAGCAGTGATCACTTTCCTTGACTCACTGCTCACTCTCCTTTACTTTTTCACTACACAGAAAAACCATTATCACTTTGCCCTTGTGCCTTTTCCAGTTAGACTAATCAGTCCCTTTTTTCTACTTGTGTTTATTTCTTGTACAACAAGGAACGCTGTCATCACAAGTCACAATGAGGTTTCTGCAGCAGCCTATAACTTGAAGGCAGCTTGAGAGTTTCATAGGCAAAATGCTAAAAGCTGGGGGGAAATTATGTCATAGAATTAAACTAGAAAGAGCAGCAGGCCTGGAAATTGGGTGTCTTAGTTTTCGTGCTGGTGTTGTTTCTGTTGTATTGTTAGGTAATATTTAATTTTGCACATCAGTTTTTTTTCCTTCTGTAAAAGGAGCAAAAGAATAGTGAATGTTGAATGCTTGCATTCACCTTTGTGGAACTCCATTGAAAGGTGCTATGGCAGTACAAAATAGTAACTGTTTAAAGCTGGGAAGATTTCCTTAGAGAAAGTTTTGAGACAGCTGCAGTTCTTATCTTTCTGTAGGTTTATTTCCAGTGGCATTGAGAATTGTGCCTTTCAGCTTGGTTTAGGATTATACCTAATGAAATGTAGGGATTCCATCTCTTAGCATCACCATAACTATTAGATTGGCAATATTTATAGTGTGAACTTTATGTTCCATAGAAAGCTTTTTGAGTGGATGATATAAGCAGTCTTTAAAATACAGCTGGTTTTCCTCTAACAAACTACTGTTGGTATCTCTTATAACCAAAGTCTGAGAAATCCAGAAACTAGAGATTAATTAGTTTACAGCAGTTGTTATAACTATTGAAGTAGTCCATTTGCATGATGTTACGCTGCATCACCTTACATTCTCTATGTTGTAAAACCACGGCGATGGATCATTCCTGAATCGCCACTCCAGCTTTCCTTATAGTACTTGAAATTGATGGCTATGAATTTTATTTTATTTTTAAAATTGAAACACTCTGTGTATTGAATATGAAAAGAATCTTTTCATTATATTATATATATATTATATTTTAATATATATGTATATATATTCATATATATATGAAAAGATGTATTTTTTCCATATTAAATTATACAGCTTTTAAGAAAAAATACTGCGGCTACGGTCTGAAAACAGCTTTTGTACATCCATTTATTCAGAGTTTTTCAAGCATTTTAAACCTCCTTCCAATTACTCAAAAGGTCGTTTTTGAGAAGAAGGGCAATGTGATTTTTTTTTTTTTTTTTTTTTTTTTGCAGCTGGAGAAAATGAGGCAGAAATATTCAGAACTTGTTTATTTGACTGTTTAGGTTGTGACCAGACACTCAGCAGCAGCACTGTGTTTGCTACTTAGGCAGCCCTTCATCAGTTATTCTCAGCCCCCTGCTGCCTCCTTCATTGTGCTAGCACACCTCTCTGTGTGAATGTGCAGTGAACCAGCTACGGGGAATGATTCAGATGAAAAACAATGCTGTATTTTTAGATCAAGGGCAATGCTGGTAAAAGTAGACATCAAATGGCAGTCTCGTGATGGCATACAGGGGTAGATGGATTTTCTGTAATTAGACTACTTACCTAAAGAAGAAAAACTTCCTATGAACTGTGGCTGCAGCACCAACCATAAACTATGTACTCAAGTCATAAGGAGAGCTGGATGTTAGCCCTGCTCAAATCAAATTTATGGACCTACACCTTAATAGTTTCTGGTTGGATTATTATTTTTTTTAAACTAAGCCCATTGTTAAGTTTTAGCAGCTTTAATAAATGAATTCTTTAGAGTGATGTTCTTCAATAAGTAGTCTGTAGAAAAGAAAGTCTCTAATTTATTCTGGAGATGCAAAGACAGATTCTAGTCCTTGTTCTGTGTATTTACGCGTATCCTATGTGCAAGCTTTCATGGTAGCAGCTCTGAGTAGAAATTCTCACCCATGCAGAAGCTGCTGCAGAGATCAAAGTGAAGGAGCAAGTGGTTCTGTGTGTTCTCTCAATTATATTTTGAGAGCCCCATACAGTGAGATTTCTAATTTTAAGCAATAGGAATTACTTCCAGGAACCCAGTACCAATACTGTAAGAATTCTCTGCACAATGAAGCAAAAGAAGAACTTAAAGGGATATTAAGACACAAACCTGCAAGAAGCATTCTTGAAAAACAGATGTAGCATAGAGCCTGGGTGCTTGCCTGGACTTGCAACTCAGAGCTTTGTAAGAATTAAGCAAGCTGGAACAAAATTCACTTTTATAAGATTGTTGTTGTTGTTTCAAAAGCATGCTGATTGCTGCCTCAGCAGAGGCACTGAGCAGTAAATTGCTTTTGATGCATTACAAACAGATTTTTCTGGTTAGTTGTCATTGACAGTGATGGCTTTGACGTTGGTCTAGACTGCAGAATTAATCAGAAGACACCCAACAGCTGCTACATGGTAATTGTTTCAGTCTGACCTGGTCCTCTTCTGGAGGGACACACATTAATTATGAGTTTATCCAGCAGCAAGATTCTGAATCCCTCGTGCTCTTCCATCATGACAGATGTTGTCATGTTCTTTGGGCCTTGTCTGGCAAAGACTTAAGCAGCTGGCCTAGTAAGCTTTCATTTTGGATACAGAACTGTCCTTTCTAGCTGCTGTAAGACCCTGGAATAAACATCTAATATTCTTCAAAAGCAGTTCATTTCGTTGGGCTGTTGCATGTGCAGTAGAGCTACAGCTGGTAGTAATCATGCTCAGCTTCTACGTTAACACTAGGAAATATGTCAGTAAGACAAGGAACAGAGCTCTAATAGAGGAGATTCTTGATTAGTATCATGTTGGCAACTCTGTAAGAATTAAGTGAAACTGATCTCTGAGACGTATTTTTGAGTTATACTTGAGACTTTTTTCAGTTCTGGGCTAAACAGTAAAACTAACTTCTTTCTTTTCTTTTTTTTCCCCCTGTTTTCTCCAGAAGTTCTAGGATGTGTTAGAGAACATTGTCTTAATCAAGAAATTTCCTTTAAACTGCACCTCTCCTCACCCTTTTTACCCCATGCTTCAGGTTGATCCCATTGTTCTTCCATAAATTATGGCTTCTATATAGAATTTGCTTTTCCAGGGGCTGAAGAACTGATCTGGGATTTCTTCTGAGATGGATTCTCAGGTGTAGTCGTTCATTTCAGCATTTGGTGTTTTCCTAGTTCCACCTGTCTATATAGTATAGCAACCTTGACTCCATCACAGTTGCTGTTTTTTCTATAGTATTTTTGAAATAAAAGCTAAGGAACAAACCAGAAGATAGGATACAACGAAGCGAGTCGTATTTTGGAGTAGTCCTCAGGTGTTGATCACTTGGAGATGCTCTCAGAACTCCTTGCAGGAAGATTATGTGCTTGGACCAAAAAAACTAGATTATTAATACATGAGACAAGGCAACTGGCTGCACAGCAGTAAAACTTATAATATAAATTACTGACAGATACCAATAAGGAATATATCTTTTGTTAACAATTCTCATGAGCATTCAATATTATTTTGTGTAGCAATAAAACTTGTAAGACAATTGGGTTTTGAAAGCATCACAATGCAATCTTGTGAAATATACTAAAAGGTGATCCCCCTATTCAAATGACCTACTTTAGTAACCTGAATCCTGTGTACAGTACAGCACCAATACTAAATATGCTATATTTTTGGTCAAATTGGAGGAAAAGATGGATTGCTAGACGTAAACTGCCCTGTCTTATAGTTTGCAAAATAGAACAAAACATCACGTTTTATTTTCTGAGTTAATCAAAACTTGGAGAACTACATTTGAGAAGTATATCTGTATCTGCTAGGGTAATTAATTCCAAGTGCTCGTGAGAAGAACTCGGATAAAATCTGGAGTTATACTCTCCCTTTGTGATTTATAGTTCTTTGAGTTACATTTTAAACGAAAAAAAGTCTTCTGGATGGCAATTTAATAGAGTGAAAAAATATACCTTCATCTTTCTCTCAGTGCTGCTATCTGATTTTAGTCTTATATTCATTTTTGCATTTCTCAGGAAGATGCTGATACTGTCAAATTGAGACCTTTTTGACTGGTGGTGGTGATGGATTAAGTGGTCAGCTCCACTTTTCTGCCTGAGGCTGTTGCCTCTGGAACAGGGATGACTGAATGGCATGTCGTGTCACTCAGGAACAGTCACGGTTAGTGTGGCATGTTACCTTAAACTGACTGTCAAAGATGGATATGACCTCTTATTTCTGGAAGTGCTGCTTACAATTTCAGGAACAGGTACTGATTTGGCAGTAGAAAGACTAATGTGTCTTTACCATGGAGTTACAATGAGCAGAGGTCGGCTAGAGTCTGGCAATACTTATTACTCTGCCTCCTCAGTGTAGAGGGCAGATTTGGCACAGTTTTCAAGTGACAACTCTAGCAAGACTTGAAAAAGGATTTTTTGAGTGACTACAACCTTAAATTGAAATTCGAATACTTGAATGCGTGATACAGCAATAGCTTTGCAAAACTGCAGGGGGAAGCAGATGACTACTAACGGATGACTTAGAAATAGCATTGGTATTTGAAGCTGAAAAGTATATTCCTTATCTGTTTAAATTCTTTGCTTCTGTGCACCCTTTGAACGCCAGTAATTTTAAATTGACTGCTACGTGGTGACCTTACAAAAGGGTATATGAGATGCAGATGTGCGTTGTCACACTGTATAAATAGCCTTACAGAGAAGAGAGCACACGTTTGCTGCTCTTGACAAAACTAGAGCCAAGAACAGTTCCCTAGCAAAGTTAAATCAATTGATCAAATAAAATGCATAGGAACAGCCAGCAGAAGCATAGTTGGAAGCATTACAAACTGAGGGTATTTGTCCTTCAGCTCTCACCTGCTATATTTAAGGATTTAACTTCCAGCACTTCCATTAAATTGGTTACTTCCAAAACAAATGGTGAAAATGTGTAGGTTGCTTTCTTCTCTAATAGTATAATAACGCTTTAATGCTTTTATTTTTAACCCTGAGTTTTTTGGCAGAGTAGTTGCGGTTCAGGGACTGTATTTGATGGCCTTTCTTTTGAATTGTTGCACTTTATTGTCAGAAGGCCAAGCTGTCTTTTCTCATTACTTCAGATCAGGCCTTAATCTTCAGCACCTCTTGCTTGCCAGGCAGGTTTATGTTAAGATCCTAATTTCTTCAGAATACGGACAATATTCAAAATATTTAAAATATTCAAAATTCAGTATCCAAATCTGTAAACATTTCTAATCAGATCCTTTCAGAATCATATTACTACTTAAATGTAGTTATTTCTTCTGGACTTCAAAAATATCTTTTTTTTTACTTTGTACATCAAAAAGTAATGCCTGACATTTGGAAATTGTCATCTTTGTGTTAATAAAATTTTCAAAAAAAAAACCACCTTAATATTTTGCTGACTTTGAATAGCAGAAAATCATAATGAATTTGGGGAAACTGGGGAAGTTGTGCGCAACCTCAATGTTGTATACGAGCAGCCTCAGGGAACGTAATGGCTCAAGATATCTTTTCCTTAGGCAGAGCATTCTAGGAGTTCAGCCTGACCTACTTCCCTTGCTGAGGAAAGGGTAGCGTGCCCTGCAGCTACTTAAATCTTTTTCTGAAAAAAATGAGTGGGTGGGGACACTAAAATGACATTCTGCAAAATTTGTCCCAAGGACAAGTCACTTGCAATTTTTTCACTCTGGTTTGATATGATCACAGTAAACTGATGACCAGTCAATTTGCGATTGTCCATCGAAGCTGGAAATGCAGCATACTGAGTGAAGAAGTTATATCTAACAGCGCTGTAGTTTTTGTTCCGTTTTGGCTTTTTTTACCCCCAATTTGAATAGAAGACAGATTCTAACAGCATCCATTGGAGCAATCCTTTCAGGTTGAATGTAAATTCATCCAAAATAGTTGATTTTCCACTGGTTTTGTGTTAGGATTTTCTGTTAAAGAAATGTATATAGAGAGGAATAAATTATGTATTTATTTCACAAATACATAGTGTCCTTTAGAGGGCAGTGCATTTAGGATGTACGTGCTAATATGTATGCTTTTACATTTTGTGGAAAAGCCAGAGGATGGTCTGCTATTATGTATTGCTTATGGGTCATAGTTCAAATACAAATCCAGAATGATGCATGACGTACTCTATAGACTTTATCTTTTTGAAAAATAGTGCAAAAACTTGTACAGTTTGTAACTTCAGGGACAGCCTGAAACCCATAATACAGGGATATCTTGAAAATGTTGGTCAAGCTATAACAGAAATATGGGGTTTGAACCAGGACTGCACTGCTTGCGTTGCTGCTTTCCAGGGAGCTGAGTAAGCTGCAAAACCATATTCTGTGTTCTTAACAATGCTTCTGGCTTCTGGAACATGCTTAGGCAACACCTTCTTTGGTCAAATAGTCAGAAGTGACCGCAAGACTGTCGCTGACATTTGCATATCTGTGTAAGTTAAGTGACTAATAGTCCTCTGTCCTTCAAGTTTGTGCAGTTTGATTTGCAGGCAAGAGGACATACCAAGGAACGGGCTTTCTGAGGAGAGCTGTATGAATCACCAGCTTCCCAGTGTGACAGGCCTTAAACACGTCAGTTTCTCAGAACTTTCATCTGCCCGTGTTTCCCCAGGGAACATGGCCATACCACCACCTCAGTCTGTCATCTGTGCTCTTGAGACTCTAGGTCACAATCCTCTTGGCTACCTGAGACGGAATCCCACATTGAAGAATTTTTTTTGTTCCTTTTACTCTTTTTTCTTTTTTTTCTTTTTTTTAAATATAAAGCTTATTCTCCTGAAGCCTTCTTGCTTCAAATCACTTTTTATATTAGTGTTTAATACTTAACTGGGGTAAACATGCAATATTTTGTAATAATTTTAATAAAATGAAGCAAAATAATGGTAATACAGGTAGAACTTTTTTCAGTACAGTATTTCTTGATTTTTAGGGTTTCTGCATCAGGAGTGCTGCAAACATGCTATAGTTCTCATTTTATATGAAAAAATTCTTTCATTATTGTAGAGTTGTAACTCTACCTTATGCAACAGTGAATCAGTTAATGGCACTTAAAGGCCAGTTCTAAATAGGTCATGAGCAGTGAAGTCAGTAGGGCTAGTGTTTCAAGCATTTCTTATCTTGAATGAGGGTTGTCTATGTAGATCTTTCATGTTTTCCAGTAGGATCATCATCTCCAAACCTGTTCTGTGCTGAAATCTGGCTGCTTTATTCACTGGTATGAAAATTAGTTCTGTTGTGCTAACTTTCACTCTATATCCATTCAAGATGTTTTAAAATTTCTTTCTGCGGAGGGCCAGCTGTGTGTCTGGCAGTGACCTCGCTGGAGCTGTTCTGTCCGGCACTTTGAAAGTTTGGGTACAGCTTTCCAATGCAGTTAAGTACTCCCTGTGGTGAACAGAATCCTGCATTTATACAAAGAATTTGTGCTTTTAATGCGGCTTGTGCCTTAAGTGCTCAGATTTGTTTGTATACTCATATTTAGAAAGCACCAACTGGCTTGTGTACATTGGTGCAAGGACATTGCGGAAGGACTTGTGTAGGTTTGTCAGTCCACCCTGGAGGAAAGTCAATTTCTAAATAGTGGTGCACATTTTGTTTGACCTATGCTTTTTGTTTTTTTAAATGTGAGGAGGAATGAGTATTAAAAAACATATTTAATAGGCAATAGGAAAAAATTTAGCGATGTAGGCATATATTGAAAGGGTCAGATGATATTTTACTGTGTAATTTTGTGTGTCACAACTGAATGCCATCCCCCTGAGCTTAGTTTTCAGAGCATTGTGATCTGTTATTACTAAGATGGTGACAGTGGTCGGGTGAATTACTTTCCAAAACCAATAAAAGCAAGAGGGAGAGAACCTCTGATTTTGTATTGTTTGTCAGCTACTTGGCATAGCTGTGAGATGGTGCAGCACTCCACAAAGAGCACTATATTTAGCTGTTTCCAAGGAGATGTTCTGTGCGATATTGATAATTGCATTAATCCTTGATTTACACAATCTGCAGGGAAGGAAACTGCTCCTTTTCCTAGTGTTGGCTTTTTAATTGCTGAATGATATGTACTTTATAGACACCTTGATTTAAGTCCTTTGTGTGTGTTGGGGGCAAAATCAGTGGTTCAAATGATCATTTTTCTACCATAGAAATGATTCATGAACGTGAGCATTGCTTCTTGATGTTACCTTCTTACTTACACTGCTTTGTTTTTACTTGTGTGAGGTATGTCTGCATGTGAAAGACTTCCATTGTAAATAGGCTGAAGAGATGGCTTGGTGACATCCTGTGTTTTCTTGTCAAAGGCTAAGAGCATTCATGTCAACTTCGCTTGTGCCAAGAGTACTGTTAAGATATTCATGGTTGAAAACACAACTCTGCTCAGCATGTGCAATTTTCACTGTATAACAGAACAATCTTCCTGTCTCTCCCTCTGATGGTTTAGTCACTCTCTGCATAAGAAATCTTTCAGGGCAGTACCGTCCATGGACCTCTTTCTGATGCAGTCAGCTCAACGTGCTTTGTACATCTCTGAAAGCAACTATGAATTTCTGAGATGGAATAATCTCAAGCAAAATTTTTGAGACTTTACATCTAAAATATATTCTACATAGTTGACCTGCACTGATTGAACTAAATTGAGTTGGAAAGGAGAAACAAACAGCCAGCTAAAAAGCTAACGTATTAGTTTAAACCATGTAATTCAGTATGAATGCTCTTTCTGCATACTGTGTCCATGAACTGGAGCTTTTTAATTGCCTTGTTATACTCCAGGTTTCGTGGATATATAAAGTATATCATGTAACAGTGACTACAAGCAAGCAATCTTGGTACTAGTTAAAATTCTTCAGGTTATATTTTATTCTGATTTCCGTTCATACTTTATTTGGAACTGCAGCTGACCTACTTGTTCATTTCAGTTAAATACTTTGAGACATTGTCTTTTCTTTTGTAGAAAAGAAGAAAGGAGAGCACAATGCTGAAGGAGAAAGGAAATGAGCAGTTCAAGAAAGGAGGTGGGTTGATAATCTTTTCACACCATATGGATGTTAGAGGATCTTAATTAGTACTTAGCCATCACGGTAATGTTGCAGAAAACCCATAGGAAGATCTCACACCTATCATTCATTGTCCAAATTTATCATCTATATCATTTTGCATCCAGCTCTAGAGAACAGAAGGGGAAAGCAGTCCTCCTTAAGTTGAAATCACAAAGACTTGGATTACTAAAGCAGGATTCTCATGAAAGCTAAGTGTTTAAATCCAAGAACATGATACAGAATTGACTGCCTTCCAAGTGCCAGGGTTTCTTTTACTAATCAAAAAAGGCTTCCACTAGGCTCTGAGTTTTGCTAATGCAGGACTTCGGCTCAGTAGGTCTCTCATACATTTGTATAGTTGCATCTTTTTATCCACTGACTGTACCTGTTACATATTTTATTTATCTATATGTGTGTACCTATATATAGACATCTATATGTACTTACATGTACATCTATATACATACATAAATGTGTATATATATCATGTACATGTGTATATGGAGATGTACACATAGGTATATGTGTGTATATATACGTATAGATGTACACCTACACATACATGTATTTACAAAACCTACTCTAGAGGTATGTAAATTTCTAGCTTATGCCAGAACTGGACTTGTTCTGAACATAGGTAATACATAACAACAGGGTTGATGTCAGTAATAAGTAACTGCAACAGTGCTTTTAATTAAAAAAAACATAAAGGGGAAGTGATTTTGACACCTGCCTTTCATTTAGTGTTCTGGTGGCTAGAGGATTCACAAAGAAACCAGGAAAAGCAGATTCATGCTTTCCTCAGTCAGCAGGAACACAAACAACTTCCCTTCCCAGAAGTCCCTGATAACCAGACAGTGACCTTCGTGTTGGAGGTCTCTTATTGTGTGCTAAGAGAGCAAGATTCCTGGGGAATGATTTACCATTTCAGGCAAGTATCAGAGCAGGGAGAAGGAAACTGCTTCGACCATGAAAGCAGCAAATCTGTAATGCTGGCTGACTCATTTTGTGAAGTCTCATCCGTAGCCTCTTCTTGACAAATTCTTTGGCAGATCTTTTCAGTGTGCCAGTGCCTGCCAAAGTGCTTACTAATCAGAAACACACAGCCTTTGAAGCACCTGGATGGTCGCCAGCTAATGTGCACAGAAAGAATTGCTGTTTTGAGGACAATGCACTTGTCAGCTGGCAGGGCATTGTTCAGAGTCAGTATAGGGCCTTTTCACTCTTGACTGTACCTTTATTAGAAAATTAATAACTTGATAATCCCATGTGGTTTACCACTGCTCCTTGCTTTAGACCAGATGGATGACGGATGACCTTCGGGTGATAATGGCTTTGTGGTGACTGACCTTTAAGTCAGTTATTGAAGATGATGTGGCAAATAAAATATCTTCGTAACTGCTTTGAACAGGTATCGGTGCAGTGACATGTTTCAGCACATGCCTCCTTTCAGATCAAGGACACGCTTAATCTAAAGAGATTCTACCTCTAAGGCTGCTACTCAAATAGAATGAAACAATTTCAGGGATGAGAATTATATGCATATCATGCTGTACCTGTTACAAGCTCAGGACTATATTTCTGCTTTTACAAGGGTGTTGATTTTGAAATAATTAATTGTCATTGATCTATGTACTACTTAGTAATGCACTTTGTCTGAAAGCAGCTACTGATTCTGGTTTAATATTGCATCATATATTGAGAAATGTTTCCAAAGAAATCTTGGCCATGTGGTTCACTGACTGTACTGGCATTTGAAATAAATGGTCTGTTTTGTTGTGGTTTTTTTTCCTATTGCATCTGCAGACTACGGAGAGGCAGAAGACTCTTACACGAAGGCTCTGCAGATTTGTCCAGCCTGCTTCCAGAAGGACAGGGCTGTTTTGTTTTCAAACAGAGCTGCTGCAAAAATGAAACAGGTGAATATTCTTTTTACAAAACACCATGTATTGATTACATGACAAATGCAATAATGAAGGCATTAGGGGTGCATAAATGAGGGCAAAAGAATAAAGCTGTATGCAGGTTTTGCCACTTGCTCAATCTCTCGTGCTCCCAGTAGAAATGCTGGTATGCTTGGTTTTACTGAGGATGAATATCAACCTGAAAGTTGCAGTTGGAAAAGCTGTTCAAAGTTGCTCTGCAGCATTATCTTTAAAACACTGATTTTTCTTTCATTTTCTCTATTTTAATGAAATGCAAAGTTCGTGTGGAACAGATGTCTTTAAGCACATTTACTGTACACAGACCATGTATTATATTGTTTAGAATTGTAGCTCGTTAGTGTTTTTTCTAAAAGCCTGGATTGTCAGATACTTGCCTTCATTTAATTGGCTCAAATGCTTTGGGGCATAAGCAGGACTTCCTAACTATGGCTTTATTAATTTAGTGAGTCTGCTTCCTTCACACTTACTATGTAGTAGGACAGACCTATAGAGTAGGGCACGGTCTGGATAGAATGGGTGCAGCTTTCTTTGTAGGTGTTCTATTCCTTGACCAGGGACAGGTGCCCGTATGTTACCAGAATCAGCAATACACTTAAGTAGCATGGAAGGCATAGAACACAATCTGTCTAAACAGAAGATTTCACTTTCACTTCATAATACAGAGAATTGACTCCCTATTTTTGCCTTTGTTTTTAAGATTAGATTATTATAGAAAAATAGCACAGTAACTCCTGTCCTCAGTTTACCCTCCTGCAAAGGGAACTTTCTTGCAGTTTTCCTTCAGAGACAGATGCAGCTCTGTTTAGAAATGCACCTGGCCGCCATATTTGGCATAAATAAATAAATTCTTACTCAGTGTAGAGTATTCTTGTTCAGCCAGAATTATCTAACTTGCTGTTGGGATAATGAATTGTTTGACCAGACAAGAAAAAAAATGGAATAAAATCTCTAACAACAGATGCTGGAACCTTTCAAATAGGAAAGCTGTAAACTGAAAAACCTCCTCATAATCCAGATGTTAACAATTCATATCACCAGGAAACTAATCCAATAGTACCCAAATGAGCCCAAGATGATAGAACTGTGCAGAAACTAGTGTATCTCACCAGCATAGATCAGTGAAACCTGACAGAGCAATAGATTAGTCTGAAAATAGATTCATATTGTTAATAATTTCCCCATTACGTTGGTTCTTCCATACCTGCTGCACCCATTTGCTTTGCACTACAATAAAAGCTTGTAAGCCAAGAACCTCTGAGACAAATTCTGTTTTGTGGAGGAGAAAATAGTTCTTTGGGTGTAGAAAGATTACTACTACTTAGATCAACAATACAAGCATGGAACAGTCTGATTTATTTTGCTTTTTTTTTAAAGCCCTTTTAGTTTGGGTGAAAATTGGATCTCTGTCTCAGCTCTTTTGGGTTTTGGTTTTTTTCTTGTTTCATTATAAGCAGATTGCCTGGTTCTCATCTTCTTGCTCTGGTTATCTGGGTGCACTAAAATCTTGTCCCTACCGCTTCTGGAAGTCTCACGCATTGTCCCTTGTAGAGAAAGCTGTATTAGTGCTAAAGGCAGTGTCTGCTTTCCAGATGTCTTAGTACAGACAAGAATTTATCTGGGAGTCTTGGGAACCGTCTATTCCAACCCCTTAATTAATTGACAAAGGTAGAAAAGCTGGAGGTGGGTTAAGCCAAGGCCTGCAGATGTGACTCAGCCTTTTGAGCGTAGCGCGCTGCCGGCTGTTGAGTGCCGACCGATTAGTGGGGCAGCCCTGCAATGTGAACACTGGCAGCCTTCGCTGAGAGGAAGTTAATCACTGGTAAAGAGCTTTACAGCAGAAGCAACGGTATGAAAAGCCTTGATTACATGAACATCCCAATTCCTTGGAATGCCAGACAAACCATTTGCTTGCAGTTGCAAATAATCTGTTCCCCAAGAAATATGACTTAAGAATAACAAAACTATTTTGTGTTCTAGGACAAGACAGAAGCTGCCCTAAGTGACTGCAGCAAAGGTATGACTTTTTCTCAGCGTGCTGCTCTCGTGCCAGATCTTTCATATATGAATTATGCCCATTAGTGCCTTACTGCAGAGCTGTCGTTCTGGACGTAAGGGTCTTTAAAGAATTTATAGAAAAGCTGTGGTGGAAGACACCTGAATCTAGAATTATAAATATTATTTATTTTGTAAAATGTCTATCAACATTTTCCTGTCTGTAATAATTTGCTTTCTATTCTCTTGTGCCAATAAGGCTGCTGTTTGTACTTATTTTTAATAGAAAAGTCTTTTTATTATGGAAGCTGCTTCTTTACACCTACTATTTTAAACCCACTTCCACCTGCCATTCCCCCCCCCACACCAGTCTTGGTTTAATCACAGATTCGAAAGAACCGTGAGGCCTTATAGAATTAAAAGCATTATCAAGTCCCTTTTATACAAGGCTTTTGCTTTGTCACAAGGGCTTATGCTCTCCCGTTCTTGTCCTGCATAGTTTTCTCTGCAACTTCTGGTGAAATCATTTCAGCTGTGCATTGCTTTATTGCTTCCACCCACTCACCCATGCTTGAATATTTGTTAAACCCCCCATGACAGCTGGGGGAAAAAAGTCCAAATTACCAATCAGAAAACTAATCCAATGGCTGCGTGCCAGTACTGCTTGTACAGTAAATACGAGTCTGTACATGCTTAAAAGCATTCTTGAAGGTAAAAAATTCTAGCTGGTCTTTGTCACTTTGGGGCTTTGCCTTGTTTTGGTGGTGGTGTGTTTTGAAAAACACTTCTGCTAATTTTGTAGTGGCTGAAAGGGAATCAGCCTGCTTTGCAGCAGTGAGACATAAACCTACCATCGCTTGACGTTCCCCAGGGATTTGGCTTACAAACTGCAATGCAACACTTGGAGCACAGCAGAGTAATTCACGCTAACCTGCAACTTGCTGACTGTAGCATTGTCTTTGTCCTTCCAGAAGAAATAAACCAGAATATTTAGCTAGATGATCCTAGATTTAGTTGTCCTGAGAACCATTTTAATGGGTTAATAATTATAAAATTGGCAGTCTTTCATTCTTCCTCTTTCTATGATGAAAAATGGATGAAGAAATTCTTCAGAAATTACCATTTGCAGGTTACTGTTTAGTGTTCAGTCTTAACCGCATCTGTATATGCGGTCATGGCTGCCAAGGGAACAAGGAGAGGAAAAGCTTAAATTCAGTCAGTGTGCCCCTCTGCTAACTTGTACAGCTAATACAACTGTTTGTGGATTCCCAACCCAATTTTGACCACTTGATACTAAAGTCAGAAGAACACTAGTAGTTCTCCTGGAGTTTGTTTCAACTTGAACTCAGGTAAGCAGGGAAATACTTATTTTCCCTGCTATGTGTATCTTTAGGTATATTTAACTTTAGCTGTAATCTAATAATCTATGCTTTTAAATATGCAAAAGCTGAAAAATATCTTACAGGTCCTTAAAATTTCTGAAGAGTCACTTAGAACCTCTGTATATATAGTATTGCAAAATGAAATGTTTGTGCATTATAAATCACTTCTATCCATGACAGATTGTAGACATTAAATGAAATATGATCATTGCATTAGACTTTCACAAGCAGATGTAGGCCTTTCTGAATTATGACTTAGCTTTTAAACTGTGACTCTGCTTGATTCTAAGCTACGTTATAAAGATAACTGTTAAGAATTTATACACACTTAAGAATTCATTTGAGGGGTGTAGAAATGTTTCAAGTAAAATACTGTGCTTTGGTTTTGTTTTCTAGCGGTGGAGTTAGATCCTAACTATATTAGAGCTTTGCTGAGGAGAGCAGAACTATATGAAAAAACTGAAAAACTAGATGAAGCTCTGGAAGATTATAAGGCAGTCCTAGAAAAAGACCCATCAGTTCATCAAGCCAGAGAAGCTTGCATGGTAAGCCTTTTTAGTATATTTTGGTCTAACTTTAAACCAAGGTCTTTTCTTTCCTATTCGAAATACTTAGTGCTGTTTATGCAAGCAGCTTCTATGCAGTGGTGATAACTTCTTTTTTTTTTCCGAGTCTGAAATTGTAGTGGTTTTCTCATCTGGTTTTATGTCAGGAAGATTACATGAACTGCCACAACTTCCATGACAAGTCTCGAGTCCATAAAGCGTAGTCCTCTTTTTACCTTTGTAAAATGAGTGAAAGCAAACATGTGTTCTGAGCTGTAAACATGTAATTACATGTTTAGCTGTTGAATAGCACGTGCCCACAGACACACACGTCTTTCTAGTTTTCTGATTAAGGCTGTTAATTGTATTTGTGCACGTGCTAGAAAAGGTTGCCTGAACCACTGCTGCATTTAGTAGCTATCATTTTAATAAGGATCTGCAATTTGGAGATCAGAATACAAGCAGTTCTTGCTTGTATTCTGTAATACAGTTCTTGCTAGCTGTTTAATTAGTGGGAGTCTGGTTTTCTTTCAGTGGATTATTTTTCTGATTGGCAAATTTGCAGTCAAATGCCTTTATGGAGTAATTATAAAATAATTACTTTTTTGATGACTTGATTATATAACTTTGAGAATGGCAAAGAGACAGGACTGTATCAGTCTGTATCTATATTTGTAGCTACTTTAAAACATTGATATTTTTGTTTCTTGATTTAGCTGTTTTCTGTTCTTTTTCATTGCTATGCTTCGTGTGTGTATTGGCCACTTGGAGTTATTTTACTTCTAGTGACTGAAGTCTGCTATTAATCTTCAAAAACTTAGACTTTCTTGAGGAAAGGGGCACCTCATGGTGGCAAACATCTCTCTCCTCATTCAGTTACTTTCTTTGTTTTAAAAAAAAAATCAGCTTAGTACTGTGTTTCAATGTCCACTTTCAATCAAATTACAAATACTTCAGGATTAAACATTTCTTGCAGAATCTTCACCATGTCTCTGTAAGCGTAAGGAAATGCTTGAAAAGTTTCCTTGGCCTTTAGGATGTGTCAGCTTGGATGAAAAAAGTAAAGCCCTAGCACTTCCTGAACCCCCAATCCAACATGTAAATAATCCCTGCTCAATGGGGATTTGAAGTCACTGCCACAGCCTGCTGATTTGAGGTTTTAAGTAACTCTTTGTGTAAAACACCAGCAGGAAGTGATTTTTCTAGTGATATTTAGTATGTTAATGCTCAGTGTGGAAAATAGCTGTGGATTTGACAAGTTCAGAGAGTCTTTTCACAAGGGTAGCAAGAAGGGAAATCTATTTTGTGCAGAAAGCTCTTCTTACAGCCTGCTTGCTGTTCTTATTTTTGAAAAGAGGTTCTGAAGGCTGTGTTGAAAGGACAAATGTGGTAGAGATGTGTCTATCACAAGCCTATGGTTTTGAAGGAACATGTGCTAATGAAATGTAGCCATTATAAAAAGTGCAATGGTGGTCACTTTTTTATCAAAGCGGGAGCTTGAGGGCATGGTAGCTAATGGCTTGCAAGCACCGGAGAGCCTGGAAAGAGCTGAGCATCTTCTGCAGGGAAAACAACAGCCAAACTATTTTTTACTTCCATTTTAAGGTAAATAGATGCAATTTTAAAATGTAATTCTTAGTTGGGCACCCAAATCCACATGCCAATACTTGACTTTAGTTATATCTGGTTAAATTTTCAAAGGGCATCATTATTTTAGTTCAGCTCCACATCAGTGAACCTGCAACATATTCTGCCCCATAAAGGAAAAAAGGTCATTTGCTTCACCCACCAAATGATCTCTAAAACCACTTTGAATATGTCAATACACAAATATTTTTGAAAGGCTTAGGTTTAACTGTTTTAACTCTCCATTTGGGAAAATAAATCATTAGTAGGGATTCCCCACCATCCCCCTTTCCCCATACTATGGTTGTAAGTGACAGATTAGAAACTGCTTTTATAGCATATTAGACAAGAGCCTTGCCTGAAATTACTTCCTTTGGGACTGGATCAGTTGCACTGGTGGCAGAAAAATACTCTCTCTTAACTCCTGTAAGGGTATGGTTTCACAAAACAGCTGAACCGATCTACTAACTGCCTGCTGCTTACAAAGCTGTCCGGTTGCTTTCCTTGTGCTAGCGCTGGTACTAGCTCATGTCCGACCCTAGGGGATGGCTGGTTCTATACATGAGCCTGGCAGACAACTAACTCTGCTAAAGGGAAAAACAGCAACAAGCGAACAAAAAAAGTCAGCAACCAAAAAGCCCCAAAGTAAATACTTTTATATTGCCTTGGCTTTTTGCAGTCAGACAAGTCCTACTGCAAATGCTAGTGAGAAGGAAAGAAGACGTGGTCAAGGCAGTGCAGGAATTGGGGCCATCCCCTTTGGCAGCACCCACTGAGAAGGTCAGTTTACTGTACTGTGAAACAACCCCCTGATGCTTGTTGCATGCATCTGGTTGAGAGCAGGAGAGCACTTTATCACCTAGCTCTTGGCAATGGCTTAATAAATGACAAGCTTGTCAAACATCATTACTGCACGCATAGTGAATGTGATGGGTGCATCACAGTCTAGAAAAGAGTATTTGTGTTGGCCTTGTTTATAGTCCCCTAGTTGAGGCTATGGCTTATTTGATCCAGGAATTCAGCCAAGGACTCTGCTGACATTTCTGAAGGAAAGGATGGGGTTTAGTTTCTGTAGTTTATAGTCTTTTAGCATTAGACTAGCTCCAGAGTGAGGCCTACTGTAATCTAGCCAGTTACTTGGTAAAATAGTATTAGTGTTTAAGGAGTGCATTTTAGCAGCTCATCATACAAAGAACAACTGTGAGGATCAGGCAGATTACGAACCACCAGTCAGGACTCCACAGATTGAGACGTCAGTAGTTGCTACAAAATGTAGGGAGTTTAAAACACATATATTTTGGCTGATTGGAACCTACCTGAAAGTATAGATACTGTCCTTTATACCTCTCGCAAAACCACAATTTCCTTTCAGTGAGTATGCTTCTAATAGTCTCGCAAAAGAGCTCTTGCTCAGTAACCGGTGGAGATGTGGGCTAGAAGAGAGTCATGAACAGTGCTGCTGTTCTTCCTGGCCATCTTCCAGGAATGTTTTAGAACGATCAGTAATTCTTAATTTTTGTAGCTGGGAAGTACAGAGGTTGACTGTTTCACATACCTTCTGCTCCTTGACCTCATTTTACTGTGGCAGAGGCTTTAGGCTCACAGTGGTGCAGAACACTTTGTACAAAATGCCCTCAATTTACACTGCAGTGGGATTTAGGACATTCTGCCCTGAGTTGGTCCTGTTGTTTGTCAAGTTGCAGGGTAGAAGCAATCTTTTTAGACTGAAGCTTAAAACTCCCCTCTTGAAAAATTGTTACGGAAATACTGATGGCAGGTTTTACACTTTTTAAAATATTCATAATAAATCTCTAAAGTTCATAATAAAAAACCCATTATAGCTGTAATGTTGACTTCAGATATGTGGTTAAGATATCTAATACGTAGGAGACTAAGGAGCTTTGCTTTATTGTCAGGTAAAGTGCATTGCTCTTTGCAGAAATATGGCAGCATTTTTTCCCCCCTCACTGGTAATGAAAATGATGCATCAAGAGAATCTGCAAATTAACTTCATTCACTGTTAGAGCAAATCTTTCTTCTTCCTGTACATAGAAAATATTTCACATACTGCTTTAGGGAATGTCATGATCTTGTTAAATGGCAGTTTAAAAATACGAAATACACAGTAGTTCTTTGCTTTGATTCCTGATTTGGTACCTGCTCTAAAATTTTAGTACTGTTTATATTTCATGAGTACAGTGATAGTGTTTTGATGTAAATCCTAGTGTTGCACACTTTAGTTACTTTTGATATCTTCAATGCCAAGTGAAACAGTTTGAAATTATAGTGCTTTGTGGTCAAATAATCCCTATTGATGCTTTCCCAGAAAGTGTTTAATTATATGGTATCAATCTTTAGCTTTTGTTTTTAGCAGGTGTATAATGGTGTAATGTGAATTTTAGCTTCAACACAGTTTTTGAGGGATAGGCAGGCCAGATAAACTTCTTTACCAAAAGAAGCTGTACTTTGAGATAAGTATCGTAGACACCAGGTAACGGACAGCTTTCTATAGATAACTCACCTTGCAAATACATTTCTGGAGCGAGAAATGCTGAGTCTCTGGAATAGTAGTATTCAGACAGACAAAACATGGAGTATGTATTTTAGATGAAGGATTTGTGTCTTCATTTCCTGCTAAAGCCTAATGTCCAAATGTGAGAGACGCACCCTATATATGCCAAACTCGTCCAAGATTCAGCAAATCTCACAGCCACAATGCAAACTGAATTTAGAGCCTGGGGATATCCACACATGTTTTCATGCAGGCAGCTTAGGTCCAGATCTGCACCCAACTTAATAAGTCCCTCTGGGTCAGCAGGAGTCAGATGAGGTCTGACTGGGCTCATTAGATCTGGCTCACTGGTGGTGATGCTGGTCCTGGGCTGCTTTCAAGCTTAGCCATCGAAACATATCTGCATTGTATTCCTAAGTACTCATTTTTCTGTTGTTTGTTTGTTTGGGTTTTTTTCTGGGTATAGAAAAATGAACTGTATTTGCCTGTGTTCACCAGTGTATCCTGCATTGAAGAGGAGTCAGGCAGCCTTGTCAGTGGGCTTTTTCTTGAGATGAACATCTTATTTCACTGCAGCAACGATATCAGGATGACAAACCTATCCATGATGACTGGAGCTGTAAATGACAGGACAGAACAAGATTAGGCAATGAATTCTTTAACTATGTTGAGAAGCCAATTACCACAAGGGAAGCGAATCGGGAGTGAATTCCATACCTGTTACCATAGTCTGCAACTGTAATCAATTTACCGATAACGCCACTACAATAGATCTGTCTTACTTGCTGTGGCCTCCACAAGAAGAGAGCGTAGTTATAATTGCATGCAGAACTGCCAGAATCATACAGTGGCGAGCATAGTATAAAAGCTTGAAATAGTACTGCTGAAAAATATGAAAAATATGTATAAAAAGTTACTATCATTCATAATATATTGTGGTTTAATATTGTATTTAACATATATAGAAAATGCAAAATGTAAATGATGCAATAGTAAATTGTATTAACTAAAACTATGTAACGAATATAAAATTCTAATTAAAAATTATCATTGCAGTCATATAGCAAAACATTAGGAATGCATAGACTATGCAGTTACATAATGCTCATTAGAAATGTGTGATACGTTTATTGGTGATGGTGCAACAGATTTTAACACTGGTGCCAGTTCTGAGGCGGGGGAAAAAGCCCGTTAATGAACTGTTACTTGGACTAGTACCTTGCTCAGGATGAGCTGTTGGAGTTCCCTCCCCATGATCAATTGCCAAGTCAAGGCCCTCATTTGTAATATCGTGTCCTCTGCAGAACCATGCCATATATTGCGTAATAAGATGCTGCTCGTTAAACTATGTCCTGAAGTTCACAGACAGTTAATTAAGTGATCTTCTGATAAAATATTTGTATTTAGAAGACATCAGTGTTTTCACCATGCGGATTTCCCATAAGTATGATGCCACTGAGAACTGCCATTATGGATGTTTTCCTCATTATACCTGTGTTGATGTTCAGAATTCACGTGCTGTGCTTGCTTCGTTCCTCGAGCCTCTCTTACCAATTTAACGCATGCAGCAGAGGAGATATGGCTAAAACACACTTCACTTGCAAGTCTCTTAAATTCCATAAGCTTTTCAGTTAAAATCCCAAGCAAATAGATCAGATCTGGTTTTCAGCAGTAAAAATGTATGTCTGTATGAAACCTGCAGTCACAAGTTACGACTTACTCTTTATGTGAACTGATGTCATCAGATGAATTACAGGTTTCCAAAATAAGATGAAAGTGTGGTTTGACATAAGGACTCCTTCTAAGCCATAAACAGTGTTCCTGGATACGTGTATGAAAATTCCATAAGCATAACCAATTTTTATCTCTCTCCACAGCGATTACCTAGACAAATTGAAGAGCGTAATGAAAAATTAAAGAAAGAAATGTTAGGTAAGTAGCGTGTACATATAACTTGCATAATAATCTAGAAAAATGAAAATACTTGAGTAGAATCTCTTGTATAAAATTTAAAGAAGGTAAATCTTAAAGGAAATACTTGTCCTGTGTTAAACAAAATTCCTCATTTCTTCGTAGTTCTCTATTGCTTGGTTTCGCCTACAGTAAGTTCCAGCCAAATAATTCTCTCCTACAGAAAAGGCTGTTAGTTACATTTAAAGAAAGAAATACTCAAGACCGAAAACAATGTAATATTAATGCATGTAAAAGTAGGGGGAAAATGGTTTGAAATAGACCAACTGCTCTGCCCTTTCTCTCTGCAAATAAACCTTCAAAGGAAACATTCCCATGAAAGGGATAAAATGGGGTTTTCACTAAACCTTTACGTAAAAGAAGTCAACCAGCTGTCATAGCTGAGCATGTTTGATCTTGTGTCTGAAGAAATAAATTTGTTTCTTTTTGTAGCACTTCCAACCTATAGACCTCCAAGTCTTCATGTTTACCTTGATTTATGTAGTATTTCAGTTCTGTTTGCGTGGAGGCTGAATTAGACCTACCCAGTGTTACAAATAGGCATCTGGCCTTGCTGGAAGTGGAATTAGATTTCCTAACTGCGTAGCTCATTGTCTTTTGACTTTTTACAATTCGATACCAAAGGATACTGTTGACTCTACTTGCTTGTAGAAAAGATAATTTAATTAATATAACTCATTTGAATGTCAGGGGAGTCCGCTCAGGTGTTTGGGATGTATGATTTTTTCATTCCAGGAGAGCAAGTCAGATGCACACTAATAGTTCCAGGCTAGGCACTGACACTAAACTTAAATTAATCACTAGCAAAATCTTTAGAAAGAACGTCACACTTCATTTTTTGGCTCCGTTGAAGTTTGGATATTGAATTGAATTCTTATTTTAGTCAGTGAATCAGCCAGTAACGTTGTTTTTTTCTAGGCTTTTATTCTTTTGACTAAAGCTTAAGTCTGGTGTACCCCACTAAGACTGCCATGAAAACTGGAGCTGTGTACAAACAAACCAAAATAAATGGAGTGCATCTTCCTCCTTCCCCAAGTGTGTTTCCTGTTTTCCAGTGCTACAGCTCATTACCACGTAGTTTGTCAGAAGCGGAAGCACTTCTTTAGTGATTGTGTGTAAATAAATCAGAGCACACATTCTTGGTTGGATTTTTCTGCCAGACTACCTCCCTGTGAATTCTCGTGTGCAAGTGGTAGTTGCATGTGATTGATGAAGTTGATGTCACTAGAAAAAGCATGTTTTGTTGCCAAACCAAATCCATTTCTGCTATGTGTTCTTTAAGGGTCTAACTTTTCCAAAGCCGACATTTGTATTTAAATTATTTACATATTTTCTGTTCAGCCTTTGCAGGTTAGTGCTGCCACTTGCCACTGAACTTCGCTCAGTATGGACTAACCTCCAAGTTTCACATTAGTGAAAGCTTAACTTAGAGCACGCTTTGAAAGTAGCTTTTAAATCCATGTGGCTTTGCTTTTATGCTTTCATAACCTGAGCGTCCTCTGCCTTAGGAATTGCCCAGGACATGAACATACACTGACCATTTTCTGTGTTCTTTTTTATTTCTCTTCTGACTTTAAAGCTGAAGATTTCCAGCTATCGTGTAACAAACTAGTCTTGTTAAGAGAAACTAATTATTGTGCTAACTAGCTCCTTTGGGGAGAGGGTGTGAGAAGAGGGGAAGCTTGGAATAATTTTAGTAAGGTTTAGCAGCTTGGGGGCTGTGACAATACAGTTTTCTTCATGGCAGCAGAGGAGCCAAGTATATTGGATATATATATTAAAAAAAAAAAGGATGGAACATATGCCAATCTGTGTAATCCATCTTATACACACAGAGTTCATCAAATCTAATTAAAAACTATTGGGACTTTCAGCTTAAGTTATAAATGAGTGCATTCCAGAAAATAGTGAGATGTACTTGATTATCAGGGTGATTAATGGGAAGGCCTATCGGGGCGTATCACCTGGGCCTTTCTGCCAATAACAGGCCAGCTACTTGAGATCAGCAAAGATATTTGTTAGGTTTAGTGCCTAAAGAGCTAGTTTCTTTTTTCTTTACATTGAAGGGTATGATGTATTTGCAGCTAAGCTGCTAAACCCCAATACTGTATATAGGGAGGTCACTTTAAATAGTTCAAACCAGAGCAAATACACAGTTCCTTTTAGTTCAGTTCTCACTATTTAGGGAAGGGAAAAGGATTTGCCCTCTCTTTTTTAATTGCTTAAGAAATGTCGTTGGTAATACAGAAAGTTATACAAAGTTGAGACCTCATCAGGAAATTTGTCTTTTATCCAAAAAAAATTCTTAACATAAACAATATCTAGCTTTTCAACTTCCAAACCCTGCAGTAACAGCAGCAACTATACTAGAAGAATTGCCAGAAAGACTGAATAGCAATTAATTTTGGCTGTTACATCTTAATGTAAATCGTGAGAAATCTTTTCGTGCATCTGCCTTTTGCAACAGGATGTTACATGGCAGTTCGGGTCAGTAATGAATCACAGACTTTTGAGCCCTAAATTGATTTTTACTGGTTAAGTTTTCGTGTTAACCTCTGACTATTGCTTTGCTGAAGAAACTTAACATGCTGGAGTTCCAGCTGAAAAGTAGACATAGGCTGTTCTAGAATATAAAGAACAAAATCTGATGAACAAAATGAAAATATGGTCTCGGAGAGGAGAACGTGACTGTGCTCCGGGACAAGTGAGTGTCTGGCTGCTGAGAACTCTCTGCAGCTGAGTCACAGCTCCACATGCCTTTTTCCTTCCTTCAAGCACAGTCCCTGCTTTAAGAGAGCTTTTCTTTGGGGGGAGGAGGAGGTTGGACTTAACTACAGATCTTAATTTAGGGATGAAAGGAGAGTGGGGGAGGAGGAAATAGTGCTTTCCTACAATGATGGGTTTATGTGCGCCAAGACAGCAGGAGCAGTGCTTTGGGCTCGAGTTCCCGGAAAAGGCAAGGCTTTCTTCTGCTTCATTAACGATTTATTAAATGTGGCTGCACCAGAAGGCATTGCTATATGGGAATTTAAGTGATAGAACAGGAAGGTGACCAATGACTGTATTGTTTTAAATATTCAATCACAGTGAAATGAAGAATAAAGTATTATATATGTCATGTAGTCTTTAGCTTCTCCCAAAGAACTGGCCTAGCTACAAGCAAGAATACCAAGGCAGTTGTTCTGCGTTTATTGGCTCCAGTATGACCGGAAAAGAGCCATCGTACTAACTCCAATTAGAAAAGACCTTTCACAGTTTCCTGAAACGGGCAAACTTGTCTGCCTGCTCCTGAGCCAGCTGCAGTGCCTGGATAACTTGTGAACTGTGTACAGCCCACTCCAGCGATGCCAGACTATGCCAGGATTCTTCCACCAGTAGACAAAGGCACTTCTCACCCCAAACCTGAAGCTAAACAATGACCAAATGTTTGTCTAGAAGTACAATAGCAACTATTCATCCCAGTCATAGAGATGCTATGAGCAACTTTATGGTTTTATAACCAAAATGCTTTTAGGATGCTGTATAAAATTATGAACTTAATAGTTAACTTAGTTTAAACAGCTTAAAATAAAACCCCACCAGCAGTACAAAGCAGCTAATCCTAGCTGAGCCATTCTCTGGAATGACTTGGGCCAGATCACTAAACCACCACATCTGTTAATCCAAACAGAAAAAACAAAAAGAAATTAAAGAAAAATCCTGTCTCACCAACTTGCTGCTTTTCTAGGCTAAGGTTGTCTTTTTTTTTTTTCCTGTGTAAGGCCATGGAAGTTCCACGTTCACTCTCAAAGACCAGTCTTGCTTTAACATAATTACATAAATCTCTGAAAGATACCCAGTGGTGACCCAGCGCTTTGATGCAAGATCTTAATTACTTTGGTGTATGTAGGTGTGCCGCAGTGATGCTAGCTGTTAGTCTCTGTATGCAGGACTGAGTTGTTCCTTAGATTAAAATGTTCACATGTTGCACCTGCTATTGTTACTTTTTGTATATTTTGTGACTGTGTTCAAAACAGCCCCCCCTGCCCTCAATTCAGTTTTGGAAGCGTGATAGAAAAAATAGTGTATTTTAGTTCACGTTGATGATGTTTAACCTGTCTTGAACTGTTGCCAGATTGTAAGAGATAAGGGGCGTACTTCCATGTGATAAGTTCAGGCTCAGATACAATTTCTGTTTTGAGAACAGCATTTTCAAACAAACAAAAGCAGGAAGCTAAATAAGTGTTTATATGACTTGGCAGTTAGATTCTAATATGTTAGCTTAGAAATAGAAATAAAGGTGAAGATGACTAGAATAACAGATGTTTCTCACGATGGCTTGCAGAAAACATGCACGTGTGAGCAGGAATAGGTGTGGCATTTGCACGTTTTAGTTACATGATTGTGACTACTTCGCTTGCGCAACTGGATTTCCTGGTGCCAGCTATTGTCAATGTATCTCCGCTGTGTGCATGCACAAAACTCCCAGCAAAATAAAATCCATTACCTTGAAGATCTAGTAGAGGTAGAAGGCTTTGTGAAAGCTGGTGTGTAGCCTGTGGATGCAAACCTAGGGTAGGCTTCAACTTGTCCGGACTTCTCCTGTTTATTCTTTGGGAAATTAGTCTACGATTCTGCACTGAAGCCAGGAGGAAAATAATGTTTTCCTTGGAAAACTGACCATCTTCCTCCTTTGGCTTGTCATGCCAGCGGCTCAGCTTGTGTTTAGCCAACATGCAAGTTGTTACCTCTGCTTCTTTGTTAATTTAATGTATTTTATCTATTCTATCTTCTCTGTATAGATATGACTTTTTAAAAAGGATGTACTTTTGTTGCCCATCCCCTTTTATAGGTGGTAGCAACATTCGTTTTCTAGAGTCCAGAAGCACGTATCATACATCTATTGCTAGAAGCCTTTAGATTCTGTTAACTGTCATACCCGATGTATGTTTGACAAAGTTTGTTAAATAATAGCTGCTTAGAGCTGCTAGCAGCGGTGAGTTAGCCCTGGAGAACTGTAGTTTCAAAAGTGAGTTAATGATGTTGAGTCTCATCACGCTGAGTTTTTCTGCAGGCAAAACGGCTGTAAAGTTGTATGCTTCAGGTGGAACTGCTGAGTTTGCAGGTGCAAACACAGTTGCAAAGATGAATTATTTTTTTTATTTTTCTTCATATCAATATACATGTTTAAAAAGGGATTTTTAATAGTTACAAATGAGGGGTTTGAACTTGCGCTTTCATTGTGTCTTTCGGTAGTCTAGGAAACTGGCAGTTAAAATATTCTTGATTGTTTGTAGAGCTGTAGCTACACCTAAAATGACCAGAACTGAAAACTTTGTTAGAAAATTGAATGTTGGCAACTATCAGAGTTATATCCAAGCATAAGTATAGGGGAGACCAGTGCTTTGTTGTGAGCTGTTAAACTCTCGTGCCTCAGGAGCTTATAACGGAGGAAATCAGGTGCTTCTGGGTGGCTGTAGCCACACGGCCATGACTGTCGGCAGCCACTGGCCCTCCATCAGGGCTGCCAGACAAACCGCCCAGAACCAGCATGGTGGTCTGATTTCAGAGCTGACAGTAACTACATCACAATTGGGAGGGATTTTTTTTAATTCGTGTAACAGCCTAAATATTCAACAAACTGCAGAGATTTCCACAGCATTTACCTTAAATTAGTAGATAAATTTGTAGAGCTGCACTGTGTAGTTGGGCATAATTCAATGGGAGTTTTCCTTCTCCTTAATGTGTTATCTCCTTTCATTGTAGGCAAACTGAAGGATCTTGGGAATTTGGTTCTCCGCCCCTTTGGCCTGTCAACAGAAAATTTTCAGATAAAGCAGGATTCATCAACTGGTTCATACTCCATCAATTTTGTTCAAAATCCCAACAACAATAGATAACGTGAATTCAGTCTAGTTCTGCTGGCTTTCAGGCTTCGTGACCGTGTGCTTGCACGTACCAATAAAAGGATTCAGCAAACATTCTTCACGCTCCCCAAGTGAAGATGACTCAAGCATACTCATGTCCCTGCTTGTGAAATTATTTACAATGTGGATGTAAAGCAAGTCATTTGACTTCTCTTAGTGATAACTGTGTCCAACGTGTGATGATTTTTTTTTTTCAATATTTTTTTTCCTTCCCTTGTGGTGTTTGGCTTATCCAACAGGCAGGTTCATTATTTTGGCCCATTCAATGCTGGCAACAAAATTCTAGCAAGCAATTCTGTTGAATCAAAATGCCCATGCACCTGTAGCCAAGAACAAAGCCTAATGGTGTCTTGGGGAATTAACGAATCGAGCAGAAGCACTTCTCCACACTCAGCAGGTGGATAGGACTGACAGCATGCATGGAAGCAAGCCAGCCTCTTCTGTGGAGTAATTTTTCTTTGTAATAAAGGCTTGGCATTTCTGTTGGTTTGGTTTGTGAAGTTCTTTCCTTATTTGAGTCCTTCACATGGTGGTATTATTGTTAAAAGTGCTTATAGTCACCCACAAATAACATACTTGCAAGACACTAATTTGAAGCATTTGATTTTTTTCATCTTGCTTATAGCAATGCCAGTAAATTAAGCTCAGGCCACCCTTACAAGACAGTTTGTTTACTTTTTATTAATTTTTCTGAAGGCAAAAAGGAAATTTTGTGCCCCTATATATACACACACACACTCTTTGTAATGGTACCATAAAATTAGTTAAATTTGCTTGTCTAAGATTCATTCATGTTA
Organism: Larus michahellis; assembly: GCF_964199755.1. Taxonomy (NCBI): domain Eukaryota; kingdom Metazoa; phylum Chordata; class Aves; order Charadriiformes; family Laridae; genus Larus; species Larus michahellis. The sequence goes on along the minus strand of NC_133906.1, from coordinate 9,431,512 downwards.
CAGATATCTGTAATGGCAAACAAATAAGTGATGTTAAATATGATTGCAAAAGATTTTCACAGTATACTAGGCCTTGAAGACTTTGAAGTGTGTGTCTGTGTGTATATATATATATATTTATATATGCTGTCAAAGGAGTTCATTCAGATTTTGGAGAAGGGGTGTCTTTTGTAATTACTACTTACTACTTTTTATATTGATGCGGATGTTTACATTGGAGGCAGATTCTTCAGTTGTCTCCATGGAGATTTCAGTACATGATTGAATTAGGTAATCAGTGGTGGCTGTCTGTTGGCTATGGGTTGTCAGATTTATTTCAGGAAGTCTCTCCATGTGTACTTTACGGACTGAAATTACAGAGCTCCAGTCTACACCGGTATGCCTGAAAGGAACAGTCTCTCAAGCTAAGGCATTCTTGGTGCTTTATTTTCATTTTTGTCTCTGCCGCTGTGCAGGGGTTTTTGGATTCTTGTTTAACTCTGTCTGTCTTGCTGCATTTTTGGTTTTGACTTTGTCGTCACCTGTTTGTAAACTATCTCAAGTCTGCAGTGAGTGTGTATTAAGTCTATGGGAATTGAAATGTCATTGTCAAAAGAAGAGAGAAGAGATGCCTATGCAGCCTTTAACATCTTCTGCATAATTAAAATGTCACTTAAGTAAATAACAGCAAACAGCCTCTAGGATTTCCACGTGCTGAAACTGTAACTGCGCCGTGCTTTACTGGAGTAAACTTTCTAACGCGCAAGGCTGAATTTCCTTTACTGGTACAGTTTGGGCAAAGGGGTAGGTGTGTGGATGGGAGGTTTTAAAGACAGATTTTGCTCCCCGGTGCTGCTGGAGAGGGGTTTGCCAGCCGGAGGCCAGGTGTGCCGGGCTCCAGTACCCAGGCAGAGGCCTGAGCCTACCTGGGCGCTGTGCTGGGAGAGAAGTGTGCTCACACCCCAGAGGTTCTGCAGGTCCAGATGGCTAATTAGCTCTAAAACCGCTCTGCCTTCTCAGCTGAGCTCTTCAGATTCAGAGAAGGCTCATTGGGTTGGGCAGTGCTGAGATTAGTATAAATGTTAATAGTCTTTCCTGAAAGCTGGAACACTACAGAGCAAAGGTGTCCAAGCTGCTTCCGAGGGGCGCTGGGCAGGGGCAGTGCTGGGCTGGAGCTCGTGAGCTTGGCTTGTGCCCACGGGGGTATGTGTGAATCCCGCTTCCCTACAGCTCCTGGGACCGCGCCGGGCGGGTGGAGTTGGCAGTTGCTGCTGCTGCAGGCTCCACGCTGCCTCAAAGCGGAAAAGGTGGCAGGCTCTGGAGGCAGCACGAGGTGTCTGCACCTGGAGCCAGGCGGTCCACTGACTCCTCAGCTCCAGTAACTAACTTTGCACAGGGAATGAGGGTGCGGAAAGGAGCTCAGCTACGCTTCGTCTCATTTGCCAACCTTAGCACTAGTCCCACGTCACTGAATGTGAGGCAGGTTGGGTCTGTGCCCTGGGTGTCACTCCACTGCCCCATGCGTACACCCATAGAACATACATAAATGGAACCACTTTAGAGCTACTGTACTTTAAATTTTTATATATATCTTTGTTATTAGCAATTAATTGCTATCTTTACATGCACTGTGTGTGTCTATATATTATTTAGCAGCGTGTGGCTGTTGTGCAAAGTTGCAAGCAGTAGCTTTTAGCAACCTGCTACTTGCCTTACAAATGAGTCCATTCTTCCTTCCATTCTGTTGCCGCTTCACATCTTTAAAGGGCTGGAGGGCTGCAAATGTGCCTTCTTGGGGTGGACACGGGTTAACTTATTCTGGAAAATAAAAGCGCAACAAAACTTTTAATATTACTACCCCTGTGCAAACACAACATCAAGTAAGTGTGCAACGTCCCTGCTGGATGCCTGATGTGTATCTACAGTTTTAAAATGAAGGGAAGAACAAATGAAGCTGAAGGATTGGAGATGATTTGCTTTCCATACTTGTGTTTGTTTGTAATTTAATTGCATTGTGTGAAAGAGGCGGGTTAGTGTCACTGGAAGTTGGGCACAGCAATACCGAGGACTGTATGGGTCATACCCACTCAGAGTGCCACCCTCCAGCTGAACCAGAAACCTCTGAAACGCGTGGTCTGCCATTGCAGCAAGCTCTCCTCTAGGTAAAATTCCAATTAATTGCCAGAAAGTTCCTTTTGCATTGTCCAAATCCTAAACAAATGCATTTATTTTGCTTTTTATTTTTAAGGGATTTTTTTTGTGTGTGTCTAAACTAGCCATCACAGCTGTCACCAGAAAGGTAATTGGTACTTCCTCCTGGTGTAACTGGCCACAATTCCACCGCAATGCCAGGCTGTTTTGAGTCACACATCTTGCGCTTACAACCTCTAATAGGAAAAAAATGTTTTATGAAACATAATCTTTTAAATATAAGTGCACTTAAACCAACAAGTTCCTTGCTAATTTGTTCCAATAGTTGCTCACCCTTACTGTAACAAGCATGTGCCTTTCTTCCACTTCCACTTGTCTGTCCTCAGCCCCAGCCTTTGTTCCCTCTTACTCTGCCTGTTCAGTACCCGGCCTTCCCTCCCCGAACGTGTTTGCACAGCAACAAAGAGGCCTGTTGCTCTTCTCCATCAGCTGAAGAGACAGGGCTGCTTTCCGGCTCTCCCTACAAAGAACTTTTTCCAGGATTTCCGTAATGTTTTGTCTCAAACCTTCCTTTTTTTGACATCAGAACTGACACTGAGGTTTCTCTCCCTTCTAATCTATAAGGCAGGCCCGACATTCTTCCTTGTTCTTCCTTGTTTACACCCTCAGAGACTGTCTTAACCCTTCTGGCAACAGATGAGCGAAGTTCCAGACCTCCCCTCAGCCTTTTCTGGGATAGCAGAGATACAGACCCCCCCTTCCCTGCAGCTGTGGACGACATTTTCTTCCTTGTGTTAATGCAGCTAAATGCTAAATTAAGTCACGCTTTGTTTGGCAGGCCCGGCTTCCTGAGCAATGTATGTTCTTCTGTGTGTCTTCCCACCAGGCTGCTGCTTCCTAGCATTTGGGTTACTTGCTAGACTTCAGCTTTCTCAGCCACTGATGAAAGTGTCACGTATTACAAGGTCTAGCAGTGGTTTCAGCAGAAATCACTCACAGGAAACATCCCTGTTTGAAGGACAGTGGCAAACTGTTTGAGAGCCGTCAGGGAGACAATCCTACTCCACGTGTGCATCATTTATTTTATATTGTAGATAGTTATCTGTAAATATTGCGTATCCTGTAGAGTGCCATGCCAGGCGCTGTGTCTTTGTAATTAGACTCACTAAGCCTGGTTGAATGACAAGGTCTATTTTTGATGGATTTTAATTGCATGTTTGCCTTTAATTCTGGATTTCTGATCCTGTTTCCAGATCCCTATCCCTGATGTCAGATTAACCAGCCTATATTAACCTGGGTCTTCATCTTTGCCCTCCGTTGCCCCCCGGCCCTGTCTGCGTGCCCAGCACACGTTCCAGGCGCAGGGGCTGAGCCAGGTGGCTGCTTTAGGGGAAACAGCCGGGCTTTTTTGCAGTCCCGTTACTGTTCCACCTGGGTGCTAATGGAATGGCAAATACAGCATCCCACTGGCTTTAAATTGAGAAATACCCAACACCGGTGCTTTTATGGTCGGCAACAGGCCGCCGCCACATTTTGGGTGCTGCTTTTGTTCCCAATAGAATAAAGTTTCTCTTGTATCATCCTTATCTTTGTTAGTCATGCCTTTTTTAAGCTTTCCTTATCAAGACTGTATTCTCTTACATCAACTTTACGGCAGCTACCTATTTTGTCTTCCCATGTGCAATGTTATTGCTTTTTAATTGCTGCCTTTATATTCACTGTTGAGCCTCCTGGCCGTATAGCCAAAGATTACCTCCTTTTGCAGTTTTTAACAAAAAAATTATATTCCTTTTGTCCAGCATCTTAGAAATCTACATTTTGGTTTTCATCTTCTTATTTCTAGTCAAGTTTACCCAATTTTTCCTTCTAGTTTTAGTTTTTTTAAAGCCGAGGTAGAAATGGAAAAAATCTACATTTACATGTGGGTAGATGTGGCCAGATCCGTGGGTAACTCAGGACTCTGTCTGTAACCACCAACTTCCAGGACACTGATTTTTTTTTTTCTAGACGTTATAACAGGGCTCAAAGTCACATACTCAGGATCTCATATTAGAAAGCCCTTCTGGAAATAATTTTAGGAAGCGCAGAGGGCGCAGTGTGGCTCCAGCAGTTTATCTTTTCATTACAAGGGAGCTTGAAAAGCAGCTCGTCTGTTTTCTGGTGGGCCCGTGCGTCCTGTTGCTGAGCTTCATCATCACGCTCACTGACACGTCCCCGGTAGCCATTTTAGTCTACAGCACTTAAAATTGCTGCTGCTTCTTCCTCTACTTACTCTGCCCTCCCTGAATAGGTAACACCCACTAATTGCCAGTCCAGTCATTCAAGTCATTCTACTACATTACCGTACGCTAAAGCTTCTATCATTACTGTTTCTCAGTTGTGAGACTGTGCAAACCTTCTTACTGTACAGGAATATTAGGAGAAAGAACGAGGAACTAGAAACCTCTCTGTGCTCTCTGATAATTCCGTATGGGTGGGTTACAACACTAAATTTCAGATTATATCGCTTTTGTTACCTTTTCCTCTTCACGCGTGATGGGAACAGGATACCCAAGAGCCATCTTCACCCTCCACTTCTGTGCCACCACTGAAGCCAGCCCCACCTCCTGAATCAAACCTGGACACAGAGAAAGTTCAGAGTGGGTGCCTGGGTTAGCACAAAACCTCAATTACTAAAAATCCATCAGATGAGCTGCCCCAGCAGGGCTTGCAGACAGGGCTCGGCCCACTCAGGATGACCTCCCTCCCCCACGATGGGCTCCCCGTGCCATAAACCCAAGACGTGCAGTGAAGTACAGCCATGTCTGTCTTCATTTATTCAACAGATTGGAACAATTGCTGAGGTTTTATAAATAACTTGCCAGGGTGCCTGTAGCGTCCCATACTCAGTAATTCAATCTGTTCTCCCCTGCTGGGTCTCTGTAACCCACCCAGCCGTGTAGCTGCAGCTTGCATTTCTGCCCTTGCAGCACGGCGCTCGGCGGTGGCCGACCCGTGGGGCTTCCGAAATGGATGTCTCACAAAGCTCTAAGGTGTATACAACCGGTACCTGAGAAAGCAAACACTCAGCCCCTGAAAAAGCCTCCTCTCACTGTAGCAAAGCACAGCTCTCCACCCAGCTACAGAGAAAGGCTCCACGAACCTCAAAATCTTGTTTTATTTGACATCGCTTTGCTTCAGCACGAGGTGGGATGCCCTGAGAAGGTCTGTCCCCCAAACACTCATCCTGCCACATACCTGGCGAGCAAACCCGACAGAGCATCGTGACCAAGTGGGCAGAGGAACGAACCCAGGGCTGTTTCGTTACCGTGCAGTGGACGCCCTTTTCGTTTTCGCTCTTTCTGCCCTCGGCAGCGTGCGAGGCCCTGTCCCCTCCTTCCAGCCCCACCTCGCTCCTCCCGCCCTTTGGCACCTCGATGACGAGACGTGCCGGATCTGTCCCTTTCCCCCACGTACATGGCACAGCCGTGCTGCTGCCCACCTCTGTGGGCTCTCACCTCCCCTCCACCCCCAGCGTGAACCACAAACCCGGGTGGGCTCCCTCAGCCATGGCTGCCAGCCCGCGGGGGCCATGCTGGCTGCGCACCCTGCCGCTCCCCTGCCAGCATCAGGTCCTGGCTCACCTCTCACTTCTCCTCCCCTTCTCCCAGGTCTCCTCTGGGACCAGTGCCTCCACCAGCACATTAACCTGTCCCCATGGAGCAACGAACCACCACTTCAGCCCACTCGTGACCGTGGGCCCTCAGCACCAGGCAGCTCGGCTGCACGGCCTCCAGCATGGCTGCCTGCCCGTAACTGGCATTACTGGAGTGCCCGGCACTGCGGCAGGTGCTATAAAATGCAGGACATCCCATCCCATTGCAAATCAAGAGTAACCAACAAAGCAAAGTCCAACAATTTTCCTTAGGAAAGGAATAAAACCAGGTGCAGAAGATGAGCTGAGCTTGCAGGGCACCCTCTGGGGGCATAAAACCCACCCGGGCTCTGCCAAGCCCCCAGGAATGTGGTGCTTCTGGGAAAAGCCACTTGGGCAAAAAGTAGGTTTTTCCAGCTAATTCTGGATTCTGACCGTGAGTCTCAAGACCTGGCCCTCAGAGGAGCTGAATACCTGTAGTTCCTTCAACCTCACCAAAGATTTGGGGCATTTAGCATCTCTTAAAAGCAAAAAAAAGCAGCTCTCCGTTCACATCATAAGATCTGGCTGCCAAACCAGCAGCACTAAGCGAGGCAGCAGGAGGTAATACTCGGAAAAGCGACTGTGGGACTGACACACGCCGTGACTTACTGTAGCACTGTGCTGCCGATCCCCTCCCACCCGGCTATTAAGCAGGGATCTGAACTCTCTCCCAGCTCATCGTGTTGGAATATTTAGGATTTGATAAAGCACCAAGTTTTAAAGCCGAATCCTTCCTTCCCCGATTAGCACATTTCAGCACAAGTCTTCCATGAGATCCACCTACCTCTGATTAGCACAGACAGCCGGCGAGAAAGGAGAAGCTGCTGGTCACCAGTTCCTAGGCTTTAATTAGCTGTGTTATTCCCAAGGGATCACTGCAACAGCCAAGCTCTGTTGCCGGCTGCTGCAGCCAAGAGCCAATTATATCAAAGTGCCACCTCTCTCTAACAGTAGGTAAAGATGCGTAGGGGCACACTTGATGTGCAGCATTAATATGTTGCTCATTCACAAGCTTTCCCTCTTTGGAAGAATCCCAGCATTTTCTTGTTCACCAGCTTACTTTTTTTTTTTAAACCTGTGCAGCCTCCCGTTCACAAGGCTGTAATTGCCAGGGAGTATCTTTTATCGGCAGAGGCTCCGGTCAGCCCGTTTTCTGCTGAGGCACAGTAAATTGTCGGGCTCACGGCTGCTGTGGCATTAAGCCAGAGCCGTTACAGCCTTCCCTGACAAAGCAAAGTCCTTAATAGATTAAAGGTCCTAAAACAACTGAAAACTAAACTAAACCACATTTTTGTGATTCTGCGTGTTCTGTGGTAGTCTCCCCAGTTGGCAACCTCACCATCTGCAGCTACGACTCCAGCCTGGAGTCCCCGGACCTGCCCATTTCTCATCCGCCAGTTCCTGAGAAGATGATTCACAAAGCCGGTATTCCTTAAGCAGGCGCAACAGGAATGGGTTTGCCCTTCCCAGCCCCACCGAGACCGGGACTCTGGTCCTGGCTCCCGGTGCTGCCTGCGCCACATCTGGGGGCACAAGTGTGGGACCCCGCAGCTGCCGACCAGCAACATGACCCTCCAGCAGCCGCAGAAAATGAGACTTCAACCGCTCAGGCTTTAGTCATGCCCGTTCATCTGGGATAAACACATTGTCAGGCAGGTTATTTCTGTTCCGTTTCTAACTCTGGCATGTGACATGCAGCCCAGCCCTGGTGCTGGCAGTGCGGGAGATGCTCCTGAGCAACACCCTCCTGCAGACAGACGCATGGGTGAAGCGGGACGTCGGGAAGAGGGGGGGAAATGGTGTTATCTAGTCGAGGAGGTAGCTTTGTGCCTGTCTGCTGGAACAGCTTCCTAAATGTATTCCTGGAGCGGTGCTGGCGAGTGCCAAGCAATAAAACAGGTCCCTGGAGAGGCAGCGGGACTGCGGGCTCTGCTTGCCTAATTGCATTTGAGCACAGCTTCTGAGAAGTGCATCTCTCTGTATCCCAGGGAAGGCTGACACATTTCCCTTCGCTCGTTTGGCTCTGGCCTCCATCGTGGGGCACTTCTCTACCTGAGGAAGGAAGAATCGCAGCATTTGGAAACTTTGGGGAGGGAGAAGGCTGGAAGCTGGTGGATTTACTGCCTACGGCTACAGCCCCTGACCTGCCCTTGAAGCGACAGTTCTCTCTGTGCCCCAATGTACTTGTGTGTCCCTGCTCCAAGCTCAAACACAGCTGAGGCCGTGCCACTTGCAGCCAGCAGCAAGTTTACTAAGCCAAGATGCGACCAATGGCTTCTGATATGATTTTGCAGTATTAAAGAAAAGGTGTATGATGTACGGCTACCCTGGCCCCTGCTCTCACGGCTCATTCGCGATGTTGGCTTTCTAAAGGCAAACAGAGCAAACTGAGCAAATCATGAGAGGATTACGCATATCTATCTGCACGATATTAGTATTTCTGGGACCTGCTATGTAGCATAGTCCGATATCCACCCTTTTACACTCTGGAGGCCCCAGCCCCTTCTCTGACGGCTCAGATGCTGCAACGTTTGAGTGCGCCCTCCAGCAGGCACAGCCTTCCTTTAATATTTAATGACCAAGACAACCACATTTGGAAATTCCAGTCTCTAAGCTCTTAACATGAGGAGCTTTTCCCTGCAAATCCGGATTTCAAAATTAGAACTACCCCTCCTGGGCTTTGAATATTCACCCCAAATTCAGAACACCCCAAAATCTTCCGCAAGGGTGTCCAACCTGTCCAGCGCAGAGCGCCCACGGCTTGTGCTCCAAACCCAGCAAGGGAGTAAAAACAAAGACCACAGAAACACTCAAGGGAAAAGCAGGAGCAGAACCACAAACAGGCTACAGAATGTGAATAAGAACCAGGCGCCAGCACCGTGTGTACCAGCGCACAACGTGATCCTTTTCCTTCAGCCACCCAGCACACGCTGAAGCTCACCCCGCGCTGCCTTCGGAGAGCCACGACTCCACTCACCTCCCTGCACAAAGAGGGAGAATGACAAATCTGCCGATGATGACTACAGCAAGGACAAGTGAGCAAGAGAAAAAAAAAAGGCGACAGCGAGTGGCAGCTGATACCACCAAGGCCATACGCACGTACATGGCCTTGTTTCCGCCCCAGCAGTTGCTTAGAGCCCTGCTGGTGCTGCTGCGTCGCGCTGCTGACACTCTCGGCGCGCTCCTTAGCATTTGGCAGCCTGAGCATTGCTTTGCCTGTGATTGAGCAGAAGGATGAGCTGCTTTTCAAGCCGGCTCAGGTTCTCTGCTGGGACCTCCTCGCAAGTCACAGCCATACCTCACCCATCAGAGAACGGTTCCAGCCCGGTGGCATTCCCAGCTTCCCAGAAAGTGCAAAAGCCTGAGAGGGACCTCACTGTGCAAAACTGCAGCAGCCCCTCACACTCTGTGCAGCCGTGGAGGACGCTGCCAGTCGGGGAGATCGGCCCGGGGAGCAGGAAGGCAACGCGAGCGTGTCCCTCCCGTGACTTGCTCAGCTCACAGAATGAGCATGTGACAGTGTCTGAATTTACCACATCATCTCTCTGTTACTGATCTACCCGATTTCCTTAAGAAATCTGCCCATTGGTGTCACCCTAAAAGCGAGCCGATTCCTCTGTACTGCTGCCTCAGATTTTAGCTGGCAAGCTACCGCACAAAACCCGTCTGCGCCAGGAGCAGCTGCTCCCTGCACTTTTGCCCTCATTAAGTATCACCCTTTTGATGCTCCAGGGCAGCAGTAAACACTATTACTGAGCGGCATTGTGTAGCGCTGGCTTCATCGCTGAAGGTTGGGTTACTTTTATACTTTCGTCACCGAACTACTGGAGTGAAGATTAATCAATGGAGTAATTGCAGAACTCTGAAATCTGTCTGGCTAACCTCTCTTGTGGGCTTCACAGTCACGCAGCAAATCCAGCAGACTCCCACAGCGAGACGCTACCAACACAATGTCACAAAGGAAAAGCCATTAGTGAGCAATTACATTTCAGCAGGATTTCCCCTCTCCACCGCAGCCTAATGAGGATAACCAATTCAAGAGGAACCGCTGCAAGGATGAATGAATAATGAGAGAAAGAGGATGGGAGTTCCTGCAATCCAGGCAGAATAAGAAACAAGCCCGTGAAGGAAGAGAAAATCACATATGCTGGAGCTCTGCTCCAAGCAACAGACAGATGTGGATGCTCGCTCACAGTTACAGGAGGCACCAACTGGTTTCAAAAGCATCACAGAGGCCCAGGGCCAAGACAACAGTCGCTGCAGCCAGAGGACATGCGCACCATTGCTCCAGATGCTAATTCAATTTTTGGGAAATACTTCTGACTATCAACAACAGGTCACTGCAACAAAACACCATTCTTACAAAAGGGTTAGTACCTCTGTATCACCCACTACTTCCTGACGTAATGGCGCGCACCATAAAAAAATTAATGTTTCCTTGAAATAAGAACATCCTAGAAGTCAAGTTTACCTGAGCAGCTTATTTTTTGTTTAACCTAGGAGCTCAACTAAAATTAGGATATCTTTTCTTTACAGTAATAAAAACGCGAGTGGAAAAAAAATATATAAATGCTACCTTCTGTTTAACGGGAGAATGCAACTCTACAGATTCTGCCATTTGAAGAAATCTTTGCCATCGTGGCCGTCCTCTGAGGGCAGTGCAGGAGACGGCGAGCTCCGGTACAGGAGTTAGCTGTTACAGCACAACTTGCTCCCCCTCCTACAGGGCACCATGGCAAGATAACGCAGCTGAGTGCGAGGCATTTCTTCTCCAACTGGAGAAATACCCCATTACACTTACCTGCAATGGACAGACTTGTCTGAAACTGTTAGCATTGCAAGTAAAAACCAGCCAGAGAAAAGATGGGCAGGCAGCGCGCAGGTATTCAAAGGCCCAGCACTTTTTCTGTGTTTCAGCTGCTTTGTGCCTCGCTGCACGGCCCTGGTCTGCTGGCCGGGAGACCGGCTCTGCCCCACAGGGCTGGGGGGGCCCTGATCTCGCCCCAACCTTGCCCCTCGCTCGGTATCACCCACCACGCTGGGATCGCAGCTGCAAGGGGCAGCAATCGCCTCCCATCACATCCACCTGCCTCCTTTCACCAGGACTTAGTGCCTCAGTTGCAGCCATGGAACAGAGCCATCAGGGCATCTTTGTACCTGTCTCTACAACATACACGTAAATCTTTTCTTGTTAATTACACAAGAAAAAGAAAAGTTTTTTCTTATTGCTTGTGGGAAGCATCCGGCTGGTTGAGCATGACTTGGTATCTTTTAGCCACTGTGGTAAAAGGTAAGGTTAGATACAGACTTGTCCAGGTGATAGAATTACAGCAGTGGACTAATAACCTCAGTTTAATCTTTTGTTTAATTCAGAAAAAAAAAAAACTTAACATAAATCAAAGGCTTTTGGGTCAAGGACTGATAAAACAAGGAAGTTATGACATCAAAACATTATTCAACATTATTTCCCTTTAAAAGAGCACTGAAAAAAATCAAGGCTTTATTTGAATAAATGTTACACAACATTCTTTATCATTTACTTCCCAGCAAACCTTAAAGGGTGAATCATATTTTCCTCATTCAAGTCTACAAAATGAAAGAGGCATAGTGACCATTCAATATACAGACAAGAAGGTAGCACGGAGCAAAGCTTAAATATTAAGCAACTAAAGCAAAAAAGTGAAAAGCAATACATTACTGTAATTCTCTATCATTAGAATATCCCTGACAATTTCATTTCAAAATGAAAATCTGGTTTCCAACAAAATGGCTGCAATACTTTCTGTGAAAACAAACACAAATACAGTTAGCTACCTTGTCTATTTTTATGCTATTTGCTTATATACCCATATTCTCCAATGCAGAGACCTGCATCTCTCTTAAGCGTATTTTTTTATATTTCAGCTGCTGTGCAGACGTGCTCGGGAAGGTGAGGAAATAAGAGCACTGGCTGAGAGTCGGATGTCACACAGGCAGGCACTACTGGCTTCTACTTACAACATCAATCAGTTTTCAATCCCATGTGCAATAACCCTGCTATTACAGTCCCGGGCCTTTTTCCTGAGCAGAAACTGTTTTGTGCCATGTTGTTTGGTGGTTATTTTCTGTTTGGGGTTTTTTTTTTTTGGGGGGGTGGAGTGGGGGTGTGTTAAAAATGTAATTTACTAGGCCAAGACCTTCATTCTTTGTCAATACAATCGGGGTTTGGTCTCCGGAGGTGAAAGGCTAGCACAGACACCACATCAAATCGCTTCCCCTATCCTCAAATCGGATGTCTTAATTCTTCTAATTTGTAGTCAAATCTCAGGCCACAAACAGGACCAAACTGCCAATCCTCTTCAACTGGCGAAAAGGAAAAGCACTGTAGAAGAAATATTAATTTCAAATTAAAAAAAAAAATAATGTAGTTTATTCTCAGAAATGGTACAATTTGAATTTACTGTATAGCACACTATACAGCTGTTTTTTAATAAGTAGGCAGTAAATATTCAATTTCTGTCTTCGTAAATAAAGAATTTATCTCTGAAAAATAGAAACTGAACTAACACGAAGCACGAACGGCCTCTGTATGTGTGTACTGCTGATGTGCCTACCCTGGATGCGGATGCCCGTCCCAGCCTCTCACTTCCCCCCTCTCCGATTGTTTCACAAGTTTTGTTTCACCTGTTGCCAATATCAAAGCCAAACAATAGAGTTGTCCTAACCTCAAATTCTACGTGATTAATTCAGGCTCCATACACGAAGGCTGTGAAACTGCCTTGTGCTGGTACAGACGCCTCTCAGAAAGGCGTCTCTGTTTTTAAATGATCCAGACAAAAGACACTCTAGTTTCTCCAATCGAAACAGGATATTAGGAAGGAGGAAAAGAGTTTACCACAAGTCTTTTCACTTCTATAAGAAACAAAAATTTGACTTTTAGTAGAATATGTGCACCTTTTCATTTCTTCAAAACAAATATTTCTTTTCCCAGGTTATATAATAAATCCCCTGCTAAGAACTTTGTAAGAAATGATACTGCTGAGAAAGTGTGCACACAATGTCAATAATCAGTGACACATAAATTAATATTTAATAACTCAGATTTCAGCAGCGCGTCCAGCCTTCACAAGCTCCACTGAAGTAAGTCTTACCGAACACCTTTGAGGGAGGGGAATAAAATGGATAAAACCCACTGGGTTTCTTTTTTTGATTCACAGCTATTCAAAGAAGTCAATGCAACTCAGATCAACAACCATCAGAAACACTAAGAAAACCTTTGCTCTACTAGTTACCTATCTGAAAAATATTTATGTCAAAAGGAAAAATTAACCCATGATTTGAAATAGAAATGCCATTCCATTTAATCACTCTCCATTCATGATTCCCATCTTTTTATAGTATTATAAGCAAAATGCTGCTCTCTGCGTTGTAGCCCTTCTTAACGTTATTCCACAATCCTCGATTCCCTAAGTGTTACAATAGCATAAGTAAAATGCAACCATATTCACACAGAAGGAGCTTTCCCATAATACGGAGATACACGGAGTTTGTGGTCACTGTCCTTTCCATCACCTCTATGGGAAACATTGGTCTCATATAGCAGGACTGTCCATATTTTACAATACAATTGGTTTTGGACATGCTTTTGATCACAGATCACAGCTCTGCTAACACCTGCACTAAATACTAACTAAGCCTCATAGAATGGAAAATTGCAATGCTAAAGTTAAGAATTAAAATAAAAGTTCAAAAGTTACAGTCAGCTTCCCAGGCAATTGGCTCCGTCACTGGCACCTATCAAAACATACAAACGTGACTGTCACATTACAAAAAAACCCAGTTATTTGCAGTGATTCTTCATACTAATAATTCAAGTGGTTCCTTGCATGTAAGTGTCATATAGTCTTTAATAATTTCATGCGTCATTTATTGCAAAAAAGTTTTATAAAATATTTCCTAACATCTTTTTAAATTTTAAAGAAAATGTACAATAGGTACAGGTGTCCTAACAGGGTGCGAGGGGGAGCTTTAACATATTTACCCCCTTTCCCCTTCAAAAAATGTTTACTACTTGGTGAAGATTTCAGAGGAAAAATAGGACAATTCAGTCTCAGATTTCTTTCAGTCCTGATGAGCTGGTGCTCTTCGTGGCAGTGTAGTGAGGTTCCATAAAAACAGCAGTTGACTAGTGTCTCTGAGCTGAAAAGGGGAGAGAAAGGGAAAATGGTTAAATGCCTTCCAGTATATATTGCAAAAGTAGGTAAGCAAAATCTGAGGTGGCCAGAAAAGTTACCAGTTCACCTGCTTTGTGCATTGTGTGGAGAAGACCAAAAAAAAAAATATATTTACATTATTGCAAGACATACACAAGTGAACAAACTCCTCAGTTGAGACTGGAGTTTTAAGAGAAGGTACCGTACCAATCCATGTTATATCTCACCCCATTTCAGCATCCAGAGAGAATTTAAATTTTTAAGACATTTAAAGATAGCTAACAAAGGAGGGAGATTAATATACAGAGTCTGTACAACGATGTGTTGTTCACAGTACAAAGCTAAGTCTGACACTGTAATGCCATTCCAAATGGAAGACCGAAGCGCGCATGGGAGCACTGAAGTATAAAGCTGCTAATCGTGTTTCTTTTCCATTATTGCTTACGTTTTCCCATTTGCTCCACAGAACTGGAATAAAACAATGATAAAGCAGATAGAAGCAGTCCAAGTAACAACAATGGCATGAGGCCACCGCCCGCCAGTAACTCGGGGCAGTGCAGAACCAGCACAGTCTGCACTGACCTGCCTCTGGAGTAGCCTGGAGAATTCGGGAGTAACCCAAGTCGGAGGAGACCTCTGAAGAACATCTGCTCCAACCCCTTTGCTCCGAAAACACACAGAAGAACACAAAAGGTTCCAACAGGACCAGGCCCGTCTTGTTGATTCCTTTTACCATTCTGTTGAGCTTTTGACCGCTAGGATTATTTGAGAGGTACGTATACATCTTCCAGTACTGACAACAGCATTGGGAATAACACAACTGAATTTTAAAGACAGACTCATAGCGTGGCAGGAAAATCCTAAGGTCCTTTCTAAACAGACAATTTAGAATTTTCCGAATAATATCCAAAATAATATGAAAAAATATGAAGTAGGAAAGAAGAATTTGTGAAAACGGTCCCACCACAAGAGGAGGCAAGGAAGACAAAGGGGATAACTATGGAATTGCTCAGTTGCTCACTGTGCCACAAAAGGAAAACATAACACACAGAAAAATAATTCATTTTATATCCTATACAATGCAGTAGAATTAAAATATTGGGAAAGCTGAAACAGAAGGAATGAGTACTAATTGTGAAATTTAACAGATCCAGGCAGACGCACTGAGCTGCTACGTGCTGACAGCAGACAAGCAGGCATTCATTCCAATACCCAATGGGTCGGCATTTGGGTATGATACTCAGAATTGATATATAATTAAACCTATTTTAGCTGTGGTCCACTCCAAGATGCATGAGACAAACCTGCAGAGCCTCTACAAAGAGGAGGATACTACACGAAAAGTTCCACTGTATTCAGTAGTACTTACTGTTGGTGCAGGTAACTAAACACCACAGTATTCCAGGCTGCAAAACAACCAATATTGGGTATTAAAGCATACAACCCATATGAAAGTCTCAAAATAAGATTTATATTAAATTAGCATCATGTATCCATGAAGTCTTGCAAAGAGAAGCTTTTATAGTATGTCAGAGAACCAAACTCTACTCAGAAACACCAAAAATCCTATAAAAAGTTGGATGACAGTTCAGCCACTATGTCCACACTTCCAAATCCAAGCCTCAGTGACGCTATTACTAGCCAGCAAACTTCTGTGATCTACAGAGGAACAAACAAGAAGAATTTGGTTCAGCTATCTGAGCATGCACGCAACTACTATTATGTCTAAGGAAATGACCAGTTGACTACAACACGGGGCTCCCTCGTCCTGATGGCAGGCAGTTTTACTTCTCACACCCCACCTACACACTTAGCAATCGATGTAGTTGCACTGATTTTCAGAATCAATTCTCGACCAAGTCTGTTCATTACGCACCAGGCACTCCTGTTCCTGCCCAAGTCAGGTCCTACAGCGCTCTCATACTCTTCCTTTCTTACCATTGAGACTCCAGAGCAGCCTCAGCGAGCACCAGGAGCTTCGCTCCTCCCACTGACAGTTACACACCATCCCTAGTGACTCCAGAAACATCCCTAGTCTTATCCTCTAGTATAGTCCTGTCTTCTGGTTTACCAGCAGCAAATCTCAATTTATAAAAAATGAAACCAATGCCTATCGAAAATCTAATCCCAGACCTAATGCAATGATACAGTACTGGATCAAACTTTTTAATGTTAATAAAGTAAAAGTCATGACTTCTTCAAGCTCCTTTTACAGGAACTGTACGCTCTCCTCACTGCCCTATTTCCTCTCCGTGACAAAAAAAGATACAAGAGATGTGCATACGCCCACGATGGATCTAAGCAGTAAATACATATTCGGGCTAGAATTCCAGGTAATGTACACTATCTGCTTGACTTTAAACATGTGCTTTAAATTTCCTTACAAACTTAGGCACACACTGAAAGTTAAGCATGCTTGTTAAGTGTTACTGCCTCAGATCAGGGCTTTGGAAAGGAAAAAAACCAAACCAAAACAATGAACAAAGATCTTCATTTTCCTAGAAGAATGGCTCCCTGACACCGGTCCATATGTCATCTGTAGTTTCTCATCGAGATTACCTGCCTGTATTTTTAAGTCTTTCCCTTGTTTTAGGTACTAAACTTCTTTTAAAAGGACTAAAATGTTACCAAATTCTTTCCTGATTTGACTTTTACACATCAGTAAAGGCAGGAAACCGTGCCTACAATGACAGGCAGCAGACGAACTGCCCGCAAAGTAGATCCTACTAGGATGTGATCCACACAGCAAAAATGTTTGATGATTGCTGGTTTAAGAGACAAAAATCTTTATTTTTAAATTTCCTTTTCTTTTTCTTAACCTGTCAAGTTATTTAATCTGATCGTGTAATGCAAATTTCAAGAAGCAAGCCCAAAGAGAAACTTAGTGTGGATCTTTCCAATAAAATATTTATCAATCCTGACATCAGGTTAGGTCAGGGAGAATAGCTGTTTCTGAAGCGTTCAAATAGAAGAGGGAAATAAAATAACAGGTAGCTCATTACCTCTGTCCTAACCTGCTTTGCATATGATTAGTTGATGGCATACTGCACCCTTCACTTAAGGCAGGGCTTAACCCAGACAGACCTGCCAATTTCACTGATAACTTCAGTGCCCCCAGCCTGAATCCACAGTGGTCTGTCAGACACTGTAAGGGAGCAGCACGACTCCTCAGTCTGATGTAAAATGCTGCCATTTGTTGAGACCTATGGTAGAAAAAATCCAGTTAACATGAGCAAAGCATTGATGATGGTTTAAAAAGAAAACAATTAGCCTCCTCGCCTGCCTGAATTCTTACCAGGTGTACTACTTTTGCTTTCCAGACAACAGCATACTGGGAAAAAACGCTGAACACTCACAGAAAAATCAGATACCAACTTTTTTGACCTTAAACTGGACTTCACCAGTAGAGTTAAAGGGAAATTACACATTGTTTAGCAAGCTAGCAGACGGCAAAACAAAGTATCTACATATACAAACATCTCTGCAGACACTCTACTGCCCACTGAAGAACTTGGTGCTGGAAGCCAGCGATACTATGAAATTTTGCTGGACAAAGTAACTACGTAGAATAAGCAGAAACTGAAGCGATGGATTCTAATTCATGCTGACCATGACCTTCCTGTATTTTAGAGTAAAAAAAAACAAACAAACTTAGGGTACTATCTAATGACTATGGATAGCATTTTACATCCATTGTGCAATGCAACCTGTGATAAACCAGATATTTTCATATACTGAAAAATGCACACAAATGTGACAGTGAGGCAGACAACTTGCCATTGCAGCAATACAACTGGTAGCAAAATCCAGTTAATCATTATTTTCTTCCACATCTTAAATTTGTCTTGCTTTCTAAAATGTGAAAACCACCAGCTATTCCTCCCCTTTTTAGGACATGACTCAGATGAGAGATCAGTTTTCCCCTCCAGGTAAAAACCATAAAGATGAGATTGTGCCTTCTTTTGGCTTTGTATCTTCGCACAAAGCTATGCGTGGTACACTACATTTGTTATGGTCAAACTAGCAAGAATTTCTTTAGTATAGTAATTAAATTTGCTTAAAAGAGAAGCGGGTGAGTCACAGTTGTGGAGTATTTTGCTGCTCATTCTTTATTACAAATATTACAAAAACTGTTCCCATTTGGTTGCTCACAGTCTTTAAACTGAAGCCCAAAGCCTTTTTGCCAGTGGCATTATAATCTTTGCTGAAGTGATTATAGGATGGGAGAAAACTGAGACAACAGAAGGTGAAAGAGCAAATGGACCACTTGCTTTGAAGGATGTTATGACTTGGAGGCAAAAATCCGGGATAAAAATTAGATTTAAAAAAGATAGGTTTATTAATTTAAAGAGAGTGTTTCTAATTATTGCAGAATCTCATTATTCTGATACATACTAACCATACACTTGTTACCTGCATGTTTGGCAAATTAATGAATATGAAATATTTTATACGGGAACCTTTGTATTGCCACAGCGAAGCTGACTTCGGAGTGCTGCATACAGATTTACACAGTCCTAGCCCAGAGAGGAATAACCTTGGGCTGGATTGCTATAAGGTTTGAAAGCTTATTAGGGGTTGTCTGATCTGCCCAGTTTAAATATAGTTGGTTTTACATTGTTTTATTTGGATCAATAGTAGTGTTTTAATAGCAGTGTTTTGTATAGAAAAGGTTTAAGGCAGTATACAAGATTAGGCTCCTCAGATACAGTGACTGAAAACTAAAGCCACACACGTGCAGTCACGTATCTTATTCTCCTTGTATTGTGGAGGAACGTCTCTCACGCTGCGGAGCAGGGACTGGCGACCCGGAGAACAAAAGGCACAAAGAGTAGGGTTGCCACAAAGGATGGAGCATCCCAGCGCCCTCACAACCAACCCTTCTACACTTGCAAGCTGCCTGCGTCGGCTCAATATTCATGTCATTAAATTCCCTGACCCTTGGTTTTATCAATCATTCAGTGAGTTCATTCAGTTTGTAGATGAGCGATAGCAATGCCTAATCCTGAGGGCAGGGCTCTCCAGCGATGCACAGTATGCTTACAGCAGGCCGGACTCTGTTTTCAAGCAGCTTCATTCAACTGCTGGAGACTATGGAGTCACCATAAAAACTACCACCAGTACTAAACGTAAACATGTGTGTTAGGACAAGCACCGACGCAGCTTATGGCCTTTCACCACCGATGTTGTCCCATCTGTCCTGCTCAACTGCGTTTTACACAGTCGTTTTCCTGGGACTCATTGCTGTAACCTGGATTCTGGTTTTTTAATGTGAAAATTTTCACAATCCTGTGTATTCACTAATGTCCAAAGAGAAGGACTGCCTTTGAAAGTATTTTGTTTTCTCTTCAAAGGAAAAGCAGAAAGACAATAGGCAGCCATCAAAGAGGAAGAAAAGCCCAGAAGGACAAGGAAAGTAAAAATAGTAATATTTCCCATCACATACTGTGAAGGAGAAGATACATAATTCTTAAAGTAGAGCCCAAATTTAAAAATAATTACAGTGACACATATGCAACTTCTTTAGGAGACAAATACTTTGTCTCTATACAAAACTATGTAACAGAAGAAACAGCACATGTAGTTTTACTGCTACAGATTCAAATTTTAACTAGTTAGGAAAAGTTAAAATAGGCTTCTTTTCCAGATAACAAATTACTGAAAAGCAAGCAGAACTGTTCCATTACTCTACAGCCCAAAACAGTCTTCAAAAACAGGGCCTCAAGAGCAGTAACACACATTCTTCAGTTTACATGCCTGATTCTCTGAAATATATAACATAGAATTCAGAATTCCTAAAACTCAGCCAAAACCGGCTTTTTTTATATAAACGCATCAGAAGAGATTAAGTCCCCAAATCCCTCAACACTTGAACAATCTCAAGGAGAAGGGTTTTTTTTTCCCCCTAAAATCAAGTATTGCTAATGTGATGTTCCAACCAAAAAATATTCACTGCTCAAAACCTTCAGCTATGATTTTTAGTGGCAACTTGTATAGAGAAAGAAAACCTTGTTTGGCTTTTTTCCCTAGCAGAAATAGAGGAAAACAGGTTTGCTTTTTCTTTTTTTTTTTTTGGGGGGGTGGGGGGGAAGGTAGAGGAAGAGCTATTTTTAGTACTAAGCATTCTCTCTCTTGTTTTTCTTGAAGGCTTCATTGGGAATTGGGAGCTTTCACAAACACATTTCCAGTGTCTTTCATGATGTCCAAGTTAAACGGGCACCATGAAACCAGTAAAAGTAACTTGATAATAATTTCCTTTCCCTATTGCTCAGGCTTCAACCACTTGTTATTAGAACCTCTAGCAAACACATCTCTTGCTATTTTTACCAAAACGAAAAAAGTTTGTGTGTCAGTCAAAATCTCTGCCTACTAAACAAATGCTACAGATGGACAAAAGAACACAACTTTGTCATCGATCACCTTCCAGTTGAGGTTCCACACGTATCACCAACAGGACAGCAAAAATAACTAGACCATTCCTAGTACTAGCAAAGGTAAAGAAATGTTCCTTACTACATTCATCTGCATTCCTGTATATAACTGATTTCAGGGCCGACTTCAGTGGTGATGTCTTAGAAAAGCTGACGTGATGCGCCCCTTACTAAAACCAGTATCAAGATGACTTCAGTTTTAGATGACTAAAGAGCCAGATTTCATGAAACAGTCCACAACTCTTTATGAAATGCCATTCACACAGATACCTGTGTCAACTGAAGCATTTAATCAAGTCATACAGAGCAGATTGAGGTTCTAACCCTAACTAAACTTTGAAAAAATCCAGTTTTTAGGGATTTAGTTGCTTTTCACCAGAGATACTAATTACCAAAACTTGCACCACATGCTTTAAAATTCTGAACCACTGCAGAAGAACAATTAAACACTAGTGTTCCCGAAAGCTAAACAAAAATCCTAAATGATACTAAATAAAAAATGAAGGAAAATGAACGTTTAAGTAAATGTTTGCTTGGAACTGTATCTGCTTATTTCACTGCCAACACAAGTAGCCTCTTCCCCTTTATGCATCTGTTAAAAACAGGCAAGGACAATTCTGTCACCAGAATTATGATGCGTTTCCGTTACAGAATCTTTTAGTGATGGTAACAAGATAGTGAGAACACAGCTTGCCTTCCAAATCACAGATTTGTAGCACATGGCTGGCACGTATAGGAATATTTCTTATTCATATCGCATATTTGACATCAAAACCATTAGTAAACAAACATGCAAACCGATCTAGATTTAAAAAAAGAAAAAAATAAAACTAATTTAAAATTGACATGTTATATAAATGTCATCCAAACATGATTTTGCACAGAAGAGGTCCCTCAGCAGCAGATGCAGTGCAGTTCGACTAGACGTGGATGCTAAGACTCTATTGTCAGAAGGCCATACTTCTATTACCAAGCATGATTCCTGCACGACTGAAAATGGGACGCATGAGGCACAATCCTTCATTATATGCATATTTCTACAAAGATTCTGTTTTTCCAAAATCAGAATTAATAAACAAAATTACAGAAAACAGAGCTATGACAGGGTCAGGGTAGGTCATCTATTCTACCCCATACCCAAGCGCAGGATTAATTTAACCCATTCCTGACAAAGGTTAGCCTAATCTATAGGTTTTAAAAACCTGTAATTACGAAAATTATATAACTCTCCAAACAACACCCAAGGTTTCACTACAACAACTGGAATAAATATTGTAGTGCCTAATCTTAACTCCCTGTCTTATCATTTTAAATATTATTTCTTGTCCTAGTTGCAATTAAAGAGAAGTGTATTTCCCCTTTGCCTCCGCACCTATCCTGCAGGTTTTTGTAGACTTTGAATATCCTCAGTTCCAATAGCCTGCCCTTCCTTCTCTGGACTGAAGAATAAAATCATTGGCATACAAACTGCATTACACTTGTTCAAAATATGCATGGTCCTGATTTTGAAATTAACTTCTCAAACACGAGACCAAACAAATCCCACAGATCCGTTTGTTTTCACACACTGAATGACCAAAGCCTGAATTTGAACTCATAACAGGGGATCCTGATTTGTTCCCTGTGCCAACTTGTACCTGCAGCTTGTGTTAACATTATCGCCTCGGACCATGGGTAGGCAAGTAGAGAAGAACAAAGATTGTACATTTCATAGAATCACTTAGGTTGGAAAAAACCTTTAAAATCATTGAGTCCAACCGTTAACCTAACACTGACAAATCCACCACTAAACCATGTTGTTCCTAGGTGGCACATCTACCCATCTTTTAAATACCTCCAGGGATGGCGACTCCACCACTTCCCTGGACAGCCTGTTCCAATGCTTAATAACCCTTTCACTGAAGAAATTTTTCCCAATATCCAATCTAAACCTCTTGGCACAACTTGAGGCCATTTCCTTTTGTCCTATCACCTGTTACTTGTGAGAGGAGACCAACCCCCACCTCTCTACACCCTCCTTTCAGGTAGCTGTAGAGAGCGATAAGGTCTCCCCCCAGCCTCCTTTTCTCCAGGCTGAACACCCCCAGCTCTCTCAGCCGCTCCTCATAAGACTTGTTCTCCAGACCCCTCACCAGCTTCATTGCCCTTCTCTGGACACGCTCCAGCATCTCAATGTCTTTCTTGTCATGAGGGGCCCATAACTGAACAACAGTATTCAAGGTGGGGCCTCACCAGTGCTGAGTACAGGGCGACGATCACTTCCATAGTCCTGCTCACCACACTATTCCTGATAGAAGGTATCTCTTTTTCTGGTATCTCCAGTCGCACAAGCACAAGAAATCACAGTTTTCAGCCCTGTGCATATAGAAACTACCTGGGAAGGTTATGCAGGTGGGCAAGACCACCTCTTACTCTCATTTGTCTCCCTAGTGGATGTGCAAGGTGGCTCAGGTCTTCTAAGGTATAAAAGCATTGGTCTTATCAATGACATTCATTTTCCATGCTGATGTTTATCCTACCTCACACCAAGAACATAGCATTTTCTTGGGGAAAAAAAATGGAGCCATGGTCCGAGTTCCCTTGAACAATCGGTACCTGGCACTGAGTGACAGTGCTGCCCCAGGGAGAACCATCACCAATTGCTGAATCTGGTAGCAATGACAAAACCATGCAGGGAAAAAGCATGATAGCAAGCCAGTCACCAAATCACTGCTCCCACAGCCATGCCTGGGAACCGCTATGTTGCTTTGTGTTCACAGAAGGGCAGTTGTGTCAGTTTAATTTAGGAAAATAATTCATAATCTACATTACAGTCTGGATTGGTATACACACCCCAGGTATTACAGAAGAAAGACTGAAATGTATGAGTAAATCATAGGAAACTATAAGCTGCTATTAGGATCTAACAATTAAAAAACAACAGTCAGACATATTTCTGACTTAAGGAAGAATCACTGACGTTCCATAAGAGTTTTGTAAAAACCCATCTAAATTACCGTAAAAAGTTCTTACCACCGATGTCAGAGAAAGAATTTAAACTAGAACAGGTGCAAAGAAAAGCCAGTAAGATGAGCAGGGAATAGAAAAGCCATCTTACAAGGGGATCTTATTTTGTCTTGTTAAATGGCTACGCTCTCTAAATACACTAACAGGATGACACCATAGAAGGGAACTATTTAAACTAAAATATGAAGTTGTCACAAAGAGTGACCACAACCACAAAAGTGGTTGAGGTATTTTAAATGTTGAATAGGTACTTGCCATCATGATTGTTAAGGACACGTACCAAACCAGAGGTTCCTCCCATCAGATTAAGAATAATTTCAAGCTGAATACTTGCATCCACATCTCACAAGTTTGGACCTTTTGACAGCTTGACAGCTACTACAAGTTGTTAATGCCACAGGTCTCTATCTTTTTCCATTAAACATGGATGATCTCTGGTCACTTCAGCCATGTCTGAAGAAGCTGTAAGGAATCTCTGTTGTTATTGATACTTTATTTTATTTATAGGGATAATTTTATTATATTATTGCAAGCATAGCCTGTCTAGGTCCCCAAAAGGTATGCCACTATATCTTATCCTAAAAAAAACCAAAGAACCCTACACACTTAATGTAAGAACAGCTTGAACTGATACAATCCTGTAGCAAGTCACTCCATTTCCACAAGGGTTAAAGAGATTCTAGGCAAAGTTAAGTCCAAACAGTTGACTGTGGGACAATGACGTACGTTTCACCAAAATTATTCTACAAGCTTTCTAAAATAGGAGAGCACTACTCCCTTCTACTGAACTTGCAGAGTAACGCATTATTCTCAAACAATCAACTCATAGTTCTCCTTCCAGTATCACACCTACCTCAATACACCGAGTTCCTCTTTTCTCCCTCAGGTTCCTTATGACCTTCCTATTTATACCCTTAAAAAGTAAACTGAAAAAAAAAGAACGGAAAGATAAAGCACCTCAGCCTGTAGCCACTATAAACTCTGTACTGTAAGATCACTTTCAAGTTTGTTTTGTCTACACTTTTTTATACCTACATTTTTACCAAATGGCTTATGACACAAAATACTGCCATGTTACTGCCCTTTTAATCATAAGCTTACTCTGCACCCAGTTCACAGTCCTTACCTACAAATTAGTGTAGTGATCCCACTGCATTGGCTGAATTTGCTTATTCTTGTAGGCATTTATTAGAATACAATTATAAAGAGAGGACATGAACTGATTGTCACCCTCCTTTCCAGAATTCTTCAGCCATGAAGGCAGCTCTACTTTTTCACTTCGCAAAACATGCACGAGGACAGATGATAATGCTACTGAGGACTAGCTACTAAGATTTATGTTCCTGTTCCACTCTGACAACTTTAGCAAGAGCTTATAGAAGACATGAATGGAAATCAGTTTCAGGATTTAAGAGAGTTAACTAGAAACAAACCTAAGGGTAGCAATGCAAAAAGCAAGTCTTATTTCCTTGCTTCCATGGACACGCTGTTTCTTAAATCTAATCACATTTAGAAACTACATTAAAAAAAGTAAAATATTTTACAACATGCTGAAAAAAATAAATCTCAGCCTTGCACAGTTGACCTAAATTACCCCCACTAAGTACACCCCTCCCGGTAAGGCAGCTGATGGTTATGTGGGTTTCAAACTGTCTAAAAGAAAACACCATGCAATCTTAGATGATTACCTCATTTAAGTGTTGACATAAAATTACAACTCTGATTAGAGAAAAATACCAAATATTTGTTCAATTTCCTGTAGAACTCCAGTTCAGCGACATATAAGCATTTCACATTCGCTTCTGTCTTTGCTAATGAAATGATCACACATTCAAACACTCCCGTTAAAGGAAATCTTTATAAGTTTCACAATAACTTCTCTCTCCCAAAAAGTTTTAACTGAAGCTAAAGATACTCAAAGGAAAAGTAGGCTTGTACTAGAAACTCAATCACCACCTGTCACATTTTCCCCCCTAAATTGAAAGATCATACATATTCAACACCTACACTGAGGAATTTCATTAATTCAAAAAGACATCATTTGCAATTTATTATATTAAGCTGACAGAAAACTAACAGCCACTCTTTCTACTGATGTTTGTCTTCTCAAGACACAGGCTGCTTGCAACAGTTGGGAGCTTAATTACACAGAAGCACTATCCTGGCACTGCACAGGCGCGCTCCTGTCACCAGGTGTTCGCTAAGGCATTGTCACTGTCACACTTGGCTCAGAGATGGTGGCTGTGTACCCAAGTGCAGGAGCAGTAGTCCACGCTCCACGTGCAGGCATCGCTGGGAGCAGACAGCCACAAAAAGCATGGGGGGTTTTGCAGTGTAAAGCTAAAACAGCACTCAGCTTTATCCAAGTCTTCACAGTTAATTGACATGCAGCATCCACGCCGCCTGAACCAAGGTTACTTACTGTGGCCAGGCCTTACATTAAGCCCACCATTTTCTCCACTGGGAACTCTGCTATGTCTAGTGTTAGCTACTTCAGAGTGAAAGGAAAATCACGGACGAGTACAAATAGGATATTTACAACCTCATGTAACATGGTGTTGTAAAAAAAAAAAAAAGCTGTTTTGAGACCTGTTAAGTCTGAAGTGACAATGCACATTCACTATAAAACTTAGGAAAGACTTCTTGAAAGAATGATCAGCTACAAATCAAACCTAAGACTCTTTAAATGCCTTTCAAAACAGTTCTTTTGAACATAAAACAATCTAAAGAAATCCCTCTCATACTTTTTACTCTTCCATCTTACCAGCAAACACCTGAGCAAACTTTAACTATGTATGCTTTAGTACTATTCTAACTTTCTATAAATTAGGAGATAAGAGTACAAAGCTTCCAGGTATTTTAAAGAAAAATTAACAGTGTAAATATTTATTTCACCACTACTTGGCTTAAAACAACTAACTTATAACCAGTTCGCTTGAGCTTCTAAACCTCAAGGAACTAGTATAGACATCCAAACCACGTTGTATGTGTTCTTGACTTCAAAAAGCTGTCTGCTTTAATAACAAAGTACGGCTTATCTACTTCAATAGAGCAACTGTTTCTGTTTGCAGGAAAGAATACAGAGAAGTGAAACAGGATTTTTTAAATTTTTTTTTTCACATTATGAAATTTATTGTGTGTTTATCACATTCAAAAAGCATTGACCAGTGGGGGTTTTTGATAACTGTTATAATGCCAAGGTAAAGCTGGTATATTTGGAAGCTTAATTAGCACCTAACAGAGATTACCGTAAAGTTGAAGAAAATTTACCCATGTATTTGACACTTTAGACTTCCAATAGTTCTGTGGGCACAACAGAATAATTTAAAAAGTTAAAAAGAAACAATGATTTTGAAAGACCAGACACTTTCATGAACATATGAAATTTAATCTTAACTTAAAAAGATTTTAAGGGTTTGATGATTAAATCCTTACCCCCATTTTGATGTCTGTTAAAAAAAAAAATCTAACTTCAGCCTGAGCTTAAATTTTTTTTTATTTATTTATTTTTTTTTTAACATCTGTCATGATTGCCTACATGGGCAATTATGGAAAAAACAGGATGAAAACTGCTTTGGGATGAACACTGAGAGATTCTTCACAAGGTATTGCAAGGCTGAAACAGGAGTGGGTTGGAGAAGAGACAGTAATTCACATGGTCAGATAAGGACCAAAACTAGAAGAAAAAAAATGTCAAGTCAGTTGCATGAAAATGCCCCAACATTGAGCAAAAGACATGCAAGAAAAGCTGAAGTAACAGTGGAGAGTGGGTCTTATTAGGTTTTGATAGATGGAGAAAACTGAAAACATTTCCCCACTGTATAAGTGACATTATCCACAGTATTGAAATATATGGAACAAAATCTCATTAAGGGAAAAATTTGATAAACTTTGCAGAAAGCCCTCTACAGAGCTAGTTTTGAAACAAAAGGGACAGATAATTGCTTAATCTCAAAATTAAGACTGAAGTATACCAATAGTACTTTACATCAAGCAGTTATCTTTAAGAATGCGTGCGAAAGGACAATTTACTTTTTTAAAGGGTGTCCTCTAAATACGGCATACATATGAAGTACTCTAACATCCTGGGTTTTTTTTCAAAGCTTTTTGAGAAACACACACAAATAATTCAGATTTAGTCAATTTTATTTACAGTTTGTTTTTTTACATTTCAGAGCATTACACAATTACATATTCTCATTTTCTGACCTGCAAACAGATACCTTAAACGGAAATATTAAAAAAAAAATGAAGTTAGATACATCCAAAAATGCAACAATTACACATCTGACAATTCACAAAGTGTAATTTACTAGGACGTATCCTAAGAATTTAGGAACAACCAGTCAGGAGAAAATCTGACCAATTTCAGCAATCAATTATTTACACATTCAAAACAAAGCCTCTCTTAATCTAAACCTCCAGGCAAACGGCCTGAAAGATTTCTTCAGGAAGAAAGACCAGAAGTTACGATACACACCTATGCAGCATTAACAGCCCTTGATCCCAAATACTGAGCGACTTCTCAGCTTTGTCTTAGAGCTATAGGCATCCCTCTCAGCTTCTCAGACCCTGAAGTGTTATATTTGTGCCCCCATGTGCATAGAAAGGCTGAGTGTTTAAGTGGTCACTACGATAAAACCCCATTTAACCTGGTCTTTAAGCTACATGATTCTTCTTCCTTAAAATTTCAGCACGTCTTCTAATGCCATTTAAACTGGCCTGTGTGGATCGGGGCATGCCTCCTGAAGACGTTTAAGCATGATTTGAACCAATTTGCACTGGCCAGATTAAATACATTAGAGACTTTTTAAAATAATCTTTAAAGACCATTTAGACAAGGCTTACATATCTACACTTCCCTGATGGGCCACCTAAAAAAAAAAAAAAGTCACAGCTACTACTTTCATCCCTTGTGTTAACCCTTTGCCACACAGCAACTAGTTATATACTGGGTAGAAACTACTAAAAAATTCCCTGCAAATAAGCTGCCTTTCAGCTGAGGCTATGGCTCCTATGCATTGGGTGTTTGAGGAGGTTTTTTTTTCCTTTAAAAAAAATTCTCACTTGAAAAATACTGAAGTCCTCACTTTAGGCTAATTTTGATTGCATGTTCAATTTGCTTAACTGTCAAGAAACCGCTACAAATGGAACAACTTTAGTATAAAAAGAGCAGTCAACCGAGTGCAACTTCTGACTTGGCAAGTCCTTCATGGTAGTTCTCTAACTAGGCTATGAATTTTGTGGAGCCTCCAGATTTCTTGCCTACCTTACTGTCCATGTTCACGTTTCAAACTGTGTCAGCAGGGCCCGAACCTCGGGAGTCAGCTGCTTAGCAGCCTTAGCTGCCTCTGTGACGGCCTTGCGGTAAAGACCCTTTCTCTTCTTATTAAAGCGCAACTGGAAGCTTTCTAAAAAGGGGGATAGTTGTGCAAGAGCAAGAAAAGATGTTGTTGTGGAGCCAAACCACGAGATACGAGCCTCCTGTCGGACTAAAAGGCCATTATCTTTCCGGCTCACAGTTATGGTAAGAATACGGGCTGGCCACCAAGGGAAGCCATAAATCTTGGCCCAAACAATGTCCCCTACACATACGGTCCTGCCATCTGGTGTGACACATTTAGAGACGTTTTTGGAAAAGACTTCCGTTTTCAAGGAATTACTGAGCTTTTTCTCTTCCTTTGAAGAGGAGGAGGAGGAGGAAGGTGCATGCATGCTGCCTGGAGGAAAATCAAAGCTTTCAGTAGAGCTACACTCAGAGTTGGTAGATTTCAAATCATCTGTGCTATCACTACTACAAACTGATGCACTGGAAGAGTCAGATTTCTTTTGATTAAGGGTCATGTAAACCGTTATATTGCTTTTGCTGCCTCTCTTGCCCAATGTCTGGTGTTCATCCTGATCAACAGTTACATGCACTTCACTCGTGTCCTGAACCTCACTGCTGGCCTCTTCAGGGCCTTTTGAGGGGCTCTGATTTTCTGAAGGGGCCTCACCTGCTGAGCGGGTGGAGGAGCAGCGAGACTGGGGCTTAGTTGCCATCTTGCCACTCCGTATTTTCTCAAGTCCTGTCTTGAGAGAAGAGTCATTTTCTTCATTCCGATACCTTTGTGGCTTTAAACGCAATCGGGGTGGGAGGGAACCTGAGCTGGTGTTCTGAAGACGCCGCGTGAAGTGGACCTTTGAATGTGCATTTTTGGAAGAGGAGGTTGCACTCTGCTTCTTTTGTGCCTTTTCTTTGGCCATTTTCAAGACTTCCCGAGCTTTCGCATGATCCATGTTTTTGCTCTGGAGAACTTTTTTTGTATTTAACTGCGCTTTTGAAGTATTTGCTTGTGCAGAAACTTTAACCACTCTGCTTCTGCTGTGGGCAATATTTGAAACCTTGACCACAGCATTCCTTTTCTGGCTTTCATTTTGGCTTTTTCCATCCACTTTATGGTCAGTCTTAAGTTTTTTATTCACAGTAGTCACACTCTCATTTCTTCGTTTTTTATTATCCTCGTATTTTGAAGAGTCACTTGCATTGCCACCTTTTTTTATTTCCTTTTTTTCTGCAACAACACTGTTTTTGCACTTGTCACATAAGACCTGCCGGGGTCGTAGTTTGATAGCATTCATTATAGAAGTGGGTTCCTCCCTGTACATTTTACGCTTGGGCCGCTTAATTTTCCGGGGCGGAGGCTGAGGTATTGACTGGTTATATGTGTCCCTGATAAACAAAGGAGGAGGATATGGTGCTCCCTCGTGAAAGAGAGGAGGTGGTTTCGAAGTCCATAGGCTTTTAGCTATGCTAGGTTCTGATGGCTGCGTGAGAGAAGAGTCATCAGGGACTGCAGCATTTGATTCACACTTCATCTGTGCCTCATCTTGGAATGGTTTACTTTGGAGCTGCATGGCTTCGGGTTTATCCTTGTATTCCCTTTTAGGAAATATGGTCACAGGGATTCCATGGGGTCCAAACCTTAAAGAGAAATAAAAAAAAATTAAAGGTTTGAGGGATCTTTTGCTGCATTTATTAAAAAGCATTTGACAACCTGCCCACAACATGTAGCCATCATTTGAAAGACATGAGTCCCAGGAAAATTAAAGCTTCATATCTAGCCTTATAAGCTTTGAAAAAGCAAGACACCAAAACCAAGTCAGAGAACATGAAATACACAGCTCTGCTTACTATCAGTTTCTCTTTCATCAACAAGATGCCCTGAAAATATAACAAAAAATATCACCTAGAGACAGAAGTGGAAGAATTAACTTTGTACTTTTAGAAAATGCTAAAACATACAAACTACACACTCATCTCATCAAGTCAATTCATCCATACCAAGTCAACTTATGTGAAGAAGGCATCTTCAGCAACTTTCAGAAAATTCTTCCATTCTTAGGATAGCACAAAATCTTAGGATGTTTATCTTAGGATAGCCAAACATGTTTCAGATTTATTTAAGGGAAATATGTACTGCATAAATACTTCCATCGAACAGAGATTGCCACCATTCTTCACCCACGAGAGATTAGCACTTGGTCATCTAACGCACTACAGCCTAAAACTTAGAATCATAGAATAGTCTGGGTTGGAAGGGATCTTAAAGATCATCTAGTTCCAAACTAACAAGCTTGCTAGCCTATTAGTTTGAGTTTCTTCCAGCAAAACTACCCTTATTTCAACACAGTACAAACTATTCCCCCGTTTTGTGAGCAAACAATATTTTAAACCTTTGCCTACTTTTCTGCAGACCACTCTAGATCTCTGAGGCCCCATTTGGCAGCCACAGCACTTCTCACCACCCCGACCAGCTGTGAGAGACTAGAATGAAAAATCCCAGTCCCACTCGGGCATTGGCTCAACTTCCCTGTAGAAACAGAAGTAGCATGTTGCCTAATAGGTAACCAATACTTTCTTGCAAAGAGTGGCATTAAGGGAAACATTTTATCAGTTTGCAAGGCATTATGCTTGCCTTTTCCTGACAAGTAATCAAAGGATAAACACATTCATTTCACAACAACGTATCTTTCAACCCCCAGAACAGGGCAGGAGGGTTGTGAAAGCTTGTTCAACCTTCCTTCCGTCCCGCTCCCCAACCTCCCAGGCCAAGGCACTAGCCTTACACAGAGGCTGGTCACTCCTTTGGAGCTCTTCCTGACGCCACCTCCCATGCACACACTAGATTAGACGGTATTTTAATAGTTTGGCCTTAATTCAGTAACAACACGATAGACAAGGTTGTGATCCAATTCGAATCAGTAAACAAACACAATTTATGTTTATCCCAGCCCACACCCCACCCGCCAAGAGAATGAAGACCTGTCCTCAGGTTAGCGCTAGTTCATGTTGCACTGCAGCTGCTCAACTGCAACATCCTCTTAACTGATTGAACTCAAGTTTATTTACAATCTACAGCTGCCTCTCAACTGAAGATAAATGCTGAATACCCGCCTATTTTCCATTCACACTCCTGCAAGAAACACACAGTTCATACAAGTGCCTATATGTTGGCTTTATTTCTTCAAAATTGGTTTTGAAGAAACATGTTAGAAGATTCTTTACAGTCATCAATAAAAGCCATCATGTGTTTATCCTTTTGCTTATCTGTTAAGCCTCTTTTTACGCTTAAAAATTGCTAGTGAAGCAAGCAAGCAACCCATCCAATCAAGATTAAATTAGCCACACAGTTTGCACTTCATTACAAAAGGAGAACAGAAACAGCAGACAACCTAAGCAAGGGGCAACCAACTTTGTCGTCATAAAAAAGAAGGGAAGTTGAACACGTGACAATTTACAGTTTAGTATCAACACAGACACCCTTGTTACCCTGCACCTAGGTACTGTTACCTTCATACCTTTGAATGCTGGAGATAGAGACAGGAGGCCAGGTGGGCAGGTAGAGCAGTTCTGTCCTCATCCATGAGCTGATGGGCGCTCTTTGCCACAAAATACCCTACCACCCCACAAAAGTTCATTTCTGAGGTTTGGGCACACTCCCATTGAACACCACACATCCCTCCAGAAGTGAGCAGTGTAACTAAATAGTCTACTGCGCTAGTGAGGGCTACAATGAATTATAAACATTTAGCAGCTGATACAGGCATTTCTCCAGCCTACAGCCTGGCATTAAACCACAACGGACTCAGTCATAACTAAGCTTTAAGTCCCCTAAGGTTCCAGAAGCCCACCAAGTGTAAAGTTGCTTTTCCACAAACACTTTTCCTTCCACTAAGGATTATGAGTAAATTATTAAATTCCAAGTAGGGCTTTAAAAGAAACCATCAGCTGACAATAATTAAATTAGCAATATTTTCAGTGTTACTTGCATCAGGAACTTCAGCTGCAAGAGCAGTAAGATCCAGATCTCATCTTTCACCACCTGATAAAGATTACATGATTTGGGGAAAAGTTAATTTACTGTAAGAGTTGAGAACCAGAACTCCTGGGCAAGACAAGATCTCTCCTGTGCAAATTTCAGTCCCAGACAAATACCACAAAAGTAGGACTAGACAGGAGTGTGATATCGAATGGGCAAAACCCATGCAGAAGAACATCATTTACAATTCTTTTCACTGTCTCGGGAACTGCATTTCCCAGACCCTCACAAGACATTTCTACAGTACAAATCAAAAGCCTCTCTTCTAGAATACATTTATGCTGCTCCATGTTAGGACATGAAGCATGATTAGCAGTGACCAAGGAAGAAGTGGATGAAGAGGAAGTTCTCCAGAAGCATCACATTTAAGTACTTCATCTCTCTTTTCCTTGATTTTCATTCTACTGCCTCACAAGCAAAGTCAGCGTGATTAGCACTCAAAATGCATAAAAAAGCCTAATGGAAAGCTCAGCATATGACTGAGCCTATGAAAGCACCGACGATTAATACTGCACCTTAGACTATCCTTTCTTTCAAGCATTTGCGTAATACACAGGCCAAGCAGCGGAAGCACAGGACAGCCAAAGTGGAATTTTAATCTAAGATGCAAACCTGGTTTAGTAAGACACAGACCCAATCCAGACTGAATCTCTGAAGTTAGAGTCTGTCTCACAAAAGGTACTGTTTTAATAAACGAACTAGAATCTTCTGCCTCTGTCTACCCAAAAATTAATGAATTGCAGAATTAGAGAACATTCAGGGATATTGTCTTGTGCCAGTTATGTAAGAGCAAACGAAGACACTATTGCTGTAAATGGCGTGTCAATACATAAAGACATGACTAGTCCACCTGAAGTACAAGATAAATTTGGTAAGCCCAGAGACAGAATATTACTTCCAACGCCTGAATGTATGGTGTCTTCTCTTTGGCCCCATCCAATGGCAGGTAGTGCCCATAAACATTCAGGTTTTATATCATCTTTGTTTCCTCCTTGGTGAATAAAGTTCTCCAGCTTTGCAGCTTGGAAGAATGATATGAAAATTAACAAGAGAGAACAATGGCAGAAAAACTCAGGAATGAAACAGTAAATGATACACACAAAGAAGACAAAGAACCAGATAAGAAGAGAGTGAAGGCAAAATGGAATCGCATATTTTTCTTAAGAGAAGCAGAATGAAGATGTGATTTTAACAAACCTATTCAAGACAAGGCATAACACAGCATCTAATTACTTCAACAGTGAACACGAGTGTTTACTGCACATACTAGATTTTCAAGCCCTATTTTCATACATCTAGTCAGTGGACCTTGAAGACAAGTGCTTCTTGTACAATTACACCACCTACACATTTAAAATGTCTAGGAGTGCCACGTGTATGTAGGTTAGACATAAAGGTTGCAAGAGCAAGCATTTGGGCCATGAGATGAATATGGACTAAAAGGCTACCATGTAAAAAAAGATTAAAAAATCCAAGCAACATAACTCAGTTGTATCATGACATTTATTGATCCACATGCCAGTCAATGACTGGGCTCTTAAAATAAACCATTTCAGTTATGCTACATCAGTGATACTACCTACATATTTTGTTTGTCACATGTTGCATGTTTAAGTACTATAAGGAACTGCCTTGCCTTTATTCTAACAAACTAGATTTTTTTAATATATTGACCCCAAGTATCTCTTGTCCTACTGTAATATCACTTTCCTCCAGAAAAGGCTATTCTTGGGAACACTTACTCCCATTATTGTTTGCTTAAAAAAAAAAAAAGAAAAAAAAAACATTTGTGCAAGTTCCAACTGGTCATTGTACAGCCCACTCATACATAACATTCTACCTCAGACCATCGCTTGAAGGAATAGAACGATTTGTTGATGGAGGACCTAAAATTGAACTGTTGGAATAACTAAGGTAAGAAATAAGTATTTCAACCTAATTTAAGGCAATTCTGGAAAGCGGTGCACTACTGCTTCATACCTATTCAAAATTAGAACCAGTTTTCCATTTTGCCAGCTTCCTCTCCTGTAAAGCTGTCCTGGCTCTTTTTTGCTTTGAAAAGGCACCTCTAAAAAAAATGATGGTTGAGACCCATCGTAAGAAACTCATCTCCAAGAAGTTTTACAAATAACTAGAGCAATCAGTAGGACCTAATAATATTTCCACTATACGCATCACTTCAACATACATATGCATTAAAGACAAATATAGCAACAGGAATATCAGGAACTATATTTAAATAAGAGACTAACGGGGCAGATGAGATCAATTCCAGCAGTCCAGTGATCTTTACGCTGGGAAGAACTTTCCATTGGCATGGGTATGCAGAGACAGAAATATGATAAGAATAGTCAGGTTTTATTTCCACAGTTTGTCAACTGCAAGGTAATGAATAGGTAGCCATGGTATCTTTTGTGATTATGTAAAAGCTGGTCTGGGTATCAAACCTAGAAGCCTGTCACTTAAGGCCATATAGATTTGTATTACAGATGTATAAACTTAAGTACTTCAAGTGAAGTAAACACTTTTTTCAAATCTAAATTCTATAGCAGAATTACTACTATGACTACATACTACTACTCAATTTGTACGCAATACACAGCACAGTTCAAGAGTATCTTTTTAAAAAATTAACACGAGATAAGGAACAAATCCCATTTAAGTTCATAACTGTATATACATAAACATCTAAACAACACATCCTGGGGCAAAGTGTTTTTACATTACCATGTAAAGTCTTAAGCTCTCCTCTTTAGCCTCCAATGTCTAACTTTTACTTCTCTATTAAAAGAAACAAAAATGAAAGAGCACCTTGTTCTGCCAAGAAAGGCCAAAGGAAAGAACCCACTGAACCAGCTCAGAAGTATTTCACATTTGTCTGCAAACACACTGAATCAACCTCATCAAGTAACTTACTGTGTTGTGACGCGTTAAATCAAGTCTGTTGTAAATGACTGTGATCAAAACTCATCTTCGCCATTAAGTCAGACTACAGGAATCTCCGATAACCTTTTTATGTGTTGCTCCTGTACTCAATATCATCCATAGCATCTTGCAAAAGCCACGACAAGCAAAAACTGAAGCAATTTTTATTGCATGGATAAAAGTTCAAAGACTCTGAATGCTGGGAGTATAATAATATGCTGAAATAATTTAGAACTAAGTATATTTCATGCTTGTATCTAAACTGAGGGTTTAAATTATAATATTCAATGTAATATACTATTAGATCATAGCTATTTGAACACTTAGTATTTCAGAACTTCTCAAAATAATCTGTGTTTTGAACACACGTCATGAAATAACCTATTTTTAATACACGATTTACCTGGTTTGATAAGGCATGACATGGAACACACTGCTTTAAGCAGCAGGCACCTTACTGAAAAAAGCATACATAGAAGCCAAACTATCAACTCGATGGATTGCTCACCTCCTGAGCAATGTAACACTAGGCTAAACAGACTAGAAAATGCATATTTAATTTAGAGCTCCAAAAATATGGCAAAAGACTGCAGTGTAAGTGACTCTCTGGAAATAACACATCATCAAGAATAGATGTTGCCTATTCATAAACTCTCATCACCAAGAAAAGTTTGGTTAGAGATACGATAGTTCAAATGAAGTAATATGCAAGAACCAACATCTAAGCAAACTAGTAGGAAAGCTTACATACTCATAGAGTTTTACTAATCAATATTAAGTTTAGTGTTTTTTAAGCAGATACAGTTGCCTGAAATCGAAGCTCTTGTTTCTGGCACTTTCAAGGCAGAGGAAAAGACAAGAGCAGGCTATGTGTAGAATTGAGTCTGAAAGAGTATCTCAAGAAAGCTGGTCAGAAGTATCCAAGGCAGCAGCTGATTTTAATCATTCCTAGCCACTGTCACCTGGGTCTCCTACTGCAATCACTGCACAAGTGGAAACCAGCTAATGGACAACAAACTATATGCAAATACACCACAGACTGTATTAGCTTACAGTCCACCTCTCCATGGAGTTAGAAGCCCTTTGAAACACTTCAGCTTCCAGGAAACTGAATCACAGAAGTCCATGTAGTCAGGATGTTGATGCAGACTTTGAAGAATTATCCACTGTAGAGACAGAAGAATCTCTAAGCTGTGAGGAGTACACAGGTGGTCCCCTGATCACTGCTTTTCCCCCCACAGAAGTGGGAAGGTACCCCTCACCTTTTCATTGGAAAGGATTGACAAGTGAATTCACAGAATTTCTTTCAGTTTTCTGTAACTTGGAGTTCTATCAAGGATATAAAAGTAAACTTTAAAAGACAGAATGCTTTGTTTAGGCTTCCTACTACCACAATTCTACCAGCATGCTTATTAAAGCTGAAGGTCTATTAAAACTGAAATTATCTTTTAGTTTTTTACATGTTGGCATTACTAGTTTCAAGTCGGTTGCATTTTAAAATAGGTGCTTTGCTGATGTATTTGGAAGTGCTACACAATTGCAAAGCTTTACGATTAAGATAAAATACCTTGAATACACACTTCGATATCATCCACATACCAGACAGACCCAAGACACATGGAAAAGAATGATAACATTTAGTAATGGATTAACTTTAAGCCAATTCAGTGTCAAGATGGACAAGATTCATCAGTCCCCTATGAGTGTAAAGAAAAAAAAAATTCTTTCAAGCAGACTGAAAATTCCATCTCCATCCGCTGTCTCTCAACACTTCAAGCCAAGTCAAGTCAAGCTGCTCTTAGAAAGCAATGGCAACCCACACTGTTGGAATACAGAAAAGCATACCAGAAGAAGGAGGAACAGTTTAACCATCCTCTGTTGCATCACAGTCCAACAAAGAACAGCAGCAGACTACAGTTACTTTAGGAAAGGAAATTTTGAGGCACAATTCACAGATGTCCTACTTATTAGGAAAATTAGGGATTATTGGTTTGAGAAGGGGAAAACTCACACTCCTCGTACTGGCTCAAAATCAGAAGCAGGTTGGCAAGTGTTTTCAGTATAAGCAGCAGTTATAACATGCTTTATACCTATACCAGCAAAATCCTAAAAGCTAGTCCAGTTTTGTTAGGCATCTTCACTTTCCAAGTGGAAACCTGGAAATGAGTAAGCCTTTCAAAAAACACTGGATACGTGACCACAAATAACACTCAAAGTTTTGGATGTAGAAGAGAGACATAAGAGAAACTATTTTCATATAAAGAAGCTGAAATATTACAAAATCATAGAAAAATTTAAGGTTGAAAGCAGTATCACAAGGCCTTCTGACCCAACCCTGTCCTCTAATTGAGGCTAAATTTGACACTATACCATTGAATATAACTTCTGTCAGTCACAAACAAAGTATATGTAATTTACACTTCTAACCACAAACACACACTCACATCACACCTATGCTTCCAGTGTTCTCAGGATAAAAGCAAATATCAAAGCATTGTTACGGCTATTCCTTTAATGCTAGAATTTCACCAAACTCCTTTACACATCTGAGAAACAACAGAAGAGAACAGGTGATGAATTGTAGGAACACCTTGCAAACTGAGTGTAAGTTTATAAAAAAAAAAAAGCCATGAAACAAAACACAACCCCCGCACAACCCTGGCTAACAGACTTTTCTTCACCATTGAGAACATATATCACAGAACATCAGTACTTCTATAGATCTTAAACTTTCCCTAGAAAAGGATGACTAAATGTCCCTACTTATTAAATGAAGTTATTAGTAAAAGAGAACTTAAGAGCAGGAAAAAACATGCCACATTTTTTTCAAGTAAGACTTCTTCTGTTTCCGTCTCACATCAGCAGATCTTGAATTTCTCAACTCGGGCCTACCTTTTTTCCCCCCCCTTTCTGCCTTTCTTGTTGTATATGGTTACAACACACTAGATTCACCCTTTGGAGTTTATACCAACAAAATGCAAGCATACATAGACCACAAGTTTCAAGAAGTGCTAAATGTAAATTATTTAAAAATCTAACAGATGTTCTACAGATTAAGACAACATGAACTAGGGAAGAGACACAACAGTTCATTATTGACCCTTGTTCCTTTGCAGTAGAAAGTTGGATGAATAAATTGGAAAAAGCATAGGATTCAAGAGTCACTAAGAAAGAATGCTGTAACGGAAAACTGCCACTAGGATTATGAGAATTTGAAGCCGTCTATAAAAGTTTGTTTTCATCATATAGTTCATGCATACCTTGCTGCAGAAATCTTTCCTTACCTTCCACAACCAAACCCCAATTAAGACATAATTTCAAACACCTGCCTACTAGCAATACACTGGGCATCTTTTGGATATCCAAGGCTTTGAAGTCACAAAACTTTTTGCTCTCCCTCCCCCTCCCAAGAATTATTTTGATCACACACTAGTCAAAAGGGAAACAGCTTAGAGAAAAAGACAATAGGACATGTGATGGACATGGGTCCACGACATCTGTAGTATTAGAAGGAAAATTTTAGTCAAATGATAAAGCAATAGGAAGTCCAAGTCCTGACTGAACATACATTTAATCCCCCTCCTCCCCTTAGGCAGAAATAATTGTGCTCTCTCCAGAAAAGCAAACTAACCCAGGACCTTTTAACCCTACATTTTGAGATTTACAAATGCTATGCTCATCAGGTATTTCCTTACTGTCTACTTCCTCCAGGTGCAGAGCAAGCTTTACACTAATTCTGAGCCAGCAGGTGGCATTAACATCTCACCTACCCTAGGCAAACACAGTGTTAGTCAAATGCTGAATACAGGCAAGCTTACAAGCCCTATTTAAGCCCCATACGTAACGAGAAGTTTTCACTGACGATTTGTACAATGGCATGGAAAATTAACTACAGTCGTGCATGAAGCATTCCACTCTCCACTCTGACAAAGTAAGACAGGATTGCCTTCTCGTGCCTGCCTGATGGTTGGCCACACTTCCCATCTTCCCTATCAGCACGACTC
Organism: Larus michahellis; assembly: GCF_964199755.1. Lineage (NCBI taxonomy): Eukaryota > Metazoa > Chordata > Aves > Charadriiformes > Laridae > Larus > Larus michahellis. The sequence continues at coordinate 9,391,786 of NC_133906.1, read as the reverse complement.
CATCAGGTATACACTGAGGAACTCGCATCAGAACCTCATCCTAGCACACAATAAGGCACTTAAAAGGTAATGGCAACAGTAGTAATAAAGCTTAACAGTAGGATCACATTTTTAATTTGTGCAATAAGCCTTTAGAGTAACAGAAGTGGGGATAGGTCCCTCTTTGAATGATGATTTACTGCATAAGAAATTCATTTGGGACTCAATAGATGCAGGTTCCTATTTTCTGCTGATTTTCAAAGCTTCCTGTGCAGCTGCTGACAGATACATGAGACTGCCATTAGAACAGTCAGAGAAAATACTTCCTTACCTCAAACAAATGGATAAATTCCATTTTTGAATAAAGTCCACTGAATAAAGTCCACTTTGAATAAAGTCCACTGAATACTGAGGTGCTTGTTTTCTTATGTTATAAACTATTAAATGGACCTCCTATTAACAGGGGTAGGAGAGGAAGAGGAAAGCAGACCTTTAATACAAAGCAACACTGACTTCATATCAAAGTCCACAAGAATAAAATGCGAAGTCAGTGCATCATTTCAACAATGGAAAGAGACTTAGGAAAAAAAGAAAAAAAACCAACACCAAAACCCCCAACTTTAACACCAGAAACGTATGGGGACATTTTTGCTTTTCTTTCACCTTGAAGTTCAAGTAATTCAGAACATGACTTGAGAAGGCTAAAAAGAGTCCAGTGGACAGGCTTAAAACAGTAATTAAAACTTACTCTTCTTAGTAGTGTATGGAAGTATCACCTTCATTGCCCTGGAGGGGAAAGCAGAAATTAAGATCCAAAAAGGACTAGGAATTATTTTCTTCCAAGTATATGATGAAAACAGCATTAGCACATGCAGTGAACACATCAGCTACTTTTTGAAGCTATTGAACGAGTAAAGTCTAATAAAAAATTTTGCTTTTATTTAATAAGGACTGGCAGTTTAAAGATATTGATCCCCTTTGCATTAGGAAAGTTTATAAGATTATTCCCATGCACTTGAATGAGCTAGTAGAGACAGCTTTCATGAAGTCTAGAATAAAATTTAAACCTTGGGCACTCCTGTAACACCTGTCCACCGATAATACTTCAGTTTCTTACAGCTAGCAAGCTCCTGGAGTATTTCTAGAGTTTGCTTACCACTGCATCTCCTGCTCTGAGAGAGTTGAGCAGAAAATCCTATTCATCTGCAAATATTTACTTGTCACCAGCCAAATATCATAGGCCTTGTGTCTAGAAACTCAATTCTTGTCCAGGCACTTTGAAGAGCTTGTCTTTTAGAATTTAAATTTCATCTTCTGGATTACCATGTAACAGGGTAACATGTAACCTCTGAAGGAAGTCCAAGACCATATGAATGGAGAGAAAGAAATAAGTGGTTCCACTGCCTAGGAGAATCTGGGAGTAACAGCACAAACCTTCATGTATCACTTGTCCACAGTTCTTACTGTGAAGACCTGCCCCAAGCCTGTGCTTAAAAACAGGGGAAACTGAGATGCGTGCTTCCACTGATGCCACAATGCAAAAGAAGCAGACAGTCTGCCTGCTACAGATGACCTTTACTGCAAAGGGCTGCAGTAGATCTGCTGTGTGAGAGAAGGATCCTCAGTGCACAAGAAAACCTCAGGCAAATGAAGGGATGTTTGTCTCAGGAGTGAGAAGCTGATATTTTCCTTCTTCACGCATATGGACCCCTAGCAGTGGAGAAGCATGTGCTTTGTCACCCTGCTAACCATGGCAACAATATAATTTCGCTGGTGTAAACTTCAGACCTACAAGAGAATCGATGTTAACTAGCATTACTACTTAAGTTGTAATGGCTTCTGGCCTGCTTAGAGACATTTAATATTTCACACTAGAAGCGAGTACAGTTTGCAGATCACATTTTAGAACTTGGCTTCAAAAGACAAACTGATAACAACTTAGCATTTCAAACCCCAACACCTGACAAATGTAAAACTTACTCCCATGACATTATACAGAACTTGGGTTTTACAGAAGGTCTTCTGTTTCAAAAGCCAACTAAGAAGCTAGGCCCAGGACAAAAGTGCTGGGCCCTAATACCTTTCTTTTAGAAAGCACTGACAATATTGATATTACAGGAAGTCATTAAGCAGCTACTAATAACGTAAAAGGGAGTGATAAAAGATGTACAACCACACAGGCAGCCTAAACTGGGGGGAGAGAGCGCTGCATTTTCTCCATACCAATTATTTGAAATAACCCTGATCAAACTTCATTGTCTCTCATTTACTTGCATAGTCCTTATACATTTAGAAAACAAACACTAAGAGGAAGAGGTATTTTCACCTGTAAATGGCAGTTAGAGTGTTTATAAGATACATAGTATCACTGATAACTTCTGGTGTCCCAAGAGCCCCTTGCTATAGGAAGGAAATGGAAAAAAAGCAAACCTCACAGTCTGGTAAGGCTTTAAGTTATTTTGTGATACATAAAAGTCCCGTCCCCCCGCAAAAAAAGGATGTTTAAGAACCATTAAGCTTCACCCCATCCATTGCATACAAGGAGCAATCAGTACTAATAACTGTACTTCAGGACTGTAATAGCCTGACTTGAAAACCATTACTCTGAAAAATAGCATGTACTGAAATCCAAGGTTACCTAGGCAATGCGAGACACAAGCCAACAGGAAAAACAGATCTCCGGGTCTGTACGTTTGTACAAACACTAGAATAAATGCCCACATCTTCAGCTCAGGTCCCTTTTCCCCGGCAGACAGGGATGCTGGAGGCCCGACGGGAATCCTAACCGAGCCCAAAGGATGTGCCCATGTGCTCGCCCCGCTCCCGGCTCCCCCATTTTCTCGGAATTCCCACTCGGGACTACTTTTGTCGAGGGCAGCACGACAAACCGGGCGGCCGGGCAGCGGCCGGCACCGCTAACCCCCCGCTCCCCGGGCCGGGCATCAGGGCCGGGCGGGGAGTGCGGGGCTCGGCCCCGGGAGGGACGGAGGCCCCTGCCCGCCCCGCCGCGCTCCCTCCACCCCCTGCCAAAAGGGGTCGAGGAGGAGGATGCCCATGAGCTGCTGCCTCCGCTCCCCGGGGGCAGGAGCCACTTGTCCCCAGGGCGAAGCAGGGGAGGGGTGGCCGCCACCGTCGCGCCCCTCGGCCGCAGCTCAGGCCGCTCCCCGCCGCAGGGCGAGCCCACCGGGGCCCAGGCCCCCCTCGGGGGCGAGAGAGGCGCGGGGCGGCGCGGGCGGGCGGCTCCGGGCGAGCTCGCCGGCCCCGTGTCTGGGCGGGGGCTAGGGAGGGCTCTCCCGTGGGATCTCACCTTTTAGAGAGGTCCATGAGGACCCCAGAAAAAAGCTTCTCTCCCAGACGGAACGAGACCACTAGGGCGTCCTCGATGATGTGGTCCAGGGTGACCCGCACCTCGGAGCCGGGCAGCAGCGGAGCCTCCGCCTCCCCTCCGGCCGGAGCCACGGGCACCGGGGACTTGGGCTCGACAGCGGCGGCATCAGCAGCATCCGGCTCCTCCTCCTCCGGCCGGGACGGCTCCTCCCCGGGCTCCGGCTCCACGGAGCCCCCAGTAGCCGGCGGGCAGGGCTGCGGCTCCTCCTCGGGAAGTTCAGGGTGCCCAGCAGGCGGCGGGCAGGGCTGCGGCTCCTCCTCGGACCCCGGGCTGGGCGCTCCCCGGTGCTCGGCCTGAGGCGAGCCCACCTCCGGGGCGGAGGGCGGCAGCTCCTCCGTCCTCTCAGCTTCCGGCTCCCGAGTCCCGGCCGGGCTCCGGGCGAGCTGCACAGGCGGCGGCTCCTCGGCCTCGCCGGGAGCAACCTTCCCCCCGTCGGCCTCCTCCCCATCAGGCACCACCGACTCCACGGCCTCACTGACGGCAGGGAGAGGGTCCGCGCCGGCCTCGCTTCCCGGGATAGGCTCCATCTCGGGCTCAGCTTCACCAGCCCCCCCATCACCCGGCACCGCTGCAGTCGCTGCCGCCTCCGCAGCCATGGCCGCCATTTTCTCTGCTGCTTCACCGCCGCCTCCCTCCAGCAGCGGGATCGATAACCACGGCCTTCCCCGCCCGCCTGGGAGGGAGAGCCCACCCCCTAGGCTCGCATCCGGCAACCTATTGGCGGGCGCGGTGCAATTTTCGACTTCTACTGGAGGGTGGAGCAGTCCGTCAAGCCTAGCGGGAACTTCTCGTTGGCCAGTGAGAACTTCATTCAATGAAGAGCCGGGAAGAGGAAGAAGGGGTGTGGCTTAGAGATCTACAGGCCGTTACAGATTAGGGGGGTTGGGCCTCTAGGGCCGTTCCGCTACCTCATTGGTGGAAGGAGGAGCTGCTCCCGCGGGAGGCTGGTAATTGGCGGAGGGGAACGTCCGTCAAGGGGGGGCGCGACGCTGGAGCCGCGCGGTGGCCAGCATGCGCGCTGCGGGCGGCCGGCTGGTCGGCCGACCGAGAGAGAGAGAGAGAGAGGGCGCGAGGCAAGATGGCGAGGGCAGGAGGGCGGCCCTCAGGGGGGATGGCGTTCCCTGGAGCTGCGTCCCCCCCGGGGAGAGGCTGTCTCTGCCTCCCAGCTTCTACGGCGCTCTGTCTGCTGCCGTGCCCGTCGCCGCCCGCCCGCGTGCGGGCGGGGGGTGTTACTGTTGCACTACCTCTCCCCATGCTGTGGGGGTGAGGGGGGGGCCTGGCTGAGGGGAGAGGGAAAATGTGAGGAAGGCAGAGGGTCGGCTGTCTTTTGTGAAGCGAATCAACGCTTTAAGAGATTAAATAGCACGCATTAGGTACATCGGATAAAGGTGAAAGAAATGCCCTGTTGTGGTGAAAAGGGGAGAAAAAGAGTTACCCTTTTCCCTTAAGATGTTCTGAATCTGATTTTTCTTCCTGTGGGATCAGTAGTTGCTACGGTGTGGGCACTTATTCCCCCAAGTTGGAAATCTTGTATTACCTAAACAAAAAGTAATGAAAAATTAAAAGTTATAGTCTGTTATATGCATGATTTTACATTTTGGGAAGCTGAGTCCTTTGCAGAAAGGAGGGACTTGCTAGTATAGAGGGAAGGGTGGATTAAGGAAAGTAGGAGCAACTGGAAACAGAAAGACAAAAGTGATCTTGAAGCGTGGATGGTTGTATTCTTCCTAGTGCTATTATGAGAGGTATATTGTTAAGCAACAATAGAAATTTTCTGAAAAGTAACAAGTAGAATATAGACGTTTTTCTTTAATAATAAAGTATTTCTTTTCTTTTATGTTAGTGACTTTTATTGGCAGACTTCAAGGTTGCTTCCAACCATATGCTTACAATAGAAACAGAGCTACACCCTGGGTTGTCAGGTAAAAAACTTTTAAGTAACGGGCATGAAGAACTAATGACATTTTTGCAAGAGGTACGAGAAAAAAAATCCTTGATCAGATTTAAGGCCTGGTACTATACTCGCCTTTTTTCTCTTCATCATAGGAAGAGTGAGTTATATGTACTTAAAGGACTGCAGTAATGCAAAGAATTATTTCTTTTTGGTAATAATAAATGAGGACATGGAATGAATAGTCTTCTGTAACAGCAAAAAAGCTATGTTTAACTGTATGCGAGTAACCCATGATCTTGCAAGCTGCTAGCTATAGGATTTTAGTAAGTAATAAAGGCATAATTAATCTACTCTGTTGTCCTGATCATAGCGGTTTGACTTGCGAAACAGACATAAAGACTCTTCCTTTTGTATCTGATAGTGGTTTACTTTGTATGGTGATCATAATGTTTACATTGTTGGTGGTGTAAAGCGTGTAAGGAAGATACGGGAACATCAGGAGGAGCAACTAGACACATTTCTGGAGGCAAATACATTAGAAATATAGTTAAATGGATTTGCTAAAGATAAAGCTGCTTAATACATTTTTATGTTGTACCACCATATCTGTTAAATTAATGGTTTTGTAGCATGGGTGGGTAGAATAGAATGCGTTTATTGAGGGAAGGAGTTGTAGATACTGAATTACAAATATTTTTTTTTCCAGCCATGCTTGCAGCTTTGTCGGTCTGTATCACAGAGAAAGAGCAGATGGATTCAGCATATGATCTGTGGCTTAAAAGAAATCAGATTTGGTAAGCTTTCCCAAAACTACCTACTATTAATATTACTTTCTAAATAATTTTGAAACCGTTTTGTTAGACTGTATTTGTAAAAGATCTGTATTCCATATCCTGAGACCATAGTGCTTTGAAAGATGGCAACCATCTAGGAGCCTCTAAAGCTAACTATGTTCTTTGCCAGAATTCTAGAGAATAATGAGAAGATTTGTATTGCTACTGAGTTACCTTAATTTCAAAGCTATCCCTGTGGAAGGATTTCCGTTTTAATTCAGATATGAGATTTCAGGTTTTTCTGTATGTTCCATCAAGGAGAATGCAATAGTGGCTCTGGAAGGTTCACAGAAATTGTGTATAATTTGTAAAGAGTTCTCATCTTGAAGAAGCCTCATACAAAATAAATGGTCGTAAGCATGGAAGGAGTCTGCTGTTCTTTTCTCTTGTTATTTTTCTTCTGTGCAATTGTGACAACACCTGACATGTAGAAAATGAAGATTTGCTTCCCATAATTTTTTTAGCTTATTCAGATGAGTCCTAGGACAGATTAAAGAAACATATTAGTGAAGATAGCTCATACGTAACACCAGAACTGTTTTTACATTGCCCTCCTACGCAAAGAATTTCACTGTGCTTGGAGGTACTCCAATTGTATTTCAACAGTACACCAAACCATACTCTGCATGCACAGGACCGTTCTGCATGTTAGAGGTATGATCATCTGTTCAAATGCTGTTTTCCTTATTACTGTCTTAGACTAGTAGTAATCTATTTGTTCATCCCAAGACTAATATTGTGAGGAAAAGGCCTCACGTTAGCTAGAAGGGCTGGCAAGTACAGGGATATGTATTGTCATATAGTCTCTTTTTGGTTTTTTTTAATTATTTTTTACTCAGGAAACATACTACGATATTTCAAAATCTTATGAACATTTGCACTCAGAAGTTTGCAAAAGCAAAGTTGCCAGACAGCTTTCATGCAGGGGAGGTCAGAAGTGTCATGGTCCTTACTCTAAAACAGTGTGGCTTGTGTAGATACTTTGTACGGTTGGTGATTTTAATTGTACTAGCCGGTCAGTTCAGTTAGCCACAGTTCATTTCTCTGGTGCTGCTGTGCCGTGGCATAGAAGGATAGCAGTAAATTCCGAGCCTACAAGAAATTACCAACTAATACAAAGAGACTACTCAACCCTTAAGCTGTTGGGACATTGAGATCCAATAGCTCAGCCCAGCAGGCTTTTTGTTATGTTAAGTTCAGACTTATGTAGAGGATGGGCGTAAAATGGAAGATTTCCTCTTGCAAAACTTCAGCGAGGTTAATGCTTACTGAAATCCACCTTGCTTTTCAGCAGGTGTTACTTATGGCAGACAGTTACCATTAAAATGCTAACTGTCATCTTTTACACCTACTGGAATCCCCAGCAATCCGTATGCTAAGCAAAGGAAACAAACGTGGGTGTATGGCTTGTTAACCCTCTGAATTGTTTCATTGCAATAATAGAGGAGATTATGTGCTTGACCCAAGCAGTTTAAACTACTAGGGGGTCTCAAAATGGAAAGTAAACAGCTCTTTTGTTTGTAATTTGCATGTTGAAAGGTGTTATATGTGCTTCTAAAAAGAGGTAAATAAGAACATTTATACGCCACTCTAATGGCCAACAGAAATATGATACCATAGGTAATCCTTACATGAAAGTACACTAACAGTAGGTATGTAAATGCAGGATGAAACTTTTAAGTTTAACAAAAAAGCACTTGCTATATAATTTTTTTTCCATCCCAAATTCTTCCGATTGCCATTTAATTTCTGTTTATTTTAAATCTAGCCTATAATCTCTTTAGGGCAGGGTTTGTCTTTCTGTGGCTGGTATGCAGAGCGGTTGGCATAGTTGGGGCCTTGTTTCTATCCTGGAACCTTTAGCGACTGCCAGAATAAAATGAATGAAATTAATGACGAATTGCACTAACACACTTTCTGTAGATTGAAATGAGTCTCCATGTGTTCAGCAAGTGGCAGAAAGGAGAGAAGTAGAAATAAAAAGCTATGAATTTGAGAGGAATGGATATGATTGGAGGGAATAAAATGATGAATTTGATGGCAGGAAAAATGCAAAGCTCTGTGAAGATGTGTTAACAGCATGTTGGCAGGCTGGGTAGCTGAAGAAGTTGCAGTAAGTTTGGGTTGAGTGAGAGAACGGATGTGATGTGGTCGTGTGATGCCTGTAAGAAGTAGATACCATTGTATCTGTATACATGGGTGAAAGAATTGTTTCTGTGTGTATAAGCTGGGACGAGATAAGGATCAAGTTGTGCAGATTCGACTGCTTAAAGGCCTGTGCTGCTCAGTGCTAGTGATACATTTTGGTCATGACAAAACAAATCTGTATTATTGCACTGACCTAACTATGAATAGAAAATTTCGAATCCTGTGAATAGTCACAGTATGCGTGTGTGTGTTTCAATTTATAAGTGCATTAGGTCAGGGTGTCTATTATAGTGGTAACATCATTCTCTGGGCATCAAATTCAGTAAAAGTGCACTACCACAAAAGAGCCAACACAAAATGCAAGGTTGTAATGGAGCAATATACATAAATGGAGTATAATCAGGGTTGCAGTGAAGCCGAAGTGCATGATTGCAGCGTATCTACAAATACTCAGGTTCCTTGAAGCTACTTTAGCTACCAATAACAGTAAAACTGTGATAACAGTCTCCAGAATGGGCTGCACCCTGGTAATTGCCTAGTAGCTGGAATTTGTAGTGTTACTGGTATCCAGGCTAGCTCAATATGTTTAAGTTCACTATGCCTGCTCATGCTGCAACTTATATTAGTGTAGGCATATGAAACCTCTAAACGAGTGTGTGGACTTATAGGGAGTGTTTACAGTGTCTTGGTAGGATAGTAGATATTTTTCCTAATATCTAGGTTGGGGCTTAAGAATTTTAGATTAGAGGCTTATAAATTCTAGCAGCCTTGCTGAGACTTTGTGACGCCACACATTAAAGGGATTGTGGTTTATATACATCCAGTACCTCCAGTCTTGGCTGGCTTTTCAGCAACAACACTGAGAAACAGTGTACTACAGGAAACACTGTACTTTTCTCCCCGGGTCAATCTGAATCATAGTGGCAATAGCTTCCTGTGACTGCTATAGTGACAACAATTTCCTCTGACCCTAAGGCAGATTTGAGGGTCTTGCAAAAACCTACGCAAGTCAGGGTTTAGGGACCGTAGTTTTATGCTGTGTTAATAAATCCATTTTAAAATTATTCAGTGTTTGCAAGGCATGATTTGCTATTGGTGTGACATGTTCAAGACTTTCCTATTTAAAAAGTGTAAGCAGTGAAAGCCAACGTATGTAAGCAATGCAGAGGAATATAAGCAAACAAATAGAAAGTAAAGATTGGGTCTTGATTGTATGCTGCAGACATACCGCTTCTATAACAAGTTAGGAAAGTAGTGCTCTTAAAACAATTGTTAATTATATTTAAGCTGCTTTGAAACTTCATTGTTGATTCATTACGGAAAATTGGTATGGAAGGAGAAAAGAAGCAGTCATTCCTGTGTTGTTTGGTAGCTGTTTTTTGTAGCCGTAAGAATGTAGAGTTTGTTTTATGTTTATGAATGATCATTAAAGGATTTGTAAAATCTCACTGCGTGCACACATGCCACAGAAGTCTACCCTGCAATTTGAAAAGTTAATTGTATGCTAAATTTCTTGTGGACAAGAAATGAAGTCATCTGTTGGAGCTTTACCTAATGTCCACGTAGAGAATTGATTTAAATCAGTTAGCATAGTTGGGGTTGCCTTAAAAAAAAAACCAACCCTGCAACTATACATGAGCCCTTGGGGTGAAGCCCTGGCATTAGCTCACTGCTGACATGTCTCACTCTTATTTATAATTTTAAAGAAATGCGAGTCTGAAACTACTTCCTGTCTTATCTTGTAATCTGACTGATTTCTGCTGTCTTCTGAAGTTTGTGCATCTGCATGTACTGGTGGTATACACATTGTAACTCCACATATTTTTCCATTCAGATAAAATAAAACAACTTTGAAGATACAAAATTGCTAATACTATTATTGTTTCATATTGTGACATTTAAAACTGTATCTCCAGTTTTGCATGTATATAGCTGTCTTTTTAATAAAAGATCTTTCATTATTTTATTATAAATAAAAATAAATACATTCAACATGCACTAAAAACTAGGTCTATAGTGTCTCTCAAACCATGGTATTAGATGATTAACTTATTATAACTAATTCTTAGTAGATCAAGTGCCAGTTTCAAAATGATGAATTTATAGAAAGTCATGTGTGTTCTCAAAGTGTCTAAATCTTTCTAATCAAGCTCCCTAGATTTGATAGGGGATGGAAAAACAACTGTGTCTTGCCAGACTTTTAGTTGTGTCATATGTAGACATTTAGTTGTGAAATTCTGCTGTAGTTCTTCAGATTCCTTTATCTTTAGGTGTAACTTACTGGTCTAAAACACAGTCATAGTTTCCAGAATCTATAGGGTTGCTGAAAGCTTATTTTAGCAGAGACATTGTTCTTTTTTCTCCCGTGTTAATTTTAGAATTTACACTGTCAATCTTTTAAAGATCTCCCCTGTGGTTGTTAGATTCCAGCTCCTTTCCTCCTTAATGATCCGTGATAATACCACCTCCTTTGACATTCTACCAGTAATTAGTTAATAGATACCTGTTTTGTATTCGCTAAATCTTTACCCCTTCAATTGTAGTTTGAAGAGAAAACTTGTAAGTTTTTTCATTCCTTATTTCTGTGTTTTGCAGTGAAGTTTACAGCACAGTATGTATCAGTTACGTATTGAAATGTGGTCCTGACATGGCAAGTAGGACTGGACCTTACCTGAATTTGAGTAGGAGATCCCTACAGAATACTCAAGTGATTTACTAATTGAGTCAGTAACAGTCTTTCCCTGAATCATTGCTAAATCAGCATCCTACACGGAGTAATAGCTCACATAGCAGAAGAATTTGCTCACAGAAACTATTACAGAACAATTTCATTTATGGATACTCTGTTCTGATTGAATAAGGCTTTCCAAAGTGAGGCCTTGCCATGCGACTTGAAATTTTCATAGTGCAGTTTTGAACTGTGACTATCCTTTGCAGATACCCTTGCTGCTGTGGCATAATCTCTTCAAGCTGCCCTAGCACCAGTAGAAATGCCCTTAACACTTATTGGTGCCATAACTGTCAGTGTGGAGAGCCCTGCAGTTGTGCCAGTTCTAAATGCCGAGTTATTTCTTTTACTTTGCATAGCAGAAGAAACAATTCCAGGATTTGTTGTAAGGGCCAGTCATTGCTGATACAGCTGTATTACATAGCTTGAGTTAAGGTTTAATCCTTTGAATGGCTCTCTTTGAGCATGAAGATCTGCTCTAGGACTAAATTCACTTTTGTGTCTCTGTATTTTTAAAGTATTTGTCCAAGAATGAAGAAAATTATTCCTTCAAGGAAGCTATTCCAGAATAGGGATTGGGGAGTAGCCTTTAGAGTGTTCCAGGAGGTACTGTCTTTGACTTGAAATGTAAAACAAGCAACAGAAGTATTTGGGCAGCACCTCTGAAAACCATATTTACTATTTACTGATGGTCACCCGTGTTTTGTGAAAAGAAATTGCATTGAATGTAGGGTACCTGGAAAAAGCAGTAATCAAATAATAGTTGTTATTAATCTGAAACATTAGACTTCTAGTTAAAAGTACTAAATATTATTTAACAGAGGATTCTGCACATTATTATATTACTCTATTTTTAAAATATCTGACATCACATCTGTTGTTTAGGATTCTCTGCTGAATGTTTTGGTTTAATATTAGTTGTTTGCAGAGTGTTGATTAGATGTTAAAGTAATTCTTTTCATTGATGCTGAATAAGTTTACGCTGCTGCAGGTAAAGAACTATCTAGGAGGTTCACTGTCCTTTTGAACTCTGAAGTAGAGTACGTCTATATTCAAATTTGTGTTTAATGAAATAATGAAGGGGCAAAGATAGGGACAAAAAGTGTCTTATTTGGATAGGGTAGCCAGAACTGTTACTTACAAGCTGGATTATGTTTGATTTTTGTGAGAAAATAGGCAATCAGTTGCATACGTGTCAGGGAGGGGAGGGAAATGACTGATATGGAAGTGGAAAGAAAACATTTTTAGGAGGGCATAACTGTCACTTTGTTTTTCTTTCTTAGCTGATATAAGGTGGAGTACTGAAGAAGTTTGAAGTAAAAGAGCTTGTTGGGGCTTCTGACTATTTCCTAGTGTGTTGTTTGTTTGGTTTTTTTCTGGCTTGTTCCCTCGTCCCCTTATTTCTAGGAACATGCTAGCTAGTTAATATTACCAATTTTTGAATTAGAAGAAACTTACGCACCAGTCTTTTGTTTTATCTGTAAAATTGTTCCCGAGTCGTGTCTTTTCTGCAGTATTTTCTATGTACTTGTGTATGAATTACATGCACTTTATTAGCTCTTGTTTTCCATGGCAGTGCACAACACAAGCAGGCAGCAGCATTGCTGTCCTCCCCGATAATGTATGGCACCTATCCCTTGGGCTCAAGGGCTGTTTCACAAATGCATCTCACGTTGGTTTGACACAAGCTACCTAACAGGGGTACAGAGATGGAAATGTATATTTGGGCACTATATTGCCTAAGGAGTTTTTTGTTTGTTTAGGGGGTGTTTGTGTGTGTTTGTTTTATTTTTTAGTTTACCTTCTGATTAAAGTCCTTTCAAAAATGCAGATTGCAAGGTACATGGAGGTCTCTCTATATGTTTGTATGGAGCACAAAACGATTGGATCCAATCCTGGTTGTAACCTTTACCTGCCACCGTAATACAAATAACTCTGCAGCTTTTCCTGCAATACCAGAAAGCCTGTTTGTATCACAGGTAAGCCTGTTGGATTTTATCCTCCAGCCCATAGTATAACTGCAATCTTGTTCTGTCATGATCCCTGCCTGCCTCCATGCAAAAATACCCATCTCAAATTAATGGCTATGTTGTTCAAGAATTAGTTGGTTTGCTGTAGGTTGTGGGTTGAAACAAGTATGCTACTGACATGCCTGTAATGCATTGGTGATATTATCACTGGAGCTAGGATAAACTGAGAGGCCTAAACTCAAGTATAGGTAAGTTAACATGGTAATTAATTTATAATTTCTCATAGAAGCCTTTGGGCAAATTACAAAAGTCTCTTTTGCCTTAAATAATATGTCAAAGCAAGTCTTTTGTTCTTTGGTTGTGGAAACACAGTAGTGTTTCTGAGGTGGTTTTGCATCTGTAGAAAAGCTCTGTTGACCCCAAGATCAAGAGAACTTCCAGCTGTTGAGGTGTGATTTTTCCTTACCTATGTTCCCTGAAGATAAACCTCATGTCAAACAGGGATAACAGGAATGGTAAAATACTGACCTTAATTACTTACAGAAATGGGAATCCTACATAGTCTATTCTCATTTAGGTTTTTGTGCTGTCAGAACTTAAGAAGGTGGGACAATAGAGGAAACAGAATGGACTAGTAATCGTTTGGAACCATTGTACTTCCTGAGTTGAAGCAAGCAGCTGCCAGCACATCTTTGACACTGTGTCCTTCTCTTTGTCACTTATTTGTAGCCTCAGCTTTGCTGGCTGTGAAATATATGGACAATAACTTTTCATTCAAAGAAGCGTAATGTGGTTTAATTATAGTGTATGTTTAAAAACAACTTGGGGATGAAAAGTGCTGTGTAAGTGCTAAATGTTATCCTCGACAAAGACACAGTAACCAGATAATTAGTCTCTAAGATGCCTCTAGTTATTCCATAAATTACGAATTAATTTCTCTCCTTAAATTAAGAGTTATTGACACATTCAGCTTTTTTTGCTAATTGGTTTACATGACCAATTGGATGTATTTCAGTAAAACGGCTGGTGAAGGCAAATGTGTTTTCCAGCTAGACATTGCCTTATATGCAACAATTATAAATGGATTGGTTACAAATCAGAGCTAAGCACTGCAGTAAAGTCAGCAAAATAGAACAAATTTGTGTTGGGATTTTCTAGGTAGATTTCAAAAGTGTGCTTACGATTGGGAGTCACTCTTGAAGTCACCTTGATTTCACAGTTTACCTATCTCACATCCTTGTCTTTTTGTCCGCATGCCGTTCATAACTGGTATGTTTTGTAATTGGAACCTTCTTTGAGCGTACCGTCTACTATCTATCCAATGACTTGAAAGTCATAAAATGGAGACATTATGGAGCCCATAATGTCTGCCCTGAGTGGAGGATTCCACGCTAACTTGGTTCTTGCTGCCTCTCTTGTGATACAGTTTTGAAACGGTTCAAAGGGAAGGGGTGTAGCATAAATGACAATGTATCCAAGCTTTTCAAGCCTTTTCCCCTTGCTTAAAAGGGGCAAACAAAAGTATTGAAGGCTGTAGCGTACTGCTTAGCCATGCCATCCAGTTAGGCTCTCAGTTAAAAAAAAAAACAAAACCAAACAACAAACCAACCCCTCAAAAACAACCACACAAAACAAAATAAAAAAAACTTTAAAAACTCACCGACAAAAAAAAGTAAAAAATAAACAGCTGGTATTGAGATCTGCAGTTCTCATGTGAGGGAGGGAAAAAGCCACACTGAGCTGGAATCTTCCCATGCCATATAATCACATCAATATAAAGATATTCAGGGTAATATTCATTTCTGATAGAATTCCGCTGACTTCTTAATCCAATTACACTGAGGATGAATTTGTCCCTCATGGTGTCTGCAAGCACACACACAAAAAAGCACTAACAACAGTTGGAGAGGTCATGGCCCATTTGTGTATGCTAATGTCTCTGTGCCTGATGTGCACATTTCATCTCTTTATCAGATGCTCTGTTCTCTGACTAAAATTAGAATAAAAACTTGCAGTTAGCAATTTTCAATGCCAGACTCTTTTTCCTGGAATTTTTTTGGTAACATTTTGCTAAAGGGTTGGTTCTCATTCCTTCTTTGTCTATCTGTTTCTCTTTTATTTCTGTCTTTCCACAGAGTTCCCTTTTATCCACCTTTTTGCTTCCTCAGGCCTTATCTGACGTGCATGGTTTACCAAGTCAAGAAATGCTGTCATCACAGACAAGTATTTTCAGCTCTTCTGATCTTGAAAATGTACCTCAAACTGTATGTGTCCCTGTCTACTCTGTGTTTTCTTGCATTCTTGATAAAAATAATAAATGGTCCCTAGTGTTTAATAAAAATGACAAGTTTATTTTTAATTTTAAAATATCACAGGTATTGAGGGGGAATAATTAGGGAAATAAACTACAGAGGTTGCTCTCAGTCAGCCTTTTGGAGAGGAGTTGGAAGGAGAGAGTTGTTCTGTCCTTATGTCCTTACTTCCTTTGGAAGACAGTACAAATTTTTAGCTATTCAAATAAGGTCTTCCTCCCCCAAAATGATGACTAGCTGAGGAGTTGTTGCCATCTTGTCAGTAGCCTAGGGGTATGCGTATAGCATTCAGCAGCTGAAGCTAAGTGCTGTCATCCCACCTCATCTTTAAGAGTGAAGTTAATCTTGCAAAATCTCTTCATTTCTTTGCCATGTGCTGAACAGCTTTTCATTTGGATCAAGAAATGTGTGGTACTTGGAGTTTCAGGTGGGAGTACCTTCCCTCACCTAATAAAGAATAACTATGCTATAACACCGTGTTGTCACACGCCTTAATTCTATTAGCAATTTTGTGTTTGGGCCACTGTCTAACCAGGCTTAGTTAGCTTAAAGTTATAGGGACCTTTCTTTGCCAAAACGCTATGAGCATTAAGTATGTAAGGGAGAAAATGCTGAACTGCTTTCAGGACACAAACATTCCCCTGTGCATTGACAGCAAAATATGCTTGGCATGCAGTGACTTTCAGTGCTCCCTGAAATAAGAGCACTTAAAAGATACAGTCTGTCCACAAGACTGCGGAGTTCAATCATTAACACAGTGAAATGACAATGTGAATGTTAGGTCCTGATGGCTAAGATATCTGCACTTCTGACCACTCCAATTCTTTCTAGATCTTAAACCATTTTGCTCTTTTCAATATATGATGTTGTGTTCTCTTACATTTACATTTACATTAGAGATTTTTATTCTTGTCAGTGTCTCATGTTCTGTTTTCTTGTGGACTTTAAGTTGTAGAACCTGTTATGCTAAATGTATTTCAAAACAAGGAAAAGTGTATCACCTGTATCTTATGCATACCTGATATGCATGTTTTCTTACGGTTACTTAATCAAATTCCAGGTGGGATCAATTTATGGGTATTCAGGCTCAGCCTATCTTCCTGTCAGACCCCGTCAGTGATACCCAGCGTGGTATTTGGCAATTGACTTCCTTTGATAAAATCTGGTCACTTTTTAGTTGCTCTTACCAGGTTATCTTGTAACTCCTAACTCCGAGAAAACACTATTTGCAATTTTTTTGCACATCAAGAGAAAGAATCCTTCAAGCTAAGAGCTTGCTCTGTTATCTTTCAAGGGTGTGCTTGATTGTCAATTGTTGGGAAATTATGTTGCCCTCATTCAGAGACTGCCTTTAACTCAAGCCTTATAGCCATAGAAGAAATATTCCATCATCCCCAAAATAAAATAGAGTGTGGTTCTGATACCGTAATCAATAAACCACTGTGGTTTGTTATGTCAGGGTAAGTGCTTGGCAGCTGGTCCTCAAAACTATGTCAGAGATGATTAACATAAAAGATTTGATTATTCTGTCAATGATAAGGACACATGGCGATCAGTGGAAAAATTTGCAAGATGGTAAATGTTGCTTGTCCAAAAGTTTTAGGTATGTAGAGTTGGAGTGATGCAGTCAAAATGGAAATTCTAAGAAATTATTTTCATTGGTCATGTCACAGACAAGTCGATAAAATTACAAATGCCAAGGTATAATAGCATCTCTGTCACTGTGTCATTCAGCCTGTGTTTAGCCATGCCTTCTGCATATCTAGCTATAGACAACTCTAAAGACAGAAAATGAATGTAATTAGAACTAATCTTGATAATTTACAAAACATTGTTTGTTCCTTTTAACTGCACTGTGTAAGATAAGAGTGGCTGGATCTTGTGTTTGAGCTCCTGAATTCATTGTTTGTCATGATTATTGTCTGTGTCCTACTTGACAATTGAAGTCAATGGAAGTTTTGCGAAAGCATAATGCGCAGAACTGGGTTCTTGTTTATATTCAGAGAGGATTGTGTTGTTAGCAGGAATTCTTGAAGAGTTTTGACAGGTGATTTGGGGACATTGAGCAGGGTTTCAGAGCATTTCAATGGAATTCAAACTAATACGTTATAGGGCTGGGCATTACAAGGACCTAAGCAGGAAGTCTGTGTTGTCTTACAGAATGTTTTTACCCATGTCACACAGTTTTACAGAGCTGTCCGCAGTCCATGGAGTCTGACGGCAAGGCTGAATTCAGTGAGAACTTTGTGAATGTGCCTCTGTCAGAAAGCTGGAATGGGGTTGTTCAGTTTTTTGCAGTTCTTCCATTGGTCAAGTGGCTTCTAAAGCTGCAAAAGCCCAATTTTTATATTCCTGAGGTTATCAGGAATGCTTGCTTTTTTGTCACGTACCAAAGTCCTGTCTTTTTCTTTCTGGGAAATATCAACTCTTGGTCTGGAATCTACCGAGGCTCTATACCATTTTCTACATAGTATCTTGCAGTATCTGTAGGCCAGAAGTTTCAATGCTGTAATTAAAGCACATAACATTGTATTTTCTAGGCAAATGCTCAGTGTGTTTTTTTAGTTTGGTCATACTGTTTTTTTCGGTTCGCTTTTTGTTACTGGCTAATTTAAATACTAGAGAATAAGTTATGAAGTAAAGTACTACGCCTGCCTTAGGGAAGGAAACTTGAATAGTGGTGCTCAGTAGGTACTGCAGATTTTTAAATGGAAGTAGAAGGCATGAAAATAGTGCAGAATGTTTAAACACACTATGTTATTTCACTGCGGTAATAGCAGTAATGTCTGATCTTGAATTACATACGAAGGATGATGCAGTATTAGTATCCTTTCTAACATGAATTCTTTTATTTCTGGAGTTGTCAAACTGAAACTTTCTCTTCCCATCCCCCAGCAAAAAATAAAAAGAAAAACGCAAGTCTTCAACAACTGTTTTGCCATCCTTGTGAGGAAATATGTTGGTGTAACTACGCCACATTTCTCTATAGTTGTTCTAATCTAATTCCCCATGTGGAAGCTTATCACAGAATAAGGGCCAAGTCTGCAGTACCAAGGATATGCTGATGTAGCTGTATAGCACAGTTTATTTCAACAGATGGAGTTCCTTCCCCACTACAGCTAAAACCACTATGCTGAATAGTACATACTCTACTAGGAAAAGATACCTTTGCCAACCTAAATTTATTTCTATTCACTGGAATGGTAGGTTAGAAGTGTATTTGGTTTTCTTCATGCTTCTAGGAGGCATAGTTAGGCTGCAAAACGATTGAGAACTGATTTAAAAATGCATTTTTCCCAGCATAGTTTATACAAGTTCGAAAAACATAGAAATTAAACTGGAATAGAGATACTTCATTCTGAAAAGGAAGGACATATTAATGGCTGTTTTTTGTAAAATTATAGGATTCCTCTCTTTAGGCTCAACCTAACTAATGGAATAAAAAGAGAAGGAAAACCGTTAGAAAAAAAATGAACTATACCATGTCATTCTATTTATTATAGGGGAAAGACTGGGAATGATTTAAAACTGCAACACTGCTTCCAAGAAGTCTGCATTTCATACAAGGTTCAGTCTTTGTGTTTTTGAGGTCTGCAGTCTAGATAGTTAATGTTGGAGCACCACTGACATTTAGCATTGCTTTCACCCCCCGTCATTGATTACTACATTGGTTAGATGTTATGTTTACTGAATGTTCCATCACCAGTTCTTGTACTTCAGTCTGTTACATGTCTGGGGGTGGTCAGTTTGTTCTGATTTGGCATCCATTCAAATGACAAAAGTGTTCTGAAATGCAACTTGAATTTCATGATGTATCTTGTCAAGTGACACATTTCTGTAGTAAATAAGGCATGGTGAATCATACAATGCAATGCGAGGGTCCGTGTCCCAAAAGAATTAACGAAGTTAAATCATGCTGTCTTAACAGCAATGGAGAAGTTGCAGTTAGGATTTTGCATAAAAGCCAAAGCAGCCAAATATCGTAGTGAAAGGGAAGGAACAGAAGAAGGAAGGAGGAATTGTCTTATCCTCTCTGAGATGCAGAATCAAAGATGTGAAAATCAGTATTGTTTAAAATTCAGTAATTGAAGCGTAATCAATCATCACAAAGCATCCTCCATACCTTTGAGGAAGATGCATTTAGGAGAAACTTCTGTTTTGATACATTTTTGTTGTAATATGATTGATACAGTTAATTCAGTTGCCTGGTGCTATCAAATTACTTTCACTGAGGCTCTCTTGAAAAAAGATAGTTATAGGGTTTTTTAGGTTAGATGTCTAAACTAGATGGCTCCATAAGAAAAACTACTTATCTAAACTTTTGTGTTATTCTGAGTAACTTCATTTTTCAAAAAGGTTGCCCTCATGCAAAAAGTTAGGAGGTTCTGAAGGTCCTCAAAATGAGTAAAGACTTCAATCATTTGGCATTGATACCTTTAGCTGATGAGGTGCTGTGATCAAATTGTAGACAGGTCAAATTCTGCTCCTTTAGGATTTGCATACTAAGTTTTTTCCAAGCCTAAATCCAATCCATTACTTCTTTTTCAATAGAAATCTTGTCCTAACGATTGCATGTTTCACTGACTGTGTAATCATAAGTAGTACATTAGACTTTAATATTGTAGCATTTTTTTGTGTTTTTAATAATCCAACTTTTTTGTAATAAATTTGTTTGCTTGTTTTTGAGGATTACATTCTTTGATCTCTGCTCAGGCAAAATTCCCATCGATTTCAGAGGGGTTTGCCTGGCAAAGAACCGAGCAAGTATGCAGTAAAGCCCTTGGAATTTTGCCCAATGTTTTTCACCTGGTGGGTTTATCTCTGTGGTACAGTGAAATTTTTGTAATTGTAATGTTTTTTTTCCTCTATGCCATAAATTTAATATAAAAGGGATTCATAATGCTAATTATGTTTTTCCCTCAGAATAAAATCAGATTGGCTGATTGATGCAAGCTTGGACCAGTGATAGACCAGATAAATACTGCTTCTGCAATTCAGATTGGAGGCCAGGAATTCTTTGTCACATCAGGAGAGAGACTGTAGTTACAATTTGACTATAGTTTTGGTTTTTCTACGCCAATCTCAATTTGATTCTAATTTTTGAAGTCACCCAGGGTGAGTCAGACCTGGTCAAGCCAAAATAAACTCTTGAATAATTCCCAAATGGTGGAAAAAATGAATCAATTCAGAGGGCTAAGCAAGTAGAGACAGTCATTATAGGCACAAAGCAACCACAGCGCTTTATATGGTTCAATGGGAGAGAAGGTCCATCCGGTGAGTCAAGGTGGAATATAACTGGATTTCAGGGCTCTTCTGTTAGCAGAGCTGGTGAATGGCCAGAAGAGAGGTACAAGAGCTACGAATGGGGAGGAAAAATGGACTGATACTTATGTTGTGTGATTGCTTTTGGATTAATGTAAAGCAATACACCCAAAACGGAATAGGTTTGAGCTGTGGCTTGGACTTGAACATTCTTTTGAGGGCATACTAGGATAATTAACAACATGGAAATAGGCAGTGGACTTTAAACTGTGAAGGCAGGTGTTGAGGCTGTGACATGTCTTATACATTGAGAGCACAGTTCCTTGCATTCATTAGCATTTTTGTTGCCAACTGTATTGGCCTGGGTGCACATATTGCAATTGATAATTGTGCTTTCTTGATAGTTCTGGGGAAATCTGTGCTACTGTCATATACCACGGGGAATAGTTACGATTCTGCAGAAACTGCTGTTAGCTGTGGGAAAAATTATCATGCAGAGACCTAGGAAACAGGAGAACTAGATATAACACAGTAACATATTAAAGTCATGTTTAAATATGCTTTATTTTTCGATAGTAGTACTTCCTGGCTGTTCATGATTATAGGCAAAATACAGTGCATGTGCTGAGTCAAGAATCAAGAAGAGTCACGAATACAGAGTGGGGTCTATGAGTATGGTTACAAAATTTGGTGAAAATTCCTTATATAAAGGCAGGACCTCAATGATAATTTTAATTTACAGTTAGGTATGTACCAAGACAAAATCCTTTGCTTTTAGCTCTTTTCTTCTCATTTGTAGCCTATTGCTGCTACCTCATTACTACACTGTTCTTTGCTAGTGCAGTAAATCTGGAGACCTAATGGTGCACAAGCCCCTTTGAGGACAGCACTGACTTTTAAAATATTCATTTCTATGCGGATCAGGGATATCCCAGTCTGGCTGTAATCAGAAGAAGAAGGAAGGAGACAAATAATCACTGAACATGACTGTTTAGGGAGCAATTTCTGTCAAAAAAACAATCATCAGCCAAGGGTGCATACGAGCTGGCCTTGCACCCCCAAGCACAAGTAAGAGTGATGTGGGCTTGTTTGATGGCCATAATAGTATAATTGCTTCTTTCTATTCCTTCATCCTCTAGCCAGCTGCTTCTCCTTCGCTGTGCTGAAATGCCTGTTGTTTCTCTCTGCTCACTGCTGAGTAATGTAGGGCTAGTGAAAGGTGCTGCACTGACAGCACTGGGATGCACTTCTTTGTTTATACGCAGAGTGCAGGTATATCACGAGCCCTGACAGTGCCCCTTGCTGTACTGGTGAGACACAGCCCTGACCTGCAGGGACAAATCGCAAAGCAGAGGATCCTTCAGGGCAGTTCAGTTCTTGGTTATTCTTTTGTTTGTCAAAATGGTGCCAGCTGAGGTACTGAATTGCATGTTCTGGAACAGTAGTACAACTCTGCTTCCAGGCAGTGATCCAGACAGAGATCAGTTCATAGACTGAGTTATTCCAAATGGAATAGACCTTTGTGCTATGAAATCAGTTTGCAGCAAGTCTGCAGCCACTGGGAGTTGAACTAACTACCAAATTTATCTCACCCAGGCTTAATGAACAGTCATCAGGTAGTAATGATCCTACCAATCTTGATTTAAATGTAAGTTATAGCAGGGGTTGGATTTCATGTCCCTAGAGTAATTTCTTGTGCCATCCAAACCTCATCAAAGTGTCTTGGTGAAAATGATTTAAGCTAACATGTTGTACTGCATGTTGGCAAGCAGCTAAGGGAACCCATGCATCAATTACCGTGGCTCAGTGGTAACGTGTTAACTTACAGTAACTTCATTGTGTGCCTCAGTCCTGTGTTTTATTCCGACAGGGGCATAACTCTAGGTGGTTTTTGTTGGGGTTTTTTTGTTTTGTTGTTTTTTTAGGATAACAACACTAATAAGGGTGTGTCCATCAATGCTACCTTCAGTGGGTAAACCCTAGATTATTTATTTTGAAGAGAGATACTATGATAGTGAAGAAACAAACAACCAAACAAAAATTATAAACTCATATCTGACCCTGTGTGAAAAAATAATACAGAGGCCACAGCAACTCCAGAGCTGGCTCAGCCAAGCAATGTCACATAAAGCTCTCTTTCTCTTTAATTTTTTATTTGGATCATGTCTGTATGTAGGTCACAGTGACTTAAAAGAGAAGGCACTGACCAGACAAAGCCAAACCTTTCAAAAAATACCATTATTACAGGAGAAGGATTCTTCCTCAGACAGAAGACTGAAAATTAGTACTGAAAGGATTTCACTGTTCACTGCTATTTCAGTTAGTTGTGATTCCAGTTACCAGCAACTGAGCAGAGAGGGGACCTGCAGTGGTTGTGTTCTCAGTTTGCCTGTCTCCTGCTTGTAAGCTTATCCAGTGCACAGCAGCAAGATGCCATGAAGCTGATTCAAGCCATTTCTCTTCCTGCCTTTTTGTGCTGTGATGACCCCTAGCTTGAGCATCCTTTCTCAGGAGTAAGGAAGAGATGTGAAACCTCTCACTGCAGCTCCCCATACTGCTCTACATTTCTGCTTTTCTTCAGTCCCTAATTACAGGGTCTGGCCAAAAACCTCTCCCGCTGCTGCCACCCTTATGAGCATCACTCAGTGGCCAATAACCACCCTAGTGATTTTGTGCTTCTCTGCGAGAATTACTCCTGTATGCAGGGACCCACGTAGTCCATACATCTTTTCTGAGCAAACTGTTTTTCAGCTTTGAGGAGCCTGAAGAGGGGAGGGAAAGTAGATCTTCTGTCTAGCCCTCTGGTCAGCCTTTGTGCAAGCACAAGAATAGCAGCATATAACAATAATCTAATAAGGATTTCTTCTAGGAGAGGAAGCTGGAGGCAGTGATGCAGCTGGGAGGAGTTAGGGCACAGAAGGTCTAAATGCCTCTGGCCAAAGAGCTCTTGGTGAAACTTGGGTTACAAATAGTAATGCTGTGTGGCAACAGTGCACATAAACCCTACAAAATCAAGATATAAACTGGGCCTAAGACTAGAAATCACTTGTAGAAAAGCTATATAGAAATGCAGGATGATGTTTTTGAAATCAACAGTGGAAACCAGTAGATTCTCCTTGGCTTTAAAATCTATGTTATGCACCCAGATTTTGTATCACAGTCCATGCATGTGTGATTAGCAAAATTTAGGTGGTTTTTTTTTTTTAATGCCACTCTCTGGAGATAGCAATAGAATGATTTTTATATTGAATCATCTTTTTACAAAGATTGGGACTTTTGAGACATATATGTTCTCAGAAGATGATGTTCCTCTGCAGAAAAACGTTTCTTTTTATTTTGAACTAGAGTGGTCTTTTTGATACTTTTTTAAGTTTTCAATTTTTTTTAATTTTCTGTAATATTTTCAAAATATGTTGATTTTATCATTTCACCAAATTACTGTTATAAAGCTATTATTTAATTACTACATTTTCTAGTAAGCTAAGAGTTTTGGTAAAATAACTTTGTCAAAGTTCATTTGCATAGTAGTAAACAAAAAAAAAGCAATGTGATTGGCACTATTTTGAATACTTGGAAAAGGAATTGACTTTATAAGTGGTTTAAAATATTTGAAAATTATTTTCCAGGTTTGTGCCAAGTATAACTTTTGAGAGAGATGTGGCAAAGAAGTGGAATCTGTTTCATGCTTGTATTTTCCTGCTATGTTGTAAGTTTCATTTGTGGACAAAGGACATTTTTCATTTGGGTCACCAGCCAAGGTAGAAATGGTTATATTGTCAGGGACTCATAATTTAGCCTGGAAGGGACCTCCAGAGGTCATTTAGTCCAACCTCCCACTCAAAACATGTCTAGTTAAAGGCATGATGCCTTAAACTTTACATGGTATGGGCCATCTTTACTGGAGTCTTGAATAGTGCCAAGGATGGAGATTCCACAACCTCTCTGGCCTACCTGTTCCAGTATTTCACCAGTCTCATGGTTTTAAAAAAATAAATGAAAACATAATAGGTAGTATAACTTCTCATATTCTGTTATGTCTGTTCTTCCTCCTCTTATCACCATGCCTCTGAGAAGTGTCTGACTCCATCTTCTCTCTTTCCTCCAGTGAGGTAGCTGTAGAATGCGATAAGGTCTTCCCTCCGTCTTCATTTCTCCGAGCTGAAGAGACCCAGTTCTTTCAGCCTCTCCTCATACGTTGTACTTAAGTATTAGCGTTTCCACAGGTGGCAAGAGGAAAACGGCATAAAAATGTGGGCAAACCAGAAACTTAGCCTTCTAAATATAGCTTTAGTTGCTGTTAATTATGAAGTGTTATATTGCTGATTCCAGTATTGCTCAGTGGGAGACCTGCTCCCGTTCTGTATTAGCTCTATTTTTCCATACGTTAGCCTTCATTCCTATCTTCTTTTCTCTGTTTCAGCATTTTTGTTTCTCCCCTATCCCGTCTGCCAAAATGAAAGTAATGAAATAGTTCATATTAGTCTGTTAATCATCACAGACTTGCATAAGCCTAACATTCAAAGGAGATTAATAGAGCAGGATAAATTATATTTATTTCTCTTCAAACAAGCGTCTCAGCCTGCCTGTTTTACAGGCTCCAGAATGCAGTAGGATAGTGGTTTACAACCAGCATATCCTTGAAGACTATCCCATATTCACAACAGAAACTCAACAATCTTAAGACAAGGTGAGAACTAATTTTCAGATGTGCTAAGCAGCAGACACAGCAGACACACAGACGTCACTCTCTGACCTTGAGAAAAGCACTAGCTGAATTCCTCTGGCCTTTGCAACATGCTATTTGTAAAGGATATTGGCAGCTTCAAGAGAAAAGTGTACTAGATCTGTAAAGAATTAGTAATTAATAATCACAAAGGGTTGAAGAAATTTATATTTCAATCCTTGGAGACAGACCTTGGAGTTCAAATCAATATCAGAATGTCCTCATCACACTTTCTGAGGGATTTTTATGATAAAGCCTGATCTTTCTGTCATCCTGTCTTTGCGTGCAGGAATCATTATCATGGCTTATTCTGAATGCAGAATTCTGCATTCTGCTAAGAAGCAAAATGAAAAAAAAACAGCACAATGAAAGCAAAAGACAGCCCACCTTGAACCAAGGCAACGTTGTGTTGCAAGGCCATCCTTAGCAACCTGAAGCTGAACAGAGCCCCTTTGTGTTAACAGAGCATAAACTCAAGCAGAGATGATAGTGGCTTGTTTACGGAATCTCATCAGGTTCTTCTTGCAAAAAAAGCTTTGAAGGTTGGTGTAAGACTTGCTGTTAAACCAGCACAATATAGCATTTTCAATCAATATATTTAATAGTCTTCCTATATCTAGAATTTTTTAAATGCAGTAAAAATTCCAATATCATGCAGGAAGAGCTTAAGTATTTTGGTTTCTTCAAATCTGCTGGGTTTTAGGACACAAGCTGCAACTAGCCTTATAAGCTGCAGATTTTGGCACTGAAGTCCATCTGTGGCATATTTGAACCTTTATTCGTCAAAGAAGCAGAATTAAAGCTTTATCACTAGATGGCAGTATGACTTATGACACAGATGTCTCTACTGGATTTTCAGAGTCTGCTCTGAAAGGCCATGTCTGCTCTGGAGGAACATTCACAGAAATTCAGACTGGTTTTAGAACCACCTCAGCATGCTCACCAGGGGAGTCACAAGGATAACCCTGGGCACTAGAATCCTGCATTAATGGTGCATGCAATTGTTTTTTAAACTTTGTGCAAAATTTGTCAAAGTATTTTCTCTCTGAGGACCCAAATATTGGGAAATATAAACAATTTCAGATTGTTGTAAAATATGCAGTGAGATGTTACTGTGAATCATACACATCAAAGCGTAGCTGAAGCCCAAACATGTACTTATATGCAAGGAAAAATGGCTTTTCTCATACTTAAAGAAAAGAATTGCATCCTTCTCTGCTTCACACATTTTCAAACTCTTTCTGTTTTTGCAGAGTGTATGGCAAATTATAAACACTGCACTAATGTAAGGAAAAATTCACTCAAATGCTGGTTTCTCATGTTTGCCTTTGAGATTCTTTAAGACAAAATCCTTGTTTGCTTGGCTTACTGGGGCAGAAAACAGCTTAACACCATCACCAGGTAGCTGTCTGTTCCATCTAACTCTTCTGTTCAGGTGAGCTGCAGGAGAAGAGAATAGAGGAAAAGCTTTAGAGAGTGAAGGAGATGGGAGGAAATTAGCAAACATGATTTTAAAATATAAGAAGTCAACTGCAAAGCAGATGTGCCTTTAAAAAAAAAAAAAGTAGTATCTAAATGAACGTTGCCTTTAACAGAGATTCAGGAACTACAGCTGAAGGAATCCTTTGGAATAGCAGAATTTAACTATGGATGGGGTTTATGTGCACAAATAAAGCAGCAGGCTTTACAAGTGCAGTATGTGGAGGTTAATACAATTCAGGAAAATTGGTGGAGATACAGGGCAATGTGCTGGAGAAACCATTGCATCTAAAAGATGGAGGGGTGTCTACTGTTTTATCAGACAGCAGTGAATCAGGATTTCTGGCTATTAATCCCATCTCATATGACCTGGGGCAAACTACATAATCTGTATTTAAAATACAATACTCCTGCTTTAATGATGGGAGAGCTGGGGAGCAGCAGTCTGGAAAGCAGGATGCATAATAAAGTATGCTGTGTTTATTCCGTGCATACTGAACTCTGAGTAACCCTTGCAGTAGAAGGAGTTCCCCTGGCAGGCCAAGTGGGGAATTTGGCCTTTCTTTAGCTCTGCAGCTTTGTGTATTTGCTTCAGTAACCGTTGATAATCCAGATACAGAGATGTTGACATTACAGAAGTAAAGATGCATGAAAATGAGGAAGTTGTGTAATTGAAGTATCTTAAGAAAAAAAAATAATTTTTTAAAATATCTTCCATGTTGGAAATAAGAAAAAGTTGTGTTGGCATTTTCAGTAGAAACAGTCTGTTTCAGAATCAAAAGATGTATTTCAATGTATTGGAATGACCTAGAGAGTTTTCTTTTGAGACATAGAAAACACTTATCTGTATTTCTAAATGGGGAATTGTCTTATTGCAGCTGAAAGTTAACCCCTTGCTCGGCACTCATTGCTAGCCTGTTTTTTTCATCATATATATCATGGAGTAAACTCTGCAATATATTAAAGAAAATGCTGTGAGTGTCCCAAACTAGAGAGAAGAGGTGACGGGAGTAGGACTGCTACAGTCATTAAAAGGCACTTGTATATAATGCATTCATGGATTTGAAAACAAACATTTCGGATGTTTTAAAAATGTGTTTGTTTAAAAGCAAAGAAAAAATAAATATTTGTGTTTTTTCCAGTATTAACTGTGGTTAAAAAAAATCCAGAAGCAGCATGGTATGTAAAAATATTATTCCAACAAAAAATATAAACTTTTTTATATGTAAACTATGTATAAGCTTGCATGTTGAACAGAGATAATGTAATTCCAGATCTACACTGCAAGTTAGAAATATTTTCTAAGGAGGAAGCTTTAGTTTTACACAAGATAAAACTAGGTTGGCCGTGGATATGGGAACAATTTAGACTAGACAAAGTGCTAGGGATATTTGAGACCCTCACATGTCTCTCTGGATTGCCGTCACTTTCAGCACATTGGTTCCTTAAAATAAACAAAAAACAAGACGAAGACAGAACCTTTTAATGTCTTTGTTCTTCCTTGAAACAGTACTTAATACTAATGAGTTTTTCTTTAAACAGTGTAAGGCAGAAACAGAGACAAATGGAAAAATCCTGTGTCCCTGTGCTTCAAAATGTGTTCATTTTTTTTGAATGACTCCTCACCAAGGTGAAGAAATCTTTTGTGTTAAGTAAATATGACAGAGTTCTACAAAGTCCTGAACACCTTCAATTCCTGTTAGATTCTCAATACAACAAAATACGTTGTCTCACAAGACTAAATAGTAGTCTTTTATTAAGTAGATAATGTTTGTTGTTAAAAGTTCATCATTTTCTTCTTTATTAACCATAGGCTACACACCAGTAGCCTATGTTTAATAAGCCAATAATGTGAGTAAAATTGAGAAAGGCAAATAATTTGTTTATAATTTGCTCTTTTTTAAAGAACTTTCTGTTTTATATGTTCCCTATATTATATGTCTGTAAATATTTAAAATCTCTCTTCTATATAGTAGATAACACTTAAAAAGTTATTTATTCTTTTATAACCTGATTTGTTTGGGAAGAAACAGAGCAGCTCTTAGCAGAACTCCTACAGAAAAAGAAGTTGAAACATGGTGTTAGTATTGTTCTTTATTGACTTCAGTAGACTTAGTTAAAGGCAAGCTCTGTGCAATATTTCTCCAAGAAAGCCTAAATCAACATCGTGTACATTAAACCATCAGTTGCTTCGTTTCTCAGGTGGAGCAAAGCATTCTGTGATGGTTACAGTGGCGTGAATACTGCCTGCTACCATGCAGTCGTAGGGCGCTGCAGAAGAGGTATGTGAGAAGTAGGAATAACTGTAAAATATGCAAGTTGGTTCAGCGCATACGAAAATGCGAGCTCTAGGACTGGTTTCAGCAAGTTGTCCAGCTATCATAACAGGCCTGTTACCATCACAGTCCATGCAGAACTCCAGTTTATGTTGTAGAAGCAGGATAAGTTCCTGAAACACTGAATCCTGGCTTCATCCCATGTTCATCCTGCTGCCTTCTAAGCCTAATTTGAATAAATTACTGTACAAATTTTGTAGGTAACTGTAGCTGTAGAGAGGAGGCTTCTGGAGTGTAATACTTTCCAAATACATTGTGGCTAAGAAAGAATTTGATTTTTTTTCTTGGTGGTGGTGCTGGCGTGTGGTGGTGACAGACTGTTGCATTCAGTTACTGTCATGGTAGAACAAGTTACCCACCCTGCTATCAGTTCCCACTAATTTTAAATGCAGGTACAGTGCACATTCATTTTATGTTGGTACGTAGGGGTTTTTCCCTTCTTTTGGTGATGACTGAGGATTGCTTAGAAGACCACAGACATGTGACAAAAGTCTCCAAATTAGACTAGATTACCTTGAAGATAAGCTCCCATTTGGAGGTATGTTGTCCTGATGCGTCAGCAAGTACAATCATATAGATACTATCAAGTAATAAAATCTTTACAACACATCACGTGGACTGTGTAGATAAAGGGGAGATGACTATTGGGTTTTGGTCAGAAAAGTCCAAAAGAGTAGTTGTAATGATTCCTATCTTTAGCGTTGTTACCTACTAACTTTATTAGAACTACAGTTACTTTCTGTTAGGGACTTCTAGTATAACTATATGGAACAAAGAAATATATAGAAGTAGTATCTTTAACTCAGTTTGCTTTTACCAGAAGACTATGCACATAAGGTTGAATTATATATTTCATTTTAGTAACATTTTTTAAAATTGTCTGTATTAGACTAAAACCGTTGAGGTTCAAAATGTTCCATAGTGGCTCTTAATCCAAAGATGATATTTCAAAGAAATCTTACCAGGTTTGTGTGACCCTAATCGATAGAATCCAAAATTATTTTTACTGTGAATTTTCAGATTACATGAGTCAAAACTGGCATAACAAAAATCTTCAAGTCTTCTTAAAAATTAATTCTTAAAATTTAAAAATCAAGTTAGCTTTCTATATCTGCCCATTTACCATTGACTAGATGCAATTGATAACATTTAGTATAAGATAACTAATTAAAGGAAAGAATACTGAAACAAGAAAAGAACTATCAGATTCACAAGAAGTTGCTGGTATCAATCTTACTGTAAACCCAAAACGTTTTAGTATGCCTGTTAATGATCTTAGTTTAAAAGCTGATGACTGTACCAATGAAACTTGTTGTAGAGCTGGAAAATGTTATATGTCCCAGTCACCTCCGTTCCAAAATGGTTATCTGAAATTGGAGTACATGAAGAGCAACACATGAATGATAAGAGGAAGAAAAAGTCTGTTGTTTCAGAAGTGTCTAACAGAGTTTGGCATGGTTTGGCCCAATTTATTTACCCTGGCAAAAAAGATGGTGTAACTGCTCTCCAAAGGACTTTGGGGTAAACTCAGAGAAAGAAGTTCTACCTAAGAGAAGGGGCAATGCTGCCACCAGTACAAACAGGCTTAGAATAGCTATGCATTAATTTAAACTAGAAATTAAAAGAAGAGTAAACTGCCTGCTACAGTAACAAAGACAAGAAATTGCATAGAGTGCTATCAATTCTAGAAGACACTGAAATGTTAACAGAGATGTCCCTCCCAGTTCTTTGTTTTTCTGAATCCGTGAGTGATGACTTGATATACTTGGATGTTGGACTCTGAAGAGACAACAGAAATAATGAGTTCCGAGAATTTGTACTGAGTCTTCAGCTTGCAGAAAATTTGTTCAGTGAACCTGAACTAGGCACACATCACTAGCTCAATTAGCATGAGCATATTTCTGCTTTTCCTCTCTAGAGCCTTGTTTACAATTATCAGTTTGGACTTCTTTATTTTTTTAATATAGATCATCAAGTATAACTCAGACCATGATTACAGTGAGCATTTTTCAGTGGAATAGCCACCTCATGCTGATATTCCACCAGCTGCTTGTTCCCTTCTCCATGCCAATTCTACCATTATGCCAGTACAGCTGTTTGTGTGATCATGTGAAGAACAGGATCAGAGCACTGATCCAGCTGAAAAATACCTTTTTATTTCATCTTTGGTATTTTTAATTCAAATCAGGCTCTCGCTGTGGTTGCTACACTACTGCATAAACGGTTGTGACAGCAGAAAGCAGGCGGTGGCTCAGGAACAGCTAGGAATCACTTGAACAATTTAAGGTCATATCCTTAAGCTGCTCTCAATCGCTCTGTGGTTTGCAGTCACGTCTAGGCCAATGAAAGGGCTACATGTTGGCGATGATGGTGCCCTTCATCTTCCCCTCCTCTCTCCTGTACCTCCGGTTGTACTGGCAGGGCCTGACCATGCAATTGAGACAGTTCTGAGAACTGAAAGCTGATGAAACCACCTGAAAACTAAGCACTTCTTTTTTCTTTTTTTTGTTTTCCCTTAGGTTTAGTTTTCTGTCTTTTTAGTTGCCTAAACCAGACCTCAGCTGTCCCGCTAACGTCGCACTCGGAGATCAGGAACACCAGTCAGGGGCAGCAGAACCAAATACTTTTTACAGAAGCCATGCCAGCTTGTACAGCTTGAATGAATCACTTGGTTATCTTGCTCTCTGGGAACTACCTTCCTGGAGATCCAGACAGACGAACAGTTTTCCTGATAGAGTGTTTTGGCAGGAAATGATCAAATTTCCTTTTAGGGAGTCCCAAAAATACTGGATTTTTGGAAGATCTGTGCTTTCCTCCCCTGCAAATGTTTCTATCTCTGAGCTTCTGGTAGGATTCTTTCTGTCCTGTTTTTGTTAGGCAAATCCTACCCATCAGAATGTCACATCTGGGGAAGGACAGAGTCTGTACTGTGTCACCTGTAGAAGTTATGGAGAGCTGGCTGGTGCATTTCTGTTCAAATATTTGACTCTCTACAAGGATTAACTTTCCAATAATTCAGCCACATCTTGTTGGTAATTACTTTTCTGCTGCTTATGGGTTTAGAATAGTAACACATAGTACTATACTAAATGGATACTTAATAAGGCAACATTATAATAGGACTCCCATGGAATTACACATTACATTAACACCAAATGAGTTCATTCTGAATTCATTATGAATGATTACTCTGAATACCAAAGGAATTAATAATAATTAGCCATTTACTTTGGAGGATTTCTGAATAATTGCCAGATACAGCTGTTTTAAGAATTTACAAGCCTTCCTGATCAAGTTTCATTCTGAAAGAATCATTAAGTGTAACTTTCTGTTCGCTGGAGGGTTCCTGCTTTTATTTTGAATCTGTACTCCTTGTTCAATTGCTTTCCAGTTCTAAAAGCACTTCAAAGATACTCACTCAGCCTAGTTTATTCACTAATGGAATTACTTTCCTTATCTCCATTTTGTCTTTGAGTGTATCTCAGTTGGCTTTATACAACACATCTGAAAGGTTAATCAACTTTAAAGCATGCTGGGAGACATTCAAGGGCAGGGTGACTCCAACATGACAAAAAGAATGCAAAAGCATTATATTTATGACTTTGTGGCAAGTAAATTCTGAAAGATATCCAAGGCCTTTGATTTGGCTCCTGAAAATCTCCTCTGTTCCTACCAGCATTTGAAGACTCAGCTGTTTTGCATATCAGAGGTAGCTGACTTGGGAGACAGAGGGAATTAATTGCTCGCTTTAGATGAACTTTTCCTTTTGGTAGAAGCTTCCCCAAGGGTTTTACTTTGACAATTTATTCATCCTAGCTGTCTACAACAGCCACATGGTTGCAACTCGCATCATCCTGATAAATTCAAATACAATGTTGAGCTTTTCTGCATAACTTCTCACTGTAAATAGTACTTTGGTTCCTGCCCGTAGTCCTAACAATAGACATTCAAATATGAGATTTACTATGTGTTGATGTTAGATCAGGGACTCAGGTTTCAAAGTTGGGTAAGCACAACCGTCAGTGCATGTATTCGGATTGTTTTGGGTTTTTTTTCCCACTCAGTGAGACAAATTCAGTGTAAAAAGCCTGTGTACCTTAGACCTTGCGGAATAAGGTTATACCATTTCCTTGCATTCTGTCGCAAACAGTGCTGCTCCATCTAAACATGCACATCCTGATTTGCGTTTCTCTGTGACAACTGAATCCACTCTATGAGTTTCACAAATGCCAGCAAATAGCATTTGCACATAAAGTTAGATTCATTAAATTGTATTGAAGTGTTACTTCAACTGTAGATGATTCCCACTGAATTCAAGGGAGCCAGCTTTTGGCCTCTGATCTATAATGTTTAATTAAATCTTTATGAAGCAGTCCTGTGTCTTGTTGATTGCCAAGATAGCAATACAAATGTATCCGTGTTTAAGCAAAGACTAACACTATATGACATGTATAAAACCAATTCCTAAACCAATGCTTAGGAAGTCATCTTCATTTAGATCTATGTCCCAAAATGAAACATATGAAGATAACTGCTTGTATAAATACTGATATATTTTTATATATTATATAAATGATACATGTAACATGACTCTTATTGATCTGATTATAAGCAGCTCGGGGGGGAAATATTATTTTTTACAGTTAGAGAATGAGGGGATCAGCGATTCATTTTGGAGACTCAACGGTGGCACGGGGCTGGCTGCATGCTCTAACTGAAGTCAGGGGGTTACATTGGTGAGGGGGGGGCTCCTTGTAAGACATGCTGCCTGGCATACGGGCCCTAACAGTTGGCCACCAGATGGCAGACACAGTCTCCTATGGAATAATGATATTTTCTTTGACCTACATAAAGAACAGCTGCATCTTTCTCCCTTGAAAATGATAGATAGTGCCAAGTACAGTGAAGATAATGGGCGCTTTCTGAAAGCTGTTTTCAGCTTTTACACCTGAAGCTTGTTATTCTTTTGCCTTTCTCTGTTACGATTCTCACCTTGTGCCAGGGAAATGTCTTTTATTTTTCCACTGGTCTCAGTTGTAATTGTTCATTCGGTTGGATTTTTCTGTTAAGCAGAAGTATAACGTAACCAAGGTTGTTTGCAGCAGTGTGCGGGCTCTACATTGTAGTAATTGGAATGGATTAAATACACGTACTGTATTTAAAATACATGTATACATAGGCAATTTTGTTTTAATTTATTCTTTTTTTACTGGATAATTCTGGAGTTCTCTGTACCATTTAGCTCAATGACTGGCCCACCAAGGATGAAGCACTGCTGTAGAGGTATGCAAAAGCAACATCACATACTCACAGGTACAGATGATGGCACATTTGCTCACAACTTGTTCTAAACTGATTCCAGTCCTCAGCAGCCAGGCAGAGCAAGCACATCTATTAACACTTACCTTTATTGTTTGGATGGGTGTTTGTAACCTGCTCTGGAACTCTCATGTACAGCGTAGCGTACAACTCCTTGGAGGTGAATAAACTCATACTTGGGGTGTGGAAAGAGTGAGCCACCCAGTGAAATAGTTATTCATTGGTAATTTACTGTACTACATGCTGGCTCTATGTCCACCACATTCCCACTGCAGGCAAGCTCTAAGTGTTATATAGTTGTGTCGATGTCAGCATTTTTATATCTGATCACAAGAAAGCTATCAATATAATTTGATCTTTATAGAGAGAGAACATAAAAGCTCAAGTACTGTTCATATAATCTGCTTATCTTTTTCCTGTTTCACAGAACCGTGGCATTTTTCTTATCCAGTTTGATCTGTCTTCCAAGGTCCATGTGGTGTTACTACACCAGTGGTATTGTCCCCCAGTAAGTTTTACGTAAACAGAAGAGTTTATGGCTTGAGTTCATTTACCTTCTTCACAGGGTTGAGCATGTCTCTCTGGAACACTGAGAGCCTAATGCGAGACAGAGGCCTCAGTTCTCAGCTAACCTGAGGACAGTCTCACTGGTCACCCACTCTCCAAAAGCACAGTTGGGGCTGGACACTGGTTATCTTTCAGTACACACAGAGCCACATGGAGATGGCAAGAATCTTAACTAGGGACTTGCTCAGCCAGTTGTGCTAAGCAGCTGTAAAGATTCTCATAGCCCATCAGTGGAACATGTGTAAAACTCCCTGAGTGACTGTTTAAAAGTAAATGGTTGCTCAGAGCTCTTGTTTGCTTCTAAGAACTTATTTATTATAAGAATGTTTAATGTGCCATCCTGTGGACACTGGATTAATGCCTGGACTTTCTTACTGGCTCCATTATCCATTCACTGTATCATAAACTCTGATAGGTCACTTTTTCTCAGTGTTCCAGCTTTCTCATGTATGAAATAGGCTTGATGGTACTTTACTTTCCTCTAAATGGTATTTTCAAATCTATGTATGACTGAAGTTACTAGGGTTTTTGCCTCTATTAAAGGCGTGGAGTTTACGCTGTTGTAGCTTAACTGGTATCTGCTTAGCTTTACAATACCATAGAAATAAGAACAGAGGCTTCTATGTATGTGCAACCACCTAATTGTTTTCCATGCTAATGCTGTTTTTCTTTATATAGATAGGGTCTAAGCATCTGGGTCCAGCTGATAAAGGAAGTTTCCTTTTCAGTTGTCTGCTCCTGCACAATTGGTCATTGAGTTCAGCAATTTTGGGATTAAGCTGAAGGAGTTTTAATTAAAAAAACTAAGTGCCAAATATGGTTGTGGGACAATCAGAATCATTTTACAGACACTTGTAAATCAAAAGTGCAAAGGAAACACTAGTGGTGAAACAAGTTGCTCTGTTCTTTCCCTGAATCTTATGTATTTGTAATTGATACAGAAAACCCCAGTTTTGTACTTTTCTCCCACACTCCTGTGTTTTGAATGCTAATCACAGGACACGGAGAATGTGCAGAGGGGGAAGGTATGTGGTTCTCTTTTGTTTCAAGTATGGAGACGTGCTTTTAATTGCATACAGACAGCAGATGGTATGGCTTTTGTGGCATCATGAACTCCAGCACAATATAGTCAGCCACTGCACAGCATGGTACAATTTAAAGCTGAGTAAATATGGGGAGAGTGAAGGGTTAGGGGTGGGAAGGCAGTAATTCCTAGGACATTTGTTCCATTTTTATTTTACAAATTGACCATTATTTTGTTAGGCTTCACTCTTGTTCACTTTCTGCATCTGTTCTAGAAAACTGCGTTCCTGCCAGGAACGTGCACCCAAATCAATAGTTTTAAAAAGACTGTTGTCAACTTCAAAAACCACATCTCCATTTGAAAGTTTTATGTCTTCTTTCATAAGAAGATGTAAGATTTTGAAGTTACTTTCTCACAGACTTCAGAAGAGGAAGTAGGTAAAAAAAACCCCAGAAATAATATAAACTCACAACTAATAAACATTAGATAACAAAACACGAGTCACAAAACTGACTTGGAATTTTCTGAAGCTTCTTCTGGTTAGAAAATTCTTTTCCATTAGAAGTCCCCTCCTCTCCCGATTCAGACTTTTCACCCATCAGTCAGTGTGTTATTCTGGAATCCCTCTCATTTTCTCCCTGTAAGGAAAAGTTTTGAAAGTGCAAAAATTTTTCTAAGACAGGGAATGTTTTCCTACTCAAACCTCATATACCCTCCATATTCTGTGTTTGGTTTAAAGGCTGTATAACTTACAGACAGCAGAGGCTTTGCATGAAAGAAAGCAGCTTAGTAAGTAAAATAAAAAATTAAGACAAATTAGAGAGGATTTTTTTCATTGAGTTGCAACATACCCTGACAAGTAATATGCCATTAAGTATTTATGTATATATATATAGCAAATAGAATCTCATCCCCCTCCAACAGATACTAATTTAAGGAGTTACTGTGCACACTGGTATGCTGTGACAAAATAGTTGAGTACAGGCTGTCTTATTTCTAACTCCTCTTGAATTTAATCCTGGTGTGACATAATCTACGTCCAGTCACGAATCTGTGAGGCTATGTCAAGGCACAGCCAGTAGACACTGTACGAGAGAGGACCTGTAGGAGGCAGGATTTGCAAAGAGGCACCATTTTGTCTCAGCTCAGTAGAGTGGTTTGCAAACTACACCACGCTCTCCAACACGCGGGATTTAGAGCCCAGGCTGAGGGAGGGAGTGTACAACTGCCTGTGTGAACTCAAAGACAATGTTATTGGTAATAAAGCTGTTAGATGTAGCAATGCTTCTAATTTGTATAGTTTTACGGTAATGATATACCATGATTTATGATATTTAACATTTTACTGAAGTTGCATCCTATTACTGAAGTTTGTCTTAATCTCTGACAGAATGGAGTATGGATAAATGTGTTAATTTGAAATACAGAAATGGTTACATAGAATACATTAATTTGAAACTATACCAAGGAGAACAATGCTGAAGTTTAGTGGGCCTTTGTTTTCCATGTTTTTAATCATGTTTTAGCCTATGTTCCTGTTCTTCTGATCAGTTTCTTGTCTCTAAATAGACATGTTTTTTGTATTAGCATGTAGGATTAAATTAATTGCATTTATGAAATGGAACCCACTTTGCATACAGCAAAACTTGTTGAACACTGTCATATATTTCTCCAGAGTTTTATAAAACAGGAAAAAATAGATTTTCTGTTCCTTCCCAAATTTATTTCTTTAATTAAATAAAATAAAATTCCAATCTGTGACACCATTTTCACATAAATCCTAGGAATGTTTTTGTTCAGACTAAAAATTGTTGGTCTGTATCCTCAGCCAGTGGAGCAATGCCAGTACACAGCAGCTGGGAATTTCCTACCGTGCTATCTGTGTGTGGCAATGGATTCATTAGGCATAGGACATCTCCTGTATGCATTCTAAATTACTCGGCAGACTCCCTGACTTTTAACATATGGTTATCTTACATAAATCAGTGGTCTGCTTTTCCAAAATGAGTATATTTCTTGTACCTTGTGCAAACTCTTGCTGAGCAATGCAAAGCACTATGTGTCCCTTGATATTAAATAAGGGGTGGGAACATGATACCGTGGACTAATCTAATGTACTTTACATTCGGGTAGCGTAAAATATTTCATAATTCTTCTTTCTGTGTGGACATAAGGTAAGACATGTGCAGGTGTAGTAATTTATCCAGAATCTTGTCATTGCCCATACCCTACCAGAATTACTTAGGAATCTGTGCAGCTTGTTTCTTATTTTCACATTTTTAACTAACACAGGGTATGCTTCCAAATAGAGCAAGGCTGTGATCTCAGGATCCTGCTTTGAAGCCATTTTCTCCCTGTTTTATTATAACATATTTTACCGTTATTCTATCCTGAATGCAAAACCAGTGAAAAATATACCACTTTGTTTAAATATGCATTAAAATGAAAACCGAACTTTTTGTCCTTGATTTCTGCTGATCTCCAGGTTATTGCCAAGGATGTATAATTGAATTATAACCTTGACTTTCATACAGGTCAATAGCATCTATGCTGGTGACTCACATAGATCATAAAAGTATATTTCCAAAGGGTGTGGGTATAGGTGGGCTGAACAGCTTGGGCTGGTTTATAAAAACGAGGGCCTCAAGCCATCTGCACTTATCCATTCTTCTTTGTTCCAGCTGCTATTCTGCTCTACCAACCACATCTCCAGGGCAACATGGCATTCGCAGGCAAATACGAATTCGAAGGCGATGAGAACTATGATGACTTTGTGACGAAGATTGGTAAGTATGTCTTGGGGTGTAAGTCTTAAAGGTTATAAATTAGTTAAAAATACTTTTTAAAAAAGAAAGATTTTTTTACTGAAATGTGCTGAGATCAACAGGGACTAAGAATGGTAGGAGTGCTCTGCACTCCAGCAAGGAGATTCAGTTTTCATTCTTATGAGCAGCACTGTCAGGCACAGGAAATAGTCCTGTTTACAGAAGTAGTATTCCTTTTCAGTGGCAGCAGAACAAAGAGCCAAGACGTTTGCAGTATGATGATTGTGAAGGTCACTTTTGCTGTCCTTAGTATTCGTCGGTGGGAGTATATATTTAGTATGAAAATGCTTGTCAAAATCTTACACAGGAACATGTTTCTGTGAATGCTTTCAGAGATTTCAGAGATTACCCCATAAAAGCTCTTAGGGACACTCTGATCTGTGCACACAAGTTCAGTGCTTGTGTTCATTTATTTAAAAAGCAATAGTAAATAGGTATGTGCAGCAAAGGCACAAGTTCATACAAATTAAAGTCCACACATCTGCACGTGTAGATTAAATAGAAGGGAATATTTAGATATATTTTATATATATACATTTATTCTGTGTATCATTTCCCAGGGAAAAGAATGCAATACCAAAACTTATTATTTTAGCAAATGCATTGATGTACCTATATCTTCCTTTATACCAGTAATTTAACCTCAGATCTTTGATACTGCTGTAAAAAATGAAAAACCCCCAACAAACCAGACGCTCAGACAGCAATGTCTGAGAACAAACGTACCATTAGCGTGCTTCAATTCAAATACACCTGGTAGGGTATTAGATTTGATAAACCGTATCTTTCTAATGATTAAGGTCTCCCCAGTGACAAGATTGAAATGGGAAGGAATTGCAAAATAGTCACTGAGGTGGTGCAGAACGGAAATGACTTCACCTGGACGCAGCATTTCCCAGGAGGCCGCACCACGACCAACACGTTCACGATTGGCAAGGAAGCAGACATGGAGACAATGGGTGGTAAAAAGTTCAAGGTAAATTAATTTAGCTCTTAAATTCTACACTCAGGTTTTTTTTTAATTTAGGGTGAAAATCAAATTGTCTCAGGGACATCTTCCTTAAATTGTTTTTTTCACCTGTCATAGCTTAGAAACCTGCAATTTTCCCCCCATTTCATGATGCTCCCAGCAAAATATCTAAATCCGATTTTAAAGGTAGTTAGAACTTCAGAACTGTATGTACTAATAAAGAACAAGGGTAGAGTGTCAAGTATCTACTGGTGTCGCAGCTCAAGCAAACATAATGGTCATTAAAACTCTGAAGAGCTGGTTGGCGGCTGTGTCATTGTCCAGCACCACACACCAACTGCAGCGCTCTGAGGGGAATGCTGTGGTCCCTAGCTCTGCCCGTGCCCGTCAGCAGTGCTCACCTTTTGAAGTCACCTGTGCCTGAGCTTTAAACAAAAGACTGTGTAAAGTGAATGGGAAAAAAATAAATCTCTGTATTGTCCTTCCTGTTGGAAGTACAAAGCAACTTGCAACTTCAGCAGCCTCTAGAAAGACAGATTAAACAATATTAATCTGCTCCTGTCATGGACAAAATCTGGATACAAAACCTGCTGTATAATAGTTGCCTTACTTACCTTATTCATTTCTCATTTATTTAAAGGGATAAAACAGTTTGTGACAGCTAAACTCTGCATTTTGAGGTGTCCAGAACCCTACCATAGATTACTGCATAAAAGCTTTATACATCCAACCTAGATGATTCTATGATTCTATACTGAGGAGACAGGAAAACCAGCAATTGCATCAGGGAGCTGTGATAAACTGAGAATAGCAATAGCATTGCATGATTTCCAGCATGCTTTTTTAGTCATACCTTTCTCATTATGAGAGGAAAAAAAACATGTCTGTCTTTGTCTTTGAGAAACCTTTGTGAAACCTAACAGATAGAATAAGACACAATTCTACTTGGTCAATTTATTGCAAACTCAAGTATTTTGAAGTATTACAAATTCTATTCTCTTCTTTTTGGTCCTGGATACTTCAGCAGTCCAAAGCCTATTAAGTAGCCAAAAATGGAGGCAGAGTAAATGACTCTCAGCAGAGAAACCACTGCCTTTTAGTACAGTGTCACTAAACAAGACTAAAACTAGTAAGATAGTTTCCTTATGTCTGGTAAAAAATGTCCACTCATCTCTTCATTTTGCAAATTACTTTTTTCTCCTCTAAATATGATTGGCTCATCTGTCTTTATTACTAAAAGCATAGGCAAGACTGGCTAGTTATACAGACAAGACTGATTTTGTGATGGAACTGGTGTTCAGCTGAGCTGCTGTAGTATTTGTGATCTTCATAGCAGCATCCTGGCATACTTCTTCCATACAGAAGCAACTCTTACAGCAACTGGCACATATGATAGTATTAAGGTGTGACTGCAGGCTGTGCAGTCATGTTTAACCTAGACTTAAATGAGCAAGATGAATTCTAGTGTGGTTAGAGGTATGAAACACGGGATCTAGGGTAAAGATTCACATTGCTTGTCCACAGTGACTTTTGTGCTGCTTGCAGGCAGGTTATTAGTATCCAAGAATGCTACTTCAAAATTAACCCAGACAATCGTGCCTTTTGCTTCACTGTCAAAACAAGAGAAACACATAAAACACTGAGGACTGAATGAGAAGCATAGTCTGTGGTCAGATTGTTTTTAGAGCTATGAATTAATATTGTGTAGATATGGAACTTGCATGTATTGTTAGATGAATGTTTTTTTTAATTTAAATTGTGAACATTTAAGAACTAAAGCAGAAGGATTTTAGTCTTGTTCATGAAGCTGCATGTGTCGTTTTAGTCTTGTTCATGAAGCAAATAACTTCTGCTTTTTTAAAAGTAAAAACTTTAAGCATCAGGTGTACCAATGTTTACAGTGTATCTGATAATATAAATGCCAGTAACCCCAGAGAATACTAAACTCTTTCTATTACAGGCAACTGTTAAAATGGAAGATGGGAAAATAGTAGCTGAGTTTCCCAACTATCGTCATACTGCAGAGATTTCTGGAGGAAAGCTAGTAGAGGTGAGTTCTCAAATATCCAGCTGCTGTGTCTTTGACTATATTCGCTATGCCTATGTCTCAAGAATAAAAAATAATATACTTTTCACTTACTACTTCCATGTTTCTGTAAAGTATTAACTTTGTTTCATTCTTAGAAAACTGTCTAGCTGCAACTTCTCACGGAATTTCTGTAGAAAACAATTTCCGTAGTCTTACCAAGGGGAAAAAAAACCAAACCAAAACAGGTTGGATTTCAAGTAGTATCCTC
This sequence comes from Larus michahellis, assembly GCF_964199755.1. NCBI lineage: Eukaryota > Metazoa > Chordata > Aves > Charadriiformes > Laridae > Larus > Larus michahellis. The sequence continues at coordinate 9,349,732 of NC_133906.1, read as the reverse complement.
TTTTATCAACAAAATGCCCACATAGCTTTGGAAGAAGCTTCAGTAAGCTTTCAGCTTACTGAAACCACAATACTTATAGTAAAACTTGTAAAACACATCATAGGATATTCAGACATCATGATTTCTGATTCTCAGAAGTTTTCCTGAATTGCATTGTGTCTGTGCCAGTTACATATTTCTGAGTGCGCCTTCAGCAGACACTGACCAGAAGTGACTCTGTGAATCAAGAAAGGACACACCTTCCCTGAAAGGCATGATGTCAATCATTTATTGCTTTTTGAAGAACAATTACCTCACTTGTCTAAAACCTTGATAACTTAGAGTTGGCGAAGCCATGCCTAACACAGCGTACATTTAAGTTATGCCTAACCCTGTGTTTAGAAGTTGTGCTTTTTGTGTAAGAATATTTTTGCACAGTGTGTTTCAGACTCGACAAGAACATTCAGCTTATTTACTAGATACATCTTCTACCAAAGGGTAAATGGTGCTTCAGTAAAGGACGTGTTCTGTGAGCCAGTCAGTAGCTCTTCTCATGTGTGATACTGAAGCTCTAATTACACTGTTCAACCAAGTTTTTGGTTTCTTCTTTATTCCAGATTTCTACTTCTTCTGGTGTAGTCTACAAAAGGACCAGCAAAAGGATTGCTTAAGGCAGTAAAGCCAGCCTCTCCCCGTGCACTGAAAAACAAACAATACAAATAAATAAAATAGAATGATGATTGTCTTTTCCTCTCGTTCTTTGTATTGCAAACATGAAGAATTGTTTCTCACAGTAATGTTATCCTCAAACATTAATGCTTACCCCATTCCTAAAGATCTGACGAATACTCAGAAAATCAGAACGCAAAAATCAGAAGATGCAACACAGCATTTAATAATGTTGTCCAGCCTAAGTATTTCAGGATATGATACATACTTGGCATATTCAGATATTGTCTGCCACCTACTTAGCCTACTATTCAGCTTCTGTCTAGAGAATAGGACAATACTCTGCCCAAATCACATCAACTTGAAAGACCTTATGAAAGTCTTTAGCCCTATTGCTGGCAGGAGGGCAGAAATTTAGGAGCTTGAAAACAAGAGAAAGTCAATTTATCACTCATTGAAAGATAGGGTTTTCTCATTCTCATCAGTATCTGCTCTTGACCCAAATTCTTAGAAGACATTTAAGGTTTTACTGCAAGTAATTGCAGGTAAACATGGAGTCTTATTTTCTCAATGCAATTCTGTTATTTACATAGAGTGCATGTGAAAACCTCTTTTCTTGAACACAGTGGGAATTGAATATAACTCAGTTTTTGGAATCACTGTTCCAAATACACTTCTGCACAATACCTGCTCCACAAACTTTTCCCTTTCAGACTCCTTTTTCCAGCTGTCTTGCCTTCTGGATCCAGTTAGCTGCTTCCCCTCATAAGCCAATCAGTAACTAGCCAGTGCATGTGTCTTATGTACACGAAAGTTCATTTTCTGATGGGCCTATGTACATGACTGATAATCCCAATCACTTCAGATATCTTGCATTAAAAAAAGGCTTTTAATTCCCTTTTATATTTTCCTTAATAGAGATCACTAAACTCTCCAGCTGCAACAAAGCTTTATCCAGACTCCATCAGTTCACCCAAACCAGGCTGCACGTGTCCTGGTTTCAGCTGGCAAAGAGTTAATTTTTCTTTCTAGCAATTGCTGTGAAGGGAATGTCAATAATACCTATTGGTTTTAGCTGTTGCTAAGTGATGTTTACACTATTCAAGGATTCTTTTTTAGCTTCCCATAGAAGCACAGACAGAAGGGTGGAATGGCTAATTCAGTATTCCATGCCATAGACATCATGCTTAGTTTTGCTGCATTTGCAGCAGCCTTTCTTCAGTCTGCCAGGGAAGTATAAGTTAATCAGCATGTAAAAATTCTGATCTATAACTATCCTCCAACTGACGGCATTAAATAGCACATGCACAGGATGGGAAGGTTTGCACCCATTTGTTTAAAAATTAACTCAGCACCTCTGGCTCCGCAGCTCCCTCCAACAGTAATTGTGGCAAAGTCTTCAGAAAAGTGACTTTAGGTCATCTCGCTCTTCCTGAAAAGGTAAATTTTCACAAAAGGAAAAAAAAACCACTACAGTCACATGAAAAGGCATTTACCTAGAAATTCAATGTGTGGAATTGCCACCAACATTTAAAGCATTCTGGAAAGAACTGTCAATCAAACCAGTGTCGGTCAACTCAAATTCTCACAAATCTTTTCCCTTTTAGAGTCTGCTGTTGGACTTAATCTGCCCCAACTCCACCCATGACACAACAGCACACACAGAACCCAAAAGTCAACAGACAATTCCTGCTTAGAAGATGCAGTCACCAGAAAAAAGACTGAACGTACAACTGCATTCTCCTGTGCAGCCTTTCAACCTCCTCAGGTAAGATGGCAGCCCCGAGACACACTGGCCACGTGAGCTGCAACAATCCGTTCTTATATTTTATGTCCTTACCTTGTCTTGCACATTTTCTGCCTGTTTCTTCAGCCATCTGCTCATCCCACTTTGTACTTCCAACACTTTATTGGAATAGGACCTTATTTCTTGTGCAGTGACCAAGTTCTTGATCTGCCTAATCCCTCACAATTTATTATTTGGCAAGGCCTTTTCATCACATTTGTCCAACCATTATTCTATAAAACACTGTAAGTGGTATACACATATATTCTTTGTTAGTTCTTAAAAGCCAAGGAGAAACCACTCAAAAAAAAAAAAGGGTACTTCAACTGTGTGTTTGTTTATTGGAAACTTTCACTGGGAAATTCACAAGTATTTTCACAATTAAGCACAATGGTCAAAGTATAACACTGCACATGACACAAATTATAAGGGTGATAAAAAAAAGAAAACCCACACAACAGTACTGCCGCATATATGTTGTTCTTTACATCTGTTGAATGACATAATAAAAATACACTGAAGTCTTCTCAAAATAAAGTTTAATATAAATACAAAGCTAACAGAATAAAAGACTAAGTTCTCTAAAATTCTAGACTAATTTCTGAAGTGTACTGCCTCTTCATTTACAGTTTGCATCTTAAAAAATTAAAAATAAAACAAGATGATTCCTCGAGCCTGCTGAATGGAAGAAATTATTAACTTGATACCAAAAGTCGCAGTCTCAGAAGACAGTTACACAAACACGCATTAGTATGTGAGCTAGTTTTTCCCCTCCACCCTAAAACACCCTTAAAAACAATTCTCTAAAAATATAAGTTAAAACAGCACTGTGACATGTGACTTGAAACAGTTACCCCAAGTCAGTAAAAGCATATTGCACATTACTTCTATTGCTGTCCTGAGAACCTTCAGAGAAAAGACAAACCAGGAGTACTGCCTTCAAACAAATTTACAATAGCTGTTGCATATATCAAAACTAAAGTTTCACCTTTGCCAAAGTCCATTTCTTGTAAATAGCTACATTAACAAAGAAAAAAGCCTATACAGTTTTTTGAACAATCATCCCTGGTTTCAGTTGAGAAAGCAGCTTTTGGATATGTGACAGTTGGTGTCTCTCTTATTGCAAATACACAAGACAATCTGCAATTTAACAGCTACATTTTCCAAAGAATGCTAAGATGGTATTTAAAAAACTAAGTCAGCATTGTCTAACACTGCCATCAAACTCTAATTTCACAGTAAATTGTGCCCCCATTAACACCCGTTCCACTGTCCTGAGCCTGAACTACTGCCACAAGTCATTGGGCCCAAAAGTTGAAATAACTGAAGGCAGTGAAACTTTCAAGAGTTTTTGCAAGAGGATTTCTTCAAGTAACATTAAATCCCTGATAAAGCTCATGAACAATTTTACTAACAATAATCTCCACTCTCAAAAGCAGCAGCACATTAAAGATCTAAGAGATGATTTAAGGTTTTGGCTTTGTTTCTAAAATACTTGAAGGAGAGTGATGTTCTGTTCAGCAGCACCACGTTTAGATTCCAAGAAAATTTTAAGTCAAAAATGATTTGATAGTCTTCTGGCCCATTTTTTCTTTTTTTTCCTTTTATCCTAAAGTTTTACTCCTGAACTATCACTCCTGCTCAGAGAAAATAGAAAGTGTTCTATGCATAGATTTCTGCATAAACAAAGTTCACATTTAACTGATACCAATTTCAGTACATTTTAGTAGAAGCTTCCAGTAGTATAAGCTGCCACTGTTCAAGCGACACATCACTGGGAGAGGAGAGCACGCTGTGTTTTCCATCACCCTCTAGGTACGTTGCTACTTGGCCAGAAATTCAACAAGCATTCCAGCTTGAAATAACTCTTCAACATAAGCTTTCAGCCAACTCTGACAAGTCACTAACTGAAGACTAGAAGGAAGTAATCTCCACAGGGTTTCTACGCAGATGCCTTTCAAAGTGACAAGGAGTGAGGTATATTAATGAATTTCTATTTCTCTCTGTTATTAAGAGCCAAAGGTACAACCCTTGGCAGAAAGGCACACAGGTTCCAGTGATGAGCAGATCCAGATCCTCTGAATGAGTGAGCCACAAGGATTCTGTTCCTTCATGGTTTTCATTCAGATACACATCTTGTATCACACACATGGTCTCTTCTTCAGCTTCTATCGTATCATCTTTTTCAGACATCAATATTTATCCATCAAAACACCCAGCTGCATATGAGTGATAACCACTGAAGTAACTACTGCTGTAAGCCGTGGAAATGGGCTCTGTTCCTAATGCCATCTGCAGGGCAATGGGCATTTGGATGGGCAGAGCCTGGGCAGACGGCCGAAGGCTGGCCTGAACAGCTGCGTAGGAGCGCAGTGAGCTGTCAGCACTGGCAGCAAGCAGGCTGCTGGGCCTGTGGGGCTGTAAGGAGTCACGATAAGCAGAGCACAAGTCTTGCACTGGCGACTGGAATTGGGAAAGCGTAGCTGAATGCTGGGCTAAAGGGTGATAACTAGATTGCTGGAAAAGAACTTGAGTGGTGGCTTGATGGCTCAAATTTCCCAATGCTTCCTGTTCTTGATATTGAATTGTTACTTGCTTTTTTACGTTACTGGCTTCTTTGATGTCATTCTCATAATATCTGAAACAAATTATAAGTAAGATTTATCAAAGAAAAGTTCAAAGGTATTGCATATATCCCAAACTTTTCAGCAGCCGCGCTACATCATCAGCTTTTTGGCCCTAGCTGTATATGGTCATCTTCAGTTGCTTTCACAATTAATTTCTAATTAACCTGCTGTGATCTTCACACACTAACAACAAGTTTATGGATAATTTTGCGTCATGAGTATGTTTTTACTGATGGACTGGTTATCTTGGAACCTTAAGTCTACAACATAAAGACATCGTGAAGTAGTCTCTGTAAGTATCTGCAGAGTATTAAAGTGCGTAGCAATAAGGGAACAAGGCAAATTCCTGTTAGATATTAGGAAGAAGCATTTTCACACTTTTGATTACCATGAGAATGATGAAACACTGCAACAAGTTGCCCAGAGAGGTTAGCAAGTCTCCATCCTTGGAGACAGTCAAAAACTTGACTAGACAACACCCCAAGCAGTCTGATTTATAACTTCAGTTGGCCCTGCTTTAAGTAGGGATTCAGAAGGTTCACCATCACTCCCAACCTAAAGCATGCTATTAAACTTTTTTTATTTTCTGTTAAGACTGTATGTGCTCACATACCCGACCAGTATTGATGCATCACAGTCAAGTCCTTTACTGGAGAAAAACCCAAGGAAACCAGTACAAGAAAACATAATGAACGCTAAATTGTGCACTCCATTCCACATTGCAAATATTGTTAAAATGTAGTGTTTAGCAAAGTGACCTGATTTTTTCCTTTTATTCCAACCCCCAAATTGAAGATGGAGATTACCAGTGTAATATCGTACTATTTTAATTCTAGCTAAACAATTACAAAAAAAAAAAAAAAAAGGAGTGGTAACATCTTCCTAAGAGCACAAACAGATTACTTTCTTTCTGATCTTACATGAACATCATTTCAATGCATTGGGCAAGATGTTCCCAGGAATAACATGTTAGCAATTCAAGCTGTGTTGTCCAGGCAGGAGAAATCTGCATACAGATACGTGAGGCGCACACACAAGCTGCAGCAATCAGAGATGGACGAAAACAGAGGAAAGTGTGATCTACAAAAGTAAAAACAAAAGGAAGAATTATACTCTTACTAGTCTCTGCAGTGAGCCTATTATGTGTATACATGGCAAACAGGACAAAATTAAATCCACAACTTTGTTCCACACATCTCAGAGTATTAGCTCGTGACCAGAAGTCTCTCAAAACTGGATGAAGCTTCCCTAAAGATCTCTGTACTACTTGTTTGCAACTACTATCAAGGCTTCACTATAGTTTCTTTCATTTCAGAAAAAGCCACAAAATAGACTATGCTGAAATTTGTAGACTGGTATCAAGTGAACCAAAGTTAGGTATTGACAATTACACACATCTTTACATTAGTGTTGAACCTGGCTTACAAGGATGCTGCAGTTCACTGCCTCTTACACAGGCAGATACTGGAAGTGATGCAGCAAACCAAATCATTAAAAAAAAAGATTCATACGTGAACTGCATAATATAATGTCTGCAACTGACAGTAGTTTATGCTCTGTGGCAGATCAAAACTTAGGCCCCATTTCTGACAGTCTTACCAATTAGTGTTCTAAGCTGAAGAAAAAAATAAATGATCTCATCTAGAGACTTCCAAAAAGAGACAAAAGGCTTATGCATAGTGCAGGGAAACCCTACCGTTTGCCATCTGAAGTAACTTCAAAGAGAAGCCATTCTGCACACAGTTTTGTGCAATCCGTATTATGACAAGTTTTAAAGCCCTTATCTCTTTCGGATTTTTGCCTTTTGCCAAATGTAAGATAGTTCTAGTGTAAAACTAAGCCTCTTACCTTGCACTGAGAAATCAAGGAAATAATACGCATATTTCTCCAGAAAATCTTTGATTTTGGTCAGTGAGGTGATTGGCCAGCCATTGTGAAGGTCATTCTCGCCAAGGGACACATAGAGGTAGTAGTCAATGTAGTGTGCTGGCGTTGGTAGACAGAGGTTCCAGTTAAAGTTTTCCAAAAGCAGCATTTCCATTCTAAGCAAATCTTTCTTGTTCAATACCACATTCACATTGCACAGGTATGCCAGGTTATTTAAGTGCTCCAGCTTTGGAACTTTATCTTCTTTTTCTTCAAATTTACCTGTCAAAAGAGATGGCTTTCAGATAAGATTTATCATTATGATTGAGTGTCCAAAAGCCAACAAAGAACACACTCCAAACCAGAAAGTCTAATGATAAAAGGTGCTTTTTAAAGAGGGATGGGAAAGTACAGTGACACAAGAAGGAGAGAAGCCAACAGACTGGTCAACATATTCCTATATGCTTTTTATGGGTTTGTTTGATTTTAATTATTTGTATAGTATTGATGCCAAAACCAAGATTATAAACTTATTAGGATTACAGATAGCTTTTCTGACAATAACCAGAAGCCGTTTGCTGAAGGGCATTCAGTCAAGTGTGAAGAAAGCAAGCAGTATAGGGAAAATAAGGCAAAGAAAGATCTAATACTGAGGGGAAAAAAACTCCTTTGGATATGGAAGCTAAATGCACATACTAAAAAAAAGGAAGATATTAAAAACCCACGGGCAACACCACCTTTGCCCTTGCCGCTTCAGAATTTCCTTTGTTCCTTCTTGTCTTGGGGGGCCGCATTAGCTAAGGTCACCGGAAGGCTAGGAGAAGTACCCTGTAACCAAGTGATTAACATAAATAATTTCTAGGGGGTTAGGAGAGAGCAAACATTTTCAGCGTCAAGATAGCTGAGCAAAGCTGCGCCTTTTTCTAAATTGTATTTACCAGCCTACGAAACAGCGGTAGTCTCTAGAATGACTCAGTTTTCAGTCGTAGCTACAAAGTGCTGTCATTTTGTACAGAAAAACAGGATCTCATTCTATTCACCCTTCTTTCATAAAAAGCACCCAATATCAGATTCGATTCCCAGGATTAGATCTATCAGTAATAGATTAACAGTGTTCCTTTGCTGCAAACTTAAGAAAGCAATTAAGTCTTAAATTCACACTGTTGGTTTATCAAGCCAAAAATGACGTATCTACCAGACACTCCTTGTTAAGAGCTAGCAACAAACAATAACTAGTAATAAGTTTCCAGTACAACTTAAAAAACATCCCTGCTGCAAAATAAGGTACCCATAGGTACTTAAAAGTAGTCTGTAGTTATTTTTCTCTATGTTCTTGAGGGCATATATTCCACAATTGATTCTTGCTTCAGTTACCCTTCCATTGCCTCTTAAAGAGTCCTCCTTTACCAACACAGACCAATTGACAAGATATTAGCATGTCACGTGGCTTCAGAGTATTCTTGTCAAATCTAAAAACAATTGAGTGTTGTGCTATAAAATTATTTTAAAAGTAAGTAAGATCTTGCTATCCATTTAGGATAACATTTCCATCGCAGCTGTCTCCAGTGTATTAAAAAGTGACAATTTTTGACACTATTAGCAGCTTAAGTGTCTTTTTACCACATTTAAAAATGGATTTTCCATCTTTGAGCCTGTTCAGGTACCGTGGATATGAAATGCATTTAAAGTGTAATATAGCAGCCAGCCCACCATAAAAGAGCATAACAATGAAAAACAAAATTCATCCATCATACGAAGTAGAACAGGAAAGGATTGTGGGCATGTTGTCAGTGGAAGAGCCCTTTAAAATTCAGGAGCCTGTATATGTGTTCATAAATCTCCATATCACCTGAATTTAGAACTGTTTAAGAAAAATGAAATTTGAGTTAACCCTTTGTTTCCCCCCCACAAGGTGATATCACAGCCTGATACAGAAATTTAAGGAGTATGCTAGCAGTAGGAGGAGAAATCACCGCTTGTCCAAGAAACTTAAGGACAAGATCTGTCATTCTGGCATCTGTAAGTTCGAGTTCCTTCCTTCTTCTCACTCAACCTTGGAAATTTCAAAGGGTCAGACTGTAGTCTGGAGAGCAGACTACCAGCACAGTAGTGTTGGGAAAGTATCATACCAACATGGGAGAAAAATGTTTGACTTGATCATTTTTCTTTTAAAGTTAAAAATATTTGAAATCAGCTAGATTTAGTGATTTAGATTACTAGTTATTTATTATTTTCCCCCTTCTGCTTTTCACCACACTAGTTCCTAGCTTTAGTGTTAGACAACAGTGGCCACTGCAGCAGATCGGAGACACCGAATACAGTTAGATAAGCTGAAGAAAGGCTCCAAAACTGAGTTGGAATGGGGTAGAGAAATCAACTCAGGAGTTTTGCTTCAAATAAACTATAAAATTTGAATGAGCTACTTTCCAAAGCAACATAAAAGCAACTTGATCATGTTTTCTTTCCCTACTCCACCTTGACCTAAACACTTTGCTTCCAAATTTAGCAAGTACTTCCCACCTATTTTTAAATTGTAATCTGGAGAACACAGCAAAAGTTAGTTCATTTCATGAAACCAAAGAGATCGGAGGCAAGCTGGGAAAGAATAAGTTTAAGATGTTTTCAAAACGCAGTGGGTCCTTTTCCAGTTTCCTAATTTCCCTAATTTAAAGATACCAGAATATACTATTCCTATTTTCATTCCTTCAGTTACACCAGAAACTGAGGTTCTGTGCACAGCATATTTATGCTGAGAGAACCAGGACCCCCGACACAGTTGCTGCAAGAATATTAAAGGCTCAGACAAGACAGCTGTAAGTCTAGTATTGACCAAACAAATAACACTGACTGGTTTAATCACCATCACACTTCGGGAAGAAAAACAAAGCTGTTTCAACTACATTATCACCTGGAGTCTGTAGTCTGAAGTTCATGAGAATTGTGCATGAGTCATTTGCATGCTTTTGAAATGCCACTGTAGACATCTCAAATTAAGAGTTTTCTATTGTGTTCTGAGCTCCAGTTACTAATAAAACCATTTAGTTGTCACTATTGCCCTCAGAAATAGTTTTGGTTTGAGGTAACAGAATCATAAGCCTTTAAAGCAATGCTTAATTTAAGTAGTAGATGGATACTGCAAATTTTTATACAAGGAAGCCTACTCAGGTCAATAGGATTAATAAAATAAGATGAACATATAATGTAGGGTTTACATTTGTGACCAACTTTTCTGTAAAATCTAAATAGATGGGGGCAACCATGGGACGTTTTTAAGAGTGTGTAGTATTACTGTAATTAACGATGCAAAGATTTTTCAAGTTACTTTAGGTCATGTTCTGTCCCACTCCAAGTTCTACAATCACATGCTGCCCCATAAAAAAAAGTGAATGCTTTTGATGTTAGATATTCACACTTTTGTTTTGATGAATGAAAGCCAGAGTAAGTCCTATTGTCAAGGGGATCAGTCCTGTTGTAAGTTGTCTTATGAAGAGTACATTTCATTAGTACATTTGTCACATTAGCAAAAGAGCCTATCAATCCACGCGAGCTTTTCACTATAAAAAACTAGAGGTCTCAGAGGGGCATCACTACTGTCAAATGTACCCTGAAGAACTGATTCATCCACTGCAGGAGGCAAGAGTCTCTATGTACACCTCACTATGCAGCACACAGATCTGACTGATTACTGGAGGCTAGGTAGATGATCTTCCCAGGGTTTTGTGTGGGTAGCAAGACAAAAGCAGGACATGCAGGCAATTTGTTTTATTACATTTTCAGAGTCCTTGAGAAGACCAAGGAACAAAAAGGACTGCCAATTTAAAGAGTTATTAAAGTGGAAGTACTTTTTGTCCCATAAACAATTAAAATAAATCCAAAAGAAGGATAAACCAGTCAAGCTCATCTAGCCCAGCATAAAGACAAGACCCACAGCTGCTTACACAGCTGAAGGGCTACTTTTCTTTATTCCTACATTGTTCCAGAAGGTGGTACAACAAGCTTCTGAGGCTCTCTCCCATGCCACCTACAGACACAAACACAGCTTCTAACTGTGCTCTAAGCAAGGCAAGAAAGAGGCAGGCTATTTTAGAGATAGCCTGCTTAATTCCTTTTTCTGCAGTGTCTTACAAAGTGAGCAGTCAGGGATTTTTCATCTGTCTGTACAATACCCAGCACACATGCAAACCACTTAGCTCCAGGCACCCGAGTTTTTAATGCCTTACTATAGTAAGGTTTAATTACTAAAGAAAATATTCTGTACATATTACAGCAACAGGGAAATATATAAAAAAAATAAGACTACAGACTACATTTTGCACTAATATATATTTTGGACTGACGCCCACTATTATCTTTTATTGGAAATAAGTAGCTCCGCTGTCTTTGTCAGAACAGTTACCTGCTCATGAAAGTGGGACAATAAATGGAGAATGGATCACAAAGCACAGTCCAACAGAAAAGCTGCCTGACATCTGACAACAGCTCCATGTAGACAGTGGGGAATTAGGTGATAAAGGATTACCTATGTCCTATGCTCAGCCCATTTAGCACAGGCATCTTTTCTTGCTGTAATTTCTTTTATTGTCCTGAGTTAAGTCAGCCACTGAGAATCCACTGGCAGATTAAGAAGCTGGGCAAAATGAAGCCAGGAAAACCACAAGAAGTACCCAGGTAGTCTGTGAAGCAATGCAGCACTGGATGTGCTGAACAGTCAGCTGGCCTTGCTTAAAACAATACTCAAATTTAAAAACTGTTGTCATGTCTCAATAGCAGCAGAACCCTCTTGAGGAAGAGGGGCCATAAGAACTAGAATTGCTGGAACATTCAAAGCCACTGAATGGCTGAGAGAGATGTTGCTTTTATCAGGTACCGAAGCACCTGCTATTGCAGAGGGTTTGCTCTTCAGAGAAAAAAGGAACAGCTTTTAAGACCCAGCTAGGATTTTACAGCAACAAGCAAAAGCTGCACTGCTTTAACTATATTGATACACCATGACACTACAGCCCCCGTATACCACAGTTACAAAACTCACAGAAGCAGCAGTTTAGGACTCACTGCCCAGGTGCTTGCTCTCTCCCCAGAGCTCACTGCTTCTGGGGCCGGACCATCTGAATGCGGTGTCAGTGCATCTCATTTACTTTGAGGCAGCTGGTTTGCACAGCTTTCAGCAGGCAGTTTGAGCCAAGTAGTGCTAAAGCACATCGGATATCTTTACACAATCCCTTTCTCTAACAGAGCACTTCGGGCTCCCGATGAAGACACAGTTTAGAACATTGCAATCTGCTGCTGCTCAACAGTGCTCCTCTACCAGGGGCTGCCCTCTCCCCTGTCAGGTGAGGTGAACTGAAGGTTCCTCAATTCCCCTTCAGGCAAAACATTAGTTAAACTAAATCAATCCACTTCCTGAAAGCATCAGCCAGCTGATTTTTTCTGGAGAAAAATCAGAGCTCACTCAAAGCATTGAGGTGCTTTCAGAGAAAAGGAAAGTAGTAACATTTTCAGTCGCTTATCTGTTTGCAAAAAGAGCATCCATCCGTAGCCAAGTGCGGAGACAGCAATCCTGGCTTCTGTGCAGCTCTACTGCTAACTACCCTGCTCTCGATCCAGCTGGCTTGTCTGAAGCCCACCAGTCCCAGCTGCCCAGCGTTATGTCTCACCAAAAGCCAGCATCTCCCTGACCTAACAGCAGTCAACCAGCCCAATTGCTTGAAGCAGTCTAGCGAGGGACAGATGGATTGTCTTGAGCAATTAAAACCACTGGACTTCGCTAATGCTCTTGCAGCAGCAGGAACCTACAGCCTCTTGTATTACCACAGCTGGACGTCAAAAGGAGGTCCTCTGTCTTCAAATAACATACCTGGCCAAAACATCCCATGTGGACCAGGTCTTTCTGTATTACAAAAACATGTTTAGTTTATGATTCTGATTTGATCATGAAGTTTCCCTTAATGCAAGTGAAAGAGACAGACTATTCTAAATACATTCCTAAAGTAACTGTGACATCAATTTTTCCAGCAACTTTTCCTTCCCTCTCCCAATCGATATCAGCTTACCTCTAGATCGCTGTGAACAATTTTTACCATTCTTTTTCAGAACTGATTCAGAGGAAATAATAACCATTGATGGCATCAGTAAACTTAAAAGCTTTTATAGCTCTTTTGAGGAGCTAAACTATCTGGCAGGAATTTCCAGAGGCCTTCTCCAATAATCACACTGTGCATACACTGCAAAGAAACATACATCTGGCTAGTGAACAACTGGATGATTCGATGGACACACACCCACATTCCCCTCAACTGCAGCAAGTTCAGGCTGAGCATGACTTGGCTGCTAGTGCTATTTGTTTGGAACACTATTATCGTCTCACTCCCTCATCAATTTCACAGTTATTACCAAAGTGGGAAGCACTATCTTCATCCAGTTCCCCCATCGGGGGAAACCGATGAGCCAGTCAAAATTAATTTCTAGAACACAGCAAGAGAAATTAGCTCCAGCTAACTAATGGACATCTGGCAAAATGCTGCGTTCTCCATCGCGACAGCATGGCTGTTGTGTGCTATCAAAAAACAGGCGATGGCAATGTTTGTAGGTAAAGGAAAAAAAGAGAGACAAGCTTTTGAGATCCTTTACATCCAAGATAGAAGCAACAAACTTCAAAGCTAAACACAAGTTTACAACAATTTCTCTGAGCTTAAAAATTGTCCTCAACTGGCATTTAGCTTAGAAGTTTGTTGCATCTCAAAGCTTCTCTATTATGCCCCTCCCAACCCCAAAAAACCCCACACAGTAATTTGTGGGAATAAGTAATTTTGCCTCTAACTGTACCTCATCTTGCTTGTGGTCTGCACAGTACTCAATCTCTTGCTCCTTTCTAAGGAAGCAATCAAGAACAAAACCCAGAGTTTCTCAAAGTGTGTTTGTAACAATTATTGAAAGACAGTCTGCATTAAACATCTTGATATGATGTAAACACCACAACTACTTAAAAATAAAAAAGATAGTTTTTGCTCTCTACAGTCTATCATTTTTTAAAAGTACAAGTGCGTTGCAACACAGCCTGAAGAGCACTTTTGCTGCAATCCTCTGCTGAAAAACTGTGCAACTTCCTACAGTAATGCTTTGCGGGAAGCTCTAATTACTGCATTTGCAGTAACAGACAAGGGACTAGTTTTATTCTTCTTTGCTACAATGAGAACTTTCAAGGTGACTTCAGGCTGATACTTCTGACTTAGAATCTTGTACTACAAAACATTTTTTAAAAGTCATAGTAAAAGTTTTCTTCCATTTCATATAATTCTGAAAGTAACAAACTAAACACAGGAATTCCCATTTACTGTAAAGTGGTTTTTCCTGACTTGACTCGCGTCACTTTGAACTACACATACCAAAAAAGAATATCCTTACTGCACAGTAAGATGGCCCAGACAGTAAACAACAGAGCTCACTATGGTCCCAAAAGTCTCCAAACTGGGCCCTAGCATTTTAAACCTTATCTATAGAAGTTAATTAGGCATTAATTTTGTGCAAAACTGCTTTGGTTCAACTGTTAATGTTTTGTTTCTACATGTTGGTAGGAAAGCTGCCTTTACAGTAAAAGACTTTTTCCCCTCCTTGTAAGGGATGATTTAATTCTGGATCAGAACGTATACATGCTACTGCATTGCTCTAATCTTAGTTATAAGAAGATTCTCACACTCATTTGCTCACTAGGCTTAGGCTTGCTCTTTTAAGTGAATTTTTTTTTTTTAAATAGGCAGAAGTTGCAAAACATTTCCCTCCAGTGTTATCATAGGGCAGTTTGTGAACTTCCTTTTGCTTCACAGTTGCATAGAGGTGGCCTAAAGTTGCATTTACATAAGGAAAAAATCTTTAAAGCTTTTTTGCTTTTTTTAAATCCTAGAAACTACCAAAGTCAGCTAGTCCAGCTCTCCCAATCTCATATAGTGAACCTCTGCCCAAGACCTTACCAGTGTACCAACACTGACAAGTCATACAAAGTTTGAGGGTACCATTTTCATCCTATCTGCATAGCACTGGAAATGTAAACTATAGCTATAAATTCTTCCTCTAAATCCAAATAAGAGGTTATTAGAACTGTTGAAGCATCACTTTTAAGCTGGGGAGAAATGGAGGAGGGGTATACTTAAAATTGTCAAATGTATCTACAGAAAATCCTAGTCTCTTTTCCTGAAGGTAACATTTATCCATGCACTTGGGAAAATAATTTAAAAAACCAAACCAAAACAACAAACTCAAAAAAACTAGCAATGCTGCAAGGCATCTTGTAGTTACGAGGTTACTAAAAAAAAAAAAAAAGAGATGGTGTGAAAGCTGAAGGAGTGCACCTCTGAGCAGGAATCAGCCTCCAGGCTACCTGAACCTGCTATTTCATTCACTCTGATGTGTTTGAAATTAAGGGTACACAAAAATTTTCATAACAATTTACAAACCAGCCCTAGCCCCAATCCCCTCCATTGCACCAGCAGATTTTCCTTTGGCCCCTGTTATAAGAAACCTGTGATCTGCAAGGAACTGATTACGCCCAGTGATCATAACAGAGGTACAGACTGTCCAAGGACGCGTCTCCAGGAGAGGCTGTGTGTTACACGGATGCCATTCCCTACTGCCAACTCTTCCTTGGAACTAACCTCTCCCAGTCTTGCCACTTTCTTCCCACCCCATCCCTCCCTGATCTTCATTGTCCCCTTCCGCTGACCCAGCTTCAGTTGCCAAAACTTTCTCTGCGCATTAAACAGCAGCATATAGATGTGTAATGCAAGCTATGCGGTTGAGCAGAGTTTATTAACAGACTGCTTTATGCCTTCACTTGGGACTTCATTAGGCCTTACCCTAAGTAGGTGGAAGCTGTTAACACAGTGAAAACAGCACATGATATATAAAGAAAACAACCATCTGCTCAGAAAAAAAAAAAGCACCTTAATAAACAGCAGGCAACTTACTTGCTAGGAGAAGACAGGCAAATGAGATGATGTGCAGCTGCTTGACAGTGATATCGTAGCGATCCATAAAGAGGTCCAATAAATAGATAGCGAGATGCCGGGCTGTAGGGCAGAGATTGCAACGGTTGCTGAGGACAGTCAAGAGATCAATGAAGTATCGGCGCATCCCAATCTGCGGTGAACGAGCCTTATACGCAGGCAACTTAAGTTCCTTTGGGGGAAAAAAAAAAGGGAGGGGGGGAGAGATGTACTGAAACAAATACCATTTCAGTGTCTGCAATCCCAAACCAACACCCACCACCTGCTATGGCAAATGCTCGGCACTGCGATTGACACACAAATCGGGGCTGGATTACTGCATGTTTCGGCAGTCAGTTAACCTCTAATACTTTGGTCATCCACCCACTTTCCTCACAAGCATTAAACACGTGGTCAAACGCTGCAACCCAGGAACAACCTGCTGTTGCTTTCTACAGAACTCCAAACTTCTTAGCCATGAAAATCATTCCTGAAGGATTCTGTTTTAAGTTTGTTCACCTAAAGTGGACTGTTAATTAAGGTTTTAACAGTTTCATAGGCAAGATACATTTCTCTGATATTGCCCCTTCATCAGTTGCCCAAGTTACTACATCTTGTGACAAAAAAAAATGCCTAGGTCTTTATAATAAATAACACCTATCTAACATTTAAAAAATTTCATATGGTGCATGGATACAGCAAGAAACAAAAGTAGACATTAAGAATCAAAAAAAAAACCCGAGAATGATTAGGCTTTTCTAATTATAGCAAATTCCAGTATTTTTTATAGTAACCTATTTCAGCATTATAAAACCTAATTATTGAACTGACAGACTGTATTTCACATGTAATATACAAATTTTCATTTTAGAGGCAGAATTATATATGGTTTTGGTCTACCTACGCTAGATCTTCACCTGCAAGGGTTTTTACACACAAGTTTGTAGCCATTATGCAAAGAGAAGGTTAAGGGAAGGAGTGAAGATCCTTGGGAATATCTGCAACAATCTAATGCCACTTAAAAGTTGACACTTTCTCCCTTTAGACATGGTCATATACTAACACAGTTACTACAGCCAGGCTAGAATTAAAATGGGCTGAATACATGTTGACAGGCATGGATTAGAAAAATACCATTTCAGCAAGGTGTATCTCTCAGTAATTTGTCATGGCAATATGTTGGGTTTGTATTACGTATACTTGAAAATAAGTTAGCAGTAGTACAGTGCTGCAAGATAAATGTATTTTATAGTGGAATACAAAGCAGTACATAGCAGTTAATTCTACTAAATAAATCAGGAGGTTTGGTTTTGGTGTTTTGGGTTTTTTTTAAAGAAAAAAAAAAGAAAAGAGTGTTCAGGGGAAGTGTCTGCACTGGCTACCCCATTTACAGAAGTAAGAGGCATCACCTTGCCCAGCTGGCGCGGTGGCTGCCCACTGTCCTTTCATCCCCTGGAAGGAGACATTCCACGAGGAGGTTCAACTTATCAGGAGAAAATAGCTGCACAGTCTGGCTCAGAGGGGCGCGTAACTGGGAACCAGGGCAGCTCCAGAACGAGAAGCAGCTTACAAAGACAGCAAACCGAGCGCTGTTACGGATGATTGCTTCCCAGGCCTTTTTTAAGAAAGTCAGTGGAAAAAAAACACATTCCGGACTGAACAGACACATGCTGTGGACAGGCAAACAGCCCTTTGAAACCTGGGACAGCCTTTACTGGGGGATTATAAAGAAATCGCCCACCAGTAACAATTTACAAAGCAGGGAGACAATGGAACGTGTTCCCCCCTGTTGTTTTATACTCAGAAAAAAACCATAAATTTGATTTTTCTATTGCCTTATGTACAGAGATTTCAATCCATCAGTACAATTGACATACACACGTTCAGAGCAGGAATTCACAGCATACCCATAACATAAATGTTCTGGCAGAAATGGTTTCAAGCTCAGTGCTTACATCAGTTAAAATAACTGCAATTTTTTTAATATGTCTACAAAAAGCCCAAGCTATCATGAGATCAGGTGGCAATTTTACCTCTGAAATATTTTGTTCTTCTAGGCGACTCACAGGAGCTTCAAGTTGTATTTTTTGAAAATAAGTATTTTTTCCTGTTTCAACAGCTAAGTCTCACAGAAAAATTACACTATATACTTTGAAGTCAGCGTACATATTTCATGTGAAATTTACTTTTTAGACCATAACAACAAATGCAAGAAATACACAGTAACTCCAGTTATACATCTAGTCAAAAAATCTGACATGTCTAAATGTTACAGTTCAGTGGGTGAGCATTAGAGGCTCAGAATGAAAGCAGAGATCCAGAGATTTGCATCCGAAACTGAGATGCTCAGAGGCCAGAACTACCCCTACACAGCCCATTGCACTAGAAAATTCAAAGACCAGTCAAAGCACTGAATTTAAGCCAATGGGATTATTCTGCTAGGGGTTTAACGCAGACACTTACTCTCCTGTAAAACATCTGCATTTTGTTGTTGTTGTTATTTTTTGGAAATCGGTTACTAGTAAAGGGTGTAAGTGAAAGGCATTCTCATTTTTTTTTTTTTTTCACCAAAAAACTGCACGTGGGGTTCTGTATAACAAGACTTGACAGCACAGACAAGGTTCAACTTCAGGATTAAGGTTAGGAGGAACAGAGACACATGCTGTGGCTTCTTATAAGATCAAATTCCTAGGTATTAATTGATCCAGGGTCATTATCTGTGTATAGGCAAGAGCCTTGCCCTGCACCACGTAGCATGAAGCAGCTACTGAGTAGTTCAATAGCACTGCTTTTACACTCACAGATCAGTCTGAAATGATGAGATTTTCTTTTATAGGAAAGCAAGTTGTACACAGTGTAACTAACGATCCCAGAGGTGAATAGCAGCCTTAGTTATCAAAACGGCTGTGGGTATGCGCCCGCTTCCATCAACCCCCCACAGGCTCCTTTAGCATAAGTTCATCAAGAGAAAAAAAAAAAAAAAAGACTGATTTCAAAAAATGCCGTTGCTGCTTTGGGGATAGTAATGCAGGATCAGCAAATACAACACTACGAAAAGAAAATGAACTTTTGGGGAGTAAGAATAAAATAAATCCTTTCCATTGCGTAATTTTTTCCTCTAAATTTTTTCCAGTAAAGCAACTGAAAAGAAACCGGGAGTCCTGCTGCCTGCTGGAACTGCCCTTTCACATGCTGCTTCTGCTTATCTTTGACCTGTTCATCCGTATCTACTTCAGCAACTTGGCTTCGGGCTACTGAGCAGTTCCCACATTGAAATGCTAAAAGCAGCAGCACGTAAGAGGCTCACAGGTGTCTTGGAAATTACTTAACAAGCTTTGCTCGACTTATTGATCGGTGTCTCTCCACAAAAAAGCCTCCAGAAAGTCAGAACCCAGCATTTAAAGGGATCATCACTTAATCTCAAAACCTGAAAAGTAAGGCTTGGACTGAGAGACAGTGTTAAGCTGTAGACAATTTTCAAGCTGCCACCTACCAGCTTCAAGACCTGACCTTCCAAAAGAAGGGAATCAGTGTAAACATTTTAAAGTGTTGTTAAAGACGACAAATCATCCTCAGCAATCACATCTGAAAGACAGCCAGGCTCCAGACATGAGCCATTCATTCACCGCAGAGACACAGCTCAACACCAGTAACCTGACCGGCACCATCCATTACCTGAGCTCAGGAGACAAGATTTGGTCTGGTTTGGATGGTTCTGTAACTGGGCTGAGCAAATGCACTTCAGAATCCATCCCTAAAGGAGACACTAGGCAGCAAGACTTAAACTAAAGCTTTTGAGCAAGCCCAGGAAGGTTAGGCTTTCACTGGCCATTTGAACTAAATCAGCCAAACAGCGATGAAAGTGGAGGAGAAGAAAACAGGATCACTTCCTCCAGCTCCGGGAAAGCCGCAGCTGGTACAGGCCACTCTACCCAGCACTTATCTTCATCAGAGTACCACATCAGATGGTTTGGTGTTCAACATGGCAAGAAATTCCACGGGTACATTTTTTTCTGTCCAATTTCTTTTCAGTAAAACTGTTCTCCCACTGATACAGCGCCAGTAATGAACTGACAAGCAGTCAGGAGGAAAAAGTTAGCAGTAGAAGAGTTAGCAAGTGATGTGACATTATGGTAATAAGTCACACAAAGGCAGTCAGTTCCCAGAACAAAAGTGGAATTCATCAAGGTATTTTAGAAAAACTTACAGGCTTTTTGACAAGGGAAATGAAACCCTGTAACAAAGTATGCCTTGGGTTCTGAAATTCGGGGAGATGCTAACTGAATCTGGTTTTCCACCATGTTGGTGGGCTTGGACTTCAGTCAGGATCTGTTCTGTGCCACGGGTCAAACACGCAGCATCTCCTGACTCCCCCCAACAGCTCCGGTGTTTCTTACTGCCCTCCTCCCTCTCTAAGCACCAGCCACCTCAGCTGCGAGGTACCAGCTGCTGCACACCAGCATCTCCAGAGAGCTACATCCTCTGTGGACCGCCAGGTAAATTACCCTCTCATCTTTGGAGCAAAATGAAGCACCTAAACCACAGCTACTCAGTAACAGTACAGCCTGTTCATCTAGAAACAGCTGTTGCAATACCCCCCTACACAGACACAGGTTTCATTTACTACTACGAACTTCACATTTCTCTCGTTATTATTCTTTTTAAATCTTACCTACTTCTGTTTCTGGGTATGTAAACAGAATGCAGCGTATGGTCCCTGCCACCAGGGCTCACAGATGTTCACCACTGATCCTAACCCAAAATCCGAAAAAGTTAGGATCCAGCTGATGAACAAAGATACACAGTGAAGTATAACTTAAATTTCAACAAGTTCTCCATGATTCTTATTAATCCAGTGGAAAAGTATATAAACCCAAGACACCACTTGTGTGGTGTCAATATAAAACACTAAAAAAAAAAAAAAGGGGGGGGCAGGGGCAGGCTACTGAGTATTTAAGTCAGAAAACCAGTAAAAAACCATGGTAACTTTGGCAATCATTTAGCCCTCTGTATGTTGTAAGTTCTGGAAAAATTGCGTGTACGTGACCTCCACCAGATTCTTAAAAAAAATCCTTAAGTAGGAATAAAAAATACTGCGAAGTTGTTGGCATTAGAACCAGAAAAAGAAATGCCTGTAGATGAAAAATAAAGGGAAAGCTTATCTAGCAGGCCATTAACACTTGTTCTTTGAAAGAGACAAACTCCTTCCTGTTTTGTGTTCTAAGCAAACAGTTTTCCAGCAGTGGAAGAAAGGTGACAAATTGATCTCTTCCATACGATTATTGCACCACACATGAGAAACCACTAAAAGCTAACCCCTCTATAATCCATTATTTATGCAGGCAAGAAGATGATATAGAAATAAAAATTTAGAATATACTATTTTTTTAATAGGAGTTTGAAAATTCAAAGCACTCTGCATGCTTCTTTGCATTAGACTAGGTAGCAGGCTACCAATTTAATTCTGCTGTCGATGCCACGCTATGCTCTCTCCCCCACAAAACCAATCCTTCTGCCTCTGCGCTGGCTGCAGCACTACGCCTTCCAGTAACAAAATCATTCATAGGAAACTTGCTGGTAAGCGTTTCTGTGCTTAGGCAGATGACTGCAGTTTAATTAATCGGTCAGAAAGGTAAGAGTTAGTGTGTTTGTGAACAGTCTGACAGCGAGTACAGCTGATGCGTTTAGCTTTTACTAATCTTCACGTTGGCCACAAAAACTCTAAGGGAAGGGCAAAGATAACTGACAGGGCAGTGCTCTTGGGGAACAGCCAGCGGGATGTGTTTCCTTGCAGAGCAGAAACGCATGGTCAGTCTCCAAAAACAGCCACGTCATCTGTGCAAGCACAAGCTACGCCGCCTTGTAACAGAGGCCCATGGTTATACCTGTTAGAAGATACAGCAATAATGGACAGTCTAGGATTCACTGCATGATCTATTACTCCTCTTTTCAGCCTTGCCATAACCATATCTCTCAGACTCCTGAAAGTTACAGCGTTTCCAATTACTTAAGCAACTTTTGGCTGTTTCAGACAAGTCTTAATCAGGTTTTAGAAGTGCCAGTCTTGCACAGCACCTGGCACTACGTAGGAGGAAGAGACAAACCTGACAGAACCACATTTCAAAAAGGATGTCATCAGACAGTTCCTCTCATTATTTCCAGTGAAAGTTTAAAATCAGAGATTTTCTAATAAGGAAGGGTACATGGGCAACATATCCTTTGTTTTCACCCTCAATCAACAGTGACCAATCAGGTAGAAGAGAAGCAGCTTAAACACACTCGTTACACTGCCTAGATCAGTGCTGCCAGCAGCTACCCTTACTGATTTATGATACATTCCACTGGTGCGTGAATGAAACAGCATAAATTAAGGATTTGTTCTGTTTTACCACTGTTCCTGGACATTCAAAAGGAGCAGCAAATTCAAGTGTATCTCCCACAAAGGACCAGAACTCTGGCCACGTAAAACAGAACCTCAAGTTCCAACCCATTCAATGACTTTGGTTTACACTGGGTTGTTTCACTTATTCTTGCAAAGAACCTTCAGTAGTTTTCCCCCCCTCTACCTAGGTTAAAGACCATCTCAGACTATATTTTGTGCTCTTCCTGCATCTCCCCTATCATCCACTTCTGTCTTTCAGAATATCTACAGATAAATACAGACTCCACTCCTTGAGATTTGAGTTAGTGTAGACACTTCAGGCATACTACTGAGATGTCACACAAAAATCCTGTAGCAGACCAAGACAGTATTTCAACTGTACGTAAAAGCTTTTTGTGTTTGAATCCACTCTACCCTTCAGCGTCCTCACAACAGTCCCAGGCATTCAAAATTTGCGGGAAAGTTGAACTAGTATTGTGCTTGAAAATCCACTACTTCACATGTTCCACTGTGGTATTTTATCAATTATTTCATTAAGTCCTTCTTACACACTTCAAAGCATTCAGAAGTTCAGCAGCTAATCTGAGAAAGATCAGAGAAAGGAGTGTGAAAATTGAAATTCCAACTTTAAGGAAAAAAGGAGAGAGATCATGAATAACCATGTACTTTATTAGGACACCTGTTCCTTTCAGCCCCATATGCATGCTGCCATCTACAACATACGCAAATTACAGCTAACAACCAGTAATGCTATCGTTGCTGATTTTCAGAAGCAAGGGGGTTTTGTGTGTGTTTTCCATTAAGTGAATGGATTATGCTTTTGCTGCTGGACTGCCAGTCTTGGATTAAAAAACCTGACATTAATACACCTCAAGGCATGTTACACCTACTTTCTTTTACAGCCAATTCAAACTGGAAGGATGCATCAGAATGAAAGGTTGATGTTTTATCCTCTCTATTAAATGAAATGGAAGAGAGCACAAAACCTTTTGCATGTCCACAGGTATCCGGGACCCCTGAAGTTCTCATCCAGATTTTGTTTTAAAAACAAAACCCAGAAGCAGCACCTACACTATCCTAACGCCATCCCTCTGCTCAGAATGTAACTGTTCTAGTCTGCGCCAATCTCCGTTTCACGCTGTACCAGGCAGATCTGACTATATCAGACTTACCATTTAATTAATTAAGCATTGGAGGGATGACCAGTTTTTAAAATAACAAGGGCAAGAGTGGACTTGCAGACTAACGGATAAAAGAGTACCTGTTACATCCAGACCTTCACGCTACCAGCGGGTCAAGTAAACCAGATGCTTTGGCCCAACTACAGAAAACAGAGGGACATATGCTGGGTGCAGGGAGAAGAGGAAGAAGCTGAACAAAGTTAGTAACAGGATGATTTAAAACTGCAAGAAATGCATTTATAGTGACAGTACTCAAATGCTAGTGAAGAAAACGGCCCCTCACAACAAACCCTGTATGGATTAATTATTCCTCCTTCAGAGACTGCAGTCCAAACTGACACCCATGGACGAAGCCGAGGGAAACACTGCACCTCAAAACGGAATGAAACACATCATGGTGGTAAACAGCATTTCCTCATTAAGATCTTTAAACCAAGAGGAGGTGGGGGACAGGTGGGGAGGAGCTTTCACGTTGAGGAAATCACTCAGACATTTTTACCACTTAACAGCAAAGGGCTGTTTGCTTTCAGCAGAAAGAGGATCAGCTCTCCTCACCTGGCTAAAAGCAACTGTGGACAGTAATTTGGACTACCTTTAAGAAGATCAAGTTACGATTATTAACCTTTTAAATTCATAAGCAACAAGTCCTGTAAAGTTTGGCCCTGCTCTGAGAAGTTATGCAAGAGATAAATAAAAAGGTAAATGCAAACAGCTCTAGTAATACTCATTAATTACAGGAAATGAACATATCCTGGAAGGAAACAACCCAACATAAGCACAAAAATGGGGGAGGAGTAGCAAACAGACATCACTTATTTCTGGGACACTCAGACAGCCTTCTAAAGCAAAGTATTTCCTCAACTTTTAACAACAAACAAACCCCAACACTGCCTTGTTCCTCAGCGTTCCACACTCGAGGAGTGTTCAGGGCTACTGAAGCAGCCAGAAGAGTTTTGCGTGGATGCTGCAGTAGTCCCACATCCATTCGGAGATGTCTCTGATTTTTGACGTGGAAGTCAGCTGTGTGGCACAGCCAGTACCTTTCCATTACCAGTATCGTAGGGCTGTTGTAGAAGTAGCTGAAGTACCAGAAAGTGTCAATGCATACGACACAACACCTTTGGTGTGAGATTCTTCTAGTACAAACAAGCACAGTATGATCCATTTTCCTTCCTGGCTCGGTCTTGCAACAGGTTTAATGTTCTGACCTAATCCAGGGGAATGCTTTAACCTTTCATTTAAAGTCTAAGGATGTGTGTAGCGCTTTTGGAATTTAAGTGTTTTGCTCCACTAGGTCAGCACGCTAAATAACTAACACAAAACAGTCCTGCTAAGCTTAACACTACATCCCAACAATCACAGCACAGATATTTTACTAGTCAGACAGTTCAGGGGCTAATAATTTCCTCCGCGTTGAGCTAGAGCCTTTGGGAAGTCACAAAGCCTCACAGCATCTTTCAGCCCTCTCCGAATTAGAAGCCAGGTATACTGCACGCATTCAGTATCTGCTCTCATGCAGAACATATCCATCAGATACAGCACACATCATCTGTCACAAAGGACACCAGCTTTCAGTGAGGTTAAGAAGGACTCCCAAATCCAGCTAGGGGGATGGGAAGAGTGGCATAACATTTTTTCCAGTTGTAAACCTGGGTTGTTTCATTGTAGGCATACATCTAGCATACATCTATGTTTGTGTGTTTAAATTATTTTAGAAAACAGTGTTTCTCACGTTCCTTTAGTTGTTTCAGGAAAAGAGTTATGTTATTTAAAAGGGACATTTTATTCCTTACCCTAAACCCAGACTTTAAGTGTGTTCTTCAAAAAAAGCAGAATAGCCTGCAACACACATTTCAACCCCTTAACATCTTTAACTTCCCTGTCAGATTCACGTGCTGGAACTAAGACCTGTTTCTTCTCACCCAAGACCAGAGACAGACACTGTTCCAGACTAGGACTCCTCAGCAAGTATCTTAAACCAGAGAGGTCATTTAGGCTTGAGGGTACCATTGCCTGAATTTTCCATATTCCAGTATTAGCATGTTAAAACACTAATAATGCACTAACACACTAATACCCTAGAATGGGGATACCACTATTGAAGCTTATTTTGTTCTACGCAAAGGCCACAGGCATCCCTAAAACTGGTCCATGCTCACAAAACTGAATTCTGTACTTCAAAACTACTTATCTTCCCAAACTTTGCTGAAGGATCCTTTTGAGGAGTTGCACGACATTCTACAGGAAATTCTGACGCTTTAGACTTAAAAAAAAGCAGACCTCAGCAACATAAATTTAAGAGTTGTTTCTGCAGACTATTACGTGGTGGGGAGGGGAACACAAAAAGTGAAACAAAGTAGTTTAAGGGGCTGTGATTATTTTTGCCTGATATATTTGCACTCTGGATTCTCATGTAGCCCTTCCTTCAAAAAGAAAGGTAATCCTTACAAGGCAAGCAGAATTAGGATTAAAATCGTCCAAGCAGGAAGAGTTGTAGACCTTCCTTGCAGCAGCCCAGAGACCCCTCTCCCTCTTTGCGGGTTCTTTGAATTCAAACAATTCTTGTCATTTCGGCTGGCCTAGGTTAGTATCCGCATGCAAAGACGTTTTAGCTATCTAGAGTCATCAGATGCATCCAGAAAGCAGGCTGAAGAATGAAAGAGTTGATTAAATGGTAGTGAATACATTAAAATATATACATATATATAATCACAGCTTCCCCTCACCTTTTAACACCCCATCAGCTGTATTCTCTCAGTTATTCCTCCCCCCACCACAGGGCCAGGAAGACCTGCCTCAGCTGGAGGACATGAGAACAAACCAAGCTCCTCGCAGAGATCTGATAACAATTAACTCACCTGACATAATTTATTGCTAAACGCCTGTAAAGAAAACAAAGGGAACAGAATGTCCAAAACGTTAACTTTGCTAGCTGTGACTTTAGTAACTGAAGAGTTACTAAACTGCATTTAGAACTTCCCCAAAGTTGGGAGCCTACCTAAGGAAATGTGAAAAGTAAATGAACAGCCTTAGTTCTACCTGCCCTCCGTACAAGTACGCACCAGTTCATCACACAGCAACCGGAGTATTTTGCTTATTGCAGGACATTTTACTGGTTTTCTACTCTGTGCATAAACGATTCACTAACTTCTAGAAAAGCCATTACAAGCCATGTCGGTACATCTTTTCGCTCCTCTACAGTCTGCCAGGGAATAGAATCCTGCCTTTTCCTCAAACTTTAGCATTTATCTGTTGAAAAAGCAGCAACGATTTTTCTCCAGATCCTACAAGACGCGGGTCACCATCAGCATCCTTTTTGGAATTAATGCAATGGGTCATCACTACCCCGCCTAAGTGGAAGCTACTGAAAAGTTTCAGGCAGATATTTTTTAGGTAGCAGCTTTCACAGGTTGGGTTTTGAACAAGTCTGGATCAAAAGGCAGAGCACACGGAAGAGCTCTGGGCAAACCTGCGCCTTTGAGACCTGCCGAGGGCGAGATTTCCCACACCAAGCCTCAGCCCGGGCGGTTCAACGGCCCTTCCCTCCCCGAGGGCCGGTGCCCGGGCTCTTCTGCGGGGGAGGAAAGCGCCGCGAGGAGGAGGAGGAAAGGAATAAAGCGTGACCCAACCTTCGTCCTCAAGGTCTGATGGACGTCTGCTGCCAGCTCCCCTTTCCACCACTGCTCCTCCATCCTTTTTCTTCCCATCCAGACAAAGGTCTGGAAGAGACGGGGCCGCTCTGCTGGGAGGGAGAACAAACCGGACAAGTCGCCCGCAGCCCCGCGGCTGTTTCCGCTGGCCCCCGCCCGCCGCACCGGCCCCCGCCCGCCTCCCGCGCCCGGCTAATAATCATCACTTAACGCCGTTGATTTATTTACTACCTTCGAGGCGCTGCTAAACGCCCCCTCCGCGGGTCGCCCCTGCCCGCCGGCAGCAGCCCCTCATCGCCCGGCGTGGCGTGTGCGGGGGACACGGCCCGGCGGTGCCGGCGGGAGCGCTGCCCGCAGCCTCCGCGGGGCGAGGAGGGGGGGAGCGGAAAGGGGAGGAGGACGCGGCTACCCCCTCTGCCGCTGTGTCTCTTAGGTTAATTGGCGCTAATTAACAGCTGGCTGCCCCAGGCAGGGGCAGTTCTTTTCCTCTCCGGGAGCGCCTGTGCGCGGACCCTGCAGCCCCTCGGCGTGGCGTGGCGTGGGAGAGCCCCCTCCCCGCAGCCGCCGAACTGGGGGGCTTTCGGGCAAAACGGCAACACCCGGACACGGCTGTACTTGGGTCTGCTGCATGTAGTTGTCTTCTGTAGTGCAGGCAAAATTGCCGGAGAAAATGAAATATAAAGCTTGTCGCAGTAATGAAGGCTCCGCATACTCAATAAATACGCTCATTATTAACAGAAGAGATGGACTTTCTCCTTGTTTTACAGTTCCCCCTACGAGATGCCTTATCTTAAGCTGCCAGAACCCTGTAGTAGTGCTTGCTTGTGTCTTAGCATAAGGTTTGGCAGGAGCACAGCTCCCTTTTGGGACACAAGTCAAGGCTTCCCTCTCACAGTGCCAGAAAGCAGCTCCGTCCTGCACGGACACTGAGCTGGGATGTGCTTCCCCCCGTTCTCCATACTTTGTCGTAACCCCCATCTTGTGTCTTTGGGACGGGTCCCATCCTTGTTACACAGCAGCGGCAGCACCAGCCACAGCAGGACCCTGATGTGCTGCCACAGAACGTGGGGATTTGTGGTTTGCCATCAGAGCTCAGCCCGGCTGGGTCTCAGGCATTGCTTTGCCCTGGGAGCCCAAGGACCCTCATCCTTTCCAAGTTTTATACCCAAAGAGCCCAAGGCACCACATAGGTTTATTCTCAGGCCTCTTGAGGGCCATGTTTATAGTCCAGGAGATATTTCAGCAGATTGAACTGAAATCTTTCAACAAGTCTTTCTTAGCACTCCCCTTCATCAATTCCAGGAGCCAAAAAAGTCACCATGAAACTTGTTTTATACCCAAATCTCACAGTTGATCCGTTAAGGATGAAGAATTTTCATGACAACATTTACCAGGCCTAGCAACAGCCTTCCCATTTAAAATTTCATTTTCAGAATTAGGCTTTTTTTTTTTTTTTAAATAATCGCCACTCATTCTGCACTGGAATTTGCAAAAGAACCTCACAAAACGTTTGTTCCTTGGTTGGTTTCCTAAAGGAAAGGAACAACAAAAATCTGTCTGCTTCAGTCGAAATAAATATTTGCATTGATTTTAGTGTTCGTGGGAAAATGTTTTTGTGATCAAAGAAAGTTGTTGACCAAATCTTCTGGGGAAAACATACCCCGGTTGTTTATAGTCTGTGTTTGCTGGCTGTCCCCTGCTATAAAAGGGAAGCAGTGAAGTTAAGTGGCAACAGCTATTAAGCCTACATATAAAAGCTGCCACCAAGTGTCCGTCAGAAATAATTGTCCCCTATTTTCTTTTAAGTACATCCCAGTAACCCTTAAACAAAGTATTAGGTGCCTTAAATTAAAGCAAAGAAA
The DNA here is from genome assembly GCF_964199755.1 of Larus michahellis. Taxonomy (NCBI): domain Eukaryota; kingdom Metazoa; phylum Chordata; class Aves; order Charadriiformes; family Laridae; genus Larus; species Larus michahellis. The sequence goes on along the minus strand of NC_133906.1, from coordinate 9,320,755 downwards.
AAGCCTATCATGTCTTTTTGCTTAAAACTGAGCACGTGCTTAGCTATTTTGTTGAATAACATCCAGAGCATTTCTTTACAAGTAGTCTGTTCATGGTTCATACAATAATATACTTATTTTCTATAACATTTTTTATATACATGTATTATATCAATATAATTCTCAATGTTTTATAGTGTATTATTTGAAAGAAAGAATATCAGTTCTTTGAAATAATGTTTCAATAATAGGAACATGGTATAGATTTTCCAAAAATCATGTCTATAGCATCTATTGATTTAAAATTTGTAATTTTAAAATCTGAATTATTTTAAAAAAATCTTGAGATTCCATGTGAAATAGAAAACTGTTCCATATAATACTGGTTTTAATTTTGCAGCCAAAAGATATTTTTTTTCCAGACTATGGTCCATGTGGTTCCACTTGAAAATAAATTAAGTAGGATGTATCAAAAGTTTCCTTCAGTAGCTCCATTGATATTAAAAATGGAAACAAATCATGAACAAGATTGTCCTCTCTGTAGCACGGCTGTTAGCAGGGCTCAAATAGACTGCCCTCGTGATTTAAAAAAACACAACTCAACCAACAGGGTCTCTGATATCATAAAATGTTCACAGTAACAAATTAGAGAGCACAGTAATTCTGGATTTGATAAGAGCTCAGACATAGCCTTGAACCTTGGAACTGCTTTATTTTGAAGGAGGGAGTGCCAGCAAGGCCACGGACATAAACCAGGGAATCCAGTACTGTTAAATCTGATAGTCAAATGAATGACACACACACATTATCATTAATTCGTTGATATCATAAAAATTGACTGCAGCTACAGCATATCTTTTTCCATCCAAATCCTCACCAGGTTCTGATATAATGGGTAAAGTTTGGTTTAAAATACAGGTTTTAGCCACAAAATAAATGCATTGATTTAATTTTCGAGTGTTTTAAAAAAGACTGAGACATGAAAGTAAAGTCCCATTGAGATTCCCAAAGTAGGTTTGCGCAGAGTTTGTATTAACTTTGAGAAATTTTATGTTACTCTTTCATCATTAGTAAGGCACTGTTGAGTAAAGCACAGGTAAGCAAGAGTCAGTAAAACTTCACTGATACAAGTTGAGCTTGTAAGTCAACAAAATAGTTAATGTTGGGGGCGTTTTCCCTTAAAAATCAGTTTAACTAAGCAAGTTTACATCTTTAGCGCTACCATTCTGAGTGCTGAGGCTATGAAATTGCTTTTTAGGCAACAGAGCTATCTGAAAATAACCAAGGACACCAAAGTGACCAAGGAGCGGCTCAGGCAGCCCACACCTCACCTGCCAGCAGGACGGGCACGGAAGAGGCCAGGACTCAGCTGGGGAATGAATGCGGTGGAAACACCATGGTACAGAGACAGAACCAAGCACAGAGGGAGCCTGCACCCATGTCAGTAAGGCTCTTGTTTGAGCCCAAATAGAAAAAATGGGCTTTTTAGTCAAGTCTCAGGTATAACACAGGCAGCACCAGCATCTGCCTGTGCTCCTGCCAGAGAGACTGTGTCAGGAAGACATCAAAAAGCCACTTGTTTAGCCCTCAACCTCACCTGCTGCTGGAGGTAGAGAGGAACTTCCCTCAAACCCAGCAAGGACACCAGTACGAGCAGGGACCACCCCAAACCTACCCAGGAACACGCAGGACTCCTCCTTCCCCAGGTGAGCAGCCCAGCTTCTTATTGCCAGGTGCCTCCCATTTCATGAGGATTCCAAAGCTAGATTGGCTCAGCAACAGCTGAGCACTAATTTAAGCCAATTTGGGTGCTTTTACACAGTGTAATGTTTTCCTGCTGATGAGGAGGAAGGGCTCTTGTTCTCCATGTTCATCTATATCTTCCACTGACTTGTTGGTGTGGTTCCTCTGCTGCTCTTTGTGCGTTTTTGTTATCTGATCTGCTTTACCAAGCCTAATTTTTCTACTGGTCTAGTTCTCTGCAATTTCACGAGGGGCATATTAGTTCACAGGGAGACCTGAAGCTAGCGCAAAGAGAGCAGCAAGAGGTAAGCAGAGCTTCTTCCTTCAGTGGTGTTAAACTGTGATGATGCGGTTTGTGGAGTTGCGCCTCAATCTGCCTTCTCCTGTCCCCTCCAAGAACTGGCCCTGGTGGGGCTGGGCAGCAGGGGCCTGATCCAGCAAAAAGAGCAGGGGGAAGGTCCTGTAAGCTGTGGGGAGTTGTGTCCTTGCTTTACTGACTCAGCTGGATCGGGTGTAACACAAACCTATTAGGAAGCTGGTTGGAGGCTGGGGAGCTCCGTGTCCTTGTGGCTGGCAGAGGTGAGGGCAGGGTTGAGAGCAGGGCTGCCCCTTTCCTCCTGGGGTTCATGGGTTGGGAGAGCTGCAACCTGCTCTCCTCTGCTGTTGGTAGAAGCAAGCTATGAATTATATATATATTTTAAGGCAATGTTACAGGGTTATGACTGCCCTTAGAAGCTGTAATTATTAAGCCTGGCTGGCAGGTATGAAGGGCTTTAACCCCAGTGAGCTGCTGTTGGGTATGTATCCATGCCAGACCACGCCTGTGACAGTGCAAGGGAAGAACAACATTACAGATGGTATTCTAGGGTTTAAGGAGAATTCTGCTGTGCTTCTAGGTAGCTCGAAGAGCCTGTTTTAGTCAAAGGCTTTGGAACGGTTGCAGTTCCTAACTTTCTGCTGTTGCTGAGTGGGTTGAATTGGGATGCATGTGCCTTGCCTTGGGGCACTGAAAGCCCCCAGGAGAGGCTTGTGGAACTGTTTCTGCCAAGCAGCCTGGGATAGCTTGAGCTTTGTGCCCAAGAACTGGCATGATGCACAAGCCAGCTCCCCCCCTGCCAAGATGGTCCCCCTTCAAGCACGGCATCCCCTCATCCCTGCTTCTTCCTGGTCTGAGCACTCATTTCCTTGTTCCTCCTCTTAGCTAGTGCTTTATGTGGAAATGAGAAACTCTGTGAATGTGCCTGTCCCTGTAGAGGTCTCTTCCTTCTTGACCTGCCTGCCAAGCACCCAGGGGACATGGCCTCTCCTGCACACCGTCACTGGAAAACGCAGGGAGGAATAACAGGGCCATTACGGGGGTTACAGCTGAGCTTGAGCGGGGCATGGGAAGCTGCGTATTGTGGGCTTGTGCTGTCCTAATGTAACTCTGCAGTTTTAACTGTTGGACCCGGCTTGTTTCCAGTGCAGAAATGGCCCCTGGCAGTAGGAAGGGGCCGGGAGCGGGGCAGTGGCTGCTGGGAGGCAGGACAGAGGGGACAGTGCAGGAGCTGCCAGCAGCCATGCGGCCCCCAGGGCTGGGTACTGTTATCGTGGGCCTGCCATAACATGGCCTTCAGGGACAAGGCGTTACCTAGCAAGGCAGCATTGACAAAACCTGGAAGAACAGAAAAAAGAAACTTTTTTCCTCTTTTGTTTTTTTAATATTGTGATACTGGCTGTTGAGTATTAACTGGTGTAACTGAGGGTGGGCTCACCTGGGGAGCAGAGCAAACGAGGGTGACTGATAAATGTGTCTGGATCCTCCTGAGTCCCCCAGAAGGAAGATGCGATCAAGACTTGAACGCATTGGTCTGCCTGACCGAGTGCTGAAGCTGCTAATCAGCGCCACGCTGCAGGGCTGTGCAGGGGATGTGCTACCTTGCACATATGCCTTCCCTTTGTTTCCAGCTGTGACGTTACATCATTACTTTCCAGGTACTCCATGTACATTGACCCCATGGTTAATGTTAATTTTCCCCAGTGAAAATATTTTTTTATGAGTATTTTTTCTTTTCATTTTTAGCTTCGAAATGTATGGGTTTTTTTTAAAAAAAAACCAACAACAAACAAAACAACCAAAAAAAACCTTGGTGTTCTTTTGTGTAGAGCATCCCTGAAGCAGGGGGAAAGGGCTTTGCGAGGCTGAGTTAACGGGGTGAGAAGCTGCACCAGGCAGGAGGAGTTGTCCTTGAGCTCATCCAGCGCTGAGCGCTTCTCACCGTGCTGATGTTTGTGCAGAGCGCTCGGTGAGTGGGAAATCACGGCTTTGCTGGAAGCGCTCGGCTGCATGGTGTTGGGGATGGATGTGGGAGGGAGAAGGCGCTGTGGGAGTGGAGACAAGCTCCTGTGGCAGAGAAACCCTCCTCTGCCTTGGAGGGGAGCGGGGCAGGCAGGTGTGTTCACAGCCAGGTCACTGCTGCTCTCTAATGAGCCACAAGCTGAACCGGCTGAGCCTTTTCTCTGTCGTGAACTGAGCACTAAAGGTGGGTGCTCCTGCCTTTCCTTGCCTCCCTGCCCTGGATGCTGGATGTGTCGGAGAAACTCGCTTGTGCTAAATCGTAGTGCAAAGGGCAGCTCTGACACTTGTGGTGAAGGAGGATGCTGCAGCATAAGAGGTCTTGTGTGAGGGTGGCAGATGTGGATTGCATCCTCTTCAGCCAGGACATTCCTTTTTCCTTCCTGATGGCCCAGCTACCACCATTCCCAGCTCTTCTCCCACCGTGCCAGAGGTGCCGCAGCTGCCTGGGCTGCGGCCAGCATCCTGCGTGGGAGCAGTGCTCTCTTGAGACAACTTGGCTGTGAAAAACAGAGCTCTTTATTTGGTGGTTTTCCAGAAATGTTGTGTTTCTGGAATAAAAAGTCTTTACATAAATCTCAGATTCATTTTTAAAACAAAGTAAATAACTACTTGGCCAGAGGACAATGTCAGCGCAAACCAAAATGCCGCCTGAAGATGCAGGAGCAAGCCAGAATGTGTTATTTTTAAACTTCTCCAAAGTCTGAGCCAGTCATTTTGAGTTTTGTGTGTTCCCCCCCTTTCAATATTTCAATGATTGTCCCTGTAGTGACCCAGACACACTTGTACCTTGCCAGCTGCCCTCCCATCCCTCCTCTCCTGGGTGAGGCAGGAGGAGGGGACCCCACAGCTGCTTGAGATGATTCTTCCTGCAGGAATGGGCTGAGTGGAGACATTTTGTTCAGTGTGCAAGTTGATCTCAAGACATCATAAGAGGAAATCCATCTTTCAGAGGAACCTGTGCAAGAGGAGCTCACATGTATCACGTGAAATGCTCATGCCTCTTTCACAGAAATACTTATGATATGTGTATCTTTAAATGACTTCAGCCCTATGGGAGACTAAACAATCTGGAGAAGATGTTCCTCCCTCTTGCCTGCTATAATATTTTAGTTTGGCTTTTCCATTGCGCAAAGTCCTTGATAGTAGCAGATGCTGGGGTTGGAGGGCAGCACTGTGACCTGGTGGGGTGGCCTGGCAGGTCTCCAGGGTGGCTGGGAGCAGGCTGGAGCCAGCAGTCCTTGTCTGCTCCTGCGGGAAGGAAGTTGTAGGCCCAAACTGAAAGCAAGCGCTATCGCACTGAGCACTCGGTGGGGGCCGGTGGTTCTCTTTATAATTTGCATTTTGATATTCCAGACTTAAAAGACTCATTTGCAAGTTTTCCTTTTCACTAGAAATAAAAAGGACGCTTTGCCAGACAGTTAATAATTTCCCTTGCTTCTCATCTGGGGAAAACGGCTCATGTCCCCCTGAGGGGGCTGGCACTGGGAGGAAACACTCCCTGCTGGGGCCTTCTCTGGAGATAACAAGGGAAGACTGAGCGCCTGAGCTGATCTAATTGCTCACTGCTGCTTCCCCTCCACCCTCCTCTTCTCAGGCTCATTCCCTGTGGTGCTCTCCCATCCCCTCCTGGCTCTGGTACCTGCCTGGTGCCAAGTGGGTTCAGCTCATAAAATCAGTGAACAACTAACCTGACTACAAAGAAAAAACTAACAATTTAAAAAAAAAAAAAAAAAAAAAAAAAAGAAAACCAGCCTGAAAATACCCACTTTCGGGGATGGGGAATGCACTGAATCAAGGGAAAAGAACTGAGGAAGGAAATACAGTCTGTCTTTTGACAGCAGTGGGCTGTGAGTGCTGCTGGATTAATTAAAGATGTACTATGTAATTTCCCTTTTGGGTGCAGCACAGCTGGGTGGTGGTGTGGAGAGGCAACATCCTCCCATGTGTCCCACCACCTCCCTTGAGCTGCCCCTGGCACCTACAGTTGCTGGGGGACCTGGGTGGGGACACAGACCTGAATTCAACTCAGCTCACCCAAAAAGTGGTCATTTCCCGCTCTGGGCTGCCGGGGGGGAATGTGGGGCTGGGCATTGAGGGAGAAATGCCATTCTTGAACTGCTGCTGCTTTTGGGAAGCTGCCTGCAAATGCACCCCCAGACACCCTAAATGAGGGAGCTTTGGAAAAAGAAATATATTATCTGAGCAGGCACTGCCAAGGAAAGGACACCTGCCGCCTGGGTGAGCTGCTTCAGGGGAACAGGCAGATCCTATTCTTCCACCTTGCAGGTTTCCTTGCACAGAGAGCAGAAAACTCTGTGTGTTCCCCAGCTTGCTGGGCTGGGAGGGGGACAAATACTCCTGTTGCACCAGCCCTTACGAAATCCATTGCTAAATGCAATAGTGTCAGTGGAATCCATAACATAGTTTTGCAATGCTTTCTGGGGAACCACTTTTATAAATATCAAGACTATTCCAGCAGTGCTTTCGTTCAGCTTTATTTTATAAAATAATGTATTTGAAAAGATTTTCGTAAGATATAACACAATTACTGTAGTTCATGAAAATCATGCAAGTATTTTGACTTGTAAAAGTAAGATTAAAAAAAAAATACAATAAAAAAATTTCATTCTTATGGGGTATCCCTTCAATGCCTAAATATGAGGATTAGAGGAGCTGGAAGCTCATGAGGGTTTTTACCAAGTAATAAAGGAGATGAGAAATAAGGCTGCAAAACAAGAAGATGCATCAGATAGCGAGGAAGAGACTCCTTCCATTGGGCTACTGAGAGAGACAGATCTGTGTTACAGGAGTGCTGGGCGCCCTGGGGCGAGGCAGCCAGACCAAGTGGCTTTGTATCAGGAGAACTCTTTGCTCTGGTAATTGCGAACATTTTGGTGTATGTCCCTGCATCAGCTGATACAGAGGAGGAAAAAAACTTGCGAAGCTCAGCTTAGCAAAAGCAAAAAGCTCAGCTGAGAAGAAGTTCAGCTTTTGAGTTTTCTGGGTTTTGGTGGTTTTTATTCCATACAGTTTAGAACCAAAACACTGATTTTTGGACCATCTGTAATATTTGACGTATAACATGAAAAAGGCAAAACAGCAGTAAGATAGGGTCTCGCTGTAGCATTAATGCCTTGAGGAGAGTCTCAGCAGCACCACAAGTATCTCCTTCCAGGAGAAGCTGGCAGGGATGAAGGAAGGGGGTTATTAACGAGTCTGTTTCTGGCATGAAGGTTCACACTGCCTTTGACAGTTGAGTCTTATCTGTAAAGTTCATCCTCCACCGTGGCTCGGAGCCCAGCAGGTATTTGGCTTGCACGGTCCAGTTCAGGCTCTGGTCACAGTTTACCAACGCTTGTCTGAAACCAGGCGCAGGACCCCAACGCTGGTATATCGAGGCTGAAATCTGAGAAACGCCGGTGGTGCTCAGTGCAATGGCTTGTGTCTTACAAGGAATCTTACCTTTAACCTCAAAAATGAGATCTCTCTTTCGTGTCATTTCCTATTTAGACCAGATGCCTTGGCTTATTAGTACTGCTTTGATGAGGCCGAGAGCTACTCTTACTTTTATAACTATAGCTGACAATTTCCTGACTCTTAAGGAGCTAGTAAAGTGTAACTCTGTATTGACAAGGATTTTTACTATTATGGGGTGTAGGGGGAGGAGGTGCAGCAATAGTGTCTCCAGCATCAGTAGCACTTCTGACCTCAGCTTTCAGGAAATGGTTGTTGGTTTCCATGCTTTATTATAATAATAATAATAAAATAAAGCATTCTGTACCAGTATTTGAGTTATGTGTCTGTGATGTGTTGGAATCATCATAGAAAACATAATGGGTGGTTTCGAGATTTAGAGATTCATGAGGCTGCTTAAACGTGAGTCCTACTGGTCCTGGTAGCCTATGGACTAGTTGATTGCATCAAGTAAATATCTAAATAGCCAATACAGGCTGTTAGCGCCAAAAATGTGGAATTGTATGATAATCCCACATGTGTCCGTGTGCAGGCTACACTTTGCTGGACTGAGGTCTCATGCATTTCCTATTTTTTCCCCAGAGGTTGGTTTCTCATCCTATATTTCATTGAGATAATCTTGATCAGGATATATCAGGAAGCCAGTAAATAAGCTGTCTGTCCAGTAGGGATCGTAAAAGAGCCCATTTTGTTCTGAGTAAAAGATCTGCAGCCATACCTCATCCTCCTGCTTCAGAGAAAGGATGGTTGATCCAGAGGCAACATCATGGTTTCCAGTGTTGGCATCAAAAGTCTTGATGCGGTACTGCCCGTTGTGGACCAAGCCAATGGCCAAATGTTTGTTGGCCAAAGTGATGTCATAAGTGAAGTAGTAAATACCTGGGATGCTGCATATAAATTTCCCACTGGAAGCATTGTAGTGTCCTCCCTCGTTCATCAGGATCCTGTCAAATTTGATGGGCAGCCTTTCCCTTGGGTAGCTCTTTGAGACTGCCACAGAGAAGGCAGATTTGGCTTTGTTGGCATTACAGGTGCAGGGTCCTGGCAGCCCGGTCTCGCCCTTGTTCCCTTTGGGCCCTTTCTTTCCCGGTGCCCCATTTTTTCCAGGATTACCCTTTAAACCCTTGGGCCCTCGTGGGCCTGCCTTGCCAATAGCTCCTGCTTTCCCCTTCGGTCCTGGCTTGCCGGGGTTTCCTGTTCTGCCTTGTGGACCTGGAAGACAAATAACCTCGTAAATTTTTCAGTGAAAGAGATGATGTGGCAAGTCAAAAAGGATTATATCATTGCAGCAGTGTATTTTCATTTAGGAGGAAAACCTCGCTGGTGAGAACCCTGATGAAATACCACCTGGGGCTGGACATCTGTCAGGACTGACTAACCATGTTAGGTAGGTTGTTGGCATGATAACAATGGGACTCAGGAGCAGGACAGGCTGTCCCTTTTAAGGACTGAAAGGCTGGTTCAATTATCTGGCTCACTTGAGAAAAAGGAGCAATTAATTATAAAGCTGGCCAATAACAAGCTTTAAATGTTCAGGTTTTTCAGGAGTCGGACAGGTTTGTGAAGCTTTTGGAACCTAGATTTGAGCAGATGGAGTACTTTTAATCTCCTGTCTTCCCCCCACCCCCACCACATTTAACATGAAGCTGCTGTTTAAAAAAAAAAAAATTCAAAAAATCTAGGGGTAGTAAAAAGCCCAGCCTAGCTGGGGGATGAACCAGTCATGAACCAGAAGACACCCCGTGCAGGGACTGCCTTCAGATGGGAAGCGAGTTGGGCTGTCACCGTGATGCTGAAGCTGCTGATTGCGGTAGTGTTTGGTATAGGACAAATTCATGGGGATTTATTCCCTGTCTCTCGACCTGCTGTGGCAAGACTAGATTTAAATGCAGCTGCAGGTGGAAACCTGTTCTCCAGATTCCATTTTTTGGGGGTGGGAGAGGAGAGTAAGATGCAGCTTTGGCGCGCTGGTGTTATGCTGAATCAGGAGTGCACTCTAGTGTGGCAACGGGAAATCACTGCTTTCTCACCATAGCTGGTCCTGGTGCTTGCTGACTGTACGGCTGGATCTAAAGGAGAGCTCTGCCTCAGGATTAAAGGGTGGTTGTTAGCTTTGATTTAGATGGAGCACGGTCAGAGCAGTGCTTGTCACCCAGCTAGAGCGCTCCGGGGAGCAAGTACTTAATTCTTTTCACCTGACTTTGTTTTTCTTGAGAGCAGGAGTCAGAGACCACCACTTTGTCACATCTAAAGAGCATATATCAGAACAGGGAATATTTCACCTCATAACGAAATGAAGCCCATAGGAATTGGACACAGCATTAAGATGCTATCAGCAAATAATGCGAGTCTGAACCCTCCTGGCAGGAGCTGACAAGTGTGAGATTCTGGAAGGGGGAGAGTAGAAGTTTCTAGAAGAGTTTCCTATGAGATGTCTGTCCTGGGGCTCAGACTTGAGGTGACAGGTTGCTGTTAACTGGGCTGTTGCCCTATTGCTTTTACATTTTACCCCTGTTGTGTTAAGAAGCTCTCTTCTCTTACCTTCATCGCCATGCTCGCCTTTATCCCCGTCCTTGCCATCCTTGCCGTCTTTGCCTGGGAAGCCCATCCTGCCGACTGTCCCTGGAGCCCCAGGTGCACCGGGGGGGCCGGGTGGCCCGGGGGGTCCTGGCAGGCTGCATGCCAGCTGGGGACCTTCCTGCAGCGCTCCCTTGGCAAAGCCCCCGAGGATGTGGTTTGCCACACAGGGCACAGTCCAGAGGAGGAGGACAGCAGAGATCATGGCGCAGCCTGTAAATAGGAGACGGGACATGGCTGTCGTGTGTGGTAGTCGGCATGTGTGGGTACGGCGGTGTCCCCTCCACCTGGACAGTGCGTTGTAGAGACTTGCATGAAAGTGGGAGATAATTGGGCTTTTTTTGGCAGGGTGTGGGAGCTGTTTGTTTTGGCGTGACATGAATTCAGGGATTTGGCTCGTGGAGTTTTATAGGTCTAACCAATATTTTTTTCAAACTTGCTCTTCTCTAAGTCTATATCTGTGGCCATCGTTTTGTTCCCCAGGCCTCCTTTTCCCTGAAACCCAAGTAGCGATGGCAGAGGGGTGCAGAAAGCAGCCGCCTGGGACTAGCAGAGTGGAGGAAAGAGAAAGGATTTTGGTGTAAACTTCCCCGGTAAGACCTGCCCTGTGGTTGGGTCACTGGGGTTTCTTAACGAGCACAAAACCCATTGTATGATGCAGGCTGAATTTAGAAGACGGGCTTGCGAAGTCTTTGAGCCAGGGCAGTCCTTACTGCCTTCTGCCTGACAGTGCGCATTGAGCCTCTTGGCTGGCTGAGGATGTCCCGTTCCTTGTCGCAGCTCGGCTGCATGGCGCTGCACAACCTGCAGCCGCATCGCCAGCCAGGTCTCTGGCTCGGTGTCGGGGTGCAGCCGCCCCTGCAGCCTTGACCAGCCCTGCTGCAGCCTCCGACGGGGGATTCCTAACCCCTTGCCATGCTGACCTGCCTCTCTGGGGGGGCAGTAGCTCAGTCTTTGTGTTTGTTACTAACATTCACCTTAGAAAGACGGGTAACTTAAAACCCCAGTGGTTGTTTGTCTCCTGGCTCTGTAAAGTGAGCTATTGCTTTAAGTATAGCAAACACCAAGGGCCTTTTGGGAGCATCCCAGGCTTTGCCTCCATTCACACAGGAGGCTGAGCCTCCTGGGCTTGTCTCACTCTGCTCCTGGGTGGGGAGATAGCGATAGAAAATAATTTCTGGAATAAAGCTATTCCCATGAACCTGCTAATGATACAGAGCAGTTATTATACAGTAAAATATTCCTCTGGATATCTGCGCGTGGAGCTGTCTGCAAATAGCTGTGCTCCATGTGCAACTCCTGAGTAACTCCACTGCATCTTGAAATAGTGCTCAGATACATCAGCAGCTTAGAGAAGATGCTCAAAATCGTGCTGATTGATGAGACCTCATCTTCGTGCATGACCCACCCAAGACTCTGGGTATTAGAGGCATTTAAAACAGGACTGGGGGTCTGCGCATGGTTTCAGACATAGTAAAAAAGAGAGTTTCCCCTGTGGTATCGGTTTCTGACTACCCATGGGTAAAGGTGCTCCTGCCATCCCCTCCCCATGCCCAGGCTGAGGATCTTTTCCTCCCTTTGCTCTGCTGGTGAGGGATGTTAACAGTCATGGCCACCAGCTTCCCAGCAGGGCTGGTGGTCCCTGGCGGGCACCGACCGCGGGCTGAGGGGAGATGCTGATGGAGTCGGGCTCTTTTCCGGTTGTGTGAATACGGAAATGAACTGGTTGGGGATGAAAGGCATCCCCTGGCACAATTTCTTTCTTTCAGCTTCCAAAGCTGGAGTAGCCCATGGAGAAATGAGACATGAAGCCTAAAAATGCCCCATACAAATCTGTGGCCGGTTCACTGTTTGCTCAGCAGCTCTTTGATTAGGAGAGATCAAGCTAAAGCCAAAGGATTTTTTTTTTTAAAGGAATTAGCCATGTATCACTTTGATACAATTCCTACCCCTGGGCTAAGAGGTGCACACTCTTGTTTGATGGAAAAGACTACTATGAAATTTAGTCTTTTCCCTCGTTACAGCTACCTCTGATGGTAGAGGGTTAAATATTTTACAAGAATCATCCATTGGCATGGACTTTCTTATCACATCCCAAAGTCCTGCTAACAAAATACAGAATATAAGCGAGGATTGCAACTGCCTTTCACATCAAGCTTTGGCGCTGAAGCAAATGTGTAGTGCAACACAGATGCAGTAGAAGATGAGCTGGGATACCCCAGGCCTTTCAATATGTTGGTGACCTGTTGGTCAGGCAAGGTCCTGCTTGGCATTAAGACAAATACTGGGAGGCTTTAGCATCTCCCCAGTACTGTTATGTTAAACTCCTGCACTGGAAATAAGATGCTTAAAGTATTGTACAAATTTCATGTTGGCCTTAGCTCTCTCATCCCAGTATCGGCTCCTGAAGGGGGTGGACATGCATATTACATGCTCCAAATCCAGCAAGCAATATGCTCCATATTAATGCCGAGTGGGAGCCCCCCAGTTCTGTGCTATGTATAATTAAGAACATGCAGAGGAGTGGGAAATGCAAAACAGATCTCCGTGCTGTATTTGGCTGCTAAGCCATTTTGTTCTTCAGCTCTCTTTTGCTTTTCTTATACTTAAGTTTATTTGCTGCTGGTGAAAGGTGTCAGTTTAATGGCTTTGTGAGATGGAAATCACCGACCAGTATTAATGTGGACAGTTGAACAAAGGCTTCTCAGTTCACAGAAAGGGGAACAAAATGTTAGAATGCCTGCGGAGTCAGGAGATCCCAAGGAAAGCTGCATCCCTGCTTCCCAGTAACCACCTCAAATGGGGCAGAAGAGAAATGAGAGGCGTCTGGAGGTGGATGACAGTAATAAGTTGTGGCAAGGAAAAATGTCTTTGTGGAGCATAACCTGGAAAAAAGCTGGGACTGCTTCATGTAGAGAAGAAATGGGCAAGAGGGAGCACAGTGCAGGAGGGCAGCTCCTTCTCTTAAAGGCTCTTACCATAAGTACTTCTGTTACCCTCAGACAGCCCGGCTAGTTGACCTGATGGGATAAGAAGCGGCAAATGCAAAATGCCCCGAAGCTGGGAGGTCAGTAGTACCAGTACTTGGATAGATGGGGAACATTTGACTACCTGGAGCCGTGCTGTGGCACAGCTCCCGAGTCGGTGTTAATTAACGGCTCCACAAGAACATTTCATCCCACATCACAGCAGCGCGTGTGGGATGCAAAGCACAGTCACATTCACAAGAGGATCTATAAATAACCTCTTAAAGAATTCTCTTTGAAAGAAAACAAACCTCATGCTGTTCCACCTTAAAAGGAAAATTGCTCCTCGATGTAGCATGTACGATGAGCTCCAAAAAGCAAATTGGAAACAGAACAGCATCTTTCCTCTCCGCAGTACGGGCGGCAGGCCTGGCACTGGAGCCCCTGCTGCACGGTTTCAGCTGAGGTCTTACTTTTCTAGTGGCATTTTAATTAATGTCTTTGTTAATAGGGTTTTGGAGACTTTTTGGCCATGACCGATGCCTGTTGTGTGGGAGTGTGCACTGTGCCCCAGGGGTTAGGAGAGCTGACTGGTGGTGGAGGGGAGGAGAGGAGATCCTGCATCTGACCTGGTGATGGCTGTAGTTTGTACCTGCCATTGAAATGCAAAGGTTCAGCTCCTCAGCACCCAGGGGGAACACAGCGGTACCGGGCACTGATTTCAGCATGGGAAAAGAAAGTGGACCAGCTTCACCTAAACAAGCTAGCTCAGGTGTCTGCAGCATGGGCATGGCTGGCCAGGCCTTAGGGCTGCTGTGCCTCGTCTTCTCCCCAGCAGAGCCTGGGGCAGCACCGGGGCTTGCTTGAGGTTATCAGGTGCATTGGTGCCGAGCTTGGGCCGGAGCAGAGATGCTCTGGCCCTTCATGTGTGGACTGCCTCTCCCTTGGTGACAACAGTTTGGTGAAAGGCAAGATCTCATGCATGCAGAAATGCTTTTCTTCTCAATACTTAGAAATATCCTATCCATCCATTGAGTCACTCTGAAATGATGCCTTCTGAAATATTTAGTGGCAATGGTGCTTTCTAGGTTGCTCGGTTGAAGAAGACCAAGCCCTTTGGCTCAGGAGATGGTGCAACTCATGGTAGGCATGTGATGGACAAGGGCAGCACTGAGATGCTCTGAGGTAGAGGGTCTTGGAGGAAGGACCATTTAGTCTCCCGGATTCTGGGTAGGCTCTGGGTGAGACCTCATGTTGTCATCACAGCTGGGTCAAACCTCCATCCAGAGAGAGCAGAGAGACTCCAAAACGTGCTGCAAATGTCTGGGCCCTGAGGTAGAAGATGAAGCTCAGACTGGTGTCTATCAGGTGGGTTTAAGAGACCATGATTCCCTGTGTCCTTCAGCTGAATCAATCAAAATTTTTGCTGTGGGTCCAGAGCATCCCTTGGGATCAGTGTAGTCTGTAAAACTGTCCTGTGGATCCCCACTGGGTAATTTTGGGGAATACTTGTCAGAAATCAAACCAGGAAGGGAACAATTTTGGAAAGTGTTCACTCCTGAATCTTAGAGCTAGGGCACACGTTTATAGAAAACACGTCAGGGCAAATAAAGCAATAAAGACAGAGCATCTCTGACTTGCAAGTGTGGTACATGCAGAGCTGAGTGATTACTGGCTTCTCTCTTCCTAACGAGCTGCACATTTAGGGGGCTTCACTATAATCACATAATAAAATATATGAATGACTCAAAGAAAGCATGCCTGAAATGGGATGTTCTGACTCTGCCCCATGGCCTTTACGTGACACCTCCTTTCTGCTTTAGGACATTTTGTTGTTATTGCTCATTGCTTTGGTGCATTCTTCTCTTCCTACCGGAGCTCAGGCCCGTGGCAGAGGCTGCCCTGTGCCTTGGGTCTCCCGGCCGCAGGGGCCAGGGAGAATGGGACTTGGGTTTCCCCAGGTGGAGAAATGCTGGGAGCGGGTGGGCAGCCTGGGTCCCCAGCTGCCCCCGCCAGCCTGTTTGAAGCAGACTCTTGTACGATCAGCAGGATTTGAACCCGACCTTCCACGCTGAAACCTGAGCATCACATGAGCTTCTGTAGCACATGGAGCATCTGTGTTGGATGCAGGACTGCAAGCCTGTGCTCTCCAATAGCTTTTCTGTGCACGCCCTTGTTGCTGGAGCTACAGTGCATCACTGTCACCCGAGAGCCTCCATCCCTAGCAGCTGTGTGCCCACAGGGCTCCTTACAGCCCCCAGTCTGGACCTGCAGCATGGGATGGGTCTCTGCTGCTGGAGGGGCGTCACAGGCAGGAGCCTGGGGGGACACGTCTCTTGCCATGTCTCCCCTATAGTTTTGGCTGCCCACGGCATTCCTGCTCTGTGTGGCTCCTGCGAGCCCCTGTGTGACCACCCTTGTCCCAACCCTGCTGCAGGTGAGCTTCCTGACCCACTTCACAGTTAAGAAGCCAGATCAATTCTATAGATCTATAAAAAGGTGTTCCTGTAAGAAAAGATTTTGCTTGTAAGTGTGAGCCCCAGGGATGAAGGATCAGTTGTACTTTCTGGTGCTTACAGGGCAGCTGGGCTGAAATCCTGTCGGAGGGAAAATCCCTGAGGGTCTGCAAGATGTGGGGTGGTTTGGTGGCACGTGTGGTGGCTAGACGGTGACTGTTGGCCAGGGAAGCCACGCTGTGCCATGCGGTGGTGGCGTGTGCCTGCCCATGAGGAGGAAAAACGCAGAGTGGGGAAAGAGGGGAGTCTGCGGGGAATCGGTGCTCGGAGGCAGGAGGAGCAGGGTGGTCCCATCGCACGAGGGGGGACCCAGCAGCAAACAAACAACCGTGACTTTCTACTCTGATTCCTTCCAATACTCAAGGCTTTCTTAAACAAAAGAACCATCTTCCTGCTTCACAATTTCCCGGTAAACCTCAAGGCGTCTTAATTAGTTTTCAAAATAATCGTTATCCCTGTGAGCCTAATTCTCAGCTCTAGTGGTTGCCCTGCAGCATCCCTGGGGTGGAAGCATAAGGAGCCCTTGGGTGCACGGGGCTGATTTAGATATAATAAGGTGTGCCACTGGTGACAGCAGCTGAAATGGACCTATTTAATTTCTGATATAAGCCAATGAAGTAGTTGTGTCAGATATGCGTTTGATCTGTTATCTGCTGTTGCACAAAGCAATGTTAAAGGAGATAAAGGAGAACGACGCATCTTCTATGCCTGAACCTGCATCACCGTCTCCACTTTAGGCAGCCAGGGGTGCCTGTGGCAAACCTTTCCTAGCCCCGGGCAAAAGCCCTGTTACAGAAGCTGCTGATGGATACCGGAGCAAGGGAGAGGCTGCGGTTTCAGCTGTACGAGGTAGGTGCTCCCAGCAAAAGTCTGAGGAATGTTTCCTTCCTGGAGTATTTCTTTTAACTGGCGACTGTTGCCTGTATGGATTCCTGTGCAGGCGTTGGAAACCTGAGTGCTCAATGATCTAGACCTTATTTGGTAAGTTTTCAAAGTTAAGGTTACGAGGAGAGAGAGAAAAAAAAAAAAAAAAAACAAACCGAAAAGTGAATCTACTCACCAGGACTAATCTCTTTAGTGAGATCTTGACAGGCGCTGGAAACCTACACGATTTTAAGCAGATGTTTTGCTGCAGATCACTGTCACATGCAGAGCCCGAGCCCCGTCCTGCCGCAGCAGCGTCCTTCTGAGGGGTGTGCAATATTGACTTCAGTCTTTCTTTTCTATTAACGTTTTAATCCTTTTTGTGCGGATTGCTAGCTTCCAGCAGCAGCTCCAAGTTTTGGCTCAATGTTGCCAAAGGCATATTTTTATTATTGTGTAATGGGTCTGCGCCTCTTCCTCTGTCACGTGGCATGGGAAGAAATCTTTACTCACATATGGCTGGAAAGCTCTTGGTGCTTGGGGAGCTTTTCCCTTTCTCTCTCCCTCGCAGTCTTGTATGAAAGGCTCAGGAGTTGCCTGGATCATTTCCGACCAATTCTGCCTCTCTCTGCCGCTGCTTGCACAAGCAGAATTTGTAAGGCGATGGGTGACGTGGACTGAACTTAGGGAACAACTTTGACACTTAATCGTGGATCATTAGCGGGGAAAGCAGATCTTGTCCTAAGGGTGGAAACTCATTTCTAAAACAATTTAGATTAACAGGCAATGGCAGATCACTCCAGGCTTGAATTAAAGGACATCGTGGTGAAGCAGCAGCTTTGCAAATACGAATTTTGAGAGGAAACTGCATGTACCTCAGCCCTGTTGCAGGTGGATGCACGAGACAAAATACAGAGACTCTGCCATAGGGGTGGCAGGGTGGGAATGCTTCTCCCTTTGGTAGGGTTGGGATTTTGTTTTAAGCTTGTAAAGTAATTGCAAAACCCCTAGCATTTGCTTAAGGTGAGGCAGCAACACCAGAAGCAGTGGCTGAAGCTGGAGTTCAGCTTTAGCTCTGCCAACACAGAAGCGTTGAGCCGCAGTAAATCCCTGTCCCTTCGTGTTTTTCCGCTGCAGCAAGTCACGGTGCTGCAGCTCTGGGCAGTGTTGATATCCTGGCTTAAACCAGCCCATTAAACCCAGAATTTGCCTTACAACTCTCAAAATTGACAGTGCTTCCCTGGCAGCCCCTAGGGAGGTGCAGAGACAGGAACGAGAGGTTGAAGAGTTTCCTGACCCCGCTCCCCCCGGCCCACTCCTTCCCTCCCTCCCCACTTTGCAGGACGCTCTGATGCTGCCGGGGTTGGTACGGACCAGACTCGCCTTTTTAAGGAAGCGATGGGGAGAGTCTAAACAGGAGCTGCGAGATGACCCAGACGTAGGGCCTGGCCCTACATGTACCCAGGCTGGCAGCGTGGGAGGTTATGGGGGACCCGTCACCCTGCTGGGAGGGCAGTGATGGCCCTGGGGCCATCCTCACCCACCCAGGAAGGGTCACTGGTGCTCCTGGCCACGGCCAGGTCCCAGTTGTGGGTGCGTGGTTCCTGCTCTGCCCCAGCCAGGATCCTGCACGGGGCTTGGGACAGGCGTGTGCTCGGTGGCAGGGCTCCAGAGCCTGCCCTGCTGCTCTCCAGCCAGCAAATATTTTCTGCTCGGTGCGGTTATCAGCTGATTGGGAGGATGCTGGAAGTATCATTCCTTACTCTGACAGAATTCGTCCTTATTGGAGATGTGTGTGTGTGTGTGTTTGGTTTTTTTTTAGCTTTCTCCTGCACTTGCTATTGCAACATGGTGGGAATGGATGTACCGTAAAAATGAAGTATGTATATAGTTTGCTTTGGGAGCTGTAATCAGTTGAGCTGCTCCTGGGAGGGGTGGGAATGTTTGGCCGAGGAAGGACAGGGCTGTTTTCCTGCTGAGCCGATGGTCCCACAGAGCTCCTTTGGAGCTGTCACCCCATCCCCAGCTCCCTGACGGCTCAGTGATTGTTCCCTACCGTTAGGAGAACAACCCCCCTCCCCAAACCCACACAGTCATCCCTGAAATTTCACTGGGGTGAAGGCTGTTTTAGAAAAGCTGCCGTATGGCTGCGGAGCTCTGGCGTGCCCATGGGGAGCTGCCCCAAGCCCTCTGCCCCCTCGGCATTGGGGTGAGCGCCAGTGGGGACACCCCCAGACACGGGCTGAGAGCGCCGCTCTCCCCTGGGGCAGCTCTGGTGATCGGTCGGATGTGAATTCTCACTTTTTGCCTGTTTCCATAAAGTCCGTAGGAGCATCCCCCTTCTCTTGGAGAGCCCCCTCTGCGCGTGGGGCTGGAGTCAGCCAAAGGCTGAAGGCATTGCAGGTGCACGGGTCCTGCCTTGGGTTGCTGATGGATGAAAACTTCCTGTGGGCTTTGCCAGGGTGCCAGTCGGATCGGCCTGGGAAGCCACAGTGGTTTCCTCAGACACTAACGGTGTTGAGCAGAAAAAGCCCTTATGCTTATCATAGAATTGTTTTGGTTGGAAGAGACCTTTAACATCCTCAAGTGCAACAGTTAACGTAGCACAACCAAGTTACCACTAAACCATGTCCCTCAGCACTACATCTACATGTCTTTAAAATACCTCCAGGGTATCCTGAACCTGCCCCATAGCAGCTGTCCCGGGGCTTTGGGATTGGCGTGAAACAGGCCCGGGATGAAACGATGTTTGAAAAAGGCAGTCCTGCCGGGCAATTCCAGGTGTGACTGGGGAAGCCGCAGTTACTGGTGATTTTGTGCCTGGATCGGTGGCGTGCTGGAGGCAGGGAGAGCCTGACCTAGTTCGGCGGCGTGGGGAGAGGCAGGGCTGGGAACCTCCTGCCAGGCAGATGGAAAATATGTGTGTGCAGCAACGCTGAGCTGAGCTCACCCGGGCTCCCAGACAGCTCTGCCGGAGAACATGTTTGGCAGCACACTTTGTTAAATAAATACACTGCCCGTTCACAGTGAAACAGAGCAGCCCTGAGACTCTGTTCACTTTGTTTCAGCTAGACGTTGCAGGGGAGCGTTACAAGAGACCGTGTCCTGTCTGTGCTGCTTTTTAGCAAGAGCCTCCTGCCGTGGCTGTGGCAGGTTTCACCTTGATCACGGGGAGCCGGTTCGGGCTGCCGTCCGCCTCGGCAGACCCCCACGGGACGCGCGTAGGACTGGGGGTGCCGGTCCGTGCCGTGGATGGGCTGCTGGGGCCTGTTGTGGTGCTTCCTCCTGGGCAGCGAAGCCGTCCTGTCCGTGCATCCCCCGCACCGGCCCAGGGGGTGCTGGGGGCTGCTCCGGGCCACGGCAGTCCCATCCCCTGCCCGCATCCCCCGTGCCCCCAGCACAGCGGGCTATGCCGTCCCATCCTATGGGTAAAGCTGGCCGGGGGAAGGCATGGCTCGTGTGGCAAAGGGAAAGTGCATCACCCAGCACCTACAGGGTAAAAAGTGTAACTGTAGCTCCGCTGTCTCCTACGGGCGCCTAAAGGTGAGGGATGGCCGGCTCCCACCCCGGGATGGCAGGACGGGACTGTGTCCCAGCAAGGAAGGATTTTTCCCTTGTTTGCTTTCTGAGCGCTAACGCGTTCTACCCTTACAGATACCGACTTTGCAACCGAGTAAAATGACTCAGCAGATGCCAAAACAGCTGCAGTTCACACGGGCTGGAGGCAGCCTGAAATACAGCCTGCCGTAGCACTGGGCGATGGCAATGGAAGCGTGCCTCTCCTCAAAGATGAGTGTCGGTGCTTTGGAGGGTTTTTTTTGAGGTACTAATGGGAAGGAAAAAGCGTTTTTCTAGCCGACAGGCCTCCTGGCTTAGCGTGGACTGGTGATTTGAGTAACTTTTATTGCCCTGCCTAAAAGGAGCTTGGAAGTCTGTGAACAATCTTTAGAGAGTGATTGTCCCTCTCCAAAAGCCCCCATAAAAATGAGTCAAATCTCTGTTTAAACTTCAAGGATGCCCTTGAGACCATTAGCTCTGCTTAGGAACTGCAGTCCTAACCCATTAAGATAAAAATAAATAGAGCTTATTTTAGGAAGAGGGAAGCGGGAACCAGCCCAAGCACCAGTGAGCCACCGCGAGCACAGTGCAGATGATGTGTTAAGGTTGGTTTTTTTTCTTTTGTCTCATGCACCTTCTAATTCAAAGTGAAATTCAGCAATCTTTTTCACTTGCCCCAGTTGGCTCCTGCCTAGGTATCTGATAACACAGACAAGAAAAGACTCTTGTGAAAACGCCCTGTATTTCCCAAAGTACTCTAGCCCCCCTTCTGGAGTCTGTGGCATCATCATCAGCAATCGAGTACCTGGGGACATGGGCAGCATTCGCCCAAGCCAGGAAAGCCAGCGACAAATGTCACTCACCCATGTCGTGGTACAGTGCCTCTGTCCTTCAGGGCAAAGCAGCAGCCCCCAGAGACGAGTGAAAAATGACTTCCATCGCGTGCGAACAGTGACAGCCTGTGCAGATAGTAATAGCTACAGATGAAAGCCCCTCTCCTGCTGCTGCTTTCCAAGCAGAGAATTTTGCATTAGAACTGGCTTTTCTGTTCTCAGAGAACTGATAATTTGCTAAAAATGGTCTGTCAGCTATTCCCCGAATATTGAGACAATATTAGTGTATTGTCAGAATATACGGTGGGGCTGTGCTGCCTCTCTGGTGTTAAAACCCACAGCCCAGGGCTTTTCCTTCTGCACGTGCCCAGCATGACTCTTGTTAAAGCAAGGAGGGAGAGCCCAGCAAAGCCAGAAGCCAGCTGAAGGCACCATTTCCCTCCCCCAGCTTAGGTCTCTTGGGCATAACCCCTTCCCAGCCAGGACGTGCAGAGCCAGGAGCCCTGCTGGTGCCAGGGGACTGCTCCGTCACCGTGCTGCTGTCAGAGCCACCGTGCTGCTGCCAGGGCACTTCGTCCTCAGCCCTTGCGCTCCACAGCCGTGTCCCCGATGCACCGCGAGCGTGTGTTCTAGCAGCTTGTGAGTAAAGAGCAGCAATGGGGTAAAACTCTGCTGTGAGGTGGTGTGGGAGCCAGATTTGTAGTTCTTAGCTGTATATTAAAAATCAAGAGCAAATGCGTGTGCAAATGCGCTAAGGAAGTAAATGCATCTGAAAAAAAGGTCCCAGTCTTAAGAGAGGTGGTGGGAGACAGAGAGCAACAGGCCAAGGACTGTGCTTAGATCCAAATGCAGCTGGGTGGAGGCTGTTTCTACAATGCCTTGGAATTACTGGGCTTACTTTTAAGATTTTGTAGCTTAGAAATTTCGGGTTTGCTCATGTGTCCACTGAGCAAGGTTTTCTTGGGCAAAGTGAATTTTTTCTCTGTTCCCCTGAGGTCTGAGATGCGTTTTGCAGAAGCAAAAATAGTCACTATCTACTACCCTGGTGGGTTTCTGGTTGGGTCAGCTAAGAGATGTGAACAAATTTGCTTCATGTAGAATAACTAGTTTGTTAGAATGATATCTCTGTCTGTCTCTCTGCTGCACCCGGCACAATGGATGCGAACAGGAGTGCTGACAGAACGACGACGAGTTGCCTGCACGTGGTTCAGGCCACGGTGCTTTGGCCTGAATGGAGTAATTAAAGTTATCCCCAGAAGTGGTGTGGAGATCTGCTGTTACTGGGTTGCACTAGGCACTAGCAGGCGCAGAAAATCCTCTCTCCTGTTGTTTTTCCTTTTTCCTAAAAGCTGAACTCTGTTTCATCCGTAACTAATTGCTATCATTCCTGCTTTTTTCTGATCCCTCAACAGCCTAAAACAATTATGCTTGCATAGAACAGTGCATCGCTTTCATTAACCCACTCAGGAAAGCCATAAAGATCCAATTACAAAGAAATGTGGAGACAGTAAAAGAACTACCTTCTGGCAGGGCTTGAAAGATAACGCAGAATGCTGAACTTTTCAACAAAAAAATAAAGGATAATGTTTTAATCTACGTTTTAAAAATGCAAATGTCTTCACGTCAGCAGGCTAGTGCACAGTTTGCAGACAGAGTACACTGCAGACAACCAGCACTCAACAGGATGAAAAAAGAGGCAATTGAAGCAATTGGTGAAAAGGGAATTGAGAAAGTAATTTTTGAGCTTTGCTGACGGCAAGATGGAGCTAAAGCCACCCTGGCTGTGCTGGGAGGGGCTGCCTCGGATCGTGATTTGAGAATTTGACTAGTCTGTGTTACCAGGCCAAGGAATTTCCTCCGGCCTTGCTTCCGTCTTTGTGCGTGCAAGAAACGGGAGTTCCCAACCCCAGCTGCCTCTGCTAGAGTACGCTCGTTTCCATTGTTTTGTTCATTTGTGTCCAAGCTAGCCTACAAACTGGTTTCACACTCATCAGAGAAAGGAAAAATTCTTCTTGTGCAATAGGAAGCTGTCTTTGGAGATGCACAGTCATATTGCATGCCAAATCCAAGGGAAGCAGATGGAGGAAAAGTAATCCTCATGATCGGATCCACAGTGTTCTTTAACATTTAACCTTTATGATATAAATAGGACACGTTTTAAGCTCTATTTGTCCTTTAACTGTTGAGACTCAGGATCTACTCTGCATCATTCACAAGCTCAAGGAACCGTATTTTCAATAAAACACTACTAATTGCTTTTTCCCCTGGAGCTGCCTTTCTGCTTCACCGGAAACCGGCCCATCTTCCCCACAGGCTCTCTCCTGGCAGAGCGAGACAGGGCACGTCGGAAAGTAAGTTACAGTCACGTCTTCCAGTACTGAAAAGAAAATCCATCCACAAGTGTGCTTTAGGTGGAATTCAGCATGTTTATTCGTAATAAACGTATCTCTCTGTAGCACTGAACACGTTATACTGGCTTCTAAAATACATGCACCTCTCCATCTGTCTCCATTTTTCTCTTGAATGGAAGAATGCTACTCCCCAAACAAGTTTAAATCTTCTTTGAAGCCTGAACTTTACAGGCTGCCTAGACTGATGAATTATTTGTTTATTCTAAGTTGCTCTTTTTCAGTGTTATTTCTGAGTTGCAAGTCTCTAGCTACTTTTAGAAAGGTATCTAAATAGCTCAAGGAAACGGTAACACGGACCCTTCTCACATCTCATCTTCCCTCAGACTGAACTGGGCGCTGACTACAAGAGCTCCGGTTGGTATCTCTGCAGCTGGAGGTATGCTGGCCAGGGCTCCGGTGGTTACAGCCCGAGACGAATAACAGTTTATAGTTCAGCTAGTTCAGAAAAATCATCCAAGGATGGTCTGCATTCAGGTCCTACCAGAGGATCTCTGGAACCCGGTAAATACTCAACCTAAAATTTTGATTATCAACGAGAATATCACGGATAGTTTTAATATAGAACTACATTGCAGACTAATGCAGAATGTCCAGTATTAGCATTTCTGTATGCTAAGTAAAATACTCAGTCCTCAAAGTGGCTGTGAAATCATGCACGTGATACTTAAATGTATATTTATTGTATGTAATTACTTATGGAAAAGAGCAGTTTTCCCTTGAAATTATCCATAACCTAGAAAGGTCAAAACATGAGCTAATGTGGAAACCCAGAATGTGAGTCACTAGTATAGCAGAGGGAAAATTATATTCCTAATATTTTCCCCCCTCTGACTGTCTAAATACACATTGTTTGTGAAGACATAAAAGCGATTTCTGCAAAAGCTGATTTCTACTTTTAAAAGTTTCTCCTTCCTGGTACTTGGTTGTATTAACAATTCCACCCCCAGATCTTTGATCTCACTACTTAGTTATATTTTTTGCAAGTGCTAGGAGGATTTTAAAATCAAGTTTTATAAGTTTGACTGCAGACTTTTATTTTATTAGTCTTACAAAATAAAGTCTGCATTCAGAATTAGTATTTCTGTAATAAAATTAAAGGGGAAGCAGACTTGGAGAAAACCTAATAAAAGAAAGGAAACCAGCTTTACAGGTGGAAAGGACAGGTACATCACATTGCAGGCATAACATACTGTTTCACTTGCTTCCAGTAACTTTAACTTCCTTCATTGTTTACAAAGTGGAAATTGTAATCAGGTTCTTAATTTTAAAATAAAAAGCCAGGATTATGGTGTCTTCCTGTCCTACCAATAATATGACCACATTAAATGTGGTTATAAAAGCCATGTTTAATAAGACAGTTTAAGTCATAACAGAAACAATTCTCAAGTCTTCCAACATTGAAGTTGTGCTGTGAAGTTTTTCACCCATTACTTCAACTTTTGATAGTTAAAGGGGAAAACTCCCAGTTTAAGGACTACTATTGCCAAACACAAAGCAGATGCTGCTTCACATTCTCACAAGGTACTAGAGCCTGGCACTGGGTATTACACCGCGTAACAGGACTCTGGAAGTTATCAGGGTAAGATGAATACTGTTATCAAACAGCAAACCAAAGAACTCCGATCTTTGCAACTGAAATTGCAGAAACAGAACTTAGATGCTCTACAGTCGGCTTCTCCTAACCTCTTCATTAAAAAGGCTAGATAGCATTTAAGACCTTTATATTAATTTAAACAAAATTGTACAAAGCAATCAATTTTTACACTTCCAAAATATTTACTACAAAGTGATCAAGAAAGAAACTATTTTCCTTTTAAAGCCATGACAGGCAACTCCCTTTACAAATAAGAGGCTGCAGGAGCTGGATCAAATTGTTATTTAAACAATTTTTGTTCTGCAGACACCTGCTGAACATTTCTTCTGAGTAGTCAGTTTTACTGAATGTATCATGACTTTATGTGTGTATTAGTTGGCCAAACAAACCTAGAATTCCAGCCAATATCAGATCTTTTCTCTTCCAATAAAGAATTTTCAGAGTAGGTATATGTATTTTATATATACATATAATTTTTTATATATATGTGTATATATATACATTTGTGACTGTATATATATACATATGTATATAAAATTGCTGTAGGTATTGGACTGCTTACGTCTGCTGAAAGAAATTTTCACCAACTTCTTTGATGCAAAAAAAGGTGTCTGCTATTTCTGGCACTTCCCCACGTGGAAGGTAAGCAAGTGCCTACAGAGTTGTAAACAAGTATGAAAAAGAGAGTCTCGTGTATTGGAATGATTTTCACTGCAACTACTGTCCAAGAAAAGAGGCCATGGGATCATCAGGTCTCTGCCGTTTCATTCTATAGGCTTCCATTTCCTCTTCTGTTGGCTCCCTGGTTTCATAGAGGCTGTTGTATGGTCTCTTCCTCTCATCTAACTGCATGATTTCTTTAACGTGGAGAAGACGAGCCTCTTCTGCGTTTAGTGCCTGAAGTGAAAGCAAAGGAAAAAAACCCCACAATGAAAGCTAAGCGAAAGAACGAACGCAAGTTTGTATTAGATTCTAGTCCAAGCAGCAGGTAGAACGGTGGGATAAGCAGTGCGCATCTGTCTGGCCCACCCACAGCACACTTCAGTTAATGCATACTTTTTAGTGTTTAACATAAAATGATGGTAAAATGATATTTAGCAAACAAGATACTTTAATCTCTTTCCAGTTGCCCAAATCAAGTAAGAAACTCCTTAGCTTTACCTAAAATGTAACCATGATCCAGCAAGTACAAATGCAGATAAGGAAGCATGTGGTCTTATGGGTTTGAGTTTGTTGGGTTTTTGTTTTTGTTTTTTTTTTCTTTTTTTTTTTTCTTTTTTTCAGTCAGGGTGCATTTTTTTTTTTCCAAATGTTTCTGGAAACACATTATCCCATTCCTCAAACTACTTATGTTGCTCCTCCTTGCTACTGAAAAGAAGCTTCATTTGTACATTGCTTTGATTAACCAGAGTTTAAGATTAGTTTCACGCCGTGACTGCCCAGATGCAGCCGCTGTGCTTGCGGCAGGGCTGTTGAGCAGCAGTCAGTAGATAGCTTGGTAGATGGATTTATTGCATCAACTGTAAGACTGGGCCCAAGTCTGGGATAAAAAGTGCTAAGTTAAGCTTTGACAGGGCCTTTGATCTCTCCATCTTTTACCCAAATCATTGTGTTCTGCAATGTCTTTTATAGATCTACAGCTCTAATAGGTGCCTAGAAAGGAAATGTTCTAAATCTTCCAAAACTAAGTATTTATTGCACGTTTGCCTGAAAACCTGGGAATGTACTTTAGAACATCTAACAGCATTTTAAATTTGCTTTAACTCAAAATTAGCATCAAAGAGCATCCCACAGAACACCACAAGAACTGTGTTACAGGCTTCATAAAACTGACATCATTGTAAAATATATTTCCCAATCTTTTCGCCACAAAACCACTGAAGAATGCAGTGCACCTTTTTAAGTTTTTCTTGCTTCTTTTTCTCTTCACCCTCGCTATCTGAATTTGAGCTCTTCTTGTGCTTCTTCTTTTTCTTCTCTTTCTGTTTCTCTTGGTGAATCTGTAAGGTGGAAAACCAGCTGCTGTTAAGATTCAACTTGCAAACATTACTAATGTTCAAGCCATTAAATCCCAAGCATCTATTAATGCTCTTTTAGAGCTTAGTTTTCAATAGAGATGTTAATGATCTAATAATGCAGCCTAATAATTTTCAGACTCATTATGACTTACAGAATTTTGTAGTTATATATATGTTTCCATCTCTTAAGATGCTGAGGAAAAATATCTGCTTTCCTGAGAAAGCAAAACAGCCTACCTCCATCAGTGTTTTGGGTTTTGTCATTTGTTCTTCCTCCCTGGGCTGCTCTTCCAGTAAGCTTGCTTCGCTATTCTATATAATAGACAAGAGGAAGGATACCCATTTACTAAGCACATTTGAAAGGGGAAGGACCAAAAAAAACCACCCCAAACAAACCACAACAACCAAACCTCCCCCCTGGCCCCTGCAAAAGCAAAACTGCCTAAAACTTAGGTAGGAAGATGAATGTTTTTTAGCTCTTTCCAAGTGACTAAATAAGACAATACTTACAACAATTTCTTTCCCAGCTTCTCCTGTACAGTATGAGTACTTGACAAACGAGTGGCAGCATTTGTAACCCCACTTGCCTTCTTTCCAATATGAACCCCAAATGCACTGCAAGAGAAGACACCATAACGGTTATGTCCACAATGATACTCCTGTAAGACGCAGGCTGCAATTCATTCTTGAGGTTATATCCTGATAAGTAAATTATTCAAACAATCCAGAAGGGAAAGTTATGAAAATACTTTTGCTATTTCACATTAGCCTTACAAGTACAGTTTCAAAAAGAGAAATGCAACAGGATGCGGTCAACTTGTATTAAAAATCAAAGAGAAATACAATAACTTCCCCTTCAGTTTAAGATTGCCATCACAACTCCTCAAATTCACATTGCAACCATGACAACTTGAAATTCGTCCTTAATAGAAAAGGGAGAGAGTCACATTTGAAAGAGGAGAAATTTATTTACTGTATTAATTATATTGTACTGTATCCTACCGTACCTCATTCCCTTCCAGTGGGAAGGAATCTAATTTTTTTTTATAATTTTTACATAAGCTAGGGCTTACTGTATGGTTGTTGATCTTTACATCCTCTTCATATTTAGAGCAAGCAATAGCTTTCTCTTGTCCTTTGATGACTGTTCCATGTCTAGAGTACTCCACGTAATCTTCTGTTTGAGCTAACAGCAGTTCAGCTGGTGGGGCATCCAGATGTTCTTGTCCTCCATACTAAAATGCACACAGAAATGACATATAATAGTTTTGCAAAAAACCCCACCTTTTTTAAGCATACACTTAAAAATCTTCACTTTCAGTACCTTCTGAAGAAGACACACAAGAAGTGGATAGAAACAGTTTAGTGAATACTTAAGAGAAAAACATCTCCTATAGCCACTGTGGTGTTTTTTGGTGGTGGTTTGCTGGGGTTTTATTTTGTTTGTTTGTTTTGGGGTGGGTTTTTTAAATGCCTGAAGGGTTACAACAGTGATATTCTTCACTCAAAACAGGAAAACTTTTCAGGTCAAACCAAGAGGCTGTGGTATAACCACAGCAGTACATCATGTTCCCTTCCAAACTTGAATGTTGAGAAGGTTAGAATGGATTATCTAGTTCTTTATCAGTTGTCCAAGAAACCAGTAGCAAAATATAAAATAAATATTTATCTAGAAGACTGCAACCAAAATTCAAGCTGAAGATTCTGCTTTTCGCATTTAAGAGAAAAGAAAAATTTAAAAATAGTTTTGGGAGACAGTTACTTGGGTATTTTATAACAGATACCACTTTTAAAGAGCAGAAGGATTTTTTCAACCACTTGTATTATTTAAAAAAAATAAATCTAAATGTCCACTCCTCCATACATACTTTTTCACTGAAAAAATTCTGACAGTTAACAGAACTCCCAAAAATCCAAAGAAACACCAGCAGATCTCCAAAGGTTCCTATATTAAATAACATAATGAATCCAATTGATGTGATAGTGTGTATAGATATAAAAATCTTTGTATGAATCTAAACTGCTGAGAACAGCTGATGCATTTTCACATAGCACTAGTAACCCAGACTTCAAACTCAACAGAATTCTTATTCATTAAAACCAAATGTCTGTTACCTTCTCTAGGATGCTTTCTTTCTGCTGTGCCTTGAAATCTTCTTTTTTCACTTTGAAAGATTTATAAAGTAGCTCTAATTTTGTAGGATCTGCTTGAAGATGAACTTCAGAGCCTTTGTCGTAAGCCTCCCAAGCAAACACTGTGTACACAAGAGGTTTCACTCAATATTTATTCTAAAACTGACACATGCATTCAAATTACAATCTTTAATTCTGTAGTAATTTGGAAAAAAGCCTCAATCTAAAAAGATTAATTTCTCTTTTGCAAGAAAGAAGCATTATTAACTTAAGTCTTTTAAGACCATTTCCTTAAAGAAAAAAACCAACAAAACCAACAAAAAACCCAAAACCCACTTACACTGAGTCTGTGCCATTGAAATGGTATCTCCAGTGTAGCGAACAAAGTTGTCACCTGCGTAACCAACTCTGCAGAAAAGAACAGTATGATTCTTAGCATTCAAGTAATGTGACTTCCATTTAAACACAATCATAGAACATCAACAGGAAAGTAAAACTTCTTCTTTGTGCCCTGAGAGTTAAGAATAGAGGGAGAGGAAGGGGCATTCAACTCAATACATGAAATGAAAGTCTAGGAGCCCCCTGGACTCATGAAAGTATTAGACAGCAACTCAGAACACTTGATGTCTGTGTTTATACAGGAACATCTTATGACACAGACCTGGAGTTTTGTCTGGGATACCAAGCACTATGAGTAAAGCTTGTATCTAACTGCAAAATAAATACGCATGAATGGTAAGCGATATTCTAGCGTAGTGACTCTCAGCTTTTGGATTTATGAATCTCTCCTCCCACCCAGACCCAGTGTATTTTACTGGATTAAAGCCTGGTAATAGCTTTAGTGGTCTCAGTTACCTTTTGCACGCCCCTTAAGGAGATTCACAATGAGTACACGAAACACAGGTTGAAAATCAAATAATGTTAACAATCCAATTTCCCACTGTGAAAAGTTTAGAGTCTGCATTGCTGTGGCAGAAACACAGATTCAACAAAGGTCAAAGTATGACTCTGGAGAGAACTGAAAGCATCTGCATTTAAAAAAAAAAGAACTGACTGGCATTATTCTAGCTGGGGGCAAGGAGAGGTAGAAAGACCATTATTTGCTAGCATTTAGCCACTGCCATTATATTTCAGGCAGTGAGCTAATCCAATTACTGTACTCTAAATAAATGTTTCTGCTCACAGCCTGTCTACTCTGTATGTCCACAGCCCCACGCAGGTCACAGCAGGGTCACAGCTCAAGTGCTTGACTCGGGTTTTAAGTGAGACAGGCCTATGTGCAGCCAAAAGCCAGCCTATGGCATTCTTTAATTAAGTTGCCTATCTAGAAAACACCAAAGCTTTCAGACCTTTTCTGTACAGACTCCATTAATATAAGAGGAGCTTTGGCTCCTAATCGGGCATTTAGTTAGGTACCACAGATACTGCATGCTGAATGCCTCCCAACAAACAAGAGATGAAGTTTAAGATTTGGTTACTGAAATACTTTACATAATCATCATTATTGTTCACAGATATCACCTCTAAATACCGCAGAGTGTTCTAATCGTTGTACAGATCATTATATTAAACAGTGCTCCACATATCCCTGAAGATTAAGGGCCAGTCTTACTAAAATACCACTTTCATATACTAAACCAAAAAGTGCTGTTAAATAAAACAATTTTTCCCATGTTTACTACTACTTCTATCCGTAACTGACTAGAGATTCATTAGTAAAAGGATATACAGATAAAAGAAAATATAAGACTATTAATCTCATTTTTAACAAAGTTTTTAACAAGCATGACACTGTTTTAACTTACTCATCTGGATTCTTGCCTGTATTGGCATATGGGTTCTCCCTCATTGCTCTTGTTTTGGGATCATAATAAGCAGAGTTTGGATCTAGATTCCTCAAGTACTAGGGAAAGAAAACAGTATACAAGACATTAAATATTTATTATTTCAAAAGAACTGAAGTTACTACTATATCCCCCAGCCTAGACATTTTAAAAAGGTGTATCTGTGTAAAAGGATGACCTTAAAGTCACAATGTGAGCAGGAATAGAACTGAGAACTGACCTTAATCTCCCAACCCCAAGACCCATATGCAAACTCATTAATAATTAAGCATAGAATTTTTTGAAATTAACTCTCATGAATACAAAAGAACATCTGTAAAGAATTCTTTACTCACTTTTGCAATATCTTCCCGGATACGTAAATTTCGAACTGTGATACGTCTTTTGGAGTCAAAGTTCTGCCCAGGCATATCAATGTCATCTGCATATTTATCTTCGTCTTCATCTTCACTGTTATGATCTCTTTCCTGAGGAGAGATGGGAAACTTGTAAATAGAAGAGGACATTCATTCTAGAGACAAGTAGGAGAATCTGATTTTAGTGGTTTCATTAAAAATTCTGCAGTCCTGTAGTTAAAAGTTAGCATCATATACTTAGGCTTAAGTGTGCAGTCATGCTAGTAACGTGCTAATCTAACATTCAACAGTTTTCAGAAATACTCTTGTTAAAGGATTTCCACTTCCTTGTATGGAAAGAGCTACAAAAACATAACTGTGATGGTATTAAGAAAACAGTTATCTTGGGCAAAATATACCATATATTAAAAACTAGTTATTTGCTTGCATCTTTAAGGTTTGACAACACATAGGAGTTAAAAGCAAAATCCCCTCTATGAAATCCAACAATCTCTGCCCAAATGAACAGGCAGCCAGTGGCATGAACCCAACATGGAAACCCTTACGCTACTCCTGTTTCACTAACTACAGGTATTTTTTCTGCCCGTGGTGTGATGCAGTGGGTAATCATCTTACTGTCTGTGAATTTGGTTCCTCTTCTCCCCACTGGTGTCTTGGGGAGTTCTGCAGCAAACAAAGAGCACATCAGCGGAGAAGACAAGACAGTGGACAGAGGAAAGATGTCAGGGAGATAAAGAGCAATCGAAGCAGAGCTTTGATGCAAAATACAATTTATCCATGGCACAAAATGCACAAAGACTGTTATATTTTGAATGTTCTAGTAAAGAGCTTAGAAGCGTCTCTATTACAGACACATGTTGGAGACCTTTTCACCCAACTAACTTTCCAAGCCTTTGCAAGAATGGCAAATTCTAGAACTGTCACTGTTATTTAGAGCCTGCTACGCTTTTGAACACTAATGTTTTAGACTAGAATATTTCATATCATACAAATATAACCAAGATTCAACTCTGAAAGCTTAAAAAAAAATAATTAAGAAGATATGCCTATGCAAGTATTGAGTTAGGACTGACAGGAATACTGAGCATGAATCAGAAGCCATAATTTGGAGCAACAGAGCCAGAATTTATTTTTTAACCTGCTTAGCCTCTAACTTGAGAAAACTTGCAGCAGTGAAGATGGAAACAACTGCAAGTCCTGGAAGACTGACCAGCAAATCGGCCAGCACTGACGATGTAAATTGGCATCGGTCTTTGTCCTCTCCATGAGAGAGGTCTTATATTTCAAACATGCTTTTCTTCTTTCAGCTCCACTTTGTAAGGACTAAGTACATGAAGCCAACAACGTTGCCCTGTGGTGAGAACAGGCATCAAAAAGAGAAAGAATCTTGTCTATCGTCAAAGTCAGAACGCTGTAGTTTGTGCTGGGTTGGAGATTAAGCTCACTCTGCCATCTAGTGACAAAATGCAACGTGACAACCTCTGGAAAACCGAGGCCCAACCGTATGTAGTCTTTTGCTTGGTGTTTTCTCCCTTACCACATTGATTAAAAAAAACCTACTTCTGACCAGTAACAGTCTCTACTTTTTCCCCATTTTATAAACTTAGAATATTCTAAGAAATGCCTTTTAAATTCAGAATTTTATAAGAGGATCTTGTAGTAGTGGAAGATGCAAACTCTGCAGAGTTATAAGCCAGAGAGAAATACACATGCTCACTCAGCCTGCAAATAACCAGAGACACTGCAAATAGTCATAGCAATGACTGAAGAAGACACAAGTTCTAAGACAAAGAAAATACATTCCTATTCCAATTTATACTAAGCATTACTAAAACAATCCACAGTCACGTGACAGTCATTACCTCAACATTAGTCAGACGTAACAATCTTTAAATACAAAAAGCAATTCAGTACATAAACAAAACTATTACATGGAAAACAAGTTTTTCTGAACGAAAAATCCATATTGTTAATTTTAGCAAGAATAATAATCACAGAGAATTTTTGCCCATAAAGGGAAAACAAAGCCACTCTCATTTGAAGGAAGATACTTCAAATTCTTGAACGTTAACACAGAATATCCTGGTGCTAGGAAAATCTTTAAATTACTGAAGGGCATAAAAAACAATAGCAAACCCTGTATAGACAATAAAAGCATCAAAGAGCAGGAATAACCTGTTGCGTTTTTATTCAGCCTCAACAAAAATAAATTAGGGTTTAGTTCACTTACCACTTGCTCCAGCTTTCCTGATGCCAGCTCTTCCTGAAGCTTCTGGGCTTTCAGTGTACGTTTGGCCTGCGTATTATGAAAATGCATTTGTTTTAATATTTCTTTTAAATAGCAAGTGTGTAGTAATACTTATCATAAGCAGCTCTTGTGACTGTTGTCATTTAAAACGTACTCCTTATTACAAAAAAATTAGATTTTAATTCTCTGGGTGCTGGTAAAAATCAGCAGCCCAAAGCTTCTCTCCTCTACTCCTATGCTTAACCATATTGTTTTTTGAGCTTCATGGAAAGGAAGCTATATATACGTTAACCATTTTAGTATTTTATGTTATACTGTTAAAATAAAATAGTTTACTATTTTCATTTTAACTTACAAAGCTACACCATTACTACGTGCATCCTAATTTAAGAAAGAGATAGCTTATTTTAGTTCAATAGTGTTTAAGAACAAACATATTCTATTATTGTGTCCTCATAATCTAGTTAGGAACTTCACTGCTTAAGGTACTTCACGACTAATACTTCAAGAATGTTTCATCCCGGAAGCACCAAAGTCTACCATCTAGAGTGAGATTCTAAAGCAGCATGTAGTGAATTTTTGTATTTGTTTTACATCATAGAACCACCGAATAGTTGATGTTGGAGGAACCTCTGGAGGCCACCAAGGACAACCCCCCTGCTCAAAGCCGGCTTGCCTACAACAGGTTGCCCAGGACCGCGTCCATGCGGGTATTGTTTACTCCAAGAATGGAGACTCCCCAGCCTTATTGGGCAAGCTGTTCCACTGTTTGATCACCCGCACGGTAGAACTTTTTTTTTTTCTTATGTTTAAATAGAATTGTTTGTATTTCAATTTGCACCTACTGCTTCTTGTTCTGTCACTAGATATTACTGAGAAGAGTCCGGCTGCCTTTAAACTCTTTCATTAGATATTTATACACACTGATTAGATCGCATTTAGCATTAGCTTTCCTATGCACTATAGGAAAATATTGAGGACCAGGCACCGAAGGGAGTTAGTTAGACGCTTAACCACCTTTTGGAACTGGCCTAACATCCAGCCAAGGTAGTGAACTATTTTTTTCTTCGTCTAAAAAGCTATTAAGCGTCCACATTGATTTGGTGCAAACAGAAAGTAGGTTAACCGCAACAGCAAGGTGCCAATCTGCACGGCGACAAGTACAAACAGTCCACTGCTTCATCATGGTAATGAAAAGGATTCATAAGTAAAAAAACTTCCTCTCAGCCAAGCCATAACACTGAAGCTTTCCCCAGTAAACCATAGCACCTACATACCAAATCAACCTTGGAATATTCCTCTACAATCTTCATGTGCTCTTCTGGGTTATAACCATTCCAACGATCTCGCTTTCCATCATAATCAAACATCAGTTGAGGCTGCACATGTTCATCTGGTGCAATGTTCATGCCTGTGTATTTTGCTCCAACTTTCCTGGGTCTCTGAAAGGAAAAAAAAAAAAAAAAAAAAAGAGAAAAGTCTGGATCAGTCCATTAGACTAAAATATATGTTACTCACTCAGATATCCCTTTAAAGACAGTTTCAATCAAGTTCTTCTACAGCCCTATTCAGCACTATAAGCCTGTGAATTGTAAATAAACACAAGTAGTTAATTTCTGTATTTTAAAGTAGTGCAACTGACTCCAAACCTGATGAATTTCTAACTCTATTTTCCACAATTAAGAAAGCAATTAAAGCACAATTTCTGTGTATGGTTTCTAGCTGACATGAAACAAAGACAGGCACAGCAGCACTTGAGTTAATGCAAATTAACATGAAGAGCTAAACATTTTCACCTATTATTGCAGTGCTTATCACAAATAGAACTGGTGAGCAAAACCCTGAATAGTAGCATTTTTCCCCTTCATTTTTCCTACATAACAATTTCTTTACAAATTTTCAAGCCACCTTTCAATACTTGTAACATTTTTCAAAACTAGTGATCTTTATTTTTTCTAAAGCTAGCTATTTTTCACCAAGATGAGAATTCACATTGTTTTCAAAACCATTAAAACATCAACAAAAGTCAAGTTTACCTCCATACAGTCTTTCTTTTTGTGTGTCAGTGCACCACAGTTCTCACAAGCTCCTTTGCGATATCTAGTTGCTATAGCGTGCTAAACAACAAAAAAAAGAGTGTTGTACATACTTGTGGCAAGATTCATATACGTGTTCCAATAATTAATTTATTTTTTCAATGAAACTAAAGTGTGCACAGTCTACCCAAACCCAGAACACATATTTTGATTATTACCAAACACTGCAACTCGCCTGATGAATAAGAATTCCCAGCTCCTCTCCCTCTCAAAAACATGTAACCAGAGTTATGTCTTTATAGGGAGTCAATGTATCTTTTCTTATTTCCTCACAAAATCAAACCAAGTCTTTATTTTATGACAAAAATATTTTGCATACCTCTTGAACGCCTCGTTTGTACCAATCTCCAGAGGAGCTATACTGTTTCTGCTTCTCTGGCTGAGGTCTCTGATGCTTTAGTGTAGGTCTTTTAGAGGGATCTATGTACCATGGTACTGAGGATATGTACTGAGGAATATGAGGATTAATATCTCTGTAAAAGATGTTGTGTAGTAAGTAGAGGGCATATGGAAAAAAAACCACAACTTAGCCTAATAAATAACTCCCACATTAAAGTTCAGTGCTTTAGGAGTGACAATAAAATAATCAAGTTGTTAAAATGCATTGCAAAATAAGCTCTAATTTAACTAGAAAAACACCAACTTTCATTGCAATTTTGTTGCCATCTAATTCACCTAAAATCCTGTCTCCAAATCAAACACCTTATTCTATACAATGTTACAAGGCACAAAAAGAGGAACATTTCTCAGAAACAAGGAGCCTTGTAGAAGCAAGAGAGAAGGAACAGATAAAGTAGGCAGTGAAGTTCCCCAGCACTATATTTTGGTCACTTTTAAAATACCACTTGTAACTAGCCTCACAGATTGGACTTTTCAGCAACACTGTCAGCAGACTGCAGTAGATAAACACTGAACCTACACTTTTTTTGAAAATATCTGTTTCCTGAGGGTGACTGTAATATTAAAAGCAAATTCACAAAGTTCAACTATTTACTTCCACAATGACTAACGTAGAAATCATGTACCACCCTCATGATTATTCTGTAATCACAACAGGAAATAAGACATTTTAAGCAATAGCTTTAGAATAACCATAGCTTTAATAAAACTTACTTTCCTTCTTCATCCACTTCAGCAGGTGCATTTCCTAGTTTTCTTTGTTCTTCTAATTCCTTCTTTTTCCTCCAGTCTTCCCTTGTCATCTTCTTTGGTTCCTCCAGGCTCACATCATTTGATCCTCCTGAAGAAGTGGCGTTCATTACCGTCCCTGATGCCATTTTGCTTTTTCCCTTTATATCAGAAAAAGGAAAGTCCTACAGATCAATTCCATTTGACAGCACAGTTCTTCAATGTGGTTTTGTATCATCCAGTTAAACCTGTAACCCTGTACTATGCTTTTCACAAATAAAAGTACCAGTACTGAAAATAAAATTATCTTATTAATGTTTCACTTCTCTAATTCAATACACAATGCAGAGAAACAACAGCAGCTCTGCACACAGCCTCAGGACACGCACTATCGGGCCTTCCCCGCCGCGGGAAGGGGGACACGGACTCACCTACGGCCGCAGGGGCGGGCAGGGTCCGCGGACAGGCCGGGGCTGACGGAAAAGGCCGGGGCTGACGGAAAAGCCCGCGGACAGGCCGGGGCCTGCGCAACACGCACACCTGGGCCTACGCGTACCTCCAAGGCGGGGCAGGACAGAGACTGCGGGGAAGCACCCGGCCAGGGCCCAGGCCCCGAGAACACGGGTACTCCCTCGGGGCTCAAAGCAGCCACCCGCCGCCCTCCCGGCCACCCCTCGCCGCCGCCGCCTCCCGTGTTTACCGGCTAGGCCGCACCGCAGCCCCACAATGCACC
Organism: Larus michahellis; assembly: GCF_964199755.1. NCBI lineage: Eukaryota > Metazoa > Chordata > Aves > Charadriiformes > Laridae > Larus > Larus michahellis. Next base: position 9,283,346 of record NC_133906.1, on the reverse strand, counting down.
GTGGCCACGCCCCGGCAAGGCCCAGCCACTACCGGGGCGGTGCCACGCCGTCACCATAGCAACGCGGCGGCGGGGCCTGACCCCCCAGAGCGCAGGGGGTGGAGCCGCGGAGGGGCCAGGGGAGGCGGGGCGGAAGCGGCGCTACTGAGCCAATCGGCTGCTGAGCGTCGGTCGAAGCAGCCAATGGGCGATGCGGAGCCGGTTTAAAAGCTGCCGGCGGTTGGGGTGGGGGTACCGTGGCCTTGCTCTCTGAGGTGGAGTGTCCGTGGCTCTGCTCGTCCTTTGCGCGGCTTGGAGCTGCCCTCACACTTGTTTTTGTGGGTGCTGTTTTCCTGCCTCAGCGCTCGGAGCTGCTGGTAGCTCCTGAGGTGAGCCCTGGCCCAGGTACGCGCGGCTGGGTGGGGAGGGCGGCTGGTGAGAGCTAGGTTGCACGGGGAGAGGGTTCCTGGAGCTGCGGCCAGGGCACCTAAGCAAGGGGAGCAGTGAGACGCGCGGCTGTAAGCCTTGCTTTAACTTTATGCTTAAGCTTTTAACTTCAAGCTATACCAAGCTCTTTCTGCAGGCTTCCTTCCAGTGAGGAGTCCCATGCCCATTAATGGCAGTCATAAGCTCCAGGTGGGAGCTGCCTGGCTGCTCGAGCAGTGCAAGGGAGTGCTCTGATCTGTTGTCTCAGATAGGGCTGAAAAACAGTTGTGGACTAACCCATTTCTATAGGGTGTCCTCAAATGGTTTCTTTTTCTGGTAAAAAGACGTCTCTGCTAGTAAAATAATTGGTAATACTCTTAGCTGCTCAACTGTGACAAGCTGAGCTAAGGACTAGATTGTTAAGCTAGGAGATGTACTCCTCTCTCGTACTGAGGAAACAGTTAAACACTACAAAGAAGTGACAAAAACAAACCAAAGGTATTGATCTTCCTGTGTAGGATTGCTAGTGAGACCTTGCAACTTTCTCAGACTCCTTTGGGGCTATAAGCCCACCACATGCATTAGTAATGCCTTCAAACATAAAAGTCTGTAGCTAAACTACTATGAAATGATGTGAAGTGTGGGTTTGGGTTTGTTCCCCTTCATCTAGGGACCAGCACATGGCAGCTATGTTGTCTTTAATGTAGTTTGCTTAAAAAGTGTGCTCTGGTGGAAGCAATTACAATAATGATTTTGTTTTTTTGCTGTATGGACTATCCAGAGTGGTCTTATCAACGTGAAGATGGCAACACTGATCCTTATCGATAAGGAGAATGGTGAAGTTGGTGCTACTAAGAATCAGCTAAGACTCCCTTCAGGATCTTGTGCGTATATGCTGCCCTAAGCTAGTAGGGGATCAAGTGGTGTGCATAAACCATGTTTTGTTATTCACTGTTTTGAACAGTAATAGTTTTCTTTTTTACATCTACTCATCTAACCAATTCCATTAAGTTCATGAATTATAAAATTTGCTCTGTGCTTACTTCTTTTGCCATAGATGAGGCTCTTGTTCCTGAGTTATAAATGGTGAACAATGATTTTTATAACAACTGAAACAAGTTGGTATGGTACTAAAGTTTGCTTTTTTCTCCCCCTGGCTCACCAGCAAAAGTCTTCTCTGAAAGAACACAAGTTAATACTCCACTTCCAAAAAAAACCATCAGTACGCCTCCAGCCACATCTCACTCTGTCAGAAAAGCTCTTGGAAATGTGAATAGAACTAAGGGGGTCACAAGCAAGACAGAAAAGATAGGACAGAAAAATCAGCCTTGCACTGCAAACAAAGTGAGTACAACGGACTTCTACAGGGGATGGCGAGATGTGGAGCTTATCTGCTGTTGTGGGTTAACCTTGGCAAGCAGCTACTTGCACTACGCAGCTGCTTTCTCACTCCCCCCTCAGTGGGACAGGGGAGAGAAGTGGAAGGGTAAAAGTGAGAAAACTCATGGGTTGAGATTAAGACAACTTAATAATTAAAAATCTCCAAGAGAAACAAACCCCACTTCTTACCACCAGCTGACTGATGCCTTGCCACTCCCTGAGCCATGGCAGCCCTGACAAACTTCCCCACCAGTTTTTATTGCTTAGCGTGATATTGTATGGAATATCCCTTGGATCAGCTGTGCCCCCTCCCAACTTCTTGTGCACCCCCCAGCCACCTCACTGGTGGGGTTGTGAGAAGCAGAAAAGGCCTTGATGCTGTGTAAGCAGTGCTCAGCAATACCCAAAACAACTGTGTGTTATCAACACTGTTTTCATTATGAATCCACAACATGGCATCATATGAGCTACTAGGAAGAAAAATAACTCCATCCTAGCCCAAACCAGTACCTCTACATCGGTACAAGGAATACAACAGCTTAGGGGGGCCCTAATGGCAAAGAAGTGGCTCTAGAGAAAATAGTCTGTGTTAATGTCTTGTTCATGTGTTAAGCATCAGGAGTTTAATATTATGAGCCTAAAGGTTCTAGTGCAGTGATTTGTTGCCACTATATATAGAACTGCACTAAAACTCAACTGGAGCATTTGCCCATCTCCAGCTTATTTGCGTTGAAGGTATTAGAATTTAGGCATAACTGAGGACTGTATGGCTGGCATTCTCTAGACCTATATAGCACAAGAAAGCCACTACAAAGGTGCTATAATGGGGAATTATAGTAGGTCAAATAATGTGACTTTATCTTTAAGATTACTGAAAAGACTGCTGGATTAGAAAGCTGTGATGCAGTGGCTGAAGAAGACTGGCCAGAAATAGAAAATATGTTTCCTTTTGATCCTCAAGGTAATACTACTGGTGTAATTATTAAAATGAATCATCAGGCTTTCATGAGTGTGGACATTGTTGTAAGACTTCGGTCAAGCTGTTGTGGCAAACAAGCTAGCATAAGCATTTCTCCGGAGTCCTTTCTTAAACTGAAGGGTGCTTGCTATGTCTAAAATACCATCTCATTCTTCTGTAAATATTTCTAACTGCTATAGTTGTGCTCCAGATATGTAGTAGTCTGAGACCAATATTATGTTGGCAGGCAACTAGTTCCAAGGAACCATGTTATAGCCTCTTAATTCATTAAATGGCAATTTAGTAGACAAGTATTCAAAGGAAAACTTAAGCAGTACTAAAGAGCAGACTTCTCTTAAGAGTGTATACCAAGATGGTAAGTTGTAACTGAAGAGATTCCTACTGCTGTAGGATATAATAGTTTAAGATGAAACTTCTAAATCTGTTTTTAGCACAGCACACTGCAGGTATTCTATCTCAGTCCTTCAAACTGTGTCCTTAAACCATCCAGTTCATGTGGAAGTGAGTGTGCAAAAACTACTGTACCAAAGGCTACTTCAGTGTTGGTGAAACATAAGCTATGCTTGATGAAGTTAACTTAGTATAGTGACTAAAAGAAATTACTAAAACTTTCTGCTTTACGTTAGCAGTTGTTATGCGGTCTAGTCTTTTGGCAAGTGCTAGTGTATGGAATTTTATGAATGGGTAAGGTGTAACTGCAAGTAAATACCCCTTAAGAGGGGACTGTTGGGTTGTGCTGTTTTGGACCTGCCCCCACTTCACTTAATCTATGAGAATTTGCAGCTTCCCAGGCTACTGGTACTGTACACTGTTACTAAACTAGTTTGTGTCTCAAACAGACTTTGAGAGTTTTGATCTTCCTGAAGAGCACAAAATAAGCAATATTGACCTGCGTGGTGTTCCCCTCATGATATTTGAAAGGACATATGACAAATTTGTGAACATGGTTCCTTCACCTGTGAAGATGGAAGAGATTTCATGGGAGTCTAGTAAGTGGAAGTACATACAGTGCTCATCAGTAGTTTGGGAGGGAAGCTAGTTGGCTGCAGTAGTGAATGGCTACTGCTGTCCTAACTACCAGAATAGCACACTAATATCAAGCAGCTTTTGGTGTATAGTCAAGCTGAATTTAACCAGTCAACCCTACTAGTACAGGTAGTGGTCTCAAAGTGATGTTGCTGAGCAATCTCTTGCAGCGTGTTGCTAACTGATCAGTTGGGTGGAATTGGCTTATGCAATCAAAGAGTATTTTCCTTAGTCATTCAAGAGGCTTATGCTTATCTACTGGGAGCTGGCTTATGTTAGAGAGTATAAATTCTCATGAGAAACTGATTTACTCTATTTCTAACTTTCAGACTTGCTACAGTCAACTGCTGATTTCCTTGCTACCCTGGATGAGATCATTGACATGCCACCTCCGAATTATGACCTTTAATGCATATTCTGAAGCTTCTATTGAGTTCAAATTTCATGTAGTTTATATTTTAATAAAGGGTAATCTAATCTGTATAATACTGACTTGTCTATTTTCAGTAGACCCAAGATGTAGGTAATAAGAGTGCTTTGAAAAGGAGACTATCTGACAAGCAATTAAAGCAGAGCCTGGATAAGCTTCTAAGCAAGACTATAACTTACTGTTGTAAACTATATCCAGGACTTAGTATCTGCTGATTAGTCTATGTGGTCATGATAGGTTAAGAGGCCCTTCTGAGCGTGCTGTGTACATAACATATCCTTTATGTCAAACATGAAAGGGTTTTAAACTAATTTACTAGTGTAAATTAGTACTAGAGCTAGTACTCTTCTCACACTTTTCTTTTCTTGAACTTGTTTGATCTTCACAGTGGTTGCCTAAGATGGTATATTGGATTCTTATGCAGCTGTAGACTACTCTTAAGCGTCATGGCATTATGTAGCTCTCGCTGCTGTGTACTCTGTGCCCTGTGAGGAAAGGCTGGTGGAACCCTATCCTTCGAATTATAAGCACAGAGGTTCAATAATCTCTTCTCCTGCATTGTAATGGCCTCATCTACAGCTGTTCATCACAGAAGACAAGTAGAGGCGGTCAGCCTTCACATTAAGTTAAACTGCTTTTACAGTTCCTGGGCAGTACTCTGATCCAGTCAGATTACAGCAGCCTGAGTTGCCTTCAGCTTTTAGCTCATCCTTAACATGAATCACAATGTGGTTCCTGTGTTCTGGTCATCTGCTAAGGTAGAAAGCCTTTCTGATCTTTTAATATATACCTGAGCTCTGAACAGGAGGAATTGCCATCTCAGGGTTACCATGAGTATACTGTGGCACTATGTAACTGCAAGCAATGGCAAGACCAGCTTTTCAGCTTACACTTACAGTAGTGTCTGAAATAACAAGAAATATGCTTTAATGATTGCAAGCTGACTAAAAGATGAAAATGCTCCAGCTAAAGAGTGGGGTTAGTTTGGTGTGGGTCAGTGCTGCATCCCAGTTCTGCTTCTTGGAAGCATACCATGGCTGCAACCCGACTGCACGTGCAGATGGGATTTGAGTGTGTAACCATGTGCTCCTCTGTTGTGTAACCACGCTGCTGTTTCTAGGAAACCTAAAAATGCAGACAGCAAAGGAGCCCTTGTTTTCCAATAGGTGTCTGGTTTGCAGGTGCTGAAGGGAGTGCATTTGCCCTGCTGTGATGACATGTAATGAAGGCTCCTTTGGTCTTAAGAAGGAAAATGGGCTGAACAGAGAATACCTGTTTTCACTGTTTCCTAGTTTTGGATATTTATTTTTTTACTCATCAGGAGGTAGATGGGCCTTTTGGGAATTGTCCTGTTGTAAATTCTGACCTTCAATCGATTTGCTGTTTCTGAATTATCAGGCATCTGCTGAAGTGAAACCAGGCATTCATTCTGTTTCTCCCTCAAACTTGTCAGGGTATCAGCTAAAGTGTTAAATTGTAATGAATTATACAATACCTGGTCTTCTCTTTAGTTTCTTGTCTTTGGTTTGAAACCTCAAAGAGTTCAGGGGAATCTCAAACCAAACAGAAGAAAAAAGATATAATTAAGGATGATAAGATATTAATATAAATCATCGTATGAAGATATATCATTCTGTATGGAGATTTCAGGTTTTGGCTGATCCTTAACTGCATTTCAATAGTTTTTGATACTAAAATAACTTGGCCATATCAGCTGGATGGAAGTTTGATGGGTATAGTCTACCAGCCACATAAGTTAAGCCATAGTTATAAAAGCAAGTGACAAAATGCATCTTCCTTTGATTTTTTTTTTTGTCTTTACTAGTTAAAAAGAGCTGGGAGAAAAGAGTCTAAACTCAATTTTACAGAAAAACGCCTGTGAGAAGGCGCTGAAACAGGTTACACAGTGCCATCTCGTGGCTGCTTCTTATGCAGCCACACAGGTAAAAATTGCCACTTGTACACAAAACACCAGGTAATGCAGTATGAGAGGCTGTAAGGTTATGACACTAAATCAACATAAATGTAGGTTGTAAGTTTTTTTATGTACAAAAATATCTCATCTGGAGAGAGACACTAGTGCTTTGTATGTGTTATGGATGCTTATAATGGTAAAAACAATTATTTTGTGTTGATTTAAGATATTTGCTGTGATCAAGCACCTACATCTATTATTCAAACCTTCAGAAATAAGCTTTTTGTGCCATGTATACACATAGCGTGTGTATACATGCACACGTATCAAAACATTTAAAACATGCTTGTGAGTTGTAGGATTTCATACCAAAATGAATTAATTTCTATAATGTTTGTAAAGGTGATAATTAAATGATTCTGATAGGCCTCTTGGTACGGATAGACTTTTAACTTGAAGCTCAAAAACTTGATACCTGTGGGTGGGGACAGTGGAATGGGTGTGCAGAAAGCACAGCGTGAGTCAGAGACTTGAGGCTATTGCTGGTCTGTCTGCATGAGAATGAATGCTGCTGCAGTGGAGAACACACGGCGATAATGCTAGAATAAACTAAATGAGTTTACACTAGTGTAATCTTATTAAATGATTAAACCCTTTCAAAGTCTAGGGAGAAAGAAACGGTGATAGGTTTTGTTCGTGTCCTTTCGTTCACCCACCCGTAATTTTCTTTTTTCTGTAAAAATTATGAAAGTGTGTTTTGGGTGCAGAGGAACACTTTCTGTAGGATTCTTTTTTGTGTGTTTCATCTGATTTTCTACAAATACTCTCTCTTATAGCTGCTGGCAAGCAACATGAGCCAGTCAAAGCTACATCTGAGTAAGAAGCAAGCAAGGTTTTCAAGATTTTATCTGTAAATAGTTGAGATCAAAAGCCATGTTTCACTATGTAGCCCACCTGAGCCAAACCAGGAGTGTTGCTAGGAATCATACGTATGGGAGATAAATCTGTATTCAGCAACACAATGCAAACCCCAGTTTTCTTTATACTACCACTATAGCTAATTAATAGTGTTTAAAGATTGATTAGCTTTTTAAAATGCTGGCCGTGATCCTTTTGGTTTAAAAGATTAAAAATAACTAAATGTTAATGTCCAATTTCAGACACATCCATGAAAAAAACCAGAGTTAAGTCATCTCTACAGCAGATGAATGATGAAGTTCACTTCAATTTTGGTTAGATGTTAATTCTCAGCACCAAATTTTAGGTGACTGGGGATATTTTTGTTTCCTACAGTAGTGTACCTCATCTGGGGCTTTTTATTCTCATTGGGATTTCTGGTTAATGCAGGTCCAAGTTTTTTGCTTTTACAAAGCATGTTTTTGTAAACATTCATCAGAAAGATCCATTTGTTTCAGCTGGCTTTCATTTTCCCCCTTTTCAACTCGGCTGGCTGGGGTTAAAGGGAAACGCATGTTCCTGTGACTTACACTAGAACAAAGCTGTGATGAGACTCCATCTGTGGATTGAGCTTCCTGCCTGCAGTGACTCGAGATCACAGTCACAAAAGTGTAGTCTCTTATTTAGAAAATGTAGACTCTCTTAGGCTCAGAACTGCAGAACTGGCCCGTGAAGTGCTGGCTTGCTGAGGTGCAGGGGGCCTGGTTGCTGGGAATTCTACACTGTTTCTCACCATTTCAGTTAGATGTCACTGACTTCTACTGGTGACTGAAAAATAAACTTCCTTAATGGTTTAAATGTTGATACAACATACACAGCCTTTCATACTTACAAAATTGTATTTTCTGTTAGGGTATTGTCAGGAACAGATGCAGCTTGAGTTCAAAATGGTGTCTGAGCAATACCCTGCGCAACATAAGTCCTACTTAAAATTGCTTGTAATGTTTTGGTTTACTTGCTTGATCAGTTTACGCTTCCTGCAAAGATCTGAGATATTTGGGATTTTAAATGTGTGGCTGTGATGAAAACGAATGCTTGCTTGGTGGCTTGTTCTCAGTTTGAATGAGCCTTAATAGGCCAGTGTAACTGTGTACCATGACTGGGAAATCTGGATTATAACCAAGTACACAGAGCAGGTACCTTTTTAGTTGGTTGTCACCCTGTGAAGCATCTTCTTTGACAGCGTTCTGGCTGTGAGAATCACTTTAAATCCTTACCTGAATTTCTGTAAGGAGAACTTGGAGATTCATATAAAAATAATATCTTAGCAAGCTGAGTAAAATTACTTCAGCGCGCATCAGATAATTCATCCCATTTGTAATGTTCTGGCAGCGGGTGGCACCATGGTAACAGCATGTATTATGGCTTCTCACTCCTGCAGCCTGACAGCTGTGGCGTGATGATGTTTGCCTTTGGTACATCATGCACAGTGCGGGCATCTGTAATGGGTTTCATTGCTTCATTAGTGTGAAATGGAGGATAAGAGTCAGCACTAAGGAATTCGGTGTGCCTTTACTCTGTGACTACAGGGAATAGGATATCAGCCAAGGGCATTTTTATCTTTCGTTGTTTAAAAAGAACAGAAATTAGAAGCCTGGAGGCAATTGGTCTCTCTAGGGTTAGCAAAGTCGTGAATCTTGTAACTTTTAGTTTCGCTGTAGTTTTATTAGTGTTAGTAAAGTACTGTATAGAAATGCAATAATGTCCCTCTAACTAGCCCCGAAGTGGTACTCCAAGAGACACAGGCACTGATAGGTCAACATGTCTATAATGAGGTTTATATACAGTTTATATACACAATATATATTTAGTAACTGGTTCTTTGTAAAGACTGGACCAGGGGAGAGCTCGGTGTTTATAATGTATATATTTGCTTCGAAAACTGTTCCAAGTCAGTATTTTTCCTGCAGGTCTGAATTCTTTGCTTAAGGGCATCATACCGTATCAGGTATGTCCTTTATGTGTTTGATATCACTATCTGAAGTGACCTGAACCCATCCAAATACTAACTTTGGAAAAGTTCAAACCAGGAGCAAGGTAAGACTTGGTTTGTTCTCGTTATAACTATCAATGATAATTTACATAGCACTGAAAAAAATCTAAGATCCAGTCTGCAAGGATATCACTAACCAAGATGCTAACCTTGTCTTAAGACTTGTTGAGGACCTTTACGATCAAGGAAGATGGAGGTACCATTGTGGTGATGGATGTTCTTCTTCTCGTATCATTTTTCAGTTACTTAAAGCAGAATTAGGGATGCTACCTTTGAGATGGTATAATGACTTGGTGTAGCTGTACACAAAGGGGTTTGAAAGATGGGAAGGAAAGCTTTTTTTGCATGGGACACTGAAGATTCAAAGAATAGCTAGCCATAATGATGCATGGTGATAGATAAAATGTCACCAAGAAGGATATGTCTCCACACACATTACCCTTGTTGTATCTTAAATTCAACTTCTAGCTCCAGTGTGGCCTTACCCACAGCCACAGTGGTAAAGTAAGAGGCTTACAGAAGTAAACCTCTTCCAACATGGCCTTAGCCATGGCTGCAGTCCCTCTAGGGGTGTACCTGCTCTGTTGTGGGCTTATCCATGACCACAGGCTTTGAAGTGCTCTAGCATGCCCTCACGCACAGCTGCAGATGCTTCGAGGTGTACCTTCTCCAACATGGACTTATCCATGTGACACAATCCCCTCAGAGGTATGCTTGCTGTGGCACAGACACAACCATGGCTACAGATGCTTTGAGATGTACCTGCTCTGGTGTGGGCTTATTCACGGCCACAGATGCTTTGGGGTGTCCTGCTCCCACATGGACTCAACCACGGGTTGCAGTCCCTTTGCTTTGAGTTCACGCTGGAGTTCCAGCCTGTCCCAGTACGGCAGCACAGAAACAGCAGCGCTGCCCTGGCCATCTGCCAGCCCAGGCACATGGCCATTGCTGTTATCAAAATGTTCCCAGGCACAGCAGGGTAAGATGATGGGCAGTACAGCAAGCAGAAAAGCAAAACGCAGCCACTGACAAGCACTAGACTCTAATATATAGCAAGGTAAGCAAGCTCCACCGCAAGCACAGGAGTCTGCTGATTAATAGCTAAACAGCAATAACAGCTGTAAATTCTTTCTAGCACATTCCAATCAAATCTGTCGTTATCTCAAACCCTTCGAGCCCCATATTAGGTGCCAAAAAGGACTGTCATGGTTTAACCCCAACACCACGCAGCTGGTTGCTGAGCTTCCCCCCAGCAGTGGGGCAGCGTGAGGAGCAGAAAAGGCTTTGATGCTGTGTGAGCACTGCTCAGCAATAACACAGACATTCCCGTATTATCAATACTGTCCAAAACATAGCCCCATACTAGCTACTGTGAAGAAAATTAACTCTATCCCAGACAAAACCAGCACAGTAAGCTTCATCGATATTAAAACAGCCAACAGAATGTCCCAGAAAACACTGATTTCTGACCTGACAAAAACCTTTATTACCTTGCCATACCGTTGAGGCATGTTCTGGCAGCAGCGCCCAGTTTAGATAGCACTAATTGTGCTCACAACCATGGTCTTTGGGGTTCAATATTTTCCTTAGTAAGCCAAGTCCTGGAGAAAATACCTGACAAACAGCTGTTTTTTGAGTTATTTAAACATTTAGGAAAGAACATTTTACATCCAGGCATTCGGTTTGGCTTCAGGTATATGCATTTGGTTTCATTTTGACAATTAACCCTGGGTCTCCTTGATAAAAATATCTTTTGGAGCTGAACTGTCAGCTTGCTTCTCTTTGTGGTAAGAGCGTGTTTCCAACTTGAAACAAAGTTCTGCAGAAAAAATTAAAGGCATGATTGGGGCAGCTCTGAAGGTAAATATGACCTCATTTCTTCTGCCCAGCAGTCCAGAGGTAAATCATCAACATAATTAAAAATGACCCTTGGGGTGCGGGTTGTAAATCTGGCCTTTCCCAGCATTGCAGCCTTGGCTTCACGTGGGTTCTCAACGATTCTGTGGCATCTACTTCAGTGTTTCCTAGAGACCGCATCCTGCATCTTCTGCTCTTCCCTAATCCAGATAAAATTTCTGTCAGCAAAATTTTCACAAAGCACTGAGTAAAAGCAGTCAGGAATTTCAAAAGGGCTGCAGTCAGGAGGGGATAATTGCAGCTTGTGTGGACACATCCAAGCTCCCTTTTGCCTCACTCCAGACCTGTTGAGCCTCATGGCTTACATGCCTTGGTCCTCGGTCTGTCCTCCCTCGCTGTCTGGCCTCTTTACCCCTTGGTGACTGGCTGCACCAGCGGCGAGGTTACTCCCGGGTGTTTCTTCTGGGCCTGTGGCCACAGCGTTGTCGGTACCTGTGAAGTGTGTAGTGCTCATGTGGGATTTTCAATTCTCCTGAATTGTGTTCTAGCACTGCTTTGGGAATCCTACCTTTAGTCCTTCATATAATAGTGACACTGGCACATCGCAAAAACCAGACTCCTGTGCAAAGCCTCTGCAGAGCGAGTGTAGCTGTGCAGTACTCGTGGGAGCTGCTATTTTCCTGGAGTCTTTTCCCCCTCTTGCCTGCTGTGGGTTGAAAACAAGTTGAAATTCTGAGGTTTGCAGGTGTGGTGGGAAGGCCTGCAGGGTGAGCTTCATGTGTAGAGGCAGAACTGGACGTCGCCACACCAAGAGCGTGGTGGGGCTGGGACAGGCAGCCCCTCGCCATGCCTGGGAGGTGGTGGGACTGCGAGAACTGGGCCATCTTCACCACAGCCATGAGGTGGGACCTCCTGGTGCTGGCAGGAGAGGCAGACCTCATCCCTTCCCTATGGGCGGCCTTTTGCCACCACAGTGGCGTGAGGGACAGAGCTGCTTTTCTGAAGGAAGGACCCCTCCTGCCAGACAGCCACCCAAGGGGAAGGCCAGGCCCTTGTTATTGCAGTGATGAGCAGGAGCTCAGCCTGGTGGCAGTCCAGCCTTCACCTGTGAGTATAGAAGCTAATATGACTTTAAATGTGGACACGTTTGTATGTACTTAATGCAAAGATAATTGTTTGTAATTCCTATAACGTCATAAACATATGCACCGACACAGGAGTCACAAGGCAGGGCGTTTGCTGTCTGGCGAGGCGTTGAACTCGCTGCATTGCTGCTCAGACAGGTCCCCGGCGGATGGCAGAGCTGAACCCTGAGGAAAAGCGGAAAAGTCGGGGTGGGAAGAAGAGGCCGATGACACGATTTGGGCTATTTGAGGATAATGTTTTTCACCATGAGAAAGGGCATCATCACTGTGAATGGTTATGCAGGATAGCAGCGGAAGGATCTGAAGACCTCCATAATGGCTTCTGAGGGGCTTCAGCGTGGGTGCTGTGGAAGGATGAGAGAGGTAAGGACGTGGCTGACAGCTCTTGGTGTTAGGAAGGATAAAGGCGGCTAAAGGAGCCAGGGATAGGAAGTGGCAGCCTGTGCCTAGCCCAGGGGTGAGCAGGTGGTGGGAGAGGAGGAGATGGAGCAGGAGGCTCTCAGCAGCCAGGGTTTTCCTGGCTGTCAGCCTGTCAAGCTGAGCCGCTGGAGGGAGCCCCTGCTGCTGGATAGCAGGAAAAGGAAGACAGGAATAAGCTTTTCCTAAATTCGTCCCGTTGTGGGGCTGTATTGCTGAGGCCTCAACCCGGGGAGGGCCACTGCCGTATGGGTCCCGCGTCCATTGCAGCTCCCTGTGCTTTGCCAGCCACGTGGCCACAGCTCTCAGCAGGGCTTCCCGGCCTTCCCCACTGCCATTTCTGTCTAAGGCCGCAGCAGTCTGTGTGTGTGACATGGAGCCAAATAAGAAGAATTCTCCTTGATCCTGGGTTATAGACCCTTGTCTTCCCAGAGGGCAAAGGTTGACCCTTTCTTCAAAAACCAACCAAACATATTTTCTTGTGAACTGTGACGGTGTGGTTGCTGTGCAATGGCAGAGAGTGCCTTTTAGTATTTCTCTGTCACTTTTCTCTCTACTGCTGCTGCTCAAATTTCTTCTGACATCCAAGCAAGCTGCTGCTGTTAATCTTCCGTAAATAGCCAGCTGGGATGCTGGATATTACTGGGTTTAAACAAAAATCCCTGGAAATGTTCACATTCCCCGCAGTGTTTTTTTCCAGCTACAGTGTGACTGTGCCTCTCAGAAGACGGAGAGAAAACGAGCTGTGCCTCAGCGTGAGCGAGCAGAGTTCCTGGGGAGGTGAAGTGCAGTCATCCTGTTCTGCCTTCTCTGGTAAACTCCCAGCTATCCACAGAGACACAAAACCAACGTGTGCCTGTCCCTGCAGCGAAGGGACAGTCCCCTGGGACTGTTGCAGGGAAATCCCAACCACAGGGCCCTGCAAGCCCTTACTGCTCTCCAGAGCAAGAGGCAGCTCTCCAGCTTGTGGGGTGAATGCCGTGGCCAGCCTTCCTTCTGAAGCAGCTCGGGCAGGTGTGAGAAGTCCGTGTGGTGAATAGGTCCCTGCTGGTGCCTGAAGAGCAGCACCGAATACTTCTGCAGGGCAGCGATAAAAGGGCTGCTCCACGCGCTGGTGAATCATCTGGCTCGAGAGGGACAGGCTGTGGCATGCGGCGGATCTCAGCAGGCACAAACGCCCTCTGTGCTGGGATGTCCCCATCAGGGGATATCAGCTTTCAGCACAACTGTTTCCTCAACAGGAATATTTTCTTTGGCTGTTGTTACAGTTCAGTTCTGCTGAGTCTCTATGACTCAGTTTTGTAACAAGAGAAAAAAACCCACAAAACCCAAACCAAAATCAAGCCTGAATCAGTTATTCTTTGGCTTCAGTCTTCTGAAAGCCAGTTAAGCAAAACCATTCCAGCTTCAGGAATCAATAAACTAACATCATGTTTAGCTAACCTATCATCTTGTTCCTTAATCAAATACAAGGTGCTGCCGGAATGTATTAGTTCAGAGAGTTTCGCATTTCATTCAGCATGGTAGCAACCTCCTTTTAAAATCTGATTAGCCAGGGTTGGGTTCTCTGTACCTGCTGCTTGAAGAAACTCCAGGCAGGAGAAACAAGTTGTGATTCTCTCTGATGGATTCTGTTTATTTTCAGGGAATGTACCAAGTTCTGTTTGTCAAAACATAACCCAGCAAACAATGAATGACAGTTACTTTGCTCTCAACCTCTTTTCAGCTTGAAAGCTTTGTCCATACAGTTTTCTTCCTAAGGCTGTTTAGGTATTGCCTAGTCCTGGCCCATCACCTTCCTTCCTAAAAAATACACAACACTTGAGAACTGTTTTTAGCAGCTGCATGATCCTGTGCTTGGAGTAGAGCCTGTTATGTGCCTGTTATGTTTCATTTCCTGGATTTTGTGAAGGAACTTAAATTCTTTTTAGATATTTAAAATTGTCGGCTAAGTGTCCCATTCTTATGAAATCAAGACGTCTAATTCCAAAGCTGACTTACAAAATCTTACTCTGTAAAATTTAGGAATGAAACTTCATTTAGTAAAAGCAATGTCCCCTGGTTTCAGAAGTGTGATGACCTATCAAAGCATGTGTGAGAGAAAAAAGACAAAACCAAAATGAAAATGGAAACATTCCTGTGGGAAATAGATTCCAACAGCACAGCACTTTTCTAAGAATAATTATTCCACTGGAAGATGTTCAAAACTGGCAAGTTGCAACCAGGTACTGGATTTTGCTTTTTACCTTCTACCTAGTCTTGCCCCAGTCTTTTTTTTTTCAGATAAGAAGTTCTCAACAGCTTCTTTCAGTGTTAGTAAACCTTCCTCTGAAGCGTTTTGTTCTTCTGTGCCCATCTTCCCACGCCTTACTCTGAGTTTCTTTTGAAACTAGGAAGGATCTGGAAATGCTTTGCATTGCAATCTAATTGCCTCAAGGAAGCTCATATTCTACTTCAGTTGTGTCCTGACCATGCTCTGACTCTAAAGTCTTCTGCTACAGTGGTTTTCTGCTTTATAGAAAATTATTGTCAGAAAAAGCAGAGGGGCAAGGGCCTTTTCTAGTGCTAGAACTCAGCCAGTTCTGCCTGTCCTCCAGATTTTTTTTACTTATATTTTTCAGTTGAAACTAGCATCCTGTTTTTCTGATTAATACAGAGCAAAAAATTATTTGTCCTCCTGATAGCTTCAAAAGTGTGCTTGAAAGAGAAGCCAACATATTAGGAACCTGGTGCACTACCTGTAGAACAGATAATTCTTTTAGCTATTTTGCCCTGTTTAGGAGCCTGCAAAAGCTGGTGGGTGTTTGTTACCCATCTAGGGTCTCGGTGCTTGTGTGACTGTCCAGGCCTAAGGGCTGAGTGTTATTTCCTGGTACTGCAACTGGTAATGCAACATTTTTGTGTGATGGGCAATACTGTCAAATATCTAGGGTACAATTTTCAAAGCTGTCTGTGTGACTTCAGAACCCAGGTTCTATTTTTAGATGTAATTTGTGTGTCTGGAGGTACACCTACGAAAGGAGCTGGGCCCCTTTTGTACCTATCCACAAAAGGCAGATCCTCAGAACTCCTGCCATAATGCTGCTGAGCTGCGGTAGCACTGACGGCTTATGGCTCTTCTGTTTACTCCACATGAATTCTCTGATAAGCATCTGTTTCTAGGCAAGCAGCTAGAGTCTTCTTTACGCCTAAGTCCTGCTAACGTGTTCCTTGCCTTCCTTGTGCTTTGGAGGCTGATGTGACAGTGTTTTCAGAGCAATTTCCTCTCATGAGGGACACAGGCAGAGTAGGATGGCAACTGAGGAGGAGGTGTTGTTGTTTCTATTTCCAGTAGCACAGCACTCATCTGAGTGCGTGAGAAGCCAGCATTCAAATTTCAAGATGCTTGAGGGGACTTGAAATCCCCATCCCAGCTGAGTTATTCCGGAGGACTCGACTCAGCCACTCCTCCGGAGCAGAACTGTGCAGGAGGCTTTGGTGTGCCTGGGCAGGGAGGGGATGGTGGCTTGGTGCTTAGGCTGCTTCTACAAGAAGCAAAACTGGTTAGAAGACAGTCCTCTGCATGGAGAAAATCTTTCCTCCTTTGGGCTGTGGTCAGTGAGGAAGGGTCCCTTTTCCTCTCTGTTCCTGCCCTGCTGGCACAGGTTGTCTCAGGTTCTTTCACTCCAGTTCTGGACGTCCGTGTCCACGTCCCGTGGCTGGGTGTCTGCAGTGGAAGGGGTTGCTGTTTGCTGTCCCTCCTGCTCAGGGCTGACTCACTTCCTGCCTTCGTAACTCATTTGAAACCTTCCTGTTTTCTTTAACTTCTGACTGCAAAGCATCTAGTGAAGCCATCTATGAAGCTTGTCACAGAAATTGTACCGTGCTGCCTGATACTACTTTGCATCATTTCTTTTCGCTCAAGCTGACTGATGGGGCAGCAGTAGATTTTTTTTTTACCCGTTGAAATGCTGCATTTGCCTTGGTGACAGGCATTTGTCACAAGTGCGTGCAAGCCCAGGGCTTCAGCTCTCAGGCAGGAGCAGGCAGCAGGGGTGCTGCAGGCCAGCACGGCGGTGCAGCAGCAGGTCTGAAGGTGCACTGTAGTTTGTGTGGGGTCTGACTGCGTTGTCCTGGCTCTCACAGTCTTGCTTTCACAGATGTTAAAGCCAGTCACAGCAAAAAAATTAAGAGAATGATAAACCTGAATAGAATAACTCTGGCGGACTTTTAAGACACTAGGACAGATAATCTGGCTCTTGTGGGGGATCCTGAGCAAAGCTGCAGGGGTTGAGGGCTGTTCTGGTAACATCCAAGCCCTCTGTGCAACTACGGAGCAAAATTCTTCCTTTAGGATAAGAAATATGTGCATGTACATGCACTCACGTACACAAACAGACTCTGGGGGGAAGGTTAATGCCTCTATATGAATCTCTGCAGGCATTTCCTACTGGGAACATTTCCCGGTTTAGAAAAACATGTCATGGAGGGTAGCTGCAGCTCCTGTCTTGGCATGTTCCTCCCTCTTTTGTGAGCCCTGTCCACGAGCAGAGCTCTGCAGCTTCTGAAGGCTGCACAGGTCATCAGGAGTACGCAGAAGGGCGGTTTCTACCATCCCCTATCTACCCAAGCATGCCTGACAGCTCTTCACTGCTTGCATAAGAGGTGGGAGCACTATGTCCTAATTTATACGCCCATCACAATGCAAAATAAAAATTGGCTAATCAAATCCTTCCTGGCTTGTGATATGACTATAGCCTTTGTAAATGTGCAAAGTGGTCTACGAACAGTGCATGATTTACAAAGTATTTCCTAGGTTTCTCTCTCAGCCCGATCTCTTTTTGAATCAGTTGTATTGGATATTAAAGCCATGAGACGGAAATCAGTAGGAGAGCTCATAAAATTTGTAAGTCAATTCATCTTAAAGAAACCTGACAGCTAGATGCACAAAAGTAAAAAATAATATATTTTTATATATATATATATATATAGCAACAGGACAAGAGGCAATGGGCACAAACGGGAACACAGGAAATTCCATCTGAACGTAAGGAAACCTTCTTTCCTTTGAGGGTGGCAGAGCCCTGGCACAGGCTGCCCAGAGAGGTGGTGGAGTCTCCGTCTCTGGAGACATTCCAAACCCGCCTGGACACGTTCCTGTGCAACCTGCTCTGGGTGACCCTGCTCTGGCAGGGGGTTGGACTAGATGATCTCCAGAGGTCCCTTCCAACCCTGACGATTCTGTGATATGTTTGTATAAGGCTCTATATCGTAGAAAAAGACCCACAGAACTCATCTTTCAAGGGAGACCAAGTGGAAGTTTGCTTTTAACAGCATTGAGGGAGAAATCCCAGTTTCTTCAGAGGTAATGTGGATTTTGCCATAGTTTTCAGTGGGACCAAGATATGGCTCCTCTTGGAATTCATAAATCACAGTATTATCTCACTGTCTGTCACAAAGAAATACTATAAGCAGGGATGGAAGATTTATGAAATCATGCAAGAAGTGACTATATGTCTACTGTGCTTTCTGAAGGCTATGTTTTTGTGAAAGTTATTTTATATACAGGACCTGATTTATCTCTGATGCTTGCATGTTTTATACTGCTGTAAAGATTTTAACTAGCTTGGGAGAGATCCTCCCTTCTGGGAGGACCTTCCTCCCCAGTGACAGAAGGAAATCAGCTCTGTATATTTATACAGAATACAGTGAACAGCAATAAATAAAGCAGAGAAGCTGGAACTACCTGGTGGTGATGGTACCAGCACCTGGGCTGCGATTTTATGCCGTTAGAAAGCACTGCATGGCCACTTATTGTGTTTCTGATAGTGCTGCACTCAGGGCAGTAGTGTTGTTTTGTTTGGCCTAACATAACATTGCCTCAAGAAATTCCAGCCACTGAATTAGTGTAAGATCTAGACTTCCTGTCAAAAAACAAATTCAGTTAGTCAAAACTTTCCAGATGAGATGTTAAGATGATAATAACCATCCTGACTGATGTCAGCTGTCAAGAGCAGTGCACAGAATATTGTCTGTCTCTTCCCTTATCAGTCACTGCGTACAAGCTTTCTTTATTTTCTCCCCTTTAATCTTTGCTTTTGTTTCACAAAGCGAAGTGGAGAACCTGTCCTGTCATCTTTCCTTTCTAAAGGCCTGTGTACATGTTTAGGCTTTACTGGCTGCTTTTCTGCTTTTGCTGGGAAGATACGCCAAGAACTGAGGAATGCGATTCTCTCACCATGGGACTCAGGTTGTTTAGTTACTTTCTGCTTTAGGTTATTCAGCTCTGACACACACACATAATGAAACCTACCTTTTGGGACCCAGGAAACTTGAATAATCTTTGCTTAAAGAACCATCAAGGATGTATGGCTCAGCAGGGAACAGATTAATTTAGTTCACTGTCTTTTACAAAGAGGTTTTTAAACCTGGGGCTAGAGTGAGGATGCATTTTGAAAGTCGTACCAGTGAGCACTGCAAATACAGCTGAATCCCAGCCTGAAATATGACCGTTCCTCTCTTCCTGGGCAATGACTCATGCAAATTAATTTAAGCATCCTTATTGATAGGTCCTACTAGGGCCTTTGCTTCTCCGTGCCCAAACTTGACCTAGCGCAGCATCTGAGAGCTCAGACATGGTATTTTATTAGCCAACACCAGGTCTCTCATGCTGTTAAAAAGCAAAATCCCAGTTCTAGGTGCTTTCAAAACTTTGGGATTATTTCCCAGCTGGGTCTGCTCTCAGTGTCAATGGATCTGCCTTCCAGTATGAATTACTGCTGTTATATATTTTCAGTAATTCCAGAATTACTGCTGTTATATATTTTAACACGGATATTAAAATGATGAGGGTTTTTTTTACCTGAAACCTGTGCTCCTGTGAAATGTACCTTGTGTATTAGCCTAGTTGGAGACCTGTAAACCAGGTTTTGGGATGAAACAAAAGATGGTACATACATTTGCCCCGTGTATGGACAATCTGGGCGACTTGAAGGAATGTGGTTATTAGCAATAAATATCTTCCCCATTTTCCTCTTCTTCAAAGTAGCTGGTCCATACATGAGCTTGTTTTTGTGGTAGCCCTTAGAGAGAGTATAGCAGATAGCATCAGAGCTCTCAGGAAAAGCATTTGATATGTTTTATGCTCTGGGAGTGAGTGGAAAGTAGATTAAGCCCTGACTGCTTGCAGACCTGCAATATCTGGGAAAATGTTCTTAGTTGCTTCCAGACTTGTCGATGGAGTGAGTTTCTCCAAGATCTTCAGAAGTTGTGTGTGAAGGAGAACCTCTTGGAATGTATCCTAGAAAAGCTCCCTGGCCTGAACTGAGATGGAGACCAGTGGAGTGGGAGTGATTTTCTGTGGGTGAATCCCAATTCAGTACCCATCCGAATTGGAAAATATTGGGGGTTCGGTCTGTGGTGGTGGAGATTTACTCCTGCAGAGCTAAATCCACCGATCAAAGAGCAGAGCCTGCTCTTAGCCTATGATGAGTGGCTGTGAAATGGGTTTGGAAACATCTGTTTAATGCCTGTTAAACAAGTGTCTACAGTGAACAAAAGAAGGATTGCTGCACTTGCCAGCTTTGCGGGAGAAGTCTGTGGGATGAGTGGGCACCAGAGTTTCAAGCACTCTCTCTCTCAGAAACAATCCGCCTCAAGTGAATGACGTTGGGATGGGGTAAGCAATCCCTGCTGCTGCTTCTGGTGCGTTATTTGTTTGTGGATAAATAAAGGCATTTAATTAACCAGACATATAATTCCACTCCTTTTTAATCAGCTTGAATGACACACACTGAGCATCTTGATGCAGGTATGGAAAAGTAGATTTTTTTAATGCCAGTTTTAAACATCAGTCATGTTATTTTGGATACCAATGATGTTAGACTACAAGTCTAATCTCTTTTCTGTTAGGGTCTTGCTTTTTATTTAGATTTAAAAACTGTATTCAGATGAGACTTTGACCGAAACTGAATCACTATGTACTTGAAAGCTAAAGAGCTTATCATGCATCTGATAATGTTTTCAGGATTTCCCCAGATTAGACCGCGGAGTGTACAGACAGGAAGCTGAAGTATTGAGCGCCTGACCAGAGCTTCCTCCTGCGCAAGAGTGGGGGTTTCTCTGACTTGAATCTTTAGCTCTACATGCATGGTCTGAGCCTTGAAACCTAAAGGATAAAAAGCACCCAAATCTCCCAGTTGCGTCCTCCGGGCACGGCGAACGGAGCGCTTCATTTAAGCGCTGCTTGCAAGGTCAGCAAAACAGTTCTCACCTCTCCCCACTGTTGCATTACCTTCCTGGCTCTTTATCAACCAGGGAATCAGAAAGGGACTTTCCAGAGCTATAAACATATGAGCTGAATAGATGGAATGAACCCGTATGCAAATGAGTTTTGATTCCCTTCCCTTTATAAAGTTAAAATGTTTTTGAGAGAGAAACAGATCCTCCAGAATGTGGGTGTCCGAGATTGTTACCTTGGACTGGCTGTGTTTCTCTCCCTGCTGTCTGTCTGCCCTTCTTTCTGCCTGTCTGTCTTTCCATTGTAGAGAACAAAGCGGAGTGATGTAAAATAGAAAATGAGAAATGCAAACCTGTGGTGATTGAAGAGGAGGAAGGAAAATGAAAGAGAAAAAGCTGAAGAGTGGGAAAAAGATAAAATAAAATGAATTTTGGGGATTCCACTGTGAGTAAGAGCTGAAAAAAAAGTAAGCTGATTTATTACATGCTTATCTTCTGTCTGAGAGCCAGTGCGCTTTGTATACGTGAAAGGCAAATTGCACATTAAAGATTGAATCAAAATGCCAAATTCTTCCTCAGTTCCTCCAGCTTTAAACCAGAGTAATTCTGTCAGCTTCGATAGATTTACGTTTTGTAAACAGCAGCAGAATCAAGATCAAGTGTTTTAAGTCATTTTGAGTTATATCTCTGCGAAAGCGATGAGAAATTTAGAATGACTTTAAAATACTGTTGTGTCAGGGAAGCTGCACATTTTCTAATGCTTCTCTTCACCGGGCAGGAATTTTTTGCTATTGTCCTTCCAGCGCTGTTATTATTTTATTCTGAATCCAATGGCAATTCAGAAAGAAGGGATGGTGGTAGTGTTATGTGCATTAATATTTTACTTGCATTATGATTTTTATATATCAATTTTTTCTTTTAAATCTGTATCTTAACACACTTAAATAACAACTATTTAAACAGGGAGAGGATGTGAGTTAGCTGATGTATGTATTTTTTTCTCTCGCTCCATCAAATGCCACTTTTTGACATTTGATTTTGAATGTACAATGTTTGATTGCAGCCGAGGGGTTTAACTGGCTATACCTGGTTTTGTTTCATATTGATCCTTTACTTTTTTAAGGATGATTTATTTATTTTTTCTGCTGTGTGCTCTGAGCTTGTCTAGGCATCCAAAAGTTTGTTTTACAGCATGGAAAAAAGGGATGGAGGAAATGCTGCAGTTTTCCATGGTCGAATTTCCAACAAATTCCCTGTTGAGTTGGAAAATTGCAGAGATGGGTTTCTGGAGTCTGCAGGATAAAGCAGCTCCCATCCCTCCATCTATTAGCCTGATTAGAAACAGGCAGTTTACTCCTCTCTTTTGCTGAACAGTTTGCTTGATGAAAAATGCAGTTTTGAATGAACTGAAATTATTTACAAAGCTCAACAGAGTGCAGCAAATAGTAGCACGTAAATAATCAAAAAGTAAAAATAGTCTAACATTTTCAGAATTAAACCTTAATTTTTTCTTTAAAAATACTGTTTTCATTTTCTTAATTGCTCTCATGCAATAATAATAATAGCAAAAAAGAAAAAAAAAGCTTTTTGTTTTAGGCCAAAAAATACCTTGTAAAGTATCTAAAATCTAAAACAAATGTGTTTTTTTCTTCAGAAAATAATTTTTAAAAATAATAATTCCAGATTTGTCCAAATAACATTTTTCTTTTGCCTTATTTTTCTTCTTGGCTAGTGGATGAAAAAATTGCTAATTGCCATAGCTTTGGTGCACGCTATTATTGGGACCAGCTGTACTTCACGGTCATCTGGGAGAATGTTGAGATCTTATTTTCTGTGATGAAAATATGAATTATTTTGATGATAAAAAAATATATTTTGATGTCTTTTTAGTGGTCAAATTAAGCATCCCATCTTTTCCCATAATTATAAAAGGGAGGTGGGGGGGAAGGAAAGTCAGTTTTCATTACTGAAATAGACTTTGTGTATCATTTTTGAACCAATTCCCTAATGTGGTGAGCAAGGCTTCAGCTACTCTCTCTTTTGCAGCTTTTCAGGTATCTGTACTCCATCTCAGTTTGCTTCGGGGACGGGGCTTCACAGGTTCTTAAAACAGTTTTGTTGTTGGATAAGCAGGGCCTGGGAGCTCCTGGGGGGAGCAGGAGTTTGAAGATTGCTGTGGTGGCAGGACAAGGGCCTGAGATTGCAATGGGGGCTCTTTTGCAAGAAAGAGGTTTCAGATATGTCAATGAGTACCTGTGACCTTCTTGTGAGGATTCATTAGGGAGAAGTCTGAAAAAATTGATTCAAAGCTGCATTTAATCCTTTAGTGGATACTGGAGATCCATGTCCCTGTTGGCAGCTCTAGTGATCTTATGTTAAAAGTCTGTGCTTGCATCAAAGAATGTCTTTATTTTTCACTGTAATTATTAGTTGTACTCAAAATACTTGACTAAATATTCTAGATGTCATTATATTGAATCTAAATAGCAACTAAAATTATTTTCTTTAAAATCAGATCTGGTGAACTCAAGGGGAACAAGATTTAAAAAACTGAATAGGAGGTGAGTGTATCCCAGAGGAGGACAGGGTCAAGTCCCCGCAGGCTGCCTGCGTCAGCGTTTCTCGGCCTTTTCTAATGGAGCCCCTTTGAAACAAAAATCCTGGACCATTTCACATGCCCGAAAAGGAGCCGTCTGCACCTGCAGGCAGTCCCTGGCAGCATCCAGAAGCTGGCTCCCAACACTGTCTGCCAGTGCTCGTGCATCGCTGCCAACAGTGTGGGGATAGATGTGCATTTTTTTAATCTTCTAAATGAGATTGTTCATGGACCAGTTTCTGGTGTCTGAGAGCAGTGGTCCACAGCCCACAGGCTGAGTAATGCTATCTAAATAGCTTGCAGTGGTTAGGGTGC
Source organism: Larus michahellis (assembly GCF_964199755.1). Taxonomy (NCBI): domain Eukaryota; kingdom Metazoa; phylum Chordata; class Aves; order Charadriiformes; family Laridae; genus Larus; species Larus michahellis. The sequence continues at coordinate 9,259,714 of NC_133906.1, read as the reverse complement.
CTTAACTGGGTCACAATTCATTGCTCTCAGACTACTTTATTAACCGTCATGTACCTTTGTCTGAATCAACTATGGCCAGTTTCCACAGTACTTGACCTGTTTCATTATTCTAATATTACACTGGTTTATTTCAATGAATTAATATTGAAACAGGCCTTGTATGCATTGAAAGTTTGCTATTCATAGACTACTTTATTTTCAATAACTACAGTATAGTTACAATACAAAAAATAAATACAGTAATCTTTTATATTTCAAGTATTTATATATTGCACCTGTTTGAAGAAAAAAATGAATCTCTGACTTCTAATGGATTACTATCATTACAGTTATTTATTACAATGTGCTTTTCTAAATAAACTGCTTCCTGGGACACATTCCTTTTCTAAGTAATGGGAGGGTTACAAAAAGGTGATTAATTGATATTTGCCTGTTTGTTTTTTAACTGCTTATACAGAGTCTAACCGTTTTGGATCACTAATATATAGTACAGTGGTTATGCAGTGACAAATACTGTAAATATCTGCGTACTTTCAGCAGTTGAAACATGGCCAGTTCTTTTGAATTATTAAAAATGTGGAAATTGGAAGGGAACAAGAAATGGCCATCTATCATCTCCTGTTTACTTTCTTCCCTCTTCCTATGTTTTTGGGTGTTGAGAACACATCTGAAACACATGGATTGATCAGTCATTTCGAGCTCACTCTGTTCCGCTACATTTCTCAGGAATTGATTCAGATGAACAGTTCATCTTATCACCCTGCCTGCCTCTTCATGGGCTGGGAGACAGCACGTGTCACCTCCAGCATCTGCCGTGGGTATGGTGATCAGATATCCCGACCACGGGAGGAAGTATTGCTGGGTTTGGAGACAGCTCTGTATTTGAAGAGGTAGGCCTTTTCCTTCATCCTCATCCTTATTAGTCAGCTGGTATGAAAGTTCTTGGTTGTTTAGAGTAAAAATTTATTGCTGAAATTATAAGGAATAGATAGAGCTGGGGTTTCACAGAGCTGCAAGGGCTTTTAACTTCTCGGTTCTCGCTACCCTTATTCGCACACTGCAAATTGGCTCCTGTTTCTTACAGCATCTGGGCACTGTTAATACAGCTGTTACTGCAGTTGTGTCAACGTGCAAAGTATGCGTTTTACACAGTTTACATTCCTCTGCACTGTGTTTCATCCTGTCATCTGAGAATATATACAAAAAATTATGGAGCTCATAAATGTTTGTATTTTTCAATAAAAAAACCAAAACCCCAACCTTGCTGAAATTGTGTCTTCAGGGCTGTGACGTATTATGGCTTAGTGTAAGTATAACTGAAACTATACTATATAATCACTATACTGTAAGTATATGCTATAGAGATTACTAAAAATAATACTTAGTATTAGAAGTCTTTATTATTATTCCTGATGGCCAGAACTTTTTAGAAATGTGAAATAAGCTTTTCATTATGCGATTTTCCCTATTACTCTTTTAACCAGCTACAATGTACATACATGGCAGTCTAGGTGTAAATATATGTTTTTCCTAGTGATTTATGCCTGGTATGCATTTTGACATGTACTTTTTCTTTAAATTAGTGAAAAAATGCAAAAACCAGCAGTAAATTTTAGGCCAAAAAATGAAATGGAATATGCAATCATTTTTATCTTTCATGAAGGAAAATGGTCTGTTGCACAAAGTACTGTGTTGTTGGAAAATGTGATTAAAATGGAGACAGCAGAATTGAACCTCCAGATAAGCAGAGTGGAGTAATTCTACAGGAGAGGAAATTGAATGTTTGTTATTCTTGACGTAGACATTGTCAGTAGAAATATAACCAGGGCTTGAAATTAAAAATGCATCCAGGAAATAACTGGGAGTTTCAGAAAGCATATTGGGAACAAATGCAGTTGCTTCTGCCAAGCCTAAAATGTGTGCTTGGGCTAATACCAATTCATTATGAGATGTGATTTTTTTTTTCCACATACCAGTTAACCATTCCTTTTTTAAAAAAACCCACCTTTTTGGGGGGTCAGGGATGGTGGGGTGGGGAGGGACAGACAGTGAAAGTGTCTGTGTAGTTCCTGGGCTGAATCCATTATGGACCTGATGCATTTGGCATCTTGAAGGGTTCAGGAGAGGGAATACCTACAGGCAGTTCTTCATCTGACACTGCTGATAGTCTTCACTGATGTGGTGAGAGCCTGGGATGTTGTTGTGGAGCAGGGTGCGCTTAGCACCAGTGTGTCGATGTCTGATGTGAACTGTGGATACTGGCAGAGTTTAGCTCAAGAGCAAATCTTGGGTGTGCTTTTCTTTAAGCCTGCACTGAAACTTCGGACTTGGATTTTTCAGTGGTGAACATGATTTTCATAGAGCGTGGAAAGATTAGTAGCTTCTCTGCATGTGAGCCATACTTGCATGTTAGGTCTGCTGAAAGGGATTAACACTATTTCAGGTGCGTTAAGATATTGGCAACATTTGCCTTATACCTAAGCAATGGTGTCAAGACTTCCTTGTTGATCCTTAATTCATGAGCAGAGCTGCTCAGCTGTCGGTAGGAGTGATGGAAGAAGACCTCTTCAGTGTAGAAAGGGCTTGACTGGTTTTGGTGTGGTGTGGTGTAACCCTGAGAGGGGACAAGGCAGGCTCCCCAAGACCCCGTGCAACAGTGAGTTGGGGAAAAAATCTGAATTACCGTGGAGAGCAAGGGACGCTGCTTGCCGTGGGCTGAGGAGGGACAGCCAGGCCAGGGTGAGGAGCCGGCCTGGTCAGGGGACGTGGGGACGCTTCCTCTGTGGGAAAGTTCAAGAAACATGGCAAAGAGAGAAAGTCAAAGAAATGGTTTTTTTTAAATGGAGAAGACCGTAAAGTTCAGGTAAGGGTTTTAAACATTGCTGGTCTGGAGTTTAAATGTTGAGGTTTGGGTTGATCATGCTGAGCGGAAGTTTCTCGCTGACCAGTGCCCTACCAGCAAACGCGCAGGCGGGCGTGAGGCCAGTCTGCAGCTGCACCTGGCAGTGCTGTCATGGGGCATGAATGACATCTGCCCAGCAAGCAAAACACCCCGCTGCTCTGCAGAGCATGCAGCCCACGGCCCCGCTTCCGAAACCCTCAGCTCTCACGCCTTGCGACATAGTAGGCCAGTTTTAACCTGAGAGCTCCTGCTGAGTTCGAGTGTATGGCCACCTCTGGTGTCACTGTGGTCCTTTCTGGCTGTGAGCTTTCTTTTCTTTTTAATCTCAAGATCTCTAGAATGACTTCATCTTCCATTTTGCTTTCTTGTTTCAACTAACCAGAGGTCAGTGTAGCTGTGAGATATGTATTTTTCCACTAGCTGTGGGGAAAATGTATTTAACTAAATAAGGGTGAAGAAGATACATTATGCTTCTAATGAAATGTGACCATATTAATATTTTATTCCAAGTTCCCCATCGGTGCTAATTAATTACCACCCACGATGAGCTCATTTGAATAGTATCTGGATTTCATGTGAAGCTGCAGTAGATCATTGACTGGTTAAGAAGCATTAAAATTTCACTCTTTGGTTGTATGTTCAGACAAATGTAGATGTTGTATTAAAAAGAAAGGTAGTAATGGCAACATAGAGAGTAAAAGTAGGGGATGATAAGGAAAATGCAGAAAATTTACACATTCCATTAACTTGATGGCTTTAGGATCTTTATGTTCTTTTCCTGTTAAAACATATTTAATTCAAAAGGAAACTTATGGAAGAATAGTCTTCAGGCACTTAACAATAGTTAATCACTCTAAAAAGGTTTGCCCTTTGGTGTAGCAGTAAAACTTTATATGATGATTGCCTATTAAGTATCTGTCCTGTAGGAATAGTTAATTCTTGTGTAATAAGATCTCCAAGCTATGAGGTACTAAGTGACCTTGCTGGAATAGGAAAAAATAATGTTTTTTCAAGAGGTAGATTTATGGCCTGTTGAAAAGACTCACCTCCTTGCTGCTCTTGCAAAGGCAGAACAATATAATTTTATGGGCTATCTTCTTGTTTGCAAATACATGAATTTAACACTTGAGTAAATGAGTGCTCAGAGGCAGGGGGACACTCCAGGAATGACACTGGAAGGATAGAGGATGGCACACATGAATTTGATAAAGGGTCAAAGCAGAACGTGGCTGAAACTGGCATTATGTTTTTTTAAGATCAGAGAGAACTAGTGCACTGTGACGGTATTAAACTCAACAGGCAAATTGAGAGAGAGAGTTTGACCTTTTCTCCTGCTTAGTTAAAAAACCTCTAAAGCCAACTTACCTTGAAAGTGACTGTGGAATTATGAGGATACACCAATCCATACCTGCCCTTTAGGGATTTCACTAAAACGCTGGCCCAGCTGGTAAAGAGCTCAGCTGGGCTGTCCTCCCCAGGAACACCTTTGGGACAGGTCTGTCCGAGAGCTTTGGGAGGGAGCAGAGCTGCTGCGGCAGCCTGAGGTGGTAATCTTAAAACTTATTCATCTACGGCCCTGTCTGGGGTTGTCTGTGCTCCACGCTCGTCTTCCTTGGGAGACAGCAGCTCCGCAGCAAGCGGCTGGGTCAGCGCTCGCCTGGGAAGTGAGAGGGGTGGGTTTAGCTTCCCATGAGCACAGGGCTGGGAAGCAGCCCACGCTGCGCCCCATCATGCGGCTGCCCTTCTGGCCTGGGTGGGGGCTGGCGTGGTGTGGTCACCAGCAGTGCCCGAGCTAGCTAGCTTAGATCTACCGCAGGTCCATTTACTGTGTTTTGTGGAGGGGGATTTAGTATTTTTCCTAGTCGTTAGTGTGCCTGATTGTGCAACGCAGAGTGCCAAAGTTCAGTGTCCCCAGCTGCACATGCGGACCACACTGGTGCCCAGGTAGTGCCAGCTTCTCCCGGCTACTCTACAGAAATGCCATGCACTTAACACAGTCAGGGGGACTGTCCCAAGGGCTGGGCACTTCCATCTTTTGTTCTTCCAAATCCTTTCTCTGTTTCACCATAATATATTTTCATTGATGATGGTTTGATTTTTTTCCTGCTTGAGAGTGGAAGACTGACTACCACAGAAGGGATGGGCTGCTGGCAAATGTCTTAACGTCAACAACACTATCCTTAGCAAGCAGTACTCCAGTGAACAATCAGAAACATCAGACAAGTAAAATATGTTGCTGTAGTACCCTATTTCAAAGTGGCAGATAAAGTTCCGTGTTATTTGAGGACCTTAACAAGAAGTTATTTTTGTTAATTTGTTTTTTCTTTCGTGTAATAGAAGTCTCACGGAGTCAACTGACAGACCGGTGGGACTGAACTCGGCTGTGGGTACCACAGGACAGTTATTTTGTAAAAATTTTTGTTCAGAGGTTCCCCTCCCAGCAAGTGAAATAGTTAAAGAAGCATATTTTTAATTTCCGTTGTTTGGTTGACTGGTTCAACAGCCTAAGAAAACAATTACAGCCATAAAGACACGGGCACACTGTTGGATGCCGCAGCAGAGGAGCTGTTGGATATCCTGCCAAACAACGCGCTCTGCCCTGAGCCTCTGCTGATTTGGCTGCGTGTGTCGCTAATTTAGCTGAAAAAGTGGCACTGGGTGTTATCAAGAATCATTCATTGCAATTTTCTCAGACATTTGTTGTTCATTTGGGATGAAGGTTTTAGAGATAAATTTAAGAGCTGTTCCTAGTTAAATTAAATTATTTAGGAAACCAGATAGTAATTGCTCTAGGACAGGCTGTACAAAGAATGAGGTTTTCATATGCACACAGTGCTGGCTGCACACTCACCGTACCCCTGTCTTCGGCTTGGCTAGTGAGCTTTACTGGGGAACCTTTGAATTCCTGCCAGGGCTGGGCAAATTGTAGGTTTGAGTAAGTTGGGCTGTTTCTAGTTGAAAAATTGGAAATATTTTGCAGCTTTGAATCAAATTACTTTCTCAGGGAAAAGCTAGAAACTCCTTGATGCTTTTTGATTTTTTTTTTCATTCAACATTTTTATTTCCAAAAATATTTATACTTATTTACGTTTTAAGAAAAGCAATACTAAAACAAAATAATTAATTCTCTTTGAACCATTCTGTTAAATAAATTTACTTAAATTTAGTTTTTAGGGCTAAAAGATTTAATCTGAAACCCTCTTGACCTCCAAATATTTTATTACAGACCAAATATTTCTTTTCATTGAACTTGAAGGGATTTTTTTGGTGATGCCTTATCTCACTGGAACATGAAGAAGTATGTTTAAAATGTTCCAAATAAATCTGAAATGATTTTTTTTTTATAACTTAAACAACACTGTTTATCATGGTGCTATGCAGACATAACATCTAATTTACAGAATAATGCTTCATCCAACATCTTATCCAATCTATTTTTCCTCAAAAATTCTGAGTTTGGGGTATGAAGCTTAATGAAATGTGTGACTTCTCTTAGGTTTGTAAGAAGCGACAAGGTGTTTCCTGTCTGAGATGTCAGCTTTGATCTTCAGTGTGTTTGAACGGTATTTATCTGTAGTCCAATACTCCTGCCTTTGGATGAGATTGTCACCCTGGGGTGAGCCCATCACATCAAAGTTGTGTCGGAGCACAACTGTGCAGCTACAATACTGATGGCTTCTGCTTGCCTTTTTGCCACCCAGACTCTGACAACTCTGAAGGGATGCACCAGTGACAGATTTCCTTCTTTTTGAGCTTCTGGATGGATTATTTTGTTAACAAAGATTGCTGTGCAACTCTGGAAGATTTTACCTCTGTGTCTGTGTCGTCGTATTAATAAAATAAAAAAATAAAATTAAAAAAAAGAAGGAAATTTATACCTTACCTCTTTGAAATTCTCAAAGGCTTCCAGAAAAGTGCAAAATGTTATACTGTTATACTTCTTGGCTATAAATTTCAGTTTTTATTACTAAGAATTCTGCTATGTGTTAGGGCACATTCTGTCTATATGTGTGGCCACTTCTGGTGCTGAAAGAAAACATAAAATAGCCTATTTTTCAATATATATGTCCTAAAGCCATTATTCTGCATCTGACCTACAGTCTGGGTAGAGTTGCTTTGGCTGCAGTGAAGGTTTCACTCTTCTGTTTTACAGCACCTGGAAGAAGGCCAGGCACTGGAGAGAGCAAGCAGGAGTATGAGATACTACTGTGCGTCAGGACAGCCTTAAAATGAATGTCGTGTAATCTCAGCTTTGAGAACTGAATTCCATGGGTTGTAATTGAATCCGCTGTCAGACCCATGGGGCTCAGTTCTTCAGCTTGGATATTTCTGTCTTCACATACACGGGAGATCAAAGCAGCACTTGATCATTTGCTGACTCTTCTGGATGGTGATAGCAGCAAGTAGGAGAGAAAGAATAACTGACGTGAATCATTTTAACAGGGAAATTTCATTGCAAAGGCTAGGCGCTCTCATGTTAAATACCTATATAGTGATTGTATCTTCTTAGCTGATAGGCTCTGTCTTGCTGCTCGCTCTTTAATTCACTCTGTTCTTTCCCCTCAGTTTTATCAAGGTTACATATAAATCCGTGAGATGCCGTTGATTGAATGACGGTCCCCAAATATTGCAAAGTGGCGCAGTGCTCTTAACGGCACCTATGGTGAGCTGCACTAGGCCAGAGACATCCTGGACTGCCCTGCTCTGAACACCAAGTTTGTTAACTGATAATCTGCTGTAACCTCCTCTGTCCGGTACTGCTGCTGTACAGTTATTGTTTCTTTTGCTTTGTCTTATGCCAAACACCCATTTTCAGCAAAAAAAAAAATCTCATTTGTGACTGTAAAGAATATACATTTGCACCAGCCACCAGCATGCTTACATGAACACAGATTTGTTTTCCTGAAGATGGTAATGTGCTTCCAAAGTGTGTGAATTAGGGAGCTTCTAGAGTAATCAGTGATGGCAATGCGTGTGCTGTTTGAAGGCTCGGCAGCACCAGCATCCCCTTATAGGGGGATTCATTCAAGTCACACGTGGATGTTTTATTTCTTGGAGGATCTATGTTCAAATTTTTTGTTTAGGCATCAGGAAAATAATATTTGTGTTTTTTAAGCATGTAAAGGGTTATCGTTACCAATGAGCTTTCCACCTCTTTCCTGCAGTAATCACACCTTCCTAAATTATATTTTTCCAGCTCATTAAAGTGGATCACACACTGATCTTATCCCTGTGGTACACTGCTCTTAAAAGCATAGAAATATTAAAATCCCACAGGTGCAGGAGCAGCGCGTTCAGCTAAGTAGCTTAAAACTCTCATGTGCCTTTTATTCTGAAAATGTATTTATACTAAAAATGATCAGATATAATCACTGTTGCCTTTGGATACCGATGTACCTTCACACTGATGTGTCTTTCATGTAAATTTTTATTTTAGGGGTTGAAGAGTTTCTTTGTGGCTGTCTGAAATGTATCATGCTCACCAGTCTAGAGAAGGCTTCTTGGAGGAGCTCACCAGTTCCACCAGCTCCTGTTGCAGGAATATCCATTAAACAAGAGGGAGAAATGCACAAAGCAAAGGATGATACTGAAGCTTCTCTTTTTTTCATTTGGCTGAAGGCGCAAAACTTCATCCATTTTCTTCACTATGAAGCCCAGCCTCCAGGCAGTGATGCAGCAGAGAAGATGATGTTTGTATGGTGGTAACCACACAAGGCCTCTAATGAAATCAAGATGGTCTTTGGTACAGGAGTCTTTGCAGTCCCATCTCTTTGAGGGCAGGCCTACAAAATGTGGTGTAAGTAATGCGCTTTTTTTTTTCTCAAGTCTACAGTAAGTCTTGAACTAATAATAGCACTACTGATGTTATCTCAAATTAAGCTTAAGTAGTTAAAACATGGCGGGGTGAACAAGTCACTATCATTTAAGTGAAGGAACAGATATAGGGCTGTTGTTACTCTGATAATGGCTCGTGCCTGCGATTGTACTCGCAGGAAGGGTGAGAGGGTTCCTGTGGTGGGTCTGAGCCATGTGTGTGGACCCCTAGAGTGGGGTTCTTCACTCCCTGCAAATTCACACACCAGATTACTGCACCTCCAGTGCACTGCAAATGAGATATCACTACCAAATAGTTGGTAGATATGTCTGCATGGCACTGAACGTCCCCAAGTGCCACAGACTGCCTGTGTCTAGGTGAAAGTCATGAAACTTCTCTCCAGCTCTTGAGCTCCAGTTCTCCATGAATGCTGGGCTTGCATGTAGGAAAACAGTTCACAGCCCCTGTGTAATGAAAAAGTAGTTGGTATTTGTGTCCTGAGCAAGCGTATGTTCTGATCATAGCTGTCCATGTGAAAAATAGCGAAGGAAAAAGCTATTCCCAGAGTTTATTATTCTCAAACCTTTTTTCTCTCAAAGCTGCCTAGGTGTTTTCTGTGCTCTACAACTGATGCTTGGTGAGAAGGAACAGATTAAAATTATTAGACACAGAGCTATTTTGAAAGCAGAAGCAAGCCTGCCTTTCAGCCCCATGGTGACCGACCATTCAGTGTGTTCTCCCTTTGCTACAGGCTACTGTAGTTACTTTCAAACCTTGCTTGCCCTGGATGACAAGGCATCTTCCTTCTGGATATTTTTAGGATCTTTAAACCAGATAAGTTTTCAAGTCCCAGACTGTCCTACTGACAGTGCTGTATCTTTCCAGCAGAATAGAAAATACTTTTAGCATGCGGTTTCAAACCAATGTACCTTCCGTCTGTCTAATTATGCTGCCTTGCAGCGTACACGTTTATTCTACTTCACTGTAACCAGGGCAGTCCTCAGGTTGCCCCAGCCTGCAGCTCACACCCCAGCCAGCCTGCACGGGGATACGTGCCTCTTGGCACACCAAAGTAATGCAGAGTCACAGTGCCGAAGGTAAAGCAAGTCAGTGACTCATTTCCTGATGCTCTGTCAGATGCACGACGTGTTATGTGTATTAATTGATACAAGTCCTTACCGAATTCACCAGCTTTGTGCACAAGCACCAGAAATGAAAGCATCGCAACTCTGATGACTGCATTTTTTCATCTTCTCCTGTTCCCTGACTTACAAAACTGATCTCTTTAATCCAGTCCTCTAAATGCTTCATTTCAGAGTGAAATCTGTATTTTTCATTGTACTTATTTTTCCTCTTGGCAGAATAATTCAGGTGAATTCAGCTATATTTGTTAGTGCTGCTATAGATTTGAAACTTGCTTTTGGGACAAGTAAAGCATTTGCTAAATAGATACACCCTCTCTATCTTTTTCAAGCTGATTTATGACATATTCTGGTGCTCATTCACAGATCTTACTCTGTTTATTTTGTTCTGAATAAATCAATGGGCCGAATCCCCCTGGCACAGCTCTGTCAGACCAGCAAGGCTGCCTACATTTTGCAGGCGAATAAACTGACAGTCCAAACACTTAAAATGGAGAAGGAGCCCTGAATTCTGTTGCATGCTTGTTGCTCTTCACTTGTGGCTTTCTGCTTACTATTCACAACAAACAAATGAGGACAAACTCCTACACCCTTTGTCTTCTGGTATCAGCATGCCCCAGAGTCACCCACTGCCTCTGTTTGTGCTGTTTGCTGCCTCCCCTTCCCTTGGCTGACATTCTGTCCACACTTTTTGGTCCTTGATCTCTCACTGCCTCTCTTGGGGCATCTCTCTTGTGGTTTTTTGGCTTTTCTCCTTTTCTCTCCCGTAGATTGTGGGATTGGCTTTTTTTTTTCTTTTTCTTTCTTTCTTTTTTTTTTTTGTAGCTCATCCCCCAGGATTCTTTTCTCCCTGCTTCAAGATAGTGCTTGAATCTGGTGAAAAAAAGCAAACGTTGTGAGTGCTGGAGGGGCTTGTGCACTACTTCAAAGGCAGAATGGAAACCAAGAGTGAAGCAACACAGAGAAGGGAGTGGACGGAGGCAGACAGAGAGAGGAGCTGCCGCAGCGGTAACAGGTCTGTAGGTGTTTGCATGTTTCGCATTGCAAGTAAGGTGAGAAAACTGCCCTGTGGCATTAAGCACTGCTCCCTTTTGCTGCCCCTCACCCATCATCTTCTCCTTAAGCCTCTGCATTTCTTCTTTATGCCGTGTGTGCCTTGTCCAGTGAATGCTGATGAGAGGCGTTAGTGCAGGCTGCAGACAGGCATTTATTCTCAGCAAATGGTCCTAGGCCTTTTCAAACGACTGGCTGCGCATTGCACACTCCTCTAGAGATGGCTCTGCGCTTGCTGCCCTTTGGTACCCCAAGACAGGTTAGCTGTTGCCGACTGTGGCTCATCTTTTTGGCTAGCATCCCTTTTTGCTTCCAGGAAAATGATGAGTTTATATCAGGTTCAGTAATCCTGGTGTCTGCACAGCTGAGAGAAATAGCACTTTAATGTGAGCGTGAGTGTGCATGTGTATATATGGAAACTACAGCTTTGACAAGCCTCTCATCTGCCTTGGAAAAGAAACAGCAGGGCGTAAAAGCTATGGAGTCACAATATGCTGAGTAAGGTCACCAGTTTTCAGTGACTCGCAATCTGTTTTTCTGGCAGCCCAACCATACAGCAGGTTGTGCTTTTTTTATCTTCTGTTTCTTTCCTTTGAAAGAATTATGCATCAGAAAAGTTAATACCTAAAGATGTCTTGGAAGGTCTGTCCCTTCGACAGGATACATGCACTCCAATATAGAAATATCTGTTCCCTGGCATCCCTCCCTCACTCTACTGTAATAACCTATTTTTGCACTGGCAAAGAGACACTTTTTAAATTTACATTAAGTTAAAGTTATTATGAAAGATACTTGCAAGGTTGTGTCTCTGGTAGTCATCCTTATTTTCTGTTTTCTGACCGCCCACTGCCAACCTGAAGAGGAGTGTTGGGCAAAGCCACCTGAAGCCGGCCATGCCATTGTCTCACTAAGGCACTGAGATGTTTCTGGCTACCATTAAGTTCCTGATTTCTAAAATGAGGGAGTTTTTCATTTTTTTTTTCTTTTCTGTGCCAAAGATAGGGCTTACACTGTCTCAGCATTTAAGGATAATATAATCAAAGAATGTAATTTGTTAGAAGAACGTGCAAAGATAGGATTTTTTTTACTTTCATTTTTCTGTTTTTAAAAGCTTTTTTTCTGAATTTCCCCTTTTGTTTTCCTCTCTCGTTCTTTTACCCCCACAAAAAATTTGTTGTCTACTACATGTTGAAAAAAACATATATTTTGGAACAAACAAACCTACAGTCATTGAGGAAGGCAGCTGTTTCATTTAGAGACGTGATGGAAATTTTTAAATCAGATTTGAAATAAAAATACACCGCCCAGAAGATTTGTCTGCGTTGATTAGTATCTGTTGCTTGCCTGTAAACCTTGAACTCTGCTGCTGTGCAGGTGATGGCAGAGCACCGCAAGCCTTCATGCATCACCACAGAAGAATCAGGCAGCCCTTCCACCGCACCATGGAGGTATCTCTTAGAAGCAGGCCATAGATAAATGAACCAATTTGTATAAGAATAATCGTCACTGGGATGATCCTTTCAGATTCATAATAGTGTATTAAATAATGATCGTTAATTTGTTGTTGGGGAAAAAAACCTAACTCAGCCAAGCATTTCCACTTTCTGTAGATAGCAATTCAATTACTATTGTGCTGGAGTTAAATCTCTTTGTATTCCTGTGAGAAATTTTATTCTTTATTTATTCTCATTTTATAGACTGGGACATAGGGACATACTTGGCTGAGAACATAAAATGAATCTATTTGAAGTTTTCTAGGAATTTTGCCATAGTTAATATCACTGGTTGAAAGGCCTGAGTATAAAGGAGGCTGTCAATGTTTTCCGTAGCCTAGCCACCTCTGAACAGATGCCCACCGTGCAGAAATGCCCATTTTCTGCTTGCACGGTTGCTCAGAAAGTTGCTCTGCCTATTCCTGCCAGGGAGGGACCTTACAGGAGAGGAAAATGCCTCCCGATGCCCACGAATCACCAAACACCATCGGAGGCAGGATCACCTAAATCACAGCCCCACTTCAAAAGCCTCCTGCTAACATTTCACAGTTTCACTTGTTTTTTACATTTCCTCCTTTCTGTGTTTTCTAGTGCAAGCTCAGGCAAGGGAGAGTTTTTCCTGGATACAGAAATCTGCAGCTCTCATGGCATTTTTAGGTGCGTTGCTGTCAATCAACTGGTTCATGCAGAAAGCTCTCCAGAGCGGACCCGAGGCCACAGCACATCCTTCAGTGCCTGGGCACTTGCACCATGGTAGGGGCTTAGCAGTGGAAATTTTTATCTTTTACAACGTGAAATCAAAGCTCTTCTCCTGACTGAGATCTCACGCAGCGCTGACAGCATTTGCTGGGGTGCTGCCAAATAACAAAGGGCAATATTTTCTTTAAAAAGCAGAAAGCGTATTAAAAGTTTCTATGCTGTGTGAAAATCTCAGAGTCAGTTGATTAGGAGCTTGAAGTTGGTCGGACTGCTTCCAGCTTCCCCACTTCACCCTCGTTTCTGGGTGATACTGCAGCTGCTCTGATGAAAAACAGTTATTTAAAAATTTGCTCGTAGCTATGGCAACCTTCATGCACTGTATTTCAATTGAAACTCTAAAACAGCAGCAGAAGTTTCTTAATAGGATATTTATGAAGATTTTAGTTTTTGTACATTTTAAAATGGAAATATTCCATTTTTAAAGGGGGGTTATCAAAATCTCATTAATTTTGGAACTGCTGCTGCTTAGCTCTTTTTTTTTTTAATCGTTGATTAAGATTCCTCTGGTTTCTTTAACTCTTGAGAGCCTAAGACCTGGGACACTTTCCAAATGCCTACTCCTCCTACCTGTGCCTGGCCTCCTGCTCTCTCTAGCAGAGGGCTGGTTTTGTAGTGGCATGGTGGAGGGACAGGGCAACCAGTTGTGTTGGGCTGGAGCATTGCCAGGGATCTCAGACTGTACCTTCCTGCAGTAAATAACCCAGGTGGTTTATTTAGCCCTTTGCCCACACAGTTGCCAGGTGTCTGCCTGCTCTGAGAAGCAAACAGGTGTGCTTGCACTTGGATTATTTCGTACCTCAATGATATTTCAATATTTCTTCTGAGAGGGCATACTGTTTGTCTAGGTACAGCCATGGTAGGTTTTAGTCTCACAGACAGCTCAGTGTGCTAGCTGCACCTCGGAAGGGTTAAATTTGCAAAGCTGCTATTTTTCTTTTGTTTTCTTTGTGCATTCACACCTTCAAAATCATGAGGATAAAATTAAGGAAACCTTGCTGAGACATACACTCTGCTGCCCTAAACCCCCTCGAGCTGTGATGATATGTTCTGGTGCCTCCGGAGTGTGGATTAGGTCTAATTAATAATGTTTCTTGATCAATGGTTTTGACACAAATGCGTCGAAGGGATTTACGTCATTACAGCTGAAACAGCAAGGGCTTTTTGCTAGGAAGCTCCCAGTGCTGCGGCGCGGAATTTTGCTCTTTCTGATGGAGTTTTTGGCCTCCAGCCGCTGTAGGTGTGTGACTGCCTCGTCACTCTTGGGTTTGGTTTTTTTTTTCCTGGGGCAGGTTTGAAGCTACTGGTTTGCACTGGAAGATGCCTGTGGTGTGGATAGGCACAATCCTCAGCTGGCACAGGTTGTTATAACTGAGCATTGGCACCTTTTATCTGTACCAACAGGATTATTCCTGACCCATACGGTGAAATGTTCATTTTTGGAAATACCTCACAATAGGTTATAATGAGCCAGCTGAGGAGGTGTTATCAAGGTAATCAAAGAGGATTTTTGTGTTTCTTTATTCTAATCTGTAGAAAAAAAGAGTTGCATTGATCACATTTCTCACAATACATCTAAGAGAAAACATGCAAGGGATGTGAAACATTCAACGCCCTCTGGCCCTCCCATTCTGCGTTTCAGATGGCTGACATTGTCTCCAGCCTCCTCTCAGCACAATGGACATCCCAGTGTCTAATCCGTATGCCACCTCTATCGCTGTGATCAGACAAAACAGGACCAGGACACAGAAGAATATACACCTATTAGATAGGCAGGGCTCTAGGTGGGGAATTGCACTACAGCAAAAGAGATTAAATTAAATGATGGAACTTTGCAGTCCATTGACTGTGCTAAACCAACTACACTTTATTCAGGGTTTTGAAGCTCTAATGGAGATTGGAAAAGCTGCAAAAAAGGTCTGGAATTACATCTGTATTGTAATGGGAAATTTCTGGCTCAATAAGAAATGAGAAGGATCAGAGAAAATTAAGGCTGGGTGGAATCTTAAGAAATCCTCTAGTCTAGACCATACAATGTGCTGAGAGGCATTGATAGACATCAAGGAGATGCAGGGCTTGGGCTCAGGGCTGGATCTAGGCTTTAGCAGTTCTATGTTGTAAAATTTCCCTATCACAGTACAACCACATATGAAAGGATTTGCACAGCCCTGCCTGCTTTTGGCATGGAGGTGAACACGCAGGAATGAGGAGAGCTAAGGTGTGTCTGTCCTTCGCTGAGTAGCAGCGAGGCCTTTTATACACCAGCGCAGCACGAAAGAGGCTGGAGGTACAGGGCTGCAGAGGCATCATCCAGTCACGTCTGTCCTCTCTTCCACTGGATCTTATGCAGGGAATGACTTGGTCAGCCTGAAGGATTAAAGCTCTTCTGCCTATTTTGGAAAGTGCCACGTGCAGCATGCAGACACACAGGGCTTCACTGCATTGCCGTCCGTATGCTGTGGTTATGGCAGGATCAATGCCAAACTGCGGATTAAAATAGCATTAGCACCATCTACTTTGGGACACTGTACTGAGGCAGTTGTACCATAAGCCGAATCTTTCTCACTTTAGAAAAAATGTTATCTTCAATTTGCATAGGGGCAGTCAAGAAGGTATGTTAGAAGCTATGGCATACCTTGTTATGTTTTCCTGGTTTGTTTGTTGGTTTTAAAGTCAAATTGGCTTCTTTCAGCAGTTGGAGAAAACGAACACAATTAGAAGGCCAAAGACAGAGAATGATGCTGGGATAACTTGCTTCAGTAGCATTTGTGCCCTATATAATTTTACTTGCAGCTGGCGATCCACCTTTGCTTAGATTTCATCTTAATGGGAATTCTCCCAGTCACTTTTTGTGATGAGAAGATGTAGATAGATCTATTCTTTTCAGCAATTCAGTGCTTTTAGCTGCAAAACTATAATGGAATGAAAAATGCAATTTGGAAAGGAACCAGCAATGTTTGTTTTGTTCTGTAGTTTCCCACTGAAAAAAAGGACTTTTTTCCCCCCTGCTACTCAAAACACAGAAACAAATTCTAACAAGAGCTCACAATTGGAAGGAATTAACCAAGTAAATACATGAACTACAACTTATGAAAGCTGTTTTCAGAAACTGCATGCAGGAAACACTGAATCACTGCACCTCCTCATTGCTCACCGGGTCCTGCTGCTCTGCCGGGGCAGCTCATGGCTGCTTGCATTGCTCGGACCTGCTGCACCGATGGCCTGCTGGGGCTGCCAGGACAAGCTCTTGCAGCATATCTTACATTGCAACAAATGTACAGATATTTGTAGAAGCCTTTAAAAATCTGTCACCCATCTGGCTTCCTTGTTTTGGATATAATGTGATGATTCCATTATATCTAGTCCCTCTCTAATTTAATAGATTAAGAGTTTTAAGACCCACTACTCTCCATCATTTCATAGAAGCTATCTATCTGCTGTGTTGGCAACTGTGAAATTCGTCTCTGTAATTTTCTTAGCATTCAAAGTTTCATTACTCCATCCTGGGTATACACATGGCAATCTCTGGCCTCATGTTTCTGCTCTTTGATTTTACTTTCCTTCAGGGATTTTCCTCTCTCCCCTTACCCTTGCAGCTCACATCCACAGAAAAAAAAAAAAAAAAAAAAAAGTGCTATGAACTTCAGGTTAAATAAAACCATCTTGTATGAAATGTTTTTGAGGTCCAAGAAATCTTGTGGTAAAGCCTAATTCTCCGATGCAAACTCCTCAAAATTGGCTGAGAAACTGAAAAACGTGTGTATTTATTTGAGCAGAACAAATATTTATAGGTGCCTTCTGAGCTCTGCCTGCTGCCATCTGGCACCGGAGCCTTCCCGGCCCCTTCGGCCCTGGCGCACGCCCGCAGGGGGAGCGGGGCCGAGCCGCGGCCGGCATGGGGACGATTCTGCGCCTTCACTACTTCGGGGCTTTTCCTCCCTTTCCTCGGAATAAAAAGAGACGTTGCGAAGCTCCTTTTACCCATTAGAGGGCAGAAATGTAACAGCAATGACCGTGCAGAGCGTGGCGCGGGAGCTGCGCACGCCGCACCGCGCTGTACCGCACCGCGCTGTACCGCACCGCACCGCACCGCGCCGCGCCGCGCCAGCCGGCAAACCCGGGTGCTACCGCAAACCCGGTGGAGTCTAGGCCGGGATGCGTGTTAATGCACTCCCGTTTCTCAAAAAAGAAAAAAAAAGCTCTTCGTTTCAGAAGGGGGAGGGAAGAGAAAGGGGGGCAAACGGGGGTCTGGGCATCTAGTGAAATAGGTTGCTAAGTGTCTGTCAAGAATTTTAGGGGAGGAAACAGAATGAACCTTTGCCAGTTAATTCTATTGGTGGAATTGTGAAGGGGAAGGCGGTTTTGCTCTAAGAATATTAGTTTTAGCAAAGAATTTACAGGTGGTATTGGAAGAAGGGGTAAAGTCAGTAAAGGGGTATTTTCAAAACCATTACTTCCACTGACTGGCACTGGGAATTTGTCCCACTCCTTTCCTGGACTCCGCAGGAGAAGAAATTCAGTGATCGCAGGCTTGTTTAATCAAAATAGCTCTGCAGTTGCCTTTGCTTCAGGGATTGTGTGTTTGCACAGAAGATTGCTCATCTGAACCTCAGATGCACTCACTCCATCTCCTTCCCCCTTCCCCGAAGAAGCCTGGTTTGCAGCAGCCTGTAGCTCCCTTTTGTCAAGCTGCCTGCAGAGCTGCTTGGGAAGCTGAACACAGCTCTCCAGATTTATTAAAATGCATTGCTTGCTTTTTGTCAGCAGTGCTGATGTCGGTAAGAACAACAGGGCAAACACCTTAATAGGCAAGCCAAGAGCCTGTGTAGTGTTTATCTCACGCACACACAGAGTTTGGATATGGCTCAGCTATTGCATTACAGACAGTGGTGGTATTAGCTTTGAATGGTGTTGGAATTAAGTATGACTGCGCCTGTGTAGAAGCCTAGATAGCTGCTGAGCTTAATACTGAGCTGCAGAGCCGATTGCCTCCAGGGCTGGAAGTCTGACCCCAGACGCAGTGCGGAGCATCCTTACGGATGCAGATCTTTGGGGGCAGCATTGTAGCGAAAGAAAACTTTTAGCTGTCTTGGACTGGACACAGAGGCTGAAAGACCCTGTCACCATGGAGGTGTGGAGTGCTGTGAGGGCTGGTACTGTGTGTCTGTCACTCTCCATCCACACTGATAAAATAAAAGAGAAAGAGGCAGCTCTTCAGGTGCTTTGCTAGGAGAGCATATTGCAGAATAGAAACAATTCACCTGGCATTGCCCTCCTGTGGGTAGAGCGGCTTTTCCACAATGCACAGTAGCACCAAAAATGCTCCTTCTCCACGTACAGGAGAAAGAATAGTCTCTTCTGCTGACCGTACTGCAGAACTACTCCAATTAGTTAATAATTTTAATGGTAGAGGGGTTTTTTTGGATCTGAAAAGCTATGTCCGCTGTCCAAATCATCTAGGTCTTTTTTATGTAAATAAATATTATAAATATACACCAGACAACTAAAGAGCCTCACTGAATAGCTGCACAAAGAGGCTGAAGGATAGCACTGAATTGATGGAATAAAAATACATCTGTGGATGTAGATGGATCTCACCTGTGGGAGTTGAAGTCCCTTTTGTCTGAATGTCTAGTTGTGACCAAGTGGGGTTTGCATCCCACCTGGAAAGGTAGAGACTTCTGTTTAAAATGCTTAACCTTTGTTTAAGAGTTGCTTCAGTAATGACTCATGGAGGAGACTGCAGTGAATTGAATCACTACTCAAATTGTCTACTGTGTGAAGAATTTACTTGCAGAAAAAAGGTTAGTGAAAAACTTCTAAAGTCTAAGGTGATCACAGCCCAAACTGCTGTAATTATTTTAACTTGCTAACTGCTGCGGGCTGGGCTCAGCCTCACTGCTGATGGCATTTTCCACTGCAAGATTGTTCTCCTACTTTTTCTTTGGATCATGTTGGTATTGCCCAATGTCAAAATATAGAGTAACTCAATGTTTCCACTCAGTGCTTTTGTATGTAAAATGTGTTAATGTGTTCTAGGCAGCAGAGCATCTACTATAAGTGGATATTTTGGCACCTCCTTTGGTCTGTAGCTATTTCAACTTTTCCTGAGCTGTTTGAAGGGGAAACATGTCCTGGCACAGACAGGAGAGCTGCAGCGGTCCCACTGCTCAAAGGCAGTGAGGTATCTTCAGCTGGTGGGACTTCTCCATCAAAGGACTCCAGTCCTACGTGGACATGCTGAAATTGTGGTGGTAACGTTGCAGATGTGACTTCCTGTGTCAAAAAGGAGGTGCTTTGTTCCTAGCAGGTGAAGGATTGGATCAGAAAGGTGAGGACTTTCTGAGGAGGTTGAAGTTTTAGTCTTGAAGGAGAACAGCTATTATGGTGAGGCTGGGTCTAAGGATGGCAAGGGCAAGAGGATAATGTCTAACCAGGGGTGTCTGTGAGCAGTCTCAACAGAGAGTATCTAAGATATCGGTGACTCCAGTAAGCCATATAGGCAGCGCTGCTCCTTTCTGTGCTGTTGAGTAAGCCAGTCCTACCCAGCAGAACTCGCACAGCCTCCCACGGCAGAGCAAACAGCCTCCAACACCTCCATTTGTACCCAAAGAGGGGTGCTGCCTTGGAAGCTGCGAGGGAGGAAGGGAATCATCAGATGGCTCTGTCTCCGTAGGCAGAGCTGCCTGGTACAGCCCGTGTCCTGCAATCCTCTCAGCCTGTGCCGATCACGGGCTGTGGGAAGGACCTGCACGCAAGGCAGGGCTGTCTCGCTGTCATATTCCATCAACTTGCCTTGCTCTTAATTGCCTGAGCGTTGGACATCTAATTTTGATTCAGGCTAGGGAGAGTCTTGCACCTCCAAAGTAACTAGGTGGAGAGACCAAGCATTTAATGGGAATCTGAGTAACCTGTTGGATGGTGGGGGGGTGACAAAATCAAGTTCCCACAGTGAGTGATGAAATAATTACATCATAACTGGCAAAGCTGCTGATTTTAAGGAGCATAAATTTCCCAAGGGCAATACTAAGGTGACAAGCTTTCAGCTCTAGTGTGTCATTTACTGCTCTTCCTTGTGTTGACTCTTATAGTGGTTCCTGTGGAGCAAGTGGCTACTCAGCAAAATTAATGTGGCAGAATGAGACCCTCAGATGGGGTCTGGGATTTCATCATTAAGCTTTTCACATATTTCAAAAAACACATTAAAGTTAGGCGAGACCATTTATCAATTCTTTACGAGTTTGTTTCCCAGCCCACACCACAAAAAAATTCACCCAGGGGTTCTTGCAGTGCTCCCAGGAGTTATTGGCAGAAGCAGCTCTCGAGCTCAAGTGGAAGAGACTATTTAATGTGACTAAAGTTCAAAAAATGCTTCTCTCCTTTCTGATACAAATATCCGCGATGAATTACCACTCCTCCTCGGGTTAGAATATAAGCCCAACAGCTTCTACCTGGCAACCTTTAATAGCTGTGCATATGCAGCCTCTTTGCGCTGCGACCCAGGAGAATGGCTTCTTAATATTCCTCTTAAAGACTTAGTGCTTGTGTTGGGCTTCCTGTAAATTCATAGTGTTTCATTTGCAGCCACACTGCAACAAAACCCACACAACGATTAAGAAGCCTTGCACGTAGATACAGAAAATGCAGTCACAAGATTGCTAAATAGAAATTGCTCTATCTTTAAATGATCATGAGCTGTCAGCTGTTCCTTTGTTTGGATTATTATAGACACACATAAAACATTTGATTGAATGCTCAAGTTTTCACCAGCTAGAATCCAGACGGATGTCTGATAAAATAACAAACACACCCCACTCCACCCCTCCTCAAAATCCCCTTCCTGCTTCAGCTGAATTTCTCCCTGCATTGAAGCCAGTATTTCACGGACTAAATTGGACAAAGCAAGCAAACAATCTCCTTCGCATTGATTTCCAAATCAAATCATTGTTAATCACATCAATATTCCCAGCTGATTCGACAGTCTCGGAGGCCAGCTTTCTGGCTCAAACAAGCTCGTCTGTATGGATGCCATGGAGCCCTCTGTGTGTGCCGCCCAGATTCGCTATTAATTATTGTTGGAAACATTCAGGTCTGATTCTCTCACCTCTTCTTTCTCCCCCCTTTCCCCTCACGCACCAAGGAAGAAACAGAAATACCATTCTTCACTTGACATCAGATTTCTAACCTCTCTCAGTGATGTGAAGAGGGCAGCTGCCTACTGCAAAAATGCAGATCCAGGTACCGCTGGCTTACCTGTAAGAACCACAATACCTCAGCCGCTGGGAATCGTGGCAGACATTTCTATGTGGCGAGCTGGTAATTTCTGGGGCTAAACTGTGCTATTTTGTGGTGCAACACTGAAAGGGGGTGTGAGAGCTTAGGGGGCATCAGAGCCTGCCTCCTCAGGCTGTGCTGACTGTGGAGCAGAAGCCTGCTCCTACAGACATTTGTCCAAAGGATTAATTTCAAATGTGTGGGTATCTCTTTAAGTTCAGTGAGGCGCCTCTCATGCTTAAACTAAGCAAGTGCTTGTGCTTTTGGAGAGTGGCAACTGGGGCAGAACCAGCGGAGCTGTGGGCTGGCGGTGGCAGAAGCAGCACCGGTGTTGGCAGCCCGCTGCGGGAAGGGATGCTGGCAGCACCCAGCAGGAAGTCGGAATCAGCTCCTGCCCCACCAGCAGCAGGTCAGGTCTCACTGCAGGTGGTGAACAACTCCTTCCCTCCTTTGCAAAAGAGGGACCAGAAAGGAAGAAACGGTGGCAGGTTCAAACATGACCGTTTCCAGCAATAACAAGAAACCCCAGCAGTGTGTGCACACACTGGCAAAGCAGCACACACAAACACACACGCAGCACATCATGGTCCATTTTGGTGGAGCCTGTCTGGTACCAGATTAATGGTTAGTCTGAAATGGAGAGAATGAGCATTGGAGACTGAAATACCTTCTCGTGCTGAGCCACAGCTCACGGGAACTCTGGCTATGCACACGTGGGCACAGCTGGTTGGGAAAGCATATGCTGCCCATTTGACATGTAATAAATTTACCCTATCCGTTAAGCAAGACTTCAGGACTATATCTGTGGCATCTATTAAGAATGGCAAATTAATTAAAAGTACGAACTAATTAACCTCGCTGCTCTCTGCCTCTTCCTTTGCCAGGGCAGTGAGACTCATCCTGCTGTAAGCCCTGCAGCAGCCTGCGCTGTGTCCTGGGCAGCCCCGGTTTTGCTAATGGCCCACGTGCTGCTCCCGGTGCATCTGGGGACTGAGGTGCCCTCTGCTTAATGAGGGCACTGACAGTTTGATTGTGCTTTCTGTAAAAGTGTTCTCCCTTGTGCCTTTACTGAAATTGTCTGCGGACTGGTTATAATAAGGCCCTAGACCAGTGTGTGAGCTGTAGAGTAGGGTCGCCAGCAGAGGCTGAGATTGGAACAGGGTTTTGAGGGGTCTCTGCCTTAGAAATGGAAACCTGATGAGGCGAAGAAGGCTCTAGAAAGAGACATAAAGTTCTCTTAAGATGGTTGAGCTGAATTTACGGAGTGTTGGTGCAACATACAGCCCTTTGAACTATCCTTTAGCAGAGTATTGTTTTGCATACCCTCAAGGAAGCTTTAGCCAAGGGGAAATTGGGGCTAACTTCATCTCCGCCGCGGCTAACCTGCTAGAGACCACTGTGTCCTCTGCAAAGCGCAGAGCCTGCACACACGCCGGTGAGCACGGCGGGAGGCTCTGCAGCGGCTGCACAATCAGTCTGCGTCAGCGCTACAGGTGGCTTCACCCCGTGAGAGCTAGCCTTTATTCGCTTGCTGTCACATTCTCCTGTCTGCTCGCTTGTAAATCAAATTGCCATGTTCTCTGATGATAATGTTTTACTCCTCCAAAAGTTACTGTTTGCACAGTGGCATCTATGCAATGCTATTTTCCCCTCTGAATAATCATTTTCATAATCTGAAACTGAAAAGAAAACCCAAACAACTACCATGGAAGAGAGGAAAATTCTCACAGAATAAATCTCCATAGGCTCAGTTAAATTTCCCTGTAAATGCATATTACTTCTGGAGCTTCCCGTGAAGGCAGCAATGAGTAGAATTATTCTGCTCAGTTTTTACCTACTGACCCTACCAAATACTTGCCTCAGCATGCCATCAGAGGTGGTGTAGAGCTGATGCATTCGCTATTTTCTGTTTAATAGAGCTGATATTCAAATCGAGTGATATCCCTTGTCACAAATATAATTTCATCCTTCTACCACACTTGCCAGGAGCAATGCAATGGCCTCGCTGTTAGGTACCGTGCTCGGTTCATTACTTTAAAATATGTTAGCACTTTGTTCATAATAGGTTTGATGGCTTAAACAATATAGGTGCTGAATTTTTAATGGTAATAATAAGGTATTTGAAGAAGGAACAGGAAGCACAAGTCCCTTGTGAGAAAGCTTGTTTTTGTGAGACCAAGTCCAGTTTTGCAGCTGTGCTGGATCATGCCAGCACCCTTTTTTGAGGTGACCCAAAAATATAGCAATTACTACAGGTGATTTGTCATTTAAGGGTGTTATGAGAAATACTTCAGGGGCTCTCGCAGCACATGGGTGAGTTTTACCTTTATCCTTGCAGCCCAGCAGAGAGGGTCTGGCCAGCCATAGGGTCCAAGCTGCATGCAGAGGGAGAAAATCTTGCCAGTGCTTAAAGCATCTGTAAATCAGTGGCAGAGATGGTTCTGGTGGGGTGCTAAATTTGATGTAGGATCACAGGCATGGGTGGGGATTTCAGGATCATGTGTCCATTGGTACCATCTCCCCTATTTCCCTCTGGTCTGTTGAGTGCTATATTCAGGTCTGGTGTGTCCAATTGATAGTGAGAGTGAAACCCTACTGAGCGTCCCAAAATCATCCCGCAAGGAGCAGAGCATGGAGCTGCAGCAGGGTAGGAGGGAGGGGACCAGCTGAGGGTCCTTGCAGCGTGGAGCAGCTCACAGCGTCCCATGCTGCCCAGGTGCCGTGTTGGCTGGCTCCTTACTGAGGAGTTTGGAGGTACAGCCAGTGATAAATAGCATTATGGGATGTTTCATAGATAAAGCATCACTGCCTTGCAGGGCACCAGGCTTCCTGGAGAGCAGCACAGGGGCATTTCTGGACGTGATGGCCAGTCCCTCTGCTCATGGCGGGCCTTCAGCTCCCCCTGCATGGCTGCTGCCCCTTCTCCTCCTTGCCCAGCCCCACACCAGCCCCTTTCCTCAGGGCAACTGCATGTTCTTGTTGACATGCCCACAAATGGCTTCACTGGTCTTTCCCCTGCTTGGAAAAAAGTTCAGAGGCTGCACAAAATTTCCATATTGCAACAGGAATCTGGGGGTTCCCCTGGGCAGGACTCCCCAGTGGCGTGTGGGGAAGAGAGGCAATGTTCTAAGGAAGGAACTTTTGAGAGTATTTCTGCAAAAAACCAGAAAATATTTTACTTTTAAAGCTTTATGCACAAATTTTGGCTTCCTCTGAAACTGGAAATTGTCTCACAGCAACATATGCTAATTCATTAGATGAATTTCATTCATTGAAATGCGAACTAGAGTAATTTCTTCCTACTTTTGAATGCAAATTGCAATTCAGCCTTAACTATGGCGGTATTCCCATTACACAGGGCTGAAGAATGTCTATAATATTTACTTTATTCTTGCTTTTAACTTAGCAAAATCTTTTCTCAATAAGCTTTATCTCATCCCACAGAAGCCTTTTGTGCTGTTGCTCACATTGCAGTTTTGCACCGAGGGGTCGCCTCAGCCCGTCTGGTAACAGCACCGCCTGGGACATAAGTCTCCTGGACACCTGGGGGGACCAGAAAGGAGGTATTGTGACTTACAGTTCCATTCTTGTTTCATTCCTGGTGGGAACTGGGTCAGTCCAACCTGCAGCAGTCTAATACCCGCAGAGCAGGGGCCTGCTGAGGCATAGCCAATATCTGGCATATTTTCACTTTGATTTAAACGAGTAATTAGTTCGTTAATAAATAGAGGAATTTGCTCCTATTTCAGTTTGCAATTTGAATTAATGATTCTTCCAGCAAAAAGTAAACTACCCCAATAACAGTGTCTTTATAACCACAAGGCTTCTTTTTGAACTGCTTATGAAAATGCTGCATAACCTCCATCAGTACTGAACTTGTACTGAGCATCGCAAGCATTGAAAGAAAGAAGAGGAATAGTGAGAGGGAGAGGAGAGAGATAGAATGAAGTAATGAAGTTTGCTTCCCCCCATATATTAGGTTTTTTTCTTAAAAATTGTGTTGATAACTTTTTTCTTCTCACAATAGACTTGCCTGTGTATTTATGTGTGTTATTCTCTCTGTGTGAGGCTAATGACTGCCTGAAATCATTCACTGAAAACAATTGTTCGGCCATCCCTCCGTGTACTTTAAAAGGTGATAAAGTACAAGATTTTCGTTATTGTTCAGCTCACATCTGGAGCTGACTCCAGCCCGTATCTGGCACTCCAAGTCAATAGCCTCACTCTATATTCCACCCGCACCTGTTCCTTTCCTGAGCTTATTCTGTCTGACTTGATACTGCCGGGTGGTGTAGTCACAGGAGGGATTGTGTGCAGGAGAGAGCACTCCGGTTTGTGGTAGGAAGCTGGTGTGAGGAATTGAAGCTCCCGTTGTGACAGAGATGGCAACAAAAGCAGAAAACTTCCTCATGCAGAAGGAAAAAAACATCTTTGTGATAACTGAGACAGTCAGAGGTGATACATGGGTATCGAGCAGTGGCTTTCACACTAATTTCCAAAGTGCTGTTAATGTCAGGCTAGGTCAGGTCTTGAAACTTCCTTGCCAAAGGCTGCTGCCTGGTGAGGCTGCTTCCCACTGCTGCGGCTGGCTGACAGGACTTGTTCCCACATACATTTTAGCATAATGGGCAAGGAGCAAACAAATCCTCTCTAATGCACTCCCCTCCCATTCCAAAATCCTGAAGGTTTTGTGTGCCAATTGCAGATAAGAAGGGAAACAAACCCAAGCTTCCCCCTGGCCACCAGAGCCAGGGGGCCACCAGGCCTGTCAAACAACAGGAGCTGCCCCTTAAACGACATAATTTCCCCACCATATAGCATCATTGCTGCAACCTCCCACTGCCGTCACCCATCTCTGAAGGGCTGTTGTTGCCCAGTCTGTAGATGCTTTAAAGAAAATCCCTCAACCTTAAAATTGCTTATGGTAAAAAGCTCCAATTTGTCGATGTCACTGTCTCAACAGACCAAACCGTCTCAGGAGTTTAAGAATAAATCTGGTGTACACTGGTGTGACTGGTTATGGGGTGAGGGAAGGAGCAAAGACTGGCAGAGAATACAAAGAAGTTGGGTTTGAAGGAAAGGCATCTTAACAAACAGCCTTAATCTTCACCTTTCAGTATTTAAGTCACAGAGCAGCTTCCTGCCATTATTAGAGCAATTAAAATGCAATTACTTTTTCATCTTTATTTCAGTTGTTGAATAATTAAAGCCACTTTACATCAAGGGTGATCCATAGAGGAAGTCATTTTGCATGTGAAAAGCTGCAACGAGTGGAAGACTTTGGGGTATCGGCAGTCAGCAGTGAACAACTGAGATTGGTAATGCTACAGTAAGCCGCCTCCTTTGCGCAGCTCCACAGGATCATGGAAGGAGGCCAATTGCTGGATTTCTGTACTTTATCTTGATTAAACGGCTGTTTCAATTTGGTATTCACTCCTTTCATATTTGTAATCACTTTAAGATTTTCATTTTATAGTATTCACTTATTTAACTGCTTGTTTCCTGCCAAGTCTAAAAAAAGAAAGGCTTTTCCCTCCCTTCTCCTTTCTGAGCTGCAATAAAAGCAAGAGTTTACACAAAATTACTTCTATATTTAAAGTCTCCTGATGTAAATCTCTGATCGCTTTAAATAGTCAGGGCTGGTAGATGTTGCAAGTAAGTATTGCAGTGAAAGATCCTGAGCTGCTGGGGGAGGCTGGCAACTCCTGAGTGCGTGGGCAGGCTGATGGGTATCCCTGGGCATGGGGAGGGGACCCGTGGGACCTGTGCAGGTGCCGCCCCCCAGATCCTCCAGAATATTTTGGGGATTGCTGTGATTCCTTTTCAGCTATGTGCTGTGTGCCCCCCCCCCGAAGGCTCCTGCAGCGCTGCGGGATTGGGAATGGGAGAGCCGAGGCTGCCGGAGGCTCCGTGTCGTGGGCACTTCTCCAGAGATGCAGGAAGAGGAAAGCTCTCCCTACGGAGCTCCAGTGGTTGCCAGACTGCCAGCAGCAGAAAAACAACTCCCTTTGGGTTCCTTATCACCCAAATTAAATGTCATCTGCCTTGTATCTTACCCAAGGTAATGGGAAAAGAACAATCTAAACATGCTGGGAAGGGTGAAACCCTCTTAGGTTTTAATTTTATTGTTAGAGACTAAGGAAATATATTCTCATGCATTTACTGGACTAGTTAGCTTTACCACACTCATTTGTGAACACTTTTTTATTGATATTGAAGGAAGTAGTTTAAAGAAAGTGAGCAGCAGGAAAGTTAGAAATCATCTGAGCTGCTTTGGAGTGAGTCAGAAGTAGTGAGCAAATCCTGTGTATTGCCTGTTGCCCAATGGGTTCTGCCATTATTGTCCCTTAGCAAAACCAGTGAAATGCTTTGGGATCTGCAGAGGTGGTGGCATCGAGTCACGTGAGAAATCGGTATGATCAGGTGAGGTAAACTCAAGGGTCACCACTAGAAATTTCTCCAGTGGACATATCACTCAGCTCACCCAGGACACAGTTTTTCAGATTACAACCTAATAGCTACGGCAGCTAATCTCGTCTGTCCCACAATTGCACCATGCTGTAAACTGTATTTTAGGGACAAATAGCTTTTGAACTGCCTGTCTCACTAATTTGTGAATCCAGTCCTGGGGAAACTTCTTATGAAACATTTTTTGTTTTTTTGCTCCCCAGTGTTGACTCATTTTAGCGCATACCTTCCGAGGGCACAGGGAAGGGCAGGAAGACTGGCCAAATTGCAGACTTGCAGAAAATCAAATTGGTCCTAAAACTTGGCTGGTTGCAAAAATTTATCAAAAGAAAAGGCAGCAGTGGCACAGCCCTGCCGTAGCTGACCCAGCGACAGTGGGGGCTAAAGTCTGCTTTTGCCTGTGCTCAGCTGCAGTGCTGCAGCGTGGGGTTTGCTGGACCCATTCCTGGTGTACGTGGGTACGAGAGTCTAACAGGGTGCTGGGGAAGTAGCTACCCAAAGAAAACTCTGGTTTCTTGATATATTCACTAGTCAAAAGCGAAAGTTCCTTACTTACAAAAGGAAGAAGTAAAGTTGTGAGCCTGTGGGACATTTGAATTTAAAATAGGATCTGGTTGGGATCTGTATCTGGTTGGGATTCGTATCTGATTGCTGGTAGACTTCCAGGAACTGGTCAGTCCTTGGCACAAAACTGGCGTAAAGGACCAGGACTGTGTAACTGCGGGGACTGCATTTTTCTAGATTTTCCTGACTATCGAAAGTCTCATTTTCTTTCTTTCTTTCTAAATAAATGTACTCAGAAAATGTTACAAAGAACAGTGAGTGGTAGGCCTGTAAGTTGTGAGTCTCCTGCTTCTTACTTCTCTTAAGTTGTAGCAAGAAGGATGATGAAACGAGGGACAGATACTGTGAGGGGAAATCTAAAATCTGTAGTAAGAGTAGTTCAGCTAAAAATGCTGGATTCCAAAGGCTCCTTACAATATGTGGGTTCTTCACATTCAAAAAGCAGTAGTGCATTTGTGGCCTTGACGGTGTCTGAGGTCTGAAAAACCCTCGCTATCCTTTCTATGGATTTTCTTCAGCCTTCTAAATCTCAGTGATATGAATCAATCATATCTGAGCACCTCTGTAAAAAATCTCACGTCCTTCCCACTATGAGTTTCACCCATCATTCCCTTTTTCAATCAATAGAACAAAAGCCAACTTCAATCTTCATTCACAATTGGTACAAAAAACAAGTTTGAGGTTTGAAAAGAAAGTTTTGCTCATTTCTTCTTAACCCAACGCCTTTCCCTTCCCTCTCCTTCCCCCAGTATATCTGGTTTCTGCCCAGGTTTGGTAATGAGAGGGGCCTGGCAAGAGACTGTGAGTTCTCATGGGGTTTCTGACGCCACGGGAAGCAGCACCAGCCTCGCCTTTCATGATAACTGAAAACATTTTAAGGACGTGTGATCAGAAACCCTCTGAGATTTACCAAGATGGAAGTGTTGAATGACCAAGCAAATGCTGGAGCGGTCATCTGAGCTGACACTCCAGAGGCACCGTCACCTCTTGGTTGTACAGACTGGCACAAAGCTTCGTTAAGTCAGACGCCAGGTAATACCTAACCTGAACTTTTTATAGACCACCTGCTCAGGAAGTTTCATGGACAACACCAGTGGTAAGATCAACATTTAAAGGGTTTGTGGGATTTCAGGGGTGTTTGGACTTGGGAGATGGAGTTTCAGAATTTTCATGGCTCTTTGGCACCACAAGCATTGTGAAGCATGGGCACCAGGTCAGAGCGATCTCAGGGTCATTCGTAACCATTAACGAATGGCCCAACCTTTCTGCACAGTGGAGGTTTGGCTTTGCTGTGATTTTTGCAGCAGGGAGGAGAGTTAAAGAGCAGATAAAGGAAAATACAGATTTGTGTTTGGTTTGTACTTGAGTGACTGGAGCCCAGTCCCATAGCCCAGGAGCCGGCATCCCTGTAGCCCTGTGTGCTCAGAAGGAGGGGACAGAAAAGGAGGTGGTATGAGTAAGGACAGGATGTCACTGCTGCGGAAACGCTGGGAGCTTTAGGTGAAAATTAGAGCAAAGCTTGGATTTTTATGCTCGTTAATTAAGGCTAGCTGATTCCTTCACTTGTTTTACTAGACGCCCTGGCCGACAAGCAGAATAGCCACGCAAATTACCATCGTCACAGACAACCCCTGACTTCATCCACTGCCTGGTCTTGCAGTGAAGCAAGCCTGCTTGGTTTTACAGTGAAACTGTAATTCTGTCCTCTGTATCACAATCACTGCAGGGCACGAGGCTCCTGGAGGTGACAGAGCCGGGGGCTGACATTTCCTTCCAGGCTGCCATGCCTGGCCTGGCTGTGCTGCAGCGAGAATCAGCAACCACGGGAGGAGGGTGGAAAATTACCTGCCAAGTCATTTGGTTTCCATACGAGTGGTCCCCTCTCAGTTCACTCCGCTGCAGAAGTTTTCTCTAAACACGTATTCCTGCAGCTCGCAGCCAATTCCACTTGCTTTCCCTCCTGCAATTTCTCCTGTCCTTGAATTTGATCGAACCAAACTGTAACCAGTGCGGTATTCAGGGCTCGGAGGATATCGTTTCATGAGCTGTGCTCCGAAAAATTAAAAGAGTTGACCCATTGCTCCTCCTCACCCGTCGCCCCCAGCCCCAAACATGCAGCAAGGCCTGGGCTTGACTTGGGGAGGTGCTGAAATTTTGTTATCTTAGGCAGTTTTTCTCTGCAGATTGATTTCCGTGAAACACCTCAGGATATTTACTAACATAAGCATTGCTCCAGTGGCACAGGCTGTTTGTTTACATCGATAGGAGGAAAAGAGCCCTTATTACTGAGATTTTGCCTTATTCCCTCAAGCTTCTCCCTGGGAGCCAGCACGTAGGCAATATTGATACCTGCTTTTTTAATTTAGAGCCAATTTTCTATATAGATGGATGTGACGATGCATAAATAATACACCGCTTTGCTGCATGGATTGTTTATTCCAGACCTCATTGGCATGCACAGCGCACAGGCAAACCGAAAGCTTCTCTGGATGGGTATTGTCAGATAACTTGCCAGGTTGTTCCCTAGAGAAAATCGTCAGGCACACAGAGCTGGAGTTTGTAAAGTCCTTTTATTTTATCCTTTCAATGTACTCTGTGCTGGTACAGCAAAGTTCAGGCTGAATCAGCACTCCCATTAAAATTCCTTATTTTCAGGAGTTTATACATTGCCCATGAAAAGAAAGAGAGCAGGACACAATGTGCGAGAGCGGAGCTCCCGGGATGAAGTCGTTTGCACTAAATTTTAAAAAGCAGACAAAACCAGAACGAGAAAAGCTGTTTGTATAGCTCAAACCGTCGTGCGGGGCGCTGGGGAGATCGCGCCGCGTGACTCGGAGTGTTTGGCCTTCTGGGCAGGCACCCCCCTGCCTGCGCCCCGTCGTCCGCCCCTTGCCCCACGGGCGGGAGAAGGGGCCCTTCGCGTTTCAGAGGGCTTCTGGGCTCCGAGGGGACACAAATGCCTGGGCAGCTTGTTTGCTGTGGAGTTTATCATGGTACATGAAACATTCTACTTAAATAGATTATGGAAGGCCCAATTTTCCCATTAATTGCAAAAATCTCAAGAACTTCATTATAAGCAGGCCTTAAATGTGCAGTTTAGTGCCTTAATCACTTGATATGCCATATGCCATTCCCCAAATCAAATACTGTGAGCAAAACCTACTCCTAAGTGCTTTATGATGAACTCAATTTACAACTGGTACCAAATAATGTTCAGTTCTTTCTTACTGTCTCACTGCTGGGAAGTATCTATATCTGCTGCATTTTTTTCTATGGAAGTACATTATTGAATTTGCTGAAATGTGGAGTGAAAGGGGGTGGATTTAGAAATGTTGGATACTAAAGTCTGACCTGCTCTTAGTCTGAGGGCAGTCTTGGTGTTTTCTGAAAAAATGGGGAATGGCGACCAACCCCTCTGTCTCTGCCTGGCTCGCAGAATACTGGTTTGCATAATGACAGCATATTAAATTTACATTAGGTTTATAGTTTATAGCAGTGCCTCACTGGCTGCATAATGAATGGAAGCAGCCGCAGCATCCAGATGCTGGAATGGCCCATGATTTTGGAAGCTAACGTGAGTATAAAGCATCTTCCTCAGCTGACTGCATGCTGCTTGGTGTTAGATGTTTCAGATTAGCAAGAGCCCACCTCTTGTCCCAGCACCTAGAGATGACAAGGGAAAACACTACTGACTGGATTAATTTTTTTTTAAATATTTGTTATTAAATTTTGAAAAACGCAAGCGTGGAAATATAGGCCTGAGAAGCTTAGTCAAAGCAAGCCTATTGCCCAGAGGAAATTACAGCGGTCTTGCATGTATTAGTGGGGAAAAAAGGAAAACAAAAGATATTTTGTTAAATGAGACTTGTTTGAGTTGTCTGCTGGAATCGTTTTTTTGTTTAGGAAGTAATTTCCAGGCTAAGCTTCAATAATAATATAAGCATGGTAATAAGATAATGAATGCTGATGGATATCTGACGTAAATTTAGATGAGTGATCCGACTGGCCTTATAAGAGCAAGGTGTCCTAGTTAATGGGCAGGAGAGGCTTGGAAAAATGAGTATGTAAAGTATGTTGAGTGAGGCATAAGAGCCAAGTTAAATGCAATAATGTTTTAGACCTACTTTCTTCTGCGTGGTGGCCATCAACATGATGCAGTCCTGTGCCATCAGCCTCAGGTGAGGAGGCTGCCCGTTGAAGACGACTGGCAGGGTTAAGGTGTTTGCTTCTGCATCTTGACTGGAGGCACCTGATTTGATTTTAGCAGCCAAGCTGTGCTAACACATGTGGCTTGTTTTCTGATGCATATACATGAGGAGGGCTTAGAGGGACTAGTCAATGGAGAGAATGGGAGTATTGGCTCTTTTTTATACTATTTTTTTTTTTTAGACCCGCAAATTCTGTGTCTAAGTTAGGCTTTTAGGCTCCCTCCATAGTCATCAGAAACAGTTAAGCTGCTTCTACGGGCAACTATTCTACTTGCTGCTGCCATTCCTCGTCCTCCTTGTCTCAGAGCCCCTAACCAGATTAGCGAGAGGAAATTAAATCATTCCCCAGAGCTGGCCAGGGTTTCCTACCCACCCCAGATTTCTCTGGGAGGCAACTGAAGCCCTTGTAGGAGCAGAAGGAGAGCCGTTAGAGAGTTAACACGTCAAACCTGGTACTGTCTGTCACACACAGCTACAAACAAACAAACAAAGAAGTAATTCTAATCTAGGTTAGACCAACCTGTTAGATCAATGGCTTTGCTCCTGCCTATGGCAAAATGCTCCTCTTCCTTGCTGTATGCTGAAAAGACTTGTGTTGTCTCTACTTTCACCATTTTAAGCAAGCTTCCCCCTTCAAAAAATACCCTTTTTTAAAATTTTTATATTTCTATAACCCTTCAGCTGAGGAGCAGGTCCCGGAGGAGCACTCACACAGCCAGTGTCACAGCTGCTCTTACGCCAACAACCCTGCCTGGCCGAAAAACTCCCACGGGCACCGGCACACCTGATGCAAGCAATGCAGAGCCCTGGGGGACTTGGTAAGCAGAGCTCATAAGGCTGACAGTGGGAATAAATGTACTTTGGGTATAATAGGTGAGCTCCCACAGCTCCACGTTAGCCCCACAGCAGCAAGAGAGAGCACCTGGAATGCTGCTGGGGGGCAGCGGGGGGGCTGAGGACACCTTCTGCCTTATCATGGACCACCCTCGTTCAGCTACCTGGGGCAGTCACTTACTTTCTCCAGGCTGTCTTTACTCAACAGCACTGCTCGCTATGAAGCTAGTTGTCTCCTATTAACAGCCTGGGGTGAAACCCAAGATATCTGGGTGTCCCCCATTGCTACAGCCCCCCCCGGCAGTGTCCCGTCCCCTGGTCAGGGCAGTGCAGGGCCCCAGCCTGGCCAGGGCTCTTGAGGAGCAACGGGAATGCAAATAGAGCTTGTATTTCAAAAGTATTAGTTGTTGTTTCAGAATTATTAAATCTAGGGAGAAAAAAATTATTAAATCTAGGGTTGGAAGGTGTCTATTTGGTTGAGCACTGCAGAAGGGTGGCAGCGGAGGGACCAAGGGTCCCTCCTTTCCTCAAGCACTTTGCTTGCAACGTCCCTGTCACAAACATGGTATTTTTCATGATGAGAGCATGTGTATTGGACAGCATGCACAGAGGGTGCACATATGGGCCCACGTATGCCAGGTCCTATACCTTGTGCCAGCGTCTCCTGCTCTGAGCGGTGGCTGGGGACGCAGCGAGGCCAAAGGCTATGGTGGCTTCAGCTGGAGGAGCCACCAGCCCCTCGCTGGCCGCAGCTGCCTGACACCCCAAGCCGTGGAGCAGAGCAGAGCCGTGGTGGGTCGCTCGTCACAGCCCGGGCTCTACCAGGGTACAGCCACCCCTGGGTGTTGGCAGGGACCGGCTGGATGAGGCTGAGCCCCCGGCGGGGGGGACGGGCAGGAGGCTGGTGCCATTATGCTCCAAAATGGCTTTGGGCAAGATGCCTCACGCGAGGTGGGGGGCTTGAAAAATTGCTTGAGATGTGCAGCCAGCCCTGGCACGTCTCTTAAATGAGAGCCATCTTTTTAGCTGGGATAATCTGTCATACTTGAAACATCCTGAAAGGCTGTATCTTTCCCCCTAACCATGTTTATCATTTTAATTTAAAAGCTTTTTAAAATTATCACCCAAATAAATGATAAACAGTAACAGGGTAAACTGCTCTGAGCTCTCCATTAGTGCAAACAATGTAAAGCGACTGTGCTCTATTTACAGAAAATTAATGAACGTAAAAAAGATGAACTGCACGTCATTCTAGTGATCGTAAGTTGTTTTTCATGCAAGGAGGCTTGCAGCTTTATACATTAAATTCTGGGACAAAAGAAACATCTCCACAATATTAATAGTTGTAATATATGATTGTATGTGAAGGGAATAGAAATAACATTTATTTTATTTAATGAAGACTAATGAAGTTGTTCTGATCTTTCCATTACAGTTCCAACAAGTTTTTCTAATCAAGAAGATCCTTCTTTTTGAAAGCTAATTTTTCATTTTAAACTTCTGAAATGCCAGCAGAACAGTGAAATGCAAAGGCAGTATTGTAGGATGTCAGAACGTTTCCAGTTCTAATCGGAAATCGATGCGTTTCAGGGGTTTGGTTTTCTTTTTGATTAAAAGAAAAAAAAAAAATCAGGCTACTACAGAAAAGTTTGTTTTTCTGTCATGGTCCTTTATCTGTAGACAAACACGGCCGATACTGTTCAGCGGGCTTATCCACGGCTGGATGGAAAAAGGGTGTCTCATTCCTGAATCCGATCAGGGCGGGATAGTGTGCAGTTTGAAATAAAGGACATAGTGTTGAGGGATGGAGAGAAGGAAAGAGGTAATTACTGAAGCCAACTCCTCGAGGGGCACCAGAGGCAGCACGGGTAGTCTTTGAAAAGTACCCTCAGCTCTCTAAGCCTGGTTACAAATACCGGAAAACAAATAAGACCAGAATTTTTTCTGGGGGGAGGGTGTTCATATTCAGCTTCACAAAGGAGCATGGCCATAGGAACCCACCCGTCTTTGGGACGATGCAAAGGGAGGGCACGGACCTGGCCAACCATATGCACGGCTGGCAGCAGGGGAGAAGGGCACTGATGGTCCCTCTGGTGTTGAGGGCACCCAGACCAGCTCACGGACACGACAGAGTGCCTAGGGCGGGAGAGGGGAAGCTCCTTAAGAGGGGACACAATTTAAACCTGTAACTCATCTGGTTCCTGGGCAAATGAGCTAGCAACAGAAACATGGAGGAAGGGGGAAAAGACAGCTCTGCCCTTTCATTGCCACCTGCTCCCGAAAACCCCGTGGGAATGCCCGAGGGATGCTTATTGCCGATGGGCGTCTCTGTTTAGGTGGACCTGCCCCATGTCCCTCTGGCAGCTGCTGGGTTTCAGGCCACGTGTTGCAGCGCCGGCTCTAGAAGAAAAAAATGGGGAGTAGTTGCACAGAATTTTGTTGTCTTAATTTCTGTCGTATATATCTTATGCTGTATTGGTGCTGCTACATAAATCTGCTGTCTGACAACTTCTCATAGCATTAATAGGGTTGTTGAGCCTTCAACATTTTTCACACCTGACAGTTTCTTAGAATGCATCAATTATTTTCCTACCTGTGTTCACAGTTTTGTTGTCATTTGGAAGAAGGAAAAAAAAAAAGAAAGAACAGAAAGGATTGATTTTATTTGTGATTTAAACAGAAGAACTGAAGTCTTTCTTAGCCTTTACATAAGAACAAATGTGATAACCACCAAAGCTGATGGTGAAATCTGAACTGGTGAACTGCCATTTTCAGGCCGGCAGGTGTGAAGCTGAAGAAGCAGGACAAGAAAGTCATGCTGAAAATAAGATAAATAAAAATCACTACCTGTTAGTGCCATTTCTAGCTGCATTGATGCACCGAAGCACATGTAAACACCCACAGACAGACACAGAAAATGTTTCTGTTCTATAACATTTTATTGCTGTGCATTGGATAAAATTTCCCAGTATCATTTGTCTTGGGCTGAGAAACAACTGTCTTCTTCCATTCCTCCTTTCTTTCCTTAGCGATTTGGCTTTATTTTTGCGACAGCCTTGTGCCCCAGGTCCCCCCCCGCCTCAGTTTCTCTTCATTCCTCTGCTCTCCCCATTAGACACCACCTCTCCTCCAGCTTTACGCTGGAATGATGCCCTGGAGGTGGCAGGCTGGCGAGACCTTCATGGCACCTTCTGCTGTCTCTGATGTTTCTGGCACAGCAGCACGGCACGCAATGGCAGACAGGTTCTTGTCATACTCATGAGCCCTGACGTCATACTAGTCTTTTTTTTTTAAAAAAAAAAAAAAAAAAAGAGACAAAAAGGCTTTTGTCCCCATGTACTTTGTGCTTTCCCTCAGCAGTGTCACCCACACATTTGCTTGACTTCTTTCTTGCCCTTACACTCATAAAATAGAAAGCTGACAATTTTAATAAGTATAGACTTTTCTGCCTAATTGAGATTAACATAGACAGTTAAAGTATTAGCACAGGAGCTGAACCTTGCTGCCTTTCAGGAATTGCTCATCTATTTGCTGGGTCAGGTTCTGATTAGTTATTTTAACACTTACTTAAATATTTGCAGTGCAATGTCATGGGATAGACCCACTTACGCCGTCCTGCCCTTCACTGCAAGCACAGGGAGAGAACCCCTCCCCAGCATGTACACACACACGTGTGCACGTGTACGCACACATATATGTGATGGTCATGCTCTGCCATACTCTTTGGTGTTAGCCAAAACCGTGAGCATCACAGCCGTGTGTGGTCAGGAACCAGCTTGACCCAGCAACCTGCCCCTTTGCAGCCCGCGGCTCCTCCTCGTGCTGGTGCGGGTGACGCGAGACGCTGCTGCCCTCCAGGTGAAACGGAGCAATACAGCGGCTCCAGAAGAAACAGACGTCACATTAAATTTGTAGTGGTTGCAACCACCAGTAACCGCTCGCTGGGTTGGTGACCTTGAGCAAGTCACCTTCACCCATGCCTCTGCCATCCCCAGGAACACAATGTGATTTCTGGAAGACCTGCCCCGCTGGCCGTGAGCGCTTTACGAAGCAGAGGTGGAATTTCTCTAGGGGTTTTTTTGGTACTTTTGTGCCATGTGGTGGGGGACTGACAGCGTTCTCATGCACCAGCCATTGCTGGCTCGGGGGGGGTGGCAGGACGGGGGGAAGCAGGGCGGGGGGGGCAGAGGCTCAGCCCGCACCCCAGGGAAGGGCAGTGAGGTGACTTCTTGGCCGTACCCCGAACCCCGCACCCCGCTGGTATGTGTTTCTCCTTCTGGATGCTTCCAGCAGAGTCCCAGCCCCGCGGGAGCTCTGAGCTTTGCCTGCAAATGACAGCCGGGGGTGGGTGGATGCAAGAGGTAAATCTGGAAGGGGCCATAACCCCCCGACCCCCACGGCCCTGCTGTATTTGCCAAGAGGTGGCTCTGTCTCCAGCTACCCTCCCCCTTCTCCTCCTTCCTTGCCCCCTCTCAGTTTCGGGGGTGTAGAGGTCTCTGCTGGCTCTTCGCATCACAATTTATAACAAAAACCCCATTCCATGTTGCAATGGAAGCAGTTCAAGGCAGAATTTGGCACCCGGGGGAGCGGGGACCCATCTGTGGCTCCAGCCATCGCGGCTGCTCCCGGGAGGGCAGCACAGGGCCGGGGCTGCGGGCGCAGAGCAGGGAGCAACGGGAGAGGGGAAAAAAATAACACCCAGGGAAATTATTTACGTGACTTTGATTTCTGCACAAATCTTGCCCTAAAAAGGGCACAGCTGTCACTCCATTTGTCAACATCAGCAAGTAATTATGTAAAGAAAAACATCATTGTACTTTTGACTTTGATGCTTGTCGTATCGTCCAGAGACCGATAGATGGACCACTTGGATTACGCGAGGTAATCGCACGGTGTGAATGCGCAAAGCTGGAAGGCTCCTCTGGCTTCAGCTAAGCTTGTTATTTTTTCCCCCTAATAATAGAGTGAGAATTGAGAAAGAGAGAGAAAATTAGCAGGAGAAAAAGCAGCTCCTCTTTGTTGAATAGACAGTTTAATTTATTCCTGAGCACAATGTACCTGAAGAATGATAAGAAACAACTTTGATATCGTGCTAAATAAATAAAAAAGAGCTTACATAACCTAATTTTCTCTGGGTTTTACAGCAGTTTCTATTTTATCAGCTTTCATTTAACCGGAGCAAAATTAATAAGGCAAGAAACGTAGGGCTACCTGGAATACTACGAGATTCCTTAAAAAGAAAAAGAAAGTGTCTGTGAGCTAATTATTTTGTGTGCAGGTCGCTGTGTGGCAACTCAGGAGGGCTGACCTCCAGGAGAAGCTGACGCTGGGCGAGTGGCACCGACGGCTGTGTCCCCAGGCCCCCGGGTGACTCCGCGGGGGGGTCCTCGCCCCAGCGCTGGGGCTGGCCAGGGGCTTGGGCTCGGCACGCCAACGGCAGCGTCGTGGGGGCAAGGGGACCAGGGCAGGAGAAACGTCCACCTGAGCCTCAGCCGTGTTGAGCGCAAGCTCAGTGCTCCCGAGCATTGCAAACACCCCCAAGATTTCAGAGGAAACCGATGAAAACAAATTAAAATGATTTACTCCGTGTGAGAGCACAAACAGCCCTTTAGTCAATAATTTCCGCCTGTTCTCCCCCCTGGTTCCCCAAGAACAAGAACTAAGTAGAAAAGAAAGCAAAAGATGAAATAAACATTTATATCTATATATTTCCAGGTTTTGATTCTGCTTGATTTAGAGATGAACCAATACTGCAACTGCAACAAGAGGGGACGGTGACAGCCCCGTGTGTCCCTTCCCCACAGCGTCTGACATTCACGCGCAGGAACACAGAACCCATCGGTCTGCCACCAGCTGAAGGTGGCTTCAGGCTTTAGCCTCTTCGGCTTTGAGTATGTTTTAAAATCAGCCTGGAATGAATAGTGGATAGGAGGGTTCAGATGTAAAATCCCCCAATAAAAAAGCAGTGGTGGGCAGTTTTATGATTTATTTTATTATTTAAATATATTTTATAAATATATTTATTTATTATATAAATAAATATATTTAATATTTATTAATTTTTAATAAAATATTATTATATTTTATTTATTATTTATCTCCAGTTGCATTGCAAAGGGGGGTGGGGGTGCGTGCACATGTAGAGAAAAGCAAAAAAAACCCACCCCACCTGTGAAGAGGCTCCTTTGCGGCAGTTTTACTTTTGATGAGTAAATCTACCGTTAACCCGAAAGGAGAGTGTTGGTGTGTCTCACCAGCTGGGCAGGGGGAATGGCCCTGGTGCAGGAATCCAGCCTGCAAAGCTGCCGCAGGTCGCGCTGCAGCAACCTCTGTTGGGCTCCGTGTTTCCGAGAGGCTTTAAACCGCCACAGCAAAAGGGGGAAAATCCCGTCCTTCAGCTGAGGGGCCCGTGCAGCTGCCAGGCACCTGGCAGGTCCTGCTTTTCCACCCTTGGGCTGAGCTTAAAGGCTTCTGGTATCGAGCGGGGCCAATACCAGGAGTGCCTGGGAGCTGGCTCACCCTGCTCCCGACGGCGATGCCCGGCTGCCAGCTGCTGGTCCCAGGGCAAAAATGACTCTCGTAATGGCCTGACACGGAACTGAGCCTCTTACTTTACAGGCGTTGTAACCGTGCTGCTGGAAGTGAACTTGTATATGCAAATTGTACATCAGTAAACAGTGACAAATGTGGCCTGATTCCTCGGGCGTCAGGCATTTACACTGGTATCTTTTGTGCGCTGGAAACATGAAATGGGACTGGGAGAATAAATCAGCCAGTGTTAAGGCTTATTTCACTAGAACTTATCTTTTTTTACAAAAGGAAGAAACTCCCTGGTTGTGCAGCACACTGAGAGACGCCAGCCGTGAGGACGCAAGGGGCGCTTCTGGCTTGCTCCCTGCAGCGCCTATCGCTGCCCACCGCTCAAATAATGCCAAAACGTGGGTGCGCGTGGCTCAGCGAGTCATTGCGCAGTGCAGTTCCCCCTCTGGCCCGCGGTGCCAGCCTCACTGCTTGTCCCACAGGGACGAGTGACGTACGGAGAGGGGTCACAGGCAGAGGTTTGCTGCCACTCCTGCAAGGGCACCCCTCGCCCCAAACGCACCTGAGACGGGGCAGCGTCACGTCCGAGCCGCGCTGGCACCATGGCTGGGACTCACCGTCGCCGTACCAATGGGCTTCCCACCATAGAGAAGATAACGCAGGAAGATAGCAGGCTGCAGATATGCCTTGCGCTAGGTTGTGGTATAGAAATATATTGCAGATGGCATTTACTTAAGAGACAAGTAAATTTTTATTTGTGTGTCTGCTCGGAATAAACTTAATTAAAAGCTAAGCAGAGTGTTTTCCTCTTCACTTAAAATATTACAATTAGAGGCAACATCTGCGTTGCACAATTTATTATGTGTATATGCGGTGTTGTAAAATACACTTTCCCAACATTATAAACTGGTGCACAAAAATCCTGCAACTAACTAATTAAACAACATTAAAATGCTAATCTAAATTGGAGTAAGAGAACTCAATATACTTTCTTGTCTTTAAAGTGCTTTTCTTATTCCATTACAGAACCCCGGGGAAATTGTGCTCTGGGGTGAGCTGGGGGGGGTCCTTTCACCATATATAAGGTCTGTTAAATATTGTGTTGAACTCAGTATTGGGATGTTAGAACTGGAGAAATGTTGCGCAGACTGTCCTTGAAACAGCAAGATTTGAGTCAAACAAGACTTCAGGGGTCACAGTCACTGCCCTGCGTGTCGCAGGGAACAGACAATCTCTGCGCTTTACGGCACATGGCGAGGACGGCTTTTCATCCCCAGAAGTCACCCACCACAGAACACGATGGGAGTCCTCGCTGCAAGGACAAAAAGAATGGCTCGCTGCCACGCAAGTGTCCAGCTGTATTCAGCTTTCTTTTGCGCTGGTGTTGCATCCTCTCCCTCCCTCCCTCCCTCCCTCCCTCCCTCCCTCCCTCCCTCCCTCTCCCCTTATCTCCAACCTCAGACAACTCCTTAAACAGTCCCCTCCGCTTCCACCCATCCTGCTGTTAAACCCCAGCGGGGTTGCACCCTCCCGGGCGCTGCAGTGCTTGCAGAAGACCTTTAATCCTGTGCCTCCAGCTGCATGGGCAGGAAGGTTGAGAGACACGGGAGGCAGAGCAGCTGCTCATCCTCTGGTGTGTGGTAGGTGCTCGACCCTTCGTGGAGTGACTCACACCCTCAGGAGACTGATTAAGCAGAGGAATACCTCTGTGTGGGTTATAAATAGCCTAAGGAGTACATAGCCCATTTCGAGGCAAAGTCAAGGGTTGACCTTGATTGTCGTCATGGCAGCTTAAATCAGCCTGTGTGCCTTTGCCCAGGGGTGGATCAAGCAGGAGCGCCGGCAAGAGCAGGGAGAGCTGCGAGGAGAAACTCCTTCTCTGGGGACTCTCCTCCGCCGCTGCGTTACCCGTGACTGCAGCTCCCGCCCCGCATCAATAACTCCGGGTGTAAATGCAGACGCATTGCATGCTAGCAGGCATGCGGTGAAGAAGCCTCAGGCAGGACCCTTCACACCAGGTACGTTTAGTCTGAGGTGATGGATTTAGCCGGCGTACAAGGGAGCAGCCTTTCCCACCACCGCAGCCAAGTTTATCAGGGACTGTGAATCGACGCCTACAAGTAGAGCCCTGCGATTAGCGAGCAGAAGTGGGGACACATCAATAGCATGTCTTTTTTGGAAAGACCCATTAACCCCACCACCACTGTTAGTCCAGAGATATTCAACAGGGGGTTGTCTCGTCTCTGCGCTTTTAACCTCAGCTGTGAGCTGCTGCTTCAGCTCTGAGAGTTGATTGCGTTCCCAATTCTACTTAAGCTGGCAGAGTATCTTCATACAGCCCATTACGGCTGCCAGTCATCTAAATTGCATAACTCGCATTGATTTGATTAATACAAAGAGTTTTTACCCATTTGGAACGGAAACTGGTTTTCCGTTGCCGTTGGGCACGCAACGCCTGGAGACGAAGGTACGCCGGGCTCGCTTTGCTCCCCGACGTCTCCCTGCCCACCATGCGGCTGGTGTGCATCAGCTCACGGAGGTACCTCGCCGTGCAGTCAGCGAGGCACGTTTCAGGCCGTTCCTGCTCGTTTCCCACCCACCCGCAATCATGTTCACAATGCTGCGTTTCCGTGTGCTCTTGCCACTTGTCTTCTATCAATGAGATGGAACACAACCACCCGGTGCTATGACACAGCCATGAGGGAACGCACCAAACAATCTCATCACCTCAACAGCCTACGTATTTAAACAAAGTCTTTAAACAACAAAGCAAACTCTTTTCCTCCAAAATGAGGCCATTTGTCTCCTAAATGGGAACTTCCCTATGATGAAGAAATCCAAACTTCCATTGTGGTCACAGCTTCACTTCAACACTGCTTTTCTCCAGTAGCTATGGAGAAATGTAATGATAAAAAAGTAGAAAATTGTATTTTATTGTGTCAGTGAAAGGTGGGATGAAGAGAAAGGAAAAGCTTATTTAAAGAAAAAAAAAAGACAGACAGAGTTTCTATTACAGATGAAAGGTGTAACTGAAAACTCTGGAAAGCCAGATCAAATGCCATACAGATAGATTCCCTCAGTGATTAATTAGTTTGT
Organism: Larus michahellis; assembly: GCF_964199755.1. Lineage (NCBI taxonomy): Eukaryota > Metazoa > Chordata > Aves > Charadriiformes > Laridae > Larus > Larus michahellis. Next base: position 9,216,569 of record NC_133906.1, on the reverse strand, counting down.
CAGAAAAAAAATCAAATAAACTGTGTTTTTCACTGTTTCTTTTGCTGGATCCCATGTTATGCTCTTGGCAATCCCAAGGGGAGCCCTCTACTGCTGTATGTCACAAACCACTTTGTTCTGGTGCTCTCTGCTCAGTCCCAGGCTGCTCCCGCCTACAGAGAGCACGAAAAGATGACAGAAAAACCTTGATGCCTGTGGGGAACAGTTATCGTTGGGGGAGGGATCGTCACTTTACCTTTTATTGCACTCTGTTTGGAGGCAACAAGGCTTTTGCCGTTGAGTCCTTTGCACTGCAGTCTGCATTGCTCGCTGACTTTAGGACAAAATGAGCTGCTCATTCTCCCTCATGAAAAATACCCCATGTCTGGAGAGGGAGAAAGCGTCATATATAGCCACATATATATATATAGCCATATATATAGCCATATATATATATAGCCATATATATATATATAACCATATATATATATCTCTATCTGGCTGAACCCTGTTTGTTGTACAGCCAGTGTAACAGAAAAATTGGTCAATAAAAGTTTTGTGAAGCTATGGGAACTGTGCAGCACAAATGGAAGTGTATACATTGGTGTCAGACCTTGTGGCATATGATATATGTTCTTAAGGGGAAAAAAAAAATCCTATTTAACCACTGTGGTAGTAATAGTGCTTTCATCTTGCACTAGACGCCCCCTGGACTGCCACCTTACCCCACGTGGCAGGCCTGGCACACGCCGCTCTGCCCTGCAAACCTGCAGCGCTCTGCCGAATGTCGTGTCTCAGCTCGGCTCATGGCTCAGCTGCGGGAAGAAAGATGGACGAAGACAGGAATTAAAATGATGTAACACTCAAGGAATCAACAGTTTCCTCAGCTGCGCTTGTTGAGGGAATCTGGGAGTAAAATCTGCTACCCCACCAGTCTGATCCTGCCGGCCCCGCGTGGCAGTTTACAGGCAGGCGCAAAGCCCCGCTGCCCCCGCACTGACCCAGGAGCCAGTGGGTATTTTTGTGATTCCTCCAGCTGCTGCCGGAGGCACCTTGCTCCGTCCTGCCGCAAGCTTGGGCTCCTCTCCCAGCCCACACTTACCTTCTGGGGCACACCAGGGTACCACGTCCCACTGACTGTGCTGCAAAACACGGCATGTCGTTCTGCTGAGGAATCGGCTCCTCGCTCCTTTCTGTTTCTTGCTCCTTTTTCTTCTGGTCCTGAGGGTCCCTGGGGCCGTGCGGAGCGGGGCACGGGCGAGATGCTCTCAGTCCTGCATGAGCAGGATGAGCCCCGTGCCACGAGCACCTGAATGCTGGAGCAGAAATCGTGAAATTTGAGCCTTATTTCAGGCTACTGAAAGAGGACTGGCTGTGCCAACGATGTTTAACAAAACATCAGTTTGTCCTGGGTCAGCAGGCACCAAAGGCAGCCGCCTGTTCCTGCCCATCCGCTGCCCGGCTGAGCAGCCTGGACCTGCCTGCTGGCCGGGCTTCTCGGTCATCCGGCTGCCATCAGTTTTCTTCAAGGCTGAAGAAACCAGAGTCCTCCCAGAAGCAGAAGAAATCCTCAGCACGTTATTTTTCTGCAGTTTGTCCTGTGCCCTTCACAGCCAGACTTTCTGTCTGCCGCCACTGGCAACTTTGTCCAGGAAATTGGGAGCCTTTTCCTCTTACACTCCATCGCGAAGGAAAAAACGTGCGTGACTGGGACCTGTGTTTATCAATGTATAGAAAAGAAGTCGGTTGGTGCCAAAATAGCCAGAGACACCTGCCCTGGCCTTTAGATGTACGAGGAAGATATCCATGAGCATGAAGCAATTAAATCTAAGGGAAATGAAGCCGTGTGGAGGTAGGCAGCGGGCTGCCCGGCCTGGCTGCCTCCCCGCTCCCTGTGGCTGACCCGCACCGCGCCAGGGAAGGGAGCGCGCGGGAGCTGTTCGCCCCTCTACCAAACCGGGCGTAGGCTTGTGGAAGATAAAAAAAGGCAGCAAAGATATCGCTTGTGCCCTCCCAGGGCAGAAATGACGGGGAGCTGAGCCCGGGGAGCTGTTCCACTTTGGAGCAGCCAGAGGTATCCAACCTGCCCATCCTCGGTTTTACCGCAGGTAAAGCCCAGGGGTGACAGGAGACAGGAGGAAAGCAGAAAGGAAAGGTTTTGAGGTAGAACCATTAACAAATCCCTGTAAAATATTTTTTCCACTCTCGCTGGTTTTAAAGTATTTTCTTTTTTTTTTTTTTTTTAACCGCTCAAATGATTCCTCTTTTCCAGGCTGAGATTTGATTTAAAGCGCTGCTGGCCTGCTTGGATCTGTTCGGACAAGCCTGCAGGCAGATCCCATTAGCACCTACTCTTTCCCCCACCTTGGTGAAGTCCCTTTGCGTGACCCGGAGGGTGATGAAGGGCTGGAAGTGTGAACTCAGAGACAAGCAGAGACCGCAGTGGTGAGGACACGTGCAGCGACCAACTAAATCACCCACAGAGGCCACGTGGGGAAAGAAAAAATACCGCAAAGAGCCAGACAGTGCAGTGTAATACATACCCACATGCCTCTGTTTCTAGAATATTTGCAACTTCTATTTCCCTTACTTTTAGCAAATGGACCGATGCATCACATGTCTGATAATTCTTAGGAAAGCTCCCTGTCTAAATTTTTTTCTTCTGTGAAAGCTTTTAATAATTCAAATTCAACCTAGAAAATCACCGCAAGGGACACTTTTTCTTCTCAGCTGCGGAGCGGAGAGCTCAGACCCTGCCTCTCTGCTGCTGGACTACTCAAGACTTCCCCTCACAAATTATTAGTCCTAATTTAGCTTTTATTAATTGTGTTTTTTCCTAATTTTAATTCATTGGCCCGAGAGATTGGCTGGTTGACATGACCCTCATGTCAGCCCATCCATTAGCCAAAATCAGCCTAAATTTTGCCGGCCATCATGCCTGTTAATCCGGGCAGCTGTGGCAGCACTAATTCAAGGGGAAGGTACTGGATTTCAACAGTAGGGACCACCATGGCGCTCCATGCCTCGATCCTTAGGCGGGCTGGCAGAGCAGGGGAGGTTATCAACTTACCAAAGAATAAGGAATTGTACATATTAGGAGGTATTAAATAGTACGGGCAAAATGTAACAGATTAATCTGTCTTTTTTGTTAACATAAGTACCTGGCAAAACATGGAACTTATTGGAAATGATACACACAGACACATGCATAGATATATGTATATAAATCTTATGGGTGTGCATGGGTTGCAAAGCAGGGAGGTTGGAAATGCACACCTTTGCTTCCCAGGGCTACAGTATTTCACGATTACTGGGTTTAGATCCTCCCACTACGTAACTGCCAGGAAGAAAATTATTTTTTGGTTCCTTTCCTCCTGTACACTGTTAATTTTTTAATGTCAAATGTAATGCTTTTGACACTCATAAAAAGTACTAATTTGTAAATTAATTTATTTATAGGCTTTTCTACAGAGTTCGGCACCATCGAGTCTGAGTGCCCTTCAGAAGTTGCTAGGTGACACTGTCATACCTCAGTCTGATGAACAAATGAGAGCTCGTAACGTTGATGCAGTGGCTTCAACCAAACATCCTGCTTTCAGTTTGATAGAGGCTTTTTGGTTTGTTTTTTTTTTGCAAATCATTGTAGGTTTGTTATGAACTGCAAAGCAAGATCAAATTATACTTTTCACCAGTTATGATTTAGTTCATAACTAAAGTAGTTCATAAAGACAATGCAAATCTTTCCATGTTGTTTTCATAGAAAGCAGAGCGAATTCATATGTTTGCATGAGCAACAATATTCAGAGACTGATCCAGAAAAAAAACATTTTCACAACTTCTAACCTGAATTGTGTTTATCAAAGATGTCGCGAATTCCTTGTTTTCCTGCCTGCGCTGAAATGGGGCACAGCCGATCTGAAGAGCGCATCATCTTTGTAACACTCCTTCCCGTTCAGGAAGACTAGTTAAAAACCCACCCGTACAGGGGAGCCGAGGTCCTGCATACAAACCAGGAACGTAGGTGTGTACGTACGTGCTTGTGAACCCCGGACAGAGGAGTCGCTTCTGACATACGGATCCTTTATCAGAACATGTGTATTTTTTTCCAGCTCCTTCCCAGTAGCTGGAATCCATAATAGCTAATATTAGAGCTTTATGGCAGGGAAAAGGATGAAAACAGCAAATACACTTTTATTTTTTTCACATAATTTTCCTTATTTTCTGTTCTTTTTTTTAATTTTTTCCTTAGAACATACATTTCCTATTTTTTTTCCTCCCTGTTTTGAAATAGTAAAGACGCCACATTGACTCAGGGTGTTCACAAGGTGTTTCCACTTCCATGGAATTGGTGAGAAATGTGTTTCTAACAATTTCTCTGCAGGCAGGAACCCATGGAGCTGGGAAATGTCTCTCAGTGGGCGTCGTGCAGCAAAGCTGGGAGTTTGAAAAGGGGCTGGCGATGGGCTTTCAAGGCTTTGGCCTGGCTCTCTCTAGCAATATTTTTGAGATCCAAATTGGCGTTGATGCGAGATGTGTTCCTGTGCAGGGTAAACAATAGCTTAAAGCAGCTGCTAATTAGCTCGGCTCTATTCTTTTCTGGCTTTTCATGTCTAGATACCTCCTTCAGAAATAAGAAGCAGACGGAAAACATCCAAGCAGAAGAATCAGAAGGCAAAGTAATGGATGGGGATTGCAAGTGAAAAATTAATGAGGAAAGACCTCGTTTCACAAAGCTGATATAAAGCCGGGCTGCATCTGTGCACAGAACAGTGACCCAGAAAGAGAAATCTGTAAAAATTTAGAGCGCGGTGCAAAACTTGGTGGCCTCTTACCCTCTGAGATGTACCTACAGTCACAAACAAGGATCCCTTGTTTATGGCCACTGCGATTTGGCGATTGGGGATATCGAACCTCCTTCCTTATGCAGTCATTTTTTTCCTGTGCATTCATCATATATAAATATAAATGTTATGTATATATATAAATAAAAGCACTTAGCTTCTGGCCAAGACGAAACCCTTTGTAACACCGCTGCTGCCCATCCGGCTGCCTGACAAGAACTGCCTTTCTGGAAAGCTTGGGATCGTTCCCAGCGCAGGTGAGCAGGTCAAACCTGTGTTTGCGGGTGCAGCAGTAGTCTGCAGAAAGTCATTCTTGTGAAAAAAAAAAAAAAAATTATTTTAAAAAATTATATTTTTATATATATACTAAATGGCACCTGGATAGTATTTAAAAGGATGGAGAATATTTCTCATTATTTTACAATTCAAACCCTCAAATAATGGGCATCTCCTTTCATAGCCGATCCCGGGAGAAAAAGACCTTCGGTACCTCGCATGACAGGGCTGAGATTCTCACCCCAAACACTTGCTACTTAATGCCTGGAAACAGAACTCTTCACAGTTTGCCCGGGAGAGAGAGGAGCATCTGCAGGAGTGCCAAATCAGCACGCCAGTTTGAATTACAGCCCTTGCTCGGTGCCCGTTGCCCTGAGTGGAAACTTAGGAGAATGATTTAAAATGAAAACTTTTGTCTTCTATATTAAGAACATCTCAGGTAAGACTGAGCAGCTCATTCTCTGCTATTAAGGAGTCTCCAGGTATTACCACAGCACTTATCTCTCCTACTAATTTCTCCTGACAATCTTTGCCTTACAATTGGAATAAAGGGATCGAGGCATCATCTGCTATCGCATTGCATGCATAAGTAGCATCATTCGTTAGCAGTCAGTCTAATTTGATTGTTTCCAAACCAGAAAGGATGATTTTCAGCCACCTCCCAGAACAGATTCAAAGGCTATAATCAAAAAGTCTTCTCCGAGAAGTTGTTCAAAGCTGGTGTTTATCACTCTTCAAAAGACTGTGAAGACAATAAACTACTCAATTTACTCTAATGAACAGGTGCAATCTGAGTATTTACTGTCTCGTTAGTATTGACTGGCAAGACCTAAAGGAATCTGAATGCCATGGATGTCAGCTGCTAGACTGGCAGGACGTGAAGCAGTGATGATAAATATTTGTAGTTGCACAAGAGGCTAATTCCAGTTTATTTTCTGAGGTGTTAACTACTGAAATTAATAACATTTAAAACTTGCACTTTGTGAATCTGTTCAGATTTCCCTTTGAAATAATCGTTGTTAGTTCTCCTAAGGTTGCAAGGAACCACCATACATCGGCAGGGATTTCTCCTGATGAATCTCATCTGGGTTCTCTACATTTGGCACCAACACTTCCTGCCCTCTCCCGACTCCCCCACTTCTGCCAGCATCCCAGCCACCGACGACTTAAAAGCATGCTTATGCTCATATCACTTGTGCCAGCCAGGCAGGGCAAAGGACTGATATTTCCCCACTTACACACTGGGAGGGCAACCACAGAAAGACTGGTCCCCCCTCCTGGAAGGTATTTAGCTCTGTCAGCATCACCGAGCGGCACCTGCAACTGATGAACCCTGAAGCCGCGGGTTTTACTTTCCTACATCAGAGCTGCCCAGAGCCTGGGCGATGTCAGCTGGCAAAGCAGCCTCACCATGATTGTTTTAGGGTATTCATGTATTTTTTGTTTAAGACTGCTGTTGCAGAGGGAGAGACTATTAGACCATCTGTTGCACAGCTTTAGGTCTAGAAAAATACACACATCCCAAAGTCTGGTTTCTTTCTGTCTTAGCAGCACATTATCCCTTTTGCTACTGGCAACTGCATCTTTCTGACCCTGGGACCTCTGCACTGAGGGAAGAGCATCCCCGGGGGCTGGCTCAGGAAAGCCTGGGTAGCCAGAAAGTGGCTTCTTCACCTCAAGATACTAATTAAAAAATGCCCTTGAGTTACCTCCAAGTCAGGTAACACAACAAAAGGCCCCAAAAGGCCTGGAGAGGGATGATGTTCAGTAAATAACAGGACCTGTAAGACTCCACAGTTGGTGACAGGCAGACAGTTTCAATACATACAGCTTAAGTCTTACTGAAAGTTGTTTAAAACCATGTATGTACAGTTTCTTTTTCAGAAATAAAAGCAACTTGTTCACTTTCCTTTTCCCAAATATCTGATTATTTAGCAGAGTTGAACTATTAGTAGCTAAAAAAAGAAAGAAGTATACACAAGCTATTAACAATATTTTTACAATAAATTCACTGGTTTGCTTTTTGTGAGCTGAAACAATCTTTTCGATGCTGACAGACAACTGATTAGAGCTAGATAAACAGTATTACGCAGACCAAATATTTCTTGAATGTGAGCATTTAGGGGATTCTGAATAATTTCCTATCCCTTATCAATCTTTAAAATGATTTTCATTTTTCCCTGAACAGCGTATCTAAATAAATTGCAAAACAGGTTTGTCCGTAAACCGTTGACTTTGACTATCTGCTTTTTCTCAAACACGACTAATTTGCCCTTTAAGCTATTTCCTGCTTATTTTTAGGTGATTGTAACTTTCCAGTATGAGAATAAAGCATTATTATATGTAACAAATAGAGCACATCTAAGGACGTACTTTCATTGAGGTAGTTTTCAAACTTTTGAAGTTTGTGACCGTTATCTTGAAGGTTAATGATGATAGGAACAATAGCAAGGCAAGAGGTGCTGAAACTCTTACAATGAAGGAGCAACAAAGTGGATATGAAGCTTTAAGGTACTGACATTTATTTGTATCTATTATCCTGTATTTGACTAACTCCGCAAATTCCATTTTGCTTCAAGATTTCTGCGTGTTTATAGCAAAAGCATTGTATGGAAAGCTGATGTTTTGAAAATGGACTGATCTCATATTAATTCCGCATCATGATAAAACTTTTGCCATTATCCACGTGGCTGCTATGAAATATATGATTCTATTTCAGTTGATTTAGAAAAAAAAGTATCAATTTCTATATACTGATACAGAAATCCAGAAAATCTAGACTGCAGTGAAAGTGATGAAGCCAATTTAATTAGAAAAAAAGTGCAAACATCAAAGATTTTCCCATTTCTCAGTATATGCAGGACCTATCCCTGTGCCACTGAATGCAGCAGAGGCTTTGCCACTGACCCCAGAGGGTGGCGGGGGCTCCCTCCAGCACAGCACCCACCCCTCCTTTCACAAGAGAATTCCCCTGTCTCTTCCAACCTGCCCGTTAAGTCCAGTATGTGCTAATGAAATTGCTCTAATGCATTTGTGATTACTGATCCAAATAAAAAATGTAGCTCCCCTCAGCAGAAACCAAAGATGATGAAGCTTACAACAAAAAAAATATACATTTTCAAATGCTGTGATTAAAAATCCAGTTTCAGAAACACATAATAAATATACACCAGAGAGCATTCTTAAAGATGGGCTATAGATGATTTCCCCGTACAGCTTGTCTTTTAGTTTCTCCGGTTGCTAAGATACTAGCAGTATTACCTTTTGCTATGTCTTTGGGATTTGAAGATTTATATTCTCTTACCCCCTGTAAAAGTCTCCTCCATGTATTGCATCCATACATTTACCTGCACCTTTCCTTTCGGAAAGAGCAGGTGGAGAGCGTAGGTGAGATTCTCCACACGTATAAAGCCACGGTTACTCCAGCGGAGCACTCCTACCTTACAACCACTTACAATCTGGCCTGGGAAATGCAACTGCTTTATTTGGAAATTAACAGTTTTGAGGTTGTCATACCAGGTAATGTAGACTCTTCTATAAATGCAAACAACTTCACTGTCCCAAAAGATGCCAGAATTATTTTATATGAGCTTTCTAATTTTCCAAGTTAACTTTCAAATTCTATGCTCAAATACCTGATTGCCTCAATCAAAATAATTTTGATGTCTAAATGGTTTTGTATTTTACTGCCCTACCATCAGCCTTGAACCATCGCGAAGCCTCCAGGCTGGGGAAGTTATCCTCAGGATGTTATAAATGATGATGTCCATTTCCAGGAGAACGGAAGATGGAGTGATTTGAAAGAAACTCATTCTTTAAAGTTCATCACTCTCACTAAGCGTGATTAAACACTATATAATTTAACATTATTTGCTGATAGAAAATCAAAGCATTTGCCCCCAGCATGCTGACATTTACAGCAGTGGAGAACATTTGCACATTTTATGCTTATAATAACAGATGAGGTATGAAATGGATTCTGATAATGCTTTGAACACCATGGAAGTCTTGTCGTTTATCACAGCATATGAGCTTGCTCTGGATCCTTACCATTATTGTAATATATTTCTATACAGTAGAAGTAAAGAAAAGCTTTATTTCAATGATGGATAGTGAATCTTCAAAAGTCCAGTACGCGGGTTCTCTTCAGGCAAGCCCCACTGTAGTGCTAATCTAATTTCTAGCAGTTTTTTTGTTGTTTTGTTTTTGTTAATAAAGACTTGGGTAGAAAAATAGCTGGTGTGGATTGTCTGTAACTCCTTCCTGCAAGGAGATCAGATTCTGTCTTGAGGTGCCCTACTGTCTTATATTTCTGTGAAACTACGATCTATCACAAATAACCGGTTATGTGGAATAATCTCAAGAAACTGCAAATCAGCCTAAATTTTAAATGAATGCAAGTCAAATGCACACATGGTGCCAGATTACTCCTTTTAAATAAGCTGCTTTCCAAATCAGTTATTAGGATTTAAAATATTTATCTGGTGTGTGCTTGGACTCTTTTATTGAAAGGTGCTGGAGACTTAGATTTCTTTGCGCTGTAAATTTTAGCTTTGGGTTTTTTTTCATCTGAGGACTAATAGCTGCAAGCACAATTCTGGCTCTTTGATGCGTCTGGACTATATTCCCTCCTTACTGTGAAATTGAAGATTATGAAAAGGAGCAAAAGATCTCAAGAACAGATTCCCATCATTTATATACGTTCAAAATTTTTCAGAAATCGTAACTGAATCTTTACAGCACTACCTCCTCTCAAAACAAGATCAAAACCAAAATAATTTTAGCCAACTACAAGTGTGGGGCCATTCTTCACAGTCCTCCATGATTAACCAAGAATGGCTACCATGGATGCATAGTTACTCGTTTTACTCATAAAACCTGTTAGATATGCACTTCAAGCCCCGAGTGACTTCTGAACGATGCTTGAAAGTAGTTTAAGATTTTCGTCTGGAAATCTCCAGAAGGCCTTGGACATGTTCTTGTTCTTTTATCATTGTGGAGCGCTCTCAGTCTTGATACTTAGTCCACCTCCCGCTCTATCCCACGTACACAGTAACAGAATGAAGAATCTGCTCTCTGCTCCAGATCTTGGTTTAGACTGTGACATTACTGGCCACAAGCTGCCTAAACACTGTGAAAGAGGAACCATTCAGATCGAGCATATATAGATGTTTGTTCTTCCTGGCAAAAGTCTTTAGAATTACAGTATTAACAAAACATAATAGGCACTAATAACATTTCAGTTGAATCCAGCTGATTTTAAATGAGGTCTATTGACCTGCCTGCAGCTTACTGATTTACATTTGTCCTTTTTTGAATAAAAGCAATAAATGTACAGGAGCTCCCTAAATGATCTGGTGGAGGTTAAATAGAACAATGTTAGTAAACCAGGGAGGAATACCAGCATACAAAAGGAAGGCCCCAGCTGTGTTTGGACTCATCTTCCAACGTACTGGCTACTTATTTAAAATATTTTTCAGTCTTTGGGAATAATACATTCTTTCTGTTTGAGGTTCTTTAGATGCCCAGCATCTCATGCAAGGTATGATGCCCAGGAGGACTAAAGTATCTGCTGACCCAGTGAAACAGCCAGTGGTACTATAAACATAGCAGCTATGAAACCAACGCATTCATCGTTAGAGCCCAGCTGCACTTTCTGGCTGGCTTCAAACTCTTGTTATCTACTTGGATTTTTGTAAAGATTTTGACACCGTTTCCCACAGCATTCTCCTGGAGAAACTGGCTGCTCATGGCCTGGACAGGTGTACTCTTCGCTGGGTAAAAAACTGGCTGGATGGCCGTGCCCAGAGAGTGGTGGTAAATGGAGTTAAATCCAGTTGGTGTCTGGTCACAAGTGGTGTTCCCCAGGGCTTGGTGCTGGGGCCGGTTCTCTTTAATATCTTTATCAATGATCTGGATGAAGGGATCGAATGCACCCTCAGTAAGTTCGCAGATGACACTAAACTGGGCGGGCGTGTCGATCTGCTTGAGGGTAGGTTGGCTCTGAAGAGGGATCTGGACAGGCTGGACCGATGGGCTGAGACCAATGGTATGAGGTTCAACAAGGCCAAGTGCCGGGTCCTGCACTTGGGTCACAACAACCCCATGCAGCGCTACAGGATTGGGGCAGAGTGGCTCGAAAGCAGCCCGGCAGAAAAGGACCTGGGGGTGTTGGTTGACAGCCGGCTGAATATGAGCCAGCAGTGTGCCCAGGTGGCCAAGAAGGCCAACAGCATCCTAGCCTGTATCAGGAACAGTGTGGTGAGCCGGACTAGGGAAGTGATCGTCCCCCTGTACTCGGCACTGGTGAGGCCCCACCTCGAGTACTGCGTTCAGTTTTGGGCCCCTCGCTACAAGAGGGACATTGAGGTGTTGGAGCGTGTCCAGAGAAGGGCTACAAAGCTGGTGAGGGGTCTGGAGGACAAACCTTATGAAGAACGACTGAGGGAGCTGGGCATGTTTAGCTTGGAGAAGAGGAGGCTGAGGGGAGACCTCATCACCCTCTACAACTACCTGAAAGGAGGTTGTAGAGAGATGGGGGCTGACCTCTTCTCCCTGGTGACAAGTGATAGGACGAGAGAAAACGGGTTCAAAGTTACGTCAGGGGAGGTTTAGATTGGATATTAGGAAACATTTTTTCACTGAAAGGGTTATTAAACATTCTAATAGGCTGCCCAGGGAGGTGGTGGATTCACCATCCCTGGAGGTGTTTAAAAAAAGGGTAGATGGGGCACTGAGGGACATGGTTTAGAAGTGGCTTTTGTCAGGGTAGGTTAAAGGTTGGACTCGATGTTCTTAAAGGTCCCTTCCAACCTCAGCAATTCTATGATTCTATGATTCTTCCAGGGACTGCAGCCAAAATGGAGAACAAGATCTAAACAATTGAAAGCATAACTGAGAGCTCTGACAAGTTTCTTGTCAGGGTTATCTGAAGCAGTTGAAGAGATTAGCTGTGGCAGTTGTGCCACCCTCTTGATGAGGGCAATAAACTGTGGCAGAGAAATAGCCCCCAGGGCTGGCAGCAATGACATGCTAAACTGCTCCCCCCGCCCCAAGTCCCATAAAGACCTTGACTCAGCTTTGTGGGGTTGAACCCATGGGAACAGCAAAGCAGAAGCCAATGACTCGGTTTCTGTGAAGTCAAGGTCAAAATTCAGTTTCTTTGGAGCCAAAACTTGACCCTTTAGTTATAGCGTTGATCATTCATAGAGCTCTGCTCTCCTGCTGAAGAACACAATAACCACACAAGTTCTCTGGGCACTAACAGGGAAAGAAACCTGCAAAGTATGACTGGAGGTGGGATCCTTCAGTAGCTGCACTGGGGATGGTGGATAACCATCGCCTTCAATGCCTTCAGACAACAGACAGTTGCCTCTCTGACGTTTTTAGAAAAAATAGTGATTCAGATTCTATTCAATCTCAGTCTTGTTTATGTAGCTGAAAATAATCAGGTGTTATATTAAAGAGCCGGGCACCGAGTTCTGTTCACAGTTGTCTCATGTACTGATAATTGCAGCAAGTTCCAATCACTGGCAATGTCAAAAGTACTTTGTAGATCTTCAGTGTTATTTGGTCAGCTCTCACCCTCTGTGATCATTATCTTCAAGAGTCTCTTGTCTCCGCATTTATATTTTTACTCATCAGTGCTGCTTACAAGTACCTAATCATGCCACATCCTGCCTGCAGTCACCTTACCCCTAAAGCAAATAGCTCTGTACTCACACACCACCTCAAACTGCAATCAAACAAATGAATTAAACATTGCGGCATCAGCCAACAAAGTGGCAAAATATACACAATTCAGCCTTGGGAAAAGTGGTTTCTGTGCTGGAGCACGATGCACATCTATCTCTACATAGTTTAAAACCTGGTTTTGTATTTCTGAGTCATATAAGAAAAGAAAACGAACTGGATTCTCCCTCTATCACACCTGAATAATTCTGGATTTTTGACTGAACAGGTATTGCTGATATCAAGCAGATAACCAGCTATAACTGCCAAAGGCCACATCTCCAAGATGCTGTCCTAAGACAGACACGAATGAAGTGTAGACGTGTGTGTATTTCCCGCACCTTGTCTTCAAAGAAACTCCAAACAACTTGCCTCATTGGGAACATGAGCGATGGCTCTTCACCGCCCATTGCGAGCAGCCTGGGACTGCAGCTGTTACTCAGCCAATAGACCTGCAAAGTCAGCTCCTCTTCACCTCTATATGAGATGCCACCTTCAGTTTGTCACATAGGTATAGCTCTGTATAGCTGTTGCACATGCAGTATCATTATTATAATAATATCATAGACCAAAATAAAAAGTACACGGTAATTTCACAACAAACCCCATTTACGTTAGTGTTTTATAGTTCAAGTGTATGAAATGTTGAATATCACCAGAGGATACATTGAAAAGTGAGACACCTGTTCTGTTGTGAAGCATTCGCATTAGAACTAATGGAACATGTATCTTGACAGTATTATTAAGTATGTCTGGAAATAAAAAAAAAAACCTACCAAGGAAATCCAGTTAGGTCTTAATAACCCGTTTAGTAAATACACTTCCCCTCTTGCAAATAAATTCATTGGAAGGCTTGCTTTCTTACTGTAGGCTTGCTTTCATTGGAAAAAAATAACGTTATTAAACTCTAGATCCTAATTCCCAAAGGGACTGATAGTCCTCACTAATTTACCTCATGATCAAAGCAAAGTGCCTGATCACCATCTTTTTAACACGAGACAGTTCATGGTCACTGCTTACCTGGGAGCACAGAAACAACCGCACTGTTCAGCAGTGAATGTAGGTCCTGAGCCATGGCAGCATCCGCTTCGGAGGAGGGATGGCAGCATCCTCACCCAGGAGGAGGGGTACCAGGGGAGAGCATTATAAAGCTGCAGAGCCAGCTGGGGTGCAGAGCCCAGGTCTTGCTTGCTTTTGTTTCTGGTTGTTCCAGCTTTCTCTGTCCTCAAGGGTCAGGGACGCTTTTCCTCTGTGTTGCAAACTCTCCAGGTAAATGAACCTATTGGACCGTTTTGTTATAATCCACCACACAACAGAAGTAACAGATTGTAGGTCCAGCTGTAGTGTTATTTAAGCCATGCGAATTTGGATTCTTTCTTTCTTTTAACTGAAATAACTATTTTTGGTTACAGCCTAGAAGCTACTTAGAGAGGGACTGTCTTCCACTTCTTTCATGACCTGACATAGCAGGGACTCCATCGCTATAGAGCTTTTAGGGGCTATTTCGCTGAAGATCATAAGCAATCCTTCCTTCATGCCCCTTCTTAAAAGGACCCTCTCTTAATTATATGCCATTTCTGAACGGTTGCCAGAAACGGTTGCCCAGCTGTCAGGGCAAAATGCATGGCAGAATGGGTCTGCAGAAGCTGTGATGAGAAAACATAAAATTAATTATTGACTTTGAATTCAGGAACGTCTACAGGTCTTCCAGATTTGCTTAAACAGAACCTGTCTGGCCCTTTTCCGTATAAACTCAGTCCCCTCGCACATTCAGGTAAATTTGTTATCTATTTTTGATGATAAGCGTGGCCTACCAGACAGAGGGGTGGCCTCTGAAAACATGAGTTTGCCACTCGCAGATGACAACAGGAAAACCAATCCTCTGCCTCCATTTTTATCCTCTCAACAACACACCAAGTCATGACCATATTGCATTTATTACTATAAAAACACTTCACATTTTGTAATAAAATGAAAAAGAAATTGCATCTTCTTTAAGTTCAAAGGAAACAGGCCATTTAATGTAAAAAAATAGCTGTGAATCTCAAAGACTTGATCTTGTCACCCAAGGTCCGTTCCCAGCTAGTGAGCAAACATTTGAGCAATCTCACACTCCATTAACAATAATCTCAGCTATGCCTAATTCCCTTCCTTTTGTACATCATACAAAAAAAATCTCCTTCTGAATTGTTTTACAGCTGACAATTAATACTTTAACAATTACAGTTCTATATGTGCTCTTGCTCTGGCTACCAGAAACCCCAGTAGCAGATACGCTATTCGATTTTGCCCGAGTTGCTTTAAAGTAACATCTTGAATACTCTAGTGACAGTAATTATTATAACACACATAAGTTAAATTAGTATTTGCTAAATAGGTTATTAAACAGATCACACACTGACAAGCAGTAAATAACTAAATTAATATAGCATGTATAAAAAAGGCTAAAAACCTACTTAAATCAGAACCAGTGGTAGATACAGAAAAGTTCAGATGGCTTGAATTTAAAACGTAGCTAACATTTCACCCCACATTGTGAAGAAAAACTTGGGAAATGGTCTTATTAGTCAACATTTCTATAAGAAATACCAAAGTCAACTTTCATTGCATTGCAATAGTGATGATGGTGACATTTTATGTTGGTTTTTTTTTTTTTTCCTGCATCTTGTTGCCCCGAGATACTGAAAAGTATGAATGTATGATGCATATTTTGGCCATTCTATACCATGTAATTACTGCAATGTGATTAGTGACCTTCATATATTGCTTGTCAAAATCTCCGTTAATGAGATCTCCATCAACTATTAAATGTAACCACCTGTGGGGAGGAGCATGATTTATACTTGATTGAATGCAACAATATTATATAATAATATACGGAATGGAAGGAAGAAACAGAATTTCTAGATGAAAAAGCAGGAACAACTTCAGAATTCTAGAACATAAATCCTTGAATTTGACTTGCTATATCTGTCTGCTTTTGTAGGTATGAAGACGTAGACTCCACGTATCCCTGAGTTATCCTGTCAGTTCTCGTAGTCCAGTATTTGCATCCTTCTACTTCATAAACTCATTTGTCCTTTTCTTAACAGTATCAGGTCAAACCGCAGCCTGCATAAAAATACTGAGCTTACCATTCAGGGAAAACAGACTATAGACCTGACGGTGTAATATGTATAAAGTCCATATATTAGAAACCAGAATATTCTCTGTTTTCTTTCCAATGCTGTTATTCTGCAAATACCTTTAGTACCAGGAGGTAACATTTTTTTTTCCAGGCAGAACTGTGATTTTCAAGTTAGTAAGGTCTTTTTAAGACTTTGATTGTAAAAACCAGAGTGTGATGTGTTACTCTAAGACTTGGCTTCATATAGAACGGCTCCTCTTTCTATTACCTCAATAGCATAATAACATTGAAACATCACTATTACTGTGAAATAAAAATATTTCTTGTTGAAAGGAAGTAATTGTACGTTTCTCAGCAACTGTGTGATGCTCATATAACATTCCTCAAACGAGACAAAACCAGGAAGATCAAGAAGTCATGCAACGACAAACCCAAACTATATATGCACTTAGGGAAAGTTGCGCGTTAGAGATGTTACTGCAGTGCTCCAGCAGGTTTGTAACTCCACGTGCCTCTCTCTCCTTTTGTAGTAAGCATCATGGTTAGGTATAAATAGACTTTTTATTATCCCTATGGTAGCCTTCTCCACAGCTCCAGCGGGCTGTGGATCCCATTTCTAAATGTTTCTTCAGAGTGTCACTGCACTCACAGATCGCCGATGGCTTCCATGGTTAAAACTGTGAGCATTACCTTCAGTCAGTTTGCCACCGTCCTGCCCATGAGTTGTTACCCTGCTGGGTACAAGGGGGTAGTGGCCAGAGAAAGGTCCTGCTGAAGAGTCTGTAGCAGTAGATTCCTCCTCTGCCCACCTATTAAAGAAATAGTAGCCGTCTTCGGGTGTTTGTTTCCTGAAAGGATTCACTTCAGAGGCAGAAAGTCCCTGACTTTCTGCGTCCCCATGAGACACAGCTGCTGCTGCTGGATGTAAAAATGGTGACACGCATAAGTGGCTGATGTTTTGCTCTAGGTCATCATTAGATACAGGTGATGCACCAGAAGTAGTTTGCTTTCTTGATCTCAATTTCTGGATTTCCAGATCCTGTTGTCCTTTAGGAAGCTTATCTAGTTGCTGTGCTTTCAGAATCAGAGATGCTCCAAAGGTTCCTCGTAGAGCAAAAATAACAAACCTGATGAAAGAAGAAGAGAATGGATTGTCTTACCGGTGGGTTCCTTCCATAATCGGCATCACATAACACAAATCCAGTTGCTAATTTTCCATTGCTCTACAGGCATCTGGTAGACACCTTGTACCTGGTAGATGAAAGTGGACTCCTGAATATTAATACAACATGTAACTATACACATCTTGACCTGTATAGAGTCAACTACATGTACATAAATACTAAATAAATGATAATAGAACCATTTGATTGCTGAACAGTACAAGAAAGATACACAGAACCTCACCAAGAGATGCAGCATTTGAGGAGATTGAGATTGCGGTTATACTGCTAAAAAAGGCTAAAGAAGGGATCTTAATTTGGTAGATAACATAAACCCAGAAATCAAAAAACCTCAGCTTGTGGATTTGCTCAGGAACCAGTAAAAAAAATATAATTGTCCTACCTGCCCTTTGCCCGACAATGAACTTATGTAACTATAGACTGCATGCAGTGAGGGGGCACAAGCCCTCTGTCCATGTCATGCCAGTTTTTTCTGAAAACCAAAGTCTCTTTCAAAGCATCTTTCTAATAGGATTTGACCTTTACGTACATGGCCTCAATACACATTTTAAAACAAACGTGGGGACTCTTTGAAATTGCATTAATAAAGCTGTCGTCTTCACATCCTGCTGCTAAACATATGCATAAATAACAAGATTAAAAAGCCCAACAAACTAGACTGAGTAAAGAAAGGGCTTTTAAGGTGATGGATTACTCAGGCCTATCTGCATAAGTAGGAGCGGGTAGACATGTATTTGGTGTGCCTATGCTCGGGCTGATCAACCTCATAGCACCTGGGAACCGTGCAGTTGCCAGTTACAGTTGGGCAGCTAAGGGCACAACTACAGAGGGCCCAGGTTCGTCTCTGCAGATCTGGTGCGGATCATATTGTCCTCTGTCTGTCCTCTCAAGTTGTCCTCTGCATCTTCTGTGCAAGTTGTGTGTGGAGGAAGGAGGAGGACCTTCTGACCAGGAAGGAGGACAGAGAAGGGAAGGAAAACTGTGTCTCACATCCCATGTGCTGCTTTCACTTGCTCCTGCCCTTCCCACAGCCCTGCAGGGTGTGAGACTCAAATACCTGTGGGGCCTCTGCAGGGCTTCCTGGCAGACCACTCTGTCTTCCATGGCTGGAGAAATACATCTGGTTTGTATGTTGAAATCCCCTTCCCTTGCCAATGAATGAACATGAAATTCAGATCCCTTTCTTCTTCTTAGACTCAAGGGTTTTAGTACCTAACGCTGTGCAGTTTGTGTCCCAAAAAAATGTTCAGAGGCAGTTTTGAGATGCAGCTGCAGAGACGATGCACTGGCAGAGGGTGGGCCGGGGAAAGCCTGGGGGCAGGCAGGGCACAGGCGAGCCCCGCAGAGCGCCCCAGTGTCTCAGGAATGTCACCTAGCACAGGCGGCAGTAGCAAGAGGAAGAACTAAAGAGAACAAGGATTTTAACAAAGCTTCTTACAAAGAGACCAGAATCTCAAGGCTCCTACTGGTTTCTGAAGGAGATAGGGAGCAGGCAGCGTGGTGAGATGAGCCAACTGAAACTTAAAATTAAGTGCATTTTAACAAAGGGTGGTTTCACCACTGCTGTGATATGCTGACACAGCTAAGTTGTAGCAGAAACTAGGGGCTGGATATTCTGTGAACTGAGGACTCTGTCGAAAATAATCTGGGGTACCTACATGAAGAAACAGCAGTTCTCCAACTCTGAAGATATCAAGATACAAATCTTTAAGCTCAGTATCCTGCTGAGGCAGCAACACGTTTAACCTTGCTGAATGCCCAAGCTGGAGATACGAGCTCTCTAATCACGTGTTTGATGTAGCTCATAGAAAGCTCAGGGTCAAAAATGACACTGTGAATGAGGGCTGATAGGAAAACGAAAATCACACAGGACCAAAACAGACTGGAAAAGGATGCCCTGCCTAGAAGACATGAGACCTTACTGAACTATGTGTTGTTTATCCTGACCTGAAGTTATATAATGTAACATGAAATCACAAGGGCATCTCAACTCAAATGGGGAAATAATAATAATAATTTGAAGAAAAATATTTAGTCTTAGACAAAGTTAGGTCTCAGATTCTAATGCCTTAAAGAACTTACAAAACCAGATGCTAAAAATATTTTCCTGATTCTTTCAATATTGGTGTGCTGCACCACTGCTTGACAATTAGGATGAGGAGAGCAGCAACGAAGTCAAACCAATTTTTTTTCATTGTCCAAGCAGGAAGAAAAATTTTAAGTAAGTGGTGCAACTCGGACAAAGCATATCTACGTAAGGAATGATTAAGGTATGAAGCATCAAAAGTAGTAAGGTTACCATATACATATATGGGAACAGAATCATTACGTTTTTCGAACCAGATTTTTTCAGCAACCTATCAGAAAAATTATCCCTCTGCAAATATTATTCAGCCTCAGCTAAAGCTATCTTGGACATACCTGATCTTTGCACAGGGGAAAACTAAGATTCTGGATGCAGAAAATTATTTGATATAGAATAGAATATAGAATAGAAACAGGTTCTTAAATTTGGCTTAGTAATGCGTTGCGTAACATACTAAAGAAATAGAATACATTTTGTAACTCTCAAAGCATATAGGAATATTTCAAAGACTTGCTTTCTAGTCTTGATCAGCTCAACAACATTTTGTTTGTAATAGTGAACAACTATGTAGCAGATTTGTACCGGTAAACTTTGAAGCACCCCAGAAAGGAAGGTTTTCCTGATGGGAGAACAAAAGCAGTAGATATATAGTGACTTATCTAGGGCTACGTAACTGAATAAATGAATGGTTCGTGAACTGGAAAGTCGAACCTGGGCATGTGACTTCCACACTGATCACCCATCCCTGTGCAACACATGTGCCCGACATCTCTCATTTCTATATACAACATTATTGTTATTTCACTTAAATGCCTACACATCCACAAAACGAAAATTGAGAGGAAAAAAGTGCATCATCCAAACCTTGGCAAGAGTGCGATGACTGGGGTAACAAGGCACAGTAAGTAGAAGGTGGGGTCTGAAAGCTGTTTCTCCATAATCCAGTAGGGGCTGGTGGGAGGGTTGCAGATCACGCAGGCGGCGTTGTAGATCAGAGAGAAGACGAAGTAAAACACCACGCTGCCCATCATCGTTACCAAGTGGAACAGGGTCTGTAAGCAGAATTGCAGGAAAAGACAGTGATGCTGGTGAGACTGACTCTGAATGTAAGACAGGAGGATAGAAAGAGGGATTAGAAAGAACGTATCCAACAGGTCCCTGTTACTGAAAAGTGCAGCAGGAGAAATACCTAGGAATTAACTTACAAAACAACAGTGACAGGGAATACAGTTCTTTAAGAAACATGTCCTCATATAATGATGTACCAATTGTGTACTGTCCTGTCCAAAGGCACAGTAGAAGCAAATTCTGTCACTGTGCACGTGAAGATCTTATCCTGAGGCAAATAATCAATTCTGGCACATCGGGAAATCTCAGTGCATCTGTTACTTACTTTTTGTGACCCAGAATTCAGGTAAATGACTCTGAAAGACAATGCCAGGTCTACACAGTATGCTATGTTCAGAAAAGAAAAATAGTCACGTGAACAGGACAGGTCAAACACATACCCACGTGTTCATTTCTAGAGCCTGGTGCAAGAGAATGGTCAGGAGGGAGATGGTATTGATGGGGTTTCCAAAGGAAAACACATCTATGTCAGAGTCCTTGTACGTCTAGAAAACAGGCAGATAGGCTGTGAGGAACCTGACTATTCGGAAGTGAATTTTTCTATTTTTTAAGAAGGATGGAAGAACGAGAATATTAATGACGCCGGTACTTACCAAATAGGGGACAAAGAAGCAAATGAGGCTCTGATAGAAGGCATCCAACATTGTAATAATAAAAGTTGACAGGTTGTATATCTGCAGGAGTTTATAGATAACAGTCATTATGATGGGACACACATCCCTAGTCTGATCTGCAGACATAGTTGCTGTCAGTTTTTGTTCCATTCAGACTATTGATTATAGCTAACTGGTCTCCCTTCATGAGTAAACGCCTCTTGAGCAGCTGATTTACACCATCTCTGAACAGGCATTTTCTCTGTATTAACTAAAGAAAGACCTTAGGAAGACTAGGTAGTAAACTAAGGGTCTTAAACGCTCAATGTCATGAATACCCCATCCCCACCCCCACCCCCCCCAACCCCATTCCTTGAATTCTTTTTCAAATACAGCTCTTCCTAAACCTATAGAATTGGTCAAAAATTGCCAAAGCAACAACAATGACCTCTTCAAAATGGTAAATAACATGCATTTCGCACATATGTAAGGTCCAAGAGCTTCTAAGAAAAGGGATGGAAAATCCTTCAGAGAGAATCCTCAGATTCTGCACTCCCTTGCGTAGGTTTCTCAAAACATCATTAAACATGATATGAACGACCAGTGACCATCAGTGCTAAAAATCACGGTCCAGGATAAAAAAAGCAGGTATTAGGAGAAAAAGAAGGAGAGAGAAGAATTCTTAAGTACCCTGCAATTTTGTGATTTAAAACTAAGGTCACTTCAATTTTTGCTCCTTAATATTTTCATAATTTCCTATTAAAATTGTTAAGGCAATTTGGGAATAAGTGCTACTGCACTGTATGTATATGCAAAACCAGGTATGTATGTCTGTACATGTGCACTCCTCGCAAACATACAGAGATCAGACTGGTTCTCTAAACAGGACAGGCAGATTGAGGTAAAAACATAACATACTTCTTGCATATTTTCTGAGGGTTATGAATACTGACTATTCAAAGTAAAAGAAGTAAACAAATGAAAGTTCATCTCTGGAATAGCCTAGGCACCGTACTGTGACAAAATCCTTTGTGTATTAAAAGGTGTATTTCTGAACCTGAGAGTAGAAAAACTGTCGGTCTGTTTATTGATTTAAGGGTTTGCATTTTCTTGTCACTTTTTGCTGTAATCTTTTTAACAAGCTTTTCTTCTTCAGTAGGTTGAGACTGTTCAAATCCGAGCAGGGACCAGCTAAGCTACTTTACCCTCATTCGTCACATTTCTCATCCTATTTTATTTATTTCTCCCTATGCCTTCACTGAGAAATTTTCTATATATATGGTGTGCACATACATACATACATACAGACACACACACACGCGTGTGCACACTTGCTCCATCATCTCTTCTTCAGATCAGAAAGACCAAACACAGGGCTGATTCACTAGCACATCACCTTACTTAGTACAGTGCGGCATGCTGGTACCAAACTGGATTGCTCCATATATTTAATGGCAGAATAAACCTTCCCATTTACATCTTCTAACTCTGACCAAGTAACCCAGCCTCGCTTCCAGGAAGCAACTTCAATCATACGTTCCTTACCAGTTCTTCTGACAGCTACAATCATACCTTCTCTTAGCGGACATCAGTAAACTAGAAACCATAAATGGATCATTTCATTCCAAGTAAGTCTAAACTTGTCTTCCCTCCCCCCTCACAAAACCAAAAAGCCTGTGGTCCTTCGGCTTATTGAGCAGTTATTTCAGCAACCAAGACATACCTCTGAATTTTGTCCATTTTTGTACAACTCCGGCAAACCTAAAAGTGTTTCTGCAGAAACATCTTTATCCAGGACTCCAAAGACAAGAGGGGGCACCGAGGTGAAGAAGAGATTGAAAAAAATCATCTGCCAGTAGTCTATCATTGTGCTGCCTGAGAACCCACAGAAGAACTGGTACCAGAAGAGCAGATTGACGTAGCTCTGTGGAGAAGAAAATACAAACATGATATTCTGTTAGAAGCTGAACTGTGGGTCCCCACATGCACAGAAGCACATCCGTCGTGCTGATGTGATTTCATTTCTCTTTGGGTTGTGGGAGTCGTGAAGCTGCACTTTTCCTGTGGCCACCCCTTTATGTCCTCTGTTCCCTACTATTACAGCTGCTCTGGGCCCTTTAGTTTGCAATGCATACACCGTCTACGTGTCTCTTCGTTCCTTCCACCTATGAGGTTTGTGTAGTACATTGGTTATTAACAGAGTCTCCCAAGAACACATAATTTTGGTTAAAGGTACCGTCAGTAGACAGCTCTGCACTTTATTCCATAAAGCAGTGTATCTTAAAGGAACTACTTCACACCAATCCACGGTGATACAGCTTTTTAAAAGCCATTAGGTTTCTTTAAGAAAATATCAGAGAATAATTAAGTAAACTGTTCACATCTCTGAGCACCAGATTTTAAAATCCTTTTACAAACTGGTTGTCCATGCAGAGTCAAAGGCCTCCTGTTCCCTAATGGCACTGGGGAGATAATAGGACAGCAGCATCCCAGTCTGGAGAGCTGTTTCACGCTGCAAGGAAATATCCTTTGAACTCAAAAAGGATGCCCAATCAAGAAAAAAAAAGTTTCCATTTCCACTATAAATTTTAACACTTATAAGAAGTAATCCTTATTCAAAATTATTAAAAAAAATCCTCCAACAGATACTTTGAATTCTAAGTAAATACTCTTTCATGCTCAGAGTGTATTTCATGTCAAATAGACTTGTTTGCACAGTCTTGTAGAAACTGTATTACTATCAGGTTTTTCCACTTTACATTATTCTTCAATGCACAGCTCATTTGCATATACATTAAATTTTTAATAAAAATGCCAGATATGACTGCATCATTATTTGCAAGTGGTTCCTATCAAACTAAATGCAAAAATTCCGAGGTTTCACAGGCAACCAATTCTTAGTGCAGAGTCATCTTCTATATTCTAGCACTAATAATCCGCTCTTCCTTATGCAAATTTTATTTTGAGGCTCATGGGTATTATTAATAAAGTTTCTTGAACTACCATATAAAAGTTACTAAGCCTCGAGTCCTTTTTCCCTCAGGAATAATGTGCTTTCAAAATACATCTAGAATCCATATTTTTCTCAACGCTTTATGTGGCACATTTCTAAGAAGGAGGTAGCATACTATAAACTTGCAAAGTAAAGAAACAGGAACGGTAGCTTCATTCAAAGTAAGAGAGTATAACCTGCAAAAAAAACCCCCAAAACAAACGCCCTCCGAGCCCTGGACTTAACCCTTGCTAGGATGAAAACTTCCAGAATTTTAATAATCTTACCACATTTTTGTAGAAAAAGTAAATCACCATCTTTGCCAGGCGAGCATAACACCAATGTCCGTGGACAAGAAGCAGTTTTTTGAGATGCTTAAATCGGGATATTGCAAAGTCACTAGCCATCACAGCCTTTGGTAAAAAGAATAGAAGTTAATTTACAAATATCTTTTTCCCACCCAATATGATGAAATATGAACACGGACACTGAAATTATTTCCTACTATTGAATATTGTAGAAAAAAACCCAACACCTTGAGAAAATAGTTGGAAATTTCTATCTCTGCAGATCTTTCCATCTTAGGAGGATAAGGAAGGGAGTTATGTGGGAAAGAATTTGGGGCAGAAAACACTGAAAGAGAATCAACAAAACTTGGAAATACTATAGCAGAGATGATTCAGAAACCAGATGCTAACCTAACACTGGACAGGCATCTGCTGATTTTCCAGGCTTATGAGCAAACACACATTTGTCCATGCATGCTAATTGTTGGCTCCAAATGCTCTTTTTTGGCTGGACCCATAATTATGAACTGCATATTAATTTATGACAGTAATGATGCCAACTTGCATTTTAAGTTTGACACTCAAGAGTATACGGCTGCTATGAAACTTATTAAGCAGCAAGAGACCACGTAACAAAAGAGGAAAGGAAATAAAGTGAAGGGATACCTGCATGCCTTCTTGGCCAGATATTCCAATTCCAACATCAGCTGCTTGAATCATACTTACATCATTTGCACCATCACCTAGAATAGGAAGACAAGAGGGAACAATAAAGGTGCAAGAAAGGGTACTTAATACAAAATGCCTCTATCAAAACAAGAAAAAAACCCCAGCTATGCTGATAAACAAAGCCTACTGTGTACTACAATACATCTTAATTAGCGTAACAGATACTCAGCATCAAGCAATCATGACCTCTAGGCTCTGATCTTGGTTGGAACATCCTCCTTCCCAGCAGACCTAGATCCACCAGGGCTAAGCACGACATTGGGACCTGCTGGGTGGTGGCCTGGACACCCCATTACCATCTATATCTGCATCACTTTGTATGTTTCTGCTTGGTGAACTCCATATGCTCAGCAACATGCTTTGCAGCACCCTATTCACTGAATTCTCCAAAGTACATCATAAATTTTATTGCAGTTGACAATGTATCAAACCAATTTCAGGAGTTATTCTGCTCATTTCAACTTGCAGCAACATGTTAAATACATAACCAAATTTCCATGGAAAGAACAGCCATGGTTGCTGCCTGGAGTGTGGAGATTGTGAATAAGGTTGGCTGGTGAAGCAAAACAAATGAAGCAGAAGGCTGAAAACTTATATTTTGAACTCTAAGGCAAAGCAAGAAATTTTAAAATACATCAGACTCTTCTGGTTGGCAAGGAATTTAGTGGGATCACTTACCAAAAGTGGAGCAGGAAACTCAAAGCGTTTCACATTATTTGGAGGTAGATAGCAAATGAGTCAGCGCTTAATACCGCTCTGGGGATAACTGTGTTTTTACCAGCTGGGAAAATCTGACAGCAAAAGGGCTTTATGAAAAGACAAACCAGTGACTACTATTGATGGCTTTCCATGCCCAAAAGCGAGGGCATTCTGGAGGGAATGCGTACACACGTTTGCACTGGTGTGCCTGAAAGGGACTGCTGGGAGATTCTGAATTTGGAGTGCCTTCATCTTGTTTAAATGGGGGCCAGATTTGCTTAGTGAAAGCTGAAGGAGGACTTTCATATCGCTTTTGATCAAGAAACACTATTCAATACTATTTTCCCGCTGTATCTATCTGAGGCACAAGAAATAGCTCATAAAATATATTCCATACGTTCCTATAACTCATAAAGAAAGAACCTGCTTCCCATTTCTCCCATGAGATTCAGAATGGAAGTACCTATCGACAGGGTCATCACTTTAAGCTGCCTCCGGACGAGCTTGACCACCATGCTCTTCTGGAGAGGGGTGGAACGGCAGCACAGCACCGAGCGGCAGTGCTTCGTCAGCGCCAGGAACTTCTCCTCCAGACCCCCCTGGAAGATGATGTTCAGCGTCCGTCCGTCAATCACCAGTCCGAATTCGGGACTGGGGGCCTCAGAGGCTGAGAAAGATGTTGGGATAAGGCCAAAAAATTTCCTCTGTGGTTTTTCAACCTTGTAATTCTTCCTCACCTCTTCCAAGGTTAAATTCAAGAGAGATTCACAAGTTTCCTGTGAGAAAACAGAAGTGGTTCTAGAAATAGTTATCTCCATCTCCCTTTACAGCACAGCACCTTACAAAGCGTATGTAAAATCATGCCAGTGAGTTTAAGCCTATCAGATAAACATTAGGGAAAACTGACTGGGAAATGCAATCATTCATCAGACTATTTCAATGATGTCATCAAATCCTTCAGTGAAAACGCTGTGCATCTTTGCAGCTAGTTACCTGTAGCAAGGAATTATTTTAAAAGAAAAGGAGGACATATTTGTATTTACAATGATGAGAGTTCCAAAATTTTTTTTAAAATTCCTTTATTTCTAAAGGAAATTTTAAAAATGTAGTTCTGATATGAATGATGTGAGATAGCGCAACATTTGCTTCCCTCAGAAATAAACTGCGGTAGAGAGACAGAGGTCCAGATTTTCAAAATTACCCAGTAACTTTGAAAGTTTGGCCTTTTCTAAGTCACAAATCAGCTGTGTGTCACAGCTGGAGACAGAAATAAACTTCATATTGCCCAGCACTGTGCCTCAAAAACACAAACGAAGTCTTTCCCTCTTCCCAAATCTGCCTCATTTTGGACCAAAGTCCCCTTTTAGATGCAAACAACCAGAACTGACTTAGTATCAAATACAAACAGATTTAAGGGGACCACTTTCACTTCTCCCATACAGATGTCCTAAACTGGCACACTGCTATCAGAGAAAACCCAGAATGATCTAAAAGTTATTTTGCTGCCTGTTAGTACCAGAAATCCTCCTTCTGTGGCATGGCACTGAATACCTGAGGAGCTAATCACTCCCTTTTCTACCTTTTCTGTCAGCTTTATTGAGTGATGATTCAGTTCTAAAATGTTATTTTCACTTTATGTTGCATAAGGTACATGTGTAGGATGTTTGCAAGATTTAAATTACACTTAAGTGGGAGGTTCTGGAATCAAATGTACCTCTGACATCTAATAAAAAGCTGCATCTAGCCTGCATGCTGAAAACCTCTAAAAAATATCGAAGCAGCATCATCTTTCTGTGAACAAACCAAAAATTGCAGTGGAAATTCCTGGTTTGCCTTGGCTTGCCTTTTTAAATGAATCCCCCAAACTACCTACTTGTGTTGCTTCTTCCTAGAAGATATTTAGTTTTCAGTGTTTGAATAAACTGCTGGGCTCAGGAGGGACAGAGAGTCCCTTCCCACTGAAGCCAGTTAAAGGGTTAACTTTGGCAAATTAGTGGGTTAAACGCTTTGCATGTATTATTTGTTTTCCTCCAGCCACTGCCATTGGGAGACTCAGAACCAGTGTCCTCGGGTTCATTTTGAAAGGGAGGGAACCAAATGCTATTGTGGAGCAACGCCAGTGCCCACTGAGCCACAGGGGATCACACAAGCGCCCGCGCGCGCAGATTGCGTCCGAGCCTGGATGGAGGGCCCTACACCGTGCTCTAGGTGCGCGCAGGCGCCTGTGTTTCCTGGAGCCAGGGTGGTCCCGCCTGCAGCATCACTTCTCTGACAGAAACCATCTTCTAATTTCCATCCCAAATATATTCATTCTGCCTTCCGTTAAAGCAGATATGCGTATCAAATGAAATTACACATTGAAGCAAGGAATGTATTCCGTGCCAAATTCCATATCATCTTTGTGTGTTTCCCTATTTCCGTGACATTAAAAGAGAGAGACATTTGCATAGGATTTTATTCTTGTTTGGAGAGCTACTAACTGCAGACAAAAGCAGCTAGAAAGTAGGCCATCTCACCGCTCTATACAATTGCCTATCACAGCAAAAACAGTCGGTATTTTAACTGCATTTAATTAATCCTCACAATAGCTTTATGGAGAAAGGCAAGCTTGTATCTGTAACCCCTCTCCTATGGGGAGAAAAACCGAGGCAACCAAGACCAGTGAGTTGCCTAGTGGCAGTCAGAAGCCCTGCCTTCCCTCCTCATCCTCCCGTCCACCTGCGGAAAGGCTGGGTTACATGTGACCCACGGTAACTCCTGTTACTGCTGAGCAGGGCCACAAGGACAGAGCGGCACACCGGGAAAGGGCAGCGGCTGCTGCCTGGGGCACCTCAGGGACACCCGGGGCTATGCGGGAAGTAAGAGGTCACCAGCAAGGCAGTAAACAGGGCAGCACAGCTGGCACTTTGGACCCTGTTTTGGGGCTTTAGAAATGGTCAGGGCTGACCTCTCCTTAGTAAACGGGTCTGGTTTAGCCATAACGTCTGAACTCAGTCTCCCCTAAATCCACCTCACAAAGCCATCTGGCCCACCAGGATGCCCGGAGAGATGTAGGCGTGCACAGCTGAGGCCATTCTGCTTTCCAAAAGCAAGGCATAGTTTTCCTGGTACCCTACTTATGGTGCTTCACAACCTGCAAAAGCCAAAGTTGCTTTCCTAAAACCTTTTCCTTTCACCATCCTTAATGGCATTTACCCTCTTCAAAAGTTAGGACTCTATTTTGTCTCTTCCGTTCAGACGGTTTCAGGAATAGCCATAGATTGCACCACAGATTGTTCACTGTATTTTAGTGAGTCACAGGAGCTGACAGACGCGCCCTTGAAGCGATTATCCTCATTTTGAAGTATGGTTGCTTTGCCTACTGCCTGACCTTCTTATTGCCCATGCAAATTCAGGGAATATCTGTGCACATCAACAACCACGTGTGCCACCATGGAATGTCAAGAAAGTGACTGTGTTTTTAACTGCCCCACAAGAGCTATATTAGGTTTCCAAGAAGGTGAAATGCTGCTTACACAAAAAGATACTGGATTAAACTGTTCACTAATAAATTTCTGATTAAGGCTAATCCTATTAGGGAACAGGCGACTGGAAAGTTCTGAATTTAATTAAATCTACACCTGCATGCTTTTTCCAGGCTGACTCATACAGCACTTTCCAAACGTCTTCTTACAGATATCACCTAGGGTTAAAATATCATTGTAACTAAAATTTCTATTGCAAGGTGAAAAGACAGTTGTCAGTATTATTAAGGAATCAGGCACTTAAACTGCATATTACCTTCTTTCTAAAGCTCGCTATTCACGTAATTTTTTTAAAGAATATTTTCATTTGGAAAAAACATTGTATTTTAATTGATTAAAACTCTACATAATTGTCTTGTGTTTCAATTCATCCTATTATGTGTGGTCTAAAGAGTTTCTGGCCTAATGCTGCTATATGAGTTTTTGGTTGGCTGTTTTGTGTTGAACGCAGCTTAAAGCAAAATAATGCCAAGCTGCAAGACACAAGAAAGGGAAAAAGATAGCAAATTCTGTGTGTCTCTCTGTACTCACCTTGTTTTCAGTGTTAATGGTGAAGACGGTGTCTCTTTGGTTCAGGAGTTTACAGGAATATGCAATGTTAACTGCTGTTTCCTGTTTGTCTCCTGTCAAGACCCAGATTTGTATCCCAGCTTCTCGAAGAGCCGCAATAGTGTCAGGCACTCCGTCTTGCAGCCGATCTTCAATCCCTGTGGCTCCTGGGCAGACAGGAAGAGAAGAAATGAACTAGTTTTCTTTCATTTGGAAATGATTTCGCTATTTTCTTTTTTAAGAAAAGGTCTTTGACTTCCAGTCATGATCCTGAACTTATCAAGAGCTGAGCCAAGGCAGTGTCCAGCAAATAAACACACCGGTGCAAGATCTGTGTTTGGATTAAGATCTGAATGTCAGCAATCAAGTCCTGGCTCTTCATTTTACTCGTTGCTAGAACAATGTGTTTCATTTCTTCTTAATAATCCAAAGTGGCAACGTGCTGGCAGAGGAATTACACCATATGCATTTTTAAAGTACTGCATTAAGTCCCATCAAAGCAACCAGAGAAAAGAAGAACTTTGACTATTTCGATGAATGCTATCCCTCTTGTCAAGTTAGATACTTCGCCCATCAAAGCGAGAATAAACGTTACAGTAACTTTTCTTTTTTAAAATGCACAAACTTAGAAGCAGATGCCAACACTCATCCTGATGGTAAATCACCATCTGAATGTTATAATGCTCCTCTTCCTATCTCTTCCACTAGAGGTCAGTTTGAAGATGCCGAACTGTGACACATTAAAGATAGATACTGATTTAAGCTAAAAGAACACTTTTTGTGAAATAAAGTATGAAAGCACACAGAGCCTTAAGAGTTGGCAAAGGTAACAGACTCTGACAAGATCTACAGTATCTCTTATGTGGTTCTGCTTATGGCATTTACTGTTATTACTCTAATTTTTTAAATCACTGCAGAGCTTATGAGAAGCCATAATGCTAATAGCTTGCAATCAGAGAAATTAATGA
Source organism: Larus michahellis (assembly GCF_964199755.1). Taxonomy (NCBI): domain Eukaryota; kingdom Metazoa; phylum Chordata; class Aves; order Charadriiformes; family Laridae; genus Larus; species Larus michahellis. The sequence continues at coordinate 9,185,876 of NC_133906.1, read as the reverse complement.
TAATGAAGTATGGGCACAGATTGTATTCACAGAAAGATGAGACTGAGACAAGTCTGAAAATCAAAGTCTTAAAGAACAAAATTTTTCAAAATAAAATAGAAAAGAGAGCACTGAAGCGCTGTGTAATTTAACAGAATAGTGTTGTCAGATAAGACGGTGATGGATGATGCACAAGTGCCAATGAATGTAAGTTTTAACATGAAATATCCTTTTTATAAGGTGCAAAAAGCAAACATGACAATGCAACAACAGCATGAATTCACTAGCAAAAATCCTTACATGTGGACAGCATTTTAAGTTACCGTTTTTTATAATACAGTGTAATTACCAAAATTGCCTTGGAATTTGTGCTCAAAACTGAAGTTAATTTATATTATTTTATAGGTTTATCTAAGGACACACACACGATTGGATTATGGGAACTTCATTATCTACTATGCCAGCTGAGCCACAGTTAACAGCTGATGTACATGTTCTTTGCTTCTGGCACATGATAGTTTCAGTAGACTTTTTCAAAGTTACTGCTGCTCAAAATGCACGAGAACTCGTTTAGACACTGTCATTGGACTGTATACCCTAGCCCTGAGATTTCCAAACCTCAGAGGAAGACTTTTTGATATAAATTAGTATAAGCTGTTGTCTGTCTGATTGCCAAGAATATCACAGGAGAGCAAGTGATACTTTATGCAAAGACGATTCTTATTTTTAGCTACCCAGCAAGGTGAGTTTGGTCTCCAGATGCTGCGCTGTCTCCATTAACAGTTCTTCTCTGTTGTCAATTGCAGCTTCTGCCTCCCGACGAAAATTGGCCCATTTTTGAAAGTCATCTTCATTCAAGACCTGCATAACACAATTTAAACAGGCCTCATTTTAATTTTAAATAAGAGAAGAATGCCAACATTCTGGATCACAGAGACTTAACTCCTATCCAGGCTGGTAAAGTACTGTGTTGTCTTTAAAATAACACAAACTTTTCCAAGAGAAGATGACAAGAACTAGTAGTAATGAGAAAAATAGACCTGCCTTCCTGTTTGTATAAATGGCCTATGGCTGAGACTTAACAACATGACCTAGAGGGACTCCTGATCACACAGCCCTTAGCTGGGACGCTGAACAGGAACACACAGTTTCTGAAGGTTGCTCTACATTTCTCTGTAGCTTGGATATGACCTATTTGTTGCACATAGACAACTTCTGTATTAAAGTATCAGACTAAGATGTACTAACCCAGGCTGAGGGCAAGATTTTTGAAAGCTGAATGCCAAGCAAACCAGAAAAAGGTTGGCTCCCCTGTGGACTTTTTATTTCTTGCTTGGAACCACTGTAGAGAAGGTCAGCTAGAGTTACCATAAGAGAAACAGAAATGAAAGTTTTGAGGCTGACCAAAAATCCATCATCTGTTCGCACCGAGGAAAAAGAGGGAAAAAAAGACTGCAGAGCGATCAAATAGAGAGACAAAAAGATGGGCTGTATCTGGCTTGTTCTCTGAAGCAGAAAGAATTATAGCCATTAAATTTTTCTAATAAATCTATTGACATGTACAGAGCAAAGCTGTAAACGATATTAGGTTAATGCCCTCCTACCTTCTTAGCTATACACAGAGTTCTCAGGCCATCACGGGCATAGTAGTCCAGATGCTTCTGTGTTTTTTCTTTTATTCTTTTCATTCTCCTCTCCGCGCTAAGGTCAGCTGTGAAATACAAGGAAAAGATTCCATATTTTAAACACAGATAATTTCAGATCTAATGGCCTAGGATTAAAAAAGAGTGGGCATTACAGAAAACTAGATTACAGTACAACAGCAATTCCTTTAAAAGCTCAAAACTGTTGTCTGCGCATAAGCTGAAAGCTTGCGGAAGATCCTTGTTTCCTTTAAGATAACATTACTTGGATTTTCTTGTTTGTTTATGTTATAGCACTCTTGCTGACAAGCTGAAATACAATGGTCAGGCCCTTATGACAGTATTATTGCAGAGTACGCAATCCACATGCGTTAGCGCTGACAGTGAATTTTAATTAGACCATTCCATATTCTAAACATTACTGAGGTTAAATAAATACCCCAGTTCTGATCTGCAGGGATAGCACTAGAGAAAGCTTATTCTTTTTATGTGCTTCTCATGCCTAGATACAATATTTCATGCAGAAAAGAGTACTGCAAACTTCTCGTGCTTCTTTATATGAGACACAACAGAAATAGCTCATTGGCTAATTACCTTTGGCAGAGTCTTCCAGCAAGTCCATTATAACAGAGTCAGCTCCTTTTGTGTAGACAACAATCTCCTTGGTTAGAGGGTGCCTCACCACTACAGACATCCTTTTCCTTACTGAGTCAAATCCCAAAGTGTAGAGAATATCGAAAGTCAGGAGTGTGCCTTGTGGCAACCGTACCGTCACCTGTTCAGGAGTTCGGGACACTAAAGTAAAACTATACGCCTGGGCAGCATAGACAAGCGCTGCCTCGTCTGGGCTCTCAGCCTCATAACAAAAGTCTGTTGGCAAAGAACGGTTAGTCACGGATTTAAAAACCTCATCCAAGGAAGCACTACCAATATCTGTGCTGCCCTTGCCCTGGAGCTCATCACCTCTACTGCTGGCACTGCAGTCGTTGTCATTGGTGCAGCAATCCAACGCAGCAAGATGCTCCTCAGTGTTCCTTGCACTGAAGCTAGCACCTAGGTCTGAACTAGACTGAGATGATGAAAAGGACTGACTAAGGCTTGCTAGTTTTAGCCTTTGAAATATCTGATGAATCTTCTCCAGGGTGATTCCTGAAGGTTTTATTGGTGGTGGGACTGTGACCTAGAAATATGAGAAAACCTATGGTTAAAAACAAATACATGCGAACTACAAGATACTTTTCAAAACCTCAATATATTTTTCTGTATGTAAATGATGATAATTAGAAAAGCAACTTCCCCCGCCCCCCAATTTAACTGTGGTGGGGTAATTCAGTAGAGGAGTCATAGGTGAGTTGGCATCCAAATTTGATGGTGATTTGTATCTCTACCTCTGAAGCAGAGATGAAATCAAGCCCCTGGTAGTTTTGTCAATGGTATGGGAGATCAGAGAAAACACAGTATGTTCAACAAACTTCCTACAGTATATATAATATAAAATTTAAAAGAAAAAGTGCAGATACTGTGCTAGCCATAGCTATTCATCCACATAAAACGCCATGCTAGGAAGGGACATACACAGGAAGGGAAACAGTAGATACTACACAAAAGGTAACAGAACTAGAGGAGAAGTCCCAGACTATCTTTTACCATTTCAGGTTTCGCTGAACACTGCTGTATGTTGTGAAATGGAAGTATAATCAATTTGCCTCATATACTTAATTACCCTTTGTCTTGGCTCAGTAGTTGTGGAGACCAGGACTGTATTGCAAATGGCAAGGGCAAGAAAGAAGTCAGTAAGGGATGTGGAAGTCTTCATATGTATAAAAGGAGAAAGATTTTCAGTCTGGAGTGCAGCTTCTCTCACTCGCCTCAGCAGCCTGCTATCCGGAGTCACATCCTTTTCCTGGAAGAGAAGTTACTTGAGAGGATTATTCCCATTTACCCTTGACCTCAAGGAAGAACATCAACTTGATATCTTCTTCTTGCTTCTTATTGAATTTACACCTAGAATTATGTAAGCTAAATACCTTTTGTACTTAACATCTAGGGAAAAAAGATAAATTTCTAAAAGCTGCATAACTAGATAATTAGAAGGAAATGTATCTTGAAATAGAAGATGATTTCAGAATTTTATTTCTTTTGAGATCTACTAGAAATCAAGAATAATATATACTGTATCCTCCAACTTTGAAACTGCTGACCAGTGAATTAAAGGGCATTCCAGACGGAAGTGGATTCGCGATCTCCCATTTCAGTGTGGGACCTGATTGTTATTTCAACAGAGAATGTATTGTGCTTATGGCTTGGTTACGCAGTATCACTTTTTGTTTCCAGAGTCATTTTGCTCTGCACCCAGAAAGAGAAGCTGTCTCAAACTGTTCTTCCTCAGTTTTACAATAAATAAATAAATAAATAAATAAATAAATACTTCATTTGTTCCTGAAATGTTACTGTAATTTTACTAGTACAATCTTTCTAATCAAACCTAAATTTGCAAGCCAAAGTACTTAACAATGTCACTTATCTACAATTTCATTTGATGTAGGGCTATGGGAGTATTACTTTTAATGGAAATTTCATGTTAGCAGAGCCTGGTTTGGATTTAATTCAGGGCCATATTTAACAACAGCTTACAAGTTTAAAAGACACCTTCCTGTGAGCCAACACTTTTGGATGCCTTCTTTAAGGAACTGCCAAAAGTGATTTAGCTGCTTTCTAGTTCATCTCGGCTATTACCCTCTCCCCCTTCAATCTGGCATGGTTTTCCTAGGTTCCCTAAATATGCAACAGAAGTCATCCAGCCACCTTCACGGCTGCGTTGTGCTGAGCTGAATATGTTGCATTCTAATTCCTGCTTGCTAAAGTGAATAACGGTTCTTAAATCATCCTAGTAATTGCAAATAAATCTACTGCTTATTTTGCGGCACAGAGCTCAATTGAAATCCTAAGATGGAACAAGGTTTTGCCCTTTCTCTGCCACAGGAGGCTCTGGTTCCTCTGGTTCAGTGTTTTCATGCTTTTTCATTTCACATATGGGGAAAAGTTTTAAGTATAGATGTAGTCCTTTCTCTAGCAAATACACACAATGAGGATAAGTCTGATTTTTTAGTTATCATCTCAGGTCTCTTAAAAAGGATCAGAGGCTGAAAAGTTAAAGCTGTCGTTCTTTAGAAACGCTTTCACAATATTGTACTGCAGCAGATGGTTACTGTGGGTAACTGTGAGTCTGTGGCCTGTACTGTGCTTCCTACGTACAGCAATCCCAAATAGCTTAACTGGACAATTCCAACGAAGAACACACGTGCAGACGCAACTCTCAAAACATTTATGTTGGGAATTATATTAAGTCTGAAACATGAATGATTATAAACGAATTGACTCTTTGGCCCAGCTATTCATATGATTTCCTCATGCATTGCTACAGTTAGAATGAACCTCAAGAACCACGAATTACTACACACAGATCTCAGCCTCTCCTTTCCGTCATCATCCTACACAATTTCTTTTGCATATATCTCCTCAATATCTGCCTCTAGTTCATGCCAAAAATGACAATGCACTAGTAGGTATTCCACTTCAGCAGAAACTTTCTCAACTCAAAATATTACTCTTGAAAAATAGAAAAGTGTCAGGTCAGTTATGACCTCAGAGATAGGTTTTAAAGACAAAGTAATATAAAAATCAATATTTATCAGAAAAGTTTTTCTCATTTCCTTTTTCACATTCAGTGAAAACAGGGCTGACCTGAATTTTGAGCTTTACGGAACTACAGGAGATAAAATTTAGATAAAAAAGTCTGTTAATTGACCAGCCTGAACATATATAAAAACAAACAAATGAACAAAAGAAAGAAAAGTGAAAATAAGAAAAAGAAAGAAAGTGAAATAAAACAGCACTAATGATGACGATCAGTTAAATATACCACCTTTTCAATGTTACCAATTTTGTTAGTAAAAATGCTGATGTTATAAAATGGCTAGTGCCATTCAGATTTTAAGATTTCCTCATTAATTTGGTAACATTTCTTTTACTTGATGGCACTAAAACCTGATGACAACAGGACAATTGAAATCTTCATGAAATGCTTCTAATAGCAAGGCACTATTTATTGGAATGATTAAATCTAGAAGGAAATGTGCTGTCACAATCTTAATTCATAAGAACACCTAAAGGTAGACAGAGGAAATGTTACTGCTCTGTCTTGTTCCAAATTTGCTTATCATTTTATATTTTTCCTACTCTTTTGAAGTTCCTTTAAGTCCTTCTGTCAACCATAGCTCTGTTGTTTTATAACACATTATTTTATTTTTCCCTCTGAGAAGGGCACAAACTGAAACACAGGAAGTTCCACCTGAAAATTAGGAAACACTTTTTTACTGTGAGGGTGACAGAACACTGGCACAGGTCGCCCAGAGAGGTTGTGGAGCCACCATCCTTGGAGATACTAAAAAGCTGTCTGGTCATGGTCCTGGGTAACTGGCTGAGGTGAGCAGGGGGGTTGGACCAGATGACCTCCAGAGATCCTTTCCCACCTCAACAATTCTGTGCTTCTGTGACGTCTGTCTCCCTCCAGATTTTTCATAAACGTTTATGAAATGAGTTAATCAGTCACTATATTTATCATGGGAGATTTCTGAAGTAAAGACTACACTGTTCTTCTTTCCTTTGCATTCCACATAAAACCTAAGACACACACAGACATCGCACATTTTTATGGTATCAATATAAACACTGTAGACTTGGCAGCAATTTTCAACTATAAGTTTTCAGAATAGCTTGAATTTGTGTTCAAACAGATCTGTTCAGCTCAGTCTCTAATTTTCCAAGTGTAACTGTTAATGGGTAGATCTCCATCTCCTTGTAGTTATGTTTAGTACGAGTAGCAAGGGATATGGTTGCTGACAATAAGCTAGGAATTTGCTTTTCCGTTGTCCAAGACATGGTCAAGCTCCTTCCCACTGTATAAACTTTGCCACCGAATTTTTGGAAGCTGTAACTGGACATAGGATTCACCATGTCTGATGAACTGCATAAATCGTATGTAAGGAGGCTCCACAGACTGCTATGGATCATGAAGACTATGGCAAAGGTATTGGAAGGGGCAAAACCACAGGGTAAGTCCTAGGAGTTCGGCTTTGCATCATACCTTGTTACTTTTACTCCAGAAAAGACAAGTAATGCTATTTAGTTATTCTTCTAGGATCTGCAGACTGCAGTTAATTAACTTTATCAAATGCCATGAAAAACCCATCATCCTCATCTCTATCTCAGAGACGCACTGAGATGAACGTTAATTGATAAGAGCTTCTCAGATTTCAGCAAAACATCAAAACTTGTCAAGCAGAGAACACTCTCACAAACAGGCAGGCTGAAATACATTCTGTAGCTGCAGAGCTTCCTAATTGCAGAACTGCTCAGAATACTGAGACAAAGTTCAAACACGCTGATTTGCAGGCACAATCAATTACCACTGTACAAATGCACTTAAAATACCACATGCAACCTGCTTATCACTGATTCATGTAAGGCTGATTGAGAGTAAGTAAATTTTGTGATTACTGCATAGATAATTCTCCTTTAAAAACTGTTCACATATAAATTTGACATTTGTAAATTATTATCTTTTGTTTGGCACAGTTTCTTTCCAATTAAACTCTCTACATTTTGTAGGATACTATTATGTTAACGGCCCTCTTGCTTTAAAATGCTTTTCTTGGCAACAGTTCTGACATGCAGGTGCTCATAGCAGATGCTGTACTAACCCTTACCCAAAAACCACTGTGTCTTCTCAGCAGTGCAAAGTTCTTCAATTTTACTATTACCTGAGGCTACCAGTTTTCACGAACAGTTTCATGTGGCTGGCACATCAAGCCTTGGAAACTCGACATTTATTAAGAAAAAAGCCAACAACAACAAATTGTACAATGTCAGCTACTGGCCTTTGGACTTTATGTTGTTTATTATGTAAAGCATTTCTTTTTTCTCTTGCATTTTGTTGGTCTGAAGAAGCTGAGGCTCACAATTTCATCGTGAGGATTGTGTTTGACAATCATTGACTGCCACTGAATACTTCAATACTTTTATTTTAACAGAGCCATTTATCCAGAAGGGCTCTGCAAACCCTAAATTAATCAAGTCAAATAGCAATCTTTGTGTTTTCAATCACACGTTGTTCAAAGATAGATTTTTCTTAAGAAACTTTGACTACTGAGATACATTCAGGCCCATGATACTATCTGTATAACCGGAGTACTCAAGACGTTACAGATTCGTAGCAAAGTACAAATGCATCAGACAAGGTGATACAAGTTCCAAAGAGCAGGAACCAGAGACAGAGAGAATTTTACTCTCTCTATTTTATTAATAGGGAATTGGTTTGGCTAGTAAAGAGAAACACTGCTGTGCACCATTTGAAGGATATCAACATACAGGACAACCTCTGGGCAATACCTGTGTCTCCATTTTAATACATCTTCATATTTGTCATAGAGGTTAAATGATTTATCCACAGAGAGTGACACCTATTAGCAGCTAAGGCTGGTTATTTCCTTGACAGCAGCTTCATCTTCCTCTACAAAGGAGATGTTTGATACTAGTTCCTCAGATATTGTCTTTACAGTAGGGAAAAAAAATAACATGGCGGTTTATTTACAGAAGAAAGCGAAGAGGCCTGGCAGTAAAAAACATAACTGGGGAGATATACTGGCAAGAAATTCCTTTATCACACTTCAAAAGTCATGACCCATGGGTTCTCAGCAGCCCACGGGAACTGGGCTGGAAAATGGTAGGATAACAACTGACAATGCCCCATATTCCAGGAGCAGGAAGAGTACTGACTGATATCTACTACATGGCAGAGGAACTGAATGAAGCAAGTAGGATCTTAAAATACTTTGCCAAGAAGAACAACTGCAGAAAGTAAAGTTCTGAGAAATCTATATTTATGAGATTTTTTTAAAAAACACAAGATTTGGAAGGGTTTTCCAGCGGTTTAATGTTAAATGGAATTCTAATTTTGAAAGGTGTTCAACTTTCTCCTGGAGTCCATAAAAGGTTTTTCTGAAACGTCTTTTAAAAAAACTTTCAAGAAGAAAAGAACAGTCTGACTATAACTAGGCTGTGTTAAATTTTGGGAAGTTTCAGATGTAAAATTCAGCTGAGTCTAAGATTTTCCCAGAATTGCACTGAAGACATGTACTTCCAAGTCAGTACTTGAAGTGAGGCAGAGGCCACTCTGAGCTACTAAAGGGGGACACTTAGAGCTACTAAAGGGGGACAAGGCTCTTCAGCATCTTGCAGAGTTCAACATCTTGCAGGGTTTAAGGTCTTATTCCGATAAACCCTTTTGGCTTAATTTATATTATCTTTGTGAAAAGTACTGCTTTTTTTTTTTTGTCTCAAAAAAATGCAACATTTATCTTTTGACACACTAACAAACTTCCAGAACTGCTCTGGAGAGTGCTGCTTGGCCCTTTTGCACGCACAGTGGTGCAAGGGTGGCTGAAGACTATATGTTGCAGCGTTAGTAGCAGAAGCAGTCTGTGGCTTTCTAAGCTATGTTGAAACTCTGACTTCAAACCCATACCCTCTTCCTGACCATCATCTCCCCGGAGGACCTGTACCTCCTGTTTCTGCAAAGCCAGGCCCCAGACTCACATCCCTAGCTCCTCTTGCACAATCCCAGCCCAGTATCCCCACCTCGCTTTCTTTGGTATTTTAGCGTACCAGAACAGTACAAAAAGTTCATTCCCCTTTGTGCAAAGTACCTCTTGCTGTTATGAACCATGGCCTCAATCCTTGAACCTCAAATTCGTGTCTTCTCCACCTATCAAGCAACCATCAGAAGAACTCACCTTGTATCCCTACTCTTCTGCTGCAGTCTTTGATACAAGGACACAGATTCCCAAACCTTCACCTGGCTCTCCCCCAACTGCAGCCCACACACTCTAAGCAGGGACCCCACTGCTTTGTTTCCCCCTTCCCTCTCTTAACTCCACCAGGGCTTGGATTTCTCCTGTCCACCTGTTGGCTCCCCATTACAAAATGCAACAGAAAAGAGAACTCCTTAAAATTTGTTAGCTCAGTCTGCTCGTACTCACAATGGTACTGCTGAATGCCACTTGAGACTGGTTGCTGTCACAACGACCGAGTGACCTGTTCCTTGTATGCCCCTGAAAATGAGCTCTAGCACTCTGGCACCTCCTTAAAGGTCTCATGGTCCTCTGCTTATAAGCGGCTGGTCTCTCAATATTCATGGGAGGAAGAGTGAAGTGTTGAAGCTTTGCAAAGTCCTCGTCATCTAAATCCAACTCTTTGTGGGTTTCCAGGCGTCTGGCTGTAAAAACAAAAAATGAAACCTCATGTTGTCTTCTGCTCTTTGCATTGCTCAGGAGGAATTCCTTGGTTGGTTAAAAAAACTGAAACAGACTAACCCAAAGCCAAAACATCTCAAAAGCCAGCACCAGAAGAACTTCACTATCCACTACAGTTTCTGGCAACTCCCACTCTCCAATGTTTATTTTTTCAAGAAAACAAAAATGTGTTTTCAAAGCAATCAGTCACTTTTATAGACTTCTGCTAATGCTTGGTCTCTTTAGCTGCATTTTGCAGTTGATTTGAACAGGAGAGTGAAATATTGTAATTCACAGATTTGTTAATGTTTTCAGTCAGAGAGCACAAACTTCTTTTTGGCAGCTGCTTGCCAGCTTAATAAAATCCATCTTGCTACGTAGAGAGAGAAAGCAGCAACCAAGAACGGGCCTGAGTCAAACCCCCATATTCAGAGCACTGAATGCTAGGGTCGGCTCAAGAAAATGTGTAGCTGTACCTTTCATATCACACAGAAGACTCTGTTAATTACTTTTGGACCCACTGAGTTTAATTACCAACTAATCTCAGTTTGTAAGCTTATAAAAGGTTGGCTGGCATTCATTTAGAAATGGAAGAGAAAATGTTCTCTTTGCACTCTCGAGTGGGTATCGAATGCAGGGCAAAACCCGAGATGTCTGCAGAGGGAACTGGAAAACCTTTCCCATCTCACTTCGGAATCATTTAAAACACCTTCACTTCCGTGAATCTCCATAACAGCAGTCCCTCACAAAATGGAGACAAATCCACAAAGCTCTACGTTCAGTCAGAGGGCTCAGTAGGTTTAAATGTTAATATTTAAATTAATAAAATTTAGTTACTCAGAGAGAAAAGCAAACATAAGAAAGTGTCTCTCACCATTTTCCTGATGTGAAAACTCAATTCCATCAACAGTACAACGTCGGAATACCATTTTGTTTTCTGTTAGTGTCCCAGTTTTGTCTGAGAAGATATACTGGATTTGTCCAAGATCTTCAGTAATATTTAGGGCACGGCACTGTATGGGCAAATCTGCTTCTTCATCATACAGGTCAATGTCATTGTGAACTAAGAAGACTTGGCCCAACTTGACTAACTCAATGGACACATAAAGAGAAATGGGGATTAAAACCTGAAAAAGAGTTTAAATGCTCAGTGAGGGGTGAGACAAGTCTTATTGCTTTCTGTCAGCAATGTCCTGGGACAAGTATACTAACAATTTTCAGAGAAACAGTTCCTCCCAGAGACATATTGTAGGGTTGAATAGTAATAGTTCAGGGGGTGGAAAAAAATCATGCATATAACAGCTACGGATAAAGAGGAACAATAAGTGACAAATTTAAGACAAAATTCCTAGAATACCAAATGCAAAGATGGGTCTTTCAGAGGACGCCCTTACAAAGCACATTTTCTGGGCTGAGAAGCATGCTTGCTCTTATCCTCCTGAAACTCTGAAAGGATGCACTAGCACAGACTCATTCTTAATGTAGAGAAGTTTCACAAGTGTCATGGTTTAACCCCAACGGGTGACTAGGACCATGCAGATGTTCACTCCCTCCCTCCCTCCCCGACCCCCCAGTAGGGTAGTGAGAAGGGGGGGAAAAAGGAGGTGGTAAAAAGGAAAAAAACCCAAAAAACCAAACAACCAAAGAACTCGTGGGTTGAGATAAAGACAGTTTTGTAGGTCAGTAATGAAAGAGGAAAAAAAAAAAGATAATAATGGTAAAAGAATACACAAAATAAAGTGATGCAGCACAAATTGCTCTCACCACCCACAGATCAGCTGCCCAGCCCATCCCGAGCAGTGATCGTGGATCCCTGTCCCCCAGCCAACCCCCGTTTCTATACTAAGCATGATGCCTATGGTATGGAAAATTCCTTTGGCCAGCTTGTCCTGTCTATGCTCCCTCTCAGCTTTTATGGGAAGCTGAAAAAGTCCTTGATTTACTGTAAACATTACTTAGCAACAACTAAACCAATATGTGTTATCAACATTATTCTCCTACTAAATCCAAAACACAGCAGATACTACAAATAAAATTAACTCTATCCCAACTGAAACCAGGACAACATGCAATTACTTCGCACGCAGCACTTCCCACCCACTAGCTTTCCTGCCCTGAAATAATAATGAATTCTTAAGCTGCACAAATATTCTGTTTCAGTAATGAAGAATAATCCCCCAAGGAATCTGTGCGCAGCTCTGAAAGCTATCTTCACAGTTCATTCATATTAAATAAATTCTGTCCACTTAAATCTCAGTAGTTACATCAAGAAATCTGAAAAGTAAATGTAATTTTTTCCCCCATCCCATAAAATGTTCTCTCCCAATTAGGCTTAATCAGACTCAGATATACAAGCATCCTACTTCTAATTTAGCTCCTTTCCTAAACCAGCTGAACCAAACCTAGTTATTATTCCCCACTGGCAAAACCGACAATTTTTGTTTCACTGTTTTCCTGAGATATTAAGTGGCATTCTTATTTTGGAAGTCTGTCCATAGGCGGGGAAAAAAAAAAGCTGACATTTGGATGTAAACATCCTCTTTATTGCACACGCTAGAGATTGTGGAGTTATTTAAAGATATAATACACGTCCTTCCTATCTATACCCTTGTGGGGTTTCAACAGCAAGAAAGAAAAATCTGCAGTTAGAAAGAAAAAAAAAAAGAGAAGACACATTATTTCACACTTGGATGATCTGAAACACTCCTAGCAGTATTTTCAAATAGGATTAAGGAGGCACTGCACAGCTATTAGTTGATATTAATTGTTCCTTAGTGATTATACTTAGTTTTCAATAGCTTCTTCCTTGGAGGTAACAGGGAGGTTTTTGTCTTTTACCTGCAACAGGATTATCATTGTCAAAAACATGTAGAAACCGGCGAGAACTGGAGACAGAAAACTGCCATTCTCATCTGGGACATCATAAGGCGGATGCTCTGAGAAGTTTCCAGTCCAAATGCCATGCCCTGTAGGAATGATATACAATATTGAAATACACCGAGCAATAAGGTGATTGACAAAGCTTCTGAAATTTGCAGATATGGACTGCTATGATAATTAAAAAGAAAGAACATTTCCAAAGCAACAGTCCCCAAGCAATGCTGTAAATCTGTTGGAGAATGCAAAGTATATGCAGAGCTCTGTAGCACATGCATATAATTGATATGCTAGTAAGAAATGAGCGGTCATGGGTATTTTTATTCACCTCTCCTTCAGCAGGTGTCCCCCAGGGCTCTAGCTCTGCACAGATCTTTCCTCATTCTATGTCTTGCTGTTGGACGACTCCATCTCTACCACCTATCTTTAAAAATCCTCAGTGATGAAGACTCCCATTCCTCTTCCTAACAGAAAGAAACCTTATAACCTTTATATGGACAAACTGAAATCTTTCCTATCCTTCCTGACCATTCTTGATTTCAATCTGTCTTCATTAGAGTTGACAATCCCCCTATAGTTCAGTTTGGGCAGCTCGTTTTCACTTTCCCTTTGATTAAGTCATACCCCAAAACTGCTTCTTCCCCTGTCTTAAATATCAGTAGGTGTCATTGCATGACTACGACAAAGCCTGCATTTCAGGACTTACCATCACAATGACTTTACCACTTTTCATGCTGCCCTTACTGAAATGAACTTTGCTCAAGGATGTGACTAAATTTACAGCATCAGAAACTTCACACACAGCTAGGACAAACAACTCGGTTTTCCTCATTACGACATTGCTTTATTAGTCCACTTTGCATATCCAGCTCTGATAAAACTTCTATTAGCACCAGGTAAGCAAGCGGTTGTTTGGCCGCACCTGCCTAATAAAATGCTGCCAAAGGAATTCAAGTTATATCTTGAATACCTTCTGGCTGCTGGAGACCACAGTCGCAGCTGAGCAAGGACAACTATGCTCTACAAGCCACTTCTTACCCCAGTTTTTCACTGTGTGCAAGAAAAATCCTGATAATCGATCCACCAGTGATATTTCTTCCCAGAACTCTACATTCAGACAAGGCTGCAAAGCAAGAACTGATGGTAGAGCTATGGGACATTTTGAATCGATGAAAGCTAATGGACTTGTTTTACGTGTTTCACTTAGGCTATGAACATTTTATATTCTTATTTTTTTCTAAACCTGAATAGATAAATTGGTTTTTAAATGCTGATTTTTTCATCTGAGACTGCTTTAAACCTTAAATTAAAGGACTTTATTACTCAAGGGCCCCTACACACCAGACAAAGACAAGTCTCTAAATCTACATGACAGCAGCCAGGGAACAATGAAAATAAAGTCTCTCTCTCCCTCACACAGAGCTCAGTTGTCAGAGTGAAATCCCATTTCCGTGCCAAAAAAGCCCACTGCAACATGAAGCAGTAAAATTTAAAAAGCGATTAAGTCAGTTCAATTGTTTATCTTTTTTGGATGGCCCTTACTTCTAATGGTGTTACAGTGATGACTGGCTGGTGTGTCACATCACACGCCTCCAGGGCAGGTTCAGGAAAACTTGACAGTGCCACGTCATTTGACTTTGTCGCTACAAAACTAATTCAGAGCAGTAGCGCTAAGCAAGTTATCACCGAGATGGAATCGAGTAAAAAGCAAAGGGGCTTTGAACACAAAGCGCTCATGGGAGCCTCTGTTATCTCTTTAAAGCAGGGAGCCATTCAAAAGTCAGTGGCCTTAAAATTTGGCCCTTTCCTCAGGATTATGAGATCCTATTAATCCTGACCTGCCTGGGACAGATTGCAACCAGAGCTGGAAGGCAAGCAGGTGCTTACATGCAGGGAAGATGATGTTTTTGAGAATAGCAAGCTAGTAAACTCGAGTTAGCTAACCCCAGTTCCTATATTCAAGTGTGCTCCCTTGCAAGGATCCCAGAAAAATGCAGGCTGTTCCCACCTAAACAATTAATCCATCTCACTGCCTGCTGTAAAGGGGCTTTTGAGAAGGAAGGTAGCTGTGGAGAATAAACCGTCTGAAGGAGTCATGTGCAGCTCATGGGCTGTAAATCAGGTGGCTCTGGCTCACATCACTCCTGAACATATTGGAGAAGATGTTACTGAAGTGAAGGTAAAGCTACATCATTTTACTCTTGTTGTTACACACAAGGAACAAACATCCACTCAGGCAGCAGGTCTCAGTTGGCAACTATCAATTCCTACAATGCATCAAACCCAGTGGCTTTCACCTGCCTGCTTTACACATATTTTACCACAGCGGAGATGGGTGTTATCTGAAATATTTACAGCCATGGCTGAATTTTCTTTCATCTGAATTGCTCAGATTTCCCATTTTAACTTGTCTATTGGAAAGCCCAAGGAGCATAAAAACCCCGAGAGCACTCAGCTCTGGATCTGATCTCGTTCATGTCTATAAGATCAATTTTAACCACTATTTACAAAAAAATAATGAAACAGAAGTGCTTCGTACCTACAGCTCCAACAAGACACATCACGAACAGGAGTCCCACACATAAGAATATATCCATATTCATCCGTCGCTCTACCTTGCTGCGCTTGTAACGGGGACCACTGTTATTTAGCATGGCCTTAGTTTCATGACCTTCAAAACAGAAATGAATATCAACATGTTTATGTAATATTTTGTAGTTTGGTTTGTTTTTTTTTTTTTTAAGTATTTCTCTCACAAAATGAGCAGGACACTCATAACATGTTAATTTGACTCTAGTTCCATTTAGTATGCTCACCTTCTCATTTGACTGAACAACAGCATATGTCAGAGAATAAATCTAGAGGTTTATAAAAGACCTCCATTACATTACAGATTTCAGCTGTGATATACATTTTACTTTCCCAAGGAGCAGATTCAGTAGGATCACAAGGTTTATATAAATATTCCTATGCCAACAAGGAAAAAGAACAATAATATTATTTTTTTGTATTTTACAAACAACTTGATTAGGTGCTATGCAGATTCCTGAAATCCACATATGAATAGTTCTCAGCAGTTCTTTAAAAGCCACTAGACACACTTCTTGTATTAACTTAAATAAAATCCAACATGTCAGACCCAGCTGCGAAAGACAGTAATGTTATTTAGTTTTTCACTATGTGGTTGTAAAGTGCTAACAAAACAGTAGGACAAGAAATAAAAAAAAAAAGCAAACGATCCTTAAAACTTACTGAATTAGTATTGAGATGGTATATTTGCAATGGGAAAATAGGGATGCTGTAAGAAGCCAAGAAGCAGAAATTGCTTTTGCTATTCTATTAATGTTATCTAAACTGCGCCTCCACAATTGGGATACCTGGATACCATCTGTTGCTATATTAAATGGTATCTTTTATATTTACTTCTACAGTCCTTTTCACTGAAAATACAGACCCTGCAGACTTGTATTTCATTTTCATTTGTATGTGCATGGTTTGTGTGAGAGGGATGGTTTTCCAAGCTACCTTTTGACTTTCTCCAGGGAAGTGATTTGGAAGTTAGGTACGATTCAATCATGCCTGCTGGATTTTTCCCAGGTTTACATCAAAGGTTATTAATTGAGGCCGAGAGCAAGAGAGAAAATTACTCTCCAGCCTTATGTTCAGGACATTCACCCAAGAGCTGGGACTCTTGTCTTCCTTTTCCAATGAACATGTAATTATTTACACAACCTGGAGCTACGTCAGTGGGACCAGCTTATACCACCAACGCTCCTTGCTTTCCAACTCATGCCTATGTACGTACCCACTCATTCCACAGAGTCGGGTATTCAGGGTACAACTTGCGAAGCAGGAGATGTATGTTCGCTCCCATTCAGGCAGAACTGAGAACAAAACCCAAGTCTTCCCATCGGTGAGCAAATGCTGTAACCACCGAGTTACACAGAAGAGGAGGGTACTGCTGCCTGCACTTCTCTTCCCCCAGCAGCTGTGTGAATCTTGTTCCTCACTTTTCTTTTATGTTGTCAGGCTTAACGGAATGTTTTGTGTTGAAACCAAAAAAGACAAAACCATTCAATCCTTCCCAGAAAAGCCTCAAGGAAATGTCAATGGATTTATTTCAGGAAGAAAAAGGGAAGAGATTTCTTTCCAAATATCAGCTCAATCATTCCCTTCCAGTTCAGACCAACAGGAAAAGGAGACATCTGTAATACAGAAATCACCTTGCAAGAAACAGAATATCAGAAATAAGAGGAATAAGCTACTTTGTTCTCCCCTAACCCTCACAGTTTCATATGCTGTGCAACACAGCTGCACCTACCACCCCACTAGTACCTCGTCTCTCTATTTGTGCAGGCTGATGGGCTTATCTAAAACTTCATTCTGATCCTTTATTATTTGAAAAGTGTGTAATTCTTGCTGCTGCCCCTATCACAATGAGAAAACTACACTGGCTGTTGCTCTGTAATGAGGTTGTTGTGCATTAGCGCTATTGCTTTGTGTAGAACCATTTGGGTAGCCATGAAAAGTATAACCATATTTGGGTCAGATGAGAACCGCACAGGCTGAACAATCCCATTAAGTGACGGCTCTACTCTTCACAAAGACTTCCATTAGAGAGTAGGGTTGAGAAGTAGAGTATTAAAAAGGGAGAATGTGCCATCTTATAATGTAACTGATCTTGACTGTTCAGAAAAGGTCACAGACCATGATTAAAAGCTAGAGCATAATCAATGTCAAAGAACCCTAGAAATAAAGCTGGTACTGTCACAAGTGAGTCTAATTTTAGAAGAAAATGAATAAACTTTTATTCTGACATTAACAATAAGATGTCAGTTGGAAATTGAATTGAAGACTTACTCAGATCAAAGACACCACATCTTGAAAATTACTTTAAAACTCCAACCTTTCCTACTAGCAGCTTAAGCAACGTTAACAGAGATCCATGTTAGGATCTGTGCTGGTGGTCAAAGGAACATACTGGGAATAGACTAGAGAAGAAAAATAGGCACCTTAACAGGAGAAGGGAAGAGAAGTTATTCCAATTCTATAGGGAACGATTCCTACAGAGGTTTTTATATAGTATTTACTTCCAAAAAAATAACTGATGGGTTTGGCTCTCTCTCTCCTCCTCTGTCTGGTAGGCACCATTTTTACATGTGGTGTTCAGAGAGATGGGCAATGAAAGACCCACAAAGCGAAGGTTACTTTGGAAACATATGAGACCTGTATAGTCATTTAAAGTCCACTTTCACATCAGTGAAATAAAATGGCCAATTATCAGGTAAAATAATCTGGATGGTGGAGATTAATCTAAACTAAATAACTCTTACAAAGATGATGACTTCTGTTTTCTCTTAGGTGGCTCAGCCTTGAATTCCCTGCTGCTGATTAGACATAAAACAGGTGACATGAGTCTACCGGAAAGATAAAAATAACCAACAATGGGATTAATTGTTGTATTTAAATTTACTTTTATTTAATCTACAAATAAAGAGGGTAGCTGATACTCTGTTTCTGGAGCAAAAGAGGGCACAGCTGGCAAAACCAATGTTAAATCATGCTCACTGAATAAAAGCAGTGGCAGCACTCCAAAAGTAAAAGATGCTGAAAAAAAGATGAGCTGACCCACCACTGAACCTGGCAGCGCTGCATTTGATCTGGGCACTGACACTGTCTTGCTTGGTTCATGTCTCTACTGCATGAAGCTCATGGTTGCACGGATGCGCTATGTCTATGTCAGCACAAACCTGTGCTGCTGCTGCCTCTTCTGTCACCTCCAGCTGCTGTTCTCACTGCCTCCTGTGTGCTGGCACGGGCACAGCTTGGCTTTGGGATGATTTTTTTTTTCTGGGCAGATCTTCAGCTCCATCAGTTTCTGCCCTGAGGAGCCAGTGAGACCTCCCTTAGGGCAGCCATGTAGATTTTATGCCAGATGGAATTAGTATTATAATCAGAGCTGCAGATCTGAGAGTTAAACTCACCTTAACAATTTTTACTTGTTTGGATATTTTTGCAAGGTATGACAACGATAGCAAGATATTTGACATACAGAAGGGTACCGTCATTTGCCAGAGACCCAGTGCAGGACTCTGGGCTTTGGAGATGGATGCGTAATACCTTTACTTCAAAAAGTTATGTAATTTTCCCATGCACAACCAGTTCTTAAAAGAAAATGTCAAATTGTGGTGCAATATTAGACTACACTTATTTACTTCTGGTTAATTACAGGGAAATTCTATGTTTAGCTAAATGGAAAATACATCTTACCTGCATATATAACAATTCCTACTGCAGCCTCAGTATTTCTGATCGTACATCCACGAAGCAAGAGGCTTTCAATGTTAAAACCAATCCGTTCATGATTTGGCTGCTCCCTAGAAGAAATAAAATAAAATGAAGTAGTGCCTTTTTCTGTTCTACTATATAGTATTAAACAAAATTTTTGTGGCCATGTCTCTTTCAAGTTGAAACCAAGGAACTGTGAAGGCCCTGTTTTGCTTTTATTTCACTCAGCTTCAATAAAGACTCCAGTAAAAAGCGTCAGAGAAGTCTAAGTATTTCTTTTAAAGACCACTTAAATGGTGTTTGTATCATGACGGCAATATGAAGCAAGTTTGGCTTTCACTTGGTGCCTTATCTGGCAGATTCGGTATCTCATAAATGAAGCCAAGATACATTATGTGACTTCAATCAGATGAAACCCTTTTAGAAAGCTGAGGAGGGTTTGCCTGCTGGTAGAGGTTCAGATGAACACATCTGCACCCTGCAAGAGCTTCTGTGCCTCTGTCAGCCCCCAAAGGGCTTCTCATCTTTGTGAAGCTCAGTTTGCTTGAAGAGTCTCTAGGGCTGAGGCTCTCTTCCTCACTCTCACGCTGGATGGAAAACTTTTCATCCTGGCTGAAGATGTCCTGTCACACACCAGATCCTTCTGCTAGCAGAACAGGCAGATGAAAACTTAATGAAAATTATAAGGTCAGTGCTCCATCAAGCAGACAATTTGTTACTTGTCTCTGAAAATGGAAGCATAACACTGCTTTTGCTCCCAGTTTTTGTTATATACTCTGGTAGGCTCCTCCTGAGATCTATGCCAAAGCTGAGATTTTTTACTTCAGTCACTCCATCCGGTTTTGTTGCATAAATATCAGCACACAAAAAGAATTTCTTCTAAAATATGTATCTTCTGCTACTTTGTATTTTATATTTGGCATTGCATTTACCAGTAAACTGCAGCATCACGTAAACGGAGGGCAAAGTTAGGTGCTATCTCAGGGCTAAGTACCGTCCTATGTCTGTGTGCAGCTGCACATGATTACATGACACCAAATAGACAAGTGAAAAGGTTTAGGCACCAACAACCTACAGCTGGCAGAATTGTAAAAAATAATGCCAGAAACCTGTTTTTCTGGGAATCTGTATTCAGTCTTGGTGTACTCATTTAATAGAAACCTTCTTGCATCCCCTTGAGCAGAATTTGCTGTGTTCAGGCATGTCAGATGGATGTCACTAAGTTTGCTCTTACCATTTTTAGCAGAGAGAATACTGCTACTGTTTTATAGCAAGGCAACAGAGCCTCAATAATTTATTAAGGGTTCTTGGAGAAAAATGTAACCCGTTCCAAGTAATTTGCGTTTACAAAATAGCTCGAATAACAGCAAACCAAAGACAGAAACTCCACTAAATGTTAATAAATAATTTTCACTGCCCATTATTTCATCTACCCCTGAAGCAGTGAGAGAAAGGCAACCAATTCCATATTCCACCAAGCAGGTGAGATAATAGGCATTTCCAAAAGAGATTTCTGTTACAGACTTTCAATAGAATCCTGGCTCCTAAAGGTGTGTATTTGTGTGTGTTTTCTTGTGACATATCACCTAGATTTCTATAATCTCAGTGCTCTTGTGCCATGTTACAGCAGGCTAATTGGAAGGATTGCTTCAATTTAGATTACACCCAATGGTCCTCAAAGCCAGCAACCACAGTCAGCAATCGATACAAACTTGACCTCTTTTTGCCTTTTAAGATATCACAGTAGAGGGGAAATGGCGTTGCTATTAGAGGCATCATTCTTACAGGGCATAAATCCTCAAGACCCGATTAAGCATGGTCAGTGCTAATGGGCGAGAACCCCCTGCTTATGTCAGAGGATCTGGCCATTTGCAGCTACTCCAGGTGCAACACTCTCACTGCGTTCTTGCAGAGACATTAAATCCTAGTTTAGCTACTAGTAAACTTAACAAATCTGGGGCATGGATGCGGATGCTGGCACATTCATACAGTTAAATTATTTGTATAATGTGGAGCATACATTGGGTCTGGGGCAGCAGGTATTTCAGACAGTTCTCTGGTGTGGTGTGGGAACCAGCATGGACCAACGACTGCTCTGAAGAGGGCTTTGGGAAACAGCTACCCTGGACTGGGGCACAAGAGAATTTTAGGACATGAACCATGCCATACAAATTTGCCTTATAGCCAGGGAATGGGCTTAAATCTGCTGAATTTGCTAGCATAGATTTCCCTGTTATGCCTGTGCCAGAATTATTTAATGAAGAAAGAATATAAGGAACAGAGGACGTGGCTTTTTCCACACGTACATAGGTTTACACTCAAAAAAAAAAAGCACTTTTTTATACTAGTCTAAAACATTGGTTCAGTAGGATTTTTCTTGCTTGCTTGCTTGCTTTTTCTATCTGTAAGAAGAAAATCACATTTGTTTGTCCTGGATACCTTTTCCCTGTGGCCGTAAGTATGAAGAAACTAAAGCCATGCAGCTGAATATCTTTAAACATTAGGAAGGATTTAGATTTAAAATCTAGCCTAGCCTAACCCTCAGGTCAAATGTAAAAGAGCTTATGTCTGAATTCTGAAAAGAGCTGAAACCTTGTGCAAACAGTTCATATGAAACAACCGCAAATTCAGTGTCAAGCCTTGGTCCTGCCTTGCCTCAAAGCACATATTCCAGTCCACATCTTATATTGACTTCTGAATCCAGGAATAGGTAACAGTGAGATCCATCAATTTCTGCAAAATACATTCCTTCCATCCAAGAGAAATATTAAAGTTCAGATACAAAATGCATTTATGGATAACAAATACTTACATGTACCCTTTGAATTTATTGAGATCATTGTTAGGCATTTCACAGATGATGGTGTTTTGGAAAAATTCGGGTTCAAACAAAGTATTCTGCAAGAGGAAACACACTGAGAATGAGCGTCCAATCCAATGAGTACTTGAAAAGATAAACAATAAGAGCAGCTAAATATAGGCCATAGGATAGTTGGGGTCTGGAGCACTTGCCCTACGAGGAGGAGCAGAGGCAGTTTGCTCATTCAGCCTGAAGCAAAGGTCTGGAGGGGCTGAGTAAAGATCTGAGATTTTTCCTCCCTTGGATTAACAACTGGTTAAATTAAATGAAGAAATGCTGGGTATTGGACAAGACATCACAGATGCCAATTAGTGAAAACATCTGTCTTCATTTAAAGTGAATGTAACAAATAGTTCAAATTATTTATGAAACAAAACTAGCCTTCAACCAAAAGCAAACTCAAATGAAAATAATTTCAGGATTTATCAGGAGTTTGAAACTTTTTTTTTTTTAATATATATAATATCTAAGTACAAGCAAGTAGAGAATCTGATCTAAAAAAAAAAACGAAATTGGAGCAAATATAAAAGCTTGATGACTATAACGGCATTTTGTGTACCTTCTGACCCATGTGGCTGAATGTTAATAGAATCTCTTTTGAGAGGTATCATTCACCTCCACTGAATCTTGTTCAAGACAGTAAACTCAACAGGAAAATCAGTACATATTTGGTTGCGCTGGAAATATTTGTACAACAGGAGATCAGGAAGATGCAAAAGTCACCTAGAGGATTCATTACTAATGAAGAAAGCTAATAGGTTTCTAGCAGGAAAGGGGTAAAGAAAAATGGTTCTTCTCTCAACATTTTTTCCTTTTGATGACAAGAGTTTTACTTTTGAAAATGAAATTGAAAATTTACTTTTGAAAATCCCCTTTTATCCCCTGGCATAAAAGGGAAAAAAAAAATAGTCTTCCTTAGTCTTTTACAGGTAGGCGAATTCAATATTCCTAAGCATATCCTAAACCAAAGAACAAACCCCGGTTCATATGTATTTCCTCCTTCCTTAGAGTCACACTTTATAGACACAATTAGATCTGAATAAGTTTTGTAAAGCACATAAATGACAGGACTAAACAAAGTTCAAAGAACAAGGAAGAAGTGAGCCCACTAAAACCTGTACGTATGATATTTAGCACACTGGGGTTTTTTTTTAGCCAATAGACTGTTTACACTAATACGTTAAAATAACAGGTGAATATAGTCGACTGTTTAAGCTCTGACCTTCCTGACCACTGGCTGTCACCACGGTCAGAACTGCATTCCAATCTGCCAAGGTAACAAGACTTTGTAAGTTTAAACACTTCCGGCCATACAGTTTATCTAAATAACAACTCAAAGTCTAAAGAAAATAACCTTGACTAGGCAGTCTGAAGCATAATTCAGCATGTGGGGATTTTGAAGACTTCCTCATGTTATAAATGACTGAGGCAAAAATTTGCATTTTGTATGATAGTAGAGGACTCTCTTTTCCTCTAAAAGCAAAAATACAGAACGTAGCGTGTAAACTATGGCTATGTGACACAAAGGCAGAATGTTTATTTTTTGTAGTGAAGTAGCCAGTTTATTGGGTTTCTTGCTAAATCTCTACATATTGAAAATTTTCAGTGTTTCTCAGGAGAAAAACCTCTCCCCAGTCATCATTGGAAAGCGCTGGCAACAGTACGCTTTATACTATGTCATCCACAACCCGAGAAAGCCCTTAATTGTGCTTGCAAAGTGATTTCCATTTGAACAAAGAGCAAGTAACGCTGGAGTACAGCACCTGACCACAACTGGCCATGGAAATGGAGTGCTTTTGTTTAATAAATGTGGTTGCTCGCTGGCAGCTGTGTCCCACCCACCAATAACCCCAAAAGATCTTCCTAATGGCACTGCTACTAATGGCTAAATAAATGGACATAATTCCTAGAATTACCTGCCATTTTTTTGGATTTACTGTCTGCTGGAGTGATGCCAATGGAACAAAATATTCCTCTTCACATGCTACAACTCCTTAAACTTGTTCTGTGTTATTTGAAAAACTTTCCTGCTCTGTTTGAAAAGATATTGAAAAATGTAACAAGAACAATTCTCCCTAAGTCATATTTTCTTGTTTTCTTCAGGTTTGTCAAACACAAGTCAAGAGAATATACTAGTAAAGTATTTTTAAAAAGGAAATGATACAGCCTATGGAAAAAGGTGACTTTAGGCATCCAAACTGAATCTCTGCTAACAATCAAAATGATGTTAATCATATAAGTTTTGTTTAACTTCACGCATTTTAATTTACATTGAGTTCCTATTGAAACGCTTATCATACTCCTGTAAAAGATTCCGCTATTTCATTACAATTTAGCGTGCCTTAGAGCATTTCCCAGTTGAACTGCCATACATCCACCTGCCCAGCAAACAAGCAATGGTATGTCAGCTCCAACAGAGAAGCAAATCCATCAGGAAGCCCGTGGCCGCTTTGGAAGAGGCACCACGAGCTGATTTCCAATTTCCAGGCACAAATAATTCACTCAGTATTTTTTTTGCTTTGGTGTCGGATGTGCTGTGTGTCGTGACACCCTGTGGTGCAGGGATGGTGAATACACACGAAAGATTTGCTGCTGTCCCAAATGGTGGTGCCACGTGTTGCTGCTTCAGCATCTGTTGATGCAGTTTTCTGCAAACAACTACTGTCTGAACTAATCTTCCTTTATATACAGCCATCCCTGGGCCAGAATAACAAAAATATTTTGGGATAAACTGCTGCTTTCCATACAGGGCATAAGCTTGGACAGCAAAATGCTTTCATAGCTCTAACAGGGCAACCAGCCCGTCAGAAGCAATTCATGGCTGGAGCTGGTGTGCTGACGGGCACAGGCCAACCCCGCGCTGCACGGGCTGCGTTTTCAGCAGGCTTACCTGGCTGGAGAACCCCATCACCACTTGTCGTTGTTTAAGGTTGGTCTCTCCATCGAGGTTGGCAGTTTCCAAGTGACAGACCCCGTTCTGATCAGAGGAGTACAGCAGGAGGATATCGGCTGGGATGGTCTCGTTGCACTGCAGCTGCACAAAATCCCCCACTCGGACGTCTTTCCAGCATTTCTCAACATAAGCATGTTCTTCCCTGTGACATTAAAAACACGTCATGTGTGAATAGCAACATCAGGAAGTCAGGCCTCCTGGTCAGTGAGGCTTCAAAAAAATAAAATAGGGGGGTGGTGACACATTGCTGTATTTTTTTTTTTTTTTTGAAAGACAGCACAGCAAGCTAGTAATTAATGATTTAGGCACTTCCATAGTATCACGTCCCCATATATCACGTTCAAATAAAATCTTCACATGGAATAAAAAGAAACTACAACAAAAGTTCTTTTTCATTCTAGTATTAGCCCTATAATCTCCACAGCAAAAGACATAAAGTTGTTCAGACTAACAGAGGTGTTTTAAAGTATCTTATTCAACAAATACAGACAAATTACCAAAAAAAAATCATTGCTTTGAACTATGTGACTATTTCTCAGGTAATTTCCAAAAACGACATACAGATCCTGAAAGAAATAAACTGCTACCTCAGCTACGCTTGTTTCAGGTCTCTCCAGTTTGCAACTCTCAAAAGGTAATTACAAATCCTGAGCTTAGCCCACAGGAACAACTTCAAGACGCAGAACAGCAGCCAAATGACCTCTTAATATTGAGCAAAAAGATGCAACTGGAGTCCAAGTGTAATGGAAAAGTTAAGATAAGAAATAAAAAGCTTCTAAATTAAAAAAAATAAAAAAAGGAAAAACAGCCTTGGAGTTCAAGGAAAAGAAATGACTATTTCATCAACAAACTGTTGCTCAATGTTTCAGGAAATAGCAAACTTTTTGACGTTGCCTTTTCAATAATTGATCCTTCAACTGCTCTTAATCATCTAAGCAAACAGAAAATCGCACACTAAGCTTTAAAATTAGTTAATGGGAAAACTACACATGCAACAATGGCCCAGTTCCTCTAACTCTTTGAGAGGAAATTATTTTTTCAATATGAATAATTGAACCATCTTATGTCTTGTTCTGCAAAAAGGAAAATGCTCTTGATACGTTAGCAGACGGACAGTAAAAGGCTTCTTGTTATGACTCAGAGTCTCATTTTTCCTTAAGTTTTTAATCATCCTCATCTATCGCCTGAAGAACATGGTCTTTCAATGAAGCGTTTGTATCATGAGCAGGGGAGCAGTGACAGAGTAGATGAAGTGTTTTGCCACAGCTTCAAGCACAGGTCCAAGCACTGCTTGAGAGTCGGGCCAAAGGCTGCTCCCCGCTAACCTGCCCGCCGGGAAAGGGGCGCCAGCCGTGGCGCTGCCAGGCAAACCCTTCCGCGTGGCTGCTGCCCTCATCGGTAAAGCAACATGAAATAACAGCTTCCTGCAAAGGTTATGCACACCGTTCATTTCTGTGCATTTCCCAGTGGTATCCACTCTTTCTGTTCAAAAAAAGAACACCCAAAGCTGAACTATTTAAATCCCTTTAGTGCTAGATGTCAGGTGCTTACTAAATAATGGTATTGTAGCAATAACTTTTCCTTCTTACATTACTTTTTCTTTCCTGAATTTTTCATTTTTCTTTCTTGTTTTGTCTGACTCTACTTACCTGCGTGTCCTTTTTTTTTTTTTGCTCAACAACAGACAAAAAAGACCACACCAAAGAACCAAAGAACAGAGGTTTGTTGTAAGTTAGTTTGATGTTGCTGTGCATTTAAAAAAAAATAATCCAGATCAATTTCTATTTGAAAATTATTTAAGCAGGTGCATGTTGAGTATTTATTGCTCTACAAAGTAGATACTAATGTTAATATTGCAAAACAACTATGTAACTATGAATCCTTCCCATGTCAAATGCTTTCTGGGTAGAACTTCTTAGTTTGTTTAAAAAACATAAAAATGAGAGTACAGAAGCAGTTTAGAGCAAGCAGATGGCTTTTCCTGCTATCCTAAGACATTTGGATGCTGTGTATCGTTTACATATAATGTTTGCTATGACTTCTGCAGGGCAATCCTCCTCTCTGTATGTCAACTCTCGCACAATTCTGAAGTTTATGGAACGCAGTTCTGATTTTTTCTGCTCACAGAATGCTATAGAAGGGCCTTGCCCAGCTGGCTGTCTTCCACATCAGCCTTAAGAAACCAGGTTAGCAAAAATAATCCACAGAAATCATAGATTTCTAACATTTTTGCAATAATTCCCTATGAAACATACATTACACATAAAGCTTCAGGTTCTGCCCATTCACTAATTATAGAGCAGACGGTGAGTCAGAAAAGCCAAATGATCTCTTTCTGATCAGAGGAAAAGCCTTATTTCGCACAGGGACTAGAGTTCAGGAATTGCTAGAATCCCAAACCTGAGTTCAGATGAACAGACTGTTCCTCTCTCCCCACGAGCACTGAATTTGTTAAAGAAATGGATTTTCTTTTCCTAAAAGAACTATTCAGCTGGAGCTGTAAGATTAACAATTTCCTACCACGCAAAGGTTTTCTACAACTTTGTAGAGAATTACCAGTGGACGAAAGGAAGAAAAGTACTTCACGAGGAACCTGGCACACCCCACCGCAGCACTGGCCCAGTTGCCTAGCAAGATTTTTCAAATGAAGCAGCTTCCTTTTAGCAATTGCTGTAACTGGGAACGCTGCCCATTTTCTGTTCAGTGATTAAAGTTCATAGCACAAGCTCCGGTTGCTAAATAAACAGAGGAGCTTCATAAATCTGAGATGGTCTGACGAGAAACATACGAAAAGGGCAAATGCATTTATCCAATAAAATAAACAAGATGTGGTGATTTTCAATAGATGGAAAGCTGGAAATCTGATTCTTATAGCATGTGGCATCAGGGCTGTGGCACATCAAAGACATGATCTAAGATAAAAGTTTCTCAGTACCTTCTCTCCTTTACCAGCCAATTTATCAACAGCGCACTTAAAAAGTGTTCCCTTGCTGTCCTGGGATAATGGGTACCATGATAATGCCCATCAGAGGATAATGCAGAAAAAAAAGAAGCAGTTAGCCTTGAACAGTCGAAGTGAAGTCCGCCAGAATTTGCTATTGGATTCATCATATCTGACAAGAAGGCCTGAACTAAATAGACTTCATGAAGTCATTTCTGGGAAGACAGGATCATAAAAAAATCCTGCTGCGGTTGGAGACTGTGGGCGAACATGAATAAATTATTGACTTTGTGTCAACAATTTCATTTCATATTCTTGGATTCAATAAAGATAAATCTCAAACAAAAACTGGGTCAAAATGGATGGTGAATGGGAGCAAATAAAAATTATTGTTCTGCTCCCCAGAGAAGATTAGGGTTTTATTTTTCACGTGCACGCCACAGCACACCTATGAGTCCTAGACTGTCTTAGAGAAAGACCTTCAGAAATCTTTATCACCTAGAAGTATTGCGTGAACCAATTAGTTCAGTGAGTCTTATTCCCTTGAATTAACTGCAAGCTCCATCTCAGGATCCTTTGCAGCATGAAGTGAAGACATCGTTTGCTCTAACTTTCACCCCCTAAATTGCCACTAGGTTATAGCACTTAGAGAAAAATATCAGTGTCACAAATACACAAAACCAAATGTTGGTACTTTATAATATGTAAATTCTCTAGAATGTAACATTTGAAAACGACCCCCCTCAAGCACAACCTACTTTATAAAAAATGCTCACGTTCTGAGATTCCAGTTCTACACAGACAACAGGCAGAATCACACAGCTGCTTACCCTTTACGGGCTGTTTTTGCAAATAGAAATCCCACAACTTTTTGTGCTATCAAAGATTACACCAGCATTTACATGGAAAAACGTCACAAAATGTTTTCAAAGACCACTTTGGCGATGACTTCACGTTTATGAGCTACTGCCATGAAGCTGAAAAACTGACTAGGAGCAGATTTAGGACTTGAGGAAGGCACTAGACTGGAAAGGAACTGATTCTGAAACCTGTCCGTAGGTCGGAGCACAGCACAACTTGGCCGATAGTATTCCTGAGCTAAAGAGATTATCCGAGCACGAGAAGGTACTGCATTGTCCGTGACACTTCATCACTGGCTTCTGCCACGTTACCATTACAGTAGCTGGGGAGGTTGTTCTTGTGTCGTGGACATCAGCCCGGCGGCTTCAGTGAATGATGCCATTAAGCAGTGGCTGGTCCTATAACAAGCCCTCATTAGCAAGCAGCAATAGCCTTTCCCCACAGCCCTAAACCCACTCTCATCATTTGAATACTACTTTAAGACAGCTATAAGCATCTTTTTAAGATAAAGGGAGTGAAAATTTTCTGTAGTCTAATAACGCACATCTTTACCATTTTGGCATGCCAAATTCCTTAATGCTAGTTACAGATCCTATCTTTTTATGTGCTAAAACTGTTCATAGCATCCTAACAAGGAAGTTATACTCCCAATGACAAAAGAAGCTCATATTCAACTTCTGTAATCAATTCAGGTTTATGTGAACTTTAAGTAAGTATCAGAACTATTATAAATGTATTATATGTCCATATGTCACCTTTTTTAATCTCTGTCTTGATTGTATAATGACCTGTACCAAATGAAGAAATAAAATACAAGTAAAAAGTATTTTGAGAACACATTTCCTTAGACTTTGCTAGGTTCATTTCATAAGTTTGTAAGTTTTGTAAGTTATGGATTATTGTATTCATGAAAATGTAATTATTTTTTTATTAATACTCCCTTGAACAAAATGCTATTGCTATGTGTGTGCCTGGCACCAGCTGGAACGAACAGGTAACTCCAAGGTCACTTCCTAAATGACTGCAAATCAGTCTGTATTCATTTCTGTATTAAAAACTGTATTAGTTTCTAAAGGACTCCCATTAATTTACCGAATTTCTGGAAGCCACAGCTTAGATCAGCGTTTTTGCTACAGTCATCTCCTTACATGACCATACAGCTCTTGAGGTCACACAGTAGAGACCTGCTTCTCTCCACATTTCAATGGTGTTTTAAAAATTCAGACAGACAGGATGAAACTTAATGCCATGACGTCATGACTCTGCAGGTCTCCAAGTCAAAACCATAGGTTCTCATTTATCTGCCCTTTGTCTTTAGTCATTAGCTTCTGCTGCTCTCCGCTAAACCATTCCACCTTTTCTGTGAAGCAGCTTTAAATGCCTTGGCAGGTAATAGATCTCGACCAAAGCTCTGATAAAGCAATACGCAAACCAGTGGTAACATTGGCAATGTATTTATGGATTTTCTTCCACAAAGACCAAGGATCCTCACTGAAGCAATACGCACTGACTGATGAGAACTGCTAGCTCGCTGCTCTTTGACTTTCAAGTGCTGCTGCCTGGACCAGCTGAGTGTCGAAAACTTGATATTTTTCTTTTGCATTTAGTCATGTATGCACGTCACATATTTCTTCACCACACAATCGGCATGCTCACCATAAGATGAATGCACATTTTAAATTTTTCTTCATAATTTTGGTACCACTGGTTTCAAGCAGTTGCACAGTGACACAACAGACCTGAGCGTACTGTTGGTTTAGGCCGTTTTCCCAGCTCACTGGAATTTTGAAGAACGCCTTGGCTGGCGCAAACAGAAGACACCGTTAGCGCCTTCAGTAAGACCCACTGTTAATTCAGGTATCCAGAGTTAAACTAGGTACAAGAATTCCACAGTACCTGAAGTACATACAAACGTTACAGGGATGGCAGAGCAGATGATGCCCACAGCCAGTGATAGTCCCACACAGGGAACAATACAGCCATGTTTGACATTAAGCAAGGGAGAGGCATTGGGTCTTTCCTGAGGGATACTGAGTTGCAATAATTTTATAGCACATACTAATCCTGCAGTCATTGTAACTTATTCACATTGCTGCTTTTATAAGAAATAATTCATGTTTCAATTGATCAAAGTTCATGCTTTGCAGCTGTTATAGGAATGCACCTTCAGCCATGCAAGAGCTGGAGATCTTCAGGAGATCTTCAGTCTCCAGTTGATGAAATTCATACATTCAGAGAAGGCACCACTGAGTTGTAGAAGCCTTGATATTGCTATACTCAAGAAAATTGATTGCAATTTTGCCTGAGGAAATGTGGTGGGACTTCAGAAGGACCACAGGCTTTAGACTCTCTTTTTTTGGTGCATGAAATGAACCCACAGAAGCCTCCAGCAGGCTCTTTGTTTTTGAAGTTATGCTTTATAAAGCAGAAAGAAAAGGCTCCTTAACAAGTGAAAACTCAGTGCTGCTGAACAAGACTTTAAAAGAAACCATTGCCAACAAAATTTTTGCTTACTGTGCCCTTGACAGGATGGTATTTTTATCTCATCCTGCTTTCTACTCTGCAAACTTTCAGGTTCACCCTGGGTTGAATGAGCTGCATATGATGTTTCCTGGGTCTACAGAAAAGCTGTCTTTTTTTTTTTCCCACCCCTGAGATTTGAGAGTAGGTCAGTTCCTGTTTTCAAGCATGCTCCCTTCCCTTCTTTGCTATCTTCCAGATGCTACAGACCTCTGTTGGTCATTGCATCCCTGGCCAGATCCAGTTGCTCTCACAGACATGGGGAACATCCAGGGGAGGTGCAAGTTCTCCTCCGTTCAGAAGGTCCAGCTGATCAGAGCATATGAAGGAGGTTGAAACAGAAAGGTAGCCTTCATCTATGCAGCTTCCCTAATTTTAAGAAAATATATATTCGGTAACGTGTAGGCAGGCAGATCTCCATTGCTGTCATAGAGATAAATTACAAAACTTTAATTGACTGAAATATTTTAATTCTCTTTCAAACCAGTGAGCCTAGCTTAAGCCAATTCCAGCTTTTCAGCTGTTGGCAGTTTTGACTTTGTGCAACACAGAGATGAGTTCTTTGTTTTTTCCTTATTTGCACATCACTGCTCTAGGACTAACCCAGAGTTAGAGCTGATGCAGAAATCTCTAATTGTTCTAAAACCTTACACTGAGCAGGTGAAGAGTCACAGCTAAGGCCAGCCTGAATTTTTTGTATCACAGACACCAGCGGACCTACAGAGGAAGAGGAGATTGATGCTTGCAGGAACTACTTTAAAATCAAGGGGCCTAAAAGCATCACAGAGGAACTTTCTATTGCCAGAGCAATCAGGCTGTCTCATTTAAGGAGCCTGTTGACTGACTTAGTTATCTGGCAGCTCCACAGGATGATTCAAAGCATATAAACTAGGCTTCTCTGAGTCACTGTCTCAGATATCCGAATTTAGGAGCTTAAAATTAAGCAATGTGAATAGCTGAAATAATGTTAATGTCTTTATGGCTGCTCCTGTCTGATACATGTGCATTCAATCAAGTGCGCTGCTGTGCCATCTTGGACAGTGCACAGTCATTGTCTGTTGAAACACTGCGAAAAAATTAGGTTAAATCTTCCAGAAGCGTGAAATTGATGTAAAAACCTGTCTGGATGCTATAGAGTATTTACAGACCATTATAGCTTAATCCTAGGAGTATATCAGATCCAGTCCATACATTAATTACATATCAAGTAGTTCCTTGAATGTTATAGGTTTTCAAGAGAATAGCTTTTAGCAGCTGTTGGGTTGACGTTCACTTACAGGTTTGTATACGACATTCAGTGCCGGCCCCTGTTGTTAGTAAGTTAATGACAAACTGAAGAGAGTTCAGAGAAAAGTAACCACAGTAGGTCTGGAGGGACTGACTGACAAAAAAGATGAAAAGAGTGATCTATATACAGATCTTTACTAAAAGGCGCCTGGGCGTATAAAAATGAACATGATAAAAATCACACATATTTGAAGATTATAATTAATCTTGTCCCTTCTCTGGACACATTCCAGCACGTCCATATCTCCCTTGTAGTAGTGGCTCCAGAATTGGACACAGTACTCCAGGTGGGGTCAAAACTTACAATTCCAAAAGTTTTGGCTCAGAAATTAAAATCTCCACAGTCTAAGTTATTGCATCTCCCCAAGACAATTTAATGCCTATTAATTGCTTCCTATTTTTTTAATTAAACATTCTTTAAATACACTACTTGAAGTGTCTTTTCCTTTATTTGAGTAACAGACTGGATTTCCCATTCCAGCTGATCTCTGTGAAAAGAAAATTAGAAGTAATGTGTTTACAGGGTAGCCTACTTAAATTCAATTTCCTTTGCTCTGTGTTGAAAGAAGGCAAGTTACTGCATTTCCCCCAGTCTTCAAGGAGGTTTCGGAGAACATTCAGCATTTGGAGATTGTGCTGCCTTCGTATTGCTTTTGGAACAGTAACCAGAATTCTTGTTATTGAAATCTGAAATAAAGGCAATATACTCTCCAAGATTAACTCTTAAGACCTAAGTAATCTTACCTTTTAGGATGGAAGATCAGTTGCTCTATTAAAAAGTATTTTTTGATGCCACATGATTAACAAAAGTTGCAGTGTCTTAAAAAAGACTTTCACCTATGTTAAAAAATTATCTACAGCAGATGATTCATTAGGAAGAAAATTAGAAGACGTGCTCTTCCATGACTTTGCAGCAAGCAAGAAGAACAAGAAATATCAGCTTCCCAAAGCACTATAGAAGCCTGATTAAAATATTCATGACATAATAAGCTGTAGCTGCTGATCTGATGGCAATTGTAATTACCCGTGATTTTTCCAGACAGGATGAATACTATAGTCTGAAGCCCTCCTCATTTTCCTTTCCCTTACATCATCGTTTTGGGACATAAAACTTTGGTGAAAGACAAGATTCTAGACAAGATTTATTCATAGATCAAAGTATTTTTTATGGGATGGGACAACCAATTTTAAGACAGGCCCATGTCAAGTTTCTGCATAAGAAAGTACTCATGGCTATAACTTGAATCTGGATCTGTACGTGTGTTATAATTCCATTATGGACATTTTTCTCTTATACAAAAAAAGTTTTACTGTATTTCCAACTTCCCGTGTTCCCATGGTAAAAGGGTTTCAGAAATAAATTAACATGGTTGCTTTATGCAAAGAGGAAATAAATAAGATTCCTATGCAGATCCATTCATTAGTACCTACTGCACCACCTGCTCTCTTTCATATGGGTTTTAACAAGTGTTAACAAATAATCCATTGCCTCATGGATTAATACAACATTGAAAAGATTAAAAAATTCAATCAGATTGCAATCTCAAAGGTGGGCAGAAGAGGCAATTTGGCCACCCTACCCAAAGAGCTACAATTATTGACAGTCTTCATGGTAAAAAAGAGAAGAAATCTTAAATGAACGGTATTTAGACACTTGTAAAATCTCTGCTTTTTCAGACAAGTTGGCAAGGAGAGCAGCACGGTTTTGTTTCTGACAAGTCATTATCTATATGTGGGGATAAGTTTAGCCCCCAAACAAGCAAATCCATTGTTTTGTTGTTTGACCAGCAGCTTATAAAAATAAAAATCTGACAAACACATGCAAGAGAAACAAACAGAAATGACAGCACCATGTGATAAAAGCCAGAGTTCTGCAAGATCTTGCTTATGAAAGAGTACATGATATACAGCACTGTTGATTAATTTGAGGGATGACAAGCAACATTCACAGAGAAGGAAAGTTTCGGTCTTCTGACTCCCAGATGCAATATTTTAACAGGGAGAAGTCATTTTCTACCTTGCTGAGAACAGTTTTGGTACAATAAAACATAATTTTCAAACTTCTGAAAGTTCTAAAATCAAGAGATCAAGAAATATTTTGAAGAAGTGAGCACAGACACATGTAGTTAATTCATTTAGAAATGACTGAACAGAGGCATATATTACTATCTCCCATTTTTAAACTGCATTTTTATGGTTTTATTTTACATAGAGGCTAGTAAAAGAAATGCAACTGAAAGCTAGTCTACAGCGTACAGTATAAAATTAAATGTAGTTCAAAGGAGTACGTTTTTAAGATGTTTCTTGGCAGCTAAGAATGCAAATAGGTCCCATGACAGATCTTGTTTTGTGCTACCTTATATTTACAGAATTATGACCTCTTGAAAACTCCTTAGAAATCCAGGTGTTCAGTAGCTATTTAAGCACCTGTTTTCAGTGCACCCCACGTTTAAGAGGCCAATGGCCACCTCAATAGCATGAAACTCAAACTTGCCTTCCTAATTTGAAAATGAGGTTTAAAACAAAAAAAGAAATTTCTTTCCCTGTATCAAAACAAATGCCAGGTGTTATGCAGTCACTATGAATTTTACATTTTACTTAATCACCATGAATTTCCAGGAGTTATTTTTTTTTTTTTTAAACAAAAAGCCTCACCGTTGATAAAAGATCTCAAGCCAACTTTTTTTGTAATAAAACTTACCTGCTGTAAATGTAGCATCCCATATGATTGATTTCTTTGTCTAGTTTATACCGCCGAAAGTCCTCCCAAGCATCTTTAATGGCTGTAATGGCCATTATAACACAAATTGGGATCACAGAAACTTCTGGTTGGAAAGCATTCACCACTGGCACAAAATTCAGCATTACAATGACCACAAAATAAATATTGGCAAAGCGGTGAAACTGCTCATAGATATTTTTAGGGAGGAAAGTCAAGATGGTATATTTTGTTGTCTTAATTTTATTGGAGTCATAGTATCTGTTTGGATTTTCCTTCCACTTCTTACTTCCAAAGGGCAAATTAGAGATGATCACTCGTTTATTTTCATTTTTCTTCTTTCTTTTCTTTACTTTTCCTCTCTTTTCCAGCTCTTCATTTTGGATTTCAGTGTCTGGAGCACCACATCGGCAGCAGGATTCCTTGAAAAAATGTTGTTTCCATATCATTCTAGAGAAGCAGCCTGGAACAATTTTCCTTGACATCTTGTTTTTCTCTCAAAACGTAGCCTCAAGTTGAGAACCGACAAAGTTAGAAGAGTTCAATAATCTGGATAAACTCCCAAGTGGTAGAGAGAAGAGTCAAGATGTCGGAAGCCCAGGGCAGACTTCTCCTTTGACTCCAGCCTCCACCTGCCGAGGGACAGGTATCATCCTGACTCAGCTGCACCGGGTCCTAGAGCCTGCTGGGAAGGCTGCACCTCACTTACGGCAAAAGCATCCTGAATGTTTTGTTATTCCTGTTAGCATATGCCTGGAGGCCCCGTTCAGAGCATTTCCCTGGCATTGACTGTCTGTTCGCATGAAGTGTCTGTTTTAGCACAGAGCAGTGACAAAGCCAAGAACATACCCACACCCCTCACGGTTCACTCCATGAGTTTCGGAATCACTTTATAAGCCTGGGAGTTGCCAGGAAGTTCAAAGGTAATGGGCAGAGCTCTGCGTCCCAGAAGTCAACAGAAATCTGCTACAAGCCTCAGTACAGACAGTATTTCTCTCTTTTATGTCCTCTATCTACTATTTGTTTTCATGACCATAAGATGGACTATTAAACAAACAACCAACTCCCATCCCCCCCCAAACCAAGCAAACCTACGACTTGGTAGTTGTGAAGAATGATACATAGACATAGGCAGTTGAAGGGCAGTTTTACCTAGATTGCCCCTCAGCCTGATCCTTCTCCTCTGATAGACCTCCCGCTGCTGGAAAGCCAAAGCGTCCCTCTCTCACCCAGTAACCCCTTCCAGCTTCTCATTTCTTCTTCCTCATTGGTCCTTGTGCTTCTGACACGTAAGTATATGGCACAGATGAGGGCTAATTTCCAAGAGAGCTAATGAGATGTGTACAAAATACAGTAATTTTTTTTTCTATGGCTTAGGCTTAAGGAGAGGTGAGAAAAGGAGGAAATCCAAACATTTAAACTTCTTTTAAATGAAAACTCCTGTCTATTGCATTATGTAGTGACAAGCTAAGTAGTCTCAAGTCAAGTTAGTACTTGGACCAGAAACTCTGATGAAATCGAAATGTTGCAATAAGAATTGCACTTTAAAATATTTCTTCCTTCTGAGTCAGTAGTGAGCAAACATTGCAGCTTACTGCGGGTGCTGTACCATCTCCAAAGCGAAACCGTGCTGTATTGATCACTTGTGTCTACTGGAAGTCGTATAAATTTTTTTTTCCGCTTCTGGTTATGCTTCGCCTTGAATGTAGTTGATTATTAATTTTTGTATTAATAGTTTCAGCATGAGGTGTCCAAAAGACATTGCTCCAATTTGTTAAACAGCCTCAGAAATCATTTCCAGACTTGGATACGTTTCATTTTTCCTCCAGATCCTTCTACTACCTGGAGAGGATGTTGTGTGTGTTGGCAAACTAGTTTAGAAACTTGGAATGAAAACTTGTATATCAGCACACACTGCTGTGGCATGAAACAAAACTTCAGTGATATTAGGATCACTTAAGCAAGACAAATGAGGCATTTTTAAAGGCAGAATAAAACTCTCTTATAACAGGTTTCCAAACTTAATGTACTCCAAAGGTTCAGTGAGGGAATTACTGTAAAATCAGATGAGCAGTTTCCACCACTCCAAATGCAAGGAAAAATAATTGGTTTAGTTTACTTACTTGTCATATACCCTGGTTTTAGACAAGTTTA
This sequence comes from Larus michahellis, assembly GCF_964199755.1. Taxonomy (NCBI): domain Eukaryota; kingdom Metazoa; phylum Chordata; class Aves; order Charadriiformes; family Laridae; genus Larus; species Larus michahellis. The sequence goes on along the minus strand of NC_133906.1, from coordinate 9,148,443 downwards.
TCGTCTTATCAAATTGGTATTTTCTGTAGTCTTCAATAGCATCCTTAATCATACTGGCAAGGAGAACCACAATCAGAGGCAGCATGGTAATCTCTCTGTGGAAGACTTCCACTTGTGGGAACCAGTTCAGAACCACCAGAAAGAAGAAATAAAGATTACCCAGCCTGCAAAGGTATAAAAGAAATTAAAAGTAGTCAGAAACTAGAATGTGTCCTTTTCTTAATGAACATCCCCCTTTTTGTGTCAAAGGAACATTAATAATTTCACACCTCTACCCTCTTCCTCGTTTCACTGAATGAATTAAACAGTTACTTAACTGAGATGCTATTTTTTTTCTTTAGAAGAGCCTGTGAGATATATTTTCATAATATTATAGCTACCTCCCCTTTTCTGTATATTACAAATGCTTTTTATCTCTAGGAGCTAGAACGTCTTTAATGAGCTCCCAGTGCCTCAGCCTTGAAAATAAGCACAAAATCAAACAAAAGCCAAAAAACCCTTAAAAACCCAAACCAATGTAACAGAATGGGTGTAAAACCCCACTTGTTCAGAATTATGGAAATGTCCCCATGAGGAATCCTTGCAGGTTTCCACATGTGGAAGGTCAAATTGCGCATGTGTAAATCTAATATACGGAATGAAAATTTCAAAGCTAGAGATAGATATGCAACTTTTATTTATCTTTATCATAATGATATTTCCCTGAGCATCTCATTGACGTGATTCATTATGCTGGGGGAGTACATAATTTCAAATCTTCACTTGGAAAGAAACCCAACCTAGCACTTGCCATCTTGGATATAAAACACTGTATGCATATACAAGTATACTGTTTATAAGTCAGTATTCAAAGTCACTTGCAAGCCATAAAAAATGTACTAAAATTAACCTATGAGCCTCTGAGATCTACGGAATTTCATAGGTATCTCAACACAACCAATGAGTATCTTTTTCTGTTCTTAAAAATTAGAGGTTTATTCAACACAGAAACAGAGGGATTTTTAAATAAAAACTTGCCGTTTTTACATGGAAAATTCATCCAGCATTCAGACAAGAAAGCTGGCCAGCAGTTTAAGCACACGTAGGGATTACTTGCTTTAAACCTCCATTTCCCCTCCAAGTGACATTTGGTTACAAATAATCATCACCTAAATTTTAGTAACATGCCAACTACAAAAGCAGCCCTTCTCCATCACCCTCAGATGTCACAGTTTCAGAGAGAGTTCTTTTTTTACCTGTGAAACTGCTCAAAAAGAAATTGGGGCAAAAAAGTGAACCACGTGTATTTTGTGGTCTGTATCCTGTTTGCAGAATAAAACATAGAAGCTTGTTTCCAGTTGTTCCACTGTCTCCCATTGCTGGGAAACACAATCCTCCATTTGTTTAAGTTGAGTTTTGGTTTGTCTCCGAGAGGAAACTGCAGTGGTGTCGATTCTGACAGAGCATGGGAGGGACTTTCAGCTCCTAGTCGCTGCCAACGGTACAGAGCAGAGTCCACAGACAAAGCCATTCACAGCAGGGATGTCAGGCTGAAAGACAAGTGCATGACAAGGACTGAAAACCAATTCCATTCTGTTAGAAAATGCACTTCGTGTCTTGCTATCAGAGGCTTAAAGCAGCAAACAATACTCCTGCTCAGTGCGTTACATGTTCAGTCCTCGAGCTCAGAACTTTCTGCAGAGAATACATAGAACAAAAGGTGTAGCAAAATCTTCAATATGGAAAAATCTATTTCTATCTCTGGGGAAAAAATATTTCAAATCTATTTTCTGTGTGGTATAACAGCAAACTAACATAGATAAAGCCAGTTTATCAGAGATGAACAATCTCTTTTCCATCACAAATTCTCTATCATTTTCCTCGGTCATAAACTGCCACCAAATCTATTCAGGCGCTTTTCTTTAAATGTCTGACTTTGTTACAATACTTTTTCTATTCACGCTTATTTACAAAGGGACCAGTTCAGGTGTTGAATCTTAATAGCTCGGATAATAACGAACTGCAGCATCAGCTTAATCTCATTTACACTCGTGTAACAGTTTTCCAGAGTCTCCATAGAAATCTGATTTGAATGGAAAATGCCAGTCAGCACTAAAACAATGGATGTTTTATTGGTTGCAAAGATAAAGGAATTAAGTCTCCCAATACTAATCCTATTATCATTGAACTCTTGTCTTCTGACTTGTTCACCCATCCACAACTGCAATTGCCATCCAACGTGCAGGATGCTCGGGCTCCGGCAGCGCAGGTGTATATGCTGTTACACTCAGTGCAAACACAGTAAAATCTCAATCCAACAGCTGGAGTTTGAGGACCGCAAGCTGCCTTGCAATGACGAGGCACTAAATGTGAAAAAGCAAACAGAAAAAAAAAGGCACTGGCCTTGTACAACCTCAAGGTTCCACTAAAACAACCATGTGAACTGAAGCCACTGCACTTAGACTGTGGGAAATACAGAGAGAAAAAATAATTTAAACTCTGACAATGGTAATTTAGATTAATTCACTGAAGAATTGGTTTATACTTTATTTAATAGCAGCTGTATTTGAAACAGATTGAGAATATCTGTATGTGTTTGTACAAGTCTAAATAAACACATTTCAAATATATCAAACCTTTGAAATTATTTATGCCTTCATTACCAGTGATTCTTTTGTTTCTCTCTGCTTTTCAGCTTCCTTTTTCCAAAAAGTCTACTTTCAACTGTGTGCAATATGTGACTTCCCTTGCTCAAAAAAACTTTAATTCAGAGTTCAGGTCGCTCGGCAGCGCCTGGGGATCCTCTACTGTGTTGAGCATGAATGGCTAATTTGTGCCTATCAGAAACTTGGAAATACTAGCTTGGCTGATACAAACTTAAATCCCGAACCTAATGAATCTAGACTTAACGTCACATTCCACTGACAGGGAACGTTGAAAGTATGAATTGCTGGGAACATGCAAGGGAAGATAAATATCACAAGCAGCAAGTGAAAGGAGTTTTTAACAGAACTTGCTGTTAATTGTGTTGTGCTTCACAGACTGGAATTCCAGCATTTATCCCTTGATTTTAGATGCCTTCACTGTGTTTGCAATAACTATGTTCACCCATTGAAAGATGAGCCGCTGCAGGGTAAAGCAGCTGCCATTGTGATAACGGGTTCATGTATACTTAAAAAAATGATGTCCAGATCTCGCTGAGTGTCAAGAGAAGCAGCATGCCCACAGGATCCCAGGCCACAGATGAACTGTAGGCAACACGTAGTAAGTCCATGATGGCCTGCATGGAGAGGGACAGCGATTTGATGAAGGTGTGCTGAACCTAAATCTGAGCATCAGACTCTCCTTCACTCTGCTTTTGGGCTGTGTTCCTGGATGGACCTTTGGCACCCATGGGAGCTTTGTGCTGATAGGCAGGAGAAGAAAATTAAGGCTTCACTAGTGAGAACCTTGAGACAAGACACCAACAAGCAGCTGCCTCTTAGTACGATATAGTGGCATTGAGTTTATTCTGTTTTACTATGTGTGAACAGCTAGGAAAAAAAGACACCTAGGCAAAACAAGAAGTATGAAGTACTGGCCTGGAGAACTGAAGGAAAGTCTTCTATATCTTCCAAGCTATAACAGCCAACGGTTTTGGACAACTTGGATCTCAGGAGCCTTTTCTCCACAAGATACCAGATTAAATTACTAACACGAGAGAGGACTGGAAACACAGCAGACTTGACAACAGATTTCCTTGTGTCTGGATTTTAGCGCACTTGGTGCTTTTTACTGAGGAAAATCAATCATTTGAATGTGTTACATTAACATACACAACCTAAAGCTCTGAATGACTTCATGCAGAACCAAATAAATTTGTAGTTTAATCCATAGACAGGATCTCTTGCAATCCGTGTTAACTACTCTGCCAATGCCCAAATGAGTGAGAACTTTGACTGAAACCAAAATGATACTCAACCTAAACTATCTTAGAGCCAGCACTTCCTTACAGTATAACTTTTAATCTTGGTGCTGAAAGATGTTACAATGAATAGGCAGAAAATAATTGTTGTCACTTACTAAAACAGGCACAGCGATCACTCAGTGAAAATGCTATGGTGAAATGGTGCAGCTCGTGTTTGCTAGTTAAAGGCTGGACACTTTTGCCACCTTGTTCTGAGCAGTAAGCTCTCCAGTTGATTTCAGCTCCTTCATAAATTAATATCTGAACAGTGGATGGAAGAGGGGCAATCCTTAGTGGCTCGGATACACAATGTATTACATGTCTTTAACCACATTATATATATATAAATAAAAGTTGCACATAACAGATTTACATATGGAGTTACACACATCTACCAGAGCACCAAATTCTTGCTGTATTTGAGGTATATCAAGGTAGGCTGATGTTCCTTAGAAATTACAAATGAAAAAAGGCAACAGTTTCAGGCATATTACTAAAAATAAAAGCAGACAAGATTAATTAAGGCAGCTTTACACATAAATAGTAGCATATCTTCCACAATTTCCCCTGGGAAATTTTTTCTACAGCTTCACAAATCACTATTAGGCAAGTCTGCTTGACATTCAAGATGCCACCCCATCTTTCACTATTTCCTTAGTGTATAAATCAATGAAAGAATGACTTAGTTTTATTCAGTTTGGAAATCAACCTTCTCCCTCATGGCTTTCTTTGAAATGCAGTGGTCATAAACAGTGCCATACCCATGAAGAGACAGGCCAATTGGTGCCACCTTGCAATTAAATGTGTTGCAGGAGATGTAGAGACTTCGTAACATAAACCATGCAAAACTAGGCAACTGTAAGTATCTGGATTTAAATTAAAAAATTATGCAGATGGATGGATAATCAAAGGAGCAATCTAATGGCTTTCTTGACATATGATTTTTCGATGCTGGCAATGAAAAGAGCAGAAGCGAACATAGTACTTATTATTTCGGATCAGTAAGAGTAAAAAAGGGTCTAAACTTGCCATCAATGTTAGGAGGAAAGAAGAAAGAACTCAAAGACGTTTCCTTCTGTAAAATGACAATTTTCTATAATTCAGCCAACAGCTTACAAGAATCTTTCAACTTACTAGCACTTTGATGTGTTATGCCAGTTACTTTCTGTATGGTAGGAAATCCATAAAAATATTGCATTCCTCTGGCAATATATCCAACGTATCTGTCCCAACTCTTTCTAAAAGAGCTTCATAAAATCCCTTTTCTGCAATTCTAGAATATTTTACATGTGCACACCCATTTGATTTATGTTTTTACAGAGATATTATTGAAAGAACGCATGAAGTGTGAATTTTTTCAACATACATTTACTGAAGTGACTGATTTTCTTCCATCTAGCTAGTGAAGCCTCAGTACAGCAATACATATCCTGAAAAGGAAAGATCAAGGTGGCGCAGACCTTTCCAAGACAGTTAAATTCGGGATTTGCCATCTATTCCACTTCAGCATAGAGATTACCAGTGCTAATTCCAGTACTGGCACATTAGAGCTATTGCTGTTTTGCCTAAGCTCCCCTTTGTCAGCTGCTTCAGAAATGCTTGCCTTTAAAAGGAATCAGCAAGTTCCAGTGGTCTGCTTTATTTCCAACTGGGATTTTGAGATGTCCTGCAGCATGAAGTCAGGAATGCCAGAGAAGCACCAGCCATGGCTGTGGAATGTTGCGTTATGCTCACTGCCCTGTAACTGCTCAAAGTGCAACACCACGAGAAATACGAGGAAAACACATGGCTGTGCTTCAGCTCAGCACTTGTCAGACTTGGAAACCGGACTTGGAAAAGAAGCCCTCTATGTCCTTAAAACCACAGAACCTAATAAGTAGAGAGGAAGCCTGGAGAAATTATTCAGTTAAATCATACAGAGGAATATCCATGAAAATTTCCCTCTATTGCTATATAGTCATGGTAGCATAAGCTTTTAGTGTCTCACTGTCCAGTCTCTTGTGAAGTTGCACTCAATTAATGCTATTACCATCATTCCCGTGGACTCCTACTCAACAGCCTGAAAAACCTCAGTTTAATTTTCCCTCTTTCTTTCTTTCCTTCTATTTCATTATTGACGGATGTATTGTGGGCAGCCCTCAACAGGGCAGAAAAATTTTTCCCATCTGTAACTCCCACACAGTTTTTCAGGGAGAAAACATTGGGCGATCTAGCCTAGGACAAGTCGTCTCCCTCCTTGTGTAGATGTCCCTCAAGGTTCCCACAACCACAGACATATATTCATTATATGAAATTATAAGGAATCATTATCTTACTCTTCCTTTTAGGAAAGGCACTTCTTCCCACAGTCCAAACTTTTGTCACTCTCCTCTGACCTTTCAGTGGAGCTACTGTGGTATCAAGAGACAGGCAAAAATCTAAAACATGTCTAGGTATCTCAATTCCTGAACTTCTGCACTTGGAAGAAACAAGACAAGCAACATAATAAGTGATTAAACTATAATCTATTTATAGCAGCTAGACACCCAGTTACGCTAAGATGTGAGAGAAGAAACGTGTAAGCTGGTGTTAGCACAGGAGGTTAGGTGCAGTAGTCACATTATTTCGCAAGCCTGCATCAAAATTTTATGGAATGTGAAGCAATAACCAAAGCGTGAAAACCTTTGCACCTCTCCCATAAAATTATGGGGGAAAGTACATCCAAGAAAGTTGTCAAGATTTCTGATGTTTGATGAAAGAATGAAGTGAACAATACACTGTAAATGAAAAAGGTATCATTCACACTGTCTTCAGGAAGCTCTTGAAAAAAATCAGAATTTGTTTGCAACAAAAGGAGGACTGACATCATACTCTTTCTGTAGAGTCTGGGGTGTGATTTAATAACTTGTATCATCAGGCAATTCAGAGGCACAATGTCATTAAACAATTTTTTATTTTCCATTTGCATATGGATTAAAATATCCAACTTCTATTAACTAAAAAGAGCGCATCATGCTATTCTTGGGAAAGATACACAGGAGATGTGAACATGTTTGGAAACCAGAGAGAAACAGGATAATTATTTGTTCCTTTTGTGGGGAGAAGAGCTGAAAGGCATATTGGGTTGGCAGAGACAGAAGGAATGATGCTGAGTCCTTTCTGAGTGAGGATTTCAACATGTTCGGATAATTCAGCATTATCAGAGATAAACTACTGTATACTTATCTGTCTCAAGCCCTGTCAGGCAGGCCTATGTTTATTTTTTCATTATTTTATATATATATACACACACTCTAGTGGGAATATGTAGGCATTCTTACACAAGAGGTGAAATTTCTTGTTAAGAGTCGTATCTTAAACAAGAAACAAACCAGAGGGAAGACAGCTCTATAAAACTCAGATGCAGTTGGTAGGATTTGGCATTTTTATCCCCAAATGTTTTCAGCTTGTCTTCTATTTGTGAGTACTGCAATTGTAAGCCAGCAAAAGCGTTTGGGAAATATTTCCCTTTATTGGAAAAGAGATGCTAAAACTGCCCACCGATGGCTTTTTCCTCTTGCATCCTTGTGTTGACAATGGGAAGAGCCCCTCTTGATTTTTCATAGATAGCCTATATGATTAGCGTCCTCCCTGTGATTGTTTAATCTCATCCAACAGCAAAGAAAACTTTCCTTTTACATGACAGAAACAGACTGCATCAGAGAGTCACGCCAATGCTATTAACAAGGAAGGATTAGATATGACACATACTTTACAAGTATTCTTTTTAAATGCTACCTCTTTTTTGAAGATTCTTGTATTTAAAAAAGGTATTGTTGACTGCAAGAGACAGCTCATCAGAAAGTCAGCAATAAGAAAACTACTTTTTCTCTTTTGAGGTTGGCTCATTCCTGCAGAATGACAGGCTCAGCTGCAGATCTCCGCATCCCAGACTTCAGAAGCTGGAGAGAGGAATCTTGCCTCTCTCCTGCGTGTGCACAAAAACTTGTACACAATCATGCCTCATGTGCTGTTTATTAAAGGAGATGATATATCCACATTAAAAGAAGAATGATTCTGCTCATAGGCATATGTAAAAGTAACTTCAGAAGCTAGCAATACAAAGCAGCAACTTTCAGAGCTACCAAAGTAAGACAAGGTCTATAACTCATTTTCAATAGTTTGTTGGGTATTTCTGAAAATCTGACTTCAGGGCAAAATTTCAGACAGGGTGGAGCTTATTTTTGAAAATCAGTACTGTGAGAAAATGCAGCGGTAGCATTTAAATGAAGATGCGTGCATTATCAAGAACTACAATTGAGAGAATGTCCTTCCAAGTTTTCACCTGATATTTTCATTTCTACATTGCCTCTAAGGCAAGAAGGCATTAAATAATACAAGTGCCCTCTAATACTTAATTCCATTATTCCAAAACTTTTATTGTATTTCCTAATTGAAAGAAGTAGCAATTTTTCTTCTTGATGCCCTGTATGGGCAATGTGGCACCCATTCAAAAAAGCCATTCCAGAGAAGGTTTGGCTGGAGAGATAAACATTACCTCGTGAGCAGAGTATTACAGAAATTTCAGCCACAAACTTCTTTATCTGCTTTGCAATTATCTGCGAGGAAGCTCTTTCGTTTTTTGGTGGTACTGTATAGAAATTCTTCCTCAGTCACATCAGTTCAGAGGAAATATTTTGTGGTTAAGATTAATGGAAAAGGGGAAAGCGACTAGGAAGAAGGAGGAAAGCAATTACATTGATTAGTAGCATACAGACCACAGCCTAAAATTATGCTGTAACATTTCATATCAGAGAAAGAATACTTGCAGTATGAAAGAAAGTTGCTAGAAATGAAAAAAGCGCTCCAAAGAACTGCTTCATTCAAAAAAAGCTGGTCATTGCAGACTGTTGTCATTCATCTGACAAGGGAAATGTATTATGGATTAACAAATATATAATCTTTTTGAGTGCAAGTTTGTGTTTGTGTGGGATAAACAGAAAAGAGCTTTTCATAAATCTAATACGTCATTAGACCACACGGCTTCACTATTCTATTATTATATTAGATTGACATGTTTTTCATGTCTCAACTAGATTCTCTTTCCTTGGGGAATAAATCCAAAAATCTTGCAATAATAGGTTAATTATTAGACTATTTCTCGAGGACAGACTAGATTTCAGTGCCTGATGCAGAACTTTCCTTTAGCTTGATCAGTGCAGAGGCATGTTCAGGCAGCACAATCTTCTGCAGGGCTGCAGCTGTGTTATTAAGACTGGTTTCAAAATAGATGTGCTCTCAGCACATGCTGACATACAGGTCATACAGACAAGGATGATTATCAGATATTATTCAAGAAGGAAGTTGCCAACTTGCAAACAGTAGTGCTGGATGCCGTCTTTAGATTCATTCTGTGAACAAGGAGTTTGCTTTGGTCTCCCATATTACACGCTCATTTAAATGAAGCGTTAGACTATAATTATTTGGCTAGCTGCAATGAGCATGATTGCTGCCAGCATGCCCAAATACTACAGTGATCTATTCTTATTACATTTGGGCCCCCTGCACTTTTCACAAGCGTAGGCAGAGATAGCTTCTGCATCTTTACCACCTTCCAACGCAGTAATTACATTTGCTCCGCTCACACCTTCAGCTGAGGAGACACTGGGAAGAGATACTCGCACAGAGCTTTTACAAAGTCCAAAACCGTCAAGGTGTTACTTGGAGACATCAGGTTGAAAGGGCAGCCAGGGCTGTGGTTTTCATGGCTTTGGGTGAGATGCTCTTGAGGTTTCTCTTGTAAGTTAGTGCTCAGACATGGGCAGTGAATTCCACTATACATCCTAAAAATCTTTTATGTGCATATAGCTTTTCAAACAAGTAAATATAGCTCAAGACACAAGACTGCAGGCTTCAGGCCAGTGCAGAAGTGAGAGCAACCATTGTAAGAAATAGTTAGAACTACACATCTTGACACATATGTAGTTTTGAAGATGCACATGAAGGTACTCTCCTAAATAGAGATGTTTTATGAAATCAGGCCTTTATTCCTCTTATCCAGAGAAATATAAGAGCCATAATATAGGAACTCTTATTCACACTTACATTTCACTTTAAATAACATTAAAAATTTTTCTATGCCACATAAACATACATTGGCCTTAACAAAACTGTATACAATACAAACAAAGGTATGTGCCTATACCATGTACCATGGTCTTTGCAAACAACCTCCATGTAAATTCTTACATACAGGCAAACATTAAATTATTTCTTTGTTCATAGAAGAAAGAGTAACTGACAAAGTTCATGAAGAACAAGTGAAATTAAAAACGTTCCAGACCCACCTCCTTCCTGAGCTCTAGAAAACTACATCTCCATTCTTGCCATAACCTGGTTCTCAGAAAAGAAAACCCAGATAAGGAAATGAAAAGATGCATATGCTACACTACCTCTCGCTCATTCATCTGACACGTCACACATCTCCAACTCACCTCTAGTTCTTGGTAAACAGCAAGTTCTGCATCTGAGGACTCTGCCTTGTTTATCCACAAAAACACTTAAGACACTAGTAATCAGAGAAAGCAGCAGCAACCTGTATCACCAGGTGTTCTACATTTCTGACTTCTCTCCATGGTGCGGAAAAGTCCATCTTTAAGGATTTAAAAAGTATTGAAGAATTTTAGGCCCCGTTATTCAATTTCTTGTTGGGCCCAAAACAGTCAGTCTAAAAACACTAATGGAATAACGGACTGCAATAAGCTCTCCAAAACATAAAATAAGCATGACAACAGAAACTCTGCTGGAGCAAAGTAACTTCCATGGCACACACAACCCAGGTGGCAATCAGCATTGCCATTTGCTAAGCCACCTCCACCCAGATCCTGGAGAAAAAGAAAGCACAGAGAGACAGGTACGCCAGGTAGCGTAGCAAGGCAAGGTTAGGGTGAGGCAGACTGTGGCAAATTATACCTCCACTGTACTGGAAACTCATTAAATCAGAAAAGATTTGCGTGGTAAATGATGGCAAATATACACATCCAGCACAGTATCCTAGGCGGGGGTGGCTTTTGCACAGCTGGCCCTTGTTTTTCTGAATTTGTCACGTGAGAAACATTCCCATTGCCGCAGGTTGGGGAAATTTTCCCTTGTGCTCTCATCTGGCTATTCAGAAATCTTTTGAGTTTGCTATCGCAAAAGAGACTAATAGCTGTTTCAGTCCAATGTATGCCTCTATCTCTAGCTCTTTGAGTGGTCCTGCACACTACTTAATTAGAAGACCATGTATTTCAAACTCCGGCAATGGCAGAATTTACTTGCATTTTAGCCCAGAAATGAGGACACCAAAATTAGAGCAATTGTCTGAATAATAATTTTTTTTTGTTTGTTCCACTTAATATTCAAAATCAAAGTGAAGTGGCCTTTAAAAGACAATCTAATATTTATAGCCTGTATGATTATAAAGCACTTATGATCAAAATTATGTTGCAGATGTTCATGTGGGAACTCAGCAGTGCTGAAAAAGTCCAAAAGGAAACAGAAAAATTGAAAATAAATTGGAAACTGACCAGAAGATCCTTTATATGTAAAAACCTTTTATGCAACTATGTTTTTGTGAGAATGTGCTGACTCTAATTTCAGTTCTCCAAATCTGAATATTAAACTAAAGTGCCTCAAAGAGAACAGTTACTTATTCATATGAAATGGAAAGAAAAACAGAGAGGCCAAAACAACTGCCAATTCAGTAGGGCACAGCTCCACGTCAATCAAAGATCAAAGGAAAGCTTAATCAGGATCTAATCACACAGTATTGTTGAAGGCATGTCCAGTAACACCTGGGCTGGTGAACCAGGTGTGTATGCAGGATACACAGGATTCTGGTTTGGTCAGGAGTGATGATTTTCAGGCCTCTGAAAGAATGACATGAAAAGGCCTTCAGTCCAGAAAAGTGCTCCTGGCAGTAGTGCACCACACTGAGAGCATCAGAACTGAGAGGACCGTGTCAGCTAGTGGAGGATGGGACTAGGTTAAGACGCAGGAAACCCATCTCCCCTTCCTGCTCAGCCACAGCTTTCCTTGGCCTCAAAGACAACCACAAATTTCCATATAAGAATCTGAGCACAAAATGCATAATAACACCATACTTCCGAAATGCTCCTCGGAAGCATTAATTCTTTTTTAAAAACAGTAGTAAGATTCCCTTCAATCCTATCTCTTTTTTCCTCCTATACTCTTTCATCCTCCCCCAGACTAAGGTAACTGGGATGCACATTTTTGCATTCAGTTAAACTAGATAGATAAAATAGGGTAATGCAACAGAAACCATTTTATAAGACCACAAAAATTATAGTACAAAAGTTCACTTATTGACAAGCTATTTCTGCCCAACCTCGTGTTAATAAAATCTAAAAGACAAAAATTCACAATACTCAAGGCTAGTTTTCTTTCAAAGGTATCTAATCACCTTATTCTATCTATATCTCAAATCCTTTGCGATCTTTCTCTTTCCTCCTCCTGTCAGGACACAGCAATATAAGATTAACCTCAGGAAATGCCACCTTGTCCCAGAGAAAATGAGTCACTTGACCGGCAGCCAGGTTGGGCAGCAGTGACGGGGGAAAGCAGGCAAGGAGAGGGGCAGGGGTAAATGCTGCTGCAAATTATTACAGGCTCTTTCTAAAGCAAGAAACCAAGGAGCAGTTCCTACAGGTGATGTTCAACAGAGACAAAGGGAGATTACTTTTGTACTGCGAGGTGACTCAAGCCAGACCTTTTGCAAGGGAGCTAATTATTAAGAAATCTTGGGAAACTTCACATCTTATTCCCACTGAAAAACACATACCGAAAACAAGAGAAATGAACCCAGTCACTTCAGAAACTATGTATTTAAAGAATATCAGATGTACTGCAGTGAGGCAGCACAGAGACTCAAAAGTACATTAAAAAGGTGAGCTTTAGAAACATTTCAGAAAAATGAATTTTACTCCATCTACTCAGGCTGCACGTAGAGAAAATAGTGATTATATTTAAATATCAGCACTATTAAGCAGAACTGGGACAGACCTGATGAAGCACCTCTTTGTTATTCAGCAGCGCAGTTCTTTTATAAAATTAGGCAAGGCAAAGACTTGCCAAGACAAATGGGCTGATGGGAAGCATAAAGCTGTAATGTTCCACGCCGTGACTATTTTGGGCCTAAAAGAGACAGTTATCCTAAGTGAGCATCTCCTCATGCTGGGGTACAGATACTTCCTTGCCAGAATCACTCAGGAGCACAGACACAGAGTTCAAACTTCCTCTCCCAATCTATGTTCAAGCTCTACGTTTCTAGCAAGGTTTAACACAAGATCTGTTACAAGGGAATGAAAAGTAAGCTTTGGTAAATTGTTATTTCTGGTCTGAAACTTCATATGGAACCTTAAAGTACAAAGCAAACATATGAATCTGTCATCCTGAAGATTCCCTGGGCTCAATTTTTTGTTGCTTTGCATCTTGTGCAGTCATTTACATGAATGCAAAATCATCATGATAGTGAGCAATCAGTTGACTGATTCCAAAAAATGAGAGGCAGAACAGGATACAAGTGATATCAGAACAGCAAGTGAAACCAAAGGGAATTTAAGAAATGTAATTCTAAACCGGAGTTTCACTTGCTACTGGTTGCAACATCTGAGACCATATTATCATAACCTGTGCTGTTAATTACTACCTAATGAATGGAAATGAAGAAACTTTAATTCTACTGGAGATTGCTTAAGTCTGAAACATACCTTTAAAGCAGAATGATAAGTATCAGACTGTGAAAACATTCTGAAGAAATGCCTTAAATGACAAAAAACGTATTTTTCAGCTATTGTTGTTTTAATTTCTAAAATATCCAAGAAACTGTTTTAGAACCTTGATTCTAAAAGATGAAAAGCGGTTTTGTTCACCCATCCCGAGGGCTGTTTGTCTGGTTGCGGTAGATGAGAACTTTATACTAACATAAACACTGGCACAAAGTCAGGTTGATGAAACTATGTAATTAAAAAGCAGAACATGAAGTAAACCGTCAGTCTGATGATTTGTAGCCAAGGCTTGTTTCAACAAAAAAGGCAAATCCTTTTTTCCTTGCCTTTAAAGTATGATGGTGGCTGATTTCCGATGCAAATTGAAAGACTGGTTATTCAAAGTACTCCATTCATTTCATTATAACCCAAAGCAGGTGACATTCAAAGTCAAACACAACAAAAAGTGTTAGTAAGCATAAGTGCTGTGTGTCTGATGTATAAATGACTTCATTTCTAGGCTGACTTTTTACATACAATAGTTTCCACTGAAATTGCGTTAGATTATGAATCTGTTTTTGAGTCAAAGGACAAAAAGTTCTTATCATCCTCCTCTTGCTCATACTGTTGGCACAACAGAGACGGGCAGCCAACTCTTCCTAGAAAAATCTTAAGTGTTACAATGGGCCCCACAGAGCGCGTGAAAGAGCTTCTCTACCGCTGCATCCAAAGACTGTGTTTTTGTCAGAGCAGTCTACTTGTGTGTTACTACCGTGATTTCAAGCTGACATTTTTTTGCTTTTAAAAGCACCTGATTGGGTTTATATCTTCATGCTGAAGCTGATTACAACCTGCTGTCACACGTGGCACTCGACTCAGTCATCTTCTCCAGTTATCAACTGAGCTATGTTTAGCTGTAACCCTGAAGTGGATGATGGAAACCGTAATTGTTTAACAGCTTTGTTTTGAGCAGGCAATACTATGAGCCTATGAAGTAGTCAATCTGACTTCCTGGAATTTGGCTCATTGATCAGTTATCTTATGTAAGCCCAGCTGACCTGCTGAAAACAATGACATTTCTTTCCCTCTAAACTCAGAGAGACAATTTCAAACCTTCAAACTGTGTTCCCTTTTTCTTTTCTATTTCCTAAATATTGTCTCTAACTTGAGTGTCCCACTGTTCCTTCTCATTACATCAGCATATGCTGAAGTTATAAATATCATAGGGTGCTGGGAGTTACGTTTCCTGGAATAAAGGTGCGACATTCATAGGCTGCTTGCAATAACTGACTGACACAGTCACTTGAGTGGGTGAAGGTTATAACATAACCACTGCAATCTGTAGTTACTATTAAACCAGTCTAAACCAGAAGCTACTGCACAGCAATTTTACTGTTTCCCTTAGCAGTTACAAGACAAACTCTTTAGGCAAAATCATCTATTTCTATAGCCAGTGTACCCCCGTTCTCATTCATCAATGCACTGCAGCACCTCAAGATGTGGTTTGTTATGGTATCATGTGAATTCCATAAAAGAAATTATTTTCAGGAGTAAGCTACCCTTCAACAAAAACCATAGGTCATGTTGGTCAATCTCAGATATTACGGATTATCTGAGCACCTTTTTCAGGGAACACTAGTATGAAAGACAATGTATACACCTTAGGAACCTTGTTCACAAGGGCTATTGGCGCAGACTTTACCAAGGAGCTGTATTTCCATTGGTAAAAGTGAGTTGTTTTTAAAACTGAAGTGTCAAGGCTCCCAGTTTTGTACTGTCTGGGGCACGAGATTGCATAGCCTGAATTCCTATTAATACTGGCCAATACTTTTATCAAGTTGTTCCTGTATTGAGGCTAAGTCTGTACTTGATTTAATTCTTGATTTGATCATACCAAGAAATAAAGTAGAGGTTTCTCCTAAACCATATCTTCCTTAATTTCATAAAATACAGGTATATAGCATATACAGACACATTCAGGGTGATTTCCTACAGTAATCTGAAAGGAACAAGAACAATTTCAAGGCTATCGTACAGGAAGCTCCACCCTTTGATGACAACAAATGGTGAGCGCTGCCAGCTGTTGGTGATGGTTCTTGGGATTTGTGGTACAACATGAGGCAGTTCTCCTCAAGAGATCTGTCACCCGCTTTGCTGTATATAGACGTTACCTAAAGAACAGCAGCACAGATGCTAAGATTACAGAAGGAAATGTATTTTAGTGATTTTTCAGTGGAGAGGCATGACAAGGGGTTTGCGCAACCCTAGCTAACCACCAAGGGCCTACCCTTGTCGCATCTGGGAGAGGGTTTTGCAGACGTGGTTCCTTAGTTGCCCAGACGCTGGACAAAGCTAAGTACATCTTGACTCCATCCGCGCTCCCTTAACTAGATTTCCTTCTAATAGAAACCACAACATACAGTCAAGTCTGCTTTGCCCTCAAACCTCACAGCTGGGAAGCGCTTCTGGCTATCTCTGTTCAAATTAAGCCCCTGAGACCCCATTATTGGATTAGAGCTAAAAGTCCACAATTGCACTGGTAACTAGCGACAGCTCCAATGAACAGGGAAGAGTGTTCAAATATTAAATGATGCCGTATCCAAGGGAGTCCGGCTCTGATCAACATAAGAACAGGATAAGAAATAGCTTACCACTTATTTTAAAGCCCTCTGTCTGTTTTGTAATCATTAACTAGGTAGCCATTGTAAAGATTTGATGATGTAAATGAATGACCCATTTTGCAAATAGGAAAACAGCTTAGTGTCACAGCAAGGACAAAAATTCAGGAACAAGTATCTCGGCGTTAACTCCATCCCAACAGGATCTCACCATACAGACAGAGTTGCCTGTGTAAATATAGAAATGTGTGAGTGCGTTGGGTTAACCCACATCAGCTGGTTAACTTACAAGTTACAGAGCCTGGCAAATTTGCGGCTGTGTTTTTAGCAGACACAATACTTTAAAGGCAAATAGCAGACAGAATATGGGATTGAGGGCTCTGTTTTGGGTTTTTTGTTTGGTTTTTTTCCTATGTTTACATGTTTTAGCTTTGCAGGCCACTCCCACTTTTAAAGAAAGATTAACATATTATTTTGCCCCAATTATGCATGTAACAGCTTTAAAGTACGCTGATGCCATTTATTAGAAACAAATGAACGTTTTAGTGCAAACAGGCATTTCCATTTGTCTTGTTGCCTATAAGGAAAAATCCTACAGATTTTATTATTAAAAAGACACTTCTCTACTGACTTGCATTCTGAAAGTAAATTTATTAAAACCTTTCCCCTAGAAGGGGCCCTTCTTGAACTATAGAAACTAAACAAATTTCCTTTCTGAGCTATATGGTGTCAAGAAACAAATAAAAATAGTAAGAACCTTTCCTTTCATATAATGCGTAAGAGTGAAAGTAGAATTAGATACGTGTCTATTGTAAGTTTACTAGTTGCACACAGCCCAGTTTTAATTTTCACTATGCAGCGCTGCAGAGGTTAACAGGAGAACAGGCACAAAGGCAGTAGATGGCTGGCGCTGCACGCTCAAGATGAGCAGAAGAACTGCCTCAGAAAAAGCTCACAGATGCTTCTACTGAAAATATCGCCACTCAGTCTGTATCAGGCAGCCAGTGAGGTACCAACAGGGCAAAGACAACTCTTTAAGTAGCATGTATTTATTTTACAACCCGCCCACCCTGCCTGCCTGCTTCCTCTATTAGAGCACTTGGCCGTACACATGAAGAGCTCTCCTGGAGGCAGTTACCTTTATGAACTGTTTGCTCTCTGCTCGCCTTGCAGCCAGTAGCGGCACAACCATTATTCACTCCGAGGAAAAAGGAACCAGGTGAAGAAAAATGACTCTCCCTGAATACCCTCATAAATTCACATGGAAAAATAACCACGCACCACTACCCAAAACCTTTAGTTTTATTAATGGCACGAAGGCAGTATTACTATCCAATAAATCTTCTTAGCTTCACCTACTGGTCAAAATGGGAGATGCACCATTTTGGCCAATTCTACTAGCCTTCTTATTACAGGTCCTGCAAAATATTAAATCATGTAATCTGGTTCACAGGACTGCCTGCTGGCAGGAATACACTCCTGGAGAACAAATAAGTAACACGGGAGGTTGAGCACCAACACATCTCCATGCTCAAGTACAACTCCAACGGCCCTGAGGAGGGCAGTAGGATAAGCAAGTGGCGGAAAAAAAAATAATAATCTAAACATAATCTGAAACCTGAATGAAACCTAAAGGAGAGTGACAATACTGACAACAGTGTCAGAGGACTGGACCAGAATACAGATCTCAATAATACTTATTGACTTAATAGGCAGTGAAACGTTCCTTTCTTGATGGATAATTTTCACTGTTCATAGCATGATGATAATATTTACCATCCCATAAATGTGCTTTGAGGCTAGCAACATAAAAATAGCCAGATACTCTAAGTATTACAAGAACCACAGGAAGACCAAACTGGTGGTTATTCGCTTGTAGCTGAACTGGCTTCAGTGCAACTGTTACATCACTAGGGGAAATGAGCTGAACCCTCCACATTTAAAAATTAATAAATCCCCCAGCAGCTGTACCACAGTCCTAACTGCAGAGCTGAAAGTGCTAGACCTCAGGCCTATGGGAGACTGTGTGTGGTTATTAGTATGTGCCTTTTGCAGATACGAAATGACCAACACAAACTGCTGTGTCAGGAGCCAAGGAGAGCACTGCCACCATCTTTTGTAGTTTGTCTAAAGAAAAAAGAATATAGCACATGCAAACCGAAACCGAACCAATCATGAGCCAAGTGCATGACTTAAGTGCCCATACAATAGTTCAGGTTATATTAAATATAAGAAAGTGTTTTTTCAAAAATAAGTGCAGATGAAGCAGTGATTTCACATCTCTTCCAACAGTGCATCTTCCTGGACTCCCACTGTTTGCCACTGGTAAGGCAAAGTCAATTGTGCCTTTGAACCAAACTGCATTGTACAGGGGCCAGGGGCAGAGGCACTTCTCATAACAAGTATAGGAGTGAACAAAACCAGCATCACTGCTCAGCTTTGCAAGAATATGCTGTAGGCAACATGTTTCTATTTAGCCCGAATGAAAAAGGAAGCATGTGCAGTCATGGTATCAGTCTGTACATCATTCCCCTTTCTCTCCCCCAGCAAGAAATTTTGAATCAACTAAGTTCAAATTCAAAGACATTAAAACCCTAAAACTTTTGTGAAAAGAAGCACCCAGACTATAGAGACACCCTCGGTAACCTCCCCCGAACAAGGGGGTGCTGTGCAAGTGCAGTTGTGACATTCTGCAGTGGCTGATACAGCCAGGAGACTCTTTCCTCCTCCCCCAAACCAGGCTTTAGAAGTTGCACTGCTCAAGCAACTACTACTTTTTTTTTTTTTTTTTTCCCCAAAGCCTGACGTGCATAAACACTATGAGGGCATTATCCAGGTTACTGAAATGTGGTATTATTAGCAGGAACATTACAGATTCATTTTTTACTACAGATCTTTAAGTGGGAGGCTCATTATGGTGTTGTTTTCAAAAGCTGAGAACAAGTTTGCAACTTTCCAATGTGCTCCACAGGCTTTGTTCTGCTTTCTTTTCTTTGCCAGTGAGCAACATATTCTCCTAAACTAAGAGACTTTTTTTTTTTTTTTTTTTAGAGGCAGCTGCGGGAGACAGGATGGAAATAGCATTAAAACACATTTTCCACAAGAATAATGTGAAGTCTACCTTGCACAGCTTAACATTTTTAATCGCTTCCATGCTTATACCTTACGTGAGGAATAAAGTTAAAATGATTTGTTTACTGAATGGTGGCAAGCCTAAAAATGCACAAAACAGATGAGCGGATACTCAAGTATCTGCTTAATTACAGTTAAATATAGGAGAACATGTATAATTTCAGCCTTCAATACCCGCACCTGGCACTACCCACTTCAGAGCTTTGTGTGATAAGCGCTCTGAGCATCAGCCTTCAGATGGGCCTGGAAATGGGATTCAGGCATAATGTGGGTTGCCCGGCCATTGGGTTGACAAAATCCCCTACAACACTGAAGGTGCTGATACCGATCTACCTAATTCTGTACTAATTCATTATGTCTGATTTGAGGTTATGACTCAACATCATGGCCAGATTCCGGAAGCGAGGAAGCTTCTGCAGGGGGTCTCCAGCTCTGGAATAATCTCTTCTCATCACTGAGTTTCAGGTCACTTTAACCACAGGGGACACAGGCCAGTGATGCCTTGCATATACTGAAAAAAATGATAAAACCCAAGGAAAAGGTAACAAAGACTTACTGCTAAAACAACAGAAAGTAACTATGACAGAAGAACTTTGAAAAATGTGTATTTCTAGGCAAACCTGAGGTGAGTACTTTACAAGTACTCTTTGCAGAAATATATCATTGGGGAGACAGCAGCTGGGATGAGGCGTGCATGAAAAATTATATTTTTTTTACACGGATTTGCACTTTATGATGGGGACACCACAATCCATACCAGGTCACCTCACTTGTCACTGAAATGCAGTCGCCTACAGAGTGGAAGGTAGTTACCAATTAAGACAGATAGCAACATTATAACAGCTTTGAGCAAGGGATTTCAAAAAGCCATAAGGGGAATTTTAGGTAGGCAGAATGTAATTATCCATTTGGCATTCAGCCAGCCACACACAACTTTCTAAACTCTGCATTCGCTGCCAATCTAAATAACACCGCATCCCCACAATTTGCAGCGGCAGGATTGCTAGGCAGGTCACAGATTAAGCACTAGGTACCTCATGAGCTATTTGCAGGATGGTTATAGCAAACCCTGCTGTCTGGGAAGGAAAAAGCCCGAAAAAGAGCCAGAAAAGTATCAGGCAGCATGACAAACTCTCTGCTACTTTGAAGTCAAGGGCAAAACCTTTTTCACACATTAGAGATATAAAAAGTTATTTGGCATTTCAACCTTCTTGCGAGCAACTGCAGCCACCTGGCTTGCTTTCAAAGCTCCCGCCCAGACAGGTCCTTTATTTATATAGCCCCTGGGGAACGTCACACATTTCTGACAGCTCCAGCTGACGGGCACTTTCCCCTCCCTGTTCCTATCTGCCTGTATCTGTGCTTTGGCTCACGATAGCTTTCTGTTTCCAGACATGCTGCCGAAGCTGGAAACAAGTGCCAACTGAATCGGATCTTTTCAACAAGACACACTCGAAGCTATGTTCTCTGCACTTAACAGGCCATCTACAATCCTCTGGGCACACGCTCTCGCTCTGTTTTCCTTCTCCACACTGTGCTATTCATTTGAGGAGACAAGCATATTACCCACGTTAGCAACATGGGTTGGAAAGAAGCCCTCAGAGTCCGTCCAGATCACTTCACCTACTTAGTGCTGTAGTCTATGATGCTCTTTTCATCCAGTCTGTTTAAGCACCGTTTTGAAGAGAGCAACACAGTAGACCGTAGAGGAAGTAAAACCCTCCCCAGCTCCTGAGTGCTTTTCCCTGCTGACTTACTAGACAGAGCGTAAGTGATTTCTGCTGGTTTCTCAGCACGTCTTTCGAGGAATGGTTAGAGCTTGAAAAGTAATAGCAAAACCCAGAGATTCATAAGGGAAAATGTATGATACACTGGAAGTACATTTCTTGCTGTCAAGATTAGAATAATATTTGTATCATTTATAAACATACAAGATCTATGGATTCTCCTTTATCTTCCTGCTCCAGGGGATGAACCTGTTCTGATTTGAGAGATTAAAAGGAAACTCTTGCGAGGTTATGCCCTGGGCTGTTGAGTTTCGAATCACAGAATCATTTGGATTAGACAGGACCCCTCAAGATCCAGCCCCCTACACAAGAGGAGGGCCATCTTCAGAGTTATATCAGGTTGCTCAAGGCCTCGTCCACTCAAGTTCTGTGTATCTCCAAGGATAGAAGCATCACAGATACTTCTTTAAAAAATTCAGAGATGTGCAGACCAGAGGTCTGACAAAGATAGCAATTCCTGTCTGTGATTGTAATAGCTCTGGGGAGATACTCAGAGGCAAAATATCTATACTCAGATTCTAATCCGCCTTTAGCTAAAAGGAAAGGTGAGAGTCCTGCAAAGTCTCATTTGAGAGAATCTATCTGAGATAATACAAGGAGCCTGTCTCTTCTAATTATGTAAACTGTCTAGGGAAATAAGTCTACTAGGCCAATGCTTTAAATTTAGTATCTACATTTAGGAGGTGTAAATATCCAGTAAAGGATAAATAACAATTTCCTAAATATCAGGAAAACCTAGGAAAAACAGCACCACCCACTATTACTGTAGCACTATGGTCGTCCAGATATGACACCGATGAACTTATTTAGAAATCTCACCAATTTCACACCACCCTCATTGCCTCAAACAACCAAGCCAGTCACACACAATATAAACTGCCAAATACAGGTGATTTGGGAGAAGTAGGCATGATCTGAAAGGCATGGTTTTTTACCCAAGTAACTCAACTTTTTAAGTAACTCTTTTACTAGAGCCATTTGAAATTGGACAAGTAGTGGAAAAAGGATAGGAGAAGAAATCAGGTACTCTTCTTTCTGCATTGTAGAATTCATCCATGCTCCAGAGAGGTACAGATTAAAGGGCAAACTTTTCTGCAGCCAGACTGCAATACGACTCGAGTTTATTATGGGTAGGGTGCCCTCATTTTTAATTATCAGTGCAATACATGTTTTAGGCCTGTTAACCTTGACAGAATGTCTTTAATTAGCTACCACATCAGAAGTGGGACACCTACATTATTTCCAACACAAAGTAGTTAAGGTATAGTAGAATGATTCAAGGATTTACTCAATCAAAATTTAACATTCAGGAAAGTATGATACTTGTTTTCATTCAGAAATTAGCTGCCACAATGTCTTTAATGCAACTCCTTTGACAACAATGTTTTCATTATGTTTAACTAAACCCAGCCTTTTTGAAGCAAACTGCTAAATTTTTAATTAAGATTTTAATTGAAAGCTCAATTAACGGACACAAACAATCTGGAATTGTATACTCAGATCATGATATGATCTGAATCAGCGTGGAGTAGACTTCAGGTGTGACAAAACTGACAAGATATGGTCAGCAAAATCAAGACTATGAATTTTTCATTAAAACCATAACGGATATGTGAAAGCTTTGCAGGAAAGCTTCAAAGTTGAATCATCTCTTATTTTAACACATTTCTAAGGAGCCGTAGTAAGGATTAGCGACCCTAGGCCTGATGAGAGAAGACTGTGAGAGATCCAGCCAGACCAACTCTGTCCACCCTTGGCAGAGAGCAAAGTACGTGTCACAACAGAGATGCCAAGGGGCGCTTAGAGCATAAGGTTTGTAAGCTGCATTACGGCGCGTGAGCTGTTCCTACACAATTGGTAGTGAGGGTAAGAACTAAAAGTTAAGCTAATCCCCCACACCCCAATAAGTGCCAAATAAATAGTTTGAGGTTTTTTAAGCTCTTATTTGATTGTCAGCTAACAAGAACCATAGCTACACTCAGGTATATTGGATAAATTATTCAAACTACAGCAGTACAACTCTCCTCATTTTCTAGCAGAAATCTTCTCCTCTGCTCCTTGAACAACCCCAGCTAGTCAAGCAGAAACCAGACCCAGCCATCTCAGGGTATTCCGTACATTGCCTCCTCACTGCCAGCCATATCACTAATGAAAAGAACCACGATTTTAAGAGAGCACATGTTTAAAACCGTGAGGGCAGTGTTAGGTTAAGGAGTGCAAGAAGTCATAATGCGGTTATGTTACATCATTCACTTGGAAGAACTGCTATCAAGTCCATGAAAACAGCATCCATGCCACTGAAAGACAAACAATAAATACAGAACGCTATGCTGTGTGATTTTCTACATCAATTATTCCAGCTGCGGCTTATTATTAGATGTTATTTAAAGCATGACACAAGTGTTTGAACAGGCTAAGTGGCAAGGAAGCAGAGCATTACAGGATATTTTCATTTTCAGGCTCCTGATTGTAAAGCAATGTATTCTTTCAGCGGCCAGTTCTGCCAGAGAAGTCAGTTTAAACGTTTTAGATTTTTATGTGGGTTTCCAAATGGAAAGAAGGACTTGTAGCCAAGCAACACGTTTGAACAAAAGATTGCTAAACTCCTGGACAAAGCACTACGTTAGCACTTGCCATCTAGAGCCCTAGAGGTCAAATCCTGCTTAAGTCACTCAGGGAAGGTGACTGGAGAGGAGCTCGTGTTTATGTACCCAGGGAATAGGAGTTTCTGTCATGAATCAGCAGCAGCATTTGGCATGCTTGGCAATCTGAGCTGGGCATGAGCTCCAGATGTTGCAGGTCACTCTTAGAGCTGCTTGGGAAGCTCACAGGGCATCTGTGGGCCTGTCTCTGGCTGCTGTACAGGTTGTGGAGAATCAGGCTTCAGCAGAGCTTACCGCCAGGCATTTCAGGAGATCAGGAAACTGTTTCTGAAGCCATATTTTTAAGCGTTCTTGGCAGCCAGTGGCTCTTGCTGAAAGACTCCTAGGCAGATTTGCAACAGAGCTCAGAATGGAGTCTCAAGCTTAAGCTCCTGACAATCTGCGAGCTTCCCAAGGAAGAAAGATTTCCCGAAGAAATCTGTCATACCTTAGTCACTCACCATCATTCACCTGACAGCAGCCCAAACATGGTTAGAAGAAAGTTAAAGAAGAGGTTGGGTTTTCAGCAATGTTTCTAGGTAACATGCTGCAGAAAACTAATGACCTGTCAGGAATTATTCAAAATACACTCCTTTCAGTTTTCTCCAGAGAGCTCAGAAAACTGAATAGATATGAGAAACTAAGATACAGAATGGCAACATCGGACTTCCTGATCATTTCCTATTTTCTCTATGAAACCTGTGCTCCCTAACGGTCCTTTTAGTTCTTAAGCTCTCCAGATGCAGAAGACCAGAGGAAGAGGGTGCTTCTGAGCAATGAAAGCGAACTTGCAAGCAGACTAACCTTCTGAGTTGCTGCCACTTCATTTTCCTGGGCATCTGTCAATGTATTCATCTGTGCTACTCTGCTGCACAGAAGTTTTTTGCTTTGAAATGTGTTAACACAAGGCTCAGTAATGGCCCTTTTACGCAAAAATTCCATTGCACATGCCTGGGTAAAAAGCAAGATGAGACCAGTGACACCCATTTGGTTTTCTGACAAAAAGATTGGTGTCTCAGTAGATTTATGTCATATATGGACACTCTGTTCATTCTCCTAGGGGGAAAAAAATAAATCTTTTTTCATGTTACCCAGTACGACTGTCCTCAAGCACTTTTACTGAAATAACTTGAAAAACACAATGACAGTTTTACAGATACAGCTGGAAAATGGCACTTAACTAAAATGCCAGGTTAAATGACAGATCAAGCAGTTTGGAGAGGCAGCAGACAGGGATATTTTAGAGTTACAGTTCTCTTGATTTGTTTAGGGAAAAGGGATTTTATTCTTAAGTAGTAGATTGAAATCTTGTGGCTTGAATTAGAAGAAAAATCTGTCTCTCTGTTCACCCCTCCCACTGTTAAAAAAATTAAGTGTTCTAAAATCCACTTCATATTGTCAGTCCTCATCTATGAAAACCCTCTTTGAGACATCCTGCAGCAGAAAGAGGCAGCAATATCTTCAGGGTCTCTGTGTCTATTTGGCAGCCAATGAACTTGTCAACACATTCACCATTAGAGCTCTAGCAGCATAACCTATTCTGGCATAATTATCGCATAATGATTTTCTTTGACTATTCCACAGGAAAAAACAACATGTTTATAGTTAATAATATTCTAGCCTTTATCTCAGTCAAAACTGCCAACTGAGGAACAAGCTAAAGTAAAGTTTAAATTAAGATTTCTTAAAATGGTTATCCATCTTTTCTATCTCCTGATAAAAGTGGGATTTTTCGATAATCCCTCCTCTGCATGGTCTAATACCTCTCTTCTGTATTTGTACAAGCCATACGTAGTATAATACATCTCAACATTAGGGACTGGATTGCCCTTCCTATTTACCACACCTAGGAGGTACCGATGTACCGTGCCGTTTTCAACTTCAAATCTCCTCCCTGTTTCAAACATCCAGATAAATCAGCCTTGCAGCACGCTCTAAAGGCCACTAAACTTTAGTTCCAACAATTTTTTTTAACAGTAGGAGGAATGTAGTCTCCAAGGTTACTGGGACACAAGTAATTTAGAAATTTCAAGTAGCTCATTGAATTGCACAGAGAAGATATGTTCCCTGCAGGAAGCAACATTGTGAAAGCAGATAGACATTGTCTGCATTAACTGAAATTTCTGATTGCTCTGCAGAGTCAGCCCTGCTCAGCAACGCAGGCTGGGGGCCATGAAAGCCTGGATTCCTGCAGTGGGGTCCTGCTGACCTCTCGACTGTGCGGATGGAAAAGACTTGGCAATCCCCATGCTTGGGGTTCAGAACTGCTTCTGAGAGTCCAATCAGACTCCGCGTGGACACCCACGATGCTGTACTCATGCCTGTCATCATGGAACAGAATTTGCAATTAGATGCAGAAGCAAAGGGAACCAGCTCCTTTCGATTCCCGTCATACACAGCTCTCCTCTGTAAGGGATCAATTGCCTGATCATTTTCTCTGATGCATGCAGGAAGGACAGCCCTAAAGACGTTTTCTGACCTTTCCTATCTCCATGAAATACTTTAGGGTAGAGTCCAAATATCAGAATTAGTGTATATTCCTCCACTTGTAACAGAATGAGCCAGGTAAAGGCCTGATCTCAGTTACCCGGGCAACTGCAAACAGCACGGCCTGCTCATACTCATTAGAACAGTTTTTTAAAAAACATTCAATCCTGGAGTCTGCAGTGCTTCCAAGTAATTATATTCATATGGTGCATATATGCTGCAAAAATAGCTTCTTCATTTTCTGCCAGCCAAATTAACCATGAAAACGGACCAGTTTAAGAATGTAATTATTATAGAATAATTTGGGAAACGAGGCAATCAGTATTACCTCAACCTGGGCAGCCCGATCTCCTGGGATTTCACTCGCCTGAGGCTTTTCACAAAGAGCAAGACAGCTTGGAGCATGCACTAGGCAGGGAGGGCAGGTAGGCAGAAAGAGTTGTGATGCAAAGGGCTCTACTTTGAGCTTTGTTTCTGCAAAAACACTGCTGTAAACCTTCAGCAAAAGCTCAGAAAATTTTTGGTATGGCAATGGGGAAGGGATTATCACCCCCACGCCGGGAGCTGGGATCAAATGTCTTCAGAGCTTAAACAACTAGTTAAATGATCCAGACAGCCCCATCTGAACTGCAGTTTGAGGAGCAGGAGCCTCTGAACTTAAAATGGGACAGTCAGTGGATGTAAAGGTAGGGCACACAGGTAACTGTATCAGGGAAAAAACCTATCTGTTTCCAGATAGAACACGTATTTCCTATTCTGGACCCTGAGACTTTTAAGGTGGAGTAGGTTCCACAGTCTGTCTTTCAGGACGGCTGTGTGTCCCTCCCACGTTGGTGCTGCTGTGCAGGGACTGGTCCTGGTAAGAGGAAGAACAAATTTCAGCCGTGGCTGGCAGGTTCCCTGCCCCAAAGTACGGGCCACCTTCACCTCCTGCCCCATCCCGGCAGCAGCAGTCAGCGCAGCTTGCTTAGGCCTTCAGATGCTGCAAAGGAGCTGAAAAGGTGATTTGCTGCTCTCAGCAGCCTGCCCTCTTTGCTTTCCCCTACAACTTGCCCTTCCATGCAGGAACCCAAAACCAGAACCTTAGCTGGCCAGGCTGAGTTTAAAACAGCTCGTCTCCTGCAAACGGACCTGCTGAACCACCTACGAGCAGGGCTGGAACTTGAGGTGAAGGAAAATAAGACCGAATGTTTAACACAGCTTCCTAATGCTCTCAGCAGCAAGTCAGAAATCCCTCGCACAGCTCTGCAGCCCCAGGACACCGTTCAGCTACCTGGAGATGATGACACACAGCATACCCCGTCCCCCCTTGCTGAGAAAGGAACGAGCCTTTCAGAGCAGTGAAAACACAGGATGCCTTTAAAGACTGTAACTAAATGAAGATTTCAAAGGAGAAGCGGAAGAACACACTGCTGCCATTACAAGCAGTCTTGAGCATTGGTGGAGATCTAAAAGAACAATTTTAAAGATGGCAAAGAACACAGAAAAGTGGGAATCAGATCTTCTTGGGAGAGATGGCATTGTGTTGATGAATCTCTCAGCAAAGAGCAGTTGATAAGTCCTTCCTCTTATGTATAATGCACACTGGATGGCATTTCTCAGTAGTGGTTGACCAATTAGTGTATTTACTGGAAGATGAAGCAGAGCTGAGTTCAAATAAAAAAATATTATCATCTTTCTTCTAGCAATTTTTTTCAGGCAAGACTAGTTAAGCACTCTGGGTCATACAGACAGGTTCAGTATGCATTGTCCAAATTGGGTGAAAACAGCGCTGGAATGAATCATGCTTACATCTCAGGAGTTCCCCTCAGACCTTTGGAGTCTCAACTCTGGCCCTACCTTCAACGCCCTCACACGTCCACCTCAACTGCACTACAAGTGTTCCTGGTCTTCCCTCAGCCTTAACGATCTGCTAAGCCACTTCACAAGAAAGCCAGTTAAAAGAGGTTTTTTCTCACTTTTTGCAATATGCAGATAGGAGAGCAACGGACCTCCTGGGATCGGTTGGGAACAGGCCCAAACATAAAGGCAAAAATTATTCTTTGAATGCAAGTGTAACAGTTGCACTGCAAGCTTGTAACATTTGAAAATTAAGCCTCTAGTGTTCAAAGTGATGAGGGAGCTAAATTCATAAGGATTTACAGGACAGTTGTGAAAAAGATCCAGGGCAAGCACCTAATTTAGACATGGTTAACCGGGCACTAGAGCTGACGCCGTTCAGAAGCAGGATGATCCCCTCACTTTTCCATGGGCTATAGGAGGCACCTAACCCCTATGACTAGCTGTTACAAATTCCCTGCTAAATTCCAGGACGACTTAACTTTAACAACAAAAGTTGGTTTTGGCTTTTATTTCCTCTCTGCTAATGGCAGGGATGGAAAAACAAAAAAAACCAAACTATGTTATTTATGCTGCTCAAATACTGCAGACAAATTTCAGTAAAAATACAGTATTCTGAAAAAGCAAATATGGATTTCCAGGTTACTGCCCTGGCTGGATAACCTCACATGAAAAACGTCAGCAAGTGAAAAAAACAAACAAAAAGCCTCTACTATTGCCCCATATTATGGTAGTGATGCACTGTTGTTTTCAAGGCTATTTCTACACCTGTTATGAAAAGAATGGATATTGATAATTACAAAAGACTTTTTTCAAGTTAGATGTTGATAACCCGTTTCAGTTCCTCTACTATAAAAAGAAACAATAAACATTAAGGCACAATGAGGTTTATGAACATGAAGTCATTCTTTAGATGATGCTTGAAAGACAGCAACCAAAAAGCTATCAAGACTGTCCAAAAATAAGGACAAGTGTGGATTTTTACCATTTGGAAGCAAAAAAAGATACCTTCAAAGATATAGTGACCATAAGTCAGTGTACATAAAGCAGGAAAACGAGAATAGACACAGCAGACAGCAAAAGCAATTAATAGCTATGGGGAGTGTTAGCCGGGGCACTGTCAACTGATTCTCCACTTTTTGTCCGTCATCTGGAGTGACTGTCACAGAAGCTGGTCACTATTATCCTGACTATAGACACTTTCTCTATAGGAGATTTATCAAGGTGGACATTTTTATGAAATACCTTTAGAAACAAAAAAAGCTCTTTTTTATTATTTTTCATAAAGTGGAGATAACTTGACGAGGATCTTCCAAAGCGTCTGACTATGTTTTCTGATATAACCCATGTATTAGCTGTAAAATCTTTAATATAAGATCAATTTGTTAAAAAAGATTAGTATAAATCCATATGAAAACCTTTGCGTTCTTTTAGAACCTGTCATTTCCTGTTGAATGTTCTCAGTTGGCAATTGTTATTGTACCCGGTGTGTTTTTTTTTTTTTTTTTTTTTTTACTTTCATGTATTGTGAGCTGGGTGGAACAAAAAGGTCTCTTACATCAAAGAACAAATATAAAAATAAATTCTAAAAGCCTTGCAAAGAGGATGCTTTAGAAAACACATCAGATGCCATTCTAGTGTCCAAGCAAAGTAGAAGTTATCAAACCATACATCTAGAGTTAGAAAAGAATGGTTCACTCCGCAGGAAGAAGATGAAAGCTCCCTAGCTGTTAACAAAGACAAATAATAAGTAGCTGTTAATGTCTGTATGGATATGAACAGCTACAAATGAAGGGCCGTAATTGCTACTGTGCTCTGGCTAAAAACTGCACACCCTTGTGATGTTTGTCACCTCTCTTCTATCAGCTTCTCGACGCTTTTTCGGTTGATGTTAATCCCATGGACTATATTTGCACAGAACACCTCTGGGTAAATACTTGGTTCTGAGATAACTCTAATCATTCAGAGAGGATTGAGAGAAGACAACTTCCACTTCTAGGAAAAGGTGATTCATATTCCACGCTGCGTGCTTGGCTGCACCCTCTCTCAGGCCAGTTCCTCTCACTTTTGAGGTGGCTTTAGCTCTCCAACTTCGTATCCTCAGGAACATGAAGGGTGTATTGCAGCTGCTTTTCTGTAAAGCAGGCGGCTTTTACCATCTGGTGCACTGTTTTTCTGTGTTTAGATCAGACATGTGAATCAAGCCATTTATTTATGCATTTACTTCTGCATATACTGTAGGCATTTCTTCCCATTCAAAAGAGGAGGAAATCTTTGAACACAATGAATATTCTTTTTACTTTATTTAAATTAAATGTAGACTTTCACTCAAATGAAAAACAAAACTTCAAAAAATGATTGGTGGGATCATCTGAGCAATTATTTCAACATCAGAAAAGTTTTATAGTATAAAGGTGTTTGCTCCAATTAAAAAACTGATGTAAGGGGGGACCCTACCTTTAGAACTGTATACAGCATTACCCATTCTACAATAAACTAATCACCTTATTTTTTAATCAGTCCAGAAACACACATCCAACTGTTCTGGCATCTAGGATTTTCACACTGGTAAAGAGAAGCTGCATAGTACACAGAACCATCAAAATTCTGTCCTTATGTCTCTTCAAGTCCAAAAGCCAGATTCTTTAGCCAAAGCAGCTATACTACAATCTTTATGAAATCTTTTATTTATTTATTAAATCCTTGAATCGATTTAGCACCCCAGAAAGTAAGAGCCTACTGAACTTTCCATTTATTCCAGTCTAGCTCTGACCCATCATTGTATTTGACATAAGTAATTCATCTTGTTCAAGCCCCCGTTTAAAGGTTATGACAATTTGCACAGGACACGATAGAACTTGTAACGTCATCACTGACAAGGCTACAACCTTCACTTGTTGACATCTTATCAAGTAGTCTCATTCTTGTTCAAATCTTGGTCAGAGTTACTTAAAATGACAGTTTTCTATTGCCAGTGACTGAGTCAGCCTGTAAGTGTTGCCCAAAATAATGCAAATTCATAAAAATACATGATAGGAGATAGTTATTTTTAACATGTTTGACTTGGTTCCCGAAATATCACTCAGTGACACAGAATAATAACTCATGCAAAGGGTGAACCAGCTAGAAAGCTGGAGTCGATTTACTCATGGGATTGACGGCATTGCAAGTAACAAGACAGGAGGCTCTGCCGCCTCCTACTTCCTTCCCCCCCACTGCTACACCCAGCTTTGCACAGGACCTATAAAAACACTCATTGTGCAGGTCATATATCTGCCAAACTCTGTCCAAACAGCAGGAGACCTTGAACTGCTTGGTGAGAGACACATGAGATGAGACAGCTAAATTCTGGGTTCAGTCAAGATAATATTCATTTGCCATCTAATCAGGATTTTAAAGCAAGCCTTCAGATAAGAAAGAGTTAAACATTTTAACTGTTAAGCGCCTTCTCTCCAAAGCACAAGCTTGCAAATACTGACACAGGTACACCCTTAATAACAGTCAGATGTAGCACATCAGTAAGTTAAGACAAGCTGAATTTCAATATCACAAAGACCACGAATCCCAAGTTAAATCCAGGTTTACAGCTACACAAAGTATGTTAAGTTAGGCAATTATATAAATGAACTTTTCATTATCAGTAGCCAGAGTTTTGTCACATTCTCACATTAGCATACAGCATAGGTCAGAGCTCCTGTGGAGAAAGCACTGTCCCCAGGCACTGAGCCAGCTCGTCAGTGGCTTCACAGCAGCCATGACCCTTTAGAGCCACCACTGACCCTGCGGGTGAAAGGAGTGCAGTCTTACAGGAGCTGATGGAAACCAGAGACCATCAAAGCTGCTAGTGATGCTGAAGCTGACACTAGCTAAGAGTCTGCATTTAGTCTGGGAAAGGCAGACTCCCTCAGGGGAGGCACAGTGACACAGAAGGTACAAGTCTAGTCTTTGAAATGAAATGCTAAATATATTAATAAAGCTGCTGAGCAGAACTGATAGGTGGGAACAGGAAGCTTAAAAAAAAAAAGCACAAAAAATCCTACAAAAACTCAAAGAACCCAACAACAACAAAAAGGAAGAGATCCGAAAGATCAAGACATGAAACATTAGCAATAATTGATTTGCTTACTCTTCACACAGCCATTGGCTTTAACATTGTTTTTTAACTCTGCGTTCCCACTGCCAGCTCATTTCTTTTCCTGAAATAGTTCCAGTTCAATGGGAGATAAAAGTAATACCTGGAGCCCCGGTAGCACGCCGTGATCGTATAGTGGTTAGTACTCTGCGTTGTGGCCGCAGCAACCTCGGTTCGAATCCGAGTCATGGCATCACCTGGCGGTACCATGGCACACGGGCTCACTTTTAGGGGCACAGAGTCTAGTTGGAGGTCAGTGACGAGTGGTGTTCCCCAGGGCTCAGTACTCGGTCCAGTCCTCTTCAATATATTCATTAATGACCTGGATGAGGGGATAGAGTGCACCCTCAGCAAGTTTGCTGATGACACAAAGCTGGGAGGGGTGGCTGACACACCAGAAGGCTGTGCCGCCATACAGAGAGGCCTGGACAGGCTGGAGAGCTGGGCAGAGAGGAACCTTATGAAATTCAATAAGGGCAAGTGTCGGGTGCTGCACCTGGGGAGGAATAACCCCATGCACCAGGACAGGTTGGGGGCTGACCTGCTGGAGAGCAGCTCTGTGGAAAGAGACCTGGGAGCCCTGGTGGACAACAGGACGACCATGAGCCAGCCATGTGCCCTCGTGGCCAAGAAGGCCGATGGCATCCTGGGGTGCATCAAGAAGAGTGTGGCCAGCAGGTCGAGGGACCCCATCCTCCCCCTCTACACTGCCCTGGTGAGGCCACACGTGGAGTACCGAGTCCAGTTCTGGGCTCCCCGGTTCAAGAAGGACAGGGAACTGCTGGGGAGGGTGCAGCAAAGGGCTACCAAGATGATTAGGGGACTCGAACACCTCTCTTATGAAAGAAGGCTGAAGGATTTGCATTTCTTCCGTCTGGAAAAAAAGACGACTGAGGGGGGATTTTATCAACACTTATAAATACTTAAAGGGTGGGTGTCAGGAGGATGGGGCCAGGCTCTTTTCAGTGGTGCCTGGCAACAGGACAAGAGGTAACAGGCACAAACTTGAACGCAGGAAGTTCCACCTAAACATGAGAAGGAACTTCTTTACTTTGAGGGTGACAGACCAGTGGCACAGGCTGCCCAGAGGGGTGGTGGAGTCTCCGTCTCTGGAGACATTCCAAACCCGCCTGGACGCG
Organism: Larus michahellis; assembly: GCF_964199755.1. Lineage (NCBI taxonomy): Eukaryota > Metazoa > Chordata > Aves > Charadriiformes > Laridae > Larus > Larus michahellis. The sequence goes on along the minus strand of NC_133906.1, from coordinate 9,115,017 downwards.
TTCCTGTGCAACCTGCTCTGGGTGACCCTGCTCTGGCAGGAGGGTTGGACTAGATGATCTCCAGAGGTCCCTTCCAACCCCTATCATTCTCTGACTGTGTGATTCTGTAATGCATTTCTAATTAGAAGACTTTTATTAACATAATATGAAAAAAGGAGTAAGTTTATAAAATCTAGAGGTGAATACGTTTCCTTTATCTTTTCTGTTCCCAAGGTGGTGATCTAATCACGAAGACATGTGCCCTTTTTTGTTAACAGTGTCTTGTTCTCATGGATGCCTGCTGCCAATAGTGGGAAAACGAATATAAAACTGTGTTGTCTGCACTGGGGTGGTATTTGGGAGACCTTTACTAGTTTTCACTCTGCCACAGGCTTGTTGTGTGACCTGCATCACTTTGTGATACTTTTTAAACTACCTAAACTAGATTGCAAGATCATTGGGGCACAACTTCTTATTCCAAGTATGCCACCAGGGACTAATAACAAACATATTTATTGCACCCCTTCCCTTAAAACTCTAAAATAAAAAATAACAGAATTTAACTAATCATTGACTGCTGAGCATCTGTTCTGAATTTATCATGACCTATAATAAGGTTCCTGTTCTTCCTCTTTCCATTGAGTATAGGATTTTTTTGTTTATGACAACTTTCCTCTTAAATCAAGCGTTTGTTTCTAGATTACAGTTCTCATTCACTACTGTGTTGAAGATTTATCTAGCATGTTGTTATGAAGTTACGTGAGTTGTTTTCCAAGCTGATTTTGAACCTGGTTTAATCATGTTTTACATTTGTCTGCTCTCTATGTTGGAAGACTTCACCTACACTAATATATCCTGCTGAATTAAGTAAATCTTTTGGAAAAATATTTATGTCATGAACCAGATCAACCCCCTAACTTTTAAGCTAGTTTAACCATTATTTACATCATTAAGCTGTTAAATTATCAACTTGAGATTCCTAGGATCTCCAAGTCAAGGCAAAGGAATACATTACTACATCTTTTATTATCAATGCTCCTTCTTGCTTTGTACAAGAAGCAGCCTCTGTATACAAGACGAAAATCTAGCTGTGTCTGCATTGCTGCGGTAAAACTTTCTGCCTCTGCCCTTCTCAGATGTCCAAGATGCAAGTTTGCCATTTCATTCATAGCACAGCAAATCACTCTGAACCTCATCAGTGCTCATCAGTGAATCTCATCAGAACATGAAAAGACAGTTTTTCCACTAAGCAGTTGCTGTCCATGATTCTACCACCATTTATCTTTAATTAATATCCTGTTATTGTAGACAGTATTATGTTGCGCTATCCAGAGATCGCAGAGTGCTTCCCTTTCCTCAGCAGCACCTTACTTGCTTTGGCAACAGCATATTGCATTTCTAGATCAAAGAACAGCTGTTTCTCTTCATTAATCAATTATTTAATCAATAAGTATGTGATATGCCAAGAAGGAGTTACCATTGAAAGATGGGTAAAATTTGCACAATTGGTTCTGACACACTTCTCTTGCGCATGTGTGGCTCTGGCTTACAGCGCTTGGTTTGACAGAAACTGAAGCCCAATTCTGCATTAACAGACAATAAATCAAGGGCCAAAGCCAACAGAATCAGACATATTTCAGTTTGCACTCTTACATCTACCTCTGCTCTTGCCAGACAGATCCAGAGAATGAGCTGAATGACCTAGTTAAAACTGCCCAATTAGCTGAATGAATGACACACCGCTGAAGAAAGTGAAAAAGAGCAATTCTCTAGGGAGGGAGCTGTCAGGGACTGTGCTGGGAGTGGGGAAGATCATCCTACTTATGATGAGACCAGTCTTAAGTTTCTAATCCTGTTACTCCTACTTCTTGCAGATATAGGAAACTTCACAGGGTAGGTCAGAAGACTTATAGTGGAGGATGTATTATTTTCCTATGGGTGAGACAGATTGTACCCATCCTCAAAGAAGAAAGGCCAACACTTCTTTCAGATGCTATTATAAACTGCACTAACTGGGAAACAAAATAGCAAAACCAAACCGAGAGCTCATCTATTATTTTTTCGTATTTTTCACTAACAAAATACTAAATTTCTCAGGCTTATTTGCCGAATGGTAGCACCTTCTACATTACTAGGAAAACAAACACATTTACCATTTATTTCCCATTATTATGCTTAAGGACATACAGGTTTCACCTCAAGATAGCAGAGGAAAAAAAAGTGAAAATACCAAAATAATAGCAACACTTTGGATCAAGAGAATGGACCAAATTCAGTTATGCTGATTTCCTTTGACAGCAGCTCTACAAAGGCAGCAGAGTTACAGTGGACTTACAGAACATATTGAAGGATAGCCTCTCTCGTCACGTCAGCCAAGTCTCCCTACTCTGCCACTGCAACTGCATCGGTGGTCTTCAAGATTTCCAGGCCACTGAGAAAAAGTCTAATCATGACACATTAATTAATACATTCAGAGTAATATGAGTGTCTCATCCTCTTGACGAAAAGGCCATAAGCTGAAAAGGAACATTTACTATTCAGAAATTGGGCAGAATGTCACAGATTGCACAGGGGTCAAAAAAAATATAACACCTCACCTCTAAAAAAAACATTTGATGTAACCGCTCTTTTAGAATCATGAAAAGGTTAGAGTTGGAAGGGACCTTAGAGATCATCTAGTTCAAGCCTCTGCCATGGGCAGGGACACCTCCCAGTAGACCAGGTTGCTCAAAGCCCCATCCAGCCTGGCCTTGAACACTTCCAGGGTCTGGGCATCCACAACTTCCCTGGGCAACCTGTTCCAGTGTCTCACCACCCTCACAGTAGAGAATTTCTTCCTAATACCTAATCTATATCTACCCTCTTTCTTTTCTGCTAATAGATTCTTCTGCAGGCAAAGAAAATTAGCAGAGTGAGTGCAATGTTACTCAATCACGTCTGGTGCTCAAACAGTATGGCAGGATTTCCTTATTACCAGGCACTAATGATGTAGCATTTAGGCATGTGATTATCTATTATTATAGCAAAAGGTTGTATGGTATCTCACAGTGACAGTGTTGCCAAATGAGCAATTAAGAAGCAAGGTTTAGAGTCATTGCTTTTGACCAGCTATAAAAGTAGATCATAGCTTGTGGGATGGTAATTCTTCAGCAAGGGACATGCTCTTGTCCCTCCAAACCTTTTCTCTGTGGTTTGCATGGAAGTGATGCTGCTCAGGTAAACCATTTTCTCCTATTCCAAACCCACTCTTTTAATTTCTCTATCCCACAGAAATTTCTATATGCTGATGATGACTTTATTTTTTGATTCACCTCATTTGACTAGACAAATTATTTCAGTAGTGACAAACTCATGACTCTACTGCAGTCTGTACTGAATGGTTTTTTTTTCAGGCAAACAATGAGTCTTGTGGGTGGAATGCATTTCTCCTCACAGAGATGCTGAAAGCAAGAGAACTGGGAACGAGGTATAAATCACAAGGTACAATTTTTTCCAGATGATGCAAAGCTATAAAACAGGCTATACATCTGATCTCCCAACATGCCCTTTGGTGCCGTGCAAGTCCTTATATCAGATGTCTATAGTTGAACAAATAAACGTTTGCAGTCCAGACCAGACATCAAGACCTAAATAAGACTATAAAATAGAAGGGCTTCAGGCTCCCTCCCTCCCAACACCAGTGCGTCAGATTTTGCATACCAGAAGGGAAAGGGTCCTGCAGTATAAGTGACATGGCTCCAGCATCCGCTGCAGCTCACATGGATGAATTCCTTCCTCATGTGTTGCTGGAGTAGCTGAAGGGGAGGCAGTAGTGACTTCTTGCTGCATCCTTGAGATTAGCGGATGCAAAAAGGAAACTATCCCTTTGCAAGGACAATCAGTACCTCAAAAGGGATGTATAGTTTAAGAAGCAGAGCATGTAGCGTCTCTGGGAATAAAGTCACCATTTATTCTTCTTCCCTGTACATAATTAAATTCTCTCTCACATTTTTTGTTTCAGCCCTTTCCTCTACCTGAAAATAACAGAACAATAAGAAAAATGAGAACACATACATGCAACTTAAGACAGGAGAACCCACTAACATAAAACACAGGTCTTGTTTCTAGTTCTCATTTCCCAAGAGGGAGCTTTTCTGATAAAGGAAAGCAGTACAGAGTAACAGTGAATCACACATCTTGGAACACGAAATTTCAACATGCTACGGAAAATTGTAAATGTGATCCTTCAAGATAACGCAGTCATCGTATTCAGTACTTATAGGTAGGAGAAACCAGTTATTTTACAAAATCATGGGAATGTTTCTTAATTTAAAGTCTGTGAATAAAGCTAAACCCCAAAACAAACAAGGTCATTATAGCAATTACAAATGTTGAGTGAACTTTGCTGTCCTCTGACTGCTTGATGTGAGATTCCTCACATACACGTTAGCCAAAACGAGCTTACTGTACAGTGTATTTTCTTCATGAGTAACCACTTTGGTCCTTCGTAACTCTTCAGTGCTATTATAAATCAAGGTGGGTTTTAACAAAACCTTTTCCACTCTCAAAGATTTTAATATTGTCAAGATTGTCCCTTCACCTTTCAATCAATTATGAAAATCAACAGAAGGGGAAAGTGTTATTTCTGTAATGAACAGCTTTTAAGTGCACAGAACCTATGTGGCATACAGATTTTACAATACTTACAAATTCGATATGTTCTGCACAATTGCTATATTAAATTAAATCACTAAATTCCATCTGCAGACAAATTCTCCAGATACTTTGGGTTTCTTCCTATCAAATAGCCTGCAGGTGTGCAAATAAGCATTCACAGTCCATACCAGATGTCAATGTCTAATTAAAATACATAATTTTAAAGGGTATGCTCTTGATGCTATCTGTGATCTGTGATATTCTGTACAGCATATTGCTGCTCTTCACTATCAGTATGGAACAAACAGATGTATTGACAGAAACTGGTGACATATACAATTGAATTACTAATTAATCAAATTCTTCGTAGAAGTATAACGAAAGCATTAAATTTGATCCAAAGATTGCCACTACTTTCTCAAATACCACAAGGAGCTAAAAGCTGTTTCTCTCTCATTATGAAAAATGCAAGACCAATTAGTACCTAGCTCATGCACACAATTAAGAGGATGACCAGTATCACGGACAGCAGGACAAGCAGTAACAGCATTAGTCTGGATCTTCCACTTCTGATGGACCGGTCCTACAGAACTGCCTATCAATGGAGATTTGTGAAAATTCCAGTGTTTAAAATAGTGACACCCCCAACATAAATGTTTGAGGGGGATGCTTCAATACGGTTAGCTCAGAACAGGACAATCACTGTCAAGTATTTTCTAGACAAGTAATGAGCAAATAGTCTGGCAAACCCAAGAAATATAGTAGTCTAGGAGAAAAGCTCTCCTCTCCATCCTTAATACAGGAAATCTAGTCACATCTCTCCCTAAGGCAACGTTCTAGATTTTAGTCACAATTTCTTCTTTATAAAAAGCTTAGAAAAATAAAGGTCTCTGAGCATGTGTTGAAAACTGAAATGTATAATAGCTTGCGGAATTTCTTGGAATTTCTTTAAAACTCTAGAAATATCCTTCTTTTTTCATCTCAGAGAAGGAAACTCTTGTTCATAATATGTACATATTAATGAAAGTTGCATCTAGATCAGGGGAGGACTACAGTCTCAAGTGTCAATGTGGATATCAAAGACAACACTAAATCAAAGACCCTGTCTTTAGAACATAAATAACTAACAAAGACACACTGAGGATGAGGAGGTACTTCATAAAACAATATGACCAGCGGGGTGGGGGAGGCTGGATATTCTACTTTTTTCCCTTCTTTTGCAAGTATCAAATCAGGAATTTCTTCTTTCATTTTTAACTAGCTATTAGTTATGAGATTAGTTATAAACAAGTAGACAAAGCAACATAAGAACTGAGAAGTTTTTCAATTATTTTAAAGTTAGAGCAATTTAACCACCTTTATTTATGTGTTCTTGAGGTGAATGACATGAGAAGCACCAAAGCCGATTCATTTTTGTTACAAGGAGGCTGTTTAAAAGTTGGCTCCAGCAAAAAAAAATACCAATGAGACAGATTCAGTACAAAATGCAGTTATGGTGTCAAGTTTTGTATAACAGCTGCTCCATTGTGCAGTAAACACAATTATGGTATCAAGAGACACTAATACTGTTTACAATAGTAAGACTTAAAGCAATTAATCAAAAGGCAATATGGTGGCATAGAATGGATTCTGGCAAATTGCCACCGTGAAGAAGAACAGAGCCCATCAAAATAATAATAATAATTGCACAGATTTCGCCCCCCCCTCCCCCCTGCCGTAGCAGAACTTTCTGTCCCCTATTTACACATCAAGTATTGGGTCAATGAGCATTTGAGAAGTCGTCTTTTTTCCCTTGGAAAACACACATGCACATACACAACTAAAGGACAGATTTCACATCAGCCAAAAATGAATACAAGCATTTCTGCACTCTTGTTTATAAGGGTAATAATTCTAGGCATTGTATTTCTACGACATAAACAAATAAATAGTGACAAGTGGTATCAGAATATGCCACCATGATCTGACTAGCAGAAGGTCTAGGCAGGCAAATCTAAAGACTGCTCTGCGGACACCCTTTTTAAAAAAAATAATTTCTTGCTTATAAATTAGAACCATGGGTCATTAAGCTTTCTGTGCTAAACATAATGTTACCCAACTAGTCAACCAAGGCAATGAGCCATGAAGGACAAACTAGATTATATATTTTCCTAATTTCAGTTTGGAAAACAGAAGAGAAACTGTCAAATAGCAGTGATTTTGTTCTGTATTGATCTGCAATCATGTAATCCAGCTATGACATTCAAGAAAATATTGCCTTGGAAGTTACTTAAAAAAGGAAAAGCTCCACATTCTCTGTGCAGAGAACTTTACAACTGTTTTACCTCATCCTCACTACTTCATAACACTTACATGCATTACCAAGTACTGTGTACCTGACCAAAAGACTGCAAAACATTCCAGGAAACGGAATGCATGATCACAAGAAAGAGTCTGTAGCCTTATCTGAACCTTTTTGGAATCTTTCTTCCCTTTTAGGATATATTCCATCACTTACACTGCCTACGACAGTCCTGAACTTCTTTTCTATGTAACCTTTTGTTAAGTCAAGCTTTGCTCTAAGCTTTTCAATAGATTCTTTTCCTTTTAATTACTTTCCTCACCTCAACAGGACAACCTCATTCCTATCCTCTTACCCAAGGGACATGCCCTGGGTGTTTCTCACAAAGACTTGAGCTCTTCTGTTCCACTCTTTACTAAACATCACTTTACTGTAAAGTGATTTTTGAAACCCACTTTGTATTTTTCTAAAGTCTTGTATCTATCATCAGTTTCTGTAAACAGAATTATTTATTAAAAGAGAATAATAAGAGCACTACGAAATGGTTTTTGAGGGAGTAGGTTAACTATAGATTTTCCAGTATGTCTCAGAGCTTCCCAGCTTTTTGTGTTTTTAGTGCTCAGCATCATCATTTTACTCTTTTCTGACAGGAACATATTAACTACATTTAAACTATCTATGACAGTTTAAAAATATTTTACATTATTGATTTTTTTTTTTCAAAAGCACCATTCTGAGTGCATTCAATAATAACATTCCAAGTTCTACCCAGTCAGATATTTTAAATGAGGACATCTTAACATAGTACACAATTTACAGGCTTGTCTATTCTCTTAATCCTCCATCAACTTATGCTGAAAAAGACAACAGAAATTCTTAAAAAGTTAGCACAAAAACTGTGACAGAGGGTGGTGGAAGAAATTGCTTGCTGTGGTAATTCACTGGAACAAGACAGTGAATAAAGTTTTCTTTCAGATAGTGTATTTATGTACAAGGTGTTCCAGAGTGATTTACGAAGTACAAAGTTATAAAGCAGCCTGGCAAAACAGATACTGTGAACTGAAAGACACATTATACACTCAGAAAGGTTCCAGAATGTTTTTCTGAAAATTAGGCATGTGAAACTAGCTGCAAAATTGCAAATACTCAGGTTGAGATGGAAAATGAGGAAAAATAGTGGAGAGCATTCCCAAAGGACTACAACAGGGTCTGGTGGATGAAGGATCATCCAAATGTCAGGATAGGAAGAGAAGAGGAACTTTTATTTTTAATATTTGCCCAATTACCCCATTATGTTGACTGATATGCCATATTCAATTGAACCATCAGACCCTGAATAAATATCAGTAGGATTATAACGTTAGCCTTGAAGTAATGCCAAGGGGTTCATCAGTCTCAGCCTGTCATGGGAGACCACAGGGAAACTGCTAACTCCATCCTGATCACAGAGAAACGCATTCAGTAATGTTAAATGGAGGTCCACAGAGAGCTTACTCTTGCCAGAAAATACTCAATATAAATAAATCATAATATGTAAAAAATGCATATTGCCAATCAAAACTGAACTCTCTTAGAATTCAGGTCCTTCTCAGACCTTCCATAAGGAAAAAGCACTAAGTGTGTGAATACATGTTGGTAAACACACATACAATCTCTCACACTATTTTAAATTGTCCTTTGACGATCTTTCTCGTCTAGACCTTGAAGCATGAAAACAAGAGCGTGTATCCTGGTATTTGAGATGTGACCATACACTGTAGTTCCAAACCAAAAGCCTCTCTGTCTTCTTTTAAATAACCAATCCCAGAGACCTCCGCACGTCAGAAACCAGCTACTCTCAAGATTAATCCTTCTTGATACAGTGGTAGGCATGGAGAAGACAGCAGGAGTTGCCTTCTCTTCAGTAACCAGACACCACGACGCTCTGCCTAAGTATTTCCGCACTGTCTTTCCCAAGTTCTCCATGGCTGGATCAAGGCAGTGGCCGAGCACACCTTCCAGATTGCCATCCAGAGACTTAGAGTGTGAGGTCTGTCTTCACAGTCTACTCCACACTAAATCTCTGTGCCATGAAAACTAAGGTTGAAAAATTTTTAATAAAATGGATATCATACGGCAACAGGCTTAAGAAATTCTGAAAGTTAATTTTGTCCATTTTTAGATAATCGGTCCCAAATGCATGCTGTGTTATAGAAAAAAATCTGCTAAAATGAAAAAGGAATCACATTAAATAAGAAAATGTGATAACACAGATAAAAAACCCATTCATTAAAGTTCATTTTTGTAAAGGAGAAGAAATTTATATCTCAGCTGCCATAAATTGGATTTTCAGCATTTAAAAACCTTTCTTTGCTTATAATAAAGACATACAATAAGACTGGAAATGCAAAACTTTTCACAGGAGGGGAACTCTCCTTTCTGTTCTGATCCAAGTGGTTGAAGCAGTGATTAAAACCTGCAGAGTTTCACAGCTGCAGCTGAAACAAGCCATCAAATGCGAAGGTTATTTTATGGAGACTACTTAATAATCTAAATGGATGTACAGGTCTCTCACTTCTCAGTCTTTGTCATAAGAAATCAGTGATGAAAAGAACATTGCTGATATCTTTTGTTGCAAAGTATCAATGTTTTATCCTTTAGATAAAATAAGTGCAGTTTCTTTATCAATGCAACCAGTGGCAAATAAGTCAATCTGAAAAAACACATTTCAGCTCTGTAAGGAGGAGATTGTTGGAAACAATCATTGCAACAGATTTTTACTTAAAAGACTATATCACTGATCCAGAAATGGTTATTTCATAACGTCATTTTTTTCTTGTTAATAAAGTTTTGGTAAGTGAAAATTAAGCATAGAGTAACAGAGGTATTTTAAATACCCGTTTTTATTTACTGAAACTAAATGCCAAATGCAAACTACATTTTGTAAGAATTCACAGTGGTCATCACTCCAAACACAATAAAATCTGTAGCTGATTTTCCCCTGCTGAACCCCACTGCCAAACACTGAATGAAAGTATTAGCTTTCTTCTTCCTTAAAAAATAAATATTTTTGAGTGTATTGCTCATGGTTATGCTCAAAGAAATACATAGGACAATGAACTCAGAGTGAAAAAAATAAGGTTTTCTAAGAAAAGAAGTGTCACTGTTAAGCTGCTAAGCACCATTCCACCCCCCTCCGGTATTGCTGGAGAAGGGATTTAAAAAGCTGTAAAAAGACAATAGAAAAGTTTGAATCTTTAAGCTTTCCTAGTTGGGATCTTATTACTATGGTCTCAGACAATCAATATTTTGGGAATAGTTTTCTGGATCAAAAGCCAAGAAGCATCACCCTATTCTTTTATTTCTCTAGTGTGATTTAAGTACTTCTAGTGCTAGAAGATACAAAAAAAAAAATACTTCTGAAATAGTCTCTCACTTTTAGAATTAACTTTTGGTTGGATAGATAGCAGCAGTGAATTATCAGATAATTAGGATTATGGCAACTTGTCCCATTCATTTGATTCAAAATATCCCATGTACAAGATACAACCTCAAATGTATACTTTCACTTTTTCTTACTTACTGAAGTCAGCAGAGCATCACAGCATCACATCTCAAAGACGAACACTGTCACATATGCCAATGTGACTCTGTGTTGTCTACTTATTATTTTGTCGGCAGATAGAAGTTCACTCAACCCACATTTTGAGCTCACTAGATCTGAATCAACTCCAAAGCAGAAAGCTGTGCATCTGTGGTTGAAAGCGCTGAGCCCAAGCTAATGAGCCCCTTCGAGACGCAAGATATAATGGCCTGGACTCAGTGCCCGCTAACACAGCCACGGTGCAGCCTCTGCCTCAGACGGGACTTGTGTTGAGTAGGTGGAGCAAAGTCTGCCAGCAAAGGCAGATCAGCCTCCCCTTATGAGCCTGTGCCAGTGGTTTCATAGAGAAACTCCCAAATCACACAGGTACAATTGATAATTCTGCTCGCATTTCCTAGCTCAGGACAGATTGGAAACAACTGGCAAATCTTGCAGTAGCAATTCAGCAGGTCATGTCCCTGAGCTCTCTGCCCAGCTCCTCTGCCAGAGGTCACCACTCCTCATCACTGACCACGTGCCCGCGCACACACCTCCACCTCCTCAGGGCACCAGCTCACAGATCGGCTCCAACCAGGACACTGCTCTGGGCCAGCAACTACGAACCTTCCTGCTGATTCCTCTACACAGCAGTGACCCAGAGCTGAGGTTAGTAACTTCTAAAACTGCTGTAACAAGACTCACTCACACTCATCTACCAAGAATAACTGCAAAACTGTTTGCAGCAGTGGCATAAACTGGCTGTGTGTTTAAATTATGTCCAAATTACTTGGTTGCTGTGGACAGCACTGAGAATCCAACTTTGTTCAGGAACCAGACCTTCCGAAACCTGCCCACTCCTTGAAGATCATCACAAGAAGCAAAGGCAGACACTAGGGTCGAACAGACTGGAGTGAAAAACCTGCTTTTCATGTCACATAAGAGTGTCTTTGGCTTTTAAGAGCCTCAGTTACAGAGAGGCAGAAATTTTGGCAGAAAGAATCTGCTTGTAGCTCCACGTTAAAATGGGAGCTAATGGCAGATTGTGCTACAGTCTTCATCAGCTTGGGAAGGGCCAGTGATACTGCAGGACTCTGGGGCAGCTTTTGGGCTGCCGCCTTCTGTTTCTCCTGTTTTTGTTCATTAGTTTGATTTGGGTTCTGCCATGCAGGATGAGAGTGCAAGGTATCGTCTGTACTAAAGAAAGGTTTTAATAAGATTTGAGCTGATTTAAAGAACATTTTAGCCCCATCTATTACGAAAGAAGGCAATCCCTACTCTCTTTTGTAGTGCAAAACGATTGTCTTGGGACTGGTTTGGATTTTAAGGTGAAAAGCCACAAATCGGTTCTAGAGCAGTAATAACTGATCAATCTTAGTTTAGGAATCTTATTCCTCCTCTCAGCACAACAATATGAACCGGAAAAAACCCACCCATTCTGACTTCATTGAGCTGATTTTATTGAACTTCTAACTGTGAATCTCAAGGTAAGAAAAAAAATCTAACTCCAGGGAGAGAGTTTTAAAGCATTTTTATAGGAAACTTTTATTTCATGATTTTTACTAGGCATAAAAATGTTAAAACCCACAACGTTCTCAATGGACACTTACCTCGTTTATTAAGACCAAAAAAATGCTAGAGAGAATAATTCTTGAACACTACTTTTTCCTCATCCTTTGACAAGCTGTCTTTATAAAAAATTCGCTTGTCTTCCCTCTTGTCGACTACTTCACCATGTTGGTAATAGTGAAAGAACAGTAAGGGGAACACAGACACTATTTCAACCCATCTTGTTTGGAGCCCTTGCACGCAAAACCACAGCAACTTCAATGCTTACATTCCCTTGAGACAGTACAGAGTCAAAAAATAAGGGTTTTTTTCTCTCATTATCAGGAAAGGACACACATGAGTGGGTTGCTGCTAACTGAAATAGCAAAGAAAATAAAACACACCGTACAAGAACTTTAGCTATTTGGTATTTTAGTCTTGGAGGTATGCAAAACCACTGAACAACTCACGAAACAGTACAGCCTATCAAGCTGAAGATGTAAACAGGGCTCTTCCAGTAAAGTCGATCCTTCCCATAATACTCTGGGTCTCATTAGATTACTAAGGAGTTCTTAAATACTTTATTAAAATGACCATTTTGCCTGCTATTGCTTTGGTCACTCTCAGCAACACACAGACAATAAGCACTGAAAAAAAAATCAGGACTAGACTACTGCTACAATACTGCTTTTCCTCATAAATATAGGCAAAACATGCAATTTCTTCTTACAGATCCTGTGTCTCCCGAGATTATCATAATACAAAGAGACAAGAGAGGGAAAACATGACTCTTTTCCCAAGTGGTTTTACTTTGACAGCACTTTCTACTTAGTCAATATCATTGCTTTTCTTGTATTCTCACTTTTTGTGTCTACATCAAGTTATTTAATTTCCTGGCACTATCACACCACCAGTGGGAGTAACATAGCTGTCACATCACCTACATATTTTCTGAGGTCTGGGGAAAACGGTGGCTGTGCCAGCTGCCAGTCAATCACAGCAGATGTAACGCAGAGGGAGAATGAAGGAGAAGAGACCACTGCAGGGAAGACCTTCACGTGCCAGTTTCTGTCTTGGGCAGGTCTGACACAGGAACAGAGAAAAGATGCAATGCAAAAAGACGCCAAAGAGGAGCAGTTTTGAAGCACATACAGCACCTGAACCGACCTTGCAAGAGGTGAACAGTTTAATTAAAGCTTGTAAATGAATGAGAGCTTCTGACAAGACACCACATAAGCACAAAGAACAAATGAACAATGGCAAGTCAAATAATAAAACCTGTGATGCTGCAAAATTACAATAAGAACACCAATAGGAACACCTACAGCTTCTATATCTATATCTATATGATTTATGTACTTCAAGAACTACTTAAGGTCAAATTTCCAGCTGTGAGTACTATGGCTGTTCCCCAAAGGTGTTTGAAAGCAGTGATTCATGTCCTCAAATGCTTTGATAGAAGCTTACTCAATGTGCCAATAGACTAATTAAGAGAAGAGGGGTGCGTGTACCTAATAGGATATTTGGCCTTAATATTTGCGTAACCTGCCAACTCCTTTCTTTATAACCAGGAAAAAAAAAATAATCTGACTAGACTGAAATCAGACGGGAGTTTGGCCTGAAGGCATACACACACACAGAGGTCCACAGTCTACTGGCCACACTCCTTAGAAAGCCTCAGAGCTCTCCAAACCTCTCTCTGGTTAATTAAATTCCAGACAAGGTAGAAAATTACGATATTAGCTCTGTACTCTCCATGCTGGCTGGTTTTATAAGCCATTCCTAGCAGAACTACCTGAGCAGTCTTTTAGCAAAAATAACACGAGTTAGTAAAAAGTAATAATAGAAAGCACCCACCCACCCACCTTTTACTTCACGAACAGCAAGCTGTACACCTAGTATGGAAAGGCTAATTCTGAGGATAGCAAGGTATCATCTTCCAAAGGCTGCTAACGAAGAAGAGTTTCACTGCGCGCAGGGGGAGGAGGAGAGGCAGGGAGATGGAGCACAGGGAGGATGGCTTAGGAGAAAGGCTCCATCCCTGCTGGCTCCCCAAACGCCTCCTAAGTAGGTGCTGGCAGTTTGCTCTCCAATTCAGAACAGACTTTACAAGTTCCTTGCAAGACTCAAATCCACAAATTAATTTTAAATAAGAGGCTGCAAAATTGTTTCAGTGTGAAAGGAACATTAACACTGCCCAGTAGATGCAAGTACTGAATTCCTGAATTTCTGCTTTTCAAAGGTACTTTTAACTATTCTGGGTTAAAATATGTATGCTGCATGCTCAGGCAAACCTCCAGCTGCATAGAAATGAAATATTACTGAAAGAGGTTGTTTACAAGAGCCGGCTGGAGCAGCTAATACATATTATAATATGCTAAGCTCCGATAGTCCCATATCAGTTGCAATTACTTAAAAATGCAGGAGCTTTAAGATTGAGGCAAATTAAATTCTCGTTATTCATGAAGTAACTAAAACAATGGGCAGAGAAATAAAAGAGTATCTGTGGTAAAAGGTAACAATTGGTAACAGAAAGGCTGCAGGCAACAAAATATGCTTGTTGACAGCACCCTGGAGAATGCTAAAGAAAACACCCAGTTTTCTTTAATTGTTTCTTACTTACATTGTTTGATCCAGGCACATAAGCTCTACTAAACCACTGAAAACAGCTTCCTTGGGTTTACTCATTACATACAGTTTATTTCAAAATGAGACTCTAGGTGCCTAGCAAAGACTCTCAACTTTTCCGAAGAATTTTTGAGAACAGCATAGACATGCAGAAGCCCAACCTGCACACAGAGAGGCAGGCCCAGGTCCCCATCTGTGGACAACTCGGCCCACTCAATCAAGATGTATACTCAGATAATTAAAAAGCTTTATGAAAGCAAGAACAGGGGAAGAAACATGGTGTTGATTGGTTTGTTCAGACTGATGCTGCACAGAACTCAAGCTAGGAATAAAAGCAGCACAGCCCGAGAACAAATACAGAACATGCGTCATTCTGCAAATTTAAGGGTTGTACTCTTTGCTTACACGTGTATAGTACCACCAGCAAAATTTCACCTACCTTTGCTAGCCCTTGTAAATTGAGAATAAAAATGAATGCTGGGTTATTTTCAGTTTTGTCATTGGTGGAGAAACTGTTAAAAGCATGTTCACAGAGCAGATTTAATGGAATAACCACCATTTAGAATTAGATAACCTCAAATTAGGGCACGTGCTTGGAGGGAGCTGCCAGCAATGCCACATGGGAGAAAAATCTGCCCGAGTGCAGAATAACTTAAGGGTGTTTGCCATCCGAGGTGTGGGAGGGCACGAGAGTGAGCACTGGCCGCTGAACCTAAAGTTGGCACAGACTGAGGAAACAGGAACAGGCAATTCCCAGAATAACATTATCTAAAGATCGGCACATCTCTGAAACGGGAAGAAAAAGTTGTTCAGCAGAAAACAGTAAAAAACATAAATATGCGCGCTTATTAACAAGAAAATAAAAACCTTACTCTTCAGTAGAACCCAGAGGTCTCTATTATAAAATATAATAGCAGCAATATGCCAAAATTAGCTTTGTTTCAGAAGAGCGGTGGGTATGGGGACAATGGGGTATAAGGCCTCGATCTGTAAATACAGGGGACACAGAAAGGCTTACAAAAGGATAAGGCTATTCGCAACATTAAATAATTTAGAAAGAGGCTCTTAGGTTCAGGAAGTTTGGTAGCCCCTGCCCTGAAGTTTCACTATCTGCATTAACTAGTGCTCAGTAGCTCAGAAGCCTAAATCCACAGAAGATTTGCGCAGAACTTTATCCACAAAAGGTGGGAAGAACAAGCAGCTGAACTAGTGGTCCAAATTAAGCTGCAAAGATAGAAGAGAATTCAAATATTGGTACATGTTCCTAGTCCACACCCTCCTAATCCTCCTGAAATTACCATATAAATAAAGTGTCACTGTGGATTTAGTCAGTTAGTGATCACTCGCAGGTAAACCTCATTACTGGTTACGCTAATAGGAAGATTGCAAACAGATAAGAAAAATAAAGAGAAGGAGATTTGAGTCTACCACAATTTTGTAAAAAGAGTGTTTAAAACGAACCCTTTGTAAATCTTATCTTAAATACAACATTATTGCACAGATGGACAAAATACGGCATTAACGTTCTTCTCTTTTTGAAACAAATTACTATTAGCCACCACAACCACCACTCCTGCCCCACCTCCCCCACAACCCATACCCATGGACACGACTGACAGAGATTGATTTTTCAACTTGTCTAATTGGCCTGAGGATGTAGGAAATCAACTGGATCCTGCTCTGCCTGAGCTAGCAGCTTTTCTGTTTGCTAGGAACCGAAAGCAAGCAAGATTACGTACTACTTATTGTTATGTCAATTTTTTTGCTAGAAAAAATTAGAGGTAGTTTTCTCTGCCGGGGTAATTATTTCTTTTGCATAGAAGCTCACAGTCTGTTTTGTTTGCTTGATGCTTGCTTTATTTATTTAATTTCAAAAAGCTTTTTTAAAAGACTGGAATTAAGAAGATTATTTCTCTGGAATGGGGAATGATGAAGGATGACTCAAAGTGCTCACAGAGGTAAATGCAAACACATCACCACTTTTCTCAAAGTTCACACAATAGCTCTGCAGTGAAATAGCTGAGGGCAAAGGAACATGCAGAGTACTGACGCACCAGCGTTACTAACATACCACGCATCCTTTTGAACTCTTTTTTCAGACTCTGTAAGCAGTCCATCTTTGCCTTATTTTTTCCTTAATTCATCTTTCAATACTTGAAGCAGAACCAGTAGGCAACCTCTGAGAAACATTGCCCTGAGCACCACCACCATAAAGCCATGTTTCCTGCGGCTGCCTCCCGGTTAGAGTTCTTAGCACCTAACATTAGGACTGAATTTACTCTGCAGCCTTCGCATTAGCGGGGTCACTTACTCTCTGTCTTCTTTCCACAAAACCTGTCAAACCTACCTGAAGCTATTGCAAAAGTTATCTCAGGATAAAGGGGACAACAGTTTTCACCAGCGCTTAAGCATCCCTCCTTAAGTGCTCCCCAAACCAGGCTTTCTTTAAAATGTGAACCAGGCATAAAGCTCACAAAAGATCCCAGTGCAGTATTCTCTTCTTGTTTTGTTAACAAAAGGATTAATTTTTTATTCCTGTCCCCTTGAGAATTCTTTCATTTTCATATTTAAACTTCTATATTTCTTCCCTGGGTCTCCCTGGAAAGAGATCTTCCACAGTCTTCCATGAAGTACTACCAATATTAGTATTCTGCTGCTAATTCAGCTCCTCTGCTCCGCTGCCACACAGCAGAGTACCCTAATGTAATCATGTTGTCTGTTATCCGCAGCAATAAAGATTATCTTTTCTGAACCCCCTCGCATATTGGCAGTCTGTGATTTAAGGGATTACTCTTTGGAGGAGTTTAAAAACACAGCTAAAGTGTAAAACAAAACTTTACCAGAAACAGCTTCAAAAGTCAGCAAGACAACTAGTCCATACTCAGACTGAAAGTTCCTATTTTTATGCTCCATTTCTTTCCAATATGGATTACTTGTTACTGAAAAAGTCTCCTTTTTGCCTGTTTTAAAACCTGGGTGTTTTTAAAGACCCTGTAAAAATTAAAAAGTCAAATCAGCAATGCATATTAATGTTGCTTTTTGTATTACTGAATTCTGCAGTAATGTTTACTGTTTCGAGGGGAGTTTATAATTATGCAAATTGCTGAGCAGTCTGCATAATGTACAACACGTTTGGCTTCACTGACTAGAAGCTGAGATACATTTCTTTAGTGCTGCGTGTATGCTATGCAATTCAGTTTGCATTTCTTACGCTCCACTGCGCTGTACCTGTCTCCAGCAGTATCCCCTGCATTTCAGAATTTACATGCAACCTCGGTACCTTTGCTGACATTTGGCTTTCAGAAATTACTTAAATAATTTATGTGTGCCAACTTAACATTTTGCAAAGCAAAGCAACATTTTGATAGCCCTGCAGTTGCTGAAACCTAGTGAAGAGACTTTCGCCCTTTTCATCACAAGCTCAATTGTTCTTGTTACAGTTATAACTTAAACATTGTAAAAGCTGTTCTAAGCTGCATATATGACATTTAAGTGGGTGTTGTTTTTTTCTAATCAAATCAAATTTTCTTGCATGTACTCCATTGCTTTAAACACTGCATACCTCCTTCATATCTTAAATATCCTGGCTGTAGTCACTAACAGACTGTTTCCTGATCCTGTTTCTAAAAGCAGACACCATTTTCACCTTCTCGTGCAAGGCAGTTCTGAATGGATACACCTATTCTGCTCCTGGTGTCTGGCCATAATGCATAATACCAAAATGGTAACAGAATATTTTGAGGTGGGCTGGCAGGGGCCAACAACTCCCCAGGCCTGTTCTATCAGCCTGTTGAAACATCCCATCCTGTGAGAAAGGTCGATCCACTCAATCACCTTCTTAAAATACCACCTAAGCAATCACCAGGTCCCTGAAAGCCAAACAGAAGTGATTATATACCCCTATGGACAAGTGCAGGCAGTGATCAAGCTCCTCTGGTGTTCCCAGCTATGAATGGCTCTGTCACGACCTCGTGAATCCTATGTCCTGTAGCCCTGCTCATGAGTCAGGTTTCCTTGGCTGCACCCAGAGGGCGGTGGTAAACAGCTCCTTCTCGAACTGGCAACTTGTCACAAGTGGGGTCCCCCGGGAATCAATACTGGGCCCAACGCTGTCTAATATCTTCACAAGTGATCTGGATGATGGGATCAAGCGTACCCTGACAAAGTTTGCTGATGACAACAAACTGAGTGGGAAAGTGGACACTTGGAAAGGGAGAGCCACCCTGCAGGAAGACCTGAATCAGCTGGAAGAGTGGGCTAACAAGAACAAGAAGTTCAACAAGGACAAGTGTAAGGTCTTACACCTGGGAAAACATAATCCAGGAGTGCAGCACAGGCTGGGGTCTACCCAGCTGGGGAGCAGCTCTGCAGAAAGGGGCCTGGGGGTTCTGGTGGACAACAAGGTCGGTATGAGTGAACAGTGTGCTGCTGCAGCAAAGAAAGCCAACAGGATGCTGGGTTGCATCAACAAGGGCATCACCAGCAGAGATAAAGAAGTCATTATCCCACTCCACTCAGTGCTTGTCAGGCCACACCTGGAATACTGTGTTCAGTTTTGGTCCCTGCTATGTAAAAGAGATGTGGACAGGCTGGAGAGGGTCCAGAGAAGGGCCACCAAGATGCTCAAAGGACTGGGAAGCCTGTCATATGAGGAAAGGCTGAGAGAATTGGCTTTGTTCAGCCTTGAGAAAAGGTGTCTCAGGGGAGACACCTTATCACCGTGTTCCGGTATTTAAAGGGTGGCTATAAAGAAGATGAAGACTCTCTTTTTACAAGGAGTCACATGGAGAAGACAAGGGTTAATGGGTACAAGTTACTCCTGGTGAGATTCTGATTGGACACAAGAGGAAATTTTTTCACAATGAGAACAATCAGCCATGGGAATAATCTCCCCAGGGAAGTAGTGGATTCCCCATCATTGGACATTTTAAGATTCAGCTGGACAAGGTGCTGGGCCATCTTGTCTAGACCATGCTTTTGCCAAGAAAGGTTGGACCAGATGGTCCTTGAGGTCCCTTCCAACCTGGTATTCTATGATACTATGATTTTAACTTTAACAACAGCTTCTCAGGATCACAGTTAACACTGGCTCGTGCCCCTTCTGCATACATCCCCTTGTGCCATAATGGCACAATTTTAGCACGTGATTAATTAGACCCATTATTAACTTCAGCCCATCCTCAGGGTGTGGACCATGCTATGCAAACTGATAGACTCAAAACCACAGGTCTTGACTCAGCTCCGGTTATGCTTTTATAAGGTCTCTGTGGGACAGTGACGCTCAATTGACTTATATTACAGTCTACGAACTTAATAAAGATTTTATAGTTAGAAGATATCTGTGTCTTTTTTTTTTTTTTTTTTTTTTTTCCAAACTCTCATGTCTGATATTAGCTGAAAATGGCTTTTGTCCTGGTACGAGCCTATAGTGGGTTAGACCTAGCCAGTCTAGGTCTAGGCATGGGAGAGACTGTGCAATGCCAGTATTGATTTTCCCTGTTCTCTCTTGCAGTCAGTATGAAATCTGCTCTTATTAACTGTTTCTGAAAGATATAATATTCATTCCACATCCACCCTTTCTAATAAAAGGAAAAAATGTGGAAGAGAAGCTTATTTTTTTTTCACCTTGTGTCTCCTTTCCACGTTAGTTATTTTGTGTCTGTAGTTTAGCTGAAAATGGATTTTATAATTTTCTTATATCCACTTATTTTAAAAAAGGATTTTTTTTTTCAGCACTTTCTAGGCTCCCTTGTGTAATTATACAGGGAATATAAAACATTCTTCCTTCAGGGAATAAGCCAGCTCATGCAGTTAAGACGAAATTTTCCTTAGAGAGAGATAATTTTATAATTAGTCACTACAGGATTTCTTGTGACTTCCAGCCATTATGGGAGAAAAGATATTTGAACAGCCTGGCTCACTGGCCTCAAACAACATCACCGTCACTGCTTTCTGGCTAGACTGAAGTGGAGCAGACAAAAGCTCTGGTAAAAAAAACCAAACAGTCTGCCAATGCTAGCTATGCCTTCCCTTTTTTTTTTTTCTTTCAGGTTTTATTTAAGGTTAATCTTAACTCACCTATTGAGTTTATGTTGAATAAATTAAACATCATTTGTATCGGTCAGATCATTCACCTTCTACACCTATGTTCCTTCTGGAAGACTTTGTGTTTTTCATCTGCCAGATTAGATGATACTTCTGCTACAGACTTGCAAGGTCTAATACTGAATGTGCACATGCAAGACTCAGTGACATGGGATGTCAGTACAAGTCCTTTTGTTTCTTTGTGAAGTAGTTTCTTGAGATCTTTCAACAATCAGATCTTCTTGTGGCAAGACATGTAACTTACCAAAATATGCAAAAGTTCCAGCCTGAAGGAATACACAATTTCATCGAACAAAAGAACACGGGAATGAGAAAAGACGACTATAGAAGCACGGTGAGAAAATTACTTGTCCAACATTATAAGAAGAGACTCTTGAGAAACCCAGAGTACAAGTCCAGATCCTCAGTAAGAAGCCACCTTTATTGCTCTTTCTGAAAGGTGCTCATTTCCTCCGAACAGATGAACCATTTCCCAGCCCTGTGCCAGCTGTTACGGGAAATAGAGCTGGTATAGCATTTATTAACATTGTACCTTGGACTTCAGTGATCACGGCATCTCAACCAGATATTTAATTCACATTGCCATTTGTGCATTAAATATCTTTCAGTCATTGCTTCCTGTTCAAAAAATCTGCTCAAATCAGTCATACCCTTTAACGTGCCATTTGGATGATTGTTGCCCAGTCAATTGCTAAGCAAACGCTGCTTAACTAGCCATATCAGTGGGTCTAGGCAGCAGGAAAGCTTGAAAGAGCACTTGGGTAAGAACAAGTGAGAATGTTACGTACTGCAAGCCAGCCTGAGGAAAAACAATCAAAGAATAGCTCTTAAAGGCTGAGGAGATGAAACCTAATGATGGATGGATGCAGGGAAAAGAAAAATTTATGACCTGAAGCAAATGTAAAAGAACCATAATTGAAATATATTAATTTTAATCCAAGTTATTTCCCTAATGTTTTTTATTATCTTACAGTTTGATCTTGCTAAAGTTAATACTTGGTATATATTTCCCTTCTCTTTCCCCATACAAGCTTCATACCCAATCCGAGCCTTGCCCCTTCCAGCTGCTTGGTGCAGTCTCCCTGACCAGGCTCAGCTGCTGCAAGAGGGGAGCGTGACCTTCCCCTTCAGCTGACCAAGTTCACAGGCTGGCGTCTTGACCAGAATTTACTCCTGTACAGGCTCCCTGGTCACAGCCTTTGCTTTCCTGAAGAGCCAGGACTGCTCCCCCTCTGTGCCTAACACAGCGTTACAAACACAAAGACCAAAACTAGCGTTAAGTCGATACTCTCATATAGTAATTTTCAACACAACCTTAATACACATTTCCCCCCTATGGAAATTATTCAGACTAGCTATTGTCTACCAGTTCAGGAACATTTTGAAGTGATCAAGCATGGTGAAATACAAATTTCTCATATGACTACATTCATATTGCTTATTAAATTCTGACCCATGACTCTCATATTTTAAAAGAATCCTGAAAAAACGAACACCTAAACCAGTCCGATTAAGCAAAAGAAGTGGGTTAGCCCTGCACTCCACAAGCGAAGAGTTGAAGCTTCCCAAGGAAAACAAATGCTTAGCAGGCAAACACACGGAGACCGTATCAAGGACCTTATCTCAAAAAGGGATAGTCAAATGGAAAACAGATGAAATTGAAAGAAGCTTAGCTTTAAATTTATTTAAGCAAAATACCACAACCTCAGTATTTCCAAGCAGAAAATAAATTCCTGAAATAATGAATTACGATTGCTGACAATTTGACAGATTTCAGTTGCATCTTATGGCTATTAGGATGAATATGCTTATATAAAGGTTGTACAGTTATTTCTAACACAAGTCTACAAACACAAATCAATAAGGTTTGTGAGAGGGCAGCTGGGTGTTCTGCTTTTTGCTGAACAGAGAAACAGAAGTATTCAAAAAGGAGGCAAGACTCGTACCACCTTGGAAATAGAAATACGGTGGTTTATGGGTAAGGAGAGCACAATTTTCTTAGATAGTAAAAAAAGTGCTAACTTGATAATGCATGTATTTTGAAATATTTGCAGTTAAGCTGTTATAGCTGCAAATGTTCTCATCATAAGTTAGGTGAAAATGGACAGTAGATATTACTAAATAAATACTGTGACTTCAAGTGATGCAAGTGTAACTATCTGAAAAACTTCTTTCGAAGTTATTGTTAAGAACCTAATGAATGAAAATCACTTATGAAGACATATGTAAATTGGTCAGATTAACTGCTAAAATAGTGTGCTAAGATTAGTTAAAAGGTTGAGATCTCATATTTGCAGTCCTTTTTCTCACCTCCAGCAAAAGGTAAATGCTAATATTTTACTTTGCTGTAATGTTATTCAGTGTTAATAACATACAGTGTCAACCTATATTTATTTTTTTTCTGTTTTGAAAGCATAAAACAGTTCCCCAAAAAAGCTGTAATAATTTTTACATGACTATATACAATAATGAGCCTCAATAAACAGCAAATATTTACCTGACTTCTTTTCAACAGATAGCCAGGTGCACAACTGCTTATTCCTTAGGCACCGCTAACATTTGCTTCCTAGAGACTTATTAATTTTAAATGCCTGTACCTATGTTAAAATAGCTTTAGAGTGCTTTTTTTCCATTTCAGAAAAAAATATTCTCTTAATTTCACTGTCATGTAGAAAGCTCTTTTGAGAGACACAGGAAATATTACAAGCAGAAAGAAAATGAACGCATTCCGAGTTGTTTAATATGTAATTCTAAATTCTGTAAGGCAAATGGTAGAGAGTAACTACAGCATACATTATTTTTTTTTCTGGAAACAGATTTTAAATAGAGATGGGCTCTAATTTGTAACAGATATTTACAAAAGAGAACGGCCAGAGAATAATCTTCTTTTATGAATCACTGTGCTCAGATTTTTCATTACAAAAAAGCCCAAGAAGCAGATCAAATGAAAGTACGACTACAAAAGTAACAGACATTTTTCATTAAACTTGGAGAACACAATATCTGCTTTATCTCTGCATACATTTCTATATTAGGTTTTGATTGCTTGATGGTATTCATAATAATTTGCAATTCTAATATAATTTTGTTTGGGATGAGACTCTGTAGCTATTTCAAGGGGTGAAGGGCTAATTCAGATGCTATTTATTGCGACTTTGAGGGCACCGAAATATGAAGGACTAATCTTGCTCCAGATACATTACATACAGATTACCCAGTAGAGCTACTGAAAGCATTGCTTTTGGGTTATTTACAAGTCTTGTGATAGCACCTGGGTTATTCATATTGGAGGGATACCCATCACCAAAGTCATTTCACTAGCTTTAGAGAATTATTTTCATAATTTTATATTAATAAGAGCCTGGCAGAACACAGGCATGGCTGGTCAGCTGTTTCCTTGGTCCCCATGGAAATTAGCAGGCAGTACTTGCCTGAAGGAAAGCTTTTTTTCAGCTATGGCAGGATGAGGTAAGGTCTGAGCCAGGCAGCTCCGTGTAGAGCAGACAAGACAAACCATGGAAGCTCTGCAATTTCCACTGGTGAGCTACCTTGCTGTCATGTTTCTCAGACATCTGACGCAAAACTTCTTGCTAGCTGATTTCACCCATCTTACATGTGCCTTTTTTCCACCTAAAACCTGAAACAGCGTGTCCCAGGGGGCCTTTCTCTCCTGTAAAAACCTATGACAGTCATGTCGATGTATGCATGATCAACTCTATCTGTGCTCACAGCACAAGCCTATACCTTATATAATGGTTTATCAACTTGCCTGATGTTGAGAATGGGTTCGGAAGATCTTTACTTCTGGAGGACTAGATTCACCTCCTAGTGCCAATGCCTACTGTTAAAATGAGAAAAATAAAGTAACCCTCCATACAATAAGGTATGTGTATTTGAAGTAACTTATAGTCCAGAGAAATGCAAGCATACTGTTAATGTATACAAAAGGAAGCCAATGATAAAATATTGCTTATCAACAGACAGAAGTCGCTTCCAATTCAGTTAGACGCAGTATTTACTGTTTCTATCAAGCAAACATCAGTTTCTTTGGTTAATAGATTTGCAAAACTAATTTGTCTACAGTCCTGCAACATATACACATTACAACTAAACAACACTTACGTATCACTTACATATTAAATATTGTAGCAATGAGAACCTACAAAATGATACTTGCTTAAAAAAAAGTGTCATTAGTTTTCACTGAACAGGAAAAAAAACAAACACACAAGTGAAAATAAAACCCCAAATCCAACTAAGAAACAAAACCAAACCAGAATTGCTTTTGTTATGTGAGCAAAGCTTGCAATATGATTTAGCAAATTTGAGTATCTTTTCAGATCTTGTATTATCTCATTAGGCAGGAATATGAACTAGAAACAAAAACCACATGAGCACTATATAAACAAGACAGTAAACATAAAATATTCATTGGAGCGATTTATAAGTGTTCACAAAACTGTAGAGAAATGAAGTTTCTAACTGAAGAAACGCACAGGTCTAAAGGCATATTAACCAACCCTGCCTGATTTATTTCCTCATCTCCCAGCCAAGTAGTTTTTAATTTTTACATAAAATTTCAAAGATTGAGACTGTATTAAATGCAAACAACAGCCACCTGATAACCTTTTCATTAAGGGGGATCACCAATGGTTTTTGGGGTTTTTTTGACATCTATTGATCTTCTATGTTTGTGAAAGAAAAATGGCAGTAGTAAGAAATATTCTGAAAATACAGGCAAAACATGTTTCCCTATAGCTCAGCTCCAGCAAAAATAAAGTTATGACAAATACATATGATCGCATCATGGATTTTGACTGCAAGGCGTTCTGTAGTTCCTATGAAACACTGTAGTAGTTGGGGTCTGCTCTGTGCACTTAACATTGTGCCGAGCTCTGCTGAAGCCGTGCTCAGGTGTATGCAGCTGGAGAAAGGCTGAGCTAAAGGCTCCTGTTTAGCACAGGCAGGGAAGAGAACCCTAAAGAAAGGGCCCTTCACAAGGTGGTTAAGGCACCTCGGCTCATAAGGAAATTCTTCATATTTGTATTTGAAGACAGACAGAAAAGAAAAATCAATAGTGGGAACGTGTAGAAGAGAGTAAATCGTGGGGGTGCAACGGAGAAGTAGAATCAACATGCAGTCTGACAGGCTGCTTGAGGCTATCAGGCTGCAATTCTGAAAGAAGTTTTCAGCGTAGCAGTTCATTTTACTTAAGAAGTGAACAGTCCTAAAATCAATGCATCTCTCAAAGAGGTACGTCTACCACTCATTATTTGTGCTTAAGTTATGTTACAAGCACCTAAACTAGGAACGGTAGCACACTTAGCCTGGTTATTGTGCCACCCAGGATGCTCAGAGCCACAGACAATGAGTTCTTCTGCAAGATCTCTGGGGTTGCTATTAAGAAATGGACTTTCCCCAGCAAGACATGATGCTTCTTTGTATTCAGAAAAACATTCATAACCCAGCCTGTGGGTAGCTGGAGCTGCAAGACAAATTTCAAGTTTTCCCTTGCAAAGCTGTGACTTGCATTTCAATGTACCTACGCCATCAGGGTAATGAAACTGCAATCTTCTAACAGAAGTTGCATATATAGGTAGAAGTTTATCCCTCTCTTAGCACATTTTTTTAAAAAAACAGAGACAATACTAAAATGTATTTTTTAGTATTTAGTATGTATTTAGTATATGACAATGATTTAGTATTTAGTATTTAGTATGTATTTAGTATATGACAAAATGTATTTAGTATATGACAATACTAAAATACTAAAATTTCTCCTTGTTTCATTAAGGTAATTTTGACCATCCCTGTCACACAGCTGCTGGGGCACCTTTTCCAAGTGAATTTTTTTTCCCCCAGATGAATCAGACTGTGTGGTAAGACACATGTTTGTGTCAACTCTTCAAACGGCTTCTAGCAGAACAGTGAGAGGAAGAGCACAGACTGCAGAGTTTATTCTCTGCACTTCCTATCCCAGTTGACACTTCACAATACTGATCACAATCCTCTTGAAACTGTACAAAAGCTGAGATTCTTAGCATCATTAGAAAACACTTAATGTTATTATGATGTTAGGCATAAAGTTATTCCTCTGAGAAAAATAGAAGACTAAAATGGAAGAATTGGGAACAAACGTTTCGATCAGTTGAGCACCCCACAGTTACAAACGATATTCAAAAAGGCTACCTGGTACCACTGAACTAAAGAAGTGTATATAATCCAGTATTTGGACACTAGATGGCAATGTTAGATTTTATTTAGTCATGTGATTGAAACTGATTAAACGGGATCTTCTAAAAGAGGAAAACCCTTTTTTGGGTTAAAAAGGAAGAAAAGACTGTTTGATCTGGCTAAATAAGAATAAAGATCTGAATCTTAGTGAATAATCCATCTAAAATCATGGAAAATCAGCAAAATACTTTTCCATGAGATACAAAATATAGATAACCTGGATACAATCATCAAGTAGAAGATTAGGGAAAAAAGAACATATTGTGGGGTAAAAGCACAACGTACAGTAAAACCATATGGCATTTATGTTGTCCCTTAAAAAACATCTTACGATAGAGTTTCAGTGCTTCAAAGTAAGAAACAAAAGAAACGTAAATTTAACCATACTACGCATCTGAAGACACCAAATGTCCCCCAGCCATCATGAATTTAAGCTTAAATTTCACTACAATTTGGAGGAGCCAGCTCAGTATTAGTAAGGACAAGAAATATTTGAACCTAACATATACAACTGCAAAAAGAAATGCTTTTAGGGCTATTCCTGGAAGAAATGACGATAGGAGAAAGTTGAAGGGCAGATGATAATACAGTTTTATAATATGCAGAAAGTCTAGTTTTTTTCCAAAACTGTCTTTTAAAATCCATTTCACAGAGACTTTAGGCTTGAGTCTGTCTCTCTACACAACAGGAAATGTGTGAAATAAAGGGTAATTTCTTTTGTTTTGCCAGTCTATCATCAGCAACAACAGTTTTCTCTTTGTCTTTCTTTCAAATAAGAGGAAGAGTCAGGCAAAAGTAGAGAGATCAGTTCTATTCCTGCTTCCCTGGCTGTTTCATCTGCCCCTGCTGCAAAGCACCCTTTTATTCAAACCTATTTCCTGTTGAATCTTCAAAAGATTCTTAAAATTCTAAATACATGTCTCTCTACATTATCAATCCTTACATATAGTAACAAGCAGGGAAATGAATAATATGTTATAATAAAATCAACTGGTCTGGTTACGTTGCCTCACAGTCAAACGCTTTTTATTACGTGCTGTAAAGGGAATGTTAAACATGAGACCTGGGAGCCCTCATGCTTTCTTTGGGAAACATACAGCAATCTCACAGACAAACAGATTTCAGAAATGTTCCTAGTAATTCAGTAATTGTTTTTGCTTATCATTATATTCAGGGAGAATCCCATTATTTACAGAACATCCAAATCAAGACCACCCGAAAAGCCATTTTACTTCAGCTGCCATCATTCGTGCCTTCGCAGGCTTTGATAAAACCACATATGCAAGAAAGATTTAATGTATCAACAAACTCAGTCTTGTGACTAAGTGACAGTAATGATCATTTTAATGATTCTGACATCAGAAATAATTTTCTCAGAGAAAAATAAGCTCAAGGTTAAATAATTTCATAAAGAGGATAGGAGTACTGATTTAAATTTTAAAAAAACTTTCCAGTTTTCTTGTCTTATGGTTTGCTGCTCTCTAACCTAAGAACAGTAATCAAATCCAATCTGTCTGGTGGGATGCTATGCTGCTGCCTTTTCAAAGCCATGGGGACAAAAATGCTTGGATGTTAATCTAATTATCTGGTGAAAACACTTTAGGCAGTGTGGTTAAAAAGAGGAAAACACAGCAGGAGATGCAATACAATTGCACTACTGAAACCAATCACAGATGTTTTCTACCTGTCTCGACCAAATTCATCTCTCATCTCTCCTTTCAACAGCTCTGTGATGGTTCAGATTTTGACGCATTTCCCTAACTACAACCATAAATGAAACAACAGGAAGAGAAGGAAACAGAAAAGACAGCTTAAATTTTATTTTAAAATTATATTTGAGATTCAAAACATGGCAGATGAACACTAAGTGTTCAGAGCAACTTGGCCTTGGAAATGCAAATAAGTCACAAAATTTCTAGACTAAAATAGCACCTATATACTGGTTAAAGGAGATAAATAAAGCCGGGAAATACATTTCTGTTAGTAGTTATGAGGGACAGCTCTCTCTCATCTGATTGTTTGTTATTTATTCGTGGTGCAGCAGTGCCTTGAAGTCTCAATAAAGTTCAGACTCCCTAATACAAGAAGGGACAATTCTTGTCCTACAAGAGACAAAGCAAGTGATGAAGGAAGGCGGAAGCAAAGGATTGACAAAGTTAAAGGATGCTCCTAAATGATATGGTGTATCGGTGGCAGAAAGAAAAAACAGATTGAGGTTTCTGGAGCCCTGTTGCAGTTTGGGCCAGGTTGGCCAACGACAAGACAACAGATGCTCTCCCCCTCCCCTCGTTCCAAAGAGAGGAAGAAGAGAAATAAAGAGATTTATGAGTTTAGAAAAAAACTAAACTACTTTAATGAAATATTAATAATAAAATAAAACCGGAAATAATGAGATAGATACATATACAAATACACACAAAACCATATCAAGCTCCCAGGGAGATGTCACTGGCAGGCACTGGGGAAGTTCCAGACTGGACTCAGTGACAAATGGGAACTGGATTCCAGATCTTGATTCAGGAACACACGTATCAGGATCAAAGCCAGGTGAACCAACAGGATCCTCCTCAGATGTCAGTCATTGAAGAAAGAGAGCCATTGAAGAAGAAACCCGACCCCTTTGATCCCTCAGCTTTTATACTGAGCATGGCAGCTGGGACGGACAACTTGTTGGTCAGTTTGGGTCACCTGTCCTGTCCACGCCTCCCCACAGGTGTGACCCCTCCATGGGGTAAACACCCAGGACTGTTGACCCTGGTGGCCACAGCAACAAGCATGAGCCTCTCACTGAGCAGAGAGTTGTCACTGCTCCACCCAAACCAGGACAAGGCCTGGTCTTGTGCACGGACCCCAGTGGGCCTGGTCTCAGTGCTTGTTGCCATTGCTTACTTAGGACATACCAAAGTCTGCATTCCCCAGGCTCCTGTCTCTCCATTAAAATCTCTATGTATCCTTAACTGGTGCTTTACACTTGAGCTAGCTGGGCTGGCATCGGACACGGATCCAAAATCAAGCATGGGCAAAACTACAACTAGAAATGCAGTTCATCATTTGCATCAGTTCAGATGACAGCCCCTCATGAACAACTACTGTAATTGCTCTGTGAAACCAGAATACAACATTGAGACATGGCTCGCTTAAGCTAAATGAACCTGAAAATAATTCAGGTGTATTAACTTAAACAAGCTAGCATGGCAAGAAGCAGCACCTGGTTTCACTAAAAGGAGAGGACTCCTGATGCTGGTTGCCATCCTCTTTTTCCAACACACTTGTTTCATATAGAGTACAGGAAAATGGCACAGAGAGGGGGAAAAGCATTCGAGGAGGAATTACTTTTAGCTGTTGCAAAGAGATCTCATACTTAACAGGTTTTCTCAGGACTTGATGCTGCCTTTTTTGGGTAGCCAGAGCTCTGAGGGGGGTGGAAGTTTTAGTTCTATCAGGGCAGCAAGCTCAAAGTCTTACTTCTGCATAAACAGAATGATGTCGCTATGTCACAATGCTGAAGTGTAACAGAAAAATGCATTAAAAATAATAATCTACACCCTGCATGAAAGTTACTTTTTCTACATTTAAAGATTGTGTACATCTCACAGTATCAGAAACATGCATCTAAATATCATGCAAGCGTTCTTAATAATGTTCTAGAACACCCTTAAAAGTTACAATAATTCTCCCACTTCCAGGATTCCCTGAAACTGAAGTGAAATCCACAAAGCCCCAAAGCCTGAATTAGCGTAGATCATCTCTGCACGATGAAGACTGCAGAGCTTACTTCTGTGAGCTGAAGGTCTCCCCAAAATATTAATTTTTACTTAATTGATTAGCTTAAAAGAAAGGATCAAACATTTTTCAAATTTGAAACATAAACCAGATTGACAATGCCAATTATTGAAGAGCTTATAAAGATTCAAAGAAAGTATATTAGTATATAAGAGTTTTGAACGTATGTATGACATATTGCACATAGAAGATCAACAGGGAAAGAAAAAGGAAATACCCCAAATACCACCTGCTGTTCTTTTGTAGAGATATCTCTGGCTCTGGGCTGTCTGCCCAAGAAATAGCAAAAGATTTTGTCCAAATAAAGACTGCGTAGCAAAACAACTCTGTAGCCCTACTGCTTAAACAAGTGTTTGAGTTTTGCCTCCAAGGCTGCTTCTTTGCTCCTTTTCAGTGTGGTTCAAGGAAAGCACCACACCATGCACTGATGGGTGTATGTCAGAGGGTATTTTGGCTTCATCTGTAGGAGTCAAGTCCCTCAGTTTCTAACACAATCATTCGTCTTGGATTTTTCATTTTAACTATATGACATGCCAAAAAAGTCCCTGTTAAGCTTCTCTCCAAAGCAGACATCAATAATATTACATACCATTGATTTGAAAAAATTTCAGTGAAAAAAAACCAAAAACCAAACCCAAACAAAACCCAAATAAAACAGAGCTAAAATAAAAAAGGACTAAAGATTTAAGTTGTTCTTTTCCATTCAAAAATCAAGGCATAAACCTCCCTGAAAGATCTAGTACTTACAATAAAACTATAGTTCCAGGGCTCATGTAGCTTTAATGACTTAAGAATGTAAATGAGGTCATATTTACCGGGAGTTATATACCTTTTATTAGACCATCTGATGGACCCAGGGAAAAAAATACATAAACTTTCAGGCACTTGTAAATTGAAGTGAGTTCCCTTTGTTACTTAGAGCACAATTAGACAAGAATGCAATATGAACATCTTCTTTCTGATGATCAAAATAGTATAAGATAACATATTGATTAGCTGCTTTTTCTTTTTTCATATGCATTCTTGTTTTTACTATTTTATTACTCAGAGGGTTAAATCTGGATGCTTGAATACTTTCATATCTTAGTTCTACTTGACAGATAAAAATAAGTTTCTAGGAGACTTTAATAACGACAAGTTAAAAGTAACAAGGAAAGAATCCTGGGAAGACAACCAGAGCCAGAGGGCACAGGCACTTTTGATCATGACTGCAGCAGATTTTGGAGAGGGCTCTCGAGGCTCCCTCTGCTCCTGCTCCGCATTGCGTCCAATAGCTGATACCTGAAGTATATGCATTCAAGGCATCTGGTAGATCAGAGTTCCTAAAGGGCATATAAGTGACATAACAGTTTGATAAGCCCCTTTAAGTTCGAGGTCCAGCCATTCAACAGACTCTTGTGAGAAAAGCTCAAGTGTTTTTTTTTTTCCCCATTACTGAGACAGTTCAGTTCCAGGGACTGCAGGGAGAGGATGCCTTTCACGGTAAGTGAGAGCAGACGAAGATACTGAAAAGCCAAGTATGCAAGATGTTTCAATGGATGTAACAACCTTTATTTGTGTTGCTTTTTGAGATCTGTGTTACTTTGCAAATACAGATCTGCAAATGCCTGTCTTTATAGTAATGCAGATTTCTGTCCACATTATGGTGTAAATACAAGGCACAATATCATTCTTTGTACAGCTGAAACACCCAGTTAATCCAAACAAGCTTTTTAGGCAGTGGGACTTCAGATTTAGGTATCTGTCTGCAAAACATACTGAAAACATAAATTGCACCAGTATTCAGAATTTAAGACATCAGTGCCTTATCATAGCTAATGCTCCCCGAAAACCTTGTGCATAGACAAAGAACATTTCCAAAAAAGCTCTGAACTACAATGAAAGTAACACAGCTAACAACAGCTTGTGAGCAAGCAGTTTGTTAAACACTAATTATTGAAAACATCAGCTTGTGTGCTCCAAGCAATAGCATTCCAAAACATTCTATTAAAAAAAAAAAAAATAAAATTCCAAGAACACATAAAACAAACCAGATGTTTGGTAAGGCTACTAAATTAAAATAGGCTTTCCCGAAAGCATCGCATGCATTCTTAATGACAGCAGTTTTGATGACAAATGTTTTTAAATGTGGCATGAAATAGCAGCAGTGTAGGTACCAGATCTCAGGCTAAGCTGAATTATGTTCAGCATAGAGCCCAAGCCAGGACAGAGGTCAAAGTCACCTTTTCTCTGAGAGACCACTGCTCTCTTTGAAACACAGGCATGTCCAAGACAGACAGCAGCCTTTAAACTGCACTTCAATGAGTTTCTGCTTTGCTCTACAATTGCTGCAGAGCTGCCTTAAATGGCACAATGCACATCGATATCAGTAATAGACGGGGCAGATACAACACACAGCTCAGAACTGCATGCTTTTATTTGCATTTTGAGATAAAAATTATTAATACGTTAAATACCAATTGATTATCCAAACCATTAATTCAGGATTAAGGAATATTAAAAACTCACATCATGCGTAACCGCTAATCAGCAACAAATCTATACTTAATAAACTGGTATTTAATTGTATCTTGTTAAATTTAGCAGTCATCTTAATCATAATTAAAGGCAATTCCAAGATGCAATTTAAATTATTACCAAAACCTGTTACCAGTCCATTTCAAAACCAAAAATAAAATTCTCTGAAGTCACTATTGATTTTTTTCCTTCTCCAAGCTGACTACATTAATTTATACACAACCCCGTGTCTGCCCCAGTAACCATGATTAACCCATATCAGCCAGAGCCAGAAAAGCTGTCAACAGTGACAGCCAAGACAGACAGGACAATAAAATATAACTGTACTACCAACAGCAGTAAAATGCTTTGCTTCACTGCGCTGATTTCTTTGGAGTCTCACCTGGCAGGCAGCACTATAGGGCTATAGCTCTGTGCAAGATTATAAAGGGGCAACAGAAAAAACAGTCTACGTTTGTACATGACCGTGCAATGCTCCTACGGGTTGTTGTGTAAAAATGAAATACTGAAAAGTGAGGCACATAAGTCACTGAAGTCAGCTGTAAGAAAAGGGACAAGGACCTTGGATTTACAAATTCTTTCATCTCGGCAACAAAGCATTGCAAAGCCCAACTGCGTTCCGTTGGGCTGATTCAGATAGCAGGAAGCTTATATTTGCCCTGTTGTCTTTTCATCAGAGGAGATGGGGAAGAGCTTTTCAGGTGATACACGCTGCCCAACGCCTGACTGTTTTCTGTTGTTCCTGAGAATGGTCTGAATACTACCCATGCATCTACATGAGAAGAAGGGATGAGGCTGCGTGTAAATACGCATGGCTGAGGACAGAGCTGGGAAATGCTGCCACAGCCCATGAAGAGGGTCCACCTACCTCTGGTATGGCAGCAAAGGCTAGACAGACCAGACTCGTACCTCCTATACTTCCAGCAACTGTGGTACAGAGGGGCCTGTTTATGTAATCCACCTTAAAGTTTTTTGGATGCACGGTCTACAACTGAATGGGCAGCATTTGTAATACATTTACATCATATCCATAGACAGGAGAAAGAGGGACCCGTCTCTGCCCCCAGCAGCACAACTAATGCTTTTGCCAGAGCACTGTGGGTGCATATCAGCACAATTCCAGAAAGCACAGACATAACATTAACCTCGCTGAAAAACACGTGTACCTGGAAAAATAAAAAAGATTGTTCTTTTACTTTGAATCTCATAGTCCAAAATTTCACTTTTCTCCATGTAGCTGGAGTCCTACAGATGGAAAAATGGATTATGAGGCAGTTTTTACCACAGAATTGTTCTTACTGCTTTGAAAATCTGTGTTTAGAATTGCCTCACAAACGAATTCTCCAATACATTGAAACAGTTTCAGAAAAAGGACTGGGAATAACCCTCTGTGGGCCAAGTAATCAGTTACGTAAATACGGAAAAAATCTGGTGCTACTGAAGTGAATCGATTAGTTCAATGGGAAACAACAGAAGTAAAGACATGCTTTCTGTTTGGCTCTTTGTGTCTTTCTACTTAGGCTGTAGAAATTACAGCCCTTGAGTTTTATTCTTTTACAGTTTAAATGAACTTTTTCTGTTTTGAGCACTTTTCCTGTTTGCTCTATCATGGTGTACATCTGTCTGTATTAAAGCTCATTTAATACACCAGGGCTCATACTTCAGTCTGGAACCCTTTCAAGTCTCCCTTATTGTTTGTTCTACAGCCTCTGCTGCTCCAAATTTAGTTTCATCAGCAACTAACTAGTTCACTCTCCCCGTCAGTCATGTATAGAGATTAGACACCGTCTATGTTCAAGGACTACCCCATTGGGAACCCTGCTTAATACATCTCTCCAATTTAGAAGAGCTTTTCTGACAAGCAATTGCTTGTTCCCATTTTTTTTAGCTAGACTTTATCCTCTGTATCCACTTTTCTGTCCTCCCTTGGCTAGCTGCAGCTTTCAGCTTAAGCAGAAGTCTGTGAAGCCGAACTTTTGCAAAGACTTTCCCCCAAATCCATAAATTAATCTGTATACAGTGCACTATGAAGGCTATTGCTGTGCCTTCAAAAGAAACAGCAAGAAAGCTTGGCTTAGCAGGATCCACACTGTTCCTGCAATGTTGCTTCTGCAGTCACGCTGGCTAGTTCCTTTGAGGTTAACGTAAAAGATGAATGTTTCATCACGTATTTCTTTCTAACACGTTGAGAGAGAATCTGCTCTGGCTGACATCAAATTATGCGTGGAGTAACTTCACAGATTTCAGAGATTTAAGTCTCCTGCACCTTTCCCCTAGCACGGATGTCAAAACTCAACATCTGGTGTTACAGATTCTAGCATTTAGCACAGTTACAAACTAATAGGCATCCCAACTGGTTCAGGGAGTGAGACTTTTCTTAAAAAACACCCACAAGCCAACCAACCAAAAAAGGGACTCTGAGATTAATGCAAGTCCTATGCACGGAACAAGGGCATGACATGCTTAGGATTTGTTCTGCCGAGAAGAATTCAAGTTGAGAACTTTGCCTTAAGGGCCAGCTACTACCCTTAATCTGTGCCTCCAGCTTCCACCAGCATCACTGTAATACAAAGCAGTTAGTTAGACTTTTAATAAGCGTGCATCCAGCCAACCTTCATGACTATTTAAAGTGTCTGTAAGGACTCTCACATGATTTGTAACCAGAACATCTGCCATCTCTTGTTCAGTTGTACATCTTTTCTACAGTCTCAGAGAGCATCCTGATTCTCTGCAAATACTGAGACTAAATGCACATGTGAAGATGCTGAAAACTGTTCCCAAAACTACCAAACACTTAACTCATGCCTCTCTCTGGGCATCTTAATGGCATTGCAAGAAACTATATATTTGCTGCTATTTTGCATGGAAATCAATTGACATGGAAGTAATAATCTACACAGCCAATGAATCAACATTTGTGAAAGCGTTTTCAGCACATTGTTTCCCTACATTGGGAGACAATGTAAACTCCTTCCCTCGGTGTGAAACCCTAGGATTATCCTTGGAAAAACAATATGAATACATCTGAGAGAGTGAAATGGCAGAAGGAAAGAAGAGGAATGAAACTGAACTGGAAGTATTAGACCAAATCTTTCTTGCCTCTCGCTCTGGACTTCGTGATACGGTCAGATCACTTTGTTTCAGGTTGAAGAATGGAAACTGGATGCAAGGAGAATATATCGGCCCATATAGTCTGACCAAGGAAAATCTTGTCAAAGGAAAAGTAAAATAGAGGCATGGACCTCATAAGCTAAGTGTCCTTAATTTAACTGTTGCATAAGAATTCTTTTTATTTTCCTCCAGTAAATTTGCATGCAGAATCCGTTCAAATCCAAGGAATTAATCCCCTTCACTTTGTGTTCAGCCGCTGAACAGGAGACAATAGAAATCAATAAGAGGTCTCTGTGCCATTAACACGTTTGTAGCAACTTTTATATTAAACCAAAAAGTGAATCAAATTAAGTGGAAGCCACGTCTTAGCTGTTATAAATGGACAGATGGGGAATAAGGCTAATAAAATGAGAAGACAGCACCTCACTGGAAAAGGTGGAGGAGGTCCTCTATCTGCATTCTGTTCTAAATCCCACCTCTGTAAGGATAAAGTAAGTGCCTTTGGTGAAGATGAAGGAACAATGTGCAGATGTCCACCCTGGGGCTGAGGTGAAGGACAAAGCACAGATGTCGAGCCTAGGGCTGATGAATCCCCTTCATTATAATAGGTTTAAAAATAAAAGTTGAAACTATACCTTCTGTTACAGTAAACTCCAAATATAGTGAATATGCATTATCGTAGTAAACAAAGACCGGTAGGTTGCCAAGCAGCCACTATACTTTCCAGGTGGACTGGCCTAGGTTAAGGGTTCTAGCCATGCCAGGGGACCCTGCTGTGGGTTATAAACTGAATAGGAAATGGTGGCTGTCCAGATGTCACGCGAAGCCATTAGAAAAATCTCTGCCAAAAGTCTGAAGCTGAAATAAAATGTCACAATCTCTTCTGAATCCATTCAGAGTCCCTGCTCCAAATTCTCCTATGAAGTTTCAGTGTAAGTTTTGTTTTACAACCTCCCATACAGGTCTTAATTCCAATTTTTAGGCTACACTATTACTTTACTTCAGTAACACACGAGCATACAGATCATTACTAAAAATCCTACTTAAAGGCCCTAACTAATAGAAAACTCCTACTGTGCTATGCATCACAAAGCAGATCATTTTTGCAAAGAAATCAAGTAGAAATAGGTAGCTGTTAACTTTATTATAGAAACAGAGGTAGGAACTGAATCACTTGCCCGAATCCCACAACTTTGGGAGTACTGACAGAAATCAAGTCTACTCTGTCTAAAGACTGTTCTTGTGTGCTCCTTCTCAAAGCCAATTATTTTCTAATTCTACCATCCTCTTTCATGCATCTCCAACAGAAAACGAGCTCATTTAATTCTTTCATATGCTACTAGATATGGAGCCTGAAGAATTTTTAGTCTAAAATCCCGAATGAAATACAAAATGTAATTCCTTCATGAAGCTGATAATTCGAGGTGAAAGGAGACTTTCTGTCTTGTTTAATGCCTACGAGCAATCAGATATTCAGTGGGCTATTCCAATAACTACAATTTCAGTTTTTCTGAAAAAGATATAGTATTGAATGCCAAGAATATATATTTCCTTCATGCAATGCTTTGGACAGATTATATTTATGTTAGCACCAATAATTATTTGCTTTCTATAACTGCATATGGAACTATGAGGATTCAGTAAAGAATCCACTGCATGGTAAACTTGTATTTAGTGAGTTGCGCACTTGTTATTTTTCAAGTCTTTCACTTCTGTACATACTGTTTATAATGAGGTGCCATTTGGCTCATCCCTTGGCCTTCGTCCATGCCCTTAAAGCCAATTTCCTATGATCATTCTCTTTTCCAGTTCAATTCTAAGATCAATCGTCACAAACAGAGATCATTAGTGATGCAGCATTTAGCTACATTGCAGAAACTTTTTTTGGACCACAAACATAAGCAGGCGCAACTACGGAAATTTTGTAAGACGGCATAAGAAAAACAGCAATATTTTAAAGGATTTTTCCCTATTAATATGGAAAATAGTAAGTTCAGAACACTCATGGGTTTCGCAGTAAGATTTTTAGCTTATGTTCAGGGGTAGTTGCAAATGTTGGATATGCTCCATTATGTCCATCACAGTCTCTTTTCTCCCTTCTCTTAAAGTTGCTCGGAGTTGTACATTTGCATTTACAAACATGCCGCTTACAGGTGCATCCCTGTGTTAAACATACACCTGTACCTGCCACTGTAATGTAGAAAATGGGTAAGATTTTAATACAATTTTTGATTAAAAAAAATAATAGGTATTTCCTTTTAACATATCTGATCTTACCAGTCAATAGTCTCCACAAAATAAATGAAACAAAGGAATGTCATCAGTACCACAGGGGAGAATTGCCACATCTACGCTTTTGCACCAAGCATGACCAAAGAAAACCTCCCCTACTGAGATGTAAATGACATTGACAAGCACCATACAAAAACATATCACCCATGCATCATAAAAAAATATGATAAAAGTCTCTTTTGCTGGAGGTCCTTAGCTACTTAAAAACTGGCAAAATAACTGTGCATAGGTTTAATATCTCTTTATGGAAACTAATCAATACATAACAAGAGAGATCTTGCACACAGCTTCATGTGGAAAAAAGAAAGGTCGTTTTCACATGGAGTAAAAGCCTGTCCTCTCTGCCAACCCCTTTTGCTCTCAGCTATACATATACCTCCGGCAGAGTTATAATCTATATATTCCGTATAGATGTAGTCATGTTTGATCAAATTTTTCAGAATGCTCAGTTATTATGTGACTTTTGCTTGGTATTAGAAGACAAAACACTTTCTTCATGCTGCAAGGTAAGGCACTAGCAATTCAAGACGAAAGCAAGATGTAACAAAGACCTAGTCTGTTGAATTTATTTCTATCAGACATTAGAAACCACTGTCCTAAAAAATCTGGTGACACATCATTCAATAGCATCAGTAGAGCCTTAAACTTGAAGGATAGGACTAAAATACAAATGAATTTACCTCTGATCAAAGCGTAATGACATGAAGAAGCACCAAAGCATACATCATTTTCCAATCTCATGCTGACATTTTCAACACAGTACCTCTGTGGGTTGCAAATTTTAGGAAGGCAGACAGCACCACCTGTGTCATCGTTCCAGACTCCCACAAAAGCAGAGGCAGCAGGGTACGCTCTGGTGGGAACGTGGGGCCATGGATTAACCATGGAAGCATCAGCCTTTGCTGGGGACAAACCACACAG
The DNA here is from genome assembly GCF_964199755.1 of Larus michahellis. Taxonomy (NCBI): domain Eukaryota; kingdom Metazoa; phylum Chordata; class Aves; order Charadriiformes; family Laridae; genus Larus; species Larus michahellis. The sequence goes on along the minus strand of NC_133906.1, from coordinate 9,075,424 downwards.
GATATGTTGGATCACACAAAGTTTTTTCCATCCTGTGTATCTAAGTGAGTTTGGAGCTGTTATACTCTGATTCTTTTGCGTTTTATATCTAAGTTTATATACCAACTAAGCCCCACACATATTAGAAATTCTTCAGATTCTTGAAACATGGAGTGTTTGCAAAACTCATGTTACAATGGGTGCAAGACTTGTTTGGAAATAATGAACTGTAATTGATTTAGTAAGAAGACGGGATCTAAGGAGGCTGGCTGGATTTACCTGCTTTGCTAGCCTGTCAGAAATCCCTAACTAAGTGAAACTGCTTAATCATGTCTAGATACGCCATGCTAGACTTCTGTCTATCTCAAGTATAGAGAAGTCCATCTTCCTGGGGAAACGGAATAGAAACAGAGGAAAACAGTATGACAAATAAAATTAACTTACTCTTAAATAACTGTTTCGGAGCTAGAGTAGAGAAATACTCATGAAAAGCCTGCTAATGAGCATCTATACCTGAAGAGAGTAGCAACCATTGGAACAAACGGTAGCTAATGCTCTTGATGTGGTATACCTACAGTAAACGATAGCTGAGGACTGACAAAGACCCCAGTTGCGACCATGCAGCCCTGGAATGACTCAGTCACATCTTTGACCCCAGAAAATACGTTAATGAAAGGTGAAAAATGAAATATTTGTATTTCTTCTAGCCGCTTCTCTGGCAGGCAGCAATCACCAGTCCATTTAGTCCAAATCATTACTATTAAATTCAGCGACATCTGGTAGAAGAGTAAGCTTGAAGCTAACTAGGGAGAGTAGTCTACAAATGAAGCAGTGTGTTTGCCTCTTGTTTATTACCAGCGATGGGCACGTGGACTGCCAGATGCCAGCAATAACACACAGATGCTGAAAGTGAAATCTTGTCTCCCTTTACTCCCTGGAGAATCTGAAAAAATCGGTTGCATTCATGAAACAGTGACAAACGTATTCCCTTTTTTTACCAGGCTCCAAAGGACACAGTACAGTAGATGACAAAATCTGTTATAACATATATTGTCAAACAAATTAATAAAAACAAAGAAAGAACTAGAACTGCACACTAGACAGCAAGCCCCTTAAGACACACACATCATGTCACTGGGATATGAAACACTAATAACGTGAAATTTGTATTACCCTTGCAGAAAGCAATTTGTTTAACACAGCTGTTGCTCCAGACAAGGACTTTGGCTGGCTTCTGCAACATCATTGTGCCTTATCTAAGAATCTGTAACACTTAAACTATGATACCCTTTGTGGTGGGACGATTCGGGCTCTCCAGTGAAAATGTTTCCCTTTATATCTCACTCATCTGTTGTGAAACAAGCATCCTCCCCCTGCAGGAAGGTGATTTAGGAATTGCAGTTGTTATGTTGCAGGAAAACAGTAACAAGGTTCCTCTTTTTACTGCTCTAATTCTTTCCATTTCCACTCTACTTCACAGTTTGCCTCTTGCTTTCTACCTTCCTGTTTTCTTCAGATTACATGTCCTAAATATCAGCTGCCAGCACTCCAACCCACTTACAGCCCATCTGGTGGGAAGCAATTGCTTCAGATACTCAATTTATCACCACATCCAACACATATCAGTACTTTATTTAATATAACATATTTTTTTCACCTAGAAATTACCACTGAATATAAATCTTTACAATTACCTTCAGTTGTTTAACTAAGTAGCTGTTGACTATCTCCCAGACAAAATGTTGGCCAAGTTGTCTACTGTGGTGGAATTTTAGCAAATCCTCTGGAATCTTGAAAATTAGATGTTTATCTTCTCTTCAGGTGAGAAGCAGTGACAGAATAGTGACACTTTAGCATGTGCTATCGGTGACTGTAGAAACACGCTGCAACTTTTGCGTACATAGGCTGGTTGCTCACCAATTTGAGACCTATATTCCCTCAACATTAAGCCAATCTGGAAAGGCATTACAATCAAAACATTAATTCCCTGTGTCCTAACCCTTGAAGCGGCAATTTTATCTCTATTGAGATACTGAAATTCAGGAATGGTGTCTTAGATGTCATCCTTTACTCCAATTGGTGTTTCATATCTCATCCACCACTGGAGGTAAAACTAAAAAGATGTATTTCTACAGAAAAGTCTGAGCAATCCACAGCAACTTCCCACGGTACTTACATGAACAGGAGGTGGAAAGCAGGACAGGGGAGGGATCTCAAACCTTTCTTTTCTCCCTATGTGTTAAAACTCAGTTGAGTGTGTCCATAGTAGCGGAACACATACTCACTATCCCAAAGGATATAAAATCAACAGAAAAACAAAAGATTCAGTAACCACATTTTGATGAGGCAACCGATAGCAAAATAAGAAATATTTACAAATTAGAATAAAGGCATAATTTAAATTATTTTATATATGTAAAGAGGAAAAAAAGGCCATCAGTTCAAATGAAATGAAATATTCAGTAGATGCTATTCTGTGTAATTATAATAACATTCTGAAAAGAAAACAAAATACATAATTTGCCTGATTGGTAACTTAATATAACAGTTCATTTGTTAACAACCTAGAATCACCTGTTAATCATGGCTGTACAATTTCAAGACTTGAAAACAGTGTAAGGTTAGACATAGAGCTGCATGTTAAGCCTCTCATCTGCAGAAAACATCAACTTTCCTACCTCAAAAAAGCTCATATTCATTATTTCAGAGGGAAATCTCCATTTTAAGGTTATAATGATGACCCAAATAATAGCTTTAAATAGATCCAAGAATATAATGTTAGCAAATAATGTATAAATAAAAGTCCACAAAAATTAGGATTTTTTAATGGCCTCAACTACACATACTCTCACAATGCAATGCGTCTACCATCAGACAGAGATAGAATGCAATTCATTTGCTGCTGTATAGACAAAATTCTAAACTTAATTTACTATCTTCAATGAAAGGATTAATATAACAGCATTTGCCAACAGTCTGCCACAGTGTCAAAAAGGAAGGAAACACTAGAACTATTCTCCCACAGTGTATTTGCCTCCCACCTGAGAAGTCAAAATGAAACTTCAACAGAATGTGTCATAATATCATCATACCTGTCAAACAAAATGTTGAGAAAAGCAGAGATTCCAGGCACATTGTATGAACCCTAATTTACCTTGTTTTATTAAAATGCACAAGGCTGGGCTAAGAATATATTAAAGAGCATAGGAATCACTCTTCTCCCAGGTGGCTTGTGCATCTCTTATCTTTGAGAACTTACAGGTTTGTCCAGCTCTCTTACCTACATCTCAAGTCTTTAATCCAAAGCTAAACCACAGCTAATACATTTGCAGCTGAATTTGAGAAGGTGGGCATCTGTTTTTAACTGTTAAGACTGCAGAGTTTCTCCTCAACTGTACATATTAAGAGTTAGGGATCAGCTGGGAATCCAGAAGGGAGATTCCTCTAAGATAATAAAAACCGCTAGCAAATAAATATAGGGCAAATGGGTACAACAGCATTAACTTGAGTCTGCAGACAGGCTGAAACAATCGCCCCAAGAAAACTGATTTTTTAAAATGTTTTTTACTATGAAGTCAGGCAACATCAAATTTAGAAGTTTGACTTTTTCACTATTATTTAAATTGAGAGGAGACAAATTTTAAAGTCAGAGAAACTATAACAACTTATAAGTTACTACATGGATGACAAACTGCAAGTTGGTATTGTAACATGTACAAATCACCACAATAAAGGATGAATACAGTGTTCAGAGTTATAGAATCAGCTTGCTCCGAGCAGACTGTCTTCGAGTCCCCTTTTTGCTCCCTTGACAAAGCAAGAGCTAAACCGCTGTAGGAGAAGAGGTCCTAAGTGAAGAAGTGCTGAAAGTCACATTTTGCTTACATAGTTACAAAAATGCAGACTAGCCATATTTTCAGCATGATATGGGTAGAAAAATAAATCAATTGCTAGATTGACACACCCATTTTTCCCCTCCAACTTCTTTGATTTAGGATTATTATAATGCAGTTTGTTTTGCGATATGGAATCCTATTCAGTAGCTATGTCTCAAGGACACTTGAATGTAAAAGTAAAGGCTTTCCAAACTGATTTTTATGTGCATATTGGCTATTACACTATGACCAAGGTCTATAAATCTTTTACTTGAAAGAATAATAGCTCTTATTGATTATAGTTTCACCATGCAAGATAAAGCAAGTGGGAATACTAAATCACCTTTATGGATTATTTGTGTACATCAAGTAAATGGGATTAAATGCATGTTTCACATGTTTGCTGATGTAACTAAGGATGTTTCCGTGTGTAACCTGTTAATGAACTATCACACAAAAACAGAAGAAAAGTTTTCAGTCATTTTAAACCCTCAGTCATCTGTCCCAAGAGCAAACACACTGGCAGTGCAGTACTGGGAAATACTGGCACATAAATCATTTTACCACTGGTCCTAAGAGCAAAGCATTACTTTAATTTAATCAAAAGGCTGCATGAAAACACCACTGAAATTCACTAAATGGAAGTAGACATACCTGGAAAATTACCCACACCTACCTTAATCGTGCATACAACAGATGTTTTCTGATACTCTTAGGAATTAAACTCTTAAATTACAATGACTTTACAATTTACCTGAATTATGTGAGCTACCCAGGAGATATCTGTAACTTGCTATGAAGAATAGCTTATCACTGGATTCACGGTTTTTGAAAATTATGTCAAGATACTCTGGATTTTTTCCCCACAAACATAACCATGTATGGCATATTGCCATATACACAATAGCAGATTGTGAAAACCCCAGAAACAGAAAAGATATAAAAATTTCCCCTACTTCCTAAACTCTATGCCCATTATTCCTGGAGCTACAGGATAAACTTCATTTGCAATAAACATTCAAAGGTGATTAGCTGAAATTCTAAACTTTTGTGAAATGTAACACAGTACTTAGCACAGCAGTCCTAAATCTGCCTTAGAAGAAACGCAGTATTACCCACCCCAGTCTTCCCAAACTGTCCCCCGTCCATTAGTGTCAGATCTAAAAGCGTTTTCTCTCTTACATTTCTTTCTCCGTTCTTCCTGCCTCCCTTCCTGCCTTTTCCTCTTTTGTTCATTATTAAGCGAAAAAAATATGGGGTTTTAGTTAGCCTGTGCTTTTATATAAGCAAGCAGAACTTGACTGTTTGGTCCCCATAAAAAGCAACGTATTGCTCAGGAAAAATAAAATAAAATAAAATCAGATTTAAGACCTCAGTTATGGGCTCTCCAAAAGCGCTAGTGTGGTTAAATGGCTACATTTTTTTTTTAAACTCATCAATACTAGTCAAAGGATCTTGCAACATTGTGTTATTAGTTCTCATAAGATTGAGCGTGTCAGAGAAACGCTTCTCCCGTTCTACAAACAGAAACGGAGGCACAACCCACACAAGGAGCTGAATGGCTGAATTCACTACTTCCAGCCACACGCCATTTACTTCTGAATGGCAATTCACTATTTCATCTGCTGGTGGAACAAAATCTTCTCTCAAGGAGAGCTGGCTGCGCAATAAGATTATATGGTGTCAGAAGGTTATATTTCTATTACATTACAGACTTCAGAAAACAATGACCTTATTATGGCAAGTCGTGTCTGCGCAGAACACTAAAGCTATTCTCGGTCTGGGAGACTTAAAGTTATACAGGCAACAGAGCACAAATGAGAAGGGCATTCTACAAGGTAGGAAAAGAGAAAAAATTGCCGTCCACCCCTCACGTTTCCCCACCTGACAATCAAAAACTGGATTCTGTGGCAGAAGGAGATATAAGGTACGTATGGCCAGTCACCCAGAAAAACAGGCAAACTGTAACCTGAATAATGTCAGTTCTTGATTCTAACCAGGACCTCTCAGACCCTTCAGAATACTGCTCACCATGGTCAAGGCATTGAAAATGTACGATTAAAAAACAAAACACCACCAGCAAACCCAGATCTTTGATGTTTAGAAAGAACAGCATGTTAAATAACTTTAAACCAATGAAAACCAATTTCCTTTCTAGACAGTAATGACTTTTGAAACTCCCCAGATCCTGAATCATTAAAATTCAAAGCAAGTGTGATAGAGCATTGGTAAAAGTCATTAGATGGTCATAGGGAAAAGCTTGCAATCCCTGGAATAACAATTAATTCAAATCAATACAGAAATTAGAAGGAAAGATTAGAAACTGCTGCAATTTACCCAGTGAGAACTAATTTATATTTTTAGCAAAATGAATCCTGATACACGATCAGTAAAGTTTCAATTAAGAGTCAAGCTGAAATTCTCCAACTTCTTTTTAAAACAGTGTTAATATACTACCAATCCTCAGAAAGAAATGCAGCTGTTTGCTATAGTTTGTAATAAGCAGCTGTAAACAGTTCAAAGCCTGCAACAAAGAAATTAGAAGTCTGGCAGAAGTAAACAAATAGCCAAGATTAGATTATTTAAGAGGTCTGAGCTGTTTTTTCTAAAACATGCAGCAGGAAGACTGTACTGCAATATTTAAGCCTGACAGGAGAATCAGTCATGGTGTGCTGGAAGGAATGCACTTGTTTTCAGAGAGATCACTGAAAAGACGGGCTGGTGCCTTATTAACACCGCAAGGGCCAGCTCTCTGCGCAGGCACAGATGCAGAGGAGAGGCACCATCTTGTTGCCCAAGCGTTGCAGATTTTGGTTACAGCTCAACATATATGCACACATTTCAGCAGATACACACAAATATTCATTCAAACAGAAACAGCACACTGTAAAATTCAATGCAAGAATTCAAAGCTATTTTCTCTCTGGATGTCTACCAACAGATCCTCATTATGTATCAAGGCTGACAGGCAAAGCTTTGCAACATTCTAGATAATTATCTGAACTTTCCCCTCAACAAATCAAATAAATGACGACTCCCTACTCATGTTGCAGTCCTCCTCTCCCGTTTATTTTCCTCTTCATTTGACTACAGAGAACGTTCTGATGCTTTTCTTTTTTGCCTCTCTGTGAAAAAGGGCAATAAAAAATGGGAAATGCACATGCACACCAGCACACGACAGCCTGCCATGACTGCAAATTATTTGAGGAAAGAGCTGTTTCTTACAGGTCTCCTGAAAGCATTTGACATATTGTTGATATTTTGAAAACCAGCAAGCAATGATTGTGAGCAATGATAATAAAACATTTCCCTATAATATTTTTTACAGGGGATGACATTACTGAATAGATTTCTTGCCTCTCCACCCATCACATTTGCCTAAAGCATCACAACAGTGAATTAACTCGTCTCTGGTATGCTAAGAGGTCACTGCTGAAAGCACTCATCTGTCACGCCTGCCGCCTTCTGGAAAGAAAAGAAAAATCCTGAAGCAGCCGTGGCTCTTTCCGTTTCTTAAGGTGTGAACAACCCTAATAGGTCTGTTACTAAAAAAATAAGGACAACTGGAATTTCTAGTCCAAGGCTGCTTGCAGACCCCCCCTTCTGCACATTTCATTATAAGAACAGGTCATTTGAAATAAATGAGTTTATATATTAGCGGTCTGCGATGTTGAGAGGAAGGACAGTGTGTTCAGGTCAGGCTCTTCAAATGATTCTCAAGAGCCCATTTGATTCGAACAAATACATTCGTGCAAACATTGACATTAAGATAAGCTCATCAACTCTTTCTTATTGCCACGAGTGAACGGAGAGACCAACACAGGAAAGGTGCACGCAGGAAAGTAGTTCTTCCCCCTTCCCAGCACAAGAACCAGAGTTGGACAGCAGGAGGCTGGCATAGCTGAGATTACTTGGAGGCAAGAAATATTATATGTGATCCTAAAAAGAAGCACTTTCAGCTCACTAGTCTGTGAAACCGTTATAATACAAACACCTTCAGGTCGCTTGTTTCTCGTGATTTGGCCATTATATCACGTGTCCGGCTGCAGGCCTCTGCCTCATACACAGGAAGCGCAGAGCTTCAGCCTTTTCCCCACGCAACAGTTGCAGTCCTGTGCCGCATATCTACAGCCCAGGGAGAATCCCATGGGGAAGCACAACCCTCATGAGCAGCCTGCTGCTGCTGGCCCTTCTCCATCATGGAGGTCCCTGCTGGCTACACCCTCCTGCGCAGATACCTGTCCTGTCCCTGACCAGAAGTCCACCTGCACCTTGCGGTCCGAGAGGTCCCAACTTGGAAAGTAGCATTGTTCATATCCTAGGGTGGAAAGGATTCTCCAAGTGGGTCCTCAGTGAAAAGGAAAGGAGTTTGCATGCCACTGCCTGGGCCAGCAAGAGAACCTCAGTTCCAGTACCTAGCAAATTACCCGACTCCACAGGTGAAACACTTGAGGATGTGGGAGGGAGCAGATTAGGAATGCGAAGCTAACAGCACTAATGTGCACCCACCTTTGTATTTTTGTGGCCCCTTTGGAGGTTACTGAGCTCAGTAAAAGGGTTTGTCATTTCACAGGGAAAGGAAGGGGAGAAATGTCAAAAGTATTGCTCAAATCTTTCAGGATGATTCTCTTTCAAGACCAGCTGTTGCTAAGCTCACCAACTGCCCCACCACCACTGCTCCTTCAAGCAAAAGCTTATTCCTCTCACCTTGTACGACTTGCCTGACAATTATTGAGCAGACCAGTGCAGAGGAGGGAAGAGAAATTAATCAGCAGCCAGACAAAACACAGGCATTGTAGGGAACGTTTACCTGAGATAAATAAAGGGTAGGATACAATAGGGATTCAGGAGAGGGGAAAGAGATGAAGCCACACAGACTGGGGGTAGGGGTAATCTATGGAACGTAGCACAGTGAAACTTTAAACATCCTCCTCCTCCTCTTTTGATAAAGTGCTCTATGACATGGAAATAAATCATCCAGTTCTACCAGCGTAACAATGTCCACCACATCTGCATAATAATATTTGACCAGAGAATAGCAAGATGTTTTCCTTTCCCTTTTAAACCTATTTCTAATTAATGACCTCTTCGAAGGACTTCAACTTATCTCACTCTTGAAACTTTCATTAAACTTGGCAGACTGGTTTCTTGTACTGTAACTCATGAGAGCTGGACTACCTTTAAAAATGGGGAAACATTGTCAGCACGTTAAACTTCAAGTTATTTTGGTTTTCCAGTCAGCAATTTGAGAAATTAGTAACCCCTCACTAGCAAATTTTCTAGAAATGAGTGAAAAGCCGCACATATTCTTTGGTGTAACACAGTGATGACAATGAGAGATGTTAATATCAGTATAGCAGTTGTGTAATTACTAAACACACAAAGTATAAAGTGGTGTTAATGATCCTAACGTTTAATAAGTACCGAGCAATAGGATATTAAAAACATATTTTAGTTTTGTTCCTATATTTAAGTAACTTTTAATATTTAATTACAGTAAAAATCCATTTTCAACTTTCTGCAAGGCCTGCATGTCTGAAAGACTACAGAATCTCAGGTATTGTGCACTGAAGGGCACCCAAGACTATAATTTTCATTAGTGTTTTCTTTATCTTATACTTTCAGCTATCTAGCAAGAAAATAGCTACAGGACTTTTTAACATAAAGACTGCATTGCTAGCATATTTCCATATCTTCTGCATTGCACTGTATCTTGCATTGGGAAGTCTGTGATACTTGGCAATATGCTGTTATTGCTGAAGTGGCCTCAGCAATGATCACAGAATCGTAATAGCTCACAAACCACTAGACTCCACTGACCAAGAGGGTCACATCAATGGGTTTTGAAGAACTCATTCTAGGCGAAAGGTACAATGCGCTTCTGTGCAAACAGTCTATCTGCAGAAAATTCTCTAAGGCTCTGTCTACAGCCTTTCAGATTTAAATGCCTCAAAAAAAAAAAAAAAAAAAAAAGGAAAGCTGCAAAAACAGGAAAAGCCTTGATTTCAGATACAACTGATGAGTCACGTAGAAAGACACCTAAGACATTAGTCACTGCCTGCTTTCTCATTGTACTCTACTGTCATTTAATTTCTCAATAGCTTTTCTGTAGCATCAACTTCTGTATTTCACACAGCCTCACAGAGAAAAAGAACCTGCACATTGGGCAGGCAAATGAAAGGCAATGAAATCTGATAACAAAATAGCTTTAGAAAAGAATGGTGGACTACAGAAAAGTATTAAGTTAAATAGTCCTGTTTGCAAATATAGAATATCAGTTAAAGATATAAAACCAAACAGTAACATTATCAGTGACGGTTAGACAAATTTAATAATAAAATTCATGACACTGACTAAAAATATTTTGCCTTTTTGTTTTTTTACACTGCTTTTGTTACTGTTGTCTGAAGCCTCAAGAGATTAGTTCAACATGGCAGAGATCATAGGCAAAATGGAAGTTAATAGATTTCAAGAGAAGAGTTGTGAAATGTTGCCTGAACATGAAAAGCTAGAAAAAGTGCTCTTGTGCTTTATGCAGAACTGAAACCTTAAGGAATGGTTCTAATGCAAGTTTTGAAAACTGAAGTAATTTAAGGAATTTTAGTATTATTTACCTGTTCAAGCCCCTCTCAAATTTAATTAGGACGATTTGCGAGCAGCTGTCCTTTTGGATTCCCACCTCTGCTGAACTGGAACCAGGTAGACTTGTCGAAGATAAAAAAAGACACCAGAGGATAGCTTGAATAGTGTCAAAGCATCAGCTGTGTCAATTGCAGCAGGAGACCTGCATTGAAATAAGGGAGAGAAGCCAGAGCAGATGTAAGTGTGCCATCATGAGTATGCTAGAAGCAGTGGTTAATTAGAAGATAAGAAAAATGTATTAGTACAGGAAAAATAATGAGCTCATAAAATTGAGTACATTTGACAAAGAAGAATATTGGGGAGAATACCAAAGGTTACAGGAGGGGCAACTGCAATTTCCAGTCTTAACCATATCTAAGTTTAAGATTTTAAAAGATTTTCTGAAGTTCCTTTACTTTAAATTTAAGAAAAAAAAAAAGAAAGAAAAGGCTTCTGAGAAGTTCTAGCTATTCTACTATTCTTCACATGTGCACTTTGGTTCTTTCTGTTCATACTTTGCTAACAATGAAACTATAACCCTGACAGCCCCTGTTCAAAATGAAAACTCTACATCTGAAAACACACATTTTCTCAAACTCTTTTGCCACCTTGTCACAAAGACACTTGCTTTGGTGTTTACTACCTAAGTATTACGCTGCACAGGTGCTTTATAAAAACATGCAGCTCACTGCAGGACTTATGGATACAATTTCAGTTGTTGCTCCTGGAGGTATTCCTGACCTGTTCTGCAGTATTATAAAATGTGGGTTCATGAGTTTATTGTTTGCCATTGGCATATAATCAGGGCAGACACAGTGACTGAACCAGGCATTTATGTTCTCACTAGTTTAACTTTTAAGGCCTGTAAAAATTGTGAGAACCTTGCAGAAAATTTTCTGAATATCCACAGGCACCAACTAACCCCAGCAGCACATAAGAACTAAAGCAAAAAAGCACTCGCATGACTTATGTCATTCCTAATTTTCTTCCCCGTAGATCAACTTATCTCTTGCACCGTTTTTTAATCCACTCCCCTTCTCTGAAAGATCAATTCAACTTAAATCAGGAGCAGAGAAGGTTTAATGGGAACTGGGGAAGGCAGGGCAGGCTGTTAGAAGGATCAGTTTGTTCAAAGTAGAAAAATATGCTTACTAGTGGCCATGATTGCTCTCCACGAACATTGTTAGGTAGGAACAAGTCACACTCTTACAGATTGACAAAAAAGGTTAGTTGAAAAGGTACTGGACAGTATGGGCACAGCAGCAAGTTTACGTGTGAGACTTTCCTGAAATGCTCAGAGTAGACAGAAGACAACAGCTTCAAAACACCAAAGACTCTCCAGGCTCCCTCCCTCTTGGTCACCATTCCAGGACTAAAGAGGGTGCAGAGAAAACACCCACTTTGGTTTCATTAAGAGATCTGCTACGTCTAACAAGGCTGAGTTCAATAGTACGGAAAGGGAGGACACAGGAAATACCTTTTCGTACAATATTTTTGCTTTTCTCCATCCACGTCTACCCACAGACATTTGTCCAGGCATTTGGCAGAAGTTGCACTTTTTGTTCAGTAAAACCATGAAGCAATTCATGATCGTACAAAGTTAATGTACCCCTATCTAAAATTCATTAAGTATTTAAACAAAGGATGGAATTATTGATTTCGTTTACAAAATTACACTGATTAATAGGAATATTTAAAGTACAATGTTTGACTTGTTAACGTAGGCTGCTGCTCAGCACTCAGGATCCACAAAATCAAGGAAAGAATGAAGAGTCAAAGAAGTTGGTAACTACCGATTAATTAATAAACATTGCTAATTATTACAAATATTATTCATTGCTTTTCTGTTCCCAAAAAAGGTGGAACAAGGGCTGGATCTGACAACACAAACAGTTAAATATTTATAAGTTGCTAAACATTTTTCTTTTTACTCATTTGAAAATGCTGACAAATCTATAATATTTTGAAGAAAGTTTTAGTATATTCCTCAAGATAAAGTTTTTTTTAGAAAGCCAGAAACTTCTGTCTTTGGTGTACAACATTAATTAGCTACATGCCTACTAGATCATGACCAAAAAAAAAAGATTGATAACATTTTCAGAAACCTAAGATTTTTTGGTCATGCTTCCAAGGCCCACCTTTTTGCCCGTATTTTTGGAAGGAGTGGGAGTCATCTGAAAATTACCTACTTGTTAGATTTTCTTGATACGAGTAGTCATTTGTTATCATGTATAATCATACTGGGCTGTCAACACCACTCAGAGTCAGCGAGATGAATGTCTTTCAGGGAGGTACAAGTCTTAAACATAGAGAATTCATCAATAAGAAAAATAAAAAAAATAAACTAAGAAATGCATATTTACTTAGAAAGAAAAGCAGAGCTAGGCTATTTCAGCACAGGATTGCGAAAGAAGCTTAAAGTGTGTCCAAAACCCTCTGAAAGTCAATGAGATTTGGGAAGCTATATCCCTTCTGAATCCATGGAAATTCCCAACTTATAAAACACTGGCTACAAGTCATAATGATCGTGGTGAATTGAATGTCTTTTGCTTTGATCTTTTGGGTCAATCCAAGCCCCCAAAATGAAGCCAAATATGTGGCTTGGGAACCTGCAACAAGGAAAAAAAGAACAGTTTATAAATCCCTCTAAAGAGATTAGTAAAGCCCTATGTACTTGGCTGTACTCAGAGGGAGGAAATGCAAAGCCATGATATAAATTACACAGACCAATGGCTTTGGTTAGAAAAAGAAAAAAATAACCCTCGGATGTTTCCTATAAAGGTGTTGCAACTAGTATGCTGTTTGAAGTTAAACGAAAAGCAAAAACTGCTAATCAAAAGCTCAGCAGCATACCATAATCGAGTTACTGCAAACTTGGTCATGCCTGTGTTTTTTGGCTACGCAATCTTTGTCCATCAACATAATGTGAATCTCAACAGTTTGCTGACAGAAAAAGAACACTGAGAACCAAAACAATACCTCATTATCACACCCACGTAATTACCCATCAGCTTTTCCAAAGCACCTGTTTGCCCTCCTGTGCGAGCCAGCATCGCAGCTAGCCCGAGCAGCGTGCTCTGCCCAAAGCTCTCCCAACACTGAAAGGTTTCTGCTGAAACATGCTGGTTAAATCCTTGCTAGTATTTCAGCTTGTCCCCTTAAAAGAATGAAATGTAACCCTCTTTTCTTATGCCCCTGCGCATCCCGCCCTATAAACTATGCTAAATTAAGGGAATCATAGAAAAATCTAATTTTTACCTCTGCACTTCCTGCATTTTGCTTTTCACAATATTACAGAACTAATAATGACATAAATATTTAACGGATGGTACTTTTAAAAGTGCATCATAGAATGGGACACTGTCCAACAGGATCCTTAACTGTAAAACATCTGAATAATAGAGTTCAGAAACGGATAAGCCAATTGCAAACTAAGACTATGATTTTATCCACTTCAGCTACTGAAGTTTTAACACTGAAGTGTTAAAAACTAAACCAAACCAAACCCCAACGATACCCACAAAAAACCCCAAGAAACTAACCAACCAAAAAAACCAAACCCCAAGCTCCAGCACCCCATAACCTTCTGCCCCCAAACCTAAGCCACAGATTTCTATATTTCAGGATAAGTTGCATTAAAAAAATTACGCAAGTGCTCCACAAGCACAGTAACTACATTCAAATACCCTTACTATGCTTGAAAATATTTATTTTATGATTACCCATCTGTTTCAGTGAGGTTCATTATGGAGTAAGGTGCCGCTCAACATGCATAGAGTAGCAGCATAAACCCAATGTTTGCTTAGAATTTACATCAGGGCTTAAGCCTACGCATGTTTTATTCATGGCGCTCTCAAGTTGTGTTCAGATGCACGACTGGTGGATTTATAACCATCCATTACATGGCTCAGTCTTTTGGAAATTTCCTTCTTTAGAAAGCAGTCATTTAAACCACTAGGACACTGAAAGAATAAGGGCAGCACTGTGAGGGGGCTTGATGTGTCTGTATCTTAGACAGGGAGATCTCAAGTCATGCTTTAGAACAGAGTCAGGCTGCTACCTCCAGACATTGGTGCATGCCTAATAATATCACTGTTGCAGCTCTGGGTATACCCAGAATTTTTGTTTTACTAATCTGTAGAAAAACCAACCAGTCATAGCAGGCAGACCTTCTGTGCTAGCTAGATGTTTGTTTTTTAAAAAAAAGAAAACTTTTCACAACTTGTCTGTGGCCAGCCTGCCTGCTGAATTAATCTTCAGTTCTATGGCTGGCCATTCAGCAGCGCCTTTTATATTCGTAAGCAGCAAGGAACGGTTTGTCAGCAGATCACTAGCTGCGTGACTCAGTGGTGGCTAGTAACAGTGAAGACACAGTACAGGACTTCTGTGAAAGTTTCCTTAAAATACAGAATTTAGCCCAGGATGAACTCTCCATAAGACTCACTTGTAGAGAAAACAAATGCTCCATGTAAGGAAGGCTGTGAAAAGCTCATAAGCTAAGCCACGCACGGTGTCAGCACTTGCAGGCACTCTCTGCTCTATCTCCAGCATTTCTAACCACCGAGCCTTCACACATTTGCACATAGGAAGCCCATTTAAATTCCACCGAGAGTCAGGCCAGGAATCAGACATCAAACTAGACTATGAAGCTGTCTCGCTTTACAGGCAGCACTTACTTTTTCAACAATATAAACACAAGATTAATGAAGGTAAGCGATACTGGTGAATCCAGGCCCTGACCCAACAGACTGTCTCTGCTTTTTCACTCACATCATTAAGCAGGGCAGGGGGCATCTTTTGAGTAGCATTTTCTAATCTGAATATTTCAGGTGTTCTTAGAAACTACTGAACGTAATGCATTAGCTCCATCCCCAACACTGGGAAACCTTTAAATGGAAAGTTCACCAAGCAGTGCAAAAACCAGTGAACGCTGCAGTTCCCTGGAACAGTTCTTACTCTGAAATTACATTAAGTGATCTGAATTGAGTGAGAACTACAACCCTTGGGAGCAATTTCCAACAGCGCTAATGAGAGCACATTGAGTTCTTTATGTCCAGAAACCGTCACTGTTTGCAACAGCATTTAGAGCACATCTTGATGCTGACTCACAGATGCCAAGCATATTATATCACCTTTCAGTGGTTCTGTTTAGTCAGCTATAAAGTTCAGCATCTGGTTCCCATTTGGGAGTATATTTATATAGAACACCTACTTATATTCTACGCACAGGGAGATGAACTGTAAAGACACAAAGGACCGGTGACTAAAGGGAGCACAAATGTGGATCCAGAACACCACATTCAGCTACACAGGACCAGGGGAAAAAAAAGATACAGCCAGGTTGAGAGGATTACTGAAGTGTTTCAAGCTACAATTTTGGGGAGCCAGAATACTTAAGTCGTTAAATTATCCAGGAGAGTCAGAGTGAAGACATATCACTTATTCCTTAAATCAGTTGGAAGTTTTTAAGGTGGCCTTCCAAGTTCCTATCTTGTTTGCTGAACAGTTTTAATGGATAAGTGTTCAAAATACTCTGGTATTAGCACACACCTGAAAAGGGGCAGCAAGTGAGCTGCCTGGAAAAACGAAGCTGCTATTATCTCTGATTCTACCAGAACACCCGAGTTTCACAAAAATGCTTTTATTAACAGACAACACCAATAATGCTCAAATACAAACCCCACTGGGTAGGAAGCAATGTTTTCTGTTTATTATCACCGTGTCTTGAAAAATACAAAACTAGGTAGGTTCTGGTCCATCAGTGTACTCCTTGACATAATAGGCTGTACAAAACAAACTGTGCAATATTATACCTTAAAAATAATAACAAAAAATAGAATGTTAAAAGTTACTCTTCCTTAGTATACTTCCTTAGTATTTTCCTAAGCTCAAAACCTCTCTTCCCTGACAATTTGTATTTAATATTTGATTTTGCTAGAGACTATTGCATTTGCAGGCATTTGCAGGTTTGTGCCACATGAAAGTTTGGGATCCCATCCTACAGACCATGCTGCAAGAGCCTCTGTTCTTACTGTCTTTTTCTGACTTTGTTTCGAACTGGATACTGCAAATCCCAGCTCTCAGGCCAACCTACATTTAATTCTCTCTCACGTCAAAGCCACGCTCCATAGAGTAGGTCTGTTGTGCTTTGCATATTTGTAACTGGAAGTATGCTGATTTCAAGTGTGCACCTTGGAACAGGCTTAGAGGTTTCTTTCTTCCCTCCCCCCGCCTCCTACAGCAACTGTGTGATGGATATTTCAGACATTTGCCACCAGAGGGAGATGACAAAAGTCCACAAATGAAGAGAGACAGGAATTTATTAAACAGCTAAAAGTGTGGGTTTTTTTCCCCCTCTAGATGGCTGGAAACCAACTACATTTCACTGTACAAACTAAGCTCAATGCGCATGCCATATTTGATGCACATTTAAACTTAATTTAGTATTTTTTCCTTCAGTAGAGCAAGAACAAAAAGGAAGAAAGGATTTTCCTATTATAGCATTAACATTGATTCATTGTCCCTTTTATAAGAGGAAATTTTTAATTAACTAAGATTCTGAGAGGTTGCTTTACTTCATACATAGAAATACGTATGAGAAACGGAACTCTTCCTTAAAAAGTGTTCAAGACATACTAGTTAAGCCAGAAATGCCCAGAGGAAATGGAATCTGGAGGGAGTCCTTTTCCCTTTTTGAAAGGGACAGTGACCAAGAGCACTGGCAATGGCAGAGGCTGGAATTCAGCCCCAGGTTCAGAAAGCTCTGACCTGAGACCAGGGAGACACCGAATACAGAAGACCCCACAGCCACACAGGACTGTTGAATCAGCACCAGACATACATACAGTCTCCAAAACCAAAGAGCACTGCAGTAATTTAGGATAAACTTTCTTTCAGCCTGTCTTGAAACATCAAAAGGGAAATATAATATATTCTGGATTTTGAATAATCTAAATTTTGATGGGAAAAAGCAGTTGCCAATTCCTTCATGGAAGGAAACTCAAAGCAAAGTCCAGATCAGCTTTTGGAGAATAACATGCAAATATTCATTCGATTGGTTTACATTTAACACAAGCCTCACACACAACCCTCCCTTCCCCAAGATCTTCGAGGTTTGTGTCTGTACAAAGATCTCAATTTGAGGGACCTATTCTGTATACAAGTTATAAATTATCTTTCTGGAAAAGTCTGCTCATTATAGAGAAATATAATAGTGGGAGAAATCTCTTCTGATTTTAAGTTGGTATTTCTGTTCCAAGGCATTTCTTTATCCTCTCCTCTTTCCAGCTGTAGGGTTTCTTCTGAATGCAATTTTTATCTTTTGTAGCCAGAGGTTGTATCTCTAAATGCTATCTTTTCATACCATGCTCTTGCCTCTTCTCCAGGTAACTAATGCTTCTAGTTTCTGAAGTTACATTTGGCAATTGCTGGACCAGAGTAATACCTGCTGGTGTCCAGAGCAAGTGTCTACAGGGGAATCCACTTGGCCCAAGTGTTGCTCGTTACTCTGGGAGGAAACCCGCACCCCTCACCGTAAGGCTCAGTGGAAGCTTATTCCGTGCAAACCCTGCTGTGCTCTAGGGGCAGTGTCCCTACCCACGGACTGACCACACAGCCACGTCCTACCGCAGAAGTAGGAACAACACTGAAGGAGCGAGGAAAGTCAAACTAAGAGGGAGGGGCTGTTTCCCTGGTTTCCTTGAAACTTCTCTTATCGTACTTTTAATATTCAAAACTGACTGAGAGGGATTAGCATCACCTTAGAGAGAAATTGAAAGAGGCATATGAAAAAAAAAAAATGATACTCTGTGCAAACTGGGTTAGTCAGGTGAGCCAGCAAGCAGAATCAGAACTGACTGCTCGGAGCCGTACTGAGCAAACTTCCTCCAAACTCCTAGCCTTGAAATTAATTAGATCGACCCTTCCCCAGTTAGAATTTTTCTACTGATTTCTATTTAAAATAATTAGCTCATAAGTTACAGATGTAATAAACATTTCTGGTATTTTTTGCAGCTTCAAGCAGAACACATTTTGGGACTCCAGGTGCTTGTTAGACAGTGCGGTGCTTTATGTAGCCTTGCCCGCTTCTACAGCACGCAGCACTGGGCACAGTGAGAGGCAGATTGTCAGACTGAAGGGATCATTGGTCCACTCCGGTTTTCAATTGCTATCTTTTTATAAGCAGGGCCAGATTTTAACAGAATCACCCTTTTAATTAGCACAATTAGCTCCACCAAACCATTTTTTTTTAGTCTAATCTAGTAACGAGACAAAGAAAAACATCATGCGGTGGTTTCCTGTGCAATAAGAACAATAAAAATGGAGAACAATGAAATGGATAGTTCACACCCCATGAAACAACTTAACAAGCAAGTCTGTTAATTAAGGCATTTTTCTTCAGCATTTATCCCTTTCACTTCTGAATTATTTCTTTTCCTTCAAGAGATGCAACTCAAAACCTCTCTACTTACATTATTAATGAAAATTGCTCTGCCACCAGACATAGTTTTTGCTTGAGCATTTAGATTAAAAACTCGTGCTGTGTGGTACCAGAAAGGCGATGCTCTGTTTTGAAGTCCCTACTATCACCCAGGACCCTTACTGTCTAGATCTTTGATACTGTTTCGGATTCACCGGAAAAGATTCCTCTCTTCAAATGTGAGGAACCCAATCACATTATGAGCTGGGGTTTGCCTTTTAGAGTTGCACCAAATTCACCAGTTGTAAGAAAGGAGCATTCCTAATGTTCCTGGCTATTCAAATGAGCACTACTAACACACACATGAAACTTATGCCATACTTGGCTTGTAAGTCTGCGCTCCAGAAATATTTGGCAAAGACAAAAAATAGACAAATTCTCCAAAGGACTGTTTCATACAAGAAGCTTAGATTTCTCTCAGTCTATGCTAAAGAGTCCCTAGGACAACGGTTTCCAATTCTTCTCTCTCAGTAAAACACTGTTCTTGGAGAATGGTTATTACAAGAGAGCTTAGCATATCCTTAATTGTTTTTACATTGAAAGAAAGGGAATTTGATTTCTGTGAAAGCAAAACTTAACCTATCACTGGCAATTTTATTTTCCTCCCTAGAACCACACAGTTGTATCAGTGAAGGAAAATGAAGGAGAAATTTATAGAAAAAAAAATTAAGTTAATTCCACTGCCGTTACAGGCCTTGCTTACCAGAGAAGCACGACAGTATTCAAACAACTAGTGAGTGGAGGGAAGGAGGATGGTCGAGGTCACACCAAACACGTGAGGGTTGCTGGATCCCTTGGCTGGACAGGCTTCAGTGGGAGTGTCAGTTCTGCCCAAAGCAGCAGCACCTCTCACCACCCTGATCTCCCCATGGCACACCTGGCCCCACACTGCCTAAGGGAGGAGCTGCCAACGGAGGCAATTAAGAGCAAAGGTTCACCTCGTGCTCCAGGGCTACATTTCTAATTAGATGCTGTTCACAATCGGCAGGCAAAAGGTTTCCAATAACACCCTCTATTATGCACGATGACTACCATTAAAATACTGCTTGCTAACAATTAGAGTGTTAATCATGACTTCATTAATGCATTTTTTCCTGTATAAGATAAAATTAAGGGAACTGGAATGAGAGATGGAACATGATTAAACTTTTAAATAAATCCATGGTGGTTCACTTCAAGGAAAGACTGAAATCTGTTAATGACTTGCAACTCCATGCTGTGGATAGGGAATAAACTGTACATTTATGAATAACTATATAGTAACTGAGAAGAAAAGAGTTATCTGTTTTTATCTCCATAGCCAAACATCTAGTGATAGACGTAATCTACCTTTTGATTAATTCTGACCTTGAAACATGCCTTCTCAGGAATATTGCAAGTCATTTCTTCATAAACTGAGGTTGCACTTAAAAAAAAAATAGAACAAAGTATTATTGCTTGCATTACAGAACATTTTCTTAAATGATTCAAATATTTATTTTAAAAAATGAACGGCACATTGGCTATTTGTTACATCAGTTAATTACTCATCACATCATATTCACTTAATTACCAATTGTTCATTTTCAACAGTTAAGTTTGAATTAATAATCAGAATTCTCATTAAACTGTGTCTGCCACATCAGACATCACATTAAAAATTACACAGCAAAAGGAATGAGAGGATCTCTGGATCCTAGCAGACACGCTTTGGGCAGACCTCTCCCTTTGCAGCACAAGGTGGGGGAAGTGTGAGTCAGAAGCTCTGTAATATGAAGTAGACCATTTTATAGTTTCAAATAACTCTAGATTTTCTGTTGCACTTGTAAACCTCTAACACCTTAACCTGTATGAAACAATTTATCTCTCACTGCAAAACAAGATTTTGAGGTGTGTGGAGCAAGATGATAATATTTACACAGAAGATTTTAAAACAAGTGCAAGACAGTCACAGGTGATAAAGTAAATATTTATTGTTGTAAAGTTACCAATATAGGGAAGGATTCCAGCTACGAGAAGTGCTTGGATATTTTCTGATACAATTTCTTAAACTTTTGAGAAATTTTCAGATAGAAACAGTTAGCAAGGTAAAATCAGTTGTGATAAATTTCTAAGCTCAGTACAACTACTAAATCAAAACTAAAGACGATGTAATAGGATGCAGACCTAATTTAAATGACTAATTTCAATTTTAAACAACACTTTGCAATTTAACTTAAAATATACTCTGATGACACAACATAAATATAAAAATAAAAAACGTTTCGGTTAAGCCTATTTCTATTTGCAGGGTTTTTTATTCATTAATTTGTGAACATTTTCTGCCTCACTTCAGGGTGATGAAAATATTTCGCCTTGTAATACTAAACCAGCTAGTCCCAAGTAACTCTCAGGTGACAAGCACTGCACCAAACCTCCTCCCTTGTTCAAGGAGACAAAGCAGGAAAGGAAAAACGTTTTGGCAGGGTGAGCTGCTGAAACAGCTTGAGGCAGTGGCGGCTGTTCAACAGAACACACTTGTATTCATTTCTGCTCCCTGCCAAATATACAGGAAAAATAAAGAAAGCTAACAGGACAGAACAAATTAGTAGATGGAAACAAACAGACCTACCCCAGTCCTCTAAACACTCTTTAGCTTCCCTTGGCAGTGCTTTTCAAATTAAATATACAGAACTCAAACAAGCAAGATAATCTGAAACATCACTACACTAATAGACATTGGTGTGGGGAAAGAAGAGATAGGAGGAAAGGTTTGATTTAGATATTCTCAGTGTACGAACTTGAACAACTAGAAATATTGAGGAGGCTAGAATAGGTCTACTTATGAATTATTAACCATTTAAATTGCTTGTTAATATGTACACTGAAAGTATAACTTTTGCAAAGGTATTTGCAAAAGAAAATAACCCCTCCCAAAGCATAAACTAAAAGAGCTTAAAAATATTAAATGTAATGACCTGCTCTATATATTGCCCGAGTCTTAAAAAGATATCTATTTTTGATTGTAGTTGAAAGTTTTCAGATTTTTAGTTTAAAATATCTAATATCAGTGGCAGATAAAAAAATAACGCAGGAAGCAATTCAAGACAAACATAATGAACTACAGTCTCTAAAAAGACAATGGAAATTGAGGACCAAATGATTAAAAAAGTCGATCTCATCTCAGAAGTCTAAACCCGTGTAGCCTACAGCTTTATATCTCACATAAAGAACTACAATATCCTTTAATAAAACTTGTTTTGGTATAAACTCATCACATAACTTTAAGCACAGTCTCCAAATTTAGCTCAATGCAGAATCTGAGAAGCATGGACTATCATATCATTGGGCTTCTATAGAATAATATAAGAAGGAAAATAACATTCCATAGAATAATATAGGAGGGAAACCCCAACACCATCATATGGATGAAGACAGGCCATATTTGTGGATCATTCAGGGATCCAACTCAGACTGTAACTTTGATATCTACCACTCAATACCAAAACCGGGGTGCTACTGTACATAACAATGTCATATAAGTCGGGGTATACAACAAACTGCATACAAACTCCGGACAGCTACCAGGAATCCGATGGCAAAATTAAACTGAATCTCACACAGAAAGCAACAGCCAAGTCACACGTGAAAGAAAGTGGAAATGAAAGCCAAGGATCTGAACTTTCAGACCAGTTTAGTTTCAGATAGACTTTAGGTCAAATCCAGGTACCAATGTAATTCCTAAGCTTAAAGACTCTGAAAAAAATGTTATTGAGTTGTCCTGGCTAAAGCTCAGCTCTGAACCTTCCTGCAATTTGGAAACTCTCTAAAGGGACATTATAATTTCCTGCTTAATTTATCTTTTCTATTTTAATGAGCTTTGATATGCACAAAAGCAAGCATATGTTTTTTTTATAACAGCAACTGCAATAACCACAAATACAGCCTTTTGTCAATAAGCCAATTTAAATCATTGCATAAATACAGACTAATTGTTGGGTTTCATTTAACTTTGCACTTCTATTGAAATTAACTGCCCTGCCTCCTTCAAGGAGGCAATTTATGCTGAAGGCTGCTGAGGAGACTTCATCATCCCTATAACAGACTTGCCAATGCTGTCAGAGTAAAACACTATCTTTTCATTCTGCAAACGTAGAAGAGCACAAAGAGTAATTTGGTCTGAGAAACAATTCTCCAAGACATTCCGAGAATGTCTGGTTTGACAAAACATAATTTGTGCTTGAAGGAGCAGAGGGCAAACGAATTTCCATCCAATATTTTTAAAGCAGCAGTTGAAGAAAGTAGAGTGCTACTTCACATTTATTCTTTTATGAAAAAAAACCCCACAAAATAAACAAAAAACCACAAACAAATGAAACAATCCCCGCCTAAAATAAAATACAATAACCCCCAACCCCAAAACAAAAGTATTGCCCACAAACTAATCAGAATAAAGGCAAGTTATTCACTGACTTCCAGGTACCCTTTTGTTAGTGGTTGCTCCTCTTTGAAACATGTAATTGGCAGCAGCAAATGGAACTCTCATCTTTCTAAAGTCATTTCCATTCAACTATCCCTGTTCAACCAAAAAAATTGCACTAATATAGATCAAACGAAGAATCATATTGTGCTAAAATCTGGACAGAAAGCAGCGTCTAGCATTCAGATAGAATTTCTTTGTACTGTGCTGTGAGTGTCTTTGTACTAAGAGGTCATATAGAGCTTATAAAATTCTGACATTCTCTGCAATATTAAAAAAAGTTATGCCCATTTTAGAGGAAGATGAAGAGCAAACAAATGACTTATTCAAGTAAAGCACAGCTGTGGAAAGGGTCCAGCAGTCCAGGTTCTTGTCTCCTCTTAAAGTCATGACCTCTTTGGAGACTTGTCAAATATAAGAAAAATCCTCATATCTCTGGAAACATGGACCTTGTCAGAGATTGAGTGAAAAGAGGTGTGGGAAGGAATCGGAGCTAGGGACATACTGAAAGACAGCAAGACTAGATTAAAGGCAAGAGTCCTGGCAGAGTAAATATACATGTACATTATATGATGTGTGTATATATGTGAAGTAAATATGATATGTGTATGTATGACGACATGGATTCTATGCATATGGCTGATGAATCACCGAAGGATGAGGCTTGGCATTTAAAAAGCAATAACCATGGTTCACATATGTGGGATTCTACAATCAGGGAGGATTCTCCCTGAAAGACAATTGTCTACTGAAGACTTGAGATTTGGAAGACCTCAGCTCTAACTTTTCAGAGTGGTTTTCATCCTCAAGATATACTTCCAAGCCTGATATCATTTGGAAGGATGTCTGTGGTGCCCAGCGACAGGACAAGAGGTAATGGGCACAAACTTGAGCATAGGAAGTTCCACCTAAACACGAGAAGGAACTTCTTTACTTTGAGGGTGACAGAGCCCTGGCACAGGCTGCCCAGAGGGGTGGTGGAGTCTCCGTCTCTGGAGACATTCCAAACCCGCCTGGACACGTTCCTGTGCAACCTGCTCTGGGTGACCCTGCTCTGACAGGGGCGTTGGACTAGATGATCTCCAGAGGTCCCTTCCAACCCCTGCCATTCTGTGATTCTATGAAAAGAGCACAACTCACCATTTTTGACTTTTCCATCATGCACCAGCTGATGATTCCCCACATGGGAATTTGAAAGGGTAAGCCACAAACATTTTAAAATCCGCTGAAATTAAGAGATCGTTATCAAAAATACTTGTGTTTAAATGCTTTGAAAGTGTGACTCAAAAATTAACTCCCAAAAATTGGAATTCACACTGAGTACTGAAATTGGTATTTAAACTCTCCCAAAATACCTCTATTTTTTCCTGCTAATCACTAGTGTCAATAAGGACAAAGAAGAAAAATACTTTTTGCTTCATTGCAATAGAACCACACATTTAAAGTTTATGCTCTGAGATCTATAGTTCTTTTACAAGATAAAATTCAAAAAAATCATTTGAACATGTTTAACTGTCTTTCAACACTTCCTAGTTACTTTCTTGTTTTCCTGTTTTCATAATTGCTTAAAATCAAGCAAACAACATCTATAAAAATCAGTTCATGAGATAAGCATGCATAGTGATTTAATTCAGGTTGGACACAAGACCATTGTTGCAAATGTCCATTTTCTCAGTCTTACGGATCTTGGGTATTGCGAGGGTCCAACAGGCATGAAAACTCTATTGACGATCCAGCCCTAAGAGTAGAGGAAATAGAGGCTACAAACACATTGTAAAAAAGATTTGTCCATTACTGCTTGCAGCTTAGTCCCTATATTTTCCTTCTGACTTTGTCACTCCTGTGCCTATCCAGTGTATGCATACAGAAAAAGAAATTGCCGTTTGGTTGTAGCTTCATCCATAATGGAAACAAATTGGATCTCTCTCACACTAGCGAGTTGCTGACAACACAGCCTTCACAGTCAGAGACATGACTGTTTCTGTAACAAACGTATTGATATAAACGTAGGCACCAAAGTAAGTTAGAAGAAGAAATTCATCCATGAAATAATGCTTCAGATATACACTAACTACCTTAAAGAAATGTAAAGTAGAAAGAGGCTTTCTATATTTTAATAACATGCAAGTTTTTAAAAGTCTCATTAAGTCTCACGTAGCTTAAAAACAGTGACTATTAATTTATCACATGCAGCGACTACTTAGAGAATAAGGGCGTGAGAAAAAGGACCGATCTTAGAGTCATTTAAAACTCAAGCAGTCTTATCTGTTTCAAGGGAGATGGTGAAGATATAATACTGTTCTCTAGAAATCATTTTAATGTAAAATTATTCCAATCAAATTAATCCCAAGAGTAACTGTTCATTTTGCTGGAAGTGCACCGGAATTGAATTTAGCCTATAGGGTCCAATGAAGTAAATACAAGTATTTCAACGTGACTTAAGCAGGCATTATATAAAGGTGTACACTATTTATACAAAAAGTGGAGAACTTCATCTCCATATCAATTACATGGAGATAATTTACTGTTATATCAGTTCTTTTGGGTTGTTTTAGTTTGGTTTGTCTTTCTGTTTGTTCATTTTTTTCCAAAGTTTCAAAAAATCAATTACAGCCGTGAAAGAATAAAAGCACAAAACTCTCATGTGAACCAAGCCTGCAGAAGTTTATTCCTTTAAAACTGCTAGGCCGTATCCTGTTTGTTTTCGTACAGCCTTAAGTCGAAATCATTCCACTGAGTCTTTAAGGAATTCCTTGGCTTTAAGGAATTTAACAGAACACTACCAGAATATTATATAGCTTAGAGGTCCGACCTACAACGTTTTACAGGTAATTGTATGCCTACCACACAGTTCTATCCAAAGAGCTTAAGAAACATAGAAAGGTATTATTCCCTAGAAATTGTCAGAAATTAAGAGCGTACTTTCTATAAAATTGCACGGAATACTCAATGGAGAGTTTATGCTAATGCCAGAGAATAGACAAAGCCTGACATAGCTACCCAGTACGAAATAAACCCATCACAATTTCTGAATAAGATAGAATGCGCAGAACAATCTCATACTAGACCGGGGCTCTGATTCATGTGGCCACAGCATTTTTGATTCTGGGTGTAAGGTCCCCAAATCACATTTTTATACTGTCTAACCACAGTCCTGTTTTGGTTTTGTGTCTTGCAAACTTGTTTCTGTGTTTTTTCTTAAATAAGTTTTAGTTACCTGTTTTTTTATCCACTGAAAAAGTCCATCATGTCATGTTTCCCTGACGTTAGCCGGGTAGATTGCAATAGGAAATTAATTTCTGGTTGATCCTTTATTTTTCATCATAACCAGCACACAGATAAGGGAACCGAAACATGCACAAAACGGTCTTAATTATCCACACATTTAAGGTAAGCTGTCAGTAAACTAACTTGCACCAAAGTCCATGCCTCAGTAGCTAAAGGAATGTCCTGAACAGAAACAGGAAGTTTGTCTTTGAGAGGTGATAGATAACTCTTATTCAGGTTCCCTGAAGGTGCTCAGCAACTTTCTCCTCTTTTTCTCAAACAAAAGGTGTTTATCACCCAGATATGCTATAATTTAAAATTCCTAGAATCTCTGACTGAAAGACCACTCACTACTCTATCTGAAAATCTAGCTTTAAATAGCCTTGAACCAGCTCTCAGGAAAGGTGAAATTCCTGGTGAAATATTGATAAACGGTATATGTTCTTGGTACCGTTGAAAGAAAGAATTAGTACAACGTGTTTCAGAGACATTGACTCTACTTGAGTACAGATTGCTGAGACTGCTGAGGGAAATGTATCGCTACGCTTTCTTGCTTAGACATTGCAATGGAAAAGTACACCTCTTCATTGTTAGTAAACATCAAGATTTCAGAGATTTTCTTTATTAAGTTATTAAGTAGCATTTCTCAATTGCAATTCTTATGAAATACATATTGCATCAAAACCTCCTAGTTCTGCCTTCAGAATATAGCCAATTATTTATGCGTATGTGCATATACTGATTCACTGTTCATGAACAGATGAATATTTGCATATTCAGATGAATATTCACAACTGATGAATATTTCTAAAACAGATAGTTCTGAAGAAGCAAGTTTACCTATGAAAATTACAGCAGTGTTGTGTTCTCTTTTCAACATTAAATGGAGCAATAAACGGGGACTGAAAAAAAACCCAATGTCTTAAATGCTAGGTTATGGTACTTACAAGCTATAGTATCTACAAGCTTTCTTCCCTCTTCATGTTGCTTCTACAGCATACAAATCTTTCCTGTGCTATACCTTTGAGCATAAGCTAAGTTTTTTGTTAGAAAAGCTATTTCTTGCTACAACAGCAAAATAAAAAATACCTCTGGTCATTTCCTATTACCCTCAGCCCAATGTCTTTGCCCCACCAAGTTCCTATTAATACTTTTTATTATTTTGCTAAGGGAGCATTGGAAAAAATCATTAACGTGCAGTTCGTTGTGTAATAGCATCTGTGATGCAGGAATAAAGAGACACTTTTAGAAGAGACAATTATATTTCTGTTTGCTGTTGGTTAATTTGAATTTACTAAAAATTTGTTTAGTTATTGCAGCCTATGGTAAGAAGTCATCGTGAAATATGGTCAGTGTACCTCACTACTTACAGGAAAGGATTTTTTTTAATCAGAATTGGTTCAGCGCATTTGTAACTGCTTAGAGGCTTGGCAGCACGCTTTTCCTAACCATTCTTCAAGTTACAACTTCTATATCAGTATTTTGAAAATCAAGCTTCTAATCTATGAATAGTGAGCAAACCACCTCTGCTTCTTACCTGTAAGATTTTCACCTTCAATAGTCAAAATGCTAAAGGCGAGCGAGTGTGCCAGAGGTAACCAGCAGAATCAGAGATCTGCATTTTTCAGCCTTAAGCAGGTTTTAAGGTAAGGATTTTTACTTCTTAATCCATTTATTCAATTCCAATTGAATTCAAAAGGGGAGAGTTAATACCAGTAAGCTGAAAGCTAGACGTGTCCTGAAACCCATACAAATGTACTCTGAACTTCGCCCAAAAAAAGAAAAAGCCAAGCCAAACCAAACCAAAATAAATTACTTCTCATCTAACAGTTACTATATGGAGAAATATAAAGACGATTTCTACAAAATTAATTCTAAGTGTTAATCAGCTAGACATTATTTAATGACAAGGTGTGCAAAGACTCACCTTGGAGATAACCACTAACATAACTGAAACAAGTGATAAAACAGAAGATACCTTGCTGGCATGAAGAGGTAGAAGCGTTGCACATTTTACTGAAGTACTTATATGCATAGGAAATGATCCTGCTATAACTTTTAAAGATGGCAAGGTCTGGTGGCTTGAATAGGGCTACAGTAATGAGGTATGCATATGCTCCAGTTCTAGGCCTACCACGCAGGCATCAAGGTGGACAGCTAAGAAGCCTCAGTTTCCTCCACCATAAAATGGAGTACTTATTCATCTGCTTCATGGAGAAACCTGTGTGTATAATGCACTTCAAAGTAGTCAGTCTCTATGCACGTACTAAAGGGGCAAAGGGGAATTTCCATAAGTTCCAGGGTTGCCTGAAATCAGGAAGATGGAAAGAGCCACAATCTGTCTTTTGGTAATAGCAAGAATGGAAAGCATTCAGACTTGTGGTTAACAGTGGGATTCACCATTTGCAAGAGGCATCAAGGATCAAGTTTATGAAAACATGACGCTGAGATGCAAAAACATAGAAAAAGTAAACTTAGGAGAAATAATTGCCACCATAAAAGAGAATACATTGCATGTTTTTTTCTTACTTTCCCTGAATATTCTTAATAGTCTTGAAAATTTTCTCGGATATTGTTGGACAACCATGTGAACTGGGAGGACCTCAAGCCAAACAACATGTTTTGACATATGTGCTGAGTGACTAGAGACTTATTTGTTACGTTTCTCCATACACCTAAGCAGCAGAGATTCTGCATTTCATTGGCACTGTCCCCCTAGTTCATTGTGCCAAGTAGACTTACAGTGCTGTATCATTAATAACTTTTTTGCAGTAGGCACTTATGCTTTTTAGCACACCTACCATGGGGACATATGGTCTATTGCATCAGCCTTAGTAGGCTCCAATTTTTACCTACCAGGAAAATACTTTTTTCTTGTGAGTCCACAGATTGGAATTTTCCTGTCGTATTTCTGCAAGTAATTCCCTGAAGCATCACAAGGTACAGTTAAGTATTGGTGCAAATCGCCCAATGGGCAAACTGAAGGAAAACGTCTTGTCTATTGGCCTTGTTCTGAAGAGCAGAACACTAATGTCAGCTGTTTATTGACAAAAATCAGTGTCAGATTTACCTCAGTCCCTTCCACTTTAAAAAGATGCAGTCAAGCTTTCTAAAATTGACTAGACTAGATTTGGGACCATTGTCATATTACGCTGTTACTAGCATTTTTTCCTTTGTTGTTTATTATTTCTTCACAGTGTATTTAACAGTGCATTCAAAAGGAAAGCTAAGAGAATTATCCTGCAAAATAAGACATCATAGAAAAGTCTTGCTCGACTTCTGAAATTATATGGAATATCCGTATTCTCCCTGAACTTTCTTTTCAT
Source organism: Larus michahellis (assembly GCF_964199755.1). NCBI lineage: Eukaryota > Metazoa > Chordata > Aves > Charadriiformes > Laridae > Larus > Larus michahellis. The sequence continues at coordinate 9,045,439 of NC_133906.1, read as the reverse complement.
ATTAATATGTATATTTAGCAGTTGTAGACACGGTCTCTGCCTTCTGACAACAACTCAGCTCAGAACAGCAGAGGTGTTTGAAATGAACGGTTGATAATACAATGTGTGAAAGCAGCTGGCTGACTTCAATATAGTCCTTTATGCCTTTTTGTAATATGAGCCGTATGTAAGAACACGAGTCAGTGCAGACAGATTCTGGTCATAAGGCACTTACATATCCCTCTCTTAGAGGAATTAAGAGAAAGAAACTAAGTACAGATATTGATTTCTATCTGAAAGTACAGCACAAACTGGCTCACAATAATGGGAGCTATACAGTCAAAGAAACAATTTTGTTACAGTGGAATTCTCACAGCTTCACATTTTCATCGTTTAAGCAATGACAATCAGTTTCAGGTAGAAAGGTAGGTTTGAGCTTTGCTGATCTTTTTTTTAAAATAGCAAAGTAAATTAAAATTGTGGGCAGTTAAAAAACTTGGAAATCTAAAATAATGCAGAACTGATTTAATACAGTGTCCTATACATTTAATAATTAAAAAAAAGAACTTGCTGTTTTACCTGAAAACAATTACAGGTTTACAAACACTGTGAAAAAGATTCACAATATCAGCTTATTGGGGTGCTTTATTTGGACTTCAAAATAATCACTAAGGTCTTCCTCAAGACTTTATTTTATGCCATCTGTCCAAATACTTACATGTCTGGGGAGGAAGTGTTAATAATCTTTTAATTTAGAAAAACCCCAAATAATATATATCCTACTGGAGCCTATTTTAAAATTTGATGTTAAAGAGCTACTTTTTTGAACCAAGTCAAATCCAAATCCTATTGGCTGGGTCATGTTCTCAGATGATGGGTGGATGACGGACACTGTCACTTACTTTGATCTGTAAAAATCTTCTATTTTAAGGAATATGTAAGATTTACTTAAAAAAAAAAATATTAACAAAGCTCCATTTCCCTTTTCTAAACAAATCTGTTATACCAGTTCCAACAAAACATTACTATTAATAACAAGGTGGAATATTTGTCCCTATAGAAAGAGGCATCCTGCTGTGACACACTATCTTGTTTGCCTTTCATCACTGAGAATATTAATCTCATGCAGTTCCTGCTGGGACAAAGATTTATAGTTTCTCAGATTTTGGTAACAGTTAATTAAGCGGCTGCACCAACTGAGTTTCAGAAAAGGATGCCCAGAACATTTTGCAAAATGTGAAGTAAAGCTCTATACTCAACTTTCTGGTTCCAACTGGAGCAACTAGAGCACCCTGAAAAGAAAAGAAGCCCTTTTCTAGACATTAAATGATCCATGTATTTCAGATCCCAACCTCTGGAACTTTCATAGCTAAATACCAGCACAAACAGGGATAAGACTGAAATAAAAGCAATTTCTTACCTCCTTGGAGAGGGCTTCCTTAGCTGTTCAAAGGTAAGAAAAAGAGATCTTTTGTTCTTCTGAGAGGTTCAGAAGTAACCATTGGGCTAAAGATGAAGCTTAGGATACTATGCAAAAGTTCCCCTTGTTTATAAAGTGGTGCGTGGTGTCTAGGAGGGAAGAAAGGGGGCGTTGGGAAGTTTGATATCTTTAACCTCTCTTCTTGCTTTGCTTGGTAACTAATAGATCAAAGCTGCTAAATGGACTGAAGTCCTAGTTTGTGACTATAAACAAGGCGTCTCCTGGAATTCCCCGTTCCCTCATAGACAAGCTCAAAGGGGTCTCTTTACTGTTTCTTCTCTCTGGGTTCTTGGCCCAGAGTAATGAGATGAAGAGGGAGGTAATGAACTCAGTGGCTGCCTAAAGCCCCACCAAAAGGACTGGCTGTGCTCTCCCAGATGTCAGAATAGGATCAGCTAATGTGTGGGCTTCAGCAGGAATGTTGAGCTAAGAAGGGCTTTTTTTTCCTTTTTTCCATGATATTACACTGGAGTTTTCAGGCCAAAGCTGGTGGGCGGAAGCAAATACCTTCGTGACTCTTAGCCTCCTCACAATAACTTGTTAATGTTTGCTCAGAGGCTTGAGGAATTTAACTGTTAACAATAACACCCAGTTAACATAATACCCAAACAAGCCCTTGCCCCCTGATATTAACTACAGCAAACTACCTGAACAATATTGTATTTAAAAGAAGATAAAAAAAAAAAAACTCCCCTCAAAAGTTCTGCTCTGACATCCCTAAAAGTAAGAATATATATAAACAGATATATATAAAACACAACATTTTACAGTTGTGACAAGCTGAACAGGAGCCCTGGTTTTTTCTTTTCTAAATAAGAAGGCAGACTTAGTCTACACTGGTAAAATGTATGCTTAAAAAAAAAAAAAAGGAGGGAGAAGTCTTTTCCCAAAATCCTGGAGACATTGCATTCTATTATTTGCTTGCTTGGGAGAAAGGAAAAAGAGAGAGAGAGAACTCTGAAGGAGATTTGGCTCTGGAAGATGGGGAAAGTCTGGAACACGTAGGAAGAATGGCAGATTTTTAAAAACTGACAGCCTATCCTAAAGCCTCCTGTCATATAAATACCTGAAAGTTAGTAGGTTTCTATAAAAACTTTTAAGTTTTCACCATTAAACTTTTAAGTTTTCACCATTTTAAGTTGGTGGTTTGTAAAGCGATCCTTACTGTAGACTATTCAGTTTGATTTTCAAAAGCCAGCAAAAATTATTTTCCTTTACTAATCAAACAAGATTTCTTAGCTGTCGTCTCCATCAAAGATCAATAAATGTGCTCTCATAAGCTCTGACTGAGTTCTGCAAAGTCTTACATGCATGATTTCTATGTGAATAGGGCTGCCTGCTTGGATCAGTCAATGCAGACAATCAGATGGGCACATTGAATACTGCACTGTCTGTACGGTGTACAAGGAAGTAAATCCTTCGTAGCACAGACAGAATATAGAATCATAGAATCATTTACGTTGGAAAAGACCCCTGGGATCATCGAGTCCAACCATCATCTCCACTCTACAAAGTTCTCCCCTACACCATATCCCCTAACACCACATCTAAACTACTCTTAAACACATAACAGGGATGGTGACTCCACCACCTCCCTGGGCAGCCTGTTCCAGTGTCTGACCACTCTTTCTGTGAAGAATTTTTTCCTCATGTCCAGCCTAAACCTACCCTGCTGCAGCTTCAACCCATTCCCTCTTGTTCTGTCGCTAATTACCTGGGGGAAGAGACCAGCACCAACCTCTCTACAATGTCCCTTCAAGTAGTTGTAGAGAGTGATGAGATCTCCCCTCAGCCTCCTCTTCCTCAAACTAAACCGCCCCAACTCCTTCAATTGCTCCTCATAAGATTTCTTCTGCAGGCCCTTTTTCGGGAAATCCCTCCAGAAGTCTAAGGTGGCAGTTTTACTAACCCTTCTCCTTGTTTCTCCATCAGAAATTCTATCATCTCATGATCACTGTGCCCTAGACGGCCACCAACCTTTACTTTTCCCACAAGTTCTTCCCTGTTCACAAGAAGCAGGTCCAGGAGGGCACCTTCCCTGGTCGGCTCACTTACCAGCTGTGTGAGGAAGTTATCTTCCACACATTCCAGGAACTTCCTGGATTGTTCTCTCTCTGCTGTGTTGTATTCCCAGCAGATATCCGGGAGGTTAAAGTCCCCCACAAGAACAACGGCAAGTGACCGCGAGATTTCCCCCAGCTGCTTATAGAAAGCTTCATCCGCCTCACTGCTTTGGTTGGGAGGTCTGTAGCAGACTCCCACAGCGATATCAGCTTTAGCAGCCCTTAACCTAATCCAAACGCTCTCCACCCCATCATCAGTGTACTTGATTTCCGAGCTCTCATAGCATTCTCTAACATACAGGGCCACTCCTCCGCCTCTCCTTTCCTGTCTGTCCCTCCTGAAGAGCTTGTAGCCATCAATCGTGGCACTCTAGTCGTGTGAGGCATCCCACCACGTTTCTGTGATAGCCACTATGTCGTAGTTTTCCTGGTGCATCACGGCTTCAGGCTCCCCCTGTTCGTTGCGCATACTGCGTGCATTGGTATAGATGCACTTCAGATGTGCTAACGGTTCCAACACCTTTTTGTGAGTGTGGGCCCCATTTCCTACCAGACCCCTCTCAGGTGCTTCCATGATTTCTAAATGTCTGTCCCTTCTCTCAAATGAAATGGCAGAGTGAGAGTCCTCACTAGTCAACCATCCTTCTTCAAGCCCTGGCATGCCTCCCTTGGGTTTATTCCTGACGGGCCCAGTTAAATCCCCTTCCTCCCTCATATCTAGTTTAGATATTGCATAGGTTTAGCTGCCATAGCTTTCTGTAAAAAGCCATTTACTGACTATAAATACCTTTAAAACAGAGTACGGTTGTCACACCCATTGGTCTATAATAGCCAAGCAGTTTGAGAATCGATGGATCACAAGCAGAGGACTGGACAGCAAAACTTTCTATCTAAGTGGTTTTTTAGGCGTATATTCACAGTACCACGGCAAACAGGACCATTCAGAATCATGCAAAAGCCACAGCTTTTTGCATATGCATCAGGGTGGATGCTTTTAATGGGCATTAATTTCTCTACAAATGCAGAAGTATGGCCAAACCTGTAGAATAAACATTTCTATGGCATTTCCTTAGTTCTGCCGTAATCAGGCTGCTGAACCACTTAACGAACCTGGCAAAGTAAGGACAAATAATTACTGAGGCTATTTGTTTTGAAGAAATGCTATATGATATCTTTTTGAAAGCTATGGCATATGAGAAAGATTTCAAGATAATTATTCATAACTGTTGTCATTTACTGCAGCCTTAATTAATATGGTTGTTTTGCTAGCTCAAGTAGTATTCAGGAGACAAAACCCAACAAATTTGTCCATAGCAAGAGAAGCAGAGAATAGAATTTCCAGGATTTATTTCCTACAGTGTCAAAAAATTGACAATTTCTTGCTGTTCCCTACCAGCTTCTGCTTTACATCTTCAGTTATCTACAAACCGTAATTGATGAAGTTTCATAGAAACTCTGACAAGAAAGGAAACTGCCTCTTCCATCACATAAGAAAACATGGTGATGTTCACCCCAGAATGAAACGGCAAACCCATGATTTTTAAAGAGGAAATTGTTAAAATAGCAAATGAAAGTCCAAATACGCTATGACAGAATGAAATTTTACAGTTATAAATTTCACTAGGATGTAATAATTAATTAGAGAAAAACATTTAGAAAGAGGGGTTTTGGTTGGTTTTTTGGTTGGTTGTTTTTTGGCTTTTTTTTTTGCTTGGGTGTGGTTTTTCCCCCCTTCTTTTTTTTTTTACACTCTAATCTTCCTTGAGCGTAACTAGAAATTACCTTAGCTTTAATTGTCACTTAAAGAAGGTACCTTAAGCTGATCAGTGACTGAGTAGAACAAATTTGAAGTTCATCAATTCTGCTAGCCCCTACAAGATATACTTTGCAAATCTGTTATGCAATTATTGATCTATTAAACTGCAATTCCATCACAGCTCCCTGGTGGAATGTCACAGTGCATTCATTACAGGTAATATAGGGAAGACGGTCCAACCAGGAGATCTGTGATCTGAAAACAACACAGGTATGATACAGCCTCGCATCATTTACACAATGTCCAAACTGTATGTTTGTGGTTAAGCCTTGAGGAAGAGAGGGTACTACTACGGCTCTTGTTCAAGTTAGGAACCTACCAGGTTAATCGCTTAATAAATAAATCAGCTTGAATAACATCCCATTGTATATTCACCTTTAATCTGTGTATTTATGTGATCAGCCTTGAGTGGGAAAAGACTTAAGACAGAAAGTGAAACAATAGCTACTTACCTACAGACAGTCAAAACAGTGTTGGACATTACATTGCTACGGGACTTCAGCACCTGCCTTAAGTGCTTTGCTGGAATAGGGCCTAAATAAGAAAAATCTTTGTTAACACTCTGATCCGCCTTGGCTGAAAGTCATCAGACTGGCTTCAGAGCATTTTCTTTGCATTCGGGCATGAGTTAAAGATTGAAGCATCTGATGCTAATTTTAGTCCTACTTCTGACTTTCCCGGGGTTTTGTAAGGTTGAGTCAGAACGGTGATGCTATTCCAGGGCAGAATTCAGCTGTGCTCTGTTTTACATAGAGGAAAATATTTAATGCAGAATGCTTGTTTGGTGAGTGGTAAACCTGTTTAACAAAAGTTAAATTGTATCAAACACAGAAACCATGAATTTTCTTCGGCTACAGAGGACAAAAAGGCTTTACGGACACCACTCCAGTTCCAATGCAAATGGCAGTGAAAGGTGTGACAGCTCCTAATGCAACAAACGCAGGAAAACATCCATCCACATATCACTTTCAAAACAACTGTTTTCAATAACATGAGCTATGCTTTATGTAAATGGATGTTTAGGAGCAAAAGTACAAAGCAATACTGGTTGCAAGATCTGATGTATCATTTTTGACGTACTGGAGAGAATGTTTTCTTCTTGTCTCCCTCTCGACACTTTTTTCCTCTCTCTTTACAGAGCAGGGAAGAGTATCATGTCAATTCTAAAGTTTGAACCAACGTATCTGAAACTAAAGCCATGGTGCTGCTACTGTAATTAAAGGATTTCTCACAAGGGCTTCTAAATGCAGGGGAAAAATAATAAGGCACATGGATTTAATCTTATGCAAGTCGTTCATTGAATTGCAGGTATATACACTCTGGTTTAAATCAGTGAAGAAGGGGAGCTTGAGCAACCAATCAGGCTCCACTCTTGCATGTTAATGAATTCCCCATAGAGTAGCCTGATATCCAAGAAAAGCCTATTGAAATTATATTGCTGTTATTATTTAGAAATATTCCACAACACAATGTAATGCAGTATCACTTCAGCAGAACCGCTAATGCCTTGGGAAGCAGAACAGTTCTATCGCAACAAGCATCTTACCAAGTACTTACACAAGCAAGAACTACAAGACCACTTCTGTAAGCCTTTAAGCCAGTAAGTCTGCGCTTCCTTCTGAAATATTGGCTCTGGCAGAAGGTACAGCAAAAGACCATCACAGTTCATGTACTGGGCATTTTTCCCCCTGTAGTTAGAACTAGACATTGGCATTGTATTACTGAAGGACATTTTCTAAAGAAGAATGCAAACTGTGTGTAATGGGGAATAAAAAAAGATTTCTTAGAAAATTTCCTGCCATTCTAAATTTTTAAGACATACAATTGCTACAACAAGAACCCAACTCCAAATCAACTTTTACATAGTTTAAAGTATTTTTTCCCAGGATTCTGTAACATTTCTATTAACCCTGCTGGTTGTATCAGGTCTTTTTCAAAGGATATCTGAACAACAGGTATTCATCATAACTATTAGTGCAGTGCCATTTTTAAGGTCTCATATCTGTGATCACTGAAGAGAGTGGGAACATTCCTATGTATATTTTTGGTGCTGGGTCAAAGACCTCTATGCCAGAAGAAAACAGTAGCTTTGGTATAAAATGTAAAGAATTTTTTTTAAGCTATTCTGTGCCTCAGTTTGTCAAATGGACATAGTCACAATTAGTATAGCAGGTTATGTGCCCAGAATTGTTTAATCTGAATTGCACCTTTAACAGGTAGAATCAACTTCTCAGTGAAAATACAGACACAAGAGTTTACTTTCTATGAAATTTTTTTAGGGGGTGGCAGGGGGGAACATTCCTTATTAGTTTGAATACTTGTGAAAAGAACACATGAAAGGGGTAATAAAACAGTCAAGTGACATCACTTCAAAATGTCAAACTAACATTAATGAAAAATCTTTTACGGTATTCATGCCGCACTTTTTTAATGCAGTGGGGGAGGTTAGAAACATTGCCTAAATAGTTCCAAAATAGTTATTAAATGAAACATTATATATAAAGATATGAAGTACTCCTGGCTTTCTTTAGCAGATGGAGATTAACTCCTGAAAGATCTGTATGTACTCAACTACTAAGAAAATCATCCTGAGCATCTCTTAGGTCAGGACTCCCTGTCCTCCTCCAAGCCAGGCTGCATAACAAAGTTCACCTGCAGTACTTTTCTTAGGATGGGCACAATCAAAGAGTCTCATTGCAAAAATGCCCTTTGTGGGGCCCTGGTCTGTATATACAATATGGCATAGATTTGGGGCAGGATAATTTATTCTGCGCTGAACTCCCTGCTGCCAGAGCTAGACTGCTGCTAATAGCTGAGCTGCTACCCTACACCACACAGAATCTGCAAGGTGGACCTATTTAGTATGCTGCAAATCTTTTTACCTCCACTGCTTTGTAGCAAGAAGATAATACTCATTACTCTGTGTGTGCAGAACTTAGAGTTTATTCATTTGTGTGCTGCTTGTAGTTCTGATTGTACCAGAAACTGTACTGATTGAATGGAAAAATTTTTGCTATGCTATGTCAAAGCAATCTATGAGCCTTTTTCTCTCACAGACCTTATGTACCATAGGGCCAGTTTATCAGCTGACCTGTTCTTGTGCCGCTGATCTGGAAATGGCTTTTATGGTAAAATATTCGATTCCCAGGGAGAAATTTGAAAAAAAGATTGTTCAGTCCTCTTCTAAGCAGAGAATCAGATTTACCTGTTGATTCCTTGATCTTGAGTGTCATTTCAGAAGTCGTAGAAATATTTTATTTTTGCATGCTGAATGCAAAAGGCTAAAGCTTTTCAGCTTACAGTAAGTTCTTGGTTCTGAAGCACAGTTAATTAAATGACATGAAGAAGTACTAAACCTTGGTGATATCTGTTTTTTCTGATTCAACCACCCCTGGAATTTATATAGATTAAACTAATCTAGAGAACAAATCTAATTTGTTTTAATCCAACTAATCCAGAGAGGTCATAATAAATGACTACCATAATAAATGTTATCATACTAAATGATAGCAAGTCACAAGCAAATAAGATAACCTAACTGATTCATAAGGCTTAAAGTTAAGCTCTGTGCCCATTGATTTTCTAGTTCACCTTTGAGGTGATTTTTCCTGAATTACTGCATGTACCAGAAACCAAATGTACACATGTAGGCAACGTGAGAGAACCTCGGTGTTTTCTGGAACATAGAGAGTAATCCATTCCTACTATGCAGTTGGTGAAATAAAAGTTAATTCATAGAGATCACGGTCTTCAAGGGCAGAGGTTACAGAGATGATGAAAACTGACTGCAGAGTCTTTGAAAGGCTGGGGCCTTATCTGATATAAATGCAACTGAACTAAGGCCAATTAAATGGGACCTATCAATTCAAACTAGATGAGAATCTGAAATCCTGGTCCTCTGGATCATGGATGTTCAAAAGCAATGACTCTACATCCAGCTTGTTTCTGGTAATTAAACAATTGATATAACTAATACCTAATGTATGCCTGGAACCCCTGGAACCAAACTCACCAGACACAAATGTTGTGGGTTTTTCCCCTCAAAAATGGATTATTAATGCAGTATTTAATCTCAAAGGGAGGAAGGCAAACTCCTTTTGGACTCCATGCACACTTTTCTTCCCCAGTACCCAAATATGCATTGGAAAGTCAACAGCAGTGCCACTCAGCACTCTTGCAAGTACTGACGAATAACATCTGCAATGGAAATGGAATGGAAAATTAGACAGACAGAATGTAATTACTTGCATTGGAATCTGGCCAAGACATTCAAATTAGCAACAGGACGACGAGAAAAATCTTGTAACAAAATCTGAAGCCAAGTAACACCTGGAGTGCTCTTTTTGCTAGGCAGATGCAATATCAAAAGCTGGAGGATGGTAGCAGGAGCCAGAAAGTTAAACAAGACTGTGATTCTAACACCAGCTGGATGCCACTTGTAAGAATACGCGGAGCTTATCTGCCTGAAGGATGTGGCAAACCACCTCGAGGTGTTCCTTGAGCATAAAAGGGAGGAAAATCAACTTCTGGGCAAAACAATTAGAACACGTGGCATGTAGCTGGTGACCTCTGCTCCAGGGCACGTAGGAATAGAAGTTGGCAAAAATTGTCACCAAGTGTATGATAATTTGAGTAAGTCTGTCTTGATGTGTTAGGTTCCATGACACTTTCCAGAAGAGATGAAATAACCACAGAAACTGCTTCTGGCTTTGTTCGCTATGACTTAATGAAATAACATTTATTTTCTTAAGATTTGACCTGTAGGTTAGTTCTGCAGAACGAAAAACTAAGAAAACAGATCAGATGCTCTGAAAACTTCACAGGGGGACCTTTGTTGTAACATAAAGAAAACATAGGTACCTATATTGCCTAAGGAGGAGATAGGCTTGGTAGCATGACAATCTGTAAAAGTGTTCAAATTAATCAGAATTTGATTCCAGAATCAGCCTACTATCTCCCCTTTTTCTACTCTTCCTTCACTGTAAAACAAACAAACAAACAAAAGATGTTTCTGTTACGGAGAAGTAAAGAAGCTAGAAGGAGGGTTAGCGAGTAAAGGCACGACACTGAAGGACAGAGGCAGAATCTGTTGTCCATCCTTCCTTCAGACACTGTCTGGTTGTAGAGTAGCTTTAAGATGCAGATTGGTGCCTACCAAATTTTCCAAGGTGGCCCTTCCCCCTGCCTGAAGCTCCTTTCTGTACAATGAAGATAACAAGGCTTCTTTGCCTCCTAGAAAAAGCAAAAGATAAAAATAACCTGTGTCAATAACTGATGTCTACAAAATGTTATGTTCTCTTCAGGTAACTGTTGTATGAATCCAGAAAATGAAGATGGAAAAATAAAATCAAAACTTGGGTTTGGATTTTCTAGGAGACAAAAGCACGAAGTTCCTAATTGTTATTGATTTTTGCCTGCTTTATCTTTTCTCTTTAGACCCTCTGCAAAAAAAAAAAAAAAAAAAAACAAACCAAAAAACAAACAAAAAAAACACCCAAAAAACCCAACCAATAATATTACCTAGCAGATTCCACCATGATTCATCATTAGGGCTAAGGAAATGCTCACTCTGTGCTGGAGCATGGAGCTCTAAGATCTGCCTCTGAATGTGCTGGCACATCCTCTTGTTGGAGCTCATTAGCACTGGTAAAATAACAGTTTGTTTAATAACATGTGTAGCATGGCTGGTGGTAGCTCGGAGACCCCAAGTTATGTGCAATATTTCATAGGGACGGATGCTGCTGAAGGAGAGGAGAAGCACAGACCGTAAGAGAGGTCCCAAAATCTGAAGCCTGTGCCTTTGACAGAGCACTGAACAGTTCTGCAATACCACAGGGAAGAGGAAGAAGGAAAGGAAAGGAAAGGACACAGGCTACTAAAAAGGAAAAATAAAACTGCTGACCTAGGAATTGCAACACGAACCACAATTATCAGTTCTAAAATAACCTCAATTCAAGTAATTTCCATGAAATTTTTTGGGTCGAGACATTGTGTATGATATAACACATGCACGCTCCAGGTATGTATATATGTTATGTAAGCTTATTGTTTGTCTTTTGTTTTCCCACATCTAGCTAGCCCAATTTTGAACAGTAACTTTTCATTTCTCTAATCTGTAGGCAAGCCAACAAAAGAACAAGCCAGCAGCTACGGATCATGCTCCACTGGTTCTCAGAGAAGCAAGGAAAAATGCAGTAAATCTTTGAAGGAGCTTTGAATATAAGAGAAATCTTTGGCAATAACTAAAGTTCATAGTATTTCTGAATTATGAGAACCTAAAGCAATAGAGAAGATGAGAAGAACTGACTAGACTTCAAAATATCCTCAAAGATCAGTGCTGCTCAGAGGCTACAGGCAGTGTGAAACAGAACACCAGAAAGGTATGTAAGGAACAGCTTCAGGAGCATGTTTCTGATTTACAGTCAGCAAGACAAGAAATGAATTATTGGGCTATTCCAATGAGACAGTCGGAGTACATCCCAAAGAAATACCTAACATATTTCCTTCTGAGGTAAATGAAGAGTACAGATAACCCAGAAAACTGGCTTCAAATCATTATAGTCCATATGTTTTCTAATGCCTGGTTGTATACAATGTCATTGCAGTTACAGAGCCAGTTGGACCCTTTATATTCCTGACCAAGGGCCAATAGGTGCAGCCAGGTTCCCAGAGCAAACGGATTATAGTGGGCAAGTGTGCCATGAGGGCCAGCAAGGCAGACAGTCTCCACAAACAGGAAAGCAATAATACCTGCCTGCCAGCTACCTAATTGTGGAGTTGGTATCTGCTGAGAAGCCAGCTGCCTTCCCAGCCTTCCAGATGGAAATGAGAACGTAAAAGAAAGTAGACAACGAAGGGTACATGGAGATCAAATTAAATAAACACTATTTGCACTACAATTGTGATCTGTTTGACTGGTCTTCTTTTAAGAAAAGCACTTCAGGGATTTTCTTTTTCTGCATGCGGTAAAAAAGTAAGTTGAGTATAGAAGGTGATGAAGCAAAAGTACTAGATAGCCTCTCTTACATTTAGAGCAGCTGTCTTTAGTCTCCAAGTATATAACCACTTTTAGCAGCTGTGAGTGAAAAGTTCAGAGGTTCCTTTTTGATTATTGCAGTTCGGACTTTTACATGAATCTCATCTAAATCCTTTCAGCCTGCAAGCTGAAACAACTGCTTGGATTTCCTTCTGTTGCTGTTTCCACTCAGAGCAGTAATGCCAGGACTTCTTCCTAGTCCTAATCAATGAGAACAAGAGATAGCAGCTTTTTGGAATCCCAGAAGAGGAGGGTAGGTAATTTCTTGCTCACACACCACTTAGATGATGCCTGAGATAACGTGAACACTTATCTGAACAAGCTTCCTTATACAGACTATTAGCAGAGCACCGATGGTAGAGTTCCAGCTGACTCACTGATATCAACACTACCACATTTATTTCAGTGCAGAATATTTATCCTTAATTTCATAATCAACCACTTTCAATGGTGTCAAATTAATGTAAAATTAACACATGTCCCGCTGTTGCTAGCACTTGGTTATAACCATTAAGCCACAGCTGAAAATGCCTGCAGACATCTGATAAGGTTATTGCTGTATTACAAATCACTGCAACTTCAGTACTAGCAAGTCCATGCAAAGTATTAGACAATCCTCCCAAAACTAGATTTGACTGCTGTCATTAGGAGAGTTTAGAAAAAAATACCTGCTTCTCTTTAAGTGAAATTGGTGTCAAAGTTGGATAAGAGTTAGTTCAGATAATACCATGCAGTATTTTTAGATTTATATAAAAAGATACAAGTTTTATTACACAAAGCAAAGGGGAGCAGAGATGTGATCTAAACTAATCAAAATACGAACAACTAAAAATGGCAGGAATTCTCACCTGTCTCTTTCTTGAGTGACAAATATTTTACAGAGATACAAAATCAGTTTTTAGGTTTTACAAATACTTTCTTCCACAAGAAACAGCCCCACCAGTTTGTATTGCCAGTAAAGGTATCTGAATGTATACTTCTATATTCATGCCAGTATTTGTATGAAATTATCAACTGATTTAAAGTAAAACAATAATCAGGTAATGTGTATTTTACAGAAACAAACTTAAAATACTTTACCATTAATTTAGCAACTTAGTTAAGTAACTAAGTGCTCAAGATTAGAACAGAACAGTCTATTTTCCAGAGTTTCTAAACCCAAAAAGTACAACATAAAGCCATCAAACTGATAGATTTAAGAAAAAGATCCGTTCCAGAAAAAAAAAGTTTTTGAAATTATCTATGGTATAATGAAAAAAAATTGTAGCAAATCTAGGAAGATCACTTGATTACTAAAATAACATTTTTCCAGCTTTATCCATCAGCACTTTAGGAATTTCCTGTACCGATCATCTATTGCTTCTGCACTGAACTCCTTAACCATTATATGTGACAGGGAAGATAGTAGAATACTGGAGTTTTCTCTGCTATATCTTTTAAAATAATGAAAGAATATTAGGGCAGTAATGTTGATAAATATGGAATGCTATAGCTTTATATTCCTAGTTACCTCCGAAGGAGGTATTTTCATAAAATCCCAGTTAGATGGCAATTTCCTTCCAAAACACAACATGTAAAGAGAGAGAGTCAAAAGTCATTCTAAAGTTGATCAAGTCCTTCATACTATTGTCCTTGGATTTCCCTCTTGTCAGAAACGCAGCCTCTAAGTACTATTTGTCTTTAGTGTAATGGTAGATATTGCTTTTGCATTTTCTGGTGATGCAGAAGTTAACTACCAGCCCAGGGAAACTGGAATGAACTTTGAAGAATCACGTATTAAATCCTCTTGGTTATTTTCCTAACATACATGGTAGCAGGAATAAGCCCAGGTTCCTTGAATTATGTCACACGTAGATCAAAATGAACAAAATGAGTCTTTACAAAAGGAGTTTTCTTACTACCTTTCTATTGCTGACTTGTGGGTCCTTTCTATAGACAGAGACTTCTGTGAGTAAAATGAGCTTTGATCCAGGCTTACAACTGATGGAAACTAATTTGAACGTAGTTCACAGTTGGCGTGAACTAGCGGAGCTCGGATGACCTTATTCTAATTTGATAGCTTCTGCCACTACGGATTTGCATTTAGAAATTAAACTCATCAAGTCACATTCCAAATACTTTCATATCCACTCCAATCATAGAGACCATAAGGAGTGCATGTTCTTTGGCCTTTCAAATGTAGTTATTAGTAGAAAAATACTCATCTAAATGAATCTCTCCCTCTTGCCATCTTCTCTCTTTTCTAGGTCTGCTTTACAGCACTTTTCCCCCTACTTTGTGTTCCAGAATTCATCTTCCTGTTACTACAACTGAATTTAAATAGTTGATTTTAACATTAGATTAACTTATTATAAAAATTAAGCTAATTTTTCCTTTTGATAGATAGCCTTATAGTTCAATTCCCTAAAGTCTCAGGCATACAGTGATGAGCTTATTCTTTGCTCATAAGCAGGGATCTGACCTTACAAGTTTGTACAAACAGTATCAGAAAACCAAGCACGTAAGTAAAGCAAGCCAACAAGTGTTTGATAGAGCACTTTCTTAACAAATACAAAATTTGCTTAGAGTAGCAATAGGCTAAACGAAGGGAATAGCTATATTTTGAAGGATGCACGCTCAATGACAAAAGATTAAACAGGCAGTCTTGTGGCTAAATTAATTGTTAGGATGACAAATCTCTTCCAGGGCTGTGGCTGTGTCATTGATGAGCAGATGCCAAGCCCAAGCCCCGACTGATCCGTAGACCTTAAAATTCCTACAAATGCCTCCTGGAAGGTGTTTAGAACTATCAGTCTGTATTGCAGGAGTCAGCCTCCTCACTTGACAACAGACATGCAGCTGGCAGCTGTCCCTGGACCACATCAGAGGCTTAAGTTCACTTTTCCTTCTTGTCCCCTCTGTGGTTATTCAGAACTATTTGTATTTCCTTTTAGCATTATGGGAGTTCCTTTATTTCTCCCCCATCATACTGGTATTTATCAGGAAACCATTTTTGGCATCTAACACCCACACAGCATCCTTTCTTTCTGTTTTTATCATATCTATGACCTTAGAATGTCTCCTGTAGTTTTTCCACCTGACGCTGTTGTAGCTATATGCCAGATAACTCCAGGTATAACAGATGGCAGAGGAGCTGTCTGTATTTTCAGTTCAGAGTCGATCTTTTCAACAGGTTATGACAGTTTATGCCACTGTCCTTCTTTATGCTTTTTCTGCCTTTTTAAAAATAAAAAACAAACACCACTCTACATTCTGCAGTAAGCGTGGGCAGGTGGAACAAGGAAGATGTTTGGGGTGGTGCAGGGTTAATCACAGTTTTGAGGTGTGGGTAGATGTGAAGTAGTTCGTATTACTAGGATAGGGAAGATCTATTTCTTTAAACATCTTTGTAAAAGTATCCATAAAAATGTCTGTTCATCATAATTTCTGGCCTTAAAAGCCTCCTGTCATTTTAGAGTATGGGAGAGAGGGGAGAGGCAGAAATCCAAGTTCTGTTTAGCATCTCTATTGCTTTTTAATGATCTCTTCAGCGTCTTAAATGATCATTTAATATCTTCTGTCATCATTTTTCAGAGTCCCACACAATCCTGAGCGTTACTGTCTGTTTTCACGGCTCTTAGCTCTCTAGCATTGCAAGGCATCAGCAAGCTTTTACTCCTGTCTAAACTGGCTAGGATAATAGTCATATCCATCACAACGCAGATTCAGTGACAATTCATTGTACTCATCCTAAACATCCTCAATGCAGTTCATTACTTGCAAGTCCATAAAGTCTGTTTTTCCTCTGCTCAGTGTGAATCCGTCCCATTCCATCTCCTTTCAAGCCATTGTCTCTTATACTTGGAATACCAAATGCTGCATGTTCCAGCTCAGTTACATCAGTGCCTGTGAAAAGCCACTGCCTCTCGTTTGTGCCCTTTCATTACAACCATCTTTTAAAAAGTCCATGATTAGATTTAATGTCTGGTAAATTCTATTTTCTTTCTTTTTGTGGAATTGAAGAAATAAAAATTATTTCCCCTTAATTTTTATGTCAAAATTTATACCATCTCCTTACCACTCTCTCCTCTTCTACTCATTTCCAGGGATCTCACTAAAATTTTGCTATTTTATCCTCTCTTCACATTTTTATTTTATATCTTCACTAAATGCATCCATTCCTGCTTTCAAGTGTCCTCCTCATTAACACCTAATTTATTGCCATTTAATTTAGCTAGAAGTACCTTGAATGTAGTTTTTACATTAACCTATATCTCTTTTAAGTTTATTTGAAATGACGATCAATGAACATGCCCTTTTCTTCTGTTTTCACATCTCATATTGTACGACAAGTACTCTGGAAAGCTACTAATTGTTCATTTTCTTTTCAAGAATTCCTAATGTCTGCTTAGATGTTTATAAATATGTTTCCAAATTCTGGCAAAGGAAAAAACCAACTTATCAAAACCCATAGTTTACTTCACAATTTATATCCTCTAAAAACCAGAAAGCATAAACTACCATTAGAAAAACAGGCAAAACAGGCAAATATTCTGCAGAAAAAAACCCACAAAGTGAAATATGTAGATGAGTAACTAAGAACTGACACTCATTTTAGTAACATTCAGAACACATAATTCTGTAAGTGCACACGGGTATCTGTTGTAACCTTAGATGCCCATTATTGATAATCTGAAAGTTGTGACGTTAAAACATTTCTCTGAGTTCTCCTTAAGATGCATTGTTTGTGTGCCTGACAGGAGACTACACTACACAGTCCCAGATTGCTGCTATCATTAGTTTGACAGAAGCATGCATTGTTCTGCTTCTTTTTCTAGTTAGCTTTTTCTTTCCAAACAAGTTTTTGATATTTAGAGTTGAGGGAGAAGAAAAAACATATCATGTGGAGACACATTCAAACCAAGGTAAGTTTGTGACTTTTTATTTACACTGGCCATGAGACAGACTTCCTCAAGAAGTTGAAATTCAAATACTGAATAATGATTTTATTCTAATATGAGTTTGCGTACTATAACTTCCTACAATACTTCTGGTTTTGTTCGCATTTTCATTCAGTTTATTCAGGAAGTTAAAAAAGAAAGAAAAGATAAAAGAGAAAAAGCATGATAATTCTGCCTTCCTGTCCCTTAAAAAAATCTAACTTGAAATTGATAAAATAAGTGTTGAAAATGTTTATTTTTCAAATTAACATAACAATCTACTCTTGCTTTTATAGAATTAACTAGAATGTTAATAAAATAGGTGTATTTAAACATCCTCATTTGCTGGGACTTGTGCAGATCTCGCATCCCAGGAGGTCAGGGCAGAGTGTGTTACACTGAGCTTTCCACCCTCCATTGCCAGCACAAGTCCAGCTCATGGGAGAAGAATCTGTTCCCTCTGCTTTTTGTGTGCCGACTAGTCCTCACACAGACATTCCTAAATCTGCAGCCATCAACTTTTTTCAAGTTTTCAGGAAAAAAAAAAGACAACAAAAAGAAAATCCCTATTGCATGAATTTTTCTATGTTCTTTCCTCACTCCCTACATGAGGGAAAAGGCAACGAAGCATCCAAGCGCAACAGAACTGGGACTTGGAATGAAAGATATTGGTAGGCAATGGATATTAGGAGAAAATTAGGAGACTATACAAAGACAGGTGGACTTAGAATCATTGGAAAATCCTGTACTATCTTCTCTTGTTAGAGAAAAACTGAGGACAAATACTAAACACAGCTCCTGAATCTAGACTCAGCTGAATTCCCCAGCCACACTATGCCTCCCCAGATTAACACACAAAACCATATCTAAGTGCCCTTCCCTTGAAAGAGGCAAAGCCTACAGCAATGCTGCCAAATTCTAAAATGGTAGTTTTGGCCCAAAATAAATGCAAAGCTTTGTAGGAAAAAACCCTAAAAAAAGAATTTTAAAAAAATAATAATCAAAGCTCAAATCTACCGTTGACTTTATTAAGAGGAAGTAATACAATCCAACACTCCCCCCTCCTCCTCTCCATCCCCTATAAATTTAGCGCTTGGCTAAATTTATTGAGCAGTTATTTCCAGGAAACCTTCTTCTCTATCACACTCTGTCTCCCTTCCCTCTCACTATAAGCCAGCAGAGGAGTTGGGAGAAGCTTGACCTTGTAGCAGAGGACAGCACTGCTGGGAGAACAGAAAAATTAGATGACAACTGAGCACAGAGCCATCAATTCTTTAGCTGGAATATTTTGCCTTTCAAGGCTTTGGATTAAAAAGTGTGAGTAGGGGTAAGGGAGAAGGTTTAAAGGGAGCTTCTGAGAAGAGACAGAGAATGGGGCAGGAAAAGCAGCAAGGTAAGCAATACATATAGATTTCCAGGATCCTTTGTGTGTCCTGAATGGGAAGCTTATCAAAAAGAGAATAAAGCTGTTCTGACAAGATAACGCAGTGAGTGGTATTGGAAAAAAAAAAAATCTGTTAGCAGAACCTTACACAAGGCTTTTTTTCTTTTTTTTGTTACATAATAAGTGTATTTGGGCATTCATAAAGTGGCACCTGGCACACCTCCTGGTGAATGGCTAGAAGTTTAAATGGTTGGTCTCTGAGCAAATGAGCAATGCTCAAGGAGTTGTTTACAAAAAGCAAAACCTTTTCAAATGGCGAGATACAGACAGGCAATTCATTGTCTGCCAGAGATATCAATACAGTTTTCAGGAACTTGTAAGGAAAACTTTCATCTCTTGTCATTATTAGCTTTCTATCTGTGACTCTGGGGTTTTTAGTATTTTTTAACTTCTGTTTGTGCCTGGGAAACAGCAAAAGCAATTTATGTGCTCCATCTGCTCAGGGTAAATAATGATTAGCATCTTTACTCCCTTGAAATAGGACTATTTTTGAAACCTAGGTTGTTTTATTGTTGTCTCATCTTTTTATCAGCATGTTTTGCCTCATATAACGGCACTTCAGCATCTTCTGCTAGCACTGGATGCAGGTCATGAGAGTCTTATTTGCACATGCTTGAGAACTCTGATTAGGATGAAAAAGCATAATCTGTTAGACTTCAAATCTAAGTTTTGATCTCCAGGGACAGGTATGGACTAGAAGTGCCAGAAGCATTCAGCTTGATGTAAAATAATTGCAAAATCACCAGGGACTCTTGTGGACTTCTTCAAGAATGGTACAGAATCAAAAAATTAAGGGTGCACTTATTAGAAATTTGAATCGAGGAGTTCAGTTACTTAAAGTGAAA
This sequence comes from Larus michahellis, assembly GCF_964199755.1. Lineage (NCBI taxonomy): Eukaryota > Metazoa > Chordata > Aves > Charadriiformes > Laridae > Larus > Larus michahellis. The sequence continues at coordinate 9,025,857 of NC_133906.1, read as the reverse complement.
GGTTACAGTCTGGAACAGATCCAATACCCAAGCTTTGCTGTAAAGGAGGACGTGTCAAAATATATGTTCTCATTCAAAGTTAACCAGGCAAGAAAGCTTTCACGGTTCACAGTTATCTTTTCTTACGAGAAATTAAAACACATTTTCTTCTATAAGAACATAACGAATGCCCTATTGAGTAAGACATTACTCAGTCAAGCCTCGTATTCTGCTCTGGACACACAATACACACTGGCACACAAGAGACTATCAAGGAGAACAAATAAGCTTTGCCCTTTTGTACAGTCCGCTGGCCTTGTCATTCCCTTGCATCCACACCTGCTGCATTAGCGGTCCTAGAACGTACAACACTGCTCGTTCCCTTTAATGAATAATCACTAATCTAATCCTTTTACAAAAGAAATTTGTCTAATTCCTTCTACTACTTGCTGATACTGCCCATCTCAGCCTCCTGTGGCAACAAATTCCAGAAATTCATAACCATCCTAATAGAAAAGTACATAATTTGTTTTAAACCAGCCTCCCACTAATGTCAGACAGTACCTGTTAGTTCTAGCACCAAGGAATTTGGTGAACACCAGTTTTTCATTCACTTTATTGTCATGACTTTGTAAACCTTGGTCGTGTCCCCTACTGTAGCCTTTTCTTCTCTAGACTGAAGAGTCCCAGCTTTATTTAGTCTCCTTGTAAGAGAGTATCAACATCTTTAGTCATTTCAGTTGCCATTCTCTGCACCTTTTCTAATTCCATCACATCTTTCTTGAGATGCAAAAAACAAAACTTCCCACAGCTGGGCACACCAAGGTTTCATTTGTCACAGAGTGTTGTCTTCTCTTCTGTTCCCATTTATCTTTCTCTGACTGCGCCCAGAATTTTGCTGCCTTTTCTGGACCCCCTACCCCACCTTTTGACTCTCCTGCATCATGAGAGATGACAATTTTGTCCCATTCATTAATTCCTATCCTTTAAGTAGCTTTCCAGTATATAAAAGAACATTCAATCTAATCCAATAGCATCATGATTTATTTAATAAACTTTGACATTTGTCAAAGACTTTCTAAAATCAAAATATATTATACTGTCAGGATCCTCTTCAACTGTACTGTTTATTAATACACTCACAGCACTCCAGCAAGTTAGTGAACCAGGGTTTCCCCTACAGATCCTGTGCTTTTTTAGGATAGGCTCTACCATCTTACTGGAGATGGAAATCATTCTGTAGTTCCCAAGATCCACCATTGTAATGAAAGACAAACAATTATTTAACGCATATCAAGAGCAACAGTGGTAAGTAAGATCATTCAGCCACAGTATCCATATGCAATTTTTTGTTAGCACTCTTCTGGGAATCTTTTGAGGATTTCCTCACACTATGATATCATATGTATTGTGACGAACAGCTCTGCAATGAAAGGTTGCCTTTCTTTTCCTTAGGAAATGGTATGCAGATTATAACCAGGATCTCCATGATAGGAGTCTTATGTGCTAGAACAAGAAGTTAAAGTGGACACCTTTCCTCCCCAGGTAAATCTAATAGGAGAGAAGACTCATGCACCTAAATGTTCTGCCTCCTTGCATGAACTTGATCCAAAAAAGTAAGTCCCTGATGTACATGGGCCACGACAGAACAGCAAGATTCCTGAGAGCAGAAACTGGTATTTACTATGAAAGAATCATACAGCCATGACCTTTAGGATTTCTCTTTATTTAAGATAAAATCTTTAAAGCTGAAAAAAATAAAAATATTAATTTGTCTTATTGTCTTCCTATGTACTGTTTCTTTCCAGTGACCCACGGTTTTTCCTGCTCCACAACAGGGACACTGGAAGGTCAACAGACATCATAAATGTAATACAATGGGAAAACATAAGAGCACGTGGAGCCCAAAATGCAGCTAAATCACTTTGTTTCTTCATTCTTGAGGAAAACTGAGTACATAAAATTCTGTATCGATTGTACCAGGCTTCCTATGTTCAAAGGAGAATGACCACAGTATAGTCGACAGCAGACATATGACAATGGTTTGTAAACTAGTCCTTGTCATGTGGCATATATGTTGTGCCTGTCTAGCTGATAGTGTTTCCCCTAATGCCTAACAGAGATTACAACCGAAATCAACAGGGAAGCTCTTGCCAGTTAATTAAGACCTGCAATTACTATCTTCTCATCAGCACATTACAAAAGAGCTGCTTGCTACAGAACAGACATGCAGAATAGCAGTCTTCATCTCTTTGTGTTCATGCACATGAGAGATTAAAAAAATATATGCATCTACAACATTAAATCAAAATGTTTTAAATAGTTCAGGGTCTAGTGAACAACTGTTGACTACATGAAGATCCACAGACCTCTTTCCTCTGAATGACAAAATATGTTGCACACAGAGCGAGACGTTTTTGTGGATTAGTTAGCTCATATGTTAGAGTGGAAAGCTAATGACTACCTATTTTTCTACAGTATTTTGAGATTTGTGAATGAAGACAATCAAGAAAATAAAAAGCCTTACTAGCTTTCAGTCTTTCAGGGTGATGTGGTTGTGTTTATTTCTAGAAACACTTAAGAATATTCATGACAAACATTGTCTTTAGGTTTCAAGGAAGGCATTAAAGGGAAAGTCCAGCTAGATTTTTCTCTGAGGACCTCTGTCCTAGCTTTTTGATGTTTCCAGACATAACATAATGGAATATGTTCCCCTGATCAGTGGCAGCACCAGAGTTTACCATTTCTCTGAAGTCTGAGACTCACACTGGCCAGTGGAATTAGCCATGATGTTTACAGGTGTCCATCCAACCTGACCCCAGTGGATCGTTATATCTAGAGAAGTAATGCCTTGTATGCTCCTGTGTACTCCTCGAACACCTATTACATTTACCAGCCAAGAATATTAACATGTTATGATACTGTTTATGGTTTATGCCAAGCTATGCACCAAAAGCTAAGGAGTAAATAAGAACAGGCACACTAAGACAGAAGGTCCCTCTAGCACAGTATGTTGTGTCCAACAGTGACAGTAGAATAGTAAGGCAGGGCATGCGTGAGATTCTCCTTGTATAGTTTCTAGCTATTTTCATCACTTTCTCTTCCCGTCCCTCTTCCCCCACCTCCCCTATCTTGAATAGATCTCTCCTGTTGATCTGTCTAGAACCTACAATCAAGTTAATTGAAAATTCATCATCCACAACATCCTTGGCAAGGAGTTCCATGGGCCAATTATTTACTGTGTGAAAATTCATCTCCTTTTGTTTTGAACTTAGTTCCTTTCAGCTTCATTTCATGCCCCCTTATTCTTTAATCCTTGATTTTTTCTTATAATTTTGTAAACTTCTTAGTCCTTTCTTTTCCAGACTGAAGTGTTGTGTCTTATTGAACTCTTCCTCATACAGAAGCCTGACACAACACATTCCACTCAACAGCAGCCTTCAGCAACAATTACATGAACTGCCATGCTAAGTAACTCTTTCAGATACTTCCCATTTTGTTTGTTTGCAGATAAGATTCTGAATAACAAGAGAAATGGCCATGTGTCTACTCCTAAGCTACTGAAAAAAAGCAAAACAAAACAGGTCAACTTAAACCACACAGGAAAAGCTAAGGTGGGGTTTTATTTTCAAGCTCAGAAATGGCAGGGAGGAAAAAGGAGAGAAGGCCTTGATAAAGCCAGTTGTATTTAATAAAAGGGGATAAATTTTGAGATGTTTTTTTCCTACAGAGTAAGCATACAATGACCTTAAAAACCTGATGACATTTTCCCTTCAACTATGAGCTTAGATGCCTTTAACAGTTCCATCTATACCACTGGGAACTATAAACCACTTACTGCATGTGTCAAACTTCTAACAAGACCCCCTAACCACAGGGTTTTTTCCCCTCAGATATTGTACAGAAATATAATCTCTACTGGGATTTTGAGGGAATTTTAAAGACATTTATCTCTAAACCACTGTTTCAATTATCTGGACACAAATATCACGCTCTTGGCTTTACCTGATTTAAGCAAGAAAAAGAAAATCAGATGCACACTTGCTATTTAAGACTTTGTTCCTTTCCTCACTTATAGCAAAGGTTTGTTTATTTTTTTAAGCTACGAAGCTGTTCTAGCCAGCTCCTATCATGCTGAGAGAAAAGCGTGCTTCATCCATTACTTTCTCTTCAAACCTCTTCAAACCTCCTAAGGAGATAATTAGGCATTGCAATTGATTGCAATTTATTAATCAGACAGTCTGCTATACCTTTTTTTTAAAAAAACCATAACTTTATAGTTGTAGAAAAAGACGTAGAATATCCAGCCAGATTTCCTTAAGTGCAATTCATTCTAAATTATTCTTGTTTTCTTTTTATCCATTATGTCTTGTCCAAGATTTTAAATGGATCATGGAAAAGTGTTTGTTGTTATGGCACACAGTAAATTTGTTTCATACAAGAAAACAGACAGAATTTTATCCTGTCCCTAGAATACCACTGATTTTCTGGCTCACTGCTTTGTCATAACCTCCGCTGCCCCTCTGTATTGTTTATGATTGACAAAAAAAGATACTATCTCAACATTCATGCTTTACCATTATTTCAGTCACTTGCAGCAAGTTTGAGTATAACGTTCCAGTTGTTGCTCAGATAAATATTTTTGTGGAATTAAGCACCATTCAGCCATACACAATTTCCTAAGGGGAATGCATATTTGGAAACAAACACATGAAAGAGATTTTCACCAATGCTTTAATTTAATTTATTATGTTCTATCGTTGTCTGTGGTAGCATTGCTGAAGGGTTTTCATAATATGTTTAAGGATACCATGGCATAACACTGACATAATATCTGTAATATTCCCAACAAAATTCTAAAATCAAATGGTGAATCTGATCTCTCAAACCAGAAACCTACAGAACTACAAGCATGCACTCTTAACAGCTTGATTCAATGAAGCTCCATAGCTGGTACCATAGCCAGACAAATCAGGATCCCTTGCCTTCAGAGTGCTTGGACTTATTGCCTGCCATTTTGGAATGAGTACAGAGCTATTACAATCAAAGCAGAAGAAATTTCCTCCAACCATCCAGCGTTAAGTGGAAATCATTTACTGGAAACAGACAACACAAGAGGATTTTAAGAGGCATTTCCAAAACAGGGATTTCACCACTTCCAACAGCGGTCCCTTGAGTTTTTAATTTTCTGTGGCTTTTTAGTGGTTTTGGGACTTTTCCAAAACTTTGTAAACACTCTAAGCATCACAGACCTGCCTTAAGTGTTCAGCTACCTTTATTTTTATGATCTCTCTCAATATCAACTCGATATCCAAATCTGTCAAACCAAGATAACCAAAAACACTCCTCTCTCTCTTCCTGCCATACTCAAACTCTTTCCGAGGTGAAGAGATAATACATAATGAATCACTCATCCTGAAACACAGTACCGGCTTTAAAGCATAGCAGTAGACTCAAAAGAAACTGTGCTAGGCTTAGAAGCTTTTAGGACAGGTAGGCTGAAAGTTTCAAATTTCATTTGTCTCGAGTTGCATTTTTTTCCCCTTTTATCACAAGATATACAAAACAACCATTGTTTCTGAAGTGCAGAGGTCATTTCAAGCTGGCTACATTAGACTTTACCCACTCTCTTTTCATTTGGCTGGCAGGTATTGCTCTTTTCTAGCCTTTCAAAAGGAGGAAAAAACCCCAAATAATCCCCCCGCTCCTGAACCTCCCCCAGCTACAGCAATAGGAATTCAATTAGCTCCACTTTAGCATCTCCCTGATGAAGGAACACCTTATGGGAAGATGTTATAGTAATCATGTGCTAGCCTCTTGACCTGATTGTATTCTTATTCTTTGCAAAACCTTTTCATTGAGAGACTTCTCGAACCAAAAAAAAAAAAAACAAAACCAAAACAGCTCCTCCATCTCAGCTGCCATCTCAGTAAAAAACAAAACACACACCAAAACCAACAAACACCACTACTAACAAACAAAAAAGAACCCCAACATTTTGAATGGACATTCTTATTCTGATAAAAATTTTAAAGAGAGATGTTGTCTGGACCTTGTTGTAGGACGGAATTCCTCCAGCCTAAGAGAGAATGAGAGATGCAGATCTATCTGCCCATCTCTATCTGCCCAGCACTGCACTTGCAGCTCAGCTCTACAGCAGAAGTTGAATGTGAATCTTGATCCTGCCTCATCTATCTCCCCCCCTTCCCCTATGTCATGTGTTGAAGATGGTTACTTTAGTTCTGGTTTTCACAAAGTTTTGATCCACTGACATGGTTCACTTGGTTTATTTTACCTGAAAATGTATGTACATGTGCCATATATCACTGCAATCAACTTGCACTTATTTATACAAAAGGCCGATTCTTGAAATTATTTGCAGAGCTAGAAAGGAGTAAGAACATTTCATTCAACTGAGTGGAACAATAAATACCTGTGTTAATCAGCATTTTTGATGCAATTCGTCTAAATCTATTTTGGTGGAGATCCATGAAAGTCTTATTTGTCTCAACAAGGATGAGCAATCCTATATATGCTCGTTACAGGAAATTATGTGTTTACTTCAGTGTGGCACTTAGCATTGCTTCTCAGTTTTGAGGGGGAGCTCTCCGTAAATCAGAACCTTTCTCCATTAAATTTTCAAGGATTGGGTATTGTTGAACTGAGCAGGGAAATTAATGGAAAGCCACCAAGTTAACTTTGACCATAGGACTATAAACTTATGTTCCACCAGAGATCATTTACTTTCAGCAAGAACCTTTACAATCCTTCTGAAACCATTAGCGTGTGTTAGTTACTATTTCACTAGCCTTTTACCTTTTATAAGTGCATGTTTACAGGCATCATTCATCAGCATTTCAAACTGATGGTAGTCTCTTACATTACATAATTTTTCATCTTTTCTGGATACATTGCAAAAAGTCATCAGTGCAAACAAAGAATAACGTAGCAAATTATGACAGGACCAGGTTCTGTTGATAAGAATCACAGCTCGGTGCTGAAGAACTCCCGGGGAGTCTTTGTACAGAACCACAACTAATTGCTGTTTTATATAAAAACGTATTGGCTTTCTTTCCCCCTCCTAGCCACTATCTCTAAATAGAGAAATCCTGGAAACAAAACACTTTAACACACTAGAATATAATCAGCAACTAGTCATTTGAGTTAAAGTTGGGGAATAATCAACATCCTTATGAACATTGAGCACTTTTTCTTAATCACAGTATGCAGCCACTGATTGGCAAAGAGATATCGTTACTTACCCTGCAACGTAAGTAGAAACCTCTGAGCAGTTTTATTTTTGTAGAGTATCTCAATATAAGAAGAGACACACATTTGTGACATAAAGCACAGATACAGAAGAGAAGCAAGATGAGGTGTAGGTTACGATACGCTTGCAATGGTCACTATTAATTATTATGTTGTTTTACTTATTCCATGGGATTGTTGAAAGCTGGAGTTTGTTGATACTTGAAAAAGGTGAGAATATCATCTACAGAAATGAGAGAGAGAACTGGCTTCTGATTTTTTTTTTTGTGTCAGCACACATGCTGCAAGGAATTAAAAATTTCTTTTCAAAAATACCCCTCAGATGGGAAGACGCATGTATACGCGAAATACTTACGTAACAATGTTCTCAAATTAGATGAAGCACGTAATGTCATGAAGTAAGATTGCCATTCTTTACACTATTCCTTATCATGCTATGGGATAGGTTTCAAAGATCTAAGCAATAATCCCAGCTTGAAAATGGGAAAATGTGAAAATGTTTTTTTTAATTCGGGAGAACATGCCAATAAGACCTTATTCACGTGAGAAACATTGATGAGTTTTCCAATCTCTAGAAAAACAATGCTATCAGAAAGGTATTCGCAGCAACTGAAGTGCTAATATTGCCTGCCTGCCAGCATCTTTGCCATGAAGAGTTAGACAAGTCAGTAATTTAAATGCAGGAGCCTAGCCGCAGGGAAGCAGTGCCAGTAATAGCAATTACTTTTCAAGAGTGGAAAAAAAAAAAAGTACTTAGAGTCAGCACTGGTAAGGTGTCCATGGCTGGAATATTTTATGTAGAATTCAGAAGCCAAAATTGATTAACATTGTTTGTACAATTAATGTAAGTAGCAATCTCCAAAAAAGTGTCTTAGCCTGACAAACGTGAGCCATTTTTAGAGTACAAACTATCATTTCCCTCTTTCTACAAGCGTCACAGAGACACACTATTTCAGAAGCAGCTGTGATCTGAGATCTTTCTCTCATACACACTAGACTAAAAAAAATATCGAGATGCTCTCCTTAATAGTACAATTAAATGTTTCCAGTCTTGTTCTCATTGACTCAGAAACCAGTTCATACCCTGTTCACGAGGACTTTTTGTTTAGCATTTGTAAGCTCATTAGACAGGTGTTTGTTTCATGCCTAGCACAGTGGGAAGAAAGGGTAGGGCTGGTTCTCCTAGAGATTACCAGAATACAAAATGTGTTTAAAGGCAACAATTCTTTACAATTTAGAAGCTTGCATAAGAGTCCACAAATCATCTTTAGTAGCTGAACTAAAAAGACTTAACCCAAAACTTGATGTTGAAAAAACAAAAACTCAATTTTAAAATATGTATCCCTCATTTCTGGCTTATTTCAAAATTGAACCAAAGGAGTTAAGGTGAAAGCAAGGAGAACACACAACTCAGAAACTGAATGACAGTTATCAGCATAATGAGAAGAAATTGTTGCCATCTCCATGCTAGATTTTATCTGCTCCCCTTCCCTGTCTCTCACAGCAAATTACAGTAATTACTGCACAATATAACTTTTGGGCACAATATAAAAAAAGCAGGGGAGAAAAGGAAAGATCATAAGCTTAAATCTAGCAAATCATTCAATCCCTTTGCTAGATTTTTGGCATTAATAGGACCAGGTTCATTCAACTGGTTTAACTATCAGGAACTTGAAATCAAGGTGTTGTGATGACAGTGGAATATATTCATTCTATGAAGACTCTACAAGACTTCTAGATCTCATGAAATGCTCATAGGTGTAACCTATTGGCAGAATTTTTCTCTTTATGTAATATCAGATTGAGTACGAAAAAAGTTTAAATAAGGTTTGATTTTTCATCTCAAAAAAAAAAGAAGTATCTCACCTCCTTGTGTGTCTATGTGGAATAAGTAACACTGATCCTGGTGAGTAAAATCAGCTTGTGGCAGATTCCTTTGATGTTAGCATATCTGCCACTCTAAAAAAAAAAAAAAATAAATCTTTGTTAGGAGAATGAGTCATGTTTTTATTATTCTCTATTAACATGAAGAAATTATTCATCAGCATTAATCATGTGAAATTCTTTGCACTAGGTTCCCTTCAGAGCTACAAGATCAAAAACTAACCCTTTAACTACACCTCAGCTGGAATTTACAAGTATGCATTTAAGAACAAAGAAAGGCACTATAGATAATGGTATGCCTTGTAAGCATGTATCATCTGCGTTTGCAGTGTTGGGTTATCTAAAAGAAATTAGTTGCTTAAACCTGGATAAACACAGATTTACAGTTCAAGCTATTTAACAATTGAAAATTTTTCCAGGAGTCTACCCACTGAACCTCTGACAGCAAGCAAAGGGAGCTGCAAGATGACAGCTGGTAATGGGCAGTAGGTAGCCACAATTTGAAAGTAAAGGGATACTCTTCTGCCAGCTGATGTTGGCAAAAAAACCTCAGGGATTATAGTGCATTTGGACTGCTTGTTCCATTCCATGCTAGTCACTTAAGCTTCCACTGAGGTGTTTAACCAAAAATTTGCCTGCTTATAGGCAATGAAGGTCTGTCTTCCTTTTATCTCCCTCCCTTCCCTAATTCTCTCATGTGAAATACTGTGCAAACACTGTCAAATTCTCAGCATAACAAGACTAAGGATTTTGTTTATTCTCCATTTTCTGTATTATTCCTGTAGCATTCCTCAATATATTATCACAACCTGGTTATTTTCCTTTGCTTTCTTTCCTCTGTTTTCCATGATAGTCAAACAAAGTTTCTTTATATATAAAAGCAGTAAGATGAAAGAAACCGTTAGCAGAACACTTAAATGTTTCTTAATTAACTGTTGCTCTTCTTTGCAGGCTGTGTGAAATCTGTTTATCTGGGTGATAATCTGAATTCTGACTTGTCTTAGGATGAGAAAGAATAAACACAAGGGATAAAAGGTCTCCTGTGCCAGGAGTTCCCCAACTCTTTCTTTTACTGCTGGATAATGCTGCTATTGGTCATTACATTTCAAGAGGCTTACACATCACTTAAAGTGCAAAAACCTAGTCTGCAATTCTCTGTTGCATGGCAACACAGGTCAAATTTGGTGGTGTTGCAGTAGCAAGAGTGGTAATCAAAACAGAAACTTCATACTGAGCATTGCATGCAGTTCCTGATTTTGTCCAGATTGTACTGCCCACTTTGTCTTCCTCAATCCTTTGGTGAAAGACACTAGACATTTACAGATTTGGTCTCCTCTGGCTCTGATACTCTCCAAGTACGTGGCGCAAAGCAGCATGTTCTACTTTGCTGTTTACCCAGGACAGGGTGAAGGCTGTAGCACAAGGCTACAGCACGTAAGTGCGTGCATTTCAGCGGTAAGCCCAGAGGAAGCCTGCAAACCAGCTCACCATTTTCCAACTGCTTCAGAGTACTCATGACACCCTTTCTCCAAGACTTTAACATGCAGCTGGCTGATAAGCCATCCAAAAATCTAGCACAGGGTCAACATACTGCATCAACATACAGTAAGCACCATAGGGGGCCTACAGGTATGGACCAAATGGTCAGGACAGGTGCATAACAGACAAAAGCATCCTATATAGGGACATTCTCAAGTTCTCTGGTAAGATGCAACACCAAACAGTACTGATGATGTTTGCTGTGGCTGCCTTGCAAACGCTGGCTTTGGGGTCCAGCAGCTGACAACACGGCAGGGATTTCGCAGCACGTGCCCCCGTCAAAGACTGCCCTTCACTCAACCATCACAAACTGTGTTCGTTCCTATGGTTAAAGTGTGCAGACAAGAATCGGATGCATGCACTAAAATCCAAGCCATTTGTTTAGGATTATTGGTCATGATACACAATTTCTATCACCTCTCCACATTTTTCAGTCTGTCTGAATCCCTGAGCACCACTAATGAATGGTGATCAGGCAATTAGTTCTTGATAGACGTTCTTTTCTGCTGGTAGCTTCTAAACATAGCAAAGATTTTGGATATGGTAGCTCTTGCAGAGTATACCTGTGCCATTTTGGTATTTCCTGTCATGTCTACCTCTAAGAGGTTGTTATAATGTGCAGATCAGACATCAGGGACTGAGCAACGTGCAGTTAGCTCAGCCACGCAAAACTGAAGATCAGCAGTGCCTGAAGAATGATAACTTGTTTGTCACATCAGGACAAAAATCACTGAATGCCTTACCAAATGATGCAGATGGTGAACCTATTAGAATTTATTGCTTGATATCCAGCCAATTTCTTCTACCCTGGATGTAAATTGACATGATAATCAAATGCTATAAACAAAATTAAGAGTGCACTGTAGTACAGCGTGATTTATTAAAATTTCAAATCAGATACCATAGAATAGCTACTGCTTTATGATTTCAAAACTTTTATTTTTATTGACACAAATTATTGGAAGTATTAGTGAGATACCTTGAAAACACCCCTCTCCCCCAATTCAAAATGCATACACCCCACAACACAGATTATTTTTACTAGCATGAAACCAGCAGCAGATTTGTTTGCTTTGTTTGAAATTTACATAATGAAAATTCAGACTTTCCCTATCTAATGAGTTGTCGATGTATAACTTATCTGGTTTGATTCGGCTCAAGACCTGCAAAAGCAATCAATCATTATGGAATGCTTATGACTCTCCAGCCGAACGCACTGCTTGCAGAGTGCTGAGCATGTTTTAAAAAATAACAATCATGATCGTTACCAACTTCTCCTTCCTCCCCCCTCCTCAAACAACTTTTTGTGCACAGAAAGAACGAAAGCTCTATTTGAAATATATTTATGACACCTCTGAGGGACATCCTGTCCTTTCATGATTGCCATTATATTAATATTTTTATGTGTAGAGCTACTACTGAAAGATGTGCAACGTCAATGATAAGGTTAGGAACTGAAAAATTTGCTATTGTAATAGTAAGCACAATTTAGCCTGATTCATATGCTGAACTCTCTTTTCTAGGCTGGAAAAGCATCCTAGACAACAGAATTTAGCACATACTTTAATCTGTCACTATCTACTTTTGAAATCGTTCTCTATAACATTAAAAAGAAACAGTTTTTAACAGCCATAAGAAGAAATAACACTCCTTAGAACCGTATATGAAGCATCCTATATTTCTATGCCAGATTTTGGTGAGACACACACTCACACATTCAGAAACAAGCAAAACTAAGAATCTGCTGATGACATCTCTGTTGTGCCTATGCGTGAATGTACAGAAGTGTAAAATGCAATCAAGTAGGGATTACGAAACGCCAGACACTAGCCTCAAAATGCGGAAGGGAACACATCCTCCACCACCACATTAACTTCTCATTTTTTTGCCGCTGTGAGCTCTCTCGGCCCCATCCAATCTATCAGGGAGCTCTTGTTTCTGCTATCGTTGACTGAAACACGGGAGCAATTTTGCTGTTTCTTTGCTGATGATTTCCTACTTCTGCCTCATCTATACAGCACCTGTGTACATCCTGATCCTAAACTGGGCACACTAGAGAGGGGTGGAAGGGAAGAATTGATGGGGATGACAGAAAAAAACAGCATCCAAAAAGATTGTTAGAATGGGAAAATCACTTAATACAAGTCAAGACTACAATTCAAGAATAATGATTAAATGAAGGCTTTCCCAGCCAAAAGCCACTAAAGAAAACCAAGATGAAATATTTGATTTTTTGTGGTATTTTTTTCTGCCTTTTCTCTGCTGTCTCCTCCTTTCTTGAACCAATAAGTGCAAGGAAAATGGACCTTGCCATCCACTACAGCCCAAGAGACTATGCCCCTCCTGTTCTTTTCTGTGAAAACTTTTCAGTTTCTGAGGAACTGTATAAATCCAAGACAGAGCAGAAGAGGTATTTATGTTCTAATACTGTTGAAATAATGTCCTTATGCTGCATAACTCCTCATCCAAGTACCTGCTGACAATGTTCCCCACTTGGAATAGGTTGCATATAGCCACATTGCCTGGAGGACACAAAAAACAAACCCAGAATCTGGCATCAGTGATTTAGATGAGTACATGCCCTGTTCCATGACAGCTATTTAAGATAATCAGCATTACCGAGCTTTACTAATGAAGCATTGCAATCTGTATTCCAAATCCAAACAGGATGCATTTCTCCTTTTTCATCCCTAACAAACATAGAGAGTATAATGCATAACAGGAAGGATTAGGCATTCAGCAACTTACAGTAAAATTCTGTTTGCTTATCAAGGAAAAACAGTTGTGGAGAACTGGCTTGCATACCCTATTTTTTTTTTTTTAAGCTGTCACTTAATATTTCAGCAGTAATAGGGAGCTACTACATGGTATTTTCTAACTGGTAGCAAAACCTAAGTATTTTCCACTCGCTTCTGTGTTCAGAGGACAAACAGAGTATTTGGGTACTATTTCTTTAAATGAAACAGGCTTCAGTACAGAACATTACTGTCCTGTCAGAACATAAACAAAGAGGTGTGGAGAGATTTCACCTCAGACAACGTTATTCAGAAGCCTTGTTAGTCCTGCAGTTCTTGATTTAATGCTTGTCAGATGAAACGTATTATCTGAAAGTCAGTTATTTTCAACTGAGAAATTTGGTTCATGAGGGAAACTAAAGCAATCCTTTTCTTTCATTCCAATCCTGTTTCTCCTGCTATAGTAATATTTAGTTGCATTGTCTTCATAGATAACTTGGAGGGAGAGGGATGGACAAACTTCTAGACCCAATATATGGACCCAAGATCACTCCTTCCGTTTTGTCCCTGTCTGTTCTTCAGCTTGTTCCATTCTGCATCCTTAAAGATCCCTTTCAGAAGAAGTGAAGGTAATCAGAAGTCTTGTATTTACTAATTAAAGGCAAACTTCAGTAACTATTCACAAGAAAAAAGGAAAACATGAAGAAGAAGGCATGTTTGCCTCATTTCACTAGACAATCAAGAGTGGAAGATTTTTTTTTTTTCCTTTTGGAGTTAGCAAATGAAGATAAAGGTTGCATTCAGATGTATATATGACACCGGTATAAGAAACGATGAGACTAGTCATGAACTCTTGAGTGTCCTAAAATTAACAGCTCAGTTAATGAAACAGTGGGGTCAAGATTTCAACTTGCATGTCACACGTATTTATGTGTGAAGAGTGCTTAGAAACTCTAGCCAGAATTGGGTTTCCTGACACAGAAGCATATTCCAGACAAACCTTTAACCTCTCCTTACTGGAAGCAAAATGTATCATTAGCATTAGAGGTGAGACGTTAAAAGCTACAAATGGGGAAAACCATGTAGTTTGGTGCACCCCGACCTGAAAGTAAAACTTAACCTTTGGTCATGCCTTTTATAGTGTTAACGCACTAGAACATACACACTGTAATTAACCCATCAAAACAGATGTTCCCCCCAGACACACTTTTGCATACAAAGTTCTCATGCCAGAACCGAAAAGACAACAACAAACCTCTTGTTAAGTGGTATGACTCATGAATTGTTCAATGTTTTTTTACTCCAAAGAAGGGCAACTGAGAGACAGCGTAAAGCAGAAGTAAAATTCTGCTGCTAAAGCAGTATCCATTTTGGTTTTTCTCTTGGGAGGGGACAGGTGATACAAAAAACCCAAACAAACCAACAGTCTCATCAGAATTGCAAACCTTTAAATTACTAGTCAGATATAAAATCTTCCCTTTCAAAGTACGCTAAGGCATTCTAAGGGCCAAAGAACCCAAAATCTAGACGTGTTCACACAAAATAAAGAAAATGGAAGAAAAAAAAATTGATTCATAAACGTCTCACAGAAACACAGGTAAAAAACAAAAAACAACCACCATCAACCTAGGTAAAAGTGGTCACTATCTACTTGGTTCTGAAATAACTCCTACAGTCCATCACTTTTGCACAAATATTCAAAGGATTTCAGTCTCTCTGTGGATATCAATTTTCTCAAAATCCTAGGCATTTAATTTTTAAGAGACTTCTGTTGCCCCATTTCTTTCTTCCCTGCTCCCTCTTATCTGATTTGACTGAAAACAGAAAAAGTTGGTTATTAGAAATTTAGCCAGACAAGGCGGAGTTATACACATCATATTTGTGTAAAGCCACTTTCCTTGGAAAATACAACTAAGACGTGCAAACACCTATGAACGATCACAGACCGCCATCTGTTTCTAATGTAGCATTCAGAGTGGAATAAAAGAATCCCCACAGAAAGAAAAGATTTCCAGGATGTAGCAGTAAGAGGCATCTTTCCTTTTCCTAAATGGGCTGTATGCACATATGATTTGAGGAAGAGATCTTAGATATAAAACGATTGAATCAAATTGGCCACAGGACAAGAAAAAGTGGACTATGGAAACTGGAAATTAAGTCTTCCTGGACTTTTATGTGACAAAATTGTTGTCAAAAACACACCAAAAACTTATGACCCCATGGAGGGGACCCACGCTGGAGCAGTTTTTGGAGGACTGTCTCCTGTGGGAGGGACTTCACGCTGGAGCAGAGGCAGAGTGTGAGGAGGAAGGAGCAGCAGAGACAACCGACCACAACTCTCATTCCCCATTCTCCTGTGCCACACCAGGGGAGGAGGTGGAGAAATTGCGAGTGAAGTCCGGGAAGAAGGGAGAGGTAGGGGGAAAGTGTTCTAAGATTTAATTTTTGTTTCTCATTACCCTACTCTGATTTGACTGGTAATAAATTAAATTAAATTCCTCAAGTCAAGTCTGTTTTGCCTATGATGGTAATTGGCGAGTGATGTCTCCCTGTCCTCCTCTTCACCCACGAGCCTTTCATTGCATTTTTCACCCCCTGTCCAGTTGAGGAGGTGGAATGATAGAGCAGCTTGGTGGGCACCTCGTGTCCAGCCAAGGCCAACACACCACAAACAGCTTCCAGATATTTCTACCTGTAGTTGTATATTTTTTTAATATTAAAAATACTATTTTTTTTCCCAACTGTACAATTTTGAATATAATTCTTGCATTCTCCTCCTCCGTTATTAGAATCTAGTTTTCATAGCCAAGATAGACCTCACCCTGTGAAGACCAGCAGGAACCAGCTGGTAGGTAGTTTCTGGACCTCTGCTGATCTCCAGTTGTCCGACAGCATGTAAAACAGTTCACTGTAACGTTCCCAGTACAACATTCCTTTGTATTTTTCCATCTTCAAAACTATTTCTTCCATGTCTCCCTCCCTCTGCAATCCTTTGGTGCATGTACACACAATCATCTCTATGTCTAGTCCTAATACTCATTTGTTCACCTCCCAGATGTTTCTGGCCAATCCCTTTATAGTATGGTCCCAACGTTTGGCTCTACTCAATAGACAGTGGGATCCTCTGCTACTCTCAGCCTGTGTAACCGTGCCTGGGATTATTGTAATGTAGCAATCTAAACACAGCACGGACTCTGCTGTTGCCTCAAGACTTGGGTCTAAACCAATCCTAGCGTTCATCCGACATCTCAAAGTGTACTAAAATCTAGTTCATGAATAGCTTGAAGCATCTGCAGATTTTCTTTGAAATTATTTTGCCCGTATCTTCCAGATTTTCTATTTTTCCCTCCAGTGTAGTAAAGAAAGGTGTATCTGTTGATTTTAAAAAAAATATATTAAACAATCAAACAACTTCAATGCAAACTCTTTAAAATCCTCAGTCCATGAATTCTGTTCACTTAGGAAAAAATTAACTAAGGCATTTGCATTTTATAATTGGGCAAACGGGTCTGTTTGCACTCTGTGTTATTTCCTGCAACACATATCGGATACCTCCGTGGGTGATTCAAATGACCATTGCCTTTTTAGGAGATATAAACCAAGTTTTACTAAAGCAGTTGAGTCAGTCTCATTCCTGAAAGCTATATCCATTTGGAGATTCCTCAAAATGCTGCTGGAAAATGAGGTTTCAGTGTTTACGATATACTTGTATCCAGAATACACCTCTCATTGAAATTAAGTTATAATTCCAAAATATCAAAGCAAAAGAGACTTGAGGATTGCTTCACGTTTGATATAAGCTCTATGACAATATTCTGAGAGAAAGGACTGATTGCACAGGCCTCCAGAAAAGATTATTTTTTTTTTTTAGGTGTGTGGGGCACAACAGAGAGACATTAATAAAGCACAATCATTTCTGCGAAACACATAGATCTGCTGCAATGAGAGCCCCTCCCCATGTTCTAATAAACACCTTGAAGAAACAGTTCCTCTCCTCCAGGATAATCCTTACAGCCTAGTGAAGAGCTGTTCTCTCTTCTTTTCTTGGTATTGGTTAGAAGAATTCATGGGAACGTGCCAGAAGTTCAGCACTTGTGACCCATATTTTTCCTGCATTCTACTTTTAAAAGACCATGTAAATTTGACTCCCTGCTGTTGAATTTCAAACAGACAAAAATACTTGTTCCAGTCTATTTGCATAGTGTCGGGCTTCACTGCAATCACTGCTTGTGTCAGAGCAAGCCCTGAAAGAATCGGTCTTCAGTCTCACTAGGTTACTGCTTGGCTTGAAATATTACTTCTGATTAAAAAGAATAAGGGTTTGTTTTGGGAGACATTAGTTTCAGGTCCCACCAAAACCAGCAGCCTGAGAAGAAACTGTTCGCCAGGCCGGGGTGGTAAGAGTCTGGGATATGGGCTGTCTTAATTGGGACAGTTCCAGGCACTGGAATACTAGAAAAAAAACATACCCCACTTGCTTCAGATTATTATCTCCAGGCACCTTGCACTATTACTTTTTCTTTGTGTTTTTTTGTTTGTTTTTGTTTGTTTTTTAATCCTTTTGCATCTCTCCTTTAGATCTACTTTTCCAGATAAGAATTTTATCTGGGTGACAAGTAACAGACTACCAAAACTCCTCTTCCAGGCAGGCTGAAAATGGTCAGTGTCAATGGTCAGTGTACAGACTGCCATTCTGTTCATTACTGACCAATTAAAAGCTAATCAGCATGCTCTATGTAGCGGTGAGTGACGCCAAACTAAGTATCTGCTGTAAGGCAAAGTTAAAAGAGTAAAAAATATTTACTGGAGTGCTGAAGGTCACGGCTTTCTAATAAAAGATTTGTGACTATGTGAAATTGGAAAAGAAATAGTATATTCTGAAGCTATTTTCATCCCATTAGCTTAAGTCAGAAAGAATAAAAGCAAATGTTGTTTCAAAGATTAGTTTAGAAATCTGAAGTTCAATGAATGAACGTGACTGGCACTTCTCCCCTTCTTCCCTCATACCTTTTAGATTGGGTTAATTCTCTTTTTCCATAAGAACCCGAGTGCAAAGTTTTTTTGGTTTGGGTTTTTTGGGGTTTTTTTTGTTGTTTTTTTGGGGGTGTTTGGTTTGGGTTTTTTTGTTTGGGTTTTTTTTTTTTTGACACAAATAATCAAATTCACTATTTCAAGGATTTTCTCTAACACAATTGTCCTTTTCGTTTCAGACAGGTGATCAATCAACAGTCAGATCACTTTCTATATTTATTCATAACCAAAATAAGCACCCTGATTGTTCAATTTACTATATCACTGCCCTTTTCCTGTTTTCAAAAGCTACCTGGTGATATCAGAAAATGGTGGGCTTGCCGTATCAGTGACTTTGATCATTCTTAGAGCGGATGTAAACTCAAATTCCTCCATGAGTCCAAGAAATTGCTGGTTGGCTGTTTTTGAAGGTGAGAATTTCAAGAAAGGCAGTATCATGCAGGTAGTAATGATGAAAAATAGGTATTAATAAAGCAAGAGAGATACAATTCATCTGATTCTATTGGAAAAATCATTCCGCCTTACTTGCAACAACTGGACGTGCTGGAATGCATTACATACAAATCTATTTGCAAAAACCTGGGTTGTTTAGCATTTCAGTGTCTGAGCTTTGGCAGAGAAACAAGGGAATAAAAACTTTTCTTGTGACTGCAAACCCTGTATGACATGAGGCATCTTCCCCCAGACCTTAGATGAACTAAACAGCATGAACTAAACAGCAGAGAAGACAAAAGATATTTTTTCCTCTCTAGAAAGAGAAATCTACACTAATACTTGGTTATGTAGTCCATGTTTAGAATCTCAGATGATGACGGTTCTACAGTCCCATCCTAAAATATATATACAACAGTAAAATAAGATGTAAATTTTCCTGTAATTTAATTTATGCTTTCTTCACAGACCTTTAAGTCACCTACTTTTGTACTGCGCTCGCTGACAGAGAACAACCATTTTTACCCACCTTTCAAGAGCAAAAGCTTCAAAGAGCTAGTGTTTCCTTAAAAACCAAACCAAAACAAACCCCCTCAGAACATCTGTAGACAGTTCCATGTATCCTTGATAATTCTGTCTAGAATGGAAGATGTCCCATTCTAGAAACTTTGCTTCACAGATCCTGTCTTCCATCTTTAATATTTGTTGTTTTGATGTGAATCTAATTGCTTTTTAAGATGATAGATGAAAAATAAACCCTCAGTGTTTCAGCTAGGGATTAAGCACTGCCAAATAGAGCTGAATAATTATCTTGCCCGTTTCTGCGTGATACGTCTCTTACAGCTACTCTCCAACAAAAATATAACGTTCTGCATGCAATATCATTTTTGACCGGATAGTTACAAAATCTCCAAAAATGATGATTAATCTAAAAGGCACCACAGGAGTATCTTTAATTCAGCTAATATTTCCATGGAACAAGGCAATAGTTAAAAACATAGATGCAAGATGAATGACTTTGATTACGTACAATGAATAGATACAAAAGGTTGGTTAGTCTCAACATTGCTTAGTCTAGGCCCTAATGAAACTGGCTGAAGGCACATTAGTTCTAGCCACCACCTGTTAGGCAGCACATTTTACTTGAAAAGTACCATGGGTCTTTTACTAACAAGAATGTTCGATGAAAGGCTTTTTTTCAGGACATATTTCAAGTTAGAATTTAATCAGCTTGTGAAAATAGTTTTCTACCTACCTCAAAATTCTGCATTTCAGACTGTTCTTTTGCTAATTCATACTCCACCACCTCTTGCAACTTTTAATCTCTTGTCTAAATTCAGTCTTGAAACACACACATAAAAACCCAAACCCAATTTTATGACACGTTAGTACCCAAAATACACCTTCGTTAACTTCTTAATTGTGAATATTGTGTTAAGGCAGAGACACAGCATCCCTTTTGCCACATAATATGGGAGATGTGAACAGAGAGATTTGGAGAAGACAGCCACGGAGTATAATTCTTTCATGGACTAAGACTACAGACACATTTGAAGTTCTCTGGTTTAGGTTTTCTCCTGGGGTGATAATACTTGAGTTGAGGAATAATGGATTTTTCTATTCATTGGATTAACTGGAGAGACAAAGTGCAAAGTGGAAGAGTAAAAATGTAAACGTCCAGATTGCAGCCAGGTAGCTAAAAGCATAACTTTATAGTGTAAGCAAAAAAAAAAAAAAAAGGAAAAATTAGAGTTGCACTTTGTTTAATGTGAGAGGTTTGAAACATTTTATTTTGAAAATACTATTTTTGTTGAAAATTACTTGTAATAAAGAAAAAATATTAGCAATCAGTCTAGTTATAAAAAAGTTACCTTTCAGCAGTAATTGAACTATAAGGTTTTTAAATTTCTAAGTTTGATAAAAGCTCTGCAATACAAGAAATGCAACTTGGGATGCTCAGACGTATAGTGACTATACATGTTATTTCTGCATTGAAGCATTTAAAAAAATAATCTTACAACGATATAGGCTTTCTTTATTTACGGTTAAATTCAGTAATCTTTTGTTTCTGTGACAAATGAGATGAGGACAACATTAATGAAAATACATCTGGCATCCACACATCAGCTTTGCCTGTGACAGAAGAACAGTACAAAGTTTGCAATCATTTAGTGAGCATCCAGAGGTATCCAGCTTCTCAGTTAGAAACCCCTTCTACAACTCAGCTCAAGATGCATTGATCATGGAATCTAGATTTTGGTGCTAGTATAAGTGCAACTGTTGTGGGATGGAATCCAAAACAGTTATGTGTATGGGAGAGAAAGTGAGGGGTGTATCTGAGCTGGACTGTTAACAGCTAACAGAAAGTCATTTTCTTAATGAGGTTTGTGTTATTTGCATTTCAACACTTTCACTAGAGAAAGTAATTTTTCAAACTTTTAAATCAACTCCATGGATTATCTGAATTTCAACTCTTCGTATTGTAACTAGCCATGATATTATTTCATTAGTGTGAAGGCATGTTGAGGACAAGACTCCCATGGATAGCATAATGACAGTTTCCCTATTAATCCTTCCTATTCTTTAATACATTACGAGAAATAATAAGAGATGAATCCAAATCAATCATTTTCAATTAAAAAGATGCATTTCTAAAGCATGAAATAACTTCATTTCCTCCTGTTTTAGGCATAGTGGTGAAATCTGACCTAGTAAATTCTGCTAAGAACTCCTGTATTGCAGTAGATGACCTTAGATCCTATACACATACCATAGAGCTCATAAAGAGGCATAAACAACCTCTAAACCTCCTAGTCTGGTCCGACGATCATAAGTTGTCTAGCAACCAATTCACACAGTATAACACTCAGCACTAGAGACTGCACTGAGACTGCTACATCCCTACAAATGTTAAACAGATATCTCATATTCCTTTAAAGGAAAAAAGGCTGAAGGTATAGCACTAACCAACAGTTATGGTCTAACAGTTTAAAACTTTTATTTCTACAGCTTTTTTTCTCCATTACATTTTGTCCCCTGTCCTCTTTTCCACCTAGTCCATTTTCACAATTCTCTTTGCTCCCTTCAAAATAACGACATAAATCTATTTATATACAGATATACTAAATAGTAGATTAAAAACTAAGACCACAAGCAGATGTTTTTTGGTGGATGTACTCAGATATTTAATCCACCCTAGTTATATTTACAAAACAGCTACATCAGCAGAGTAGAGGAAAGATTTCTGACTCAGTAGAGAAGAGCTGTAACACTGAATTTATTAAATTGGGTCCACGGTGTCTTGGTTCACTCAGCTGTAAAGGATTAAGTAAACCCCCCGGGGAACATTTATGATAAAGTGCATAATGTTGGAGAGATGCAGGTGATACTTGCCTGAAGATTGAGAATTATGTATCAACTGTTGACTGACCTAAGTGAGGGCAGGGAAAAGGGAACAGAAGAGAGGGGAATGTGTTTTATACTAACCGACGCTGAATCGCGGGTAAGGAGGCATCTAAGATTTCAATTTCTGATATTTATGGTCTTTTTTTATACAGGATTTCTACCCTCCTTGTTGCTCCATCTTTATGGCTTGGTTTTTTAAACAGCATATTAGATAAACGTTGCTGATTCTGCAAGACATAGGCAGAGCACCCTCTTTTCTCTTCAAACACACCAGAAGAGATTACTGACCACATCTGACTGAATTTCACTACTCTGTATCACTACTTTGAAGTGAGATGTCCCATCTATTATTGGAAGACTGAGCTAAACAGTTCCAAATAAATTAAATTACATCAAACCTGGTGAGTATTACTTAGAATCATAGAGTAGTTTGGGTCGGAAGGGACTTTTAAAGGTTATCTAGTCCAACATCCCTGCAATGAGCAGGGACATCTTCAACTAGATCAGGTTGCTCACAGCCCCATCCAACCTGATCTGGAATGTTTCCAGGGATGGGGCATTGACCACCCCTCTGGACAACCTGTGCCAGTGTTTCACCACCTTCATTATAAAAAATTTCTTACTTATATCTAGTCTGAATCTACCCTCGTTTAGTTTAAAACCATTACCCCTTGTCCTGTCGCAACAGGTCCTGCTAAAAAGTTTGTCACCATCTGTGTTATAAGACCCCTTCAAGTACTGAAAGGCTGCAATAAGGTCTCCCCAGAGCCTTCTCTTCTCCCGGCTGAACAACCCCAACTCTCAGCCTGTCCTCATAGGAGACTTGCTCCAGCCCTCTGATCATTTTTGTGGCCTCCTCTAGACCCGCTCCAAAAGGTCCACGTCTTTCCCATGCTGAAGACCCCAGAGTTGCACACAGTACTCCAGGTAGGGTCTCACCAGAGTGGAATAGAGCTGACAGACTAACAATCTTAATGAGTCAAGTTGTTTCCACTCTAGTTGCATAAACTTTTATGAAAACAAACAAAACCAAGAAATCAAAAACCATGAAACTTTTTTTTTAAATGCATAATTTTTCTTAACACAGACAGCTGAAAATAGCTGGACTGATAGCTGTGGAACAAAGAACATATGTAGAAACCTGAATTATGGTCAAGCCATCTTTGCACTATCTGAAACATTACCACTGACCGTGACAACTGATCAGATGCTCTTACAAGACCGTGCTGCCATGGTTGAGGCTATGAGCAAGGGGAGCAGTCAGTGATAATTGCAGTTTTTACTAGTATGAATGTATATTTAATAAGCAACAGGCTACATTTGCAAGAAAAACGATGTCAGTTTATGAAAGATAATAATAATGGCTAGTCACTTGGGATTCATAGCCTGCACTTTTGAGTTAGATATGTGCATAGCATCAGACTCCACACATGGTACAGTCTGCATGCAGGAGAGCTGAAAAGCTATGTTTCTAGATCTTAAATCAAGTCATTGTCCCTTCAGTCAAGGTCATAAGCGTTTATCACAGATAAAAGAAGATCTAATTAATGATTAGTGAGAACGAGGTTATTTCTCACCTTACAGGGAAACCATGAGTCACTCAGCCAGGTGAGCTGAGAGCCGTTGTGTGAGAGAGTGCACTGCCAACAGTTCTGAGACAGGTGTTATGATTATTTTTGGAATCCAATTGCTGCCAAACGAAAAATAAGCAGGCCAAGTTTGGGGTGGGGATTGGCACAACAAATGACACAAGAAGTGTTATTATGCACTGAATCCCTCTTTCTAATCTCCTGTCTTCTACCAGAGACGTGCAAACAACATTAGAAAACATCAAGAAACGCAATCCCTTGTGGAGAGCCCCATTCTCTACTCCTCCAAAGAGTCTGGATCTACAGCCTGCTGCGTTTACCCAGAGCGTCCTACACTGTGTTTATATCTCTGAGTGGTCATGGTATAGCAATACAGAAACTTCTGAGAATGCTACTACAGATACTAAGTATAAGAAATGGGATCACAAATAAGAGCGTGTAGTATTAATGCACTCTGAGGTATTTTTACAATGAAAGCAACTAAAAGCCTTAATTATGATACAACTTCTGAACATCAGTCTATAGGATTTAGATCTCCTTTCCACTGTCCAGTAAAGAGCCTATGTCCAATGTAGTCCAAATGAAGCTGGTCACAGTGGCTTCGTCTATCCTCATTATCAGAAGAGGATGTGAATTATCAGAAGAGGATGGTTCTCAACCAAGCTAATAGCTTATGAACTAACTTAACAGTAGTATCTTTGGTCCACCCATACTGACCCACACAACAAAAGATTATACACTGGGACTGCAGGAGCTCAATCAAGATATGTGTAGAAGACGGAAAGGTTGTTAAAAAAATAGCTCTGAGACTCCATAACTTTCTAGAGTGAAAGCAGTTAAGGCAGACAGGACAAGAACACTTAAGTAAAAAAATTAACTTTCAGAATGCATTTCACAGCATCAGGAGCACTCTTTCCTTTCACCATGAGTGGATTAATATTGTCTTTAACCTAACCAATTGTGTGCTATTTGCTTCCCTGATAGCCTTGCATGCTCATTAGCACAGAATTGATTCTCTCTTCTGGCCTCTGTTATTCAATCACTTGTCAGCTTTATCTCAGGAGAACAGGTAATCATTGTGGCTGAAAGGGTCAAAGCTTGTCTGCTTGGCAGATTTAAACATGCCCCTTGCAAGTACTGTCTTCAAGAACACGCAACTTTGAAGTATTCTCTCTGATGAGATGCTGGACTGTCATAGGATTATTGTTACAAAGGCCTGCTTCAAAATGTGCTGGTAGATAATGTTTGTGTATTGAAGTTCTAGAAAGAAACAGACATAAGTCTGGGCGGGGCTTGAGGGCTTTTGTGGTTTGGGTGTGGGCTTCCCCCTGCCCCCTTTTTTTCCAAAAAATAATTTGATCAAGAGGAATGTTCATATACATAATGCTTTAGAGGCTATTCCACCAAAGTCATATGGTATTCACCAGGAATACGTATGAGGACAGCATCCCAACTGAGCGCCATAATTTATTGAACATTGCTCTCCTGGTTGACAGGAAAGACTAAGAAAAGCAAATCATTTAACTTCTAAACAGGGAAGCAGGAAGTTTAACAACTAGAACTATTATATAATTGGTAAGTGTCCTTTTCAGTTTGACAGTGACAATTTAATTATGTGCTAAGAGTTAATGCGAAATTCTAACTGTTTCAGTAACTTCTTTTTTTTATGATTCAACCTTGAATAAGAAAAGGGTTCTACACATGGAACCCCTAGTCCATGCTTAGAAAGTCAAACACAGAATCAGTCAGGAAACCTCAGAGTCTGCCAATGCCTTGCTTTCCACCCCCAACCCCACCCTCTCCCCCAGACCCAAATCTTCGATTCTACAGGGCATTGCTCGGATACACCCATTTCCATGAGGCAGGAAGAAAGGGATTTATCTTTTGTAACTCTTGGTGTTTCAATACATATTAAATAATAACAAAAAAGCAAACAAAATCACAGGAATGAGGAAAAATCCACCTTATATGTACACAACTGGAAAGATGAAGTGGACTAATCCAAATGGCAAGCCGCCAAAGTCAGAAGTGAGAATTCACAGTAAATCTAAGCCAAAACTTTCAAAAATTCTATTCAAATGGATTGCTTCATGTCAAGAGAACTTTCTCCCACTAGTTCCCAAGTTCCTTAAAGCGTAAGAAGTGGTGTCCTATGCCATAGAAATTCTACGTCAATTCACTCCATTTTTGGTTTTCCCCTTCAAAAAGTGATCAGATTACGTACTCACTAAGCATTAGAGGAATCCATTTTAGATGTCATTTTCCTAGATATTATTTTAACCATGTTTTTATCACTGCAAACCTCCTATGATTTACCATATAAACCCAAAATAATTAGCAAAGGCTGCGTATAATACTCAGACATTTTGGCTGCTTAGATTTGTCCTTTGGTAATTAACTCCATGCCTTAGTTAAAAGGAAGAAGATATTCACTCCCAAGGAACAGTTTAGTCCTACCTAGAGGATTTTCACTTCTACAGTTTGTTGTCCTTGACTAACTAAACAGGATATTGGAATTTTTCCACACAGCTCTGTGTAACAAAATCAATGGCCATTACATATAGACACTTTTTTCTTCTCTGTAACCCGAATGATCAGATCCTGGTCACCCTTCTGTGTAACCTATGCAGACAGACCATTCTGTACAGGACAAGTTATATGAGACTGACCAGATCTGACAGCTCCCTGACATATATATGGTGAAGCTTTAATCTCCCTGGCCCTTTTAACTAACCATCTGCTCCTGGTCATGCAGTTCTACCTCACATTTGCATGGCCATGATGCCTTTCAACTGTGCTGATTCAGCTCACTAACCCAGAAGAAAATTCTCTGATTTGTTTTGCTGGCTTAGTAAACTGTGTCAGATCATGGCAAGGTCTGGTGAATACCTGAGTTGGTGGAACAGGGTGCTGAAGATTTTGAAGAGACAACTACCATAATTTCAACCTACCAAACACGGGAAAATATATAACTAGACACAACTCTGATGGTTTCAGAGAATTCACAACGTCTAACAATCAATCTGTCTAAGGGTACAAAAGGATCATTATAATCATCTCACGGAGGAAAATAAGTAATAAAATTTTAGAAAAAACATATTAAATAATTTGCTTAACATGCAGAAGAAGTATTCCAAGGGCAAGCTAGTCAGAGTAGAAACTCCTCCTACATTGTGACTGCAAGTTTAAGCAGATACTATCAAGACAGACATGCAGAGTTCATAAACAGAGTAATATCTGGGCACCAGAATCAATTCACAACCATTTAATTACACTACTTACCAGACTAAAACATGCCAGTTGTTACATACAAGGGTGGGAAATTTAGCTGAATTTTAGCTTAAAGTTTTAGGTAGTACAAGATGGTTTTTGCACCCTCTACCGTATTTGTCAGATAAATCCCTGGAACTGCCTAATAGTCCACACAGTATTCATTAAGCATCCGATTTGAAGAACAGTACATCGAGAACCATAACTTTCTACCTGTACAGTGCTAAACTCTCACAGAAGTTAGTCCCTTCATCAAGATAGGAAGTTTTTATCCTCAAACAAAGTCCGCTCTTCTAAATTTAACTGTTTAAATACAATCCTTATTGGCTTCTGAGAGGTGACAAGAACTTAGACAGGAAGGCTAGCAAACATGTTATTAGATGCATCTTGAAATCATGAGTCTAATCTGGTTATCTCTTATTGCCTGACAGAATAGTGTGGAGAAAAAAACCTGCCTATAAATCATGCAGCCTTTTGCATTATAGGCAGGATTAATCAAACACGATCCTAATGATACCTTTCAGAATGTTATTTATGCTGAATATTCCACTGTTAGATCTTCCAAATAATAGGCCAAGCGACACATTTAGAGCTTTGAAAATTGTTTCTGTCACCCAGACTAATTTATTTGGACAGGAAAGCCCTTTCAGTGTTAGCCTTCAACAGCAAAGTGGCTAAAACACACCACTGAAGCCCTTGGTGTAAACTCTGTGCCATGACGCTGTACAGTTATCACTCAGCTCTGATATTTCTGTCATGGATCATTAGCCAGGTGCTAAGGAGACAAATGGCAGCGTTTGCCACTTGACAGCTTGCACTGTTTTTATACCAAGAGCTTATTTTATCAACAAAGTACAAATAGTTCTACCTTCTTGATTCACATTCTGCCTGTTTATGACAATTCTGCAAAGACATTAAAGTAGAAAGTTTTAGTATAGAACAAATTACTCTCTTATGCGCAATTATCTCAAAGTTTAAAATCCTAATGGCAATTTATCTGCTATATTAGCAATTTCCAGGTGTAATTTACTCTCCTTGAACTTCATATTTTCCATTTCAGTATGCTGCTCTTCTGAAACCAATGAGTTACTATTTTACAGTACAGCAAAACATTTTAAAGTAGTAGCCACTGACAATTTTCAGTAGCTGTTTTACTTAAAGCATTGTATGACACATGCAGGCCAAAGGCATCTGCTAAGTCTTCCCATTTTGGACCCACAGCAAAGGAATGAAGTTGGAAGAAGGAAAACTAGATTGGTTTTAGGATGGTCTGATATAGCGTGTGCACTTGCAGTAGCATTACATGGTTGCACTCTCCTTCCATCACAGTAAAACAGCATCGACCACTAAAAGATACGGGAACTTGCCTAAATAACTTCAGAGGTTTGCAGAAGGGGAAGAGCTCATCTAAATCATTTAGGTATGTAAATTTTTTTATACTTAAGACCACGATGGCTTTTAGATAAACTTTTGCTTTACATATAGCCTATACTATGCTAGCTGAGAAACTCATCTCCCTTCTCTGCAAGTGAATGGGGCAAGGTTTAAAAAAAACAACCAACCAAACCGCAACCCTTTTATTGCAATTATAGCAGCAAGCAGTTAGCCAGAGTAAACCAAAATGTTTTTAAGCAATTAATGTAATTGATTACTTAAAATCAGGAGACAGTAGATAATTATTTAACAGGTTCCAAAGGTGAACATAATTAGAATAATTAGCTATGTCAAGCAATAAATTTTTCTGCTCAATACTGGTACAATGAAATCAAGAATCTTTAAAAAACGACTAGTAAGACATTTACAACTCAGATTCTGCCAAGGCCCAGGCTATAATAGTGCAACATATGAAAATATATGGGTTTTGAGCAATATCAATTGAAAAGAAATTTTAATTGTACTTCTCAGGTTACTGTATAACCTCAGGAAAGAGAGAAGTGGTTGTAACACAGGTGGATTTGAATAATTGGTTTGAGTTAGCCTATGTATTTGTAACAAGCTTAACATCTTTCCTTTGAAAAGCCTCAGATTTTTTTAGTTAAAAATGGAATTGTGGGATTCAGTACAGGAAGAATATATTCTACAATGGAAAAAAACAGACAAATATGGCCACTAAGGAGCTGAAATGGATTTGTGGGATTTAATGCAGAAAGAATATATTCTACAATGGAAATAAAACGGCAAATATGGCCACTAAGGAGCTGAAACGTATCTTCAACCGAGTCTTAAGTAAGCTTGCCTAGTGATTCTTTGGTGAGGGACTTTGTAGAATGTATTTCAGCACTGAAAAGAGACTACCTCAGCTGTATCTTCCAATTACTCTTCCTTGCTGACAGCTCACAGAATGAAAATATATTTTTTTTAATCATGCTTCACTTTTCAAGCTTTGCTGACTCTCTCTTTTTTTCATACTCATTTCCATGTCCGCATATTCTACCTATTTGGCCAAAATGGACACCAGACTTAATAAATTCTAGTTCCTTAGATACCTTTAAAGTCTCACATAGATTGTGTTACGCACTAGCCACTATTAGTCATCTTCTCTCACACTTTTTCAACAACAGGTTACATACTATTTGATAGCTCAGCTCTCCCATTCTTAATTCCTTTTTGAATTTATGGATTAATACCATTACATCAGAACAATGTATCTAGATGAATTTGTATTTATATTGTTAGGAACACAACAACTGTCAAAAAAAGCAAGACATAGGGTCCATCTGAATCAATAATAGATGGTAAAGAGCATAAATAACAAGGCAATAAAGGACTGTTTCATCTCTGTTACATTCTCTCTGTGTGTATTGATTCTGCAGCAATTCCCGAGATGGAAGATGCATTCAGATCACGATTTTGTAGCCACAGGTGAACTTATCTTGTCTGATTTGCCTAAGCTCTCTTGAACTTTTCTATTTTTTTCTGACAGAATATAATTTGCAATGGGTTCCACAATGGAATAATGAATTGCACTAAAAAAGCCAAAACAACACATTGGTTTAAGATTCTGTCTGCTAAATGACACTCAGTGAAATTAATGGGAGGAATAATGAATAATCTTTCTGCTATTTATCATCCCCACAATAGTAATAGTTTCTAGAAAAAGCAGGTATGAAAGTCTCGTTTTCCACTTCCTTCATCCCCTCCTTTTGTGGAGATACTGAATAAGCATGAAAGCAGCTTACACTTCTTTGCATAGACATGACTTATTGCACAAGGAATTTCACAATGAAAAATTAAATTCTAGATAATGAGATATGAATTTACAGGTTAACACTACTTATAAAAATTAACTAAAACTTGTAACACCACATGAATGTAAGTTATGCTGATATACTAAGGAATCCACTTTATTTTCCCCATTTCTTTGAACTAGTATAACGGTAAGCTATTCAAATCCAGAAGTGGGATTAATTAATTCTGAGAAGTAGAATACACATGTACAAAGAGATTTGAAAGAACTGAGTAATTTTCTTTCCTAGTGCACAAATTTTTCTTTGCAACATTTCAAAGGTTTCAACTTAGTTCAATGGACAGAACAAAGGTGTTTACAGTGAGACTGTACAGAAAAAAGAATGTTTTACTCATGCAGAATGAGAGATATCAAAATCAACATACAGGACTTTCTGGAACATTGAAAACTTCCTCATGTCCTAAAATGTGCAAAGCTATTTATACGTTTAGAGAGAAAGGCTAGGAGAAAGCCCATTATTCCACATGAATAATTATTGTTATCATGAATCATTACTGTTACCAAGCTTGGCATTAAGACTATCTGATAGACTGATAAGATTGTTACTATCAGGCAGAAGAAATCCGATAATCTTGCTGTTAGATTGTCATAATCATATAAGGAGCCTTTCACAGTCATCATCTCCTTCAGAGGTCCAGTTCTAGAATAATTTCTCCAAACAACTAGAAACTTTTGATACTTCCTAAAGTTGCACCGCATTAGCTAAAATCTATGACTTTTCATTAACATAAAATAATAATACTTATTGACTGAAGATCATGCAAATTCTTTCTTACTTAGTGCATATAATGATGAACAATTAGCACAGAAAGTCCTGGAAAAAGGCCATAAAAGAACCAAGGTAACTGCCTAACTTTAAGCACACACATTAGACAGGTGTAGATTTATACTGCTTGTTATAATACGCTTAAATGATCATATCAGACACACCATAATCCTTTCAGTAGTTTCAGATTCTTTTACATGGATTGCTAACACAAAATGGTTTTTGAATGCCCAGACTAATCTAATTCTTCCTAACATCAGTAAGAATAAAATTGTTGAAACACACGCAAGAGGGAAATAGATGAAAAGTACAAAATACCAAATACATGAAATCAGTGCTTTGTCAACCAGAGCCACAGCATTTCAGAGTTAAAGTCTGAATCTCTTAACACTGTTTTAGAATAATTACTGTTTTCATATACAGTGTAAAGGAATCTCATTGCTTTTAATATACTTCTGCTCTTTATATCTTTTTGTTTGCTTACCAGTGTTATCTTTGCAGCTCTCACGTAAAGATTCAGAAAAAAAGTGTTACATAGTAAACTAATCATCCTTGGTATTTGTTATCATTAAATAAACTTTACTGATCAAAACAGACTTACGTAGCTAACCATGGCATTTTCTGAAACCTTTTTGAAGAGAAATCTGTACTATCTAGGAAAAAAGGTGTCTGTAATTTTAGAAAAAAAATACCTTTTAGATAATCTTTAAAAAAAAAAATAAACCAAAACACTGCACTATCTTTCATATCATTCAATCACATCTTCAGTTTTCTGCAGGTAAAGTCAAAATAAAAACTGAGATTTCACCTCAGACTTCAAGTATTCTTAAAGAAGGATAAATGTTTTGAGCGTTCAAAAAACCCACTTGTTTGTATACCTTAGTATGGCGCTCCAATGAGGCCTCTCAAAAAGAAATGTATAAATGAGAGTCACCATGGAAAAATGTAAGTTAATATCCCTGAAAGGGAAATAATTTTCAGTGTTTATATTCAGTAAAAGCAGTCATATTGCAAGATGAAACTCTACAGGTAATGGCAGACAGCAAATTTGGCATCTGTTTACAATGTAATATGCCTCCAAAAAAAAGCAAAATGATGATTTCTAACTGCCTATCACAAATCAAAGAGTATTCTCTTAAATAACTATAGAAGATATTTCAATTAGTTTTGGGCAGAACACTGTAAAAAAGGCATGGAAAAACTAGAGGGAGTTTGGAGGAAAAGGAAAATAAAATAAATTGGAAAAAAAACCAAACTTTTTTTTGAGACGATTACAGGAGGTTAAAAAAATAAAAATAAAAAAAGAACACAAGCAACTTGTTTGGGTAAATAATGACTAAGAACGAATAATATATCAGGCATAACATACCTTTAGGCTATTAACTTCCAAGTGGGAATGGATTACTTGGTGTGGTACACAACGCATAACTAGAAACAGCAGCACAAGATTATGTCAAAGAAAATGCAGGCTATATACAGAGAAATCTTACTGACAGGAAAATGTGTCACTTCTCAAGAGAAGCAACAGGAACTAAACATCAAGAAATTGTAAGACATTTCAATTCCAGTGCATTAAAAATCATATTACGTAAGAGATTCACCTGAGGATAAATACTTATCAAAACCATACTGCAAGCAGGTTCCAATACAAAGGTATCTTGTTCCCAATTGTTTTGCTTGTTAAGGCACTCAGGAAGCAAACACTCTCAGGATCTGTGACAACCTTACAGTCACAGATGTTTCCCCAAAACACACGGGATCCCAAGGCCAGTAATAATTTGACAGTCGAGTTTAGAAGGGGCATTCGGTCCAATCTCCAGCTCACAGCATATTAAGTTGCTATCATATACAGTCACATCCAGTGAAGTTCTGAATATCTCCAAGGATGGAGATTCCACCATCTCTCTTCTCAACTTCTTACAGTGTCTGTCTGCTATCACAATGAATTACTTTCCCCCTAATATCTAACCAGAATTTCATATGCCTGTAACTCGTGTCCATTGCCTCTTTTCGGAAGTGTACAGTGAAAGGACGAGAATGTCTTTTTTTTTCCTTCTCCTCTATAACCTCCCCTTAATTATAAAGATGGGAAGTCCACAACTTCCCTATTTCAATAGTCTGATAACCCCAGAACAAGATCTCATTGCATGGAAGGTGACCTCAAAGAACCCTAAGCGCCTATTTGCAGTTGAGGTCCCAATTGTCCATGGGTGTCAGAGGGAAGATCCAGTTCTAGGACACCCCTTCCTCCCCAGGCCCCCCAATATAAATTAATAAAGAAATACATAAAAAGAGAGAGAACACTGGAAGTTTTAGGTACTCTGGCCCTAACCATGATGTGAAAGATTTAAACTCTTTATTTGGCAGACTGGTTTCTGACATAACTGGATGTCCCTTTACCACAGGAGACATCTAGTCTTCTATCAGGACACAGGTAAACAGTACATTACACAGCTGCCAGATAGAAAGCCTGGAAAGATGTCCCAAAAATCAGGATAGACAATTTCATAAGTTTGCTAGAGATCAGAGAAAAGGGATGTTTACCAACAAAAAAGTTTTCAATTTTCCAAAATCCCTGTTGTGTGAAAATAAAAACAAAATTCTACACTTCTACCCACATCAGGAAGAAAACTGCACCATTATGAGAGTGAAAACATTTTTGGCTTAAAGAAATTAATGCTTTAATTCAAGAATTATTTAAACAATCAGTCTGACAGAACCCAGTGATCAAAATAATCCATTTAAGGGCCCACATACTCAGATATTTTGCAGGTATTGAAAGAGGCAGCAGCAGATGTCAAGTAGGTGCATTACGAATTTACACTGTTGAATTTAATATTTTAGCCTGCTCAATGCATTGGCAAGACAAGTTAATTGCACAGCTACCAGAGGATGACAGGATAAGGTTAACATTGGATCCTATGGAGATATTTGTTGATTCCAATAGAGTAATTTTACACTAATAATGTGGTGACTACACAGCAATGTATTTTATTTCATAATTATACCGAATTAATTTATGACTCCACTAACTCTAGCATGAACAATCAAAATCTGACAGCATTTTGCTGGAACATTTTACCACCAACCTCATATTTTACACATGTACACATAAGAACTCATAGACAATTCAGTGAATTTTCAACAAATTGCTTCCTTAGTGACCACCTGGATTTTCAGGAACAGCAGAGGATATATTGACATTTTCTGATTAGCTTTTGAGCAAAAGTAGTTCTGCTTTTAGGTTTGATCAGGATGACCTTGGTAGCAATTCTTCATGTTACTCCTGATTAGAAGATAAGTTGGATGATTGTGATTTTTCACAGAAGTCACCTGTTGAGTGTTTTCTTCCCTAATTAGTTGCCCCTGTGCAATATACCCACATGTGTAACATGAATCCTGCTTTTTTCAGGAAGAAAAATAGGTTCTTTTTCTATTAATAGGTCATGTGGTCAAGCTACAAAGACAAGTAGGAGATAGTCAGACAAAAGATCTAGAAAAGAGTAATTTTGTTGTGTAAAATTTGGATGTGTGAAGAAGAGAAGGCCACTGATTTTCTTGTAAAGAACGAGGATGACTTACAATGAACCCTGGATAGCTGGCCTATATGGTAACCTCTGAAAAAAACCTCAAGACAGCAACCAGAAATATTGTCCTAGATTGAGGTAAAACAGAACCAATTTTCTTTTCAGTAATTTTGCTTTTCAGTTAAGTCTCTTCTGACTACCTGCACTTTCTGAAATTAATGGCATACTCTTCAGACGGTGTCTGCTTCCAGAGCAATAAGGCCTGATGTTTATAATCTATGCCAAGGGATGGTATGCAGAGAGGCTCCTGCTTATACTTGTTGTTATAACAACCAAGGTCAGTTGTCTTTGTTATTTGCCCCATCGAAGGGTCAGAAGCAGAAGAGCATAGAGGGGTCACACCTGCAGGGAGGAGCAGACAGGACAGCAGACCCAAAACTGACCACAACACATCTGCATCACACTTGGTATAAAAGCTGAGAGATCAAAGGAGTCAGCATCAGTCTTCAATGGCTGGAGTCCGAGAATTATCTTTGAAGATTGAATTATCTGTCTTTTTCTTGATTGAAGCCTACTGATAATGATTAATCACCAAATACTGAAAACAGACATCAAGAGTGAATATCTACCCTATGTAGATTTATCCAAAATAGTTAAGCTGTATCTCATAAGAAGTCGTAAATACCTGTAACAGATTGATTTAATTTCAAAAATAGTGCAGTTAGGTGATTTTATAAATGTTTTGAAGACATTGTTAATCAAGTTAGAAAGAACATCCTACTATTTTTCCTTCTTCCCTTTTCTTAAGTGAATTTCCTGCTAATTAAATTAGTTTAACTGTTACCTGGAGGTCATTTTTCATGCTGCCCTTACAGATAAAAAGATATGAAACTCTTCAAATAACAAAGAGAAAAATTGCTTTAAAAATAAATTCTGAGGGGCCAATATTGAGCACGATATTTCTTTTCCATATGGGAAATCACAACGGTACATAGGGACATTAGTCAATCTTTACAATAGGAGAAGGTTATTTACATTGACCTCAGTTATCTGATTTCCTTAAATTATATGCAGTGAGAAGAGTTTGGCTTCCGTAGCGGGGCGGGGTGGGGGAGGGGCGCAGGGAATAGGGGGAAATAAGAACCAAAGCATGTTTTAGATGGAGTCAGGGGAGAGGCAGTTAGCTTCACTAGGGAGATAGGTAAGAATTAGTTCTTGCAAGAACTCACTCAGTCTATTCAGCATCATTAGTATTGTGCAGAATAAGTACCCTAGTGTCTTTGGTGAGTACTTGGTTCCTCAAGGAAGCTTCATGACAGTAATCCTTTTGGGAACATATATACAGCAAAAATTCTAGCAACATTTACTTAATTATAAAAATGAAAGACAGGAAGGCACATGCACACAACACAGAAAACAACAAACTACTATAGTAATGACAAACCTTTTGAGCAATCCCATCCATAGATAAACATCTCTACAATTCCAATGGTGCAGAGGCATATTTCTAATATAGACTATAACATTCTATTTTGCCTGCATGTTTTTCCTCAAGCAGCTCGAGCCTTCACTTGTCATCTATCAATACACTGCTGCCATCAGTGAGCATTTTAACTGAAGTAGCCCAGATCAAGAAAAAAGGTCAGGACAAAAACTTATCCCAAAATATCAGTTCATGTCAACACCTTTACTTTTTTTTTTTTTTTTTAAATGAGTCCCATTTTTTTTTTTTCTTATTGCCATTACAATATTTTGGGCAAGGACTATACATGGACTATGCTGTTCACACAATGGCTTGCATGGTCGTGTATTACTGCTACCTAGCTCAAATTTGTGCCACTGTAACCCTAAAAATATCACATTGGCATGCAATGTTGAGCTTCAAGTCTCATTGCATTTGCACTGAGCAATAAAGCACTCATCTTTAAAGAACTAGCTTTTCTCTAATTCCTGACAGGAGCCACTGAAGTTATTTAAATGCCAAGCCTCACAATGGATATTGAATTTGACAATCCAGTTTTCTGATCTCTACAGATCAACTGGTATCTTGAACCTTCCTTGAATTTTAATGACCTTCCATTTCATCAGACAAGCATCCCCCATAAAGCTTGCCATAAATGTGTCCTAGTTTGGGTTTGCATATCTGAATGCCCACTCATAAGAAGGAGAGCGTGCTTTGTTCCTAAATGCTATTTAAAAAAATGAAAATGTGTGTGTATGTATATAAAAATACAAGTTAATTTTTGAAAAATACTATGATGAATAGAGGTTAGAAAAGGTCTGGTGCGATAGAATAGAAATGTATTGGTTGTCATGGTGAATAAAGCTGTATGGTAAGCCAAACATTCATTTTATTTAACCTGTTATTCAGATATCCATGAAAGTATTTTCTCATTTGGAAGAAAAGTACAAAAAATTGATTTTTTGACATGACTACATACAATATAATGTAAATACCTTTTAACTTAAGGGAAAATATTTATCATTTTAATATTAAAACAAACTCAGATAGAATGCCACCCAAAAAACCTGCTGGATAAGCAAGTTAACTAAAGCTAAATCCAGCATGCAAGTGTCTCCTATATCCTAGGTAACGAATATTAAGCCAGGAGCCATAATAACTTGCCATTCAAGTTCTCAGTAGGAAGCATCAGGCAAACCATTTGTCTGACAGACAGATCTTTTGAAACAATACTATTAGAAGGAAATACTGTATTCTTTTCCAATTATTTGATCTAAATATTATTTTACAAAGGATGATTTAGTGACAGTGACAATACACAAGCAAAAGATGGATCACATAATGGCATTCCATATGCCCATAGGAGAGCTAAAGTGGTTTTGCACGGTCTTGATCCTACGCTAAGATGGTTCTTTCTGCAGTTCTCTCTACCTTTTAGGTCAAAGAGTCCAACAACAGAAATCTTTCTCTCAGTCAATTCTAAATGCCAAACCAATTCTCCAAGTACTTTAGTGCTACAAGAGTATCCTGTGTTCTTCACAGTTTTGTAGTTCAACTTCATGCCTTTGTGGTCAACAGTATCTCTAGCACAAATTTATCTTCATTTTCTTCCACCTGCTGCTGCCTAGACAGGTGTGTATTGGAGGCAGTGAAACGCCAAGAGTATTTGGCAAAATACAGAATGTTGCCAGAGATTTACTTAAGTAGCCTATAAGTAACGTATGCTGTATGAAGGCATCAGTTCCCACTTATGACAGCCATAATCTTATTGCTAACTGTTATTTCATACTGCAGCGACTTTGCAAGAATATTAATTCACTTGAGTTCACATTTAGGTAGTTACTGTAACTATAGAGGATGCTCCAGCTTCTAGTGAAGAGCAATGCCTTGCAAGTGATTGAATAAACACTAATTTCAGTTCAGCTGTGTTTCATGCAAGTTTCTGGAGCACAATAGGAAATAATTACAAATTAGTGAGTTAAACTAAAAATCTCTAGAAGGAAAGAGAACAATGTTCTGAACCAGCATCCTCCATTATCTGGCAATATTAATTATAAGCAATGTTGTAGGAGTGCATTAAAATAGGAAAAAAAAATCACCCATTTTATCTAGGAAGAAACTAATGCAAACGTTAGTCTGTTTACAGTTATGGCAGAACTTGAGAAGATGCCTCTTGTAAATGTTGTCCCCTTATATTGTTTCGCTTCTGACACCTGTATTACTGTTCCCTTTCATACTGCTAAGGGTGAGACTATGCTTTTTCCTCTGCTCTTACTCTCTTTGGATTATATTGAAAACGCACGTGCAAAAGTACCATGCAATACTAACAAAGGTGTTACAAACCAGATCACTAAGAGGAGAAGTGCCGGTGCTCCTCCAGTGAAATTTGCGCTGTTATGTAGCAAAAGCACTTTAATTGGTTTAAGTAACATTTGACCATAAAGCCAGAAATATAAAATGAGAACAGCAGTCAGATGATCAGCCAGGAAGGAGAAAATAACAAACACTGCAGCAAACAATTTTATATTTTTTTTTATGCAGAGGGGAGCAGGAAAGTAATTGTGACACGAACAAGTAGGAATTACGGCTAAATCCAGGAGCAACACTAAGAGTCTCTGGTGTTTCTCCCTCCAAGTTTTGCAGATTACATTTAAATCCTTTTTATCTTTCCAAAAAAAAAAAAAAAAAAAAAAAAAGATTCCTCTTCTTCCCCTGCCTCAACAGCTTTTAAAGAGAAAGAGCAACACCACAACCCCTAAAACTGCCTGGGAAATATTTTTCAACTAAATGTTGCATTCTGGGCACTAAAGACAGCATAACAAAGTTCTATACTATATGACATTTTCTAAGCCCATGGTTTTGTTTTTTTTTCCCCAATTGTTAAAATTTTCAAGCAGGTTAAGAGCAGCACTGGAGTATGTTGCTGGATTCTCAGATATTCTGCTCACACAAAGTAGGGGCTGTTATACACAAATAAGACAGACATTCAGAATTTGCAATCCAGCACCACATTTTAGAAGAATCTGCCTACTGAATTATTAAAATACCACTCTTCTGCTATCTTAGTTTCGTTTGATAGAAAAAGTGAAAGAAAACAAATAGCAGATTAATTCTGAATATTTCAAATACATTTCTATGTAGAATCATAGAATCATCTAGGTTGGAAGGGACCGTTCAGATCATCAAGTCCAACCATCAACCTAACTCTGACAAAATCACCACTAAACCATGTCCCCCACATGGGAGACATGGATGCACCAAAACTACCTCCAGGGATGGTGATTCCACCACTTTCCTGGGCAGACCATTCCAATATTTGATAACCCTATCTGCGAAGAAATTTTTCCTAATATCCAATCTAAATGTCCCCTGGTGCAACTTGAGGCTGTTTCTTCTTGTCCTATCGCTTGTTACTTGGGAGAAAAGACTGACACCCACCTCTCCACACCCTCCTTTCAGGTAGTTGTAGAGAGCGATAAGGTCTCCCAGAGCCTCCTTTTCTCCAGAAAAGGAAATTACATATCTCTATATATTTGCATGTTCTAAATTTAAGAACTATTTTAAGCAATATAAAGCAATGACAGAGAGAATGAAGACCTTGAGGATGCTATAGAAATGGAAGATTTCATACCAAGCTGAAGCTGCTGAGATACTTGAGCTCAGTTAGGATTTGCTCCTTTTTCAAATTACAGCTAATTTTTCCAGTGTAAAAAAAGAAATTAATATTTGTTTCTGGGTACAAAGTAGAAAAGCACTGTCTCTTGCAGGGTGAAGTTTTGACTCCCCAATGCCCAAACATTTAATTTCAAACGGTTATTTAAAAATGTTATTTAAAAGTAAGTTTCACATGTAGAGCATATTTTTTGGTAACTTAATATTTAAAAGTCAGTAAAATTTTACTATCTCCTGTCAATTACAATTAGGTGCAAAAACATTCTTACACATGTTGACCAAAATTCTATCCCTTTTTGGAAGCAGTGTTTCAGTCAAAGTGTTTTTCTCAGCTCCGCTGAGTGAAGGCTGTTTCTGAGAAAAGACCATCTTCATAATCCCATAATCCTACAGACAAATGGGAAGCCATCACTTAGCAGGTTACAAGAAAAGCTTATTTGAAACACAGCATGCTTTGGCCACCACCAGTCATGATTTAGAGAATACAGAACTGAGAGGAATAAGGCTGGTGTAGAACCTTGACAACAAATGCACATATTAACATATATACATCTACAGAGCACTATTCAGTGATGAGGTATTGTATTTCACATCCAGTGCAGATTGAACTAGCCTAAACTCTAGTAAAGACATTGAAACTTTGATAGCTTATATTTAGAAGAATGGTGGGGTTTTTTCACTAGTAGGATTCTATGCTTTATACTAAAAAATTTCAGTTCCTGTATGGATATAAGACACATAAAATACAGAAATGGAAAAAACATAACTGGATTAGACACCTGAAAGCCCAAAGCACAGGGCTAACAGAATAGTTAACTAAGAATTCTTCCCTGCAGGATGTCTTGCTGTTCTGATCAATTCTGCAGGCAATTGTGTTTCTTCATTAGAAACAAATCACTATTTTACCCATGGGATAACTTACAGCTTCTGCCAACTGTTAACTCACTGAGGTATCTGCTACCAAGGAATGAAGAGCATCTTTAAGAACAGACGCCATGCAATGGAAGAGAAGCCAGCAAATGGTGCAAAGCAAGCTAGTTTGGCAAGTTTAAGCGTTATCTATGGAAGGCGCAGATGTGCAGAAGCAACATGGGTCCAGGTTGGGCCAGTCATCTGGGCTCAGAAAAACCCATCTTGAGTTCCTGTTTTGCCCAAAGCAAGGTGATGAAACTTTCTAACGGAAGCTTTGGCAGCTTCCATAATTCTTGCAAGTATGAATCTGAATTAACTTCATATTTCCCCTTAACAAATAAAACACAGAACATGTGAGAACTTGTGTTTTGAAGTCTCTAAGCTAAGATTGGGACTTGCTCATTTGGGAGGAACATTTCCAATTTTCTACAAGGTATGTTCATTTCGGTTTTTTTTCAATTGACTTTGCATTTTCTAAGGCATGGATTGCTTAAGGCTTCAGGCATTCAGTTCACGCTCAAGGACAAACAGAATGAACTCTTCTTCTTAGGGGAACACACGGCCAGGAGGTAGGTTGAAATATGCTAGTCCTCAAGCACCCGGCCCATGATCTAAGGCAAAAGTCTTAAAAAGAAAATGTACCCACATTTGCCAAATAGAAACAGCTGATGTTAGGAATCAGAGACCAAAATGCAAAGATAGAGATCTTCAT
This sequence comes from Larus michahellis, assembly GCF_964199755.1. Taxonomy (NCBI): domain Eukaryota; kingdom Metazoa; phylum Chordata; class Aves; order Charadriiformes; family Laridae; genus Larus; species Larus michahellis. Next base: position 8,984,426 of record NC_133906.1, on the reverse strand, counting down.
CCAGACGAAAATAAGGAAAAACAAATGTTGTCTTTGGAAAGGTAAATGATTCTAGCAAGGACCTGCAAAAATGTTGAAAAATAACATAAAATTAAATTTTATTAGAATTAAAGTTATTCAAACAAGACAGGATAGTAAGGATGGCAGCACTTTTATGGAGTATAATTGTTGAGGGCTAGATTGCAAAAAATTCTGAGAGGGAATGCAACAGCCGCATCAGCATTAAGGCTTGAGCTTTTACAGTAATATAAACTTGTTGTTAGACCGATCAGTTGATAAAGTTAAGCTCTTTCAACAAGAAAGTTTTGACTCTTATTGCTGGATGTTTTGTTGGGTGTCTCATCTTCCTGTCTCTCCCTGATGCATGAAAACTTGCACGCTGAGTTGTTAATGTAGACAGCAATTTACACATACACACCCCCAGGACCATACAGCAGAGACCACAGTATAATACATGCTTGTACTCGTCCTGCAGAACCCTGAACTCTGGCACAGCTCAAAGGGTGCACACCAAGCACAGCTGGTACAAGAATCTGAGATAACGCTGACCAGCTGCAGCTGGCAACGAAGACTGCACTAGAGGAAATGGGGGAGATAGTGGAATGAGTCCCTTGATGGGGACACACTAGGGTTTTTTTAAAGGCTTATCCTTAAAGCTTGGTCCAAGGGCATCAATTTTGAGGTCCATTATTCAGCTTTTTTCTGGATCACTGGACTAAAACAACAAATATATGGTTTGCTTTGGTTTTTTGTTTTTTTTTTGTTTTTTTTTAAATTTTAAATATCCTGAGAAAATAAAACAGTCCAAAGAGACTACTATCTGCATAAGTCTGTGCTATAGCTCCCATTTAAGCACAGCATAGGAATAATATGAATTTTACTTAAAAACCTTGCAAATAATAAAGTCATTATGCTAATAAACTACAGATGACGAAAAGAGAGTTACATTCTTCAGCAATAAGACAACAACTCTATACTATTATTAAGGCCTGTAAGGTTGTGCAAAGCAAAAAAAAACAACCAACATCCAAAAACCTAAAAACCAAACGAAGCCCACTTCCCATAGATCAAATATCTGCAAAAGAAGATATTTATCCTTTGCAGCAGTGCTCTGAAATACAAATTATGTATAAACACCTCCCCCCCCTGAAAAATAGTATAAGTCACACATAGCTATTACTGATATTGATAATAGCATTATCACAATTGTTGAGGACTTCTGAAAGCTAAGCTCTGGGCTTAGCAGTTAATAAACAGTACAACTGGATTATAATTATGGGGCCTACCTTTTTAAGATTTTTTTTTTTCTCTGAACAAAGCAAAAAAAATGCTTAGTTTGTTGTACATTTAAAATGCAGGGAAGGGTAGCAAGTGTACAGGACTCAGGAATTCACTCCCACTCAGCATCCACCCCTTACTTACAGCTTGGGCCAAACATTTCAGCTAGTCTATGAATTAGTTTCCTATCCAAAACAAGAGTTCTTCCCTAGAAGACGACCACTTCAGCAATTCCAGCTCTACATTTACAAGCAGCTGGCACCAGCCTACAATTTGGGGTAACAGAATCACAGAATGGCAGGGGTTGGCAGGGACCTCTGGAGATCATCTAGTCCAACCCCCCTGCCAGAGCAGGGTCACCCAGAGCAGGTTACACAGGAACGCGTCCAGGCGGGTTTGGAATGTCTCCAGAGACGGAGACTCCACCACCTCTCTGGGCAGCCTGTGCCAGGGCTCTGCCACCCTCGAAGTAAAGAAGTTCCTCCTCATGTTTAGGTGGAACTTCCTATGCTCAAGTTTGTGCCCGTTACCTCTTGTCCTGTCCCTGGGCACCACTGAAAAGAGCCTGGCCCCATCCTCCTGACACCCACCCTTTAAGTATTTATAAGTGTTGACAAGATCCCCCCTCAGTCACCTTTTTCTCCAGACTGAAGAGATGCAAATCCCTCAGCCTTTCTTCTTAAGAGAGGTGTTCGAGTCCCCTAATCATCTTGGTAGCCCTTTGCTGCACCCTCCCCAGCAGTTCCCTGTCCTTCTTGAACCAGGGAGCCCAGAACTGGACACAGTACTCCACATGCGGCCTCACCAGGGCAGAGTAGAGGGGGAGGATGACCTCCCTCGACCTGCTGGCCACACTCTTCTTGATGCACCCCAGGATGCCATTGGCCTTCTTGGCCACAAGGGCACATTGCTGGCTCATGGTCATCCTGTTGTCCACCAGGACTCCCAGGTCTCTTTCCACAGAGCTGCTCTCCAGCAGGTCAGTCCCCAACCTGTACTGGTGGACAGTACCAAGATGCTCTGAACACTGCTTCTAAACAGAAGTCAGGGAAAAAAGCAGTTCTTAATAGCCTGTACCAAAATTTCTCAAAACCCTTTGCTTGACTTACCTTACCTCTCTAACAGATGAGGTATCTTCCAGGAAGACAAACTTTAGACCATATATAGCTCTTGTCAAGCAAGACTTTCTCCCCTATAGCATTAATCTTTTTTTTCAGTTCCTTACTAAATATTTTCTTCTTTTCAATATAAAATCACCTTCAGCTTTTTTTGTTTTCCTTCTCTCCTGTTCCTTCTGAATGCCCTAGACAAAATGGAGGCTTGTTGGCTGGTTTGTTTCTCAAAGAGCCCAGCACCCTCCCACTTCTTAGGAGGGCTTAGTGGTAACTGGAACCACCTGTTTGTATTCTCCCTCTCTGCTTTCCTCTGTTACAATTCAGGTGTGTGAAACCCAACACAAAAGACTTTCAGGCTGCAATATCCACTTTTATCACAGTCAATATCCATTTTTGTGATAAAATAAGTAACTTACAGGCTAGGAAGCAAAAGATTGTCTTTTTAGTTTTCTGTATGAACCTAAAGATCAAGAAAAGACTTATATTTAAGTAGTCTTCTTCACAGGCACTCTCTACACACTGCCTAACGACTTTCCTGAATGAAACCGTTAGATATGGCAATGAAAGGTTAAAGCTAAGCATATGTTTATCTTTCATGATAAATGAAATTACATGGCATAAAGACACTAATTTTCTCTTCCTCATTATCAGAAAAAGCCAGTCAAAACTCCCCACAAAAGAAAATAAAAAAACCCAAACAAAACAAACCCTCCACAAAAATACACCGAGTGGCAATGAGACCAAGCCAGTGCTTCAAGCTGAACTCTGCCTTAGAGGCGGCCTGGTGCAGCTACAGAAGCAGCGCAGTGACTGAGGCTATCACTGAGCTGCATTTCTTTTAGTGTAATTGCTAGCTAGGCAATCATCTCAGAATAGTATTTTTGGAGCTATTTCACACCTCTTCTATCAGATCTTTAAAGCAAATGAGATGTGAACATCTCTTCGTTCCTCCACAAAAGCATTATTCTAGAGAGAATGAGATATTCCAAGTAAAGCACATAACTCTAATTGGACTGAGTATAAAGAATCATTGTGAATTCAATCTGCAATCTGTATACAACATTCTTTTCAAAGATTTGTGGCTGGAGCACACACAAAGCATAACAAATTCAGAGCTTGGAGAAGAAATGTAACGCATGTGTTTCAGATTCATTTTGCTTGCTTATTGCACTCCCGATTGTCAACGTAAAGACAATTTGAGTGAGTTGTTGAAATTTGACCAATTATTTGCCTATCATAAAATCAAAATCATTCACGATATAATGAAAATAATTTCAGATACATACATTTTACTGCACTTATCTGATATCATATAGTCATTATCCAAAATTTGACCTGTTTTTGTTAAAAACATAGTCATACATTAAAAACTCCCTGCTCCTTGCAACAAGACTTTTACTTGTTTCTTAAAATTGGAAGTCTTCAAGTGTCTGTGCTGTTAGCTTAATTTTATTTTATTTTTTTACAATAAACTCGGAGTTTAATTCTTCAGTCTATTATTATGCATTTATATCACTGAATTTCAATTGAAATCAACATTGAAATTAATTAAAGCAATGAATATGTTCATTGCAAACATTTAGATCAACAAATGTAATTTAAAATTGCTGAAAGTGTAAAAATAGTTTAATTGATTTCTTGCCTAACAAAAATAGTGAGGGATTCTACAAAATATGGTATAGTAAATGAAAATTAAATGTGTTTCAGAAAATAACTATTGTGCAAATGCAGAACAAATATCAAGTTACAGAACTCCTTTGAACTGTGAGTGTTACTTGGACCCAACTTTTGTTCATTTTCAAGAACAAAATCAAAGAAAAGAAAAAGTCCAGAATGGCTTTTACATACTTTTTTTTCTAATCAAGCAATGAGAATTCTGTCTTTGCTTTTTCTTTATAGAGAAAATACTTGCATAGACTGGCAAAAATCAGGTTGAGATGAGTTAAAAAATCTGTCCTTATTTAGAGCCAAATAAGTAATTAATTCAGTTGGATCTGCAGTGCCCATTGTACCTGATTCATATTGAGTGGAAGAGTGCATCCCCTATCATTAATGTGGCTATTTATGTAGTACCATTTGCTTATAGTGTACTCTCTCTTTACATCTCCATTACACTGCCCTCTGAGCCAGGCAGCTCCTTTGCGTTCAGCTCAAAGCAGACTATCACCATTTGGAAGTATTGTGGCGCACATTCCCCAGAGTGCTTGGCATGTAACATCAGAACAAAATTTTCAATAGAAGTAAACATGCTGTGGGGTAAAGTTGTAGAGCTGCTACTACGTGCTGTCCACCTGGGAGATGCTGCATCTCAATTCATGTTCCATATTTGATATCTACATGGAAACTTATCTCCTTGAACATTTGGTCCCAACTGGGATGCTAAGAAGCTGAAAACAAAATGCAAAATCTGGTCCAACATTTTCTTTTTTGAGGAGCTTTGACTCTCTCTTTTTTATGTTTTAAATAAAAGACACTCAACCAAATCATATTTTCAGTGTTTTGCACGTAGGAGAAGATTAGCAGTTCTTATAATGATCAGCTTCCTCCAATGTTCACGTAAGAGCTAAGTCTTTTGTCAGAATCCACTGATTCTACAAAAGACGTAAAGGTTGTAGCTTGATAAATTTATCTTTTGGTGACACTACAAAAAGACACTGCCTGTTGACAACAGGAAGTTGCTTGGTCTGTTCAGCCTCTGTATCTTCCCTCGAGTAGTAGATAATAAAAGAAAGAAACCACAAAGTAAGAACAATCAATATCCTATTCTGCCAAGTCAAAAAGGAGGAAAAAAAATAAAGACCAAGAGAGATAATTTGCTTTTTGCATAACAAAGTAGAAATATTAATTACAATAAAAGCCCAGTTAGTAAGCACATTAGAGAAATGTTTCCATTCGCTATAAACAAAAGATAGGAAAAATAAGCAGCTCTTGTTAGTAAAAGCATTATAAATTGAAATTATAGACATAGAGCAGAAAACAAATATTGCTTATTGCTTATATTCTGTTATTAAGTTCTTTCTTAAGAAAAACAGGTTGGTTGATATTTCAGCTGTTGACAACAACCTCATCAGGTCCAGAGAGATTTACTGTCCTCAGCAAATTACCTAAGACTGAAAGAAATTGAAGAGTACCTAGCACATTTTTGTCTCCATCTTTGTTACTAAAACATGAAGTTAGCAGAAAGTAGATCAGGCACCTGGTTTGGCTCTAAACAATACCACATTAGTAATTCCTCCAGATTGGATTCTTCCACTAGGTCTCAGGTTCTCAGCACCTTTATCTACCTCAGATTCCATAGGTTTTTTTCTGTACCTACTTTTAACTTAAGACTGAGCTGTTGGTTCATTAACAAAACATGCCGGGGAGATTCTGAGAACACTGCAAACAAAATCAATAACTTTTCTCAAGCAAACAGGTTTCAAAAATGGTTGACACAGTTGAAGTAAGAATCTATATGGCCCTTGAAGTACTAATTTTCTGTATTGGTTAGACCTATATGAGACCTATATTTATCCAAAAAATTGGGGAGGGTGATGAATCATATTTAATGCATATTGCACAGCTAAGACAAGCATTTTGCAACATTATCAGTAACATTTTCAGTTTGGGAGGTAAGAATACCTTTTAAAATTTTGATCATTTCAGAAAGGAAGATTTTTCTCAGTCTGTCTGTATACAGTTAATGTGAAACTTATTATAAACATGAAATATCATAAAAAAAAATTAAATTCACCAAACTAATGTGCAGGGGCATCTCTCTTTTAATTGGGCTTTCCATTCTTATTAGACACTACTTCAGTGATGCCTTTCAACCCACATAAATGTATTAATAATGTACTTATTAATACTTTGATATTTCATATCAGAAATGTCGTATTCTTTTCCATTCTTAAAATAGTATTTTCTAAGCAGTAATTTCTAATAAAAAACTACAGAAACTGAACATGAATTTTTCCAATGTTAAGAACAGTAACTTAATTAACTCAGCAGGGCTTAATGATATAGTGAAGCAACAGATGAGTTAGTTCTTCTGTAATAATGTTATTAATAATAATCATTCTTATATAACAATGTATTTATTTTTATTATTAGCTTGGCTTTCAGAGATATTGAGCAGCGCAGTAGATTAATATTGAAGCTGAAGTAACCAATGACTTCCAGAAAAAGAGGGTGTTGAAGTCCTAACCATAGCTGAAGAATACCCACTGTCAACCTCTTGTGGGGTAATGGCTACGACAGTATGTATGTTCTCCTAAGTAGTATTTAATTGCAGACATTCTGTTGTCCAGATTCATTTTATCAATAGCTTTAAACAACCAATCTGTGGAAAAAGTATCTAACTTTGACACTTCTTGTTGAAAAATCATTTTTTTTAATAGGATTCCTCAGCAGTTCAGAAGAAATCAGCAGCACATTCTTACACAACACAATTATTACTAAAAACTTCTGCATTCTTTTTTAATTCATTATCCAGGGAAAGCAGAATCACATATTTGAGGCAAATCACTGCAGCAGAAGTTGATGCCTTATAACCATCATCATATTTAAAACAGAATTAGCAACAATACAAAAGCTTTGTATTGATTCAGAACAGCAAATTAATATTTGATCCTCTCCTCTAAATGTCTGACTCCTAAGAAACTCACAAAAAGTCATACATTAACAATGTGAATGTGAGCCTATTTTCATTTTTTTTTTTCCCCCAAGTTGTCCTCACATGAGTTTGTTACTGGCAAAATCTACAGTGTTTAGCAGCCATGTAACAAACTATCAAGAGGAATAGTGCAGAACATCCACTTAAAGGAATCAATGACAGGGACAGTGGCTGAAAGTTACTTCCTTGGTGTTTACTCAGTGTTAATCTTTGTGAATAAAAACTTGGAGAGGAGACCAAGGAAGAAATTGTTCAACACATGATTAATTTATTCATGACCTTATTTCAAAGATATACTAAAACCTTAAATTAAGGCTTTATTGGAATAGAAGCAAATAAAAATATGCAGCAAACTGTATTCTATTCATCCATCCAGAATCAGGCCTGTTTGCCTTTTCAGACAGATGGAAAAGTTTATTGCTGTTTGGACTCATGAATCCGATTCATCTCCAGTGAGAAAAATGGAATTTTGCTCCCTAGTCCACAAAGATATTGTCAATTATACAAGGCAGCTTGGTTTACTTTCTGAACAAAAAAGAAAATGTTGCCAGGAATCATATATTCCGTGGGTTTTGCCCTCCAACAGAATAAAACCAGGATTAATTTTAAACATTTTAATTGTAAATAATGAATAAATGAATCTCGATCTGAAATAATGCTGCAGGAAATAATTTTGTTATAAATTTGCACAGCTATTTGCAGTACTACATTTCAGTAGTGACAGCATTTGCCCCAGCTGTTAAGCTCTGAATGCCTGTTTCCCAAACTAGTGTTGCATGTACCATTTGCAAACACAGTACATCTTCATCAATGTCAAATTCGAAAACAGCCTCCTGAATATATTTTGTACTTTATATTCTAGTGGGCTTTAAATCTTTGTTTAAAGGCTTCTGCCTGTTCTTTTTATTTTGGAATTTAATTTAGTCATGGAAGGTTAATTAGTCTTTAGATTTATAATTAGAGCTGTGAGTCAGCTCTTCGCGTCCTGTGGTACGACCAGTTTTATACTAGAGTCTCAAAAGAAGAGAATGCAATTCATAATTTTATGCAAATACCCTATCAGCTTTAAATGAAATGGAGATGGAAATCTTTTTAAGTCTTGTCTGTGTAAGAATCCTATGCCAAATGATCTCATCAGAAGCACTAGAAAGAATACAAAAGAAGCAAAATGTTTTATATCTCATTTATGAGGAACTATTTACGTTAGTGGGGACTTCATTACTGAAGGGAAGGGGAAGCTGCAAGTTCTCTAACCAAACTGTCGTGCATCAGGAAAGGCTGTTTATACAAACCCCAGATGTTTCACAAGAACACACCAACTTCATCAGTTTTTGATAAAGTGTTATGGTAGACCTTTCTTTCACCTTAAATATTTGTATGCAACTGATAATGAAGTGTTTCAATAAGCTTATTTTGTATGAAATCTTTTTGTAATTTAAGCAGAAAGGAAATTAGTCTACTGTCAGAATTGTTGTTGGAATTGAAATCCAAGATTCAATCAGCCCTAGACATCTACCTACCAAGTCTAAAAGAGCAAAATCCTCAGTTATGTTTTGATTTACTATAGTCTGTTTTTTTTCCACACATTAAGAGGGAAATAAGAAGTCCATATGACTCAGTAAAGAATCACATAATCTACATACAATGGATTGCTTTAGCTAGCTGTGCAACACATCAAATGGCATGTACTCCTCATCCGGAATAGCCCAGTGAGATTCAGTAGAATTATGGCTGTACCAATTAAATGATGTTAATCTCTCATCAGGCGTAATATTATGCAAGAAAAGGATAATATTTGTACAAAGACAGTTCACGATTTAACACTGTATGGGGGTCAATTTATTTGGAAATTCTGTTATTGTTAAAGTAATATCTGAGAATGTCCAAAGTAAAAATACAGAAGAGCCAAATGCAGAAGGATTTGGCAGATTTTTGTCACTGTATGCATTATGTATGTGTACAGATTGCATTTTTATATGTATTGTCTTTTTATAATTCCCTGTAATAAACTTTATGCTATGTCACTGGCCTTTATCTTAAAAGAAATACAGATACAGTAAAGAATACTAATCTCATCAGTTTTTGGCCAATAAAGCTGATCACCATAAATGCCCTCACTTGGAAAGAGATAAGTGCTTTCTGGGGGTGTCTAGTTTCATTCTAAGCTGGTATCCGAGAGATATAGGACAAATCCCTTATGAAGACACATTGTTATCCCCATTGATTATAGTGGGAGCCTAGACTAAATGTCTAACTTTTGGATGTCTAGAAGAGACATCCAGAAAATGCAAATTTATATTCAAAAAATTATTTGGGAACGAGTTTTAACTAGTTTTAATTGACAAAGGCTAAGCAACAATGAGAAAGCACTGAAGCAGAGTTAGCAACAGACACAACCTTGGAGGTTAGGTATTTCAGCTTGTTCAGAATTCCTTTTCTCTTCTCCTTAAACTTGAAAATAATGAGCCACTGAAACAAAGAATTTGTCAGAAAGGAAAAGTTCCCTGATAACAAGAAACTTCCACATGGCTTTTAGATATCATATAAAATTTCTTCAGATAACTCAATAAGAAATGGCAAAAAATCATTAAAAGACACTTTTCAAAATATGAGTACAATTGAAAAAAGATTTTTCTGAGCCTACTTGAATAAATCCACATGAGAGGGAAGGTATTATGGCATTAATGCACAAGAAGAGGTACCTTTATATGTATCTGCTTTCATACAAAACTGAAAAAGGAGTAACTATCTAATCGTTGTGAACAAACATAGATAGTTCTTTCAGAAGTGTTACTACAGATATAGTAGAAAGTGGACAGAGGATCTAAGGATCTAACAAAATTATCCTAAAAGTTTTGCATTACCAATTTGGAGATAAATAGTCTAAAAAATGAGAAAAATTGTGACTTCTGAAGTCACCTGCTGCTGCACAATGGTGACTACAGCGCTATCGGACCTACAGTAGAGCTGGCAGATAAATTTTCATCATTGTGTTTCCACATTCAGTGAAGCAGTGACGGAAACCTTCTAACAACCTACTTGGTGCCTCCTGACAATATTCTGCTTTGAGAAACTGAAGGGTGTTACAAAACTTGATCCAAGCATTTGCTCTCTGTGGAGCACTTACAAGGATCACGCTTATGAATGCAAGTGAAGCTTTGGACACTCAAAAATAAACTTAACAAGTCTAGTCACCTAGCTCACCTTGTTTATGACCACAAAGAGGCTAACTAGTTTACTGTTTACTAGCCACTTGAAAGACATGGAATGTAAGCACTTAATCAATGAATTAGAAACTATGGCCTGCACCTATGTTCACAGAAGAACTTGTAAAGTTATTCATAATGGGTTACCATGGCATTCCAAACCAGGACACACAGCTGCTAGCAGAGATAAAGCCTGAAAACTTTCTTACCAAAACTTCTGCATTCCTTTGAAATGAAACTTCTACTTGCCTGAAGCCATCCCATCTTACCTCCTACATAACATTTTTGATCCACAGATTCCATAGTACAGCAGCTAGAAATACATGCTCTAGGCCAATTTAAAGACCTACATAATACATAGAAACTGCTGGGAAGAGGGAAAAAGGACTTTTGTGTCTAAAATGTGTTTCAAATTTTGCTCATCTCTCTCTTTTTTGCCCATCTCTTTCATTGAAATCTCTTTGTTTCTTCTCTAAGTTCAAGTAATTGCTGGGGGAAAATATAACTGATAGAAATGGGCTCTTTGTGACATAAATTGTGACTTTGTTGATAAAATCTGCACATCTGTATCAGACTTTTCAGAAAGAGCAGTGATTTTCCTTAATTCTCAAACTGCATCTTTTTATATCAAACTAACAATGGCCACATTTCAATGGTGTTTCCAGCCTGCCTTGTCTTATCTATACCAACAGCTGCCTTAAAGTTTCCAGAGTGGTAGTATAAGGGCATCTGCATTTTAATGCCCTGAAGTTTTTTTTCTATTCTATAGTACTTAAAGAAAGGATTCTTAGTAGCAAAAGAATAAAAGAATAGTAAGAACTGTTCAAAGTTATGGATATGCTTAAGGAGTGCAATACTAATAGCATCTATTGAGGGTCACAACAATTCACAAGATAAATATGTTCATTACAGTGGAAATGTAAATGGAAATAAAATGGTTCTTATTAGTCATTCAGAAACAATTAAAAATCTTGAAAATGCTCCTCTATAAGGAAGTTTTAGTCACAGAGTGACAATGTCTTGCCCACTAATGACACATTTTACATCTAAACGCAATATTAAATGGCATACAAATGAAAGGCTCTAAAGTGACATGGTAGATGACTTAATATTCCACCTATAAATGTCAAAAGCAACACCATTTCACAGTTTCTAAGTATTCTGCTCCAGAATACCTCAGGTTTGACTCATGGCAGCCAAGTTCTTGCTACTTCTGTTCATGGCAGTGTAAGAAGAAAACAGGATGTTTGAAATAGAGACCAGTGGACAGTATTCACATTCCTGACTTCAGGCAAATAACCAAGGTGACCGAGGCAACACTTTTAAAGGACAGTTCAGGTAACCTGTTTTAGAAGTCAGCCATTCTCCCAACTCCAATTACTACAGAAACAATAAAGGCTTGCTGAGCCTCTAATGTTAGCATTGAAGTGAGATACATAAACTGGGCAAAGAAAGTTCTGGGCTCCTAAGAAGCAGCAAATAAAATCAATGGCACCTAAAACAAAACAAAACAAAAGGACAAAAAAGACACTCTGGATGAACTCATAACTCTAGATTAACTACATAACTAACTGGATCTTAGACCAAAAATTTAAAAGTAGTATTTCTACACATGTCCTAACCCTGAAACTGGCAAATGTTAGAGGATCCAAACATTGGCTAATGAGTATAAAAAAAAATATTTGGAGTCTAAAGGGAAAGTTCCTCATCCTGCCATAGTATTGTTCACGTTTCCAATCCTTTATTTGCACACGAACCTCAGATTGTAGCAGCAATTTCCATGCCAGTTGGATTTCACCCCTATTTTGTTGGAGAAAAAGAGAGAGTCTAAGTATGTGATATTGTGGTTGCATTACATATACCTGGATAACACTAATTGAAAAGCAAACTACAAGTAGGATGGGCTGTACATCTCTGGCTAGTGCAGAAGCAATAAGTGGGCTTCACTTACAGCAGGCTTGTGGGAATGGACATTGGGAACAATGTGAATTTCTGGGATATCGAGGAATCGGGACCATTCTTTTTCTTTTCATTTCTCTTTCCTTCAACCTAATTTATTCTAGTCTCATACTCTGCAGATTTATGTGACTGGAATTCTATCTTGAATTCTTTTATAGCTTAACAAGCATTACATTTACATTTGGAATCATATAGAAATTTCTCACAAAAATTTTTGATGCAAGTTACAGTCCAATGAAGCTGGCTTTTCTTAGGTTTCTAGAATATTTCAAAATAGGACTCAGAATTCAGCTGTACTTTTGGAACCTGAATCTGACCCACCACAGTCCCACTGGGTTTAACTGATTTTATTTCACTAATATGGCTTTGCTTATACTTGTAGCCATCACACGCTGTAAACTATCAGCTGATATTTCTCATACACCACTCTACACCTAGCAAGAAATCCAATTTTTAATTTCAACCCACTTGTGCATTTCATACAGTATTGTCATGGAAATATAATCATTAGTTTTAGAGGCTCTGGCAATAGGATTTCTACAAGATCACCTCAGGTTTTATATCCATGTCATTAACCTTTATACAGTCTTCAGGCATTTCTTCTTCATGGACTGTTCAATATTCACCAGCTGTCCTCTGTCTTCAGACTCCTAATAGCTGTATTTCTCTCTCATGATCTTCACTTACCTTAGCACCCCCTTACTGGCATTTTCTATCCATCTGTCTTTGATATTCTGTTTGCCCTCCTTTGTAACATTTTCTCTATCAAATATCAAAACTGTCAGCATCTTCTTCACTTAATCCCTAACTACTTTAAAACCATGTCTCAAGCCTTCTCTGACCTGACCAAATAACATTACTGATTTTCTCACAGCTTCTCTGTGAAATTGAGTCAAGTAGCAGCTTCAGGTTCTCAGACAGTTGGCTTGTGCTGTCATCGAACTACGTGACTGCAGCAGAGAGCTCATTTCTCTCTTTTAGAGAGGAAAATCTGAGAGAGGGGGATCCAGTAGTATGTTTGAAGGGGTCTGGTTTACCCAGTCCACTGTTCCTGTGAACTGTGCCAGGACCAGCTGGTTTGGATGGTCTCACGCTCACCTTGCCCATAGCTATTAGTTTCCAAAACAGACTTGTCCAGATATATGCCCTGTCATCCCTGTGTCCCAGCAAAAGATAGTTATTTTTGTATCCTTTTATTTGGTTCAATTGCATAAAATTGTGAGGGCTTTGCATTGTGGCCTGTAAAAGTATTTGTGTAGGGTAACACTTTGTGTGAGTATTCAACGCCCCAGCTTTGAGGCAGGAGGCTGTGTGAGAATTCTGGAGCAGCTGCAAAAGCATCTGAGGAAACCCTGGGCAGCAGTAGCCAAAGGTGGTGTGGGCAGCACGTTCAGCATCTCTGGAAGAACCCTTGAGCCTATGAGGTCAACTGTGCCCAGATTCCCGTAGAGAGATTCAGCCGACTGACTTCAGAAGGGAACCCAGGGGGCAAATTAGACTGCGTAACAGTAAGTGAATACATCCTAGGAGCAAAACAAAGAGCCAGACTGACACTGTAGGTGTTCCCTGAAGAACCACACTCCAATTTTACATCTCCATAACCACACCATTAATGGTACTAACTGGAACACATATTGAACTCTTTAGTAGATGAGCCAAGAACCTAAACAAGCATGACAAAGAGACTAGATTCAAGCTTTACAGTGAGTGAGGATAGACTATACTTCATATAATGCCTGAAATGTTATCAGGGACTTTTTTCAGCCAATTAATTTTTAGTTCAAGAGAAATTATTAACTTAATATAAAAACAAAACAAAAACAAACAACCCTACATAAAGTATCCAAGTTCCTGTACAAAACTTTTCAACTGTAGGACTGAAACACACTTCGTATTCATATTGCATTAAGGTGACTTTTCTATCACTGCAGCTAATAGTGCAATGAAGAAGTGAAATAATTTCTTTGTGTACTCAGCAGCTTGAAATTTAAAGCAAATCTGGTTTATCATTCATGGAGTTCTGCCATATGTGGGTAGAAAATGGTTGCAAGAATAAAATGCCTGTATCTCTCGTTTAATGCAGTGGAATTACTTTTCTAGGTAAGGATATTATTTACTAGAATCTACGGAGCAAAACTGATATTTTAGGCTTTTGACTGTATGGAGACCAATGTTTTAAAACAGGGATTATTTTTTATATCTGTTTCAATTTTCAATTAATCCCTTACCAAATCAGCCATGTAGCCCAAGAGAGTGTATTTTCAGTATTTTAAAACAACTGTCTTCGTGTACTTGATATATACAGGAGTAACTTATTACGCAAACACTGAATCTGCAAGCCCAGTCAGTTATGCGTGAGAATACTCATTGCTCAGCACTCCAATATACATTAGATATGTAATTCCAGGGACTCTTCATCACATTAAATTTTAGCATTATCTTACTTAGAAAAACTCATCTAAGTCTAATTGACAGCTTGTTGCTGAAAAATTACCACTTTAAGGAAATGCTTAATTTATCTACTACTGAAAGAATTATACCTCCCCTTCAGAAGCCAGATAATAGCAGATCATCAAATAATGTGCTACAATCTGCATATAAGGTGGAATGAAATATCTTTATAAAGATGGTGATTGCTTTTATTACTTAGTGAAGTTTGTTCCCCGTGGTTTTTTGAAATATAAATTATTTATATTAATTGATAGTAACGTGTTTTAAACATTAGATATAATTTGAATATTTGCAGTACAAAAGCATTCAGGTTATTTAAAGTTATTAAAAAGGACATGTTATTTGCTATAAATACTCTACAAAAAAGCAACAACAAACCTGTAATAACGTCAAACCTTTTTGGCTTAATATGACTCCTATTTATTGCACACCACGCTAATTGACAATACATCATCACAGTGCAAGGACTTGTATTTTCAAATTAATAGCCTACCATGTAAGTCATGTAAACAACCCTTATATTGTTGTATCACCTCTAGAATTCATCAGATTTGACATATGAATAAGTTTTAAGTTGTTTTTATAGTTCTGTTGTTTGTTCATAGTTTTCAAAATTATAGCAAATAATTTCTTAACCAATTCGAACACAGTACGTGGGTGAAAACACTCATGCACATCAACAGATACTCTTGAATACACGGTGAAATACATCCTAAATATAGCTAAACAATAAAAACAATCCAGAAAATATCAAACCTCTGATGTGCTGTGCCTTTAGTCGCATTACCCAACCAGCCTCTGACTAAGATAAATCTGTCCTGTGCCTCTTCTAAGAAATGACAAATGGAGTGGTCCTTTTCTAATCAATTTGCGGAACTGCCAACATCAATAGTGCTCCTGCTTTCATCTGGGTAAACAAGAGCTAAAGTTGTTCACTTTTTTCTGAACTGCTGTAAAACGGACTTAAAACACAACATTGATACGTGAGCCATGATCTTCAGAAATGGTGGTATTCAAAAATTACAGGAGTCGAGTACACTAAGCATCCCTTGCCTACTACCACAGCCTGAATACAGAAGTTTGAAGCTGTGCCTGAAATATCAGACCTGGGATCTTTGTTTTGGTATTATCACAAAATGGGTCCTGAGGCAGAGAGCTCTCTCCGTCCTCCATCCCTCCAGATACAACAGCCATGAACACAGATTCAGGTCTTCACACACAAACACATCACACTGAGATTGTCGTTGGCTACTCTCAGCTACCATCAAGATAGGCATTCTGCCACTGAAAATCTTGAAGCTCCAGTTTAAAGATTTTTGGTGTTTGATGACTTCAGCCTACAGCCCAGTAACACAATAACTCTCTAAACTAACAGGACAGGATGTTCTGACCATGGCTGTAACTTTTTTGTGACCCAGAACAACAAAATGAGCATTCACTTGTAGCATAACCTGTTAGTGCGTGCTACTATAGCACAGCAGCCGTTTTCTTACTCTGTACAATCACAAGCAGAATTAGTTCAGACCCTACGAATGGCTAACATCTGTTTGTACAACCAAATGTTTGATTATCTTTTATATTAGAAAAATTATCAATGACTTAATTATGATTCAAATTCCTTTTAACTGGTGTAAAGCCCATGAACCTCTTCTTTCACATCTAAGTTGACTGAGAACATATTCTGTAACTACTACATTGAAATTAATGTCCTCTAATTCTATTCTCTTTTTTCCACTAAGATAAGCATGTGCAACAGCTCTGTTTTTCTTTAGGAAAGACTTATGGTCCCTACTTCACCTTAAAGTTCCCTCTGTATAACTTTGGGTAATGATTTTCTTTTCAAAATGTGAATTGAATTTGTAAGAAAAGAAAGTAAATAGCATTTTAGCCCAATGAATTTTCACACAATTATGATTTCCTCTACTGGGTTTTCTTTAGGATGTCCTGTTGTTATTATTATCCGCAAAACAGAAGCTTATTCATATGTGTTTTCATTTTTGTCTCAGAATTGTTAACATAGCTGGAATAAATTGGGAGGGGAACTACAGAGGCAGCATAATACATTTTCAAAAGATTTTGTAAACACCAGGTATCAGGAATAACTACCATAAAACCATTCAATTCATGCACAAATTTTAGGCAACAGAACATGAAAATTTGCTTATTTTTGCTAACTGAGAGCATTTGCCTTGCAGTATGTGATGTTCCTTGCATCAGTTCCAGCCAAAGTAACTAAACTCAGTCGACGGGTATGTTTGTGGCTTAGTTCCAGTTGCCTGCTGGAATGACTGAACTGGAAAGGACTGTCCAGAGATTAGAGTGTGTATGTAAATCACAGATTTTCCATCTGACCTTGGACTGAACATGTAGGCTAAGATTCTGCCCCTCAAAATTCTGTCAAAGTCCTTGCAACTATTACTGTCTAATGCTGACTAGTTTTAAAGCCATATAATTAATCTGAGTTAAGTGGGTTTGGGCTTTAACCTCCCAGTACCTCATTTTAGAAGCTGAAAATAACATTACTGAATCTTATAGGTTGTTGTGAGGAGAGATATTAAAGATGATGACATGCTTGAATATCCAGATTGAGGAGCATAAAAGAATCTAAGAGCAACTGGAAGACCATCCAAATTTCAATCTCGAATCTTATAAGATCAGGTACTACAAGGTATGTGGAGAAACCAAAACTATAGTGCAAATTGCACATCTCTAATCATGTCAGGATTTCCAGGTGTAAGGAAAAGAAAGTTAGGGTGTTGTACTACCTCCCTCTCATTAACCCCTATCTCACAAGAGCTTGTTTTCTCAGGCAGTGCCATGGTGGGAGAAGAGAACACAAGAGTTAATGAAGGCAGGAGGGTTTAAACCACAGCAGGATGGGGCAGTGCTGTTGTATCCAGAACATGGCAGACAGCCCTAAACCCAAGTTCCAGGCCTGAAGATGGTGGTCTGCACCAGGGGCAGCCTGGGCTGCAGCAGCCTTGCATTTCATGAGGCATAGTTCTTCAGGAGTAGAGGGCCTGTCCCTTTCTATAGTCTACAAGGGAAGATCCTTTCCCCACATTCACATCAAGGCTTTCTCCATCTCTATCTCTAGCAGCAGGGATCAGGAAAGATAGCTGGATGTTTGATCAAAATCTTAATTAGAAGACAAAGCCAAACTGATTTGCAATTCTCATCTCCTTCTCTGCACTTCCTTTTTTGCAAAGGATAATTGCTGAAGTGGCATTTCATAAGAGGATTCTGCCTGTGACATTCAGACATACTGGCATTTGGAAAAGGACTAAAGACACACTAAGGCAACACAGCATTTCCCTGGAACAGTGCAATCTGGTCATTTTATTATTTACTCTTCACTAGAAGCAGTGGAATAAAAATAACCCTAATCTGAGTGGGAAATAATTGATTGTTTATGAAGATCTGATTGTCTCCTCTTGAACTGTTTCTTCCTGCCATGCACTTAGTACACCCCAGCAATTCTATGAATCATGGTTTTTTTGAGTCTGGGTACCATATGACAAAGCCGCTATGACAGAATAGGGAGGGTAATACGAGACACACACTCCAAAAGGCCATGGTAGTTTTCAGGAACCTACGGGTTACGCCATTATATCACATGTTCGAAAGAAAGATAAATGGACAATCTCAATAGGAATATGGTGAGTGGGTGAAACAGCACCATAGATCATTGAACCCAAGACCCTTTAGAAAAAAAATGTACAGCTGAAAAGTGTAATTTCTTTCTAGAGCTCCCTATAATCTCGTTTTTCAACAGATGGACATAGAGTATGATGAACTGACACTTCAATCTCCTGGAAATCCCATAGCCTTCATTTTAAAATACTGATTGCACAAACTGTACACTCTAATGATGTGGTGAAAGTGAGCGTAGCTCTATAAAACAGCTTCTCACTAAGATTAGAAATGAAAAAACAAACAAGCAAAGAATAAGGCAGTTTTACTTAACAAGGCTATCCCCACCTAATTTCAATTCAGAATTAAAGTAAAAAAGATAGACAACAATCCATTTGCATTTCTGCATTATTCTTATTTTCTAAAATGATAAGAAAGTGCATTTAATCTTATCTGAAGATAAAAAGTTTGGACCATTTAAATCAGTGGGATTAAAAAAAAAAGTTAAAAAAAAAGGCACAACAAAAATCCCTACCACTGCATAGTATAGATACCCGCAGTAGCTTTTGAATTCTATTCAAGTACATCCTTCTCAGCTATGCTAGATTTCAGAATCTAGTGCTGTCATTTTAAAAAGGAAATAAGTATATTCTTAGTCCTCACTATGAATCATCAGTTTGCATTTAACAAAAAAAAAAAAAAAAGAAAAGAAAAGAAAAAAAAACAGCAGAAAGCTTAAAGCATAGAGAGAAAGGGAGGCACGGGGACAGGGAGTAGGATGCTTGAAACAGCCAAAAGAATCTTTGATCTTTACTGTGAACTGATACTGTGATTTTTGAATCGCATAAGATCATTAAAGTATCTTTTTTATTCACTTCAATGGACTTGGATCAGACCCTTAAAGCCTCGTCAGATAATTAATGCTCTACAATGTCACTAGCAAAACTTTTGAGGGATACTACTATTTTGAACTTTATTCCTTTTTGTCAGCTGAAATAAAAGCAGATCACTGTCTATATTATTAAATCTTATAAATACAAACAGAAAGACATTTATTTATGGTAGGTTGTATTTTTAAAAGCAATTTTTATTTTAAAGCCAAATTTCTGTGGGTTGTTACTCAACACATTCTGAACAAAGTTAGATCCTCCCACCTTGAAAAGATTCCAAGTCAGGCAGGCAAAATTGATTGCCTATCATTTTTAGCATCTTGTTTCTCAATGCTGAAAAATATGCACACAACCTGATAGATAACTTGTATCTCAAAATTAGGTGACATTTAGGCTGAAAAAAATGATTTTTTCTTTACCATGGGAATTATTATTAAGAGGTACTTGTAAACTAGAAAACTGTTTTCTTAATTGTACGTTACTAAATGAGACTTAATTGTAAAGCAGTAAGAGGCTGACCATAGGTTTTAGTGAAAATAAAAATCTTAGCTACTCATTTGAAGCATTTACATTTTGTTTTGATAAAATAAAATGGAAAATGTACATCTCCTGCCCCCCAGAGTTTTCCATAGTTCTAACTGTTGCATGCTCAGCTAATTTCTTTATAGTTCTCTAGATACTGCATGCACAGTTTTGTTCCTTGGCTCTTTTCTTGTGAAATATTGGAGTCAAAGCATTTTAATACTTTTTTTAAATTAACACTTACTACACCCTCATTCATTGTGCCCAAATTTAGTACTAGTTCTGTACATTAGTGCAAAAAATTAATACTGGAACATATTTCAGGGCTGCAGAGATAGGATACTGCATCTGCTCAGATAAGTATGCTGGACACAACATTCACAAGAGGAAAAGGAAAAGGGAAAACATACGGAAACTCTTGCGGAGTTCTGCAAACTTCTGCCAAAGCCTCATAGATTTGATGAGAAGGAAGAATCTGTTCTAAACCAAGAGAGGATTAGAATGTGGAAAATAAAGAAATCTGAAGAAGCAGGGGGAAAGTGGTAAGTGTTATATATTTCTAAAACTTAAATTTTTCATTATTTTGAAAAGCGTGGTGAAAATTTTAAAAAGTAACCAAACATCTGGAATAATGTGAGAAATACATTTCAAATGACTATGGGAAGAGTGAAGTTGAGAAAGATCTATGGACACATTCAGAGCTTCAGTTAAAGGGAAGATGCAAATATCAGCACTGGAAGAGCGCAAGAAAGAAGGAAAAAAATCACTGAAATGCTGAAAGATTGGTGCAGGACAGAAAAATACTTCAAAGGGGGAAAAGTTCCTTAAGATCTAGGGAAGTGCATCATGGAAAAAAAAAATGGATAAAGTGAATGGTTTTCAAACTGTAACTAGGACCATGAAAGAGAACTAAAGAAGGATCATATTCCCTAATACTCCTCTTATTGAAAAAAGTAAGGGTTTAAGAACACAAAGATACGTTATAAACCAGATACCTAGGTACAAAACACCAGTGAAACAGGAAATGCAAATCTTGTAAAGGTTTTGGCTTTGATAAAAATATTTTTATGTAAGTAGATATAGCTTATTGAAGCGTGACTGAATAGTCAAAACCCTATTCTACTAGTCAAAAATACTCATGTTTTTTCTTTATCCATATGCTCATAGACATCAGGACACACAGATGGTGAATGCTGTCCTGCAGAGTGTACCTACACCCCAGTATTGATACGGACAGTTGGACTATATACTATTTCTGTACACAAATCAAACTATCATGACTTTAAATCTATTATTTCTGTAAACAAATGTAGTAGTCATAGCTTTAAATCTACAATATATATTACAAAAAATAAAGAGAGCGAGAAAGTAGAGCATATATACATAAAAAAATAATCTATAAAAGGTAAAATTTTTTCCCTCATATGCAACCTCTGAATTCACTCAAAGTTCCTTGAAAGTAGAATCACATTTTAGATAGCTTCATGGTGGTTCACAGTTGAGATGACAGTATCTTGACTAATTTGTGACTAAACATCTACGTGTTAATTCTCTAATTAATACATCCTAAGCATCATAGGATGCTCTGTGACCACAAAAAAAGATAAAGCATATAACATGATATAACATGATGAGTTTGCTCTGGTGTGCAGACTATTTCTGTATAAGATATAAGGTAGAGGAACCAAAGCTAACGTAGAATCAAATGTATTAGAAAGTATGCAAAGTAAACAATATGTAAACAGTATGAACCAGAAAGCTGAAAAGGGATTTTTGGGCGCAGAATCTTACAAGGCAAACAGTACTCAGGCAGCCACAGAGTAACACCATGCAATGTCAAGTTTACCTAGGTAATAGCATGAGAAAAATTAAATTTGAGTATGGATTTAGCAAAACTGGGATTACAGGAATAAACAGTTAGGACAGGATACTTATCTGACAGCAGACTCAGGCAGAGAAAGGAAGATCAAGGGTGCCAAATAGGAGGGTCAAGAAACAGAAAAAAATCAGAATAAGGTTCGAAATGAGCCTTATTCATCACTGAACCTTATTAGGTCACTGAACAAGAGAAGATGGGATCTTTGCAATGGTAGGAGTGCCGACACCAGTCGATTATAGCAAAGCTGACCAGGCGGCACTGGGATGCTCGGGCAGCCCACTTGACAAATTCTCAGACTCTCCACTAGGAAACCATATGGAAACCGTACGAAAACCATATATGGGCTCCAACTGAAATACATGAGATTCCTGAATCAAGAGAAACTTTTAAGTCAATGAACAATCAAACCAACCACTGCAAATACATGCCTGTTTTAGGTGATATGCAAGAATACTGAAGTACAATACAACATCTCTTTATCCACTGAAATGGACCAAATAAGAAAAGTAACATTAAATATGTTGGGGTTATGACATTATCAAAATTCAGTACTTCATCATAAGTTTTCATAGAGGTGAGGTCTTAAACCTGGTTTTAAAGATCATAATAAAAATTTAGCCTAATTTTAAAAACATCAGCTCCAGCAGCGCTGGGGAACTGAAAAAAACAAACCATTTCCACTGAAGAGACAAAATAGCGATGCATTTAAAGACTACCAATCACTGAAATTGAAGACATCTACAGCTGCTCTTGACAATTTTAGCTAAATACTTGGCCAAATATATCAGGGTTATGCTTATATCCCTTCGAGGAGATAATGTTCTGTAAATATTATGTCATTGGTGGCTGTTGTTTCTGTTGTTGTCAGAAGAGCTAATAAAACTGCCTAGCAGGCAGAGCTCAGTCGTTGAGCTACTGCCTGTTTTCTTGGGCCTGCCCCAACAAAATATTTCAATTGAGGTTCTATGTGTGTTTTGCATGTAAAATTTTAAAATGAGTAGTATAGGTTTTGTTCCTATACATGCATGCAGCAATATTTGGACCACAGCACAAGGTATTTTTTCATTCTTTTTCAGTTAGCTTTCAGGTTTGTGATATATTAATAAATTTGAACAGCAGAAATCAGAGTTTACGGAACAGGGGGAAAGCCTATAACATGGCAAATATCAGAGATCTCAAAATTGTCTATTCA
Source organism: Larus michahellis (assembly GCF_964199755.1). Taxonomy (NCBI): domain Eukaryota; kingdom Metazoa; phylum Chordata; class Aves; order Charadriiformes; family Laridae; genus Larus; species Larus michahellis. The sequence continues at coordinate 8,961,647 of NC_133906.1, read as the reverse complement.
ATAAAAAAATTCACAACAGGCTGACTAAATAGGTACCATTTGGAGGACACTCTAAAGGGCAGTAAATTAAATTCATGAAGGATTAGGAAAGCAAGAAAGACATTTCAGATACAAGTATATCTAGGGCTAAAAAATGAGGATGCCTGTACTACTGGCTGAGTAACAGATGAAGCAACACATGGAGAAACAGAAGCTAGACTTAATGATGAAAATTTCTATGGATGAAGCAACTAAGGTAAAATTTACAAAATAAATGCATGTTATGCATAACTTTAACTACAAAACTAATTTACAAATTATAAAATCCCACCAAAATGGCACTGCTTGTTATTTAGCATGCTAAAGTCCATGAAATCTCAATTTGCTCTTCCCCGCCCCCACACCTTTTGAAGGATTATATAAATACAGTTTATTTCTTCAGTCCTAACCCTTTCTACCTCCTTTTCCTAAAAAACACACATATACGTATACAAATATCTTAAAGCTTTGTATAAGGAAATTTAACATAACCAAGGATTTTGGAAAAACACAAAAACAAAAAAAAAAACAACAAAAAACCAAACCAGATTTTCCACCTGGAGAAAAAAAAAAAACTTACTGGAAAAGCTGAGGTCTCTCTTAATTGTCTCCACAGTTAAGAACACTGCTCTTGCAGTTTCTACCTGTGTGTTTCTATCTAGCTATTAAAACTTGTGCAAAGAAGCTCATTTAACCAGAATTGTTTCATTTTTTTGCCAGCATCATGAATCACAGATTATGTTGATGACTCAGCTCTGCTGGATGTATTGGAGCATAAGCATAGACACTTGATGTATAGAAAGAACACAGACAATACTGAAGTCTCCAGATACCGGCATATCTCTATAGGCATCATTCAGAGATACCTGTGTTTTGATTTTCTGTGGTTAATAAGGATGCAATATTATTAGTAGAACTAAAGAATTCTTTAGTAATTGCCTTTATATTCTGAATTGTAGCTGGATGAGAAAAAGAATGAACCAGCAGAGGTGGATGACTTGTAGATATCTCTGTTGCTAATTTTAGCTGTTTGGGAGTAAGACATCATTGTTTATTTCATACAGAAAAAGAGCTTCATATTGAATGGGAGTAGGGAGAATTTTATATGGTAGCAGAGTAAGTACTGTCATTATGACCAAGAACACAAAGAATAGAGTAAATAACAGAGGCAAATGTCATTTTTTAGAATCATAGAATTGTCTAGGTTGGAAGGAACCTTTCAGATCATCAAGTCCAACCACCAACCCAACACTAACAAAAAACATCACTAAACCACATCGCTAAGCTGTACATCTACCCATCTTTTAAGTACCTCTAGGGATATAGATAAGTATATCTAGGGATATATTTAAATACCTGGGAAGCCTGTTCCAATGTTTGATAACCCTTTCAGTGTAAAAATTTTCCTAATATCTGATCTAAACCTCCCCTGGTGCAACTTGAGGCCATTTCCTCTTGTCCTTATGATGCAAGTGAGATTGTTATTATGATACAGAGCATAAATATACACCATTTTTACTTCCACAGATTTACAAATCTATCTATACATTACTTTACCTAGGCACAAATGGTTTCCACATCAAAAAACAATATAGATGAAAGTTAAAAGGTATGAGTCTATACATTTAAAATATACACACACGCATATATACACACATACCATATTTGCATGTACCATAGAAACAATAGCCTTTAATATAGACATTTGAGATTGACCTTTCTGAAACGTGGGACTTGCTTTCTACCTGCTCAGTCCTGCAAAGAAAAATACAATTCCTCTTAGTTGGTGAAAGAAAATTAAAATAGGTGACGTGAAACAGGCACATTATCTTTGGAGGTTATAGGAAATCCTAAATTCCCTCTATTTTTCTTCTTTCAAAGGACATGATTTGTGTAAGAACACACTTGTGCAAAACCTGCTGAATCTATGAATATTTTCTCGTATCCTTTTTTTCCACTAGGGATATTCAAAACATTTTGAGCAGCAGACATCTGTTAGGAAGTTCAATGAAAAGCTAACCAGTTGTAGTCTTTGTAGAACACGGAATAAATACATTTTGAGTTCTGTCATATTGATCATGTCATTTCTGCTACTTCTTTGTAAGAAGGTGAAAGCTCTGGAAGGACTACACACTTCTGGAAGCTATAAGCAGTCTAATTGATAATTTTCTGTAACTTGTAACCTGTTTTGCATATACTCATAATTAGCTTGAGTAGAAGTGTTTTCCTTGGGTAACAGCATGATGTGTGTTGACCAAAATTCCAAATCATTTTATGTATTTCCTGTCATGCTTAGTTTTGTTTAAAGCTCAGCTTTTACATATGTATCAAAAGTCATTTCTTCAACTGAAAAACTTCAATAACAAACATTTTAAATGAAAAAATGGTGCATTTTAAAGATGGAATCATTAGGTTTCTTAAATTTAGATTTTTATCTTCTGGGTTTACAAAATTTCATAAAGCTTTTATTCATATCTTTCCTCTGACACACTATTAAAAAATAGTGTTTTGCAAAAGCAGCACATGCAGAACATTATATTCATTTTCCCTCGCTTTCTAAATACATACCCATAGGAATACCTGGTCTATAATTTGTGTCTCTTAAGTCTAGTGACCTTTCTGCAGTAAGTAATGTATTACGGGGTTTTTTTCTGCTTCTTTGTCATCATCTTATTAATGATTTTATTCCCCTTTTTATTTCTGCTAAGGCGATTTTGCAAACATAATTCCTTGAAAGACAAGACATCAATAAATGTTAATGATGTCTTTTTTTATGGAGGACCAGAAAGATTTTACTAGAAAGGCCACTTGGATTACAATAAAGTCTTTTAAGGATAACATTTTTAATTCTAGGAAATTTCCACTTCTAAAATGGCTGAAATAAACTAAAAACTTTGAAATAATCTTAGTAATTTAAATATCTGAATTACATCTTTCTGAAAAGACACGATTAGTATATTTGAGACAAAGGGAGAGGAAAACATAAAAGATGGACTTGAAAAAGTTATTTTTTAATAACTGAAAATGCTTTTCAAGTTTTCAAAACAAACTTGATGGGCCTTGGAAATGATCCTTGTTAAACTGAAGTCCGTGCTCTGAAGGTATATCATAAATATCTGCAGATGCATTGCACGTGTACACTGCAAAAGACACGCGAGGGAATGTCACATTAAAACTTCTGCAGAATGCAAGTCTGAGAGTGTACAAAGGCTTCCTGCCTCCTGATAAAATACCTTTAATTGCAAATATTCTTGTATTCTGTAGTAATTCTGTTGATCTTTCAAATTTTTATTTTTAAACTTATGCTTATCTTAAAATAAGGATTTCTACTAAAACTGTTAAAGTAGGTAATGATTTATTTCCCTAATGGTATATAGGAACCAATGTTAGCATCCAACACCCTAGCGATGATTCAAGAATTCATTCAATTAATTAATAGCATAAGTTATTATGGAGATTTGCATTCAGTTCAAACATACATGAATACAATCTTGAAAGAAGAACTTTTGAGAAACAATGAAATTTAGGCCAACTACCTTTCCCAGTATTTTACAGCTGTAATGATCATTCAATATGTTAACACACAAGAAAAAAATTGTATCCGTAAAGTGTTCCACTGGAGGCTTACACTGAAGTTTCTCTTTATGAAGGAGTGGGATAAGCAAAGCCTACACTAAAACTTTAATTCTAGATTTTTATTTCCTTAAATTGTTTCTAAATCAGGTATCTTTTCTAAAACATAATTAACACCTGAGGAGATACAGATCTTACAAGATTGTAATGTCCTCTAATATAATTTTTTTCATTTTGAGCAGCTTTTTCCTCTACATAGACCCTGACACTTTTAATAAACTTATAATTCCAATTAAGTCTCCTATCAAATATTGTTTAGAAACCACCAACTGTAACATAGTTCAAAAGCTGCAAAATCAATGTAGAACACTGAATAAAAAAGAAGAAATAAAGCTGCATTCTGGAGTTTAAAAAAACACCTTTGAGCAGTCATCACAACACGTTTAAAATTACACATTAATCTAATTTTGCTAACAATTATTGCTTTTCCTCCACTGTGATATCCTTTACTGTAGAGTTAATTTTCTTGGCATTCCAGTGGATGATCAACATGAGGAATATTGGCAATACGTCTATAAGAAATGTCAAGGGAGCAGCTTTAACAAAAGTTAAAAGCAAGGCTAATAACCTTACAAAAAAACAGCTACATCTCTTGAAATGCATGTGATCCTGAGTCACACCATGAAGAGAGCTCCAGACAAACACAAAACACACACAAAAAGAAAATGTACTAGCTAAAAGAGTATCAGAGAAGCACCGCTTGCAATAGCTATGGGCAAAACAACCATATTGAAGCTACAGCTGCTTCTCTAGCAGGGACTCTAGCTAGGACTTTTGAAAAAGAGCATGCTGGGAAAGGCTTCTCTGAAATAAGAGAATTCCGTAGCAGCTCATTAGTTCAGCTGAACTCTTTTCTGCTGGATTACATAAAAGATTTCTTAACGACAATAACACTAAGATACATGTTAGGAAAAATGGCAAAGTCAACCTCAGTGGAAACCTGGTCTTGAAAAGAAGTATTGCAGGAACTGCGCTACAGATTTGTGAATTGGGACATAAGGGGTAGTGTTTCCTTGTTGTCTCCTATGATTTCTTCCTTTCTGACTTCACACCAATTTTCATTTCCATTTAAAGTGCTGGTTTTGACCTTACTTTAGAAAGAATGCTGCACTTCACCAGAGACAATAATGTTTATTCAAAACTTCTGGTTTCCAGAATTTTCTGATATAACTGCTGCAGACACATGCAGCACACTGGGATGCACTCTGTATGTGCTATTGCCATACACACTCCACAGCTCTGCCAGAAATAACTTTGGTGAGTCCTAATTTCAGTGGGAATAAATCCTGTTTCCCCTTCTGTTAAGACAAACTTAATATTGCCATATGATACTGCACTGAAGGAGAATGCACATCCCATGGTATGAGTAAATAATAGGTTTATACAACCCAGGACAAGAGGAAAGAAAACCTGACTAGGTCACAAAACCAAATCGGTACTGTAGCGTGATGCCAGAAGACAGAGATACTAGTGAACGTGTTAAATTTTATCCTGGAGCCAGCCTGGCAATGTCCATATTGCACTTTATTTAATTGTATTTTACTTTACTGACATTGTAGGACTTACATTCATGAAGCAAAATTTTCCAAAGCTCCTTCTTTTCTCAGCAGCCCGAATAACTGCACTTTACAGTACAATTCAGATTCCCAGAACAGTCTAATCAGGGCAGTGCAGGTGCCATGAAAAGCTGTCTGGCTACCCACACTATCTCCCTTGTAGCTCCACACTACCACAGCTGAGGTAGTTCCAATACCTGATACTTGTCTCAGCTACTTTAAATATTTCAGTGCAATGCAGACATCCTGTATCCCATTTTCAGTATAACTGAAGGCCGGCAGATTTACAGAGATACAAGGTTCCTAGCTCTTGAGGCACTTCTCCATAATTCTGGTAATTTTGAAGTTTTTTCCATTTAATTAAAAAAACCAACATATAAGAAGCAGTATCAAAGGATTCATTGAATAGGGTTCCACAAGTGTGTATTCTTAGTCCATAATTTCTTATTGTCCTGGCAGCCAAAATAAAGATTAGGTTTATTAAATTTGCAGACTAGTAAAGATTGCCAGTAGTTAGGAAAATATGCTCAGAACTCATATTGATCTTGACAAATGGGAGATTTGGTCTGGAAAAAAAGATGCTATTCAAGAGAGCAAGATAAATTTGCTATATCTAGCAAGAATTTTAAGGTACATAAAAACAGTCTGGGCAACAGTTCTGCAAAAGAGGTTCTGGAGACAATTTTGGAGCCTCAGCTGAGAATGTGTCATGATATTGGTTAAAATCAGTCACTGTATTATGATATAGAAACAGTTAGTCTTGTAAGAGACATGAAGTTAGTTTTCTGCTCTTGTACTGATATTGAAAACAACCCAGATGATGCTTTAGATCTGATAAGTGTCAGTTGGAATACCCAAAAGGGAACAAGAAGGACACAAGATCTAGAAACAGGTTCTAAATGTGCAAAATTTCACGCACAGGGAGTTGAATAGATACTAAGAAAATATGGTAAGAGTCTTCAACTAAATAAGAGAGTGCTGTGGAGCGCAAACGAGCAATCTCTTCTTGTCATTTGGTAGGAACAGGACAAGAAATAAAAGCAATACATTTCAGGAAGAAAGAGTCAGGTAAGACATTAGGAAAACCTTTTTTAGCAGTAAGGACAGTCTAAAGATTTCTCAGTGGGACTACCAATGAACCTCCATTCATTAATGGAAGCTATAATAGCAGCTTATGCACGCATCTGTAAAGAACAGCACAGCACAGCTGACGATGCCCGAAGACAGAGAAACAGAGGAGATGAGATGACCTTTCTTTTGCTTGTCTTTTGTACATCAACTGAATTGTGACCGAAGATACATATGTGGTTAAACCTTGAGGTTATTAATAGTGGGGCCTGGTGTGGGAGAAGGGAAGAAAGCCCCTGAAATATAATTAATGCATGAGCCCTACTAGTATACCAACATGCACAATATACACATACATCCGTAAATGGACATCGTCATTAGTCCTGGGAACTGATTTTGGGACTTTTGTGGTAAAGTCTCAAGACATACAGAGACATCAGGGCCACTTTTAAGTTACTTGTTTTATCTTTACTTTCAGAAACCTAGCTAGAATGATTCATGAATGTCTTGTGATTCTGAATATTTTTGTAGCATTGCCATGGCAACCTGATGTGATAGAAGCAGGGGATATAAAAGTCGCAGAGATCTGACTAAAAAGATGTTGAGATTTTTTTAAAGAGAAAAAAATAATAATGGAAATAAAATATAAAATATAAAATGTATATCTGCAACTCCTAGATGTTGCTAGATAGCAGGAAACCCAGAATTTTCCATGTAGAAATGGCATTCTTATTCTCTTTTAATGCTATTATTAAAATAAAATACCACGTCCCAAAAGGATCTAAAGAAAGTAGAGTATTTTATGTTTTGTAAGTCATGATGAATACCACAACTGTTGCTCTATCCCTACATGTACACTGGGATACAAGTATTAAACGGATTTGGGAGCACATTACTCTACAGATCAGCTATGACTGGTAGCGATCCAGAAGCTTCCATGGGAGACAAAAGTTTTAGAGTGCTGGGTGAGAGACTTATTCCAACTCTTTGGCACCACAGTACATGAGGGAAGGAGCCAAACAGGTACAGAGGACAACTACAAGTATTATTTTCAAAATGGCAACCTGAACTGATACAGACTAACTAGTTTGGTGCAGGCAAGTCCATAATAATGGTCTAAACAGAGACTACATGTGCACCTGTAATGCTGCAGGCATACAAAAGAGCTGGGGTACAATGCAAATGCCCTCTCATGGCTATGGTTTGCTTCACCATTCCCAACATACCTAATGAACTGGGGCACAGATACTTATGTAGTATGGAACTGGTCTGCTCATATTAAATTGATTCCCATCGGCAATGTAGACTTAGAGTCAAGGGAAATATAAGATGCTGTAAGTTATTGCCATCCATGCTAAGCATGGAAATTTTAATGAGTAATTAATTCATAGAATCATAGAACGGTTTGGGTTGGAAGGGATCTTAAAGATCATCTGATTCCAACGCCCCTGCCATGGGCAGGGACAACTCCCAGTAGACCAGGTTGCTCAAAGGCCCGTCCAGCCTGGCCTTGAACACCTCCAGGGACGGGGCATCCACAGCTTCTCTGGGCAACCTGTTCCAGTGTCTCACCACCCCCACAGTAAACAATTTCCTCCTGTTATCTAATCAAAATGTTGCCTCTTTCAGTTCAAAACAATTACCCCTCGTCCTGTCACTACACTCCCTCATAAAGAGTCCCTCCCCATCTTTCCTGTAGGCCCCCTTTAGGTACTGGAAGGGGCTATATGGTCTCCCCAGAACCTTACCTTCTCCAGACTGAACAACGCCAACTCTTTCATCCTGTCCTCATAGCAGAGGTGCTCCAGCCCTCTGATCGTCTTCGTGGCCCTCCTCTGCACCCATCCTAACATGTCCATGTCCTTCCTGTGCTGAAGACTCCAGAGCTGGACACAGTACTCCAGGTGGGGTTTCATGAGATCGGAGTAGAATCACCTCCCTCAACCTGCTGGCCATATCAAACTCAGCCTGTTTTAGGCTAATCAAGTATCGCAGAATATATTATAATAACGTAGTAGAGAGTGTTTTAGCACTAGTTGTGGTTATTGGCAAGCCTTGGTATGGGGACACATCTATTCTTTATGGGATAAGTTGTGTCTGATTGATAGCAATGGATATGAGTTTACCTAAATGCTGTTAAAAACAACAAAATATAAACCACAAAAAAACACAAAACCCCACTGTAAGAGTAACAGTGCTTGCTGTTTGGAAACATGACATCATTTGTACTTACACCTTCTGTAACTTTAAAATAATAAAAACTTTGTAAAGGAAATGGCAATACAACTGCGTCAATTAAGACAATCAAATAAACATTTAAGCAGAGATACATTTTTAAACTTACACATGTATGCAAAAACCACCTAAAAACGATGCTGTCTGATACAAATCCTTTACCACTGAAAGAACTGGGAATTTTTGCAGAAATCGACAGCTTCGGTGAAAAAAAGGTGAAGCACTGCGTTTTTTGTGACTTTTGAAACTGTCAAATTTTATCCACTGAAAGCCTTGAATAGTTCACAGACAAAACGAACTTTACTCTTATGTGTGCTTCCTTAAATTATAATCCATTAATTTGAAAAAAAATACAATGTTTATGGCAAGTTATTAATTTTATTAACTAGAAAAGTGTGAGCTATACATTCAGCTCTGTTCTCTACTTTGGGGCTCTAATATATAATTAGAGTTAAAACAGATTTTGTACTTGCAAAACACGTGCTTCACTACACATTTTACAGTTTCAGAAAATGATTTTGTGAATGAAGATGAAAATGAGGTAAATATTTGTTAAAAATTAATAGTAAAAGAATTACCAAAAATCATATTTATTTGTTTTGATACTTTGTTTAATTTATTCAAGTTTTAAAGCACTTAGGGAAATTAACAAATACTTTCTTCTACATATATTTGCATCAGAATGGAACTCAATAACGTGGCTTAACCAATAATCATCATCATGAATTTACAAAAGGGTCATTGTGCAGCTGTAAATCTCAGTGCTATTAAAGTGACACTGTTCTGTGTGCTTTAAAACAGGAATACGGAAACCCAAACAAAACATAATATGCAAAATAAAACAAAATCATCCTTTCTTTACCAGAATCCTAATATGCCACAGTGCTGGTCTATGGTGAAAGATTTAGCTTTGTTTCAGGTTAGTTCAGAAATCTGAAGGAAATACTTCTGTTTAGAAAAAGTTATCAATATGGTTGTTAAATTTTGGATTTCTTTTTAATTTAGCTAGCAGTACAGTAGAGTACAGATAACAGTAATTTTTGAAGTAAAAGTTAGTACAAAAAAAGTCCCCAAATATTTTCATTTATGTCAGTTGGACAAGTTTCTCAGTCAATGCTCAATAAGCCATGTAGGTTTTTATTCTCTTTTTCATATATATATATACTGAAATGTAATAATCTGAGCTTGAGAAAGCACTAGGGAGGTATTTTTCTAGTACTGAATACAGCTGTAGAATTTACTTCTCAATACTAATACCAATGCCAGTGCAGTAATAACTAGCTGAAGCCAACAAATAAAAGCATCTTTGAAAAGAAAGATGGTTGCTGGTTTCTAATCACCATTACCAAAGAAGTCTTTACCCATCCTTCTCTCTCCTCAGAATTATAAAATACAGATAACTAATTTTAACCATTACTCTTGCTACTCATCTCAACTTAGGACTTCTTACTTGCTCCTAAGTATTAATATTCGGTTTAGCCCCTAAACGTCCTCAGGGATGTCTCTTGCTTTAAACTTCACTATTTATAAAAAGTTGTCTAAGTTTTTTTCTCTCCCCCTTTCTTTTGCATCATTACTCATTTTGGAAGCAGATGCTGCAGCAAAACGTGAGATTGAGCACACTTTAGAATATCAATGGCTGAACATTTCCTTTTAATGCCTTAATCGCTGTCTTCTGAGGTTCTGATTACTTCATTTTGAATTTAAGAAACCTCCAGTTACCCAGTTTGTGTAATGAAGAGGCATCAAGAGTACTACTGAATTAGATTTCAATTTCTCAAATCCATCATTTTCTTTTATTTCTTTTGAATTACATAAAATACGCTCAGTTTATTTTCATATATACCTTTCAACCTTGGCCTGATCAGACCAATTATTTCATAGCTACTGTGCCCTTCCATTCCCACCTAATTCTGAAGCACTTTTGTACATGGGTACTTAATTTCAGTTGTAAACCAACTTTTAATTGGATCAGAAGGTTGAGACTATCTGGGCAGGGAGACAGGACCTTCCATTGCCTAGACAGCATGAAACTCAGTGCTCTCCTTTTTCTTGTGAGAAGAGAGGTAGTCAAAGTAAGGACAGGAAAATGATAGTGGACCTCACAGCTCTCCTCCAGTTCCACATCATAATGACAAAAGAACTAGAAAGCTGGTCCTGCTTCTAGCTTCTGTATTAATCACATAGCGGGTAGATAAAGTTGACTTTTCTTGTCAACGATCAGCCATTTAGAAATAAGTAACGCAGTGACAAAATGTATTGAAGTGGTAGGATTACATGATGCTGACAACCTTCTTATGTGCTACAGACTTATCTGGGCAACTGTGGAATTCCCTTAGGAGACACATCCTCACCCTCCCACCCTCCCGCCTTTCCAGATGGCTCCATCCATTCTCTGACATGCCTTAGGGCTGCAGTGAATTAAATGCCAACATGTTATGCATGAGTTTGCTTAAGGAATTCCTGTTCTGTTCATCACTGATGGTTAATTGACCGAGAAATTTCATCTGTATATAAAAAAATGCTCAAATTAAAAATATTTTGCCAGAAAAGTTTTACATTATGAAATACTAATTCTAGGATGGCTTTTTCTTTTGATTTATAAGGTTGTCAAACAATCCTAATTGCTTTAAAAATATGAGTTTACAAATACTCATAATGAAAAAAACCCAGGATGTACAGACTGATTTCTAAGAGATTGTTTTGGTCACAATATTTTTAATAGGCACAATATTATCATGTTATTACATAAACTGATGGGAGTCTTTTGCTTTGGCAGAAGAAGGATGTGATGAATCCCACTGAGTTTACAGAAGTCTTCAGGATCACTCAGAGTAAGCAAGATCTTACTTAAAGATCTGCCTAGTACTTTTGTAATTTTGGAGGACATAATATCATTTAACAGTTTCCTTTACTGCTTTCAGAGCAGAGATACATACATACTACTGCATTTTCCTGTTCCCACCTTTCCTGATACACAGGACAAAAAACTTTGCCCTACCTGGCCTTCTGCATTCGAAACCCAACCTGATTAACTGGAATTACCATTTTAGGAGGCCTGCAGGAGAGCTATATGGACAGGGATACTCCATACACCATCTCTACCACAGAAGTAAACTCCTCAAATGCTTACACAAATCTCTTCTACTTTTGAACTGCAGCTTAGAGAAGCACCAACAAATCCAGAACAATTCTTCATGTCATAGTCTTGGAATTATGATAAAGAAATCAGTTCTGCTTTAATTTAACAGTTTAGCTGGTTTATCACAACATCATGTCTCAAACATTCCCTTTTCTAATATAGCACAGCAGGCATCTTAGTCTCTTATACACCTCCAAAAGGGAAAAGGGAGGAAAGCACCTCTAGCTGCAAGTGTACAAAGCCAAAAGTAGACAAGCATACACACCCAGGAGCAGACATTTTTAGACTGAACTGCCTCTAGTCACGAAACTTTTCTATATGTTACTATAGTACTGTAACCATATTAATGAATTACTGCCTTCATGACCCCATCACTCCACCTCCTTCAGGGTCACTAGTGCTGATGCTGTCTCATTGTAATGTAGCTACACAGCTTTGGCACAAGCCTTTCATCCTATCTTCTGCAGAACTGGCTGTTTAGTGTCAGTCTTAGTCTTGTCAGTATTGCATAGATCAAAGCAGAGTAGCTTTAACAGGTAGATCAAAGCAAAATAGCAGAACAGATTCTGGACAAGTACCCCAGTGCTTTCACTAAAGGTTCAGGAAATTTCCAGGCAGATGGAGGCAGATATACTTACATTATGGCAATTCAGTTTTCCTAATGAGGCCATTGAACCAACATCAACATAGGGCAGCCCAGCTGGCTGCAATATCCCATCATCTGTGATTAGGAAAGTACAAACACATTCCTCTTGGTCTGTGGGCTCTCTTCATTGTCATACAGACTTCTAGAACTCACAGAGTATCAGCTAGAGGATGGGATATTGTCTCCACCATAACTACTGTGGTTTCATATTTTTTCCAAATGAAACGAAAGTTTCTTTATTCATGTCTACTCTGAACTAAATAAATCCAGTACTGCAAGCTGAATTTTCCTTTTTAAAAATACAATCATATGAAAATGTTTAGAGAATATTGCCAAAGCTATTTTCATAGGGTAGAATAAATCAATAACATTGTTCCTTTGTGCGTTTCAATGGGGGAATATTACTACCATTATCTGTACGTGAACAGTGAGTGACTTAAATAATGGGGCAGCTAGTGCATTCCTGTAGATGTATGTGTCTGACAAGTTTATTACTTCCTCCTCTTCAAAGTCCTGGCTCCTACAAAATCTCAAGGAACCACTATTACATCAGTGTAGCCTGTCACTCACTCCAAGGGCCTCAGAAGAGCTCTGAGCATTTTCATGAGCTCAGGACTCGCCTTTAGCCCAGAATGGGTAGGATGAATACGAATTAAACATAGTATTGTCCAAAATTGCACCACGTACACTGTATCTGATGAATAAAGTAGCAGACCTATCAGACGGACATTTCACCAAAACACTGTTATTATGTCCTCATAAAATAAATTTTATAGTAACAGAATTTATTAGAGATACATTCAGCAATATTTTCTCAGTTTACTCCCATTTTATTTCTTAGATTTATAAAATATATAACCCATATTCAACCTGTACCCTTTATAATATATTTATGTTCCTTATAGCAAAATTTTAAGGAGGTAAAATGCATTCACTACATTACTCCTATCTATCAGTATCCTCCAATTCCCTTCATCTCAATTTTTAACACTATTACAATTATAAAACAATATGTAAGTCTTCATCCAGAAGCGTTCGGCTGGATAGATTTTTTTGAATCAAATAGCAAACTAGGTTTATCCTAAGACTTGTAGGGTACTACCAGAAAGTGGAGGGTTGCTCTGCTGTCCCCATATATGAAGGTACTGAATTTTCACTGTAGGAGAAATTTTCCAGTCCCAGAAATCCCAAGAAGCTCAGGCTGATTACAGTTTGTTTGTTGTGCTTGACACCACAGGATAAATGAAAAGCTTTCTTGGAAGGATACCCATTCCCCCTGGCATAGCATTCATTTAATGATGTTCACAATTATCTTTACAGCAAAGATACTGGCTTATTACGAGCTATCACTGAGCTTGTGGTGCCATGTCTCTCGCAAGAAATTGCCAAAATTGATACAGACTGCAATGAAAGCAAGCTGTGTAAATTAGCTGTGTAGGGAGTTGCATAAAAGTCACCGTGCATGTTAGGAATTAAGTTGGGGACACTCAGTCTGTTCTATATAGCGCATATCAGTATGCAGTCACACAGTAAAAGAGGAATATAGTGTTTTCATATAAATGTGTCTATGGCAACTGACAGATTATTTTCACTTGCTTCCAAAGATGTTTCCAGCATGAAGAACTCCATTAAACCTCACAGATAAAAATCACACTCAGAAGGAGGACCAACCAAGAGTTTTTGTTAAATGTACGATCTGTTTTGACAGGGGCATGGGATTTTTTTTTTTGTTTAATAAACCAATTACTAATCCCTTTTTATGGCAGAAGAAAATGAGAGTGAGTTTTCACATATACAACATATAAAAAGCTCAAGATTACTGTAAAATGATATTAAATTAGAACTGTAATATTCTGTACCCATTTTCCACAGAGTGAGTTATGAGAGAAGGTTAAATATAACCCATGAACATCAAGAGTCAAAATAATTAACAGGTACGTGTTGGAACACTTGACCGGAGCACACAAACAAAAATGCAGCACAAAGCACAAATGTGATGACTCGGAGCCTAACTGGCCCTTCTCTGCCTGACACTGCTGTAATGTTACAACACCCTTGAAACAGGTCTTCCCAGAAGCCATAAGACATGCTGCAAGAATGCTGAGGAAGTAGCATTCTCTGCAAAACCTATGATCACTAGATTACAAAGGAATTAAATAGTTCAAGACAGTATGAGGAATAAATCACACTTTGATTGTTCAATTAAGATGGCCACTGCACAGATCTGTGCTGTGGATCAAAATATTAAAGGAAATTAGATGTCTGTTTCTAAAGTAGAAAATCCTACCACAGCACATGCCATGTCATGCAGTAAGCCATTTAGTCTTTAAAAAAAATAACCTTAATTTTTGCCCCAGTGTAGCAACTTTTCAGGGCTCTTCTGACTCTTTGTTGTCATTGAATGACCTCTCTCCTCTTCCAGTTCAACATTGTCTCCATTGAAAAACAAGCAACACATTTTCCATTGAAGCTAGACATTGTCTTAAATTTTTACTGCACAAAACTTTCATCATTTGTTTCAATTTTACCAGGACATTTTTTGGCAGTTATTACCTTTTTTCTAAGCTTTCTGACTTCTGAAGCAGATTTATTTCCTGATCCATCCGTCTCTCCTTTCCCTACAGGCTCTCTGCATATCTGTAATGTTCTTGAGTGGCCATTCACCCAATAGGTTTGAAACCATTTCCTGCAAGAAATTCAAAAGTTTGTAAAGATAACTGTAGAAACTTATGCATTTTTAATTAATAACACAAAAACTCAGAAACATCAAGCCTCATCAACACTGAAGAGCTTGAGTCCTTCAGCACAGCTGAATTCTCTGACAAGCTCCCTTAATTTCTCAAAGCTTGCCCTTTCGAAATAATTAAGAATTGTAATTACTAACCCATTTGGTTTATGTTTCTATTAAATTTAAACTGAATTAAATCAGGGTCACTCAATCCAGAATTATTTCCTATGATCAGCTTGTCTCAGTAAGTTATCTCTTACCATTCAGGCAAAATTTTACAGCCTGCTCTTGGTTCAATGGCTAGTAAAAAGCCTGTCATCTGGCAGAGCCAGAAATTCATGGGCCTACCCAGTACCAGTAGTATTTTGTCTCCAACATATATAGAGGAAAATGAAGTGTCCCTCAGTGAAACAGTTGTGTTCAGAATCATAATTTGTTTCTACAAATATTAAATTTATTACCAAAATCTGTTCCTGGGGTTTTATAATATCAATATCTCGACAGAAAACCTACAGCATATCTCAGAACCATATGTTACAATTAACGTGAGCTTGAGGTTTCAATCTTTCAGACTGAATCTACACCTCAGTGTATTTAGTATCAAAATGAGTGGTCATGAATATTCTTCGTCACCAAATACACCAGGCAGAATGTACCTGTGGGATTTCTTTTCTTTGTTGTTGTTGCTCTAGCTCATTTATAGTTAAATAAATAAAACACATTCTGACTTTGTGGTCTGGTGTGTACCAGTTGTGACTTCTAAGTCATATCCTAGAGGCAAAATATTCAGCAATAATTGGTACTTGGCTGTCACCAAAGCAAGAACGTGGACTCTCCCCTTCACATCAATGATACCTTTCGCTGTGTTTAAGCCAATGCTCATAGTAAAGCAAAATTCTTTCACTTGAAATTCAGTTTAAGTAATCACAATTTGATAAGAAGAATGAGAAACAAAAAGAAAACAAATATAACAGTCTTTCTGCATATCTCAAGGTATGTACTTCTAAGGACAAAAAAACCTGTAACCAGATGTATTGGTGTTTCTGCAGTCTTGCTACCAGTTAAGGAGCTGCCCTTCCTTAGTTAATGCCTCTCACTACTAGTAGTAGTTTCCATGGGTCTGGCAGGATATCTCACTGTTACCAATGTGCTTTTGTACCAATTACTCAAGGCATAGCACATAACCTAGCAATTTAGTGAATGATGAACATTTGACATGTAAATCAACAGTCATGAATTAATGAATCCAACAGTGAGGATTAATGAAGCTAGACAATGGGGAAAATTCTCAGTTACAAAAAGATGGCATGCTGCATCTAAACGTTTTAGAACAAGAAATACAATTTTTCATCCCCTGCAGAGAATAAAAGAGAACAACTTTCCACGGTACTGGAGTAACGTGCATGTCTATCATGTAAAGTCACATGTCCCTTAACCTTATCATAAATTTGTGAGCATGCAGGTGGAAAATTAGCAAGAAAACTACATGTCTCTGAAGTACTTTCACTATATTTCATCTGAGAAATGAACAAAATTACTGTCTAAATGGATCAGATACATTTTTCCTATCACATTCAGGAGAAACATTCAGATTCACACACATCAGCCTATTGTATTTGGTTCCTCTGGATCAAAATGATTTCTTGGTATTTCAAACATGCTTCCAAAGATTTGGTTGCAATAAAGTACCATCACTAACACACACTCACAGACCATTGCTTTAGTTTTTCTCCCCAGCACTTCCACACAATATTCTAAGGCAATTATTACACTCTGATTTTTCTTGCTCATCAATAACAGTCATAATATTTCACATGCTTACATAAAGATTACCACACCCTTTTTCATGCTTATAGGCTGCTTCTTTCATGTGCTCCCCGTGTAGCCACTGGCAAACAGATCCACCAGGTAACTCATCTGCTTCTGAAAGGAAATTCTGCACCCCTGCTGTGGCAGGTGCACAGTATTAGCTCTAATCTCTCTGTCAAGATTGTGGGAGGAGACTCTAAAGAGGGGAGTTGAAGTATTCAAGTCTCAAGCTCGGTTTAATTCTTTAATGGGTGGTTATTCTTTATAACTAGGAAGTCTAAGCCCTAGAAAGTTTGAAAAATTAGGTATCAGGTCAGAATACAGGTGCTTAGTTAAGCATTCTCTTATTACACAGAATAAACACTTTATGTACACCACATCAGTACCAGCAGTGGTAAAGCTTCCTTTGTATTTGTTTACATACCATGTTGGTTTTACATAGGTTCAACATGAGAGGTATAAATATTTTTCTAAGCCTATTTAATGAAATCCAAAAAGGGCTTTCAGATTTACTAGAACATTTACATTGTCTTGTACCTTGTCTATTGACCTTTTGTATGTTAAATTTGTCATTTAGCACTCTTAGCCACTTACAGTTTATCTTTTGTGAAAAAGGGTCTGTAGAGATAGAAAAAAACATCAGAAGAATATCAGGGTTAAACCAAAATAAATAACCTTGCTAGGGCTTAATATTTTCATGCTTAGGGGAAAAAAAAAAAAAGACATGAAACTAAGGGCCACAAAAATCCTCAAACGCATTGCACTTACCAGCCATGTCAAATTCATACAGAACAAAACCAAGGACTGTTAACAATCTACAATATCCATCTCCAACTACTGAGCACAAAGCTGTGTCCTATGTTTTTAAAGTGTTTGTGTTTAAATAGGCACAGGTGATTTTTCTAGTTTCTATGAGACTGTCTTAATGAGGTGTCTGAACTCTCCCAGGGGAGAGTACTAAAAATTCCCAAGTAACTGTAAAGAAGCAACTGGAATCACTGCCACAAGGATGTTAGAATTACTTTGATTTTTACATTAAAAAAATATTTACACTTTGCTAAAGAATACCTAATATATCCAGTATCTATTAATTTTTTAAATGTCAGAACATTACTAAGGCAGTTTACTTCAATATATTTTACAGATTTTTTTCACTCATCTAATTCACATTTTACAAGAATTTTATAATATTCACACATTCACCATTAAAGAATTAACTGTGATTTTGCTGTTAATGAAGGGAATTTCTTTTCCTCTGCAGTGACCAGTTGAATTTCCATGGAAGCAGTCAGTTATGTGAATCTTAGTGTATCATTTGGAATTATTTAGGGTTTTAGTCTTGACTCACTTTGTAATAAAGGTGGGCAGTTAAAAGTCATTACTTGATTGCAGCTATGATTGGGTTGGTGTGGCAAGGTTTTGGTAGCAGGAAGGGCTACAGAGGTGGCTTCTGTGAGAAACTGATAGAAGGTTCCCCCGTGTCTGACAGCCAATGCCAGCTGCCCCAAGTTTAGAAAGTTTAGTTTAGAAAACTTGCACAGCCCTTTTAGGTGCTCTGAATTTTTCTAAGCTTGCTAAAAAGTGTATCTGCCAAATAGAATATGACAGAATTAGCCACCTTATGTCCGATTACTGGCTTGTCTACTGTTCAGCAAAAAAAACCCAAAACAGTCAATAAACATAATTTGGAAAACAATTAGTAGGAAAAAAAAGATCTTTTCTGAATCTCTCAGGCAATCACATTAATTCTGAAATATGAGATCAGATTAGTATAATATTGTTTTAGCTTACAAAACCATGAAACACCATAAGTGGTTGAACTTAGTACAGAATATATGTTTTATTAACCTTAAGTTTTAAAATTGCTGTTAGAAGTAGACTTTGCTTTGTTCTAAATGGATAGCCAGGAATCAGATGTGATGGAAATAGTGCCTTTTATTGGATTTTTCAAAACTTCTTTGGCACTTTTGAAAATTCCATTGTAAATCCCTGATTTAGTACGTGCCCAACTTTAGTCACATGTACAGTCTGAATTATCTTGATAAGAATACGCAAATGCTAAATGTACCAAGCTGAAAAGTGATACAAAATTGTAGTGGAAACCTTGACGTGCCCTTAAAGAAACTTCTTAAGATAACACTTATCCGTGTGATAGAATTTTTTATGCAAGGCTTTCATAGCATTAATTTAATGAATATTAAAACTATGCTTTATATTCATTTAGTTCTCATTACTTTCGTCATAAGAAATTTGCATGCATATGCATTTGCATGCAGGGAAATATGCTAGATATCATGCCTTAAGGACAGATAAAAAGATAGAATGCGTATTCATACTGCACTTGTCCAGGATCAGGTCAAATACGATGGTCTGAATGTAGGAGCAAGTCCAACAAGGAAGGAAGCAATGGAAAACAGACCAAGAATTGCTTAAGAAAAAATGAACTAAAGGAAATGTACAAATATACCAGAGTCAGTGAAAACACATTTTAGTATGTATTATTTTGAATGATATTTACAGTTAATTATTAACCACCACTTCACCCTCTGCAAGTCTGTACATAATAGCCTGTTGCGTAGCTTGTGTCCTCTGCCTTATTTAGGAGTTAAGCTGCCGTTTTATACTTATTGTTTCTTATTGGATTGTCAGTATTATTCGGCTTTGCATACCCAAGTATGTTCTTCTAAACTTATTTGCATTTAATTGTAAGAACACAAGTAAGTAAAGCTTAACTTTTTTCTTGATTAAACTCCAAACAACAAACCATTATTAGTAAGTCACCCTGCAGGGACAGAGATTAGAGATATAGAGTCAAACCTTAAAATCTGCTTTTGTGCCTGCAATGCAATATTTACAAAACTATCAGAACAGTTTGTGTGTTTGTTAAGGAGGCAAGAATATGTTAAAAAATAATGTAAGAGTAAATACTTTATGCAGTTCCACAGTCTCTTCCACAAGGAAAAAATTACATGTCAGCAAGAAGCAGAAACAACCAAAAGTTATATTGCCTACATTACTAATGAGAACTGACCTTGACTTCATCCTTCACTGAATCATAATTCATCAGCACAGTCTGCCACTCTGCTTGATGTTGATGGTCCACCCATAGCTTGAACCATCTATCTCAAGTCTGCCCAGTTTCGAGGTACATCTAGAACTAGCTGCTGTCAGCACCGGCCTACTTAAACTTTGCTGGTGTATTCCACTTTGCAAGAATAAGTCTGTAGTCCCTCTCTCTGCTGACCACATTTTGAATGTCTTCATCTATATCTAATCTCTCGGTTCTTCTTGATCCATATTCTGAATACTGTTTAAATAACAGAACTAAATCTTTCTGTTGAAAACACTGAGGGTTTAAAGTGTTTTAAAACTCCTTTGAGTTTGATAGCTCTTAGTTACTGGACTTCTCAAATCACTTATGAACATTGTTTTGCCGATTCATGATTTCAGGAACACTTTGTTTTCTTTTTATATTTCATTTTTGGGTGGTTGCTATGTTTTCCACATACAAAACCAAACAAAAAAACCACAGAAATTCATACTGACACTGCTAGTTTTCATTTATAATAACACCATTCCAAGCAGCAGGATTGTATTAATATAGTTTAGCTTTTACATCATAGAGCTTTACAAGTGCATGCCAGGCCCACGCTTCATTCAGAGAAAGCATAACTCTGTCAAGTACATACAATCATAGCCCTCTTCTTCATTTGGTCATGCGGAAAGTAAGGACAGTCACTCTACAGCATACAGGGCCCAAAATCTCATGGAAAATCTTTCCCTAGATTTCAAAGAATTATAAACTATGCTCTCCTGAAGGTAGGTACTGAGTATTAATACTCAGTTCCAGTACAAATACTAAAACCAAGCTCTGTTTACTTTCAGCTATTTTCCACTCCTTTCATTCATTCCTCTAAGTATAAGCTGTGCTTCACCTTTTTCCTCCCAGATATTTGAGACTGGAGCCAAAAAAGAGAGAAAACAAGAACTTCACAAAGAGAACACAGAACTTCCTTGTAGCCTCATGAAAAGCTGTGCAACCTGAAAGCTCTTAGAAAACACAAATGTAACACAACACATATATTGTTTTCCTGATTGTATAAATGAAAACCCTGCTTAATTTACACTGAAACTACTTATACTTTAGGCCTAAGGTCAGCAGGTCCATGTTCATCCCTGATGGTTTCCAAAGGGATGAATTCTGTTCCTAGCCATTATACACACAGAAAAGAAGATTCCACGAAAGTAATGGACTAACATATTGATATTATGGTTCACTGATAGAAGAGCTACAGTAAACTTAATTAATATGTAGCAGGAAAATTGGCACTATGCCTGGTTTTGTTCCTTTCTATCCTTTTACAAGAATATTAGAAGTTTTACTAAAATAGTAGCTTACTCACTGTCTTGTGTTTATCTCTGTATTACCAAATAGCCATAAATGAGTTAAAATACAATAAATGGACAACTGACTACAGACTAGAGCACTGCACTTAAGTAACTGAAAGTATGTGGTTATTCAATTTATGTTCCATGAAGCCATTACCAGTAATTTATTGCATTTCTCAGGTATTTCTGAAGCTGATATAGGCCTAGGTTATTGCAGAGGCTTTTATACTTGCTGCATGACTTGGAGCTCAGCAAATTCTTGTGAAATACACGACATGATCCTTAGGATGCTTTCACAGGTAAAGGTTTTCATGCTATGCAATGGATTCATTTGAATCAGGTCTGGGACAGTGAAATCATCAGCCCTGGTAAACATTCAGAAAGCTTTTCTCTGTTGACAAGGAAGTTTTCCAAAGGAGACTTAGAAAAATCGTAATCCAACTGACATCCCTGTCTGTATGCTCATGTTTATAGCTAAATCTGTATCTAACTCTATATCTGAGATTTTCAGAAGGGGAAAAATGTATCTAAATGCGTCTGAATAAATTGTTCAGAAATTTGTTACCTTCAAATAAATATTTTCATCAATTGTCAACCGCTCTTTTGTTTCCCAACATACATTTATTCACAGGTTGTAGTTTCAGATATTCATAATCCTCTAAGAGAAGTTTGGACAGATTTATATATGGGTGATCCTAATTTCAACATATGAGATAAGAAAAAGACTTCTCAGCATTTAATAACATTCAAACATTTTAAAGATTAAAGAGGTGAAGAGGAACATGGCTGAAAAAATAGGCTTTGTGCCTAGAGTAGCATAAAAGCAGGATAGTGACCTTCTTTTATCAGTTTAAAATGCTGTTCTTCAACAAGTTCATATATGAGTAGATCGATTCTATGTGCTTATGTACAGGTAGGTAATATTTCACCACTCAGAGTGGAAAAAAGCTTTTTATTTGTCCGCTGTAGATTCAAATGCAGTTTATTTGTTTATACCTTTGGTTGTAATTAAGTTGTTACCTGTAAATGACTGATCAACATGAAATAAGTTTGGTTTTGTAATTTCAGCTGTCTATAAAACAGCTGTCTTCTATACTTTAAAACAGCTAACTATCTATTGATCCATACAATCCAACAGAAGCTTCTTTTATCTTGTTATTTGATAAGCCAAATAGATAAGTCTCAGGAAGTTTTAAAGGTTTCAGTAAATTCTGTCTCATTAACACTTTCAGCTCTGTAGGTGCTAGACATTGTAGTCCGTAACCACAACAAATTTCAAGCTTGTCATTTACTGCAGGCTGCCAACAAGTCCTCTCAAATTTATATGTTCGACATGTTTCTTCCCAGCTCCATTACACTTTTCTGTTCTTTCTTTTCCCTGGGACTTTGAATAACTACTCCATCATATCATTGTTTTCTTGTTTGTTTTTTGTCAACTAGATAACCAAGAAGCTGGGTATCTCCCAAGCTCCAAGAAAGAGAAGAATCCCATTGCATTTGGTGCTGTAAGTGAATCTAATCCAAGTAATTTACTGAATAACTGCAGGTGAATTACAAAACCCATAAAAAATGGCAATGCGATATGTACAATGACTGATCACATATGATCATTATTATGAGCATCTAGTGAATGATTGTAAAACAGCTTTGCAAACTGGCTAGTTTAGTAGAACGGATTTTACTGGGTTTACTTCCAAAAGATATATGTTTATGAATTAAGGAGACATACTTTTAAGAGGTCTCTGAAACTTTGCTCTTAAGTATAACATTGTTGTAGATACACTGGGCAGATGAATGACCTACTGCATTACTGACTTTTCTACCACTGCGAACAGAAGCTGAATATTGTCTGTGTGATGATGCACAAGTCTTTTAAGTCAATCTTGTTATTGCTGGGCTACTACTAATGTCCTTTTTATTTAGGTCTGTTTAATATAACTCTTACAAACATGTGTTAGTGGTAAACTTAGCAAATATGTAAAAGAATGTATCATTAATAAAAAAAGCTATTGTTGTCATTCTATCATTGGTCCTTACAAACCTTATACTACAAATATCTAATCACCCGAGGATTGTTATTAAATTCCATTAATGATTTTAATTACTGTTGCATTTAGGCACATACAAAATTGGACTATTTACTCGCAAAGATCTGAGCCAGAGCTGTATTCCTCAGCCTTTCTTAAGATACGGTGTCAACCTGAATGTTGAATCATATACTTAATAAGTTCCCAGACAACACCACTCTTTGAAGGCTGAAAAACATATCAGATGACAGGATTAGAATAAAT
Organism: Larus michahellis; assembly: GCF_964199755.1. Lineage (NCBI taxonomy): Eukaryota > Metazoa > Chordata > Aves > Charadriiformes > Laridae > Larus > Larus michahellis. Next base: position 8,938,132 of record NC_133906.1, on the reverse strand, counting down.
TATGAGATTACTGGAAGCAATCTGATATGGATAAATGCAAGTTCTCTATTTGTCAATAGGCAATTTCTTCAAAACAGGTACTTGATCACAACTAAAGAAAAGTCAAGAATATTGCCCTTCTGACAGAAAGGCAAACATTGTGGGACATAGGAAAAGCAAAGTAATCAATTCACTGCATGTGGTACTTATAAGATCTCAGATGCACACTGTGTCCAATTTAAGTAATAGGTGGTGCAACTGGAGAAAATACAAGGAATGCATAAGAATAATTAGTAACCTGCAAACATAGGATATAAGCATGCTTTGAAGGAACAAGATGTTTTTAATCTAGGGAGAAGAGGTGCAGCATAAAATTTCAGATACACAGCAAATACCTGAAAAGAAGAACAAAATAAGCTGGTTTTCCTGTCAACACTAGATAAGATGAAAAAACAAAGGTCCCTAGTTGGACAGGGAAGACAGCTGGGATTGCGAAGTATTGAAACAGATGGCTCAGATGGGCTATGAAATCATCACCCCCAACTAGCCTGTCTGGGTTTTCAATGTAAAACTAATGAACAAAAGTACGGTTCTTCTTGGTATTAAGTGAAGCAAAAATAACACTAAAAATGACACTGTTATAGTATGTTCTGACAGTAGAACATGATGCCAGTGTGTGTGTAGGTGTTATTCCACTCAGAAATATAGGACAGCAGCTTCACGAATTCTCCATTGTGACTCCAGAGCTTTGGAGTCTCCACCTAGCAGTTTTGAAAAGGAAACATAACAAATTAAAAGATCACATAAATTTGTAGTCAGAAAGCAAAATATAGAATATGTTTTGTTGGTATTTCTTGTGAATAGAAAAATATTAACAGAATAGCCAAGGTGACTGCAGTGACTAAACTGATATTTATGTGGGGTTTTTATTTCTCTTTTTTATTGCCTTTATCTTGGTTTAATGTCCTCCAAGACCCTTTGTAGAGTGATAATTACTACTTTTTTCTATAGATTCAGTATCATGATATAGCTAGAGACCATTAAAAAAATCACAGATGGCACTTAAAAAACCCCACACTTTTTTTTTTTACATTTAAAAATAAATAGTCAATTATCTGATTAACTTCAGTCTTTCAAGCAAATTTTGCAACAGTATCTTAATGATGTATCATGAACTAGACACCTTATTTCTGTCCTATGAAACAACTCTTTGTGGGCTGCTGTTTTTTTATTTATATTCCTCTAAGACAAGGCTATGGGGTATTAGTTAGAGTATATATATATGTGTGTGTGTGTGTATATGTTCAAGTATGTATATATATAAAAAAAGGTATATTTGCTTAAACAAATATATATGTTTTATACATAGGTTTAAGAGATTAACTTAGGTTCAATTTTGAGAAAATTAATCTTTCTAGCATTTGAACATGTCCTGCAGACATGAAGTATATGAAAGCAAATGTTGACTTTACATACTCAGCTCACTGGACAAGAAATGGCTAGATTCCCTCAGTAAAGGCTCGATCTTGTAAGTTACTGAATCTTGCTGTCACCAGAGGGGGAGAATCAAGTGCCAGAAGAGGTAAGTTTGTCTCACTGAGAAGTTGTATCCACAGTTACTCTATTGTTCTGAATTACAAGGAAATAAATGATTATTGATGAAAGAAACTACAGGGAAATCGACTATTGGCAAACTGACGGCTTTTTAAATGGATCCCCTTAGCCAAAGGAGAGCAGTGTATGTTTCTAACTACTATGGGGTTCTGCAAAGCAATAATCAGATGCGTCAGTACTAGTGATTTCTCAAGTTCTGAAAACTACTTCTTTGTCAAAGGAAAAAGAAGGCATTATAATAAGTAGTGAATGTGTCATATACAGTACTGTTACGGAGAGGGTAATTTAATTTCCAGGCCCTCATCATATGACATGATTAGTTATGACAAGGTTTAGATTATTTCCATTCTTACAGAAGGGGTCTTGTATCCAGTGTCTGCAGTGCTAAGTGCTACAACAGAGAACTGTGACTTGACGGGCAGAGAACACTATAAATCAAACGCACAAGAAAGGACTGACGAAGATCAAAGCAAAAGTAACAACTGAAGAGATGCTGGAACAGAACACTGCTTTGAGGGAGGAAAAAGAATAAGTAGTTAAAAAGAAAAATAACTTCTGAATAGGTTTAAAAAAGGAAACAGAAACAAGGAATCTTGTAAAAACAGTTTAACAGATACCTGGAAAGCTATTCGTTTGCAAAAGGTGAACAGAGACAAGGTCACAAAACATATTAGCCATCTACCTAGTATGGAGCTGGAATGACTCAGACAAAACTCCCTCAGCAGACTTCCAGCTCCACTTGAAGCTGTTTTGTTGCTGTTCTCTGTTTCATTCACTTCACAGTGCATTTACATTTTACACAGTTTCCTTTAAAGTAGTCATCAGCCACAATTAGTTGTGACTCATGTGGCACAACCTTACAAGACTTGGTTGTCTGACTTCTGCTTTGCTCCCTGCTGGGAAATTATTGTACGAACTTAACACTGAAGGTAAGTCGGAGATGTTAGCCGTTAGTGCTAATATAGACCTGTTAACGAACAAGGAAGAATAACAAGCATGTCTTAACAGTCCAACCATACACACACAAAAAAACCCCCTACAATTTCTGCCACTAGAGCATGCCCTCAAGTGCCAAATCTACACGTTCTTAAATACCTCTAGGGATGGTGACTCAACCACCTCCCTGGGCAGGCTGTTCAGTGCCTGACCACTCTTGCAGTAAAGTAATTCCTCCTAATATCTAACCTAAACCTCCCCTGCCACAACTTCAGACCATTTCCTCTGGTCCTGTCATTATTCACCTGGGAGAAGAGGCCAACACCCACCTCTCTACACCCTCCTTTCAGGCAGCTGTAGAGGGCAATGAGGTCTCCCCTCAGCCTCCTCCTCTCCAAGCTAAACATGCCCAGCTCCCTCAGCCTCTCCTCATATGACCTGGCCTCCAGACCCCTCACCAGCCTGGTAGCTCTCCTCTGGACACGCTCCAGCACTTCAATGTCCCTCTTGTACAGAGGGGCCCAGAACGGAATACAGCACTCGAGCTGAGGCCTCACCAGTGCCGAGTACAGAGGCACCATCACTTCCCTGCTCCTGCTGGCCACGCTATTCCTGGTACAAGCCAGAATGCTGCTGGCCTTCTTGGCCACCTGGGCACACTGCTGGCTCATGTTAAGCTGGCCATCCACCAGCACCCCCAGGTCCTTTTCTGCTGGGCAGCTTTCCAGCCACTCTTCCCCAAGTACTACTTAAAGAAAGTACTTTAAGTACTTTAAGTACTACTTAAAGAAAAGAAGAAAACACCCAAGGAAGGAAAAAGAGGATAACAGTCAATAACCAGCTTCCTCTTTCACAAAGTGCAAAAATAGTAGCACTGGAGTTCTCTCCTTTTGCTGTGATAACCCATAAAGCTTGTAAAGTCTGAAGTTTTATCCTGTTTCGTAGTAAGGCCTCAACCAAGCTGCAGTTGACCTTCTAGTGTATATTGCCCACTGGCTACTTTTCCAGCTCTAAAGTGATCTCTCTTCTTCAGCAGGAGTACCAGAGCATACCAGAGCTACACTAGGTTTTGTCATCCAAAAAAGACTTGTTAAATAGAGTTTGACTGATTTACACTGTTCTAAGAGGTACGTTCTTCTCTTTTTAGAACATGCACCTTGAGGCTGCTTGCTACGGAATTATATGAGGGTGACTGCTTACCCCAGACACATTTAGATATAACTGGTTTGCACCATCTTTCAGACAGTCATTTACTTCAATGTATCACAGGATTTCTTTTTTAAAAGAAAAGCCCACAAATACGATAAAACACCAAATATGACCCATATTTCAGTTCTGGCATTATGTCTGTCTATCCACACTTTCTTTCTCTCCATCAAATGTCACTCCTCCACTTCCCTCCCTCTGACACCTTCTAGGAAGAGCTACTTCTTCTCCTTTAGGTATCAGTTTATGTTTTCAGTATTGGTCAGGAATTGTTACCTGGCTTGTACTTGAGTACCAGTTGAATTCTACCTCCAAGATGCAAGAAATGGTACTTTACACCCTAGCTGAACATTATTAGATGTGATGTCTCAAATATTCTAGCTAGTAAAAGGCAACAGTTACAGCACATAAATTATGTCCTTCTTGTAGTCGTTAGTACAAGCACACAAAGATAATGACTAATGAAGAATCAAAAAGCATATGAAACAATTATTTAAAATCATATTCTTACTGTCTTCCATTAGTGAAACACGAAGACATTTATCTATTTTTGGTCTCTTAGTTCTTCTGGGGTAACAAGTCTTATATTTTCTTGAGATGTAAACACAAATTATACTTGGCTGTTATACAATGAAATGACTAAATAATAATAAGACATTACAGGTCACTTGTGAAAGAGCCACAGGCAGTTGTCTGAAAAAATCAAAATCATTTTGGGCTGTAAATAAAACCAGAAAGGTAAGAAAAATAATGAAGGAAGTAGAACTATGAATGACTAGAGATCTCAAACATCTTTCTACAAGAATAAGTGAATGACAGAAATTGCCTTATACATGATGATACTCCCATCATAATTATTCATGAATGGTAGACTCTATTTTCATGCCAAAGATGCACTGTTTAAGGCCTTAACTAATATGAGGGCATTGATGGACATCCTCAGAATAGGGTCATGCATTGTTGCAGGCTTTCTCTCCCAGAGATTTTATAGCCTTTTCATTCAGCAAGGATACTTTATTTTCCATTTATAAACCCAACTGCTGCCTTAATATAAGGTAGTAGGAAATAAAGGCATAGGCATAGAAATGCACAGGCATGGGAAAGGCACAGAAAACAAAATGGGCCATCTCAGGTCCAGTCTATAAAGGTTTAGGGCAGAAAAAGGGTAAGTATATAATATTTTCTATTTCATATACTTACACTGCTGAGACAACTTGTTTGCCAGCATCAGACAAAACATTAAACAGCCTGTAAAATAACAGTCTATTGCTCAGAATGGGAAAAAAGTGAGATATAAAGAAGTATATGTTCTTTCTAGAACTGTAATGCAAGTCAGAGTAAGAGCAATAAATACACCCCCTTCAGTTCCCAGAGATGTGCTTAGCTCATTGGACTAGGCCTCCTGACCGGACAAAGGACAAGTCAGTCCTTTTAAGAAAACACATTAAGAACATACTTTTCGTAGGCAACGCTGTTCCCACAAAAAAAAAAAAAAAAAAAAAAATTAAGGCTCACAAGCAGTTTCAGCCCATTGATGATTGCCGGGCAATAAACATCGTGTTCTAACATATGACATCCTTAAGCACTTTCCAGTGAGTTGGGTAAAAACTTACTTGTTCAAGGTCACTGATGTGGTGGGATTCGTCATTCTTGACCAGCCATTAGTATAGGTCAAGTTAGTGTACAATAGTTCGGTACTTAGCTTTTGGCTTCTTGCAATCCACTATTATTCTGAACTGAAAAAGAGGCCAACAACCCCTTTTCCTGTGTTATCTGGAAAATGTGAGCATAGTAAGGAAAACAAAAATAAAATTCACCTTAAAAATGCTTTTGGGGAATGGAAATTTTGATTCAAAGTGACAATTCTAATAATATTTTCCCATTTTATTTTGAGTTTTCTTCAGGCTGTGGAAATATAAATTTAAAAAAGAAAATAAAATAATTTGAGCAGAAGGAAGATAGAAGAACTGTTAAATAAAAGGGCACAAAGCAGAGATTGCAACCCACAAACAAAGGAAAAATATAAAAGGAATGATATTTTAGGTACACTTAGTATTTAATAACAGTAATTAAACCTAGTAAACGTTTTGTGTCATAGAGTTTAAAGCAGTTACAAAGCAGGCTAAAGTTGTCATTAACCACTTTTATAATTAAAATACTGTCATACAGGAAATGACCGGCATTTTCAAAGACAAGGATCAGAGCAGATGATATGCCAACGATTTTAAAGTTTGGCACTACTGTGCCAAATAGCCATATCATTTCAATTATGGATTATACAATATTTATGTAATGCACATCAAAAGAATAGAGTCAGATGATTAAGTATGTTCTGAAAATAGTGTCTCATTCCTGATCTAGGAATTTGTCATGATAAGGAGGAAATGTTACTTTTTTTTACATACTGCATATCAGACAGAGGTACTATCTTTCCTTGGAAAAGAGGCTACTTCAGTAGCCATGAAGTCAAAACAATAATGACTGAGATTTCTTTAAGGAAATAACTGAGTAGGATAAGATTTTTGTCACAAGGATCTGAGAGCACTCTAACTTGACATCCTTTTGCAATTCAAGGTGAATGTCCAAAGGTAAAAAATAAAGTAGATATATTTCTCAATGTATAGATGTATGTTCATAGAGCGACATGATGTTTGCAATTGTATGTGTCCAGTAGAAGGAAGAATTAAGCCCTCAAGGAGTAGGAAATTCATGGCTCCATTAGTCAAAGTGCTAGCTTTTTAGCTTCTGTATGTTTATTACTTTCAAACCTGATTGAAATGATTTATTATCCAATCTTCATATTTTATTATTTTGCCTTACACATCTTTCACTCAAGTGACTGACCATAATTCCCTGCAGTCATTCTAATAATAAAAGAAGTCTGTTAATATGATTTCTTCCATAGATCATTTAATATTCATCACACCTGGATAACATAAATGATTTATATTGTGAAAGTGGAAGAAAGAAGCCTACAGCTCTGTTCAGAACTGAAATTTTCAAGTATTTTTAACAGCACCTTATTATATCTTTATTATGCCAACTGACCCATTTTGACTTCAGATCATCTGGTAGAAAATGAGCTTTTGGCCAAACTAAAGAGCAAGATTCAATATTGTATACATAAATTATAATACCAGCTGTTCATAATGTGCTTTCTTTATGTCTGATTTCATGACAGTAACTTAATCAATATACAAATGGGAAATAAAAGAGATTCCACAGGGTCGAAACAGCAGAATGAAATCCTACTGAATTTAACGAGGCCAGGATTTCATCCCTGTGCTTATATTTTCAAGATCAAGCTCTGAAAAATATTTAAAATATTTAGGCCTGATGGAATGCTGGATCTGTTATATGTTCATAAAAGCCTCCTCGATACCTTGAAAAGATGTAGCTATGTTAAATTCAGGCTATGAATCCATCTTATAGGAAAGAAAACATATACTGTTATGAAAAGTTTGGGACTTAACATTCCTACTTAGATATAATTATATATAGCAAGATAATAGAATAATAGAATCTCGGAATGGTTAGAGTTGGAAGGGACCTTAAAGATCACCTAGTTCCAATCCCCCCTGCCCTGGGCAGGGACAACTCCCAGTAGACCAGGTTGCTCAAAGCCCCATCCAGCCTGGCCTTGAACACCTCCAGGGACGGGGCATCCACAGCTTCTCTGGGCAACCCGTTCCAGTGTCTCACCACCCCCACAGTAAACAATTTCCTCCTGATATCTGATCTAAACCTCCCCTCTTTCAGTTTAAAACAACTACCCCTTGTCCTGCCACGACACTTCCTGATAAAGAGTCCCTTCCCATCTTTCCTGTAGGCCCCCTTTAGGCACTGGAAGGGGCTATATGGTCTCCCCAGAACCTTACCTTCTCCAGACTGAACAACGCCAACTCTCTCAGCCTGTCCTCATAGCAGAGGTGCTCCAGCCCTCTGATCATCTTCGTGGCCTCCTCTGATAGTGTGGAGGATAGTGTGCAGGAAAAGATAATGTAAATATAACACTGGAAGGCTGAACTTTGAAGTACGTTCAGAAAAAAAATAAATCTGAATAATATATATGGGTGGACAACAATCTAAATACTATTGTAAAATGTTTTTTAAGTGCTAACTTTCTTATTGGGGACTTTCTAATATTTGAACAAATATTAATGGTGCTATTATCCACATATCCATTAAAATGAAGGTAAAACAAAGCACATGGTCCAAGAATTCTAGGGCCCAAATGTTGCATTAGTGGTCACAGGTGTCTATTTCTGAGAACTAACAGTTTCAGAGATTCTTGTATTTTCCCTTCACAGAGGGTATCTCAGGTAAGTACAAGAAATGTGTCGTTCATTTTGTATGTAAAGCCTTTTTCTGGGCTATGATTAGGTTTTGATGTGAACTATTTAAATAAACTATGTTTTAGAATAGACTTGTGATTATAGTTTTAAGCATGTATAGAATACTTAAGAAACAGCAAATCTAAGTATTTTTTTCTTATATAATGTCTGTAATCACAGTAAAATCTGATATGCCTCTAAATTCTTACACTTCGGATGCGTGACTATCCTTTGATTGAATGTGTCAATGAGACAATAAAGATTATTGTTCCATATTTTACACAGCTATAATTGAGACACAAATGCCAAGGATTACAAAGTAAGTTAGAGAAGTTGCATGTATAAATTCAGACTATGTATTTGCTAAACAGATTGCTAATCAATAACCTTTTGAGAACATAGTTTACAACTGGACTACTTCTCTATTACAATGATACATCATTATCTTAGTAATTTTTTCTCTTGCCATAAAACGTGCTAATAAGGACAACTGCAAAGACAAGTAGTATAGACTGAAATCGTAAATGTCAACATGATTTAAGCAATGGGAACCATCATTAGCTGTCTTTAAAATCCCGACACAAAAAATTGAATAAACCACAGCAAGCACATAGAGCAGCCAAGAAATGAACTGCGCCTTATGAATCCCTGTGCAATGTCTTAACTAGAAAAACATTCCTGATAACTAATATGGTGCATGATTTGAAAGGGCTCTTAACTTTTTATATGCCTATTATTTGTTCTCAAAGGTGGATATGGACAAAGATTCAAATATTAAGATTACTTTAAGTTAGCAAAGTTATAAGGGTATCTTGACTACTACTGCATGTGAATTAAATCAGCATGCCGAAGAACCTGTGGTTATATTCCAAAGCCTGTGAATTTTTGGAGAATATTGACAATCCAGGAAAAACAGAAGTAGGAAAGGCTGACATTAAATGGACAACTTTATCAGATATTAATAACATGGAAAATCCTGGCGGTTCTCTCTTATGAGCTATACTTCAAGTGGAAAATTTTCATTTCACATTAGCCAGAAACACATGTAGTACCACGTGTTCTTATCTTTCACTGAATGCTCAAAATATTTGAAAGAATAACTTCACGTTTTATTCAGTATCATGTTCAGTATTTTCACTAGACCCCACAAAAGACTTCTGCGTAAAAAATAGGGATCTAACTATTTTACAACTACAGAAATACTCCCTTTGCCAAAGTGGATACTTCCTTCTGACATGTTCCCTGAAACAACCTGAGCTGCATGTAATGGTTGTCATTTAGCTGTGAGTAAAGATACCTTTTCACATTCACGCATACAGAATCATAGAATGATAGGGGTTGGAAAGGACCTCTGGAGATCATCTAGTCCAACCCCCTGCCAGAGCAGGGTCACCCAGAGCAGGTTGCACAGGAATGCGTACAGGTGGGTTTTGAATGTCTCCAGAGTTGGAGACTCCACCACCCCTCTGGGCAGCCTGTGCCAGGGCTCTGCCACCCTCAAAGTAAAGAAGTTCCTCCTCATGTTTAGGTGGAACTTCCTATGCTCAAGTTTGTGCCCATTACCTCTTGTCCTGTCCCTGGGCACCACTGAAAAGAGCCTGGCCCCATCCTCCTGACACCCTCCCTTAAAGTATTTATAAGCACTCTCAAACCCTTTGTTATAACTCACTATGTTTACCTGCTTTAGAGAAACTACCTGGAAACAATGAAAATCACTAATAAGCTATAAATCACCCCACCAAAGAAGAGTGATTGGTGATGGCAGGTCCTTTTCATCCTCAAGTGCTTGACAAGAGTCTAAGTCAATGGAAACACCTTACAATAAGCTTTTGCTTACACCATACATTTCATAATTTGTCAAATGCCATAAGCACCAACAGTACAATCTTCTCAATATCTGAGATCTCCAAGAAATTAGAATATAACACATGGCTTTGTGAGCAGTAATAAATTTAGCCTCAGGACCGCGTTGTGACTTGACGTGTGCACATAAATTGAGAGGATAACAGTGTAAAAACCACACAGACTTGGGTATTGTTTTCAGATGCCAGCGTTTCAGTTACTAATACATTAAACTGCACCTGAGTTGCTGGGATCAAACTGCACACAAGCATATCCTGGGGTAAGCAGAGAAGAAAAATCTTCAGAATCAAGTCAAGGAATTAAATTATTCCTTTTGCTAGTTTGATCTATTTTCGAGAAAGTCATACGGGGTTGTAATGTAGTCATCGTTAACCCTGAGAAATTAAGGCAGCAACAACAGCAGGACCTGCATTCTGTCACTTCCAACTTGTCAGGACACTGTATTCTTTAATTTCAGATTTCATTAGAGAGATCTGTACTCAACTGAATTAAGATTCAGTTGGACGGCCATATTTTGTCATTTATTATTTGGAAGGGTACACCTCAAACAGAAATAACAATTTCTGCCAAGTCTTACGGCTCACTTTCTTAGTAAGAAAAGGCAGTAATATTTGGCTCTCAGTATACTATTTTTCTGCACCCTGCATTGGCTCCTTTATCTGTAGTGCTTACTGTGCTTTTAAAAACTCACACAATTAACATGAAAAGTTAAGGACTCTGGAAATTAGAAAAGGGGAGTTTTTTGATCAAGAACTCTGGACAATTCCAGTATTTCTTAGAAAAAAACAAAGCCAATGCCAAGAACTGAACAAATTTACAATCTGTGGGTTCACTTTTGTGAAAGCCTACTGCAATAATCAAAGATGATAAAATAAATTGTATACAATGTACTAAATAGTTATAACAAAATGGGAATTATGATTTAAGTACCTGGAAAGCCAAGAAAATCTATGCAGATACTTAAGGCCTTTTTATTGGACTATAGAAGAATACATACCTTTGATATAATTCAAATTGTATTTAATGTCTGCATACTATTAAAATATATAATCCAGTCTGTACAATAACCAAGATTTTACCATACATAAAGGAAAGGGGGGGAAAAAGCCTCTTGATTAAGAATTCTGAGGGGAAAAGATTGTACCTCCATATTGAAGATGGTTCACTGGATCTCTAGAGCAAATTTGCACTTACATAGAATTTTTTATTGTGTTTCCCATTAGGTCACATCATAACTTAGGCCCTAGTGCTCCATTGCCTCCCGGCATTTTTTTTTTTTCTCCTAAGTGAGTATAGCTAAATTCACCTTTTTAGTACAATGTAGTTGAATTACAGTAGATTTACTTTAATTTTTTGAAGCAGATTTAAAGTAGGTTTTTGTTTGTTTGTTTGTTTTTTCTTTTTAAGTAGATATTTTTGCTATTTTTTAGTTGACTCAGAAATTACTTGGAGGGAGCAACTCATTTTATCCAATTTTGAATCAGTGAAAAATTTTATTTGGGATAATAATTACTGACTTTTAAATATCATTCTTCATAAAATTTAACGAATGTAAACCTTCTAGTTTGTTTGAGGCTGTGCAAGGCTCTGCCTTTTATCAAAGCTTGTGACTTCTAACATCCTTAGCACAACACTGGGCAACTTAATGTACTTTAACAAAATTAATTTGAGAAAAAAAAAAAAAAAGCAAGCCTGGCCTGAAATCATACAGCTCCCAAGACCACTCTTTACTGCATTGATCACAGCAGACTTTATTCATTGACCCTGCTGAATCAAGAGACTCTCAGTTTACGCATCTTGGTTTAAAGGGTGATGGTTCAAACCAGCAGCTCCCATTCAGCATCTGAGGTTCTAGTCATGGATGCCTGGTTTCACTGATTTCTATACGCAACTCTAAGGATAGAAAAGTTCATCTGTAAGAAATCACTCACATCAACAGGGCCTAAGTATGTTTAATTGTTTACCAAAATGTATGAAAAAATCACTAAAAAACTCATGTTAACATAGTTCAGTAAAGGATGGAGACTTTTTGATTGGGAAAAAAAAAAATCAGACTGTCACCTCATTAGTTGCTGAAGACTCATTAAATTTGCACTTTAGAATTAGGAGTACATTGGACATCAAAAATAACATATCGTTGCTAATAATTCTGAAGCCAGTGGATGAATTAACAGAAGGTGAAATATTAGTAGAATAGAATAAAAGTAAAAACAGATAGATAATCATATGAAGAAATGCCCTATCAAGTGATGAAGGTAAACCCAAATGTTGTCTTCGATAGTGGGACGGGCAAGCCAATAATAATTTCTAAGAGGCATTTTTGTAAATATGATACAAAATGTGGTGTTTGAGTAAAAGTAATTTCAGTTATAATCCTTAGTTCCACTTGTAGCATCCACTTTCACAGAGGTTAATACCTGGAAAAACTATCAAATGCTGGTTTTGGTAGGTCTGATAGGAATCAGGAGTACTTATATGTAACCTTGTGAGAAGTACACACACACACACTGCTTGAAATAGTTGCGCTTACTAACCTGATTTTTCCCACTTCCATCTTCAAGTAGCCTTTACCCCCAATAACTGTTTTACCTTTCCCTAAATAGACCTCAGCTTAGCTCAGTTAACAAAAATCCCCTGCTTTCACCTGAAACAGAATGCTTTGAAAGCAAGGCCACAATTTGTTAGGAACCTAGAAAAATTTAATTCTAAATACCATTGTAACTGATTCACAAGAGAAGCTCTTCATGTTCAAGCATGCTCTTAATATCCTCGTAATCAACAAAGAGAAGGGGAAAACGCATGCTAATATTCAATAGTCAAAACAGGAAAATGAAGCCTCAATGACTAAATTTTCTGGCTTTCAAGACAGACCAAGACTGAGTGTAAGGAGAGACGATGGCCTATTATTTTTACTTTGTTGAAATAATAATGTGCCTGAACAGTTACTGAATCCCATTACATAAAAGGCTGCCTGAGGAACATTCCATTTGCCACATCAAATTGGTACAGCAAGGTGCTGAACATGGTGTTTTGTGTGAACTGTATTAGCAGCATCTGATGAACTTTCCCAAACTCCCTGAGCAACTGCACTTATTATTGATGTAGTAAGACCTGTAAAACAAATTGGAAGTAACTCTTATTTTGTACCTATTGGTAAACTACATGACATTTTTGCCAAAAAAGCCTCACAAGCTGCCATACCAGCTGGAAATACTTCAGTTTAGTATAACAAGTGCAACCCTGAAGAGCTTTTATAGATATGACTAATTCAGTTTAGCTTCATTGTAAATTAATGCATTGGGACAGCCAATAGTAAAGCTATTAAAAGAATGAAATGGTGGTGGAATTGTCAAAATTTCTCCCTTAGCCTTCATTTAGGAAGACAATTTCAGCTACATGGGTCTCCAGTCAGTGGCAGAGACAGTCATACATTACATTCAAATATGCATGAGGTTTCTGGGGAAAGGGCTTGAGGAAAACAGTCTGGTTTACCCGTTAAACAGCACTATGTGCATGCATATGAAATTTACTTTAGTTAACATGACAAAAGAGATAACACTGCAATTAGACAAAGAATGCCCCCTATAAGGCAAAAGCCTGTCCAAACAGATGGGCTTTCCGATACACTTGAAGGTCAACAGATTCTGAATTTGCCAAGTGTGTCAGTAATCATGATAGCTTATAATTTTTCTTTATTGCAGGTACTGGACCTAACCTCAGCAATTAAAAGATAAGGCCCATAAAGCAGCTATCCAAGCAAACTGATAAAGAAACTAGATCATCTTTTATTAAATCAAAAAGAAATCTTGTTGGCCTTAAATGGAAGAAGGTTAATAGGGAGGTTTATTTCCACCGTGGGCTATTCGGATTTTGTCTGTAACCACACAAAGGCCCAATCTAGAAACTACAGGGAGAAAATTTCCTCAAAGTTTCTTCTGTGGGACTTACTTTGAAGTAAGGAAATTTAAGAACAGTGGTAGTCTGGCTTAATCATCAAAGGCTTTTTCTCTGTATTTGGAAATTCCTTTTTATTTGGTTAACTGCATCCTTAAGTATATTTATGGTGTAGTTCTTAAGTGAAACTTAAATGCATTTACAAAATGCACTCCCACATGGAATACTGATGTTTTCATACGGTTTCATGGATGCTCCAGCTATACAGTCAAAGCAGGGAATTCATATTTAAGACAACTTGCATATACATGGATAGAAGACTGTGTTTGAAATTCTGTATCTTGGTCTTTGGCCAGACTGAATGGGGTCATTTAATAAACTAGGTGTGGACAATGTCTTTTAAGAGACTTCACATGAAACAATCTTAGGAGAATAAATTCTCAAAGACACACAAGACAGTGAATATTTAACCCCAAATAACACCGCCTTATTATTATAGTTTCAATAAACAAAGCAAAATGTTATTTTTTGTTGCACTGATACAATTCTTACATAGCACCATTAAACTAAATGACATTGAATCCACTGTAAAAACTATAAATAAAAGCAGAATTAAAGGCTTTCATAGTAAAGTTCTCCGGGACTAAGCTTAAAACAGATATCAGAAAATTCTGCTATTCTCCAAATTGTAGTGGTTGATACATCCTCATTCTTGATGTACCCATTTTTCAATATATATCTTGCTTCATTTGCTTTTTTTTATCGCTGTCCCTTGAGCCTTAAAAAACTGCATTTGAACAAAACAAACAGAATGTGATACTTATGTCTGTTGCTCTCAGTGAGGTTTTCTTTTCTCTTATTCTGTTCCCTCTTGATTAATCTGTCTTCACTTTCAGCCTATCCTTCTCTCCTCTCCTTCTTCACCTGTTCTTCCTTTGTTTTGCAAGAAAAAAAGTTCCTTGAACCACTAAAAGCCAGACTGACCTCTTTGATAAATTACCATCATCTAAGACTCAATGAAAGTTGGAAAAAAATTCTAATCAATTGGAAGAACTCTCTCAAGAAATCTCTTACCCTATTAATCAATCCCATTCTCATAGTGTGATCCGAAGAATGTAAAAGGAAACTATTTATATTTTTTGAGCTGTCTGAAAGGATGCTCCCCTCCATATCTGTTTCTTCTCTCAACATGTTGCTTCTCTTTTTGTCACAAGAAACCTTTGGATCTACCAAGATTAAGTTGAACATGTTAAAGGATGCACACACACACCCATCTCCCCAGCATGCCAAATGGAAAATAAGGAGGTATTATTTAAACACCGATGACAATATGACTCACTCAATCATCCCAGATATATACAGTACAAAACATTTTCATTACTAGACCTTATTTCCTGACTTCTTGCCTAAATCTGAAAGCTGCAGTTTGTTTTGAGAAACTGAATGACTGTCATCAGCTTGCTTAATATTACCTTAGTCTATGATTCGATTTACTGCACTAACTGATAGTAGTATTGCTGCTCTCTATTTCTTTGTAAAGAAAAACTAGAGGGATTTATGTTTTAGAATAGTGTAAGATGCATCTCTGCATGCCCAATATCACTACAATTCAGAATAAAGACTAATATTCTTTAAAAGAATTATCCCTTCTGTCCACTCAGCACAAGGGTGTAGTGCAGCACAGGTTTTCAGTCAAATAAAAAGCCAGTTTTTCATTTTACAAAATGAATCAATTGTACAGAAAATGCTTTTGTACAGCAGTAATCAGAGATACTTTATATGCTTTGATTATTTGCAAAAAAAAGACAGGAAGAACTGGCTCTGACAGATGAAAGTCATGGCCCACAAAAATATTAGTGTTTTTTTAAAAGAATCAGTAAATATCTGAAGATAAATTCTCGTGATACAGTATACGTGGACTTCAAAATATTTCAGACAGTCCTCAGCGAAGGCCAAAAAAGCCTTTGCCTTTACTTGAGAGAAAATGATTTTGTCTTGAAAACAAAAGGAAGGCCCTTTTGTTAAAGTGTTAAGCAAGAAAGCAAAGGTGGAAAATAATTATAAGGTTGCACAACAGAGGAGTTGAGCAGCAGAGTCTCAAAGGGATGTGTCCTGGACCTATATTGCAGATTTACATATGTTCATACACATATATGACCTGAAAATAAGCTCAAATACTAAAATGTCTGTGGTAAATGTTTTGTAATAATCAAAAGTAAAACTTACTACAAAGGGGTCACAAGACAAAATGACTTGGCAATAAAATTACAGCTGATATCCAGTATGAATAAATACAAATTATTGCATAGAGGGGAAAAAAATTGCCAAGAATATATATATATATATATGCATGGGTTCTAAAATACTTACAACTAACGAAAAATGAAAACTGGATTCTGTGGGAATATAAGCTCTTTCCTCAGCACCAAGGAACAGTTTACAACACTAGAGAAATAAATAAAACATCTGACTGCAAAACAGAAGGCATGTTTATAACTTCCAGTCACCCAGACTAAAAAAAATACATAGGAAAAAAAACACCTGTAAAGGCTAGGCTGACAAGGAGGTATAGAAAAACATACAAAAGTCACCCTAGGAGACCATGTAGCTGAACAGTAGATGAGTTGGAAACTACTCTGGTTGGGAAAAATATGGTTAAAAACAATAGTAATACATTGAATCAGTTCCATCATCAGATGCACCATATGGTCATGCAAGCACTTGTGCCAAAACAAGTGATAAGGCAGCATGGGGACAGGGATTAAATGAATGGGGGGATACTGTGGTTACACCTTTCAGGGACAACGCTGGCTTTAAATGTTTGCAAAACAACAGACTAACTAGACCACGACATTTCACCTCAGAAAAAAAAGCAACTGAGAAGGGATATAAAGATGGCAAAACAAAAATTTCACAACTGATGCCCTACATACAATTTTTTGAAAATCACAACTGAAGGGAACAAATTTTTGTGTCAGTTCATTCTTCAAAAACTGGGGGGTACCAATTTACAATTATCTGATAATCCCTTCTGTACAACACAGCTCATTCTTCAGACATTATACTATGTTAATTAAAATGTATTAATTAGGCTACTGAACAACTAGTCAAATACAGAAAATTTTTATATACAATTTCTTTCAGTCACACAGCTGCTTTAAAGGAGGTGAGGCTTTTTGTTAATTTGATTACCTCTGTGACAGAGAGAAAAAATGGTTTCAGGTATTTTCTATAAAATTTACCATTTTTGGTAAATATTTGCATCTTTTGACCTACACTTCCACTACTTTTCTCCCTTGCAAGATCCCAGATTGAGGTAAAACAGAACTAATTTTCTTTTCGGTAATTTTACTTTGCAGCGAAGCCTCTTCTTAAAAATTACTGACGACTTCTTTTCACTTCTTATAGTGCTTTGTTTAGTTACAGATGGTATTAGCAACAGTTTTTAATATCATCCTCATCCTAGAACAGGGCAAAGACAGCATTTCAGTTTTCCCAAGATCATTATGCCCCCAAAAGCTCAAAAGAGAAACACTTACTCAAAGTGAAAACATAAGTTAGAAAGCAATCCAGGATGAGCAATCATTAAACACACTGATCCTCACAGAAGCTGATAATTAATGACAGTTCTAAATTTAGAACTGAGTCTTGAAATCCATTTTCCCTGTAGTGTTCCTACACTGTCTTGTAGGGACATTTTGCTTCTTGAGGAAAAATAAACTCATGGCACATTTACAAGATAGCACATAACCTTGTAGCTCTCAAAGAATATAAAATAAACAACCCCCATTCTCCTTCAGTTTTTTTATCTTTCCCACTTCATTAAAAAATTTTCTTCAAGTAAAAAATATTAATAACTGACGTTCTTTGGCCTATGCAAAATTACGTAACATCTCAGGGAAACACATATGGCAAAAGTTTCCAAGTTGAACCATAGTTAAATTTGAATCACCAGACATATCTCTAAATAAAATTAGTGAGAGAAAGACTATTAAGCATTCCAAAGGGCTATTTCTGCATGGCATGATTCATGCTGGAAAACAACTCATTTTTAAACTAAATGGTGCCTACCACAAAGCCAGATGAATTAGGCCACCATCCTGATGAAGGAAGGCTCCAGGTGGCTGGTCTTGGTGCACCTGTGTATCACTATTATCATCTAAGCAGAAAAGGAAGAAGGTGAGTCTATGCACACTACATGTCAGTTACAACAGATCCATTATATATTAAGGCTCTATTAGTAGGAAGGATTTTTCATGCAATTGCAGAGTGGCTTAGTGCAAATAATTTTTTTGGTTTTAGATTTGTCTGACAAGTCTTTAGAACCTGCTATACTTAGGAACTCAGAGGCAAGGGTTGGCTAATACAGAAGAACGCTAGGATCAGCATTCAGAAGACCCAGTAGCAGAATGTTATGTGCAAAGCTATAACAAAAGAATTGGTTGTCAGTAGGAACAGAATTGTTTATCTGGGAGTCAGAAGACTTAAAATCCATCATACCTTGGTGGATCACTGCCTCACCTTCTTACTAAGAATCTCAGTTAGAAGGTCCCAAAGCACAAATATACAAGTGTTGGACATGGCTTACACTTGTGTAGACAGATTTACCTGAATAGTTCTAGACAAAAGGTACAAGCATGATGTTTGAATTTACTCACTCAGTGCAGTGTCACACCGTCACCTATGTCAGAGTCGGTCTCATGCACTGCAGATCTTAGACCTAAACAAGCTATAGACCTGAGCTGAATAAATAAATTTTAAAAAGCAAAAAGCAAAATGTTATAGTGTTGGGTTTTGTTTCTTATGAAATGCTCAACGGCATGTTTCAAACTTTAGTCTGTGTACAGTGAAAACTACTAACTAAAGTAAATCAAAGTGTAATTTCTTTCTAAAGACAAATTCCAGGGTCACTTACAAAAACAAAACAGAAAAGAAAAAACAAAAGAGTAGGACTGTTACAGAGAATTGAATGATAGAATCATATTCTCTTGTTATTTTATGTGAACAATTTCCAGCCTCTGCAAGTTATTACAAATGAACGATTTTTACTCTCCCTTGACCTGACCAGGGAGTTTATTTCACTCTCTGATGAAAGGATAATTTGTATTAGAACATACAATCATTCTGCACATCACTATGGCCTCCCCACCTCTTACTTCATGTTTCACACACCTACTCATACTTCCCCCCTTCCTCTCAGCTCCCCCCCGTTTTGAATGAAACATCCAGATCTTGAAATCTCTCAGAAATGCACACAAGAACATATTCCTTGACAACATGACTCACTCCAGTGTCGTAGCCTCATTAGTAAGCAAGACAGATGCCTAGATACCAATGCAGTCTGTGGCACATACATTTTTATATAACATCTCATTATTTATACATAAATGTATAATGCCTTGTCTTGGGAATAGAGCACCAATTTTCGGTTGAACATTAGTAAGATTCACTCATACTTACAAGTCTCTTGTTTATTTTAGTTCACTTCATGGTTTTCTTCTTTAAATTTTGTCATGAATTATGCTTACTTAGAAGAAAGTAAACCCCCTTGGGGACATTTTCCCCTGAATGCATTGCATATTCCAAAATGTCAATGGCAGAATCTCTTATGTTGTAGCAGTTGACAGTGTGCATACTTTAATCAAGCCAGAAAGTTTTAATTATACTGCTAGAGGCATCCCATTAACATTTATTTTCTTTAATAAGGACTCTATGAGAAATTTAAAAAAAAAAAAAAAAAAAAAAACAAGTAGAGCCTGCAGTTCTTTGCAAAGAAAGAGGAGGGCACTCCTCTGTTTCTTATACACAGTCAAATCTGAACATTATCACCATGAAACAATGATATAATTTGTTTTCTTTTACAGCAAGGAAGAGAAAATCATATGTTTGATACTGTTAATTATAATGCTTTTGGCTACTGTAAATGTTCTAACAATAGCAGGACCTTTAAATAAAATTCCCCTCCCTACCCATTTCCCCCTTTTTTGTCTTCTGGCAGTTAGTACGGGGAGTGTGTAGCCCCATGCAGCTGGGAACTGTGCACCTGAACAAATACAGCTGTAAGAACAGCATGTGCCTTGCCCTATTTAAGCTCACCTTGAACAATGTCAAGGCAGGGGATTTTAGTTTGGGAAATGGAGCATCAAATGTAAGGCCTCCTCAAATGCTTGCTTTGGGAAAGAAAGGGACCATTACAGAATATCTGTTGGCCTTTGAAATAGATTAAAGAAAAAAAGCAGAAGGACTCTGCTGTCATCTATTGAGACAGATTTTCTTCTCATCTTAGAAGGGTAGCATAATTTCTCATAGAAATTTATTTTAGATTTAAATGTCATCCTATCATTGTCATTTAAGTCATGATTTCAGATACTGTTGAATAATATTTTTTTGTATTTCATGAAATATATGGAAATACTGATCTGCTTTTGATGGCCTGTACTTTTGGGCCTGAGTTCATAATTTGTCTTGTGGTTTTTTGCGAGGATGAGCTCATTAGCCACAGGGTTCCTGACTTCATTCCAAATCGGGCAGTTCTTTCTCTACAAATTCTCTTTAATCTTCCTGTGGATACACTGTATTTCTCTCCCTGGTCTGAAAGTACTATTTATGTAGCATTACTGTTACAAGCTTTTCCTCATTCTTTCTACACCATAGGTGGCAGCACGGTAAGAGAGAGAAAAATAATCTATATGAGATCAGTAATAGCTGGGAAGTTACAGCTGGAAGATACATGTCATATAGGACTATTAATGTATGTCACAGTTGCAGGATAACAGACAATTTGGCTGAAGTTGCACTTAAATATCAGATCAGCTTTGTTCACAAATTTCTTGTTTGACTGAGCAAATAAATAGAGTACATTTAAAATGGTATAATCACCCCAAAACAGATCAAATACCACAGCTTGAAAAAGGGACTTAAATGCCTAATACATAAATTACATGGAGTTTAAACTCCCAGATCCAAAGACACAACTTTGAAACTATGCCCTTGGATAGAAACTGAAGAGGGAGTTCTATGTAAAAGTTATTTGGATAAAAAATTATCAGCTTCTCTAAATGATGAAAAACAATTAAGTTCTGAAAGAATTAAGTCTCATGTGCCTCACTGCAGACGGCAAATCTAAGCATTCCTCTGCCTACTCTTCCAAAGGTCTTAAGTCAGTAAGTTTTAAAGCATACCACAAAGAAAGTAATTTCCTCTTTAAAAAAAAAAAAATAAAACCACAACCAAAACAACATCAACAAACCAAACAGAAAAAAAAACCACCCTGGTATTTTATTCTTTTTCAAAATGGCCCAAAAAAGAGTGAGATTTCATTCCCCTTGCTTTTAGACAAAAACTTATTCATGGGAGCAATGACCCAGGCTTCATTTTCTTTCCTTCTCTAAAGTGGTGTTCAAACCTAGGTTTCTACCACCTAAGAAAAATGCACCGATGGAAAGACAGAGGCGCTTTCAAGCTCCCTATGGAGGCTGTGGCATTTTCTATATAAGAATTAAGAAATTGCTTGTTGAGGGGTTAGGGGGAGAAGAAAGGTTGAGGATTACTCTCTAGTATTACTCTCTGCCTTACGAATTACAGCCAGCAATTGGGAAGATGGATTCCTAGGCTGACCTCCAGAATAAAAGCACACATGTAATATAAAACAGTAAGGAAGAAAAGTCAAGGAAAAGGGATCTTTGCTCAAATGCTGTCCATCTCTCTTTTTCTTTCTGTTCAAATGGAACGATTCTCCAGCTTAGGCTGACTCCAGCAACAAGTACAGTACAGGAGGGTGCAGTGACAGCTTATCTAACAACGTACTTACAGCTGTTCCTATCTGGAACACAGGTGTCCCCTTTTGATATTTTTCTGGCTAGACAGCCAGCATAATAATTTTTTGGAGATCATCCACAGCCATTTCAGAGAGAGAATTGTACATCTTCACTGCCACTAATTACAGTAATCATCTTCCTCCATAACAAGCCAAGGGCTTGCGCCAGAGCAACTAATTTTGCTTTTACTCCCAACTCCAAATTGCTACCACATTGTCCAAACTTCTCTCAATTAAAACTTGTCTAAATTTTAGTTGGACATAAAGCAGAGCAAGTACTAATATTTTCTCTAAGATGTAGACTGGTTTCTGGGTGTAGATTGTTAAGCAACACTGGATTCAACTGTGAAGCAGAAGAACAAACTACATTTTGAAGTGTTTCTCATGAGAGCTGGTGACAGTTATGTTGTAATATCATGTTTACAAAAAAATCATCCTTTTCATTAAAAAGTACCTCAAAAACAGTGGTTACACCAGTGACAACATTTAAAGTGGTCCTCAATATTATCTCAGTTTTGATGAACAAAAAAAGCAAGACTAAACAAGTCAGCTATGCCCGTAATGTAATTTTACAAGGTGTCAAAAATTGTATTAATCAATTTAAGAGTATGAGAGACAAAGAAATGAAACAATGGGAGTAAAGTGATGATGGATATACTTGGTAAAATAACAAAATAATGACATTTTAACATCTGTAACATCCAGAAAATTCTCACAGAGATGTCATGATTGATCTCAAATTGAGAAGGGACATTGAAAACTACAATATATATATATGAGTTTGTCAAAAATCAGATACTATTCAGAGAAATCAAAATAACAATGATAATATAAAAAATTACATAATTATTCTCTCTAGTAATTTCCTCATGCAATTTCTTGTACTTTTAAGAATAAAGATATTTAGTCTGTCTTGTAGGTATCACATCCAAAGTCATGGTAGCTTAATTCTGTTCCATACTTGACCAATTATAAATATTTTGTGATTTAAAAATTATTATGCCTATGCAAAAAAGACATTTTCAAGTAGTATTGAATTTATTGCCTCTCCACAGAATATGACAAAAGGCTGAATTCTCTGTAGGCTGCTTGGCTACATTTCTTTGTTAACCAGACTGGGCATTTAATTTTTGAGCTCAGAAATTCTTAGTTAGACACACAGTGTGGGACAAATCTGGCTTAACTCAGGCATCTAAATGCTAGATGTGTAAGTCTGAGCCAGTCACTCACAATCCCTTTAATAATTGAAGAACAGGCATCTTTAAGTGCTTATAATTAGATCAGATAAATTGTATATCCATCTCTCTCCCCTCCTCTCTTCCTGACACTTTACAAATAAAGGAATTAACCCTGAAAATTAGACATCTGATATTACCTTAAAATTATTAAAATTTTCCATGTCACCATTATGCGGTGTTTTGTTCACAGAGCAAATTGAGAGAGTGCAATGAGAGTGATCGTTTGTTGCAAAATAGTGCAAGGTCTCCATATCTTTTCTGTACTATGCACTGTAAATACGGAATGTCAAAATGTTGAACTTACTAGCTTGTAATGGAACTTCACTTGTCTTTCTGTGTTTCTTCATAGCCTTAGTGTCCTTAAGTGTTCTTGAGAGATTAGGATAACCTTGAGAACAAAAGAAAAAGCAGAAGCAATTTATTGCGAGCAGTACAAACGCAGAGGGTATTATGTTGATAAGGGAATAGCCCTGGAACATGACAAATGCAAATAAGGCAGGCAGTAATGTACTGCATGTTTAAGAACTACTTATATAATAGGTAAGTACTGGCAAAATTATTTCATATCTAGTATGGCAGCTTTTGATATATTTTGTGAACTCCATAATGCCATTCTTAGAGATGAGCCACTGCTTACCAATCCTCCCTCCTTCCCTCGATACATACATATATACGCATTTGTAAAAATTATTAATAAGAACAAGCAGAATCAATGGAAATAAACTATTTTATTTATTTGAAAGAGTGTAAGCTTATGGGATGAATTTTAAGCAAGACAGCCAGCTCAAAGTATGTTTCAGTACAAATTACTGCAACCATAGTTTAAATGAGACAAGATATTTACAAGGTAATTCTTCTAGTCATTAGAAAGGTAATTATGAGAACAACATACGTAGAGGTAAGTAGCTTCAAAAATGTTCAGAAAACAATCCCCCATAAATTTTATGAAGTTATAAAATTAAAAGGGGAAAAGATGAAAGTTTACTAGCTTAGGGTTTCACTTAGGGAATACTTCTTTTCCTCTCTCATGCTCCACCGAAAGCATTTCAGATCCTTCAAGACTGTGGCATGACATTTCTAGATGTTCACGTAGCTAATGGACACATGGAGTTCTAGTTCATTCAAAGTCAAGTTAAGCAAGCAGGTATTCACACAGAATAATTAATGCAACATGAATTTTTCATCTTTTTACTCAACGATCTGGTATCCTTTTTCCTGCAGCTGTCTGTTTCATTGTGGTACAACGGTCTCTGTCCTGACAAATGTTTTGATATGCAAGGAAGCAATATTCTCTAAAAACACTTGGAGCTTCCATTGGTTTGCCTGTTACAAAAATCTGCAGACTGGCAAATAACTCCCACAGGGCACTTTCTTCTTCAAACCTTTTAAATCTAAAAGGTTATCTACTCTCCCTTGCTCATCTGGAGAGGTATGTCACTGCAGAACACTTACATATTAAGGTACCACATTATTTTGTCACTTCTTCAAGTTAGCTAGCTAACAGAAGTAGGAGAAATTTTAAAAGTAGAAAATACAGAAAAATACATTTCAGATACAATATGAACAAAGACAGAGAGTCCTCAAAGCCAAACATGCAAAGAAATTCTATCAGAACAAAAAAGTTTCACTCACGTGATAAAAATGTCACAGAAGATACATGTGTTTGAATTTCTGCGTCTGTCAGTGATGCTTTTCACAGTGACATCTGAACATCTCATCCACGTTAGTTAGCTGAAACTCATGACACCATCACTGCAAATGCAGGAAGGGATTGAACATAAGCATTTTATAAACAGAAGCTGAGGAAACAAAGAAATTACGGATCTGGTGTTCCAATGCAATAAAGACTAATTGCTACAGAATTTCGTTTGAGCTGATGAAAGCAGTATTTGCCAAAACAAGAAACCAGTTTTCCAGCATCTTGTACAGAGGAAGCTACAATCCACTCACTAACTTGGAAGCAGTGAGACTCTGGGAGCCTTTTATGCTGCTGGGTGAGGAGTAAAATATTCACTGATACTGAAGAACTTTAAAGTTCACCACATTATACGTATGCGCTCTCTCTCTGCAGTTTTCCTTGTTTTAATATTCTTGGGCTTTTAGCTATACTGCTGCTTGTTTTCCTAGATTGTTTGCAGTGAGGGTGTATAGGTGTGTGTTATTTTTGAGGCTTGAGGAATTGGTGGAAAGGGACATGGGATCCTGGAAATTACTGCTGAAAATGCAAAAAACTTTAGTTTAGCTATTTAATTCCTCTTTGTGCTGAGGTGGAAAGGGCTGGCACTCTTTTAAAATTATTTTTGGGCTGGTATGCAGCCTGTTAAGCAATTTTCTTCATTCCAGTCAAACATATTTCCATACTCTAATCTCAGTGTAAGAAAGCTTATATTGAACAAATTGTGGCTATTGATATTTGTATTCCCCACACAGTCAGAGCACCCACACTATCTAGCTCATTACTGAAAATTGCTTTAGAATGCCTTCAGTATGAAAGGTGTTATTATAGTATCAAACCCTACTCTAGTCTGCATTTCAAATTCTTGATTAAAACAGTATTTTGGGCTAACGGGTTCTCTATTAACATCTCACCTATATACTTTACCCTGAATAATTCTAAATAATTTGTTACAGCTAAGGAAGGTTAAGGCTGCTTAGAATAATAATCTACTATTACTGCTTCAAATTCGATGTTTATTGGAACACTGAAATCAGTATTATAAAATATTACATTCAGTCAGCTACTGCCACTGATAGAAGCTCCTAAATTTCTGTGGTGCGTGGGAGCTATATGACTGGGGCTAGCATCATACACTGATCTCAAAAGTATACGTTCTTTGAACATATAAGTGAACACTAGATTGAGAATTTTTTTTTCATTCCTAGCAGAATGAAATAAAATTTCTGACCGTCTAACTAATATCTAACTAAACTATCATCAAACAATGCATGCACAGACTGTCTTTGCAGTATTATATATACTTACAGTTGCAAGAGTATGGATAGGATGAGGATCTCTTGCTTTTACTTTTGGGAATCTAATTAGATGCACAGCCTTAACATACGTGTTTCCATAAAAACAACCACAAAGATGTGCCCAAAAGAAATTAAAACAAGAAGTTCCGAACATAGAAAACCAAGGCCTGTTTGTGCATCAGTTTGCTTGGTTTAGCATCACTTAATGTGGACTAGGAACAGTTACGTACTCTGAAGGAAGACAGCGCCAGAAACTGCATTTGTTGTGTCCCTTGTCAAAAAATTAACTCTAAAAGCACTAATAAAATATCAAGGGAGCAGCGGTCTAATTTAATTACCTGAGGTCAAGTCTAGAAGCTCTGAAACCCTGAACACCTCTGTATCCCAACCCTACAGCTGAATTTAGCCTTGTATGCCTCGAAAACCAGGCTGATAGGAGAGGCTGTGTGGGGAAGACCTGCGGGAAGCCTCCCCGCCCCTTTGTTCCGGGCTGTGGAGCCACGCTTCCCTCAGGCCCGCGGGCTGCGGAGCCACGCTTCCCTCAGGCTCTCGGGCTGCGGAGCCACGCTTCCCTCAGGCCCTCGGCCGCAGCGCGAGCAACGGCCCGCTCACCGCCCGCCCCAGCAGGGCTCCCCTCGCGGCCTCTCCCGCCGCGCCCCCCGCCGGGAGCAGGCGGAGGCAGAGGCTGCCTGCCCCGCCCGGCATGGCCAGCGTCCTGTCGCAGGGCCTGATTCGTGGCCCCTGTCTCGCCGTAAAGTGCCTCCCGCTTATCAAAAGTGGCCCTGCTACCTCAGGCTTCAAACGATCCCCCTTCATCGACAACACAAAGCCTTTTATTTCCAGGTGAAACCAAATCGCCAGCACACCCCAGGCGCTGGCATGCACCTCACAGGATTGCTTTCCTTAGCACAGGTGTAGCTGTAAGAAAATACCTCAGTTACATTTAAGACTGTATCTTCTCCGTAAACAGAAAGGTCCACATCCTGGAATATGGGAGTACAAAAGCACTAAATCTGCTTCAGAAGGGTTTAATACTGAAGACAGCAATGAGTAGGCCGAGACAAAGACAGCTTCAGAAGTGATCTAAGAAATTAGGTCAGGTTTAGTTACCATCAGGGTATGGCAATCCCTTAAGCAACTTAAATATGGATGTAAACTGCTTTATCAAAATACTTTCCTGACATCCTTACAGACCAAGTTTTTTTCTACTATTCATACAATTGATTTCCAAATCAAATCAGAGGTTGATTTTAAAATCAAATATGTGAATTTTAAAGGAGATTCCTTTCCTTCTTAAATAACAGGTCACAGGTCCCCAGAGGAGAGAATTACCAAACTTGCAGGCAAATGCACAGGGATGGCTGATAGCCAGGAAACTGCAGCCCTGGGGATGGTCAATAGTGGGAAGATTGTGGAATTGCACCTGCACAGGTAAACATCAGATACCTCGGGAGCAGATCTAGTGAAAACAAAAATTAGACATACGTTTAGCCATGTAACATAACTTGGTACAATAATCTTAGAAAATAGTACATTTAGTAGGAATATTTCAGAAACATTTTCATCTGCATCTGAAAAAAATAACACTGAAGCTTGAAAATCTGTAATAATTTGTGGCAGCTCATAATATTCCAAAATCAATACTTACATATCTTGTGTGATATTTACATTTTCAGACGACTTTTTGAATTAATTACTTATTTTAAACATTTCACCGCCTCTGGAGAGCTGCACAGATTGTTTTTTCCTGCTTATCTATAGCAAAGACATCAATTTGTTTCAGGGTTAACCGAGTAGTTTACAAAAGAGTGGGAGAAAAAAAAACAAGAAAACTTGTCTAAGTTTTTTTTTCATTTAAAAATAATAAGTTATCCATGACAGTCATAGCCTTCAGTCAAGTATAAACACTAAAAGCAATTAGGACACAGTCAGAAATGGAATTCAGATTTTAAAGAAGTGCAAACTATTCTGTCACTTATGTTTCCTCCATGATAAATAAAAAGTTTGAAATCACTCTTTCCCCCAGTGCTAGCCAAGTAACTCTAGGCTACAATGATTCTTTGATAAAAGTATAGAGCAAAATATTCTGATAGTTCTAGTTGTGATAGTTCTGATGACCTTGCTCTAAGCACCTCACAGAGTTTGAAACGGATATTGCCACTCATTCACTGTAATGTTAATATTATCTAGCAGAGATCTTCACTACGATTCATTTATTTATGGACTTGAATCAGAAGCAAGCAAAATATGTTCAAACCATAATTCAAACCAATCAGATCTATTTCATCTCCTTTTCAAATGCAAAGAAATTTTTCTCCTCTCCTTAACTCCCTAAATACAACACAGCAGCTGAAATCCCAATGATTCATCTTCCCTGAGCAAGGCACCGTATCCCTGAGTGCTGACTACCCCCTCTGTCCCATCTTGCACTGAGTCTTGGTTCCGTTTTGGTCTGAATTAAAATCCAGTGTAGCTGTATACTAAAGGAAGCAAGGCCAGCTGCTCATGGTGCATCCTACATATAAAATATAGTCAGGGCCAGGGTTACTGGTTACTAATCAGTGAGAAAGCAGGGGAGGAACTAACAGACTCTTCAGATTTCAGAATATTCCTACTGTATATTGCATCAAACTAAAGCACACTCAAAGATTTTGATGACGAAGGAAAGAGGGGAGAGGAGGGAAAAAGACCAAAACTACATATGTACCTACTATTTGGATGGTCACTTAGGCTGCAGGGAACTTGCATTGTGGTTTTTAGTCTGCTAGATTGAGAGCAGGAACTTTGAAGGCAGTTTTCGTCTCATAGGAACTACGGTGGCTGTGGATAGGGAAATCCTTTGTTATGCTCAGAATCAGTCTCTTGGCTAATAAGAAATTACCTTCAGGACAGGAAAAGGGATCTTTGCAAAGAAAATGGTGTATTCCAGTAGCAAGTTTAGTTTTTATAAACTTACTTTTCTTAATGAAAAAATGTATAATCATAAAATTCCTACTCACTTCTAGGAAAAAAAATCATCCTTCGTTCTTTTGTTTCAGCTGCAAGCTTTGTCACTATAATTAAATGATTTTTTTCACAAGATAAAGCTCTTCTAGAAACTAGTATTGTATTTGCATTTCTATTAATTATTCTGATTGCATGTTATCTTGGAAACACAGTGCTTAAATTACAGCATTTACTTTTTTCTACTGTTTATTTTGAAGGCGTAAGATTTTCTCTGGAAAGCCATCTATGGAACTTTTAATAAGCAATTCAATGTTTGGTTATTAAATCAAACTCATTGATTCTCAATTCAATTTAGAATTCAGGATTTACTCATTTCTCTGATTCAACGTTCAGAATCAATTTGCTTTATCCTGACACACTGTTTGTTTTAAGGCTCATCCTGAAAAAAAAGGTTTCTGCAACTATTTCTTTCAAGTACATGTAAAACAAAGTTTCTACAAACATAACCTATATTGTAATGTTTGCCTTTTCTGAAGATGAATTCAAAATTCACAGTTATCGGGGTCAAATATAAGCACTCTAGGTGGCAAAGTATGATATGACACCCAACTTACCTTACCACCCACCTCAAGTTGGAATACCAACAGATGTAAAAATATGGACAAGTGAACACAATTATGAACATCTCATAATATCTTGAGTCGCTAACCTTGCAAGAATCAAGTGCATCAAAAGTATTGACAGGAACTTTAATGAGGTAACTATCGTGGTTTCAGGTGGCACAGACTCAGTGATGTTCACTCCATCCCTCTGCTGTAGAGGAAGTCCTCCCTCTCAAAGTGAGAAGGACAGAGCATGTGCCCACCCTCAGCCCTTGAATTTAAACCCACATCTACCTGCAATTTTAATTAAAGGTCCAGTAATTAAAGTGGGTAGAAGTGGTTGAAATGTTGAATTTTACCAACTCTGTTAAAACAGCAGTCGCTTCTGACGTAATGGGCAATAACAAAGAATATAGGAACTTTTTTTTATTGTTTTATGTATTTGTCTGTGCCCATGAAAGATGAGTGCTTGACTTTTTTAAAAGAGAAGCTAAATTTTTAAAATCCTCATGTTATTCTATGAGCAGAGGTCAAAGTCTACACAGTTGGCTACACAAATGTCTACACAAAGTCTACAGTACTGTCTTGCATATTGTATTTCACAAAGCAATAGTTACATCAAGCTCTGAGCAGAGAACAAAAGCCTAATAACCAGTATTGCAGGACTGGTTGCAGTCCTACCACACACTAGAAGTGTGGTACCAGACCAAATAACAGGTGGTTACCCTGCTCAGAAGAATGCAAGACACATCACCATCAATAAGAGAACTCAAGAATTTAACAAAAAATTAAGAAAATTTATTAGGTTTGTTAGCTCTGTGTATTGCAATAACTACAGAAATTTAAGGAGGACACAATCATATAATCCCTTTGTTAAGGTAAGGATATTGTCTCTCCTGGGTTATTTCTTGATGTTTTCCTCATTTTATTTAGTACTTTAGAGCCTGAAAACAATGACTTTTCAGTCACTGAAAAGCAAATTTTAGAAAATAATTTGAGGGCTTTACTTGAGTTGTCTGAATCTGGTGACTTACCTTGTTCTAAACACTACTAAACTTAAACTTAATTTTACCCTGCCTTTTCTTCTTTCATTGAAATATGGCAGGTTTTGAAGCACTCAAGAAGTTGTCATTTTCTGGCCTTCTGAGGACATAAGATCTCATTGCTAGGACAAATGAAATCAAGACTTTTTTGAAAAATACTCAGTTACTTGCTAGATAATATATGTGGCAGAGTTTTCTCTCCACTATTCTAAACAAGATTAGAGGGAAACAGAGCTCCTGTGATTAAATTTGCTTGTAAGAGGATAATGTATTGTAAATCAGCAGCAATAATGGTCCATTACAATTAAAAGACAAGAATTAAATGACCACTTTATGACAAAACATTTCATAAACCATGAAAAGTAATCTCATTAAGATGTATAAACTTAAAAAAAAAAAAGAGTACAGCTGCATATGCCAAAGGTTTCACATGATTTTGAAGTCAATATATAAAAGCAACTACAAGAATGGACTTTCATGCCAAGTCATACGTAAATTTCAAGGGATGTGCTGTCATGTATTAACATAATTTGTATTAATTCCTATTGTCAAATATAAATTTAATGTCAATAATCAGTTAAGTCTTATGTCAACATTTGAACTCAATCCCTGTGCCTTAAAATAATTTTTATTAAAAAACAACCCCAAATCATAATCAGTTTAGCCTAACTTAACAAGAAGAGCAGATAAGACATCAATGGCTGTAAATTGGTGTAATTTGTCTGCAGGACGTGAGATCACACTATCACACATTTGAAGATGTGCCCTTTGCTTATTTTTCTCTAGGAACTGTGTGTGATGTATCTATTTATTATAAATAGCACATAGCTCTTGGGTTTTCTGCTTGGCAGAAACTGTCTAGAATTCCAGAACTAAGTCAGAGAAAGCTATTTGTGAGAAAGCAAAAAGGAGTAAGCCAATAACAAAGATAAAGCCTTCACACTGAAAAAGGACTTTTTTGTACATGCATGTGCAATTAATTACTAGTTCTGCTATGGCTGTTATGTTCTTAAAGATAAGACATCCCAAGAAAGTAAAACTTTTTAATCTGGCTTAATCAGGTAGTGATGAGAGAGAGCAGGAGCAGTGGGGAGTTCACAGGGCTGAGAGAAGTTCTCCCAAATCTCTTTCGGTCTGAGAAAATGCACTCTACTAGTATCCTCACCGATTTTAGTCCTTTCACATCATCTTCCATTCTAAAGAATACTATGTTTGATTTGAAAAGGTTTTGAATCTTTTTGGTGATGTATAGTCACAAGTTTCTAAAAAGACAGATTCATAATTGCTGAATTTACTTGGTCATGCTGTGTTTAACGTAGTCTGGATATACAGGACAAGTTTTGTACTGTATTTAAATACAGAGCTATTCAACTTCAGAAAATAAATTATGTTTATATATTATCTACCAGGATTTATAAATTATCTACCAGGATAATTGCTCTTCTTTGCAACAATACTAAGTTATTGCTGTAATAAAATATCTCAGTGTAAAATAAATATCTGAATTCAATGTACAATCATAAATAGGATAACTGTTAATCAATGTAAATAATTTCCCTCTCTCTAAATCCATTTTTTTACCTTTAGATTTAAATAAAGTGTCATTTTTCTCTACAGTACATTCTAACTTCTTCATGTTCACTTGAGTCATTTTTTCCTTTATTGTCAGTTTAAGTGAGGTCTTAGTGCTCTTCAGAACATCCTGAGTCTCCAGGTGAACGTTACGATAACTGCCAAAAGCTGTTTCTGAGGTTTTAGTAGCAGCAATAATATCAGCGGCAAATCAAAGATAATCCAGGAAATTCTTCTCAATGATCTGTTCTCCCTTGAAGATTTTGGACAAAAGGTGAAATAGCGGTTGGGACAGTGTCTTCCTGTCTAATATATCACTTTAACTTGCTATCTTAACTCCTCTTGTCAAGTTTGAAAGTTGTTAGGCTTCATCAGATAGATTCAGCTGAATTCACTTTCAATTAATTTAGCTTTATCTTATGTCTTTCATACAAAGAATCTCAAAGTGCTTCAGAGTTGAAGATAAGAAATGGGAATGGAGTGTTGTAATAAATTGGGTACAGTCACCCTCATACAAATAGAAAGACAGATGATTTTTGAAGATTGACTAGAGCCTGAAGACTGGAGGTAGTAGTTGGGCACAGCAGGAAACAAAGAAAAGACAGGGATTTGAGAAAATCTTTCCAAAGCTATATGTGTGAATTTATGTGCTAATACCTGTGCATTCTCCACTTGGAAACACACAACTCCTAGCTATACTAACAATTTGTAATTTACCCTTCATATTGGTAGTGAAAATTAAGTAACACAAAATCATCGAATGGTTTAGGTTGGAAGGAACCTTAAAGATCATCTAGTTCCAACCCCCCTGCCACGGGGGTAAGAAAATTGCATTGATGTGACCACACACACATTTGTTGAATCTAATGCACATTTTTGGATTATTTGTTTTTCAATAGAGTTCAGAATATAACACAGGAGGAGCAAGGGTGAGCATTTCCTTCAAAATTCTGCCTTTTGCCAAACTAACTTCCACAATTCACTATCCTGTTAGTATCATACTGATGCAACATAATTGTGAAATTCTGTTCTTAGAATTTTTGTCAAGAATGGAACTCAGTAAGGAAAAAAGAAAGAAAAAACAGGAACAATACAACAGATGTGGAAGCAAAATTATTACTTTTTTAGTGTCCAAAGGTAAATACTAAAAACAACATAAGAAAATAAAAACACGTACTGGAAAAAAACATCTGCAGAAGTAAAGAAGCACACTTTGGAAATTGATAGGATCATGAACAGAAAAAACAAAATGAGATGGGATTCTGAAATTGTATGCACAGGGTCAAAGATTAGTCTCAATAGTCTGAAAAAGATCAGAAAATCAGGAGGGATTTAGAATGTCTATAATGAATATTGCAGTCAGTAAAGATGGTTTTGCAAAGTATACAAATGCACACTGCTACATGACAGTCTCTAAAACATAATTAATTCTCCGTGTGCAATTCATGTGCGAGAAATTACTTCAGAACCTCGTTATATATGCTTAAAACCTTCAATTAGTTTGTGGAACCAGAAGTTAATACTTCCTTTCTTATAGTTCAGTATCCAGGAATAAGCCAAAATTGAGTGAGAGCCCCAGGATTTGACCGTTTATTTTTCAAAAAGTAACTCTTCAGAAAGACAATTCTGAACCAAAGTCCCAGCTCTATGCTTCTCTAAGGCTTCATTGATATACGAGTTATTAATTTGAATTTTACCACGGAATTTACTT
Source organism: Larus michahellis (assembly GCF_964199755.1). Lineage (NCBI taxonomy): Eukaryota > Metazoa > Chordata > Aves > Charadriiformes > Laridae > Larus > Larus michahellis. The sequence continues at coordinate 8,904,405 of NC_133906.1, read as the reverse complement.
GTAATTTTTTCTAAATCCTGGATTGAGTTTTGTATATTAGTTGAAAACCTGATCAGATTTCTTCTTTGTTTCCCCTTAAAAATAAGAAGAAATACAAAATCCAGCAAGAAGAGGTAACACAGAAGAATATCTGGCTTGCACATGGAATGAGCATGTTAATACCTTATGGATGCTATTGTCTTCCTTTTCTACATCCTTTACCAGGTGTAGCTCAGCTGGTGTCTGAATTTACCAGTTACTTACAGTAACTTTGAAACGTGAGTTTCTGTTAAACAGAAATAAACCTCAACTCTCAGCCAATGAAAATTCATGGTCTCTCAGACAGCACTAAATACCTCAAAACCACATTATGTGCTGTTCTGAGAGGGAAGGTGTGATCCATACAAGATCAAAGAAATGGAAGTTTATGAAGAAAGTATTTTTTACTTGAAGACTTACTGCAAACAGTTATTCTTGGGAATTACGTTTATTTCTCTGTGTATTCTCATTGCTTTATTTAATGAAATGCGTCCTAACTAAATGTGTTTCCAATAGCTCTATCAGTTTTTCCCATTTTAAAATATGAGTTATAAATACAGTAATCATAAGAGTTTGTTTTGGAAGATCCTGTATCTTCATTATTGTGAGGGACACTTAAGTGACATAAGTATGAAATATAATGCAGACAGTTAACATGAAGGATGAAACAAAGGCAAATGTTCTAGAAAATATATTAAATGGAAACCAAAGTTAACTGCTGTGACCATTAATCCTTAGATACATTATGATCTAGACAGAAGGTCACTTGGTAGAAAACTGCCGGTAAAAATACCAATATAAAATTTAAATGCCAAAAGGCTAAGTCTAAAGTTAAGCTTATCATTTAAACTTGAGGAATAATCTTTCTGAGAAATTGTGCACTAAAGCAGTTACTGTTGCCAGAAGGTGTCTGTATTATTTCTTGCATCCTCGAGATAAAAGCTCCATTCATAAATTATTGTTTGAACAATTCTTGAATGAATGTACTTTGAAGTGGATTAATTTGTCACAATGAAAACATGTGGAATTAACAAGCTAATACCATTTCAAGAACATGACTTAGCACTACTTGAAAGCAGAACCATCCTTCATATACACAGAAGGGCATTTTTACATTATAGATTCCATTTTGAGTGTAATAGAATAAAGAGATCAAGAAGTGAAAGAAGGAAAACAGCTGTGATTCTAACTACTCCTTGGATTTTAAAATTACATTATTTTAAAATGAAGCTGTAACTTTCTATAAAGGAACAACTGAGCCAAAACACATAGTGGAACAAAGGTTTTGCTAGGTAAGCATGTCAGAGGCCTCTTGAATAATCAAGTGGTTCTAACTGTTAGAAGAAAAGGAACTGGGAAATTATTTTGCTTGGAGTAAGTGAACATGGTGACAAGCCTTCACCATTAGTGCGTGGCTAAAAAAGATGTTTTATAATTGTCTTTAATAACTATTATCTTAAAATAAATGTGGCTCAAGTAAACTATGAGAAACGTTGTATAAAGGATTTTCCTTCATTTTCCTTTCTGTTTTCAGAGATCAGTAAAAGTTTGTTTTTCTTTCTCAATACCTCTTAAACACTTCCACAATCTTTCTTTTCATTTCAGCAATGGCTGTAACTACCAGTTCTCATACATTTCACGCACACAAACTCCTCCACCAGCCCTTATACTCATACCTACTTCTCTCTCTTATCCCATCGTTTAGTACTGTTCAGTATTCTCAGGATTTGTCCCAGCAGCAAACTCAACAAACGCTTGGCTGTAGCAAATCATATGTCAGAGGGTGTGACAGGAAAGCCTCTCTTTTCTTAGAGAAAAGAACAGAACACAAAGATAAAAAGAGAAAAGTGGTCCTGTATGGTTTAGGTTAACCTTTTCAGATTGTCAACCCATGAATTGTACAGTATCTTTTGTCTTATGTAATTACAAATTCAGTGTAATTTTTGCTATTATTTTGTAAAGCCCCTTCAAATGCATTTTTGTTATATAGTTGTGTCTCTTCAACCATACAAGTTGTGAAGTTACAAAAAAACCCCACAAACTGGCTAAAAAAGGATGATTACAATTTGTAAATTTAAATAGTATTTGAAATGAATTTTGAGTGTATTCACTTTAGTGAGTAATTTGGAACAATAGTAACAGACCAGTAGAATAAAACAATTGGTGCCGAGGCCTCGACTTTTACACTGCACATGGTCTGAGAGTTTTATTTTAGGCAAGATTCAGTTTATCCCTCAGGACCACATGTCTCCACCATTATGTGGTTCAAAATGCTCTAAATCCACATTATTGTTCTAAAATAAAAGCTGATTTAGGCACATCTTGCAAGTATCACCACCACCACTTCACTGCCCAAGAAGTGTTGGGAGGAAGGGTGTCTTTTCCTTTTACTCCCACTGAAATATTTACAGAACGATGAAAATTTTCTGCTTGGAAACAAAACACATACCTGTGCAGATGTTTATCTTGTGACATCCACTATGGTCCCATTAACCCAGGCATCAACATTGTGGCAGAAAGCATATGATAATGCGTACATTTGCAGAAAATATTTCATGGCCATAATTTGTTGCAGGCTAACACTTGTTGTAGACACAAAATACACATGAAGTAAATATGAACAGATACATCTGTAAAAAATGACAGGCTGTTCATAGGTAGTCCAAGAGCAGAAGATTGTCACTAGTTGTTTATCATAGTTAGCTTTTAGAAACACTTTGACAATATGTTAGTGTGCCTAGGAGAAAAGGAGCTAAAATTGGGAGAACAGTTTTTTCAGAATGCGTACAAGTGTCACAGATACCATGTACCCCGCAGATCTGAGTAAAGGATTTGTATATACCTATGAAAGAGCAACACTCTTCAGTCTCCTAGCTTTACGTAAGAGGAAAATAAGTAAACAAGAAGTATTTCCATATTATGAAAATGCCGTAATGGTGTCCTTCCCCAAAGATTCTAGAGGTGAATACTGGAAAAGTGTTTACAGAAAACATGAAGAGCAGTTAGCTGCCCAGAGATTTGGATTTGAAAGCTAGTAAGTCTGGTTACTGTTGTGAAATATATGCAGAAATGTGCATATGCAGAAAAATATGCAGATAGTTCAATTTTTCTTCCGTTATTTGTTCCCATCTCTACAGCTGGAATGGACTGCTCGTGAAATGAGAATGAAGACGTTAATGTGAAAATGGAGACATTTTCTCCCAGTATAGTTTTAAAACTGTATTAAAAAGCGCTATCCCCTTCCTACATCTTCACCTTATGTAAATCAGGTTAGCCTACTGACTTCAGTGCGAATACCCCTGTTTACAGGAGTTGTGTCACCATACCTCAAGAGGATTCACATACCGGAAAGATCAGAAATCACAGCTGTAAATACTCAGACTTTTTTTTTTTGTCTCATCTGAGACAGTAAAGTGAAGACTCTGGTAACTGACTGTATTGAAACCTTATTCCAGTAGAAACAGCAACTTCATATTTTCTACAAGACAACTTATAACATTTGTTATTGCACTAAAAAAAAACCCCAACCTTCTTAGCATTTTTCCTTTCTGGCTTTGATGACAAATTCTGTTTTTAAGCCCTGAAATCTCTGAATGTGGTCATAAGATTTTTTTTTTCAGATGTGATGAAAGAATGTAAATGTCATAGATTATTTATGAATTTTTATAGCTTCATTATTCCACTATAGCTTCAACAAGCAAGGTTTTTAGAGTGTAAAGATGTTATCAGGAGTCTCCTTCCAGTACCTTATCATTTAAAAACAAAATTGACTTAATGGGCTAGATGAAAGATGGTGTTTCCAATTAGGGAGGAGGGAGTCATTGAAAAGTGGGCTTTAGTGGAATTGAGGCTTGAAGTGGGCTTGAAAAGTGGAATTTAGGCTTTTCTGAAATAATGGCATTCAGCAAACAATGTTACTGTTTAAATCCAATATGAAATAAAAGCAGGAGATGGATGTAATAATTCAGGTCAACATGCATATAGAAGCTGTATGGCATTTTGGCAAATGTGCAGTTTGATAGAGTTTCAACTATTCTGGCTGCCTGTACGAGCTGAGTAAATCATATCTCTAGTAATGAACCATATCCATGGCCACAAACATCCTCATCAGTAGTCAACTACACCTCTAACTATCAGGAAAAACATTGAAACACATCTAAGGCATTCGCTGAAAAGCAAAACTAGACTTATTACATTACTACTGAGGAAATAGTGGGGAATTTGTAAAAAAGAAAAGAAAATGGCTAACGTTATGAATATGCAGAACAGTATTTTCTGCTGTCCTCTCCCCCAAAGACAATCTTCTGGTTAACGTCTGTCGCTGCAAAACACTTCTGCAAATGTTGTAACTCAGAATTACAAGATTTCAACTTACTGCCACTTTCTGTAGGAGGCTCCCTGGGAAGGGAATATCTGAATTTCCTATTTCAAGTCGTATTAGTTTCAGCTGGTTAAAACACATTCAGGACGTTTACAGAGCACTCAGAACTGTATTACAAACCTTTCGCAAGGAGACCTTCTACCTGGACATTGTTTTCACTGACGAAAATCTTGATGAGGACAAACAAGTGTTTGTAGATAGCTCCTCTCTTCTAGAGGTCTCGCTCGTATTCAGAGTTGACCCCACAAGGAGATGCTGAAATTCATCAACCTGAACATTGCTTCAAAGTACAAGTTTTAATACTGCAGCAGAACTATTGTCTGCCTCTTCCCAACTTTAAGTGTAATACATCCCTTCAGAATGACTAGACAATCCTCTCCTGAGCAAAACAGAATTTACTGGTGTTTCTACAGTACTGATATGAAACCACAAGATGTTTTTCCACAGCACTTAAGTCTGATCTAAATCAGTGCTGCCATAATGCTGTCTTGCTCTGTCTGTGCATTCCCGCTTCTTCCCAGATGCCAGCAATCATGACTGATGAATTGTGAGGTGGAGAAATTCAGAAGCTAAACGGGGGTGGGATATTTCTCAGCAATTCTAACTCTCATCAGATACAATGCACAGACAACACAAAGGAAAGTACTGCTCGCCCAGAGGCAAGGATATGTGCTGGAACTTCAGTAACACTAACTTACGATCGTGCAGAACTGCACACTTAGTGTGCGATCTTGCTCTTTATAAGCTGAAAATCACGTGTACACAAATAGCTAGAGAATCAGGTACAAAACAGTGTATGTAGCTCCTTATGACTGCTGGCCATAGAGAGAATGAAGCAGTTTGGGATGATAGGGGGTTTAGGGTGAATTTGCAGATTTAGATTTCACAGACCTCAGCAATCCAATGACATACCAGCAACATATGTGATACTTCTAGAAACATCTTGGAAGGCTACTAGACATGGTGTCAGAAGCGTTCACCTGTCTCAGATTAATTTCAGGAGGTAGTATGACAGAATCGTGCAGGAAAAAGTTGAGGAAGTGATGGGTGCAGGAAAAAGTTGAGGAAGTGATAGAATGGATTCATGGTCTATAAAATGGTTTTGACTCTCCATATTTAATTACGGACCTCTAAATGAGCTGACAATAGCAGAGAGACACATGCTCCAGTTTTTTGGCTATCACTGCTTTCTGGTATGATGTTTCAATTGTTATAACAAAACTTAGGCAACTGCCAAGCTGGGCAGAGCACAATCTATCTCAGTAGCCTCCTAAACACTGGCAGCAGAGGAGGGAGAAAAAACCCCTGACTTAAAATATTAAACACCATACGGCAGAAGCTTGAGATAGCCAGAGCCTTAGGGTGGGTCTGCCCCACATTTCCTTGCATTAAATATGCCCCCTACCCTGAATTACAATCTCTGAGGGCAGGTTTTATTAGAACACAATAAACCTGAATAAAATAATTCTTGAAATAATGACGCTTTGTGGTCAGCTGGGTGCAACTGACTTCGGGAGAGCCAATCTGCCCTGTTCCCTGTGTCCTTACAGGGAGGCTCCTTTCCTCTGTATTTAGTGGCTTTGAAGGCCCAAAGAACCCCACAGGGTTCCTTTGCTGGTCCCTGGCGATGTCCCTCCCTCACCTTGGGTGCTTGGTTGTGTATTCACCCCCTTCCTGCTGGCAGAAACCCTGCTGTCACCTCCCTTGCAGCATCCTCTCCCAGTTTGCTTTTTAAAAATGTATAGAAAGCAGAGCATGTTATGTTTCTGTAAAGCAAAATGCCGCCCTCGCCTTCCTCCTTACTAGAATCCATAGTCCAACAGCCAGGCGATCCTGCACAGCATCATCTTCTCTCCTTTCTCCTACCCAGCTGGGTCCTTTGTGCATGCACTGTGCTCTACCTGCTCAAGAAATGATGCACAAGCCGATAGAGCACTTATATTCTCCATCACAAACAGCGTATGCAGAAGGCCTATTACCCATGTAAGGCATTAATGAGTCCTGAAAAATATTACCAGAAATTTGGTTGGTGGTTGTTTGGGGGTTTTGGGGGTATTTGGGGGTTTGTTTGTTTGTTTTGGTTAGATTTTGGATTTTTTTGTCACTGGGTTTTTCTTCTTTTATTTTTTTTCTTTTTTTTTCAATAAAAGAATCAGCTGGAAGGAAATCAAACAGATTAAATTATGGGCTAATGATATAAATCAAGTTCTGTTAAATAACAAAAGCAAAAAAGAAAACATAAATTACTTTAAAGCAAATCTGTCAGTCTTTCACTGCAGGGTGCCACTTGGATCTGTGGCATTTTACCACCATATTTGATTCTGTATTTATACTTACATTTATCATTCCCAGGAGACAGCAGTTTCCCTATTCTCAGCAAAACAGTGACTAAATAAATATTTCTGTAACATATCAAATACAAAAGCTGCTAATCTTCAAGGGGAAGGGAAGAATTTGAAAAAGAAGAAGGGTTAAAATGAATTCTGCCCTTCTGCTCAGGTTTTGTCCTCCAGCGATGCGTCCATTTTTTAATACCTAGTTAAAGGCTTCCCACTGCTGCTTATGCCTGGGCCACCTGTTCCCGTAATACACTCAAATCAGCAGGTTTTGGCACTGCATTAGATAGTTCATAAAAATATTAGTTCAACATCAGGCATTTAGGGTGAGCAGTCTAAACCACGTGACCTGAGTGCTATTTCATTTCCTTGAAAAAATATAATGGTTATAACTAGGAAGGAAAGAAGGAAACATATTGAATAAATTTAACTGTAGTTCAGGTTGGTGGAAGTGCAGGAGAAGGGAGTTGGAAGAAATGCCTGAAGTGTATTTGTAGCATGAGTGTTCCAGCGAGGGAGAAGGGGACAGTGAGGAGGAAGGAACGTAGATCATATTTTGTGGAGTTAAAGGAGTGTGGATGATGTTGAATAAAGAGAAGTAAGATGCAACTTGTCTATTGACAGATAAGAATAGGAAGAGCAGGTGATAAATCATCTCATGCTAAGAGGCAAATGAGTGGTGTATAAAAGAAGAGAGTCAAAGGGGAAGGAGAAGGTAAAGTGATGGATGGCTAGCAGATTGAATAGGCAGGTTAGTTAGATAAATAATTCTTGAGTGCCAGTTTTAAAAGCCCTCTGAATTATCAATTTTAAATCAACCTTCACATCTGGCCTCTGACAAAACTTTGTTATCCATGGCTATATAAGAAAATACCCTGAGAGACAGTTACAAGCCTTTTTTATTTAGCTCATAAGAAACTTTTCTACCTGCAAAGCTGGAGCTTTCTGGTCTTTTTTCTTTAACTTCCTCTCATCGCTCCAGATATTAGACTCTGTCTCACAGCTCACATCTCAGGCAGTGAGATACTATTGCCATCCCAGGAGGTGAGGAGAAAGAGGAGCTCCTCCTCTTTCAGGAAGGACAAGCTTTTCATTCACTCCAGTTATAGCAGCAGGCTCAGACCTCTCCCACTTGAGCTTTTCATGCAGAAAATACCGTATTCCAGGTCTTGGCAGTGGAGTGTTCTTTGACATTCTGTCCACAGGGGTATTATCTGACACATAACACCATGCTCTGAGTGAATCCCAACCTTTTAAATAAACAGTACTAGATCTCAAACATTCCATCCACTAAATGGGAAAAGATTTTTTACGTACTTTCACAACTTGGAACTGAATGTGCAACCGTATCAGGTCTGTGTCCACTGCATATTTCCTGGTGAAGTAAGAGGCTTGCTTGGATAGAGGTAGCTTTCTCTGAAAAGAACATGATACTTAGCTAAGAGGTATGTTAGTTCTGGAACTTGAAGAAGGGCTGAGAGACAGGTCAAAAAGGCAGTTCTTTGTATGAAGTAGTTCAGGAAGGTAGAAACAAATGAATGATGGAAAAGAATAAGGCTTTTTATGAGCCATCGTGTACCTGGCAGGGCTGGTACAAACCCAGAGCCAGTAAAGCCCAACTATCCCCTCGCTCATTCACTCCAGCGTCTCTGCTTGGACACCTACAATTATGGGCAAAAGGCAGGTCCATTACAGCTGGGTATGCACAGAGCTGGCTCATGCCGTGATGCTTCACAGTTTCATAATGTACTTAATGGTTTCTCTATACACTTTAAAAGCTTTTGTAGCTCAAATGCTTCATTATCTGTAGTGACCTGCAATCCAGAATATAAGTGAGAGTTAAAAAAATAAAAATCTTTTAGGACAGTTAAAAAAAATAAATCTTTTTATCCTAGTCAAAGCAGAAAAAAAAAATTTTCAGTAAAAATAAGGGAAGTAACACAACATGAGCCTAAATGGGTATTACAGTAATATACCTCGTACTTCAAACACACACCTTCTTTCAGGATTCTGCCCATGTAAATATCACATTTTCTTTTTTAGATTTCAACATGAGTGTGAAGTGGCAAGTGCTGATTTTAAGACAAGTTATTGAAAGAAATTTAGATTTTTTTAGTCCCTATAACTCAACTGAAGAATGAGTCCTCTTTTTCTTTGCCATGCAGGATTGAGCCCTTCATAACGGTGCTTTTGCAGTGTCTTACCACTTAACAAAGAAGTACATAGAAGCAGGTAGAAATTATTCATATTTTCTATTAAGAAAATATACTAAACTGCACTGCTTGTTAAGCTGTTGAACCTGTTCTTTTTACTTCCTTCTAGGAACAAGGATTAAGTAAACTAGTCTTCAGAGAGCTACGTTTGCTGTGTTATTGTCATTACTCGACGAAAACAGAAGAACAATAATACTGTCGTCTTTGACTGAGGCCCAGCTGACACATGGCCATTTTGTTTGCTCCACCGTAGAGGAGCTAGGACTTCTGCCCCCGTATTTCCCTTGATTCACATCCCTCCACTAATACCAAACATGTGCATATTTCCTACACTTTTTGACATCATCAAGCTGGCAACTGTCTTAACCAATTTACTGGAGCAAACCAAGGTGCTGGCATGGCTTTCTTGAATGGTAAATGTCATCACTGACTGTGTAACGGCTGAGAATGTTGCCTCTAGCATCTGCCCACATGCTGAAGGACTATCTGGCACATCCACAATCTGTCTGCTAGCAGGAAAAAAACCCCAAAACCACCAAACTCACAACACACACATAAAAACAAGCATTCAGCTCTAATTGAAGTTAACTCTTTCTATAACAAAAACGTAAATATCACCATATCTGCTTCAAAGAGTAAGGTTAACAATGACAAAATCACTTATGCTACCCACAGTCTGCCTCCTCCAAAGCTGCAAACATGATACAGTTAAGGAGGAAAAAAATTCTGTCAAATTTCATGTGGTTACCGTTGCTCGGGAAACAACTTCCTTGGTAACCACGATGCATTCTCAGCACGTCTCGATATCAATTTCTCTCTGGCTCTGAGACACGCAAACCTGCAGTATTGGTGTGAAGACAGAAAAAGAAAAACAAAAAACCAATAACAACAAAACCAACCTGAAGGTAAAAGGAGAGAATGAGCAAAAGATTTGTTGTTGCTGTAGTTTCAAATATGTCTAAATGAAAAATAACGTAATTGAAAATATATCTGGAAGTTGTTTTTAACATTGTTTGGAGGAGAAATTGTTGATGTACGTCAAGAAGTGTGTCTTGAATCATAAGCATGAGGTTGGAGATAGGTGCTTGTGTAGCTCTGGAGTACTGGCACTGAGCCTGGTACAGACACTAGGCTGTCACTGGTGTTTTCTCGGTTCCAGTTTGTCAGGGCGTTTGTTGCTGAATCTACACTACGCCTTAGAATTCAGCTTCAGAAAACATCTATTAAAAATAACTAGTTAGTATTTTAAAAATAATTTCTAATCATTATATAAAGAATAGGTGTGAGCCATAGAGTCCTTTCAGAGACTGATCCAGAAGCGTGGCTCCAGGAAGCTGTGACATCAGGAGATACTTCTGCGAAATCAATGACAGTTTTGTCATTGCTAAAAACACATTGATCTTTCTTTTCAGAAATATTTATTTGAGCTGTTTGCATAGAATGCAAAACTTTTTATTGATCATTTCATACCAAAACCCTTGCCTTCTGCTTACCTGGACCTCCAATTTCTCTTTGTCAGTAAGGCCATACCAGGCAGCTCAGCATAGTTGTTGTTCATGGATAACAAAAAGGAAATCCAATTTTTATATCAAACAAATCTTTCATTTTTTCTGGGCCTTCTATCAGAATCATTAATGGGTCATTCCAGCAGCCCAAATTAACTAATAGGGAGAAAGAGAGAAAAAGAAGCACTGAGAATTAGTGCCACATTGAGTGTAATATGCACTGTTCTTACCAGGCAAAGAAGACTCAACAACCTGTACAGTATATAAACGTGTGTGTAAAGGAGGTTTCTTTTAGCACAGATAGAAATGATTGGGATGACAAAGAGGAGGCAGGAGGACCTCTCGCCTGCTCCCATTTGTATTAACTGGCTTCGGACTGAGAGTAGCTCTAAGCAAGCATGAAAAATAAATAAGGATACTATAGAAATCATTTCAATAACCCCTCTTCTCATTGTAACGAACTCTTCTTTTTATGTGTGTCTGTATAAATGTATGGATGTGTATGTGTACAGGCACACACCAATTCCTGTCTTTTCAAGGACAGTAGCAAGTCCTCTTTGTTGCTTTTTTACAAACAAAAAAAAACCCAAACTGGCTGAAGTTATTTTGTTCTCATAGGAGGAACGTCATCCAAACCCCTTAATAGTGTAATTTTAACACCTTTAGTTCAAGCTTGCCTTCCACCCACACTCCACATGGTGGAGGATATATGTAAACCATATCTCTTCCAGGAATTCAGTAACTTATTGAGTCAATGGAAACATTGGTACTAAACTGTAATAATATATTCATCCCTTTCCTGGTGATGTTCGCTATATTAAATACGGGGACAAATTAAGAAATCGGAAAACAGAAGACTAGACTTTAAAGTCTGTCCTCTGGAAGTACAGCCGTTTGTACAATATCTGCAGTATAATACGTGGCTGGGGGGGAGAGGGCAGGAAGATCACTCCTATTGTGATTACTAGAAAAGAGATGATGGAGGGATACAATAGATCCGTGTGACAGTAATGGAAAGGATGGTATCTCTTTCTGTGATGACTACCTGGGTCAGCACTAGTTTCTCATGAAGTATAGTGTCTTAATTTAGAAAAATAAATGAGAACGTCCAGAGGAGTTGAGCTGCTAGTATACTGCATTACTACTCCCAGGTACTTGAAATACTTCTTCAGCATATGTTTATGGTACTTCGAGAATGAAAAATGACAGTGGGAAATGCCAAGACTTCCACATTGCTGAGATAGCACTTAAAATCTTTTGGCAGTATTCCTTTCTCTCCCTGTGAAGTTTAATTACTCTATCCAAAAGCACCAAGTAGCCATTAGGATCAACATTATTCAAATACTGATGTCATTTGCTCTAGCAAAGCTCTAGCCTTGAACATGAAGTTGTAAGTCTTCTGGTGTATAATTATTGTTACCAAATTATTCTTTGATGAAAAGCAGGAAGTTACATATATGTTAAAAAACAAAACAAAACAAAACAAAAAACCAAACCACAAAATAATCAAAACCACAAAGGGAATGGGGATAACTGATGTTTTCTGATTATTACTTTTTTTGTTGTTGTTAAGAACTTCCATAGAATCATAGAATGTGTTGGGTTGGAAGGGACCTTTAAAGGTCATCTAGCCCAACTCCCCTGCAGTAAGCAGGGACATCTTCAGCTAGATCAGGTTGCTCAGAGCCTCATCCAGCCTGGCCTGGAATGTCTCCAGGGATGGGGCCTCCACCGCCCCTCTGGGCAACCTGTTCCAGTGCCTCAACTTTGCACAGGTTGCATTGAATATTCCAGAAATGCACATGTAATAGAGTCTTCATTCCTCTCCTGTCAGTACTACTCTAGTTTGAATTTAAATACTGCAGTCAGACTCCTTCCTTGGGTTAATGAAAGAAAAATGCTCGAGTATATCAAGTTGGTTTGTAAAAGTTTATCGCTGTGATTTCATCTATAAATTTGCATCTTGTAGAATATTCTTGAGAAATACAATAATACATTAATATATGGCATAGGCTTTCATAAGCATTTAAAACTTACTTCTGCGTCTAGAGTTTATGGAAAATTTCACTACTGAAGTCGTGATAAAAAAAAATGAAGGCCAATATTGAACACATGTCAAAATAGGCATCCAGTGTCATAGGATGTTAGACTTGCACCTTGCATGTGGCCTTTTTCAGCAAGCACCACGTAAAACCAATAAAATCAAGGAATACTTGAGTATTTCACATTAGCAATTCCTAACTCACATAATAAAGATTTGTGGGTTACTACAAAACCAGGGTTCCAGGTTTTGCTGAGCCATTATCCCGCAGGGCCATTATGCGAGAGCCACTATTGCAGCCTACTTCATGGGTTTTGAAACGAGGTGACAACAGATGTAATCGTCCATGTAATAATCATGCCCTGTACTGACTGGTACTGAAGTGATTGCACTTGTTAACTTGCAGTGATTTGAAAAATCTAGAGAAGTATTTCATCGGTTATCAGAAGCCTTCTCTATGTAGTTCCTAATGTCCTTCATTCTGGTATTTAAATGAGAAATTTATGTCCTCCAGACTGCAAAAGTTCATAGAAGATGAACCAAATCAAGATTGTATCTTCGAAGTCTCTATACTTTGACATTTAACTTTCCCTGTCTCCAAATATCAGCTAAATGAGAAACCGCCGATTTCATTTCGACAACATTCTGATTTTCTCACAGCACACCGAATACGAGGGGCCCATCTAGTCTGGGTGGGATGACTTACTAGAAATGCTTTAGACAAAGAATAATTTGGAAAAAATAAAAACTTGATTTTTAAAAAAGTCACTCACACGGTGATCAGATTCTCTGATATCTCACACAGGATCAGATTCTCTCTCTGTCACTCTCCCTTTAAACAGATAAATATTTCTGCCAAATATATTGTTGGCTTGATTCAAACAAATCCATCTAGCTTTTTAAAACTCAGTGCTTGTATATTTAATTTCTCAGAGGATTTAGTTATGTCTACAGTTCATGGAATTTAACTGAGATCATTATTCCTGCCTTCCAAGCATTCATTTGCAGGCACTTCAGGTTTTCTGTGATTTTTTAAAAATGTGTTTGCCATAAATCTTAGGGAGGAGCTCTTTTAACATAGAATGAATAATAAACTACCATTTATCATTTAACATGCTCCCATCAAGGTATTAATTTATGTTACCTCAGTGAGCAAGAGACACTGCATTTCTTTGAGATGAGGTACAGTGTCAACAAACCCATTTCCAATACGGTTTGCAGAAAATTGCAGAATTTTGTCTTTCTGTTGAAATGTTCAGTGATTGTCTATAAAACTTTCCAACGCATTCACAGAAAACTATGGTGTTCTTCAATATTAGAATATGCTGATAAATTTTCAAAAGAAATGGTTGTAATATACAAAGATCCTCTGAAGAATTTTTGCAGAGACACATAATTAAGAAGGGTTATTCAGAGAAAAACCGTGCAGAATAGTGGGGATTTCTAGTGAGAGCCAGGATTTACACAGAACAGCGACAAATATCCGTCTCTCTCATACCTTTGGTGGAGGTCCTAATCACTGGGATATTGGTATTCTATGCCACTTCCCATGGTTCTTTAAATATTCATCGAACTAACGAAGGGTGATTTGGAACATTGCCCATGACGTTACCGAATCAGGAAGAACAACATCTCGAACCTCAGGCTCCCAGCAGCTATTCCATTGTTGCACTCTCTGATGTTTTCACAAACTTAATTTGCACGGTCTTAATTTGTTTCAGTGCAGAATAAAGAACAAATGTCAAACCTCTGCAATTGTAACAGAGCTGCTGTTTTTCAGGCAGCCTTCCCTACCATTTCTAAAGACTCCTCCTATGGCCCAGAGGAGTCACATTCGCATAGACAAAACCCAAACACAGTCCCATGGAGTGCAGGTTTCCTCCAAACTAGGATAAACAAGTAAGCAATTTATCTACATGCTAATTAAACCTTTCCCTGCAGCCGCAGGGAGCTCAAGCAAAATCAGCTCCAGGCAAGGAATGATTTGCAGAGGAACACGCTGGACCCTTTGGTCCAAACCAAGACTCTGTATTTCCAAACATCCTGCTAAACCCAGCCGAGGAGCCACAGGTGGTACCTTTAAGGCGTTAAGAAAGGTAACAGCGGAAGTCCAGAGAACATCAGTGGGCAGTGGGAGCAACTATTGCAGGGATCTTCCAAGAAAACGTCCACAGAGTTTTAGTAAGACTTCCATTATCTTCAGCCCATGACCCCACCTCTTTTGACACTTGCCCCTCACCATCAAACGACAGCTTCTTCTCTCTACTCACTCCATTAAAATGAATTTTTTGTATTGTCCCTACTCTGTTGCCCCTTGATTTCCTTTGGTTTTCTTTGCACTTAGGGTGTATGTGTCGTCTCCCTCATTGGTAAGTTTAAGGCAGGGAGAGTGTAGTTGCTATCATTCTGCTCCTTTTTCTTGTGTTTTTCATCCACTTGTCTATTCATGATCGTAAAAATCATGATTATTAGTAAGTAAAAGTAACTAATTTTTCTGCTGTTGCTCAGTTAAGGGCAGCTGAACCAGTGGTACTTAGAGGAGGCACGTTTTCAAAAATAGTCACAATAAATTAGCTGAAAGCATTCCAAACAAAATGGTTTCTCCCTTGATGAGTAAAAATTGTCACCCCAGTTGTCATAGCACACCCTAGACTTAGTCATCTTGCCATTTCTGTCTTCTCTTTCTAAATTACCAGTATATTCACATGACCATTGTCTCTAAGACCCCTTCAGTATGTATTTGTATCAACACATTTTCATATGAATGGTGGCTCAGACCATCAAATACTATCAAATCACTTTCTAAAGCTAACACAAATAAGGCTGCTGCTAAATATTATGTCTACCATAATAGAGGGTGGGGACAGGGGAGCCCATAGCAAATGAGGACCTCAGATTGTATGAGTGCTTTTAAGGATTGAGGTACAGATCTAAGCCAATAGCTCCCTGCTTTATTTCCTTCTCCCTGTTCTTTACCACCTACACGCAAGCGTCATTATCTAGCTTTAACTTATGAGTAGCTATGGTGATCAGAGAGCACAATTCTGTGCTGGTTTTTGGGTAATGTTATTTATTAACACATTTATTGACACGTGCATAAGAGTCCTAAGCAAGCCAGGTAAAACACAAATGAGACGTGCTGCTACAATACCAATAAACCTTTTCCTTCCATCCTAAAATCACAGGGTTTAGAATGAAATTTGAGAGGAGTACAATCTTTCCTCTACTACCCTTAAAAAGTGACAACTGTGTGATATTATACTGGGGACAAGGGACCTGGAAGTGGTTAAGACAGTGGCTGTTAAGATGCAGAACAGCAGCTGCCTGGCAAAACAAGTAACATTGATCCCTGCGTGCAGCTTCTGCCAAGGCAATGGCAACTCACGTGGCAAGGTGTTGCTTGTACAAAAAAGGCTACCTTGAATTTTAAAACCTAAAAATGTAAAATATACAGTTTTTAAACCTAAAAATATAAAAATACAAAATATACAGAAAATATACAGTGCTTAAGGATCTGAATCACACTTTTGCAGATAAGTAGGCTTTGGTTTCACGTAAAGGAACTAAATGCTTGAACTCAAACAGGATTTTTCCTTAAACGTGGCTTATTGCTTCAAGCAATAAGAACTATTCTAGATACTTCATTTTCTTAACAATACTTTCATTTTAGATTTCCACAAAAATGAGTAAAGAGATAGTCTGGTCAAAAATAGAAGTTTTTCCTTTTAATTATTCCTCTAATTATATCACAGTAATGTAACACTGTAAATACAGAACATAGCCATGATTTTGGGAAGTACTTGTATGAACAATTAATTTAATGATGTTGCTCGTATTGCATTCAAAATAACCTCGGTTGCGCTGAATTTCCTACGCTATTGATGAAGTGAAAAAGAGAAATGAGGCAAAATGAACAACTTGCCTTTTGAGCAACAGTCTATGAACAGATCACCTTTTTTTTTCCAGAGACAACCTTTTGGCCGATGCATGTTATTTAAATGTAGCCATCGTATGTCAAGAGAGACTTCCCCCTGCGGTCAGCTGGTTGTCCCCAAGGTCTCCCAGGCCCTTTTGTGGAAAGCTGACACTTCCTAATGCTAGAAAACTACCACTCACAGCGAAAGGGTCCTGCTAAACCTGAGTTTCATATTCTTATCCGCTTTTACAGTATTGATACTTACGAAGCCCAAAAAGAGCCCTTTTTAGCATTTTTCTGGATTATTTTAAGTACCTCCCATGTAATCATCAGATCTAGCCAAGAAATCCTTGCGTTTTGGAGCCTGACAAGAACCTTGATTAAATTGTTGAACTATTTTCCTACCCAGGAGTAGCCCAAACAGGGAAGGAAAATGGTGCTACATTTCCAGTTGTCTTCACAGATCAGTAATTACATTAACCTTTTTCCATTCAAAAGCTAACCTATGAAAGCTCTGTTCTTCATTAAAATCAGCCTAAAAAAACCCTTTTTTATTATTTATGAACCTGCAGGTTATGCATGAACTTTCCTGATGTCCAGCTGATCAAGAGGAGCTTTTTAGCTCCCAGACTTCACACAGCCTGCAGGGAATCGTTCAAATTCTCAAACCTCAAAACTTTTTGCCCTAGACTCCTGACATTTTCACTACCTTAATTTGAAATAGTGATATTTATATTGTGCATTTCTTTGAGTCTCATTTGGGTATATCTTCTCAGTGCAACATTCTAAAGACAAAAGAAAGTTGCAAACACCTGCACGTAAAGGGGTTTTTTTATGCAAACACAGAAAGATATGTTTAGCAAATTGCTTAAGTAAGGAAAGTATTTCTTACAGAATATGGTTTAGTATGTATTTTAGTACCCCTTCAAGTCTTCAGATGAACAAACTTTATTTAGACCTTACATTTTGAAAATGTGTTTTAAGTTCAACTGTAATGCAGCTCTTTCTGTGCATTGCTGATAACAGATACACCTAAATTAAGTCTTTTTAAAAAGGGCACTGGACACACAATGTTGCAAAAAGGTCAAGATAACCATTCTGAGTTTGAACCTTTAATGAAGACATTGAGACATTTGAGATTCTCCTCTGCGCTCTTTTGAATGGTGAAAGAAAAGGAGCATTCAGAGACTCTGAGGAGTCCTTCTTAAGTAACTCCTTAAGTAACTGGGGTTTCTTAAGTAACTTCCCAGTCCTCCTCTGTTCTAGAGAGAGAGGATTATTTTCTTAAAAAGTACCCCAAAGGAAGACGAAGGGGTAGGAGCTGGGACAGCCTGATGCTTACTGTTGCAAAGACCGTCACTGAAAAATAATTCCAGCCAAACATTTGGCTAAATATAACATGTGGTGCATAGACATCTGGAGGAAAAGGACATACTTTCATCACCCAACTCTACCTGTCCAAGAGTGGAAACTGAGTCCGTTATCACTGCACATCACGTCAGTCCCACAGTTTTCAGGATGAATGGATGCTGTGCCATTTCTCAGGACAAAAATTAGAACAGAGTAGAGCAGAGCACAGTATTTCAGTTGGAAGCCACTCACAACAATCATCTAGTCCAACTGCCTAGCTTGTGTAGAATCATTTATGACCAAGGAGATGTTTCTTGCCTTAAAGGAGCATAACTGCTAGTGACCATTTTTTTCACCATTTTGATTTAGAAAAAAATCAAAACAGAAATATTTTCGATTTTTACGTGCCCCTCTTGTTCCCTATGTTAGCTTACAAATGTAGAATATATTATCTGCTATTTAACCGCATCAGGAAACCATATCAACCAGCAGTCGAACAGTCTTGCCATATATTTTTCTTATTATACACTAAAGCTTTATGGCAGAATTCCTGTGGATGAATTTCTTGTAGATAATGATTTGTAGTGTGTAGTATGCTGAAGGCATTTTAAACCTAAGTCTGCTCTCTTTCTCCCCTTTAAGAAGGTGAAAATTTAACACGGAATCAGAGAGTTATGCTTTGGTTTTAAAATTTTGTTAAAAACAGGTTGGAATTTGGAAGGATTCTAAATCTCAGTGTACCTCAAAAAAAAAGGGCAAAAAAAAAGCGCTTTTAAAACTGTCTCATAAGGCACACATACAAGTAATCGCCCGTTATCTATATGTTAGGGTAACTTGTGCTTCACAGTCTTTTCTCTCTACTTGCTGTGCAAACTGCTTAGGAGCAGAAGAAACCAAAAGCTCCAGGAGCCAATCTGCCACTGTTGTCTCTTTATGTAGTCTGATAGAATTTACATGGGCTGGCAGACAAAATTGCCCTTTGCATGCTTTGTCTCTAGGGGAATTTGGAAGTATGTCCAATTTTATAAAATAACGATAATCACACTACACACCAAGCACAAATAACAGACTTTCCAAGGGCCTTTTCTGAGCAAGTTAAAACTGCAGACAAACAGAAAATAACAGATAATACTTAAAAGAAAAGGAAAAGCAACCCATTTATGCATCAAAGTTAAAGTGGGTCACTCTGCAATGTAAAGCACATTTTTAGTGGATATAAATTTAGCAGCTCTCTGCAGCATTATGCATGATAGCAGTCTTGTGATATTTCAAGTACAGAACAGGTCCCCGGAGACACCATGTAATTTATAACGGACTAACCATAATAAACTGTAGCAGTCAGAAAAGGAGCTGGTTCCAACGAAATAAGGCATATTGCTCTATTTGTCTTATAAGAACATCCTGTTGAAGATCTGACTTATCTGAGATCCGAGAGAAACAATGTGGAGATTGGTTGCTTGGTTAAAAAAAAAAAAAAAAAAAAAAAGCCAAAATGGAAGCTCTCCTTTTGTCTTTCAGAGAGTAAGAAATTGAAAGAAAGAAAACATATACAAAAATTGCAGTACACTTCTTCCGTTGACTAATAACTAGCATCCCTTTCCTCCAAGTGCACAGCAAATGCCTCTGTTTTTTGTGCTGGCAATGCTTTATCATAATTGGTGCAGTAACAAAATCCCGCGATACCTGCAGGGCCATAGGCACTGCCTGCCTCAGCTTTGCTGCAAATTAATTAGGCACCAGCTGTCTACAAAGGCAGGCTTTATTTTTGACATATCTGTTACTTCCTTATTTCACAAAGTCCTTCCAGGTAGACTGTGGGTGTCTGTTTGCTCTGTTCATAGCTACCGAGGACTGGTACCTAACAATGTGCACAGAAATCGTAGATTAAAGGTGCTTATTTCCAAAACACAGGTGTATTTAGCATGTCCACTCAGTGCAGGGATCTACACACTCTACAATTAATGAAGAAATTAGGTTAAACCATTGCAATTTATCATAGAATGGTTAGAGTTGGAAGGGACCTTAGAGATCATCTAGTTCCAACCCCCTGCCCTGGGCAGGGACACCTCCCACCAGACCAGGTTGCTCAGAGCCCCGTCCAGCCTGGCCTTGAACACCTCCAGGGATGGGGCAGCCACAGCTTCTCTGGGCAACCTGTTCCAGTGTCTCACCACCCCCACAGTAAAGAATTTTTTCCTAATATCTGATCTAAACCTCCCCTCTTTCAGTTTAAAACCGTTACCCTTCATCCTATTGCTACACTCCCTGATAAAGGGTCCCTCCCCATCTTTACTGTAGCCCCTTTAGGTACTGGAAGGGGCTATAACATCTCCTCAGAGCCTTCTCTTCTCAATGCTGAACAACCACAAACTCTTTCAGCCTGTCTTCATAGGAGAGGTGCTCCAGCCCTCTGATGATCTTTGTGGCCCTCCTCTGGACCCGCTCCAACAGGTCCATGTCCTTATGTTGGGAGCCCCAGAGCTGGACGCAGTACTCCAGGTGGGGTCTCACGAGAGCTGAGCAGAGGGGCAGAATCACCCCCCTCGCCCTGCTGGCCACACTGATGGGGATGCAGCCTGGGATGCTCTTGGCTTTCGGGGCTGCAAGCACACATTGCCGGCTCATGTTGAGCTCCTCATCAACCAACACCCCTAAGTCCTTCTCCTCAGGCCTGGAAACTTCATTTCCAGATTCTATTTTCTTATAAGCCTTTGATGACGTGAGAAACTATAAAATAAATTATTAGCTTGGATGCCTGAAGGGAAAGTTTCATTTAACATTCTCCTGTTCTGTCACTTGGTCCTTCAAAATAACAGTAAAAAAGTGCTCCGGTTACATGATGTTTTTCGGTTGTCAATTAATGATATAATTGAGGCACAGGTATTACAATATAACAATGTGATACTTAACATCTAACTTAACAATAGTTGAGAGGTAAAGGGCCACAGTAAATCTTGTAGGACCTTTCTGTTGCAAATTGTGAACGGGTATCGCTGACCTGGGCAGTGCCACGTCCTCAACATGTGACTACAGGGAGTTTGCTGCCTTCACTCTGCCACATAAACACCCAACTATTTTGGGACAACAGAGGAGCATTTCTCTCTCCAAGGAGAGAAGGGGGATGCAAACCTGAGGCAAATTCCTACCTGATTGCAGGCTTATTGTCTATCTGACAAATCTATTTAGAAATCCCAAAGCATCCCTCTAAATTCACAATATGCAAAAGTTATGGTAATCTTAATTTAATTCCTCAAAGTAAAGTGACCTGAGTGCAACAAACAGAGTGCAAAGCAATTGACTGTTTCATAGACGTGCATATTCATGGATCCTACCTGCTGTGGCAAGCAGAGTCGAGGAGGCCAAGTCTGCAGAGAGATCACCACGTAGGAACCTAGTACTCACGCTCTGCCAGGTCTCAGAGCTATACCTTCAAGCTTTTAAACGAAACATCAGCTAAATCAATTATAAATTGTATATAATGAATCAGAAACTTTAAGAGCATGATCAAAGCATACGAACTTTCGAAGTCTAAAAATATGTCAAAGCATTGATAGAGTTTTCTTGTCATTTCTTACTATCCAGATTCCTCATCATGCCAAATCTAAATATTTCAGAGCTAAACTGACTGCTGAGCTGATGTGTTTAGAATTTATTTTTCCAGATGTCTTGATGGGAAAAAAAAATTAAACAAACTTTTAACTCAACCCCCAAAATTTGACATGAAAAATGAAAAATATTTTAGTTGGAAGGAAGAATGAAATCTCCCAGAAAAGAAAATGAATTCCAATGGGACATTGAAATAGCATTTTTTAAAAGTGTTAAATAATGTACTAACGTGTTAACATCCATTTTGCATTGTAGAAAATACAATTTTGTTTGTTGAAAAAAATTCTTTAAATATTTTATATAAATTTAAATCCAAATATATTCCAAGAGTTTACAGTAGTATAAAATACCCACATATAACAAATGCCATGTTTTCATGAGTAACTATCCACAACGCATATATTTTTTCCATACATACTTTTGATAGAGCTAGACTTATCTAATAGTAAAAAGAACACTGCGTTTGTCCATGCAGTCACAATTGAGCACTCCAACTATCAACTGGGATACAAAGCACATATGAGAAAGTCATTTAGTGTCTGAAAAAGCAAAGTAGTATCTGGAAAGGTCAAATTTAAATATTTTGTTAAAGAAACAAAAAACTCATCTATTACTTTATGCATTATGAATTACTGACAAAGACATCCTTACCATGTGCTTTTAAGCTAGAAAAGTCCTGGCACACAATTCTCACGCTCTGTCTGAGATGGAGCTGATAAACACAGGAACTAGGTAAGAGGCATTCTGCCTCTCTTCTCTGCTAAAGAAGAACGGTGCAGGGGCATTAGAAGATGACTTTTTGTATTTTCCAATGTCCGTATCATTTTATTTCATTAGAATTAAATAATTCTCTTTAATTCTGGCACAAATGAGCAAAGCCCACTCTGTTCTCATTACTGTACAGATTTTGCATACAGTGTAGTTTCCAGTTCAACAATATGCATAAATGCCTGCAAAATGTAAGCAAAACATTTGCATTTACAGCCCAAAAGGTTTGTCTTGTTATCTCAGTTATTCAAGGAGAAAGTTCTTCCCCTCCCCTCCTCCATTGCTTTAACCACTCAGACATTTTTCGGGGTGCGCCCAGCCCATGGAAACACTTGTCTGTCAGCAAGGTGCTTAACGCCTTGTGGAACGCATTGGGCCTGAGCCTGCGCACCTGAGTGAGGGGAGCAGGAATCGGTATTTGGTTTTGAGCATTGCCAGATGTAAAATACACACCTAGGGAAGAAGTATAGGCTTATGCTGGACACCCTTTCCTTCCACTGACATCAGGAGATATTACCTCATATGGCTTCCCCGTAAGCAATCTGAAATAGAAAAACCAGGTGATGGATGGCTGGGCTGCAGTTAAATGACAGAGAAACACACTGTGCCAGAAAAGCAGCTTGTATTTACTTTAAAAATGTTACAGCACGAGTAAGAAAACATCCTTTACTTTTCATTTGCCTGTCCTTTTTTTGTTTCTCCCTTTTGTAAAGTTTTGTTTGGATCTCATATAAAGGCTTTTTTTTCCTCTTTCTCTCATCCTTAATTAGTTCGAATGTCAAACCTGTTCAGTAATCACATCGCTTTGGTTAGTAATGAAGGCAAATAAATAATGCTTAACCTTTCTTAGAGAGATCTGGAGACCCTTCCAAAACCAATTAAGGCTTGTATGAATCACTGGAATTAGCCAAGGCCTTCATGCTAAGTTTCCAAACTTGTGTAAGAAAGAAAACATTAAAACTAAGGGGGAAGAGAGGAAAGAAATTTATCCTTCCTACAGTCTTAAACCTTTCTAATTTTAAAGTATGTTATGAGTGGAAGGAAATAAAATAAATTAGGCAATGCAGATTATGCTTTGTTGCTGCTTCAGAGGTTGGGAGGTGTATTAGCTGGATTTCCCCGTGCTGGGGGGGTTCTTCAGTTTGGTTTTTGGTTGGTTCGTTGGTTTGTTTGTTTGTTTACTTTTTCTTTACAGTGAATTTTTTTTTCCTGTCTGTTTGGCACATATTTCTACTTTGGATATCTTTTGAATGATGACTAACAACAACAACAACAACAATAAAAAACCCTCAGTCTTTCTCAACATAAAATATAGACCAGCAAAACCAATTCAATTTGTCTGCAAATCTTGCAGATAAATCTTGCTGTCCTGGCATGTACGTTTCAGTCTGTTTATTATCCACATCCCTTCTCCTGTCAATGTCCTCTCACCTGAAGAAACAATTTCTTTACATGACATGGAAAGGGAAATATCATCCTCAGTAACTGAACTGCACTGATCCTCCTGTGACCAAATTAGCTTTTGTGCTGTGGGTTCATCACTGCACATCTTGCCCGTTGGCTGCTGTCAAAGAGCATACGACAGGACTTCATTCCCTGTGACCCGCGTGACACTGTTCCCCTGCGCCTGCCTGCGAGCTCTCTTTGCAGCACCTTCATAAGCACCAGTGCCATAAAATTTCAAAAAAAAGGTGAAGATTAAAGACTGATATGATCAATCAGAGTCTTCAGAAAAGATCTTTGGAAATGTTTAGCAAGGAGATCTCAAAGGCCACAGACCAGTTTCACGTGGGCTTAGAAAGCATCAGTCTTTAGACATATCAACCAAGCTTAGAAACGTAAGTATGTGACTATACACATCATAGACAGACACGTATCTCTACTCAAGTACCATTTGAAAAATAAATAGCACCAAAACTGAGAATGTACACAGTTAAAATGATTCAGTTTTTAAAGCATTTGTGAGGGAACCTAAGTAAGTAAATCGAAGACCCAGAACTTCAGGAAGATTTTGTTTCCTTGGCTATATTCTTTTAAAAGTTTAAAAAAGTGGTCTCAGCTGGAAGCATGCCCTTAGGCATTAAAGTGCCAAAATGAATGCAATATGTCAGCTCTGACAATCTGTCAGAAAGAGGGAAAAAATACCTTTGTTCTAAGAATAAGATGTATTCAAAAGTTTTGCCCTGAAATTAAAACAAAAACCAAAACATACACACACAAAAACCTGCCTGGGCCAGAGTCTCAGCAAACACACCTCCATTTACATAAGCAATTTACATCACCTGAATACCCAACCCCTGTTTCTGGACATAACCATCATTTTTGTTTTTTAATTTATTACTTGCCTAGCCTCATACGAACATTATAATAAATCAGTCACTCCAAGTATCCTTCAAGAATAACAAGCATTACGAATTAATAATGTCATGCTGGTCATTAATTTTGATAACCGAAGAATTTGCATTAGTGAACATACTTGCTATGTAGTTGTTAATGTTACATTTATTTAATATGCAACAGTTACAACGTGTTAGAAGCCAGTTCCTGTTATTTGATTCTTTCACAGCTGTTCAATATTTGACAGATGCATAATTTCATTCTTTAAAATATTGATTTTCCAAGTTAAGAACAGTGATGTTCAATGATTTCTGATGTGTTTTGTTAGTTTTAGATTATCAAGATATACTCAACACTACAATTTACCACTAAGAAGCTGATATTAATGTTTCTAATTTGCAGGCAAGTAAATTGAAGGAAGGAGAGACCATGTTACACAAGTCATGAAGTAAGTGTTGAAGCTCAGAATAGAATAAAGGGAATAAATTATTCAAATACTCTGCAGCACTGGTCTATTTTTGTGCCAGTGGATTTGATATAACACCTATTAGGATGTGATAACATTAAACACATTTATAGATACAGACAGGTGAAAAGGTAGATAGACAATTTGCTCTGTTTTGATTTGGAAATGATCCTCGCCAATGAGTATAAATATTTTTATAGACTCTAAAATCATGAACCAGTCTTAAAGTTTAAATACTTTGCTTTCTAGCTTGTAATAATCTCTGAAAATAAGGGCCAACAGTACATCACATACTTGTAACAAAACAACTGTGCTGACATTTTAGTCTTTTTTCAGAACTTGGGTCTACTGTTCAAAAGCTTCAGAGGAAGACGTGATGTATTTTAAACTGTGAAGAGACAAAGTCATACTTGAGTTTTCCTTAACAATCTGGAATATTTTACTTCTCCTGTTCTATGTCTTCTGATACAGAGACAGCATCCTGCAACCAGCAGCTCCCCACCTCAGAAGCAGACGCAGGACTCACAGGTCTTCCCATCTTCAATCTCTGCTCCTTCTCTGCAGAACTGGTGCTCTTTATCCGCAGAAAAGCGAGATGGAACAGATCAGTCATTAAAGCAGTGCTGTTGTGGGGCTGGGAACAGAGAGTAGCCAGGTGGACAACTTCAAAAGGAATTACCAACTGCTGTCTGCAATTCCAGACAAAAACGAGGATTTGGCAGTTTTAGCCTTTGGCAGCCTTTTGCCTGACGACCATTTGTTCTCTTTTCTGGTGCT
Source organism: Larus michahellis (assembly GCF_964199755.1). Classification (NCBI taxonomy): domain Eukaryota; kingdom Metazoa; phylum Chordata; class Aves; order Charadriiformes; family Laridae; genus Larus; species Larus michahellis. Next base: position 8,878,691 of record NC_133906.1, on the reverse strand, counting down.
CCATCTGCTCCCCCTGGTCAGATCAACCAAAGAATCAAGTTGTGGCAGAACCTGCGGGTATGTACAGCTAAGACTACCAATAAATACCTTGCCATCTCCCCCATGTAGTGATACTGGGGTTTGAAAACACAGCTATGAATTCCCTTTTATTAGAGGTGGGCTGGCATAAAACAAGAAAAACTAAGGGTCACGAACTGTTCCCTCAGCAGAGTAAACAAGCAAGTCTAATTCTGAAGTCTATTTAACGCTCAAGATCTACCAGGGCAGAAAGAAGCAGCAAGAACAGAACTGTATTAGTGGACATTTTACATCTTGGAAACACAAGAAAAGACCCAGCTGCTGGTCTTTCTGACAATAAAGTTTTGTACAGAACAGTTGCTAGGTGGAGGACAGCAATTACTGATGCCTCTCATGACCACGCTTGACCGCACCCTCCTCCTGGTCTGTTAATCTAGAATTGGTTTTTAATGCAACAGTACCGGTCCGACAGGAAAATCTGCTGAATCCATCATCCTGAAAGGGTGAATAATTTGGTCATCCAGGATCTCTCTTGTTAGATGTTAAGTAGGAAGAAGGAGGAATCTTACTTGGCTCTTCCATTTCTTAAGTCCACGTAGACAGACTTGAGACTGTTTAGACCTTTTTCTGTAAAAGGAAAAACCATCCCACGGTGAACAGGTGCCTCCATTTTTCTCTAAGGAGGACACCAGCAACTTACTATCAGTAAAAGAGTCACAAGAGTTCACTGGGAGACGGAGTTACGGAGCTTCTGAGATTTTTCAGCTGTTCCCCTCCTCTCAGCGTTTTCTTATTGACTAGCACTAAGCATCTCACTGTACATTGCTTCTGTTCCCCAGGCACTCGGCTCCCCCTGAGTGCTGCACAGGCAAATCAACACCACATTATGGCTACCCTTTCGCATGGTAAGCCTACGCTTCGGATGCCTCAATGCTCAACTTCCTGGTGTCCCTTTCTGACCCGAATTCATGGATATTCACTTCAGATGAGAACTGTAATCTTCTGCAGCTTGGAGAAAAGAGCCTGCCCAACATAACGCAACTACGTATACATCTTTTAGGTTTTCTTTATTTATATTTTTTTAGTTCAAGAATTACACACTAGCCAACATTATTATATATTTACATGCTGAAACTGGCTGCAATAATTTTAAATTCAAGAAAATATCTCTTATGTGCTACTCATTTACAATCATCATTTTACTACCTCATATATCCCAGAGGTTAGCAGTCCTTTTGAGAAAGACATGAAGATCTGATGCAATGATATCCACTAGTATTTTGCATTTTCTAGCCATTGGAAAATGTGCATTATGTGCATATAAGAAAGGCTACAAGGTCATTAGTAAGGCTGATGATTACTACATTATGAAGTAAATAGTACTAAGTAAAAAAAGATAAATCAGAACTGTGCAAAGACAGTACTAACAGAACCATTTAAACACCCATGCAAATAAAAACGTGATAGAAGTCAAATCATACTCAGCTTGCTAGAATTAATCATGTTTCAAATGTTCTTTTTGTCTTCAACTGAAAGTAACAGGACAAACCATGAACAATACAGCCTGGTGAGTATCTGTCAAATGACAGTAACAGTGGAAACATACAAAATGTTATCAAATTGGAATAGATGACCTCATGTCTGAAAAACATTAAAAAGATACAACCCTTAGTATGAAAGTAGAGGTGAGATTTTTCATTGTTTAAGTTTCATTTTTTGTCAAAGCACTTACAAAGAAAATAATTTTATACTTATGAAATGTTAGCGTTGCATATTCTTGTAGAGATGATCTATTTCAATTTTGTATTAATGGATATTTAAATTATTACTATTGTTACAAAGTAGAATAGGGCGGTATTTTTGATCAACATTCCATTTGTTTCTTAAAAATTTAGACAAAGTTCCTAGTGCATTTTGTTAAGCTTTACCTTTGGTGTTAAGCAGTGACTTATTAGATTTCCCTTTTAAACAATTTCTGGAGTGAAGATTCTTTGGCTTTGGGGGACTATGCTATCTAACGACAGTCAAACATCCTTTTTTTTTTTTTGTAAAGAAAAATATAAGTCTACTATTAGATACCATAAGAGATACAGATTTCAGAAACCGACAGACGCAATATGCAGGCTTTCTGTAATGAAATCACCAACAGCTGAATTCTCACTTACCCTGGACTCCTTCACATCTCCACTCACTGGCGCAACATAAAGGTGCCTTATTGTAAGTGAAAACCAGCCCCTATTTTTTTTATGCTAATCTGAGTACTGAGTGCCAAGCTGCTATCTTCTGTTGCCTGAACATTTTAACCATACAAAAGAATCGATTGTGCTAGCAGTAACGTTGCCACAACGGCTATTTTACACTACAGTACTTTCTGTACTTTTTTGTATCTGGAATCCAAATCTGTTTATGCAAAAGGGTGTTTAAATTACTCTGCTAGAGCACTGCAATTATTGTACTTAGTAAAAAAAAGTCACTAAACAATTACTGTATCTATCAACTGCTCATTTACAGCTTATTTAATTATTTACATGATTTTAGGACACATTAACCTAAACCATAAGTAGAATTAGCTTTTTGCCTTACCATAAAGTACAAATTAGAAGTTAAAAATGTTTAAGAAATCTGATAATATTTACACACGTTCAGCTTAAGTTATGATTGCTCACATTGTATGTTCTATGTACACATAGCAAAATGTTATGATCACTACTGATATAGTATTGTACCCTGGCCATCCCACCCTAGATTATTTTCTAGAAACAGTTAATATCTTTGCCTTTTTTCTTGGTTCCCTAAGGAATTGGTTGGTTTTGAAAACTTACTAGTGGACAACGCTGTTATAAAAAGAGAGAGAAGAAATAGGCAAGCAATGTGAGGACTAGTCTAATTTCAGATGCTAGGAGGTACAGTACTATCGTCATGTCAAACGGTGCAATGCTCCATACGAATTATAAGCATTGATCTGCTGATATAGAAATGCCCGGTTACCCTGTATAGTAAGTTGGTTTTTTTAAATACATTAATCTTTTTTTCTCAAAAATATATTCATACACTGGTTGATGGTAGAAACAAAACTATTATTAGCTTATTCCTTTAACACGCCAACATATGAATGTGTGTGCATATATACGCTCAGTACGTCTATATATACACACGTATGTCCATATAGACATTTAGGTATATGTCCATATGCACATATAGTTGGATAATGTTTAACATCCGTTCACTTATGTTTAGTACTGTGTTATAGTATAGAATTGGAACACAGTCTAATAATTACAGTGAAAATTAATTGAGCTTTAATTCTAATGCATATTTGTCTGAAATAAATAGGATTTGTTCCCCAGGTGTAAGACCACCACTCATTTTCTCTATGCATTGTGCTTTTGTACCTTACAGATTTTACGTCCTTTGTATGAGCATGTAAAAACTCTCTGAAGAACTCTGCGACATCCTGTTATCTAAGACTTGTTTTCCTCCCCTGGGAATGAGAAAAGAAATTGTCACAATGTCATTGCTTGAGTCTTTCTTCCCAGTCATTAAACTGCGATAGGATAGAAACATAACATTCCTTATGCAAACACAGAAATATGTTGCATGAATTTTCAGTTCTGAAAATGTGTATCATACTTACTAGCAGTCATGTACAGTATATATTTACAGATTGATCTCAAAGATTTCATTAAAACTGTGCCATGTTATAGTCATAATTTGCCCATGAATTTCACAAAGATGAAAAACACCTTAATTGCTGGCTATCATGTCTAATAGAACAATAAAATGTGCAACTATAATTATATTACAAGATTTATCTAAATTATTAACTTTGATATTTTGCTTATTGAAACAAATAACAATTGACACAATTAAAAGGATCTGGAATATTCATTTTCGGTCAATTCTAAAGCAAACCCAAATTTATTCTAGTTTACCTGGAGGGTAGCACACACAGCAAACCCCGTATCTCATATACGTTGGCATAGTTTCTCACTTTCACTCGAGTAACTCAGAAGCAGAGTAAGTGCTCGCCCTGGGCTCAAGTTATACTTTTCCCTTGACAGTACCTCGCCAGTCTTTCTCACCCCCATCTTTTTGTATCACAGTGTTAAGCCTTAGTACAAAATGATAGAATCCTTCTCTTTCACTAATTTTATACATCATGTTAATAGCCAGAAGGACACAGTAAAAGCGAAAGTGCTCCTTCCCCCCAGATAATATATCTTTCCTAGTGACACCTGAGCAGAAACCAGACATTTTCTTTCACTCTCTGAATAGTGACATCAGAGAGTATTATGGCTTGTACTGTAACTTCAGATAAATTAATGTGCAGTTCTAGGATTCACTCTCTGTGGCTTTCGTAGTAGCTGATGCAGTTAAACCAATGCAGAGAGTCAGCATATTCTCTGTAATGTTTTATATTTGTTGTGTATCAACCACAAACAGGCTGTGAGCTCCCTGTATTCACACTATGCTTCTGTGAAATAAAAAAAGTTGGCAGCGACTTGTGAAATGAAAGAAAAGCTTGTACAGAAGAATACTATAAGACTGCTTTTATTTATGATAATTAATACCATTTTTAAGGAACAGACTTTGAAGAGAAATACTGAATTTTGATGTGGCTCTTTTCCTTAGAATTGGGAAAAAATTCCAACGTGATTCATACCTATCAGTTGAAATTCCAAATGCACCTACAAAGCGTTATGCATGAAATGCAGTCAGTAATTAAAGTGTGCGAACAAAAAGCAACATTTTGACTTGGAAAGTTAATCACACGATGAAAGCCTGTCTCTACCTATTGTGGAGTCTGAACCTGGAGGCAGTACATGAGCGTACACACAACTCCCTCGAAAGCAACAGGTGGTGTGTACGCCTGGCAAATCCCATTTCAGTCTCAAAACTATTTTCTCCCACTTGAAGTAGAACTAAGCATATGACATGCTCAAGACAAAGGCAGAAAACTGGCCTATTAGTTCCCAGAACTGCTTTCCTCCTATCATTGTCGTTCACTGTCAAGTGGGGAAAAAAACCACACAGAAACTTGTAAGAAAATTACTCCTGTAAAGCAAGAACAAAAAATTCAAAGAAAACATTTTATGAAAAATATTCTTAAGAACTATCTTAAAGTATTGCCAAAGGAATACTTAAATGTTGAATACGTATCTGTCTGGAAAAAAATCCTTTGCTATTTGGAAGATACTTTAATTCTATTTTCTTTCAGAAATTTGTAAACAGATGAGAGGTAGCATAGATACAACAGATGTGGCTTTTGCTTCATGAAACATTTTGTGTCAAACAACATTTGGGATCTCTTTTAGTAAAAGCCATCAGGAATTTATACTTTTTATACAATTCTTGTGAATTGTTTTTTGTTGTTTTGTTTTTATCCACAATGGACTAAATGACAAACTCTACTTTGCCTATAAAATTCTATTTTTTGCCTATTCTATTTTGCCTATAAGAGTAAAGCTCTATGGAATGAAAAAAACCCCCACGTTTTACTTCAAAAAGTTTCCTAAAGCAAACCTGAAATTTTCTAGTTTTTCATGGAAATCACCCTAAAGCAGGAAAGATTCAAGAGTGTAATTAAACTCTAAAAGAGATGGCTACCAATTTTTTCCCTTTAAAACAGTGCATTAAGGAAAACAAAACAGAACGTAAAATGGTATTGCCAAATCCAGACTGAGAAAATACCCTGACAGTATTTTTTGTACTGAAGTACATATGCTCGGATCTTTACTATTAAAAGAGGTACGATACCTTGAATCAACTTGGATGTAAGATGTTAAGCATAACAACAGTAGCAAGCATAACACTGGAAAGATGGCAAATTTGGAAGAAATCACGTAACTCCACATGAGTATTTCAGAGTAAGGTATGTATTATAACTGACAACATTCATTTGCACAGAGTGTGTGTAAATATTTATGTATATACACACACACACACTTTTACATATACGTAGCCTTCCCTCTGCTTGGCCTGTAGTTTATAATTGCTCTCTAGCTCTCCCTGCACTAGAAAGGCAGGGCACCATTGGTTTCCTTCAGCCACATAGAGAATTACTATCTGGCCAACCAATTTTGGCACTTTGGACAGATGATTTCCTCTCCCCAACACAAAACAGCAGCATATCTACACATTCAGAGTTGATGCATTTTTATACCATTGCTACATTCTTCTATTGGTCACAACGACAGAAATTGTGATTGTGAGCATATGTTCTCTCTTTAAAATCCAAACAAAACTAGTGCTTTTTGCTTCAGCTTCTGTGCAAACACCCAACCCTAATATTATCAGTCAAAGGTTTAGCTCTTTCAATAAATAACAGGAAATACCTGAATATGGTTGGGAAACCTCTGACCATCATCATCTTGGAAAGATGACAGGCACTACTTGTTTTCAAGTTTACACATGTAAAAGGTAAAATGTGTATGTTTCATAAGCATGAGAACTTAGTACGCTCTCTTAATGTAGATGCATGTCACGGATATGCAGTTTCCCTGGGAATGGTATGTACTCCTGTTGAAACTAGAACTTGTTTCTCAAATGCCACTCTATAATTTGTTTCACTAAACTCAAATGGCCATTAGAAAAAAAAAAAAAAAAAGAAAAGAAAAGAAAAAAAGAGAAAGTGAGGGTTAACGAGACAGAAATGATTGTCAAAATTCAATTTGCCTTCACACTTGAAATACACTTATTTTTTGATAAGGGGATATATCCATACTGCAACTTAACATATTTATGATTTAGCAGACAGAACCAAAACATTATAAAAACAGACCATAGAGTGGGCCAGCAACTAAGGTGTTTTAAAATAACTTTTTGTCCTGAATAGAATTTTTCTAAGTCCCACTTTTGGCTGTACAACCGATTTGAAGAGAAATCCAGTTCTTGCTTCCTGTGTGGCTTTGTTTCTTAGTTCACATAGTAAAGCCAATAAACAATATTGAAGAAGGAAAAAACAACAGGGAAGAATATGCGCGACCATCGATCTATGGCATTTACATCAGTCAAGTCAGGAATGGTAATTTTCAGTTGAGATGCACGTCTCCGTAGCCTACTTTTCTTCTGTGCCACATGTCGCTCCAGGGCGTTGCGACCAAAGCTGTGTCTGGGTAAGCCAGCTTTCCGGTACTGGATGCTTGAAGTGTCATAGGCCAGCATAGTGCTTCTAGGGTCCCCAAGCCCCATCACAGCCTCGGAGGCAGCCATCTCATTTTTAATTTCAAGTGTGCTCAACAAAATATTTTCATGTGGATCCATCTGTAAAAAATAAGAAAGCAAATTTAACAGGAGAGAAAGGAAGCCCAATCAGTTGCAAACTGAAGCCATGCTGACAAGGGCTAGATCTAACATCACTAATTCATTGGGTGTCAGCCTGTCTAAAAGACTTTATGCGTAGCCATGACTATATTTATTGCCATTTATTTGTGAACTCAAGGGGCAATAAGGCCACTATAGTATAATGGAATAAACGACGTTTCTCTGGGCCCCACGTTCAGTGAGGAGAAGCAATACCTGGGCATGGAGTACATGCTCAGCTCCTGAAAGTGGGATTTGCCATTAAGTGGAATATCTGGGGCCAACATTGAGCTTTTGGGGGTTTTTGGAGGGCAATCAAATGAAAAAGGGTCTGCTTTGTTTTGATTTTTCTTCTCTCAAACGAAGGCTTCAGGTATTCTCAAGGTCTCTCTGCCTCTATAAAACAAGGCCCAGAGCACTGAACAAGGGAATGCAAATTTTCAGTCCCTATATTCCAAGCAGGACTGGTGGTTACCTGGGGAAAGGCACCGACACGGTCTATACGTATGCAGAAACTCCATTCCCCAGTGCTAATGAATTTCATAAATACAGTGCATGCTGTGGAGACCTTAACGCTAGAATAGCAGAGATCTGCAATTTAGAGCAAGGAAAAACATATACAGAGTGTAATCACATCAAACGTGCACTGAAGAGGTGTTTCAATGGGTATTTTTAGCTACTATATATTTTTTTAAAGGCAGTTCAGTGAAGAAAATATTAATGCAATGTTTTAAGGAAACTCCTTATACAATTAAGAGGGTTTCAAAGTTGATGAACTAAATTTTACTCTTAGTCAATCTGGAGTAGATCTGAAGTATGGGTAGGAGAACTTCAAAATAATCCATTTATAGAAAACAAATACAAGGTTATTTATTTAGGATGTTTTAATTCTCCTCAGCCTTTCTTCTAAGGATGTATTTTGAATTGTGTCATTGCAGGGTATAATTAAATAAAAATACTTTAAAGGCAATAACAGCTAATGAGCACCTAATTAAGTACACTGACTTCGTAATGGTAGTGTAGATATACTCCAGGCTAAATAAGAGATGAAACTGTCCCAGAGCTTCTTTAAGAATAACTCAGTCACATTATTCATTTATCATGTACATAATATATACTATGATTATTATTGAAAGTGCACAAACTGTGACTTTTGTGGATTTCTAAACAATAATATGGCATTAGTCTATGCTGTAATATTTAGAAGCCAACAGTCAGCAGCAGGTACCTCGCTGCATTATCCAATATAGCACCATATTTGCCATTATTAAAAAAAACAAAACCCTATGTAATATTTCATGGGGCACAGTGAGAGAACTGGCGTGAAAAACCATCGCTTTTTAGTAGCATCCACTGCACAGTATTATGAACTGAGAAGTTCTCACATGTTCATACTCACAAAAGTACTTCGGACCTACTGAAACACTGCCATTTGAGTGATTACATCTGTTCAAGTGATGCATAAAAGTTGGCGTCGCTGAGATGCCAGATTTCCCTCTCTTTTTTTATTTTTCCCCAGTCTATGTGAGTTTGCACCCCTCTAGTTTCATTATATTTTAGTTTTAGATTAAATGTAATGACTCAACATGAAGCAGACAAAATCATCTATTTTTGCTTCCTTTCCCTCAAAGCCATATGAAATCTTTGAATTTTATAGTGTGTTAGGGAAATCAATCTTTTTCAAGAAGCACTGGAAAAATGGGAAAGTTGGGCTGGAACTCAAGAAAAATTCCATTAAGAACTCTATAGTATGATACTGAGCACGGTGAGGAAACACTGTGTTCTAGCCAGGAAGGCCATCAAATCAGTTCTCGTCTGCCTTACACAAACCTAAATCAAAAAGATTATTCTGCTATTGTATTACAAACAAAAGCAAACATATGCAAAATCTTTCAAACAGATCTATGAAACTTTGCAAGAGAGCTTTCAAACATTTTCTTAGAATGAGTGCAGTTATTTGGAAAATTCTTATGTGATTTTTGGGGTAAGACAAAATTGGCTGTCATTTTTGTTAGATCTCAGACAAATAAGATGACTTTCAGTATCCTGAAAATAAAAACACTTGTAGGCACTTGACATTCATTGATCCCAAGAATGTCTAAAAACAAATAGGGGATGTACCTTACAAGAGGGGTGCAAAGCCATTTAGAAATGACATTTTATGAAGTTTCACATAGCCTTAAGAAAACAATAGAAAATTTTGTTCCAATGACATCAGGGGAAGTTTAGTATAGTATCCACTAATGCGATGGTTTTACCCCAAGCCTGGCTTATTTTCGCCTCAATGTTGTGCATTCTAAGATACTGTCTTTGGAAAGATTCTAGTGCCAACAAATTTTTTCACACCTTAAATCATCTTAGGATGAATCTACTTTAAGCATTCTATCCTTTTGATCTGCAATGATATTAGAAATTTGAGTGCTCTTTACACACTCATATACTTTCTATGCAATACAAATGCAAGAAAAGTTATTTTAGTCTCCTAGAGTTAGATACAGACATGTTTTAGCAACATGATATCACTCCTTCAGTTAACTTTTTGCTTTGATTCTTTTGTCACTTCTCTTCTCATTTCTGTAAATTTCTTAACACAGCAAACCACTGCAGTTATCTGGTAATCTTGGCAGTAGTTAGTAAGATTAGCGATGCTGGGCAGGAAAAACATTTAGCAATATTCTAAACTATCTTCTAGGGCAAATTGTCCTCTTCTGCACGTGCCACACAAAGTTGGAACACAGCATTTTTCAATATTCCAAGAATATTTCAGAAGAAATAATGCAGAACACACTAAAAATTAGTGATGGGCGAACCTTCAAGTGTTAGAAAAGCCAGGTAAGCACCAAAAAGTTTGGGTGCTTCTCGAGCACTAATTTGACCCTCCTGCACCTGGAATAGGGGATTGACCATAACAAGAACTGCATTTTTCATGGTATTTTGAATTCCCAATCTGAAGATCTCCCAGAATTCCAATCCAGAAGTACACATGAATGTGAAAATACAAGAAAGAAACAAAAAAAAAAAAAAGAAAGAAAACTTTGAAAACTTCTCAACCTTTGACAAAAGGTTCCTTGTCAGATTAGAGAGAGCTGGGAGAGTTATTTTTACCAAGCAGGTTCGCCCAACTCTAAATAAACATGCCTTTGTAACTAAGTGAAGCCTGAGGTAGAATGATAATGAATTACATTTATCATACACAGCACCGCCCATTCAAAAGGATCCCAAAGCGCTTTACAAGCATTAGAAAGAAGAACCACTTCACTTCCCAGTGAAGCGCAATCACCTCTGAGGAGAAACGTGGTGACTGACAATGCAGAACAATACACTATATTTTAGTTGAGGAAATGGAGAATGCTATAGCCAATTGAAACTATGGGGTGGGTGAGTGGTGGTGGGAAATGTTAGGTAAGCAGAACAGTTAGATAAATTGATATTTGGCCAGATGCTTGTGGTTGAGATGACGACGCTATAAAAAAGTGCCATGGGATCTTTAATGACCGTAAGTGGTCAGGACCTGAATTTTAAGTCTCTGAGGATAAAAACATTAGAAAACAATGAAAGATACCTTTGTTGAATACATTTCTGGACAATGATATGTGCCAATTATTCTTCTGTCCTGTAAGTTAATAAAATCAAGACCAGTTTCCTTAGAGATAAGGCAGCTATTATCTTTCATTTAAAATTAAAGCACTCTAGGGTAATAATAGGACAACTAATTAAAAGATATAGGGACCTCTAAGCCAACAATTAGCATAAGTATTTTCTGGCTTCAGAGGTGCTATTACTGCCTTGCTTTGCTCCTCAAGGTAACATAACATTGTGATGTAAATGTATTTTTTCCAACTGGTCATTTGACCAAGGAAGATATGATGATATGAAAACAATTGTTAAAATTATCCCAGAGGAAAAGTAAGTGTAAAAGTGGTTTCAAAAGGAGGTGGAAGAAGGTTAAAAAGATCTCTTGGTGCTGAAGGATTGTTCAACCATAGAACTAGCTCTTTATGGTGAACAGGAGAGTTCAAACTTAATGGAGAAATTCCCAGGGAGAAGGAAGGAAGGGAGGATGTGAAGATGAAGAAAAAGCAGCAGCAGGTACCATGGAAATAAAAGGTGAAGGCAGAAGTGGAAGAGAAATGACCAGAGTTCAGCAACCATGCAAGAGGGTGGGTTTTTAATAAATCAATCTTAAAGGTGGATGACAAAAGATATGATGTAAATGATATTCACTTATAGGTCCAGGTCAACTGGAAGAAAAGCTGACTCTGGAGCCTTGAAAGAGGCCATGGCCTTTTCGATGGCCTCAAACAAAGGGAATACAGAGGAAAGTGTAGAAATGTTACCATTATATATTCTTCCTGCTACTTAGAAACTCCAAAATGATGGCTTTCTTGAGGAATTCTCTTACACTAATACATTAGCAACTGTAAAATACAAGTAAATTACAGCTCACACACACATGCATACATACACACGTATGTACATTAGGAATCCTCCAAGGATGACCAGATCTCTGAAATTAGTAACATCAAGTAAACCAGCATCTTGGTGATTATGCTCTACTGTTATGCCAAACACAGCTTTACAGTAGGAAGGAAATTTATATTGATGAACTGAAAAGAAAATATTGACACTTTTCCTTCCTCATATACTGTTCATTTTCACATATAACCTTCAAATACAGGCAGTACTAATGGCTCATTTTATGACAGAATAGATAAAATAGACTATAGGGCTGGAATTTCTCACGAAAACACCTTGTGAAACAAAATAGTTGAAAATTCAGAAGAAATATCCTTTTGTTAAGTAGGGCTGCCATTAGTCAAAAGCAAAATACAGTGAGCTAAACCACAAAGGGACAACAGAAGTACCCAGACTATTACGAAGATTAACACCTGAGATTAGATCTCAGCATTTATAGGTCTTGTGAAGTGACATTCTTAAGAGCTGAAGACAGAAATAAAGATCCTTTTCGCAATGAAAACCAACATGACACGCCTAGACGTACGATTTAATTTGCTAGAGATTAAGACCTTAGTATTATCTATAGCATAGTTTCCCACCACTTAGCAGCTCAGCTTTGCTTGGAAAACCAGTAACATCCCATTCCTGAGTAGTCACAGTAGCTCTGCCAAGATTAGGTGACAGTATGGAGTGCGCTTTACATATAATAGGGATCTTCCACCTCATCAGCAAGGTTTGATTTATTGATTAGGAACCACCGATCTCTGGGGATTGCACTGACTACACAAGGTATCGTGTGGAAGGTAGATAGTCCTGTATAAACTGCTGCTAGGTTCATTCTGGAAGAAAAAAGAATTAATGATTTTCAAATGGCACCTGCCTAAAGCCATACAGACATTTTTGACATGATAAGCAAGTCTGCTGAGATAAAGCTATATGAAATCATAAAGCACAAATGCCTAATATTTCAAAACATCCATATGTGAAACAAGGTCCTAAAAAACGTAACAAGCATTGTCTTTGCATTGTGTGTACAAAATTCAATTTGTTGCCAGCATTGCCGTAACTGTTTACGAAACCATGATAGAATGCATTGGCACAGAGTGCATTATACACCTAAGATTTGGGTCAGGCTGTAAAGCATGCAGTTGGAGGACAGTAAAATTGACATAATTTCAGGTTACTTTGGTTGGTTTCAGGTCAGAAAATCCAGAGAAAGTCTGCAAATTCAATCAGCATTTTCCTTAGTTTCTTGAGCATTTAAAGCCTAAAAAACTAAGCAAAAAACCCGAGACCTGTAAGAATTAACAAAAAAAAAAAAGTGAGAGAAAATGCAAGATCTGGACACAGAGCTTTAACATTGCTCTAATGACTTGCAATTCAATTTCTAGGCATCCAGTTTTACCCTCTGATATATGTTATTTCTTGATCATTATCATTAGTAACAGATCAATAACTTAGTTGTAAGTATTGTAGGATTCTGGAGAAATGGTTGAAAAACTTATGCTTTCTTTTGGCATCCATTACTTACACACAAGATTCCACACTTAAGACATTGCACAATAAGTGCCCACATAAAATGAAAGAGGCTAACGTATCTTTGGCTTTGACATTTGAATAAAAATCATGAAATATGAACTTTTTTGAACTGCTGCACAGAATCCAGTGTTCTAAACCAAAAGCCAAAAAGTGAAATAGGCAAAATGAGGACCGCTGTTTGAATTATGTGAAGAATAGGAAAAAACAGGGAAATGGCCTATTAGTGTCCTGTCCTCAACTTGAACATTACACCAACATCTTCTAAAATATCGCAAAAAAACATCCCTGGGTTTTTTTGAAGTAAAGGGGGAATAAATCACCTTAGCCAACCAAGAAAGAAAAATAATACACTGTGATTGTGCAGAAAAACAATCTCTAGTAAAGTGAAAGGAATAAATTATGTAAGTAAGGCCTTGATGTTATACATGTAATTTCCATTCTAGTGCACCAAATATAGTTGACCGTAAGCAGTAAACAAGTATCTGATGCAGGAAATGAGCTTGTAACTTTACCTAAGTAGATACATTAATTTAATGAGACTTAAATAAATACTAAGGTTAGTCATGTTTTCAAGTGACTTTGGCTTTTAGCCCAAAACCGTGAACAATGCATATATACATAAGGAGGAAACAATTATTTTTTTTTTTTAACCCTCAAGAACATATCACAATAGTGGAGCTAAATATTAGTTAAGAAAAATTCTAATTGGGAAGTCTTCAAATCTGAATCAGCTCCATATTGATGATATTTAAAAGTACTTGCTCTCCCTTCTATGGTTTTCTTTTTTCCTCCAGAAGATTGCAAAATCATCACTTAGATCAAAACAATACTTTGTAAGTGATTCTATCTTAAAAATGAAACCCGTCCATGAAAGAAGAAACCTCTTCTATGTTTAAGATAAGCATCAAAAACTTTTCCAGGAGAAAAGTTGAAAAATTTAAAAATTAACCTATCTGAACTTCCTGAAAGCATTTATTTTTACAAGGCAGATTTTGTAAATACTAAAAGGGGGGAAAAAATAAATTAATCTTTGACTGAAAATAAACATAAAGCAATGTAAGTAGAATTGGAATTTTTGAAATTTCAGCTACAACTTTGAGCAACAATTTTTTACTACTGAGACATTTAGGAAGAAGCAAAGGTGGGTGATTTGGAATACAAGTCGTCTTCTGTTTCGCCAAGAAATCAAGGTGTTAGGCAGCTCAGATTCTTACTAATATTGCTCTGATGAAGCATTTGTTATTTATCTGTTAAAACATCATCCCATTTACATGTACCCATTTAATTCTCTTGAAGATAATGTAAGTGAATAACTCATCAGCAAGAACCTACATCTTAGAAGTTGCTCGCTTCCACCTGTGATAAATAAGACCAAAATTTCATCAAACCCATGATGCCCCTAAGCTAAGTCTCTTATTATGTTGTCTTACAAAATATAATTTAACAGATAAATCTAGCACCAAAAATATACTACAGAACCACAGCAAAATTGCTTATATAAGAAAGCTTCATGAAAGATGAAAAATGCATGAAACACTGGATTATCATTGCAACTGGAAAAATTTTAAGGTATGGTCTAGATATAGTTATGATTTTGATATATGAACTAGACAGTAAAAGGCTGATAAAGTAGCTTCTCTAGAACAGGCTTCTGAAAAATACATAGATGTTATTTTTCTTGTTTGAAGTCAGATACAACATGCAAAGCACTACACAGCATATACAGTCATGAGAGTGGATAGACTGTATGGCAGTCCACCAGTATGTCATCCTTCTGACTATAATATACTCACTTGTCAATAGATTTAGGCTCATGATTTTGGGGAAGACCAACAACATAATTCTTGGGCACGAGGTCCAAGGAAAAACTTTGGGAGCAGTGACAAAAGGACAAAGGCTAGATAAAACACTGGAGAGAACTGCAATCAATTAAAAAAAAAATAAAATGAAAATTCTTGAGATTTTTCTATGGAAAACCACTGATAAGTTTTCATTACAAAGAAAATAAAGATGAATTTCCAACCTTCAACAACAAATTTCCAAATCAAAAAAGATCTAGAAATGTACTTATTATGATCATGTTCAGTGCTGATTTAGAAGCCTGAAATACTGCCAGTTCCATAGCTATAGATACTGCAAGGCTCAGAGAAGTAGTCCTAAAAATATTAAAATGAAAAGTCTTCTGCTTTAAAACAATCAAAAAATATGAATTTGTTGATTGAATTAGAACGTTCCTGCATGACTGATTTGTACACTGATAGTCTGCTGTTTTGGGGAGACTGAGATTTTGTCACTCATTTAAAAATGAGTGACAAGAATGAAGAAACTGTTGCCAAGACATGGTTAGTCATTTCAGATTTGTTCCTAAGTAAGTTTCTGCATATGCAAAATACGTACCAATATTATGTATCATTTCAAATTTTGTATTATACTTAAACTAATTTTGTATTATACTTAAACTAATTTTGTGTATACATTAATTCTAGAGAAAATAAAAACTGGATTATAGCTTTCTTCCTTACATTTTGGTGGCCTTTTGTGCTTGTAAATTTAAACAAAACTTGAGTTTGATCAGTTAAAGGTATTATAGTTCTGTAGCAATACATATGCACTCACATATAAAATACAAATATATGAATAGTAGGAGATTTTCAGAACACATTTAAAATGAAGGAAAAAACCTGAGGTTTTTGGCAATAGTGTGCAGTTTGTTCTTGACACGTATAATTTTATGGAAACAAGAGAAAAAAAGTTTAATAACATGCAAACATGGTAGGTGCTTATGTAAAACATGGTCAATGTTATAGTTTCAGAAGATGTATATCAGGAATGGTGATCTACTCACAACTAAGAAAGCTATTAATGAGTTAATGGTATCAAATATAGGCTTATTTTTAAATTGCAAATTATCATATATTGTACATGCCTCATGATACAAAAAGGAAGAAAAAATGAAAGCTGAAGAATCATCCCCCACAACAGCTAGCAATCAGCTTTTAGATCTTCTCCTCCAGCTATACTATCATATACTTTAATAAACAAAAGACTTTCCATGCAGCAACTGAAACTTATGTAAAGACACCTTTCCTACCCACAACTGCTACAGCTGGGAAGTATAAAACCTCAGAATTCCATCTAGCAAAATGTAAGCTAACATGTTCCATTTCTGAAGACCTTCATTTCCAGTTACCTTCAGGAACCTTTGAATACTCAAAGAATTCTCAAAAATTGCCCAAGCGAAATATTACATGAAAATAATCATGTTGATTTAAGCTGTGTGACCTTTACTGTTGCATCCCTCAGATCAGCCCAAAAGCGTTAAGTTTCTGACAACTATTAGCAGACAGTTGAGTTCATTTTGAGGACATGAGCAAGGACAGGTAGGCAGGGCTTTTTGTACATAGCTTTAAGATGCATTAAGTTTAGGGAGAGGAGAAGGCTCAAAGTTTTTTGGGTGGTGAAAAAAACTAAATTCAAGTCTTTCACACTTCTAAAAAGAGGAATGGAGACATAAGAATAAACAAGTTTTAGACTTCTATGTTTTAATATAACCTTATACCATTACAGAAGGATTTTTAAAACTAACATCTAAGGAGTAAAAAGAGATATATTCATATATATAGACATATATGTCTGTATATATACATACACACATATTTAAGTTTAGGCATAATCCTACTGACCTGTTGACCTTTTTCTTAAGTTATGTGAGAAACTAACTCCTGGTGTCTAACTTTCTCCATATGCAGAATTCTGGGAAAAGCGCTAGTATCCAAAAGAATGAGTAACCAAGTGAATTTACTGATAAACATAGGTCTTCATAGCCCAGCATGACTGTTTCTTTAGATTTAACATACATTTATGCAATACAAACCCTAACACCCTTTTAGAAAAAGAATATATATAAGAAAGGATAATTGGATCGATGGGCCAAGGCCAACTGTATGTGGTTTAATAAGGCCAAGTGCCGGGTCCTGCATTTTGGTCACAACAACCCTGAGCAATGCTACAGGCTTGGGGAAGAGTGGCTGGAAAGCTGCCCAGAAGAAAAGGACCTGGGGGTGCTGGTGGACGGCCAGCTTAACATGAGCCAGCAGTGTGCCCAGGTGGCCAAGAAGGCCAGCAGCATTCTGGCTTGTATCAGGCATAGCGTGGCCAGCAGGAGCAGGGAAGTGATGGTGCCTCTGTACTCGGCACTGGTGAGGCCTCACCTCGAGTGCTGTGTTCAGTTCTGGGCCCCTCTGTACAAGAGGGACATTGAAGTGCTGGAGCGTGTCCAGAGGAGAGCTACCAGGCTGGTGAGGGGTCTGGAGGCCAGGTCATATGAGGAGAGGCTGAGGGAGCTGGGCATGTTTAGCTTGGAGAGGAGGAGGCTGAGGGGAGACCTCATTGCCCTCTACAGCTGCCTGAAAGGAGGGTGTAGAGAGGTGGGTGTTGGCCTCTTCTCCCAGGTGAATAATGACAGGACCAGAGGAAATGGTCTGAAGTTGTGGCAGGGGAGGTTTAGGTTAGATATTAGGAGGAATTACTTTACTGCAAGAGTGGTCAGGCACTGAACAGCCTGCCCAGGGAGGTGGTTGAGTCACCATCCCTAGAGGTATTTAAGAAACATGTAGATTTGGCACTTGAGGGCATGCTCTGGTGGCAGAGATTGTAGGGGGTTTTTGTGTGTGTATGGTTGGACTCGATGATCTCAAAGGTCCCTTCCAACCGTGAAGATTCTATGATTCTAAAGTATATGATTTGTACATGTCTACACGGATGCCCAGTTCATGTGCTACATTAGTAATATTTTGTTATGAATACGGCTAGATACGCTATTCTTAGGTTGTTTGGGCTATTCTGCTCATTAACCTTGCCCTATCTTTATCTTCATGCAAGACAAGCAGTCTCTGTGGCATGCTGCAGAGTGACTGCACCACGTCTCCCCTGGGAATTAGAATGTCTCCACTGTTAAGAAAAAAAAAAAATTGAAGAAAAATACTTTTTAAATATTGGGAATATGTCTTTAGAATGTGTTCCAACACAGCAATTTTTTAGTGTTAAAAGTATTAATTTGTTTCAGTCTAGGTAATCTTACAGCCTAAAGAGCAAACAACAACAAAGGTAAAACATCATAATTAATAGTTACCAATAGACTAAAGATGGGCAAAAACTATAAACAAGGGATTTGAAATATGTGTCCTCCTTACCAGTTTGGGATACTATCATCCTGATTATGTAAACACTTCTGATATGAATTTTGGTTCACCTGAAATTGATTTCCCCTAAATTAGATGTAACCACCCATTGCTATCTGCAAAAAGAAGCCAAACAGATCATCTTTTCAGACACTATAAATAAAGCAAAGGGGTTGACAGTCATCTTCTACATTATAATAATAGTTTTACCACCTAGTGCCACCCTAGTGTACACAATCCAGTGATCTCAAGATTCACGAGCACAACTAGGTTACATCCCCTAGCACATAATGTTTAGAGCTACAACTTTTTTGTCTAGTAATTGGTTGACTCATGGCCATTCAATTAAACCTTGGCAAACTCTTTAGAGCTGATCTGCTTTGGGAAATCAATTCACCAAATTCATTAGGCCGGACACGCCTTCTGGACCGTAACTATACACATTTCTTCTACTTCACTGTACATAATTTGCCTTTTTTGTGCCTTATTTCCCCGCAATCTGAAATAATGATATAAACTACATTAATGGATTCTTTTTTGCAACCAAAAACATATTTAATTCAGGGTCACTGGTGGATGGCAGGTTTGTAGATGCACTACAAAAGCAAAAGGGATAACGTGCTTTAAACAAACGGACTGTGCATGCACTGTTCTTACATTAATTAAACATGGCATCCAAAGGAGTGCAGCTGCAGAAAGAAAACCTCGCGCAGTTGACTTGACCTTTATTCAGATGTCATGTGGAATACCACTACAGATCATGGAAATAAATCACCTTCTGACTGCTTCTGCAGAGGGCTGCGGGCTAAAAATGGAACTTCTTCAAATTTCTCTCCCACCAAACCTCTGGTTTCAACAAAACGCGACGAGGCTGTCTGAGCACTCTGTGCATTGCTGATTGTTTCACACGCAAGTTGTTCCTTGATAATGCATGAATGTAAATTTATGAGAACAGCTGAGCTTTTATAATCCATGCCTATTTTTATTACATGTCCTTCAGTAAACTTCTGTGCCAGGAATACCTTCTGCCCCTGGATCAAGAATCAATCCTCGTGCAGTTTTACCTGTACTGCAACAAAAGGAAAACTGTCCTTGGAGGGGGAAGGAAGAGGACAAATGCTTTCACTGCAATCTGGACAGTGGCAGCATTAGCTCCAGCGATATACAGAGCAGGGAAGATTTGAGATTTTAAACTGAAGTTTTAAGAGCTTCATGTTTTGCCATAGTGTTTTAATATCCTGTTCAGTTTATTAACTCAGTCTGTGCATACAGCCATTTTAAAATTACTCTTTTTTTCCAAAAGCTTCAGTTTACTCATGTTTTATACTAGAAGTACCTCTACTGCATAGGGTATAAAGTGCAGTTCTATGTAATAAATACCGGCTGCTTTTAGGTACTTTGCAATAATTCCTCCTCACTAGAGGTGTATTTGTATGATTTCTTCAGATAGAAACAGAACAAATATTGCTGTGAACCGAAAAGACCAGAGGCAAGCCAGCAGTAAATCAGAGGGGAAATAAAGACATTAGCCAAGCCTAAGCTAATGAGCATTGCCTTGGAGCAAGGTACCTTATCTCGGGTCTGCAGCCCTGTTAATGCATCTTTACACCTTAGTCTGAAAATTGAGGAGAGCCATGTTGTCTGTTTGAAGCGCACTGAAAGCTATCACAAGTTGGCCTGCAAAGGGCCACATATATATATCAATGGATTCACATTTGCTCAAGTTAACACGTTCCATCTAATTCCACCCCTCTTTTGAAAAAGAGACACCTATGGATATGATGTTGAAAATGCACAGGCTCTTCCACTTACTCGCTAGTAAAGTGGTGAAAAGAAGTTTGGAAGCTATCATGGGAAATGGCAGGTAGCAAAGCAATACTTGAGCTGACTCTGCTGTTTCAAAGTGTGCTACTATAATGGATGGTATTGTTGGCAAAATGAAACAGACAGTACTCCGTCTCTCTCATGTTCAAACAGCACATGTACATGAGCCAGTGAATCTGAAAACAGGCACGTGGAGGAGGAGGATGCTGTGGGAGCTCCATGTTCTTCCTAGACTATCAATGGCCAGAAACTGTCCATCCACAGCCTGCCCAGTTGCGTAGGTGAAATAATTAGGTGCAATCACTTGGGCAACAGGTAATTGCATGGTCTTGTTTGTCTTAAAACTCTGATAATGCAGTGGAGTCCTCTGAAAATGAAAGATCTGAGGAGAGCTATTCAACTTCTCGGGTTAAACTTGGTCAGACTTTTCCCTCATCAAAAAGGTGTAGGGAAAGAACTCAGCAGCTGAGGCAACTTGAAGGGGAAGAAAGTTACCATGTTAAAGTGCAGCTGAGGGCAGGTTAAGCTTCTATTTGATCTTTCTTGCCATCTCATCTCCTTTAGTAACTGTGTGCTAATTTGAATATAACAGCGGGTCAGGAGAGCAATGAATTGCAAAGATACCTATAGTTGTTTACACCTTCTTAACTTGCTAAGTCCTACATTCATTCTTCAAGAGAATATTTCTCTTGTGATTCAACTCTAATAATATGCTGTTTAATTTCATTATCACATTAGAGTTCTGTGTTCTCTACTTGGGACCCAAATTTATGAGAGAAAAACATCATTAGTCTGACAATTTCACTGGTTTGACTTGGCACTGTGTCACAGCAATGCACTGTAACTTTCAGGCATACTGACTGAATACCTTACGTAATACAAAGACTACTGAGTAGAATTACTCATTGTTTTAAAAATACACAGTATATTTTTAAAAAGTCTTTATGTTCAGAAAAAAAAACCCTTATCGAAACATGCAGAGGTTAGCAATGTCAGTTCACGTTTATTTTAAAAAAAGCATGACTGAATAAATCTGTATAAACAGTTTTATGAAGTGTTGCATAATATGCTGACGTTTTTCCCCTCTTTTCCAGAGGGAAATTGCTTTATTAATGCTCGCAATAACAGCAGCATGACTGCAAAATTAGAGGTAGAGTTTTATTTATGTGACTTATGTTATCAGGTACTTTAGGTATATAGCCTGTGCTCCAGGTACATATCTCCGTGCTTTAAGCTAGGTTGGAAACATCTAGGCTTTAATTATCACTGCACTTTATACATTCTAAAACCACATTCAGTGATGTATTTACATTATGCAAAACCTAATGCCACTTCTGTGAAGTGGCAAATCAAACTACTTTGAAAGAATATAACAAACAAATTTTATATAAGAAATGTTAGTTTGCAATAATTAACTGTTATAAACCTAGATGATCTAACTATAAAGAAAAAAATAATAATTCAGAAATAATTTAAACACTACCTGAATAACATGCATGTAAGAATTAGAAAGATAGGACTAGAAATGGAAGGTAAGATGCAGCAAATCATTATACGGTAATGCCTCTATAAGGTTTGATATCTGGGTTGAAAAAATGCAAGTATCACATCCTGTTTCCAGCTAATATTCCGGTAAGGAAACCATACTGATGTCTACGAAAAGACTGACAACGTGCTCCATCAAGAGATGGATCTGTAGCCCTTCTTTTAACAAGAGCCTTGATGTAGGAACTGATATCAATACCCATAGAGAGTATCATCTCTGCTCCTGACACACTTCCAGTCTCTGTTGCCTTGGAAGAGGATGGCATACAGCTGCTTTTCCATTATAATCACCCCTTGACAAACGTACAGCTGGCAAGATGCAAGAAGCACTTCTTTACAGAGGAAGAAGAATCAGCCTTTCATTCAGCCCAGTATATCTACCATGGTCTTTACAATGACAGTTCTGGTTTCCATTAGATTACCACATAGCTGTAACAGAGGTTTTCTGATCTATTCAGAATAATAAATACACAAATATCATCGATATTGAAAAGCATTTTCAGCTTACTTACACCTCCAGAGAAGTCAATTAATGTATGTAGTAGGCTGGATCAAATGAGTGAGACGAGCAACTGCAGAAAAAACAGTAATGAATCCAAAAGATGTAACAGCATAAGCAGCAGGTTGACTGGGAATTTAGTAACATAGGAAAATATACTGAATCCAGAGCCTGGGAGGTGATCAGACTGCAAATCCTGAACAACACAAAGACTACAAGACGCATCGGACACATCACAGTGATCAGCACCAACAATCACATCTAAGCCATAGTTCCAAGATGGAAACATCCAAGATAAAATTATTGGATACAACAATATAAGAGAAAATTTTAAAATTAATCAAAAACACCTTGGCTACTGGATTCTGGAAGAAACTTGTGGGGAATAAATCAGTACTGAGAGAGCACCAAGAAGCTCGTTATTTGAACTGCAATAATAGAAATTAAGTCTATTAAAATGGCTGGGGGTCTACATCGGAAATTACTCACAGTTGTACCAGGCTCTACCCTGAGATCTTGGTTAGGCTAATCATCTCCTTGAAGACAAAGCCAGGCTTCGCAAAGGAGAAAACTTGAAGGTTATATCACAGTAGCTTATTTCCTTCCCCCTACCCCTTCTTATCCCAAAAGGAAACAGAAACCAAAATTACAATTAGAAGAAGAAAAGCCTCATAAAGGCTTCTAGACCAAATCCTGACAGACCATTTTTAGGTAATCACAGAACTAATAGATGAAAGTTATGGATTTCAGTAAAGCCTTTCACACATTATCTTGAAACTGAAGAGATTATATGTCCCAGATATATGTACAATTACCCACAGGAAGACAGTCAGCTGAACGATATTGTGAGGGCGAAGGTTAGAATTTGGCCCCATTTTTTAACTTATCTGTTAGTCATCTGGAAGAAGCACAGACAATATACTAGATTAGTGCCCTGAGCCTAAAGAAAAGATAGCATGAAATGTACCTAGAAAGGATCAAAAAGATGCTGGTGACAGTCAACATTCCTATTTAAAATAGAAAAGTCCACAGAATAAAATTGCATAACAATGGATTAGAGTATCTATACCATAGTTTATGACACATATTATGTCTTCAACCAGAAATACAACTCTCCCAGTTTACATATCCGTATGTATACACTTGCAGCACTTTGCCATACAGAACACAAGAGATTCAAAAATTTGAGACTCTAAAGATAATAAAAGCACTGAAGAAATAATGTAAAATAAGATGATAGGCTTGAGAAGAGAGGTGAGGAAATTATGGGAATGCTACTTCCAATAAACGAAGGATGTCTCGAGTAAGAAGAAAGCCAGGAATTACCTGTAAGCAACAATACCACTGTTTACAGAGAGAACAATTAACCTTGACAAAGGCAAATCTGATGACACAGACTAAAGGAATAAACTGCTAAATGCTAAGAAGCTTCAAGCGTTGAACGACCACACACACAGCCATTTTAACCTGAAATCACTGCAGAGAAAATTAAGCATGTCCATATCTGCTGGTAATTGAGTCTGAATCTTCCTTGAGTTTTACATTCTTCAAATTTCTCCATGATTTTATTACTCAGGTTTCAGAATTCAAGAAGCAAATCAAGATATAGGCCAAATCCCTTCTCTTCCTTTCCCTTACTACAAACAGAGCTAATAATCTTGGAAAATGAGGGAGTATATGAAGTTACGGTGTTCTGTGATGATTCATACTAGATGAAAGGAAGAAATTTTTTTTATGATGCGGGTGGTGAAACACCGGCACAGGTTGCCCACAGAGATGGTAGATGCCCCATCCCAAAAACATTCAAGGTCAGCTTGGACGGGGCTCCGAGCAACCTGATCTAGTTGAAGGTGTTCCCGCTCATTGCAGGGGGGTTGGACTAGATGGACTTTCAAGGTCCCTTCCAACCCTAACTATTCTATTATTCTAAAAAAGCAAAACAAAACCACCACATTGAGCATATGACATGAATACAATATGAAATTTAAAGAAAGATATGGCCACATTTTCATCTGGAATTGCCCAGGGGAAGCTCTGCAGCCAGCCTGATGGTGTGCACTCAAATGGAAAAACAGGACATTCTCCTCTAGAGTCACCAAATCTCCAAGGTATGATATTGGATTCAGCAGATAGCACAGTCATGGAAGAACAGCTTCTGTTGTGCTTCTGTACTGTTTTGCAGAGTCTCTAGTATCTTCTGAATAACACTGGGCAAAACAGAGAGACTACCAATGTCTGTGCCTGCCTTGGAATCTCTCCATACCAGAGAATTCAAGAGCATAAAGGGAGTACGTATTAAACTTCTGCTTTGATTTTGCAAGTAGTTGTGGATGAAAGGACTACTCAGCACTTCTCCTCTCATCACATTTTGTTGTTCAGAAAAATTGTAAGAGGCTGTTACAAAAATTGGTGTTGGAATATGAAGAAATCTATTACAGATTTGCTGGCCTATAATGTATAAGCAAAGATGCTGCAGTTCCAATAATTATTCACGTGCCTTTTTTTACAATGTCAATGCTAAATGCAGTAATGGATGTATACAGAAGTTTCCATCCTCATGTTTTGAGGTTTATCACTCACTGCATTAATCTTTTCTCACACAGTATCTGAAGTCACAAACATAAATTCATAGTATTCCACGTAGTGATATAAGAGGAATCTAGTAATATCACAAAAGAATACTTATACTTCATAAGCTTAGTCCTTCAATGTTAGATCTTAGAGGTGGACTGTTCATTTTGGTCCCATTTCTAAAATACTTGGGTTTTCATGGAAACCTGCATTGAACCGAATTTGGCAGTTCAGACCCATTTCTGGTTCTTGTACATGAAAGTAATTATATAATGTTTGGCCCACTTTCATAGATAAAATATTCAGGTCCATTAAATATGAATCTGTTTTCTTGCTGCTGGTCAAACCGTGCGAACAGCTGTCATCTCCTTTCCTCCTCCCCAGAGCAGCCTATGCACAGTAGGACAGCATTCTCTGATAACGACTCTTGTCTGATCCTCTCCTATTTGATTCTCTATCTATTGCTTAAGGGATTGCAAACCTGATTATCAGATCAGAGTGTATCCGGGTACCAGAGTAGAGCTGCCGTAGACTATGAACCTTGTTGGCCTGATATATTAAACAAAAGGCTCAGTGCAAGAACATGTAAATAAAGTTGTTCCCAGTATACTTTGTATTAATCCTGTAGGCTGGTGAATTTCTGCAAGTTCTGAGAATGAATTTTCTGTGCTTACTGGACTAGTACACTAGTTAGTGCTTTCAAATTCTAGTTCATGATTAGGAATTTGCCACGACACTTTGGCTGCTCTGTTACATGGCTGAAATATGTACTGTATGAGTAAGTATATAGAAAGTATCACAAGTGAAACAGTATACAGAAATATACCTCAGCTAGAGGTGACACTCCGATACCTACGGACCGTAGGTTTCCATTGATGTTAGAGGAAAGACTTCAAGTAAATGCAGACCTAGTCTCATAAAATTACCTACAGGGTTTCTTAGTTAATAGCTTTGATTGGTTTAAAGGCAAACTGATTTTAAAAAATAAACTTAACAAATTAAATAAAAGCTTGCAACTTTTTTTTACATTGCTGAAAAATCACCAATATAAAAGGATTTTGCAGAATCTTTGTGAACTTTAAAATGATCTAATTTTGGCGTATCATAACGCCAAAATTAATTTCATCATTATGCATTTGCCTTCATTCATTAGAACATGTTTCTCTCAAACTAAAAAGAAAAAAAAATAATTAATGAATGGGTGAGATCTGAGTCATGACAATATAATCCTCCATCTTAAACGACTATAAACTATAACCTATAAACTAACTGGTTTATGCTATCAACAAGTTTTTGTTGTTCCAGCAAAAGCGGAACAAAATGTTCTGTTTGCAGGCACACTGTGGTAGTGTAAAAGTTCCAAACAAACACGACAAATTCCACCACTAGAGCTGTATGAAACTTATATTTCCACTTCATGAATAATCACTTGTTTGTCTTCTGATTTTGCTTTTATTTTAAATTCTGATTTTGATTTTTTCAGCCTTGGAGTATCATGCTGAATTACAAATTCAAAAAGCTTCTCATGCCAAAAAAAGAAAAAAATTAACTTTATTTAACTTTCCAATTTGCATGTGTGTGAAAGTTTATACATTTCACACTGAGTACATTTTAGCATTCAGCCCAGATTTGCCACTGTGTGAAACTCATCCAAAATGGTCAAAGTGAAAAATGACAAGTGCTTTATGATAAGTGCTCCATTTTCATTAAGCATAATGGATACTTTTCCCAAAAGTGCGTATCTTGGCAAATGTACTTTCTGCCTCAATTCTCCATCCCCAGGGGACCATTTTCAGATTCAAAATTAAGTGCACAGCAAGTTGATGTTTTATTTCTGAGCAGTTTCTTATTTACCCAACAATATCCTGGGCAATTATACTGAAAATATGCAAACTTTTCAAGCTTTAAACACTTCTGTAGCAAATATTTCTTATCCAGGTCATTGGAAAGATTTATGAAAGTAGGTTAAATTTAGGCTTTATTTCCAATGTTCCATACAGCTCTTACTAGAATATCAGTTACAGCCATCATTTTGGATTTTTTCCTTTGGAAACAGATCAGACATTTAACTCTACATCCTGACTGAGAAAACATCTCACAGTAAAGCTTAACTGAGCGCATGCTTTAGAAACAAGTCATTCAGTTTTCCAGGCTAGAGGGCAGCATTCATTGCTGAGGTGGGTAAGTACACTGCTCTGCAGAGCTCAGACAAGATCATAATAATCCCACTCCACTCATTTCTACAGAAATTACATTTTAAAGCTCTGTCTGGCAGAAGTGAAAGTCTGCCTTCCTGGGGCAATGCTAAAAATATATCCCCGTTTCAGTTTACCTTATTGACATCCATTCGCAACTTCTCATTGTTGGCACTAGCAGCTTTTTCTGCCGCTTTCTTTTGACGCTGAGGTCCCCTGCCAAAGAAGATGTAGTTGACCAATGCATACTCCAGCAAAGCCATGAAAACGAAGACAAAACATCCCATGAGGTACATGTCAATGGCTTTCACATATGGAATTTTGGGAAGAGTCTCTCGAAGATGGGTGTTAATTGTTGTCATTGTGAGCACAGTTGTGATGCCTGGAAAAAAGAATTAACAAGTCTATTGGTTGAATTCATTTTTATTTTCTAGCATAATAGCTCATAATATCCAAATGCTAGAGATGAAAAATTCCAGATTTTTTTTTCCCTGATGGAAAAACCCCAATATGTCCATATTTCTTGTCTTTCTTTTTGTGTAAAGCAAAGAAAATTCCACCTGTAATAAATTGTGTTAATCAAACAAACAGTAGTAGGATCCTGTGAGTATGTTTTTAACCAGCTAAATGGTAAACTTCTCTAAGGAGTCTCAGTTACAAATTACCAGCCTAGAGTCACTGTTATCTTGCTTTCTTCCAGCATTTTCAGGATATATGTAGTCTTGAATTCTTAGGCGAAAATGCTACACAAAAAGGCCTGGTAAGACTCAGACAGTATCCTATAAAGTTTAAGTGTCAAATCTCAATTGTATTTTTATGGGGATTTACTTATTTTATCTATACAAGAGTTGTACTGGCAAGAATCAGTCTGATTTATACAAAATTTGGCAATAGATACTTATATTTATTTTTGTAACATGCTTGGATCCTCTGATGAGGGACACAGTATAAACAAACACACATGGGATTAGCAATGAGATATAAGAGTACTCTAGAGATTAATTAGGGAAATGGTTTTGCGTTTAGAATGTAAGGTAACAGTAAGGAAAAAAACCCCAACTGAAGGAGAAGTTAGCTACACAACCCTAATAAAGCTTTATTTAATTCATACCTGAAAGAAAAAGCAATTTATAATCCATAACATGGTGCTGATTGTGTATTCTGGGCTGCCATGGGCAAAAGTAAACTAAATGCATTCTCTTTGGAGAAAAACTAGCAGTAAAACAACAACAGAAAACTTGAGACAATTAGGCCAATTCTGGATACGATTATACAGTTAGCTAATTCAGACATGAAATCACTTTAATTTTTATTTAAATTGTGATGATTTAAATACCAATTCAAATAATATAAAGCTTAACAAGCCAGACATAAAAAGATCTAACAGATTTATTTTTCAAATCATGCACTATCCACTAAGCCAGAAGCAAGCAAAAGCATTCAGCTAATGCACACTGCATGAGATGTGTAAAAATGCCTACCTAAAGCAACTCTTGCAGCTGAAGCATCATAATTAATCCAGAAGGAAACCCAGGACAGGATAGTGATCAGAATAGAAGGCATGTAGGTCTGCAGAATGAAGTAACCAATGTTTCTCTTAAGTTTAAAGCTGAGAGACAGCCTTGGGTAGGCACCTAAAAGAGAATATTTGGTATGGACATAATTTACTTGTATGAAGCCTGAAAACATTTTTCTGTCATTTTGCTTTTATTGTTTTATGCAACACAGAGTACATACAGAGTTGAAAGATCCAGGATAATCAGATGCAGAACTTCCAGCAAGAATTGGGATTAAATAATCTTTTATTCTAAGGGTACAAGGATGCTCTAAGTGCAAATCTGCTGGTAATCATAATATTCAAGAATCAACAGCGAAAATACATTTCAGAGCACTAAAGCACAGAAATACTTCTTCCCTGACAAGCTGCAGTATGCTTACTTCAGTGTAACCCTTATTCTAACCTTCTCTCCAAACAATGCAACACTTGTCTTTTGTCACTGGACACCAGAAATATTTTGGTGTATGAAACACTTGTTGAAATGGGTGCCAAGAGATCACTATTCAAATCCCATTTCTGCTTGATTTTGAAGAATATGGGATGCACAATCCTGTTACACTCCCTCCAAAGATGATTTCTATCCATTTCTAGAAAGTGAGGTTTGAAGATTCTTTTTTTTTCAACGTACCTAGCAGCTTTCTCAAGTAGAGTAATAGCCCAACCCACCTCTTGTATCACTTGAATGATTTAATATGCCATTGAAATGTTCTATTTGTTTCTTGTTTTGTTGTTTTTTTTTTTAATTTTATGAAATCCAACCTTATTTTCTACTCCTTCTCACAAAGCATCTTTTCAGTCTTCAGAAAGTCATATGCTTGCTAGCACAGGCTAACCTACAAATCCTGTGGAACAGGGATTTTAAAGGTTTTACAGCAAAGACAAAATAACTAGTCTAATACATCCACAGTTTGGCACAAGGAACATCTGGAAATAGTGAGAGAAAGGTTCGTAAACTTCCTACAGGCTGGGTTACTTCTTTTTGGGTCTAGGGCACTGAGGTGTACAAATGGCTTAATCAGTTTTCATAGAAAAACAGAAAATACAGCTCATTTGACTGAACCTTAACATGACAGACTACTGTATCCTCTTCATATGTTAGAGTGATGCCTTATACACTGTGAAACCTTTAATAAAAACTGCTCTGTTCAAAATTCACAGTTGCCACTCTAATTTATTCCTGTTTCTAAAATTTTTGCTCAGCTCCTGAACTGCATGTTGAGAATATACCCGTTTCTAAAAGTCTTCCCAGTGAATTCCCCTTCTAGCTTCCCCTCCACAAACCTGTAGAGAAAACAACATTCTTGGTGATAAGCTTGTAGTCTACAATGGAGAACTGTGGCAGTTCGATCTTTGTCACTCCTGTGACTGCGTTATCACCCCCACGCCAGTAAAATTCAATGTCATCTGTTGTATAGCCATCTATAAAAACAGGAGCACACAGTTAAGATACACATCTCTAGTGACATATCACAGAGAACAGTCCAGAGAATTCATTCAGAAAATAACTTCAAATATATTTCTAAAAATAAACCGTTAATAACATAATAGATATAAACATACAGACAGACACAGGTAATTCTAAATATAATTTCAAATAGCGATCCTCAGTGGTTTTTAATCTTTGGGTTTTTTAAAGATATATTATGTCAACATACTAAAAAGCAAACCTTTAAAACCAAATTAGGACTACATACATCCCATATATAGATAGTAACTGTACATTCTGCTTAAGGTAACTTCTGATCCCAAGGCTGGATAAAACAGTGTGCGTTTGCTGTAATTTCAGCGCTGAGGCTGAAACATCAGCACTGCTAACAGAGACATGACCAGGTCACCAAGAGAGGCCTGGAAGAGATGCTTTTCTGTCTTGTGCACCACGATCAACATAGGAAAGAGGACACAGAGTAATACAGGTAAGAGAGAAGTTCCGCGTACAGTTATCTCGTAATATTTGCTTGGTATGCTACGTACTTTATAATCTGACTACAGACGAAAAGGACTAACTCTAGTTCAAACCCATTTAGATTTTACTTATAAAACCAACATCATTCTTTTTCTGAAAATGGCTTGAATGCAATAAAAGACAGCCACATTCTGTGATGGCCTTGTAAGAAGCAAGTGTAGCATATGCAACAGCCATCACCCTGTATGGGGAAAAAAAAAAAAAAAGGCAAGCAAAAAAAATCTCACCACCCACAAAAAAGAACCCCAGAAGACAGCACATGTTCCCATGGTCATAAAACATATGCATGAAATACGAATCTGGGTTCGCCAAATGGCAGCTGAGCTAAGTCCAGAGTTGGTATACAGAGCTGAGCAGTAAACACCAGAAATAAATCTGCTACAAAACCACAAAATAAGATATTCACGAAGGTTTGTAGCCTTTTAAATGTTTTTGTTTTTGAAAATAAAAAGAACAACTCTGAGACAGAATAATGACTATGACCTTTTGGGAAGATGACAAAATAAAATGATATATATTTGACCTTGATTTAAATTCTCACTCACTGAAAAAGGAAAAAAAATACATACTAAACATCATTTTATAGTGCTCAAATAGCCCTTAATTTCAAGGAATAATGCAGATATAAAACTGTTTCCACACATCATTAATTTTTGATAATCCAAGTATAATCCAGGTTGCACAACAACAGCTGAAGGCAAGTGAGTTTGAAAATATGAATCCAATAATCTGTAAAAACACTGAAACAACCAAAAAAAAAATTATCCAACATACAGCAATTTTTAAAGTATTTTAGTAGTTAAATTCTTATAGCATATTGATAGCAATTCCATTTTTTTTTGTATACGCAGCTCTCATTCTGTTTTTCACAGGGCTAGCAGAAAATCTAAAGTAGTTTTGGGGCAGAAAATGGAAAACTAATTTCCGGAATCAGAGCCATCTCATTCACATAGGACAGGTTTTAAATAGCTCAACAACATCAAGAATTCAAGATGGAACCTGCTTTTCTTTCAAAGTTGCTGACATTGACAGCAAAACTGATGAGAGAATAGATTTTTTTTTTTTTTTTTTGAAATAATTTCTTCCTTAATCTTTCAATTTCCCAATCTTTCAATTTATCCAAAAGTTCACTAACTCTAGCTGGTGACATCAACCAAAGGAAAAAAAGAAGCTTGTATCTTCTAAGCTTCAACAGTTAAGGGAGAAAATGTTCTACAATGGGGAACATGATATGCTTTTGACATATCCAGAACCCCTTAAGAAACAGAGTTGAAATTCACATCAACAAATAGCTTACATCAATGGCCACTACTTTGTTTCCCCTCATAACTTCTCTCGTTTCACCAAGAGGAGACACATCAAAGGAATAACTGAACATAATTTGGACTAATTAATTCCCACTAATATTCAGCTTCCCTCTTCGGCTTGGACAGTGCCATCAAAAAAATCAGCTAAATTCCTCTACACTATTTTTTGTGAAAGAAAAAAAAAAATCTCATACATATCATAATCTTTGCATTTCTAATATGTTATTGTTGATAGTCTAAAACATGAGAGGCCTGAAAAGGAGCCAAGATTACTGCGATCCATCAGTAGAAGGCCTATCCTCTGTAATCAAAGAATTAACTGTGACTCCACAATCACACTGATGCTTCTTACTCACTTTGTGATACAAAGTATGTTCAAATCTGCATTTTTAATCATCAGAACTCATCAGCTTTGAAGTTGTTTCATGAAGATCAACATGTGACTGAACTTTGCTTTTCGCTTACTGCAACTTTGCATAGCTATTTAGCAACACACATAGAATTGTCTCAGACAAAATTTACAGCCCAAAATTGTTGCATGTTGACTAAAAGATGCTGTATTTAGACATACGAATAGTTTTAGAACAACAATTTCCAACGACTAAGCAAGGCATCCTTAGTTCAGCCTGTTCAACTGATTTTGAATTGTTCTATAGTATCAGTTAAATTATTTCAAAAGAGTCAAATTACAGACTTACCTAGGAGACTGGAATTGTTTTGCTCCTGTGAGGAAATAATGTATTTTGCTGCTTAATTATGATTTTCTGAGACTGCCTAATTATATGAAAGCCTCCCTCCCTATCACTCATTTCTTCAATTAACCTTGTTCCTCTACAGTATAAAGATAGCAAAAGGTACACAATGGAAAAGCACAATACTTTAGAAGTTTCTTTTCTTGCAAAATGACCTGAAATACTGAGGCACTTCTAAGTATTGAACATTTTAAGAAATGAGGAGTACTTGTACTTAGCCATGTAATTAAGATTACCATAGTTTCTGAACTAACAGACTTGAGCTGTAATACAACTTGAAATACTTTGACAACATATTGTAATCTTTAATTTAGCTTTTTTACGTTCATTACTTCTTGTGGTAGAAGTTTATATTAAGTTCTGGCTCTGACACCGTTAATGTTACACCTTGGTAACTCCTCTCCTCTCTCCTGGGTTGTGGGTGTGAATGTCTCATCCCGCCTGGCCCCATCCTCTGGTTCTCCAGTGGATACCTGTAAAAGCTGTATTTAAATTGTTATTTGCCACCTGAATCCGCTAATAACAAAGGCTGTTGTCACGTTCCCAAATACTGCATGGAAAGAAGGCTCTCTGCCTTTTCTGTGATGTACATAGGACCACCACACCTATTGGTGTACCTTCTCCCAGTGAAGCAGTTGTTTGACAGGAAGGGAAATTACTGTTAGCATTGGGGCACCAGCTGTTGACAAGTTGTTTCCACTCTCTGCAGGATACTGGATTCTAAGTACTGCTAGATCTGCTTCATTTGCTTTAAAAGGTTCTTTCCCAGGAAGATCAATGGTACATGGATGGAGGTCATTAATGACTGTGTTTATGGCAAGACAGGCCCACTTTAATAAGCCATTTAAAGGGAACACATTTGTTTCAGTATTTGTGTGAAACACAAATCCTTCATTCAGTGCAGTAACTTCTTTGGTCATTTTTCCCAGGGTTACATGGTATAAGGAATACGTGCAGATTCTGCAGACCTGAAATTCATCAGGTCGTCATGATATCTTTTACTTTTCTGGTCACAAGTCTATCTTCAGAAAAAAGGCAGACAGCTTACTTCTGTTTCCTTGTCTATCACTACTTCATATTTGGCAAGTCTCACTCTAGGCTTTCAGAGAGAAAAAGAAAATAAAATCTAATATAAAATAAAGGAAAATGAACAAATTGGCTGATACTGAGATGTAAAAGCAACTATATGCTACAAAAAATATAAAAAAAAACCTTAGAGAGTTTAGAAAGAATAATATTACATACCTTGCTGTGAGGGTTCACTCTTTGTGATACTGCCGAGTTTTGCTGATATTCTCTCTCAAATCTACCCTGCCCTCCAACAGCAAGCTCCAGATTCTAATACCATTTACTGAACTTGGTGGGATTAACCAAAGTAATTTATTTAATTTTGAGGTAATTTAACTGTTAAACTTCATCGTAACTAATAAATCAACCTTTTATTTCTCTTTCTGACAAAATAAATGCTAAAATAAATTACAGCAAGAAAAACCCCCACATTTTTATGTATCAGAAAATCTGTTTACAAAAAGCTCAAATGGCTCTTCGTTTCACTTTACATTTTAGACCATCTGTTAGTAGAACATAGTTTCTGCCCATTTGCCTATACGTGGTTTGGCCTTGAACTGTCTAATCATACCAGGGCTCACGCAGGAAAGAACTCCAGGGTTTATGTTTCAGCAGACTGCCAAATGCACCAGCATTCCCCCCCTGCCAGGAAGATGTGGTTAAGCTTCTCCTTGTATTCTTACAGCCTTAATACTAAGCAAATATTGACAACTACTTCTTGAGGAGAGCTGAACTCCTTTGAAAAATCTCACCCAAAAGTTCAAACCGAAGATTCCAAAATACGCAGCTTGGGGCTTGCTTTGGGGAGACTGTGCAGAACTCCCTGCTGCTTAAGGTACGTACGCTGGGGAAATGCTAAGCTGAGACTTTGACACTGAATGACAAGACTTGTTAGTAGGTATCGATAAGAAGAATTTCAGGAAATCTCTTCAAGCTTTCATTACAATACTTCTCTCCCTTTCCAAGAAGGATAAATTACCCCATTCATTTCATAACATGGAGAAGGAGAGAAAGAAAATTATAGTCATCTGCAAATGAATGCTATTGTGTACTGCTAAAGTACCCAAAGATAATTGGATATAAGTCTAATATCTGCAAAACATCTGCCAAAAGAGAGAACGGGCCTATTCATGTCTCTAGTGGATGTTTTACAGATAATTAAGTCCAATTACCTGTGGCTATAATAAACTGCATCTGCAGGTATTTGGGACTCAAAACAACTCTACTTACAAGTTAAAATTATTTAAAGACCAACCAATTTAAAATAGTAATAAGCAGTCTAGAAAGAATAATCTATGGCTCTTGACAAGAAAAAGGCAGAATTAACGAATGTCAGCGCAATATTTCTAAATTACCAGCTCACATGTCAGTAATGTAGAAAGTAAAGCATACTAAACCCAAAAATGCTGCAAGTCATTTTTGCAAGAATCTGAGTTTAGCACAAAACACTATTTGATTTAGATTGTAAAAGAACTGTTGTTTTACTATATATTGAATTGTATGTAGCACTGCTACCAGAGCAGAGAATCTGATTGATTGCTTTTTCTTAAATCATTTATATATCATCAGCAGCACGATTTGCTTCACATTCAGAAAGTTCAATTTCTCATTTCTGTCATGCATCACACACCAGCAGTCAACCAAATCAATACATCGTCCTGGCAATATGGCACCAATCCTGGGAGAAGCAAAGCATTCTCAACTCCCATTAACACCGTCAGGGAGTTTATCATTGCCTTTAGTTCAAGGTGTGACAGAGGATGAAGCACTGTAGAAGAAAAATAAACAACTAGTAGAACATAACATAAAAACTTCTTCATACAGAAACTACAAAAATGCCTATTTGTTTCCCAGTCTATTTAAGAGAAGTCAAAGTTTGGAAATTCTTTATATACATACAACCTAAAATGGAAGGTGTACCATTACTGGCTGAGCATCAGAGTATTTAGACACAAGACAGTTATCAGAAACAACACACAATGGAAAAAAAGAAGCCAACTTTTCTAAAAAACTCAGAATTTATCAGTAGGATTCACTGCCTCACAATGCTTTTGTTTGTCCATGACAGCTGGGCTATATTTTAGATTAATATTTAGATACACATCCACAGGATGTAGGAATTCAAGTGGTCCGTATTACTAATGCTGTGGTAGCACCTGGAGACTAAAGATAAGACATTTGTTGATTTGTGGGGGGAAAAAAAAAAAAAAAAAGACATAAACATGCAAAGCAGTGAAAATGTGGCTAAAACATAGAGAGGATTCTGAGGCCACGCGTTAGCCCCACTTTGCTCTGAACCATTAGCAAATTGTCTGAGCGTGGCTGGAACAGCGTTGGGCACTACATCACGGCCAAGCTAAGGAGAACTACTTCAGCATTAACAATGGGACCAAAGGGTCCTGCTGGAAACTGTCTTAATCCTAAACCTGTCTGCTCAAGCTTATCCAAAAAAGCGTCCCTCTAGTTCCATCTTTTATCGGCCATTCTGGACATTATCAGCACTGAAGTACAATGAAGCACAATTTCAACCAGATTTTTGCTGCACTGTCTGGAGGCTCAGTGAAAGCTGGAATTACACAGTCTTTCTGATCACCTGAGGTATTTGTCTTTTGCTCACCAGTACAAAACACATAAGAACTCAGGTTACAGCAGGTTCTGGAATTAAATACTATTATAAAGGAATCATTTACAAGAAGAATAGCATATACATTGTGTTACATAGTTACATTATACACACTGTATTTTTGAAAAACAAAACAAAAAAATCCCACAGAATTACTTTACAATATACAAAAATCCGTGGACTCATAGGGAGGAAAAGACTACCAAGCTAGTGACTTGTAGGGGAGAATGAAAGTCAGAGTTTGTGTACTGCTGAACACATTTGGCATCAGAGAAACTGGAAAAAGCACATCGTACTTGTTTCTCTCTTGTCTTTCTCACTCCCCCAAAATTCTGCATAAAAGAATACCAAAATTCTTTTTGCATTTCACTTCAAAGACTTTCCTCCCCTAAGGCTTTGAGGACTTGGATACAAAAGAGGATATAAAATTTTCTGACTACAGTGAAATTCAATTGATT
Organism: Larus michahellis; assembly: GCF_964199755.1. Classification (NCBI taxonomy): domain Eukaryota; kingdom Metazoa; phylum Chordata; class Aves; order Charadriiformes; family Laridae; genus Larus; species Larus michahellis. Next base: position 8,841,831 of record NC_133906.1, on the reverse strand, counting down.
TTTAGATAAAATTGGTAACATTCTCAAAAAAACATTATCTTCAAGTTGTACAACTAGTTCCTTACTGGAGAGAGTGGAGTGGGAACAAGAAAGAAGGGAAGAAGGAAATATGACTCCAGAATTACTGTAGGACAGTATACAGCTATTAAACAAAAAAAAAAAAAAAAAAAAAAAAAAAAGAGAAAGGTGTTTTGATGGACAAGTGAAATTACAAAATTGATTCCAGGGCTCAGAGTGGGCTTTTCACGGAGTTAGCAGAACCAAGTTTAATTTTCATGTAGGCACTTCAAGCCTGATTTTTTACTTATGGTAAGCCTGGTAACTTATAGAACAGGATTTTAGTTTAGCATGGGTGACATTAAGAAAATGTTATGTGAAGAAAACATGGGTGGTGACTGTTGCTGCTATAAAGATCATAGAATCATAGAATGGTTCAGGTTGGAAGGGACCTTAAAGATCATCTAGTTCCAACCCCCTGCCATGGGCAGGGACACCTCCCACTAGACAGGATAGCGCTTAACATACTTCTTTCTCACTTCCACTAATAGTAAAATTATAAAGAAAAACATCCCTTGATCTATAAATTTCAAAAAGCAGATTAGTGTACATTACAATTCTGCAGTAAAGTTTATTAATTCCCTATTAACAAAAAAGGACTTCCTGAACACACAGGTAACTATATTAAATATGACAAATCTGTCTTATATGTAAGAGACTTTTTAATCGGGGGCGGGGGGGGGGAAGATTAGTTTAATTCATAATTAAAAGTAGAGTATGGTAGAATACTGGGAAGCTGAATATTGAGAAGCCCAGGATAATGGTCTATTTTCTTGAAGCTCAGTTTGATTATCAGCTATACAGAAGGACCAAGAAATTTACTTTCACTTCTCATAAGAGTAGATCTTCAAAGACACAGTAGGAAATTGCAATATATAACCATGACGATGATATCAATTGTTGCTGAGGAAAGCAACATTTAGGCAGAAATAACAAATTGCTGGTTAAATGTGAACTGTAGCTGATGCAAGTACGATAAAATGAATACATCAATTCTTAAGCGATCTATTTCAATGCCACTAAATCACAAAATGAACAGAACTCAAGTGAAATAACCATTTTGAAAAGACAAGTGCAATCAGGTGAGCAGACAACGGACTTTTTTTCAGTAATCTACAAAGTGAAAATATAAAGTATTTACTATGTTTCAAGACTTAAGAAAATGTTACCGCATCATTCATAACTATTTTCTTCCACGCTTAAGTCAATGAAATCAAGTCAAAGTTAAATAAAAAGAATAAATATCTTCAATATCATGCTTTGGCATCGAAAATTGCTTACCGAAAAACGTTTGTTTCACCCAGCTTACAAGATTTAACCTTAAAGAGAAATTAAGCACATCTCCCAGGAAGCTGAACTGCGGTATACACACTGAAGGACTAACTCAGAATACCGAGAGACTACTCAAGACCTACTTGATCTTTCTACCATACCCCAAAACCTCCAGTGTAAAAAGGACGATAATTAAGTGCACATATTTAATATACAGGGCTAAAAAAATCTTCACCTGAACAAAATTCAGTAAATGAATTATTCATCTCTTAAATGTTAATTGGATCACTATATAAATTCCATAAATAAACAGGTGGAGCTCTCTTTGACTGTGATACTTCCAGTGGATTTCTGCAGTGTTCTGTTAACTTACTTCCTAAGAAACTGAATAATTAAACATGTATAGTATAATAAAAAAAAATCAACTGCATAAAACTTCTAAAATATCTACAGTACATTTTTTTGCATAAGAACCCATAACAATTGGATAATCTGATTGAGCATGGTGAGGGCCAAATCACCCATGAGAAGTCAATCAGAGCAGTTTTGGATGAGTGGAAGGAAGCCACAAATACCTGAGGCAGCAAATACCATCATTCTGGTCTTCTGCTATTATCTTGGTCATCTTGTTCTGTTGACAGTAATTTCCACAACCAAAGCAATTTTGAAGACCAAGACCATGCCAAAGCATGATCTTGAACCTAATCAGCCTTTTTCAGCCTCTGCTTAGTCTTCACTCAGCAAGTCTCCTATGCCATACTTGTACATATCTCAACAAATTTGGCAGTATCCAACTTGCAGATTTGTGGAAATACTTGTATTAAGAAGGACATACTTGCAAAATAGCTAAAAATTTAATAAATTTTGTATGAGTAGTCTCATCAAACAAAGAATCAAAAATGAAATCTCTTATGTTTTTTAAATAAGGCATATGTATAAGTAATGATTCCATTTGAAAGTACTGTTATCCTTTTGCATAATATTAAAGATCCAACTTGGGTGCAGAGGGAACATTTTTTTTGTACTTTGATGCAAGCATATACTGAATTGCTCAACTGTATTCCAAAAAGATAGTTTTGAAGACTGATGGAAATGCCCTAAACCCCAACTTTTTGTATAAAACTGAAGACTGTTTCTGATGTTTGAAAACAATTACTAGCAACTGTCTTCTACTCTTGAGTAGGCCCTGTTTCCAGATACAGAACTCTTATAGTAAAATGTACATCCACAACAAGTGAGTGAAAATGACACATTATTTTCTCCTCCCAGCCTTTGTTAGGGAAAAAGGTCTTGTGGGAAAAACAAATACTTACATTTGCACCCTACCACCAGTTTCATCATTACAACCTGTACTCATCCTCATGTTTTGAGCTGATCCCTACACATTTATCTAATTTTGGCTACATTAACTTGAAATTTATGCAGAAGAAAATTGGTGTCCAAAACAATTATATATGTTCTGGAAATATGAAGGGGATCAGACACTGAATATTGTTTTCTAATGGGTAAATAAATCTCCCAATTTTCTTACATAAGAGAAAACTTCATTGAAAAACTATGTATGTTGGACTTTTGCCCCTTTATCTGATTTAACAGTTGGTTTCAAAATTGGAAATAGAAGTGAGGGGTATATCCAAACAAATGAATCAAGTAAAGCATCACCTACATAAGCTCAATTTTTAATACCTTACAACGTTTTGTCTCACATACCTAAGTTCCCCATAACGCACTTTGAATGCCTACACTTTGAATGCTGATGTACATTAAAAAAAAAAGAGAGGAAAAATGAACAACATCTGGCAGCCTTAACATTATTTATAAAACTACCTTAATACTCCACTCTGCTTAATTATTCCATAGCTGTATTAAAAATCCAAGGCCACAAGGAGAAAAATGTAATTTGTAGAAGAAAGCCCTGCTGGCTGATGCCTGTGCCATATTTATTCATTAAGATATGTTAGTTTGCAACGCCGTGTAAGGCAATGTTCTGGAATATTATGCTGTCCTTACCTCCAGTATTCAGGACATCATAGTATCTAAAAGACTTCCACTTCTAAGTAAAGTTCTAGTTATGAAAGAACAGAAACATTGTTCCCATTGACTGTCTAACAATATACTAAAAAAATTAATTAATAAGAGCTAGATATCATTAGAACATTAAAAAATACATGAATTTACACATGCAGAATTAAGGTTGGTTTCGGCCACAACTGAGCTTGCAAAAATTAATATTCTTTTATTAGTAAGTTATAAATGAATACACTTTCTAAGGTCATCCATATATATAGACTTGCGAACATATTCTTAATATAATTTCCTATGTGGATAAGTCTTCTGTCTTCTAAGAGCTTTTTCAAGGATAATTACATGTACCTTTGCTGTGGAGAACTATTTATACAGTACCACGTGAATGAAGTTTATAGGAATGTTAATTATAGACCTTGATCTTGTTAGAACTACATCAATATTTCCTCAAAATTGCAATAGACCTGTAAGATTCCCAGACGTCCTTCACACAGCCCAGTTGGTATCAGAAACCACCTTGCTGCCTTCTCAAAATATTTCAGTGGGAGCTGTGTGACTCAAGGCTCAGAGGACTTTTCTGTAGGAAACTCCGTTGTGACACCTATATCAGAAGAGACAGCACAGGTTTGTTGGCAGTATCCCAGCTACTTTCCTAGGATGCTAAAAGAGGTGAGAATAAATTCTTTTGACACCCAATCCTCCAGGCTGTAGAAATGGTGTACAAAGAAAAGCTGTTTGGCGGGTAACAAGATGCTAATTGTTGTGGATAGGTACGCACAAGGTACCAGTAAGCAGAAGTGTTTTAAGAGGAGATGGGACAAGGCCAAAGAAGGAAAAGGAAATTTACTTCAGCTCTCTGGATTTAATTGGCACAGAAGACCGTAACCCTTAAGAACCCCAAATACACCGTTAAGCAGCTGCCTTCTGTGAAATCCATGGCAGAAGCAACCTCCTTTCACATTTTCCTCATTAGAAGAGTTCACTTACTCTAGTCCATTTTAACATTTTGGCTTTTATGTACCACAAAGCCATGATAAATCCTGCTCTATAGGTAATATCTGGTTTTGGTTGGTATGTTGTATTCCTCTCTGGTTTGCATTGACATTCCCAGGTACTATACCAAGAAGACTTTATCACTGCATTTCACATTTAAGAAGTTTTTAAGTTAACAAAATTGTCTATAACTTTTCTAACACTCATTTTTCTTCTGAGTAGCGACTGCAGGCATTGCCCGAGGCTATGGCTATTTCTTGAAGTAGATGTGGCTGAGACAAGATAATGCCAACACTTAAAGGAACTTTTCCCTGCAAGTAGATTTTAACACACTCTGATGACTTTTATTCTGTTTTTCTCCAGCTCTAGTATTGTAACTGTGTCAATATGCAAATATGTATTACATAAGGTTGCCTCTTGGGCTGAAAAAGCAGGATATCTGCATGTAAATGTTCATTAAAAAGAATCCAGTACAATATTTTAACATACATAAAAGGGAATCAGCCTCAAATACAAAAGTTAAACCACTACATCTTTATGCTGAGAGCCCCATGTGGACTGCACCTCTCTCGTGCCTTTGAAATAAATACCCTTCTTCAGGAAAACTGTGAGAAAAACACATGAATAATACAGTAATGTATAATACACAACGCAGCACTGGAAAATGCTATTATTAGTACTTCATAATCACTATATTTTCTGACACTAAAAACTGCACAGCTTTATTCTTGAAGGAAGTATGACTCAAATTCTGTTCCAAACTACACAAAAAAAATAAAAAAAAAATCAAACACTTTGACAATATTTTCACATGAACCAACAGTATTCCATACCTCTGCTTGTGGGTTCCCTATTTAAACTGCCTTTTTCCCTGTACAGTGACATTCCTCGCATATCCTTACAACCCAAGGCTTATGTACATCACATGTGTCAGTGTCTACATTTATAGTCCTATTTTCTAACTTTGTTCTTCCTTTAGAGCGTTATCCTGTATGTGTCTGTGGGATTCATGAATCAGAAAATTATTATTTGCAGGGAACACATTGCTTCTGTGTAGAAGCAAGAAGCTGAAAGTACAGTGAGCCCTGCTACCATAAACATGAAAATTGGCGTCCTCCCTTGCCCTGTAGCATCCTTGGTCTCCAGGAGGTTGTTATAGCTCAGGAGCACATCAGTGTCACAAGTATCTAACAGCCACTTTGTCAATATATTCATTAAGCCATTGTCCTATCTGTGGTGCTCCCAACTTTGCATAATATTTGAATTACTGCTGCAGTCTGTTTATGTTACAAGTACATATACGCAACAGTATTTTTTGGAAATATTTTATTACTACCATTGTATCAGGTAACCATTTGTCCAAAGCTTAGAATAAAAGGCCTCTTCTGTGGCAAAAAATAAATGGGAATACACAATACGTATATTTGGAAGGCACTGAGTTGAAGATACTGATCTCTCTCATTTGAGTTTTATTGTGTAATTTTGTCACAAGTTAGAAGTGGGAACACTGAAGAGCTGAACTTTCCCAAGTGGCTTTTAACAGCCACTTTGACCTGGAACATCTCGTGGAGCTGTTAGATGAGTCGAAAGGCCACAAATCCAATGCTTTCCTGGGCACAAGGTCTGTAATTACATCCAACTTGTGTATACAGTGGTGAAATGGCTAAGAAATACTTTATTACCTTCCCTGTACCAAGCACTCATACAGAAACACAGACTTAGTCTGATTCTTGCTTTCTAAAGTAGTAAGAGTTATTGAAACAAAAAATGTTGCTGAGGCAAAGGGGAAGAAATAGGACACTTATTCTTCAAGGTAATCAAAAACCATCCAGGTCTGCAACCCCATAACAACGTAGTGCTGTTTAAAAATTGTCAGTAAAGGTACATGCAAAAACACACAACTAAAAGGGCTGAAGTGAACCAGCCCTTATTGGAGAACCACACAGGCTAGACTCTTCATTTTGATGGAACCATCTGGCCATTAACAGTAAACACTATACTAGTAAGTAACATAAACATAAATGCACGTGAACATAGAGGAGAGGATCATCCCCAATCCCAGAAAACACAAAGCACCCATATTCCTGTGGTCACAAGCATTGTAAATACCAGAAGCCCAGGGGCAGGATGATGATGAGTAGCTCTCCGCAAGGATGCACCACTGAGATTTAGCTATATGCTCAATGTCTGCACCTCCTTGTGCACATCCCAAATTCTTCCTGCAACCTTACTGTACCCATAGCTGGAGATCACCGATAAAAAAAACCTTCCAATATCAGAACCACAATTATAAAATAGATCAATACCTGTAGAACACTTACCAGGACAAAGTGGGGGGGAAGGGCCTAATAATATCAAATGCTAAGTGGACAGTAATTTAACCATAACTTTCCTTCCAAGTTTTCTGTTTGTTTGTTTTGGATGAAATCGTATACATATGAGGCTGCCTGCCAGCTTAATTAGAATAAATAAAACAAAAATCTATGGTGCACTGATCAAACTGTTGTCCTCTTCACTAACCCAAATGTATTCATGACCCTGTTCATTATAACTATTTGACGCATCATTAAATAAGGAAAATAGCACTATATCGTTAACATTTTCTGTAGTTGACGATATGGAATTAACATAATATCAACACTTAAAGAGCCTACTGGCAAACTAGCAAGCAATCCATTAAAAAACAGCTGAATACAGGGAAAAAAAAGATTTTTTTTCTGAAAACATACATAAGAATATGCTAAATTTCTTTTTAAATATCAGATTTTGAAATGTTTAACCACTCTAAATAGCAGAGTATGAATACGTGCTCTAATGCATATAAACATACACCTAGCTACAGACATTCTCTATATAACTTGAATATCAAGTATATCAAGAAAGATCCCATACAAATAACAAAGAACATCAGTAAAAAAAAATGAAAAAAAGTAACCCACCAAACCATCATATTGGTTGTACATGATAATGGCAAAATTCCTGAGGACTTGTATCTGAACTGCAAATTCCGGAATGATACCTTCCTTGAAAAGGAATTTTCACTGACTTTGTTGAGAATCACCTTTCAAGTGTGTGCTGTTCTACCATGAGCAGATATATCAGAAGCTGCACTTACCTCACCTGTGTTCTGCAGTTACCATATATCATTATGGTCATTGGTAACTCAGAAACCACAGTTAAGACTTTTTTTTTTTTCCTGAGAAAAGATAGTGATACATTGGCAGATGCTCAGACAGTGTTCATTGTCAATAGAGTCATGAGAGTTTACACCTGTTGAGGATCCACGAATAGTCATTTTTCATCCCAGAAAGGTGATCAAAAAGAATGTCAGCAGCTCACGCTGGGTACCTCTTTTCAGTTGCTTTTACCATCATGGCAACACTAGCCAGCATTAGAAACTCAATCATATGAAAAATGGCATTATCAAGGGAAAATCAGTTCCAGTTTAGAAAGACTAGAATTATTTTAGCACTTAAATTACAGGAAGGCAAAAATCAAACCAAATTTGAAAAGACAACCAAAAAAAAAAAAAAAGAGTATCACAACAAAGAAAGGGCCTTCGTAAAAAGGAAAATTAATTAGAAGCATATTAGAAAAAAAAACAAGGGGAACCAATTTTGCTTTCAAGCTGTCTGCCTTAACTTCAACTTTGGTAGACTATACAGTGTTTATGGCTCTATTATTACCTAAATCCAGTCCAAGAATATATTTAAGGTATATGCAAATTAATCCCTAGTGTGTTATGAAGTGCTAATTTGTGAACGGTCTAAAGCAGAGAGAAAAAAAATTTCTGGCAGCATACTTCCAAAATATGTCTGCCTCATGAGCGCAATGTTTCAGTTTACTTCATTTTATAATCTGTCTTTATACAATACTGTCTTTTTAAATCAGTTCTCAGTATGGATGAAGTTGGGGTTTGGGGGTTTTTTTGAAGAAGGAAACACTTTTACAGTTTTACCTGAACATTAACTTGAGACAATTCTCTAACACAGTTGTTAGCCAAATGAAATCACTTGAGAAGACTAGGTAAAACCAAGAATGAGTTTTGTCTGATGAAGATTTCACAGATTGTATCTACCAGCATTAATAAATTTTAAATTACTTCACAAATTATAAGATACTGTATTAGAGGATAAGGAGTATGTCACCCGCCAATTAAATACAGCCATTTAATAGTACAAAGCAGCCTCACACAACAATTTATGGCATACAGTGAGAAATACAAAATCCAATTAAAATTTCAGGGGGAATTTAGCAGGGCAGAATTTAATTAGCAAAGATACAATTTTGCCAGGAGACTGTGGCTAACACCTGTTCTGAAGTGGAAAGTGACAAGGAATATGTAGTAACAAACGTTTGGGTCATAATTTATGTTACATTTGCTAGACAGCTCCTCTAGTCACATTTAGATCCTTTTTTTCCCCTTAGACTGAGAAGCGCTGCTTTCTCAGTTACCAGTGCTGCTTCGAGAACTCTGACTCATTCCAAAAATCCTAACCCAGCCCAAGCAATACTGTTGGAAAACTGAAATACCCTTATTTTCTTATTTCTGCACAGAGTTTAAATCCCACTTATTAGCATCTTTTACCTACTCTCTGTGAATAGCTACAATACCGCCTATAAGCCGTTGGTGGTGGCCACAGGGATACAATAGGTGTGCCTATGCCGCATGGCAAATGGGCAAGGAAGTGATGTGAACCACTCAGGATCTTGTTCCATTTGGCAGAAAACAAGGTCAGACAGACAGGGAGGATGATCAGTGAATGAAATTGGCTTTCTCATTGGGATACAATTGGAATACTCCATCTGAGAGGATGGCGGAGTACCTTCTCAGCAGCATACACAGAACCAAGATGACTCAGTTCTACTGTATTTTTAAAGTTGACTTGATCTGAGATTTTCTGAAATCCCACTATTTATCTTCTGCATGCCCAAAGTAGCAATAAGAACATCGATTTACTTAAAGGTATTAGAACACCTCCTGAAATACAGATCGCCAATTTTTTTAAGTGTCCCCAACAGTAGAAACCTTAACAATCAGCTGAAACAAATCATGAACTGAATCATCACTGTTTTTCATTATATTCTTTTGGTATTTTTTTTACTTGCTTAGGAGAAAGTTGGTATTGTCTTTTATAGGTATGCAAAACATCCATGGAAACATACTCTTCATTCACAACTCTAGAAGTGATATCCTGCAAAGTCTAACAAGAGCATTTCCTGCATCTGGTAAGTTGTTACAGTCACCAATGTTGTGAATTAAAATCCAAATTCAGTTCTACTTGTTAAATTATTGCAGTTCATGTTTTTTCTCTAGATTCACTGGCAACTTCATTAGCATTAACAGCAAGGCACTGGGCTACCTCACTGATGAAAAGATGAAGTCACTGATTAAGCCATTCATTATATCCATCAACATTATCCTTATGAGTTAAAATCCTATCCTATTAATGATGAAAGGAAAGGAATAGATATCAGAAACCCAGCATTAATGAAACCTACTGTTAGTAAATCCACATGTAGCTGCAGTGCAGGACAAATAAAGCACCAAGATTAAAGCTTTGCGCTTTGATAATTACACAAATAATGAGAGAGAAAATAATTTTGAAAACCTCACTTAGAAATTCTGGCAATGTATTTCTAAGTGGAAATGCAAAGAATGTTTCAAAAATGTTCATCTTTGCCTAGAGGCTGTCCATTGAACAACAGAAATATGAACACCATTACTTTAATTCTCATTTAGCATTTTTAATTCAATATTGAAAATGTAACTTTTAATCATAAAATGAAGGTATATGCTCTGTATTTCTTACAATTACTTTTAACGAAAGGAAAACAAAATCTCGTGATTGGGGAAACTGTGAATTAAGTGTATATATTACTGATTCCCCAAATCAGCTTCTACAACTTAAGGCCTTGATATGGAAAATATATATATTGAAAGATGAAAAAAAGGATTGAGAATTTATGTGACCAGTTCAGCTGTGTATGGTTGAACATGGCATTGCCAGATTACTAAATTCTCTTTTTTGGACAAGTGGAAAGGGAGAAATACTTGGTACTAGATAACCTGCTTTTTTAACTGAAATGTTCTCACTGTACAAAATAGTGCAGTTGAAATAGAGGGGATGATCATACCATGTATCATGAGGAAGGGCAGAAGTAGCTAATCCTTTAACTGAAACATACGAAGTCCCACATGTTAATGTGAAAATTCAGTGAATATCTGTAGAAAAAAGTTTCATAAGTATTCAGTGCACTGAGAAAACCTGAGTCACTTTATATTCTTCTAGCTTTAAATAAATTTATGCAAAATGCATGATGGTCTGAGATTTTAATGAGAAAATGTGCATACAGTGTCAAAGTCAAGTAGGTGTGACTACAGACAAGCCTGTCTATGGCAAATCTTTGTCCTACTGTCTGCGATATGACACTAATATTAATTTTCTTAACTGCTTTTCCTGGTGGCATAAACAGGAAGAAATAATGCAATAGGTTCTTCCAGAGGGGAGAAAGAACATGAGCAACCAGGCAATAACAGAGGAAAATATTTAGAGTAACATATCTAGTTGGGCTAGCATACAAGCGATCACTGGTATAGAGGATCTTGAGTGAAAACAAGAATGTTTTGGAAGTTCATCTCAAAAAAACATCAAAACAATAGAAATTACTATCTTTTCTGTAGTGGGTGTATTAAATATATACAGCTGTAACAAATTCAATTTACTTTGTAAACATGTTCGGTTTTGTAAAGTTGCTTTTACACTGGCAAGAACATCTCCAGGGCATGATGTGCGCTGTGTGAATGATACTTGTTTGTGCACTGTGGATTTTCTCCACAACGCACTTCTCACCTAGAGCACTGGTTACCCTACCTCGACTCTCACTCAGCAAGTGACATTAATTATCCACTGTAAAGGGGCTGTGAGCTGTTGATTAAAGAAATGACTCAATTCCTGTGTATGTATCTAGCATCAATTATAACCTGCATCTATAAAATCAGGTATTTTAACACTTCCCACAACAGCACTGCTTTTAAATATCTGGAATATATAGGAATCAACATTTTTAAGAGACTAAAACGTGACTTAAGATACCTTAAAGGGAGTTTCAGTTCAAAAAGCTGGATTGCTAAGGAACTTCTGAAAAACAGGTGCTGTCTGAGATGGTATCTCAAAAGCTCTGTGGGGTATAATCTGTGAAGCACAGTCCTCAGGACAATGCCTCCATCCTGAGACCTTTGCACTTTCCATCAGTCACAGTGAGAGTGTATCTTCCATCTAAAATGTACAAGCAATGAAGGAAGAATGAGTGAAGCACTGTTAGGTTTTGAGTAGAGACAATTCTCTAGCACCGGCAGTCCTTATTCTGAAAAGCTCCTCTCTAGACTTATTTTCCATTTGTCTATTGCAGTTGGCCTCTTGCAAGTTACAATTTTGAGTCCAAGTTTGGTCCAAATCCATCTTACGAAAGACACAATGAATAAAGAATTACAGCATGGGTTTGAACCTCCACTTTCCTTTATTGCCTTGTCTCCCACAGCAGCAGATTTTAGTCTATGTTACACTGATCACTATTGCTATTCTTTCCACAGTACTCCCACTCTGTAGCCACCTGGGTCACAAGTGCTACGATAGTAAAACAAGACTAAGATTACTATTGGTAACAGATATGAGAAATTCTAGTGTTTGCAACCCACCACTCTGTTCTGGGAGTTAATTCAACTAGGAACATATCTATGTGGCATAGAAGACACATGCTTCTGGTGCTTAGGCTGGGACTCACGGTCACATGAAATCATTTATACATTTCGCTGTGTAACGATTGAAACATATCTACAGATTTATACAGGTGTAACCAGAGAGAAACACATAATAAATACATATTTTTAAGTGAAAAGTAACTTCAAGGGGAAAGGTAAGAACATATTTACTATAATTTTCCTTTCATCTAAGTTCAATGAATACAAAAATGAAAATTCCTGGAAAATTCTCTCTAGTCTAGTTCGTCTTTCTTATTTTAATAAATTCTGTGTTTCTTACACGCTTTCTGTCTTTTTTGAAGATGGCTAGTGGTGTGCTTCCTGATGGTGAACTTTTTATGCTTTTAATTGCATGTAGCAACAATAGCAAAATGATAAAACAATCTGTCAGCGGTTCATTTTGGCTGGTCAATAGTTTAAAAGGCAAATAAATATTTCTGTGGGTACACAAAAGAACATTTTGAGTCATTTACACACGGAGATCACTCTCAACTTGTTTTAGCTATGAGGCACTACTTTATATAATTGAGCCTTTAAAGACAGCCATTCCACCTCTTCCATTGATTTTTCTGTACATTAACTTTCATAACTAAAAGCTAGATTTCTGTATTAACACACATCATTTACCTAGTACTTCAAATAGGCAGCTGATACTTTAGAAGAAACAAAAATACTACCTCATGTCAGTTTATATACATATATATAGATATATATGCTTCTGCATATCTTTAACACAGATCAATTTAAAGGATTTCAACTTATTTATACAGTTTTTTCTCAGTAAGCATTTACAAATTCCTGTTGTTTTCTTCAGGCATATAATGAACTATAGGAATACATTAAAGAATTTGCAATCACTGGGAAATCAACAGTCCCGCACACTCACACCTCTCACGCCCCCATCCTAAAGATGTGCTTGAAAAAAACCGATAAGCTCAATTAATAGAAAAGAGTACTAATTCCAACTATTTCTTTTCTGTCTAGAAATAACCACCACTAAGCTGGATCAGCTGTTACTGAAGGCTGGAGAAGTCCTACCTCACTGGCATTTAGAAAGCTTTGATCAATATGCAATGCTGAGAAGTCACTTCAACACATTGGTTTTTTTCCACATAATATTGTTCCTTCTTCCTCCTAATAATGAATTCCCTTAGTAAGAAAAGGTTTATAACTGAAACAGGGCAAAGTAGCTGTAAAAAAATTGAAAAACATGCAAGGAATATGCTTTCACACATTACTTTGGCTTTATCCATCACATACTTATCAAAACTATCAGATTTAGCACTAAAAAAATGGATTGATTCACGATGCAACTGTGCTGATCAGTATTCAATTCCTTTTGGCTTTACTCTGCTGGTTTTTCACATGTGTGGCTTTCACACAGTGATATATAAACAGCAGCTATATAAAATTTCACACAGCCAGCTATATAAAATTTAGCCTCTCTCTGAAATCACATTTAAGTATCAGTGATCTCAAGTAAATATGTTCTGCCACATTCCACATCAATTTTATATTTTACTCAGTAAAAAAAGTAGGTAATAGCATAATCTCATCATTTAAATTTGTAACGCAGTCTCAAACAGAAAACTTCATGCGGTATCTCATGCAGATCCTCTGTATCTTTAGTCCTGAGTCGTCCTGACCTCTCACCTTTGCCATCAGGGTTTACACTACAGGAGAAGGCAAAAACCAAACAATCCAATCAAAAAGCCAAAGCTCCAACAAACATCTCTCAAACCCATCCTACAAACCAGATGAAAGCCCTGGCTGGTTGCAAAGATGACAAAGTAATTGCAGCATCCAAAGCAGCATGACCTTGTTTATCAAGTTTTGTTGAAAACTCTGACCTGTGGGTTTTTCATTGAAATATTCCAGATTCTCATGTCTCCTTGAGTTCTGCTACTATTAATAACATGTACAGCAGGGCTCATTCTGATCTCTGTTTTGGCATGGGTTTTGTGGCTTTTTAAAAGTTCTACAAAGGAATGTCTGTTTTGCCATGACAAACATTTATTCTCATACTTGATACTCTGCAGTTTTAAAAGAAAATACAAAAATTCTATGTCCTTGTTGAATATTGGTTGCGACACAAAAGCAACATTCTTTTCACCCCACTGCACTCACATTCTTATGTGCAAATGTCCTCAATATTCAGTGTTTGGTTTTAGTCAATGTCAACTCCCTCTACAGTAAAAAATAAAATGCATCAATCAAACCATTTCAGATAGAAGTAAACTGCTCTGAACATTTCTGAAAATTATGCTCTCTAAACTAGCAAAATTCAAAGTATTTTTCTGGTTTTTAAGAGAAAAAAAAGAAAAAGGAGAAGTATACAATCAAAGAAATTGAGAAAGGGGACTAAATCAGGAATTCATGCATATGTTACATAAATGCAATCAGGTGAAGTGCATTTAATCCCCTGGATTTCAAGATACCTGCTCTATTTTTCAAATCTTGTTGATACTGAAAATCTCTTGATTATCTGAAATAATTTAATTTCCTTAAAAAGACACAGCTAAATAATACTGAATTCCTGTTTTTTCTAGTGTTATACGTGAGCACTGAGAGGATATAAAAATTATTTTTTAAGTAAGTATAAAAACTATAATTTGTTAATTGTGTTCAAGCAGGACAGACTGCATATAGCCAGTAATATTCAGGGAGAGACAAATCAGATTAGTGTACTCTCATATACTGCCTGATGCTATCAATTTCTGCTTGGAATCCGTAAGAAAAGCAAGAAAGAAACAATGGAAAATTGATGTGTAACAGACTACAGTATTTTCTTATTACGTGGCTTGTGCTAATGGGACCAATCTGTATATGGTGTGCTTTCTCTTGGGGAATCATTAGATGCCTGAATTATAAAACATTATGTGGAAAAAGAAAAAAAGCTTTATGAACACTGCTGTATTTCAAGAGGCAATTAGATGAAAAGGGCATAATGCTGATAGCAATTATTGCTAATAATCTGAAAATACAATGGACTTCAATAGTTACTCCACAGTGGTACCATTCTCTATTAGAAGCTACGTTACATTTCACTTATATTTCTCTTACTATGAGCAGCTTCTTAATACTCTATACTACTAACCACCAAATCATTCTAGATTACAACAGCTCCAACTCTTACAGTGGGTTTGTTAGCCAGAGAAACATTAATATGCTAGAAGAAGAAACTATAGCACAGATAGATGTCACCACAGGTCACAAAAGTGACCAAATCAGTAGTAAATATAGAATCAGAAATCTGTTTCCCAGTCTGGTGCTATCCCACACCAGATGCTCACCCTTACTGAGGCACAACTCTCATAAATGAGTTTCCTTTGAGAGGTACAAGAGTTTTTTCAGCTTAATAACCAAAATTAGCGACCTTATCCATAAAAAGAAACGCATCTTGTCTTACACCTTACAGCAGCACTCATTAAATGGGAAGTTTCATCAGGCACAGTCTCCAGGGGCTGGTGACCGTGTGCACCGCTTTGAAGTGTGTTACATACCCGAGATATTTGATATTTCCTGCTCCTTTTCCTTGTAACAATTGTACTCACTTATCAATTAGCATTTAGTCAACAATTTCATCTATGAGATACAAATTTAGCCCAAGCAGTATCACTCATACTAGTATGGCATGATGCCAACAGGTTGGCTTTTAACCCATGGACCACACAGGAGAGAGCTGCAAAGTCTCTCCAACACACAAGAAACAGTGTTTTGTGATGTGCTGTATTTAGATAGCCTGGAAATTTAAAAAATAAACAAACAAACAAAAACAAAAAAGAAAACACCAAAGAAGAAGGTGCACACAATGTTAGAGACACGAAGCCTTGCTTCCAGTGGTATGGTATTAGCTCCAGACAACCCATCATTCTAAAGATAATTTGGAATTAAGAAGTTTTCTCTGAGACAATCTAGAGATATAAATATTTATAACATATAACAGGGTCTTTTCCCGTCAATACAAGAAGATGACTGAAGAAGTACAGTCCTTCAAATCATGACTACACCTAACCTGAAACCATTCTCATTTTAAATAATTACATGATTAAAGCCTCTTAGGATTCAAATATATTTATACAAAGACAGGTACTCATGGACAAGCATTAAGACACGCGGTCAACTGTCCTGATATAAAAAGTACATTCCATAGGCACAGAAAAATAGGGATTTGAGGAAATCTCCAGTTTCACCAGCAGAAGAAACAAGACAGAATATACCTGAAATGATGATACTGCAAAAAGCACAAAATTTAGACACTAAGAATTCAGGGGATATAGTCAGTGCAATTTGGGCTAGAGAGAGAGATTTAGCATCCCTAACTTCAGATGCTTAATCTTGAGAGTCAGATTAGGCAACTAGACTCCATCTGCAGAAACTGGAAAGAATGAACAACCTCCAGAAGAGCATTCATCTCCTCTTAAGACAGGTGTGATTGACCTGATTTCTGGGGGATATTCAACTTTCCCTTGGCAATACAGGGAGACCCAACAGTTCATTTAGCTAGATGCCTGACTTTTGGAGAGTTATCCTTAGGTGAGCTAAACCCGAACTCATCAGACAAATGCTAGTCTGAGGCTGTTTTGTTATCACTCTCAGCATCTAGCAGAATTCTGCAGAACCACAAAGCAAAATTACACTCTCCTGAACTGAGGGATGTAGTTTCTTTTAGTATTGGTCTCACAGGGATAAAATTGTTAAAAAATATTATGCAGTCACAGACAAACCATGGTCATGAAAGAGTATGTTCAATTTGCCTGTGAAATCATGCCTTTTTTATATTTACTATAAACTGTGGACACTAATGGTATCAAGAAATGTAAAGCATCATAGATACATGGGATATGCTGCTGCCGTGTACCTGAACAGCATTAAAAGGACTAATATTGTCAAACATGTGTCTTCTCCAAAGCATATGAAGAATATAAGATGGAGGATTCCAAATCCAACAGTAGATCCCTCTAGTTGAACTTTGTTACCTTAATTTGTTGTACTGCATACTTGCATTATGATACAGTCACAGAATAAGGCAGTCATATAGCATCTTTCCCACACGACTCTCCCTACCACACAAAGCAAGACAACAATGACTTATAAACTTCTTTCTCTCAGACACAGAAAATATTTCAACAACTAAAAGTAATTGTGTACATGAATATCTTTTGTTGCAGTCTTATCCTTTCACATTACAAGATCTACAAAACGGGGCATTTATTTCTCTCCCATTATCATTAGTTATAAAAAAAAAAAAAAAAGAGAAAATAGTAAGAATACATGAAAGGAGTGCAATATTCAGGTCCATAAATCTTCTTCCACGGTCTCCAGAAAATCACTCAGAATAAACGTGATCTGAATACACATGCAGTAATAACGTATCAAATAGGATTTCCTCAGTCCTCCTGTAATGTGTTAAAAATAATTATGAAATGCAAAACCTAACTTTTAAAAACAGAATGGAATATGTCCATTCACGCAGCTATAAGAGTGGCCAGAATCAAGAGTGCCTGATCATTTGTGAAAAGCCAAGCCCTTCCAACTCCCCACCCTATCAGCCTAAGACTGATGACAACTTTCCTTCTCGGGCTCTGACACTTCCCAGGTGCTGGAGAGCACAGTGCAGTGAAACGGCTGTCATGTCTCCCGGGAGAGCACCAAGATGCCTGGGATGCGCCATCCCTCTGCCAGGCTTTACACCTGGGCACCCAGGAGCCCTTGCCAGGAAATGCCTCCTCACCATCACGTGCAGCCAGTGCCTTGCTGTGGCAGCAACCGCAGCAAAGGTCTGCCGTCACAATATTTAGCAAGAGTTTACATTTTGAAAAAATAAAATAAAATAAAAATCCAGTAAAGGGATTTCTGCTCTCCTGTCCCAGTGTTTGATCAATCAATGTAAGTGTAGCCCTTAATAAAGTATACTGGAAAGTATTTTAACTGCATCACCTGTGGAATTTTAACAAAATCAGATACATTTTTATGGGGCATTAGTGATATATTACAGCTTATCACATTACAAATCACATTCATCAAAAAAACCAGCTGAATTTAAAAACCTTCCATAACACAGAAAAATACTTACACTGCGGACCAATATGAATAATAGAAACTCACTGTGACTCAAACATTTTTTCCACATAATAGCCTTTCTATAAAAACAAGCAGCATGGTAATCAAAACCCTAGTTTATAAATTGTAATACACTGAAGTAATTTAGGATTTTTATTCAGTGTTATAGACAGAGCTTTTAAAATTCCCGTTCCGCTGGAAAATACCTTCAATTGGTTACTCCTACATGAAATTCTTTCCCTCAGAGCTTCCTCTGAACAAAGTTTTGTCTTCCACTTTGGCATGTCAGTTCCACTGTTCATATTGTGTTTCTATCGTGTCTCTTTGCTGGGCTACACAGGCTAATGCCCAGAGCAGCAATCCACGATAACAGAAGACGGCAGCAGCACAGATTTCCACACAGCAGCTTGCCAGACTTCAGCATACTCCAAACTAGATGCATCATTTCTCTTTTCATATATGTATATAGAAGAAAAAGGAAGTTTTGGTTCCAGCACTAAGACTGTTTTTTAGTAAAACTTGTTCTTTGCATTGCTCTAAAAAGACTACAACTTTCATTATCCTAATAAATTAACGAGAAAAGACATCTCTGTTGAAATCATGTTACATAAACATCTCACCAATAGAGATATATCATTAGATTATATTTTAAGCTCCCATATGTCACTAGAATTCATGCTGAAACCACCTTACAATGCAATCTTCATGACAGATTTCTCTGGATTAATGAGTTTCCAGTTTTCTCTGACATTTTGTTAAAACTTTAATACTCTAAGTGCTGTCGTTTGACATGTTTTCTGCCACTACTGTTGCCAAGCACGAGCACATGTTACAAAACAGTAAATGCTGCTCTTTGACTTACGACTTTTAGCAAGAAGAATATTTTGCACTGATATTGCATATTGTTTTAGAAGTACGAAGCTGAATAATACTTTATTTTATTCACTTGTGACACCGCTTCCACATTTTGTTACTTTTATCACAATCTGTTTAGACAGGATGTGCTGATAATATGAAACTCGCCAACCATTTAAATATGCCATCACTACCTTTCCCTATCATAACAGAAACCTACTAAGATTAATCACAGGAAAGAAAAATCCTTGTAACTACAGAGCAGGACAGAGTACAACAGATAGCAAAGAGGAATAAAATGACAATGTTTGAAGACAGAAAATGGACAGGCTCTTTTCACTTTCTGGGAATTACACAAGGGCAGTGGCAGGGGAGAACCCTGGCATATCCATGTTTGAAAAATAGTATTATTCCGCCTTCTTGCTGGAGATTGGAGATTTTTCTTGAAAAATCTTAGGTTAAGAAAGATAAAGCAATGAATAATGAGAAACCACACGGCATGAAGCATCCAAACTAGATTTCTGTTTCATTCCCCCACATTCATCTGAGAAATCCTGGAAATACTTTCTGCAATATGCCATCTTTAAATGATGCAGCATGACATTCCCTCCCCTGCTGAGTCCATTCTGTAAACAGAAGCAGAACCACGACATCACCGTTTCTTCTTCACACTGGTCTCCTTTGGGATATTAGGACCAACTATAACTAATACCCAATTCCCAAAAAAATGATGTCTGTTAAGCAGTAATACCAGAAGAAACTAAAAGAACACAAAAGGAAAAAAAAATAATTTCCAGAGCTAAGCACCATAAGCAGAAAAGGGTTAACAGAAATATATTAGTTCCCAAACAGAAACCCAGAATTTTGCCAGTTTCATCAACACCCAAAGCCAGGAATACTGACACACTGGAATTGCTCAAAACCCAGCAATACTGCTGGCTGGATCCAGAGGACATTAAACAATAGCCTTCCAACAAGTCCATATTTCCTGGATTATAACATCACACGTTATTATGGGCTTTCTCTTTCACTGTCATAAGCAACAGAAACAATGAATAAAACACACAAAGTACTGAAGACAGATTGTGTCTGCAGGTAGTTATTTCTCTCTTAGAAAAAAAACCAACACACCAAACAAAAAAACACAAACAAAACCCACTAGTATCCATTCTCTTTTAAGCTATTTTCATAGCACTGAAGTTACACAACACAAGGTAATTGAGACACGATACCTACTTCCCAGGGCTATTCTAGAGGAAGACCAATCGCAAATTTACAGTGTCTAAGCCCATAAAGCTCAACCTGTTCTGCAGCTGCAAATACCAAAAGATGTCCTCTTTATGCATACTTAAATACTACCAGAATTTACTTGTATGCGTCTCAAGAGGAAGCGTACACCATCACATGCAGAAAGTGCAGATGACCTTCTACTAGAAAATAAGCCAAAACAACCTTTACTGTCTTGAGATCTGAAAAGGGAGAGAAGAGGGAGAGGAGCTAATAGGTTACACTCAGAGATACTTACACTAGCTCTGCTTCAGACTGGTAGGAGGGAAATGCAAACATAGTCCTTGAGTAAGACATGTCAACTTCTTGAGCTGTTTGTCAAGCCTTACTTTTGGTTTTTAATCAACTGTTTATACAATGATAATCCCATGCTGGTGTATCCATCTGCCACTCACACAAAAATTATTTATCTGCAAAGTTAGGGGCAACTAAATCTCCACAATTCCTGTCAAACAGGGTTTTTTTGCTTGTCTTGAAAGTCCTCCCGTGGGTGGGCTACAGTGGGTTAAAAAGCCACAGTCTATCCCTGCATCCCACTACAGTTATCATTACACTTTCCCATCCCTACCATCCTCACTTTGAACTTTCACTGCTGCAATTTAAGCTCATTACTTCTTGTACTAACCAACATCACAGAGAACAGATTACACTCTTCCTCTTTGCAGTATATTTTGTATATCTGAAGACTCATCCCACCTCTTCCTCAGATTTCTCTTCTACCAGAAGAGCCCCCACTCAATCTTTCTTCTAAGTCATGTTTTCCAGGTCTTGGATTAACTTCACTGCTGTCCCTTAGATATTCTCTAATTGACACAAACCTTTCTTGAGGTGCAGCCCTTGAAAGGACACAGCCTGACCACTGAGTACTTGCCACTACGAACAGAGCAGAAAGATTACTTTAGTTATTATATAGAACAAATAGCCGTTCCATTTACAGACCCTGATATCAGCCTTACCAATGTCACAACTCACTGAAAAGGAATAACTGTCACATTGCAATCCACAATGTATCTCCAGAGTTGTTTTTTTTTTTATTTTGTTTTGATTCCCATGAAGTGGGACTACCAGGACTGCCAGGGTAGTTATTTCCCAGTTCTGAGGTGCCATTCTTAGGTATAAAATTTGGAATTTTGTTTTTTCAGATCACTTCTCCAGCTATATGAGAACCTTTAAAACCTAACTCTATTCTTTCAAGCTATTGAAATGTTTAGGCGAGTTTCATAGTTTTCAGATCATTAAATGAAAATACAGAAGATGGATTTGATTCAAAATTGTTTCCTTTCAGTAAACTCAGTAATCATGTTCTTCATGTTATTTTCCAAATGCAGTTTTCTCTAATCTGCGTTTCCCCACCTCGTTTATAAGAATGTCAATCGAGACAACATCAGGAATCTTATTAATGTCAAAATATAGGACATCATCTGCCTCCAGCAAACTACTCTGCTGTTCAGAAATGGGCACCACCACATGGGATCCACTCATGAAAGCGAGCATTAGGTTCAAAATGAAGAGAAAGTCATACAAATAGGAAATATTTGCACTGGCGGGGCTCAGGGGATATACAGCTGACCAGCTTTGCAGACTAGAGTTTTAAAAATAATAATTGGGCAAATAATTCTGTTGCTTATTTAAAACCATTAACATGTCCAGCTCTTACTGTGGCTGCCTGGAGGTGATTATTCTCTGGAGACTGTGCTTCTAATGGTGCCATCATGCTGGCAGCAGCCTCAAGGGCTCCTCAGTTGGCAGCAGAGGGTACAAGGTCTCACTGTGCTGCCAGCTTTGCACATACTCTGATGCATGTTTTATTAAAGGTTTGGAATAAGGAGAGCAATCCCTTGTTGACGATTCCAACACAGGAACTCAGAAAACAAATAATCATAGGTTTAGCATGAAACTGTCACTAGTGAGATAAATTACACTCCGTATAATGCGGCAGGGCAGACACTGCATTAACTCCATGTTTGTGCCAGTGCCACCTGAGCAGGACATACTGTTAAAAGCAGTATGGAAAAACCTAGATATACCTTTTCTGAGTGAGGTACATGTTACTAATTCACTTAACAGATACAGAGAAGGAAGCACACATATGCGTTTACTCCTACAAAGGAAAATGGTGACAGAAAACAAGGTAGAAAGAGACAAGGACACTCAAAAATCCAAACAGCCTAGAATTGTTTTGATGACCAAAAAGGCAACTCACCAAATTTCTATAGACAGATATACTTTTAGGAAAATGCCCAAGAAAAAGTTTCAAGTTTGGTCAAATGAATGGCCATACTCCACAGGACATTTAACATGTCTGCAATTATGACACAGATCACAAGGAATTTAAGTAATTAGCATGTCTAGAAATAATACGGGAACACGTGATTAGTCAACTTGGTTTACAACAGATGAATAACAATTGCTAAGCTGGTGCTAGGCTGCCATCCTGACGTTGTGGGGTTTATTACCAAATTGTTAGACTGCGAGTTCACAAGAATGTGGGCTTTGTGGAACTTTGAAAAAATCCAGATGCTTTAAGAATAGGTGGAATTTTACAGATACATGCAAGACTTTTTTCATTGCTCAAGAAGCCTGTGATAACCCCACCCTTTATATAAGAAAAAAAAACCCAAAGCAAACAGTGGTCAAGTCAGCTGTTTCCTCTCATTTGTAGATTGAAGATTAAGTAAGAATAGATATTCTCAGAAAATCTGAGGTTCTAAGGCTGCTACTTTGGAAATGCCTTAACAAAGGGAATGGAAGAATTAAGACGGATGATGTGAAAAGAATGAGAATGAAAACTGAATTTAAAAAAAGTAAACTTGGGACCAGGAGAAAAAAACCAGCAGCTACAGTGGAGGGGAAACTCATGCAGGCCACTGAAACAGGGAAACTCCATAATCTGCAGTAAAATCCTAAAAAGCATCTTCTCTGTGTAAAGAGCACAGCAATGAAGCATTAAGTGTATGACAAAAACTCAGATGGGATGGAGTGAAATTCCTCTCCATTACAAACAAATTACAACAGAGTGCTGCTGACACTGCTCTCCTCTTGTTCACACAAGCTGCCTCATGACCTTTTTCCCCTGCAAATATTCCAAAGGGGAAACCGAAAACCTGTATTTTTAATTCAGGTTGGAAAAAAACCCTAATTTTTAAGTATTTTATATATGTTACCTTCTTGTATTTGATTCTAACAACCTGAAAATTCAAATCATCAACATCAAGCATACATAACATTTGAACTAGCTGGGCTAGTCTTCAGGAAGATGCGAGCTTTTCTTCATGTTCAGGAAAGGGGATACTGTGTAAGGCATCAACTCCATTAGGCCACCTCTTCTGTCTTAAAATACCTTCAAAATTACAGAAATTTTTTTTTTCCCACATTCTTTACTATCATCAATTTTCAGAAAAGTCACACAGAGTATACAGATAGGTAAAAAATGGGTGAGGAACAAACAATAACCCTGTCCTATAGAGGAAATATTCAACTATTAGCAAGATTTATGGAAGCACAATCATGCTTTCATAAACCAGCATATCTATCCTCACAAAACAGAAATTTCTGAGATTAATTTCCTCATCAAAACCAAAGTTACAAATAAAGAGAACTTAAATTATATTTAAATGCATTTAAGTAAATTGTTACATTTTTTTCTGAAAAACAGACAAAACAGTTTTACAAAACAGTATTTATTTTTGCATTTCTTCCCTTAATTGTAGCTCTGTATTGTCAAATACGGCTATGTTGATCAATTCAGAAATGTCAGTCAGGAAGGATTTCATGCTGTGTACATTGAGGCACTGATAACCAAAGTTACAAGACTAGTCACAGCAGACAGCTCCCCCTTGAGCACAATACAAAGCACCAAAACCTGCCTTGATAAGATGGTGATTCAGGGCAGACTAACCTCACAACTTTGACATCTAACATTAGCCATCAAGAAGAGACTGCACAAGTTCTCTGAACAGGAAAAAAAATTTCATTTAGGCACTATATCATACCAATGATGGCAGAATGCTTCTGCAGGTAAAACTCAGTACACTGGTGACATTTTCCCATTCTCATACAATAATTTGGAATACAAATGCATTTATTAAATGCTCTAGGTATCACCACACATCAACAGTAACGGGTATTATGAGAAACCAACAACATTTGGCTCAAAAGAGGTACACACCTTCAGACCACCTGTTCCAGTTGCAACAATGATGACTTTAGATGAGAACATCTCTTCTTATACAAACATCTTTAAATGGTGAGAGCTTTTAGTCAACATTTATTTGGTCAGATTTTAATGAGAAATAAGGACTCTGCATCTCTTTTTGCCATGAACTCCTTTGTCCATACTGGCCAGGAAACTACACTGGCATCAGCCATTCCATCACAAGCAAAATCAGAACTTTAAAGTTTCACATACACTGTAGGATGCACAGCAGAAAGTAGCACAAAATTACTGTTAGACTCCTTTTTGCAGAGAGCTGCAATGCAGTGGACAGATACTAAGATAACCAAGGGGCTGAAAATAGTCCAGGTTAAAATACACAGAGCTCCACATCAGCTCATCTCCCTTCTTTGAGTCTATATGAACAGATGCACACTATCTGCTAATTATCTCCCTCTGTGCAACTGATTCTGATATTTTGCTCAGATATTTTTAATGCATACTTTGATATTTTTATCATGATTGGAAAAACAATTCAGATAAGGAAAGATCCAACTAAAAGGCTTGCCTATTCATCATCCTCATAATTATTTAAGGCTTACATTTATCCTTCCTTTGGAAGCAATTTGTAATCTATTCTGAATAACTCACTAGCGATGATAGTGCTTGAGCTGATAGCTGAGCTTACTTCTTCAAAGGTCAGGCACTCTCGAAATAGCCAATACTCATAAACAAATTAGGAAATTTGGAGATATGTTTGTCATAACAGAATGATAGGCCCTTAATAGTAGTACTTAAAACAAGGTATTATCTCCTTTTTAACAGACTAAGTTCATTTCCGGCTGGTCAAGTGGCCTCGTGTGTTAACTCATGAACATGTGGAACCAACAATGCTGTATTTTTAGTCTGGAGTCTCTCTAGTGAGTTTTGTTCCACATTCTGGCTAAAATACTTTCATCAATCATCCAAATCCCTGAAGGGAAAAAGGATTAAAGAAAAAAAAAAAACAAACACCAAACTCAAAAGCAAAACCACACAAAACAAGCAGCTGCTCTAGGTTGCCTAAATCACTTTATTTAAGGAAAACATGCTGCATTCAAACCCATGGTACTTTCCCAGTAAGAGCACGTGATACCACAAAATTACATGGTTTCTATATAAGCTGAGATCCTTCTCATCCCCAGAGCAGCCATGTTAATATCACAATATTAATTCAGGGTAATGCTTTTCTATTCCAAGAAGAAACAAACTTACAGAACTTGACCCAATGGGAGGTGCTGGCTTATACTCAAGCAGGAAAGACAAGTGCACTAGCACTTCCAAGAAAGTTCTTCCAACAGCAGATTTCATACCAAGAAAAAAAAAGTGTGGTACTCTTTATAAAGCAGAGACAGAAAAGCTGCTTAGAATATAGCATTGTTTTATTGGATAGTATTTCACAGGTACAACAATATAAGAGAGCACTTTTTTATTTTTATAAGCTAAGTAAGTTTTTACTGTATCTAACTGCCTACTTTTCAGTATCATTTACACACTCATTCTATCTGTAAACCAGTGAGCTTATGCACTGACGAGTGAGCAAAAGTAAGACTATGGATGATTCTATCTGGCCACTAACAGCACAGAAAGCTAGACAGCAGGCATTTTCCCCTAAAGAAGTCAGATTGACACACGTAGGCTACTGAAACTAGTACTGTGACTCCGAGACTACGGTCCCTTCACGCTAAAGGTAGTAAACCAGATAGTAACTCTGTCCTATGCTTGCAACCAGATTTGAAAAAAGTACTACACTGGAGTTACTTAAGGGGATTGCAGCTATCTAACCTCGATGAGATCCTTGAGTACTGCTGTACAATGAGAGTAGTATATTTTCCTAATCTCATGAGCATACTCTCAAATCAACTGAGAATATTCAGATTAAGTTATTGTTTTACCATGCGGGAGTCCATGAAAAAACATATAACCACATCACATGCCTACCTCTTCTCTGGTTTGTCTCAAGAGAGAGTATCTCTCTAGACATTTAATACTGGGTTGATTTGGTTTTCATTAAGCATACTGATCAAGAGAGATATTACAGCTGATTTCCTTTACTTCCAAGACAAAATGCCAAATGAGTTTTATGTTTCAAAGGCTATGTCTGATACATACCTTGTCTCGGTACTCCACCTTGGAAACCAGTAATTCTCAGAACTACACGTGTCCCTCCCCAGCAGTATTTAAAACCAGAACAAGTGAAAAATGGAATGGTGGCAGAGATTGGCTGACATTTACTGGTTACAAGACAGTCAAAAGACAGCCTTGCTCAGAAATGGCTGTAACAGAGGTGTATATGAAGCACCCTGGCTCCAGTTTTGAACTCTGATTCAGCATTCATAGAAGGCCAAAGCTCAAGTTTTAATCAGGCTACAGAGTTCTCTGTTAAAACAAGACACTTTAAGATATGCTTTGAAGTATGAGAACATGTTAAGATGGCTGTTCATATATGGCCATTAAAACTATGAAAATCATCCTTAAATGGTAACTACATCAATGCATTTACAATTTGATGTTTGGTAAAATTACAGCCATACCATTTGTAACAGGCATAATGACCTAATTTATCCAATATCTTTTTCTTAATTCCTTAAATCAAAAGCAAATTGGCACCCAGAAACAGAACAAAGTGTCCCTGAGTACGGTTTCAAGGCCAAATAAGAGCTAGTACATATGTGAATATGTGCAAATAGGAGCACACTGTTCAGTTGCAAAAAAATATATCTTAAAAAAAGTGATTAAAAGTCTGTACATGCATCACTCAGTAGCACAAATTGACAGGAATGCGCACAGTAAAAATGCTACCTATATTTGCATCACTTTCAGATCTCCCATCCAAAATAAAGTCTTAAAAATATATAATATTTTTATATATAAGGATATTTTATATATAATTTTTTATATAAAACCATAAAAATCAGCTGCCAGGGATTCCAATCTTGCAGTCATCTTCTCTCAGCAGACTTTAAAAGCTTCCCATGTTTTACGCTGTTCAGAATTCCTTTATATTCATAATGGAACACACAGATACAATAGTTAAAAACATTGTTTTATTTCTTTAAGAAAGCTAACATATTTAGCAAAGACCTTGTAATTTTATAAAGTAAGCAAGTTTCCCACACCCATACAATCAATTCCCCAGTATTATCAGCAGCACATGAAGTGTCATCGTAAAAGGAGAAGGCTATGCTGTACATAGCACATTATAG
This sequence comes from Larus michahellis, assembly GCF_964199755.1. Lineage (NCBI taxonomy): Eukaryota > Metazoa > Chordata > Aves > Charadriiformes > Laridae > Larus > Larus michahellis. The sequence continues at coordinate 8,814,119 of NC_133906.1, read as the reverse complement.
GGGAAAATGCAAGTTTTGGACACAGTGAGGTATAGGTTTTTCTGGCCTCATAGCAAGATGTAAAACCCTTTTCTTTAATCCCATTTTCTCATAAATGAATAAAAATAGGGATAAGCAAAAGCTAGTTCTTCTTGGTCAGCAAGAGAACAAAGTCTGATATGAACGTAGGTTTTGCAGGAAAAAAAGTATATCATGAATTTACTTAATAAGACTGTGGATCTTTCTGGACTTTGGAAAGTTGTTCTTGACACCTGAAAGAAAAATAACTCTCTTGTTAGTACATGTATACAACATCACCAACATCAAGTATGCTACATCAACATAAGCAACTTACAGTATAAATGCATTGCACTTGCATCACTTTGATGCTGATCTGCTCCCCTGCACATTCATGTTAACTTTATGTGAAGAGTGAGAAGTTGCTTGGCGTGGATACCATCCCCAGATACCATCCTGACAGGAGTCACCAATGTTACTGTTTATGTTACTCATTTTGTCTCTGCAAAGAAAAGAAGATAGAGAGGGACCATATGTAAAAAGAAAAAGAAGAATCTACTGTTGTGTTCTTTGTCCCTTTCCAGAATTTCCCCAAAACAGTGATAGAACATGTGTCAGCTGAGAGGTTACAAAGGTCCAGACACAAAAAACCCCAAAAGAATAAATGCAAAATTCACAAGCAAAAACTTAACTTACCAGCATTTCAGTATCACTCAGGTTGTCTGTGTAACATTTTGGTACAGATCAGTCTTCCAGAAGTAAGCTGTTGAAGAGACTTGACCGTTCCAGGCTGTGGTCAGGAGGAAGAAATTTCCATTTTCTTGAAGGGCCCATCTTGACGAGCTCATCTGATGTCCACAGATGAGGTCCCACTAAGATGCAGGTGCCTGCTCTGCTTTTATGAAACTAGTTCTCGTAGTAGCCCACAACAGGTCGTTGCCTTGAACAAAGCTGTGTCTGCTATTGAGCACACACTCACTTTTAATATATGTTGAATGTCAATAACTGTTTCAGAAAACAGGATAAAAGTGGTGATTTTACCAGGAAATTGTTGTATGAGGTTATGCAAAAAAACCACCAAATACTTGAATAATCATCTTTCACATAATGAAGTACCTGCATTCGGCATAGTACTTGATTATATTTGTGATAATTGTAGACTACTACTGTTACAAGTTGTTATTTCCAATAGTGCATAATCTTCTGTAGAGCACGGTACCTGTACACATAATGTCAAAGTGGAAAGGTGTATTCTTAAGACACAAGGCTGTATACTAACTTCCATCAATTCCTTGGTTTTTTCTGTTATGTTACCCTGTTAGACAAAATAGTGTCTGGGCTGAAGTAACATCTCAGATTCTGGCTACAGTAACACATCAATCATAAGATTGTATGACACAAGCTTGTATGATAGCAAATGTAAGTAGTGGACTGGTCTGCAGCTGAAGAGTAGAAATATGACATATCACAAGTTTCAAAGCTGTAGCCAAAATGAATGCATTTCCAATATATGCCTGTAAAGGGGACTATTCGTACCTGTGCTCCATACACACTAAAGACAACTTATACATTGTGCAGTTGCAGAACACAAAGAATTACCTTTTAGATGTATATAACAAGAAACGTTACTGAGCCAAATTATAGAATCATAGAATCTTCAGGGTTGGAAAGGACCTTTGAGATCATCGAGTCCAACCATACACACACAAAAAAACCCCCTACAATCTCTGCCACTAGAGCATGCCCTCAAGTGCCAAATCTACACGTTTCTTAAATACCTCTAGGGATGGTGACTCAACCACCTCCCTGGGCAGGCTGTTCAGTGCCTGACCACTCTTGCAGTAAAGTAATTCCTCCTAATATCTAACCTAAACCTCCCCTGCCACAACTTCAGACCATTTCCTCTGGTCCTGTCATTATTCACCTGGGAGAAGAGGCCAACACCCACCTCTCTCCAACCTCCTTTCAGGCAGCTGTAGAGGGCAATGAGGTCTCCCCTCAGCCTCCTCCTCTCCAAGCTAAACATGCCCAGCTCCCTCAGCCTCTCCTCATATGACCTGGCCTCCAGACCCCTCACCAGCCTGGTAGCTCTCCTCTGGACACGCTCCAGCACTTCAATGTCCCTCTTGTACAGAGGGGCCCAGAACGGAACACAGCACTCGAGGTGAGGCCTCACCAGTGCCGAGTACAGAGGCACCATCACTTCCCTGCTCCTGCTGGCCACGCTATGCCTGATACAAGCCAGAATGCTGTTGGCCTTCTTGGCCACCTGGGCACACTGCTGGCTCATGTTAAGCTGGCCATCCACCAGCACCCCCAGGTCCTTTTCTGCTGGGCAGGTACCTCCCCTGTTGACCAAGATTTTTGATAAATGATGGAGAGAGGCTTGGTGAGCTCTCCTGACAGCTCCCTGAGTACTCTTGGGTGAATCCCATCCGGCCCCATAGACTTATGCGTGTCTAGGTACAGAAGCAGATCTGGATTACGGGTGGGTTGTTCTGCTCTCCATCCTTATCTTCCAGCTCAGGAGGCTGAACACCCTGGGGATAGCTGGTCTGACTATTGAAGATGGAGGCAAAGAAGGCATTGAGTATCTCAGCCTTCTCCTGGTCCTTGGTTGCAACTTCCCCCCCCACATCCAGTAAGGGATGGAGATTCTCCCTGGCTCTCGCTTTGTTGATGTATTTATAAAAACATTTTTTGTTGTCCTTAATGTTAGTGGCCAAGTTGAGCTCCAGCTGGGCTTTTGCCTTCCTAATTTTCTCTCTGTATAACCTAACGAGATCTCTGTACTCCTCCTGAGTTGCCTGACCCTTCTTCCAAAGGTGGTAAACCCTCCTTTTATTCCTAAATCCCATCAGAAGTTCCTTATTCATCCAGAGTGGCCATTTTCCCCACCCTTTAGACTTGCGAACACTTGGGGACAGCCTGCTCTTGGGCCTTTAAGACTTCTTTCTTGAAGACCGTCCAGCCTTCCTGGACCCCTTTGCCCTTCAGGACTATCTACCAAGGGACTCTCTCAACCAGTGTCCTGAACAAGCCAAAGTCTGCCCTCCAGAAGTCCAAGGTGGAGGTTTTGCTAACCCCCCTCCTTACATCGCTACGAATTGAAAACTTGACCATTTCATGATCAGTAAACTCAAGACGACCTTCGACCACCACATTTCCCACTAGTCCTTCACTGTTTGTGAACAGTAGGTCTAGCAAGGCACTTACCGTGGTAGGCTCACCTACCAGTTGTGTCAGAAGTTATCTTCCATGCACTCGAGGAACCTCCTAGCCTGCCTGCTCTCTGCTATGTTATATTTCCAGCAGATACCCAGCAGGTTGAAGTCCCCAACCAGAACAAGGGCTGGCGATTGCAAGACTTCAGCCAGCCACTTACAGAATACTTCATCTGTCTCCTCATCCTGGTTGGGTGGTCTATAGCATACTCGCAGCACAAGATCTCCCTTATTTCCCTTCCCCTTCATCCTTACCCATAAACACTCGACTTTATCATCACTGGAATCTAGCTCTAAACAATCAAAACATTCCCTAATGTACAGAGCCACACCCCCACCTCTCCTCCCTTGCCTATCCCTTCTGAAGAGCTTATAGCCATTCATCGCAGCATTCCAGTCATGACAGTCATCCCACCACGTTTCTGTGATGGCGACTACATCATAGTTGTCCTGCTGCACAATGGCTTCCAGCTCATCCTTTTTGTTGCCCATGCTATGTGCATTCGTGTAGATGCACTTGAGCTGGGCTACCAATTTCACCCCTATCACTGGCCCTTTATCCCTAGGCTCATTACTAGTGGGCCTGGTTTTATCCCCTTCCCCCTTCGTTTCTAGTTTAAAGCCCTATCCATGAGCCTTGCTAACTCTTGGCCTAGTACCCTTTTCCCCTTTTGGGATAGGGTTTTCCCATTCTTAGCAAGCAGGCCCGGTGTCCTGCAGGTCAAACTATGATCATAGAACCCAAAGCCCTGCTCGTAGCACCAGTTTTGGAGCCAGGTATTGATCTGTCCCATTTTCTTGTTTACCCATTCGTTAGTCCCCAAAACTGGAAGGGCAGAGGAGAACACAATTTGTGCTCCCAAACCCTTCACAAGCCGTCCCAAGGCCCCGAAATCTTTCTTCATTGCCCTCAGGCTTCTACTCTCCAGCTCATCACTATCTGCCTGTAAGATCAAAAGAGGGTAATAATCTGAGGGCCGTATCAGGCCAGGAAGCTTCCTGGTTATATCTGTAACACGAGCCCCAGGGAGGAAGCACACCTCCCTGTGGGAAGGGTCCGTCCTGCATATGGGACCCTCAGTTCCCCTCAGAATGGACCCCCTTATGACTATTGCCCTCCTCCTGCTCTTCACAGAAGCAGTCTTAATGCGTGGAGCTGGCTGCTTTGACAACTCCCTGGATGGGGCTTTATCAGCATCCTTAGTTCCCTCATCATCTACCTCCAGAGGCCCATATCTGTTCTGTACAGGCACCTGGGGGGACATGGGGGGTCTGGAGGGGACTCTCCTGCTGCCCCAAGCAGGTACCTGCTTCCATTCCCCCCCATCCTCTCCTAGTTCTCCTCCTTCTGCCTGGTGACAAGAGGGCAGGGGATCCTCTACCTCTCGTGGAGCCTCTGCCTGTCGCTTTTTCCCTAAGGATGGCAGGGTGTGGCTCCACCAATCAATCTCCCTTTCACACTCCCAAATGGTCCTCAGTCTGTGCACTTCCTCCTTAAGCTCAGCCACCAGGCTGAGCAGATCATTTACATGGTCACAGCGCACACAGGCGCTGTCTTTGCTGTCCTTCTGCCAGAGTGACAGACATTCCATGCAGCCCATCGCCAGGACAACTGCATGTCTCTCCGTCAGGTCCGTTTGGGTCGCTTTATTCCTTCTGGCTTTGGCTACAGACCGGGTGGAGACCATGTTTTCTTTGCAGTCGACCTAGCCTGCCTGCTTGCTCTCCTCTTGTTCCTCCCCTCGCAGTCACCCGTCCCGCGCCACACTCTGCGGTGGCTGCCTGCTGCTGGCGTCGGCCTCACCGACATACACCCTCCTCTGGTGCTCCCGGGCGGTTCCGTGGGTGACACCCTGGGAACGCCTGCTCGCCGCTTTTTTGCTTAGTGCTCCCAAAGGGCTGAATTTATGAGCGGGTAGTGGTCCCACCCCCTCCTCTTTCAGACCTGCCGCTGGGGGTGCTGGCTCTGCCCCACTCGTCCTCAGCTGTCACCACCACCGCAAGTGCCAGGTACCAGCTCGGGCTGGCCACTTTTCCTGGCTTAAAACAGCCCCAAAGATGAGCCCCTTTTGCCGGCCTTTTTTGCCGAGATTCGCTCCCCCAGTACAGACTTACCTGCACTGGAGCTGATCTCCTCGGCAAGTGGCAAATGTTGTCATGAAAATTCTTAGATCCTTATCCAGGGGAAAAGAATCCTTATTTTGAAAGTTTGTAAATCTTAACAAGAGATTGAGAATGACAAGGTATACAGAGCCATTTCAATCTATGTGGTGAGAATAGTATCTGTGTAACTGGATCAAGAAAAACAGATCAGATTACACCACACCAGAAGATCATCAATGGAAGGAAGATTATACAGTTTAACTCATTAACTCAAAGATGCCTTCGTCAAATTATAGGGGTACTTGTACAATACACTAATTTATTCAGAGCATTCTCATGATATTGTCATTCAGTTATATGACTTAAAACTTACATTTTTACAATACAGGTTGCACAGCACTTACATTCTATTTCAAATTAGTAACAGTAAATACTTATTTCTGAGGCCGATGCAGCATGCCAGGACAGCATAAACCAGATACCCAACATGGCACATTTCTACAATTGCAATGAAACTTCTTTACTGTTAGGAGGGTCAGGCACTGGAAGAGGTTGCCTAGGGAGGTCTTGCACTCTCCATCCTTGGAATTTTTCAAGACCAGATGGGACAAAGCCCTGAGCAACTTGGTCTGACCCCAGAGCTGACCATGTTTTGAGTAGGTTAGACTACAGACCTCCTGAGGCCCCTTCCATCCTGAATTATTCTTGAAGTATGCCTTGAAATATAAGCACATATCTACTTAGCAACGTCTCTTTCCCCACATAAAAAACAACATGGAAAACAATTCACCTGAATTATTATATAAAAGGGAAAAAAAAAAAAGGGGGGGCAATCCCCCCAACCCTTCTATAAATATAACATAAATGATTAAGACTATGAAATCTTTATGATTTCTCTCAACTACTTAGATATCCCTTCCTTTATAAATGTTCTTTCACAAAACATGTTTTTGAGGATATTTAAAGTAGTAACAGTATTATTTGTCTTTAATTTTGACTCAGAACAAATCCACATCATAAGAAAGTTTATGTAAGAGTTAGAATTTTCCATACATAAAAGACACTACTCTCTGGAATTTACACCCAAATAATTTTGGACAGTGTGCCAAATACATATTGAATACTATCATTAGTATTCAATTAGTATTAGTATTCATTAGTATTAGGTCGCTAAGCACCACGTCTACCCGTCTTTATAGTAGTGTTAGATTGATAGAAGATGACAACTAATTTCCCTAGAATTGCCAAAAGTTGGATAATATTATGACTGAATTCTTTTTAAATGAGTTACTACTACTGCAAGCAATACTAACTCTGAACTCTCTCTATATATTTAGGACACAGGAAAATGGGACTGTGTCCAGTAACAGAAAGTAACTTATATTTTCTAGAGATAGGTGGAATTTGAACAGTCTGGACTACCAGTACCAAATAACATGAGCACCTGAACAAAATTAGCTTGGTTTCACAAAGTTCTCATCATTAGAAAGGTTCAATATACTGATCAAAGGAATGAAAAGATTGTGATATCTAACTTTGCCAATGCTTCTGCTAATTCAATTTCTTCTCTGTTATTCCACCAAAGTAAAATACTATTCCACCAAAGTAAAAATACTTCTTCCACCCAAACCCAATGTCATAATCAAAACAAAACATGATCTTATTCACTCTAGCTTCTATTTGCTGAAACAAAAACAATGACGTTATTTTTCCCATTCAGTGACCAAAAATGAAATAAGGGTTAAGCTCAGGGTTGATAGATGTAGCTCCAGTTCCTACTCTAGAAACTTATGCCAAATGGAATGGTATCAATGGAAAGTGACCCAATACAGTGCACATCCCAAGTCTGGTCATTTGGCTTGTGCCTCAGGCAGCAAATTCAATTCTCTTCAAACAGGGGAGGAACCTGAATGATTATTGCTACAACTCACCCAGGTGTCTGACTGCTGTTGGTGGGGAAAGAAGGGACAGTTTCCTAGTGTAGGGTATGAGTGGATCCTGTTTTGTTTGTTGTGGTTTTGTAAACAGGCCAAAACTGTTTGTCAAATTTCATTTGAATTCAGAGTTTTATGACTCAGACGTGCATTTTCTAGTCCTTCCTTCACTGAAGTAATTCCGTGTTAGCATAACTATTTGAATTGCCGTTATCAGTGGCCAAGCGCAAATAAAGATCAGACTGATAACAGACTCAAACAATTGCCTTCCTGTTCCTAGATGCTTTGCACTTATCTAAAAAAAATTAAAAAATTCATTTTTTAAATTTATGTAATCTAATCTGATGAACAAAAGACAATTACAGTCACCCAAGAAAAACACTTCATTGCTGAAATATCCTGATGATTAAAAGCATATCTGAAGCCACATATAGTACTGCTTATTATTTAAATTCTAAAAGCTAAGGTATCCAGACAGATGTTTGTCTTTGCCCTTAAAATTAGGGATAAATAGTTAATAAACTATTTTCAGAGATAAAAAGCTCAATATTTTGAAACTATTTCCTTGGGGGGGAAACCACCAGAGAAATGGGTTTTGGCCATTAGCTACAGCTTCACGGCTTTATCCACTGACTACTCTTTGCTGCTTTGTCTCCAAAAGACACCAGGAGCTGAATATAATTTGATCAATGGGTAAAAGGTGAATCAATGGTGTATATTTTGATTTCTTACAATGAAAATGAATTGATCCTTATTTTCTGTGCAACAATGACAGACGTGCTGGGAAAAAAAAAAAACTATCTTAGAAAATAAAGTGACTGTAGAAACATATTTCAATTCTTTCAACAGGTATGTCATTTCTGAGAGATAATCACAGTCTCCGTTGCTTTCTAAAGCGTAAGACCTGAGGTCAAGTGATTCCAGCATCTGATAAATATCACTATTTCATAAAAGCTATACCATGTTGAAGAAATTGTTTCATTTTGAAAGAGATATTGACTACTTAAGTAAAATGATAATATGGAGAATAAGCCATTATTAGCTTTCAGCACCACTTCCATCACTTACAATGATGTAAAAAAAATTTTAGAAAAACCACCTAATTTTTAAAAGTTTTTGTTTTGTTTTAAATCCCTCCTCTCATTTTGATTTACCTTCAAAAGACAACTTGAGACCTAACATGTGGGCACAGTAATTTCACTCAGTAATTTTGTTTTCCTTGAGATAAGAAAGGATGGTTTTCTCTCCTCACAGGAAAAACAATTTTAACTTTTTCAGTTTTTCTGCTCTGAAATACATAGTGTATAGGAATTGCAAAGCAAAGGAACATTTCTCTAAATCTGTGAATGAAGTAAAATGTCAACTTGCATGGGAATGTGGAAAGAAACCATCAAGGATTATTTATTCACGTAAAATTTTCAATATTTAAAGTCTCCTGGTATGAACAGGAAGTTAGATAAATTGTAGTAATGCTGAATTTGACACAAAGTGGTTTAGTTTTGTAATAAGACATGGATTTAGTTGAATAAAATAAAACTCCTATCAAAAATGTAGATTGATTGGTCTTTATTTAAAAAGCATAGACTAAAATATATTTGAAGTTTGCTCCTTACAGAAAGCCTGATGGATATTCTCAGATCATTATGAATTGGACACATCCAAGGAAAAAAGAGCTTGAAAACTGGAAGTGAACTTATCACTATACATGAATGCTGAAACATTTAATTTTTCCACAAAAAATAATGTAATAATTACACGTTACCATTCCTATCTGAAAGTGCCACATACAAGTTTTTTTTATAGAGGTTGGAGTAAATGCATTATTTATAAACAGCACTTTGTTATTTAGGTCATTTCACTAAGTCCCGAATAAACCTTTGTTTAGTACTAAACTCTGCAATCCAAGTAAGCCATACGTTACAGGGAAGCAAAACATTGTATGTCAATAATGGTTTTGTCAGTTAAAAAAAAAGAAAGGGGGGAGGGAAAGATTATTCTCACGTTCCATTGCAAAGTCAGGTATGTTAGCTATATGAACCCAATACAAATAAACCTCAAGAGTCCATAAAAGCTGTAACATAACCTACTGCTGTCACAATAATAGAGAAAAGTATGACAAATTAACATGTCATTAGGCCAAACTCAAGAAGTACTGCCACCTTAACCCAGTGATGAGAAAATTGCTGGTATTGCCACTTCAAAACAATAGCTACTTATTACCAGGAACAACAGCCTCTGATGTAATGTAACCTCTTGCTGGCAGGAAGACGATGCATGCCAGCACTGAGCATATTTTTTCTGCCCCTTTGGGAGATGTGTGGTTTCAACTGTGATTCTACAGTTAATAATGATTGGGTACAACACTTAAAAAGCACCAAACAGCAAGTGAAAAGTCACAGGTAAGCAAGCTACTGCTCAAATAAAAGCAATTGCTTTTGTGCCTAAACCAAAATAGGAGAACTTGGCAGAGTAATGAATACTATTGATAGACTCAACATACACTAAAGATTCTGCCTGACTTGCCTACTGACTGAATCAAGGCTTTAAACCATTTTAAGTACAGTAAGCTTCCAATAAAAAAAAAAAAAAAAAAACAAAAAAAAACAAAACAAACAAACAACATACTCCATGTCAGGTGACAGAGCACTGGAACAGGCTGCCCAGGGAGGTTGCAGAGTCCCCTTCTCTGGAGACTTTCAAGACTCGTCTGGATGCAGCCCTGAGTAATGTGCTCTGGGCAATCCTGCTTTAGCAGGGGACTTGGACTAGATGATCTCTAGAGGTCCCTTCCAACTCTGAAGATTCTGTGATTCTGTGAAGTATAATCTCAGATCACATACTAGACAGACCTCTAAGATATGTAACAGTACCATGGATGTCCTTTCCAACAGCACTCCCAGATACTTCTTTTTCTTGAAGAAATCACCAGTAACAGGGTGTTTGAAAGGAATTCTAGGACTACAGAAAAGCATTTGCCTAAAGTATGAGAAGTTTTAACAGATATTCTACTACTCAGTGTAGTAAAAAATAAATAAATGAATATTTACCTTGTAAAATTCCTACCTTCTGAAAACAGGACTGTAAAGTGCCAACCCATCAACTTTCCACAACTCCACATAATTTATTGGATATAAGATTATCAAAGTAATTGTAAGCAATATTTTTTTTTTTCTTGGAGGGCATCTTTCTGCCTTCATGGACATTAGCTTTTCCCCAAATCTTTAGCAAATGAACCTGGTGGTTTCTGACAATGGACTCTTTGAACTGGGCCCTTTTTATTTCCAATAATCCCTTGATAAAAGGCAGGGTTATGTGCAGTAAGGGAAAATGTACTCTAGCTCAGACTGGCTATAAAAGGCAAAATACTTTAGAATTTTTAAAACCATTTGCATTTTTGGCTCTCTGTCTTTATGATTCTATATATTCTCCATATTCAACTGCAGAATGATTAAAAAAAAAAATAGCTTCAAGCTATGAATTTCTCTGTGGAAAACTACATTGCCTACATTGTCCAGTGCTGATAAGCAGAGATTGGATATCTTGGATTCCCTTTTAAATTTAACTCGAAGTTGCTTCAAAGCATTAAGAAGCTGTTGCAGAGTTTCTGTGTAATTCTTTGCTCATTTGCAAACAGTACATCATTTTGTTTGTGTTATGAGGGCTTCCAAGATGTAGACCACTGTAAAGATGCACTGAGAGATAAAAAAAATAAAGAATATACTTCCTTCTTGCCTACCCACAGGGTAATATACCTTGGATGTTACTTGAGTTCCAGTCTGAAAGCCTGATCAAAGTCCCCTGGGAGTATGGGCATGTATGCGTGCATTATCAAAACCTTATAAGCACTGGTTCACTGGTATACAACTTGCCCTGATCAAATGCGCTGAGTGTTAGTCTAAACTTCCTTCCCCTTTTCAGACTAGACAGAAGAATCATCTACTGTTGAGGTTTTTTTATCGCTTACTGAATCATCCTATCTACACACTGCAGAGGAATCAACAATTTCCTGTTCATTGCCAGTGTGCATTATACCACTGAAATTATATCTCTCTTCTCAACATAGCCGAGACGAAATTAATAAGGACAAATAAAGAACAACGTATCTGTCCCAAAGGAGCCACGCTATAAGCCGATGTTGCAGAAATGGACAGAGTGTGGGTACAGAGGGAGAATTCATCACTGTTTGTTAATCTATGTCTCTTCCTCCCATAAAGTGCTGTACAAATTGAATTGTCATAGAACCCAAATTAAAACATCCGAGCATATAGATGATGAACAAGGAGGAAAAAGGGGCACTTTGATAAGGGCGACTTCTATTGACAGAGGAATATCCTCCCTGTACAAGAGCCACTACGCAAAACAGACTTAGCTGAAGGAACCAAGGGGACAGCACACATGCTAAACTTGATAAATTGAAAGAAAAACAAAAAAACTTTAAAAGTGAACCACTATCAAGATTCTAACCTTCAGTGGCCCAAAACTCATGTATTTAGCTTTCCACTTAATGTGTAATTGATGGAAGTGCCATGTTCCCATGGTATCCTCCTTTGCTGAACACCCCACTCCCTGGGGATCGGCAGAGTCTCTTCCTTGGCATCAAGTACATTCGCCTCTAACCCACAAAAGCCTTGCCTGGTTGGCTCCTGGAGTTCTACCATTTGTCCAGTGTGACCTGATTATAGCTTTGATCAATGGCCAGAGCAGCCATCTGCAAAGTACTCAAGCCTTCAGCAAAAGGCATCTTTGATTTCTTTTCAGTGCCTTAAATGTGCTTGTAAAGTCACCTTGAGCACACAAAGATGACTTCTGTTTCTCTTGCTGATGAGCTTTCAGATGATCTGATTAGAAAGTGTTTGATACTGGGCTGCACTGCCACTGGGAGGAATGATACTCTTTCTCCTCTCCTATTTCTGGCTTTTTCTGGGTTCTGTTATCGAATGGAAGTTTTTAACTTATCTTAGTGTGCTTCTGTGGCCTTCTTGTCATGAAAAAGAAAAAAAAAAAAAAAAAAACACAAAAAACTACAACCTAACAATTTCTCATCCAAACACCCCAGGCTGTTACATAAATGAAATATTCTGAAAACAATTATTTCTTATTCGTCAGCAACGCAGTCCTTCCTCCCACTCTGTGCATGCTGTTCTGACTCTGCACTTTTTTCCTGGTCAGTACATCTGAGTGGCAAGCTCCCTGTTTGCTAAGGCTTCAGACAGCAGGGCTTTCATGCACTTTTTTTAATGCCACGTCTTTAATGCACTACGGAAAATTTTTCTGAGAATATATTTAAAGGAGAAACTCAGCATGTTCTTGTTTTTTCCAAAGCAACAAAGAAATGGGGAAAAAAAAAATAAATCACTGTCACAAGTCAGGCAGTTTCTGAATTATACCTCAATATAACATAAATATAGCTATGCCAAACACATTATGAAATGTGGTAAGAAGGAACTGAAGTGAATTTTTGTCTTTATAGAATCATGGAATCTTCACGGTTGGAAGGGACCTTTGAGATCATCGAGTCCAACCATACACACATAAAAAAAACCCCTACAATCTCTGCCACCAGAGCATGCCCTCAAGTGCCAAATCTACACGTTTCTTAAATACCTCTAGGGATGGTGACTCAACCACCTCCCTGGGCAGGCTGTTCAGTGCCTGACCACTCTTGCAGTAAAGTAATTCCTCCTAATATCTAACCTAAACCTCCCCTGCCACAACTTCAGACCATTTCCTCTGGTCCTGTCATTATTCACCTGGGAGAAGAGGCCAACACCCACCTCTCTCCACCCTCCTTTCAGGCAGCTGTAGAGGGCAATGAGGTCTCCCCTCAGCCTCCTCCTCTCCAAGCTAAACATGCCCAGCTCCCTCAGCCTCTCCTCATATGACCTGGCCTCCAGACCCCTCACCAGCCTGGTAGCTCTCCTCTGGACACGCTCCAGCACTTCAATGTCCCTCTTGTACAGAGGGGCCCAGAACGGAACACAGCACTCGAGGTGAGGCCTCACCAGTGCCGAGTACAGAGGCACCATCACTTCCCTGCTCCTGCTGGCCACGCTATTCCTGGTACAAGCCAGAATGCTGCTGGCCTTCTTGGCCACCTGGGCACACTGCTGGCTCATGTTAAGCTGGCCATCCACCAGCACCCCCAGGTCCTTTTCTGCCGGGCAGCTTTCCAGCCACTCTTCCCCAAGCCTGTAGCATTGCTCAGGGTTGTTGTGACCAAAATGCAGGACCCGACACTTGGCCTTGTTGAACCTCAGACAACTGGCCTTGGCCTCATCCAGCCCGTCCAGGTCCCTCTGTAGAGCCTTCCTACCCTCAAGCAGATCAACACTCCCACCTAGTTTGGTGTCATCTGCAAACTTACTGAGGGTGCACTCAATCCCCTCATCCAGATCATTGATAAAGATATTAAACAAAACCGGCCCCAAAACTGAGCCCTGAGGGACACCACTGGTGACCGTCTGCCAAAAGGATTTCAGCCCAGTAATCACAACTCTCTGGGCACAGCCATCCAGCCAGTTTTTAACCCCGCGAAGAGTACACTTGTCTATGCCGTGATTCACCAGCTTCTCCTGGAGAACGCTGTGGGGGATGGTGTCAGAGGCCTTACCAAAGTCCAGATAGACAACGTCCATTGGAATGGACAAAGGCACAAATTTACCAGATGAGTCTTGAATGATTACATTTAAAAATATTCAAAAGAATCACAAGCATTTCTCTCAGTTATGCTAGAAATGTGATATTTTATTTGCTTATATGAATATGAAGTATTCTTCAAATTCCCTTGTACTTCTTTTTGTCTTTGAGCTCCCACTAGTTTTATGGTTGATAAGCTAAGACATTCCTTTCAACAGTTACAACTCCAGAGAGGCAGGAAACAGCAGAGAAACAAAATTATTCTAGAACATCACCAGAAACTCAGCAATGCATACGGCAGTGGCAGAGGTAGGGAGCAGAAAGGAGCGGTATTTTACTGAGTCAAGTCAATATTCAGCTAAAAAGGAAAAAGCTCTCTGTTGTCTACAAGCTGGGAAACTAAGAAACAAAGGAAAAATTATTTCCCTCTGGTATGATAACCCTGCTATTCAGTGTGTTGGGAAATAACAAAAGAAAGGGAGAAGTAGAATAGCTCAGACCCCCTTGGAAAGATGGCCTATAGGTTTAGAAGCATCATAGCAAAACATTCAGCATGTTTCTGCCCTTTAAGGATGAGCAAAACAAAAAATGACCACAGAGATGTAACCAGCTATACTTTAAAAAAACAGGATTTCAGTTTTCAAAACTGATACTCTTTAAACTAATGGGGAATTGTCCCCTTTTACAGTTTCAGCATCTAATCTCACTAATACTACCTTAAACTGAAATAGGAAAAATGCTGTCTCCTGTATTTTGATGTTACCACCTCCCCCATTTCATTTTTTTATATTTTACATACAACCCTTTTCCACCATAATTTCTAATTGACAAATTAATCTAGATTTATGCAAATATAGATTGACAAAAGTTTTATATTGCCCACAAATGTCAGTAAACACAATAACAACATGGAAAAATAACCCAGGCAGCTAAGCAGCCAATCAACTCTGGCACCAACAACAGGACGGAGAGGAGGAGAGGGGTGGAAAGATGGAAGGCGCGAAGAAAGAATGGAAGGACACTAGAGACATTAACATGTATCGAAATGGCATAAAAATCTATCCTGACTTAACTCAAAGGATCTGGCCAGACAATAACTCCTTTTTTAAACAAAATATATCTAACCTGGACTTTATTAAAACAATTGATATAGGACTATCTGAGGACAGACAATTAGTAAAGATATATAAAAGATATGTAGGAAAGTGTACTGCACTGAAAGAACAGATCATGCTCAGTGCAGAGAATGATTATGAGTAAAGCTCTTCCTTCTTGGCGTTAATATTCTTTAGCATTGTGTGTTAATGAAATTCAAATGAAACAAAATCTGCAGGCACTCTTAAGACAAAGGATAATCAGAACAAATATAGCAAGAACTGGATAACCTTGAGGACTGTAGCAATATTAAGAACATTGATTTATGTGAACAGGGTTATGAAATGCCAAGTCATGTGTTCTTAGTAGTATGCAAAAAAAAAAAAAAAAAATTATAAAATCCTACCAAAAGCTAGATCCCACCGCTGGAAAATAAATAAGGAATGTTCCAGGAAAGACTATCATCTGTGAAAGTCATGAAGTTGTGAAGAGAAGACAAAGGTGGCTCTCAGAAAAAGGGCAGGATTAATGCCATAGCGTAATAGAGATTTCTCCTGGGATACTGTTTATAGTAATAGATATTCCTAATGACGAACTAGCATTAGCAAATTCTACATTTCTCTTAACATACTCTTGTATGAGAAAGCTAAAAGAGACAGGTATATTCAGTTTCATGAAACAAAGCCTATGATGAACTATGACTGCTTTCTTTAAATGTATTACAAAGGTCCCAGCAGGGCTGGGGAAGACATTGAACTTAAAAAAAAAAAAAAAAAAAATTGTTGACAGTGAGTATAATTTCATGCCTTCACAGCTATGAAAACACTTGGGGTAGAATTTAGAGAATTTCTAAGCATCACAAGGGAGTAGTGGTGAAACAGACATCCAACAGGTCCAGAAAGGCAAGAAATGAAGCTACTTTTAACATGCAGCTTAACCAGTTAAAGAAGTGATTGTAACTTGAGAACCTGCATTGAACAACTCAGAAAGTCACTTTAAATCTTATTCACTCTACCTATCTACCTACCAGCACTTTTGTCTGAAGTAATTCATAAAGATTAGACAGACTCGGGTTTTTACCTGAACAGAACAGCATATATGCAGAGCAATAATTTTCTAAAGCAGCATGAAAGTGCTTCAAAGCACAGTTCAAGTATTATTTCTATCGACATTCTTTAATGACTTTTGTTACTGCAATGAAAGACAGGCTAGCTACATACAGTATCCTGATTTAAATCCATTTTGCTTTTGTGATGCTGCAACAGAGCTAATAGATCCACAAAGGAGCTCTCCTACAAGCATCCTAACTGCTACGATAAATGAAACTCCTACCCTTTCTATGATATAGTGAGTACCATACTCTTCGCACCAAGCAGAACAACAATTTTGAGAGCTACATGCCCTGTGTTCCAGGATTGTTTCATGGAAGATAACTGATCTGGCTTCAAACTTCTACTCCAAATCTGATGAAAGGGAAATTTCAACCCAGAGGTCCCAATTCTAAGTCTGAATGAGAACAAGTGTTCTCATTGAAAAGCAGGGACCCAATGTAATTTTCAGTTTTGTATAAGGTCTGACCTGGAAGGTATTTCCCGAGAATATTTCCCACAGTGGGTCATGCAAGCATGACAGGCAGGGAATATCTAGTTTGGAAATCCCAAGAAGATTCAGGCATCTCAGCAATGCAGAGAGATGGCAAAACTTTGTTGACTGTTCAAACAATGCTGTAAATAGAGAGGAAGGATGTCCTCTGACTTTCCAGCTTTCCCCCTTACACACACACACAATTAGAAAAAAGAAAAAGTCCAGGTCCTTGCTACAACAACAATTAAAAGACACCGGCATAGCAAGCCACATTCTCAGTAAAAATCTCTGTAAACCTGAATACAGTTATGCCAGTAGTTTTCTTGCACATTAAAATCAGCCTACTATATTGGTAAAAGGCTGCAGGTATGAAATTTTGAATCAAATGCTACCAATAGAAATTCTATAGCGAACTACCAAAAAACCACCAAATCCCAAAACTAAACCCCCAGGATTTTATCCATTCTCAGAAGAGCAAAGTCCATCATCACATTTGCTGCTCATGTATGTCAGCATTGAAAAGGGGTGGTAAAGACTCATTTTGCTTCTTTTATGCATGTAAGTTATTTCAGACAGCAGTGTCACAAGTTTAATTCTGGAAAGGATTTTGGCATATCTTTAAATTACACTGAAAAGAATGAAATCTGGACACAAATTTAAAGCATATTCTTAAATGCTTTCTAGAATAGGAGAAATAAGATCAGCTGTTCCAAGTTCTTACCAGACTGTAGCAGAAGCTACTATCATTTTGTACTTCAGTGCACGCGGAAATCCCACATAATCTCTTATAATACAGAGTTACTTTAAAAATGCACATACTTTTGTGTACTGTATCTTAAAACACGCCCATTAATTTCCATGTTGCCTGCCACATTCGGCTTAATAATACACCCCAGCTGAATTACCTATGGTTCTCCTGAAAAAGCAAATGTTATCTTCAAAGTACTGATACAATCTTAATTAGAGCACAAAATAACGCACGCTTGCAATATTGTCTTTATAAAAGTGATCATGAATTGTTTTTTTCTCTGATGTACTTAGATTCCCTAAAGATTTTTCAGTGAAAAGAGATTTGAAATTTTATTTCACAGGTTTTATCTACATAGAAAGCTTGATAGAGACACCATTAGTATATATAACAGACTGTATTGCATGCATTGAAAGTTTAACTACAGCACAGGAGTTAGAAAAAAACCATAAAACATCTATTTCAAGGACAATTCTAACCTCTTGCCGTGATTTTTAAATGGAAACAGGCTGCCACACAGTTCAGCAGTAAAGGAGGATAAAGAATTGATAATAATCCTCGTGCTCCTCACATGAACTCCCAAGAAGGCATTCGAATGAGACTTTTAAAGCTGTAAATTGACCATCAAAATGCAGAATAACTTTTGCTAATCCCTGTGCCACAAATTACTAATCCATCTGGAAAGCTTTTTTTTTTTTTTTGCATGTGTTTACAAGGATCTAAATGTCATCAGACAGAAAGACAACTAGGCTAGTAGCATGTTAAAAAAGAAAGGAGAAAAAAAAAAAAGACAGAAATAAAAACTCTAAAGCAGTTGCAGTTGACCACAGAATAAGTAGGATTTGCAGAAATACTTACAGCTCTCAATCTCCAGCGTGCAGTTCTGCTCGTCCAGCGGATATCTCCGTAGGTCCATCATACAAGCAGCTGTTGTTGTAATTCTAGGAAGGAAACAGAAGAGCTTGTTAGCATGTCTTGTTCCAATCTTTCCTTGATTGCACATAGCTGAAAGAAGAAAAAAATATTTCTACACAAGCGACATTTTTACTATGCCTATTTTTACTGAAATACCACGTCTGCTGCTTACTTGTAACTAATGCTGTTCTAAGGTTATGCCAGTCTGGCGGGTGAGCAGAGAGCTTCCCCTTTACACACCATTATCACAGTACTGTAAGCTTTAGTAATCATCAACCAATTTATGGCAACAAAATGAAGCATGAATTAGTATAGCAGTATTTATTTCATTATATAGTGGAGGACTTGAAGCCAAAAAGAAAAGGCTCAAAGAAAGGTGTCAGAGGAAATCTAGAGAGGAACAGAGCAAGATATATACTTCATATCCTGGGTTAATACCTTAATCCCTGAGTGAAACTTAATTCTTCTTGCTTCTGCTCGACAGTGCTTTGTAAATGAAGTATTATTTTATCTTCACTTTAGAAAGCAAACATTTTTCAGAACCCTATTCACAAAACATTTAGACCATATTTGTGTCTCCAGATTACACCAAACCTACTAACATTACCATGTGTCAAGTGCGCCTTTTAGAGGTTGAGAGAAATATCTGTACCATCAATAAATCTTTTGCTGATAAACCTCACAGAGGAATACGACCCCGAGCTGAATATGAACCAAGGCACAATTCTCAACAGCATTTTATTAACTGTGTTCCCATCAAGTCTTGTTAATGTGTAGACAAAAATAAATTCTTAGTTCCACCCTGCCCCCCCCGACAGCATGCTATATAACTCTGTAGTAACTAAAAAAATATTACATTTTGGAATCTGCCAACAGTCAAAATAGTATACCCTGCACATACTCCATGCAGGGCTGGGTGTGGATTTAGTGCATAAACTGAGAGGTTTCTAGCCTTTCTTCTCTCCCCCTCTACCTAGTCAGAGCCCTTCTACAGCTGCTAAAGCCTGGTGACTTATACAGACCCCTTTAGAGAAACAAGGATTTTCTCCTGTATGTTAAGTACAGCTGACTGACAACAACAGCATCGCACAGCAGCCAGCCTTCAAGCTTTCTTCAAGCTGAAGGTTGACCAAATGATTTAGCTCAAGTCATAAAATCCAAGATGATGTGGGTGTGCCTCCAAAATGGGACCCAAGTGGATAGATGGAGCGCCCACAGCAAACACAAACACCGAGTCACCTGACAGGAGCAGCAGCTACATCTTTCCAGGGTACTCATGGGAGACTGGGTGACCAACAGTTTTCTTCTCAAAATCCTGTCCCCCTGTATCAGGGTTCCTGGCTTTTCATAGTAGATGTTTAGACTGTTAAATAACTGTTTAAAAAAACCTATTCTTTTACATTCTTTGATCTGACAGGACAGAGAACTCTCATTTGATGAATCTCATTCTTTCTCCTTAAATACCTAAATAAGAGTTCATTAAAAGCAGAAAACTGCAGGTGACTGAGAGAGGCTCAAAATTCACTCTAAATTGACTCCAGCAATCCTTTCCAAAAGATGCTTAAGAAACATTGGAGCTATACAATCTTTTCATTAGTATCCTTGCTGTCCTATCTAACAATGCTTTACTGTCGTTCCCAGAAAAAAATCACTCTAAATCTCTTCGAAGAAAAGAGAACAAAGTAGGGGCAAGTTATTCCTATAAACACTTAGTAAATCCTACCTCTTTCTTTTCAATCTAGACAGGATCTCTTAATTTTACATTTTGGCCATTCCTATGTATTGGGCTCTCAGAGAAAAGGAACACCTTTTGGCACTAACTTCTTTCTTCAATCGCTACACGGGTACTCATAGAATCACTTTTCAAAACACTGCTTTCAATCAGTGTGGGTCACCACAGATGCTTCAAAGCAAAGCATCCTAGAGTGGACAAAAGCAAGGGAAAAAAAAATAAATCCTTTGGCTCCCCTCGATGGAAGTCTTACAGCTTTTTAAAAAAACAGATTGATGAGGAATATATGTTTGTTGATAGCAAATGCAAATGGAGCAAGCAGCAGCATATATTGTTAAAAAAAAAACCAAAACACTCTAGGCAGTTCATACTTGGTTCCTAATTTTAAAATTTGGACAAAAATCAACAAAATTGCCCTGTTCCAGTATCTACGTAAGATTGATTATTTTGGGAAAAACTTCACCAAAGCTGGCGTAAGACCAGAAAGGAATTACAGCTCATGTTTTTTGTTTAGTTGGTTTTTTCTGGTGGGGAAGTTTGTTGCTTTGTTTTGTTTAATACCCTCAGTATTTCTATATCTATGTGTACAATATAATCATGAGTTTCAGAGGAACTTCAGTAGTTCACAGAAGAAAAGGCAGGAGCATAGATTTACAGCCAAGGCTTAAGTGCACAAAAGAATTGTGGTAAATACTAACCTGGTTGACTACCAAGTTTTTTAATATCTTTCCCTGCACTAAACACATTTTCCCCACCAGAGTCTACCAGACCAGGGGCTTCAACACAGGGACAAAACCACACCTGTGCTATGCTCAGCAAAGGGTCTGTTTGTACTGATGGTGGAGCTGAGCACTCACAATGCTGACATATCTTCAGTAAGATTTTGGGATGCAATAAAAACCACAAAAGGAGCCAAAGGCTGCAGCTAGCTAGGATAAAAGCTCGGTAGGGAACATTATCAAATCATTAAAAGACACAGTGCCTTATCTTGTCAGAAAGTAAAAGTAAAAAAGTGGCACAGTAATGAAAATGATTAGTAGAACAGATTTTTAATTAAGCCAAAACAGCCGTTTTGAATAAGGTATTTAATTCAGCCCACTTGTCCATTCTTATCCATAATGCAAATCCACTGAAATAAAATAAGAAGTCTGTCCTTTCCTCTTTTTGTACCTCCCTCATATTTTTACCCTGACTTTTCTCACATTTATGGTAAAGTAGAAAATCTTCTCTTTCATCTTCAAAATTATTTAAACAAAACACCTACATTTTGATAATTCTTAGTGGTTTGCAATTCATGATGAATAGCTAAACCAAATTATCAATGCAAGAGCATGCAAGAAGTACCAGTTGAATACTTTTAAAGTCCTATACTTCAGACCTATACTTCTTCAGACAGAGGAAGAAACAGCAGTTATAGCAGTTAGAAATACTTGAAATGGGCATAAAGTCTCTTCCCCAGAGCAGAGCTATTTCAATTTTTATAAAAGGATTAAAAATATTTGTATACAGCCTGGACTAGTGCACAAAATATAACACTGTATTTTGCATAATGTGACCTTGAGAACAAACAATGAAAAAGTGAAAGCTTTTAAAAAACAGCACCATGACTCAACGCATTACAGTCATTAAGGATGACAACAGAATCACAGAGCTCTCAGAGAAACACCATATGAAATGAAACATGTTACAGAACTATCTCATACACCAATCTATTTAATCTAGTCATCTGTTGTTAAAGAAAGAGAAACCTTGTGATATTTTATTTTATGATTCCTAACAACGCAAACCAGTCTTCAGCTTCCTCTTTTATGATCTTTACTTTGAATGTAGACTGCTTATGGGGCAACAGAAAAAAAAAGACAAAAAAAGCAAACCCTAAAGCACTAAACTGTTTAAATAAAGCATTATGAAGTAAACACGAAGAAAACTTCCTGTGCCAAAGCAAACATAGCTACAGTGCAAAGAAACCTGGGCCACAACTAACTTGCAGAGAAAGTTAAGTTTGCTTTCAATAATTCAAAATAATTCAGATAAACTATTACTTCTGAGGCAGCTGAAAATCCACCCTCGGGGGAGGTTCTATGATTCAAATAAGAGATGGAAATTGGCACTGCTCCTTTCACGGGCCAAAGTTGAAGGCCACAAAGAACTTTTTTTGTAACACTTCCAAACTTTAAATTATGTGTAAAATAATACCTGTAACAAGTACTATCCCAGCAGCAATAATAGTTCTTATTTTTCAATGCTATGTGGGGGATGATTTTTCAAAATCCTGTAGATTTTGCTCTTCTGACAAGTTCAAGTGGGATTTGAAATTCAAAATAGCAACTTAAACAGTTCTGACACCACCAATGAAGAAAAAACAGCACTGAATGACAGGAGAGCAATGCTAATGGTACATGGAGATGGACAGAATCCAATTCCCTCTCGGACCTGCAGTGGCTCTGCAAAGCTATGGGGAATAGGCAGCAACAGAAACTTATCTCTGGTCTGGAAGGAAGCAGCCCTGACCTGTAATTACAGGATTACAGACACAACAGAAATGATGAGCAAGAAGGTGACAATCTCAGATAGCTCCTCTGAGTAGAGTGGTAGTATGAGAACTATATAACACACTCTTAAATCTAGCACTGACAGATCGTGATCCTATTGAGTTGAAGACAGAGCTGAAGCCCAGGAAAACACAAAGACTAATTCTTTCTTTAAATGTATGTGCATATGTCCTGTTGAATGCAGTGTGAGATTCTGCTTCAGATCTGCATATCTGAAGGCAAACTATGGCTCCCCATTAACAATATCAGCAACAATCCAAAGAGCTTGCAAGGGTATCACACTCTACAACAGGCTGCATCTCTTTATCGTGAACTTCATAAGAACACTCTGCACACACTGACTGGGAGTCACAAACTCTCTGAATTAGTGACTGAAACCACGTACTGCAGCTAAACCCACTGTTCACTTCTGTTTCTTGGAAACAGTCCTGCTGCGCGACAGTTGGAAACGTTGGCAGCAGCAGCAGCCAGCAGAACCAATTTCAAATACGTGGAAGTCTGGGAACAAAACTGTAACGTGATAAATCTCTCTCCTGAACAAAATATTGGATTTAGACAGATGTGTCAAGGTTGTTAGACATACTAACATATCTACTTTTAAATTAAAATAGATTTATTGCTAATTATAGAGTTCACAGAATTCTTCCTTCTTCTGCCTATTCACATAAAAGATAAACTTCCCTTGTGTGACCATAAGTTGAGTTGGCTTTAGCAGAGGATAGACAACAGTGACATTTCTACGAGTCCATCATTAAGTCCGAACATTCAGCTACGGACTGCTATAATCTTTCAACTGTAAACTACATATAGAATTTCTCAGTGTAGTTTCATAGCAAAAAAAATCAGTTGTTTTATTGATGTTGATGTCTCAGTTGGAGATGAAATGATATGCCCAGTCTACACAGAATCTGTAATATGGTCTCTTCTAATACCACTTCTCAACATTTCATGAGTATTCCAACCTAAGTTCCAATTTAGCTCATTTTTCTTACTCCATTTGGGACTGGCTATCTAATGATGTAAATATCTTCCCCTTGTTTCTGTTGTGTGCAATTCTTGAATAGTTAGGTACTCTCTGAAAGCAATAAGTGTATTTGTTAAAGCTAGAAGGCACAACCAATAAAACAAGTTAAGGAAAAGAAGGGAAGATGCTAATGCATTTTCTAAATATAATACAAGATAGGAAAAAACTTTTGTAGCTGATAAAACACAGGGAGTCAGAACACATACAGAAACTTCAACCTCATTAAATTTTGTTGTTTATATTGCTGGCAAAAGAAGCATACGAGATTTCTAAGAGAAAACTAAAATATATATGCCTCTGATATTTCTTGGAAGAAGCTCTGCATTTCTCTGCTGAAGGAGAGAATGCCAGCTGGGAAGAGTCACAGAAAACTGGAGAATTTGGCTGTTATTTCATAGTGAAGGAGAATTCTGACTCAGAAGAATCAGAATGTTGTTGCAGATTTTCATGCAATGATGCCCAATTTTCTGCTATTACCTTTCCACATGTAGCTCTCTAAGTTGTTCTTTACGTTAGACAGCATTGCCTACTACCCTGTCACTGTGTCCAAAACTCAGCCACAACATTTTGTTCATAATTTAAATCCCTGCAAAAAGCACACATCTCTCCGCAGTAAAATCTTCTGGTACAATAACCTCGACTTCAGACATAAGTTATTCAAGCCTTTCTCTGAAGTAATACGTGCTTCTCTAGAAGATAACACCCATATAACACAATGCAGCAGCTATGGCAGAAAAGCTCAGAGGGGCACTTCATAATTTTAATATTTTATCACTGGGAAACGTATCCTTGTCTTTCAGCATTCACTTCACTTCTCCCCTTCAAAAGAAATAAAAATAAATAAAAGGGAGAATGTTAAAAAAACTACAGGACTTCCAGAGCAATGAAACAATGTGAGCACGACGGCTGAGTGACTCAGTATGTAACAACCTTGGAATAAAGAGCTAGTACATCTCCTCCACTTACACAGACCATCACTGGAAATCTGAAAGTTTTACTTTCAAATATTTTGCAAAACATGTTCCTTATTCTGGTTGTGAATACTGCATATCTATTTCACTTAGATAATGTCAGCATTGAAATAAAGAGTGCATTATTTCAGCTTCTTCAAAATTTATATTGCTACCACCCAAGACACGTTTCATACTACAAATAAATCATATATACAAAACATCTTTAAACCAGTCATGTCCTCTTCAACAGGAAAAAATGTTTATCATTCATAAATTTCTAAGATAAAATTGTATAACAATGCATTTCAGAACATATGAAACACCTTCCTCACAATCTTGCAGGGACTGCGGTAGGGTGAGCCCTAGTAATTCAACTATATATACATGAAAGTATAAGATTAAAATTTATTGCATTCTTAAAAAATAGCTAACTTACAACTCTGATACTACATTAAATTTAATACAGACTTTTAAACTATGAAAGAGAGCTAGAACTTTCTAAGGAGACACATGGATTTGGTGACTTTTTAATTAATTCTCAGTGCCTGAAATAACTAGTGCTTAGTTCTAGTGAATGTGTTGGACTGTAAACGTACCCTACATTAACATTTTTTATTCTAGGATGATAAAGGTACAGTATTTAATTAAATAATTGAAGAACTAGGGAAAAAAGGGAATATCTTCTCCACAAAATACGCACTGCTTCAATGCACAAATTGTGCAGATAATACTGCTGCTAAAAGTGTAGAAATAAGGAAGTACAGGTTATCATAGGCAAAACGGTACCTATTTTGTTTGCCCACAGGCTACATTTTTTGTGTCTTAAGAGAGTAACAACTACAGTAGCACCATCACCCTATAGTGCGACACTTGTCTTTGGAAGACCACAGTCTTGTTTCCCTCAGAAGCCTGTGCGTGAATGTTAAATCATGCAGGTTTTAGAAAATAGTGTGTAACCCTCTCCTCCCCAACCCTGATATGTCTGCAGTAGTTGACCTCCAACAACTGCTGGACACAGGTCCTTGTGGAAACCGCTTCAAGGCAGATGATGGTGGTGTTTATACAACCTGCAGCTCCCACACCTCCCTCTGTCAGTGCAGAACTTGTGCTCTGGATGACAAGTCATGCAGAAACTGCACTTGCTTCTTCACTACATTCTTAATCTATACTCTCTCTGACAGATTCAATCCAGCAAAATCCTTTCTTCTCACAAAACGCCACCAAGAATATTAGCAATTACTTGCCTATGTGTTCACAGAGATGTCTGAGTGGAACGTATTTTCACCATTCTGGAAAAAGGAAGTTCTACTCAAGTTAAAAATTAATGTGAAAGTCAAAACAATCTTCAGTATAAAAGGCACATTCGGTTTTATGATTGCAGCTTATTTAGTAATTCTTACAGAAGAAGTAAGATAAGAGCCCAAAGCTCCTATTCCTCTGGCTTTTGTGAGTCAGAATAAGAAGGCTCATTTTCCACTGGGAAACGTCAATAGAAATAATAAATTTCAGTGTATTCTTCATAAGCAGAATTACTCTCAGATCCAAAAAGGTGGGGAAAAAAAGTCAGTAAAAACCCCCTAGCACACACCTGAAATTATTAAGTATCTTTCCAGAACCTTTACAACAAAGCAGCAGCCCATAAAATTCTAACCCTCACAAAATTCTGAGACAAAAGTAAAATGAATTCTTCTCATCCTAAAGCAGGAGTCACACTTTAAAAGCAATCAAACAGGGAGACAGTTAACAGTCAGAATTAAAGGCAAACTGTGTAAAGCATAGTAGAATAATAGACACAGGTTATTACTTACTAATTCAATTGCGATTAGAAGTTTTCATCCATACAGAGGGAATGCAAGGATAGTTGCACTTCTCTCTATGTGACTGTAGGATTTCAATTAGACCATTTAGTTTCTATGCACCCCCCCACCCCCCATTAAACAATCTACTATATTCCTTTCTTATTCTAGCAAACAAAAAAAAAAAGCTCACATACATCTAATTTCTTTCCTCTTCACTCTGCTCTAACAGAACTTCACCACTGCTAGGAATGAAGTATTTCATCACTTTCTCCTCATTTCTTCTACTTTCTGTCTACAGACAGCCTGACATTCCCCAAAATGCATCAGAAACTTTTTCAGTAGCATGTTGTCATGGTTTCAGCTGGGATGGAGCTGACTTTCTTACTAGCAGCTGGTATAGTGCTATGCTTTGGGTTTGGAATGGGAACACTGTTGATCGCACAATGGTGGTTTTGGTTGTTGCTAAGCAGTCAAGGCTTTTTCTGCCCCGCCAGCAAGTAGGCTGGGAATGCACAAAAAGTTGGGAGGGGACACAGCTGGGACAGCTGACCCCAACTGAACAAAGGGATATTCCATGCCATGTGACATCATGCACAGCATATAAAGCTGGGGGGGGAAAAGGGAGAAGGGGGGGGGGACATTCAAAGTAATGGTCTTTGTCTTCCTGAGTAATCATTAACACATGATGAAGCCCTGCTTTCCTGGAGATGGCTGAACACCTGCCTGCTTATGGGAAGCAGTGAATTAATTTCTTGTTTTGCTTTGCTTGTGTGCACATATTTTGCTTTACCTATTAAACTGTTTTTATCTCAACCCATGAGTTTTTCCTGACTTTTACTCTCACGATCCTCTCCCCCATCCCAATTCGGGAGAGTGAGCAAGTGGCTGCGTGGTCCTAGCTGCTGGCTGGCATTAAACCACTACACATGTCAAAGTGACTGGTAGAGGCCAACCACTATTAAACAGCTGTACAAAATCAGAAATTTTTTTTTTATTCCCGATGAGAGCTGAAAGCACAGGCAGTAGGCTAAGCACATCAAAAAGGCCTTCACATTAATGTAGCTAAAATCTCTGCTGTTCCCAGCTTCCCTCTCCCCTCACGCTTCTTCTAATCTTAACACAATGCAACAAACAAAAAAGAGAATGAGAAACTGCCCCTTTTTCTACTATTATTGAACAAGCTAACTGAAGCTACTGTAATCATTCAGTACAATAAACCAAATATCCTTGTAATTGACTATTGTCATAAGATCAATATCTCTTGCTTTGCAAATAAACATTTCAGCTTCACTCTGGTGTTTAGGCAACAGTAAGAGACACGTATCCAAATATGTAATTCCACCCTACTTACATCCTTTCAAATACCACTGTAATATCAACTGTCAATAAAGAGAAAATTAAAACAAATAACACAGATGATCTTAAAGCTCTACAGCACCTGAAGTACTGCCCTCAGACTTCACATCTACTGTGCTAACATACTACCATCGGCTAGATAAGCACATTGATACTAATGTATCATTTGACTTTTAATTTTAATAAATTACTATTAATTGTAGTTAGTAGGTGGTAATGCTTCACCCTCCTGTGGCAATAAGAGGGGGGAGAGTCCATGTGGTAGATTGTGAAGTCTGTAACAAATTTTGCAGGGCTCAGAAACGTATATATCACTTCTATTGGTAAAACAAAAAGTGAAGGGATATTATATTTCAGTGAGGTCGAGACAGTCCATACTGTCATTACTCTTGTACCTGCAATGTCAATGCGTGCAGTACTAATTGCAAGCATGTTTGACTATCATCACCTGATCAGCATCTCCAGGGGCTATGTACAAGATTTTAAAAATAAACAAACAAATAAAATTACACCCATAATGAGAATCCTGCCTCCCGCCTCTCTCCCGCCCCTCACTTTTCATTGCAAGCTTTGTCATTTCATATTTTTAAAACCACATCTTTCAGCACTCAAATTCAACTAAAAGACAAAGGAAAATGGGAACCCTATTTTTCAGTATTCCTTGGAAGCACCTATCTTGCTCTATACAGTGGGTCTCAAATTATATGAAAGCTTGATTTAAAAAGAAGAAGATGAAAATACCTTTAAAACATTTAGAGCAATTCAATGAAATTCACAACTGAGCAGCCATATCAAAACCACTACTGATTTCCTTTTGTGTTCCTATGCATCATGAATGACAAGCATCACAAATACATTCACACATCCATATATATAACAACATAAATAATATATGCTCCTGAATTGTCCTTCCTTGATGCATCCTGTTTCTAATTTCTAAGGCTTCCCCCTGCAGTTGTATTTTCCTTTTTTTGCAGCCAAATACTATTTCCAGTCCCTGCCAAACAGACTAACAACAATTGGGTTCCACTGACTGAGAAGCATTACATATCACCTAGTTTGTTATCCTCGATTTTACACAAATCTTTATCAGCAATAACTCATGAACTGTACTTCACTGCTGCATCACCTAAGTCAATTTATAGATTTAACACAGAAAACAAAAGCTGACCAAAATATTAATGCCATGAGACCCCAATTAACACCTAGCACTGATCTATACAATTTCATTACTAAGAATCTTATTTTTACCATGATTTTTGTCTAATTCTTCATACTATTTGATTTACTAATTCCTGTAACTCATATGTTAGCAATCAATCTATCATCTTATCTCAAGTTTCTGCAGCAGTTGTCATGTCCATAGACTAGTTATTACTGAACAGAATTGAGTTTATCACTTGTGAGTGAGAAAGTTTTTCCCTAGAACAAGGAGAAATTTAAAGGGTTGAAGCACTCAATGCAATTAGATACTAAAAACAGGGGGAAAACACCCCAAACAAGATACATATTAAAAACTTTAGGTTTGATCCTGATGTTAATCACGCACCAGATAGCAACTACTTCACACTAGTCTACTTGTACAAATACAGATCTGCAATACCTCTAGATCCACGTATCTGTAAGTGCATTGCAGGCACCAGTTACTGAAACCTCACAGAACTGCCAAGGGACAGGCTTAAGATGTTTTTGAGGTAGAATGAATTCTTTCAGTGGCACTGCCTCAATTAGGATTCAACAGTCAAATTCTTTAGTCCAATGTGGTCAATCATAGACTACTTCCAACCACTTCTCGTGCTTTTAACTTTCCGTAGGAACCCCTGCTCCTCACACGCTTGCCATGATCTACAGAAAGAGGCTGAGCTGCACTGGTTAGCGGGTGGGAGGCAGTATTATTAACAGAGAAGGACAAGCAATTTTGCGGCCGATTGGTTCTGAATTGTTTGGTTTTGTTTCAGTGATGCTTCTATTTCCAAAAGATTTTTTTTTGGTTGTATTAAGCGTATCACATCACGTATTCTGTAGAATAGACCTTTATTTAATATTTTTAAAAATATGTATTATTTATCAATTAATGTTTTAGTGCTCACATTTACTTTTCCAAGTTATCTAAGCAGATGTGAGTGTATGACAAACAGGACATCAAATCCTGTACTGCATAAATAAGATGCCATGTCTGACAGAGTGATAAAAAAAATACAGATAATGGGTATGCAAATATGAAAACATGTATCATACTAGTATACATTTTTTCCATTACAGAACAATATTTTGAAATTATAGAAGAGAAATTGCTCACTTCACATGACTACCAGGATTCTTAAAACTGGCTACAATTTATTCCAGTTTTTGCTAATCATGATTTGTATTAAAGTACTGTCTACAAAGCATAGATGAAAGAGACACACATTATGTAAAGCATCCTACATGATCACACTAAGAACTAACCTTTAGGGATATAAAGCTATAGAACTTCACCGTTCACCTGAGCCCTGTATGTCCGGAGTGTCAGAGAGGCTTCTCCACCCCAGTTAACAGCCAGATCTTGGGCTGTTTAAGCTGCCTTTAATAAATCACCTGTTTGCATTCTAGCTACATACCCCATCTGAACAATTATTCCCATGTGAACAGTATTTAATTGAGGACAATGAGTAAAGATTTAGCAGATATTTTTAGGCCTAATTCACAGCATACAGGTTTCAAATGACAGATTCCTATTAATGTCAACTGACTGTAGGTAAGGCTCCTGCAGAGCGGGGGAAAAAAAAAAAAAAAAAAAGGACAAAAGATGATTTTATGTAGAAAACACTGCAATGGGGAAATAGGAAAGGAAGAGCATCCTTATTGATTTAAATGCTTTAAGATAGATCTGACTTGGACAAAATATGAACAATTTATTTTGCACATTTTATTCTTAAACATTGATATTTTTCGTACTCGAGCTAGTAGACAGCTGTGGAGAAAACCCGTTTTGCAGCTGTTTCTCCCTCTCTTCTTTCCCCTGACAGATAGCTCTGCTGACATGATACCTAAGCCAGTAGAATTATTTTTTTTTTACAACAAAAAAATAAGTTACTTAAAACCACACCCTTTCATGTTCCAGGTATCATGACTGGCCTCAGTGCTCTTATCTATTGTGTTAGGCTTATACCATCAATTCTCCATTTCATATATGGTCCATTTTAGACACCAAATACACTTATTATTTTCATATATTATTAAAGTAGCTGCAATATTATTTTGAAAATGGGAAGCCATGTTCTCCTTTAACATTTCCAAATCAGTATCTACATTCAGGCTAATTCAACTTTAGTTAAGGGTTTACTGAATGCATGACAGAATCATACAGTTTGTTTTTTTTCCTTTAACAATGAGTCAAACCTAATGATTAAAATTAACAGGCATCTAAGTTAACTCCAGCTATCCTGCTGAAATTCACACTGTTTCCCAAGAGCTACATCTCCTCCTGTGACAAAGTTAGGATGTTCAGTTACAACCTTTCTCTTCCTCATCTTCATTTTGGAACATTCATAACTTCGTTCCAAATAGAAACAGGAAAAACACACCAAAACCTTCTGACATACTAACTGCATCATACTGGCAAGAACTGAAAGCTTGATAAGCTATATGAGACACTGAAATCTGGAAATCTAAACAGAAAAGCTCGACAGAGGATGCTTTTAGATATTCAGTTGGTCCTTTCCTGTTTCTGAAATAATATCAACTAGATCTCAGGGGCTATAACACTAATCCACACGCTGCCAAAAGAAAAAAGAGAGAGAAAAAAGAAAAAAGAGAGAGAAAAAAGAAAAAAGAGAGAGAAAAAAGAAAAAAGAGAGAGAAAAAAGAAAAAAGAGAGAGAAAAAAGAAAAAAGAGAGAGAAAAAAGAAAAAAGAGAGAAGAGAGAAGAGAGAAGAGAGAAGAAGAGAGAAGAAGAGAGAAGAAGAGAGAAGAAGAGAGAAGAAGAGAGAAGAAGAGAGAAGAAGAGAGAAGAAGAGAGAAGAAGAGAGAAGAAGAGAGAAGAAGAGAGAAGAAGAGAGAAGAAAAAAAAAAGAAAAAAAAGAAAAAAAAAGAAAAAAAAAGAAAAAAAAAGAAAAAAAAAGAAAAAAAGAAAAAAAGAAAAAAAAGAAAAAAAAAGAAAAAAGAAAAAAAAAGAAAAAAAAAGAAAAAAAAAGAAAAAAAAAGAAAAAAAAAGAAAAAAAAAGAAAAAAAAGAAAAAAAGAAAAAAAAGAAAAAAAAGAAAAAAAAGAAAAAAAAGAAAAAAAAGAAAAAAAGAGAAAAAAAAGAAAAAAAAAGAAAAAAGAAAGAGGGAGTTTCCTTCTAATGACCATATTTTGCTGCAGAATATGTTTTTTAATAAATAAAATTTGTATTCATTTAAGACAAGCTTCAGTAATCTTACCAATTCTTTTCCATTTTGATACTAGTAAGATCCATTAGTTTCTATAGTCAGTTATTTGCATTTATGATCAATAAAGCTATCAGATTCGGAAGATACTTGACTGACCTGATGAACAGCCTGAGACGATTCTGTACACAATGCCGTTATCAGATAGTGTATGACCCGAGTCTCAAAGAGAGTCAGAAGAGTTCAACTGATTCTAATCGGTTTAATCACATCTCTGCTTTCCATATACTTATGCAGACAGTGGGTACTGCATTTAACATTTTGTATATCCAGAACTGCATTTTAACACTTCATGCTGCAGTGAAAGTTGAATCAATACATAGGCTATATATGAAGGATTTCTTTGTATTGTATACTTTCATAATTTAATTTAGAAAACATGTCCCCCATTTGCTTTACATGTCACCTTGACTATATATAAGACCTTTTTTCTAAGAAACAAGTTATGACGCATTCACATTTGAGGTGGATGAAGAGTCAGCTGAAAAATATCAGTTCTACCCTGAATACAGCAGATATACATTTGATGAGACAATAAATGCTTATCTAAGATATGTTGGACCTATCCTGGAACCATTCCCTGTATTCAGGGAATTGTTAAAATTATCATTTGGCTGTAGAAAGTGCATCTTTTTTCTTCCTTTTTTTTTTTTTCTTTTTTTAAACAATCTCTAAAATTACTCCCATGCTTTACTTAAAAAGTCTTCTATACGTAAACAATAGGACAGCACATGCTGAAACTCAGTAAATTAAATTCAGAGCATCAGGAAGGCATTTACTTGATTAAATGCACAGGTACTTTGAGGTGACCGAAAACACTGGCATAAACCCACAAGGTGAAAGCCTCACTCGCACAGCAGGTTCAGCACAGAGCCATCTCAGAGGCACAGCAGTGGGCTTGATGACTGCTGTGTCCTTTTTTACACATCACGGAATCTTCAGAGTTGGAAGGGACCTCTAGAGATCATCTAGTCCAAGTCCCCTGCTAAAGCAGGATTGCCCAGAGCACGTTACTCAGGGCTGCATCCAAGCAGGTCTTGAAAGTCTCCAGAGAAGGGGACTCCACACCCTCCCTGGGCAGCCTGTTCCAGTGCTCTGTCACCCTCACCATAAAGAAGTTTTTTCTCATATTTGTTCGGAACTTCCTATGTTCCAGCTTGTGCCCATTACCCCTCGTCCTGTCACTGGGAACCAATGAAAGGAGTCTGGCACCATCCTCCTTAAACCCACCCTTTAGATAATTGTAATCATTAATAAGGTCTCCCCTCAGCCTTCTCTTCTCCAGGCTAAAGAGTCCCAGCTCTCTCAGCCTTTCCTCGTAAGGGAGATGCTCCAATCTCTCAGTCATCTTTGTTGCCCTACGCTGGACTCCCTCCAGTAGTTCCCTGTCTCTCTTGAACTGGGAAGCCCAGAACTGGGCACAGTATTCCAGCTGTGGCCCCACCAGTGCAGAGTAGAGGGGGACAATGACCTCCCTTGACCTGCTGGCCACACTCTTCCCTGCGCAGCCCAGAATTCCGCTGGCCTTCTTGGCGACAGGGGCACACTGCTGGCTCATGGATAATTTACTGTCTACCAAGATCCCCAGATCCTTTTCTTCAGAGCTGCTTTCCAGCAGGTCCGCCCCTAACCTATACTGGTGCCTGACATTCTTCCTCCCCAGGTGCAGGACCCTACACTTGTCCTTGTTGAACCTCATTAGGTTCTTCTCTGCCCAGCTCTCCAGCCTGTCTAGGCCATGCTGGATGGCAGCACAGCCCTCTGGGGTGTCAGCCACCCCTCCCAGTTCGGTATCATCAGCAAACTTGCTGAGGATACACTCTGTCCTCTCGTCCAGGTCGTTGATGAATACGTTAAACAATACTGGTCCAAGTACTGACCCCTGGGGGACACCACTGGTTACAGGCCTCCAACTCAACCCTGCTCCATTAATCACAACCCTAACCCACATCCTTACCCACTCCTGAGCCCAGGCATGGGAGCAATGCCCATCCAGCCACAGCCTTTCAACTAAATGTGGATGACTTCTCACAAAATCAGCCTGTTTGATAGGCTTTAGAGGAGGGAATTTTTATCAGCAAAACAAGTATTTCCTAGGATTCACATATATAAAGAAGGAATTTCAAAACTCAGGAGTTTGAGTTTGTTCCCCTTTGTCAAATCTGATGTTTATCAGAGCAATCTTCACTGTGAAGAGCGCTGAGCATCTTTTTTTAAAATGTTATTTTTCACATTATGTATTGTCTGCATGCCAACACTGTTATCTGATACCAAATGATGGTAAGAGGATGTGATATTAACCACCTAGCAAGAACACCTTTAAATTTTCTTGATGTACAAGGATAAAAATAGTTTGCACTACTCCCTCCATAAGGGGTAATACTTACAGGAAAGATGTTTGAAGAGCTTTTTAAAAATAACAGCTCAACAGAAAAGTCTTAGCAGGGATCTGGACTTCAAGTCAGCACTGCCTGCAATATGGGGACAGTAGGAGAGAATGCTGTATAATGGAACTGCCACACCTTTACGGGCAAGCAGGTTTCTCAAGTGAGAAATACAGAAAGGTACATGAAAATTATCTCTGCTATGTCTTCAAAGGGTAAAATAGTTACGTATAAGCCAGTCCCAGCATTCTTATTTCACAACATTAATTTCACAATACATATTCTCAAGTATCTAGTTAAATGCCACACAGGGAGAAATATCCAGCTGTTTGGGTTTTGTTTGGTTTGTTTTTGTGATTTGGTTTTTTTCATTGTCCAATATTTCAGTATTTCACATACAAACTTATTTTCAGATATTTCAAGCACTGATTAGAATTCATCACTACTGTCATGCATTCCATATGTTCATTTAACCTAAAGCTAGAGCTAGTGACATGGCAAAATCCCTTTTATAGTGGTAAATCTCATTTCTAACCATAGCCCAGAAATTTAGCAAATAATGTCAGCAGTTTAATAACTTTCTTGTTAAGGTTAAATGTTTTTCCCCCTTCCTCCAAGTTGACAAATGAGAAGACTAACCATTTGAATGTCAGAATTGCACCAAGGAAGCAGGCCTTCAGAAGTTAGATGGAGTCTGCTTATATTATAATCCACATTTCATAGGGATACAGACACTGAGGTGATAACGAGCTTGCTCAAAACTGCTGTACTTTCCAGAATTTTCAACAGTCAACAATCTCAGACTTATCACGCTGAAAGCATGCAAGTATGTTTGTAGTGCAGTGAATCTGTCTCAGCTTTTCATTTACCCAAAGTAATTTTCTAGTCAACTAGTTCAATCATGATTGCAGTGCCTTAACAAGATCTTAACTTCTCTCTTTTTGGAATAGCAGAGAGCCTCCAAAATTCAGAATACCAGCGCCTTACTCAGAGAGCTAACTACACATTATGCAAAGCCTTTGCATCTTCCACGTTAAGTAACAGAAACCATGCACTTGGTGCAAGCCTACAACTCTGTATGTATGAAAAATAAGTTCCTTTCAGGTCCTTTCTACTCCTTTTTTGGTCGCTTCTCCATTCACATTTCTGACTGTCTGTATCTCAGGAACCTTGACATTTGCCAAACATAGTCCCCAAAGCCACTCCCCTCTCTCTCAGCATCACTCCTCTGTGACCCAAAGGCTCATTTACCCCTCGTCTCCTCCCCTTGCAGGCAGCTTCAAGTATAGAGGTATTAACCTCTGTATTGCCATAGACAATATGTATACTTGATAAGGAGACACCAGAGGTAGAACTCTCACGGACAGGAAAATAACTATTTTCTTAGTTTGCAAAAATAGCTTTTAAAGGGTAATACTGAACTTCCTTTGATTGTACCTGCAACACAGGATTTTTCCTAAACAAATGAAGAGTAAAATAAAGCATGAAGACCAAACTCAATTGCCCTAGTATTTGTGAATAGCGATCAGGAACCCAGGAGTGATACTTAAAAGTAAACAAGCCTTTAAATCGTGAGTAAAATATATCAAATTAGTGACTTTTGTGAAGAACAAACCCAGATAATGTTTGAAGACAAAAATGACAATACTATTCTGTGAAAGACACAATAGTAGACAATCTGGCGAGTAGGATGGCCACAACAGACAGATGACTTCAAAGAAGAAATGAAATTTTAAGGAATTGTCTGTATTAGTTGTGCTTAAATTATTATTTTTCCTGTTGTTTCTCGCAAACCATAAGAATAAATAAATGTATAAGTAAGAAAGAAAAGCAAAACAATAAAAAAGCAGTAAAAGTATTTACTTTCCATCTGTAACATACAAATCACACTAGAATTTTAGTAATTCAGAAAAATGTTTGCAGTAAAACTTAAATACCTGTAAATCTTGGCTTAAGTTTTAGCTACGTTACAGACTGAGAAGTCTGTGAGTCTTTTGAATGCATAAGGAATGACTCGTAGTTACCCACATAAAACAGGCTCTGCGAGTTTCACATGCTGTCAGTAGGAATGAAGAAAATTCAGTGATTCTGGCTGTAATTTGCTTGAAGGTTTCAGGCAAAGCTTGGCACAGGTGTGCTTAAAAGAGAAAGCACACATCCAAATTCTGCCTCTTAGCAACAAGATATAAACTTAGTATTTGATTTAAAAGGCAGGTGATGAATCACAAATCTTCATAAATAAGGAGATGGTAATACACCCTCTTTGCATGGTGTAAATGTCATGAGAGGAGGAGATGGAAAGCGAACTATCACACAGCTAAGCCACTACCATCTGCACAATTAATATATGTTCTAAGCAACGAGGGAGTAGGAGGGAAAAGCATCATCACTTATGACTATGTAGTCATTAGCCAAGATCCTAATCTTCATTAGACAAACGAATTAAAACTCACCATTTATTGAAGCTGTCACAGTGGCTCCAAAACAATACTCTAAAAATGGTCCCACTGGAGTTGGATGAAAACGATGCATTTTGAAGGAGTAGTTAGTAAGCAGAAGCGTGACATCAAGATAAACTGATAATCTAATGCTATTAATCTAAGGCAACCCTCCTCCCTCCCCGTCCCCCCCCCCCCCCATTTTTACAATAAGGAGGAAAAGGAGGAAAAGAAAATGACGCATATCACAAATTTTAGAGGAAAAGGATAAAAAAGGCCTGTAATTGAGTGAAAAACTGACCATAAAAACACAACTGGCTTTCCAAAAGATTTAGAAATTGTACACACTTTACATTAGGAAATTGCTGAAGAAAAAGCCTGGATGAGCACGCAGTGATAAGGCAGAACAGCAGAGTTAAGCAAAGTCATAAGGGGAGAGGATAATGTGTTTTCAAAGCAACCATGAGGAGGCTGGACAACCTTGTCAGTGCTGAGAATATATTTGATGAATTCTAAGTGAGGGGGGAAACCTCTTACTCTGCCAGCCACAGATCTCAACTTACCTATACAATTTATTTTCATTACTACTCAGTAATTAGGTAATGCTCAAAAGTAATGCTCAAATGGGGAAGGGGAATGTTTTTGCTAACATTGACCCTTTTGCCAACACTGAGAGGCACTTGTTTATCTAAATGGAAACCCTCCTATGTTTCTGGCTACAAAATGGCTTCACTAAAACTTTTTTAGTAGATAAATCCTCTGATGCAGAGCTGACACCCTGTTCTCTTAACTGATACCACACTTTCAGGATGGAGGATGAAAGATTATTTGTTGCACTAGGCCTGAACTACCAGTGTCTTCTAAAAAGCACTTTGAACATCATATTTTCCAGGGCTAGTAAGAACAGCTGAACAACAAATAATTGCAAGGAATATAACTTTTCACTTGCTCAGACCTGTCAAAAATAACGAACACAAATGAACCCTCATTTTCTGCTTATTTCTCTCAACTGAAATGGAATTTTAAAAGTTTGGAAGTACGAGAATATCTTATTTCTATAAATACTTCTGTTTTTCTGCCACATGCACAACATTAAATTTGCCATATTCCCACTCCATTTTGCAGGGGTGGGAAATTCAGGAATATAGTAGTGATATTCTGAGATATTTGCTCAGGCCCAGCAAACTCTCTCTGCTTATCAGCTTGGCCATCAGTAACATATCTAGCATAAGACAAAATGCAATATACAGATCCATTACTCAACAAAGCAAAACTAAACACCATTTTTGCTACTTATTGCACTGACATGCAACTTAATAAAAAAATATCTAAGTGAGAAAAACTGGTTTATCAATGCTTTTTTTTTTTTCTTTCATAATGTTGAGTCATAATTATTTCTCCTTTTTTGAAGCGATGTAGTTCAGGCATTGCATCTATTAGTCATGTATTTCCTAATTGCCTTATATTGATCTCACATCTATACCTTCCTCTGAACAATCTCTAATAAGAACCTGTAACGGCTAAAATGAATAGCAAATTTAACACTTAATATTTACTTTGATTCTTGACATTAAACAAATATTAGTCTATGCCCTTTTCCTCATGTTCAATTCTGTGGGGTAGTATTCCAACTGCTAACCATCTCAGTGCCTTTATTCAGTCTTACCGTTATTTCTGTGATCAGGACACAGTCTATTTTCCTAGCAATCCCATGGATCACAGCTATTGATTGTAATGAAATTAAAGCTGTATTGAAATAAAATGAAAAGATGACGCTTAAGGAAAATTAAATGTGGTGAAGTAGACAAGATGTGACCAGATAAGGCAGATGGAATGGGAGTCTATGTCCTTCAATATATGAAAAATGCCTTCACTGGTCATTAACACAGGAAATAAAAAAAAAAAAAAAAAAAAGCATAACACCACAGTGTCAGAATCTGAAACATCCCTATATATAATGTTTTGAGGTGGTTTTGGAAATAATTAATGTCAAGTGTTCAATATAACAAAAGAAAGAATGCCATGATACACAAATACATGATAAGTTAAATCGAAGTTAAATACAGTTAAATCAAAGAAGGAGCAGAAGAGAGATGACGGCAGGAAGCCTGACTTAAACAGCAAACTGCAGTTGCTGTTGATTTACATGAGTGGGACCCCACACGTAGCATCAATGGGTACCTACAGAAACACCTATGCAGGAGGAAGGTTTCTTCCTAGTCCTTGTGTATGAAGAACTTTATACTCCCAAACAATGGGATTTTCGTCTCTTCTGGAACTGTAACTTCGGGGTTTTTTCAGTTTGTTTGGTTGGTTTGGTTTGTTTTTTAAGCTAACTAAATATTTTTAAAACATCATAATTCTGAATCCTGCAGGATAGGTATCTGGAAAAGACTTCAGGACCCTTCAGAATCAGGTTAAGTTTTATGTATTTATATTATCAAAGACATATGTAACTGCAAACTAAGATCACCTTCCTGGGCACCAGCATCCAACATTCTATCAGTATCCTTCAGTCTGAATTGCATGCAAATAATTTCCCTGAAATTATATTGTGTCTTCTCTATGACATAAAAACATCTTGCATGAGAAGCTGAACACAGAAGGCTATGAAAAAGTAATTAATCTTGACTATATGTTCAGTACATCTTCCTTCAAAAGGAAATAAAATACTCAGTTTGGTTGGTGGGGAAGGCAGGGGGAGAGTTGTTTAACACACAGCAATGCCTTTACACAAGTCTTTTTCAGATAAATATTTCAGTCTAGAATGTATTTTCTTGAAGGCATACCAAAGTTATATGAAAATGACTAATGGCATATCTTTCTTATGGCTACTCTATTACCTCTTTAAAAATCCAACAGCAACAAAAGTCATCTGTCTGTCGTACGTGACAATTCTCTAGCAACACTAACACTGTGAAACAATATTCAAAGGCATAAGGTAGTATTTGTACATTAGAATTATATGTGCTTTGGAGACCCTCTTGTTGTAGAAACAGCCCGCAGACTAATGTTTAAAGATGCACAGTGCTTTATTCTCAGTTGTTAGCCAAGAATAAACTGTAGCCTAGGATATAATTATGAAATAAACTTCTAATGTGTATAATTAAAAATAAAAGGAGAGAGGGATGAATATTCAGCATGCGCCTCCTTGCATTTGTCTTGTTTCCCATCTTGTGCACTGATTGTCATCTCTGCTTTTTACGTACAGAACCAAATTGAACAGATACGAACCATATTCTAGAGAGAATGATAAAATGAAAACACAGATGATGAAATCTCACTGAAATGATTGAGCTTATCAGCAAGGTCTAAAAATAATTTACCTCCTCAGCTGACCACATACATTCTGTAGTCATCCGAGTTCAGGGGATTTCTAAGCTCTTTCCAAGTGGTATTCAGTGCCTGAAATTTGTAATATTTTGGTAAAAATATCTACAAAGTAGATTGTGAGAAGCCTTAGCATCATGGTAAATTAATGTTTTGTTCCTCTCCCACATAAGCAGAAGCATTCAGAATTTTGTTGGAGTGTTTCTTCCTATGCAGTATGTCAACTATATTGCCTTGTTAAGGTACATGGTTATTATTGTAAAACACACATCTTGGTTTTATATATATATAAATATATATATACACACGCATATATATTTAAAAATATATAAATATAAATATATATATATGAACTACTTAGAGACCAATTATTGTTAGCTAATTTTGGCTAGCATTTCCACCAGTAACAACTACCATAAAAACTGGCACGACAAAGAAAGCCACAAATAGCAAATGACGAAAAAGGGGGCAGAATTCGTAGACGGTTGTATTGTAATAAAGAAATTTTTTCTTCTAGCTCCGCCATTTCTGATGTTTACCCAGAGATCTCCAAATGGAGATAGTTTCAGGATTGACAGCAGTAACACACTAAAGGGGTTTAGAAAGTTATGGTCCATGAGAGGGAAGCCTGCAAAATAAATGCTAGAACACTTGGTCCTAACCATGCTACACCAGTTTCAGTTAACTGAAACAGAAATCTCAAAGCCTTTTTCCCCAACAGCTACTCAATCCTTCATTTTTTTCCATTCTGACACTGAAGAGGATGTGCCATAACATTTTTCAATATAAACTGAATAAATTTTCCATAAGCACTTTAAATAAAAAAAAAGCACTGGCATGCAACACCTTCTACAGTAAAACTAACTTAGTCTTGCATTGGTTGTTACGGTCTATCTCTACATTTTCTAAGTGGAAACAAATGTTAGCTTTATAATCCCCAGTGGCTTTACAACCCTGGACAGGGCTTTGGGAAAAGTAGATGGTTTTTTGCATAAAATGTTCGTATGTTTTTATATGCCTTTCACTTTTCAGGATAAATTGTTTGAGCAAATATTTTTAAATGTCAGAGTTTTAAAATAGAATCCCAAGAGAGAGACCGTTGTCAGCAAATGACAACACACTTATAAGCTGTAACTATTTTCACGCCATTTGTGAATTGTCATTCACTATCAGCAACAGTCATCATACAACCAAAATTGTAACCCATCAAAAGATGCCATATATATACCATAGTCTGTATTTATTACCATTTTTTTAAAAAAAGTGTTCTCAAGAATGATGTATTGTACCATATGAAGATGGACAAAACATAATGATTTCTCAATTCAGAAGCTGAGGAGGAGAATGCACTCTGGCAAACTCTCCCCGTGAAATGCTGCATGTGGACTTACAGTTCATATATGAGAATAACTTAGGGACCTGAACATTTGTTTTTTTCTGTCAGCTGCCCAGAAATGAGAGTGTCCACAGACTACAAGCCATGGAGATCTATACAGTATTGATTACAGACACTTGAAACACCTTCTGCTACAGAGACAGCAATTTCTGAGGGACCAGTCTCCTGGTCACGTCACTGAGGTAATGGCCAAGGTCCTTTTTGTTCTGACACAAACATGTTTGCAAGTAGTTCTTTCCTTGTGGTTTGATCTCACAGTCTCTTTCTGGCCCCGAGACATTTTTCCCATCTGCTCATACAGATGGCACATTCAAGTGAATTTAAAAGAATGGTTTTTACAAACTTCTTCTGTTCTCTTTCTTCTCAAATTACATGGTTCTAGACTAGCAGAAGGCAGGGACTGTTCTAGGGATGCCTAGTCAGAAAGAAAAAAGCACCAGAAAAAAGTATTGCCTTCTTACACAAGTGATTTAGAGAAGAAAAACTATTTCCTGAATGGCTAGTGCAAATGCCTGCACTGTAGCCTAAAGATCAGTGATAAGAATGGCTTAAAAATGCTTTTCTGCAGATACTTACACACATCTCTGGAGTTTGGAGAACTTATCTGGAAGCACAAAACGCCCAGAATTTCTTGTAACTTATCCTAGTTTCTCTTCTTCTAAGCAGGACTGAATATTATTCAAAGAAAAGGTCTCCTCAGCTGCTTTGCACATTGAGGGCAAATTTGCACATTTAAGTTTTCAGAGGAATAAAGAAATAGAAAACAGAGGCAGGACATTATGGTAAAAATACTGAAAAAATAATACTTGGATTTTAGGAATTTAGGCAATTCTTATTTCTCAGAAATCATTTTACCATTTTGTAAAGCTCAATAAAAAAAAAAACTTGATAAAACAGTGGGTGAACAAATCGGCTCTTCACAGAAAATGCTTTCAAAAATAAAGGAAAAGTTTTTTGAAAAAAAAAAAAAATCACTAAAACTAGATGTTTAACTAGAATGAGAAATAAGCCCAAGTACTTGCACCTTCAGATAAAACACTTGCTAGAAAAAAATGCTCCATTCATTTAAGAAATAGCATTCAACACTGTCTTACGGTAAATGTTCATAGAAGCGTAAAAAAAAAAAAAAAACAAACCAACACCCCAACCTCATCTGTACAGTCACAAGAATAACTAAAAGTATTTGTGACCCACAGAAATGGGGGAAATAAGAGGTATTATTAGTTTGAAACAAAATATCATAACATGCATTTTTCTTACACATGCAAGGCCTTAAAATTTCACTCTGAAAGCTCTCTTACCCTGTCCCTACTTAAGACATCCCTGTTAGATTTTATCAATTTTAGACAAAAAAGATGTACAAGTAGAACTTCATTCATATATACAAATATATACATATAGTATATATGTCACCTATTTAAGCATGTGTGTGTATACAACACATATAAGATCCATCTCATTAGCTGAGTCTTGACCAGAGCATTCTGAAATTTTATGTATGCCCTTCCTATACGAAAATTTCCATTGTCAGGATCACCAACTACCAGCTAAAATGACATGATAAAAGACATTACAGAAGGGAAATAAGATAGATTGCTGTAAGTCTAAATTATGCTAATATTTAAATTTAAATTCAAGATGAAATGTTTGATGACCTCTATTTGTTTTTGGAATATGCAATACCCTTGGAGCAACTTTTACATGGTTCTATAGCTGATGGAGTTTTTGTTGCTAATATAGAGTAAATGCCACAGTTTGTCTGTTAGGCGATAAAACTCGGAATTTTTTTCACTTCATTGCAATGTAATAATCTTGGATAATAGAGCTTTTAATGGAAGAGATTCCTGTGACTTAAAGCTTTTTCCTTATTAAGCTTAATTGAATTAATTATTTGCATACTAATGATTTAACAGCCACTTCATATGAAATAAAAGCAAAAGACCTTCTTGAATACTTATCCCATACTTAAGATCTAATAAAGGAACTGAAATAGAAAGATATCTTTGTTTTCTTTCAGATAGGGGAGGTATTTAAAATGCAACTACCCTCCCTCCTGCTGCGGACAGAGGTGTTCTTAAATGATACCATTCCAAATCCTACAGCAAAATGCATCTTTAATCTATGACTCCTTAATTGAAAAAG
This sequence comes from Larus michahellis, assembly GCF_964199755.1. Lineage (NCBI taxonomy): Eukaryota > Metazoa > Chordata > Aves > Charadriiformes > Laridae > Larus > Larus michahellis. The sequence continues at coordinate 8,770,369 of NC_133906.1, read as the reverse complement.
ATATTTATGACAGTCAGTGATCTCCTCTTTATTCCAAAAAATTGCATCTTTCCTAAAATCGGCTTATTTTGTGAATGGGCTGCTAGGTAGGAAAAGTGGAACAATGCGATTCTAAGGAAAATGGAACAGATTTGTATCTATAAAACAGGTATCCCAAGGTGCATATGAAGGCTGGCATTTTATAATTCTTCATAATAATGCTCAGCATTTATGTAGTGGTTTATGGGATCAAAGCACTTTACAAACAAATTAATTAATCTTCACAACACCCCTGCGAGAAGACAGGGTTTAGTATTGCAATTTAATAAATGGAATAACTGAGGCAAACGTGTATGATTTGTTTCATGTCACAAAGAGAGTCCAGATCTTCAGTTTATATATCATTAGAAATAACAGTAGTAGTATTTCTGTGCTGAATTCCTTGTGACCTTCAAAGTAGCTATTTGCATGATTAAGGAAAAAAATCTGGCCCCAAAATCTTGGGCCAGAGCTGATACCTTGTTTACTTAAAACAACAATGAATTCACTTAAGCAACACGCTGGGATTCAAGTTGTTTTCCTTATGCTGGATCTAGAATCACTGTGCAAGACAAGAGCTGGTATCTGATGGGTCCTGCCCTAGGATTTCCAAATAATGAGATTGGCATGGTAATGCTTCCTTGTTAATGCAGATGATGCTTTGTACTCAAAATTCTACATAATTGTGCAGCATTCTTCATAGGTAATTCAAATTTTTTCCAGTCTCCAAAACAGCTACATGACTTCAATTTGAGACGGTTTACTACACTTGCATTTATTTATGCCTGTTTCCAAAAAGTTCCTGCTTTGAACACCTGCATGCAAGATGCAAAGGTTCTTATTAATGTGTATGTGTACTCTAACAGCCTTGACAATTTGGACACAGAAATCCAATTCACCTCATTTCTTGCACAAAACTAAACAACTGCATGTCAGACTGAATTAACTTCAGCGAGTGTCGGCAACTGAAAGTTCAGTAACTGAACCTATGGGCATGAGCACTAGCACAAAAAAAATTACCCACTTAACATAAAGGAAACACTTGTTCACAGTACTGAGATTCTCATGTTCAAACAAGTCTTAAGCAAACAAATTACTTTTCACTTATTTTTTGCAATGCTTGCATATGCCCTTATTGTCATATAGAGAAATTTAGTATTATATGTTTACATGAGATAAAAAGAATGACAAGAAGTGATATCCAAAATTAAGAAAACTTACATGTTTAACTGGGACAACAGAAAGCTACCATATTTTAAGACAAACTTCAGAAAATTTACATTCAAGAAAACATTTTCAACCTGAAGTTCTGTGTCATTGCATGACACATGGTGCTTCCACTGGGCCAAAATCACTAGGACAGAGACAGTAAAAGGGTGTAATATTCAAGATGGTTATCGTATTTTTCAAATTGGCATTTAACATTTACATTTTTGGCCCTCAAATTCACATTACACTTTTACTGGTCATTTGATGTCCCTGGCATGACACTTTCAACACCTTCATGAAGATATGCGTGAAGTTTATAATTTTTTTTTTTCTGTTTTTTAAACAAATGGCAACACTACGTTGAGATGCTATTGAAAGAGGAAGCCAGTGCAAAAGCTGATATACTAGAGCGATAGAATAGCATCTCACTGTAGGGCTTTTTTTTGTTGCTACAAGGTACCTTATTATAATGTTTATTTCCTTTTCTCCCCTGCGGCTAGGCAAGACCTCAGTTTGAGTGAAGGGCTGCACAGCCAAAAGAGGCATCAATGTGATGGAACCAGAAACACTGCCCCCTGGACAGTTACCATCACCAGGACTACAGCATCCAAAATAACACCTTCCCCCCAAGAAAAGAAGCCTACGTCCTTTTTATCCTTTCTGAAATCCCAAAATGGAGAAAGATTAAAATGATCTTCTTTTTTGATAAATTTTTTGCTTAGCATGAAAGGGCATTAAAAAGTATTTTAACTTCTGTCCACCATCTGGAAATAGGCTTTTGTAGCAAAAAGGCAGGACAGATCTCCTGTCTCTTTCTTGCAGAGGAAGTCTGGGAATTTACAAGGATAACTGAAATCTTATGCAAAGTCCAAAGATGTAATTTTAAATCCAGCTATCACAAATGATTTTATGGTCCTGAAAGTGAAAAATGGAAATTTTAACTCCAAATCATGCTTAGGATTTTAATCAAAAAAATACGCCCGGGGGGTGGGGCAGGAGGCGGGGGGAAGAAAAGAAAAGGGAAAAGTAGCAAAAGAAAGATCAGATGATTTCCTGAAGGTGTCTGGTGTGAACAATTCACCTCTCAAACAGTGTGTTCTGAGAACTAAAGGCATTTAGAAAGGCAATTGCTTTTTAAATTGTCCATCAGATTTTGTAGACAATAAGCTGTATATGAGAAGTTAAATTGATGAACAAGTCTATTAATACCACAAAAATGCCCAAGGCTATTTTAATACAGCAAAGTGTGGGAGAGTCTATTTTACTTGCAACAGTGCAAATTTCCAAGCAGCTGAAACCAAGTGAGCAGACAGCAGAAGGCACAGCTGAGACAACACAAAATCCAAGCATCCAGGACTATTTTGAATTCACATGACTCAATACTGATAGCAAGAAGTAATAAGAGGACAAAGCAAGTCCATCATGCACATAATTGTCTCATTTACAGGAGATTACCAGGTTATATCTGTTGAATAGTAAGGAATTATTGCTAGTTGGGTTGGAAAATTATAGTTAGCAATGTATTAAATAAAACTTGGCAAGTAAAACTGTTAGGCTTTCAAATAGGAAAAGTCTTTCATTTCTGACAAAACTCTGTTCTACTTCCTTCTGGTTTTCTTTTGGCTAAAAGGGATGGAAATGTCATCACCTGACAGGATGTGGCCCCTATCAGAAGTCCATGCATATTCTATTTTTCAGCAAAACACACCCACAAGCTTCAGTTACAAAAAGCATAAAACTGGCCTACTGAAGAGACACAAAAGTATACAGTACTCTTTGTCATGTAATTATCAGTCCTCAACGACTAACCCACTGCCGCAGAGTTCACATTAGGTCTGTTAGGAGAAGCGTATGTAAGAGTGAATATCTAAAAGCAGCCTGATAATGGTGCAAAACCACACGAAACATCTTTGTCTTCACCCACTTCTTTAACTATATTTAACCCTAGTATTCTAAACAAGTTCCTCCTTATTCTGACACCCAACACCAGAATGCTCTCTTGCAGTAAGGAGGTGAGTTCCAGAAAGACACGATAAGAAAGCAAACAGAAGGGTCTTGCTCATCACCCTTCTCAAATCTTGCATTCCAACCCTGGAAAAAACCTCAGAAAACTTCCCGTGCTTCCACAGGCTGCAAATTTCAGACAAGTGTTTCTTCCCCAGAATTACACAGAATAAGTCAGAAGAAATCTGAATTTTCTATCTGCATTTTAGAACGGATTTGATGTCAAAAGTCAGGGGAAAATTTGTATATTATATATAAAAATAAATTTAGGAAACAACAAATCTTACCTACCATAGCAACTATTTCTGCTATAGGTATTATATAAACCAGATATTTTAACATGCAAAAATCTAGTTAAAGACATTTCTTTTCCCGAATTCTGCCTAGATATCTTATTCAAGCTTTGCTCAGCCTATTGTAAACTGATTGTTATCCTAGATTTGAATCTTGGTCCTCTAAATTTACTTTTCTATATATGTTGTGCAACCACCAATAGCCTATTGGAAGTCATTTTAACTACCAACGCATAGTAATTTTCCCTGTAATGACTCTTTATTTAAGACTATATGTTGCCATTTTCTACCATTTTAGTGATTTAAGTATATCGTCTATTGAGTGTCCTGGTCTTAGCAGCAAAGAAGAATTTTCTTGCCAGATGGAATATGAAAATGATATGAAACCCCCCCTTTTTTGTTTAAATTGAAAAAAAGAAAGTTCAGTCATATTTGCAAATAGCATACTGCAACAGGAATGCAAAAAAAAAAAAAAAGTGTTTTCCCAAAACATAAATAGGTGGCAGCTATCCCTCAGACATAAAAATCCTTCTAAATGTAGAAGTAATCAGTATGCCATGTTCTCTGTAAAAACTTGGTCACAATTCAGTTATTCAGTTATGCCCTTAACTAATGCCCTATAGCACTGAATAGGGCAGGCTATGAGGACGTCATAACTACCATATAGATGTCTACAACCATTATTAGCCATTTCTTTCCCCCCCACACCTCTTTCGGTGACAGCATAAGCCAGATGCTTACAAAACTGCCTCCTAGTCCTTCTTGAAATTTACCTTCACAATCTTAAATCTAATCAGATCTGACATGCATACCGTCTATGGGTTCTGTGAGGAAAAACAAAAAGAACAATGTTAAGAGATCACTGCTTGCTATATCCAAAGTAGAAATTAAACTATAGGCACATAAAAGAATGGAACAGTTACATTTATACACTGCCATTTTGGTAATAAGCTCACTTGCAGTTCAATGAATTTGGTTACAGCAATCAAGGTAAATGAAACTGAATTCACAGAAACATGTATACATATGTTTACATTTATACACACATGTTTATATATAGATGTATGGGGAGGCAATGGTAAAAACTTAAGACTGATATTTAAAGGAATCTCAATTTAGTGGAATGCATCTCAAAGTAAGAATATGCCACTGCAAGTATAAGCTAAAGTAATTTCATGCAGCAATAATAGTAGTGATTTTCAGAATACTAATAGCATACATGTTTTTTTTAAAGATATGTGGAAATTAATAACAACAAGCAGGCATTTTTAAGATATGTGGAAATTAATACTAAGCAGGCATTAAATATATCACTACTGTGGACACTTTAAATCACATTAACTTTGAATTAATGTTAGATGAAATAGCTAGTTGAAGTAGTTAAAGCTATTTAAAGCTATAAAACTGAAACCTTAACATTAGAATCACATAATTGATTGCCACACGGTCCAGTGAAGTCAAAAGCAAAATATGGCCAATTACATAATTCTGTTGTGTTACCAATATCTGTATTTGCCCCATCCAACCCAATGTTTGAAAGATGTATTAGCCAGAAAGCCTTTCTGAGACCTACTCAGCTGAGTCTAAGGAAGAAGAAGAAGGATCTACAATTCATCAAAAAAATCATACAAAAATTTGTCCATTAATCATTAGTAATTAGGACATATAAGAAGGGGGTTTTGAGGGTAATTATCCAACTATGACAGACCTATAGTGATATTCAGGTTTGTCTATTGCCCTTGACCATCCCCTCTGCAGTCCTCCTTGGAAACAAGCTACATCCTGAGGAGGACAGGCAGATAGAAATTTTACAAACTGGAAAGAAAAAAATAAAGCTAGAAATAGACATACTTCTTTTCAAAACTGTAATAATATGGCCTTTGCAACATGTTCTTACGCAAATACTGTAACATTTTGATATACATTACACACATACATGTACACAGATGCAGTCAAGATTTCTCTAAAACAAAATTACTTATCCAATTAACTGAGACCAAGGAAAAATTTTTCATCCAAATCCATTACCTATTGTGCCTTTAAATATTTTCTTTTTAACCTGAATATGTCACAAAAAATAGAGGAAAACCCTTAACCATAATTTTCCTTTTTTCACTTGAAGAGCAAATAGGGTTATGTTTCCTCCAACACTCAGTACAGGGTGTGTGTGAATTTATCTAAGAGTGGGAGAGCTGTATAGTGACCTATCTACTGTATCCACTCTGAAGCACATCTTTCCAAATGCGGCAAGTAATCTCAAGGACCACCCCCCACAGGTTTTAGTATAGAGTAAGGTACGCTGTCAAAAAGAAAGATTTTTCTTATTAAACTGGCATTGCTAGGTCTCCATTTCCATGGAAGAAAGAATAACAATTGTTTTATTTCTCATAATAGCTGATAACGTTAATCTGACAGTCCTCCCAGGACTAGAGGCTATTTAGTCACTCTTACACTAGAAAAGAAAATGGCCTTTATGAATATCCTGTTGTCAAAAGCTGGACCTTTTCTTGCCTTCAAGAAACAAGAGGTATCCTTCCCCTCTTTGCTGTTCAAGTACATAGTTGCAGTAGGACCCATGACAACTGCAGCCCCTAATCCTTTGTGATGGGTAGGGGGAGTACAGGGTGACAGTCATCTTGCTACTGCCCTCAATGTACAATTCATTTCTGCACAACAAAGGTACAAAGGCAGAGTTCACATCCATAATTCATCTTGTACCAGCTAACGGGGTACAAGAAAACACTCGAAATGTACCAAGCAGAGTAGTAAAAGGGATGTAAGATAATCACAAAGATGAGATTGCTAGGTATACTGGAATATTAGAAAATTATTTCCTGATCTGAAATTCTTGACCTAGAGAAAAATTCTTCTAAACACAGCAGTTTGGGCTGTGCGCAAGTTCTACCATAGAAACAACTTATAGAATTATTCTAAAACCATTTTGGATACCATATTGGGATTATAAGTATTGAAAACAATACCTCTGGGAAACAAAGGATCAAAGCATTAGTAATGTTTCATCTAATTACATTAAACAGCTTTAAGTAAAGTACATACCAGATTTATCTTTATCACATCATAGAAGATATTAAAACTCATTTGCTACATATGCCCAGTGAAAAGTAGAAAGTTTCACCCAAGACAATGAAGCAGTACCAACACCAATTCAGCCAAAAAAGACGACTAAGTTCATTCTTGTAGTGGTCCAGAATATTTTATGCAAAACACTTTCAGAAAAAGTTATCTTATGTAACTAAATAAAAAATTTGCACAATCTTAAAATTTGTGAAAATCACGATTGTTAAAAAACACCAACACTGAAAGAATAAACTTCAGATTTTAGTTGTCAATTTTTTATTTTCTTTTAAGCCATCGATACCTTGTTTCTTTTGGGAAACAAAAAAACCCCAAAACCTTAGAAAAAGTATTTTTCATGAATGGTTTTAAAGTTTCTAAAGAAATTCTCTGTTTTACTTGATTCTTCTACATAACAAATTTTGTGAGCTCTACTTACTCTATCAACATTTTCAAAAATAGAAATTATTATGGATTCTTAAGGAGTCAGAATGAAAATTACTTGTCACAAGTAGCAATAAAAAGTCAGAATTATTGAAAATATTAAACTTTATATTTATGTCCTAATTTATTATGAAAAATAATAACAAACATGATGATTTCAGATTCTTAAATTGAAAACTATATCAAAACCTTATTGTTCTCACTCCATTAATGGAAATGTGTGCTAGGTAGTGTTTTTATATTTCACTTTACTATAAATAAAAAGTTTCACCATTTTAAGGAACCAAGTATCTGTTGTTTCCTTGAACAATAACAAAAATTCCTTCAACGGAGGAAAAGGTAAGGAGCCAGGAAAAGCCCAGATCTTTTCCACCAAGTGGAAGATGTTCTACGTTCTACAATGAAGGATGAAATCAGCATCTTGCACATTAGGAGTGCCTCAAAACCATGAAGTACCTGCTAAGTGAACATTTTCACACTTTTCAACCCCCTTTTCTGGAGGTAAATCATCATCTGGCACAGACTGCAAGAGTCCAGGGATCATCCAGACAGGAGGCATCTGAAGCCCAACTCCAGCATAGCGGTGAGAGCACTGATCTAGTCTCTCTCAGTCTCAAGGAGAATGGTTTCTACCTAAAAGCAAGAAGCCGCCTGTCCCGAGAAAGGCATTTTCTGGCACAAGTGACTGGCTAAACTTTATCACCCTGGCAATTTTCAGGTTTGGGTGTGAAAATTGATGTCAAATGCCAGAAGTGTTAAGCCTGAAGGACAGTTTAGGACTTCGTTTTAGACATTTGAGTTCCGGTTTAGTAGCCATGTTCTAAACAAAAGCCTCTAAAGAGAAACATATTAATACCTATCAACATTAGTTATATTTGCGCAGCTGTCTGACTAATTTAAGTAGTTCATGGTAAGGATTTCCAGAAACACCTGCATGTTAAAGTGCAATAGCAGAACTAAAGGCATCCAGATCAGTGACTCATAATAGATAATCTTAATGAGATATGAACTTCATGGTCCACGTTTGTTCAATGACAGAACTAAATATATAAGACTATGCCACTCTCCTTTACTGCTAGGTAGAAAACAACCAAGTCATAAAAGTGCATGCTTCTTGACATGATAGTTATAGGCAGACAACAGAAAAATCTCACTGAAAATGAGAGAAATACACTAGTAAAAGTTTTAAGAATTAGCTTCCCCAAAATCATTATTGTATATTATTCTCAAAACGGAAATGACACATTCTAGATTTAAATTCTGCATCATTCTTCTATCTCTCGCTCTTTTTTTAAAAAAAAAAAAACGTATCAGTGCTTTCTTTTTATTTTGTTACCTACTCACACCATATAAAGTCAGACATCTTTTGCAGGAATATATTTAAATCACTTTCTTGGTAATTATTTTTTCTATAAACATTTCTGAACAGAAATTTTCCCCCAGTTTTCAGAACTTCTTAAAAGTGAAGTTATTCTGTTGATTTCTCCAGTCACTAAGAACCTGGATATTTAATCATCACTCTCCATAGTCATACACAATAACAACATTAGGCTGAAAAAACATTTCAAGTCATACCTCTTCTTAGTGAAAATCAGAAAACTGATTCATCTGGGTAGCGTACAAACCAATCTAATATTCAATCAAAAATATTTATAAAGTATATAATTTAGATAAACTAGCAATTCAGCTGCCAAATACATTTTCCCTTTTTTCCTCTAATCCTCATTTTGTATTTATTTCAATTCCTTTGCGGAAGAAGTTCTAAAACCGGCTTTTAATCCAGAATGAGTATTTAAAGTAATATTTACAATCTTACCTGTTCTTAATAAAAGTGTCTGAACTGTACTAAAAATGGCAGTTTATCTACAAAATTTATATTAAAGAAATAAAAATAAATCTTTATCCATTCTTAGAATACTTAAGTTAAAATTGTTTTCAGAATATCATCAATTATATAGAATATAGCAACAAAAAGAATAGCAATAACAAAGGGCAAAGAATGGGTTTTAATTTGAAGCCACGATTAAAGGACTAAAAATAAAAGACAGAAGAGTTAGAAATGGTTCACACTGACCTGAGCCCATAAAGGACTGTCCCATCTGGATGCAAACGGATCATTCTGTTCTTCACAGTGACACCATGTACAAATGACTTCTTGTCATTCAGAAAATAGGTATCTGGAACCCACAGCTGATCAGCTACTCTGTTGTCCAGAGTAAGGTTTAGAGGTATTACATTATACGACAGCCTCTTATCCCTCCATGCTTGCTGAAAGTACATTGTCAAGGTATAGTCCTGTGATTATAAAAACAGAAAAAAGTTTGCATTGAAACAGACAGCACACGTGTAAAAAAAAAAAAAATGCAAATACACATTTATTCATTGCAACTGTTCTTAAAGGCAAACATTTCTGTTCGGAATTTCCCTAAGTAGATTTAGTACTGAATATCTTGTGTATACTTAATAACAGAAATGAGAATACAGAAAAGATGCAGTATTCACATTTTATGAATGGCTAGGGAGTTGTCATTTCAGTATTTATAAACAAAGCGGAAAAATATTTGTAGATGCTTCACAATCTGCAGTTTATGTAGCACCTTGCAAGCCTGGGAGCTGCAGGAAACAGGAAAATTCACAGTTGTGTATTCCATCTCATGGTCTCCACTGTATTCAATAGAGCTCTGGATCAGCCCTTGTATCTCTGAAGCTGCAGTTACTACCCAAACACTTCCCTAAATTAAAATATCTTCAAAGTCTGTTAACTTTCCCCTGGGCACTGAAATCAATGGGAAGTCTCTGAGGTTTCTATGCTGCTAAGTCTTCTACTTAATTTTATAGATGAAGTAACTCTGGTTACTTCAATGGAACAATTCTGAGAGCACAATTAAGCATCTGGGTAAATATATGCAGTATTATGAGACTTGCATTGTCTTGATGCACGCCACTAATGTACAGTACTTTGGAGATGTTTCGATCTTCTGCTGTTTTAGAAAACAAGATAATTACAAAAATTATGTTTTTGTAAGACTTGTTATACAGAGGCAGAATACTCATCACATACTAACCTATACTAAAAAACCTCCATAAATAATACGCAAAGGACCCAGATCACTGGGTCAAGGGCTGTAAAACAACACTGAAGGAATACTAAAAGAAGAACTATTCTAAAACCAGTATTTTGTTTTGCTTGTTCTACAGAACTCATAATCAGGCCTCAGATTATTTTGATTTAGAATTCCTATTTAACATGGACTTCATAAAATACTGACAACTGTTAGCTTGCAAAAGATTGCTTTCAAGAGAAAGTCATTAAAAGCTGCTGTGATGATCAGCAACCCCAGAATTCAGCCACGGCAAAGTATGAAAGTCTCTATCTATGCATCAGTCTGAGCACTTGAAAACAAGAAATCCCACCTAACTTGCACAAATAATTAGCTATAGCGTCTCACAAATTAATTTCTAGCAATGCATAACAGAGAAAAGCATGCAAGATATGAAGACATTATTGCATAAATTGCAATATTACTACTCATTAGCTACTCTATATTTCAAAGATCACTATTGAAACTGGTTTTATTGCAGTTGGCAATGAAACATCAATCCTCCTGCTGAAATACTTTAAAAGCACCTGCCACAACTGTATTTTACAAACATTTTAATTTTAAAAAATGTTTGACACATGAACACTCCACAGAACTTCTCACAAAATACAAAAAATTTTATTTTGTATTTTCACAGACTAAACTTTCTAAAAAAACTAAACAAAAAAATTCCTGTAAGAAATAAAGAGTGAAATAAAGAGTAAAATAAAGAATAAAATTGATGAAATAAAGATAAATAAAGAATTAAAAAAAAAAAAACGCACACAAAAAACCCCAAACCTAAAAGCTAAATCTTCCATTTCTAGAAATTGCCTTTTCACAGGACAGCCAAGGACTTGAGATAAACACCAAATCTCACAAGAGGTACTTGGAAAAGTCACCTTTCTTGGTGAATGGGAAAACAGACACACTAAATTTCTTCCCTTGTTATGTAGGGAGATGGGATTCATCCTACTTAACTTCAAGCCCTGGAGACACATCTCTCTCCACTGATTTTAGGGCATCTAGGGCCATCAGCCCTAACCTACGCACATCAGCGAAACACCTCCAGTTAACTGACATGAATTCAAGCCAATGTCAACAGCAAATTGAAAAAGATATCAGATATAACTTTTATTACCAATATCTGAGTATCCAGAAAACTTTTTTCCTTTCTTTATTAGTGAAACTTTTTATGCATAAATTACGTTGGTGTAATTATTCACTTTAAAATGTACATGGTCCACCTTTAAAAACATAGATAAGGAAGGCCCTTTACAACTATGGCTATTCCAGCAGAGTCCTCTAAGCAATGACACAGCACTTAGAAACAAATTGACCCTGTGTCTTCTACAGAACAGCGTGCGCTCAGATGAGTCAGTATAAATTGTTTTTCTACAGAAATGTTTATTTCCACGGTGGAAACACTCCACATTTTTTAGGTATCTTTCACCAGAAGAGCCCACGTACGTAAGCTTCAAAATGCCTCTTCAGTTTTCACTGAAGCAGGGAGAAATTCGTAAGAAGAGTTAGGACGTTTCTTCCTTGTCAACACAAAACCAGAAGGGTAATACTGTCCTTACAGTCTTCTTCCTATTTGCGATGGTTAAAGGTTAATCATCTTCACTTGTTCTGCCTTCAGCCCTATGCTGCGGTTGCTAATGGAAGATGTACACCCAGCCCATACACAGAACCCTGCTCAGCTTTCATAGGGTGTCACAAACATGAGCAAAACTGCACTGTTACAAGTAGGTAAACACCAATTAAGATTTTCCAATTATTTTAATACCAAATACATTTACCTGGTAACTATTCTAATGTTTTCAGATCAGTTTTAACAATCTGAAACATCTTCCCCTCCCACCACTCCAGAATCAGGATGAGAGGCTGCTTTCAAGAATGTTCCACCTATGTCTGAAGGATTTTACTGTTATGCTTTGTCAGTGTTCTGCAGTATTTGATTCATAACCAGATACAAGAAAACGTTCAATAATATACTGACAGGAAGAAAATTTATTAGTCTTCATTATATTAATACATCACAACATAAATGGGTGAGCTATGGTAATTGCTCCTCTCTTATCCTTGGAACGTTGCATTTTATTCCTATTCTAAGGAATAATCTACATGTATTAATATATAGCATATATATAGAACATGCTTCCTTCTTCACACCTCAGTAAAAGAGGAAAAGAAGAGGCGGAAGAAAACTAAACATGCATAGTTCAATGCATAAAAACGAATTACATAAAACTGTAAATTTGGAGCACTGGCATAGCTGAAAGAAAAGCCAAGTCACCAGGCTGGGGTACAGAATCAAACACACTGTGTTCCAGAAACAGAGCTTGCGTTCCGACTGAGAATTATTTGTCATCTGTTGGCCCTAGTTTTCAGGTGTGACTGGAGTTTCTGGTGTCCAAAACAACACACCTTAAATATTTTTTTTATTAAACCCTCACAACCGTTCTAATTTAAGTGTGGTTGCTTTTTGAAAAAAAAAAAAATTTAAAAAATAAATGTGTTCCAAGCTGCATATTTCAAAGTATAAGGGATTAGTTAGAATAAAAAAAAAAGGAAAACCTGTCACATAAACTGCAATTCATGCTTTAGAAGGGAGGGAGGCATCTGTTTTCAAAATCCCAAATGAAACAGTAATTCAAAAAGACAATGTGCAGATACAAAGTGTCCCTGAAGTATCCCAAGACACTTTATACTTTGAGATTAAGAACATGCTTGCCTAGCAAAATACTACAAGAATAAAGTCTGTTAATCTCGCATTAAATGTGGGCATTCCCCTCTATTCTAAGGATAAACATCAAAACAAACGTGCAAGTATCTTGTCTCTTTAGGAAGACAGGCACGCAAAAGAAGTATAGGAATAGAAGTGGCTAGGTAAAGGATGATTTTAAGTTGTTAAGGCCTTAGCATCCTATTAAATTCACAGTATGGGATTGTTAGAAGCTTAGAGTAAGTATGAAGATGAAATGGGAGTGAATTAATTTAAAAAGCCTAGCACAATGCAGTAATTATAATGAGCTGAAAGAAATATGAAACCAAACTTCATGATGACTGTGTCTGTGTATACCATTAAACAGGCATAAACTAAAAAGGTACCGACTGTTTACAACACAGGCATACAGAGACACATTGTACAAACATAAATAAGTAGGTTCATCAATTACCCTGAGCACGTGTAGCTTCAAATGCTGTACAAAATTTTATTAGCGTAGACAAAGTTACAAGCAAAACTTAGAATATAAACAGGCAAATACTAATTTTTTTGTAAATACACAAATACTATACTCTGTATAGCTTTCATTATTATTCTATCATTCACATACATTTAAATTTAATAAACTTTCTTATTCTGTCCAGATGCAGAAATTTAGGTGACAAAAATGGTTACTCCTATTCTATTCTGATAAGAGAAAAGATCTCTCCTCTTTTCCTTATCAGCTAAAGTTCAGTTTCCCAGTTTTCTTCTTCTTTATTTCACACAATGAACAGAAGAGCAGCAAATATGAGACAAAGGTAATCTTAATGCAAATTTTCTCATATGAATAAAAAAAATAATGAGCGGTTTTATTAGCATTAGCATATTTACGAGTAACTTTTATCGTGAACATTATCTTTGCACGATGGCTGTCTGCAAACACTTTTAACTGCTGGAAAAGTAAATATGCTGGGAGATTTAAACTTAAATTTAGATGAATAGAATTGTTACAGACAGCCAAGATGTCGGTTAATGACCATCAACTTCAAAGATCCAAGGAAAGATACCGCACAGGAAAGCGTCAAATCTGAAAATTTGCACTCTTATTTAAATTCTCTCATTTCGTTAATACTCAAATAAAAGTTTTCTTAAGCCAAAAAAGAAATGCCAGTTTGGGCCTATTATTATCTTAAAAATAGTAGAACACAGGCCTTAGCTGAACCCACCCATGGGCCTATAACTGTGAAATGTACAGTGCTGGTCATCTTTTTACATTGGAAAAAGTATCAAGCCAAAAAAGGAAATAAATTTCATGAATGTTCGCAATGATAGTGGGAGCCTAATGCAAAAGACCGTGCTGGATGTAAATTTTTTCAAAGCATGAGGCTGAGGTCCAATGCAAGAAAAAGAACATTTAAAAAATAGCTTTCTTCTATGTTACACAAAACAGGACTGATTCACAGCACAGCTTAAAAACGTACACCAACAGCTACCGAAAGACTTTGGAAGTAATATAATCAGGAAACTTCAGAGGAGAAAAGAAGTAAGTAGAAGGGACATTCTGTATATTATAAATACAATATATAGCAGCATGGAGTTGAAGCAACTATTTATCTCTACTCATCAGTAATGAATGGAGAACTCATTCGCGGTTTAGCTTAAATCCACTTCTCATCACTTGGTTGGTTATTCCCAATTTGTAAAAATACTACATGGCTTCAGTATAGCATTTTAAAAGCTAAATTCCTTCTGAAAATGCCTGATGCTGAAGATTTTGCCTGAATGCTGTAATTACTTACAACGTACACTTAAAAAGCTGTCTGTTGATGACATATTTAAAAGTGCCATTAAGTAAATTATTAAAAGTATACATCTACACTGCAAAAACATATTTTAATATATTAAAAGCTATTATATACTTAAGAAGAAAGGAGCAAATGTTAATTCTCCTCAGACTGCCTCCCCAGACTCAAATGAGGTTATCGCTGACGTGTGCAGTTTCTACAGTGGGAAGTACACAACATGTTTCACTACTCACATGGTATATAAAACATTGCAAAACAAAGCACTTCAAGCTAAAGGAGCTTCAGTAGATTTATTTCAAAAGCAAAGTCTTTCCCTGAGTGCTGACAATCCTTTCAATCCTCATTTTGTTTAAAACCAACCACTACAACATGTTCAATTCATAATTACCTATATCTCACACTCATGTCAAGAAAATTAACATAAAAAGTCTGCTCTATTGACACTGGAGACACCACAAGGTGACTTACATAAAAGTAGAATGAACTGTTAAAAGAATGAGTGATACCAAAGAAGTGTGAAAGTAAGTTCTGTCAAATTCCCTTTTAGAAAAGTATTTTTCACATTCTGTAAATCTTTACTTCAAAAAATGACAATGACATCAAGAACCTTACATAGAGTTCAAGTTGAACTCTCTCCATCTATCAAATGCCACTTCCCAGGCTGGCTTCAAATCTATGAAACACTTCTAGTTAATTGTGTCTCCTAAAGCTTACCAGGTAGTTTTTCTTGACAGGAATTGTTATGATGTAAAGTCTATGATCTTTCCAAAAAGGAAGAGATCCCAACAAGTAAGCTTACCATTTATTTTGCAGCAACTATCCCAGAATTATTCATCAGCAATTCTCATTTCTCAGCTGAACAAATAAGCAAAGATGGGCTGTTTATCTCCTACAACAGTTCTCAGAAAAACACAGTATTATTGAATCAAGCAAGAGACTTGCATATGAAAGCCAAACAAGTCAGCAGAGCTTGACTCCTAGACCTAAAACTTCTTACTACTGATTATATGAAATCCGTAGTAAGAGACTGCTTACCATTTCAGTGACAAGATCATGAATTTGTGTCTCCCTAACTCTACTGACAGTAGCCAATATTTATATCGTTTCTACAGAATGATTTATATATTGCACTGCAATGCAGTGTCATTATAGCTCATGCACTGAAATGAAATAAAGCAGTTATGGCTGATATGTTTCCTGTAACGTCAATTAGTTTAGCAAGACACCATGACACTTGATTTTAATTTCTGACAAGTCACCCAGAGTGAACCATGATACTGCACTTCTACTGAGCCAGCAATCTGCATGTCATTGCAACCAAAAAGCATCTGCCGTATGTCTTTTAGCTCTCTCTGATTTGCTGTCTCTTGATAATAAGACAAAGATTGATTAAAGTGAACTTGGACTGAAAACTGTAATCTAACTGCTATGCTTAAGAGAGTCACGTATCTTGATATCTTCACGTTTTTGTCTTTTGAAAGGATCTAGTCCTCTTTATACAGCATTGCAGGATTCTCAGATGAACAATGCAAATACAAAGTAAGATGAATAAATGCAAACTATACTCACTTTAAAGAAAAGTTAAGGAAACAGTATTTTTCTGCCTTAGAAAAAAATTATGTGTTGTTATTATTATTTACTCATGTCTTTGAAGTAGAATAAAATATTTCAAGTGACAAGAAATATAACAAAAATATTTAATTTACATTTGAATTTCAAATTTTTATTTATTCATGTATCACAAGCCATTTCCCAGAGAAGGGAGAATAATTTTGAGTTCACAGATCATTCCCTATGCAATTGTACAGTCCTACAGATCTTCAGCAAGGTAAATACCTACAACAGAAATCATATTTATATAGCTTTTAATTACCAGGCTTCCCTTATCGTAGCCTATTATTAAATACTATTGCACAAGAGTAAACACTAAAGAATAAAAAAACCCTACCATCTTAAATAGACTGGAAGGAAACCAGTGATTAAGCGGAACTGGAGACCCAATTGGAAAGTCTGATGAGAGTAGGTGGTGGTGTCAGCTATTGTTTTGCAGAAGAGACTCAAAAGAAAAAAAAAAAACAAACAACAAAACAGAAATAGCTACCAGTCTTAACTGATATTTTTAATGAGGAAAAAGAAGATTGAAATATTTTTCCAAGATAAGAATAGAGTAATGGATAGTGAGATTAATTCTGGCTGAAACATGAGAACTCAGGTTATGCTTAGGTGCAGAACTGACCTGGCCAGCATTTGGAGGAGTGCTCTTTTTCCTGATGCTTTATAGTTTCCCGAGTTGCTAATATATAAACAAAGCCTTAAGAATACATTTAGAAACAGAAAGAATTGCCAATGTTGTTCCATATCATTGTAACTAAATTCTGAACAACTTATAAAATTAATAACAAAACAAATGGGTGTTCATTTAAAGTGTATAATTCTTATTTTTAGATAAGTATTTCAATATTCTCCTTGAAAAATACTGCAAAATGAATAACTATTCCCAGAACCTATTTATTTATTTATTTTTAAATATAGTCTTCCTTCCTTCAATCAAAGAGATGTCACTCCATCAAGGCAAGGAAACTCTAATGACAAAAGTGCCATTAATATGCCTCTTACTATGCTAACTAGGGCTTTCACATCTAAAAGGGCCTTTTCACATCTAAAAGGATGTATCTCAGTCCCTAAATTCCCAACTGCAGGCTTTGGTCCCATAGAAACTTAATGACAATAAAACACTTTGAGATGCACTCAGCATTTCACTGCTGGAACAGGTTGTTTATTTACATCCTTCACAGTTTGCTGAAAGATGAGGCTGCTAGAGAATTTGGCTGCCATTACAAAACCTGTTAAACCCTCATGAACAGTGGCAGTTCAAATATACAGCCTGCTGACATTTTAAGCAATCCTGTTTCACCTCACTTAACTTTACACACCAGAGTGTTAATTTTCTCTGAACTACTAATATTTATCAGCAATTCAAAACATTTCGGCCTCAAGAATTAACATCTGAAGTGCTATAAGCAGAGCAACTCAGTACTAGATCTAAACTTCCAAATGTTACTA
Source organism: Larus michahellis (assembly GCF_964199755.1). NCBI lineage: Eukaryota > Metazoa > Chordata > Aves > Charadriiformes > Laridae > Larus > Larus michahellis. The sequence continues at coordinate 8,752,665 of NC_133906.1, read as the reverse complement.
TACCAGAAATTCCCTAGAGTCCAAACTAAACGACAAGCAAATTCCCAATTTATCTGAGTAGTCACTTCTCCTGCTTCAGTCTTGCAAAGAACTGGTAGAATGTTTACGTTTTAGGATAATACAGTGAACCTCTCAGCTGTTTTGAGCAATAAATTAATGGAAACACTCTAAAATGCTTATAAAACTACTGAAAGGAGCAATAGTAACACTCCCATCACTACTTTATCAGTGATGACACAATCCTCCTTTCAGAAATACTAAAACAAGCCACAAAGTTACCTCAATGAAAAAGTATACATTTAATTTTAATATTAAAAAGTTAGGAGAAATGGCTGACAAAAAAATTGATTATCTGAGCTTCAGACAGAATTTGTATGCTTAGTGCTGCTGAGAAATACAGTATTCTAACAAAAATATACCCCTTCTGCGATCTCGTTTAATTGGGCTGCCTGAGGATGCACTTCTTGAAAAAGAAAACTGCTATATGAATATTTTATTGGATCATTTCTATAGGCAAAGGAATTGACTTTGCTATGTTTAGTTTGTTTTACTAGGTAGATTATTTTGCTAGTATTTGCTCTCAGGTAAAAAGCTATCCATCTCCTCAGTTAGCAACAGAGAAGTTTCAACAAAATAACTTCCACAACAGACAAACTAAAGAAAGCATATATATATATATTCTTAATTTTCCTAAACATGCTCAAGGTATTTTTCTGTTCTGGCATTACTGATATCCTCTGTTTGTCAAATCTACGTTGTATTCCCTCTGTATCATATAATATGAAAACATTTCAGATGGCTTTCAGATACGTTTTCTGGCCTTCAAGATTTTTTTCCTCCTATGAATTCTTTCACAGGTGAGGACACTAATTTTTGCTTTGCTTGTGATATATCATCTGCAAGATCGAGATAAATAAAATCTTATTAACATATGTGAAAATGCTCTTTTAATTGAGAGAGGGCCAAAGACAATATCTCAGAAAGCCTTACTATAACCATAATAATTCTTTAAAAAAAGAACTTTCAAAGAAATAAGTACGAATATTAATACTAAGGCAATATTTTCAGCAGTCTCAGCATTATGCAATTACTACACATCACCTCCATTTAAAAGATAAAAATGTAAAGAGAGAGCTGAGAAGCTCAGGCTAACGTATTCAGTCGGACAGATTTTAGGATGCATCAGAGTGAAATTACTAATCAATCTGGGCAGCCCTGTAAGTTTTTCAAAATTTAATGTAAATTGTAGGTAATCAACAGTCAAGAAAACGCTGTTATAGCAGCCTCAGAAAAATGGAAAAAATCTGTCCGATTTTCTAAATGTTGCCCTAAAAGGGTCTGATAACATAATAATGACAACTCATTAATTCATGAAATGATTGTTTTCTTCAGTGCTTTTTGACACTGAACACTGTCACATTTTCTGTTCTGACTTGGAATATCCCTTAGCAAGATACAGATTCCGTTACTATACAGTTTTTTCAAGGCAGTTACGATTATCTTATATTGGCAACACTTGTAAAACTGTATCATCAATATATATTTAATAATAAATTGAAGTTTTAAAGCAAATTTTAAGATCAGCTCACAAAGCAATGTTTACACTCACTAAACAACAATCTCGCAGAGAATATTGACGTAAGAGAGAGACAGCAAGACAACAAAAGTGAGTTTGAGAAAAAGTTCTATAAAAAGAACCCAAAACATTTACTCTAAGATTTAGAGTTTGTCTCAAAATTATAAAAGGAAAAAGATACATAACATTTCTTTTAATATCATATGGTTTAACTGAAATAACATTAGACTAATTGATTTTATTAGCTTATTACAGTCTCCAAGAGCTGCTGATACTTCACAGAAATTTACAGGAGAAGACCAGGCAGGTACGTGCATGACACATCCTGATTTTATTTTTGCTCTCTTTTTCTTCTAAATGAACGCAAGAGTCCTTCTCCCTCTGTCTCCACGTATGCATTTTCTCACACACTACTACCAATCATGCTAGATTTCTATGCTGTTTTTCTTGGTATTTTTTTTATTTAAAAGAAAAACCCACAAATAGAAACAAAGGTTAGGTGGAAACCCCAAATACCTCACTTGCTTTTAATCAAATGCACCCACTTTGGAAACACAGATGGAAACAGTTCTAGGCACTTGTACTCTGCCAGTTATGTTTAAATGCCATTCTCCACTCACATACGAAGCACTAGCAGCAGTTCACTTCTGTTAAACACTGACACAGATCCTGCAACACTGTCTCTCTGCCCTGCCCGTTCCAAGAAGTTCTTTGAAATGGTTCATTAATCTGTTAGTGACAAACTGATGTCTTGAAAGAAGCAATGTACTCTGGAGAGTACAAATCTCCCACAGATACCTTCCTATAAGCATTTATATATCGTGGTCTAATACACCAGAGGCTACTCACTGCACTTCAGACTAATGTGTTTCTTCGCTGTTTACATATAAATTGTGTGGGAATAGACCAAACACCTTGATTTAGCTGCTTTTCTCTGCCAATAATCTCTTGAATCCTGTAACCTTACGTACAAATTTCAGGGGGGTTTGAACACTGAAGCGTATGAGGATGAAAAAAAAAAAAGAAATAGCGTCATGTCACGTAGGCCTTTTCCTGTATTTTAAACGCTCTCCTCCCTATAACCCACGATGTGACACTTTGCTTCTCTCAAAAGTGTCAGGCACTGCAGAGACCTGCCACCACTGAAATAAAAGGACAATTTTAAGTAAGTACGTATCATTTCTTTCATAGTGATGACAAGCCTGTGGAAACTGATAGAAAGTCCAATTTGCATGACAGCCCAACACTTCAGCAAACAGTAAGTAAGCAAACAGTAAGTAAGTAAGTAAGTAAACAGTAAGCAAACACTTAGTAGAGACACTTCCAAGAGAGTAAGTGATGTATTCAGATGAAAAAGAAATGAATATTATTGTGTTCTAGGGAGAACAATATGGAAAAAAAAATCAGGTTGAGAAATATTGAATCTTTAACAGTCATTGCACCTGCATTAATTATACTTTAAATTGTTCATGGTTCAGCAAAGCTAAAGCCTATTGGAATACCCCACAGGGAAAAATTTCCATTCTGAGTGCCTGTTACAAAGGTATGTTTTTCTTGACAGATACAGAAAACTTTATAGCCAAGAACACCTGCGATGCCCACAACAACAAACCACTGCTAGTTTTCCACAATCAATCTGCATATTTTAACTCCAAAAAATCAACAGGAGATTAATATTGGAAAGACTTGCAGGGAAATTGCTGTATTGGTATTTTCATAGGAACACTCAGGCTGGAAGAGACCTCAGGAGGTCTCTACTCCAACCTCCTGCTCAAAGCAAGATCAGGGTGAGGTCAGACCAAGTTACTCAAGGCTTTATCCAACCTGCTCTTGAAGACCTTGAAAAAACAGGGATTTTCTTTTCTTTCTATATGGATTAGAACAATATTTTAATAACGATGAAATTGATATTTGCATTTAGAAAGAAACTCCCTATGCTTCAAAAAGGAAAAATCAGGATGGTCATCCTAATCTAGCAGTGACTGCAATTTAATTTCAGATTGATTTAAAATCACTGTTGTCCAATTTTAGAGCGCACACACACTACTGCTTCTGTCTATTGTACAGTGTATTATTATTCCAGTGTTTCTATGTTATTTGCTCAGTAATTCCCTCCTCTCCTTAGTCTCACAACTATTTGAGCCACCTAGAAATCAACGGGGTTCATTCATCATTGAGTTTTTGAACGCGTATGCTGTTCAGTATTTCCTGTACTCTTCAGTTGCCACCAACAACTTTAATTCTCGTGAAACTATTCCCTGTTCCTGTACAGTAGGCATTCTTTGACAAACTTCTTGTTTGTGGTTTGTTTTTTTTTACTCTTTTAATCTTAATCTTCATGGATTCCCATTTGTGACAGAGAACTTTCTATGCATTTAAATAACTCATTCCCATTTTCCACAATAGTTAATAGTTACTTTGTAAACAATCTTGTTTGTACTTTGTCAGACTGAAGCTGTCATCAAGACGTATTAATTTAATACCATTACACTTGTAACTGTCAATTCTCAGAAACATACTCCAAGAATCCAAAAAACCCACCAATCTGGCATCCTTCATTATTGAATGGATTTATTTATTCGTCTGTTTCCTACCGGATTAAATGTCTCATCTCATCAACCTTCAAAATTTGTCTCCCTTTTTGTGGTTCACTATTTCTCCCAGAGCTGAAGTCAGGCTTTTACTTCAATGATCAAATGAAAGTAACTGCTTTGACAGCTGGAAACATCAAGAGCAAGACAGAAGCTTGCCTTTTTTCAAGACATGAAAGGTAAATGGTTAAAGGAAATGGGATGAGAACTAAGTATCCCTTACTTGGAATTAACACAAATTCAATATATTTTAACAAAATAAGGATAACATAAACCTTTATCTGTCAACCTGCTTGTTGTGGAAATAGTAATAAAATTATTACTGGTCCCAGACTTTTATCCTTTCTCACAAATTCAGATTTAAGTGCAACAGGAAATCATTCAGGAAAAACAGATCCCATTTTTAATTAAGCATCATTATAATCGTACTTTGAATGTATTTGATTTGGCAGACACTATTCTGAAAACATAGATGGTTTTTAAGCAATTTTCATGTTTTGCACAGAGTGAACCTTCAATTTACGCAGAAGCTCCTTCCAACTACTGTTACTGGAAGGCATTTACACTTGTCGGGACTCTTGGTTTTACATTATTCCTTCCATCTGGGCAACAAAACCATCAGTCTGGATGCAATCTTTTCTGCCTTCTCTCTACTTTACTAACTTGATATTTATTGAAACTTCTGGGAGATAAAATGCTTAGAAAATCATGAACTCTATGAATACACCAGAAGTAACTGAGAACGGAGTTTTGCTTTTACTTCACCCCTGAAGGAACGCTAGTCCAGGGTTTGCAAAAGCAGTAGTCATTTTGCACAGGTAACAGAAAGCAATGCACGTGCTTCCTTTTTTGGCATATGGAATTGCATTATCATTCTCACATCTTTATAGATTTGGAAAAGATCAAAATTGACCAAGTGAATGTGGTCTGTTAGAAAGAAGTCTCAAGGACACATTCCCACTTAACGCCTCTCAATTTTTACATTCAGAACTCTTCCAGAAATCTTATAAACATGTGGAAAACACACTAATCATCCAGGGATCAGAAACAAACACTAAATTTGCAGCAGCAGGCATCATCAACCATTCTTCAAAACTTATACAAAATGTGTTTCCATTCATCAGATCACTTGGCAAAAGAGTTTCAATCCCTACATTTATGAAAAAAAAGCTACTATGAACTCCATCTCCCATAGTCAGTAGATGTCAACCATATTTTGCAGTCCTGCTGCTGGAAAATTGAGGACAAATGAAAAGTGGTGATTTGAAACTAGGCCTTAAAAAGTTCCTCAAGGTTGGGCTGGAAAGTACCAAGGATCTGTGCCCATATAGCAGTTTTTATGAAAGTTATCACAGACTGATAGACAGGATATTTTGCAATTAAAAAGACACTAAATACCTTCATCAAGAAAATAGGTATTTTCCACAAAATGCACCAAATGAATAATAATCAAAAAAAAGTATTTTTTCCACAAAATGTTTGTATTTCCACAATAAAAACAACTTCCTATTTAACCTTTGTGTCTACCTATCCCTTTTCAAAATTTTAAACCAGATAGGAAAAAGCCATAATTGTCTATAAGTCACTAAAGCTCATATGCACGTTCACTGTTCTCCCTTGCCAAATAAACTGTCATTGCACTGTACAAATTACAGTTTCATAATACATATTGAATTCCATACAGTTATACTGTATCCATAATTATGCAGTTCTATAAAACATACTAAGAGTGTATGTGTATATAAATATATATATGATTGAATGCATACACATTACTAAGAATATCCATTTTGAACAATTCAAACACATATACACACACACACAATATAATGAAAAACCTCTGTAATGACTCCACTGAGATTGTCCCGAAAATAATGACCCATCTCCTAGCAGCTTGTTCACTCTTGCTGAATTTGTAATGCTGGATTTCGAATTAATATTGTACCTTCACCATAAAGATTTTGTTTAATATTTTAGTCTTAACAGATTCAAAAAGACAGTAGCTGAAGTGTTTTGTTTTTTCTCTCAAATTATTAGACTATCAGCCATCGCAATAAGTGCGTGGCTTTAGCAGGTGTTAGACAAGTGAAATCTCAAATAGCTCATATATTTCTAGCCACAACATCATATGTGCATTATACAGTATTTCTGCTTGAGCACACTACATGTTAGTCAGCAAGCAGAACACATCGATTTGAAATCTACTAGTTAGTACCCGGTTAATTCATGCATGAAATGCATTTATACATCAGTTCGCTGGCTTGATTTATGACACATCTATTCTTTTAAAATAACAGCATTGTTTCTCCCTTAAGAGTCACAAAAATGCTTTGCAACATATTCTTATATTGCTACACACCAGTTAAAGTTTAGGATTTATTTTTTTTTTTAAAAAGAAACTCTTCTTTGAGATCTATTATCATTCAGACATGGTTGAGAATGTAAGTTCTGTAAAATTTTCCCTTTAAGAATAATCTTGTCCAATTTGACAAAATGAACTCTTAAGTAATGCACTTGTCAAAAAGGTGTTTCACCAAAGTGTCAGTGATCTCATTCTCTTTCCCATTTTCCTCCCTCACCTTACAAAGGAAGTATCATGGTTTTGGCCAAATTGGCCAATGACCAATAATTACAAAGAAAGGAATTAAAAAACAAAATGTAATAAATAAATAAATTCATGAGTAGTACCCCATACGCACCGCCCTATTATTGAAAAGATATTAGCAATACAATTATGTTCAGACAAAAGTGCCATACCTTAGATTATTTAAATTTAAGGTACAAGTTTAGCTGAAAGTTAGATTGGCAAATGAGACTTGTATATACATACTCCATGAGCCTATTCAATAGATCTTGCTGTTATAAACAGACATTTATATTGCTTCATGGCATCCATTGCTATGCTAGTACCTAAGTCAATCCTAATATGTTAAACAAAAGTCTTCCAAATAAACAAACAGCAACTATTAATTTCAAACAGCATTTCAGAACCACCACTTATATGTTCTTCCTGGAAATATCTTTATTGATTTTACTCAAAGTGGCTTATTTATTGTCACTTACCACTTATGTACACCTAGTTTTGAACTTTCGATTTATAATTCTAATACAAATTCTTTATTGTTTGCTTTTTGGTTTGGTACTTGGTGTAATATTTTTTAGTACCTGTACCAAAGCTCCGCTCCCCTTTACTACAGCATATTATGGATACTTGGAGTATATATTGTAATTGCACTGGTATCTCTAATGAAAACACTGTGTCTGGTAGCCCAGACACAGAGACTCACGGTCTTATCTAACAAAACCGATGCAAAATTTTGAGGGAGGTTTTTTTCAGTGGAGGTTGAAGGGGAAGAGCAGGGAATTGAGGCAAGAATATTTGATCTTTCAAGGTCCCTTCCAACATGGGCTGTTCTATGAACATTTTGAGACAAGCACACCCTAAATGAATTGCTTAATTTCTTTTATTAGACAACTTGTTATTAATGTCACCAAATAGTACAATTAAGTACTCCTTTTAAATTATCTCCTCATCTCTGCAGTGTTCAAAAAGTTAAGCTAGACCTCAACTGGCCTACAGCGTAACATGATTATCTGTAGCAATTCATAATTAACGAATTATAGTTATGCTGCATGTGCTCTCAAACACACTTATTTAGGAACTCACTGAAATATGAATCTTAGTATTTGCTTGTTTGAGTTATTCAGCAAGGAAAAATTTACAACTGAAGATGCTCTCAGAACCTGTAAGAAGTAAAGACTTTTTAAGTGAAATAAGGAAATATCTAAAATTAATTATAACAAAGTTTGCACAAACAGAAGGCAAATACATAATCAATACTTCATGAAAGCACCTCTCCTGAGGAAAGTGTTAATTGCTTAAGACTAAGCATAACCTTCAGTGCTTTCCAAAGGTGCTTTGAGCACTTTACCAGATCAATAGTGAGAAGAGTATTTAAAAAAAAAAAAAAAAAAAAAAACAAAAACCACACCAACAAAAAACCCCCACAAGTAAGTTCACAGGCAAAAATAGAAAAATAATTCATTTTTATGAAGGCCCAGAGATTTCAGGCACAGTGCTTCACACAGGTCTGGTAATCCTGCACCCAGTGAAATCATGGCCAAACTTCAGTATAGGGCTTTGAAAAAATTTGAATTCTATGGACTATTAATATAGACAGTCACAATTCTGAGCTTCCCTGAACCAGTGATACACATGAGCCATTTATAAATGGATTCTTCTTAAGATTCTATTTAGATTCTAATTTCTCTAGATCTGGGTACAAGGAAAGCCTCCACATACCCTATTTCATTTCTAGTAAACTTATTTCACTTGCATTTTATTTACATTGCTGTCATACTGTGTAAAAAAAATGAGCGATTAAACAGTTAAATAAACAGTAAATATCTTTTTTATTCCCTAGTATAAGTTAATTCTACATCCTTACATGAGTGCTATTCCTTTAATGAGTCAAAGGAACAAAAGGATGTTAAAAAGATGACGAAAAAAAACAAGAAAAAAAACAAACACAAAACCCACCAACACTGCCATAAACTTCTCAATATTTTTTTCTTAACTAGAACAAATTTGTCTCTTCAGTCTGCTATATCAAGATGCAAAACTGTAAATAGCTATTTGGATGACTTAATTAGAAACTTACAACTCCATACCACAGTCCTTAACTTCTATCACCACATCACATTGATTTAGTTAAATTTTACCCTCCTCTTCTACCCCAATGAAGTTACAACAAAACAGACAAGTACTGAGTTACTAAGTATATTCCTTAAGGTTACCACAACCCTTTAGTACTACAATATATGGTTTTTCATTGCTTTGGAACATGGCAATACATCAACTGCCCACTCAATGAATTAGATCTAACCTGTTACTTAGAATAAATTTTTAATCTGTCATGCAGTCTTAGTGGGTGCTCTATATATTCTGGTAGACTGTCCAACAGCAGTAATTTTAGAATCAGGACATGACTCCTCCCTCATGATTCAGTAACTATCCCTCTGCATGATAACTGAAACCTGAGCAGCCCATCAAAAAGAAGGTAGATTTAGATCAGATATCAGGAAGAAATGTCTTACTACGAGAGTGATGAGGCACTGGCTCAGGTTGCCCAGGGAACTTGTGAGTGCCCCATCTCTTCATGTGTTCAGGGCCAGGCCGGATGGGGCTTTGAGCAGCGTGGTCTAGTGGAAGGTGTCCCTGACCATGCAGGGCGGTTGGAGCTAGATGATCTTTAAGGTCCCTTCCAACCCAAACCATTCTATGCTTCTATGAAAAAAGTTCTCTCCCCCATCCCCACCCCTTAAAATATGTCAGTCAGGTGTTTCAAACAAAGTGAAAGAACCTTAAATCAACCACCATTTAGTAACCTGCTGATAACATCTAAATACCTTCTTAACCCCTTTCAGGTGTCACAGTCTGGATTTTGTGAGAAAACTTACCCCCTTTTTTGCAGGGGTGGAAGAGAAGCTGGTATTTAGATTTTATTTTTTAACTCGTGTTCAAGAACAGTGCAGTCTCACAGGAACTTTCAAGTTGATAAGGAAACCTCAGTGTATTCATTAGTTTGTGTTTATTTGTAGCACAATAGCAACTTTTTACGTTAGCCTTAGTTCAGTATAATTAGCCATTCTGCTTAGAACAGAGCAGACAACGAAATGAAGGGGTAAAATCAGGCAAAAGAGGATTCCGATTCCAACCATTGGATAATTTACACAATGCCCATACATATTATCTATTATTAACACTAAAACTCACACTTTTAAAAATTGGATGTTGAAATCTAATATTCCTGGCTGCCAGCCATGCATAGAAAACAGACAGGCTGATGCTAAAGAAAACAAATTTTTATTCATTTACCTTCTGTGTGAAATGAACTGTGCAGTGAATTATTTAGAAGAGGAAAATTGTAATTGCATGTGTAATAAAGCTGAAAATTAAGGAGAAGCAGACAGAAGACTATAAGTTCTTTTTTGTAAGTGATAAGAGGATGATTCATAAGTATTTGACATTAGTTAAAATTACTTATGGAACAAATGTTTATGGAAAAGTGTTCTTCTTAGGACAATGTGCCATAGCACAACCAGCCGAGAATGACCTCAATTGAGACCCCTAATCAAAAATAGAAAAGGAAATAAACTAAGAAAGAAGGAAAAGGGCAAAACTTGCTCACTTACTTTCAGTGACTTGTGTCTTAGCTTCCTACCTCAAGAATTCAGGGCACTATCAGAAATATCAGAGATCACAATAATTTAACTGATCAGTTTTAACGGTACTTCATACTGTCAAAATGGTAATGCACTTCCAAAAGTCAGCGCAACAGGATGTGGGAAAGGATAAGTGGGATGTAAGTGCATGAGATTGGTGAAGTTACCTCACTTTGTTTTAAGTAATCCTGAGAAAAGGCTTTTTTTAAGTCTCCATCTACTTCTGAAGAAAAATTGAAAGGATGGCCAACGTGGCAGATGACATTCAAAAATTCACATTTAGAAACAGTAATAGAAGAGAATTCTCTTGCTTCTTCAAAGACTAACAGTTTTTTTACATTTTACACGAAACAGTGTTAAATGTAGAAAAATATACCTACTTAAATCCCCCAGTACCGGCAATATATTCACTGATACATAAAAACTGAGCACTGAAAGAACTGATACCTTCACACCTACGAAAAATGCTTGACAAAAACAGATGACAAATATTTTTTACTGCTGACTTGCTCTTAGATACTTTTGCTCCATCTTCATGCAATGTTTTGAAACATTGACACAATGTCCACCTGATCAACCTGAGCACAGTAAACCTTTTTTAGGGGGCTTAATGCAGCCTTTCAGTTTATATTCTCATACTATCTAAATGTACTATTCTTTCTTCCCATCAAGGTAACTAGTGTCTGTTCCATAGCCCTTGACAATGTTTTGAGAATTAACCTCATGATTCTACGATTCAAAAGAAAAAGGTATGTTGACTTTGATTCCCTTGGATTTCTCCAATTTGCTTATCTGTCTTCCAGACAGGGTTATAGATCACAGAATTATTCCTAGCTTAAGAATTTACAAAGTGTCCATCTGTTTAGTTGTTAATATGGCCATCAGAGACCCAGCATTGCTAGTTTTACCAGAGATATTTTAAGATATCTTATAGAAATGTATAAACCCAATACAAGTTTGCAAGATTCTGCAGCCAAACAGGCAGAGGGTCTATCTGAGCAGAGGAGCTTTGATTCTGGTCTTGTTCCACATTACTGCACACCTAGTCCAATATGCTAATTCCAGCAGTTGGGTTCACCTGTCAGCTGCTTAAAAGTTTTTCCAATCTTTTGCTCTGCCTCTATGTTGCATAGAACCATCTTATGAATATAGAAGGGCCTAACCTCTGGGAAAACCTCTAACAGCAGTAACCCCAAGGAAAACCCTGAAAAGCCTTCCCCTCTTTTCTGTGACGGTCTGTATTAGTGTATAATAATATGTTGGTCTTTTTTGTTTAATGCAAGCAGCAAACATTTCATACCAAAGATAACAGTAACAGCATAGCCTATATACCATAATGCACCACCATTTCACAATAGGTAGGCACAAGGGCTCAGTAAGTTGAAAAGAATTCAATATGGAGTACACAACTTTCGATATAGAGCCAGAAAGACTTTTCAAATGTGTAAAAGAAGCCTATATACATGTCTAACAGCAAATTACTTGTCTGTAAATGCATCCTAATTTTATGAATTTCTGGTTCTGCAAGACAGCATTTTCTATGTCCTGTTCTAGATCAAGAATAACGTTACTATGCCTTGAAAGTATTTAAGGGGAGCACACGTCAAATCAAAATTGCTGAAATTTTCTTGTGACAAAGCAACTGTAATGGATTATTTTTAATGTCTAGGGAAATCAAACCACAACTCAGTTTATTTTTCTAGAGGGGTTCAAGGATATTAAGCAATTCCTCCACACACAGTTACGTTTGGATGTTCCTACATACTCATTTTAATTAGCTGTTCACATTTTGTTTTTTATTTGTTCTTGCAGTGATCCATTTGCCTACATAATCTCTTGTTCTTTTTTCTTTCTTCCCAAAAAACGGGATTTCAATTACTGTATCTTACCCTAACTAACTGAACAGGTTATCCAAACCCAGTTTACAATATCCCACATCATATATGTAAATTTAGTATGAGAAAACTGAGAAAATGTCCAGACTACAGCGTAGAACAGAAAGTTTGGAGTCTAGCAACTATCTGAAGCAACGTAACTGCAAGTTTCAAAATTTCAGTTAAAATACCTTGTAAAAAAAATATCCTGTTAACTGTCTTATGAAAAGAACCACACATAAAACTCAGTTAAGTGACCACTTTGAAAGCAATAGGTGCCATCATTGTACACGAACAACAAGCTTAAACACAGACATAACTAAGCTTTCAGAAACCACTTTGGTACCTCCCTTTGGCAGACCTCTTCCAGCCTTTCTCATATGGATTTCAGTGGCTGTATTGCAGACTTAACATCTGATGTTCTACATGCCTACTTCTTTAAGATGTAATTTTCTTATACCAAGCAAAGTTATCTGCCACTAGCTAAGAATACACCACACCTGGGCAAAATATGAAAGTATCAGGACATTAACAATATCAGTTCCAGGAAAGCAAACCACATACTTGCAAATTCAGAGAAGGAAAACGGTAATGAGTCAAGTATAGGAATAAAAGAACACAAATTGTGGCTTTTGAGAATATAGGTCATGCTACAGAGCTCTCCAGATACAAATATAATTTCCGCCATGGAACAAGCTGAGCAATTTATTGTCTGACTTTTTTCTTTTTTTATATTTTTTTTTTTTTTTTTTTTTTAACTCTACTGGATTATTTTGCACTGACCAATTTGAGTTTGGTGAAAGATAGAGACAAATAAGCAAGAAAATTACTGCAGAAAGTGGCATGCTGGTATTATATAACACATGGCAGAACCCAGGATCTTGTATATTGAGGAACAACTCAATGAAACCTCCACCAAAAGCCTGGCTGTTACCAAGGCTGAAGTCCAAAAAAAACCGAAAACACACCAACAAAAAAAGGCCAATGAAACTAAATATATCATAATCTGTCTTCCAAAAAAGTAGAAGATTAACTTGTGTGGTTTTCTAATTAAATTTTTAAGATTTCCCCCACCACACAGTATCATCAAAAAAAGATTACCATTCTTCATTTTGTTCGAACCATAAGAAAATCTTAAGTACTTGCTATCAATAAAACACCTCGAGAACTGTCGCTGCTCACAATCCTATCTCAATGAAAGGAAGATGCAGAAGATCAACAGAAATTAGCTGCATGAACTAATGTAAATTTTGCATTTACATTTTGTTTTCTGTGTAGAAGGAAACACTCATGCCTAGACAATTTCTTTCTATAATACTGTGTTACTTAAGAGATAATGTCAATGAAATAGTGCATTGTTAGAGGATAATGGTCTCCTGCTGCTATTAAATGCCAAGGCACAGCTAAGCCATTTATTTGCAAAGCAAGGGACATTAATCCTATGATAATATTCTACCACAAATGACATTTCTATTATGCTGAATAGGGTATGTTGATTCAATCATTTGATCTGTTACCTGCTATTGTGACAGAGCAACAGTTGCTCAAACGTGCTGCTCTGAAATTGAACTGAGCAGCATTAGCAACCTTTAATCCAAGCATATAAACCTCAGCCAAGTCTCAAATAACATTAGATATATTTTTTTTTACGGCCATTTTGTAGATAGAGAAACTAAGAGTAGCCCCACCTTACAGTACAGATTAGCAGAATGACCAGAAGCAGAAATGGAGAAATATTTACCTTAAAGGAGAGGTACACTTTTCAACTTGGGTTTGCAACTGTTCACTAGCACATAAAAACTTGAATGCATTTTATACCAGCAGCATGAAGGGCTGGCGTCCTTTCAGCCTTTAGAATGAGGTACACTGTATGCCAAGAAAGAGGCACAAAGGGCATGTGGGCATCATATTTCAAAGATTTCAGGTATCTAGAAAAAGTAGAGTGCTCTTTTCTTTTGACTCATTGTTCATGCACCATTCCTGCACAGCAGGGGCCTCAAAGCAGTAATAACTCCGAGATTTGTTCAAAGTCTCAGAAGCAGAACTCAATCACTACTTTAAAAACGTTTGTTTTCTGAACTCCTGCACTGAGATGAACAAGTGGCTCCTCGAAAAGGCCCTGCAATCCTCCTTCACCAGAGGGAAAAGCAGATGATTTGAGCAAGGTTTCACATGTCCATGGACTGGTTGTATCTTCAGACGTGTTTTCCATTTTGTTTAGGTGGGTGGAGATTTTGGGATGGCCTATGGGGCACTCTAGTGTAAAAGAAGAGTGAACTATGATGGCAGGGCTTGTTGGCAAGTGCCTTGGTGTCTGTCCATGGCTCTTACCAAGACCATAAAACAACAGTGGATAGAGCTACTGTAGCCAAAGTGCTGGATCAGCAACAGCCATCCCAAAATGTGTAAAGAAGCAAAAAAGTTGCCCTAACTGTTGGATAATGCTGTTGAAGAAAGAAGTGCTTACACAGCATTTGAAGACAGCATAAAGACTCTTCATGTTAAAATGAAAACCCATCAGGGAGTTCAGAGCCATATGGGCTAAGATCCTTGACTCTTGCACAAACAACTGCTAGCTATGCAGGTCTGCTCAGTGCTATTGGCTGCTTCACAGCACGCAACTAGGAGCACAAGAGCATCTCTCCCGAGACACATGATGGCCTGCACGCTGGTGATGCAGCAGCAATCAAGAGGCTCTTCAGAGTTTCCAGTATCAGAAGATGCAAGCTGAAGAATCTGAAACTTTCTGTTCATAGCCTAGTATTTCAGTGGTGAATAAGCATCTCCAGATTTAAGAAAGTACTACCCGCTGGCTGGTTTCCTTCCTTCACAGCTGGTAAGCTGGTTTCCTAACACAAACCTGACAGAGTGGATAAGCACTGCAGTGCAATGCAAACTCAACCATGATTAGTTTATGGAAAAACATAACTGAAAAGCAATTTACTAATTAAAGCAAGTATTCCCCTGTGGTCCAGCTGAATATAGTAAAAAAATTAAATTTGCCTATAACTCAGACAGCAGGCACTTGAGAACAACAAAGGCCCAACAAAAGAACCATTTCACGTTTTAATTACTAAAATTATCTTGAAATTCGGTAGCGTGAAACACACGCATATCCACAGCAAAATCTGTATACAGACAATCACTGTAAGGAGAAATAACAACTCCAATGATAAGCACGTTCATTTCAGCAACTAATATAGTAGTTCTACAGTAAAAACTTTATTAAAGTGTTTATTTGTATAAGCTTGCTTCCAATACATAATTTTTCTTAGTGTAATTGTCCATCCAGCTACCTCTAATTATCTGTCATGGATTTCATGTTTAAAACTGGATGTTACTACATAGCTTATGTGGTTCCTTTTAGGAACTTCAAGCTTTATTCTATCTCACAGAACTCTATTTATTGCATTATTTTTTCTCAATATGAGTTTTCTCAATAAATGAAAGCACTGGATCTGTCACAAGTAAAATCATCCATATAAATCAGTAATTCAGAGGTAACTTATGTCATCAGCATCCACCCAGTTCAGACCAGGAAACCATATGCATGTAAAGCCAACATGACATAAATGCTTAAAAAGGTTCTCTCGAGGAACTCCAAAGTATACAGCCTTGACCTTTTTTATTTTTATTTCATTTTTAATCTGGGAGGGCAGGCTAGGTCCAGGGTGTTTTCACCTCCCCCTCTCTTTATGCAGTCTCCCTTCCACGTTTGATGGTCTAGTGATTGCCCAGCGGTTTGGGCACTAAATTCAGTTAAGTTCACCTGCCTTCTACAAACTTCTTTTGCAATCAGGAACAAATGACTTAAGACATTCTGTAAATTAAGGTATATTTTCTTGCTGGGAGGGGGTGTCTAAGTATATTATTAGAAGACCTGGACATGCCAAAATCTACTAAAATGACTAGAAATCTGTAGATTCTTAAACTTATCTCAGCAGACACCATTAATGCTCTGGAGGTGGCTTCCAATTGTACGTGCTGCACATTTGTGTTTATGTATGTCTGAATAAAGGATTGTTATTTGCTTCCTTAAATTCCCTGTGGCATAAAGTAATGCAGTATCTAAAGTAAACAGCACTAGACAGACTTTAAAATTGATCCTACAGTTCATTCTATGTTTTCCTAAGGGGCCTTTCATTAGCAACACTCAAAGAATGAAAGCATAATTTACCTTATGTAAGGTAGAGTTAATTATCCCACATTAGGCCTTCAGTGACCAATCTATAAAACAGCTGGTAACATCTATTTTTAATTGCAAGACCACTGTCTATCTACCTTTTTTGTTTCCAGAAAGCTATGTGCAATTTTTCTTGGCAATCTTTGCCTGCCTCATAAAAAGCTGACCTGATTATCTTCAGATAAATACTGCCTTACTGAGAGCTTAATAGATGCTAACAAAGTGCAAAATTCCCTTTTCAGTTCTGTGAAATCTAAATGATCTTACACAAAAGTAACAATTTCTACTTCTGCATTAATTTTTGCACATCGTGCAAGCAAAAAATTTTATGAACAAGATTGTAAGTCATTAGTAATATTTATTCATAACGGATTAGGGCTATCCTGGATAGCCCTAACATCCTGGATCAGAAGCTTCAGACTCTGTTCTAAGACAAAAACCCCTAAAAAACACCCCAATCCACAGACAACCCACACACACAGCAAAGGTGTAACAGTCCTGCAATAAAAGTAATAATTTTTTGAAAACATCACACTTGCAGTGAGAGAACTGCATACCTATAATTAATCTACATTCTCATGACTAAATTAAAAAAAGTGATAGTTTGTGAGCACAATAAAACCTCAGTCAACTACAAGACAAATGACACTCCTAAAAAACCCTGTCTGACCAGCAACTTACATATACTGTTAATAATCATCACAGGGCAAGACAACAATTAATAAAAAAAAAAATACATTTTAAGGATATCTGTTCTGTTTGGTTCCTCAGTACTTAGCAGAACCAGTTCTATATAATTATGAGCAAGACATTCACCTTAAGCCATAACCATTACTCAAATATTTGATTTGAAAACTTCTGACATACTTTGTACACCACACTGAAAAATATGGATCTTTTCCCTTTACACATTGCAAGGTATGCAGCAGCAATAACCCCAACACATTGCTATGCTTTTCACAACTAGAAGAATTATATTTAAAAAACAAAACAAAACAAATGTGCAGACAACATATTTTATCATCACGTGATTTGCTGTGTTGCTTTAAGAAAGATAACAACATAGTTCCCCTTAATTAATGGGTATCATGATTCTACTGTAAACCAAAAGCATACTTGGTACAGTACAGAGGCATCCACAGCCTACGTGTAATGGTGTTGGTTTTATAAGCCTGCCTACTATCCTGATAGGTTCTGTGACCTTAGTATTTTTGATATTTGGGTATTAATGGAATAAACCAGAAAGAATTAAACTAAACAGCTGTATTATAGTTCAGTACAATAAAAATCTGTAAGAACAGGGGAGGAAGTAGGGAAAGAGAGGCTTTTTTCATTGTATCTCTTTGCCCTGATAATTCCACTGCTTTGTATTTTTTTTATTCTCACCATCAGGTCATCCCAGTTGGCCAACACGATAAGATTGTTACAGAACAAAGCACGCTCCTAGGGTCCTTACAGAACCATTTCAGATAGTTCAGGTCACAATCTATGCTTAAAGTGCATTTCTCCTTGCAGGTCTGTCTCTTTCTTCTTTTAAAAATTCATTGTGCATGTAACACCAAAAGAAATAGAAACCTTTGCTGATATTAAACACATGAATACCACTGAGAGAGGAAAAGAAAATTCTTTTGTACAGAGGCCTATCACAATGTTACTACTTGCATGACTGCAACAACTAAGGCAAAGCTGACCAGAATTATTTTCTTACTCGTATATATTCTGATAAGAAGAGAGCATTCATGAAAAGGAACTTACTTGTTCTTCCAAAAATGGAACACAACACATTTTTTTGACATATCTGTCTCATGCATTTTAAAAAGTCTAAAGCATTTATGATAAGAACAACTTAAAACCTGTCATTGCTGCAGAAATGTTTAAGTGGTATTACTGGTATACTACAGAAAGAAATCCCACAATATTAACAGTATGTAATAGTCAAGAAAGGTGCAGTAGCGGTGACAAGTGTTTAATTTTAAAACATATTGATATATATATTAATAAAGTATTATCATAAACTCCAAATGTATCAACTAGTGCATTGCCATATACCAAAGGAGAAAAAAAAGTCAAAGGACACTTAAAATTAAATTGGTGACCATATTAATGTAGTCATAAATAGGCTAATTTAATCTTAAACTCAACGCCAATGAACTTGCAAGTGTAAAATAGAGCAGGATAATGAACCAGAATAGACCCTTAACTGAAAGAAGTTGCGGTACCACCAATTCAAATGTCTTCCCTCTGCTAAAATTGCTCTGAAACCACAGGTTTTTGTCTTTTGTTTTTATCGTTTCTCATCATTCCCCCAAACTCCCATCATGATACAGATGCGTTTTTCAGAGTGTAAAAGACTGTTCAGATTCTTCCTGCTTCAGATTAGGTATGAAATCAGTATATAGAATATACATGACAATTTGGCCACTGACAATCTATGCAGGTGCATAGAGAAGTGCTCTCCTGTGTCCCTCGTAATTTGTAAAATGTCAGAATTATTTCTACAACATTCTTACAACCTATCTTTGAAAGTCAATCAATTATCTCTAGAGCAGTGCACAAACAAACCAAATTTCGAGACAGTGCTCCTCAAGTATTTATAGAAAACCAGTGGTCAAAAATTCTTTTACCTATTAAAGTAACATGACTTTCAGTTAAAGTTTCCTTCTAACAGAAACTTCACAGGAAGATGTGAATCTCTGAACAACATGCTTTTGCTCTTTACAAAGCCAGATGCTGGCACAGGTACTGCCTTCAAGCTGAAGTACTCACTGATCACCTAATTTTTACCCTAGTTAACATAACTGCAAATGTGCTCTGAAATGAGTCAAAGTGCCCAGCATATGATTTAAAAAAACAAACAAACAAAACTCTGAATGGAATAAAAGAGATTTTCCCAACTGTAAATATTTCTATCATAGAGCCTTCTTAGGGCTGCAGGTAAAAGTCATTACAAGTTTCTCACCCCGTTGATTGTGTGAGATAGGGAGGGTGATGCAGAAAGGAGGTAAGTAAAAGCAAAAAAGAGCATCTTTATTGCTACTGAGGTGAAAAATTAGTTTAACTTTTGTCTGAGGCTCTGGATTTGTAACTGTTGCTATTCAATGCATCTTAATACCTCCAAAAGCGCTGAAGCTGTATATTGATTCCTCTAAAATTTGTAAATGTTCCTCCAGACAAGCAGCAACTTAGTCCACCTGAAGATTTGACATAAGGGAAGAAAAGGTATTACAGCAAGAAGGAATGCAAATAGTTGCACAAAAATGCATTCCATTCTCAGCAAATATGGAAAGACCAGAGCTAACACTGACAAACTACTCAGCTTTGGGCTAGGCAAAAAAAAGTAATAAATAAATTCTACACATACAAAAAAAACTAATATCAAACTACTATAGATACTAAGAAAGTGAAAACAAATGGTAGATAAGGTTGTATAAATCACCCATCATAGATTTCACTTGGGTGACATCATTAAAGTACCAAATTTTTTAACGCTAATTTGACATAGTTGTGCTCTTCCTCTCCTTCAGGAACTCTGGAAAAATTACTATTCCCTTCCTCCATAATAATTCTTTGTCCTTTTTTTGAAAAGACTCCATCAATTATTTTTTTTTCCTTGTTGATGTTGTCTTCTTTCATTTCATACCTCCTGAAGTGCTTCCCTGTACAGATCCACTTGTTTCGACATAGTCACTGGGAACCTTACAGCAAGGTGATTTGCATTTGTTACCTCCTAGCTTCTAGGAATCTAATCCTTCTTTGCATCGCTGCTGCTATTACGAATGACTGCATTTAAATGTTTCTGTTTAGATTTAAACAACTTAGTATTACACATTAAATTGTGATATATAATGATATCTCTGAAAAAAAGTCTGCTTGAAAAAAATGTCTGCTTGACAGTTACACATGACAGTTACACAGTCATGCCTTTTCCTGAAGACCACTGCCTCAGATTCTTAGTCTGACAGCAATAACTGCACAAACATTATTGCCTGTGGTTAGCACTCAAAAGCTCTGACAACAAATTAAAGCCCCAACAGGCGTGACACTGGCCAAACACTTAGAAAAAGAATGGTTTCTGCTTCAAAAAACTCATCTGAAGATTACACCGTTCAACTGTTTAGAGCTACCAAAGCTGCATCTTCGCAAACACTTTCATCTTAGCAGAAACACCATTCTTTTAACTTACAGCGGGCTTTCTCCACTGAACAAAATCATCAGTTCTGGCTGACTCCCCACACATCACCTGTTTATCCTCTCTCTCATGTTGCAGTCCTCAGTTAAGTACCTATTTGTAATCTTCTAGAATAGGTCCTGCTTCCTCGTTCAAATCACTTCTTTAAACCAGCTTCCTCGGTGCCATTTTGCACTTTTCAGCATTGGACAGATGACTTTCTACTTACTGTAGTACACCTGAATTAAAATGTAAACTCACAGACAGGAACGTGTGCAATTATGTGCACAACAGAATGCTCCAGAAACGACTGCTTCTCTCAGTAGAAAGAAGAGATATTTTACATTTTAAAATCAACATCGTGTCTTTTGTCTCAACATGCTGTTTATGCAACAAGGTTGAGAACATGGCAGGTAGACAAGAGAATAACATACTTCAAAAGAGGAAACCCCAGCCCTCAAGCTCTGCATGGTTCTGACAAACAGATACCTATTCATCTGCTTCTGAGAAGAACGTTGCAAATTTGAAAACACACACGCTCATGAAATCACAACTCTCATTTCCCATCAGAAAATCCTTAACAATTTATCTGTGCAAAGGTGTGAGGGAAGATGCAGGAAAGCAAACAGAAGCATCTGGAAATAGGAGGCGGCAGTTGTCAGGTAACAGGCCCATACAGAAGGGTGCAGCAAAGGCAGCTGAGCTGCAGAAGGAGCCTAAGTCAGAAGACTAAAGCAAAATGCCAACTCTTTGCTTTTCAGAAAGGTTGGCTAAGGGGTAGCAAGAACGAATGGAGAATCAGAACCTTGCTCTAGAGTACACCCAAATTACACATTCTTCATACTCTACCAAAAAAAAAAAAAAAAAAAAAAAGAGAGACTTAATTCCTCCTCCATACCTCCCAATTCATAAACAAAGCATACAGCCAGAGAGGAAAAGGTGGAATTTCCCAGACAGAGAAGGGCTCCACATTCAACACTTGGAAAAAAAAAAAAATCCTCATCTCCAAAACGTCTGAATAAAACAAGACACAAGGACAGAAAGTTAACAATTGATGTGGTCAGCAAGATCAATTATTAATAAATAGAGCAAGTAGATTGCAAACTGAAAACAGATCTGCCTCCTTACTCTTATCATATCACGAATCAGTTATACATGGCTCACAGCAACAAAGTGATGTTGCTAATTTTAGTTTATTTTGTTCAACTTCATTCACTTCTTTCGCTCTTGGTTCACTTGACTTACTGACTGCCATAAAAAGTAAAAGCAGAATTAAGAAACAAAGCACTTTTCCTGACTACTAAACGTCAGCTAAGTAACACTGACAATTGACATAAAAGATAATGGCTGCTGCTCTAAAATTAGTATTTTGTAGGTTTGGACTCATCTGTTTTCATTCTTATTTCTTGGGAGATATTTCTGTTGAGATATTATGAAAATGAAGTGTGGAAATAAATACAAGATTTTCTACCCTGAAGACTATTTATGAAACGGAATCAGTCAACACCAATGCTGAGAAGCAGTTTATGGCATGCAGCTGTGGTCTAGAGGAACTATCCATTACTAAGATTCTGCAGTTCTTATATGAGCCACTTCAATTACACAGATTTTTGTGTTTGTTCTTTTTTTCTTTAAAAAAAAAAATCCAAAACCACCTTAAATCCAAAAGACAATTATTGAGATACTGAAGCTTTCTTGAACCTCCCTTTTTCATATAATTAAGGTCCTTTTAAATGATGGTGCTTTTAATTGCATTGCAAACACTAGTTTGGATTGTGTGCCCAAAACCTGAGCTTTTAGGGTGAAGCATTTTAACATACTACATGCTTTTGTCTTTCCTCT
Source organism: Larus michahellis (assembly GCF_964199755.1). Taxonomy (NCBI): domain Eukaryota; kingdom Metazoa; phylum Chordata; class Aves; order Charadriiformes; family Laridae; genus Larus; species Larus michahellis. Next base: position 8,730,206 of record NC_133906.1, on the reverse strand, counting down.
TTACTCTCAATCTGCAGTTCGGTCCTGAGAGGTGAGAAGTAACTCCTGGGAAGCCCAATTCCCATCATCTCTAGCACACGCCATAAGGATGCCACATAGCTCTTGGTCCCTGAAAAAACGTGGGGCTTAAAACAGATTGACAAAAACAATTACAATATCATCAGGATTAGAAATTTGGAATTATCTGACAACTCTAAAGGACCAGAAGAGGTTTGGAGTGCAATAACTTTTCTGAAGGTCACATTATATGTATTATACTGAGGTTTCCACAACACAGAAGCCAAATAGTATTTCCTTTAGTTTCAACCTTGGTGTGGACTCTGAATGGAAGTAGTCTGCTGTCTGTCATCGCATCACTTGTCAGCTGCACATTGCCCTAAACAACAAGCATACCATTAGCTGGTTACTAATTTTAGCTTGTTCTAGTCATTTTAACTCTTTTTTGGTTTTATTAATTATTGTAACAGGAAAAAAAAAGAAAAAAAGCTCTTCAAGAGGATTCTTTCTAATAATTCGGGAATGCTTAAAGAACGAGCTATCTTTTTTTGTTAGGTGGAGTACAGCTCCACTTATTTCCTGTATTGATTTCTACACATTAAAATATGTGTTCATATGCAATCTTTTTTACATCCCAGTTAACGAAGATAATTAGTTGGCTAAAAAAAATATTCAAAGAAACACATTCCTTAGCTCAGCGAAAATGCTATGGATTATAAATACGTAAGACAGGAATAAAGCATATATGCTATACCTTGAAATCAGAATTTGATATAATTTACTTCTGAAAAAAGCAAACTCACATAAATAGGATTTTACGTAAAGCAAGGTACTTCTCAGTATGAGGACAGCTATAGTGCACTGTTCTAAATAAAATTTTGTAGTTCCGATTTTCTTACCTATGTTCCTGCACATACTCTTTCCTCATCAGAATGTTGACTCTAAAGGCCTACTTGTGATGTGTATATATGATTAAAGTGCCCTAAAACCCAAACTTGAATTACTTTAAAAGCACAGCTGTATTTTCTATTTGGGGGATAAGACTAAGATAATAACAATGCACTTTTCAATATACTTATAGGAAAGCAGATAAGATTCCACTGCAGGCAACTACACTAATTTTACCCATATTCACTTCAATTTTTAAGAGTACATTAACTCTCAAGACAGCCTCCTAAAAATAACTTAGCATTTGCCTAAACTATACAACTGTAAAATATTGATATCCAGACTGACATGTTTGTCAACTTACTTTTACATGTCCATTATTACTTGTCTGAATTCCCTTATTCACTTCACTGTTTTTTTCATACAACCTAATGCACTTACACATATAATAAAGTACTCCATCAAAGACACATACATGTTTTCTAGACTACTCCGACTTGCCCTCTACTAGCATGAGAATAACCCCAGACTGCACTGAAGAAAAAGTCTATAAGTTACAGGTATAAAGGATTTTAAAATCTCATATTCAGAGCTTTATGAAAATATAAATAAAAAACTCTCTTCTCTGGAGAAATAGCATTCAGACATTAAAGGCACATCATCCATTATTCCAAGTGTCTCTCAAGATGTGTTGTTCCTGGTATGACAAAGTTTCTTGCGATCATACTTTCTGATGCACATTAATAACAAGATCAATAAAATTACCTTCGCCATAGGGTAATGGCACCTGGAAGGCTGCTGAAGGTGAAAATTATGTTCTCCCAGCAACTTGAAAGATAAATTAAATCACTGAACAACAACAACAAAGTACGACTTTAAGATAATCCTTCAAAAGTAAGGCTCAACCACTATCCTTAACTTACACCATTTTTAAGCAACAACTTAACCATCGTTTGTTGGCCTACATACTCGGCTTGCACTCCAGATGTTTTCACATTCTTTGCTGCTGGATTTGCTTTCTTACAGGCAGTATGAACGGATACTCCGATAAAATTCTCAAAGCAAAGGATAGTCACAGGAATACAGAAGTGTTTTTCACATTCTTTCTTAATGCTTTTATCCTACATTTTTGTTTCATTGGTTTTGTTCAGTAATAAAGGTTTGGGAAGTGTTAAGGAAAAAAAGTTAAAACAAGCTGTTAAAAATGTGGAGAAACTGTTAACAACTAATTATGTATTAGTAGTACTTAATACATTGCCCCCTCTTCGGTGAACACCAACTAAAGAACACTCACAGCAGCATTTAACCTAAGCGTTACTGTCACCACTTTTTAGTTAACAAAACAAGTATTATGTTACTGATTCCCACTGTGCTACAGACAGCCTAGAGCCAGGACAGAAGTTCAAAATTAGACACTTAAAGTTAACTAGACCACTCATTTAATTTGCCATTCAAACTACACGGGATTGACAGCAGGAATATGGCTAAAGGAAACTGAGGTTCAGCTCCTATAATCAAAGGTGCTTTTTTTCAGAACTGAGAGGAATCCCATGACAGCGCTGAGATGCTCCAATACATGATGCACTAAAATCAACCTTCACAGATTATTTTGTCAGCCCAGAGGATTTCATGCTGTATTCTAGCTGTATTTCCTTCTTTAGGCCACAGACTGACATCCTTCTAAAGAAAAGCTTATAAAGATGCAAGAGGAAAATTGATAGCATAAGCAGTGTGCATTTGATAAAAACACCACCAAACTTTATCTACACAGAACAGATAAAAGTGTGTGCAAAACCACTGGCAACATTACGGATAAGATGAAAAGCTGGTTCTTTAATTTTTCCTGTATCACTTTAAAAGTCTATTTTCATAAAGACAATAATTGAGGAAAACTGATACTGCTGATATGCTGGAACAATTGGTTTCCCTGAGTTCCACCTGTTCACTTTAAACCTCTTTCCCTTCTGCTACTCCAGTTCACTTTTATAGAAATCATTACCCTTTTCCTATCAGGCAATGCTTTAGGCTGAAAACAGAGGAATTGAAAATCTCAGAGGAAAGTGAATAATTACTACTGTCTCAAAACCAGGTCTTAAAAAAAAACACTGGGAAAGTGCCTCCACAGTTGGGTGCCTATAAACAGGAGGCAAGCACAACCACTAGTCTCATAAAACCTCTATGCTGTAGCACATTAAGAACTCTGTCTTTGCTTAAAAGGATATTTCCTTACAAAGAATTATTTTCATTTTGCCAAGCTATGCTCACTTATAAAATAAATGACTAATATGATATTTTATTTTCTCTAGCCATATTAATGCAGATGGCTTCAAGAACCAGACTGCTGTTGAGCTATATTTAGAAAACATGAGGGAAAACAGCCCAACATAGCAATTCTTTTCTGCTGGTGAAGACTTTGCTTGAGACAGAAGCAATATGGCAACTGTTCTTACCTTTATGAATAAAGATCTATGTAAATTCCAGCTGTGAATTAGCAATCAGTATTTTTAGAAGAAAAATATTTGTTATTGTTAATTCTTGTAACTTAGGTGCTGGAGGAAGGGAAAATTTTCTAAAGTCAGTAATAATGGTACACAACCACAAAATTGAAGTCTCATTTATAATGTAGCCCCTTGTGTAAAATGCTGTGTCAGAGGTGTATAGAGCTGATACAGGGAACAGTACCAGTGTTCCACATCACTTAAAGATATATAAGTGGCATCTTGGGAGCCAGGCACAAGGGATAGTGAAGTTCCACCATCAGAGAAGAGTCTGCTCTCACGTAAGTTTACTACTACTCAGATTAACACAGTGATGTTGTTAAAAGTCTAACAAAGAAGCTAATTCAGCCTTCTGTAAAACAGAATTGGTAACAGTTTAGTAGGACTGAGATGCCTTTCTGAAACCTACGTATTCCCAATATTTTTAAACTTGTCATCATATGTTAAGATAATGATAATTACATAATTAATAAAAAAGGTAATAGACATTACAGTTAATGCCCATTCATAGTTAATGTAATTACTTAGCTTCATTCTCTCTCCAGTTCTTTCTTGTAAGTAGATATATGGGTAAAATGAAAAGAAACAAGAAGCCCCTGCCCTCTCCCACCTTAACCAGTTGTAGAAGGTCAATGAGTATTTAGTATGCCAGATTTGAAATGGATGCATTTGAAACTGGGAAACGACAAATTACTATAACATTGGTCTAATTTAACAGAGAGTTTCAAGGTTTAACATCACATTAAAGTTCATGAAGAATGACCTTTGAGGTCTTCAGATAGAAGGAATTAATTAAAACCTTAATTCTCTACCACACCATTGCTTTTTATATCTGTTCATTTAAGTCTTGGGTTCTCTTAATATCAGAAATATAACTACACAAGCAGAGAGAAAGAAAAAAAAATAATAATCTAACACACATCAATAAAACTCTGGCCATAAAATTTAGCAACTCCAGCCATTTTACTTTTGTAAGTCATAGACTTACCCATATTCTAAAGTTACTGGAAAATAAATAGTTTTATCTGGACTCTCGTTGGTTTTGTTTGTTTGCTCTTAAATACAAAAACACAGTCCAAGTGGAATAAAACTTGGACCCTCTAGTGGTAGGTGTTTCTCCAATGGATAGTTTGCACTACACTGCCACGGGTTCTGGAAACCCTTTGCTCATCAATGAGCTTCAGAAGTAAAGTTTGTCATAAAGCGCTGCATTTAGTGGCAGCCACCCAATGTTTCTCTTGTTTTTGTAGAAACTTTTATGCATATTTTAAAACAAATCTTCAGATAGCAGGGAAGCTAGACTGTTGGTTACCACTTTGAGACAAAAATTGCAGTTCTCCTTTAAGCACAAGATCTTTTCCTTACTGCAATGGGATCATTACAAGGGCTGGTAGCTGCTACTGCAAAATAAACAGCAACTGTAGTACTACATACCCCACAATTTGGAAGCTCTTACTACACCACGTGAAGAAACTCATGATACTGTCAAGCAAAAATTAAAAAATTAAGTCAACCTCTACATAAATTGAATTAAATCTTAATTCAAATGTAAGCATTCTTTTTGTCTAGATAGTCATGGAGGACTTAATTTCAAATATCTCAGGACCACCCAACACAAAAATGGAGATAAGTATTTTGTTTGACCAGAATAATATCAAATAACAAATCTAAAATTAGACTGATTTTTGTCTAGAAATGTACTGAAGAGATGGGATAGAACGCTTGTTCTACTGATAATACATGATATAGTAAGTACAAATAATTTTTCTCCCATTGCTATTCACATACTGCCAGTGATTTCCATATACAACTGGAACATTTTTTTCTTCTCTTTAAGACATTTTGGTTTTGTTATGTCGTGCCACCAAGGTCAAGCCCTCACCCCAAAATCAAAACCTTTCTCCTTTTTCCCCCAGAAGAAACTGGTTGAAGTTTCCCTGACCTCTCAATGAGTAATTTTTTCACCTTGCGGTTCCAAGAGACTACACGGTGTAAATTCAGTAATCCTGAAAATTTTTAGTTTTAGTGCAAATGATAACTTGCATGAGTGCTTGCCTGCAACAACGGCAGTAACATATTTCTGGGCTTTGTACGAACGTCCTGTACCAGGCCACCGCAAAGGCAGTAAGTGACAAGGGTTGACTAAAATTTCCCATGCTAAGTAAATGATATCATAGCTTTTTTTCCCCCAGAGAAGCCACTGTTCAATTTAGCACACTCAATTATTTAAAGTACCAGTTATATCTAGTTTTACAAATTGCTATGCCATTATTTATTCTAAATGTAATACTTTTCAGAAAGGTAAACTTTCTAAAAATAATACCAATCATATGAAAAAAATCTCTGAAATATGATGATTATAATCAAAGTACTTCTTCAACAAATCCTTAACTCAGGAACTGTGAATTTAAAATACATTAATTACTTACTCCATATTTGCTACTCATGAGTCAGCTTTGATCTGCTAAAATAACATACAAAAGACATTCTTTCCCCTCTCAAGATTTTTATTTCTGCGTTATAAACAAAACACTTCTTTTGTTAGTATTTAAAAATGACATTAAGATGACACAGCAAAGTAGTGTGGGTGAGAACGTGTGGGAAGCTGATCAGAAGCACAACGAACTTCTTGGATGTTCAGAGAACAGCTGATGCCTCAAGGGAAATTTGGAAAAAAAATATTCTGCATAGAAACAATTCTGACTATAAATCACATTTTATCTTTCTCTCCTAAGGTTCTTTATCACTGAGAATATTTGCTAGAAAACAGATTTTCTCTCTTGATGGTTGTCTAATCTGCCACTTACAACTCAAGACATAATCTTGTTTATGACATTATCGTTAGTTACAGTGGAAACCCCACCACCACCTCCTAGCTATATTCAATTTTGCAGACTGAAGCCAGGATGATCCAAAGGACACTGTTCAGCATAACACTGACAAGTTTAACTTCTAGCACATGCGTATGTCTTAACAGATATGTCTCCTCAGCAAATGAGGATGTGAGGACAGAACATACAGAATTTCTTTTTTTATCTTGGTAAGTACTCAGGTTGCCATTATTGCTGCAGTCAGTGTCATCATATAACAGCAGTGCCAGCTAGATTAAGGCCAATGGTCAGACATTTACAAACTACAAATTCAACTTCACATTTATTGTTTGTAAACTTGCTTACACTTGCTGAACCATTGATCCTCAACCATTTTACTGTATCAACCAGATTAACCATAACAAACCTGGGGAACTGAAGGGGTGGGAACTGTTACACACACATTCAAGGGGAAAAGGGAGAAACAAGCTCTGCAGAGTCAGGCCAAACTGACAGAAATCAATGAACAACAAACAGTTGGAACAAGATGAAACAGTGGAGAAACAGGGCAGCTATGATGCGGAGAGGTTTACACTTCAGCTGATGTTCAATACAAAGAAGTCCGTGAATGCATTTCAGCTTTCACACATGCATTATTTATGTGCCTGTATTATCCGACATTGTTGTGGTCAAACTGCAAGTAAAAATACAACAGAAAAACTCATGAAGGGTGTAAAAGTCACAAGGGCTGACTTTACCCCAGGAAACTACCACTCCCTAGATCCATTCTATAATCAGTAAGAAAAAAGGGCTGTTTTCAAAATGCAGAATGGGCTCCCAGACATGCTGCCTGCAATACTGTGGACCTAAGCTGAACTAGGGACTGGGCAGGTGGGAAGGAACAAATTATGTCATGGCTTACCATCCCACAGTAAAAGGATACAGTAGCATCTGAAAATAGGGGAAGGAAGGGGGAAGCTTACTACAGGACTAATGCACAAGGAGAAAAAAAAAAAAAATTGTAAAGCCCACAATTCTCAACAAAATGTCACATCTCCATGGAAAACAGGGCCGCAATGGAAGAGTAGCACATACCAATTAAAATACAATCTCAGGTGTACCTTTTTAAGACAAATTTAAATCAGCCCTCGGTTATACAGCAGACATTACAAAGCAAATGAATGCTTCGATTTCAAAACCAACTATACATTTCATAGGTTTGATATTACTGACAATTCAGGAGCAGATTGATGATTCAGTTAAGGGTGCTTTAATATAAGATGGAAGTTGTAAAAAGTATGTTTAAAATGGAACTGTGTATTTTTCTTTTTAAAGATCCATAAGACCTATATCAAGTAAGACTGTATTAAAATACAGAAATGCTGATTTACAAAACCTTGTCCATAATGTACCTTCACTTATTTTTCTCAGTTAAGCTTTCACTTATCTCTTCCTAAAAAAAGGAAGGTAAGGGGAAAACTCAAGTATGTATTCTACTCATGTAGCCCAACCAACCACAGTAACAGCATGTGGTTTCTCCTACTACAATGGCATACTATATTTTACATTTATATCTTTATCAAAGTGGCTAGTCACATAGCCATATACACTGGCATTCTCTTCTAGATCTTCGAAATGACAAGTTCCTCCAGCCTACAAATATATACATACACACTACTTTATCTCTTCTCTATTTTGAGTTTGGAAGATGCATCAATATATCAACATCCAGAACAAGTGTAATTAAAAGCTACTTATTATATTCATCCTCTATTAATTTCTTGCATCTTTTACTATGGCTCTCTTTCATGTCCTCTAAAACTTTGTCTTTCAACTATCAGTTGGTCCAGAATTCAGTGACAAGGAGAGACTGAAGAGACCCTATTTTTCCACAGTACCTGATAGAACTATGTTGTTAATTTTTAAGCTTAGCCCTGGATCCCAGGACAAGTGACAGGAACCATCATCTAACTTTACTTTCCATTACAAAAGGTTAAACTATTGTGGCTTGTTACTTGTCTTGATGACCATTCAGTTATTTGGAGTAAGTTCTAAAAGGAACAGAAAATCTGAAACTGAACAATTGCTTCCTTTCACTAAGACCTCATTGGTTTCTAGTTTCCTAGTATGGCAGTCTGCATCCCAGAGCTGAAAATTTCAAAGCCAACATGTTCTTCTCTTCTGCCTCCCTGCACTCAGAGATGTGCCTGCTTAGTTCTTAACCCCTTTTCTGTCTTTTCCTTTGTGTAAATACACATTGTGCTTCCATTTGTTATCCTCTCACAGACTTACACATAGAACAGTGCAATTTGCTGTTCCTCATCTGCCTTAGGATTCCCAAGTGAGAGCCCTCCTCAAAAGGAAAGCTTGTCTTAACAATATTAGCAGTAGAAGACCCACAGATCTAATAACCTTGAACTTTATTTGGAGAACTAGAACAGAAAAGGTCCTGATTATTACCAGCTTCTGCAAAGTCGGTTCACCTTTTGGCACAAAATATAAAAGTATGTGAAGATCTGCCCTGATATTAGGCTTACATCCTTCCTCCAGAAGACGCTGATCTTAAAAATCAGTAGATGGAAAACTGCATTCAAAAACACTCTCAACAATTCCACAGGCCCAGTAAGTAATAGCAAAAAATAAGATCTCCCTGTTAAGTGACTTCTGCTTCACTAATGGACAGTGACCCCAAGATTTACCAGTTCACAACTTCTCAAAGATTATACCTCATTCTCTCTACAATCTCAGATTTTACCAGAGTGCATCTTGTAAATATTTAGTTACGACTTCACCTAGGATTCTATTCTGTTGGTAGAAATGATGGTGAGTTACGCTTACCAAATACAACTGATCCTAAATAAACTTAGAATATGGCTTCCACAGCCATAGCATGTAGGTTGAAGTATCTTCCATGGTTACTTTGGACAGTCTCACTGTATCACTTACTGTATGTTCCTATACGCTAAGGTTTAGTATCTAAATATATCAAAATAGAAGATCTCAAATATAACTAGTCATTGTTTATATAATATTTCAAGCTCTTTGGAACACTGTGCATGTACATATTTGCAAAGGAGGTATCAAATTACAATATCTGTCAAAAATTTGTCTATGAATTTCCACTCCAATTTTATATGAGGTCTCACATACATTACGTTCTAACTTCCAGTTCTGAAATAAGAGTTTCATAAATATCTTTAAAGACTCCATAAAGAATATAGTCTCAATTTATTATTGAAAAATACATGAGTAACTCAAAAATCTAGAAATGGGGTGGCCCTAATAAAATACATATATGTTGCACTAAAACCTGAAGACCAGTAGTAACTCAGAAGACAGTGTAAACGAACAATCTCCTGAAACATAAGTAGATGAGATATAAGAAGATTCCAGGAGCAAAACTACCTTGAACACATCACTGTGTAAGTCACCACTTACAGTCTGTAATTAACCGCAGCAGCAGCAAAAAAGCCCTTCTGTCCTCAATAGCTGACAAGACCCCATGTCATTCATTGAAACCAAATTGCCGATTCCACAAATGCAGCCATGCCTTATAGACTGCCCCTCTCCTTAAACTGATAAAAAAACAAACAAAAAAAATAAACAAACCACACCCCCCGCAATATTAGTCTCAACACACTGAATGCTAGCCATGGAACATACCTTTTGCTTACACTGACATTAGATTAAAAAAAAAAATCAAAACAAAATCCAAAACGAAAACAGAAAAACAAACCCAAAAAATCCCAAAACAAACCACAACCATCAACAAATCAGCAAAACCTGTATGTGTGTCTGAAAAAGGAATAATGATCTATCCCAGAAACTCCAAAATACTAATAAACATAAAAACCACACGTTCCGAGGCAGGAAGCCTCTTTCCCCCAGAACAAACATATACAATATGAACTCCAACAAAAATCAAAACAACCCTTACATTTCTGATCTCAATGAACTCAACGCATGGGACACTCCAACTAGAACCACTCCAGTTGAAAAACATTTTATTATTTCGTAAAAATAAGGAGCTGTCAAGCGATGCTTCGAAATAATCACAGCATGTGTATTTCAAAAATTTTCTTGGAAAGGAGTTGTCTTGCAGAAGATGATTGGTAAAATCAGTAGGCATTTGACAATACAACCACCATGTTCATGATACCTGCCCAACGAGCACCAGAATCACTTGACTGTAGTATAGATATATGCTGGAAATAGATGTGCTAGACGTCTCAAATACATACTGAAAGTAAGGCTAAAATTGTAAGGTATAGTTTACGCATGAATAACATATGCAAATTGCTACATTTATGTGGCCTTCCCTAATGTGCTGACCATAGCATCTGGTAAAGGTACTAGACCGAAACAACACTTATCTCTCAATAGTTTAAAAAGAATAACAACAACAACAAAAAAGTCAGTTAAACTATAATCTGAAAGAAAATAGAAGAACCGCTTTTAGGAGTGAAATTACTCTCTCTCCCATTTCAGGCCCCAGTCTAGGTTCTCTGTTGTCAACAAAATTACTTCTAGGCCATATCCAGGAATCTATCACAAAGAAACACAGGTAAACACCATTACTTTGATGATGCAGCACATTAAAAAATTAAAGAACTTGAGTTCTTCTAGGTTCATGAATGCAAAAAATGTTTAAACTGTGCAAAATAATTTCTTACGATACATTACCATATATGTACCACCATAAATAAATCAAAAAATTTAATAGATGTAAATACTGCCACTTAGGTGCTGGAATTACTTTTGATCTTATTGCTTTCATACAGCTCACATACCTGAATATCACAACTATCAGAAATATAAAATAAAGTTTGTTTTCATAAACTCCGTGCTGCATAAAACTCCATGCTGCTATACGATAGGACTAGACCTACTTCCATAGGCACTTATTCCTCTCGGATCCCCTTATTCAAGATTTTGCCTTTCTGCCTTCTCAAACCAAGCTTTCCTCCTTGTCACCTGCTTTCTAGCTAGGCCTAAGTAAATAAAAATCAGTGATTAAAGAAATGTAATCTTGCTATATTTGTACACAGAGAGGAATGTCTGGTTTAGGTTTTGTTGGGGCTTTTTTGATGGCTATTGTTACTTAAGCTCAACTGTAGCTTTCCTTACCTTAAAGAAAATAAAAAGGTAAGGAAAGGTTAAAGGATACCTTTTTAAGGCAAAATAAAAATTTAAGGTAAATATCTGAGTCATACAAAAATAACTCAATTTGTCTATTCTGTTGATCCGTTACAACACTATTTTCCTGATTTGCCCATCACATATACAGAATTATTTTTCAATTTGTGGAAAACAATCTGATTTCAAGCTTGAGTAAGCAGTCTGACATTTATGATCTGAGCTGTTAAACAGCACTAATTTATGTATTAACAATGCATTAATAGTATTAATCTATAAAAATCTATTTACTATTCAGTTCCCCATTACTGAAGACAGTGCAATGCAGATATTGGCTCACCCCTTTATTTCATAATTAAGGCTACCCAAACACAGTTCCTTCCCATTTAAGACACCATTCAAAATAAAATTCAAAATAAACTTTTTGTTTAGAATGCTAACTGTAATGAAGTCATGTATTTATGATGTAGAACTCCTGCTGTGCATTTCTCACTCCTTCCTTTTCTCCCAACGTAGGATAACCTTTCCCATGAAATCATAGTGGTTCTTCAAGAGTAACATAAATAATCAATTTCAGCACTTCAGTATTTGTACTACTAAAAGCTTTGGCTAATATTTGACCTGAATCTCGATGCTGTGGTTTCAACGCATTATTTCTAATATGACATTCTGCAGTTCGGAATAGTAAATTTCAAAGCGGCAGAGGTAGACGCAGGCTCCGCCCCAGCCAAACAATACAGTGACACGTTTCTTTTGGCAGCAAATGCTCCTCAAGCACAGAGCTCTCAGAAACAATTTTCAAACGCCAAACAGCAATTTTACTGCTGAGTTACAAACAGCCACAAGCATACAGAGATTCACTTCTAAGATGGTGATGCAAGAACAGTGGTTGTATGTCATTCATCAAGAAAGGCACAGCAGAGTACGGACAGAAAAGGCAAAAAACCCTCAAAACCCAAACACGACAAGTTGTGATAGCTTATTAGACAGAAGCTGAGGAAAGCAAAAGCATTATTCTTTACAACTAAATAACATTTTTGTTCCTAACACCCATAAAGATATAAAGGTCATGTATATTGCAATCAACACGTTATTTAACTCTAATGATATGATAACCAGTTTAAAAAATATATTCTTTTTCCAATATAATTTGCTAATGGATACTGAAGGGAATAAATTCAAACTACTTAAAATTAAAACAGAAAAATGAACAATAGTTTTACCTACCACCAGTACCTACATGCTCCATTTGAAAATGTTCTTTGGTATGAATTACTTCATAAGAAAACACATATGCACATTCTTTGTTTTCAAAAAGTTTAACTCAAGAGATAATTTAAGTTACAAATAATATGAAATACTTCCTTACAAAAACAATTTTTTCCCCATAAAACTGATTAAACCAAAACCTTTTCATATACAAGAGCAGCAATTTTGATTGAAATATCTCATTCTGAATCTTTACTAAATAATTGCTCTCTTCATGCTTTAACAAAACTGTTATCTAGTCAGCATATTATTGTAGCGTAGATGTCTATCTCTAAAATGTCAAATGCCATATCAGAAGTTCATACGTCATTGTGTTCTCAAGTTAATCAAAATTTAATTCTACACTTAAGACTTTGCATTACCATCCACCTTACCCAAGAGGATTTTATGATTCAGAACAAAAACATTAATTTTTGTTCATTTAGCTCAAAGTAAAAAAGGATGCCAGAAAGATATTGATGTAAACTGATGTCTTTCATTTATTAACAGGCAAAGTTTGGCCCTGGTAGGAACCACATGAGCCTCCTAATGATGCCTCACCAATGCATTAGGTTATGGTACAGACTCAAGCCTAAGAGTAAAAATGTACATTCTTCCTATGACTGGACTCTTTAGCTTTCAAATATCCTTAAATCAAAGCTGACAGTAAGGCGTTAGGACTTTCTGGACAATAAAAACTACCAAGCACAACCATTCGCTTCAGAAGAACACCTGTTGAACAGCAGTTTTGGAGACTACTACCCTGTCTCCATTCACACTTAACGTCTGAGACATCATAGGAGCCACCTTGTATTGCATATCAAGTCATTTAAGTACTCACAAATCTTCTGTGAAAACAAAGCAGAAACAGCCACAGTGAAAAAATCAGAATCAGATTTGCACATTTCAAAACTTCAAAACAAGTCTCATGTGGGACTTGAGTTCACAAAAGCATTGTGCAAAGCCTGTGCACAAAGGTGGGTACTTTTAACTGCATTTTTTAATGCAGCCAGTTAGCTAGAATTATGGATTTCTCTGTAAGCGGTCACTTGTGTCGCATAATAGTAGATCAATGAAAACTGTATTTATTTCTATGCATTTACACTAACAAGAATGATTATAACTAAGGGTTTCCTGGAATTTCCATTACAAATCTATTTCTTAGCAACTTATACATCAGCTATAATAATATATTTTTCACTGAAACTTGGTAAGAAAGGTCTCAGCTATGCTTAACTCAGTAAATGTTCCTACACCTTTGAAAAGGCTTATTTCAAAATTGAACAAAGAAAGTAATTTTTCTATCTACTTAGGTTGTTAAGCATTTTATCCTGAGCAACCTAAGGTAGCATACGCTACAAGATACGACCATTACATCCCTAGTTCTATTAGGGAAGGAATTCCTAAAAGCATCTCACATTGCAAAATGTCAGTGAAAAAGAGCAACAGGACACTATAACAGACTGAACGTTCACATAAGTTTTAGGAAGATTTCAGACTGATTAAAAGACTTCTTTAGTCATTTCTGGACTTAACATGATTAGTGAAACAACGATGCAATTAGTTGCAAACTTCTGCTTTTCATTTGTAAATATGATGTGCATATTTGTCTAATCCTATTTCCCTCTTCCCTGTATGTTATCTAAAAGAATAAATCATTTCATAATAAAGAATAATAAAAGAGTTACACTCCAAATTATTTGATTTAGAAACTCAGTCTACTGGACCTTCAAACTAATTCTGGTTTACTTAAATTTTATGACTCCTCCAGTGCACATCTTGTCAAACATGGATCAACATTGTTACTCTGACACCCCTGAGAGAGCTAACAGAGCCTATTGCGTCAGCTGTCCTTTAAAGGCGGGGGGGGGGGGGGGAATAAATTCCACAATGCTCTACAACTCCTCTGGAGCTGCAGGGTCTATTAACTCAAAAATACACTTTATAAAAGAAACAAATATGGATTGCACAATGGACCATAACAACTTCTGGACTATTGGTTAATAACTAACTGTTATGCAAATGACAACACATATTTACCCTTATGGACCATAAGAAATTAATAATATTTCACTACTTTTGCTAAATGGATGCAATTATGTATGGTTTGGTTTTTTTGGTTTTTTTTTTTTTTTTACAAAATACCTTTTTAAAGGCCTATACAGAGAATACGCAAATTTGAGCACTTATTCTACTCAGTTGAGCAGAAAGGATCTCTGGTTCAAGTATTAAAAAAACAATTTAAACTTCCATTAAAAAGAAAATATAAAAATTATTCTACAATAGAAATTAGGACCAGATTTTCAAAAGGGCTGTGCATCCATAGCAGTGAATAGTTTTCCAAAAAGCTTCAATATCTTATTCAGATACTTAATTATTACATGTTTTAATAGGTAGTTCTCACTGAGAAAAAAAAAATGCCTTCAGTACCTTGAAAGCAACAGGAACTTCTGGCTACTTCTCAGCCATATGCAATGGAAGAAGTTGAATGAGAAACACATCTGAAAATCTAAACCAAAAGAGTCCCAGTTCTTAGACAACACAAAATACGAAAATATATGAAACACCTTCTTCTCATCTCAAATGGGTTTAGCATGACCTATACCTAACTCTGTGCTTTCTGACCCATTTTTCTCCAAAAGTCATATCTAAAAAAAAAAAAAAAAAAAAAAGTTAGGGCATTTTGCACATTAGGACCCTTTGCCCTATGCCAATCCAAAACAACTTTTCAAGAAAATTGTCTGTGATGTGTGATGACTCATCTCTTGAAAAAGGTTATATTCACAAGTTTCTGTCATTTTGACTATTTAGTTTCCCAACTCCCAAAGATCTGTACTGCGCTTCTATTCAGGATAGAGCTGTTCCAAGTGAGCAAGCATGTTGTTCCTACTTAAGCCCATTTAGACAGGTTTATAATATTTAAAGAAGCAGATAAAGCTAGTATATTTAAATTATGCCTAACATAACAGCAAGTCATGGCTACTGTAAATCAAAAACATTTCCAGCTACAGAGAAGGTAGAGAAGTGTTGGCAGCCTTTCATAGGTTAATTCATCACATGAAAGACTTCTGTTCCTGGTCCTCTGCAACCTAAATACTTCCACTCACAACCACCAGTGGCTAATAAGCTATCTAGAATAGAGGTTCACTGCACCCAAGCTACTATCCAGCAAAAAATTCAAAACTCACAAGCGCAGGAAGGAGACATTCAGGACCAGCAATCAGGACACTCAAGTGTGAAAGAAAATTCTGTTTTTTAATCCATTTTCACAGAGTTGCTTAGTTAACAGAAATGCCTATTCATTAAAGAAGAAAAGAAATAAGAAATAGTCCAGAGAGCAGGCACTGGAACAAGGACTTTCCACTTCAAGCAGCTGGATTATTTTTTTTTTTAATATGCATTCATTAGGGAAATTTAATGTACTACTCTTGTCCAAGGCCAAACTTCCTGTAATGTTTTCTTCTACTTGTTCAAAATTTATAGAGCTGAATTTGTCTTTCAGCACAATCACAATGAATCAGTGGTTCATCTACAGGAAAACCAGTGGAAATACTCTGAACTGACATATCTACTACAATGGCACACACTTGAAATGCAAAACACACCTCTCAGAAGAGTTGCTTTTTTCCCCCCACATAGCTAAATTCTCATTACTTGAAAACTAACAAATGAATCCGTCTCTCAGTATTTACAGAATAAAAATTAATAGGATTTTACCTTGATGGAGATATGCAAAGAGCAGCTCAAAATAGACAGAAATAGCTCAGTCTCCTTGTTCTTTAAGGCTAGGGACACGGGAAGAGCTCAGACTCTAAATGCTTTATCTGACCCTCCATAACCTACATTAAATATGATCTACAAATTCTATATTCAGTTGCGTACGTGTCAACCTCCTGAATGCGAAATGTCTTTTCATATTTAGAACAGAAATTTTCATTCTGATTGGGAAGTATTTACATACTTATTTTCAAAACTTATACAAAAAGGACACATGCAGTAGATGCGATTCCAAGATTGGGAGAATCTTTGCATTGATTAGCTAATTTGAAAATAGATAATTTGCATGCAAAGATCTTAGTAGGCAAAACCTATAAAGTGAGAGCACTGCTACTTCACAACCTGGCCTTCAGACAAGTAAGACTATAATTGTAAATATGCCCACAATGCCGCTATTCCTACAAGGCTTGTGTTATACTAGCCATTATACGTCCATTGTACATACCATTGCTGTTAAGAAGTGCAAGCAGGGTGAGAATCCCTGTAGAAGCATAGTAAGAACAATTACAATAAAACATAAAGGCTGCTTCTGCCCCCTTTATCTTTTTGTCAACCCACAGTATGCCTACAATTTTAATGTAACTATGCACGTTCATTTATTTTTAAATTACAGATTGCATCCATCCATAGTAGCCAATTTTTCAGTATTAATAACTCAAGACATTTGACTGTTTCTAAAGTTTTTAACTCTAAAGACAAACAAGATGCTATCTTCCATTACTTAAGAGGCATTTCAAAAATTACCTTACAGATGAGCATTGTCCTTTGAAATGAAGGGACTGAATCTTGCGTACTTATTTCATACAAACACTTGCAAAGACCTACAGCATTAACCACTAAAAGTTTACAAAGAATCTGAATTACTTCTAGAAAAATAAAAGAATTATTACTATTAAAGACTGTACTTCAACACGGTTGAATACTAAAGGCTCTACTATAAATCTTGCAGAGGGCTGCATGGGCTATGAGGATAAAAAAGGAAGGGAGGAATAACAAGGATTTAGTCATAGTGCACTGACAGACTATAGAGTCACTAAGAAACACAAATACGACCATTGGAACAGCTTAAACTCGTGACAAGTTTGTAGAGCACAACAAAAAAATCTTTCATTCTACTACATGGCTCATCTATAAAGATTTTATGTGCTTTTCAATAGAGAAGTTATGAAATAAAGCAGCCTATAGTGGGAGCTAACAAAGTACACTTCATGTTCATTCCTATGCTTTAGCACCAAGGCCCGCCCACAAAACATATTAAAGATAAATATATCTTTTCTTCTACGGCAGGAGCCAAATTACTTAAATATTTATAGGTCAAAGCTTTCTAAAAACAAAAAGGCAATAATTATTAATTTATTTGTACAAATCACCTCCAGGGCAATCTCTTTAAATTACTGACAACCATCTCGTGGTCTGCTGAAGTAAGTGACCACTTTGAAAAGTCACCACCACCAATGAAACAAGAAAATTTTCTACTGATTAAAGTTTTGCAACACTGTAGCACACCAGAAGTGTAATCCAATTAACAAATCATCTAATATTGACCTTAAAAAGAAACAGCAAGAGATATATATAATACAGATACACATAACATACATAAATATACGTATTATTGCTTCTGAACTAGCTTATAAAAGTAGTTACAAACTCCCTACATTCCTGCATATATAATCTAGAGAAATCACTTCATACTGTGGCTACAACATATTCTAGCAAAACCATCAGGAAAACCTCAATTCACAGGCAGCATACCTGCCTGTGGATTGAGGAATATTCGTTTGGGTCCGCAAAAATAAACATCTTACTTGAACATGGGAGTTCTTATTTATTTTTACATACCTTAAAGCTAAGAAAGGAAAACGTGTAAGTTGGAGACATGTAGTAACAAGAAATGGAAATCTATACTAATGTAGCTTACTTTAGTTCAAAAATAAAGGTCTTGTGATGTTATCCCAGACAATAACTGAAGGAACCGGTGAAATGGGGCTTTCAGTAAAAGAAGTTCTCCCTTCTAAGATATACATCACCTGCTCTGCATTCACAGGAGTCTCTGCAGAAGCTTCAATACAAGTCAGTCGTGTACAAGCACAATAATTTGGCGGCAGCCAAATTCAAACTGTCCGCTGAGAAATGCAATTTTTTGTGAAAAAGCACATGCATCTATGACACAGGGGAAATAATAAAACCAACAGTCTCCAGCAGCAGGAAGCATTTAGGATTAGGGAAGCAACACCTTCCCAATATTTCTAATATTTCCTTTTCAATGCATTTTCAGTTCTGTCCTGTCCTTATTCTCTCTATTGATCATGTACAGCAAACACGTACAACTAGAATGGACTGACAAAAGAAGATATTGATGGCAGGAACCATTTTCCTCGACTCTCTGTACCAGTGTATATAGGACACTTTTTCCTGTTTTATGATTTTCTTTCTCTTTATTTTTCTTTACCAGGACTTTTCCCCCCGAGTTCTCTTGTTTGGAACAGCTCCATCCTATTTCCTTACAACTTAACCCCCGTTTCTTTTTTATATCATAAGCTATCTCTTCCCTTTTCACAGATGAAAGATAATTGCTGCTACTCGAGAAGCAGCCACACAGTTCCCGTTGTTTTCATAATATAAACCTATGTCTCTTGAGATTTGTTAATGTCCCCTACTGAAAATACCTCAAGAAAACGTGAGAGATTCTAAGAAAACCAGTAGTGGGTCTCTATTATCAAAAGCAACTGAAAGTCAGAGGTCTATCAGCAGATTACAGCTATGCGTCTTTTTAAGACTGAGAATATTCTGTTCTATGAATATTATACTCAGTATTTTATGCAACTTTGGAATGTCTTGAATATAGAAGTGAAATATAATAAAAAAAAAAAGCCTTTTTTTTTCCCCAGCTTTGAAGTTGTTAGTTCTGTTGTGTAAAATTTGGCATGTACCAATAAGTAAACCTTTCCCTGATAGATGGTAACAGCTCCTTTGTTTCTCCAGCTCCCACTTGATGGAGGGATTATGCACTCAATCAATTAATGGCTCACACTAAAACAAACCAATCTATTGTATCTATTTAACTCCACGTCATGTACACATACTGAGTCCACGTGCCAAAATCTGTACAATGATAACCAAGCAAATAAATTAAACTGTTCAGATTCCTCTCTGCAGACCTCCAATGACCCATGAGCATGAATAGTTGTATTTAATTAAATAGACAACTCATTACACCTCAAAAAGTGTATATTTCCTGGTTAAAATATATATATACACACACACACACACATCCATGGAACATTTTTCTCTCTCTTCAAGACATCCTGTACTAGAATCCCAGAATAGCCACAGCCCAAGGAAGAAAAAAGGAAAAAAAATAAAAGAAAAGAAAGAAAATGTTGACCTATTTAATAGGGAATAAGCCAAGACATTTGAAACCACCACATGACTGACATTATCCATAGAAATCCTCATGTCTTATCTAGATAGATCAAATGCACAACATGTTATGCAGAGCCTTCAGTGTGTCTAGGGAAGAAAATTTATTTCTGTTCTTCTTAATGAACATGTACCAATTTTTTAAAACAGTTTATGAAGGAACGGTTGCAAGGAAAGGGGAGAAAATTAGAATGTAGAACAGTCTTAGCTGCTGTGTTGTCAAGGGGTCTACTCCAATAATTAACTAAGGAGATCAAAATGTGGAAATGTGACAGCCCAGCCAGCATTGGTTATTTACAAAAGAAAAAAGAAAAAAAAAAAAGAGACTATTAAGCTCTCCAGAAATATTATTTTACAATGAGTGGTTAATACTAAGGGAAAGGAAGCTAAAAGAAAATTCAAGTACAGTAAGAAACACCTGGAAACTATCTTGCATTAGAACGTTACGTTAGACTCACTGCAATACAACTAATCTTATGCAAGATCAAGTTCATTAGCCTAGGAAAATCATTTTAGTAGCTCTGACACCTCTCCATGTTTGTTTTCCATTGTTACCTGAATAAGAGAAACCTTAAGAAAATCTACAGTATAACAAGCATAAAGCATACACACAACAGTACTTCAGGGCCTGGTTCAGAGACGTGAGTGGAATTAGCCATAATCATTATTGCACTGCATAAAATCATTACCTGATGTATATAATTTCTTTGCAAAATACAAAAAAAATTAATCCAAATAGTCATGACGCTTGTCAACAACCACATATGCCTGAAGCTCTCACTTCTCATGTGTATTCAGTACATTCCCCAGAGCTGGAAAGGATTACGTTCACAAGTACCAATACTTAGAAACCATTTTTGAATACTAAGATATGTGCCAGTTCAAGGTTCTGACTACAAAAGGTTATAGCAGCTTACAGTTTCAACTCTATTGCATACAAGAAATATTTGGAAGGCAGCTGTAAAGCCTGTGACACTATGAGTTTGTTACAATGTGAAGTATTTATCAACTCTTCAAGAATTCAAGGCGAACAATAATATTCTTGAACATCCTTAAGGCACATTTACTTTCCATAACAGCAATTCTAAATTCTCCTGTTCAACAAAGTAAAAACTATAATTTACTTCATAACACTGGAGACAAGCCTTCTGCCTGCAGAGCGGCACAAATGTATATGGTAGATGGAACGTGTCAAGACTGGAAAAGAAATATAAGGACGATAATTTTAAAGTAAGTTAACATTGTAATTAACAGAAATGGTCTCAAGCTAAATAACTATGACTGTTTAGCCTTCCTCCCAAGGCAAAAGTTTGATCAGGTTAATACGTGACCCCAACGATTTGCCTTTATCTCAAGTGGTGTTTGCCATGACTACAGGCAAAGAAACAGCAAGGCCATGGCTCAGCAAACAGGTTCATAAATCCAAAAGATTCTTTCTGCGTCTCTCATTATCTCAGAAGGCTTTGCATCAGCTGGCATCCTAGCAGTGGTATTCCTCCTGGTTTCTACCCCAAATTCTGGTGACTTTGCAAGGAAAATGTTAAGGCCTTGTATACTACATATTTTGTTTTTTGCTTGCATGTGTCTCCTCTTTTACTGTAGGCCTATCAGGGTATGCAAGTACTTGTTATGCTATACAGATCATTGTAAAATGAACTGTTATGTTTTGCAGTTAAGCAGTTGAAGAAATCGGTTTGGAATATCTTCTGAAACTGTAAGTGAAAAAAAAATTATGTAAAATGAACACCTGGTTTTAAGAAACAGGTAGCTTCTTAGAGTAAAATAAGCCCAGATCTTAAATGCTTTAGGCAAATGTGTGGGACAAAACCGACTATAGGTTCCCCCACCCTGCCCCCAGAGTTCTGCAGATAGTCTGAAAAGACTTTTCTCACAAAGGTCAGACATTTCATTATACAAAGAACAATAAACTGACTACAGAACACTAAAAATACCACTCAGTTTTATAGTTAGTCTCCAAGTGTCAGATCACAGTATTCTGATATGCTCTCACCTTTTAACTGGAAACCAAATTTCTAGAAACCATTGAAAGAAACAAAGAAAACAACATTCATGAGAATCTTCACAATCTTTTCACAAGAAAAGAAAACATTTGGCACTACCTTCCACTTTTGAAGAGATGCGAGGATATAACACTGACCTAGTAGATTGCAGTTCCGTCAAGAAAACCCTCAGCATTCCCACACCGCTCATGGCTGTCTAAGAAACAACTCTGTACATCCATCTCTCTCCTACCCATAGCTCTTTTGATGAAAAGCAAGTGGTTTAAAATACAATGCAATTTTCTTTCTTTGCACTTAAAGCTCCTGAAGGTAGAATACTAAATTACAAGTTTAGTGAAACAAAGTTTGTAAGTCCATTTTAGCCACTTAGAAATATTTGCTCAAGGTGAAATTATTCAGAGTTTTCCCAGTATCTTGAAAAAGCTCTCTGTCACCAGGACCTCCCAGTCTCACAGTACAACCACCAGTCATGCCATCCTCAAATTAGGCCAAGGGCTATATTTTACATTATGAAAAAACTCCTGAACATCATACAGTGTATCCAGTTTGAGAAAAAATGTTTGCCAATTAATTCAGTGCAACATGTCTGAGAACCCAAATGTGCCACTGGTGAATTAAACAAAATATTTTAGTAGTAGTATGATATTAACACAACTGATAACTTTCAAAATATTATTTTTGAATGCATCATTATGCTACAGCAGTATCCCTAAAATCACATTTGCATTTAGAGAGATGTTTCCTTACAACTTCTTCAAGAATAATGTAAAGTTTGTTTCAAACAATAAACTTCTATCACTAATAACAAATATTTCACAAAACCACATTTATTTTCTATCAGTCTATCAGTTGCTGCTACGATGTTTCAGTGTCTTTATTTCATCCTTCTTGTATAAACACCTAAGAGTATTAGGCCAAGTTGCATGTCCTTAACCAAGTAAGATGTAAGTTAAGATAAAACTTCAAAACTTGACCACAAGCGTTTCCAAATATGAAAAGTAAACATTAGAACAGTTTAGTCTAAACCAAGAACATGTTCTTCTACAGTATGAATCTCAGACTTCTCCAATTTTCTCCCACACTTCATTAGTCTCCCAGGTAATGAAAGCAAAACATAGAAAGCATTGAGTTATTATGCAATGAACAAGTTCAGCATTGGTGCACACTCAGTTCAAACTATTTAGGTAAGAGGCAAATGTCTTGAAAAATTAAACTTGCAAAATCATTGACTCCGCCATGACCATCCAAAATAGTGTCAGGTTACAAAAAAATCGGTAAGCTTTGGATACACGCAAAAGTAAAAACTGCTTTTTTAGTTTTTTTTTTAATCAAGTGAACTCTGGGACAAAATGGCAAATTATTAATATCACAACAACAAAAAAAAAAACAAGAAAGGCATAAAAACAGGTGAGCCACTAAAACCTCGACCCCGTTTCCCCACGAACCCGAAGAGGTGGAGCCGGCGCGAGGCGCGGCCCTGCGGCCGGGTGCGCGGGAGCGGCCCCCTCCGCGCGGCGCCCCGCAGAGCGGCAGCGCGGCCAGGTGGCGGCGGGGTGCCGTGCGGGCGCGCGGCCGGCAGGGGGAGCCCTTGCTCGCGGCAAGGCGGCGCGGCCGCGTGAACGGGCGGGCAGCGGCTGGGGAGCGCCGCTGGAGGAGGTAGCTTGTGGCCGGCGCTGCCGCCCCGGAGCTCCCGGCTCCTCCGCTGCTGTGGGGGGAAACACGACCCTCCTCCCGCCCTCTCCCCCCCGCCCCACCCCACCCTCTAGGAGGCGGCGTGCTCCGCCCCGGGCAGGAGGCCGCGCCGGGTCCCCGCACGCCCGCGGGCACCGCTCCGCCTTGGCAGGGGCGGGGGAAGCGACGGCCACCCCCTCAGAGAGAAACCGGCCCCAAACCCTAAATACTCACCATATTGACTTCCGAGACCATATCTATACTGGCAATGTCTATGTTCATGCCAACAGCCACTGGGGGACCTGCAAACCAACAAGATGGTCCGCAATGTGATCTCCAAGAACTTAACTCGTTCTTACCAGAGTTAGCAGGACTAAGCGTAGAAACGACGTTTAAACAAACCCAGAAAGTCAGGAGGAAGGCAGAAAGTGTCCCCCACACCTTCCCTCCCCCGCCCTCCCAAAAGCAGGCAGCAGCCTGCCGACCCGCGGGAACGTGCGTTTGCGCCGGCTTCACCCCGCGCGCCCCCCGCCCGCTGTAGCGGTGCTTTATGTAACGCGCACACACGTGCCGGCAGCGCGGCGCTCCGCGCACCCGGAGAGCGCGGAGCGGGTGACGGGCCGGGGCCAGCTGGGCTGCGGGGTGTTCCCCGCTCCCCAGGCCGGGATGCGCGGCTCCGGCGCCGGCCTCCGCGACCCGAGTCGCCACCCTCAGCCCTGCGCCTTGGCGGAAGGGGCAGCCCAGGGGACAGTGGCCAGTGAGCCCCGAGGCGGGGGGGG
The DNA here is from genome assembly GCF_964199755.1 of Larus michahellis. Taxonomy (NCBI): domain Eukaryota; kingdom Metazoa; phylum Chordata; class Aves; order Charadriiformes; family Laridae; genus Larus; species Larus michahellis. Next base: position 8,705,961 of record NC_133906.1, on the reverse strand, counting down.
TGGAGGGGGGTAAGGGGACACCCACAGCGAACATGTCCGAAATAAACAAACTAGTGGGAAGTAGGAGCACGTAGGGGGTTAAATGACATTTTTGTATCAGTTAACAGCACATCTTGTACTCAAAAATAGTAACTGTGATCACAGGCACATTAGGCTGAGAGGAGCAAACGATGGGTAAACTTAAGAGATTTGCATCTCGATAAAACCAGTTAAACAAGGGTTTAATTACAGGTTAACAAAGTATCAGCACACACACAAAATGAGGGACCGATTACAAATATGCAAGAGATTTAAGTGATCGCGTTAAGAGCATCCTGTGCTAAGAAAATTGAGTAACGATGGGCTTAACTTTGGATCAGCTTAAGAAAATGGCAACACACACCCCAAAGCAACAGCACCCACAACACGTTCACAAACCACACACGCCAAAGGTACACAGCCCAGATATGTAATCCCTCTTATTCAAAAGCAGTCAAATTACCTCCAAAATCTGGCCTCAAGCGAATGTCATAGCCCTTCAGCAGTCTATCCACGGTCTCTTTTACCAGTGACATATTACTAGGGTCATTGACACTAGAGAAAAAATAAAGAACAATACTACATTATTTCTTATTTCTCCGATCCAAGCTATACATTCCTCTCAGCAGCAGCATGCAGTGCAATTCAAAGTAAAGCAAAAGAGATACCTTCATCACTTACCTCTGTGCACACACCACGGCTATTATTAAAGGGAATGACCAAATCCCAAAGTAACCCTTTTTCCGGACTCTCAGCATCCCTTTAGCTTTTGATATGATTTAGGGTTTCAGTGAAGAGAAGAAGAGATCCAACTTATTCTGGCCAGTGCAGTAATTCTAATGTGAAGCGCATGCGCACGGCGTACCACAACATCAAAAGGAGCAGTGGTTGCTGCTGGAGATGGAGCAAATTTCCTTGCAAAAAAAAAAAAAAAATTAAAGGGGAAGAAGGAAATGCATTATTTAAAAAAAAAAAAAAAGAGTCATCCAAAGGAGGATCGAGTATATTTTTGTTATCCTTTTTGTTAGTATAGAATATAAATCACAACAAGGAGAGAAGTTTTAGGAGTTGCAGGGTACAGCGGCTTTGCAACCTAGTTTAAAGGGGGGGGGGGGGGAAGGGAGGCGGGGGCTGGACGGACTCGGATTAGACGGAGGGGGAATAGGTTAAAAAGGAGAATGCACAGAGTACGTACGGTGCCAGGGGCAGGTGGGGGGAAAAGGGGGCAGCTTAACTTTTTGGTGCCTGGAAAGAACTGCCTGAAGCAAGGCGAGGTGCAGGCAAAGGAGCCGGCGCTTGCAACGGGGGAGGGCGGTGGGGGAGGAGGGCGCCTACAGTATTTCTCACGGAAAAGAAAAAAAAAAGAAAAAGAAAAAAAATGATGACGAATAGTTTCTTGTAAAAGGGGATTAGGCTGTTTCCTTCCTTACTGTGCTGCCAGGCGCTGTTCCAGGGGCAGAGGCACCGGGGACTGCGGGGGTCGCCGGCTGCCGCCGCCGGCTGCCACGGGTCATTTCCTGGTGCTTGGTGGGCGGGCGCGGAGCCCCCGCGGCCCCGCTCCCCCCCAGCCGGGCCCGCCGGCGCATTTTCCGTATATCGAGCGATGTTTAACCCGGGGATGCAAATTCTTCAGGTAGAGCTAAGCCTGGCCACGGGGATGGAGGGGAAGGGGAAGAAAAACACCATCCTGAAAGGCAGTCAAGCTTTTAGTGACCATCCAGACCCGGTGCAGGTTCGTTCGTACCCACTTACCTTCGTGGGTAAAGCACCCAAGCTCTTCAAATGCAGCGTGTGATCCAATTAATGCCTCGGAAGAAACCGGAGACGAGCGGAAAGCTGATATAGGGATGCTTTGAGTGACATTTAAATCCTGAGCAGAAAAAAGAGAAAGGAGAGATGGGGGAAAAAACAAAACCCCAAAAAACAACAAACACCGGAGTTAGATTATTCCTCGCAAATGTGGTTTGTTCTCGCAGCTCCTTTTACACCACCACCTCCTCCTCCTCACGCACATACCCGCTCGGCCCCGCGGATCTGTGCTGCTTCACCGAGTGGATCTGGGCGTGCACCCGTCCTCGGCCGGCCCGAGCCGCGCGGGGAAGGGATTGGGAACACTTGGGGCGTCAATTAACAAAAGAAATATTTAACTCGCTGCAGGAGGGTGGAGGGGGGGGGAAGAAAAAAAAAAAAAAAAAGACAAAAAAAAAGACACCACACGGTGGGTGGAGGAGGGACAAGGGTGAGGGTATTGCACAGAGAGCTGGGCGGGCTGGAGAGCCCGCTCTCTCCCCGGCACAGCTCAGTCCCGCACGCACAGGACTGAGGCGCTCCGGAGCGCCCTGCCGCCCCCGGGCCGGGCCACCGCCTCCTGCCACCACCTGTGCTTCGCGGAAAGCGGAGGTAGCCGCCTCTCACGGCCGGGGGATGCCCCGGGTGTACACGGCCCCGAGCCCACACAGAGACGCACCCTGGCCCAGGAGCAGCCGGGAGGGGTGCAGGGCCGGCGGAGGGTAGCTCTCCAGAAAGGGCGAGGGAGGAAGGGCTAAGGTGGGGGCGGACAGGAAGGCGGTGGGATGAAGACTCACCTGGGGGAGTCGGGGTTGGGGGGGAGAGGCGCTGCCCTCGAGACACGGCAGGGCTGCTAAAAAAATCAACAGCAAACCCGTAAAACAGCCGTCAGCCCCGAAAAGCAGGCAGCCATTTAATACGGCCCGGCAGCTACCTTGGCTGGAGCGCTAAAGAGCGGGGAAGCTCCACAACGGCACGGCGGCACCCACCTGCCGCTGAAGCGGGACCAGGGGAGACCCCCGGCCCGCGGCGAGGAGTGGCTCCCCCCCCGCCGCACCGTCCTGCCAGCCAAACACTGGCGGCATTTCCCGCGTGGGGAACACACCGTGCCCCGTCTCCCCCCACTCTCAGTGCATCAAAAACACCACATTGTGCCTTCGAGATCAAGTAAGTATCTGCTTCCAGGGGAAAAAAAAAAAAAAAAAAGGACTTCCTTTTGGGGGTCTGAGGGGAATTCATCAAAACACATTTTCACCACCTTCTCCCATTTGTAACAATTGGAATTACACAGAGAGAGAAAATAACACTTTTCAAGATGAAACAGGCAAGGTTTTGTGTGCTTGTGATAAATATAAAATGTGTCATTTGTGTATTCAAAAGAAAAAAACCCAAACAACTAAGTTAAAGAATGGTTAAGTATTTGTTAAAATTACACCCCTATTTTTCAGCTTTCTGTTCTATGGCTGATGTTACAGAGCCACTCTCCCGGCTCACCAGTGGAGGTTTCTGTTCTCACACAGCTAGCCTGCTTCACTGACAAACCTCTTGAAATATAGCCCTGAAAGGAAGATGGTGGATACTCTGTACAGTGAATCATTTTACTTTAGATGTACAATAGGCACTTTTTTTTTCTTCTGCAATCACATAATGAGAACAGGAGGTCTCAAGGTAAAACACTTTAATCCTGCACTGTGAAACTCACCTGCAAGTGCTAACTTGGGACTACATCTGACACTCTTGACTTCTGAGCTGTTTCTGAGTCTCTGCCGTTAATTACCATTGCACCACAGAAATATTTCGTTCACCATGTCTGAATATGAACTGGCTATCAACAAGAACCTGAGGCTGAAGGCTGGTAACAGTCAGTGCTGGACTGACAGGAATTTTTTATTCACATATCAACATAAAATCAGCGACAGAAAAGTACCATATTTCCACAGGAATGTTAGAATAGCACACCCAAAGAATTCAAGCTATGCCAATATATCTAGCATTTGTTATCTGATCTGGTGTATGCACTAATAATCAGGGAACACTCGTTCTGGGCCCAGAGTCCACTGTGCCATGTGTAGTGAAACCTGCTCTGGCTATTCCAGCAAAAAGGAATGGAACGTATCTCAAACAAACTCAATACATATGGACATCACGGTGCATTCTGCATGGAAAATTAATGTATATCCTTGGTTTTTAGAAGTGTAAAAGCTCTACTGAGCCATGCTTGGGATGATCTGCATATTTTTGCTAGCTATAAATGCACCACTGTACTGATATAGACCTATTTAGGTCTATACCAGTAACACTGCCTTAATACCATTCCAGGCTCTGTGTGCTGAAACAAGTCTATGTGATAGGGGTACCGTCATTATATACTGACATAGAGTACAAAGTTATACAATACTTTTCCTTTCGCAAATGGTTTCATGCTTTGCTATGCACTTTCGGGAGTACCACTTTTTCTCAGACCACAGGGTTCTGGTCTATCTTTGTCATTCAAAATTTCTCAGCACCTTCAAAATCTCCTATTTATTTTAAGCAACTTGTCAAAGAAATTGTTCCCCTCTTTTTCTCACTTGTGTCTGTGTGTTTGATTGAAAAGGAGAGGAAATAACCAGTGCGAACACCAGTATTGGCAAGACGCAGAACTGGTCATGTAACATGTTTTAAGGATTGCTATCTAAGATTTTGGATGCCTTACAATGGGGAAACAACCTGGTTCCCAGCTGCATACGATGCTTCTATCTCTAAAAATATCTCAATTAGATTACAAGTACTGTAATTTTGCAGAGAAGCCAGCAAAGATATTCATATTTTAAATGCCAATTGCAGATTATTTTGATTCTTAGCTTTCAAGTTTGAGGAGTGCAAGAGAATACCCCCCCCAAACCCGAAGTACTCCAAATTAATAGCCCACAATCCTTACTGACCAGCATGTGACACTATGCAAGAAACAGGCTATAAGCAACATCATACGTTGCTTGTCTTGTCAGCCCTTGACTGTAACAGCATATTCCTTTGCCACAAGAAATATCCCAGGCCATGTACTGAGAACTGCTCTAAGGTTCTTTTCAAATGGTTTACTGTAAATGTATACATTATGCAAAATAAGCTTTCAGATGGAGTAAGAATTTCAAGATAGGTTCTCAAGTGATCCAATCACTCAAGTCAATAGAGACAGAAGAGATGCTGATTTATGCCAGCCCAAGAACAGTAGCCCTGTAGTAATGCGAGTAACAAGGGCAAAATCTCGCTTAAAAAAAAAATTATATATATATATATTCTTTTCACTGCACCTCAACAGGCTGGTATGAATACAGTTCTATGAAGGTGATGTTTCCTGAGTTTTTGAGCATTTGGGTAAGGTGCTGTAGTATCAGAAACACTCAGATGAGAGTTGTTTCCACGTATCCGATAAGTACAGAAGAACGTTAGTAATAACTTATTTTGATACATGATTTCCATTTCCAACTCCTGTAAAGCTATAAATTCATGTAACATAAAACAAAATATAGTCAACCCTTGTAGAAATTTCCTGAACAAAGTTTCAACATATTTTATCTTGGTTTCACTTGTCATTTTAGGTTTTCAGATCCAGTATGTCCCAGTCCATGCACCACACACCATGCCACTAGCAATCGGCCTGTCAGCATAAAGATCCCTGTTACACCACATACACAGGAAAATTTATCCATGCAGGTGTACCTTGACTCTGCTTTTCATGGCCAATGGAGTTCACTTTTGCATGGTGACAATCTTGTGGGATTTACAGGTTCATATTAGCTTCAACAACTGTATATTTAAAAGAATCCAAAGTGGTAAATCTATCAACAAAAGCAATAGCATATGACGTGCCAATTATACTGCTCTTGGCTGTTAAAAAATATGAAATGATCAGTATTGTACAGAAACTGAGTCTGATAAGTTGCTTAAGAAACAAGTACCTCTTGATACAGCATGAATTTCACTTAATTGCAAGAAAAAAGCAAATGGGAGGGGCAAGTAATAGCCTCTTATTGTTTTACATTCTTATGTAGGACTTCATTTGCTGCAGCTCATATTTGTTCATTCTGTGACTCACTGCATGGCATCTCCACAAGGTTAAATACACTATAGATAAGAACTTACCCCAGGTCATGACCTAGGCTATACTTTATGAGTCAAAGACCTGCTGCATCTTTTAACAAAAATCTTTTGTGTAGCTTGGGATCAACAGATCTTAGATGTATATTGAGGAAATTCTTTTAATGTAAAATCGAATTACAGATTTTAAAAAAAAAAAAAAAGAAGTAAAAAGGTTATGCGAGACATCCACAAGTGCTTTGATTGCAGACAATTGTTAGCAACTCAATGGGGACTGGAGTGAAATACAAAATGTCTGGCACCTAGAATTACAATGGAATGAAATCTACAGCCCTCTTATGAAGTCATGAAAGCATCACAAAAACCCCTATTTCCTTCAAAGTGGTGGAATAAATTAGTTTAACAGCTATATAGACAGCAATTTTTGAATTCCTCAACTTTAGTTACATTGGCACTTAGATAGCTAGGGAATATCTACAGTATATGCATCCTTTGATAGGAGGGCAGGGCAGGGCAGAAGGAGTCATTGCATAGGGTAAGGGTAGTAAAACACTTAAAAGACAGCATAAAATGTACACCAAGATTATGTCACTCTGTGTCTAAATCTCCTCCATGCTGTTTGTGTAAGATTCAGCCCTGAAAGCAGATTGCATTATTAAATTAATGGAGTGGCATTTGTCTTCATCAATTGATTGCAGGATTTGGTCTTCCTTTCTAAGCTCTCTTGGACAGAGAGTTGGTTTCCTAAATTTTTTATATTGGGTAATACATTCCAGAATACTGCTATAAACAATTTCGAAGGGTTCTAAAACTGTTAGGATGGAAGCTTTTGATGAAAGATGAAAATTGTTTTCTTTTTAAAGCCATTTAGCTTCAAATATCACTCTTGGGCCTGGTATAACTGCATGCAAGGATTTTTCTTAGCTGGAAGGACCTCACTACTTCAGAAAACACTTCCTCACTGTTACCACCACCCTGACCAGGCGAGGGAACAACAGTGGGGGAAAAATGGAAGTAGGAAGGAAGACAGGAAAATTAAATTAGTAAATTAACAGAGCATATGAAAAAGTAGTGAAGGGGGGAGGAAGGAAGAATAATGGAAGCAAGTGTTATGCCATGGCACAATGAAATATGAAGACAGGAGAGCCAGTTATTTAACAGGGACTCAAAAAAAATATTGCTCATTTAAACTAACAGGTAAAACAGTGAACTAACTGTGAAACAGTCCTCGCTCAGAAATCACAATTCCTATATCAATTCTTTATTCTCTAGACAAAGGGAGATTAGTGAAAAGTGATCCCTGGGACTCCTGACCTCTGCGATACCAACTATCAAACATGTTTTGATCTAGATGAAATATTTTGAGACTTAAAAATTTATTTTTCCTGTAAATAAGGAAACTTCACAGGTTACTTTTAATCTAACTTGGCTATTTGTAGTTGTTAAATATACTTTCCAATGAAAAATAGCTTAATAAAAGTAAACAAAACTCAAAGAAACCAACTGTGACCAGCATACAACAGCCAAAGCATAACCAGTGGATTGTATTTTAATAATGCAAAATATTTTACATGTTTATTTAAAAAGATAGGGGTATTATGCAATGCATTTTCTAAGTCAGACAAGCTCCTTATATCTTCTGGTAAACAATCATCCCAGTTAAAAACTTAGTAATAGAAAGAGTTCAAGGAGAAGCACTATCAGTAGATATGAGCAATATTCTAACCACTCTTCAAGCAGACTTTTTTCAGTAAGAACTAGGAGAATACAAGTTTGTATCTTACTGTAAAACAGATTACAGATGTCCTTTTATTGGTGTGCTAGAAAGGGAGATGAAACTGCTTTATGCAAACATATAGTGCTATTACTTCCAGCCTTCTTGGAGAACAAATGTAGAACAGAAAGTCCTCCTCATTATTTTTCACCTTCTTGCATGCCCATCCCGAATGTGCTTATGTCGATATTCCTATTCTTTCCTTGCTATCCTAAAACCTCAACTAGTCCTAACAAGGAGATGTCCCACAGTGCTGCACTAAGCATAAATACATGTTTTGTAACATGTTTTGCCCCTGCCTGATGCTTTCTAACTTTGTGCATGCAGGCCAAAGGTTTCATGGAATGAATACTTTACATGAGATCTGCCTCTATTTACAGGTGCAAGAAAGCAGAAATGTAACACACAGATATTTCTGTTCAGCAGCAATTACTAAGTCTGAATGGAATAGTTTTGCTGACCTGTTTTTCTAGAGCCGCATTACCCTCTACAGAAAGGGTATTATTACTTAAATGGTATATCATGGAAATGGACTGAAGGCCAGTCAAGACGGCAAGGCACTTGTCCAGCAAATGCAAAAACACTGTTTCTCCTTATCACAGCAAGCACTTGAAGAAGCAACTTAGGCTTTATCAGTACGTATGCATCAAAGCACATCTAAAGCAGTATAAAATAGGTAAGATCAGACGAGTAAATGAACCACAAAAGTGGAATTTGAAAACAGAAAATAGAATTAACTTGTATGGAGTACACAGGTGCTGCAAAACAGCCCTAGAGGAAGTTATAATAATCCTGGGAAAACAATTCAGAATGCCAGGACAGGAAAAAAAAGACAACCAATCAAACCACAAACAAAACACCCAAACCAACAACAAAACTAACTGTGGAATAATCCCTCTCAAGAAGCTATATACAGAACAAAACTTAGTAATACTGCCAGTATATATCATTTTGCATCCAAGGATCTCTCTAAAATACCTCAGTGTTTCTGTAGATAGTTATTTTTCATTCTCTCTTCCTACCCCATTTTGTGCTTATACTTCATAATTTACAAACAACTATGATTTGGAAGAGATCTCATTCATGCAAATAAGTAAGTTTCTACAATATTATTATGCCAATTTCACAGATGAGGTAGATGAGGCACACTCTGGCTAAGCACTCAAGCCAATTCCTACTGAAATCAGTGGCAAAATCCACATTCAGCTCAGAAACATCAACATCAAGGCCCACCTTACAGAGCACTAAGTGGCAGAAAACTGGAAGAGTGCCCAAGAGTCATGATTATCCAATAACTGATTACCAATATGGCCTGTACCACATTTCCAGGGAAATTAAAAAGAAATACTTTGTAATTTTTATCTAATAAAGTACTAGATGGAAACGAAAACATCCTCAGGTTCTTATATATTTTCTGAAGCTAGAGATTCCAAAATAGAGAATGTGTCTTATTATAGAGACGTCAAAGTCTGGTACAGGCATGCTCAGTCCTCAAGCAGTGGTAGGGGGAGCTCAGAGAGGGTCTGAAGCGATTGTAAATTACTGTTCTGGATTTGATATGTGTGACTTCCTCCCTAATGTCTAGGGACATATCTATCTATCTATCCCCCATATGCCAACATAAGGTCACTTTAACAACTAGTATTATTGATCACTCTTTCAGACATGGACAGTTAAGCGAAATCTTAAACAGGGCAATAAAACTGTCTTCGGAGCTGCTTTGAAGAATTGTGAATTAACCAGTCAGACCAAGAGTCCGTCACTGGAAACAGAAGAACAACGCTGGTAGTAATACTAATCATGGTATTAACTTTGTAAATTTATTCTCACAGGTGAGAAAAGCAGCTGAGTAATACCCATACTTGATGTTGTTACACAGCAGAGTCAAAGCACTGCTCTGCATTCTATGTCTTAAAATGGCAGTTTTGGACATCTCATACCAGTGTAGGTCAGGAGCAACTCTACAAATCTTTACATCATTACAAAAAAACCCCAAAAGTAGAGTTTAGAGTAAGACTTGATCTGTATAGTAAAATAATCATGCATCTTTACCTGTGTATTTAGCTTAACTTTGGTTATACCCAACTGTTTAGCTCACTATGAAAAATTAAGTATGCTTTACGTAACTTCCACAACAAAGCTTGATAATGCTAAGTCTATACATGAATAACTTGTATGTCCACCGTGCCTCAGAGTTCAAGTTCAAAAAGAGCTGGACCTGTCTTTCAAATGTTTTTTGATTTCTTCAGTTACACTCTATAAATATAGATAATTTGCGTCACCATAAAGATCAGGGATGATTTGAACATGTCAAGAAATTAAGAGCTAAACACTTTCTCTAGTTTCTTGACGTTTAAGTCCTGTTTAATTTTTTTCTGAGTTTGACCAGCTTCTTCCCAGCATTAGTCCCTATCATGACATTTTACACTAAGTAAAAAATACAGTTGACATTGTCACAACTTATTGTTGAGGCTATGGATAAAAGTTCTTCTCTTTTCAGGGCAAGGCTGATGGATGTTGCTGTCATTCACTTGCATTTTTTTTTCTGAACCCATCAGTTTTCTGACGATGTTGTATGAGTCCATGCCCCCACAGGGGAACATGCCACATGCACAGGAGATTTGTCCATTACTGCCACATATAATTCTGCATGAATGACCTCTTTTTTCTTAAGATTATTACAATATAGAAGTTTACTATTATTCTAATTTTACTGCTTCTACAATCAAAGTGATGCTTTCACCATTCCTTCATTTCAGACTTTGTTTTGAGGAAAAAAAACATGAACAACTACCTTCCCCTTCCTTCTATTTCATCGCCTTCAAACATTCTCATAATAAATTTATTTGCAACAACAAACTTATATCTTGCAAGGCATGCAAGCACTCCAGTGTCGTCGTTTTGAATATCCTCATTAGTAACCCTGCCTTTCTTTTAAGAAAAGGATTTCAAAATTCTCATTCCCACAGCCTATACCAGATCAGAAAAAAAATGGTGAATAATATAATAAATACATTTGAAATAAATGCATTAGTACAATAAATAAATAACAAAATTGCAAACATGAGAAGATTTAAGGTAAGCTTCACTGGGTTTGGGAGAAAGTATGCACTTCTGAAACATGACAAAAGAAACAAATACATAAACATGTTTATGAAGAAAATCAGGGTCTGTATAAACATTTGGGAATATGTAGTGTGCTTACATTCTATGTACACACTTGGACACACATTTACCATGTATCCTGAAAAGAAAAATGCAAATTACAAGTCAAAGGTTGTTTATTGTTACCTGGGTCTCTTCTTTGCATTGCCCTGATGATAATGACTCCAACGACAACCATATACATCCAATCCAGCACTACTATATTTTGAAGGTCACACCAATTGTCTTTTCACACGGTACTGAATATATAAGTACAAGATGTCTGTCCTCCCTACCCCAACTCTACTGTCTTTTTTTTCCTCCACTAGATGGGCAATGGACTGGTACATGAAACTTCTGGTTCTGTGCACCTGAGGGATAACTCTTATTCTAAGATGGTCTTTCTTGGGCCAATTTAGATAGATTTCTAAGTAAACAATATGGTATATGTAGGTCATACATCAGGATCTAGACAGGTCAACACTACAGCATGGATCCAGGTTGTAGAATACTCTTACAGTTGAGTGTTTGCTGGTCTTCAGAGAGATTACGACAACCTATAACAAAGTCTATTAGGACAGTTATCATACCAAATATAAATTATTTGGATGTCACATCAAAACGTAAATTGGAAAGACAATTTTGAAAGTAATAAACAATTGCATCTTGGAACAGCTCATTCTGAAGCAAACAAGAGATTAGGCTATTCTTGACTTTGCCTTAAGTAACTTTCTGAAATAATTCCTGTAAATAAGTATGATTGAACTGCTAAAGAAAAATCATAATATAATTAAATTTGACATGTTTTGTGAGATCAAATTAAGTGGTAGTTTCAACACTGAAATTCAGAAGCCAAATTATTTTTAAGTGAGTAGGCTACAGCAGTTTGAAAAACAATGAACTAAAAAGAATAGAAAACTAAAATCCATAGGAAGCATCCTGGACACCATCCTGTTAGACAGTCAAGGGAGAGATCTGAAAACTCTTGTATACTAAGACAACAAAAAAGAAGTGACAGAGCAGGTACTGAAGTGGTTTAAATAAAAAGTTCACAGGCCTTCAAGCCACTTTTTCTGAATGGAACTCAACTTATGGCAACAATTAAGATTCTAAACAATGGCTGACTAGGAGGTTACAATTCCAATACGAGTGCCAAAAATAAGAACAAAATATGCTAAAAAACAAACTTTGGAAGCTTAGCAGAATGCATGTGGGATGTCAGTACCCCAGAGATTTTGCAGTGAGACATTCTTTTTTACTTAGTTCTTTTACATAGTGAATACAAGATACCTATATACTGAATTGAAGTAGAAAGCAGCTTTTGAGGCATTCCCAAAGACAGAGATATCAAAAAGTATAAGAGCAGTGGGTGAAATAAGTGAAGGAATTGCATTGTTATAAGAATTGCTTGACTTTATCCAAGAGTTTTGAAAGAAATGATGAATGCAGCAACAAACACTATCAGACAATCTATGAAGTTCAGAGTTAATACCTTCATGATGTGTATACACCAGACTAGATTTTGAAAGAACTGTATTTCTCTAACTCTTCAGAGTTCTTCAGAAAACTGGCAGATAATCTCTCTAGAACTCCTCAAAGAATAAGCATGTTCTTTCAGTTAAGTCTGAACTGAGACATATATGGTCTACTATACAGACTCTAATTAAGGACTCATAGGTATGCTAACATTATAGTAAAATCCTATGCCAAGATTAGTTAAGATAAATAAAAATTAACATATATTACCACTTCAGAGTATCAGTCAGATGAAGCATCTGTGAAAGGCTGAGACTTTCTCAAGAATAAATCGCTAGTCACAAGTTGAAAGGGGAATACCTATTGCCCTCTTTCCTGCTATGAATTCTGGACTGCAATTCACACACGATCATAGGGTAAGACTACCAAATTAGTTGCATCATGTAGCTTCACACCTTCCTTTTTAGTTCTGTTGTTGACCATTAAAGTGGATAGACTACTATTACAAGATAGGAATAGAATACATATGATAAAACCATTGGTTTGGGTCATTCACGTCTAGATGCAGTATGCAGAGTACTCGTGCTGGTTTTAGTTCCTGCTAGCTTTGGAGTCAGTCCATGGCTTACTCTTCCTTATGATGTATAATTCAGGATAGATTTCCGTTGAATAACAGGGAAGCTAAAGTGTTTACAGTGGGCTACAAAAAGGTCTGTTACACCTGTCCCATTGAAGTCAAGAAAGACTGAAGCAGTGCATTGCCTCTCAATTTGTACCTTTCAAAAAACACATCTACACTTCTGTATCTTTGGAGGGGCTTCCTGTAGAACTATATTTAGCCTAGGTATCCGGAGCTCAGCTATAGCAGCATGAAACTCAGCATGCACTAATTAGTCAGGCTTCTCAGAAAGCACTCGCAGGCCACACTGAGCTCTGTGATGCTGCAGCCTACTGATGGTATTTGAAATACATGCTAGCCTAAAAGTTAGCTTAGTTTTGTTGTAGTATAGGAGACCTCCAAAAAGATGCATTTTGCCCTTAATTGCAGGTGTCAGCGTGCTTGAAAACAAGACATCAGGCAGTTGAGGACGAATATAGGATATACATGTATATTATGTTATGTCATATCTTAATTATATCTTCTCCATATATGTATATAGAGAGAATATATACCTACGTCATGTATAATATTATATACACTTCTGGCTTTTTCTTTGCTTTGCTTCAGGTGAAAGTTATGTTATGCTATGTTATGTATGTTATGCACAAAACAACTGAATCATGTATAACAAAGGCATGTTATTTAATTCTCTTAGTGGAGACCAGCAATTATTACATACTGACTGCTCAAGGGTGTTATTTTTGTAAACAAGAAAGAAACTAAATGAGCATAGAATTCATCATTAGGAAATAGTCTCTTATTCAATTAATACGCATTCAAGAGAGCCCCATATGCATGTGCTCTAGTCAGTGAAGTACTGCAGAAAAATAGGAAGAGATCTCCCAGGGTGCAGCACACCCTGCTTTCTCTACCATATGCCTTCTAAATATGTTCCTCTGTATCACTATACTCACAAGACAACTTGCTGATTCTTGGCAAATTGATTCTGATACATTAAAAACATATGATTCCTAAAGAATAGACTTTGCTCATTAAAAAGAAAAAAAAAAACACCAAACAACAAAACCCTATTAAAAAAAAACAAACACCAAAAAAACCTAAACCAAAAAAAAACAAAGAAAAACACCCTTACAAAGTGACCAAGGAATTCTGGCAACAGATACATACTTCCAAAATTGTGGTGCTGTTCTTTACTTTCTGGAGTAATTCCCTCTAATGTCCCACTCCTTTCCAAGCCTTGGCCTCAACAAAGTGCTGAAAACCAAAGTTTAAAAACCTCAAGAGATGCTCCATGATGCAGGAAACATAATAGTAGTATTTGTTTGGACAAAGTACTATAGACAAGAGTTATAAATTTAAAGAGAGCATGACATAGATTCAGGGAAACCATGAACAGTTTTGAGGTTAGCCTAAATATGGATTAAAAAAAAAAATTAGTGAATTTTCAATAAGAAAACTGTGATACATTGTCCTTTTTTTTTTAATGCTAGAGGAAGACTAAATAATTAATAGGCTGCTGGTAATAAACAGATAATAAATAGTATACTAAAATTGACATTTACAGTGTAAATCTTCAATACTGCTCTTATGAAGTTGTGCAACAAATTGGGTAGGAAGCTTTATTCCTAAAAAGATACGTTTAAAGCCCTCCAAATAGCCACATAATAAGGAACTATTAATTAAGAGCAGATGGGGAGGTAGAGGATGGGTGAAGAAGAAATAAGTGATTTATATACAATTCAAAGTATATTAATGCATTTTAAGGAGTATATGTGTGTTATAAAAAAGAATAAAGATTAACTGAGGTGAAGTAAGGTTGAATAAAGGTAAAAGTAGCAATAAATCAGCATCCACAGGTGATAACTGAGATTAGAAATTCAAGAGTTGAAACATTAGCAATTGCTATTAGAAATTCTGATAACTGAAGAGGTATCAGTTGATTGGATACCAGTGATTTGTTTCAGTACTTAGAACAGCTTTCTTAAAATTATTGAAAATAGATACACATCTGCAAGTTCTGCATATCTTTACTGTGGGCATTAGCAACATGAATTTCAGTTTGTATGTGTTCTATTTTCTTCCTAAACTTAAAATTAGTAGGAACGCTTTTCCCAACAACTCAGGGGAATCTGAATTTCTAACCACCCAGCCCATGGACCTCCTAAGAACTGCTTGGATTTGGAGAAAACAAAATGTTCTAGTACTTAGTATTGCTTTGCCCAGCCATGAATCCCAGAATACTTTATTCTGTTTTACCTGAAATTTTGCAGTCTGTGACATCTTAATTACTAACTGTCCTGAAAAGTGCTCTTGAAACCAATCATTGAGTCCAATGGGCAGAAATAATAAAGTTTAAAAAAAAAAAAAAGAAAAGAAAAGAGTGTGTATAAACGTTCTGTATTATTCAAGAAACAGATTTGGAAAACAGACACACTCATATGACTGCATATTACATGATATAATAAATATTTTTTTTATAATACAAAACAATTAATTTTTAATACAGAACCTTTTTACAAATGGCTGTTTCAAAATATGAGCAGAAAAGTCCATCTGCAAATAAGATAGATAAATCAGGGAACTAGTGAATATTTGCTGGGTAGATACGATTTATTTTCACTGTGCTCAACAGAATCCATCAAAATCCATCACATACAATGTAGAAAAGATGGGATCTATGTTAAGAAGATTTTAGTGTTTAGAAGGCTCACTATAAATCTTTTTGCAAAGTAAAGTAAAAGCTAAGACATTGCATGTTATGGTGAAGGCACTCTAAAGAAAATTTAAGCTAAAACTTTACAGTAATTCCTGACATAATATCGTAAGTCTCAGAAATTCACCATGGCCATTTTAAAAAATTCTGCCATGTTATAAGTCACAGATAAATGGAGCTATCTTACTGTATATTTATAACACCTCACATAATATGCAATGCATTTTATTTATCTTGCCTTAAATTTTAAACAAACAAGGCTTTAGTTGTTTTAAAACAACTAAACAACAACTAACTAATGAGTACCCAGCTCCCTGAGCTAGAAGACAGGGATGGGGAGCAGAATGAAGCCCCTGTAATCCAAAGGGAAACGGTGAGGGACCTGCTTCAGCACCTGGAGGTGCACAAATCTATGGGGCCAGATGGGATCCACCCAAGGGTATTGAAAGAGCTGGCGGAGGTGCTCGCCAGGCCACTTTGCATCATTTATGAGCAGTCCTGGACAACCGGGGAGGTCCCAGCTGACTGGAGGTTAGAAAATGTGACACCCATCCACAAGAAGGGCCAGAAGGAGGATCCGGGGAACTACAGGCCAGTCAGTCTGACCTCGGTGCCTGGGAAGGTCATGGAACAGATCCTCCTCAGTGCCATTACACGGCACATGCAGGAGAACAGGGTGATCAGGCCCAGTCAGCATGGGTTTGTGAAGGGCAGGTCATGCCTATCAAACCTAATATCCTTCTATGATAAGGTGACCCACTTAGCGGATGAGGGAAAAGCTGTGGATGTTATCTACTTGGATTTTTGCAAAGCTTTTGACACTGTTTGCCACAGCATTCTCCTGGAGAAACTGGCTGCTCATGGCCTGGACAGGTGTACTCTTCGCTGGGTAAAAAACTGGCTGGATGGCCGTGCCCAGAGAGTGGTGGTCAATGGAGTTAAATCCAGTTGGTGTCCGGTCACAAGTGGTGTTCCCCAGGGCTCGGTGCTGGGGCCGGTTCTCTTTAATATCTTTATCAATGATCTGGATGAAGGGATCGAATGCACCCTCAGTAAGTTCGCAGATGACACTAAACTGGGCGGGCGTGTTGATCTGCTTGAGGGTAGGTTGGCTCTGCAGAGGGATCTGGACAGGCCGGACCGATGGGCTGAGACCAATGGTATGAGGTTCAACAAGGCCAAGTGCCGGGTCCTGCACTTGGGTCACAACAACCCCATGCAGCGCTACAGGATCGGGGCAGAGTGGCTCGAAAGCAGCCCGGCAGAAAAGGACCTGGGGGTGTTGGTTGACAGCCGGCTGAATATGAGCCAGCAGTGTGCCCAGGTGGCCAAGAAGGCCAACAGCATCCTAGCCTGTATCAGGAACAGTGTGGTGAGCCGGACTAGGGAAGTGATCGTCCCCCTGTACTCGGCACTGGTGAGGCCCCACCTCGAGTACTGCGTTCAGTTTTGGGCCCCTCGCTACAAGAGGGACATTGAGGTGTTGGAGCGTGTCCAGAGAAGGGCTACAAAGCTGGTGAGGGGTCTGGAGGACAAACCTTATGAAGAACGACTGAGGGAGCTGGGCATGTTTAGCTTGGAGAAGAGGAGGCTGAGGGGAGACCTCATCACCCTCTACAACTACCTGAAAGGAGGTTGTAGAGAGATGGGGGCTGACCTCTTCTCCCTGGTGACAAGTGATAGGACGAGAGGAAACAGGTTCAAGTTACGTCAGGGGAGGTTTAGATTGGATATTAGGAAACATTTTTTCACTGAAAGGGTTATTAAACATTGGAATAGGCTGCCCAGGGAGGTGGTGGATTCACCATCCCTGGAGGTGTTTAAAAAAAGGGTAGATGGGGCACTGAGGGACATGGTTTAGAAGTGGCTTTTGTCAGGGTAGGTTAAAGGTTGGACTCGATGATCTTAAAGGTCCCTTCCAACCTCAGCAATTCTATGATTCTATGAAAATACTGTATAATAAAATATGCAGTGACCACTGATAGCAGGTCAGCAATATAGTGTGATGCTGGAGAGTTTGGGTTGGGTTTTTTTTTTTCCATCTTTGAGGAGTAGCTTTCTGTTCCTCAGAAAAATACGCAATTGGACATTTGAATCTGAGGCTTATTTTACATATACAGATATATCTGCTGAATATTACACTCCTTTCAGTAAGTCTTCACCTATACTCAGGGTTTGAAGATGCATTACATCACATTTTTTGCCACATATATTCACTGATACACTGAGATCACACTTGTATGTTACCAACATTCTGTTTTAACTTGCTGTCCTTGACCTCAGTGGGTCCCCAACCTTAGGACTCGTCCCTTCTTCAATACTAAAAATTTCCTAAGTAACAAAAATTCTCATTCAAACATTTCAAGAAAGTTATCACCTTTAGCACTAGACAATAACATAAAAGACTTCCCATTACACTGTTCAAAGAGATTGGTATTTAAAGACTTTTTTTAGAGAAAAAAAATGCTGTATTATGTGCAAGGTATTTGCACACTCAAAATTGCATTCCAGTTATTCCATGACAACACTAACAGTTTGCATCCAATTTTATCTTCCTCAAAATTTTGCTCAATTTTATCTGTGCAGATCTCTTTCTGGCTATTCACATTTAAAGATCCTTTTGAGACCATTTTGAAAATGCAGCCGCTAATGAGAGGGATGATTAAGAGGCCTAGTAGTTTGCTATTAGCATATGGAAAAGTGAAACAGTTTCCATCTGCATACCTATTTTTATCTCTCTGTTTCTTCTCCTGCCCTTAAAGTAGAACTATAATATTAGGTAATCTGCCTTGTTAGGGCATTGGAAAAGCAATCCAAAGTGGGAAGCCTCCTATGATTGCTGAGTGAGGAAGTCAAGAAAAGTAGCGGCTTATGCGCCCATTACTATCTTTGTGCTATAGTCTGTCATAGAATGGGCACTATAGTTGTGTTAACTGACACCTTTGAATTTAAATTAGTATTTTTTTCGTCCAATTTTTTGAGGATATTTCAACACTTCAGGTAAGTAAAGATGCATACAAAGATGTCATATACTAACACCAAGTACATTAACTGATAAGTGTTATATATTAAAAATCTCTTCCAAGTTCATACATTTAACTTTTGGCTTTGATCCTATCACAAATAAAAAGCATTTGACAATTACTTGTCAAATTACTTGTGGATATTCAATGCAGTACATCAGGCTTAATCTCCAGCAGCCAAGGTTAAACCTGCTAACAGTTTCTTATTAAGCACAATACAAAAGAAAGTAAACAAATCCATCTTCCATCGGAACTCTGCACTTTAATATTTTAATTTTTTTTTATGACAAAGACTATCCAATGCTTAGGAGAGTGAATAGATTCAAGCGTAGTGATAATCTGAAATTTCAAATGGGGTTAATGTTGGGTTCAACTTCGAGAAGACATTAATTATTTTTCAACACAGTAGCACAATGACAACCATTTCCACATTAAAACAATAAGCATACCACAAAACCCAAACTTAGTCAAATTTTGAAGTACTTGCTCTGAATTTCTTGTCTTTAGGTTGACCGCAGCAAAAAGTCAGTGTGTCAAAGTTAGCTTTTGGCCAAGTTAGTTTCTGTTTTAGAAAAACCTGTATTAGCCAGATGATATAGAAGATTTGGTAGGCTAATAGGAGAGCTTTTGGCAGGAAATTTCATTAAACTTATAAAGTGGGTAAGGAATTCAAATTTGAACAACTGGTCATAGCCTGCCCTCGCTTTTGTGTTGCCTGCTTCCTAAAAGGGCAGAAAGGAACTAAGGTTTGATACAGTATCTGCAGATGGGATCTTTCAGTGAGCTCGAGGAATATGCATCAATGGACTAAAGGAAGTTTCTAAATTCCCTCACTGTGTACTGCTTGACCATGCCCAAATCAGACAGAGGCATCCTCAAACCACACCCCAGCACCCAGCATCAGACCAATTCCGGTCAGAATAGCCATAAGAACTTAGAGAAGTTTGAATTGTGTAGCTTTCCTACTTCCTACAAAACAATTCCTGCTCATTACTGTAAGTTATGAGTTTCAAATTAAAATATTTAATGACACTTCTTAAGCACAAGTAGTAATATGAATGTTAAGCCACTGTAGATTATTACTAGTCTGAGTATAACTTTGGAAAGAAAAGGTGGGGGGGAGGCAGGTATCCTTTGTCCATTCTATTAGCAAGTGTATGCATTTATTTTAAAAGATTCTAATAACGTATTCAATAAATATTTACACAATTTTAATAAAATATTCTTCTGAACATCAATTTAGCAATCAAGTGTGTGTTTTCAAGGAAATAAAAAGCCACAAAATAACAACAATCAAAAAAAACCCTCCACATACAACAGCCTGATCAATATTGCTCACCTGAGCATGAATAATATTCATTAGACAAAAGAGTACCAAACAGAAAACTACTTCTAAGAAGTCTAGAGGGCTGGATTTTTCTTATATTGCAAATATAATACTCTGTCCATAACCATACATACAGCACAGATACGATAAACTGAAAGCAGGCTTCAGAGTGGTTTACTTATCAGAAAGGTAAGAAATGAGTAGCAAGCAGCTACTGAACTATTTCAGTATCTGAAATATATTTTAGTTAGTATGATGCAGTAAATGAACTCACCTAATTTCAGGTAAAAGGGAGATAAAACCATGCTCATCTCATAATCCCCATAGACAAAAATAGTATTTCCAATTTGATTCACCTATTCTCTCTTGAAAAATATTGCTATATTAAGTCAGTCACCATATATTTACATTCTAACACTGCCTATCATCAAGTTTGGACTACAAGAAGCAACCCTGCTCTTTCTTACGTAAATCCAGTCAAGCAAAGATTTAGTTTCATTGAATTGGGCCTGTAAGCAGTATAAACACAATCAAAACTTTGATAGACATTCATTGGTTTGAGGATGGGGGTTTTTGTTTTGGTTTGTGTTTTTGTTGGTGGTGGATTTTGTAACCACCACCAGCTGTTACAGCTGCTCTGTATCTACCAGTTCATCACAGCAATTTTTCCTAGGATGCAAATATGGACTGACGAAAGTATGATCGGGCTGAGAATTTTACAGCTGACTTAATGGGGAGATGACAACTGAAGTCAGGCATAACCCACCACTTAGTGCTAGTCCTAAGTCAGCTCATTTTTGCAAACTGGTAAGATGTTACAGGAGACAATTTCCCAGTGTAATTGTACATTCAAAACACCATCTATTAAGTATTGTTGCATTCTCACTGCCTCACACATAGCCATAGGGACTTGTTGCTACAAGCAGCACCTGGGGAACTACAGGCCGCTCAGTCCCAGCTCTGTCTCGCAACATCATGGAGCAGATCCTCCTGGAAACTCTGCTAAGGCACATGGAAAATAAGGAGGTGACTGGTGACAGCTAACATGGCTTCACCAAGGACAAATCGTGCTTGACAAATTTGGTGGCCTTCTACAATGGCGTTACAGCATCGGTGGATAAGGGAAGAGCAACTTAGATGATTTTGTGCAAAGCATTTGACACTGTCCCACGCAACATGCTTGTTTCTAAATTGGAGAGAGATGGATTTGATGGAAGGACCACTTGGTGGATAAGGAATTGTTTGGATGGTTGCACTCAAAGAGTTGCGGTCAACAGCTTGATGTCCAAGTGGCAACCAGTGATGAATGGTGTTCCTCAGGGGTCGGTACTGGGACCATTGCTGTTTAATATCTTTGTTGGCAACAAGAACAGTAGAATTGAGTGCACTCTCACCAAGTTTGCTGACAATGTCAAGATATGTGGTGTGGTTGACACACTGGAGGGAAGGGATGCCATCCAGAGGGTCCTGGACAGTCTTGAGAGGTGGGCCCATGAAAACCTCATGAAGTTCAACCAGGCCAAGTGCAAGATCCTGCACACGGGTCAGGGAAACCCCAAGCACAAATACAGGCTGGATGCAGAATGGATGAGAGCAGCCTTGAGGAGAAGGACTTCGGAATATTGGTTGATAAGAAGCTCAACATGAGTCAGCAATGTGCATTTGCAGCCCAGAAAGCCAACTGCATCCTGGGCTGCATCAAAAGCAGCATGGCCAGCAAGTTGAGGGAGGTGATTCTGCCCCTCTACTCCATTCTTATGAGAGCCCACCTGGAGTACTGTGTCCAGCTCTGGGGCCCCCAACATAAGAAGGACATGGACCTGTTGGAGCAAGTCCAGAGGAGGCCCATGAAGACGATCAGGGGGCTGGAACACCTCTCCTATGAAGACAGGCTGAGAGAGTTGGGATTGTTCAGCCTTGAGAAGAGAAGGCTCCAGGAAGACCTCATCACAGCCTTCAAAAGGGCTATCACAGCCCCCCTAAAGGGGGCCTACAGGAAAGATGGGGAGGGGCTCTTTATTAGGGAGAGAGATCAGGCCAGTTTATCAAATTGGCCCCAAGTGAGTTGCCACAGAATATAAATCAGGCAGTTCAACTACAGCATGCCCAGTCCTATTTGGAACAGGGGCACAGTTAGTGGCACCACAAAATCTTAGAAACAGAGAACAGGAACAATACTTTATGGAGAAAAGCTGAAGCAAGAGAGCAAGAGCCAGTGGAGAAGGCCAGTCTAGAGACTGTCCAGGGGATGGGAAACAAAATGAATGGAACAACTTGACACAAACAAACCAGGCAGCAGCAGTTTCTGACATAATGCAGTATACTAAGATTTCCTGTCAAACTAATGACACCTGAGGGTGCTACTCTGTCAGAATCTGATTTAAACATTTAAGTATCCATCAGAGAAAGCACTAATCAACATTCCAGGTCCTTGATATACCATTAGGGAATTCTCCACGAGCATCAGGACTTCATCAAATTAGAAATTTAGAAAACAAAGGTTATAAAGGTAATACTTCAAACCAAGTGAAGTTAAATTTAGTAAATTGAACAAATATTTAATATATAGGAAGACTTTTTCCAGGCAGCTCTTAGGGGGTCCTCCTGAATAGAGGACTAGAAAACCATCAGTAAAGTATTATGTAACATAACAGTAACTGAGATACTAAAGTATCAAATATAAATAAAGTACAAGTGAAAGAATGTTTCATTTGTTTATATGTCCATGATAAAGACTGGGTAACAAGAAACATATTGGAAATTCTCACTGACAAGAAATGAACACATATATGATTGATATTATTGATGCTGGTGGTTACTGGAATTGAAATCACTGATTATAATCCACTTAAATTAGTAAGCAGATGAAAATTCATCACTTGTTTCAGAGGTCCAAGAACATCAAAATCATAGTTATAAATGTGTATTTCTTGCTCTAACAATCCCAGAAAGGCTCTTCCCTGAATCAACCTACAGAACAGAAAGAACCATTTCTCAAACACACACGTGGAAAGTACGGGCTCAGCAGCATGCTAGGAGAACTTCAATATGGAAGACTGGCCAACGATCTCATGCAGCCAGAGTAATAAAATGTTAATAAGTTTTCAAAACACAGAAAACACTGCAATTGTTGCTATTCTGGATTTTGGTAGTCTTTTAGGTCAGGACTAATCATCCTGACCAATTTCTTTCAACATGAACAAACAGGCAGCACTCCCCATCTCCAGTGCTTAAGAAGGGTCTCTTTCCTTCAAACCAAGAAATCCATTGGCTGGCAAGAAAAAAATTAGAAAAATAAAATTGAAAAATCAAAGGTTTCTAAAGACCAGAACATTAAAAGTTCCAAATTTATGATAGTACAAGAAAGAGAAAACTTCATTACAGTGATCAGGTGAAGGTGGAAATTGGATTAATAAAAAGGAGTGAAAGAGATAGTAAGTGATATAAATTAAAAGTTATGAAGCGTGGAAAATTGATAAGATAAAGTAGAGCTAGTGTCTTTAGCCCAGGAAATCTGGAGATATTTAAGCATTTTTTTTTTCAACTTTGATTTTAGTATTAGTGATACAGAAAACCTTTAACAAGTTCTGTTCTTCATGTTTCAATAAGAAATATAGCCATCTCAATCCATTTTGTCTCAATTTGAATTTAGGATCCTCTCCCAGACAGTTGGACTGCTAAGATTAGGTCAATTCTGTCATTTTTAATTTAGAATAAATTGAGGGCTTTTTTCCTTCTAGGTAGAATCAGCCTCAGCATGCTGTTCTAAATAATTTAGTGTAATTTCATGAAAAGTAAAAACCCCATATAAAGGAAAAAAAAATAGCTGTAGTATATGTACAATACCAAAGGATATACTTCATAGCATAATAATTAGGAATGCAATTTAAAAAAAAAAAAAGTACAAATAGTAATGCTTTTATGAAAAACAAATCAAAACAAAAACAACAAAAAAACCCGCAAACAACCAAACCCAAAACAAACAAAAAACAAACCGCAAAACTCAGGATAAGTTATTGCAGAGGAAAATGACAAAATAATTTGTTGACAATGAATTATTAGGAAGGGTGCTAAGGAAAGCTTACCAAGCATAAACATTATAAAAATCAGAAAACCTAGAAAAAAACCCAAACAAAACCACAAAGGAACAAACCCCCCCAAAGAGTATTAAAGGAGAGGAGGCAGAGGAAATATCTTGTCTGCTAGTGTTAATTTTCTAATAAATCATGGAAAACTGGAGAAACTCCAGAATATTAGAAGAGAGCCAATGTTATGCCCATACTAAAAATGCCAAGAGGGATGAATCAGGTAACCAAAGGCCAGATGCCCAACCTCAGTTCTTGGCAAAATAACAGAAAGCTGCTGCAACGGTCTGACAAATTGAAGTATAGAAAAATACTTAATTCCCAGCTACATGATTTTAGAGACAATTGGTCTGGACAAAAGGCTTGATTTTATTCTTTCAAAAGATTACAAATTTGGTTGATGAACGTAATTACCTACGTGTAACAAATTTAATTTTTACAGGGCATCAAAAGTGAGTACAATTCAGTACTGTGCTCCATCCATGCAGAAAAAGGTAGCCGGTTGCTCTGGAGGATTAGCTCTTGAAATTCCTGGTGTTTCCTGCTTTGAAAGAATGAGTGATATAGCTACAGTGAAGCTGAGAGATTGGAGCAGCCCTGCAGATATCTGTGTCTGGCTGTCTATGCTTAACATCTGACTGTCCAACTGGTGAGCAAAATTGTAAGAAATAAAACAGGAGTTTGCTTCAGATCCCTTTTCCACAAAATAAATAATAATAAAAAAATCACACAGAAAATTATTTGATCAGAATCTTTCTGATTCAGACCTCTGCTCAGAATACTTTTGACCAACTTAAAATAGGAAGGAAGAGGAGATTTCTGCAGGCGCCACTGAAAACTCCGAAAGGAGAATTCTGCATCCAGCTTCAATATTTAATTTACAAAAAAGTTTAAATATTTTTCCTCTAAACACTAACTGGAAATAAGACACAGTTATCATGGAGATGGTTCATAGCATATGTTAATTCAGGATGTAAGACACCTCAGTGGTCATTTAGCCCAGTCTGCTACTAAAAGCAGGATCAGCTCTAATGTCTGAGAGGATCACTCAGGGCTTTATCCAGTCACATCTTGAAAAGTTGCAAAGGTGGAGACTGCAAAACTTCCTTGGGCAACCTGTTCCTTTACTATTAATTACCATTAGGGTTAAGCATAGATGTGAAGGTGTACTTTGGCTATACATTATTTTCTGAATTGAAAAATGTCTATAATTATCAAAAAAGTATAAAAGTATTGGAATAATTAAAAAAATGAAAATTAAATGCTACTCCTAAGAAAGTAGCAGCTGAAAAATAAAGATGGTAAGTATACTTCTAAATGGTATAGTAATTTTACTCTACGCTCATTCTTTCCTCCTAATACTATCATATAAGCATCCTAGAGTGATCTGGGACATCAGTTCTTCGCAATGTGATATAAACTTTTCACTAAGATCAGATATTCGACTTTTTTGACAGACTATGATGGCCAAGTAACATTAGATACTGAAGACAACACTGAAGTATAGGGGAACTACATTACCATCCATGACTTTCTAAAAATTTTCTTGAGACAATGATTTTTGCTTCATGCCATACAATTTGCCTTTTCAAAAGTAACTGAGACAATTTGACATAAGGAGGCATTAGTCACCAGCGAATTTTTGGTTGAAAAAAAAAAAAAAAATGTGTTCCTATACTGTTGAAAAAATGGAAGCAAAGCACAGTCAAGGATATTGAATGCACCACCCTGTAGCCTATTAGTATTCATGAAGTCAGCAATGTGAACAGGACAAGCTATTAAATAATTCTGATGTAAATTCTTAAGACATAAAAAAGGGGAAGAATTTAAGCAGCTCAAAGGATATGAACTGCTCTTATTCCTCTGACAATAAAAAAAAAGTAAGATTATATTTTGTAACAGTAAATAGATTCTTACAAAGATCGGTCCTGTTTTCACCATGGGGTTTCGGGGTTTTTTTGGTTTGGTTTTTTTTGTTTGCTTGGTTTGGCTTTTTTTGTTTGTTTGTTTAGGGTTTTGTGGTTGGGTTTTTTTGCTCCTCCATCTTAGTGCCAGAAGCATATCCCATAGCAGATATCCCTAGGAAAAGAAAATAAAAATCAAGGAATAGCTCTAGACATGAAATGAAGAGTTAAAAGTGTCAGTGTGGGGAAAAAAAGAAAACCCCAAAAATACTATAGCTTCAAAAAAGATGAAATTTTCAATCCATTACTCATTCCAATCAAACTTTCAAGGCATTACAGATGTAGCACTTCATGTGGCTTACTTGAAAAGAAAAGAATCTTAAATGGTGAATCATTTAGTGCTACTTACTTTGTGCAACCTATGAGATGTCTGCCACTTGAAACTGCCCACGACTTTAATAATCAATTGGAGAATGCAGCCAATCAAATTTCACCCCACGATAGTTTCCAAGGTAACCAACAAAGATTCCGACATGGACTGCACACAGTGGAAAGAAATGCACAAAAAACGCTGCCGCATTTCCACTTTTTTCAATACTTTGGATTGTATATAATAAAATGCTACAAAAACTAAATCAGTATTGACAAAACCAGTAGCAAAAAACAAAGCAGAATTAAAAGACAATGATGAAGCACTTTCA
This sequence comes from Larus michahellis, assembly GCF_964199755.1. NCBI lineage: Eukaryota > Metazoa > Chordata > Aves > Charadriiformes > Laridae > Larus > Larus michahellis. Next base: position 8,679,309 of record NC_133906.1, on the reverse strand, counting down.
TCTTTAGTGACACAGAAATGCTACAGAGCCTTCTTGAAGCTCTGCTTCTCATAGACTACAGTATGGACCCCTCCCTTCACTGGTGAGCCATGGAAAATGAGAGTGGCAGCTCATTATCACAATTAGGACACCTGTGTTTTGTCCCTGTAAATGCTTTATTAAACTGATGTTTGTTTGTCAGTGATCCATACAGAAGTGAACCATCTTTGTCATGATGCAGCATAAGACACTCATTTTTACAGAGATTTATGCTAGAACTTTAAATTGTCAGCCAAAAAAACCCCAAAACCCACCCAAACAAAAAAGATCAACAGTACTTCAGTGTAAAGGAGGAGTCGTCAAATTACTCATTAGAAAAGCTCTCCCTCCCTCTCATCCCATCATGTCATTCAAAGCATGATATGCAGGGGAAAAAAATGTTGTGGTTTTTTTGTTTGGGTATTTTTTTTCCCTTCATGCTGACACCAGAATTTTAGGTCCTAGTTTCTTTTAATTAAAATATTTCAGAAAATCATGATCTTGGCAAAATGAATCTCTGAGAGCCAAACTGAGCTTCTATTACTTAAAGACACTTAAAATTGAGATTTAGAAACACATAGGTTCTGTGACAATAGCACTGAGCATCATGCATACATATATTCGGTCCTTTTTAAATGATTATTATTAAGAATAAAGCACTTATACCCAATAATGGGCTCTGATACATGAAGGTTTTCCTGAGAAGCATCTAATTTTAAAGTTTTCCTGATCAGAGACTGTCAGTCATTTTTCTTAGTACAAAGCCACATAGGGGATAGACATCACTTTGCCCAGAATCTAATACAATCCTGAGGCTTGGTCTTTCTTGTGAATTCATCAAAAAACAAATCTTTGATCTCCAGAAGAGTAATGCTTTCTGCATCAGGTAAAAGCTGCTTTGTTTATGAGGCTGTTTTCTACAAAAAAACCCAACCAAACAAACAAATAAAACCCCACACCCAAACAAAAACAACAACAAAAAAACAAACCAGAAGAAAACCCAAACCAATATACACACAACACACAACCGATTCCAATCACTGGAACAATTTCTCTCTGCCCTCTGATTATCATATATTACAGGGCAATTCTTTGGTGGTTAGAAAGGAGTATTTCTTATTCATGAAGACGAATTCTTCAGGAAGTCATTTAATTATCTTTTATTTTATAAAGTGATGAATCGCACAAGCTGTTTGGTGATGCTTGTGAAACTGACTCTTTAAGCTCACAGATGAGTCTGAGTGGTTTGAAATGTACTGCAGACTCAAATGATTTTTAATGATTTCAGTCAAACTGGTTAGGTTATTAAATTTAACAACTGTGCAGTAGTTGCTAAATATTTTCAAATGCAATAATACTTTTCAATTATTAAAAAATTTAACGCTAGCTCTCTCTAAGATAACCAAATATATAAGCATTAGAGTAGATCAGAAGTTGGCAATCAAGTTCTAATTTTAATTACATGTACCTCATATTAAATCTTGCTGTAAGATAAAATGGTTTCAGAACATAACCCTAATTCATTTATATTCTACAACCCTTGTGTAAAAGTGGCACAGTGGAATCAATTTCCTACATTATTTAATAAACAGGTCTGTAAATAAATTGAAGGCCAAATTTTTAAAGTAATGTGGAGGCAATAAGACTTCAATAACCTTTGTTTGCACATGCAGACAGGATAAATACATGCTTAACCACCTGTCTGCAGAAATACTGGCTTTTATTCTTTAACTCAGAAAATACAGTTTTCAAATTGTACCCTGAAACTTCATAGAATGCAATAAAAAGTAAGATTTATTTTTATAGTCCTCATACAATATAGTAGTAAACAATAACAACATTTCTTGGAAATATAAAGATGCAATTCTTCTAGCTTGCCCATTTGCTTTACATTTTCCCATGTATTCAGACTGCATGAGGGGTGGGGGGGAAAGAATGTGTCTATTAAGAATTTGTATGAGAACAGATTGACCCAAATGTCTGTTACCAAAATAGATTACATTAGCTAGAATGGAGTGTGTTACTTCGATGCAATCAGCAACAGCCTTATGAAAATGTCAACTCTTATATATACATTCTGATGCAGGATAAGTCAAATTCTTTTCCAAGTCTGTAAAATAAATACATTAGAAATATTGTGCTTTGTACTATGAGCACAGAATATAACTCTCCTAGAAATACTATTCTTGCAATCAGTTTCTTTCAATGCTGCGTTTTATTTACCACTCTTGGTAGACTACCAAAATAAACCAACCATTTTCAGACAGTCCTCTCAAGTCATTAATCCTTAAGATTAGCAGACAGACAGTTGCTATGATCAATAGTGTCCTCTGATAGACCAGTCTAGAGCTCCTTGTGTCTGGTCAAATCGCCACTGAGCCTAAGAGTACAGCAGGTCGTTCTTGTAGATTTAGGATAATACATGTTGTGCTGTAGATTGTGAAGGACAGGACGAGTCTTTTGCTCTGAAAACCATTGCAGTGCTTACGTCTCACCTTGCATATCAGAAGGAACCCCCAGTTACCAAAGATGTCAAAACATTTATGTCTATGAAGACATTGAACCAGAAATGTGTTGCCATCTGGTCTAACAAGGATGGTGCAACTTGCTGTATTCCACTTTAACTTTTTTCTTAACTGTTTTTCATTAAGGTTTTAACTCAAATGTATCTCTATAAAGACACATAGGGGAGAGAAAGGCCTATTTTAGTCTCAACAAGTTACAGCTATTTCACTTTTATCCAGTGTTCTAATAGTTAGCTAACGCAAGAGCAGCAAAGCTGTAAGATCCGCGTTAGATAAAAAAATTACTGTTGAGTTGAGCGTCATCTTATTAATAATGATCTACAGAATGTTTCATAGTGCCACAGAATCATTTGGTAAACCAGTAAATGGTCATTCAATTCATGTTAGAAAAACATAGCAGACGAAGACACAAAACAAATAAAAAGAGAATCTCTTTTGGGCGAAAGCATCCGATAGTAACTTACAGAGTTAATAAGGGTACTCACTATCTCTGTATATCATCCATAAACTATTTCTCGTTAGACTCTCCACACTTTTGTTTGCAATTGGTAATACACACTCTGTATTTATATGCAAGTGATCAATAAATTGTTATTCTCTTCTAATAATATCTTTTTGCAAGTCACAACTCTAATCCTTTTAATTATTTTATATATTTGTATGCAAAAAAAAAAATCCTACCAGCTCACTTATGGACTATTAAGCACTGTTGCTTTATGTGTTCACCCTTTACACCTTTCAGTTAATGTAGCTACATCACTTAAGTTACCTGATATTTCTTTCATTTCCTGAATAGATTATCCCAAAACCTACTGGGAAGCATCCAAGTATCTACTGGGCATGCTCACTTGCTTGCAAATTTATGTGCTACCCTTTCATTAACAATCTTGCAAACCTTACTGAAATGCAAGTACCAACAAGCCACGGATAATGTTGCAGCTATGTTCTGTGATTTATATGAAATTATATCATCAGACACCCTTAATGATTAACAATTAAAAAAACCCCTCTCTAGCCTGAAAACTCAACATTGAAGTATGAATATGTTTCTGTAGGCTATAAGCTTCTGGTTTTCATATGAATTGATTCATTATAAGAATAGGTGTTTAAAAAAAGAATAACTAGTATTGGCCTGAGACCATATTAGCACTCTCACTAATCTTATCCTTCAGCCATATCTACCTTTTTTAGAGTGAAGGTTTATATTTATTATGAAGCCATGCACATTTTGCACACAGATTTAACATAGCGCATTTTGCAAGGTTTATATTTATTATGAAGCCATGCACATTTTGCACACAGATTTAACATAGCGCATTTTGCACACAGATTTAACATATTATATGATGCATTTGGAACATTCTTCCATGCATTCAGTCAGATAATATGAAGAAAAACAAATGGTAATATCAATTGAGACTAGAAAAAAACAACACTGTCCGTTGTCCCCTTCTGTATTCTGGCATGGCATCATAACAGACGGTTGTATATGAAGATATGTTTCCCATTGTGTTGGTTATACAAGTCATCTGTTAAATAAACCCATCAAAGGATTTGGAAACCTGTTTCAGAATTGAAACATCGTCAGTGGGGTCTTTATTCATCTCTAGTCCATCCTACTGTTTAAGATTAAAAAAATTCAAAAAGCTTCATATAAATATTTAAAAAGCAAAACAAAACCCAACACCAAGCACTATAATTTATGTCTCCTATTCTGTAGGAGTTTGTCACTTAGAAAAATCAACAAAATTCTGTTCCTACAAGGAAACAGCTATGCTTACTTTGATTTACCATTTGTTAATTTTACAAAATATTAGAATTGGTATTCAGCCAGGAATGTTTAATAGTTTAATCTCTCAATGACAGGAAAAAGAAAGGAAAAAAAGGAAAGCTGGTGAAAGTAGTGCAGTTGTGGTTACATTTCCTACAAAATTAATTATGCTAGTGAAAAGTAATACAGACAGATGTTTCTAAAAGTCACACTGACTGAATGTCACAAACAATTTTAATATTCCCGTTGAATAACAGTCTCCAAGGTTGAAATTTTTATTAACTTGAAGACTAGCCTTAAAAATTTGATTCTCTTCCAGTAGTAGAAAACAGAATTCTGCCTATAGTTTTAACAGTTTACAGCTATTCAACTGCCTTTGGGCCAGATATTTAAAGTGCCTAAAGATGTAGAAGATACATATGGGATTTACAGAAATGACTAAGTGAAATTCAGTGGGAAGTAGATACTGCTGTCTAAATTGCCTTTAAATAATTCTGTTAAACATCTGACTGTATCGTCAAAGTACCTAAATAGATCTTCCCTTAGTAAACCCACCTCTTGGTCTTCAGAATTGCTGGACAACATATCTAGTTGTTATAGATCTTTTCTTGTTGTCTATCAGTCACACCAGCTTTGAGATGTTAAGAAGCAATGGATCATTTGGAAACATTATCTGAAGTAACTAAAACGTACAGAGTGTCTTGCAACCTGGAAGTCACATTCCATTGAAGTCTCTTAAATTCAAAATGAGAATGTTTTCAAATTTTTTAATATAAAGCCTGCATTGTACAAAATTAAGTCTTCATTTAGTTTCACTACTTTCAAAACAAAATATATTTACAAATATTTGATGACATTCATTTTATCTTCACTTTCGTGTGATCATGTGATCTTGTGATCATCATAAAATGATGTCCCAGGTAGTGGGGGGAAGGAAGAGGTGAGACTACTGTAACACACATATCCAAGAGGTCAATTTACTTCTGGATTTTTTGAATTGAATTCAGATTAAATTTACAAATTAGTAATAAGAAAGTTATTTTGTTATTACTGTAGTTGTTTTTTTGAGAGAAAAATATGTATTAAGTCACGTTTCTCGTCAGGCTCTGCCCTGGGAGCTCTGACTGGCTGGTGGAACATGCGCAAGGAGAATGGTTTCTGCATTCCTCCCTCCCTGCTGCAAGGGCTAGATACCCATCACTCACCTCTTTACTTCCCACTTCAAAGTTTCCTTCAGATCCGAAAATGATAGCGTAAAATGGGAAACAAGTAAGGGCATGTGCTCCTATCAGACAGATTTGATACAACAGAAAGGACTTTATGTTCCCCATCAACAGTACCCTCTCCCTTGCATTACATGACTCAGCTGTGGCCAGTTCATTGGGATTTTCTGTCTCCCACCACTGAAAACTTGTTTGAGAGCTTGTGATCTAAAGCTAGTACAAATGCTGCTAAAACAGCACCAATCTGTACGTGCTCACTCAGAGTCAACACTTTATACTAAAACAGTGTCAAAAAGAATCAAGTGTTACCCAGGAAGAGGAACTACTTGCAAGATAGATAAAAAAGATACTTAGCAATGAGTTGTGATTAACAAGCTTACTAATTTTCCAAGTCACCTGCCCATCGAGTTTTGATAAAAGAGATCAAATTTGCTATAGGGAGCTGAGGTTAAGAGCGAAAGGCAGCAGAAAACTATTTGGAATACAGTAAGGTGGATTTTAATTTATTTTTTTTTTAAATCTTTTTTAAAAGATGTTTTAGTGTTATAAAAGATTTTGAATGCATACCCTTCAGGTACCCTAGTTATAACGGATGGCTTTTCCCTCCAAGGGTTTTCTTATTCTCGCTTGGAGAAAGGGAGAGAAGCAATTTCTAAGTCTCTCAAACTCTAGAAGAAAGTTTTAACAATTCAAAGTTAGGTTCTGGTCCTACACATTCATCCAAAAAGCTTAGCTTTTTCCACTCCTCTTTCTCAACCATAGATACTTCTGGCACCAATGAATGGAATTTCTGCTTACAAATAAGTTGCTGGACATCATCTGAGAAAGGATGACTATATAGATCTAAACAAATGTTTGCAGATTTTGCGTGCTGCCTAAATTAAGTAATTCCAACAAAAACCCCCAACCACTGCTGAGAAGTGGTGATTCCATTACAGCTTATAAAACCAAATCTGATTAAGTTTTGCTGTCCTAGGTGAATCTCTGCTGTCAAACTTTCCCACGAAAACGTTATGCACCAGAGTACTGAGAAGTCTCCACATACTCAAATTCCGTGACTATCTACTGATGTAGATAAACAGTCTTGTTATTTACCTCAAATACTCTTGTGATAACATAACTGCAGCAAGAATTTTGTAAATCTCTGCATAATGCTCATCTTGAGACCATTAATGAGCTTCATTAGTAATGTGGCACCTTTAGCAGCTTACACATGTGCTCCATTCTGCTCATGCCAGGGAGAAAAGTCGCATTTGGAACTGGACACTTTCAGGCTCCCACAAACTGGGGAAGGGAAGCATGGCAACGCATCAACAATCCAGTTGATTAATACAAGAATTGGAATTATAGTTCTGGAACCCTGGAACTTCACCTTTTTTTTTTTTTTTAATGTTCAAATAAATATAATGGCTGGATAACTATGTGCACAAAGCACCTGTAGCTTAAATTTTTTGTATTACTAAAGTAAGAAAATAGACCAGTAGGGGAAGCATTACCTCATTTTTTCTAATCAACAAATGTAGAGGTTTTGTAATGATCAAGAGAATCAAACTGGTATCATGAACAAAACCTTTTTAAGATGATAGAGTTGAGAATTACAATTTAATTACTGTAAGGGTAGTTTTCCCTTGAGTTATGATATATGGAACTTATCCCATGTGAGCAGATGCATAGCAATTTTAATTGGTGTAAAAAAACTCAAACAAGAAAAAATATTTTCTTTTCTTAGGCCAAAATATTTGGTAGCACTCAATGTGCATAAGTGGTTAACTGGCATCTAAGAGATGGGTGATATTTGATTTTAATTTCCACATCCAAATACACTTAAACATTTAGAAACAGGTATTAATTAAAATATTTTTGAATCCTGAAGGCACTCAAAATATTGCTATTAGTCTTCAGGATACCTGAAAACACAACAGTGTTCTAGATATAAGAGTGAAAGACTCCTGTGTTCAGGAGAGTGTATCTTACATATAAAATATTCGAATCAGTTTTACTTCCTTTAATGAAGTAGCATCATGTATGCAATTTGCAAGGCAAATCCATGAATTATTAAAAACCGGATATTTATCACATTGATAAATATGTTCATGCACATGCTTACTTAAATTCCTACTTCACTAGGCTATAACTCAGGGGTTTAAGCTCAACAAAGCTGTTTTGTTTTGTCTAGGAACAAAGCAGAAGGCCTTAAGCTTGCAGTAAAAGGAAATAGGAATTTTGGGGATTGACTTCCCTATGTTATATTAAGGGTTGATCCATATTCTCAAAAGGGAAACATTTCAATGGACTTCAATCAGGCCATAAACTACTGAACTTTTTAACAACCTTATTTCCTGGAAAATTATTTATATTACTGTGCTAATAAGTTTGCAAATGAGTTCCTCTACTACACTCTGTTAGAGATGAGAACATTGAGAAAAGGAGAAATTTTTCTGTAAGTCTAAGCAATTAATATTTTTCCAGTAATTAATTTCTCTGTGATGCATTATGGAAATGCATATTTTATTTGAAGGTTAAACTGTTAGTCTGAAAATACAGGTCATTTAAAAAAAAAAAAAAAGAAAATCTGCCACTACCTACCTAGATTTCTTTTCTCCCTCCTCCTTTTTCCCTCCCTCCCCTTAAGAATTTGGGATTAAACTCTCTATATAGCAATAAACAATGAGAATGTACCTTACCACCTTCTGCATTAACTCTAAAAGAAAAGTGATCAGATCATATATCACATCCTACTTAATTCCTTATTTATTAAGGAGAATTATAGTCTCTTAGATGAATTTTGGTGTGCCGATTACCCTTTCTAAAATGCAAAATCCAAAACTTCATAAACTTTTCTTACAACCTTTTCCCAGCTTCCTGCTTTCTCTTGAATAAGTCATATTAAACGGTTTCTTATTTGATAAATATTTCTTATAGAATATAAGTTTGTTTATAACCACAGAAAAGCCATAGACAGATTTTCAAAAATAGTTACCTTTCACACATTGTTAGAAAAAAAATCAGGAGTACTGAACTTGCGTACACCACCCTCCTGAAGCGACTTGTTTCAACATCCTCACATTATGTCAGTTTCTGAAGATACGGAGTTAAGCTAGAACACTTTTCTGAAAGTGACTGGATGTTCTCTAAAAAACCAGACCATTTTAGCTTTCAGTTTGGACATTTCAAAGCAGAAGACAGTTTTTGATAATTCTGGTGATTATATTATTGAGTTCCAAAATAAAAGCAATGCTAACATCCAATGCTTGCTTTCTTACCCTAATGAGTTCTCTCATAGGTGGGACAGACATTGTTTTAGGAAAGAGGAAAAGAGATTTATTAGAAGAATTTGCTTATGTTGCAAAGGTTCCTGAATTCTAAGTGTTCTCACATAATGTAGATGTTCTTTAAATAAGGAAAAGTTAATATGAATTTTCAAGTCTCCTTTTGTCCCATTAACACAGTTTTAGGAGTTAAAAATCTCTCTCATTTCCCTCAAAAATAAAATTTCAGTCCCTAAACTGTATTTTCTGACAAAGCTGACAAATTTATCACTTGCAACAACCAAGAAAATACTCTAAGCCTGAGACACTGAAGCTGAGAGAAAACAGTTAACTTGAATACATACAAATATGTTCACCTGTATTGAACATAAATGTATCAGTGTGTTGGAAGAAATAACTGTCTTTATAGGGACCGAAGTACGCATCTTGCATAGGTGTAACTGTAGACAACAACTATTAAAGATATATCAAAAAAGTCATACATTTTTCTTTTAGTCCACCTGCAACTTTCTTTTAGTTTTAATCATAGTTTTAAGCACTATCATCAGATCTATTCCAAAATATCTGATTTTATTCCATCATTGGCATTATTCAAGAAATTTAGGTATTTTATGCCCTGATCATCATCTGAATAACTGGAAAGATCAGGGGAAAACAAACAAAACAAACACCACTCCGAAATTCTTTTGGTAGAGTTGTACTGAAAAAGACAAGTTAGTTCCTAGAAGGACTCCACAGATTCCAAGTTAAATAATTATCATATCATATCTCTTGTGTAGATAGCTAATGATTTTACGGAACCGCATTTAAGCTCTATGTTTAATGTTTCATTAAATTGGATTATTTATTTGTGCTATGATCTTGGAAAAATTCTGAAGACCCATTTCTTACTTGAAAAATTAGAGATGGCAATAAGATTTAGAAGAAGCAGAAAGATTGGAAAAGCTTACTAAAAACATTTTTATTAGATTATTTAAATGTTGCTAGCAAGGTAATCACAGAATTGAGACTTTGCTTGCTGAATGACATTAGAGGATTTTAGGAATTAAGCAAAGACAGTTTCAGGTTTAGATGGGGGAAGTTTTGCAGAGAGGGAGAAAATTGCCCATACCTGTAGTATACACTGAATAGCTCCTAGAAATGGGGAATATACAACAGATTATTATTAGGATTCTCTTTTGAGACTTCTGCATCAAGACAGGTATATGCTAAAAATAAAACTACTTTCCTCTGTGTATATAGCTCAGCTATATACATAGATACTGCTGTTTACTGACCCAGTCAGAAGTTCAAGCTGTCAACAATTTCAAGTAGGACTTTGAACATAACATGCACAAATTGCACTCTGCAAAACCAAAAATCAATCTATAAGAAGTACCTCAGTGAACAGGAGTACTACGTAGGTGTTATCCTTTTGTACCTTCCTGATTTGCACAGGAGTCAGATCTCAAGAGGTTTATCATAATTTTTTTAAATAATATATAAATTAAATAACAGGGATAATAACTAGGCTTCAAAACACAGTTCATGCTTTGCATTAGAAAAGGGATGAGCTGCCCTTCATTAATGAATTCCTGAACAAAAAAAGACATTTCTAGAAAAGCTGTTATACTGCAATCATATCAGGGATGTGATGGTTGGAGACCGTCATGGGCATAGCAATCATGACATGATAGAGTTTTGGATCCTTGGGAAAGCAAGGTAGGGGTCAGCAGAACTGCCACATTGGACTTCTGGAGGGCAGACTTTGGTCTATTCACAGGAGCCTGGTTGACAGAGTCCTTGGGAAGCAGTCCTGAAGGGCAAAGGGGTCCAGGAAGGCTGGACATTCTTCAAGAAGAAAGTCTTAAAGGTGCAGGAGCAGGCCGTCCCCATGTACTGAAAAACAAGCCGTCAGGGAAAAAGACCAGCCTGGCTGAACAGAGAGCTATGGTTGTAAGTCAGGGAAAAAAGGAGAGGAGAGTTTATGGTCTTTGGAAGAAAGGGCAGACCACTCATGAGGACTACAAAGATGTTGTGAGGTGATGTATGGAGAAAATTAGAAGGCCCAAAGCCCAACTAGAACTTAATCTGGCTTCTGCTGTTAAGAACAATAAAAAATGTTTCCATAAATATATTAATAACAAAATGAGGACTAAGGATAATCTCCATCCTTTATTAGACTGGGAGGGAAACATAGTCACCAAGGATGAGGAAAAGGCTGAGGTATTTAATGCCTTCTTTGCCTCAGTCTTTAGTAGTAGGACCAGTTTTTCCTGAGTAGCCAGCCCCCTGAGCTAGATGATGGGGACAGGGAGCAGAATAAAGCCCCCATAATCCAGGGGAAAATGGTGAGTGACCTGCTACAGCACTTAAACACACACAAGTCTATGGGGCCGGATGGAATCCAACCAAGGGTACTGAGGGAGATGGTGGATGTGCTCACCAAGCCACCTTCCATTATTTATCAGCACTCCCAGCTAACCAGGTAGGTCCCAGTTGACTGGAGGTTAGCAAATGTGACGCCCATCCACAAGAAGGGCTGGAACTACAGGCCTGTCAGTCTGACCTCAGTGCCTGGTAAGGTTATGGAGCAGCTCATCTTGAGTGCCATTACATGGCACATACAGGACAACCAGGTGCCCAGGCCCAGTCAGCATGGATTTACGAAAGGCAGGTTCTGCTTGACAAACCTGATCTCCTTCTATGACAAGGTGACCCACTTCGTGGATGAGGGAAAGGCTGATTTTAGTAAAGCCTTTGACACCATTCCCCAGAGCATTCTCCTGGAGAAACTGGCTGCTTATGGCTTGAATGGGCATACGCTTTGCTGCGTGAGAAACTGGCTGGATGGCCAGGCCCAAAGAGTTGTGGTGAATGGAGTTAAATCCAGTTGAGAGCCAGTCACACATGGTGTTCCACAGGGTTCAGTATTGGGGCTGGTTCTGTTTAATATCTTTATCAACAACCTGGATGAGAAGATTGAGTGCACCATCAGTAAATTTGCAGCTAACACCAAGTTGGGCAGGAGCGTTGATTTGCTTGAGGGCAGAAAGGTTCTACAGGGGATGTGGACAGGCTGGATTAAAGGGCTGAGGCCAATGGTATGAACTTCAACAAGGCTTTGTGCCGGGTCCTGCGCTTGGGTCACAACAACCCTATGCAGCACTACAGGCGTGGGGAAGAGTCGCTGGAAAGCTGCCTGGCAGAAAAAGACCTGGGGGTGTTGGTCAACAGCTGGCTGAATATGAGTCAGCAGTGGGCCCAGGTAGCCAAGAAGGCCAATAGTATCCTGGCCTGAATCGAGAATAGCGTGGCCATCAGGACTAGAGAATTTAGTCCCACTGTACTCAGCACTGGTGGGGCCCCACCTCAAATACTGTGTTTGGTTTTGTGCCACTCACTAGAAGAAAGACACTGAGATTCTGGATCATGTCCAGAGAAGGGCAACAAAGCTGGTGAAGGGTCTGGAGCACAAGTCTGATGAGGAGCGGCTGAGGGAGCTGGGGTTGTCTAGCTTGGAGCTAAGGAGGCTGAGGGGAGACCTTATCACTCTCTACAACTACCTGAAGAGAGGTTTGTAGCGAGGTGGGGGTCGGTCTCTTCACCCAAGTAACAAGTGACAGGACAAAAGGAAACAGCCTCAAGTCACACTACAGGGGGGGAGTGGTGGTGGTGGTGGTGGTGGTATTAGGATGGATATTAGGAAAAATTTCTTCACAGACAGGGTTATCAAATATTGGAACAGGCCGCCCAGGGAAGTGGTTGAATCACTATCCCAGGAGGTATTTAGAAGATGGGTAGACATGGTGCTTAGGGACATGGTTCAGTGGCAATTTTGGCAGTGTTAGGTTAATGATTGGACTCTATGATCTTAAAAGCCCCTTCCAACCTAGACGATTCTATGATTCTGTATATATTGCAGCTGTTGAATACCAGTTATTGTATATTACACCAAGAACAGTTGCTGTTTGAATATGATTGGTCATTTTAATCTTTTGTTGTCTTCTGTATTTGCATGAGTGTGAATCTGTATCATCATATGGAAAGAAATGATCCATCATTTCTTAAGTCATTGTCCTTTCAAAGGAAAGCCTCATTTTTAAGGCTCCTGCTCAGTCAGTAGATATGTAATTCTTAAATTTAAAGGCACGAATATCCTTTCCTTAGGAAAAGATACTGTACCTCAAAGAGCAAAATCTACCAACTTCATAGCACTTCCATATGTAGCCGTATTTTTGTACCTGTCTAGGGTCAGCTGAGGTAAATTGTAATATTTGGTATGAGTTCTTGAAATACAATAGAATTCTAAACTCAATTTTGATGGACATGGAATTTTCTGGCCTTGAAACCAAGGCTCTATTGCCAAGTATGTCAAGAAACACTATACATTAAGACAATTTGCATTTCAATTGGTTATATAACATCCATCTTACTTGATTGTTGAAATAAAAATAAACTGCAAAATAGCACAAGACAATTAGAGAACAATATAATTTTCTTCATGTCATAGCCATCTTTATATCTCTGTTATTGACTTCGGATCAAAATTAACAAATCTGTATATAATGAATGCACATCAAAACTTCAGTTTGATAACAGATCAGATAGAAGAAAATTCATAAATAATAGCCTGATCATCTTTTTGAAATAAGTAGTAAAATTTTCAGATTCTGTTCCAATTAAAAATAAATCACTCAATCAGGATCAGACCTCCTAATGAACAGAAGTCACACACATAAACATACTCAGATAAAAGTGAAAATAAGCTGGGCAGTTCAAGCAAGAGTTGAGTCAGATAACTTGTTGGATTAACATGTGGCTGAATGAACCTCTGTATACATAGTTTTTGGTCAGATAAAAATATTTCAGTAAAACAGGGCAAGAATAAAGGCTGGGTATAAAGATATTGCTCATGAACAGTACTCTACACTTAGTCAAATTGGGCTTCTGGTGTACCACAAAAAAAGTAAACTTCAAGACCAGCAGTTGCCCTGCTAGGAATTTCTAGTGCCTCCAGAGCATGCGATCAGCAATAATCATGCAGAATAGTCATGTAAATCTCAGTTGGTCCAATGAGTGAAAGATGTCAAGCCCTACTTTCTTCTTCACTTACAAAAATGGAATTCAGCACGTTGTGGATAAAGAATGAGAGAACACGACCAAAATTTGCGCAGTGACAGGACAAGAGGCAACAGGCACAAACTGGAACACAGGAAATTCCATCTGAACATAAGGAAAAACTTCTTTACTTTGAGGGTGACAGAGGACTGGAACAGGCTGCCCAGAGACAGTATGGCGTCTCCTTCTCTGGAGATACTCAAAACCTGCCTGGATGCGTTCCTGTCCTGCTTTGGCAGGGAGGTTGGACTAGATGATCTCCAGAGGTCCCTTCCAACCCCTACCATTCTGTGATTCTGTGAAATATATAATGGCCATAAAAGGTGAAGTAACTTTGATATGGGTATGGAAAATAATACACATTTTATTAAGGCAATTTTAAACCACTAATGCCTCTACTTCTAGAGAATTTACCAGTGGAATTCCCCAAGATTTGCTGCTGTAGTCAGTTAAACTTTACAGACTGCTATTACAATAAATTAAGTATTTTTGTAAATGCTTTAGTAAGTGCAAATTACTACTAATACGATTAATTAGTGCTATGAACAAAATTAAATAATGCCTTAATACTCATGATCAATATTTCAGTTCTATTGCTGTTTTTCAAAACCTTGCACCTATGAATTATAGGTCAGAGGAAGCTAAAAATAGGGTTACTAACAATATTCTCATGCATATTATCTTAATTGGTTATTGCAGTCATTTAATATGATGCATAACATAAAAATTTATATGAGTGCTAAAGTAGTCTTAAAGTCTAGGTAACCTCACATGTCATTGCAGTCAATTGTGTAATACAGCCTCCTCCCAGTAGATGGAGATAGGAAAACAAACGAAGTTGATGTATAGCAATCATCAACCTCGGTGCGACTTTTGTTGAACTTTCATTGTTGTGTTTTTTGTTGGTTTGGGTTTTTTTTGTTGGTTTTTTTTTTTTTTTTTTTTTTAAGTGCCTGCTTTTGTCAAAACCTTTGCAAAACCTAGCTAGATCAGTGTTATCTTTTATTAATGTTGTTTCTAAGAATACTTTCTTTCCCTCTGGTACTTAAAGTACATTCAATAGGAATACTTTTGAAACTGCATTATGATAGAGCACTGTGGGCTAAAGAAGGATCATTGCTACTCTGTCATTATTACATCCCATTCCCCTCCTTTCCCATTTTCATCTACAATTTCACGTTCTCTGTTATACTCTGTGACACAGACTATTATTATTTCCTGTTGTTCACAAACAGCGTCAAATGCTTATTATACAGTTGTATTGCTTTCTAGCATTTCAACTAACTTGAGCAGACTGTCAGCAGCAACATGTGTGAGGCAGATTAGAGAAGGTGGGGAGAAAGGTTAAGTTTCAAGCACAGTAAGAGTTTCACTGATGACAGGACTAACTTTTGATACAGTACAGGAAGACTGAACCCAAATCACACCTTTCCTCCTACTTCTAGAAGGTTTTGTGTTATACATTGAGAAGATTTGGATTGTTTCTTTACTTTCTGCTAAACAGTAATGCACTAATATAAAATATGAAAAAAACAGAGAACAGATACAAACTGCAAGAATGGAAATTCCAGCTAGATAAATATGAATAAAAAATTCACAGGAAGATGAGTCAAACATCGGAACAGACTACCCAGAAAGGTTGTGAAACTCCATCCTTGGAAACACTCAAAACTGAGGTGGATTTGACCTTAAGCAAATTGATTTGACTTTGGAGCTGGATCCAATCTTTGAGCAGGGGGCTAGAACAGATGACCTCCAGAGGTGCCTTCCAACTTAAATTAGTTTCTGATTTTATGAAAGTATATTGCTCCTTTCTTATCTCACATATACCAAAAGAAAAGGTACAAATATCATGACATTAGCAAGAAGAAAAAGTAAAGCAACTTTGGATTTTTTTTTTAATTTTTTAGTACATAATAGAAAATAATCAGAACAAAGAGGAACAAGGTCTGAAGATATTTTACTCGGTAAGAAAAGTTAGTAAAATTAATATTTCTGTCTGTTGATAAAATGCTACTTGTCAGACAACTATAACTGGAATTACTTGATAGTCTTTGGTTGCTGAAACTGACAGACATTCAACAATACTCCCACAGAAAGAATTTTTTGACTGGAATTTAGCTGTTAAATCTGCCATTGAGTTAAAAAATACACTATTGAGGAAAACTGGCAATTCCCATGAGGTACTTGATTAATAATTTTCAAAGCTTCAGTAGATACATGTTACCCCGTCAATAAAGGCTGTCCTGCAGTAGCATCACAAGATCCAGTTGTACTAGGCACTGTAGAAACTAAGATTATCAACAGACCTCTGCAAACTAGATAATCTAAATCAGTAAGGCAGACACAAAAGAGAAAGGAAGGATGAGGAAGGTGGTGAGGAAGGAAAAGGCAAAGTTGTTTTTTTGCAATGGATTCTGACATTTCAATTTATGATGGACAGCAAAATCCAGAACCGTGAACGTTCTCTGCAAAACTTCCACTTTATTGTAGCCTTCCAAGAGGGCTTTCCTGATCTGTGGATAGCGGGAGCCCAGATAATAAGACATGGCTAGTGGCCACTCTCTCCAGAGCTGCTGTTGGAAGGACACAAGCCCAAAGGCTTAGATCATGCTCCTCTATTTAGCAGACAGCGTGCCTGCTGAGGACCTGGGTCAGAAAAGCTTCAGCAGCCTACAGATGTTCCGCATAGGACGAAGCCTATTTCAAGATGAAATTTTATTACCATCAGAATTTTTCCATATGGCTATTACTATAATTTGTCCTTCATCACAAGTGTGGACTTTTATAGAAAGTTGTAAACAGAAACAAATGTTAGTAAGACCTGGGCCTTTATGAGACTACCACATCTTCTTGTCAGCTGTAGTCTTTTCATGAGGCAAGATTTATATATGCTATTTCTCATGTGTCAGTATTCTTGCATTTATGTGAGCTTAAACATACGTGCTTGTAGGTTCACACTGAAAAATATTATAATTAGAATAGTACACACAAGTAAAGGACACTACTACTAAACTACACTGGTTGAGCTAAGCTAAACCAGAAGTAGCTGAGGCTTCAAAGATATCAAATGATGAGTCTGCAGATAGACGCTACATTTGGCTGGCATATAAAGGTGGACAGAACTCACTGAACACAATAAAAGCTGGCAAAAGTTAATGGAGTTAGGTAATCTAAAATTACCGCTGTAGCATTTTTCAAACACTATTTTTAAAGCTAAGGCTACCTGGAAAAAAGCTTACAGAGTTTGGTGACAGGGAATTCTATTCACTTAAATTACGCAAAAAATAAGCACAGTAGTGCACTGTACAGATAGTGCAATTGCTTTCTCTGTTGAAAATTTATTGGGCAGAAGTTGTTCTTTATCCAATCTAGATCCCACACATACCATATAGCAAACACAATATTACACTCTCATCAGTTCAAAAATTATACACAACAGCTTTCATGCACTGACCATCAGTTTCATCCATTGATTTCAAGGCATTTCAAACTTCTCCCCATACTCAGGCACACAGACTTTAGAAAGCTGAATTTATGTTAGGATCTTAAGGCCACTGTGACCCAACACACTGATTAAACTGAGAGGAATAGCACCTGCATCTTATCTACAACTGTAACATTGAGAAATCATGTTTAAAATTCAATTAGAAATACCAATTCTGTCAGAAAGAAAGGGCTGACATGTCTAAATGGAAATAATGTGCCTACAAAATAATAAGCATTAAGCAAATTTTTTTTTTAAATGCTATGAATGCTTTTGTGAGAAATGGAGAAAGGGTAGCTATAAAAATTGGGAAAAACAAATTAAAAGGATACATTACAGCAAAGGAAAAAAAATTAGTATATTCACAGAAGCCTGCATGCAGAAAGGAGGACACTGATCCAGAAATAATTATACTGGGAAATAGGATAAAGCGGATAAAAATAGCTGCCATTAAACTGTTATTTTTTCCTCCAGTTGTCCTACAACATAATGGTTTTTGTCCACTGCCTAAACTATTTTGTCTCTCGTATATTACATGTATTAATCCATGTATGAAAAGATGGCAGAGCTGATTAAGATTATAACTTAATATGGATATATATAAATATATCACCTACTATTACATGAGCTAATAAACACAAAGTTGCCAAAATAGTGGAGGAAATGGAAACCTTTTAGGTGAACAAAATATACGTTTTCAGATGGATTTAATTTTAAGTTGACGGGTTATTTCACTATTATCAAGTTTGAATGAGGATATGGAAAGTAAAATTACCAATGGTGAGGTGGAAGGAGATGAATGTACTGGGAACAGACAGGCACCACCCCATGAAACTGTAGGTTTCATAGCAAGCATTCTATTAAATTTGCTAAACTATAGCCTCACTGGATTGGAAAATACAAATACAATGACCATGCTTATGCTGCTGCTACTACTCCCTATACAAATTAAGACTGTGCAGTCTGTGGATAAAAGCACATGGGGCTTTTTTGTTGTTTTTGCAAGTAGACATACCCATTATATTTGTCTTACTGTATGTGACAGAATGCAACTGCTGACTCAGATTTCCTTCAAGGTTCAAAGTAAAGTAGCAACCCAGCTCTTTCAGTCACTGTGCACCTGAGGTCTAAAGCTTTTCTGCATAGAAGAGTTCACTGCCATCTCTTCATGCCATTCAGCAAAACCAAGAATTCTGTATTAAGCCTCTCCCTCCATAAGTCTATACATAAGAACCAATGTTCAGGATCAGATTTCAAAATCTTTGTCCGTGTTTCTTTATTTACAAGAGTCCTGATGATTATAATAGAAGATGGGAGAGGTCACTAATATGAACAGGGCCGGAATATTTGTCTAGAATATCATCTATATTCACTTATATAAAAGATTCACTTCAGTCCAGCTCTTGACACTGTGTTTATTTATGTATCTTTCTATTTCAAGACTGGATGGAAAAACTTTTCATTAAAATAGAAGTGCTAGCAACTTGAGAAGCCTCTGAGTATTATATCTATTATAATAAAATTATTTTAGAATATATTTAATTCTTTCACCATATGTCATGTCAAAAACCTCTGGCAAGTATTTGAAGCAAACAATTTCTCTATTTTCTCTCTCTCTCTGTGTCTTTCATTTCAGCCCCTGCCAGATCCCCTTTCTAGTAAAGGCTATAAATATCTAGAAAGCACTTATTCTAATTAGTGTTTCTGTATTTTAACTAGTGAAAAATTACTGATTACAAGATGCTTATCTAAGAAATACGATTTTATCCACTGTAAAAATTGTAGTAAAGTATATATATGTATACACAGTACCATAATTCTTTGAAGATAGAAAAAAATTACAAGTTATAATTTTGAATGCTGTTGTAAAAAAGAGCATACGATTCAAAATTCTTAAGAACTGTGAGACAGTTAAACAGCAAATGATTAAAATATTAATAGCTTATGTGGCTTTTCTGTGAAATGCATCATAAATTATTCTAGGTTGAATATGTAGCAAATACATGAGCAATCTAATAATCTTTTTGATACACATAATTTTCTATATAAATAATTCTGCATGAAATATTTGAAATAAACCTGCATCTTTAAATTATCTTCTTATTCTGGATTTCATCGCGAAAGGGTACTATTTATATTTACTGAAAATAATTCACATGTTTCTTTTGTGTTGTGGTGTTTGGGTTTTTTTTTCCTCCACAGCTCACACTGTTGTTTTGCTTGTTTTTTCAAATATTTATGTGTAAATAATGCTGCCTTTTTATGCTAGAAGAGGGTGCAAAAGTAGATATAAATTTGTTTCCTAAAACTTTATTATATTAAGCTTTATTTGAAGCCTTCAAATACATGTATCAATTCACTGAGAGAGCTAGCTCCTGTTTACAGTAAGGCATTTAAGGACAATCATTACAGAAGTATACAGCAAAGTAACTAAAGGTTTTATGTTCTCTAAGAAGCCTAACAACATTTGTTAGAAGAGAAATGAACGCAGCACCTTGGACATAAACATATAGTGATCTAACTGCAACATAAGAAAGGGCATATAGATTTTTGCAGTATGAGCAATTAATAGTTTAGAGCATTCATCTGACAGACTGAAATATTTGCAAATAGGCAAGCAAAACATTTGAGTACAAAATACCTCAGAAAGAGATTTACAAAGATAGGCTACATTTTTTAAGATGTTTGGAAAGTTGATCTTTCACAGTACTGTAACTTTGATGATGCTCTAATGTAAGATTGTTGTAAAATAACAAGTACATTTCAATACTGTTAAGATTAATATACAGGTTAGCTGAATACAAAGGTTGAGAGAGAAAAAAAGCTGCTAGCTCCACAGGTGAAAACTATGATAACTGTCACTTGTATTATTCTTAATACATCAGGAAAGTTAAGAATAAAACATTTTTCTTACTCTTTTTACTAATACAGAGCATTAAAAATACATCTTACTGGTTCCTATAACGCAACCATATAATCTTTCCTAATAACTTGAAGAATGTTAAGAATGAACCTAATTAAGGAACACTTAACCAGCTTATCTCTATCTAAGCAGCCAACAACAGGGAAAGATTCTCATGTCAGAAGGGGTGTTTTATGCAAGCATACAAAATAATCTCCAACATGGGAGGTAAAAGAAATTTCAGTATTGTGAAACAAAGGAAAATAAGGAGAAACCTTTAGGGATTACCAAATAATCTACAAGTAATAATTTGAGAAACCTTACTTCCTCCCTCCTCCCCTCTTTTTTTCCTGGGAGTGGGGAAGGAGGAGGGGAAAGACCAACAGTTATAATCACATGAAAATTATTTGCAACACTAAAACGGACAATCAAAAAATTTAATTTCATATATTTAACAGATTTCTTATAAATGGTGCTCTACAGTATGCAATATTTAAAAGATGGTTTAATTTGTGACAGCCAAACAATTTACATGAGGTTCTTGCTTTCTCTTTAGCTGAGTATGCAGCTAATAGGGTGCTCGTAAACGTAGAAGAACACAAGCGCATGACTTTGGAACTCAATTATTTAAATTATGTATTTCAATTACATAACTGTTTCTGAGAGAATATATAAACCAGAGACAAATATAGGTGAGTTAATTTTACTAAAGTGCTTAGGTGAGCATCTACGGGGAAGTGACATAAATCCAGTCTCTGATCACAGTTAAAGAGTGTGAGCTAGAGGGAATAATACTGGCTATCAATGTATTCCACAGTTACTTCAGAGTGAAATATTAATATGTTTAGTATAATAAAATACATATTTAACACATTCTGGATCTAACATGTATTCATCTTATTCAGAGCTACTGCAAGAAATAAACACTTCTACGTTAATTTGTTAGCTAACTTACAACCCAAAACCCAGTGAACTGTAGGATTCTGAGAGAAAAATATGGATTCTCTAGACACATAAGAGGTCATCAAAGCAATGCAGTGGTTTAAGTGACTCTGAGTAGGAGGCAAACAAGTGCTTTCTCTCTCTCTCTCCCCGTTTTGTTGTATTTCACTCTGACGTAAAAGCAAACAAACACCTCCCCTCCAGTGAGGATTAAATAAGAAGTTCTTTATTTCACTTTCCTTCAGGCCTAAAATGAGTTGAAGGTTTTGAATCATACGTTGTGAAAAAAAAATATTAAGTATAGAAATATCCATATCCAAGAAGGAAGTTTATAAGAAAGTTACCTTTATCCAAAAATGATGTGAAACCAGATTCAATTAAGTTTAACCCTAAGTCTCTACAATAAAAAAAAAAATCATCAGGTAGTAGTTGGTAAAAACCTACTAAATACAGATCTGAAAAGTGGGTTTGTTCCTTCAGGTTGATTTTTAAATGTGTACTCCTAAGGAAATATGCTCAAGGAGAAAATATTAACCAGCATATTACAATCTCTTGAATCACTTGTCTAACTTTTGTATCTTGTGCACTCTTTCATATTTTTTTCCAGGCAGCTTTATCTTTATATAAAAGACAATGATATTGAATATGACTATGCTCTGTCTTATAAATCCTTGATAGCCTACCATCTACATGACTGAATAGAAACCCATTTATCTACAACCACACAACTAATAAAAGGCCAGCACAGATTTACTGGGCTTTTTTTCCACTGTGAATTTGGGCTTAGCGTTCTCTTTAGACAATATAGAAAAGGACTGACCTCCAAAAAAGCAGAAATCTTGAGGCTTATGAATCTGCATTCACTGATTCTTGAAACGTGAAGAAAAATGCCAGGCTAGAAACCGTCTCTCTCTTGTCAAACAGTTCTTGTTCACTGTAAAGAAAGAGGAACCACCACCATTACTACTATATAATCACAGGGATTACTATTAGTTAACGCTGCAGAAATCACTAAGCTTCACACCAATTCAGGTGCAGTGAACCTGTAGTTGCCAGGGCCTCCTACCCCAGGTGCTGCTGCTGGAGAAGGGTTTTCTTCTCACCTGGAGCTTGCACCTTACACCTGTGCTGGAAACATACACAAACAATCATAGGATCAACGTGTGCTGGGTTGACAGTCACATACAGAAAACTTGCTTCTTCTAGATTAGGACCAGGACGCTTTCCAGTGCAGTCAAGATGGCAAAGTTTATGCAAGATTCAGAAAAACAGAAAATATACAGTAGAACCTACTTGTCCCCTACTATAACCGTCTGTACTTAGACAAAGGATCCTATTTCTTCCTGATAAAATAACGCTAAGCCTCATTCTTTAGTTGTGAGTGGCTCTGTAAAGTAATGGGTAATTAACACCAAGTACAGTTAACATAATCTAATGAATCAGATTTTTGCTTTCTGTATAGGATTGCTGAGGTAGGACAGAACACCCTGTTTTAAAACAGGTCTGTCTTTCAAACACACAATACTGAAATAGCATAAGAAAATTGGGAACCTTACTACATAGATGAAATCATCTGGAGAACCAGAAAGGTTTCAAAAAGCATTCCTTCCCTTATTCACTTACAGAATGATCACTCTGCCATCAGCTCTACCGTTGGTGATGCTGCTTAAAAAAAGGTGACTGAAACACGTAGAAGCACAGGATGACAGAGACTGTTAAATAGTACTGCTGTCACTCCCTGACTCCTTTCCTCTGCAACTGAGAACAAGAAAGAGTTGCTGCCATTAACTAAGAGCCTTCTTGTCAGTCGATATTGAAAGGTGGCTGGTATGGCAAATGGCAAAAATGCTAATGCTCAAGGAGAGAAAAGGTCTTTCAAGGACTGAGGCAAGGCAGAGTTACACAGCTTACACCTGTGTGGTTCCCACCATGTCTGTTTTGCAATGTTTCACCTCTGTACAGCAGGCAAGGAGCCTATGGACTTCAGTTCGGTTTAGGTTTTTTGTAGATGGTATGTGTATGAGGCATCTAGAGAGAGCCATCAGCTTCCATACAATGATTCATGGATGCTTCGCATTTCCCAGAAAGCTTCAATCATTACTACGACTGAAAGAAATCACCAAGAAAAACAAGAAACCACACAATGCTTGTATCGATTTATATTCTACACAGCCAATTCCATTTGTACTTCGAAATGTCATTTATAGACCTGCACAGTAGGTGGATGAACAGCAGTCTGTCCCATATCCTTCAAAAATGTTTAATGAAGAATTTGTATAATTTGCTGCCGGTAGATCTGCCAGAAGTAAGCCTCCTTCCTGTACTGAAGTGTTTATGCTAGACTGCATAAACTGAATAATGTCTAAGATTATTCTTATATAAAGAATAAAAATTTTATATAAAAACTGAATAACACTGAATAATGTCTAAGAATCAACCTGAGAGTTGGAACTATATGTTATGGTTTATGTCTGTTTGGACCTTTGATTTTCCTGGACTTAAAAGCAAACTCAAGTTCAATCTCCTATGCATACAGGCTCAAATATTCAAGCATTTAATAGGTAAAAATAAAAATGCATGTTTGTATATGTGTTTGCAGGTGCATATCAATTAGAAAACAATTTTTCACTGTGGTCGAGCATTGTACAGGACAAGAATGAGTAGGACAAAGGCACCTTTGCCATAGTGTGCTCTTTCTGATCTGAGAGCTGCTCTGTCCTGTGCCAGCTCCCCGTGTTGCAAGGTACCAACAAGGCAATCTGTAAGCGGATGACTCATCCACACTCAATATTATCAGTGGCAGGGTGGAGTGAGCAGCATAGGTAGGAATATGTGAATATATTCTCCCTGAAGATTTTTGAAGGCAGAGGAAATATACTGAAAGGGTAAATAAACACTGTCCTGTGACACAAAGACGACCATGAAAGAACAGCAATCTGGTATGCATTTCATTTACACAGAATTGTACAAGGATAAAACTATTTACCTACATCTGTGCTTTATATCACCTACAAAATTAATTTCTTCACTGGGAAATAGAGCTAGTTAAAAAAAAACAAACCAAACCAAACCAAACCAAAACACCAAAACCTTGAAATCCATTTTTTTTTCGACAAAGTAAGGGCACTTTTTAAAGTAAGTTTCCCTATTTCCCTTCAATTAATTTAGTAACCACATTCACATCATAAAAGTTTATTTCCTCTTATCTAGTATGTAGATGCTGAGAAAAAAGAAACGGGGGGGGGGGAGGATGACATGACACATCTTTATCAGGGGCTGAACTGTTAGCACGTATCAGATTAACTGCAAATACCAGAGACTTAACTGCAGTCTTGTAGCCTTTGTGCCAAATCTGTCATATTTTTACTTGTAAATTGCCAAAGAAACTTCAGTCAGAATATATATTTTCATTTCAAAATTCCTCAGTTTCAAGAAGAAAACAAACACATTTTTCAAGAAGTTTTCAGCTGTTGCAAAACTCATCTAATTTTCAGCAACAGTATTCCCAAATGAATCAGAAATATCATCTTTCATCACAGTGCTAATGACATCCTACAAGGTGATAAAATTAGCAGTTGGAAAGTGTAATCTTGCCACCACACTTTTCAATTTGCCATTCACTTCTTCCAAGCTGTTGTCCAGTTCATGTCACTTTCTCAGCAAATTTCCAAATTGTTTGTTTGCTTAAATGCACAAAGCATATGCTGCTGACAAGCCTTTTATAAGATAAATATTTTTTGTTATTCTCATGAGACCCTCGTCTCCCAAGAAAATTCTCTTGTCTCCATAATCGGTATTCCTTTATAAAGCTTGCTCAGATCACTTATAAAATTATGATTTCCAAATAATTTTCTCAGCTGTGTTTACTCTCAAACTGGCCTGATAACCACAGTCTCATTAAAACTTGCTGGTGGTTCAATCTTCTCTGATAAATGAATTTGTGCGTTTGATAGTGTGAGCATTTCTCTTCACAGTTAGAAAACAAATACAAGAGCACACAACTTGGTTCAAAGAATATCAAAACTGCTGAGAAAGGGAATCTATCTGTTTCACTCTTGAAAATTCCAAATCCATGAAAAGAAAACATTAACTGAAAGGTCAAGATCAATTAGATTTAAAAATCTATGCAAAGTCTATTTCAGCTCATGAAACCATTTAGCTCTGTGACAGACAATAAAGTCCCTTCTACCGACTTTACCATGCAAAGGCTTTTTTTAGCATTTTAAAAGGCTGGGATATTTTGAATGGTTTTAAGATTTTTTTGCCTGTCTCTGACTCTTCTCTGCAAATTCCTTACAAAGAATATTATCATGTCATTTTCCTGCAGAGAAATGCCAGACTGAAATTATATGACTCATTCAAACACTGCAGTCCACTTGCTCAGGTTATCTGCCTTGCCTTGGTATCAGCCAAGCCATCAGAGATCCATGCTGCCATGCAAGAATTGCTAGGCTAGCCTCAGAAGATAATAAGAGACAACTAAGGGAGTCCAGCCAGTGTTCAAGCTGATGCACAGGTATGTTTTTCCTCTAGTTTTTTCAATACATATATTACCCTAAGATGGATTTGCTCTAAACCCTCATTGATTCACTGCACTTGGACTCACACTCAGCTTCCAACTTGCAACTTGCACTCCTTTATTTACAGCATTCATTAATTTCAACAGTAGCACAACAGCAAAGCACAGTGCTGCGTAGAAGTATGAAAGCTAGCTCGGGGACTGAAAAGGGAATAGCTGTGTAGCACAGAATCCCGTGTTAATTTACTTTGTTACTCCTGTAAATTATCCTTTTCAGCAGGGCAAGCTGGCATCAAGAGATGTGCGCTACACTCGTTACAGTAGCAAAATTAAGCCTGGATAACCAAACACGCGCTGCTAGACCTCCCTTAACTGTTGGCTGGGTTTCAACACAACTGTCCTGTTTGAGGACAAGTGTCATGATCTATATTTTTAGTTTGAAGGCAAATATTGAATTGTTTATCTGTCCAAATCATCCCTTCAGCTTGCCTGATCTTAAGCAAAAAGGATAAACAGAGCACAGTGAACTCCCAGAACATTTAAATTCATATAGTGTTTCTGTTCTCTCTTACTTTGTTTTCTCTACAAAGCACCTATTTTTCAGTCTAAATAAGTTACGAAGTAGGCTTCCATCGATGGGCATATATCTAACCCCAAATTTCTTAAACCCTGCACTTACATAGATGCCTTATCTATAAAACCATCACGGATGTCCCAGAACAGCTGCTGCACTGTAGGTCCAACATGATCCAAAAAGCAAATGTAATTATCTCCCCCAATTTACAGGGGAAAACCACAAATATTCCATTTCACTGACTCCTGTCCTAGTCTACTCTTAGTGAATAAGACAGACTGTCTTTTCACACAATAGGAGTCTAATTTGGAACTGGGTGCTATCGAACAAAAGCAGCTGTAAATTATTTGATTAACAGACAATGTGTTCTTGTTTAATTCACAACAAAGCAAAGTGAAGTAAAGAAAATAAGGAACAGTTGGTGTCCCAATGTAGCACTGGGCTTTTAATGCCCAGGAGATGCTTATTAAAATAAGTTGCTAAAATAAACCTTTTAAAAGAAGACAAATTGGATGTGTGCAATTAAGTTGGGGGACGCTGATTGGACAAGGCATGTGCTTAATTTTAAAAAGTTTGCTCCTCTTGCACATTTTGTGAATGAAATAAGAATACTCTTGCTAATATTTTACTAAGACTTCTTTTTCCTTTCATTTGAAAAGGAAAAGGACATTATTCCAAGAGGAGTCATAAGGTAAGCCATACAACATAGATCTCTTAGCAGTGAATAAAATGATCCAATGGAGCCAGAAAAAGAAAAAAAATACTTTAAAATGTGTTTACATATTTAATACTAATGAAAGCATATTTGCAAAAACGAGTATTAGTGGTGTTTATATACTAAATGCAGTTTTAATATTCTGAGAAAAGCAATGCACACAAAACCCTCAAACATGTCAGTAAGATCAAACATATTTGAAAAATGGGGTAAGGTTTCAAACTGGTAGGTTTAAAATCAGGACCAGACAGAAGAACATAACCCCCAGAAGGTTCTGATTTTCTGATCTCCCTTTTCTACTTTTCCCCTTTCTACCTAGTAGTTCATTCAAGCCTTTGATTTTTCATAGATGCAGTACTATTGTCTGTCAATAAATTCATGTAGATAAATGGTTCCAAGTACCAACAAAAATATTGAACACTACTAGCTCATGATGAATTCACAGAGATAATATCTTTGGTGCATTCATAGAGCACCAAAGCCTCTCAGGAATTTGGGTTCACAACTGTTCAATGGCAGAGCCAGAGCTCTGTCTGCCTGCCACTAGCCCATCTATGTGGATTATATGATGCTACTGCCCATAACAGGGAAAGGTTTTCAGTGGCAGAGGATATCCTATATTTTTAACCACATTTGTACATTCTCCTGTTTTTGTAGTGTCACTGTCCCTCTTAAACACAAAACTTAAGCACAGAACCCCAGTGTTGGACTTCATCTAGTGTTACTGCTGAATAAATACATGGCTCTCCTAGTTTTATGCAAATACTTACTTTCCATTGCTTGATAATTATATTTACTTAGGAGGTGGTAAAGCAAATGTGGTTTATGCAACAAAATTTTATGAAAAAAAAAAATTGCTTTGGTCTAGTTATTTGTTCCTCTGTACTACCATAAGGAAAAAAAGTGACATGATTGCTTTGTTCACAGCATAGCTAAATGACATAGGTGCTCTATCATTCATTGGTTTTACAAGTAATGAAGTCACAAAAAAGGCTGGGGCAGCCTGAATTTATTTTCCTTTAGGGCTGACTACATTAACACACTTACTGAAGGATGATTGTGAAAGTGACTGATTGTGATATCAGTGAAATCAGAAGTGAAAAAGATTGTGAATCATAACTGAAAGTAATGATTCAGTCAGTACTTATCAGGACAAAATTAGTACTGATATACAATCCCAGTGGTTTAAAAGTAAGGAGCTCCAATTCTAACAAAAGTCCTAGTAATGCCCTGCTTTAAAGTCCAAGTGAAATCTGTGTATGTAACCCTCCAAAACAGCTTAGTATTAAAAAAAAAAAAAATTAAAATCCAAAAACCTGAACCAGAATCAACTTTTATCGTTCAATGTTCATGTATTAATATGTTTAGATACTCATGCCCTCTGCACAGTTCTGAAGGATTGATCATGAGGAAATCTGTTCAGAAAGGGCAAAAAAAACAGTAAATTGGAAACTGTCGGGTGGTGGTTTTTTGTGTTTGTGTGTTTTTTTTCCCCAAAGTTCTAATGATGCAGAAGCTGCATAATAATCTCTCTGTGAGCCATAAACATAATAAAAGCTGAGGCCATTTCTAACATAATCTCTATCAGCAAGATGCCAGCGCTTTTCCAGATTTCCTAACGGGTCCCTGCTAATTCCATGCCAAAACTAGCAGTGGATTTCTTCCTTTTAATCTCCCCTAATGCCTTATTCGATTATTGTCACTGCTCTACGACCGCGCACCGTCCCTTCAAACCCTAATTCCCCCCTGGAACAGTCAGATGCGGCTGAACGGCGGTGGCGAATCTGAAGGACGCGCACGGCCACAGACACCCCCCACCTCCCCGCCCGAGGCAGAGGGCGGCCGAGGACCACGGGGAAGGGGGTGAGCCCGCCGGACTCTCCCATATCCTCACCCGGCGGGGCCCCGGGCCAAGAGGGGAAGAAAGGATGAGCCCCGGCACTCGCTCCAGTTGTCGGGTCTGAGGGCACCTGAGCGTCCTCGCACATACGTGAGGCATGGCTCTGCTTATCGCCTGGGTGTGCGTCGCTGTGAGGTGAGTGAGCTCTCCCCGCCATAGCACCGGTCCCACCGACACCCAAAGGCTTCCTCCAGCCCCGCTGCAGCCCTGAGGAGCAGGCAAGGGGGAGCCGGGCCCTCTCCCCTCCTCTGTTCCTCCCGGGGGCCGGTTCCTCCTCAGGCGCCGGTTTGGCGGGAAGGCTGAGGCGAGGGGACGGCGGCGCGAGGCCGGCGCGAGGGGGCTGAGGCGAGGGGACAGCGGCGCGAGGCCGGCGCGAGGGGGCTGAGGCGAGGGGACGGCGGCGCCAGGGGGGCTGAGGCGAGGGGACGGCGGCGCGAGGCCGGCGCGAGGGGGCTGAGGCGAGGGGACAGCGGCGCGAGGGGGCTGACGGCGCGACTCGCCTCTCCTGGCAGCATAGAGAAGGCGCTGGGCGGCCCGGGCGACGGGGCGGACCTCTTTTCGGAAAACATCACTCGGATCCTCGACAAGCTGTTGGACGGCTACGACAACAGGCTCCGGCCGGGCGTCGGAGGTAGAGGGGAAACTCCCGTCCCCTCGGGGGGCCCGAGAGCGCGCGGCTCGGGGCGGGCGGGAGCTCTCAGTCTGCCGGTGGAGGGGAGGGGGTGGTGGCTCGAGGGGCGCGGAGACCAGGGCCCTGTCCCGGACTCGGCAGGAGGTAGGCGGTGAGATCCCGAGAGGCGGGCGGCAAAGGAAGGATGTTTCCCGTGCCCCGCCAGCCGCCGGCTCTGGCGGGGCGGCCCCGGTACTGTGCTCCCATGGCGGCCTCGAGGGGCCCCGCCGGCTCTGAGCCCGCTCCGCGCCCAGCTCGTCTCCCTGTTCCCCAGGAGCCGTGACAGAAGTCAAAACGGACATCTACGTGACCAGCTTTGGGCCGGTGTCCGACGTGGAGATGGTAAGGGCCCCGCTTGCTGCCCCTGCTCTCCTTTCCCGGGATTCATTACGGTGGCATCTGAGTTGACCGTCATTAAAGCAGATTACGAGGCTTAATCTTTTTGACAATCTGTAGGGCCCAGCAGAGCGGTTTGGCTGGAGCTGCATATAGCTATTTCCCCAGCAGAGTCAGCCAGGGTGGCCCAGGCCCAATGCTGGGCACAAAGGGCAATGCTAGTCTCTGGTAGGGGCACGGAGGGGAGGTTAAAGATGCTTCTTTAACCTCGTCAAGAAGATTGTAAGCATCTATGGCCCCACACATCGGTTTGCAGGAAGGCTGCACAGTAGGCAACCTAATGAGCAGCTCCAGGGGAATGGTGCCATTTCTGAGACAGCTGCCCCTTGTCATGCTGGGTACCCCCAACTTCAGGCAGCTGCGGACTTGAGTGAACTCCACCAATTACAGTAGCAGCCCCAGGAAAATGTTAAGCCACTGGAGTGAGGATGGTGTTGCTGCTCTCATTCTGGAAGTTTACTTTGATCGCTGGTTTTGCTCTTGTACACTTCCTCCAATACCTGCTCACCTGAGCCTGCAGTCCAGGTAGCAGACAAGGAACTGTGGGCCCCAAGACAGAACCAAAATTTTTCCACCTCTCTTCATCAGTCAATCTAAGAGAAGGCATAACCTTGCCCTTCTTACACATTTGCCTCCAAATAAGCTTTAGCTCCATTTCCTGGACAACTTCTGTAGAGAACTCCTTTCTGAAGGCTTGTGAGAATATTACTAAAAATCCTTAAGAAAAATAACTTAGATTAACTTGACAGCATAATCCTACTGAGATGTGACTCACATCAGTCCTTTCTTTATGAATATCCAAAGTAAGCTGCAGAAGAGGCACTGAGCATGTCTTTTTGTTCCTGGCAATTAAACATTTATAGTTTGTTTTTGGACTTTGAAAGGATACTAAATTAGACAATTGTACCTCCTTAGACCTCAGTCACTTTGAATTAAATTATTACCTCTGAAAGGAAAATTTTCCTTACTCATATCAAATTATCTGTTCACTGATTAATTTGTAACTATTCTGTAAATAATAAGAAAATACGATATTTTTTCAGAGACTTTTTTTTTTTAGTAACTACTTAATGGTAATAGGATTAAGTGTGTAAGCAGTAAATGAAATGCCATTGACATGTGTGCTAAGTTCTCTCATGGAGTTACTGTATACACAGCAACTTGGGAATGCTGGCCCTCACACATAAGTCACCCACCTGTTTATTTTCCATAGGAATACACAATGGATGTCTTCTTTCGGCAGACATGGACTGATGAGAGGCTGAAGTTTAGTGGACCAACTGAAATTTTGAGATTGAACAATTTAATGGTCAGTAAAATTTGGACACCAGACACATTTTTTAGAAATGGAAAAAAATCAATTGCTCATAATATGACAACTCCTAACAAACTTTTCAGAATTATGCAGAATGGAACTATTCTTTACACAATGAGGTGAGAGCCTATTCTTCTGCTTTTAGTTGACCTTTATTTTTGATTCTTTCAGCAGTGTTCCCGCATACCATTTTTTTCATTGTCATCTACTATAATGTATTCTAGACTAACGATTAATGCTGATTGTCCTATGCGGTTGGTGAACTTCCCAATGGATGGACATGCTTGTCCATTGAAGTTTGGAAGCTGTAAGTTTTTCTGTATCTTTCTGGTTCTTACAGTAATACATTTGGTCTACATGTATGTGAGAAGATCAGCAGTGAGATCTTAGGACACTAATGACATTGAAATGTTTTATTACATTTTTTCATATAAGAATACTTTCTCGTCTGAGACTCAGACCATTCATAAGTACATGGATTTATTCACTGAAGGGTGACTGTTGAAGCACATTATTTTGTTGTTTATTATTCTTACACATCTAGTAGTCAAAGTGGGTCCTTCAACAAGTCATAAAATCTGTGGTACATTTATTCTATTACTTCTAGTTTTGGCAAATGAAAATATTTAGTCAATCTGTGGTAATCAATGTATGTGTTTTATAGCAAATCAAGAAACAAAAGCTAGTGCCTATCAGGTCCCACCTCAACTGTTCTCTTGCTGTTGAATTTTTTGCATTTTGTCATTAGTGAGGTTAGGAACTTGCTGGAGTAGGATGCGTGTTTCTCTGGGTATTTGAGCCACAAACGGGATCATGCTACTTATTTTTTCAGTTGCTTACAAATTACATAATAGTAATTTTTTCCTCTTGAACTCAGATGCTTATCCAAAAAGTGAAATAATTTATACATGGAAAAAAGGACCCCTGCATTCAGTAGAAGTTCCACAAGAGTCTTCCAGTCTCCTGCAGTATGACCTCATAGGACAAACTGTATCTAGTGAAACAATCAAATCTAACACAGGTAAGATGTGGCCATGCGGGAACTACTGATATTATAAAACACATCTTGAAAATAAATTACAGGTTTTTTTCCATATAGAATGGGATTAGTTTAATTCTCTTCTGCCATTTTAAAAACTAAAATCCTTGGAAATAATCTAACCATTGTCTCTTAGAAGATAGCTTGTCAATACTGTCACTTTAAGCATGCAATTTTTCATGCGATTCTTAAAAATCACCTCTGCCTCCCCTCCCCAGTAGAAACAATACATAAAATGAATATTATTCTCTTCTGCTTCCATAAGGTCACTTAAACTTTTTTTAATCAGATAATTTTTATTATGCACTAGAAGGCCTGTAAGTACTTTTCTCAGAACATAGTACGTTTGGTTTAAGCCAATAATGTTTACTCATGTGTTGCCAAAATAATGCTGACATACTTGTCTCTTAACAGGTGAATATGTAACCATGACAGTTTATTTCCACTTGCAACGGAAGATGGGCTACTTCATGATACAGATATATACTCCATGCATTATGACAGTCATTCTTTCTCAGGTGTCTTTCTGGATTAACAAGGAGTCTGTTCCAGCCAGAACAGTTTTTGGTATGCTGCATTAAGGTCATTGAACAGCTCAGCATCACATATACCATTCATTCATTACTTTCATTGCTTGTTTGTTTTAGGCGAATATTCACTTCAGCTGCTCTATTTCCATCTTCAAAGGAAAATAGGCTACTATCTCATTCAGACATACATTCCATGCATCATGACCGTAGTCCTGTCTCAAGTTGTGTTTTGGATCAACAAAGAATCTGTTCCAGCAAGAACCGTGGCTGGTATTAATGTTTTGTTCTTTTATCATTCACTGTATTGAATCCATTGTATCAAACAGCTACCTGTAATCCAGTGGGAATTGGAAAAGACAGCTAGGTTTCAGTGAACAAAAGTAAATCCTAAAATTAAATCAAATAATGTTCAATCTGCCCACGAGGGTCATAATTCTTTACTCAGAATGTTTGGTTATACATACTTGTTCATGATGTTTTTCTTCCCCTCAGTATTTCTTCATACGCAGGAATGGACAATTGCAGAGTAAATTAGTCAACCTCTCCATTTTTTAAAGAAGAATTTTTCTATTGATTTAGTCTGTTGTTAAACCAATCTCAGTTAAAAGTTTTAAAAAAATAAATCAATGGGATGGAATTAATCTCATCTGACCTAAGGTCTCACTTAGCCTTATCTAGCACTCATTCTGAAGTACTCTCTTCCCCTTGTCTGCTAGTTGTTTAGATACCAACTAGCAAGAACTTTAGATGGATAAAGTTGGTGAGATAAATCCTGTCTCTAGCACAGGTCGGAGTCGTAATGTGAAAGGTGGGTCCATATTGCATGGCAAGGCCCTTTTTTCATTCCAGTGGTTTGAATCAATGCTCCCAAAGCTGCTCCAGAAGACGGAAGTTTTGTCTCCTTAATTTTTAGTGCGTGCTCTGCTATTAAATCTGCCACACGCACCCCACTTCAGTATTGATAGGCTCTGAAACTGCACTCATTGTTAAGGGGTAAACTTTCACTGACTGAATTGTTTCTAGAAGAGCAATCATAAAAATATTAAGAAAAATAATAAAACTTGTCAAAAACTTCATGAATCCACTACCCATGCATACACGTTTTGCAACCTTATCTATTTTCTCTTAACCCAGTAGTTGGGTACAAAAAATTCCCTTTGTGAGACTTGTCTTCAGTAAAAAGAAGGCAGCTATATGTTCCCTAAGCATAAATGATGCAAATCTCATAATTCAAAATGAGTCTATATTTGTAGTTAGCAGGCTACAGAATTTGTATAATTTGATTTCAGTCAATTGGCATTTCCTACCTGCATGGAATGGTATTCATAAAAGCATTGCAAACTTTTAGGAATGCTAAGTGAACGCAACTTCCTCAGGTGCCTCTTGAAGGAAGATCAACACTTTTGTTCTTGAAATCCCCAACTGGGAGCTGGGATACAGTTTGGCATCATTAAGCACTTACAAGTCTTATTTTCTGATAATAAGGATTTCTTTAAGTACTCAAAAATATTAAAATATCAGGCAATAGATTTTCAACGATGTTTTTTGCAACTGAAGAATAAAATATAGATAGGAGGTTTGTACACAAATTAAACTACCTGATTTGGCTTTGTTTTGCATCTCTGGACTATACAGTTACATCCTCTACATTTTGACTAAATATAATTGCTACCTAGTGGGCAGTGGAAGTCAATTCTATATGCTTGAAGCAATGTGCAAATGAGTCTTTAGCTGATTCAGTAATAATTACATAGAGACCCCAACCCTGGAATGACAACTCTTAGATGTCATACTGAAGAGTAAATATAGAATTAGAAACAGAAAATATTTTAAGAGAATTGTAAAATAGACACCTTTTTCAATATTGTGGAAAATTAGTCATGTTGGCATTTTAAAAGAATGTTTCAATCCTTATTCCACTCTTATTTCTCCCAGGCACAGTCTGAATTTTAGTCCTTACTAATTCAAAATCCCACAGATTCTGAATACCTTTACCTAACGAAAAGAGGGCAAATTCCTTATGACAAAAAAGACTTTCAGGCCCCAGTAAAAAAGAAAAGGTTTAAAATGGAGAAGTAAGTCTCTTTTCTGCAGCATATTGCAAATACTTGAACTATAAATTTTCATTTTTACTTCTAAGTTCCTAAACTATAAGTTTGAGTGAAAAGAAATTAATAGTAGAAGAATAACAATAGTGTGCCCAAACCAGTTTCTCAGAACAAATTCATTTAGCGACTCTACCTGCTAAATGGATGCCAGTTATACTTTGCAGGTAATATTACAATAAATACTCTCAACATTTTGCAAAGATAAATTAATGGTCAA
The DNA here is from genome assembly GCF_964199755.1 of Larus michahellis. NCBI lineage: Eukaryota > Metazoa > Chordata > Aves > Charadriiformes > Laridae > Larus > Larus michahellis. Next base: position 8,644,089 of record NC_133906.1, on the reverse strand, counting down.
AAGCACCTACTCTCTACAGACCCAAACGTGAAAAATGGAAGACAGAAATACTTGAAGATGCACTCTGGCATTCTTTATAATTCTGCCATTGGAAAGAACAGCAGATTGCTAGTATGAAATTCCTTATTTTATGTGGAGCTATGTATATAGCTATGCATATACATATATGTGTATGCATGTGAAGTTTTATGAACTTATTATCAGAATATTACCAGAAATTACTTAGAGTAAGAAACATGGTTACTGGAGGCCTAATTTTAAGTATGCTCTGAATCTATACAGCAATAGCTATTATTTCACATTTTTATGTGCCTTTATCTAATCTTTTTAATTCCTGGAAAAAAGTTCATCTGTTATTTTGCAGAAGGATAGTAGTCAGCTTCTACGTTCCTAGCAGGTCACCCTGGGAATTTTAAATTAATACCTAGTCATTAAACTTTAGTTACAATAAAGACTCAGACAGGGAAAGTGTTTGGCTTTTATTTTTGTTTCATTTTTAATAAGAGAGGATAACATATTTCAGTATTTGCATTATGTAACAGATTCTTCAAAACTTACCAAGAAGTGTACAAAGTGAAAAGACAAGGGTAAACAGTCATCAGTTACACAGTTTACCAACTGTAATTTGGCATTCAGTTTGATAAAGCAGTTTTCCACAGTGCAGAGCATTTCATCAATATTCCGTCCACATTGAGAGAAGTCTTATCTATATCTGTAACAGAATAGGACTTCCTATTCCTAAGTTTGAATTCCTGCTGCAGTAAGTTTTTATTCAGACACAGAATATATCATTTTTATTACTAACTAGCACATGGACAGATTCTAATCTAATCACACATCATATTGAAAAGTTCATTCTGGACCTTTGAAATTGAAATATATCTCAGCATACTTGTATTCATATTATAAAATGAGTCTGGCAGATTTGGGAGAAGTAGTGATCCTACATATTTTTATACCATCTCCTATTCGCATTTCATTAAAACATTTTGAGTAATGACATTGGGATGTAGTTAACCTTAGACAGCTGGCAAGCTACATCATGTGAAAGAGTTGCAAAAAACTTGAAAATAATCAAGTCACCCTGTCTTGATGCTGCAGTATACAATGACACTGCATCCTTTCCACTGAGCATCATTCATAGCATACTGATTCATCATCACGACATGACATTATAACATCTTTTACTTTCCCACCTACCCTTTCCCAACTGCAGAAAAGACCAGAAGAGGGTATTCTCCACCTTACTGTCTTTAAATACCTGTGGTTTTCACATTCTAGCAGGCATAATTACAAGTAAACATGAGTCACAGAGGCTTATATGTTAATGAATGAGTTTGCTCTTGCACTTTTTGCTTGTATCAGGCAGCAGTGGGAAGTAAGTATATTTCCTACATTATTAATGTTGTACAATCTAAAACAGAAAGAATAAATTCATGACTTCACGTGAAGAACACTATGGGGCCCATGAGCTACATCACCAGATTTGTTGTATGAAAACAGATAAGCAGCTCTAGAGAAGTAGCTTTTCTGTCCTTCATATTTGTAACTATGGGTGCTTTCAAATCAAGATACTGTTAGTGAATCTTAAAGAATGTATTCAGTGATTAAAGACAACTGCACAGAGGTCCAAACTTACTTATTAGTAGAAATATTTGGATCATAGCCTACCAGTGATTTTAATGAAGAATTAGATTAATTTGTTGAGGGTTCTGTAAGCCATGATCGGTTTTGTGCAAGAACAGGAGAGAGGATCACTGTTGGGAAATGACAGTAAGTTAATCTAGATTTCTGCCAAATGTTCTGCTTACTAACCCCTCAAATAAAGTGTATTTCATAGTTTGAGCCTGAATTTTATTATACCCACATTTATCACAGTTCTAAGAAGCTGCACCACGTAGTATGTAGTTAACTTTCAGTTTGATCAATGTATTAAGGAAGTTTGTTCAGAGCTTTTAGATGCTGAAGCCAATATACATGAATTACTTAAGAATACAAAATACTTCGCAGTCTTGTTGGTTAGCTGGTACACAGCTAAAAATAAAGAGGAGTTGTTTGGGTTTTTTTAATATATATGAATTTAAGAGTAGCAGGGTTGAAGGAAAATTCTAATGCCCCCATTTTCTTTTTCTTATTTTCAAGGAATCACTACAGTTCTAACAATGACGACATTAAGCATCAGCGCACGCCATTCTTTGCCCAAGGTGTCCTATGCTACTGCCATGGATTGGTTCATAGCTGTGTGCTTTGCCTTTGTCTTCTCTGCACTTATTGAGTTTGCAGCTGTCAACTACTTTACCAATCTTCAGACTCAGAGAGCAATGAGGAAGGCAGCCAGGGCAGCAGCACTGGCAGCAGCACTATCAGCAGCAACTGTACCGGCAGAGGACGAGATTGTCTCGGTAATTGCTTGCTTTTCTGATAATAAGCATCATATAGGAAGAGGCAGCTGAAGTAGTGAATGCGAAACAATATTAAAGTGATCTTAACCTGAAACAGATTATGTAACTAGATCATGTCTATTTATCAACGACATTGCTCTTATTTCAGAAACTGAAAAGACTTCGTTTATTCATACTGTTCATTTATATTTGAGATATGATTTACTAGAAAGATGTTTATTTGGTAAGATATTTAAGGAAAGCCGTTAGATTGTAATCCATAATACTTCTCTTGAGCAACGCTGTAGGCAGTGTGGTCAGGCAGCTGCGGTTCTCTCAGAAAGTGCAGAATTTGTAGGACGCTATACAATGGAATGAACATGTGCATGGCCAGATGATTATGGGATCAGTGTAGTACACTGGTGCATACCATAAGTGGGTCATCTGGAAGAAGAGGAATTAGCCTTTACATAAATTTGGCATCTGTTACTTTCATAAATCTGTGTTGGTGGAAGCTTGAGGAGAAAACATAAATGTAAAGATTAAGATAGATTTTAGTACATGCAAAAGACAGGAAGGCTTTCTAGTATCAAAAAAAGTATGTCAGAATTGCTTGTAAGTATTATTCCTTACATCTCAGGCTAAGTAGTGAATGCTGTCTCACAACATATGTTAATGTATTTACCTCTATAGCCCTCCTGTTCTAAAAATCAGTTTTACTACCGCCACATTTCCCATTTTGAGAGAAATAACAGAATTTGAATGACCTTCTGCAAAACCTTTTAGTTTGTAGTTGAATAACAAAGTCAATCTAAAAGCTATTAAGTATCAGGGCAACACCTTACCCACCATATAGTAATTTTTCTACATTTACTTATAAAGAGCAGTTAAAGTTATAACATTTAGGTACATTCAAATCATTAAATTCATAATTGATAAGGTCCAATATTGGCAAAACCAAAGCTCCACAGCATCTGTGATTCTGTGATCTTGCTACTAGTCCTCATTGGAGCTAATCAGTAAATGTTCTTCGACTTGGAAGCATTGTGCTTGTAAGCCATATTGTATTTTGCTTACAATTTCATTAAATATTGAAAAAAAATAAGACATTATAAGATATAGTAAAATAAAGAATTGCATTTTATTTTCACTAAATATGTAAATGCAAAAAGAAGCAAATCTTTATACATTTTAACTCAGAACCACAGCTTTTTTGTTTGGTTTTTAAAACCACAGTTATATAAAGAAAATACAAAAGGAAGTCCAAAAAATTTAAGTGGAGCTTGGAAGCAAACGTTCACTGAATCTTGCACTGATTTTGAAGTGATAGCAGAAACGCTGATTTAGATTTGGCAATATCTGCAATGCTCATATCTACATTTATTTTAACTAGTAAACTTTTATAATTATATTTAAACCTTACAAAAAACAATGAGAGGAAAAGAGAGTATGCATTTGCCAATATTTAGGACATACTTCCCCCTCCCCAATATCATGATATTTGACTGAGAAGTACTCCGGACTGAATAAGCAGAACATTGCAACAGTAAAATACTGCAAAATAAGAAAAATACTTTTAAGACTGAAGGAACTTTAAAATGTACTAAAGCTTCATTTTTATTCTTTTGCTGACTTTTTTTGAGGGCAAGCTATCAGAAAAAAAGTTAAAGAGATCACTTGGCTTTATGTAGCATGAGGAAAATATTGATAACTGCTATATAACAAAGAGGAAAAACAGCTCTGATCTTTCCTGCACACACTTCCTTATTCAAGTTTGAGTTAATCATAGGGAGGTTTCCAAGAAGAAAAAAACCCCAACCAGCTACTAATTTTAACTGAAGTCCCTGCTGAGTGATATGAAAACAGTTTGGCCTACTCTGCACATGCTTCTACTGGTGAATCCACAGCAGATGCTACAAAGCCACCGCCACCCCCAATCTCTAGAAGACAACTGATTCAAAAAATAACCCTCTGCATGTGCCCAGATATACTAGAACATGAGGATTGTGGGTTCTCCAGTACTTGTGGGTGTTTTACATGGTCTGTGTATCACTGCAGACCAAGCTAAGCACAAACTACAAAATTGCTGTTGAACGAATTATTAAACAAAAAAGAAATTGCAAAGACTTCAAGTCTCTTATCAAGGGCTTCAGCAACAAACAAGCACAGAGACAAACTAAAGACACACCTTCCTGATTTTGTAAATACTTACTTGTTAGCTTTTCCAAATAAAAACAAGCAAAAAATAAGCATCTAGGAATAAAATAATCATTCAAGAAGCACACTGCAACCATTTTGTCAAGAAAGCTATTTACAACTAGCTAACAACACACAGATTTAGAAGAGTAGTAAAACCCGTAACATCAAGGTCCCAAGGTAAACTCAGCCTCTAAAACAGCCCAAAGTGTCCACAAAATTCTACAGTCCTGATCTTGCTCAAAGCTCATATTATCCAAGACAGTAATTTTCAAGCCTTGTAAGTCCAACACTTTTTTCTCACAGGACCAGTTCTCTGTGAGAACCCATATCTGCAGTAATAGAAAAGCAAAATCAATGAGATCATAAAAATGAAGGTTACTAACAACTGAAGAAAAGATGATGTAGTCAAAATGGCTTCTAGAAGAATTAACTGATGGATTTAAAAGGTCCCATTCCAGAAGGGCATGCTGGGAAAAAAGAATTAATTCTAAGATAGCAGATTTTTAAGAAACTTCTTTTTTCTTTTTTCTTTTCTTTCTTTTTTTGTGTAGTGAAGGTAAGGGGGAAAGAACTTTTGTATGTTGTCACATAGATGGATGTACTGCAGCCAGTGATCTAATTTCAGCTGACACAGACCTGAACTAGCTAATTTGAATGCCAGCAGTGTAGTTAGCACAGGCTGATTGTGTGAATATGCGACCATTTCCTCAGGATTATCATCCTCTACTGAGTTTTGTACTTCTATAGCTACATTACTGGTCTTACAGCAGTTATGTTTAAATAAGCATAATACAGTTTCTTTCTTATTGTAGCTTTAGGAGCTGTTTCTGAGGACCTGATTTCCCTTTTGTTGCCCCTTACACCCCAACTTGTTCCATTTGTTTGCCTCTAAATTCTTTCATCACTTTTCCTTCCAGATTTTTCTTTTTGCTCTTTTGATTGGATAGTAAAGTTTTTCATCCACTTGTAATGCTGGTATTTTTATTTGTGATTTTTAAGTGCATGAAAGTTGTCAGAATTTTAGCTATATGAAAGGGCAGGTATAGGATGAAGAGTAGTGGACAGTATGTTAAAAATGCCTACTGTCTTCTGCATTTATAGAAATCAGATTGTATTTTTACATTGAGAAAATTTCTGAAGATTGTAAAGGTTTACTTAATTTGGGGGTGTCCATTTATAAAAACAAAAGTGAAAAAGTGAGATGTACTTAACTTGAAAATTTTCATGTCTATACAACTGCCAATGGAATTCTCCTACCAGTAGCAACATTAGGAGTAACAACATAGACGATATGTTTTTAATAATCTATTACCTTAAATTATCTGAAGAGTGACTAAAGAACACTGTGGTAGGAATAACCTTAGGCTGTCTGAACTAGTACTTTCTGTATGACAGACCTATTCTCCTGCTTTGCATAAGAGAAGCTCAGGGAGACAGTTTGGGTATTAATGAAAATTCAAAGGAGTTACAAAACAGCCAGTTAGAAGCTTTTTCTGCTTGACTGAGGGCCTACCATCAAGATAAATGTATTTACACAATATATTCAGTGTTTTTTAAATTCCAAATTAGCTGTTTCCTAAAAAAAAAATCAAAAATCTTTCAAAAATAATATCAAAAAGCCTCCTTCCCCTTAAGTCCAGTTAATTTTATTCAAAATCTTTCTTTATTCAAAATCTTTCTTTATGCAAATGAACAAAACTTTTTCTCATGGGTTTTTATATTATAGCCATAAAACCTGTACACTCAGAAAAGAAAGATGGCAGAAAACCAAATTCTGCTCTACCGTACTAATGAAAGTAGGAGGAACTCTGCTCAAGTCATTGGACTACAGTGGTTTCAGTAAGAGAGACAGCGGTCCGACTACATTGTCAGTTAACTGATCACAGCCCAGCACGCCTGTTCTGGTTCCAGGAAAGCCACTCTTTACCTCAGTTAACTTAGAGCAGAATTTGGCTTGCTCTCTCTGTCAGCTGCAGGCAATCCCTGTGTGAAATACAAAACTATGGGTGTTCCACTCCAAAATACGATGGCAACAAGCTGAGTAGTCATCTGGACCCTGACAGAAACCTGTTTTTATTCATGCGGTGACCAAGCTTGTTCTAGCATGTACAAAACCAAACATTATATATACATAAAAAACATTATATTTAGCTTTTTAATCCATTTCAAATATGTATTTTCTATATTAATCGTATTATTTCATCATTATGGTTTCCTTAATCCAGGAATATCCCAATACTAGAAGTTGTAGGGGAAGGGGAATTGGTGGTACTGTCTGGTGTGCACAATTTTGAAGTAATGCTGTGCGAGATGGTCAGGAAGTACACACCGTGGATCAAAAGTCATGCTTTCCATACGTGAGACTACATGTAAAAGACAAAAGATGGTGACGGGGTGGTAGCTTGATTACAGTTATATTCTAAAAGACCTGTTGTTTTAACAGAAAATGGCACAGAGCAGTGAAATACTGCTGGGAGAGCTTCCTTCTCCCTACTAATAGCCCTGTCCCTGTGTTTCAAAATAAGAAAGCTTGGGCAGAAAAGGATTCTCATTCTCTTTAACAACCCTGCCCAACTGCAGAGAAGCCGTATGGCACTTCAGTATAGAGGATTTAGTTTTCCATGATTACGTCAGAATATACTGAGTATGTTTAATGAATATCCTAGTGTAACTGAAAGGAGAGCACTTCTATTTGGATTATCAACAACCCTTTATGAGATCATCGTAGCAACAGCTATATATATATTAAAGTCTTGACTGAGAACATGGCGCTTTCAGTCAAATTAGGGAGACCTTCCTGTTCCTCCACAATTGCAGATTATCAAGTAGACTATTAAAAACAAACAACAACTTTCAATTATATTAACTTTTCATCATTCCAAGAAGGAAAGCAGATGCCAATTATTTGGTTCCGCCTGAGATAAATATTTGTCTGATTGACAAAGCCAATGCAGGGCACTAAGGAAGGTTTAGAAGTAGCTGATATACACCAAAATAGAAAAATTCAAGATGAACTGGATTTAGACATTTTTTTGTTCAACATTGAAGTCTAATCCCAGTACCTTTTTTGCAGGGGGGCAGCGAGAACAAAATGAAGTTAGTTAAATTATAGAAAAACACCCAAACAAACCTCTCTACTGCTGTTTGTATAATTCTGTCTCACTTAAACACTCAAAGAAGTAGCTTCTATACGCTGCAGAAATTTAGCAAAGTTAAAGAGACAAGGATTGTTCTGGACTGACACTGATAAATTTAAGAGCCAAATGTGACTTTGAACATTTAAATCCATTTAACATAAACATGTATTTTGACAGGGGCTTTCTGCTAATTATGTGATTTTTCTGATATGCTACATATAAATGTTAGGAAGAGACTCTACCACAGTACATTCCCATTGGAAAAAGAATGAGTAGGGTTCCAGTCTCTGTTCTCCTTCGTGCTTATTTGTTTCATATGACAGCAGTTTTAATACAATGGGTATGGTATATTTTTCAAAGGTATGCTTTCTGCCTCGAATGGCTCTTCAGATTTTCCATGCAAAGTAAACCAGCTTTGAAGTAATAAAGCAAAACCCTCTCCCCCTAACCACCTTCACCTGATGGTTAGGCTGTATTTTGAGAGGTGAATTTCAATCCCCAAGGGCTAAGAAAGAATCTGAACATGGCTTTCCCATGCTCCAAGTGAGTAATTTAACCTAAGTGATTTAACCCTTTCACTAGGGTAAAGCCTGAAGAAAACAAATTTGCACGCTATTCCTCATAATACTTCTAGGAAACTAAATTTAGAATTCCTAAAGAGATGCCTAAAGCTAGGACTGCTGATGACTTCTAAGCTATATTCAGCTTTTAATTATGCAGAACACTGTTTATAGATGTTTGCAATACACATTGTTTGAATCAGATGCCACATATGAGATATGCAAAGAAATGTCTAAATTATAGGTTACAATCAATCTCTGGCATGAGATGGATACTTAAACTGCACAGGACTGTAAAGATTGAGGTATCTTAGTGCATGCCCAGAAGGAGCTCTTACATAATGTGGTGAACTTTCCTGCTGCAAGGTGCTGCATATGGATTGTTCAGTAGCTAAGCAGAGTTTTTACAGATCACACTGTTGAATGTAGGGGCTAAACGATGCTTAACTCCCTGTTTGGGAGTTAAGTCACTAGCATGTGATTTTATGTGTATAATATGAATGGTTGAAATTACTCAAACTGTATCTACTAATGAGATGGGCAGGGAAAAAGAATGTTATATATTTAACTTAGCATTCTGCCTTGTACAAACATTGAGGTTTGGTCTTAGGGTTTTGTTTGTTTCTGGGGGTTTTTTTGTGTGTTTTGTGATGTCAGCAAAGTTCAATATCCTTAATCCAATAAATGATAAAGAAAAGGAGGAAAAACACATTTTTTTTGTCTAAACTTTTAGAGTTTATTCTCACAAACCTCTTTTTACTGCATTGCCCGCAGGAAAGAGAGACGTAAGCGAGTAAGAGAGAAGTACGTAAGGACATACTGATGTTAATTTGTTTAAAGTTAGCCAGTGTCTGAGTGTATACATAAGATTCTCATGTTACTGCTAGGTCATAAACTAAACTGATAGTAAGAATATGTATTTTCAGTACAAAGGAACAGTAGAGAATTTTACAAATAGGAATTACAGAAATCTCTTGAAGAAAAGAAACATAGGAACAAAGTGCATTCAGAGCCTCCTGAAATATTCTAAGCATAAGCAAATTCTAGTGATATTGATGAGAGCTGTGAAGGAGCAGCACCTTTATAGACAAGATGAGGCTGCTTTGTGAGCTTTCTAGGGGATCAGATAGCTGAGCTGCAAAAGATTAACAGAAGCCAGACTATACCTTACCAGGCTATATACATACCAGTCTTAGTCTACTCCAGCTTTATGGTATCTCACATTAAACAGCGATCTTGCAATCTGTTCTGTGTCACTGGGTAGTCATACATAGTGACAAGTTTAATTGCCTTATGGGACTAAATTCCACATGAGCGCAAGAGTACTCTTCTGAATCAGGATTCAGTAACTTAACAAAATTCATTCTTTCATTATGACACAGTGTGCCATGCCTCAGGCTTCCTGTTGTTGCTCTTGGTAGCTGTAAAAGAGACCTTACTGTTTGAGTGATTGGCTGTGTGAACTACGCAAAACAGGCTATTCATTCCTGTTTTCTCTCTGTGTTATGCTAAAGTTTCATGATGTCATTGTAGGTAAGCTGTATCCCGGGTAGTGGTATACAAGAAAAAACACTTGACCCTGACTTGCTGGATGGGCAAACGAGGGTGATAAAGAGAGTATAAAGAACTACTCAGGGACTTTCTGAATGATTTATATCAACTCTAAACTATCTCCTCAGCATGTGAAGAGCATGACAAAAAACTGTGGCTTTACTGAGACAGTAAAATGCACTGGTCCTTCCTGAATATCGGAATAGGCTATTTTAGGTAATGAGAAGTTATTAATATTACTCCATTGATAGAAATTGAAGTAAACTGGCCCCAAAGTGGGAGCATAATCAAGTTAGTTAGGGCAGTTCCTAAGTTCTGAGGATACACACTGACTCCAGATCTTCCCTTCTCCAAGGTGAGATGAAATTGCAGAGATAATCCTGCTTCTGTAGCAATCCTCCTTCTATAGGAACGAGCTTTAATAAATATTCTAAATAAAATAGTGACCAGGATTACACTTTTCCAAGTGCCTGTTCAGATGATCACGATTATTTACTACCTCTACATTCTAAATACATTCAGTATGGAATGTCATCCGGAGACCACAAGCTACATCTGTTCTGCCTGCCATTAACTCTATCACCTCAGTACAATAACTCCCAATTCATGCTTGAATGATCCAGAGCAGAATTTGACCCACCTTATACCAGAATATTGCACATAAAAAGGGCCAAGATTCATCTTAACACTTACATTTTTAGGAACCACTCATTCTGCACAACAGGTCAAGCAACCTTGCAGTAAAGCAAAAAACAAGCTACCTTATAACTTCTACAATTCAGTTCAAAGCAGAGCACACAAACAAAATGGAATAGCAACTTGAATGAAAGCAGTAGCCCAGGCTCTTGTCAGTCAGTCTGTTTATAGAGTAGGATTATTATTATTTTTACGATTAGTGCAAGTGGACATGGATCCATGTCCCTTGCCCTCTTTCTGAGAAACATCTGTAGATCATCCTCCATTTAAATCTGTCTGTTGCTTGCTGTGTTACTAGAAAATGCAAAAACAAAGGTCTGCATTACAGATAGGCACAGCCCCAGAATATGAATGCCATTTAAGATCCATCCAAATCATGATACTAATCATTTAATGTGTAAATAGCAAAGTGAAATAAGGAGGGATATGGCAAGTTGGAAGTATTGGGAAGTGTTGATGGGATGTGGGGGAAGAAAAAATTAATAGGTGAAAGAGATATATACAGAAAGAGCACTTTTTTTTTTTTTTTTTTTTTTTGCAAATAGGATGTTGTTCTCTCCTCCTTTTACTTAGACTAAAATCAATTGTGAGGAATCTGCCTCTCCCTAATTTCAGTTAGATACCAGCCCATTCATCCATGAGCATCATGCAGGTGACATTGTAGCAATGTCACTTGTTCTGATACTGACTGTTAAAAGGCTAATTCCTGTTATAACTCTATTTTAAGTCATACATGAGATACCAGGTGTGTTAGGCTAGCCTTTTATCTAGAAATTATGGCCCAAGTACAAGTATAGGCAATGTATTTCCAAAAATACTTATTTTCCTTTTAACACATTCATTTATGCGATTGACTACAATCTTTTTCCATGCATAGAAATCCTGCAAGTTAAATCCCAAAAATGCTGACAATGGGCTACATTTAATTGAATGATTACCACTAAATCACTCCTAAGGAATTAATTTGGAAATTACATATCTAATAGAATTTTGCTACCTTAAAACTATTCAAATGTTATGATTCCATTTTACAGTACATATATGCAGTTGTATTGTAAGTTATTTACATTGTCTAAGACTTCCCTCATTAGTTTCAGTCACGTAGTTCTGCTGACCAAAAAAGCTGCTATTTCAAACCCAAGAATAGCTGCACATGTTGTGCAATTTTGCTGCACAATATTTGTCATCAATAACCTGGAAGTTTTGCACTCCCTTATTCATGAAGCTTTAGATTCAAGCTCAACTAAAGCGTTGCATGTTAGCATTGCTTGTTAGAGTCTATGGTATTTCTATTGCTCCCTATTAACAGAAAACTTGAGCACTTCGTATCAAAACAATAAAAAACAACTTGACACTCTAGCATTCTTCTGTATTTTCCCAGCCATCAGACGAAGCTTGTGCCTGCTGCCATGCATTTGCATTACTAATGGTAGTCCTGGGTAGTGGCAGTAGCAGCAAAGAAATTTTTGAAAGTTTCCTCGCATATGATACTACTGTGAAAGTGGGTAACTGATATCCATTATAGCAGGCTTGGAGCCTGTGGTAGATTCTATTCCTAAGCCATTTCTGTAAGGAAGAAATCTTTTACTTCTAGTAAAAAATGGTGATTTGGCCACAAATAAAACAGGTGTACATAATGAATAATATGTCAGCCTAGCAACTAAGAGGTAAAACTTAACGTTCCGGTGGTCTGGCTAAATTTTTTAAAAGTTTTCATACCACCTTCTAAAGAGTAATTGGACCTGGCTATGAATATTGCACAAAATATAGGAATAATTTGGTTTAATTTTACCATAAATGAAAATAAAAGTAGTCCCATTACAGTTAGGATGAGTATTTGTCTTCAATTATATGCATGAAACTGCTGTGGGAATCATGAGATATATCTGAAACAAATTTCAGTCTGAAAAAACTACAGGACAATTTAGGATTTGTGTCTTCAGCACCTGTAAAGTTAGTCCATTTCCTTTTGTGCAGCAGTGTTTTAGTTCATCGGCAGCTAGTTTGGGGACTAATAACAGTGTGACAGCTTGACTACGTTCAGTGAGAGTTTACCAAAACTCCTCAATGGGCTCACACAGTGAAGTCTGCACTTGAGACAGCCCATATGTGCTATTTTATTTAAACTTGATTCATATCTACATAAACTTCACTCATACCAATATATTGCAATTTAGATACACTATTACCTTCTTTTATTTTCCTTTTACCTCCATCTTTTCTTTGTCTCTTGTAGATTCCATTTATTACCATGTTAAAAATACGGAAAGAACATATTCTTTTATGTTTTTACAGCAAAGCTCTAGGCCACAAATGCACCTCTATATTTGCAGTATGTTTGTGATTTCCTTAGGTTGCTCTATAGCAGAGAAGCAGCAATAAAATCTGAAAGTTGAGTAGAAAGGTGGAGAGAAGCCTGCTGATCACAAAACCTAAGACTCTGTATTCAAAAAATCACCTTTTTTTTTTTTTCTCTTTTTCCTTCTGCAGCATTCTGACTCCAATTGTAACCTGAAGAAGCGAGTAAACTCCACAACATCTCAGGCAGATCAATCTCCCGAAACCAGCATAATATCAAATAGTGCATCCCAGTGTCAATCAGTGTCTGTTCTGGCACCAGCGCCGCCACCACCACCGCCGCCTATCGGAGGCACAAGTAAAATAGACCAGTATTCTAGGATTCTCTTTCCAGTGGCATTTGCAGGATTCAACCTGGTATACTGGGTCATTTATCTTTCAAAAGACACTATGGAAGTGAGTAGTAGAATTTCTGAATATTTGCTTATAATATGTAATATGTTTATTTATTATTATTTTAATTGTTCATTTACTCTTGCAACTCCAGTTAATCAGTCCTTTCTGAAAAAAACTACTGATAATAGCTTTTCTAAAAAAATCAGCTGTTGCTTCCAGTAGTAGTGGCACTCAGTACAATGCAGGAAGGCTATCTGAAGATGAGAAATGTAAACACTTATCTCTATGCCATGTTGCACTGAGCAGAACACATTGTGTAAGACAACCTATGATGCCATTCTCAGCAAACAAACTAATCTTAAATCTTCCATTTCTTAATCTTCCTATCTGCAGTAAGGAATGGTAGAATTATCTGTTGAAGCAATGCAGCAAAGGAGATAAGAACTCTAATATCTCCTAAGGTTTTCTCAGTGAGGTAATAAGATAACAGACTCCCCAAAAAAGTTTGTTATTCATTCTATACATTTATCAATAGTGTGAAGAGTTGACAACTGCAGTATACAGTCTGTGAATAGAGTCACTTTTTTTATACATTGTAACACTGATTTTTACTGTCTCGTCATATAGTTCAACTGTTCTATGCAGATAAAGCTGCTGAATTCTTTGCTTAAGTTTGTTTTAATCAGTTAGAGAGTGATCATGTCTTTAGATATCCTTGAGGTCCAGAAGAGATGTGCGCCTTGCAAATTGAGCATGTCTAGAATAATCAGTCAGTTATTACCTTATAATTTTCAAGCAGTCATTAAACTTTAAGTTTTTAATGCTTTAATTCTCTAATTTTTCCCTTTTCCCTAAATACAGCTAATGGTGTCTGTTTCCTTGGTAAAAAAATATATTCTATTGCCTTGTTGCCATAGAGTTTTTGAATCTCACTAGCCATTGCAGTCAATATGATTGGTACATTTAGCTTTATTTAGGACAGCTAGAGAGATAATGATGGTATTTAGATGGTACTGAATGCACATCAATAAAAACAGAGGCTGGCAATCTGGTATGACTGGTGAGCAGATTGTGCCTTTATTTCCTAGATTAGTAGTAGAGCAGGCCAAGGGAAATCTCATGGGCAGCCAAAAGATGTTGCAGTTCAAAGTACCAAGACAGTGCTGATCAGCTGATTGGTGGCATCTTGCCTCTGCTTAAAGCAGAGGCTACTAGCCTCTAATTTTGCTGATTTTTGCTACTAGTATGATCTGGAAAATGCTGTCTCTCGAAGATGGAGCGTGCTGCCAAGCAGCTTGTATGAAATCAGGAGGGCAGGAAGACAGGAGGCACTGTCTCTTACAAATGTTTCTGCAGATGTCTCTCTCAAGAGGTCACAGCTGCTAACTCCTGGCCACTCAAAACCTGCCCAATGCTAAATTTAGCATTTGTGCCAGAGTTACTGATCCTGCTATTAAAATATTGAGTATGTGTGCAAATTGCTTATCTCAATCAGAGAAGGGAAGTATCAAAAAAAGCTCATGTATCATCATTACAGCTTCTGTTTAGAGGCCAGTTCCTTAGCATGTGTAGCTTGTCATAACTCCAGTGATATCATTCAACCAGTCACATTTTGGATCTAGAAATATTTGGAATATAGTTGCCATTTCCTTCAGTAGTGATGAAATATTTACACTGAACCTTGTATATTAATAGTTATATTAGCACTAAGCTTTTAAAATACTCTAAAGTCTAGGGCATAGTGCTGACTAAATAGTTTTAAAATTATGCTTTTGCAAGCCCACAAACCTGCTTACAAACTCAGAAATTGTTTCTGTAGTAGCCTTATTGAATGTCAGAAATCCAGCAGCAAGATTTAGAAAACAGAACAGTATTGACAGCTGGGGTGTTTCGAATGATGAAGAATGTAAACAATTATGTAAAATGTTGATCAAGCTCTACTTCATAAATTACATTTTCTTGTTTGTGTACTCAGTTGTAACTAATAATGATTGTGATATACATTGCTAGGTTTCTAATTCAATATAATGTATCACTTTACCAGTTGTTACTTTCAAGGAAAAATAGGATTGGGTTTGTTTAAAAATACATTAAAAATATGTAAGCCTTTCCACTGAAGCAGAGAAGATACAAAAGTTAGGTGAACAAAGCATGGCACGCTTCAAGACGAGTTCAACTCAATCACAGGCTCAAGCCCATAAGATTAAGTATTGGTACAGTATTACTCAGTTAAAAAATTTAATTTCATTTAGAAAATGCATTCTGTGTAGTATTTCAGGTATACTAGCTTTTCTTTTTTGAGTTGATTTGTCTCTTGTTTAAAAAACAAAATGAAAAAAAATAATCAAATCAGTTCATTGAAATAACTACATTTCCTGTGCATAAGTTCTTGTAGTGCACCTTTCTAGGATTTTGATTAGTGTAGTTTGGAGTGCAGAACATCATTCTAACAGCATTCCTAAGCTGTTTGGTAGTATTTCTGCACACTACTATGCAGTTTTCTTATGGCTTACGTAATGCGCCATATGTTACAGAAATGAAGAAGTCATGCTTGTGTATTGTACCTGATAATATTTAAAAGAACCTTGGGGCTTGAGTACTTTTCAAAGTGCTCCTTGGAGTACCTTATTCTTCCCCCTCCATTTAAACGTTTTCTTTTTGGAAGACTTCAGGTCAATGACCCTTTGTCTTACTGTACATGTAAACTAAGAGTATGTTAATTACACAGAAATTTTAGGATTTGGAAGTATGTATAATGAAGAAGGTGTTTCCAATAAAATGTATGCCTTTAAACATTTGAATATTCTTTTTCAGAGCAGCCAGGATTGGGCAGATAGCAAGAGTATCTTAGACTGAACTCTCTGTATTTGTACTTCCATATATATCGAATTAAGTTCAGCTCAGGAAACCAGGAAGTTTAGAAGCAAACTTTACTTGTAAAATTAATCTTTTGCTATATTTTTAAGCAAGATGGTAGCATTCTCTGAATGAAAAAAATGAAAAAAAAAAAATTCCAGGCTGAAATTAAGTGCTTCAACTGAATGCTTTTATATGTGAATGGGGATATCTTCTAGCCTTAATATTTAAATAAATGGTTCTATTCTCGATGGTTCATTGGAACAAGTAGGAAAACATTCAGTATCAGTCATCCACTTGATACATAAAATATATTTCAATGTAAACTGGTCTGTATTGTAGAGTAGCAACAGCATTGCAGGACAACAGTTATATTGGAAAAGTATAGAAGTGAAGCTAATATATTTTTCTGCTTGCATTTTGCTAGACGGCCTGTTGTTAGAACCCAATATAACCAAAGGACAAGATAAAAGTAGAAGAAAGGAGTTACTTGAAAATATGTATATGAAAGAATCCCAAGTTGAAATAATAATGCCAGTTTTTAGACCACAGAAAATGCTGATATTTGTACGATAAGCCCATATTTCTCTCAAAATGTTTTATAACTGTAACGCTGACAGATGCTTAACTATAGCAATATTACTGTGCCATTTACAATATGAAAAAAAATAAAGCATTAAAATTACTCTAAGAGGACTTACTCCCTCAGTACGTAAGGTCAGTTTGTAATTAATTTAGATAGAAGGTTTGAAAATGTGACATCCCCCATGATTTATACATGCAAAATGGAACAGGGACGTTTCTATGGTGCATTCTTCTGTAGAGTACTCTAATATCTGCCATCCATAAAAAGCTCTAAACAAACAATAGACATTTGTCTAGATAAGCCAAATAGAGAAATTCTTTAAAAGGAGAACAAACCTATCTGACAAACGAGAAGTCATACAGAATTTTTTGGCTTTGTTTTTGGTTTTAAATCTTGCTAACTCCTTGAGCTGGATACCAATTTATGACTGACTTTGGTAGGTGAATTGGGTGCTTAGTTTAATTTAAAATTTGCTTAATTTAGAATGCAGACTGCCCTTTTAATGAGAAGAATACAAATACTCAGTCTACCTTTGCGTATCGTTCACTGTTCTCGCATCTCCTTACACGTCTTTCTAAAGTAACCTGTCTTAATTTTTATATATAACGTTATATTACATTTTTTCATGTAGCGAAACATGGAATGATGGAGTGAATCAAGACTAAAGAAGGAATATTATGTTAAAGTTTTGATGATGAACTGCAGAAAACTAAGCAGAGGCCAGCTTTTATGTTTGGGAACAGAGGAAAGTACAAAGTCACTGAATGTGCTAAATGTGCTGAGTCCTGGATATTATTTGGACGCAGAGAACATAGTACGATGGCCAAAACAAAGAGTTACATAGCAGGTTGAAAGAGAAGATGAGATGCTAATGATGCATGGGTCAAGTGGGAAGAAACAAGAACCAGAAAAGTATTTAGCTTCAGTATGTTAATACTCATAAAGCTTTCACTGCATATTGTTACATCATGTTTCCATTTAAACACTGTGAAAGTAAAGTTCAGGAGAAAACAGTTGTTGCCATACATACTTACAATTGACCTTTGGTGATCCAGGTAATAAACATCAAATTCTAAGAGGATTCTCCCTTGTAATGCAGTTCTGTTTTAAGTCTGCTGAGACAGGTAGAAATCAGGTGGTTTTGCTGGTTAACTTTGTTGTTAACAACCCTTAGCTTAAACTTCTCTTTAAACTTTTCTTCTAGTTTTTTGAACCTACTGCAATGCATCTTCGAAATGACCATCAGTCCAACTGAAGAACAGCTCAAGGTTTGAAAGAAATCACTGAAGGTCGTGTGGGGTTGAAGGGACTTCAAAGGATTTATCTATCCACAGGTGCTCTCAATTTTCAAACAGGGAATATTTATATTGGACATCACCTGGAAACAAACTGTGGACAAATCAAAAAGATAGAAATTGCACAGGGTTCTAACAATATTTTCTTAATATTTCTTACATTAATTTTACTATAAAAGTTGTTAAATTATTTTGTTCTGTTGTCAAAGAAATGAATGTGTATTTGTTCTAATGCTGTTATAAACAATTGAATGTTTACAAGATATAAAACGTCCATAACAGGATTATATTTTTAAAATACAATAAGCATTGCTAAAATAAGCCTGATTCTGAACTGGTATGACTTGGCATGATTTCACCGAAAGGTTAGGAGCTGCACTGATTTGCAGCACCTGAAATTGACCCAAAATAATGTTAAGAAATCCCATCAAAGGGAGCTGCAATCTCATCATGTTTTCATCACCCTTTTGTAGAAAAGATAAATGAATTCTGATTTTCATCTCCTTTAGTTTGAGATAATACTTACAAAGGACAAGATATAAGAAAAAAGGAAATAGAAACTGTTGTTTAGATGTACTTTAGATGGTTAGCTATGATACTGTAACTTTTTTAGGTGAGAGCGACCATGGAAGTAGAACCAGACTAATAACAAGCATCTAGAAATGCAGGACTGATGTGTCAGGGAATTTTCAAGGTCTAAAGCTGAAGAGCCACCCATCAAGCTAAATGCAAGCCTCCAGCTCCAGGAAACTTCCTGGAAGCAAGTCTTGAGAGATAGTTAGGGAACAAGGGGCATTTTATCAGCTGATTCTACTGAACTGCCCATAGCAAACTCCCTAGAACTTTTTTCCAGAGGCAAAGTACTGTCAGCATATTAAGAGTTTAAAGGTAATAATATTTTAATTTATTTGTCACTCCCAACACAAAGAGTCACAGGATTTCTTTCTCATATTTATAGTCATATACCCTTCATCTCCATAATAGTTCTTAAGAATGTAATTGGGAAAGAGATGCCTAATCAAATCAAACCCATGCCAACTTTGTTGAGGTGTGATGGACACTGGTGGGAGTCAAAAGCATACAAACAAGTTTTACACACAGCCAAACAAACATTAAGAACTCCTATCTTGAAATTAATCTTAGTACATTAAAATGAAATTAATATTAACAGAAACATGAAATGCTGCATTGATTTAGGAAATTCAGGGTCTTTTGCTTTGTCTAAACAAACATTTTAGTCACTGTGAGAAAATATGTAAGGTCTGACTAATTGACTCCAGTAAGTTGTCAACTGCTTTATTAGCACTATAACAATTTTAACTATCTGATGACCTAGCTCCAGCTGCTTTCCTTCTATTTCAAGAGCAGTATATAGCTTTTACTAGTGTGGTAGCTGGACTGAACATGTGAGATCACTTTTTGTACTCCCTGTTCTTTAACTCCAAAGAGCTTAGATGGCGACAATTTAAGTAGACTTGAGTCAATAATAACTGTTGTTTGCACAGAAATACCATGTTTGCAATTTGCTTTTCCTGACTGGCTGCAAGCTGGCACACTTGGATATATTTGTAAGTGCACTGAATTCTTTCTTTATTTTGCTTTGAAACTAAAATTGTGACAACGTTTCCCATTTTCAGTGTTTATATACTGGTTGGTTTTTTTAAAATTAAAATATGGACACTGGACAAATATTTTATATTTGTAAGTACATCTTATTTTGCAAAAAACAAATTGCTGTAGGGACACAGGTTATTTCTCAGTATAACTATACTTTTTTTTTTTCTGTTTTGGGTACATTAATATCTATAAGAGTTTTCAGAGTTTAAAAGTGGTTTATACACAAAATGAAAATGTTTAAAAACTATAGGACAAAAAAGTGACACTGAAGAAGCTAAATTTTGTATCTGATCTTTGTTTAAAAGAAATCTAAATGTAAATTTTACAGCAGGTGCAGAGTGAGTTACTAAATGCTATTTCCTTGGACTGTAGTATTTCAATATTAATAATGTAAAGTTATATCCTAGAATAAATATAATTTCTTACAATTAATGTCAGTTCTTAACAGTCCTGGTTACGGTCAAACACTAACCAAACAAGCAATGCAGTAAAAAGAGCAGATAAATAGAAAAGGTTTATATATATATATGTATATATTTATGTATGTGTATATACATATCTATTTCTGTAGAAAATACAAATAATATATATTTCTCTATTTAATACAAATCTAAAGGAAATGAGGGGATATGGGTTTCTTCCAGTATTTTTGGGTGTAATTGCAAATAGGAAGAAGCAGGAGCTAAAGTTGCTCTAAGATAGGAATTTGTATGTGCAGAACAAGACACTGCAGGGGAGAAGACAGGCGGTTACCTTGAGCTATCGCACTCTGGCAATATATTATTCAACATTGACCTAACTTTCTATGTATCCCGGTAGAAAGGATGGTCTGGTTTTAGCCCACAAAGCCCTCAAAGGGACAGAGTGTAGCTTAAATGAATCTTTAGCATGTTCTACTTCATCAGAAGTGCAAGAAATACAACTAAGAACACAACTACAGAATTATATCATAGTACAGTAGAAACCTCAATTACAATATTAGTCTTTATTATTATTGATCTGGTTTTTTCTCCCCTCTCTCTCTCTCCCCCTTATTTTTTCATAATTTCTAAACCAAATAAAAATCCTGCAGATTTAAGATACAGAAACTATGCAATGGCGCACTAGATCAGCCCTAAGATCATACACTACTGTATTGAAAGGATAGTCCTCACCAGAAGCTAAAGGAAGAGTTGGATAATCCCTGGAAATGTGAAGATGGAAGTATTTAACACTCTTGATAAAGCGTACTCTCAGTGTTTTGATATTTTGATGCATCCTGTCACGTTACTAACTCAATGCCTTTCTCTTAAACATATGTGAACAGAATTCAGAGGTGACTTTGTCATGGCTTAGTTCATTATGTTCATGTTTCTCCTATAGTTCATGACAAGAGCAGCATTCCTGATGTATTCAGCAGCATTACTGATGTAAGCAAAGCCTTTTGACTCTCCGCATAAATGCTGTCCATTACCTGGTTTTATGGAGAAACCTGTGAAGAAAATAGTCCTTACCCACAGGCAGAATGGGCAGAGGCTTGGGCAGTAAACTATTCTTTTCTGCATCACTACTTCAACACCACCATCACTCAGCCATGGCTGGAGTGGTACTCGCGTATAAAGAATAAGATCTGCAGTTCATTTCCAGACCGCAGTTTGATGCAAGTGATAGTAATTGAGTGTCAGCAAAGTATTATTGGAAGTAGAAGTTAGTGACAAAGCACGAATGAGACAGCCATGCTTTCCGAGATGCAAGTCTTAAAACAGAAATCTTAACCAAGAGAAACAAAGGAATCCAAAGAAACCCAAAGCATCCACACAATGGTAAAGCAGGAAACAGAATTCCATACATCTTGAGAGTCCTTTATTTAGAAGAAAAACCATGAAACTATTCTGAGTCCTATCCAAAGCCAAAATATATGTAATGTTTCAAACACAGATGAGGAAAAAACCCTAATTCATGTATTTAATGTAGTTATACAAAAGCAAGACAACATGAGTCATTGCAGAACTTCATAAACCACGTAACATGCATTTTTGCTAAATCACTTTGCAACACATTTGGGTTGTTATCAAAGAGGTCATTCGTTTGTGGAAACATGGATCTGACTGCAATTATGACTAGACTGTTTTTTACTCCATAAACGAGTAATCTCTAACAGATTTAAGACACTAAATTCTTTACATGCCTTAAGGGGCAAATAAGCCTTCTTTAGGCGATAAATAGTTATATATTCAAGCACTACTGCAAAGGTTTTTCTCCTCACCTCACACCTGCTTTGTTTATAATAATGTTTTCATAGAGCAGATAGAAATATTTTATGATGTAAAACTAACAATCTAAACCTCTTTACTGGAATACTTATGCCTCGTATTCCTGTACCTTAAAGCTTCAACTATAACTGAATGCCAGCTTTGCTTTGGTTAAAGTTAGGAAGCGTCAGCTGTTACAAGTTGACTTTTCTAAGGGCTGTAAACTCTGTGTGCTGATTTAAACTTCATGGAAAGATTAGTTCCCAATAGAGATGTGGGGAATAGTTACAAGATTTAAAAGTGGGTTCTCAGCAAAGAAGTCACAGGTTCTATCTGCAGGTGAAACAAATCACAGTAAAAGACAAATACTAAAGCTGAAACTATGCCCTTTATTGTCTGCTTTCATCCTGTTTGTGTCTACCAAGTGATCCGACTCAACTATTATTTAAGTCAATGCAAAACGTTTGCAATCTCAGCAGGAACTTATATTCAAGGAGTGTTAGTTCCACAGATGAGTCTGTGGGAAAGACTGGATTGTGACGGTGAGACAGACTAGAAATGATCAAAAATAGACTAGTTCTTTATCCAAAGATTTTAATTTCACTGGATTGAACTTAATTTAAAGGGCTCAAATATCTTTGTATGAACAAAGAGATGGGTTTTGGTCAATAAATGTAATCAATGTGCATTCTCAAGTTTTACGAAGTTATACATTCCTTATGGGCTAAAACTTGTTATGCTTCTGCCCCCCCTCATTTTAGATAAATAAAAGCTACTGTTTCCTTTCTGACCCAGTCTTCACATAAACAACATTAATTGCTTGGTAAGAGATGCCTGCTTGCAATTCAAGCCTATTCAAAAGTAAAAATACGTTTTCTTTTTAAGCTTCATCAGTTTTAAATTTTACCCAAGTACACTTTATTTTGAAATGCTCTTTAGCCTTCTCACTTGTTTTCCTACAGATTTTTATGAACTGAAATTTCATGAAAATGAATTCACTTGGACAGGGGCCTCTTAGACCTGAGCTGTAAGCAACTACCTGAATAACGTAAGTTTATAAGGTGTTACTGAGTTACCCCGGAACAGCTACACAGCCCTAAAGAAGTAACTGAATAATAAAGAGTAGTTTTAGTGTTATGAATACATACATGAGAAACCCAGAGCACAGCCGCTGAATCACCTATTGATCTATTGTATTGATTCCTGTACTACGTACTGCTAAGAGCAGGATTTCTATTTTGTTAAGTAATTTAATTTGAAACAGAAAAAAAAATTATTACAACTGTAAAGCAAAAAATTTTGCATTAGATCTCTCAATGTGAGCAAAAGCTTGTAAGCAGGGTGGCAGGTGACTGGTATATGGTTCTTCCATGAATGAAAGAAATTCCACTAATAGCAGCCAGGGCTCAAAACATGGACCGAGGGCAAGAAATTCTTATCTTTGTAAGATGCAGAGCTAGCATGGAGAATCCGAACATTTAAGGCTACCTTTGGGTTTTTCTGAATCTTACTTCATTTAGGTATGTTTCTAGGTAGGTTTGCTTTTAAGGAGTAAATTGCTGAACCACTCACAGATGGAGTAAGACCTTAATAACATTTAATATGGTCTCTGTAAAATAGTTCAAAACATTTCGCAGTGTAGCAACCATAGAATTCCTGTTTTCAAATTATTGCTTCCCAATTTAAAAAATAACAAGCACATCACCTATCAAGTCTTGGATTTGAAATCATTCAGACATTTATACTTCAATTCGGACATTTATACTACATCTGTCTCCCCCAGAAAAAGTTCTTTTCTGATAAGGTGAACAGAGCCTTTGCTGACAGAAGTCAGTGTACGTGTCTGACAGCTGGAGTCAGACTTCGTGCTTTTAGTAGTAACTGAAGTTTTTTTCAGGTAGATTTTTAAATCAATATGAAAAAGCAGTCAGTTTTGCCGTTACTACTTTAAGGACTTTATTCTGATGTTACTACTTTAAGGACTTTATTCTGATGTTACTACTTTAAGGACTTTATTCTGATGTTACTTCCAACACCATAAAAGTGGAGTCATTCTAGTGGAACAGACAACAAGACCAAAGTGAAAGGAAGTAACTGAGACTAACAGGTGCCATATGTAAGAAGCGGTTTTAAACACCAGGCTTTAAGTCTATGTGACAGCTCTGTTGTAATAGTACTATATTACTTAAAATTAATATGGAACAACCTATTACAAAAAATTACATAAATCCATTTACCACAGATTGAGATGCCTTAAAAAGATTAGCTATAAGGAAAAACAGTGTCTACAACTTTCAGTAATTACATGAATTAAGGCAAATGTATCCTTAAATGCTATATTTAGGAATGCCTACTATAATACTTGTTTTAAAGAATGAAAACAAAAATGAAACCATGCTACGTGTGCCCTATGAAGGCAACATGAGGAGATTATAACAGCGAATAAAGGAGAAAACCCTCAGGGGTGCAGGAACTTAGAAGCCAGAACGACCACTATCAGAAGCTCTACATACAGTGCAGCTATTTGTACTTCTATTCTGCAGGCATACAAAAATTCTCTATCAGAAAATCACTTTCTGTTTTTGAGATCTGTTCATTAACAGCTCTTTACAGAGCAGTCACAGGAGTATTATTGTGTGCTTGAAATCAATTCAAAAGACTGGGTAAATGTGCTCCATTCATTGCCAATAAGCAGCAAATAAAGCTAAGTGAGTTTAAAATTCTAATTCCAGCTGCACTAGAAGTTAAGATCCACATGACTCCAACATCCTACCTTTATTTTAAGATTGGAAAGCCATTTATTCACTCACAAGGTATCGTTTTATTGGGGGCTGATCAAGAAGTCATGACTTTTATAAGTGAGCACCTTAATCTTCTGAAATCACCAGGAAAATATTCAGGTCAGTGATGTGCAAACTAACACTTTTTTTCTCTACAAGTTCTGTTTAAAGGTGCAGCAATCTCAAAACTTCTCCTATGACACCCTCACAAGGAAAAAATAATTCCTGGAGACACTAAATTGAAAAAAGTAATTGGAAACCGTTCCAATTTTAGTACTACAAGGAGAAGACAAAACTGGATTTTGTTACTTACATATTTCTGCAAGGGACAGTTTGGCCATTAAAATTTTTCAAATCAATATAATTTGTAATGCAGGCTGACAATAACAGACAAATTAAGACCCACATTCACCATCTGAGCCATATTCCTTATTGGCCACACTATTCACATTGCCTTAAGGGCTGAAGAGATGGTAAAGGTGTTGGCACGATTACAGAGAAAACATGGCTCAAAGAGCAAGTTTTTTTCATGGTGTTGAAGGACAGGAGGCCTTCTAGTCCCTTCACATCACTGGAACAGCAAAAACTGACTCACGCTTGGACTTGAGTGCCACCTGAACACTTGCTGCTAAATGTACTTCCGCTGACATTTCGTATTTCATGAAAGCCAAAACGTCACATGAAAATTAGCATCAACAAAACTGGTAAGCAGACGGCATTCAAGTCAGCTTTACATTGTTTTCATTCACAAGTTTCATTCTAGAGACAGTAAAAAATTTCCTCAGAAATTGTCAGGGAACGGTTTTCCTCTGTCAGTTCTCACATTACTCCGCATATGTTTCTACCTAGTTAAATAAAACCTCAATAGGTCGCGTCAATACATGGGCACCAGTAGTGACACCACTGATGTGTCACCCCACTTACGCTGTTATTAATACAAACGCTTTCCTTAGATGCAACGCAGGTTTTTCTGTCTAGGAGGAATTACGAGTAAGGTTTTTATTTCTGTGAAGTGCAGCACGTCCCACACCAAGGCTCAGTTTACATTTGTATGAGGGACTGCCCAAAGGCTGCTGGGTGGATTCTCCAGTAGGAAAAAAACCCAAACCAAACCAAACCAAAAAAAAGGGCTGTGGATGAGACCCATATCAAAAGTGGTTCTTGCACTAGAAAGCTTAAATGTAGAACTGGGCAGAGAAATGATCCTGTCTTCCCTCCTCTGTGAGGTTTTGATCATCATAGATTAAACCAGAGCATTCATGTTAGTTATTTTTTGATTTTAATAAAATCAAAACACTAGTTTTCCAAATAATCTTTTTTCTTCATCTTAATCCTTCTGGCTAAAATGTTTTAGGTTTGGGTCTAAACTGTATCCCCATCCCCACCACACCTTCCCTGAAGAAGGTGGATGATTTTCCACTGGGGGGAAAAAAAAAAACCAACAAAAAACCAACAACACAAAACATTCTCCAGTGGACAAAAACTCTGTTGCAGAGACCAATTTTCCATTGAAAAATAACTTCAAGAGAAATTAATCAGAATTTAGTTATCTATACGGAAAAGATGGAAAAGAGTTAGGAAGTAAAAGAAGTGGCATTCCAGGAAGTTACTTTTCTAATGGTTGTACAAAGATCAATTCACAGTGGAATTAGTGATAAAATGCAGGACTTGCATCCAGAATATCATCCCTAGGATGGTACGTCTTTTATTATGAAGAACTTTAGAGGGTAGGAACTTCCTCTGAGAGGAGACGTTTTCACTCTCACTTGTGAGAGGGCAACAGCTCCTGCTGTAAATTCGAAGCTGAAGCAAAGACGACTGACAGCACACTCACCACGCAGGACAGTGCTCACGCACACACTTAGTGTACCAACGGCACTGCGAAACCACAGGTGGCCTCCGAAAGAAGAGTGCGCACCTAGAGGACCGTGGCAGCCATCCCAGATACTGCCCGAGGTACAGATACAAAACACAATCAAGGCTGTCAAGAGACTTTCAGAAAGGGGACAAACTGAGTGAACAATGTACCACAAATGTGCCAGCAATGTCATCTGGTCTAAGGATAAAAGAAGGCAGCGCAGACGGTCCTGCACGACAGTAAGGAATTATGACCTAATCTCAGAGAATGGCTACAGCCTGCCTTATCCAGCCAAAGGTCTTCTGGTACAGACGCTCCCTGGAAGGGAGTGAATGCGCCACTATTGGTGATGAGCTGCTCCTAACTAGGGCGAGAGAGACATGCCTCCGCAACTCACAGCTGTGAAAGAAAGTGGCCTCTACTATTTTAGTTATAGGATTATCTTGCTGAGTCTGCCCAAAAGCTTCTTCTTGTCTCATACGGTGCCCAGGAACGTCCCAGTCCTGTGCAACTGAGCGGTTCACAGATTCTTTGGTTGCTGAAGATCACAGCAGTTGCTTATTTTGTTGTGGTTTTTTTTTTTCTGGTTCATTCAAATAAAAATCACAAAAAGAATAACAAACTCCGCTTGTAACTCATTGAGTTATATAGGATACGTATTGCTGTGGCTTTTATAACAAGACTGTAACCATCACCTGCTCTCGTCCACTCAAGCCCATGGCAGTCATCTCAGCATTTCTTTCTCATTTCCATGAAGTGTGGTTCCCGGAGTCTTGTTCCCATTATTTCAAACAGCGCTCACAGAATTTTCTTCCAAAATATCAAGGCCAATTTTTTTCCTAATGCCAAAACCCCAAACTTGCTCTATACAATTACTTCATCTATTTCTTCCACATTAAAAAGTCTTTCTACTGAGTAATATAAATCCCTACTTTATGACATTTTTGTCAATTGCTGAACACATTATCAAGAATACATATTTATTACTACTGAACCAGCTCTAGAAACAGCGAAACAAGATGCACGAAGTAGTTTTATTGTGCCTTTTATTTTTATAAAACAAAATAATTTGTGAGTGTATTGCTTTTTTAATCCAATATGTTGTGTTTGTTTTAGGGGCAGTGTACTCTTGTGACAAAGCACTTCCATAAATGCATTCCCATGGGGCGGCTGGAAGACTAGCCTATCTCCTGATGCCTCTTCTAAAGGTAGAAAGAAAGTATTCCACAGTGTGGTGCCACCCATGTAGCTAAGGGCAGGCACGTGATCACATTATGCCTAAATCCCACGGTCCTTTTTAGGCACACAATTCAGTGAAACCATTATTTTATTTTAAGTGCTATAGACACATGTTTTTGCAAAAACATGATGGCACATAATAGCAGGATAAGCTAAGGTAACAATAATTTCTTTGGGATCTTAAACAGGCCCTTTATCATCTTACTACTAGTTTAATACCAATTTTCATGCAAGGCTATTAACATGATTTTAACACACAGCAAGTTCTAAACGGGAGACAGGCAAGTGAAAAGAGGATAAGAGGCAAAGACATTCCAAGTTGCTGTAAAATAGGAAGAGGCCACTTACAAATGCCAAGATTCTACACAAGCGCCAATCCAATGCACATCTATTCGCAGAAAAGAAGTCTGTGAAAGTCACTTAGTGATCAGACCCAAAGACAAACATTTATAGTAAATCGATATTAATTCACTGTTACATAACCTTGTACATGTCTCGGATCAAGGGGATGTCGTCACTTTGTCTTACAATACAGTACAAATGGCTCAAAGGTACTTTTCCACAACAGTTTCTTCAAGAGTTCATTTCTACCTTTTCACTTTTAAGTGCTTTGATTAAAATGCTTATGATGTCCCTGCAATTTATAGAACCTTTACTTACCTTATAGACACGCTTGTGTTCATCTGTTGTTTCCGCATACACAATTAAGCACCCGTAACACATGGTTTATTGACTAAAATAGTTGTTTGCTGGAACCCAGACAGTCTTTCAGGTCAATAGAAGAGTTGGTGCACTTAGTAATAGAATGATGCTAGAGTTGTTTTCCCCTACTGTATGTGCCATGCAAATACACAGATTAATTAACCTCTTGACAAAGTAATTATGCAGAAAGTGTAGTATGTAAAGGAGATGTTTCCATCCAGAACAGTTGTGCAGGCAAATATCAGGCAAATATGCTGAGAGGCTTCTAAAACACCTCATCGTGCTACAAGCTGGATTAACAATTGTAATTAAAGTCTCCAATACTGTTTATCTAAATATTGTATATATAAAAAGTGTGGACTAATCTGTAGTGAACAGGTTGAGGAGGAGAGAGCTGGGAGAAAAAAGTGTATTTTTCAACAAAGAGCAAAAATTTAAATGCATAATATTTTACTGTAAAAAATAACTGATAGGTTACAAGATTGTCTGAAACATATTTGTAAATTTTAAATATAGCAAGGCCATTGAGTTTTACTATTGTGATTGTATGTTATACAATGCGGATATAAAAGTGTAATCAAGTACGTCATGAAGCGCTGATGAGCTGAAGGTTCAGCACGAAGATATCATCTGGTTAGATCGAGATAAACTGGGTCTAAACACCACCCATTAACTTCACTTGGTCCCTTTACAACCAGTATTTTCTCACTGGAAATATTTAGAGAAATTTCAAAATGTAACTGTCACTTTCTATTGCCAAGAGGAAAGTGGCTTACTTCAGCAAGAGCCTTGGGTAACTTACTGCCTGCAAGTGTCGCTTTCAGGAAGGTCCAAGGAAATATTTCCTTAAACATGACTTTTATACCTTAGTTTGATCTACTTGGCATCCGTTTTGCACCAAACCAAACTGCTTGATACTTCAGGTGTAGTTGTCATTCTAGAGAAAGCACTTTTGTACCCATAGGTATCCATCATGGGTATCCATCTTAAGTCGAATTCATTATCCTAGTTATATTATTAGTACCATGACAGCTTAACCCTGCAGTTCATTACTAACCAAAACCAGTTCTAGCAAGTAAAACTGTCTAATTTAATAAAAATACCAGCTGTTGCTTTTCCTTTCTAAACTTAAGTTAAATTGCTATAGCCTTTGTGGTGACGGAATACTTTCTAAATATAAGCACGTTTATAGTCCTGAATTGGAAAACTTATTGGACACACGTTTTTCCTGCTGCTGTTTAGGTACACCAAAAATGTCTCTATAGTGCTAACGAACTGTTAGAAAATTAATTTTCTGCCACCATCATCTTCTGCTTCTATATCTTTAAGCGGAAGTTAAACATGGGATATTTCATTCCCAGTTTGGGGACATAAGGACAGTGAAAACAGAGTGTATCCACATTAATTCCTGAAGTCTCTCTTCATTACACCAGGGAGCAGGAAATGGGGGGAGGATGTGGGCATCATCATACACACTAAATGAAAAACCCAAACCACAAACAAAAAGAAAAATCAATACCAAACAGGCCAAGTTTATAGAAAACTGGTGTGGGGATCAACAGCATCGCAGCATAACTTCTTATTTTACTGTCTCACATCATGCTTCCAAAGCGTGACTTTCCCCACTGTCGTAGGAATGGAGCAGGCAGTGAGCTGTGCGATAATCCTAAACTAACTGTGGAGACCCCCTTGGCAGTATGGTTCAGAAACTGCTCTGCCATTTGGAACAGGACAAAGAAAGAGGGCACCGAATCCAGTATTTCTAAGAAAATCAGCTTGTATTCAAAATTTCTGAGCCAAACAAAGACTATTTGGGAAAATAATTCTCAAGCAAGTCCCAAGCACGCTAAGCAATTCCAGCTGCTAAGCTTTACTCTGAGTTTTTGAAGAGAACAGCATTCATGCTTTAGTCTTGTGGGCCTTGTATTTCTATCTATCTCACCACTTCCTTGCAAGATGTGCAAAATTTGCAGTTGCCTACTACAAGCTAAAAGCCGGTACGAAAGTCCTACTTTAATTAACAGAAAACAATGTTCTCAGAGTTCAGGGGGCTTCAGTCATTTTGCTAAACATAAAAAAAAAGATTGTCAAGGGTGCTTACTAACATGAGAAGATAATTATGGAAATTCACACGTAAACATACCCTTCAGACAAATTCTCGCTTTGTGGCCTCAAGACCACGTCAGGTACTACTGTTACTAGCAAAGAGGTGCAAAGGCTGCGGGGCGGGTGAGCACCTTTCTGCTAGTTCCCTTCCGCAGTTGAGATTTCAAGGGTTAGAAGAAGCAAATCTATTTCGTATATTCATCAATAAATTTTAATGTACCACAGGCCACTTTCTCTGTATCCTTAAAACGGGGGATTTTCCAAAGGCTTCAGCCATATCAAGTCCCATTCACTCATTTCTGTCGAGCACGATTGATTTGGAGGAAGCTGGCCGTATAGTTTGTCATCCTGTTTCCAATGGTACCAGAGAAAGTTGTGAAAGTTTTTAAACCTAAGATCTGCATGCTATTGAATTACTTTTAAGTAATTATAATCTCTCTTGTACTCGGCTCTAATCTTTCAGTTTCTTTCTCCACCCAACTTGGCTTTCGTTATGTAATTCTGAAAACTCGCATTTCTGTTAAACCTTTCTGAAGATGAGACCATCAGCGAGAATACACTGTTCCACGCAAGATGATACACCTATTAAACAGAATAGTAATGTGGACATATTGTAATGACAGGTAGCACCAGATAGTGCAGTTAAAAGTAGCATTACTAGTTCATTTTCAGTTATGAACGATCTATTTATTTCACAAAATAAAATATAACTAACTGTTTTGCAGTCCAGATTCTACTGGTCACTTGTTTCAAAAGAAAATGGAAGTGTGCTCTGATTTTTTTTGTCTCTACCTTTGTAGTGGGTGTAGTCTTGGTATGGAGTTACAACCCACCCCCCCCACTCCCCCCAAAGTCAATAAATTAATGTTTGTACTATATTCCTTGATTAAAAAAAGAAAAAAGCTATGCTTGCATTCTGTTGATGAACATCTGTTCAAGACAGTTTTATGCAAATTCATGTTTCTTGTTTAATTTGCTGGGTGGGCTCAACATCACTGAATTCTCTCCCCATGGGAATACTGTATTTACTGACACTCAGATGAGCTCGCATCTTCACCCCTCGCCCCATCCAGCCTATCAATATATCGAGCCTTTCCTTCAGCCGCTACCACACCTGTACTGCGATAAATGAGAATAAGCAATGCCTCCTGTAAAAATGACATTGATTGTGCCTATAAATCAGATGTAGGAATGCAAATTAGTATCCGTTTTGGAAACAAGGAGCTTTACAAACATAAAACTCAACAGATTTAGGTCCAAAGTGCCTGACACATTTGTCCTGTCCTAATATGTATCTTTAAAGAACGCTTAAAATTAGAACAATCACTTTACAACATTTTTTTTTCTTTTTCTCCTTTTTTACAACAGTAATTATTTTTAGTAATAGATTTTTCAGAATAATTTTCAAGATAAACTACCTGATTTTACACCATTCCTGTGAGCTGAATGCAGATGCAGTGGGGTTTTTGTGTGAGTGTGTTTTGTTTTTTGTTTTTTTTTTAACTGATGAGAAAACGAAGATGGGCGGTCACCAGCTCAACATGATATTCATCACCAGATGCACTGGAAAATTCTAACTCTCATTAATTTCATTTAAGGTTGTATGTACAACTCAGCTGACATAAGACATTCAAAATTACAGACTGCTTTTAAAGAGCTCAATGCAACTTTCCAAGGTCAGATGAGTCAAGACAGAACAAAAATGAAAATTCGTAAGTTTCCTCCTCTGTGGCATGTTTTATAATTACTGATAGACTAGCAAGAACCACACAAGGAAGTCTAAGGGTGGTACAATTGCAAAATAATACATTTTGCAGAGGGATAAAGTCCACCTACTCTTCTTTTAGCTGGAATTTTCCAACCTACTTTTGCGTATTCAGCAAAATCTGAATTCCTATTTTAAAGAGGCAAAGGATAGCACTCACCCACCCGGTCGGAGGATTTGCTCAAATATTCGAAGTAGGGAAGAGCTAACACACAGTTTTCCACCACAATCCAGATACAGCTATAACAATCTGGACCCAATTTTCAGTTACCAAAAGGAAGCCAGTAAGATACGGGACTTTACAGTACATGCACTAAACTGGGATTGAGGGTATTGAAATTTGTTTCCTGATGCTGTCAAAAGTCTCACGTGTGACCTTGAGAAGTTCGTGATCTCTCTGGAATTTACATTTGGGCACTCCACACAATAATGATTTCTGTCTTTTCTACATATATTGTAAACTCTTCAAATCAGGGTTTGCCTTATTACATGCTTATTACAGCAAAAAACCCCAATTAAGTACCAAAACCATCGTTGTTCTCCAAGTTTCCACAATATATAAATACACTAAGAATAATTTGAGCCTCCAAATCATACAAGTCAATGTCAGGAGACATTCTATCTCGTTAAAGAGAATGTCAGGAGCCTCTTCATCCCACTTATTCTGCAATTGGTGAACATTCATCCACCTCACAGTGGGTAGAAACACCTCTCACTTTCAGAAGATACGATATTTTTATGCACACACTTATATGCAGCTGTTATTAAGAATGCAGTCACATCATTTTTTATTCTAATAGTGGGAGTACATAATCAGTTCAAGTGCTGCACTAGTAAGGAGAATTCAAGACAAATTATAAGTCATAGATAATTACTATTAATAGAAAATATGCCTCAAGGAGAATGGAGTTATTAGATAAACATCATTGCAGTGCTTAGTAGCTCAGGAGTAGATAAAAGAAAGGAGAATGATTTGCTTTGGGATTCCTCCACCCTGTAGTAGTTGAAGGCATATCTTTTTTTAGAATCCTTTCTGTTCCTAGCCACATAAATGCAGATTTTGTTTTAGAAGAGGCATGAGAAACTACAGAACAGTGCCATCTTGAAACTGTGCGATATTTGGTATTGTTGCAGGAGACGCAATAGCTCCTCTGCCAAAGCCAAGGCTCGCACTTACCCGTGCGCACTTTTCTGCCTCAACTGATCGCGGCAGAGCCTCCTTACAGCGATACTGCTGAAAACAGGAATTAGTTCTCAGAAGGAAGTTTTTGTGTACATGACCTGGCTACTTTAGATTTGAATTTGCGTAGAAGTGACATAATTTGCTTGCTGTTTTCAGTTTTATGCCCTGTACTGGGGGAAAAAAAAAAAAAATCTTTCCAAGCATGCCCTCCTTCCTCTCAGCCCTATTTCAACTGGACAACTGACTGTCGTTCTTCCAGATGGCAGATACTTCTCCTTTACTTTAGTATTAAAGAAGAAATTAAGAAAAAAAAACCTAGAAGAAATATCTTTTCATCTTGAAGAGGAAAGCGTGACTATTGAACCACTTGATTTGCTTGACACACTGGTGCAATCTTTGATTGACCCATATTTCCTCCAAACATTTGGTGGCTGGCTTCCCTTGCCAGTGCTCTGGGAAGGGCTACCTTTAGTGTCGCACGAAGCAAAGCCATACCAGCCAGCCCACGTTCAGCCCTACAGCGGGTGGCTGCTGGAGTACCCTACTGGAGCACGTCTAAGGTGGGAGACGAGAGGCCAGAATGGCAATGCTTTTGACAACCTGAAAAAAATAAATCAATAACTTACTAACACACCCCCTGAAATGTCTCGGTGCTAACAAAGAACAGATTATTAACCTGACACATCAAAAGGTTTTAAAATGAATGTCTCTCTATTATACTGTCCAAACTATTGAAAAAATTGCTTGTTTAAAAGACCCTTTTACAGAGAGAAAGGGGAAAGAGATCACTGCAATATTTACCTTTCTACGTTGAACATACCTGGCTTTATTATGAATCCTTCCCCCTTCTGTAACTAAAAGCAAACAACATTTTCCCAAGCTATTTAAAAAAATTACCTGCAGCTGGTTTAGACTAATCCCTTTGTGCTATTTGAAATCAACACGTTTCCTGTAAACAAGAAAGGTTTCTTCATTGTGGCTTCTGTGCAAGAAGAGGAAAAAGGAAGGCAAAGCAGAAAGATGAGGATTGAGGAATCTGGGTCCAGGCGTTCCTGGCAGACACAGCGGGATTACACAGCACCGCCCTGCAGACAGGAGGGCGTCTTTGGTAAGCAATATCTACCCCAGATTGCTCTGTTTGCTTGTTCAGGTGGAATAAATAGTGCAGGGTTATATATATAAAACTTCTGTTCTTAAAAGGAGATCTTTTCTTCTTAAGTTCTATTCTTAATATACTTCCAGTATTTCTGGCAATCAATGACATCACACTTTATGATAATTCTTGATAAATTAGCCTGATTTCACACTGCTTTGTAGTCAAGGACTGCAGAAGAGAAATGTCTGGCATTTTCTAGTCTGTGTGCCCGTAGGCAAGGTAAGCGTATAGAATATTTTCCATGGAAAATTTCCTTGGCTTACAAGTATTTCATGTTTCACAGAAGGCTGATGTATCACCAATTTACAAACCTCATTCAGTGTGATTTTTGTAAAAGCAGAAGACTAGGTAATTTTAGAAAACTGAGCATTATATAGGGCATCTAGGAAAAGCAGCATTACAAGTGTTCACGCCTGGAAAATGAAACCATTGTTGCTTACAGAGCGATGCAATAAATTCCTGAGAACAGCTATTTTTCACCTGATCCCCTTTTTAACATTGGGTCTTTCTGAAAAAATATACAGGGGAGGATGCACAGCCTCCCTGAATCACAAGTAATTACAAATTGTCTTTTTCACCCCTGAAATTTCTCATACACCTTTTGCTCTTCCTTTTCCCTCCGCCTCCAAGGCTGGCCAGGGTGCGTAACCGCGTTGGCTGGGATGGCAGGGAGCTGATCCCAATGGGATATTGGCCTCCACAAGGCTGCTAGAAGCTGAGGAGGAGCACTCAGGCAGCAGCAACATGAGAGTTGGCATAAGCACTGTCTTCTCTGCTTTTTGTGAGTGAAAAACAGTCCCCACGGGAGTTAGACCATAAATCACAATCCATATAACTGCTTGTTTGAGTCTCTGTCACATTATATGTGACTTCCCAGACACAGTTCTGTGGCGTTTTTATCAACACATCAACACAAGCTCACAGACGCGTAACTCCCCCGTCGTATTGAACGGCGGTGCCAGGTTTGGCACAGTTTGATCACCCTCTGTGTAAAGACACGTCTCAGAAGGGACATCTGTGAACTCAAGTGGGAGGCAATGACAGCCCTCTCCTGCCAGCTGGCCGAGGGGCAGCATGGATGTCAACTGCGAAACATCTGTTTGTCCACCTGCAAGAGCCGTGGTGGCAAGCTGCTTTCAGAGCAGTGGGGGAAAGATACAAATGTATATTTTCTAATTATGCAATTGCACTCTCCTGCCTATTTTCCATTTGGCAAAGCAGAGCAAATTGGCACAACTAGAAGTTTTGCTTCACTTACACCCACATGGATCAAACCGGCGCCTGCATTACAGAACAGAAACAATAGTCAAAACAATTCCCAACCTCTACTCGCTGTAATGACAAGAGATATGATGTCTAGTGCTCTGATGCAAAGAAACTTAGTGCTGTAACAGAGAAGAAATGACGTGAGGAAATATTTAAAGCCAAAGGCTAGGTTCCATGATACATAAAGGTTTTCCCTTTTATAAG
Source organism: Larus michahellis (assembly GCF_964199755.1). NCBI lineage: Eukaryota > Metazoa > Chordata > Aves > Charadriiformes > Laridae > Larus > Larus michahellis. Next base: position 8,608,027 of record NC_133906.1, on the reverse strand, counting down.
TCACAGGAGTCAGAAGTGACGTGATTTGTCTTTGAGATGCTTCACAGAAGGGATAGTTCACGAATCAGGGAACCCATGGAGCTACGGCAGAGCAGCCCCGGGATGCGTACCCCTCCTTGTTGCCCTCACTGGCCACAAACCTGGACAGAAGCTTCATGGTGCTCTGCACAGTTCTACTCTTAAATCCTTGACAGCTCGACTTCTGCACAATGACATCGGCTAGGTACACAAATAGGTACTCAAAGTAGAACCTGAAACAGCTCGGTTTGGTCCTTGCAGCATGGCTATTCTCCACTAAAACACGGGACGATAAAAACCCCTTATTGCAGTTCTGGACCCTGAAATACTTCTCTATACAAAATACAAAGTAGTAAGGTGTGACAGCAAAGACAGGAACTTCAGCAAGCCATCTTAATTGTCATACTGCATTCAGACTCACCGTCTGAACAGCACCCTGAAACTCTCAGTTGGTCATTCCTAAAAGCCTTCATATGAAGCAAAATGACACATTAAGAACAGTCACACAGTAATAAGTTACCTCCTTCATCCTACCAGTATTTAAAAAAATAGGTTCTAAATAAGCAATACTTTTCAACGAAAGACTTTTGAGACAGAAACTTGGGCAAATAAAATACAAAATGAAAGCACGTAGCTCTTCCTGCCAGTGTCCCGGTCATAGCTAGTCAGTCAAAGCCTGAAAAACATGCACCTGTACAGAAAGTGGAAGGATTCACGTTTAAAATAAAAAAAAAAGCGAGGTGGAAATCATTAGATAAGGCCTTCATATTTCTGAGTGACCCCCACCCTCCCTTTGAACCAGGGGGTATCCACAGTGAAATCCATCGTTGGAGCTGAGCTTGTCAAAAGCTTTCAAACCAGATTTTCAGGCTCTCGCTGTTGATATTTGGAGCTGTATCTCCAAGGGAGGACAGCTGACAATGAAGTGCTGTCATTAAGACCATAATACTAAACTTCTGTTTCAGGAAACAACAAGCAATGTAACATATAAAAATAGTTACAGATATTCAGGATTGTTTTGTTGTTGCTTTATGTTTAATTTTGTTGGCTTTCTTAAAGATGGGAATATCTCTTCCAAAACCAATGTTTGAAAAGTATCCTCACAAGGCTGACTAAAATTAGAATGAATAGAACTAGAATAAACACAATTTCATATTAGTTTTCATCTGTTATTATTTTCAGCTCTCCATTTAACTGGGAATGATCACGAACAAAATTTGTTTCTCTTACTAATGATACAGTCCTCTTACTCTTTCATGTGGGATCACTCAGATTGAAACACACTAATGAGGCTTTCAGAGCTGAGCTCCCGTTTCCCACTTTCTTTGAGCGCTGCTTCAGACAGCAGATTTGCAATTCGTGGAAGCAGAGAAGAGGAAGAAGCTTTAAAAAACGAGCGCAGGGCAGGTCCGAGGGATGATCCTCAGGATGCCCCACCGCCTCGTAAAGCAAGGAGGCTGGGGTGGGATGCCAGAGAAAGGAGTCTGAGCTACCTGCACCCAACAACATCCCAGCAGTACCTAATGGTTAGGTTTTCAGAGGCATACAGCACTCCTTAATTTACACAGAATCGGGGAGGTGACGAGCAATACAGGACCATGCTACACCTAAGCAATTCAGCTGTGAACCCAGCGCTTCCAACAGGCCGAGAAGCAGAGAGACACTACGAATGGCCAAGAAAGTCTAAAGGACTTTGCTTGTACAGAACAATAAAGCGCTCACGCTCAAAACCAAACCAAAACCAGTCAGGCAGATACTTCATTATTCCATAATAGGTTTCTGGTCAAGACAAAACAGAAGTGAGGAATATGATGTCTTGTTTTCAGTAACGTCCTTTGCCAGCAAGAGCAGAGGTATTAATAACAAGAGCCTAAGCAAGATATAACTGAGTTTTAGGTTAAGAAGCTTTTTCTACTCCTATTCATACACTGGAAATACATTTAAAAATCTAGAATAGAGCACTTAGAAGTCAAGAAGCCTACAGTTACGGAAAAAACTTAGAATCAGAAACTTACTCAGAAAAAGCACGAGAAGAATGCAGTTCTAAAAAGGACAAAAATAAAAACCTGCAAATATTAACAGGAAGGCAGGAAGAAAAAAAAAATAATACCAAACATCATTCCAAAGCTTTGAGAAGGTGATTTCAAAGGAAACAGGGAGATAAATGGATGACAACATGCATATTAATGAGCCCAAAGCAATTCTCAATTACAGTTCATTATCATTAACCATTTGAAAAGTAAAAACCAGATAAACAACTCAGCCTACTCTAGCAGGAGTTGAAAATTGCCTGGCAAGAAATGCTTCCCTCTCAGGAATTCTAAGTAAAGGCAAAGGGCCCCTGAATGTAACACTTAGGATTCAATTCAGATAATGAAAAAGGCTTGGGGAAAGGGAAAATTGTGTTGCATTATCCAGAAGGACATAAAGTAAGACACAAAGACAACACGCTATTCATAATATTCTGAACTCTCCGTCAAATACATCCTCCCATGCTGGCTCGCATTAATTCGCCCGTCTGAGCACCAGGTTGCAGTGCAGCTCCCCTGACCTCTCCACCTTCATTTAACCTTATCATCTCACACCCAGCCCCGCTCATTCTGAAATAATGCCCCATCAGCAGGTTTTAGGGTCTGCTGATTGTTTTCTTGGTGCTCGCTGTTGTAGAAACCTTCCCTGAAGGCTGCTGACTAAATACAATTCCCATGCAACTGCATACATGCCGGGGATCTAGTCACAGCACACACATTATAGGCTCAATGTCAGGAATTTCTTGCCTTGTAAGTATAAAATGAGTCACCTGCCTTGTTTAGATCCTGAATTAAGTTTTGGAAGGAAGAAGGGTATCAGAAGGGGACAGGATTTAGAAACTAAAAGGGCAAACTAAGGCTGGTATAGAGAAGCTTTGAGAGGCAAAGACTCATCATACTTACTGTAAAGAGTACAACCTTCTCTCCTTCTCTATTTGTCACACCAAAGAAGTTTTAGAAACTTTCCTGCTCCTCTCAGAGCCTGTGGCTGACTGACATGGTAAGCCCAAGCCACCACTCAACCTCCTTGGGACAAGGGTCTAAAAATTAATAATTTGCAAAAACCTGAAGGGGTTCGGACAACCTGCAGGAGTGGGAAATGAGGAAGTGGCGCATGTATCGCTCAGCAGCTTCTCATCTCTGCCATCTACCAAAACACCCAGGTTTTGCTCTTGAGAGTCTAGCATCAAGCATTTAATTTACAGACCAGACGAAGCACCAAGGGAAGGTGCTGGTGCACCCTCCTGCAAACTAATTGAGAGTTTGGCACCTCTGGAGAGATTCCTAGAGTGCTGCCTTGGAGTCAGCTCCTCTGCTTCCCCAGGGAGGCTGCCCTCCATCGAGGCCATCTGCGAGGGTTTGTGCCTTGTGGATGCTGTGGGCGTCCCTCTGTGGCACAGAGGCTTCAGGCACCATGTCCACTGCGCCCAGCGGCATCCCCCGCAAGTGGAAGGACCCCACCACCATGGTGCAGGCAGCACTGCCACGTTCAGAACTTCATCGTTACTGTCATATGTTTCAAAAGTATTTGATCTATGCACTAATTCTATTTCATACGTATTCAAAAACAGTTATATCTACTACAAAGCTTCAACAATAGACAATTTACGAGCTCATTTCCACGAGGCTTTGGACCACTCAGAGAGGTGGGACTGTCACGTCTAACACAACTTCTGTTTCACTCCGAACAGATGTATGTATGCGTCAAGAAAACAACTGGAAGAAGACGAGCAAAGAAAGAGAAATCTTGCAATAATGCCATAGTAAAACCAGAGAGGTTCAATGGCATTACTTTTTTTTTTTTTCTTATTCAATTTTATTTTCTTTTATTTTTCTTATTTGCAAACTTCTACCTTTTGGTAAATTCTATGTATTCTTGGTATTTTCCCTCCTTTGATGTTACAAAATCTTCCGCTTTCATAGATCCAAAGCAGGAAACCATTTTGCTAACCTCCAAATTTAAGCCTTTTATAATTGTAGCTTGAAAAAAAATTCATATCCTACCACTGGGTCAGCAGCCAAATCATCAATGATTCCCTTGATGTCAGAAATTTTCACTGTAACATTTCTAAAGTAAGCTGCTTTAAACTTTTATTGCCATCCTGCATCTAATAGAGAGGGAATAAAGCATTTGTCTAACACTAGACGATTACAATTTCTATGAACATTTTATTTGTTAAAAGAGTTTGTGCATACCATCAGAAATATAAACTGTTTGGCTTTATTTAATGACACTGTATGATGAAGTTCGCAGACAAAGAATTTGTTCAGAAGTTCTGTTTCTTTCAACAGAAGACCATAGTTCTTGCTCTTTGTAGTGGCGTTCAGCAATCATTCTGTTCCGTACAGCATGGCCTTCATACTGCTTTTTTTTCCCCCCAAAGCTGGTCTTGTCTAGTCCTAGTCAGAATTTCAAAACAAGTGCTAAGACTTGGAACACAGAGGAACAAACCCACGAATTTGAAACCTTTTCTTTAGTGAAATTAGCAGAACCAATGCCCAGTTCTACACAAACACTTCCAGCACCTCTAAGTGAAAATAATTTGATTTTCCTAACTCTTAGTACACTAAGCAAGGAAATGTACTTATATGCAGTTGTTCAATATTTGCATCGGTCACTAAAATTTAGGAATTGTATCCTGATATTAAAAGCATTTGATTACTTTAAAAATATCCTTTCAATAAATAATTACACAGCAGCTTCTGTGTAGTCCATAAATCTGATTTCATTTTTTTAATTCACTGTTGGAACACTGTGGGATTCTTTTCCATAAGAATAAATACTTTCCAAAGCAATTCTTTTTTTTTTTTTTTTTTCCTTAAAAGTACATGGTCACTACAGAGTTTGGGAAAACAGAGCAAAAATAATTGATCTGGACAAAGACCTTTTTCATTTTTGCAGACATCCTTCAAACACTTAAACCAGAGTCAACCTATCATAAGCTCTTTGACTGAGAAGGGCTCTAATGACATTTCTTTTAGCAATTAACAATACCTGTTCTGCATTCAAATGTGTTTAAGCAGGCAGAGCTAGGGTAGAAATCAGGGAATAGAGAAGCACACAACAATTACAAGACCTATTCAAATAACAAACTCGTCTTTTAAAATACCTCCCTACACACATCAAGTGCACGACGTTCAGGTAACAAGCGAGAAGAATGCTCTAAAATTACTTTCCCACACAGAAATTTTTACATAGGATTATCACCATTTTGTATTTGTTCATTAGAAATTTTCTGCTTCATTTACAGGAGACCTGCTCAGATTGACACAATTTACTGGCATCCTGCCTATTTATGAAGTTTCATTTACTCTTCACAGTGGCAGTACGATTTGTATGACTTCTGATAAAGAGGTGATCTGGAGTAATCACAAAACTCAGCTACTATTCTCCCATTCTTAAAGTCACTGTCATACACAGCATTAGGGGAAAGAAAAAAGAAAAAAGCCCATAATCTATTTGGTAATCAATTTTTTTCCCTGCAACTTTCATTAACAAAGTTCACTATTAAAGACATTTTCTGCTCTATTGCTCAATATTACAACAACGCTGCATTGTTTAATTTCAGAAAGACACTTCAATGTAACATCTACTGTTGAAAACTTCTTGCAGACTACCAAGCCAACAAAAGTTTTGCCATTAATTTCAATTAGCATAAGCTGTCAAATTCATATTAAGAAACATATTTTGCCGATGTGCCAGTAAGCAATGCGATTATAGGGGTGTTGTACCCATCTATCACTTCACTGCATTGCTATTGCAATAAAACATTGGGTTTAACTAAATGCTTTGATGTCATCAGCATCCATGAAAATGGAGCATAACGAATGTGTGAATGGGAGACCTCTCCAATCTGGAAGTTAATTTGCATGACATTATGACCTTGTTTGCATTGCAGAATATTAAAATATTCCTTTTAGAAAACACTGGCATTTTGAATACCCAGGAAATGCAGTGCTGAGATCTTAATAGGTTATTAATTACATTTCAGCTTCCCCAAATTTTTCCAGATGGGTGTAATATAAAAGAAAAGAAATTTGTATTATGGGAGAAAGGGTAGGGTTTTTTTCTTTAAAGATCCAGGAGAAAAATGATAACACATATTCAGAGAACAGTATCAAGCTACTGCCAGTCCTCCCTATTAATATTGCACTACATTTTAGAGGAATACACACACTGTCATTTTCTCTAAGAATTTATATTGTTCAGGAAAAAATTATTACCTGTATTTTCAGCTTTATAAAAAGCTGAATATTGTTGGTGTGATTATATTCATTAACGAATGAATAGAATGAAATAAGGCAGGAATAAACTTGTTTTCATCCAACAGCACAAAATGTTCAGCACTTACAGCTTCAAGAAAGAAATAATAGTTTACTACCCTCAAACAGAACTAAAAGGAAAAAATAAATTAGGACCAAAGCTCTAGCCCTTAGTTACGACTTGCTTCGGCTCGCAGGGGTCAGGCCCAGAGCCCGTGCCATTCTGCTGCCCTCCCCATCCTGGTAGCTGACCTAAGGCAATCAGGAGCAGAGGTGCTTAATTGAGAGCAGCGAAAGGGAAGCCTGTGGCCAAGAAAAGGCTGAGCGGCTCCCAGCTCCTAACGACAACGTTCTCAAATGGATCAGTTCGGCACGCGTCCCATCCTGCCTAAGATGCTGACAAACCGGACTGCTCCAACGAGAAAGCAAAGAAATAGACTGCAGATGCACACTCACATTTGGTGTTTAGGGTAAATGATATTTTCATGCACCAAGGTCTTTTTTACTAACGGAAACTAAGCTCCAGAAGTATTTTGAGAAAGTATCATAAATCCTTCAACCCTATAAATCATGCCATTGCATATGAATATACAGCTGCTGTTATCTGCATTTGGGAATTCATCGTGAGGTTCAGGATGCAGCACACTTTCCCTAAATGCCCAGCTTCTAGACTGGCTGTTTGAAAGCATTCATTCACAACACAAGAGAAAAACCAATATTTTTGTGCTGAGGTTAAGTACTTCAGATTCTACTCCAAAAAGAGACATAACTATCCTTAAGGCAGGGAAAAGATTATCTAATGGCAGTCCACTGCTAAAGATTCCTATTTTCATACAGAGCTATCTTCAAAAAGGAACTCGTTTGCTGGAAAATGGTACTTATCAAATCACAGTCTGATCTTTTCAAGAACTCAGAGATGCAGAATCTTCCAATAGCTGGTCATAAAGTTCTTATTTTTCTACTTATTCTTTTGCTTGTATTCTCTCCAATATGTTACCATGCTGCTCTTAATGAAAATATTCCCAGAAGTACCTCTGTGAGAGCAGAGACAAGCGTGGCCAAAAATCAGGTGGGTCATTCACAGCCCTTGAAGGAGAGGGGAATGCCACGTGCCTGCAGGCCCAGGAGCGCACACAGCCCAGTCCTGTGGACAGGCTCAGCCCTGCCCCTTTCAGGTGGGATTCACACATCATTCAGACATACGGCACACTACGGGAATCTGCAATCTCTCATCTCAAACTTAGTCATGTATCCAACTTATATCCCATGAGATTCTCTGGCTATGCAATTATTTGGTCTGTAAACCAAATATTAGCTGTCTTCAGGGAAGGGGGTGGGCACTTCATTCAGAAATGCAGAGGACAGAAATTGGAGGAGAAACCTAAAGGACTTCTCAGAAAGCAGTGCATGGGAGGAGGGAGGTCCTACCTGTAGTCATGCTGGGGACAGACCTGCAAGGGATACACCACTCTCTCTGCTTTCTGTTGTGGACATTTTCCCTTTTCATTCCTGCTGTGTTGTTCTTTCCCTGTGCTTCTTGCCTTTGCTGCTTTCCAGACTGTTTAGAACTTGTCCAAACTGCCAAGTGTCGTGCCTATTTGACTGTGATATCTCCTCTTCCCTGAGGAAGTACAGGGCTGTTTCCTCTGATCCTTACCTTAGAGAGGCCATCTTGTGCTAATTGGGTGCGAAAGGTAAAAAAGTATTTTTAAGTGACTTCATTTTCATAAGACATTGCCAATGCTACATAGGACATTAAGCTTTCATTCAAAGGGGAAAAAAAAAATCCTTTCAATTTTTTATGTGCACAGAGATGAGTTCTGAAATTTTTGCAGAAGTTTTCTGCCCTGGCTGACAGCTTGTGCCAGCAGGTCTGAGTTTATGCAAAAAGCGTGATAAATCCCAAACACATCACTTCACAGCATACAGACACCACCTTGGAGGACTGCTGGGTGCACAGCGGGAGTAAGCAAACGCTGGAGACTGCTGGCTGTATCTGAACAGAACAGGAGGTGCGATTCACAGCATAACTGGAAGTGCTGGTCTTCCCCCATCATCTCAGGAGAACTCCAGCCTTTATCTCCATTCTTGTGCGGCCTGCTCCCTTGCAGCACAAGGGATGGAAGGGCGGGCTAGGAGGGACTCACATGTCAATTTTTGCCATGATCTGGGGACACCTGTGCCCAGTTAAATAACAGTGTCGTGTCCTGCAGTTCAGGCATAGTCCACTCGACCCATCCAAGCAGCTGTCATTCAACTCCTGCATCATTTAAAGTGGTACTGAAAAGGGGACTAGTAACACACACATTGCTTCTGTCTTCAGCAGCAACATCTGAAGGATAAGAGTCATCAAGACTTTTTTGGTTGTTTTGATGGAGGAAGACAGTTCAACCTGAAAAGGAGCAACTAGGGAAAATTTAGGCAAATGACAATTTAAAAAGGAACTAGAAAATTTGCAGATAAACTACAGAAAGCTCACTGAATAAGCTTCCAAGATTTGGATACTTCATAAAGCCTCTGGGCTCTTGTAGACTATTGCCCCAGCCACTTTCAGAAAAAAATATACTCTGACTGAATCCATTTTGAACAGATACCTTGAGCAGAGTGCAATGTTGTACTCTTTTATCGGTGACCTGAAAATGGAGTCATGGCTGCTGCTTCCTTCAGTGCTATTGAAAGCATTATACCCACTTCACCTAAAAACGGGACAAACTAGATGGGCCATACGGGCAGACGTGCCCTGAAGCGGTTTGTGTTTGGTTAGCAGGTGTGGCTACCATGCTTGTTTTAGTAATGTTCCAGGCAGACCCCAGGAACTTTATTAATAAAATAGCTTTTTTTTTTAATTAAAAAAATGTAATACTGAAACCATAACTTCAAAGAACTATAAAAAAATATGAGAAAAATTTCAGCCACATGAGTCTATTAGGTACTGGCAAAGCACTGCGAGTTCAGTCACACATACATACACATATGTAGATTTAGCTTTACACAAAAATATAATTTCATACATTTAGGACAGATTGATATTTTCTGTTAGAAAAACAGACCTGTCAGTCATTTCTTTCTATTTTGCCTGTTTTCTGCAAACAGCATTGTTGTACCTGATATTGCAAAAAGAACTTGTATTTCCTTTAGCAGTAGATGAAGGGCTCTACTTGACAGGCCTTTGTTTTGGAGAACAGAACATGAACATCCTTATTTTTACTGTGCAGATATTTAGTTCCTTCTGCTGGGCAACCCAGTCATCAACTTGCCCAGTCCGTTCTACAGGCTAATCCTGGACCTTGCCTATGATAGGTTTGTCACACCAAAGGGCCAGACACTTAAGAGAGTGTTTGCAGAAATGGATGATCATTTCAGATTTGTTCGGTTTGGACTCATTCAGTAGTGTTGTTGACAAATTACACCACTCTGGTTTTTTCTTTGAGTCAGCATGTCATTTTACCAATGCATTGCATGCTATGTTCATTTATGTATTTTTTTTTCCTTTTCCTAAAGGAAATAGTCCCTGTATTTCCCTTTAACCTTTCACCATTTTGTTTCAGAGGAAGTATTGTTCCAGAGGAAATCTTTAGGGAGCTACAAGGACTTGTGAATAAAACTCAGCTAGGAGTGGCGTGTGGGGAGCAAACTGAGGTTTTTCCATTGCCTTGCATTGTAACTTGGGATCACTTCCTAACAAGGGAAGCTTCATAAATTTGGGATAGTTTATGTTTTGATTTAGAAGCCTTTCTGAAAACACGCATTTCACCACTTTGAAGGGTGCTTGAGCCTGGGCGAGGCAGAAGCTTCCTCTGAGCATCAGTTACTTTGCTTGAGCAGGTGCATCTGGTTTCAGACATGAATCATGCCCATGGTCATAAAACACATCAGAAACCTCGATGCTCTGTTGCCTTGATATGGCCATTCTCCCCTCCCCCCAAGCTTATATATAGCAGGAATATTTGTGTGTTCTGAATCATTATTTTTCTTTGAAACATCTAAAAATACCATTGCTGGAGGAAGCCAGCCATTTGAACTATGTATATTTAGTCTTCTCCAGCTGCTGGAAATGCTGATAGGATTTGAATTTATCAGAATTTTGGTTTAGGCTGCAGGTTTTTTTCTTAGCAACAGTTGCTATGCAAATTATTCAGAGAGAGTTTCTGCTGCAATTGATGCTGGTAGAGATTTGGAATATCAGACTCTTAAAAAAATCTTTGCTGTAAAACACCTCAAGATCTTAACCTTTTAATGTGTTGAAAGTTGACAGCTGTATCAACAGAATCACTTGCCCTTCTCTACTGCTTTTCAGCAGTGAAATCTTAATACTTTCTTAATAATACACAGAAAAATTAGCGTTTCTAATATTCTCAGTATTGCACCGGAGAGCAACTGAACAGAGATGAAATTGTCCTTTTCTCGACTCTTTCATTACCACAGAGGGCTCAGTCCTTCGTAAAGGGAAGAATACTATTCTTGCCTAGTGACAATGCCAGGCCCTTGAAAGAGAAGTGGGGGAAAAAGAACTCCCATCTAGCATTAAATCTGTTAATATCTTTGTGGAGTTTGAGTCCATTTTGCATTCATTGTACAGGTAGATAAATCAAGCCATGGCTAGGTTAAATCAACTGTGTTAGAATTGCACAGTAGAACTAGGAATAAAATAATCCTGATCTCCCAAATCTCCAACACAACGCAAGTCTGTAATAACGAAACATTGTACTGATTGTCTTTCCCAGGTCACTTCTTGAATGCGTTGAATTTCCATTATCTGCTACTATGCATTTATGCAAAACTATTTTATATAACCCATCTTGTTCTGCCAAGAGTGGCAGTTGGGGAAGTAACCTAATGCTATCACTGCCATTTAGAAGTAGATATTAGATACGGGCTGAGTTCTGATCATATTTCAGTCTAGTTTAAGCAAGGTTTCAGTGTTTGAGCTTCTCAGTAAGTCAGAGCTATGGTTGGATACTCAGTCAGGGCTTTTCTTTCCACTTCCAAAAATCCCAGGAAGTTAATACAAGTGCATAAATATGAATTACTCTACTGAGAGATTTTGTGTTCAGTCTGAAGTGAGAACATAAGCCACTAGTAGTTTGAGATCATACCCATAAGCACATTTCTAGAGCTACGAATCTGAACAACCTTCCCTTAACCCACGGCAAAGATGATTTAAAGCCAAACTTTCAGCTCCCTGAGAAGTTCTGTATGACAAACATAAGCGAATTTATCCTTTTGCTCATTTGACTCAAATGGGGTAGGGGGTGGGGATGGGTGGATGGTGACAATAATCACCAGCGACCAACTGATAACTTCTGAACTTGTGCAACACACAAGCAGATGTGAGAACTGCAGGTCTGTGGTTACATTTTGCATATTGCTACAGCATTGATCAGCTTTGGGGAAACCTTTATTTTTCAGCTGGACTCAACAGCAAGTCCAAGTCACATCCAGAGGAATGACTAAATGACCGAAATGAGGAAACACAAGGGAAAAAAGCTAACCCTGTCACAGCTAACTATGGGGTGAAGAGTCATAAGTCTATAGAGATCTTCAAAAACTGAAAAGAAGCTGGACTATTTGGAAAATTTCCCCACAAGTTACAGTTCTATACTTCTGCTAAGTGTGATGATGTTGAATAATAGCTGCAGAGCTTGAGCTCAATCTCTACATGCCCTTCTGTAATCAGTGATTACTTTTGCAAATGTCGTACTGATTAGTCAGAGTCTCATTGTCAGAGAATTGTGCATTTCTGTTTTGTGTAAACAATCAATGAACAAGAAGTCCTTTTCCAAGGGCATGACAGGCAAATACATTATGTAATATCTTACATTAAAGAAGTGGAAAGAATAACGTGTGGGACCTTCTAGACTCTGCAGCTAAAAGAGGGTGTATCAGCAAAAAAGTGACATTTGTTGAGGTGAAGAGTATAATCTAGATTTCAATTACTATGTTAAGTAGCATACAATGGAAACAAATTCACAATTTAGATACTCCTGTCCTCAACTGCTATAAGCCAGTACAGCTCAGCAAATGTACCGCGCACTAACTTAACCTTCTTCTGTGCCGGCTATGGAAGGCGGGCATTTTGAAAGACATGGCAATGAGCACCATACCAGCCTTTTGTATCGGTAGCTCGGGGAGGGGGGAGGGAGGAAACATGTATTGCAGTAACGTCTTTGTGAACCACTAGCAATGAATTTACTCACTGAAGTGAACTAAGAGACAAAAATGCTAATAAAAGCTTGCCCTGGGCAACAACTTCTTTTATTATTATTATTTCAGAAATTCTATTTCTATTTCCATCATCTCTGAGCATTACGAAAATCTTCATCTGACTGTACTCACAAGAACATTTGTTCCCGTGGCAGAAGAGCTGCAGTACCACACTTGGGGTGAACTCTCTTACTTGGTATGTTTGCTCTTTTGTGCAAGGCTCATCTCAGCTTGTGTTAGATGTGCTGCAACCAGGTCCACCTCAACAGGGAGTTTAGACTCCTGTTAAAGACACTGGGGAGAAGCAGGTTTGTCCTGGGTACAACTAGTCCCATTCTGGGGCAGTTGTCTGAAATAGTAGACAAAAGTCACATTCTAGAAATGAGCTTGTGAGGGAGTCTAGCTGAGCAGCTCAGATGTCGGCACCTGTTAGGTAGTGAGTGAGAGTCACATGAGGCAGAAATCCCAACCATTCAGGCTGCAGTCTTAAGTCTTACACATACCTGAAGCCACAGCCTATGCAGGAAGTTATCAGACAGATCCAGAATGACTATTTTAATAACTACTTTTGAACACTGAGGATTACCAAAGAGCTTCCTTCACTCTTTCCTCTGCTTATTCCTAGTATCAGCAACAAAGTCTTCCTCTGCCTCAAGAATTGTCTCTTCCATTATAGCTTTAGCCATTAGTATATTTTTGATAATTTGTTTCTCCCAGGAATAAGCACAGTCCTCTGAAGCCTTTTTGTGCCTTTGAGGTATGACATGTTTCAGAACCAGCCACAAAATAGGGCCTTTCACTAATGGGTCACCAAGCAAAAAAGGAAGGGGAGGAATATCGTGTTGTATTGAGTGTTATAACCAAACAGTCCCCTTCCAGTTTAAGAATTAACAGGGTTCTGTGAGTGAAGAATAAGTTCCTTTCTTTCAGAAGATACCTGTTCCTTGCCTGGGCAACACTACGCTCACATAGGGTGGTTAGGAAAAACTAAGTGAGTTTGGCCGTTAAATTTAAAGTACTGGCCTGAGATCTTTTATATTGCATATTGTACGCTACGGACATCTAACTTTATCTTCGGTATCATTCCCAGAAACACGATACAAAAATGATGAAAGTCCTTCAAGTCTATGCGTACAGTTATAAGATGGTCCCTCACAAGAGTGAGGAAGGATGACCCTATCTTCACGTAAAAGGTTCAGAACAATAAACTGTATTTATTTAAATTTTTGTTCACTTTTCATTTCTTGTAGCAATTAAAGTGAACTATTATCATGAGTTAGATAAAGGACTATACAGATTATTATGATGACATGGCAAATTAGTATTCGTTTTGATTTTGCTGTTAGACTATAGGTTACTAAGATTCATTGAAAGATCTGAAAGCTAAAGTTGATTTTCTGTTACGAAAGGCCCTTATTTCTTCCTCCTCCCAACCCATTGCTTAGGTATGTCTTGTATTTTTTCTTTTTACATAGCCTCAGCAACCCCAGACTAAGAAAACTAATTGCTTTGCTGTTTTTGAAATTGCTGTGAGCATTCCACTGTAGAGAAGCTGCTTTTCTAAAGCAAACATATATGAGTTTCTGAGATAGAGAGGCTTCAATTGACATCAGAGGGCTTTAGAATTGCTTCTTACTGTTTACATATTTTTTAACAAGCCTGAATTCCCTTTGTAGAAATCATTAGTGCAAAATTCTTTAGCAGACTACATTCTCTTCAGTCATTGCAGTTGCTGTTTATTCTGAAATGATTTAACATTCAACGCAAATGAAGGTCTGCTGCAGTAAAAAGACAACTTGCTGTGCCACTCTGTGCCACTGCATGTAATAAATACAGAGCAGACGGTGTAACAGAATTACAGCAAGAGTGATTCGAACCGTAGTCATTTTTCTAATATGTTTAGTACTGACCGCTATGCTGATATAACTAACAGACAGAGTTGTGGTATTTTTAGTGTCTCATTTCCTAGCTTTTTTGTAGAAGTCAGATCAATTTATCTGACCTTAGTCTCATAGCACAATAAAAAGCCAAAATGCTATGTCCAGTTAAGTAAAGACGTTTCCCAGTTAAAAGCTATTCTTATCTATGAATCTGTCTCTAGTGAGAATCCTTTCCTTATGATTTCCAAATCCATAAGCTAGGTATGGGACAGTGTACTGTCAGACCTCGCTCCAGCTTCCACACTGTATGAGGGAACCCTGACTGACATGGTCCCAATAGCTGTTAAAAGCCAAGTAACAGTTAAATCTTTCACCAAATCTCTTAACAGTGATCCTTTCTGGCAATGACAAGGCCAGCCAGTCGACCCTCAAAATCATAGTGGAATAAACCAACAATCCTAACAACCACACAGAATTTCACAAACTCAAGGCACAGGATAATGGAGGGGGACTGCTTCCAAAAGCAATATTCTATCTTTTCCTTTTGTACGAGCGTGCTTCCTTGGCCATCAGCTACTGAATTAACAACAGACCTGAAGAAATCTCCCCTCTCCTGCCTGGACTAAATCATATTATATGTGAAAATTTAAAAAGAAATAGAAACAAAACCATGCAGGTTGTCTGCCATATGGGCTCTATTCAGTTCCTACTGAAAAATTCTCAGACTAATCAAGCACCAGCCCATAGATCACTGCACTTAATATTTTCAGTATTTGACAACCCTACTGCTTTAGTCGTGAGCCAGACTTAGAGCATAAGCCGTAGAAGTTTGGTATGCAAAGGAAAGAGAGCTGAGCAAGTCCATTTTCATCAGCATTCCTCCAGCACTACCTTTAGTTATCTGGAGACAGCTCACACGGTCATACCTAGCCCACTGTGGTGCTTATTGCAGCTATGAAAAAAATCAGTGCTGTCACTTTTGGCTGAAAGGAAGGGTATTTGCTTGCTAGGCAGGACAATGTTATCAAATAGAAAACTAGGAGACCCTCAAACAGCTTGGAATGGAGTGTAAAAATGTCCCCTTTATTTATCTTTAGTTGATTTAACCAAACCAGGAAAACTGAAAAAATAAATCTAACTCTGCCTGGAAATTTTCAGTCCTCAATAAATGCGCACATAAGAGACTGAGGAAAAAGAATTCCTCTGAACTAGGTTTTGAACATCTGCAAATGCATCAGTTCCTGTTATTTCTCTTTAAACTGCTTTGTCAAAAGAGACTGTCCTACACTTGATAAATTCCACTTTAATCAGCAGGTGTCTCTCTCTATTTATGACTGAGAAGAATAAAAAAAAATTGGTTAATCAGTCAAAAATGTATATAATCAAATAAAGAAAAACTCGTAGAAACTCCGTGAGACAGTGTCTGGAGGTGATTAATAATTAACATTCCCATTTTCAAAAGAAAGTTTTATTCTTAGAGATGACTAATTTTCCAATTCAAGATTCCATCTTCCTTCTTTGCTTTCATATCCTTTTAGAGCAAACAGAACTGCTCTTCCCAAAAATTCGTAACTCTCAAATAAAACTCAAATGTATTTTAATAATAACAGCTGCTTTCCAGAGGCTAATGTGGAGACTGTTGTTTCCCTTGCTTTATGTAATTCAATGGAGATTACGCTGTTACTGTACAGGATGAATACTGTTCAGAAATGGATGAAATTAATTATAAACACTGTACAAACATATACTCTTGCTTCTCAAAATGGCTTCCATCTTAAAACAATACTCATAGGAAAATATTTGCCGTAATTCCATTCCTTGTTTCCTTTATTCTCTCTCATTCCATGCAGAAATATTTGAGAATTGAGATGGGAGATTAAAGGGTTTGCTCCCATTCTAACACAAAGTAGAAAAGAGCAGGTGAGGTAGGAATTATTTGATATGTAGTAAAGAAATCAAGGAGCTGCAGTATTTCCCCCCCGTCCCCGCAGAACAGTTTAACAGAATTGCTGTAAGCTATTCCTGTCTAAAAAGAATTTGCATTTTCTAGTGGTCAATGGTCAGTAGAAATTACTTGTAGTTTTACTAATCAGAACTCTTTAACACTTAAAACTCTATGACTTAACAAAAGCACAGCATAACCTTCAGCAGTAAACCTCTTTCAAAAAGAATTCATGTGCTTAGACTGCCAAGTGAATTTAAATACCTTCCTAACAGTGAGAGAAACAGAAATTTCCTGTACTGGTGTGAGCTGGCATTAGCTGCACGAGTATCCGCTGGTCCAGCTCGTACAGACACTGCTCATGAACGCTGCCTCTGCCAGAGGGCTCTCTCAGGGGCTCTTACAAGCCCTTTGTTAAAATACCACCACCAAATTGAAGGCAGGATTGATTTCCCTGTCTCTGATGGAGCGCACCCCTTTCTGGATACTGCTTAATCATCCCTGCTAGAAATAACTTTTCCCTGGGGCTTATGGAAAGACTTCTGAAGAGAAAATCTTTTGCTTTCAGAATGTATCTGGCTGCCCAAAATGGCAGGTATTTTCAAAGGCGATGCTCCCGAAGGAGGACAACCTCCCTGCAAGGTCTTTACTCTTTTGCTTTACCCAGCTCCACCAGCTGAGCACTGCACCGGCATATTAGCATGCACAGCATCCCTTTTTGAAAAAGCATAAACATTTCCAGCAAGGGCACTCCGTGCAAGTTTGTCCGCTAAGTGGCTTTGCCTTCTCCTTAAGATATGCTTAAAATAAAGCAGTTCTCAGCAAAATAGATTCCCTGTTATTCCTTTCCCTGTGGAATGTATTCCGAGCCAGGACATTTTTAGACCCTCTCCATTAACTCCTGTGAGTTTGCATCCAGCCCCTCCATCTTTTTATGGAGGGAAGATCTTATTAGAGGCGAAGGCGCCTGCCCCGTGCCTGCTCTTTGCTGAGGCGCCGGCAGAGCACGGCTGCACAACTAGCTCCCTCCACTGCAAACGGGCAAAGGTAAGTCCTGGCAAACAGATACATGCCATTATTTCAAAATCAGTACAGAAGATAGCAGTGATCTGACGGTCACACATGACATTGTAGGTTAGCTTTCAGGATTCCTGGTGGATGCTACATTTTACTGGGAAGAAATAGTGGGAGGAGATCTATTGGCTCTGTCGTTTAGTTTTTACCTGACAATTAGCAGTGTTAACATGCCAAAATAATTCACCAAATCCTTTCATATTTCTCTATGAGCTATGGTTTCTGGAGGGGTACAAAAACAGAGCTCACTTTACTAACGTCTCAAAGGTTATTACCGTGGCTCCCCTTCGTTGTGCTGAGAAGAGTCTTTCTTTACAATTAGTCCCAAAGGCTCTGCAGCCAAGGCTTTCCTTGCGGTTAAACGAACTACTCCGGCCTGTAGCTGTGAATATTGAATATCACAGATTTATACAAATTATTTTTATTATCCAGTATTCATAGCTACAGATTAGTTATTAATTTGCCTTGAATTCATACTCTGAATTAATCAAAGATATAAAATGAGACCAACATATATGCATATATATTGCTAAGTATACATACATACACATACGCGTCCACACATCCTGCAAGTCCACATCTACTTCAGAGAACAGATACTGACTGAGACTATTCTGAATATCATTTCTTTTACGCACAATGGCACAACAGAATCTACAAATTCTTTTAATGACACAATTGGATTTGAGCTACTAGAATTTCACCCCAGCAGAAATAACCATTTCTCACTTTCTCATACAGTATGGATTATATACCGTTAGATCTTAACTACAATTTGAAATATTTAAAAACCTTTACACAATTCCTATGCATTTTATATTGTCCATTTATCTTTCACATTGCACAGAGGATCTAACTAATTAAAAATATATATTACATGAACAGAAACAACAGAAGACAATCAAAGAGAGAGAACATCCAGGTTGATGCTTCAGTTGAGTAAAATACTTAAGCGTCAGCTCCTCTGAGTTCACTGCAACTATTTATATACTTTAAAGAAGTTACATGCTTCAGGCCAAAGGCCCCAGAAGACTATGGCTATATTGAAAATTAGTGAGGAAAGGCTTCAGTCTCATCCCCACTTCTGGCCCCAGCTCAATCTTGAGGCAGGTGCGTGGGCTTCATAAGCCCCAGAGGATGGCTATCACCCCACTGACTGCACAGAAATGAGCTCAACTGGGCCACCAGGGGACACAGGAGCAGGAGAGGGGTTTGCCCCCCTCCAGGGCACGCTGGGCTGCACGGAGTTACAGGGGGAGCAGATGGAAAACATCGAGACACTGTAGGTGTCTCCTACTTCACTACTCATAGGTGCTTATATTTGATTATGCTGAGCACAAAAGAGGAATAAGACTAGCAGAGAAAAGAATAGAAGCTTAATAAAAACTACCTTTTAAAATACCAACTGATATCTTTTTTAAAGTGTTATAAATATAGACAATACAATCTCTGGCAAGGCCCCCAAACCTTCAAATCTATAGTTAGCTCAGCAAGTGAACAGGAGTAGAAGCTAAACTGAAGTGATGGTATGTATTTTAAGAGAACTAATAAATCATTCATCAGCCTTTAATTATCGTACTCTATAATCACAGAATCAAGCAATAAGCATTTCATATCCAAATTGAACACTTCTACCTGGCCATTGACTAAAATTGGGAAGCACTTAAAGACTTCTGTTTTGTTTTAATTATAGACAGCCCAATTTCAATCTATTTATTATGTCATTTGCATCTCATCCTGAAAAATACATATGCAATTCAGCATCTTTAATTGTGTGATTAGACCAACGACACTAATATCTGCAAGCCTGTTTCTTTTATTTTGGATAATATTATTCTGGTAGCAGAACAGATCAGTTCTGAAAATACTTACTTGCATTTTACTGTATTTTCAGAAGGTTGTTCCATAGTCAAATTTAAGTAAAAATACAAGAAGAAAGTATTTTCTTCTTTGACCGTTCCGCATTGTGATTAGCACACTTTTAACGTGCATTATTTCTACTACAACCCACGAACTCTTACCAGGGACTCCAGTGAATCTATTTTGTCACCATCCCTGGAGTAAATGCCCTGCTAACAAACCTGCATGTCCTTGTACGAGACAGAGAGCGCCAGAAATCACTTTGACGGCCGAATCTCCACTCATAATTTGTAACATGAGGAATATTACATAAAGAGTTGGGTAGTTAACAAAAAATGTAATGACATTTTACTAATTCTGAGAAAAGGTTAATTAAGGTAATTCAGAGATAATAGAGAATTGTGTTAAACTAAATGCCAAGTTTTGTTAAAACCTCTCAAAAGCAAACTCTAACTCGACTGATTTTTCCTACAAGGAGGATATATTAGCAAATATGTGGGTTTGACTGTCTTAGAGTGTATTTTTCTACTTAATGTTGTTATACTCTTGTGATGCAAAGAAATGTTTATGTAAAAAAACATTCAATTATAAGTTTCAAAAAAGATCAGGACTTATACTCTATAAGGATAAACTATACATGCAAGATTGCCTTTTTATTATGTTAATATAAGCTTAACAATAATGGAAAACCTCTGAGACATTTAAAGGTTTACTCAATCCAAAATACACATTCAAATTCTATTTGAGTTTGCCATGTCTAACATGACATATAGTCTAAATAAAGAAACAATCTTGATAGTCTGTTTAAAGCATGACCATAAACAACTTTTGGTATTCGGTTTACACAACCACACCGAGACCCGCTACCATTTCTGCAGTATACTTAGCCAGTGTACACAAGTACTCTTCATTAGAAGGTCTAACATGACTTGAAAATGAAAAGTTCATTTTTAAGTAGATGTCCTTTCGAGTATGACATTCTTTTTCCAGCACCTTTGTTATCAATACCTGCTCCCCAAAATGGATTCAATTACATTACAGTGCCCTCACACATGATCTTGGCTGACTTCATTATTTTAAGCAGTTTAAAAATAAATCAGCCAAATCTGTCTGCCTTTAATATCAGTGAACATTTTTTTCTCTTGGTTTCAGTTGTGTTGGTGGCATAATTGGTTGGAAAGTTTTCAAGACCTAGAGAGTCATGACACTGTATTTTAAGTTGCCTTAGTGGCATCTCTCTGAAATAAGGCTGGTATGCCTCTAGCATACTGCTAGAGGCATCTACTGCCAGAAAACTTACGAGATTTGGACCTTATCTTTAGGCATTGTAATTTTTTTTATTTATCTGAGTCTTACCATATGGCCGGAAAACCCAGTTTTCCTGTGAATATGTCTAGGCATGTCAGCTAAAGAGAAGAACCCTATAGAGAAAATTGTTTTTCGCAAAAGCCTTGTATTAATGCACTGCTCAAAGTTAGATATAGAAGTAAGTATTAGAAACACAATACTGAAGTTAAACCTGGAACTACATCTTTAACCTTACCCAAAGAATCTTGGGATCTGCCCAACACTGCCAAATTTCAAACAAGAAACACGGCCCTGGGGGATAAGCCAGCGAGCTGCCTGGGGGGAAACATGTCCTCCCCTTACATCCCTCTGGTTACAAGATTGGGAAGCCCTCGGGCAGAGGACTCGCATGTAGTTACGTAGCGCTTCTTCACCATTACAGCTTTTGCATCCCCAAGAGCGTTAATACTAAGGATATGCTCGCACTTCAGATTTAACCACAGTGTGAAACTGCTGTGCTGCCTGGCCCTGCGAGTGCGGAGCCTGGTGTAGGCTATCCTCTGCTTCAAAATTGCACCATGCTCACAGCCCATGGGAAGAGGGAGCTGTGATAATTCTAAACCACCATCATCAAATGTCAGCTGCAACCAACCTTTGTGGCAGCTTCTCAGCCTTTTGACTCTCAGTTATATTTCATATATGTATGTATGTGTTTCATATATGTAAGTATGTATACAGAATGCTGATAGTGAAGAGCATGGGTGAGAGAAGTTTCCTTACCATAATAATGTTCTCCAGCTGCAAAAAATTGTTGCAAGAATTGCTCAGTTTTCCTTTGATAGCACACACACTTTTAGATTAATCTGACTCTGAGCATCCTATCAGAAACAAGAACTCCTGAGCATATAATTACGCATACAGATACCACAAGGTTAAGCTTTACAGAGACTTTTTCAGCTTTTCTGAAGGCAACAAGCCAGTCTTGTCAAGGAATAAGATCAAACTGATGTCAGGTCCTTGTATTTTATCAAGGGCAGAGAGCTGACATTATTCGCTTCCTATTGAAATCTTATGGGTATTATCTTCAGAATATAGTTCTTGTTCATTGAGTTGATGAAAAATAACACCCTGAAGAAGCTTGCCAATCCATACAAGTTTTATATCTTGACATACAAATCAAAAGTATTGACAGTCAATACTACCGTACTATACATGAAGGGTTTTTTCCTTAAACTTGGGAGAAATACAGCAGTCACATGAAAAACCATGGCAAGAAAATCTGAGATAAAAAAAAGTTTGGTTGTTCTCTAAATATAAATTTGCCAGGGAAAGTAACAGAAATTAAGTTTCATGGGTTTTGTCATTTCCTGTGCTTTAATTCTGCATAACTGGCTTTATTAGCTGGATCTCACTAGACAGGATGTGAATGTCAGCCTATCTTCTGGTACTGACATGAAGAATAAAAAGAAGGGGTTTTTAGAAAAAAAAGTTTTTTCTTGTTTTAGAAAGAAAACATATAGATTATATAGAACCTACTTTATTTTTTTCTGGAAAAAGTAAGGATTAATTTAATGCTGGTGCTTGTTTTGTTAGGGCTAGGATGAAAAGCTGGACATGAGCCAGCAACGCGTGCCTGCAGCGCAGAAAGGCAACTGCATCCTGGGCTGCATCAAAAGGAGGCCTCAACGTAGCCAGTAAGTCAAGGGAGGCGATTCCTCCCCTCTACTCCGCTCTGGCGAGATCCCACCTGGAGTACTGCGTCCAGCTCTGGGGCCCCCAACATAAGAAGGACATGGACCTGTTGGAGCAAGTCCAGAGGAGGCCACAAAGATGATGAGAGGGCTGGAGCGCCTCTCCTATGAAGACAGGCTGAGGGAGTTGGGGTAGTTCAGTTTCAAGAAAAGGCGTCAGGGACACCTCACTGCAGCCTTCCAGTACTTGAAGGGGGCTTATAAAAAAGATGGGGACAAATTTTTTAGCAGGACCTGTTATGACACGGGGTAATGGTTTTAAACTAAAAGAGGGTAGATTCAGACTACATATAAAGAAGAAATTTTTTACAATCAGGGTGGTGAAACACTGGCACAGGTTGCCCAGAGAGATGGTCGATGCCCCATCCCTGGAAACATTCCAGGTCAGGTTGGATGGGGCTCTGAGCAACCTGATCTAGTTGAAGATGTCCCCACTCACTATAGCGGGGCGGATCAGATGACCTTTACAGGTCCCCTCCAACGCAAACTATTCTATGATTTGAAATTCTGGACTCAAGAAAAAATAGGGTATTTTGAGTGCATGTGGTTTTTTAAAAAAAAAAAAAAAAAAAATCGGAAGACTTGCAAAGCTGCTCCTAAAAGACACATTTTTCCTGGGAAGGTTAGTTATCTGTCTACTCATGCCTTGTACTAGTCTTCTGCAGATTCTTGGAAGGGGATTTGAATTGGGAGCAAGACAAGTGCCAATA
Organism: Larus michahellis; assembly: GCF_964199755.1. Classification (NCBI taxonomy): domain Eukaryota; kingdom Metazoa; phylum Chordata; class Aves; order Charadriiformes; family Laridae; genus Larus; species Larus michahellis. The sequence continues at coordinate 8,585,008 of NC_133906.1, read as the reverse complement.
TCCCAAGCAAATCTATATATTAACTCCTCTGAAATTTGACACAAGACTGTGGAAATATGCCAAGAGACAGGAATGACGCTTATAACTGCATTCATTAAGAACAAGAACATACCCATTCTCTGCCTAATGAGCATCCAAGATCAATAGAACTTACTGAGCTCCCTGAGCTTTGTTTTAGGGAGATCCTTAATAACCTAGGATATAAGATATAAATGCAACTATAGTTATGCCATCAAAACCAGACCAAGGATAAAATCTTGATCCTTTGCAATAGCTAAACATAGATTTTCACGATATGGCACAGAATTTCGGAAACCTTGATTAACTTGATGATTTTTGAGTAGTTTCTATTCTAAGCAAGCAATTGCAAATTCTGAGTTGATTAAAAGTGTCATAATACAAACAAATGTTTGGAATATTCAATTTCTTCCATAATTCATCCATGCCATACAGTTACTACCTCTCTAGCCCTATATAAGAAGCTATTTAACAAAATGTATTAATAGTTGAAGAATGGTGCTGGGATATTAAGACTAGGAGTTGAGAATATAATGCATGTATTAAAATTCCATAATGTTAACGCTCTTTTAGAAAGCAATTTCTGTAGAGGAATTTAAGAAACATAGCTCACAAAAACGATGGATGCAAAGTTCAAGACCAGACCCGTTAACATTGCTGCAAGCTTTTTTTAATACAAATTTGACAGTGTTTCGTGGCTTTGACTTTCAATTCTCCATGCTTTGTTACAGCAAGATCCGTAAGATGTTTTGCCAGTTAGATCTATTCTCATCTTAGCTTAGTTCAGAAGCATGTGTTACCCAAAGGTCTAACAACTGTGTATAAGGACCAGCGTGTTAGAATTTAGTTCACAGCTACCCATATTTTCAAAGGGCAATCGCTACATCAAGACTATGTTTCACCTTGGTTCTCCTGCTGTGGTGCTATACCTCTGCTTATTCTTTTCTGTGCAAGCCTTGACTTTCTTTTTCTTGGTACACTTCCTATTACAAAATTTCTTTAACTTGGCAAGTTTGGTCTCATGGTTGTATGCTTTAAACTTAAATGTGAACGTATGCACACTCTCAGCTGTTACAAGTTGTTATCACAATTGTTATGACAAGCTCAAGGGTATAGAGTGCTGCTCCTTTGCTGAAGCACAAACCCCTCTGCACAGCCATGCTGGGACCAAGTCCTGTGGGTGCTGCCTGTTGGTGAGGCAAGAAAAACTGAAATAAAACATCCTGCTAGAGATGGTAGTGCATAAAAGCCCCCTTCATTCCCCTGCTGGGAACAGGGACTGTTGTATGCTACACTAAAAAGTATGTTAGAATTTTCATGGAATAGAGAATACACGCGAATACTATACTTGAAGGTCAGAGATAGAAAGACAATTCACCCTTCAGAATCTTTTAAAAATTACAGTTTTCATTGGCTTAAAAATTCTTCCCTTATGGCAGTAAACCTGTGTTAATAAATGTTGAATGGATTTTGCCTATTTGCATTCCTATTAGTTGCCTGTCCCCCATCACTCTGCTGAACAAACTCTCTTATATGGTTGTAACAATGGAAGAATCCAGCATACTCCCCAGCAAATTTAAAGAGCTTCAACATAAATTTAATTCTGTGGTCATTTTCTGTTGGCTTCTTTTGCTAATTTTTAATGAAAATTAAATACAGTTATCTGAAATACCTGTTCAGTTCTGGATCCTTACTACTGCTTAATAGCTTCACTACCTACTGTAAAGCACAGCTTCCAAATTAATACATAAAAAAACCTTCCAAGTTATTTCTACTGAATGAGTGACATAAAAGCATCTGATGTTGATATTTAATTCTAACCATGATACCATCATTACTATCAAACAAGAATGTCTTATAGTAAGTAAGTATTTGCTTATTACTTATTATCAGGACAGCTCTGGCTGCATCTTTGTGTTTTTATGTTAAATCCACTAGCAGATAATTCTGTAAGGATAGGACACTTTGCAAACGTATTTCACATCTCTCCACAGTACCTTAAGACACCTTTCACTTAAATTTCCACCGTAATGTTTGCTATGTAAGAGGTGAACAGACACAATTCTTATAAGGACTTCCCTGTTACATTGGCTGACTCTTGCCCTCTGAAAGCTTTAGCTTTCCAATTTCTTCCTCCTGTAAAAAACTAATGAGGTCCCTTCTGTACTGCTCCATATTGTCAGCCATTCTTCATTGCAGTGGTCCTTTAAATAGCTTTTCTGTCATAAAAGTTGCTCGAAAGGTGTTAGCTTGGTATAATGAAATAATTGCATTTATTCAGCTTAATTGCAAAACCTGTTTCTTTTTATAACTCTGTAAAATCTATTTGGGTGAATGGTACTCTAAGTTACAATCTTATTTTAGCACACAGATTCTTCCAACCAGCATTTTTTTTTTTGTTCATTGTTGGGAGCAGTATTGTTCGCTATATAACAGTAATTATATTTAGTGTACATTCTTTTTCTATTTTTGTATAATATTTTGAATAAATCAAAACTTAAAAAAGAAATAAAACAGGCGAACAGTTGTGAAACTGTATAACCTGTGTTTCTTCACTAAAGACGACTTAAAACTAAGCTTCTAATCTTGAGCTTTAGGTGTATGCTATTTCACACTGACTTTGCACAAGTAAATAAAATTATATCTAAGTATATGCATACAATAAATATTCTAGGAGGTACAGTTGAAGAAACTTTATATTTAAAACTCTTTCTGTCATATTACGCATGGAAATGCCAACTTGAGTTTTGTGTCAATCCAAAGCTGTTTTTCACTAAACATTTGCTTTGACTAAGTTTCAAATGTAGGCACCTACTCATGCCCAAGAGATGAAGAGGCATGCCTGTCTGTAGCAGCTAGCCATATCAAACCTGGTTGAGGTCAAGAAACATTTTAATGAAATGTTCTACTTACAAACAGTGTCATTGTCAGGTTATTTTCAAGAATAAGTTCTACTCTGACAACAGCTTGTACATGTAGACAATTAGTTTGCTCAGGAGTCGGCTATGTTCTTTTTTCCGGCTTGAATTATTTAAAGAAGCTCAGTCACAGTTAGTATTTAAATGGCTAGTGCTTCTTATATAAAAATTGAAATTTATAAATTAGAATACAAATAACTGGCCTTCTCATTTTTCTTCTTGTAGTAGTTGATTTTTTTAGTGATTATTTACACAGTCAGAAAGAAATTATCTCACCATTGAAGTTCTGTCAATGGATTTTCAGGCAGGGGAACCCTTACAGCAAGATCCAACATCCTACATGAGAATTTAGGGATCTAATTAATTAGTCACAGCTGAAGACAAGTTAGATGAGCCCTGTCTTTAATGACCTGCAGAGCAGAGTTTTACTTTCAAAATGAACAGCTGACTCCTTTACTTGCTACCTTACCACAAAATGAGACTGTCACAGAACCAAGGAATGGTAGGGTTGGAAGGGACCTTCGGAGATCATCTAGTCCAACTCATCTGCCAAAGCAGGTTCACCTAGAGCAGGCTGGACAGGAACACGTCCAGGCAGGTTTTGAATATCTCCAGAGGAGATTCCACCACCTCTCTGGGCAGCCTGTTCCAGTGCTCTGCCACCCCCAAAGTAAAGAAGTTTTTCCTTATGTTGAGATGAAACTTCGTGTGTTCCAGCTTGTGTCTGTTGCCCCCTGTCACTGGACACCACTGAGAAGGGCCTGGCCCCATCCTCTTGACTTCTGGCCTTTAGATATTTATAAGCATTGATGAGATCCCCTCTCAGTTTTCTCTTCTCCAGGCTAAACAGTCGCACGTCTCTCAGCCTTTCCTCATCAGAGATGTGCTCTAGTCCCTAGATCATCTTTGTAGCCCTCCACTGGACTCTCTCCAGCAGTTCCCTGTCCTTCTTGAACCGGAGAACTCAGAACTGGACACAGTACCCCAGATGCAGCCTCAGCAGGGCAGAGTAGAGGGGGAGGATGACCTCCCTCGACCTGCTGGCCACACTCTTTTTAACGCGCACCAGGATGCCATTGGCCTTCCTGGCCACGAGGGCACATGGCTGGCTCATGGTCATCCTGTTGTCCACCAGGGCTCCCAGGTCTCTTTCCACAGAGCTGCTCTCCAGCAGGTCAGCCCCCAACCTGTCCTGGTGCATGGGGTTATTCCTCCCCAGGTGCAGCACCCGACACTTGCCCTTATTGAACTTCATAAGGTTCCTCTCTGCCCAGCTCTCCAGCCTGTCCAGGCCTCTCTGTATGGCGGCACAGCCTTCTGGTGTGTCAACCACCCCCGCAACTTTGTGTCATCAGCGAACTTGCTGAGGGTGCGCTCTGTCCCCTCATGCAGGTCGTTGATGAATGTATCGAACAAGACCAGAGTCAGTATTGACACCTGGGGAACACCGCTAGTTACAGGCCTCCAACTGGACTCCACACTGTTGATCACAACCCTCTGAGCTCTGCCATTTAGCCAGTTCTCAATCCACCTCACTGTCCACTCATCTAACCCACATTTCCTACCAGACAACCTTCTTGTCGGTCCATGAAATATTGCTAACAATAACATTTCTTTGTTCAGAGCCTGTGTACTCTCATTCCCTTCAGTAAGGGTAGCCAGTGGTAACGCAGAAGGTGGTTCCACAACCATATCACTGAATTACTCTCAAAAATGCAGAGCTGTTCTCCCCATGGCAGAACTAACACGAGTTAGAAAGTAGTTTCCCTCCCAGTCACACCAGGGGCAGTTAGCCTGAATATTGCTCTAATCTCAGTTGCTTTGCTTTTCATTGGCAGCAGTAAAAAAGAGAAAAGACCCAATGCTCCTTTTTACAGAGCCACTACTGACTAAAGAGGCACTCTTTCTATGTGGGCACATTTCATGACTTTCGTTAACAGTTTGAGTTCTAAAACAAAACCAAACTAATACTGGTACATGGAATCTCAAAAGAAGTAAAAGTGCACACCAATATCCATGCTACAAAGATTAGGTAAACATTAACATTTTTATGAAAGCGGCAAGTAAAGACTATGAATGCTAAATATGGCTTCATATGAAGTTGACTGCCTTTTCACATATCACCTGAGCAAGCCGAGCTCTTTATAGCAATTCCTTAGTTGGTTTAAACAGGGCAGTGGGCAGGCACCACATCCACAGCTGCTGCAACAACCCAGCTGAACTCAGCACAGCTGTGCCAGTTTACACGTGCTGGGGAGCCAATCCTTACACCTACGAAACTGTTTGTGCTATTCCACATCTAAAATTATTGGCTACATTCTAAAATATCACTTGGACCATATCTTGGATTATCACAGACCTTCAGAAATAGTATTGTTACAGCTCTCCCTTAGAATAAAGCACAGATTCAGATTACAATAGTTTCAATTCTAACTAATATTTACATTCATTGATAATGTCCAGGAAATATTGATTTTTAATTGCTTGGGGTTTTGCCTTTATAGCCCAATAATTATGTCAGCTGTTTTTGAATGAAAACAATAATTTCCTAATATAATATAACCACATAATGCAAACTATTTTAAACGCGGACTTCATGTTGCAAAGCTTGGCATATCAATATAACAATTGTGAGGTATATTTCCACGAATGAAAGACATGAAACAGGAAATGCAGTTGAATCGGTATGTTACAACGAGCAAGAACAAATTAAAAGTTCATCAAGCAGCTCTCTAGCCAACATCAACATTTCAATTCTGCCTGACTAACACCAGGGGCTCTGCAAGGAAATCCAAAAACATATAAATCAGGTTTTAATCTATAACAGTAAAAACAAGCACCATAAACCACATAAGAAATCAGGAAGAACCCACCTCACAAGCCAAACACATAGAAACCAGGAGCCTTGAGCCAGAGGGAAGCTTGCATCAACCCACCCTGCTCTTATACTGCCTGTGAACGTCTGCCACTGGCACCTGGACCTCCAACTGTCCCAGCACAGCAGTTTGTCTGCGTTGCACACATCTTCCCTGAGTAATTTTCAGTAGGTATAAAACCAGACATAAATAATTTTAAAATGGAAGGAAAATGCAGAAGAGTTCTGTTAGTATCTTTTGGATAAGGACCCTAAAAGAGATGAGCGTAAAAGCTAAATGTAAAATCATACCACTACCACATTGCTCTGTTAATGATTGTCCCAGTGTAGTCCTCACCTGTATTTGCTATGCTTGACTACACTTGGATTTTTAGCACTAAGCAGCCACACAAAAATTAAATCTGAAAATCTGAATATCACTTAAATGTTTACTCTGCTGTTCCTACAGCAGACTTCAAACTCTAGAACGGGACAGCGCGTGCAAGAGTGCTCTGACGGTGTGCTGCGGCCGAGTGAGCACATCTCCGTGCAATGACATCAGCAGGCAGGAAGCACACGGTGTGTCCAACTGGAAGATAAAACCACCTGAAGAGCCTCCTTGTCACCATCTCTAAGAAGAGAGGAAGACAGCGGAGTAGGAGGGATGGGTGAATCGACACTGTGTGCTTCTAAATGACAGTGGGACGCAGCACCTGACAAGCTAATGTGTGCCTTGCCTTTGCTTTACTAATTTTTCCGAGGTTTCTAAACAGTATTTGCAAGAAAGCTTCAGCTGAGCACTGCACGCACTGAAATCTACAGGAATTTTGGCTAATTGAACTTCACAGGTTGCAATGTTCTCACGCTAGATAAAGGCACCAAGACAGGGAGAGAAATTAAATGTGTCTAAGGTCACCTAAGGAGTCAGCAGGGTATTTGGCTTCCAAAGCAGCAAAGCAACAAAATTCAGCCCAGTGTGACACATTTAAGTTTAAGAATATTTATGACCCGTGGCATTAAGTGGATTCTTAAGTGTCTGGCTGGATAGGGATGGGTTTAAACACATTTTAAGCATCTCTCTGAATTCAGGCTGACTCTACATCTTTTAGTTCAATCAAAGGCAAATATTTACAGCAGGACAACAGTGTACTGAATTTCTCCCTACTGATTTTTTTCTTTATTTTTTAAGTGTATTTTATTGTTTCTTATCTCTGAAACATTTATTGTACTTTGCTCACTTTCTTTTCATAGTCATTTATTTCCTTTATCCACAAATAATAAGTAACAAGGGCTTACTCATGCACTAAACACGGTATTGTTAGATAATTAAAAGGAAAAAAAGTATCAGCTTTCAGGAACTTTGAATAATCTAGAACTGCTGCATACATAGATTTTTATCCTATCTGATTTTAGGAAAAAACATCATTATGGATCAATACCGCTGCTTAAGAAAACATGAAATTACAGGTTACCTCATTGGTCCATAGGAATATGAACTGTCATTAACTATATCAAACCGCAAGTCACAATTTTAAGGTCTGAGTCCCAAACAAATCTGTGCTTCCAAATGCAGAGCAAGAAGGACAGTGAGGTACAAAATTATTTTCTTATTTCTGAAGGGTAAGTGAATGCCATTCACACCAGGATGACAAGAGTACACCCCTCCCTTTTGTGGAGAGAGCTTCCTAGTTGTAGAAGGTGTGTTGAATTTATACTAAAGGTGCTATGACAGCTCCAGGAGGTTGTAGATTTCTAGTCAAGACTTCACCTCATCAGCAGCAGTGACTTATTACATAGGAGATAAACACATATGGTGTTTGTATTCCATGACAGATAAACCCAGCTGCTGCCGGAAAAGCCTCCTGAAAAAGATCTCGTCAATGATCACCACTGGATTTACCAGGCTCTTGTAATCCCCACAAGCTCCCAATTGTGACCTTTGTTCTTTTTGGTGGTTTTCATTAATTCCACAGTGGTTTTTTTTAGAAAACAGATTATTATTCCATACTTCCTTTCTGACATCGGACAAGAAATCCTATTATTATCTAGGAGAGAATCCTCCGTTTCTGGCTTTATGGATTGAATTTTGAGAGGATGTTTGGCAACAGCGTGGCAAGGCATAATAAATTGTTGTCTCTGTGGATTAGAAAGTCTGAGAAACTTGTAAGTAATTGGGTTTTCTCTTTGAAATATTGTATTTGGAGACTTTCAAATTCAAGAGACAGTCATCATCTCTAAGTTTCTGGGCATCAGCTATTTTACATCTTTATTCCATTTTTAATAGATAATGGGTTCAAAGAAGTGCCACTTTCAATTTTCAACACAGACCTAGAAAGAACATTCATATACCTTTAATGGGCATTGTATCTCAGATTGACTCTTCGAAAATAGTGCAACTTGTTTTCATGAAGATTCTCATTTGTGTTTCCCTGGAAGTTCTCCTTCTACTAATTTTTTGAAGTGGAAAGAGGCAATGAATAGAACCTTACTGTAAAATGAAAGAGCCATAATAAGAGTGAACTTTTTTTTGTTATCATCACTTGCCTTTTATAAAAACAGTAGCTGACAATTAAATGTCCTGTTTTCTTGACTGTGGCTCTAAATTAAACGGAAAAAAAAAGAGCTAGCAACTGAATTTCACTATGTGTACCAAAGGGTCAAGAGCTATTCTTCAATATATTTTTGAAACACATTAAATTAGAAATCAAATTCAAATCATATATTTAACAAAATATTTCCATTTAATCACACGAGCAGGACTTGTAAATAACAGAGTTCAAAGCTTTGGAGCAGATGGTCTTTCTGTTTTAATTCTTTATCTGGTCTGCTGTATGCCAGTAAATCTCTGAGTTTCATTTGCTTGATTCAAATCCCCTGGCTATTCAGGACACACTGTGTCAAAGCATTCTGCTGTGGAATTTCGGTTGTTTTATATACACTCCTAAACTAAAAGAAAACATATGTATATTTCCTACACACAAAGAACAACAGGATAAAAAACACAACGCACAAAAAAATTTCTTCCCTGGTGACTTATATAAATTCTCTGTGTATGTGTTAAGTGTATATATATTCAGAGAGAGGATGCAGGCACCGACGGAATAGGCCAGATTTCAAAAAGTGTTTACTAGAAATTGAAAAGCAAAAATAGTTCTAATGACTTTAAAAATCTTTCTCTATGTCAAATTTAATCCATTATTTAATAAATTTATTTTACCAAAATAGAATTCAATTGGTTTAACTTCATTGCCACTAATCACTTGCACTAACAACGAGGTTCAAAGCGTTGCACATAGCAGCTGTGCCAAGTTCATTTTGGCTGACTGTTTAGATTTAATAATATTGTTTTTAAAGGATTTAGCTCTGCACTACCACGTAAGATGAATGAGACAGCCCCTTTTTGAAAACTTTATGGAGTCATAAAGCTGGCTTGAAAAAAACTTAGGTCTTCTTGACATCTTCAGTTTCCAAATGTGACTGTAAAACCATGCAGAGAGATGCACATCACCAAATATTGAGTTACTTGGAGACAGTAAGTTCAAACGCATCTTCCCTTTCTCATTTGAACAATTCATTCATGAAAGAAATCATATGACCCTGAGACTTACTGGTAATATACACATTCCTATATATAGCTTAAGATTTTCAAAGATATCCTCTTAAGTTAGGTGCCTGAAACCCACAGATGGACTTACTTGAAAAATGCACTACCCTTAGTAGTATTATGTCAGTGGAATTTGGATGGGAAATGGAAAAAGTAAGAATTGCAAGACATGTATGTCCCATTTAGCACTTGTTCTTCGAAAGAGCATTTATGTTGGTAACAACGAATTGTATTTGTCTTCAAAAGACTAGATGTTTTCTTTTATAGTTGGGGTTTTTTCCTTAAAAGACAGTTATTTTGTTAGCACAACCTATCATAAAATGGACTATTCGTTTCATTACATCCAAATATTTTTAGCATTTACTATGGAATGACACGATAACTGTGATAACAGCCCTTGAAAAGAAAAGGGAAAATCTGGGTTACGTGTGAGCACTGATGGACAGGAATCTCAGCCATGGAGGAAAAATAGTTTTGTCCTACTTTCTGAGCAGATGAGAATTAGAGAGAGAACGAGCAACTTCCTATTTTAGGTCAATATTTTCACCCAGGGAGAACTCACAAAAACGTATCATCCTTTGGCATGTGCCAATTGTGTTCATTGAGGCAAAGACCATACCGTGTAACCCTTGACACTTTACTAAAATAAAAACAGTTTTCATTGCTTATATACTAATTCAAATAAGTCAAGAAGAAAAATATAGGTGCAAGGTTATGCTTCATTACCTCTGAAACTACTTCAACTGGCCACTTGCTCAGATTTTACTGCACAGAGGTACAGGAACCTCTAGCTATTCAATCATTCGCTTTTCAGCCCATCTGTCTGTCTACCTACCTATCACAGACACACACACAGCAAATGTACTTCCAATTTCTTTGTTCATGAGAAATGAAGGGGGAAATGAAATACTGGAGCTATGTTGAACATTTATTTATTTTCGCAAACATATATTATTCATCTAGAAAAAATAGTTTAAGGTCATTGTAGATAATACAATTCCCTAGTGACAGGGCAAGGAATCTCAGTGGTTTTACAGCCACACGATGTCCATGTACTTCAATAAAAATCCCTTGTGCTGTTTTTGTAAACTCAGCTGCGTACCACAGCTTACTTGTTGCTTAAGCAAAACTCTCTCATGCTTCAGTGCAAGAATAGAAACATAGTAAATTATGTTAGCCAAGAGCAAATGAATGTGGAAACATTGCACATTTGGAAAATACCTCCAGCCACTAAGAGTGCATCTATGCGCTAGTGATTTGAAAATTCACTACTTATAATTCCCTTGGGAAGTCAGTAGGCTTTTCTGTTCCCCACTTTTCTGTGCACTGCTAACAACCTTGAATCAAAATGAGATGAACAACATTGGAAATGTCAGGAAACTAAGCAAAAAGTCCACTGCAAGTCTTTAAAGTAACCTGTGGCTATTTAATGCTGATCATAATGACTGGGTGCACTTGGTGCACCAGGGGACTTTGATAAACAAAACTTCTATTTTCCTTGTGCGTAGGGAAATCATTGCAGCATTTAGACTGTTGTAAGTCAGGCACTTATCCAAAATGACTGACACCTTGGAAATTATTGCCAGCCTTAGCTATGAATGTCATTGGTTTGTTGGGTCACATCAAATCTTTCTTATGCTGTTACAAAGACAAACAAATCATGCATTTCGTGAGGACGTGTAGAATGTGCAATATTTTATTTAAAAATCTGGATAAAGCTTGCAACAGTTTAACTGTAACATAGGATACCAGTTCAGGTTCTCTCTGACACAATACATGGATTTTGACCTCCCTTGGAACAGCATCATAGGAGGGAACAGAAATTCAATCAGCGATGGCAATGAGAGGGGAAGAGGGAAAGTAGACAGCATTTGAAATCCAGAAGGTGCATAAAAGGGTTATTTCCACCCCATGGATGCTGGTAGTGCTTTATAAGTAACAGATACTGTTGACTGAGGAGTTCATTTTATCTTTCCACTAAACAGAGCTCAGGCAGCTGACCGTGCTGTGTCTGTGGCAGTTGGCAGTGCCTGACATTTCTGCAGAAGGCTTGGAGCTGGTGAAAGCCACGGTAACCTGTGGTGGCAGGTGAGCAGCTGCGTGACGCTCTCCCGGCGTATGCGACACCTCCCCGGACCTGATGCATCCAACTTTCTCCTTGCTTCTCCGCAGAAGTATCGGCACCCACCGAGCTCGCCCAGTTTGCCCACACCCGAGCAGAGCACGGTCGCTGAGGGGGTTCAAACTGACGTTAACTTCAAGCAGAACCGTCCCTCTCGGTGACCACAGGTGGGCCAGGACCGGGCCACCAGGCACGTCCTGGGGGGGGGCTGCCGGGAGCGCCCCTCCCGCCGCGGGCTCCGGCGGGGCTCGGGGGGGGCTGCCCCGGCTTTAGCCCCCGACTAAATTTCCATTTCCCCCGGGGGGCCGTGCCGCTGCCAGGTCCCCGGCGGCCCCGTGGGAGAGTGGGGCAGGGGGGGTGGCAGCCCCTGAGCACTGCCCTCGGCAGAGCCCCCGGGCCGCGACGGGCAAACGTGACACCCACCGAGAAAAGGTGTGTCAAAGTGTGGGAGAACCAGCAGGTCCCGGAGCTGGTTCCCACGGGTGTCTCCCAAAATGCATGTTACCTGGGTTTAATTAGGTTTGCACAGCATCTCTGTCCCCGTCTGGCTACATCCATAGGCTACCGCCTGGTCTCTATAGGTATATACAGTCTATAGGCACACACGCGTAGTGCTGCATCCTCTACGTTCCTAGCGAGGCTTCATTCATATTTATGCCGTGATTAAATATTTGATCAAAGGTTGAACGCTAACGCAGAACAGTTATATTTTTAATGCACAACCCTTAAAATAGACTGTTTTGTAAACTGCAAGTGTCTAAAGATTCTCAGCGCAGCCTCCCCCCCCGCCGTGCAGCCTCCCCCCAAATAATAATAATGCTGCAGATTGTAGAAGGATTTGAGTCTGCAGACAGAGAGAAAGGGATTAGGGCGAGAGCACTGGAAGTTAAATTGTGCTGCATATAAAAAATGGGCGGATTGGTCTCTAGATGAGAGCTTGGTACCACCTTCCTTTCTAAAATAAAATCTCTCTGGCATGAAGTCACAGCCTATTTCACATCCGGTTTACCCTGGGACGTATTACTACTGTCTTGGTAAAGAGAAAGCTTTTGTTGTATAGCGGCGGTTGGAATATTGGGAAGAGAAATTTGGGTGCCGAGCGCGGAGGAGCGGAGCAGCGGCGGCGCCGGCGATGGCTGAGGCGGAGTGAGCGGCGGAGCCGGAGCCGCGCAGCCTCCGCGCCGCGCGGGCGGGAGGGCACCCCCGGCAGAGCCGGTCAGCGCCGCCGCGGACCCGCGCCCGAGGGGCTCCCGGTAAGGGCGGCCGTCGGCTCCCCCCGCGCGCGCACACACCCGCACGCACCCGCACACCCGCACCCCTCCGGGCGCTCCCGGCTGCGGGCACCGCGTCCAGGCGCGCAGGCGGCTCCTCTCCCCTCTCTCCGCAGGTACCGCCGGGTCGGGGTGATTTTTTCCTATCCCTCCAGCTTGAAAAAATCCGCAGCGATCGATGGGCTTTTTAATTTATCTTATTTATTTATTTTTTAGCCTGGACTGATTTCCACCAGTCGTTTGGAAAAGGTTTTCTGGTTTTGGGGCGCTCTTTTTTTTTTTTTTCCCCCTCCGAGGGAGGCGGTGGGAGGGGTGGCTTTCTCGGGGTGAGGGGGAAATACAAAGTTGAAATGCCGGGAGGAAAACAAGTCTCGATTTGCGCCTCAGAGATGGGGAAATCTCTCACCGGGGGTCAAAAATGCATCTAAATGCCCCCTTCCCTTCCTCCCCCTTTTTTTTCTTCCTTTTTTTTTTTTTTTTTTTTCAATGAGAGCTGCTGAAATTCTCTCAGAAGCGTGGCTCTTTCTCCCATTTTGAATGGGAAAACCAGAGCTGGTTTCACAGGCGGTGCGGGCTGGGGGAGGCCAGGGGCTGGGGGCTGCTGGTGTTTAACGCTCCTTGAAAGTCCTTGTTAACATTTGCTTTCTCCAGCTGCAAGAAACTTTCCTTCTCCAGGATTTATAGTACCTGTATAGGTTTATTGAACCGGGGGGTGGTGTTCGAGGGGGAACAGGCGTGGAGCTCAACAGATCAAGATAGTTCAGAATAATTCACTTTACGTTCTTTATCCTGAGGAGCCTTTTTCAAAGGCAGAAGTTGGCTGGACCGGGAGAAGGCGATTTTTGAAGCCACAGATGTTGCCTTTCCCTTTGTAAGGGGGCTGATCACAGGGCAAGTTAAGATGCAGTCTCGTCCCTGAAGCTCTTTATCCACGCTTTTCTGCCACATCCAGCTCTTTCCTATCCAGTTAGATTAGCTCAGCCCCACTCAATGCTTATCTGCCGATCATTTGCCTATAAACGCATTAATTGTATCTCATTGCTTACATGCCGCTTTGTAATGATATTTCATTGATTTAAATTGTCCCTGAGAGTGTACAGTGAATTGGGGTAGCTTTATTTAAAGGTACAACAACATTTCCATGGACAGTGCTTCATTTTCTTAGGCATTGAAAAAAACTCCAATTCACTCCTGGGAAAAACACAGGCTTCATATTTTGTTGCCCTTATTTAATGTAATGAATGCTAAAAATCGACTGGATTCCAGCACACAGTGTGTGTATATATATATATATGTAAAGGGACCTGCAGCATCTCCTGAGCAATCAGGTGAATCTGGAACACTGATTCCACAAATATCGGCTAACTTTGTATTTTATGGTTTATTAGAAAGCAAAAGAAACCTCCTGAGTTGTGTTACTTTTTACTCAAAGGTAAACTGAGAGTAACTCAGTGAAGTCTGGAGAGAGGGCAGGAGACATTTGGAGAGGAGGAAAAGGCTCCTAATGCAAAAAGATTTCCTAGCAGCAATCAGAGACTGGTAGAGATTTTGGAGATGGTGTGCAGGTCGTCAGCACATGGTTTGATTATGAATTGTGCCCTTTAGCCCAACAAAAATATTAGTGTGCATATATAGCAGCAGATCACAGAATCTGATCATTTTACTCCTTCTCTGATGCTACTATTTCAGAGAAGAGGAGAATAGTGGTATCTGTAGAAGAAAGTTGCTTCCATCACAACAAAGCAAAGCAGTGGCTGTGAGGGAAGCACCACTCTCCTCAGTCACGCTACCACGCACTGACACCTTCCAAGAGGTTTGGAAGGATTCAGCCTGGTTCAGGTCTAGCTAAAAACAATTACACTTGGTTATCTGGAAATGTTATGGAGGTGCCTTGTCACGTTTTCAACACAGGGGGAAACTGAGTATGAACTGCGACAGAGTTTGAGGACTGGAGCTTTAACTCATGCAAACAAGAATACACCCCTACCCTAAAATAAATCCCACCCCAAGTCTCTGTGTCTAAAAGAAGAAGGTAAACAGGAGAACAGCCAAGGCCACGCTGCCTTCTTCTGAATGACATGGACTATAGTATTGTAAAGTCATTGTCTGACATGAATTATTCTGCAAAAGTTTCCAAAATCAAACATTTTTGTCCACAGTACCTGTTTTAATGTAGGGGATGTTGATGGTTATTTTCCTTCTAGTTCCAGAGCCGACCATGAAGAGATTCCTGGTGCTTTGTGACTGCCTCTGGGCCTGGGGCCTCCTTCTGAATGCACTGACTGAAAGAAGGTGGGGAGACACTTTTTAATACACGAACATATTTTAGAAATCTTTAATTTAATATAGCAGCATAAGACAAATACTGCATGGACTGCACTACTACTAAGTGTACTGGGGGAAGTTAATCCCTGTTCCAATCCCAGCTAAATCTAACTAAGGAAAGACTGAAAGAAAACTACAAATGGTTTGCATAACATCTGTTTTTTAATATTGTGAAAAAAAAAAAGCAAAGGCTTTCTGAAACAAATTGAAACAAAACTGTGCAATCCACCTCTACTCTTATATAACAACTGCTCAGAAATACAAGTTTCTTTAGAGGGGAAAAAAAAAGTGTAATTAAGATTTTTTAAATCTCATTTACGTGCTATTTAGTAACTTTATTGTCCCTGCAAGCAGAGGCAAAGTTTTAACTTCTTGGTTGGTCAGGATTGTGTCCTAACTTA
Source organism: Larus michahellis (assembly GCF_964199755.1). Taxonomy (NCBI): domain Eukaryota; kingdom Metazoa; phylum Chordata; class Aves; order Charadriiformes; family Laridae; genus Larus; species Larus michahellis. The sequence goes on along the minus strand of NC_133906.1, from coordinate 8,569,495 downwards.
GTAGCTGTTCTCGCAAACCCGAAGCGGACCTTCCTGGTGAAGGGAGACTGCTTGGACAAAGAAGAATTTGTAGGCTCAAACCCTGTAACAGTTTATGTTTGAAAGACCACGCTGCACTGAATGTTTACGGAATGTATGTTGAAATCTAAAACCAGCATTAAGAACGATTTGTAATCATACACCACCTCATCTAACAATTAGTAGGTTAACTAAAGACTGTAAAGCAGTTTGGAGTATACTTGAAGTACTCTCTGCAATTCAAAATTCAGTAAAGGTGTTTAAGACAACTCACAGATCTATTTCTGTATTTTAAAAATATTAATGTCCTGTCAATAATGCTACCTAATGACCAAAAAGCAGTAGAAATTTTGGATTGTCAATAGTGATCCCTAAATCCCTAGTATTTGTGCCTTGATCTCCATAGTGTCTCCTCGAGCATTCGCAGCTCTAGATAAACTTATCCTCTGGCTACCTTGAAGATTTTAAATAGAGTGGAGTGGGCAAACGTTCATCTGCACAAGTGTTTCCTCTCGCTCAAAAAAAAAAAGAATAAAAGCAAGTGATTCATGTTACAATTGCTGTTTTGAGTAAACATGACATTTTAGAAGAAATACCTTTATTTTGATATTATATTAAGAAAGGTAAGATTTGAAGTATTCATTAATTACTTCATCTGGCCTAGCTACAGGATTTTGTGAAAACATGTTTATTATATAGATATGTGTACATATATATGTGTACATATATTTATTATATCTATAATGTATGCATGTGCATTCTTAAAGTGAGAATTAAAATGCATTGGGCTAGTGTTTAAAAATTATATGGTGTCACTATTATAATGACCTGTAGATGGAGTTAGTGCACAGTTTTTTATTATACTGTGGTTTAATATGAAAACACAACCGTGTACAGTCACTTTTTCCTCAAAATGTACACACCTTACATGAAATATATCTGTTTCTAAAGCCACTTTGTCATAGTAACTTCCCTTGCCTTTCTTCCAGAGTGCTGTTATTCCTTTATGATAAAAAACAGTTGATGAATTAGATAGTGTCTGTGACACAGACACAGAAAGACACAGTCTCTCCATATCATTCTTCTTGTCATAAAAAGCCAGCATTAAGACTATTTTAATATGTGTGTTTTGAATGAAAAATCACAGCCCCTCTGGAGTTACAGGATACTTTATATGTACACAAATGTTCACATTCTTCCTGTTGTGACCATTTGTTAATCAAAACCATCCCTAACGGTGCTTTTTACCTCTGACAAAATGGTGGGAAGAACAGGTAAGGGTGCTGACAAACGCGACACCCAGAATGGAAGCGGTGTATTGTACTGCATCCTTTCGACTGCACTGCCACTAGTCCATCTTTCTGATGCCTCTTCTGCAAACATACTCATTTACTTACCACTAAAATTTCTGAAGCATTTTTATATCCTTCTGCCACCTTAATCCTGATGACCTTCTGCTATCCTTGAGATATGTATGTACAGTAGATTGTTTACTGACAATGAGTGTTAATATAAAATTTAATCCAATGAAAAGTCCTGTGTTGCAATTCTACGTAAGGTGCGTGAAGAATGATCCTTTGAAAGACAATGCTCACTGGAGGCAGCAGGCAAACTTGTTATTTGATAACATATAGGAAGCATACAAGAAAAAAAAATTAATGCCTGTGCCTTAAAATGCATCTGTAGGTATGAAAAATAAATATAAATCAACCTATTTTTTTATTTAGTGAAATTATATGATATGGCTAGAGGAAAATTCTTAGTATTTTTAAAAACTGTTAGAGATTTTGTCATTTTTATTAGAAGCAGTGATTTATATGCATTAAAACCCCCTGCAAATTGTTCCCTACAAAGTCACACCCTATGGAAATTAAAAAAAAAGTTAGTAAAACTTCTATGAGTGTCCGTTTTAAATTTGTAGTCATTTAAATTTGTAGTGATACTTACTCAAACCTGTACTGCAAAGTAGCTTGGAAGCATTTCCAGAGTACCTATATTCAGGGTATCTTTCCTCCTTCTTCCAAATTTGATGCAAGTGGAATATACATGTGGGATACAGAGAGGATGTTTGACTGCTGCAGCTTACAGAAAACAATTTCATAGGCATTTTAATAGAACCCGATTGTTGCATGTAACAGTGTATTCCTTGTAAGATGGTCTTTGCTGGTTAGAGCAGGAACAACTGGGAGAGCAGAGCCCTGCGTATCGCTGGAGCCATAGGGATAACGAGCTGCCCAATGGAAGGATCACTTTTGTGACTAGACCTGATCCTAACAAAAGTTTTTGGCACCGCACTGTTCACTCAGTTCAGCAGCAACACGTGCAACAAAACAAGGTTTTGGAAAGCAGTGGTTTTGCTTTTAGTCATGATGACTACACATGTTTATAATGGAAGTCTTCCCAGCAATGAATGAGAAAAGGATACTGGGTTTGGCTTTAAGACAACTGTAAGCTATGATTAAGGGAATCATCTATGACAGGGCATTTGGTAAAGATTTCAGATTTAAGAAAAAGGTTGATTCTGATGTCACCTACAGCAGACAGAAACCACTAAGCCCAAGGATTTCATTCTGATCTGTGTTGATGGAAGTAAGATTTTGGTAACGGTTCAAAGAGCTTAATTTTATCCTTGTTCAAGCAAAATTTCAGGACCTTTGGCTAAGTTAGAGATATACTTAGGGATCTGAAAGTGAAGCTTTATAGACCTGAGAGATTTCCATATCAACAGATAGTTTCATTACACATTTGTAAGGAAAAGTTGGAGATATTCCTCGAAATCTAACTGCTAAAGGAAAATGGGAAATAAAATAAAGCAAAATTATATGTTGACCTATGAAAATGCACACTCACTTGATTTACTTCTATATTCATACGGAAGACATCTCTGTATTTTTTAATCTATGTTTTAGCATTTAATTTCAGTACTTAAGTGTCGGTGTTCTAAATTATTGTATCTTTCTTTGTGTGCAAACCCTTTATAACTATTAAGAATAAACACATTATCTTTTGCTGACAAATGAGCCTTTAACTGAGGAACACATACTAGAATATTATAACCATTAATGAATAATGAGATAAACACTAAGGAACTGATGTTCTATTTGTTCACTGTTTATAGAGAGGCACTGCTTTTCTACAATTTTACAAAAAATGTACAATTTAAAGAAGAAAATGTTTAAGAACCCTATAAAGCACTACAGTCTTGTTTTATGGAGGAGATTTTGTGGCTGTAAACCAGTATAAGGAAGATTAAACAGATTTTAGAATTATTTTTGTAAGGTTATTGGTGGATTACTGTTTTTCAGTGTTAACTGTTCTGTATTTCAGCTATGGACAAACCTCATCACAAGATGAACTTAAAGACAACACCACAGTATTTACCAGAATATTGGATCGTCTGCTGGATGGTTATGATAACCGCTTGAGACCAGGACTGGGAGGTGTGTTGTATTATCATTTTCAAGGTTACCTATTAGATAGAAATCAGTTAAACCAATGTTATTTTTCCATTATATACTTGTTTTAATTCTGTTTCTAGATACACATAAAATACTGCTGATATGTAATGTCCATTTTTAAAAAATGCCATGCCTTTTCTGTCTTTCACATACTTGGTTTTCTCACACTTATACCCAAAAGAAGAAGAAAATGGTTCACAATTCAAGAAGACCTCTGGATACATATTAAAACTTTAAATGTATAAAGAATAGTAAAATATGACCTGTGACCTGAGAAATGACAAGTTTATGAATCAGGCCTAAACAGCACATCTGTCTATGACTACCTTCGTAAGAGGATTTGGTTTTAAAAGCAAAAGCATTAATCAACCTCAGTCATAAAAGTCTCACAGAAGTTTGTAAGATGTTTTTTTTTTCTACTTAGGTATGTCACAATTTGTTTCTGTAACATTGTGCCTTCACAGCTTGCTAAAATGTCTTTCTTCTGCTCTTGGTGCTGAATCCATAAAAAGGAATAAAAACACAGAGCAATTACATCTTTATAAAAACGTTGTCACAAAGCCTAATCTTTATCAGCATCCCTACGTTCACTCTTTGACTTCTTCTACTGTGACACAACCCCAAAATTGGGTCCTAAAAGCTCACTGTTCACAAACATGAAAGTTCTAAATATACAAGCACAAATCTGTTCTTTCCAGTGCATGGAAAGGTTGGTTTTACTTCTGTCAGATGTCTTTTTTTTTCTTTTTTCTTTTGGACTCTTCAGGTAAAATAAAACAAAGAAACCCACCCCACAAAATGTAGCTCAACCTGTTTTCGTATAATAGCTCTCAGAGGAACTGCATTATAAGAAGAACGAGGTATTACACTAAGAATTCTTATACCATCTCCTGCGGATAAAATGGAAAGTAATTACGAGTAAGCTTATTCTGTGGTCTGAGGCTATCACCTTACAACAGTTCTTGAATTGTGAGCCAGCTTCTTCAATGGTTCGACTTCACCGACCTCAAGGAATGGCTAAAGATAAAATTCTGTCCAGAAATTATTGATTAACACATTTAAAAATGGGTTGGTCTGTAAGTTTTTGTATGCAATTTCAGATAATACACAACAAAATAAGAATCACTTTTTACTTTTATCTACCTGTAGTTTTGCCTGCTTATTTGTAAACCCTTGGACTAGTGTAGAAACAAATGCTCCTTAACCTTTCATTAATGCAACTGTACAATTCAGTCTGCTACTACATACAGTATATACACGTAGCAGAGAAGGCAATAAATAAATGAAACACTGTAAAACAAGTAGAGTCTGGTACATGTTTACAAGAAAAGTCTGAGCACACGATGATTTCTTACGTGAGTTTTGTAGGTATTATGATTTGTTTAACAGTTACTAGAAGAGCAAACAATGGGAAACAAGGGAAAGGATTTGCTCTCATTCTCCACATTGCAATTTAGAGAACTAAGCGCATCGGTATAGGTTCTTCCGTATATGTTTATATATAATGTTTCTGAAGCCAGATTACAAGGGTGTAGTGGGAGAACAGGCCTGCGTACGTCATGAAAGGATCATCTAGTCCAGTTAAAATTTACTCCTGACAGAAAGATTTTTTAATGTAACTGCTTCTATAGGAGGAAATGAGTCTCTTCATAAACTTTAACAGCTATTTGCATCATGATCAATTAAAAGTATAGATTTCAAAAACCAGGGACAAACTTCTAGGCCAATGTTTTAAATTCTGGTACCAATTTATAATAAAGGCTTTGCTCAGGAATTTTGAAATTCACCTCTGCAGAACCTTCTTGCTAAATATGAGCTAAGAACCTCAAGATGACTCAATTTTGACACTGTATAATGGGAAATATATTCTGAAATGTTCCATATATGAAAATGTCCAATCCAATGAGAAATCTAAACCAACATGTCAAATACAGCACAGGTTTTGGAGTTGGAAGTTCAATAGCTTTCCATTATTGCATCATCTATTGATGGAAATTTTAAAATGTTTATGGAAGAGCAGTGGTTTCATTTTTCTTCCCAACATCAGTGATGGCTTCTTACTAGATATTTCATACAGAACACAGTTTTTATCTACTCTAAAGGGAAAGGTAAGAAAGCTACCAACAGCATTTATATATGTATATAATTAGGTCTAAAAGTCATTCATTCCATATTAGCTGTGATGTAGCCACCAGAGAATTTAAGAGACCAGAGACCCTCATACATATATGTTATGTTGATAAATTTTATGCTGTTAGGCACAATGTAAATCTGTACAACCGATTACACTATAGCACTCTTCCAATTATCCACATCTGTCTGTCCTGTTCTTTCTATGCCTTCTAAGAAACAGCAGATGAAGCAAAAACATTGTGTCGTAGCGTTTCTTCTACCGAAAGGGGCATATTGCAGAAAACCCTCTGCTTGTCCCTGTATGACCTCTCCTTCTGTAGTGCAGTTTTTCAAATATATACACCTACAGAAAAGAAAATTCTGTGCATGAACACAAGCAGAAAAGAGAAGTGCTCTTTCTCACCTATGGAAGAAAAGGCAGATTATGGACTTTCTTCCGTCAGTTTATTTGTTTCTCCTTCCGCTGTGTTTATGTATATGAATGAAGAATTCAGTGACAAAAAGGTATGTTTAATGAAAAATTGTAATGAATTGTGAAAGAGGTTTGATCTTGATCTTGCTCTACTCACTTACAGGAGGAATTTCCTCCTTTTTGAAATAAACACCATGATATTCCTCTATCCCAAGTTTGCAAAATTCCTATTAGTGTGTGATGAACAGTTTCACTGTTTGGTAGAAATATCCTGGTGAGGCAGATGAGGCACCATGAAGCCCGGAACAAGCTCTTGGAGAGATCTCATTACAAAGATACGCTGTTGGAGCTATACTATATATTAATTAGAAAGCCAGGTTAAAACGTGGAGCATTAAGATAGTGAAGAATTTAGAGGTGCTGTAGTTTGAATCACTCTTTCAGCATGCACGGTATCAGTGCTAGATTAATATAAGTCCTCCCTTTCCTTTTTTTAGATCTTTTGAGGTATCACTTCAAAAGGAAAACTAAAAAACATGTATGCTGCATAAAGAGTATGGGAATGAAAATTATTCATCAGATCACCCAATATGACCATATCTGAAATTAAGTGAGCAGCTCAGGGCATTTTGCCATTAAACAAAGAAGGAATTATTTCTCATTAACAAGAATATAAAAAAATGGAATATGTCACCCATAGGGAAAAATTACAGTGATTGAATATGCTCGGTATTTAAAAAATGTCACTGTGGCTAAAATTACTGATTTTTCTTTAAAAGAAACACGCAGCACTGTATTATGCGTTGGCACATTTGCACCTCTTATCAATAATTATTGATATAAATTATGTTATTTAGATGTTTGTCTCCTTCATGTGTGGGCACAGTCACTTAGTCAGACATTGCTAGGAAATAGCATCTGTTGTACCCATCCATAAACATGGACAAATAACTACATTTACAGTTATTTATGCCTGGAAAATAGAACCTTCAAAATGAATGTAAAAACGTTCTGAATCACACTAGAGGACACCTATTAACTCTATGAGAGGATAATAATTTACAAAACGCAAGGAGAAGGAATTGCAGAGAGCAACATATTGAAGCTGAAAAAGAGGAAATGACGTTAGATACTAAGGGAAAAAATAAACAGCAAAGTCATTTAGGTAACAGCATAATTTTCTGTGGGAACTATCTGGATCCTAGAACTACAGGTGATCAAAAATAGGCTAAATAATAAAGACGCTGTTCTCTTTTCAAATACACAATCCTGAACAAAATAAGGTATAAGAGAGCGGTGGGAAGGACTCAAATAAGGAGGAAAATTCACTTCAATGCTTGGTGACCTCTCAAGTAAACCGCTATGTCTACAATGGGAGTTTAAAAGAATTGAACAGCAACGAAAAGGGATGGAAAAAGCAAGTTCCTCAGATAAACGGATATGCCAGTGCCTTTTGTTCTGGGTTGTCTTCGTGTGGGGAAGAGAGATGAGCCCTGGGATGCCACCATGGCAGATGCGGAGTGCCACAGTGGAAAGAAGGCGGGCATGCATAGGGCAGGTTGGTTGTACCTGGTGCTGAGATTCATTAGCATGAAATCAGGTGCAGCTACAGATTTCTTAAAACTATCACCTTTGCAGTGCACACATCCTGTCTCTAAAACTATAGGATATCATATGGTCTGTGACCTTTCTACTTAGAATAATTTTAAATGTGGTATATCCCTCTGAGAGGGATTTTGTAGTAGAAAGGTTGTTTAATACAGAACTAAGAACGAGTTTGATTAGGCAGACCAGAATCTTCCTAAGTGAAATTTGCTTTTATAGTTGGGTCAGATGCTCATTAGATCATCCCAAGTAGATTATCAACATTACTGCAGTATTAGACAGAATTATACTTGTTTTATGCTATCAGTGAAAGCTATTTGTTGATCTCTCCTGTGTGATGTTTATCGAAATTGAGTGTGACTGTCCTTAAGTGGAACCTCGGCCCATCTCAGGCAATTCATTACTTCCACAGAGTGCTTATATTTACAGTGATGGAAAATAAACCTGACAGTATGATGTTAATTAGGTTTTAAAATTCAGTTTTATGAGAACATTATCTATAAATATATGATAAACTTACCTCTTGGTGATTGAGGTCCCAATGGAAATTTTTAGATTTGAACTCATATCTGAGCTAACTTAAAGTTTAGGGAAAATATGGGTTTGGTCTGCATGTGTAATAAAAATTTAGTTAAACCTAAAAGTTTCTACTCTAAATGAAAAGAAAGTCCTATACTGGACCCCTACATGTAATTCTGGAAGTGAAGAAGCACTAGAAACTCTATAAAAACTGAAAGAGCTGATTTTGGGCTTTTTTCCACTCAGTAGGCACCACATTGATGTAAAGACAACTGTGAAAAGCCATAGGAGACCCCAGGAAAATTGATTTAATGCAACAGTAGGGAGGTAGGGAGGATATGAGCAGCTTTGAGCTGTTACTTGGCATGGGGAGAGCTGCCATGACACTGCCCAGCTCTCAGTAAACCCTTCCCAGCAGCACAGACTGCAGCTGGGCAATCACAGGGCAGCTCGCTCTCACCCGTCTCCCTTTTGGTCTCTACTTTTACAAAAGCAGCAGCACAAATTTCTTATGAGTGTATTTGTTGTGGTTCTTCAATCAAAATATTTCATAGGATGCAGCCAGGGTGATTAGTCGACATGCCTTTTTTAGTAGCAATAGCGTATGCTATATATGCATCTAAATTCCTCTCATTCAAAACCATAGGAAAAGTCATCTATGTTTTAATAATTACAGCGCACTCTTACACAAGACATGAAGGAGGAACAAGTGCATTATGAAAAAAGATGGAATTAATTTAAACCACCAAAATGTGCAATTCAAATAAGCCTTGTGCTCCAATAGGTCAGAAAGGGAAATAGTTAATGTATAGTTTCCTATGATAAATAGGCTTATTTCCTGCTGTTTAAATAAATCTGTATTTGTTATTTTGTTCTCATTTTGTAATCCAATCACAATTCTAGCACTAATGAGCTCCCTGGGAGTTTAAATCAAAATATTTATTGTTATTAATTTTGAGAGTTTACGTTAGTGTAGCATCATTAGCGAAACAAGTAGTTGTAAACAGTGAAATTACAGTAGTTCACGTTGACTGGTGCCTCCATAGCTATACGCAGATCGGTTGCCTGCGGCCGAGTGTTCCAGAGTGCCTAGGTGTGCTACTCAGTTGCTCTTTTGCTGATCAGTGACTACTTGGACCCTCTGGTTGCCTCATGGTAAAACTCGTAAGTCATTAGTAACTTCCTTGGGTTTTTTTACTGGAATTGTTACATACGCTACAGATATCCCTATATTATTTAGTTCTGGTTCATGAGATAGAGGTTATAGTCAAGAGACACGGCTAACATGTCTTTACAACTGATGGATTTATCCTCAGCAGTCCAATCAGCTCCTGACCTGAGCTTGTTTTGTTCAATGACTTAGAATTATCTCTAATTCTTAGGGATATTGTGAAGGTTTTGAATATAGCTCAGGATTTGAGGTTCCTGAAAAATGCATTCTGAGCATTTGAAGCACAGTTTAAGCCTTCCCATGGCAATCAAGCTGCAAACTGAACATGGTTAACCTTGATTCTAAATATATATCCCAACTGTATGAGTAAACACATGTCCTGTGCAGGAGTGACTCACAACTTCTGAAGCTCTTAACAAAGCACAGCTGAATCATCTAATTAGTAAAACAGTAAACAAAAAATTCAAAACTTCCATATGGCTTTGGAGGGGCTAATTTTTTTCTGTGTGTGTTCATACACATTTTTTCATTGCTCTTGAAAATAAGGTACATATCAAAGAAAAAAGAAATCATTTGGTGGTGTGTACGGTGGTTTTATCTGGATTTGAAGAGACTTAGGATTAGATGCTCTGCAAAATTGTAATCACTATGAAGGTAACACAGTCTCTTATGAGTTCACAATCTGAATTTTCTGTTATTACTTATGACATGCCACTTAAATTATTTTCAACCTTATATAGAAATGAAAGGCATCACTCTTTTTTCTGATGCCTTGGAAATCTTCCATTTTACTGCCAAAGCCTTTAGTTTCCATTTTGTGTCCTCAAAGTGATTTCCTTAAGCCTCAGCCTCTCTACTATGACCATATGTCTCCCAAAACTAGAATTCAAGATACCATTACATGATATGCTGCTAAGTCAAAGAGTATATTCTGTGTTTGTGCAAGATAAACGAGTTACCTATATCACATTAAATAGTCTCTCTCAGAGCTGGGACTCTGAGTTTATACCACTAAGGGCTGAAAGCATTGTGCCTGAAGAGCTTCTAGCATCTTCTATCTCCTAATGACACCAGTGGAAGTGCCTCAGTGGAAAGGAGATGGAGAGATGGGGAGTGAGGATGAAAGATCTTCAAGGGAGCCATTTGAGCTTCACCTTTCAATACGTAAAAGGCTAATAGGTTTAATGACGGTGATAGTTTCTGAGTCTTAAGAAAAGGTGATACAGTAGCTGGAACTTAAAGAATCCATTCAGCAATGTTTTACTGGACCTTGTGAAATCTCCATCTTCTTTTTCTGCCAGCTGTTTTATACAAGACCACAGCCTCTCGAAATTTAGTGAAAATGATGAGCTGAAGCAGAGAATACTTTTTTTCCAAGCCAAGTAACTTCCGGACAACCATATGCTTCTTCCAGTAATAGAAGGTTAAATTCTCACTGTGAACTACTTTAACTCCAGAGCCAATCAGATATCAAGAGAATATTTAAATTTCTTTAAGTCAGTAGAAAAGCTCGTAAACAATGATAAGGCCACCCATTAATTTCACTGGACAGCCAAGGAGGAAATTTCACCTCTCCAATGCTTTTGTCAATAGTCACTGTAGTTTGTACATGTCTCAGACAGATACAAAAAGAGTATTATTAGGCAATTCAACCACATCATGGTATTTTAGTTTATATGGTTATGAATAATACATTGGAAATTTCATGCTTTAACTTTTTTAATGAGTCCTGGAGATTACTTTTGCTACCACCTAATTTTTGCATTAATTTGCTAACAGAATACAAGTGTCATTCAGTGCATTACTAGAGTGACAGCAGAATCAGATCTAATGTTACATCTTGATTATTGCTGTCTCACAAAATGAGATATTTTATTGTATATATATTAAACATTTATTTTAAACTGCTTACATTTATGTATACTTAGAAGTTGTAGGCTTTTTTGAATGAAAGTGAAAAACCTGCATGTGCATTGTAGAACACTGACTCTCATTAGAACTTTTGCATTGGATACAGAAGTGTATATTGTTATTGGCTGCTTAACCTTGATTCCTTATTTCACTCTTCTTCTGTCAGAACTTTCTCATCAGATGGAGCAAATCATATTTAAACAGTCCAAAGTCTTTTGAAATCAGGGTTGTATTAAATTATTTTTTAAATGTAATTATTTTATATTATTTAAATAACAGTTATTTGAGAAATGTATCACTCCTTCCATATTTGAAATTTCTACCAAAACCCCCACGTTGGCTTGTACAACACTATAGCAAATGTATTCAGACTTACGCCACTGTAAATTCTGAAAGCTGATGGGCTTAGCTCCACTCAGCACTGTTTGGATTTATGCCTCCAGGCGGTGTTACTCCCTGCAGCCATATTTAAATCAACAGACTTATTTTGATATATGCCATCCTGGGTGAATATTTTGTGTTGCGTGGCCTAGAAAATACCAGTATGTTCAGAAGTGACTGATACTCTGCGTGTGTGTCTAGAGAGGGAGGAGAAGAAGGGGGGAGGTTAAGCTGGTGCGTTTCTCAAAGTGCCTTTAAACAGTAGATCTGCAAAAGCCAGATGTTCATCTCTTTCTGGAGATCAGCACCATTTTAGGTGTCTCAGACTCAGCATTTGTGACCTCTAAAATCATTAGATTCTTCTGAAGTGGCCAAGGGCGTTGTGCCACGGAGCAAATGTACATCCCCAAAATCACAGAGAAGTCGAGCTTTATGGTGTAACGTATACATGTGATCTGCGTTAAGTACACATTATAGATTTCTGAATTATTATTTATACTAATCTATCATTGAGGCCTGTAAAACAAATTTGGTAGTTTAAGGGAAATCTAACGTTAGTGCCTGCATCCATTTAAAAAGAAACCCAAAACATTTACAAACTACAACATTTATACAGAAGTCAAAAATTGTAGTAGAGAAGTTTAGCCGATATCTATTTGGAAAAGTTTTAACTCCTTTTTATTTATTGCAGTTAAGGGTAATACAGCCATTTCTAACTCGTGCCAATAAAATATCTTTATGTTTTTATACACCGTAATGTATTCTCTCTCTCTCTCTTCCTTCTCTTTTCCTGTGTCTGAATATAATAATACATAATTCATAAGGCCAGGGTTAATTATTAGAGACCTTCATTTAGCTTGCCCAGAAACACTGAGTACCCAATAAGACTTCTGAGTACTGTGTAAAATATTCAGCACTGTTTATATTGTCAGACAAGAAGATTTATTTGTCAAAGAGTGAAACGATTTACACAGGAGTGGAACTATGGCTGCTGTACTGTGGCATCACAAGCCACGTCTCAAAAAGTTCTGTGGAAACACTGTAATAAAAAAATTGTTGCTGACAATATTGACTGTGAAATTACATCTAAAAGCAATAAATTATCAGGACTGTATTGTAGACCAATTTTAGAATGGCTAATCAAGGCCAATAATATTTCTATTTATTGTAAGAATTGGTAGTGGTTAGATCTAATGAAGACTGTTGATAGGCACTCACTGTCCTAATTTCCTGCTTCATCAGAGCGTGTAACTGAAGTGAAGACTGACATCTTCGTCACCAGTTTTGGGCCTGTTTCAGACCATGATATGGTAAGTGTTGGCATATATTTCTACAGCATTCATTTTTTCTTGTCTTTTTAATTTGGAGGATGAAAGATCTATGCAATAACTTATTTACTCCTTTTAAGGCTGGGCTTTTTTTAAAGCCTTGATTCTAAAATTCTGTCAGCTTTTATGTGCAGCCATTCCTGCTAGCTGTGACTGCATTTAAGTGCCCTGAAATTAGCAGCCTCAGTGACTTTAATAATGTGTTTTAACAGACCTTATATTTGCTACATAATATATTATGAAATGCATTAGGGTTTGGATCTGTATTCTTCTGAGAATGATTGCTCAGGTCCTTGCTGGCACATCACTGATCCAATTTGCCGAGAAAGATCATCATCTTAAAACGCAATTAACACTTATGCCTACAGTGTGACATCCATACAGTCTAACCTGTATTTTTATATTAAAAGCTACTGATCAGTGGGAAGTGACTTTCCTAGATCTTGGCTGCTGAAAGAGAAGAGAAGATTAATGAGAGAATTAGTGTCACTTCTTTATGGAATGAATATTAAAATCGAATTGCTAGATAACTGCAGGGGATGGAGAAGTTCAGAAAACTGAGGGAAGATGTTGTGAGCCCTGGTCTTAAGAGATATTAAAAATGGTGTAAAAATAGAGATAAGGTGCTTCAAATTTTGCATATAAATGAGGTCTTCACAAGTAGGTTGCTATTGACAGGGAAAGCCTGGTCCGCAACTACTAGTATCTGCCGAATTCAGCATTAGTATGAGTGCTGGAAACATCCTCGTCAATTTGAATGAAAAAAAGAAAACATTTCAGCCTTGTAACTGGCTACATTTAGCTACAGACATTCACGAAAAGAAAGATGAAAAAAAGAGAAAAAATTATCACAGGAAAGGAAACAAGTTCCATTTCTTACCACAACAGTGACAGTTACTTAATTTGAACTAAAACCGTAGACAGGCCTTAAACACTACGCTATTACAAGTTTCTGACTACCCAAAACAACGTTAAGGGATGGAATAACAGAGAAAGTAACTTTTACAAGACAGTTTATTTTCCTAAATGAACTTTATGCAAAGACACCATTTTCCTGATTGTTTGGAACATAGCACTTATAAAACTACAGTCAAATTTATAATTGCAACCGAGGCCATGATAATTTAGATGAGAAAGCACAGACTTTTTGACCAGTCATTCTGCAGAGATGATCTACAACAGAAGGGTAATCCAGGGAAACAGCTAGACTGGTGACTTGTTTTCTCAGCACATATATACAATATTGTCTAAGTACTATGTATACCACGAAGAAGGTAAAAGTTCATTCAATGACTTCTGCTTTTTTGTTCTGTGATAATCTTGTGAAATTACAATGCCTACTTATTACTTTAAATTATATATTAGAAGAGGGGAAATTTCAATGTCCATTTAATGCAGAGTCCTCTATGCATATTCTAGGTTGGTCGCAGACACCATCATGTGAGGGCTACCCCAGATTTGCTCCAGTGAGCAGATTTCCAGTAAGTGTAGAGTGGACTGTGGGATTTGGTCACAGGGAGACCTCACAAGCAGCTGTACTGGCACTCTGAGGGAACGATGCACTGCTCTCTGAGCCCAGGACTGACGGCTGGGAACTGGCAATGAGCTATTCCAGCTGACGCCATATGTTATGAAACTACAGCCACAGTGAGACATCAGCATACCTAGACCATCTGTTTGCAGGAATCCAACAAGGCAGTTATATACATAGTAGGTTGATATATCAGGGAGTAAGTACATGATGTTCCTACCCACTCTCAATACGCTCTTTTAAGAGCAGCATAGACATAACCTGTTATTCTATAAAGAGAATATCTTGGCTTGTTCTTAAACTTGTGAATAAAGTTAAATGTGAAAAAAGCACTTTTTAAAATAAAAACATCTTTTTTTGGAAGAACTTTGCAGGTTTTCAGGCAGAAAGACTCATCAGTCTCTCAGGTGGTAGACTGAACTAATCAATAGATAAGTGGCTATTCTCACATGACTGTCTTTTTTGTGAAAATTTTGAAGTATATTATCTGTAATAAGCAGCATTTTAAAATTAACTTTTTTTCATAAGACAGAATTGTTTTTCCTAGTAAACCTTCATTCCCGCTCCTTTTGTACTATAAGCTCTTCAGGGACAAATTTCTATGTTACTACCTACCTTCCTGTACAGCACCTTGCCTGATGTAGACCATAGTGTGGTCTACCCTGTGAATAAACAGTCTCCAGGGAGAGATATCAGATGAGTAAATTAGAAAACATTTCAGTCAAAGTGTTATAAATATGCAATACCACACAACTTATTGCCAAAGTGCAGACAGGAATCTTCTTTCTTTACCTACCCACTAAGGAATGAAGAGTCTCCACTATGGAGAATTTATTCAAAATTTCAACTCACACATATGTTTGCACATAGACCCCTCTTATAGTACACGGTTTGGAGAACATCCTTCTGTTCCCTTGTTCTGCCTGGCACCCTCCTGCAGAAGAAAGCCCTAATCAGAGTATCCGATGACTTGATCTTAAAGATCAGCTGTCTGTCAGGATTCATTTGAGGAGAATTATTGTACGTGTTAGAGCGGGTAGTGAAAACTAAGGAGTCGAGAAACCTCAGCCCAAACGAATTCATCCTATATGGTGCAACAGCCTGCGATAGAGAAAGATTCAGTCTCTGCCAGTCTATACTTGTCAGCTACTTTTTAATTGAGTTTTGTCTTATGTTGTCAGGTACCTTATCAGATCTCTCAGACTCCTTATTCTTTTCCAGCATAAGAACCCTGTGTTCATAGAAAGTGAAGAACCAGACTCCCTTCTCTCAACCTGTACCACCTCCCACTCAGCTCCTTCTTTGCAGCTGAAAGAGATAAAAAGGGAATGGCTTACATGCACACTGAAATGATGTCACCTTCTGGGCATGTCTTTTACCTTTCCCATGTGTGTAGGAGGAAATTTTCTTTGGCGCTAGTAAAACATGGAGGAAATCCAGTATTTTAATGCTATCTACTGCATTTTAAACCTCCTTCTCTCCTACTCTGCTGCACACCTGGGACAAGACTTTGCACACAGTTCAACCTAAGGCCCCGACCCAGCAAAATCCTGAAGCAAGTAATTGGCAGTAAGTGCACAACTGCTGTCACTGGAGCTGAACAAATCCAGGCTTCAGCGGCTCACTGAGCACGTGATTAAAAAAATGGAAATACAATTAAGTAAGCACCAAAATGATTCACAGGTCTAGGATGTAAATAAAACCACCAAAACAACCCCCAAACAACCCCAAAGACACACCACCCCACGGAACTACAACATTTCCACGTCCACAAGAAATTTATTTAGGCATTTCAAGCCCTAAAACCAGGAAAAACCACGCCACCAGTAAGAATCACCATTCTACAGGCTATTAGTTGCCCAAGGAATAAACAACTCAAGCTCAAACAGCTCTCAACTGTTTACGTTGTACAGAGCCTTGTCATTTGTTAAAAGAAAAATCACAAGTCTGAGGGAGTCTGCCACAGATTTTGCCCACTCGTTCCAGAATGTTTCTCTTACCAACATATTCCTAGGGGCGGCTCCTTTCTTTATAGCTGTGTGTGCCTTCACACACAGGAATTTCCTTTATTTCAGGATGTGCTGTCTCCATTGTCAGGAGAGCTCAGAGAAGGCTCACTTTCTCAGGCAAAAGATTATCATTCAGGGTAATTTTGAACACTGTTTGGATAGCTACTTTTTATGTTTATCACAATATCGTAGCCATGAATGATAGAAGGAGCAGGATAAAACCATACTGAACTTTCATATCAGAGTGGAATTTATCCCTCTGAAAATATTATGCTATACTGCTTCTACAGCAGTTTTTCACATTTTCACTCTACATAAATCTATATTTTATGTATAACACTTCAACATATTTTTCCTGACTTCACCCTCTGCCTTTTAACTTTGTTCCTGTTGCTTTGTAACAAATAATTCTTTCATTTCGTAGTGAGTGTTGGTTATTTTGATTCTCCCCACGTACACTGAGTCAGCCACTGCATCTCTTTCCCATTGGCCCAGCCCTTGCATAACCAAACTATGATTCCTGGTACAAAGCTGTCCTCGGCTTGTGCTCTCTGTAGTCCAATGATTTGGCTCAATAAGCCATTCTACTTCTCATAAATCAGACACATAATTTTAGTGAACTGTGAACTTTTTGCAGGTTGGCTACGTGTTTATATTAATGAGACACTTAAAACAAAAGGCAGTAGTAAGACCCTGTCTCACCAGCTTGTGTTTTTCTAAGAGACATGCTCTTCTTGAGCTACGCGTACTGGCCACGCAGCCACAGCTTCAAATTACAGGTTTATGGAAGGTGAAAGAAAAGTGAGAAAAGGGTGAATTATTTTGTTTCCACTATATTATATCTGAAATTCTTACCTAACTTTTGATATACTATTCTCCCTGACATTTATTCTGTTGAACATAGTAATGATATTGTAACTGTTTAATAACAAGCTTCAGGTACAACGTAAGTAATATAGCGAATAAATGTTCTGATAATTACTAATTTCATTGATAGTCATCTTGCTTCTAGGGAACGATAAGATCATACTTTTCAAATTCTCATATTGCAACATATGGCATGTGTTTCCTCTTTTTCTGAATTGATACAGGAATACACTATAGATGTATTTTTCCGCCAAAGCTGGAAAGATGAGAGATTAAAATTCAAAGGACCTATGACTGTTCTCCGGTTAAATAATTTGATGGCCAGCAAAATCTGGACACCTGATACCTTTTTCCACAATGGAAAGAAGTCAGTGGCTCATAACATGACGATGCCAAATAAACTATTACGAATTACAGAGGATGGGACGTTGCTATATACAATGAGGTGAGCCCTGAAATATTATATCCTTCATTTAGACTGACAATTTATCTTGTTAAAGCATCGTATTTTCCAAACAGGAAACAGTTTCTTTTTTTGACCATAATTTGGTTCCTGCTTAGTAATTATTTTCACAATAAGCCATGGAACGATGGAACAACCTGAGACATTTGCAGCATTGTTTGTTTTTTCCCCTCCTGCTGAGCTATCTTTACACTCCCTACATGCGCCTTAATGCTTGATTTTAAAAAGATACCTATAGTATTAGGAATCCCTCAGTTTGCATAGAACCTTTAATTTGGAGTTGCTTTCGAGGATTCCATCAGCAAAGTATAACAAAGCCGCAAAGTTTAACATACTCTAGACTGCTAGATGGTGTACAAGGGTCTTTAATCTTTGCATCCTACAGAAAGCAGATTCTAAGAACTAGCAGATGTACACAGAATTCATTGCCCATTCTTCATATTTCTTGTGCTTGGGCATACAGAGCATGACAGTTTAAAAACAGACATTTTTTTATTCCATAACAATTAACTAAAGCATTTGGAAAGTTAGGAGAAAAAACTACTTTTGTGCTGGCACCACTCTTACTGGAAATATATTATTCTCTTCATGGATAACTGAACTTTAGCTATCCAGTTGTCAACAGAGGAGTTAAATAAATCCTTCTGAAATAACGATGATACACAGTCATGGAAACATTCTGGATTAAAAGACTGCAAATTAAACAGTGAAAAAACGGTACGTTGTCCCCACAGAGCTACACATGCCCTGTTTATGTCTCCCGTGGAATCAAACAAGGTATAAAGTGATTCTGTGGACTCAAAGTCAAGATGGATAGCTTAGTACGTAGGTGAACACTGAGTTTTCTTCTAAAGATGTTTTTAAAAGCAGTACAAGTATTTGGAGAAAACAAAGTCTCCGGGCTTTTGGGAGCCTGTCAAGTATGTTCAATTTATTCCGCAACATCTTTCAGGACTGCCTAGGCTACAGCAGAATCTGCTTGGCTGGTAGTTATACAAGTTCAGGTCAATTTTTCTTGTCTTCCTAAATGCTTGGCTGTTAGGGATTTAATCCACAAGAACATTATCTTGGCAGCACATTGTTCACATATGTCTCTTTTTTTGACCATAACCATTTCTATTTGCTCACTTTTACAAGTGCTTTAATGCAATCTTCTACCTAGTATTCAAGTACTATTGTTCATTCCTTGCTGACGTGTGGTATGTGACTGTTTCTAGTTCATTTAATGTATTTTATTGAGAAACATGTTTGCACCCAAGCTGATAGCAATGAAATTATTCCAGCAAACGACTGAGCATCCAGAGTGGGCCAATTTAATGAAGCAATTTCAGTTTCTAATAGATTTTAATCCTCATGCCAAGTTAGAAGTTTGTGCATGTCTCTGCTGTACAGCGAAACATGGCAGAGGGGCAGAGCCAGTCACACTGCTGTGCCTGTCAGCACCCCCAGCCAGACAATTCAGGTCCCATTCTAGCTGCTAATTAATCACATAGAAGATATTGTACTATACTTATTTTATGTGTCTTAATAGAACTCTATTTGCTATTTCTATGAAACTAGAATAAATGTGTCCTTTTGCTCATTAATCCATTATAGATTGACTGTGAGAGCAGAGTGTCCAATGCATTTAGAAGACTTTCCTATGGATGCACATGCTTGCCCCTTGAAATTTGGAAGCTGTAAGTTTATTTTAAATTGAGGTTTCTCCCTTTTTAGGCCACTTTGCAAAAGTATTTTACAACTGAGGAAACCTCCAGGTTTTAATCTTGTGTATTTTTCACTTTTTTTGCAGGGTTGTATTTTTATTCTTATATATATTTATATTTAATATAATGAACTACTCCCACATGTCTTAAATATCCTCCCAGTGTCATGCCTGGACATCCATAAAAAAGAAAAATGACAGGGCTCTAAAAATCCAAAAAAGTAGGTTGTCACATAGAAAGTGTTGTTCATCTTATAGTTGCTTTATTTTGTTAAGACCCAAAATCAATTTCAGAGAAAAGTAATACAGACCACAGATAACTGAATTGGCTTAGGTGAAAACAAGTCCCCTACCACACTCTTGGCACACTTAGAACAAAATTTTGCCTAAGAATATAAAATACTCATATTACAATCATGCAACATTTCTGAAAGTGAAAAATCTCTCAAATCTCCTACATTTGTAGCATTTGCAACCTTAGATCAGAGAACATACTGGACAAAATGTAATGTAATTGAAATCAATATAATAACTGACAAAGCTTTCTGTAAGTTGAGAATTTCCTCCAAAACTTTAATTTGAATAAAAACCAACCTGACACTGATACTTTGAAACTTAGCTAAACACAATATTTTTAAAAATTAAATATAGGCCCCCTTCAACTCTTTAAGTAAAAACCCAAACAAAACAAAGAAAACCCCACAACAGGGAAGAGCTGGTTTACTCTGGTTGGTTCAACACAAACAAGGAAGACGTAACAGTGTACAAATTGTTTCCTCAATGGCTATTTTTTTCTAGTAGAAATGGGTCGTTTCACCGATAATGGGTACTTAGTTGCTTGATCTATTTTAGAAGCCAACAAACAGAACACTCGATTCATTCTTCACATGTTACCAGACAAAGCGATAATTTACTTTGGCCTGAACAGCTCTATGTTTACCATGAGAAAGGACTGATCTTTTGTCTTTAAAGAGCTACTAGGCTCCTAGATAAGATTTAGAGAACAAAAAGCTCATACAAACTTGGACTATAACTGTCCAAGAATAGTCTACTCCTTGAATGTTAAGCTTTCTTGTAGCGCTCCCAATAAATCTTTCCAATCTCCTGTGAAACAGAAGAGGATGGGGGGAAGCCTTACTCTAGCTAGTAACAGGGCAAACAGCTGCAGTGGGTTCTTCATTAATAACAGATCTGTGCACCTGAGATCCCAGTTAGATCAGGAGCCGTCACAGGACTGAATTCTTTTGAAGTATTTTTGTGGAGTGCATGCTGGATCTGGGAGGTGGGAAAATGGCTAACCGTGCATAAAACCTGCGAAACCAAAGTTAAACCATCACCAGTTTTTGAATAAATGTGAACTACTAAATTGAATTTTTTATAGACTTGATAAGACAAATCTGTGCACAGCCTAAACACCAGACACTCCCTAGTCTGAACAATTGTTCCCTTTGGCCCACTGTGTCCCAGATTAGTGTACTCTTGATTCACAAAATGCACGGCTTTCCAGATGACTAAGGATCTTGCCTCGATTAAATGATAAGAGATGCAGAAATTATGAATGAAAAGGGATAGATAATATGGGTTGGAATACAACTCCGGAACCATATCACAAGGTAAAAACAAGATAGCAAAGAGACATGCAGGTGTATCTGCATATCTTTTGTGTCATAAAATACATGATTTTCTTAAATGAACAAAAAAAAAATCAGTGATATTTCTGATTGAAAGACCATTTATTACACTAAAATGAGAGGCAATAACTGACATTCTAAGCTTAGAGTGCAGGCATGGTCTGTCGTGTTTTGCAGGCTATTTTCATTAATTTTTTTTGTTTTGAACACCTGGCTACCATGCCAGCTGTCCTAAACAGGACCTAGCAAAACAAGTAACTCCAAATGCTGGCAAGGGCCATGAGACAAAATCAAGGAGTTCTCAAGGAAACTTTGCATTCCGCTACTGAACACAGGTGAGCTTCTAATCTGGGATCCTCATGGGGAGGAGTTCCTTCTGTAACACAGTTTTACTGCAAACATGGCATGGGGAATTCACTGTCCAGAACAGGGCCTTAAAGCTGGACCTCTCCCCTCCTTCTCATCACATTATATGTCATAATTATCAGATTATAGAACATTTGTCTCAATATTTAGTTATAGATATAAATGGATACAAATATCTCCCATGGGACAAATGGCTGGACCCAAGCAAGATATCAAAATGGGACTTACCATTGGACATAGAAAAAGAACAGTTCTTATATCTAATTGCCACTTTTTCAGTGGGAATCATATTTAAATACATTTGGGGCATTTATGTCAGACAACTAAAGCAATTCATTATAATCACCTTAACAGACTGCACAATTTACCAAAAAAGACATTTAATTCTCATGAAAGCCATGCTTTAACTGCAGATGACAACATTACACTTAGTAGCTCCCCAAGGTAGTGTTTGCCCGGCTCTGTTTGTTTTGAATTAAAGTGGTTAAGAGTTTTTCCATGTCCTTCACTGCTACTCATCACTCGTTGGAGCTGGATTCAGAAAAGCCTTGTATTGAAGGAGTTGCATGTCTCCTACAGACTCTGCCTGTACTGTAGGGGCCGATAAATGTGTGACCCAGCTCCAAGCTAAAGTGATTTGCCAAAACAGCAGCTTAAGCTAGAGGTTATTCCAATGTAAATTCAACGTGACAAATGCTGAGGAGATTCTGGAACAACAAAAAGCCACATGTTGGCAAAACAAAATCAGAAAGGCAGATGCTCTCCTTAACCCTTACCACAAAAATCTGATTGTCAGTTTAAAACTAAGGACACTCTGAAAAGCCGCAGTGATAGGAGCAAAAGGCTGTGTGGCTACTTATGCAATATCTGAATTGGAAGCTGAGGACAGAAGCTAAACAGAGCACCCAATCTGGCAGTTACAGGGCAGGGCAAGCTCATTTCCAGCACTGATGAGCGTCCTCCCTTCCCTCTAACCCAATCCAGTGGTTCTCAGCAGCTCAGGAAATCAGTCCTCTCCCTTCCAAACTACTCTCACGCTCTAGAACAAGTAAAATGCTTAAAAACTATTATTATTGCCACTCTTTCTTTATATGACTAGATTAACAAGGCAATTCTTGAACTTACTGTGGCCATTATTTTTAAGGTCAGAATTATTAAGACATAAATTTGCATTTACCACTGATTCCAGAAAGCTACATGTTACAGTGTTTGGGGAATATGAAGTCTGAGGGCAAAAGCACCATTCTGCATCAATAATGCAGGATCAAATGCCATGCAATTAATTTACCAGAGCACTCCATCCAACACCACCTCTTCAATTACTAACTGTTATCTCTTACATTGATAAGATTAAATTACTAACTCCCAAATGAGGTCAAGTGAATCAGATTCCTCCTTTTCCTTTCCTGCCTGCCAGTCCTGAAAAAAAGCAGGAAATCTCACCCTGTAGGCAGGAGCCTAGTGTCATTTTAGATGCCCTAAGATGTCCCATCTGGCTTCCAGCTGCCTTTGGTGGGTGCAAGCGTTATGTAGGTTCTGATCACACATTGAGTCCCATACACATCTTGGACACTCTTACGTGTGAAGAATGACACTAGATGCCTCTACGTAGACAACTAACTCCCACCCTGACTGCTCAGAGTGAGAGCTGTCAGACTCCAGACTACGCAAAATCACAGAAGAATTTTACAATGGGACTAAGATTAAAAATATTTATATATAGTTTGCTTCCTGAAATATCATAAACAACATACTAATAACAGCACAAAACACCTGGATGGCATATGTAGTATGCTAATGAATTCTCTCTGTAACATACTAGACTGTTTGGGTTTGAAGAGCCCAGAGTGTTTTTCTTTCACTTTGTTCAAGACTCAGATAAATATGAACTTGAGTGTGAGCATTTCCCAGAAATAACCAAAGCAAAAAAAACAGATTAATTGTGATTTAAACTCACTCGAACCTAGGCAGCCTCAGAAATGTCTGCTGTGCCTCTTACACAGCAAGGACAGTGGACACCAAATGGAGAGCTCTAGCCAGGCCGATGATGAGATCGCTGAAGCCACCCTGGAAGGACTTACTTTCTTACAGGGGCCCAGACAACACCACACTATGACAAATTGAAAAGACTCGGGTTCCTCTTTCTTGACAGTAGTTAAAAGTTAGAAAAAGAGCTGGAGTCCTGGCATGCCTGTGAAATTCCACATCTCACTATTGCTTCTGGTTACTCGGATTTTACATAGGTAGGAACAACATAAGGGAGAAAAAGATTTTCGTGCCATTAAGGACTAACCTTAATGCAGCCCTACAGCAAATCTTTAGCTAGTCATTGTATGGATAGACCTATAAAATCAGTTATATTTCCCATAGATAAAACGTTCCAGTAAGCTAGTTGTGGGTTACTACAGATAATTAAAGAGAATTTAATATTCAAATTACTGCTCAAAACATTGTTCTGATAAAACCATATGCAATAGAGGTGCAAAGCTGAAATGCAATGTATTTCTTTTAAATTAGATGCTTATACCAGAGCAGAGGTTGTGTATGAATGGACACGGGAACCAGCAAGGTCAGTGGTTGTGGCTGAAGACGGCTCTCGATTGAACCAATACGATCTGCTCGGACAAACTGTGGACTCTGGAATTGTTCAGTCCAGTACAGGTCTGTGAAAAAGTGTTTTGGGAATGGTCATATTTAACTGCCAAAACATAACTTAAAGCAGGAGAAAAAATACAAAGATGAAAGAGTGAGAGAGGTAAATTGCAATACATGTGCTTCAGATTAGGAAAACATGACTCTGAAAAGATAACATATCCTGAGATTATTTTCCTACTTCAACAGGCGGTTAAAATACTTGAACAATTAAAAAGCTTCCTATAGTGACAGATGTAGCCAGAAAAAAAAAAATTTGCATTATAAAGAAGCACCCCTCGTATCCTTATCGTATTATCTGTTTACTATATAAGCTTAAAAAAAACTGTATAAGAATATGAATCCTCAAAGATCATATTCCTGGAGGCAGTGAAGTAAGTTGCTAAAAGCAAGCATATAGTTTCTCAAGGAGGAATTTAGAGAGTGAAAAAAATATGCCATCAAATTAAAAATTGTCTGGAACATCCAAGCAGAATTTAGGTGTCTTAATGCTAGCACCAGCTTTAACTCCAAAACTATTAATGAGATACAGAAATATAACCAACATTTATAGTATTATATACCTGCAACCTTGAAACTGGCTAAAAACCTTTTTCTTTTTTTTTTTTGTTTTAAATAATTTGGAAGGGGCACAAACACCTAAATACAGTAATAAACTGAGCATTGGGCATGAACAAGAGCTCAAAATGTTGACCAAACTGACTGTTCCAACGACCAAAAGAACTGCTTTAGGAGTAGTTGTATTACTTTGAACGCACCCGATGTTGTGACTGAACTGAGAAGTACACTTACACCTGCATAAACTGGACTTTCTAACGTCTCATTCATAAAGTCAATGAACACTTAAGGAAAAGTGAGTTGATCTAAGGTGAAGCCTAATTCATGTCTGAATTTTTTATTTAGCTTGCCAAAATATATTCATATGCTCTACTAAGCCAAGAAAATTTCTCAAAGATGAAAGTTTCTGGTGGACCAATATTCAAGTTACTGCTTGAAAGTTTTTGTTCAGTTGACATAATCATAAATGATGTCAGTAATAAGGATTTTGCATAAGAACACTATCAATGCAGCTGTCCCATAGATTCACTGCTTCCATTATTGAGCACAGTCATGCATTAGACAAGTGAAAAGAAAAGGGGAGAACTCTTGGCTTGGCCACAGCTAGAAATGTTGCCACTGACTTTTGGAGACAGTAGTTCAGCCCAGCTGCCCTTTGCTGAAAAGTCAGTAAGATTTGTGAGGAACTGCAAGGATCCCAAGCTCTTTGCTCTTTCTGTTCTAAAGCTGCTCACTCAAGAGAGACCTCAGGAATGCCTGTGCCTGCCCTTTTGCACCCATTGCCAATTCTCTGCTTGCTGGATGCATCATAAGGGCAGCAGGATAATCAGAAGAGACTCATAAGCTTGGGAACATATCTAAACCAAATAGATAATACCAGATATAGTTCAGGGTAATTAAATAGTAATGTGAGAAGCATCCTATAAATTCTTAAGAAAGGCAGATAATAAATTTTTAAACGGAACTGAAGGCAAATACAAGAAGTGTAAAAATTCTTCATACATTTCCATGAACAAACAACAACAACAAAAAAGTTGTTTTGCCCATGATAGTTCATGGGTTTGAATTCTGACTCCTTTTTCTACCTTAAGAAACTCTCTACCATGCCTATCTATAAAGTTAAATATAGCGTAATTAATATTTGCTGAAACAAAGATGCTATAGTCTAAATGCAGAAAAACACTACAAAGAACTAAACACAATGGTTATCAAAACTAAAGACAAGCCTATTAAAGAATATCTTTAATACCAAACTTGCAATCCTCTTTAGTTACTACCTAATAAGAACATACAGTTGTGGAAGAAATACATTTATCGCTTGTAAATTCAATGTCTCAAGGAAAAATTCTTCTTTATTTGCTTTGGAAAGACAAATGCTTTGCCTTCCCCAAATAACGGTGGGGATCAGAAGTGGTAACTAATCACTTTTCTCCGCATTCAGGTAGGTGGGCAGCTAGTCTCAACAGAATCCTCCAGAGCACATCTTTGTCCTCTGATCATCTCTGTTTTAAGATATGTCATATGTATTGAGAAGGACGAAATCCCTCCCTGTGTTCAGGGTTGTGGATGATGACTCATCTGACAAAAAGACAAAAGAAGATAATCTTCACTTAAGAGTTCTCAGCACCTCTATTAGGCAAGAAAATGAAGCCCTCGTGCAGCTGATTCTGTGGATCACTAGAGGAATCTACATCATCTTGGGCAATTTTAAGATTATATTTATAATTGTCTGGAATTTCAGGCACATAGTCTCCGAGAATTTGTGTGTAACTGGGTTGTTCTAAGCATTCTCAAAACAGTCAAATGATCTGGTGAATCCATAAAGTCCTTTTATTTTTTTCTTTAATTTCTTCCTTTGCTAGTAGACCATCTGCTATCCTTATATCTGGGATCTAGAGTAAGATAACTAAAAATACTGATTTTTTTTTTTTTTGTGACAAGAGAATCTTGAAAGACTAGAACTTTTTTATAGCACAGTTATTCATCTATGCTAGGAAGGCAATGTGCAGGTACTACAGGCTTAAAAATAGTATTCAGTAAATGAAATAATAATTACTGTTGATGCTGTTTTGCTTAAGCAGAGTCATCCTTTCACTCTCCAACCACTGACTCATATTGACTCAGAAAGAGTTTAAAATCGCCTTTTCTTGTAAGCACCTTAACAGATACTTAAAGGGCTTGTGCAAGTTTCTATTTACATAGAATTATTTTGCCACCTTGAAAACACTGCTTTGCACTGAGGATCATCAAGATTTGTACTCACAATGGTGTATTTTTTTCTCATGTTCTGTAAATCTGCTGAGAGGATGCTGTTCCTAAGAGTTTTTCTATTGGGCTATATGGCATAAATAGTAAATGAGAAATACTTTGTTTAAAATCAATGGCATGGAAAGCCTTACTTCCTACCTACAGTGATAGAAAAAGTATTATTATAGCTAAAACTCAGTCCCCACCTCAAACCTTACGTCTGATGTGATGCACATAAATTTTAGGTGCTGACCTGATAAACTGGGTTTATCACAAATAGTTTACAGAACACTGAGTAATAGGTTTGGTGGAACTTTACTGAATTACCAGCTATTTTCTTCTAAGGACACAGGATAGCTTACAGCACCTCAGCATTCGACTCAACGACTGTGATACGCTGTATAATTAAAAGCTGGTTAAAAATTGCAGCTATGGAAGTGCTGAACACAGGCACAAACTCTTCCAGAGCACTGGAAGTATTCAAATGGGGACAATCAATCGAAACACTAAGTTAATACAAGATGAAGAAGTTGTGTGACCACTTTTAAATGCTTCATATTGTGTAATACATATAAACTAATTTATACTGTGTGGAATAAATAAAATGAAAAACAAATTTATCTGCTCAACACAGTTATTTATAGAAGACTAGGAATTCTAAGGAAGCTAAAAACAAATACCTTTCTTTCTAACTTCATTGGAAAAGAGAATAAGAGATAAGAGCAAGTAAGATGCATAAGTTACAAATTTGTGAAAGCCTAGTGATCAGACACAATGAATACAGGAAATATTTTTCTCAAGAGCTATTTGAAATTTTAGCTTGTACAGAATTTTATGGCCAAATTACAAACCTTTAAAAACAGAATTACAGAGGAATTGCTGGGAAGTTAGACAATGGTCAGCAGCTGCCGTGAATGTGGCTGTGCTTTTCAATTAAAGCAAGCCATAAAACGTGGGAAGCTGAAGATTCAGTAAATAACTGGAGTACTTTCATGTCCTCCACTTATTTAAATAAATCTCATCAAAGATCTACTGTCTTCTAAGAAATGACTGCAGTCCATTGGTACTCTGGAGACTTAAAACCACGGTTTTGCCTTGTAACTGAACTGTTGGCGTTATTCTAGGCCTATGCTTTGCCTGTTTCACTCCTCATGGCATTACCTTTAGCTGGCTTCTAGCTCAGACCTGCTGCAATGCTTAACAGCTGTGAGCAATCCCTGTCTTTTTAATTGCCTTTATGCTTTGAATCTTGTTCTCATTTTCCAGAGGTTAAAAATACTTTGATAATTTAAGCAGCTAAATAAAGCTTCAGAATACAGCGGTGTGTTCACTCTATATTCTTAGCTTGCCATCTACAATCACTGAATTAATTCTGAGACACAGTTGTGAGCATTCCATATCTGATTGCATTAAAATAGCTTCCCACGTCATATTTTAGTAGATAAAATTAAATTATTGGCTCTTCTAGCCAAGGCTGGCACCCTTCATAAGACCATAATCTCTGGTACAGAGGAGAAGAAGGTTGTTTCATCAAAAGTTAAAGAAAGGTGGGCAAAATTCAAGTAATAATGCCCACTACACTATTTCTTCCAGTCCTATTTTTGGAGAAAATTTTCTTGTATATCCTTTGCTTTACCTCTCAATTCATAATTGATTCTCTTTTCCCCCTTTGTTACTGTCTTTTATATTGAAACATACCAAGAGTATTGTCACATCTTATTTATAAGCTTTCCTCAGGGTTACACATTGAGCAAGATTGTTCACATGAATGTTCTCCTAGACTCTGAATTAAAGAAAAGGGCATTTGACATGCTCGGTGCATAAGCAGTCAATGTCTAGACATAGTTTTTCAATCCAATTTAAGCTCTTCCTGTACAAGAGCAAATTTCTCTTTCCAACTGCCTACATTTTAAAATAGAATAACAGTAATTTCACGTGTCATCTCCAATCTAGACAGAGGTTTCCATTCAGTTCCACATCCACCTCTTTCTTTCCTAAGACAATGTTTATTGCATAATGGAAAGAATCAATCTGCTCCAAAAAAAGGTCACAACAACAGGTTTTCCAATCTTTTGAGAATATAATGTTTTTCAAAATCCATTTTCAATGATGTAAAATAATGATCTGAAAACCAGGCATTATTTGCTGTGCTCTGGCAGGAAAGTTTTGTAGAGTTATAAAAATACTTAAGATTCATTTCAATTGCAATTAGAATACTCAGCTCATATGTTTTTGTAGCACCCAAAAAGTTAGTGCTAATGAAAATATTCTGTGTTATTCTTGCATTGTCCATTTAATTCAGGAGAGAATAATCATTTAGTAAAGTACTGAATTTGCAGAACAGGGGCACTTACTTAATCCTTGGAGTAC
Source organism: Larus michahellis (assembly GCF_964199755.1). NCBI lineage: Eukaryota > Metazoa > Chordata > Aves > Charadriiformes > Laridae > Larus > Larus michahellis. Next base: position 8,540,161 of record NC_133906.1, on the reverse strand, counting down.
ATAAAGCACAGACAGTGGTAATGCAGACACAATCTGTCAATCAACAGTCTGATTGACATCAACAAATTACATCAACATTTACATGACCAACATCAACAATTACACCTTAAGCCTGGTCCAACTGAAACACTTTTGAATGCCTGTCTTGATTTAGTCTTTATACGATGTTTACACGTGTATATTACGGTGGATTTCCGTCTTTCAATGGAATAAGACCTTTCACAACAGACACCAGTTAATGCAGACTTTCTTTTACTACTCAGCAGAGATGAAAAGATGTAAATTTAATTAGCATTTCCCAGAACTGTCTAGTTTTTATTATTAGTGGAACTTCAGAACCTGCTTTATTAAATGTTTTATTCAGAGCTAACCCAATTTGATCTGAGGACAATTTTTTTTATTATTTTTTTATTTTGCAATGGGGATGAATATAATGAAAAAAATACTTTCTATAAAGCCCTCTAATTTGCATATTATAAAATCTTCAATGTTCCTGTTTTTCTTGTTTTTAGGGGAATATGTTGTTATGACTACACATTTTCATTTGAAGAGAAAGATTGGTTACTTTGTCATCCAGACTTATCTGCCATGCATCATGACAGTGATACTGTCACAGGTGTCCTTCTGGCTTAATAGAGAATCCGTTCCAGCAAGAACTGTATTTGGTAAGCAAGACCTACAAACTGCTTGGCAATCATAGGCCAAATACGTTTAAGAAATTTTATGATAAAATTAGTCATGTGTAACACAATATTGGAGAACAGCACGAGCCTGGATACAGTGCAGTACACAACAGTTAACGTGCTGCATTGCGAAGATGTAGCTGATTGTAAAAAGAGACCTGAAGAGATCTTAAGCAATCTATTACAGGTCCACTTTTCCAAAACAGTAAGTATATGAATAAAACATTTCTGACAGTGGCAAGGACATTCATAGTGGGGATTGTCAAAAAGGCTTTAAACAATGGGTGTTGGTCACTTGACATCCGCAGGCCCTTCGAAAATTCTTACCTAAAAAAAAAAAAAAAAAAAAAAAATCTTTTTCATTGATCCCTTTTGCTGGCTGCTGCTAAAGCTGTCCTGTTGAAATTAGTGACAATTCACTGTGCTTACAGCAGTGAATAGATGCACTCAATGAATGCAGTAGGAAGGCAATCTAAAGGACTCTGAGTTTACACAGTTGGTCCCTGGTGTTTTAACTACTGCTTGCGAATGCTTATCTTAAAATTAGAAACAAAAAGTAGCATTTTCTTTGGAGATATTAAGTCAAGTACCTAATTTAAAAAGAAAAAAACAAAACCAAAAACAAACGAAAACACCACCACCACCAAACAAAAAAGCCCCAAACAACAAACAATAAGATGTAACAACTCTTCAGTTAAGGAAAATAGAACCTGAGGTTTCTGCCACATGTCCTAGTTTTTTTTTGATGTTCAGATGGGACACCTGAACACCTTTGGCAGCAGGAGGTGAAGAGGACACGACAGAGTTGGCTTTTACAGTAGTTTTCCTGCCTCAGGGCAGTGCAGGGGCAGGACGCCTGGACCTTTCTGCTTTGCCAAAGGGAATCTACCCATTTACGCTGGACATCGTGAAGCCAGAGAGTCAGGAGGCCTGATGTTGAGAAACGCAGACTCTGAAAGTCTTGTTGAACAAGAGCTATTTACATTGACCTTTTCTGGCACTCTTCACAGCTGTGCTTTAGTTTCCCAATGCCTCTAGAAATCAATCACATCTTGCATAGCTTTAGACCTCATGAACCGAGCAGAGGCTTTCTGTTGATATGCAGATGTGCATTTACAGAAGAATGGTTTAGACTGCAGTATAATTAAATTTGATTTACATAATACTGTTTAGATTAACATCAAAAATCAGTTCTGAATTTTTATCATCAACTTAACTGAGAATTAACCTGTGATTTTTATGGGCTTCTGTAGTCAAAGCTACTGAAATTGTGCCTATTCTACCTCTTTTTGCACATGCCATTTAAAAAGAAATGTCAGATGATCAGTTTGAAATGCTATACTTCATTGTCTCTAGATGGAGACCAAAATTTCCTAGTCTTACAACGAATAATATATAATACTGCATGATGTTCAAGCTTCTATCTTCACCAGCTCAAGAACACACACATTCTGAAAGTTTTCCTTTTAGAAAACGATTATTTAGTAAACAGTCTTATGTTTACTCCATCATTATGTAGCTTTTTCATTTCTTAATGGCAGTGAAACAATGTTTCAGAAAATCCTGCATGAATGTATATACACACAGAAGCACAACTTACATCTTTTAGCTCACTTAGTACCACAGAGAATAAAAACTATAAATCTTGTTTTGCTACTATGTAAGAGAAACTTAACTCGCTATTAATCAGTCAAAGACAGAATTAGGTTGTCTCTCAGGGAAGAGAAACTGCTTCCTCATTAGGCACTAATAATTCAAGCTCTTTACACCAGCACATAAATACACTGTTTGTTATTTGCCCTATTTTAGACCACTGCACATTTTCACTAACACTAACAGCGAAGATGAACTCACAAGACACATTCAGTACATGACATTGCAGTTGTCAAGGTAACTTATGGACATGTGATTTGATGTAAATGTCTGGCCTGCGCTCGCAGAGTTATTTTTTTCGAGCAGCTGCAGGCAGAGGGAGTTCAATACAGTCCTGCCTGCTCTCTGCGGCCGGTTAAGGGAAAAGGTTCTTCAGCAGCGAGAAGCTCTGGTATCAGAAACACAAATTACATTATCACTGTTCTTACACAAATTCTTCGCTACTTTCAGGGCATCAGTGAATAAAGGGACAGAAATCTGTAAAATCCTCCATTCAGACAAATCTAATATCACGTAAAGCTTAGCGCATTCGAGCATACATTTGAAGGCACATATACCAAATAAGCTGAATGGAAACAACAAGTTTTCTAGTTTTCTATCTAAATATTTTAGAACTGTTGCAAGAAAGGACTAAAAATGTTAAACTGTTACATCTGTAGTACAATTCCCAGGGCATGAATAAGGAACAGCAACAATGATTCTCCAAATAACAGGAAGCATAAAGTAGTATCCAATCAACAACTCAAAATAATATTTCCATTCCAACTTTAAAAATATTATTCCACTATAATAATACCAAAGAATAACAGTATAAAAGATGTTTTGAAGATCCTGCAACTTCCACAGAACTTGAAATCCAAGATCCTTAATTAGCAACTGAACTTAAATGGGGAAGTTTATAAGAATTAGGGGTGAAGACACGGCTTTCCCATCTATCTACTGTAACAGTTGAGAAATGAAGCACAAAATACAGCCGCTGATCTAAAGACACTAAAACTGTTTGCTTTGCAGGAGTGACAACTGTCCTGACAATGACTACTCTGAGCATCAGTGCACGGAATTCGCTCCCCAAGGTGGCCTACGCCACTGCTATGGATTGGTTCATAGCGGTGTGCTACGCCTTTGTGTTCTCTGCACTCATCGAATTTGCAACAGTGAATTACTTCACAAAGAGAGGCTATGCATGGGATGGCAAAAGTGTCGTTCCTGAAAAGGTAACACCACTTAATTTCTGTCCCACAGGTGATACTATGTCATGCTTGGTTACTATACGGGGTTTTTTTAACCCATTAGAAATTCTTATTATTTAGAATAGTAAGCAATTATTCCAAAAGAGTTTCCTCATGTGTTCGCACACACCATAAATAAATGAGAACAGATAAATAAATAACAACAGATAATAAATAATAATAATAACAACATAAATAATAATTACTTAGACACTGAGCACCTAAAGAGTAATTCTGACATACTGGATGATATTTAATGCTATTAATAATTTAAAATTTTACTGAGATTTTGACTTGTAAGATTGAGTAGAAAGAATATAAATATGTAATTTTTTTTAAGGAAAAGCAATTAATTTTCTAGCGTTTGAGCAACGGAAAATATGGATGCCTCAGTATAAATGTAGAAAAAAAAATCTTATGGCTGCTGTATTTGGCAGTTTCCAAAGCATGTTGCTCCCCAACAGGAACTTCAGGAGGACTGCTCTGTCATCATGACCAAATAAGTCACCGCAGGACTTTTTCTTTCCTTCCTTTTGCCTCCTATCATTTCTCTATCTTTTAAAAAATAGAAATATTATTTTTACTTCTTAGTCTATAGGATAAATTGATTTGGTTTGGGGAAGCACTGACAGTTGTGTTGGGAGTGTGCAATCCTGATCCATACCTGACCGCAGTAGAGACACATCACACTGACTCCCTTTGGTCTGGGATCAGACCCGACCTGTAAAATACAGATACATCAAGAACTTGTTGAGGACATTTAGGGGATGAAAGAGAAAGTTTCCCATTTCCTGTGAGTTACCACATTAGCTACTTCTGTGAGGAAGCTCATTTGGTTGGGGGTTTGTTGTTTTTATTTGAGAGAGATCTTGAAAGAGAGTTTTAACTTGCCTAATTGGTTATTATGAACATCCACAGACTAGAGATTCAGCAGAATAAATATTTGAAGGAGCAGATATTACTCATTGGTATGCAAATACATGTGTTTAACTCAGGAGTGTATGCCTACAAATAATTTTTTTTTTTTGCTGTAAGTCAGTGAGAAAATAGAAATAAAATTAGGACATTTACACCACGACAACTAATACAAAAGTACCGTAGAACAAATGAGTGAACTAACAAAACAAACTTTCAGTAACGAACTGCAATACTGCTGGTGAATATTTAATTTTCAGTTACTGATAATACTTTCATTGAAAATAATTTCTTTGATTCGTTGTTGTGCTCCTATCTTCACAATATCTACTGTAAAAAATGGGCTGTATTAATGGAACAAAATCCTTAAGCGTTAAATATTGCCTTGTTATAATAACCTACCTTCTAACATAGTTATTATACTCAGCCATTTCATTTGTTTCAAAGAAAGTCACATTTTCAGAAAAAAACACACCAACGTAAACACAATATTCAAAAAGTGTTTAAAATATTGGAAGACCTCTGGCTTTGCATTCCTCAACAGGTAAAGGTCTTTATGTGTCATTTTGAATAAGTCAGCAAAGACAAACTGGTACCTGGTAGAGTGCATTATCTGCAGACGTAAGGAAAGGCAAGCAAGGCAAATTCATGGTGAAGAGAGCATCGCAGGGTAATAAAATTTATAGCTCTAATTAGCTACAATATTACTTTTTCACAAAGTTGAATTTGACTTGAAATGCTAAGACCCTGATTCGTGTCAGGGCTTTCTGTGGATCAGATTCTTCATAACATTTGAATCTATAGAAAGGGTGTCCTCTGAGACTCCTCTGGAGCGGTTTTTTGCCTGCTGGATTTACTGATGCTCACTGGAGTCTCTGGCTGAGAAGGAAATAGGACTGGCTTCGTACCCAGCAAGCGTGTTAGCAGCCTTCCTGCTCAGGGGGAAAAGAACGGACAGACAACTAAAAAAAAATATCATCTTCCTGACATCATCTTTTTCTGCTCTCAGTATTTTTTTTAGCCTGTTTGTTCCTCCTATTCAGCAGAAATATTCTAAGACAATTTGAAGCTCTTTCTTAGCCTCAAGCTAAGCTGAATATTGTTGTCGTGAAATACAGAGCATCCACATCAGAGTCATTACGTGAATCCCTTTTCTTATTAAAGTAGCAGAAACTTAACATTTCAGCCTTCATTTCCTTCCCGCACGGGGCTCCAAGTTATGTGTCGACAAACCTCTCTGCCCTGATGCATTTGCAGCTTCCCTTCACATTCCCAAGCGTCCTGCAGGAGCCAGTCTGCTCCCTGAGATGTTCACCTCTTGAACAAGAACTTTTACCAAAGCCCCTCTATGGGGTGGTCTATTTAGCTATTAATCTACAGTTCATGTGTAGATTAATACAGATTAAAAATACAGATTTAAAAAGTACTGTGACTGCTTTAAAAAGAATTGCCTCCATGGGACAGTTGCTTTTTGAAAACAGAGAATTATATTCGATATCTTGTGAAATAACATAATAGATCACACTCTGCTGATATTTCCTCTTTAGCCATATTTTTTTTTTCCTTCTACAAGGACAAAACAGATAACATTTGCCTATTCTTTTTTGTGGCAAACACTGCCTAAAGGTTTTCTAAGCTCTGGGGAATTCCTTGTTATCTGTTGTTTTCTCATAATCACAGGAACTTGGAGCAAAGCGATGCTTTTCTTTACACCTCCTTAATGACCCACTACATCTCTCTTCTATGTTTATCCTTGGGCTGTGGCTGGAGGAAGGGTTTGGACTGTCCGCAACAGGGACAGTTGAACTCTAACTGGTAACCCCAGATGTCAAAATTCACATTTTTTTTCCTACAAGTAGATCCCAGAAGTAGAATACTAGAAAACATAAGGACCCAGGGCAAAAATTTAGATATTCTTTCAAATCAGGAAGTTCTTTTCCACAAAAAGATTTTCAATACATTCTTGCTTTAGCAATAAAGGTAGGTAGATGTAAAAAATCATACAGCTATTTAAGTCCCTGTATGTGGAATGACGTTTCAGCCATTATCATCCAATTGTAACATTCAAAGAAGAACATTAAGTTTCTATTCCATATTGCATATGCTTTTGGCATAAACCATTAGTGAATAGAATAGAAAGTGGCAGCTTTGCATTTTATTAAATAATCCACTTATTTAGTGCATGGTCACATGATATTTTTATTGTTTATTTTTATGTATGAACTGTGTTAAAATGCATCATATAACATTGTCTTAGTATTTGAAAGCTACATTAAGAAATTCAGTGTCTTTTAAAGTTTTTGTCCTGGTCAAGAAGCACAGTTGATTAAGCGAATATTGGATTTATTAGTAGTTTGTCACTATTGAGTATCATTAAAGGTGATTTTGTCAATCAGTGAGCCTAGCTATAAGTCCTCGTTATAGTTTATCCATCATCTAATTTGCTTTAACTAATACAAGTAATGCAGGTGGATGATTCTGTCTCTGTCTTCACCTAAATATTTTGCATGAGTCATGTATCCAGACACTAACTTCTTTCTTACAGCTTACTACAATTTGTGGTATAAATCCAGTAAATTGCAAAAATTTTTATGATGCTTTTTCATAATCTTATCTGTTGAGAAGATAAACATTTTCTTCTTTCTTCAGCCAAAGAAAGTGAAGGATCCTCTCATTAAGAAAAATAACACGTACACAGCTGCAGCTACAAGCTACACCCCTAATATTGCAAGGGACCCTGGGCTGGCAACCATTGCTAAAAGTGCAACAATTGAGCCCAAAGAAGTTAAGCCAGAAACAAAACCTGCAGAACCCAAGAAAACTTTTAACAGCGTCAGTAAAATTGATCGACTATCAAGAATAGCCTTCCCATTGCTTTTTGGAATCTTTAACTTAGTCTATTGGGCTACCTATTTAAACCGGGAGCCCCAGTTAAAAGCTCCAACTCCACATCAATAACCTCATTTATTCGTATAGTTCTGTTTTGTCTCTTGCTCTGGGAATTGCTTCCCATTTTCACATACAGTAATTCCCATTTGCTTCATTGCCTCTGTCTTAAAGAAAAGAAAGGTTCCTTTATTTAACAAAAGGTAATATATATCTGTATATTTAAAAAAACTGTGTGTGAGGGAGAGAACAATATAAGCTATATACTTTGGAAAAGTGGTTCTGGAAACAGGAAAGAAAGAGTTGTAGGGTAATAAAGAAAAAAGGATACCATTTGTAGATAACTTAGTACTGAATGTTGCCAAAAGGTATTGTATATGTACGTGAAAAAGATATTTTTATTCAAAGGATTGTGGGGAATGGGAAAAATATTCTTTATGACGTTCCTGATGCACATACCGTATCATTTATTCAACCACTGTTTATAAGATTTTCAAGGATGTAAAGCTTTCCATTTGCTGAATCCCATAAGATGTGTTATTTTCCTAATCCCTTTTCTCTTCTATATTCCAAACCACCTGACTTATAATATTAAATGGTCTTTAAAGAAAAAGGAAATCTACTCACTCTAGGTACAGTTTGTCACTGTATAGCACATAAGATCCAATGGTAAGAAATGCTTTAATCTGCCATTTTACTGCAGTCTTGTTCTAAGCATTAAGTTGTCACTAGACTAGACTTAAAACCAGCTGCACGATCAAGTGCAGACCCCAAATTCCCTCTATCACCTGTGTAATCCAAACAATTCCTGGATGCTTTTACAGATAGCTTTTACTCATCACTATGTTTTAGAGAGTTAAACAACAAACCAACAATTTTTGCAAGCTCTAGATATGTTGAATGTATTCTTTTATAAAATGATACATTAAAAAGAAGCTTTAGATTGAGATTTATGGGTAGCAGAAAGACAAAATATAGTATTTAAATAATATATGTAAATATGCAGCATGAGATTGTACATTTTTTTACTTTTTTAAAGTTGTGTTCTTAAAACATTGTGTAGGATTCACCTCTTAGCTCTTAATATGTTGTTAAATGCTCAATAAAACATATTTAGAGCCTGAATAATAAAAGAACAATCAGTGGTACTGGAAAGCCTAAAAAAAAAATACACAGGAAGTGCTTGGAATTAATTCCATTTGTAAAGTGGTCAAGTGTACAGTAGCTTGCAATTTGACAATGCCATCCAATGTATACTATTAGATTAATGACTGGTCTGCTCAGGTCATGCATAAATACTAAAGTATGGGATTATATTTGGTAGGTAAAAATGGTGAAATATTTGTTAAGACAGAAGTTCATCTGTATATTACTGCTATATTTGCTGATACATAACTGTTACAATAAGTGATGTAATATATGTAGCATTAAATACAAAAAAGTCATAATAAAAGAATGTACAGGAAAATAGATTTTATTGAGTAAACTTACTACATTTCATTTTTACTGTAGCAATATATTTGTAGGAACAATACGTAAGGGCTTTAAATACAAGATGTCCATTTTGCAGGTATCGTGCTCCCTTTAAAAAAATTCTAGTCAGTGTCATTACTGCTGATTCTTAGAATAAAATTTCAGATAAAGATTTTTCAAAGAGATGGGAAGACTGGTGAATATTAGCAAGCATCAATTAAAAAACCTTAATATATGGTATTGAATGAATTTTAAAACAATGTTACATGAGCCTACAGAGAAACAGCTACTGAGAGTCAAATTTCATAGGCAATGTTTTCTAAACTCTTTCTCAATAAATGAAGAAGTTGATATTCTCTATCTACAAAAGGAAATAGTCAATGTTTTATTTAGAGAATTTTTTTTTTTAAACAATGCTTCATTGTCTAACATTTAGTCCTGTCTAAACTTGATAAGTTATCTGATTGAAGGTTATTAAAAGGGGATGTTTCATCTTCTGGCATCATGTGTAGATATATGTATAGAAAAAAATAAACTATGGCTCTTTAACTTCTGTGTACTTGTTTATCTTGTTATTTTTGGCGTTAAACTAGTGTGTTCATTTAGGGCATTTTATCTTCCTAGCAATTCATAGCTACCTTTTGGTCTGCATTTTGCACATTAGATGTGAGTATTACTTAACTAGTCTGCTTTTTGCTATGCAATGATTGCATTATATCACCTCTTAGTTAGTCTATGCCAATAGTATTATACTGTATAAACTTGATTGCACAGTTTATCAAAGACAAAGTATTCTCTATGTAGCTTTTTTACAATGCTTTGCTAAACCATGTAATAATAGTAAGTCTTCCTTGAAAATAATGATACACTCTTATAGAGGACAGTTTCTGTTTACTCCTTGGATAATTTTAAAAAGATGACATTGAATGTTTATTGCACCTCAGTGCAGTGATGTGGCAATAAAACCTAAATCTAATAGAGATTGTTTATGGCAGAAGCATGTATTGCTTTACAGAGTTTAGCAAAAGCTCTTTATTTTATGTCAGACTGTAATTCTATTATAATAATAAAGCTAAAAATGTTCAATAATGAAAGTGAATGTTTTACTTTGGTTTTCTTTAGTTACTGCTTTTTATGACATATTGCTTGATAAACTGCTATTCATTCAAAAACTTAGTTTCTGTGGATTTGGTAATGAATGCAGTTTTAATAGAAGTAATTTTTTGGCCAGTGTTTTCCAGGGACAAATATAACAACAGGAATGTTTCTGAAATCTGATTCGATATTCAAAAAAGACAGTTCAGTCTGTGCAATGTACACACAGTAAGGCAATTAACCGAATCAGGTGAACAATTGTTAAGGCTTGGTACCACAACAATGATTATGATATAGATTAGGCACAGAATAAAATGCATTGTCTCCCAGATAAAATGGCAGATAAACCAAAGAGTGAGAATAAAAATGCGGGTATTTGTTATAATTTTCACTGTTTAAATAAACGCACAGATCTAAGAAAGACAGTTAGAAGAGAACCTCAGGCTGTATAAAATAACATTATTTCAGTTATTTAATGAGTTGTGGGGACAGCATTCAAACAAGCATATGTATAGCTTGGAATTTTTTCCCACACAGAAAAATGCAGAGAGAGAAAAAGTCATTCCAATGCATTCAGCCCTCAAATTTTCTTAGAAAAGTTCTGGAAAGCAAGGCTCATGCTCTTAAGTAGGGGGAGACAACCAATTGCAGACATACAGTTTTAGAGGATCCAAAGCAGGAAAGGCTGATATAAGTGTATATAAATATATAACAATATTCATAATGTTCTTAAGCACGAGCCCTACAGAAGAATTCTTCAAAATGGAAGGAAAGATTGTATTAATACAGACACAGATTCTATTGACTTCTTATTCTTTCCTCTGTTTTGAGTGAGAATAATGCAGTCTGAATCCCTGTTCCTTGCCTCCTACTACTAACTCCACAGAGATGGATCCCTATGGAAACCCACACAGGATTTTCTGGAGGAGCATGGTAAAGAAAGTGGCGAGTGACACTGTTTGAACACCCACCTCCCGTGTTCTCATGCCAGATGCAGAGCATACATGGGGATTCTCACGTCTCCTTTGTCACTGCTCAGACACTTTTAGGCAGAACTTTACTTGAATAAAATGAGTGAAAAATGTCTAGATGCAACAGGATTTGACTCAGAGAAAAATATATAGCACTATTCAGCTTCAAAGAGTGGGAGAACAGCCTCAGATGACAGATTCATGGTCACCAGACAGTCCAGCATGACAACCTGACAGGGAATTGCTGTGTTTGCTCTGATATTCCACCAGTAAGGCAAACTTCTCCAGTTTTTTTGGGTCATCCCTAGAAGCTACTGCAGGACTTTCTTAATGACCAGGACCTTTTTTTTTTTTACCCCACCAATGACTTCTTAATGATATTTTTTCTCTTGGAATGACTATGTGAGACCTGAAAAAACTTATTTCCTTTTCTCTCTGTCTCCTTTTTTTCACCAATATGGTAAATAATAAAAGCTTATGAAACACCCTAATGGCTAGAAAATGGGGCACCCGTGGTTCAGGGAGCAAATAATAAGATAACCTCTTTCAGACTGTTCTTTCTATCAGAATGACCGTCCAAATAAATTAGTGTGACTGGAGAAAGTCAAACTTCTTAGATGCTGTAAAAATTTCAGTCATACTTTAAAAGATGAAAACTCAAGATCTCCTCAGACTTTCTATAGCAGATCTACAGAAGAAAAAAAAAAAAGATCCTCCTGCTATGCATAAACACGACATAGCTTAAATAAAAATGTGTTTGCAGCCTTAGCACACGAATTTTGCAAGTGAAGTGTATTATCAGCTTGTCAAGCTGTTGCTGTCATGTTACATCTGATTACAGACTACGTCAAATACAACAAGAGAGGTAAAAGCCTTGAAAGGACGTGTTTCTATAAGCTCGCTCACTCTGGCTATAGGCCCATCCAAACAGGCAGGATGATTTCACAGCTGCTGATAAACTTATTTGATTAAACTGCTTTAGGGCATTTGAAGATGCTCCAAGTAGATTTTGCCCTTGCAGCACAGCTGTTACGCACATTTCACCCAAAGACTAGAGACATTTCCCGTCAAAAACCCACAGAGAGATCAACCACCAAAGGGCACTGCTTTTCTGAATGTGCTGTCAAGGAAGGAAAGATGTATTTGCTGAATCCTTTCTCCAGTCAAGACCATTTGAATGCAAACAGATATGATGAATTTCTTACCAAATATCCTCATATATGAAGTGTTCAATTAACCTCAAGTTGTACAAGCTTAAGGATCTGAACCAGGCCTAATACGTTAAATTTGTTTAGAAGTGGTTTCCTAACGGCTGCCCAGAACGCGCTATCTTTGCTACACGATAGTTTTATATGTATGCATCATCTGCTTAATACTAGGTGACTAAAGTGCCTCATAGGAAAAGACATAATTTAGCTGCTACAGGATTAACGCAAATTCTTTAAACAACCCCACATACTTAGAGCTCCTATTCCAGTACTGCCCATAGCAGCACAACCACGCTTCTAAACAAGTAGTTTGTAAGCCTCTAGGATTGCTCTCCATTGTAGTGAAAAATCTACTGCAAGGGTATGAAAAAACGCAGAAAAAAAAAACAGAAGAAAACCTTTTATGATCATCTAAAGCCAAAAATAAAATGCAGTAAAGCCACAACAGAAAGATCTTTCTCTTAAAATACATTACTTTTTTTATGCAATACCTTACAAACCAGAAAAGTGGATTTCAGCCAAGAATCTTTTAAATTAATTCACCTTTTAAATAAGAGAAAAAGCCAACATAAGCCACGGTTAAAATCTCTGCCAATTGTTAGGACTTGCTGTAGGGACAAAAATTTTAGAAGGAAAAATAGCATTTTTCAATTAAACATAATCAACTAAATTAAGAGGCCATCTCCTTTTTTTGGATGAAATTGTTAATTTCAATAGCTTCAGGAGACATTTCAGACAGGGTTTTTGCTTTGATTTTGTTTTTTCTACAAGAACCCATGAAATTCCAACTTCATTTTTCATCTTTTTCCTGTCTGAGGGGCTATGGCAGGCATGAAGAGGTGAGGGACACAGTTCTCAGATGGAATGGTGCATATCTCAGGAAATAACAGCGTGGGAGTCTTAGATTGAACATTAGTTTTAATACGGCAATGTGAAATATTTTTGTAACAACACATAATGCTCAGCTAAGCCTCATGGACGCAACACAATAATATGCAAATTAGCATAAAACTTTGTGGGCTCGATAGGATTTTGTTTATTCATTTATGTGAGACAGCTAATCAAACTTTGAAGAAAATTGCTACATACAGATATTCAGAAGATGATACCTACTGTCAATCAGCCTGCTGATTTCTGCACATTTGTATCATCTCATGCCTAGCTTGCCTCACCAGTGCTTGGATTTGTAAGGAACGGGCTAATTTAGACCAAGCGCAATGGGACCTTGGGTTGTTAGGGCCTTTACCAGCTTGTCTGTGACTACCTTCACTCCTAACTATCTTTTCTGTGGGAAGGTGAAGAAAACGTAAATAAAGTAACTAGAGCAACACATCCCATTTCAACAGTTTAAAGGGACACAGTGTGTATTATGAGAATAAATATGTGTACTGATAAAATGATTAGCTGGCTGCAAAGCCAGAATTTTCACACCTGAATGCACTTCTTTTGTATCCATATGTAATCTCTTCCCCCAAAGGACAGCCAGATTCCCAGAGAAGGTGAATCTTTTTGGAGTTCCGTGTGTGTGATGGTGTGCTTCACCTCCCACCCAACCTTTATGTCCTGTAACCCTGCTCAAGTGATAACCACCCATGGTAGTTATAATTGGTGCAGCTAGTCGTGATGGCTGCACCCAGCTCAACATGGGTTTGGGGAGACAGATAACACCATAATAGCCAAGGGCTAACTTGAGCAATGCACCCACCTAACCACAATACTGGTACTGTGGTCAATTTGCAAATATGACTATATTGATACGATATGACTACATCTTACCCCCATAAATAGTGAACAGCCCAAGAGCCCTTTGAGCTCTCCTGCACAGCAGCAGGCTGCACACCAGGAGCTCCCCTTCAGTAGGGACACCCCTCAAGGTTACTTCTCAAGATTTGGTGATTCATTGCCCCAACAGATCCTTGGTAAGTGACTAACAGCATGCTAAACTTTGAAATCTTAGCTAAGTGATATAAGGGATTGATTGCGTATATATAACCTTTTAGACATAAATGATTGACGAAGACTGGCACTAGGACTGGATCCTGCTGCACCCAGAGTCCTCTCTGAAAAGGAGTTTAGAAAGCAAGGGGGCCCTCTCTGAACCTCGTGACTCAATAGGAGGGTCTCCCTGACGGTCCTGTCTGACCCTGTCCCCTGTGCAGTAAATAACCAAGTGTGCCTGGCCACTGAATCTTGTTAAAACACCATCGCATTTACTATCAAACTTTGTTAAATCCTTTTTTTATATCAATAAATGTGTCGCTGCTTCTCTCTAAGAGTGAGGTGCATCCCTCCTTCTGCAAAAGCATGATACTTCCAGAGGATCCCGGCCATGATTTTACCAGCAGCTTTCTAAGAACACGTCGGAGTTGTATTCTGGTCATTGAAGTACTGGATCTCAATGGTTATGTTCATTTGTAAGTGACCCTAGGCCTTCTTTTCCAACAAAGGTGGCAGGGCTGAAAACGTCCACTTCCATTTCACAGTTTTTGAATGGAAAGAATTTTTGCTTGCAACTTCCAGAAAGTATAAACATTGAGAAAATTAATTTTAAGAACACTGAGACAGAAGACAAAGATCATTATGGATAATATAAAGAACTGGTAAACCAGAAAGTTCATTTTCAGATGTTTATCACAGCTTTAGTCCTGATGATTAACCACCCATCATCCATCCCCCCCATCCCCAGAGAGCATTGGCCTTCTCCTAGCAAGTGAGTTAATAAAACAACAAAAAACCTTTCAAGTGGATACAATCAAAATTAAACGAGTCCCTGTTGCTTTTGAAAACCTCACCCAATATTTCTAGCCATGCGTAGAATGACTTTTAAAAGCATACTAGTGATACTAAAAATAATTATAACAGAAAGCAAGAAAGAGATCACTAGATTCCGCAGTAAGTTCTGCTAACAAAACTTGCTGAGTCTAGATTTTGCCAGAGCATGAGACTAAAAATCTTATTCTTGCAGACACATGAATGGTGCCATAAATACTTAGGTGGTAAGCCACACAAACATGGGTTTCAAGTCTTTGAAAGAGAAAACTAATTCCTTGTTACATTCACACTGCTGCAAAAGATTTTCTTACTTATGTAACAGCTTGAAAGTTTTATTAAGGATTGTCATAGACCTGCATGGAGCTATTTATCAGACAAATTACAGACACAGGTTAATTATTATCTTCCTGTATGAAGCCCTAGTGATGGCAGTAGAAATAACAGTTAGAAGTTCAAGTAACTAAATTCTGTGAAGTATTTCCATGACACTATTCTAGAACTAACATAATTTATCTGTCAACGCAACTTTTTTCCCTAAATATCATGCTTGGTTAATTGCAAACTAAAAGATACAAAAAGCAAGAATAATAATTTTGTTACAGCCTTAGGTTCAAAGGGAATAAGCAAGCTTCAAGAAATATGACCATACACCTAAAGAAAAGCAGTTTTATCTGGCTACTGCAAGAAGTAAATGGAAAGAAGTCTATAAATAAACATGATTCATTTATTTATAAATGTCTAGAGATAAGAAATAATAATAATTCTCTGGTGTAGCACAAGCTGACATATTTATTACTAAACATAGTGTACTTAACAACAAGAGTTGTAAGACAATAGGCTGTTTTACTACTGCCTCTTAATGGGAATTACATGAATAATGAGTCTCAGGAGGCACTTACCAGTGATAAAGGTAAATATTGGCTCTAAAAAATGTCAGGCAAGCTATTATACCTCTGTATTGCAAGCAAGCTATACAGATTATTAGCTATTATTTTGTTTTATTATATCTAGTATTTAATAGCTGTGAATGCGCGTTTAAAAGATAAAAAGACTGATGATGATATCAGAAGGTATGGTCAATGCAAATGGCAAGTAATCATCCATTTCTCTTCCCATCATAACTGTGGCTGGATGGTGTGAATCGTTAAAGTAAAGAAAACCAGCTTCAAGGTCAGCGCAGTGAAGGATCTTGAACAGAAACCAACACAGCAGAAACTGAACTGTAATGCATTATGTCCCCAAGCCCAGATAAAAAATGTCTTGTTTCTACTATTACTAGTTTCTGTGCAGTAACAGAAAAGAACTTGCCCAAGATTTCAGCTCTGCTACTCGAAGCGTTACGCAAAGAGTGCCAGCACTTTACAGAGTCAGAATGGACACACTGGTCTCATCACTGTACATGAATTAAAATAAGGACAAAAAGAAACTTTGCCTATACAACACCAGAAGGCAAGAAGGCTGTAAATAATGGGGGAGGAGGTGACACCACAGCTGCCACTGCACAATCCCCTGGTCAGGCCAGGACTTTGGCAGGAGCCAGTGCCTGCCAGAGCAGCCCGGGCAATGTACCCTGCACTGCTTGGCTTCCCCTGACCAGTCCTTGCTGCAGCCCAAACAGGTCTCCCTGCAGGAGTGACCTGACACAGAGCAGGACTGTACCTGCCACAGGTTTCCGGGGAAAATCCTAACCCTTAGTGCGTGCCTGTCTCTGTTGTTCCCTCAGAAGGGGCATTAGGGCACCATTGAACAATAAGGCTGAAAAGGGCTCCAGGTTTGTCCTTGTCCACCCTTTATTCCAAAGGGGCACCAACAGTCCTCACAGAAATCACCATTCCCTATGACTCAAATATTCTTAAGTGTGCATTGTATTAGTGTGATAATTTCCACAGTTAAACTAATGTGTTTCAGAAAGGCCAAGAAACCATTAACATTGGATGTACACTGAGATCCAAGAAACTACAGGTGAAAAAAAGGGCAGACCAGATCACAACCTGTTGACAATAGTAACTACTAACTCACAGTATCTGGAATTTAGGAAGCTGCTCATCCAAACATAACTTTCTGTCCACTTGTGAACAATCAAAAGAAAAATATTCACCATGGTCACACCACCATAACTGAGGTGATATAATCCAATGGTTTAACTTTCCAAGGAGCTACACTACTGAGTCTTTTCTGGGTGAATGTGGATAAGTCACTTTTTCTATAACTGCACTGCTTCATTGGTGAAATGGTGATAATGATGCTGATCTGCTTACAAATGCTCTGAATTCATATTTCCCTCTTTAAACAAATGAAGTTTAAGAGGAAGAATTATCTTGCGGTTCACTGGGTTTGAAGGATCCACTCACTCTGCTCTCCCAGATTTCTTGTATGACCTTCAGATTCTGCTGAGAAAAAATGTCATGTATCATCTAGGTATTATTGCTATTAGCTATAACAGCAACTGCAATCTGTGGTAAGTGATTGGGACTTCTCAGCAGTGACCGTTGTACAAAGAGGTAAGAGCAGATAATTAGAAAAAAAGGAGGAAAAGATGTAAATCTCAGAGTAACCGTTATGATTACATACATTGTAAGTCTCAGCAGAGACGTTGCTATTTATAGCAAAAAGTCTAGCCCATACTAGACAATAGTATACAAGAATATTGTGACTAAGGCAGTTTTAAAAGAGATTTTTTTAAATAAAACCAGAATACATTTTATGGAGACTTTTTTCATCCCAGCATGTTTTTAATGATAATAAAAAAAAGATTCTTGAGACAAATTATTCTCACAGAGTTTATTAAATTCTTATCGGAAGTCTAAAATAAGTTGTAAACAACTTTGGATTGTGTACTTACAGGGTAGACGCATTCCTTGTCCTTTCAGGAGATTTCTTCATAAAGAAGAAAGTTTCCTAAATTTGAATAGCCTCTGTGGTGACTGATTCCCAGCTGTAATATATTTCAAAAGAACTCTACTCATGAAGCTGTCACTTCTGATGTCCCAGAAATCACCAGCATGACTAACATTTCTTCTGCCACTCATGCCACTGCTGGCCAGTGCAGTGCAATAGGTCAAGGGGTATAGTTGTAAAGATATGCCAAGATGAGGAAAATCAATTTTGAAGCCAAAAGGCAAAACTACTGATGCAGAAGATTACTAAATACAACCAGTTGCCTTATGGCACTTGAGTCTTCCAAGGAGGACGCTGTGAGGCTGCTGTTCAGTAAATATGAAATAAGGTCTTACGGCAAGTCAGAAAAAACTAAGAATTTTTTTTTTTTTTCCTTTGTTCCTAATTACTATTTGCTTGGGGGGAAAATGGTAAAGCGTGTATGCGTATAAAATGCATTACAAAAATTTCTATGGCTAACATTACAGAAAGAGTGCAAAACCTGCTGACCCTTAGACAAATTTGCATCAGCTCTGGGACTCTGCCAAGGGCAGAATGTCCTTGGGGAAAAATAGCTATGTCTTAAATACATATATTTAGAGCTTAAATTGTGGAATAATAAGGGGACTCTCTCAAGCCTAATGCAACAGTCCTAAACATCTAATCAAATTATTAGAATGTTGTTAATACTTATATATTTTTATGTAGTTATATTTATACACACATATGTATGAATTTTCTCCCCAACTTCAAGTGGTTCTTCTTTCTGCCATAGCTTCAATGCAAATCTGCACTTAAACCTTGTTGTCTAGTCAGCTGCTAACACAACAGGATTCACGTAGAGAATGCCATATTACGTAGTTTCCCAAGAATTATGAACAATCCTCCTAAACTTTGTGGAAATCAATGGAAAGTTTTGGGTTTGGCATCCACTTCAAACCTACTTTTTTCTCAAAGGAGTGAAGCATATTAGAAGCTCAGGTACAACATCCCACTACTCAATGGCTGCATCATCTGCTGAAATGGCGAGTTTTGATTTATTAAATTAAATTTAAGTCAATTTATTAAGTTCTTTTCATAGACTTTAATAGTGAACAAGATCGCATAATCTGAAAACTTCCCTCAATGTATATATTAACATTTTGATAACAAAGTACAAGATCCTCTAAAAGTCATTTTTCTGATATGGTGTTTATTCTTGCCTAGTGCATTTAAATATGTCCAGTACCTGAAAACAGCGTGTTTGACTGAGTGCTCGATGCCACTGAGACACAGGCATGGCAATCGCTGTCACCAATGTACTTTCCAACCCCATTTCATCTATGCGGCTGGAGTACACCTTTGATGTGCTGTGGATGTGTTTGGCTGAGAGTTAGCTGTGAGCTTCGGCACAGCTGGAGTCAATCAATCTCTGTGCTGTAACCACAATTTTAAACAAGCCAGATGTGCACCCCATGAGTGATGAACATCTCGGTAACCCCCAAAACTTTGTTCCAATTTCCCATGGAGATAAATGGTGAACTATTCAAATGTGTGAATGGCAATTATGCACCTAACCTGGAATTCTGATTCTAAAGGGATCTTTCAACTTATGATAGAGGCAAAGCTCTTCATTCTGCTTTGCTACACTTACTTGCTATATTTTCTTCCTCCTTGCTCCACAAAGTAACTGTCTTATTATATGGGCATACTTGGTTTGACGGTCGTGGGCTTTTCTACAAACCTGTTTTTCAAGCTGTGTTTACCTAGACAGAGTCATCACTCGAACTAGAAAAATTAAGGCGGCCTAATGTGATCAGTGAGCACGTGATGGGCAGATATCCCTTCCTTAACTGTGGTTAACCACTGAAATGTGGGTGCCTAAATGAGTTTGGGTCTTGGACCATGTAGGCTGAAATGTATTTTTGATTTTTCACTCTCAACATACCATGTTAAAGTAGCAAATCATGTAAAAACATTTCAGTGTGATATTAACAGAACATTTCAGCTAGAATTTCCTTGCAGATTCCCTCCATTTTGCTGAATCCTCAATTACCTGTTGTTGTTTCAATCTTCCTTTTGCCAATATTTGTTAGGGCTGGATATAGGGAATAGACTTGGGACAAAAGTGCCAAGATGACAGATTGTTTCATGCCAGAGAGCTTGTGGAAAGATTAGTGGCTGCAGGCAACCTATGTTAGGATGAGAGCGCAATAGTCCTGGGACAGCAATGCCCCAGAGCTGTGACTTTTAACAACTGCATATGGCCTAGACATCATGCGTCACCCCCCTCCCACTTAGTCATTTCTGAACTAGTCAAAGGAGACAGCAAAACGTAGAAAGGAATAACGAAGTAGCTGCTGCCTTCCTGCCCATTCTGAGAACCTTATCCCTAACTAACACTGCCTTTGGCTTGACAAAAATTAGCTTTTAGAGCAAAAGTATTTTGTTATTCCCTTATAAGATGTTGTGACACATCACCAAACTGAATCTTTCGCATGAATAGCCCGAGTACTCCTCTCCCACCTCAGCACCCTCCTTCCCCTTTGGTTTTCTTTTTTTTTTTTTTTTTTTTTAAATATAATTTTCCTCCACCCACCCACCCCTTCCCTTTTGTGTTGGTTTGTTGGGGTTTTTTTTCTTTTGTTTTCCAAAATATATTTTTCCTCCATATGGTAAATTTTTCTTGGACTCAAGAAATGGAAAAGAAGGGAGGGGAAGATCATGGCTTTTGCTTTGATTATACTGGGAAATTACCCCAGGTTTAACAATTTGATAGTCACCCGTGTAAGTATCATTCCTTCTACAAGCATCCAGCAAGGGAAGCGGTAATTTGCAAAGATAAGGAGCAGGGAGGGAGATAAGGGTACTTTCAGTTTCACTGAATGAGATATCTCAGAAGAACAGTGTTTATTCGTGTCTCATTTGAGATCTAGCAATGCTAACACCCCTCGCTGTAAACGAAGCAGTAATTGTATACCTCTTGTTCATCATGATTTACAATTTTTGATGTTAAGATCTTGAAATGACACACTATTTAGTATTATAATAAAGGATAAGACAACAGATATTGCTGACTAGATCTTTTAGACTGCTTTTTTCCTAGTGCATGAAATGAGTTTGCCTCCAACAAGTGTTGAAGAAATACTGGAATTTCCTTTTGTTAGATCATCCTTAATGAACAGGTACTTTGAACATCAAGCTTCTTGGAGTCCAAGTCTTTATGAGTCAATAATGTACAGTTTGAGAAACTTGAATTAGGAATATCCATGTACCATTGCTCTAGTCTAAAGCAAGTACAAGGATACAATATGATATGTAAGACTAAGCTATCAGTAGAAAAAATAGCCTATTAAATAGTGAAACATAAAATTTCATGGGCTGTGCTCATAAGGTTTTTTCTGCAGATTTTAAAAGACAGATGTACTTTATTTTGAGCAACATATTCTTGCTCTAAAAGAATTGTGATAAGAAATTGTCAGAATTTTATTTCCAAGTGAATAGAGGATATAAGATGCTATGAAAAGAAGTGCTGAAGTCTAAATATGATGACTAAAATGCAAGGTCAATAATGTAGTAATATTATTAATGTGGTATCAAGTGATTCACAGGAAATAAACAGCTGACTGGGAAAAAATACTACTCAACTTCCACGAATTAATAAAACTTATTATAGACATAAGGTATATTCTGCTATACAAAAATTCTCGCATCTGCAGCCTGTCTTGTGGTTTATACCGAATAGTATAAAAAGTGTATTATGTACAAAAGACAAAAAGATGAGACCTGCTGGGGGGGGGGGGGAAGAGGCAGCACAGTATTATATTCCAGAGGTTTGTCTGGAAAGAAGAGCACTAAGAAATGAAAAGCGCCCTACGTGCAAGAAAAGGAAGACTCAAAGAGGCTGCAGCAGAAAGAAAGAGGGAACAAACTCCCATCCCCCAATAACGAGATTTGAGGATGTTCATGTACATTCCAGGCCTTTAGTATTTAGCTGTATTTATATACCTTCATTTTTGATTCATGTTGAGAAACCAAGCTAGTAGTGATTTTATCTAAGCAGTCAGGCCCCTCTCTAGCTACATCACAGAACGTAGTAATTGAGCCAACATACATATAATTCAAATTGGATTTAATTCCCCGATTTATTTGGAGGAAAGGCATGCGGAAAAAAGGAAAACATTCCTGCAGCTTCATCAAGGTAATTGCCACCATCATCTCCTACCTGGCCAAAAGATCTGATGAGAAACTGCAGCCCTAATTAGGAAAATCAGTTTGAACCATCCAACTTTAGATCTGCATACAGAGTGGGAAATTACATGGGTTATAACCATGGGGTTTTTGCACCTCAGCATTGAGCAGAGATTTGAATAATTTGATGCAGTTTGCAGGTTGTGTATATGATGCTGAGTCATGTGCAAAAAAAGTGCACACTGGAATCAGACTGAGATACAAGTGAAAGGTTTTTAGTGAAATAACATTTTCAACTGTAGAGAAGTAGAGGGAGATTCAGTGGCCCTATTCATAACCTGGGTGGTAATTTTTAGACAAAAATTTATCTTCATAGTCTTATGAGGTGATTAAACACAAAGCCTCAATTAATGAGTATTGTTATAATATGATTTTAAGTGGATTATAGCATCATTTTACTTTCTGGGCTTAGAAGATGGAAATAACAGATGAGTGCAGATACAGGGTCCTTTTATTTAGCAATAAAACCAAAGCCTACAAGCCAAAACTGGGAAGATAAAACAGAAAAGCAAGCGAGAAATTACCAACATGAGGACTAGGCTTATGCTGCTGCATACTGACCAGGGGAGGGATTTGGGAGCTACTGCTGAAAATTTACAAACTCCACTCCAATGCACTGCTGTCATGAAGGAGGAAAATGAAAATCAGAGCCAAAGCTCCAAAGAGACAGAAGTGGAACATAAATAAAAAAAAGAATTGGCGGTGTGTCTATTTTATTCTCACCTACAGCACTAGGATGTAAATACAGAAATCCTGTTCATATCCGAATGATAAAGTCGAGACAAGGAATGAGAAGAGGTTACCCAGCAGTGACTGAGTAGCGTAACTAAACACATCACATTACTTATTACTACTCATAATTAATTTTTTAAAATATAGTAAGTTAAAAAATGAGAAAGTGACTCTGATAGAAAAGTAAAGATTAAAATGTGTGGCAAGAACAAGTAAATCTGTGCAGTAGTTCAGACAACTAAACATAAAATGCTATGTTACCTGTTTCATTATGAAGCAATAATCAAGCAAGTTAACTAGACCAATTAACATTATGCAGCAAATTCAAATTAATTGGCCTACTGGGATATTTTCTGTAAAGGTAGAATTATTATTTATCAGAAAACCACACTCCTAATCCAAAGTGAAGGAAATTAATTTGCTTCATCACCAAATCCTGCTGACATGCAAAGTATAAACCTCTAATGGCTAATTCTTGCTCATTCCACAGACTGCTGAGAAGCATACAAGCTCCCTGTCTGGGAGTCCTCGTTGTACGTCATCTTGATCGATGACCAGTTCATTCCAGTTAAAAGAGATATCTGCAAATGCTTATTTAGATATAATGCTTATTTGGTCCGCCTTGGGTGAGACACAGAGTTTCAGTTGGCACAACAGATAGTCCAGAGCCACAGACAGTAGTGTGGCTTAGCTGAAAGAGGCACTATGCAAACCAGAGGCCTTCAGTAAACCACCACTAGCAAAGCAAGATAGAGAAAGGCTGAAAAGAGAATCAGACACACAGATCAGAGCAGAGCAGATCAATATCAGAAAGACGAGCAGACCTTCTGAGTCTTGCCCAGTATCTCCCCTATACAATGCTGTATCTCCATCATACTCAGAATAAAAAATTTGTATCGTAGGTTCTCCTTTTCCTCTTTTCTCACTGACCCAGTAATTGCTTTTTTCCTTGTCCTGTCAGACTGGAAGATGGCTAGACAACAGGCTGGAGGCTCACTTCCCAGCTTTGCTGGAACAATCATCTAAATATTTGAAAGGGATTGCATATAACCTCTCTATAAAATTAATCTCTCTCCCTTCAACAGACCCTTGCTACTCTGAAATACAAAAATAAGTCTCTCCTGAATCCCCATAATAATGAAAGTGCTATAGCCCTTGTTATAAATAGATTGAAGTGATCTCAGATCACTTGTTGCATTACTCTATTAGATAATCTTGCTATCACAAAGGGATTATCATAAATGGCGTGGAAAATTATGTTAACCCACAACGGCTGCAGCATCTTTTGTAGAGCAAGATACCTTAAAGCAGTTATTTCTATTCTTAACACTTATTCATGAAAGGAAAATCTGTACTTGGGGGAGGTCCTTTTTCTACTTTTCTTTCTCCAGATCTCATTTATCTCATAGAACAGGGGCATTCCCAAAAAAGCAACATATACTATCAAAATATTTTCTTTTCTAATTTCCTAAACCTCTTTCCTAATTTTGACTTTAAGATACCAGAAGTCAAGGTTAGTTCTAAGGCATTTTCTTCAACATAACAGAATCCAAGCTCTTTGAAGTCACACTCCAATTAGCTTGTGATTGACAGCTGTCGGACTGGTTCATAATCAGGATTCTGGATAAAGACTAAAGAAGAAAAAAGCCATAGAAAACTGAATTTTGGTAAGTAATCAGGCTACTGTCAGTTGATTGAAACTTTTTTGGTTTTGCATACACGTCTTTATTAATTTCTCAGATAGGCATGCAAAAAAGTAGATAGTTTTTCCATACCAGAGACATCTAGTGAAGTTTATAGATAAATGAGTTTTATCTTGGGGAACTGCTACCTGTTCTTCCTGAATGCCACATAATTCATCCCCAGGATTATTTGTTCTTCCTCCCTTTATTATTATTCATATCATAACCAGAGCCCATACTACATTGTGTCAGGTACTGAGCAAACACAGGCTGAAGAAATGAGTGTGGTTTTACTGCGCTTTCAAGCCAGAGTTCAAAACTAGTGCCAGCTGTTTTGGCACAAAACCCCCCCGCTATACATTTAAAGACCAGCGTAGCTATAAATCACCAAGTAAATTTTGACACCTCTATTTACCCGCCTGCAACCACAGGTTCACTATAACACATGGTGGTGTTTAAATTGCTATATTTTTCAAATTCTGTGCTCTGAATTTGGCCACCGACAACTAATGTACAAGAACCAGCTCAGTCCTCACAAGAAACAGAAAAACTGTCATGGAGTAACAATTGCAATTAATATAATCTCATTCTGTACTGAGAACAAAGGCCTTAGGAATCACTTTGCTTAAAAATTACCTCTGTGCTAGCGCCCCTCTTCCATGTGTTCTCACAGGGAGAGAAAGGAAAAACTACGTATTCTGGAGGGTGACAGCCAGACACAATTTGGGAATGGCCTTGTCTTACTGTGCTGATTTCACTGTGCTCCTAATTGTAGCATCAATAGTCATAATTAAAGTGTCACCAAGAAATTAAAGATGTTCCTACTCAGTAACACAAATAAAGCTCTGTTTATTCGACCAGGAGAAGGATTTTTGCCGCAAAATACCCTTCTCACACATATTTAATGAGCTCATTTTCTAGGGAGGATTAACCGATAGGATGTTTGGATGGAACTTAATTATTCGTAGTGAGATAAAGTAACAAATTAGGGTAGACTGTGTGGATTAGTAAATAAGTAATTTATTTTTCTATAATTAAGACCTAACTTAGAGTACCAAGTAAAATGGGTTGTGTTATCAAGAGACTGTAAGCTGCATTTTTCCCAGCATTCCCAAGTTCCAGCATGTGAGTTTATAATCTAGAATTTAAGGGCATTTAAGAAAGAGGAGAAGATGTAGTTGGAAAATGAGTGGGTAAAAAATGCTATAAGTTTTCGTGATAAATATTTTCATATGAAGTTTTCCATTCAGATTTCAGAAATGTTTAAGCTGAAGAGGCCCAACAATAGTCTTTTCTATCTGTTTCATTGTTTATGATATTTTTTTAAAGATAAAGAGGTTAGTATAAGCCAGCTATATCTATATAATCATAGAAAGATAGTTAATACAGATTGCATAATTGTTCAAAGACACTAACAATAGTCCAATATCATCACATATGGCCATTCAGTATCCTATCACAAGGCCAGAAGCCATAGACACAAATTCTGAGATTTTCTATGGTTTTCTTGCTGAGATTGTTAAGTCTAAAATTTCATAAAATGTTTCAGATTAATGAAAGCTTGTTTTTTAGCTAGATCACCTCTATTCAGCTTGTTTTAAGCTGCATGTCTATGGCTGGAATACATAAATGATAGCATCGTGGGACAAACACCAAACCATGTTAATAAAAATCAGGAATTTTTCATTTCAGTTTCATTTGAACTGAAACAGGCCCGTAGTTTAAAGCGTACTCCATAACATCATTAGCAGTTATACAGCTGGAGCTATTGAGCAATGCTCTGGCCACACCTTGGTTCATTGAGGCCTTAATGCAAACAGCAAAAGCATCAGCATCCAAAGCAGGTACCATTTTGCTCCTGCCAGCGAGCTGGAGGGACCACACAGGGCAGGCATGCCCATAGCCAGTCAGTAACACAAGTTGATATCCTCCCCAAAACTCACTCTGTGCTACTGCATTAGCATTTACATTCATAATCAAGCTGTAAGCTGTCATTTCTGAAAGCAAGTACATAAATAAAGATTGATCATGCAAATTACAACATCTCAATTTGCATACACTCTCTAAATATGTCACAGGTTTCAGCCTACCCATGGCAGAAAGGTGGGGAAGGTCACACTGTTCCCAGTGCCTTATACCTTTAGAATCTGAGGAGCTGCAATACTGCCCCCCTCCTTCAATACCCAACAATAACCACCGCAGAAAGGACGCACCTACTGCCTTTTAATACTCAGGAAGACTGCAATTTTACTCTAAGTTTTCTTTAATTCACAGGTTTTTTAACTTAAGATTCTTTCCCTTCTGGTATTTTTCTCAATAAACTCTATGCTGCTGACAACTAATCAACCAATAGGATGCGATGATTAACCTACTGTGACACACAAATGGTCAAAGAAAATTAGCCATAAATGGTACGAAGACAGAAGATGTATCTGACTTTCACCTTTTCTACTGAAGCCTCAATACCTGGATGCTGCTTCTCTGATATTTTCATACCTTGCCTCTAACACTTCTCTGGGCTTAATCATCCTTGTTTGTTTTGGTCCCTACAAGTGCCTGTAATGTCCTGAAAACAATTACTCAAGTTGCTGGTATGTTTGATTCTTTCAGGAGATGGCACAAAACCAGATGTCAGATATATCATGTCTCTATTAAACAAACTACTGAGCATTCAGCCAACAGCACAGTGGCAGAGAGGGAGGCAAATGATTGACTCCAACCTGGTTTCACATTGCTACCTTCCTTTCCACAGGCAAACGTAAATCAACATTACATGTCATTAGTTATTTAGCTTAAATCAATTCACATATTCTAGTCCTATTTGGATGTATCTAACTGCAGCGATATTTTTTCTCCAAGTTTATTATTCCTTTTCTGCAAGACAAAAACATTTATCTTAACAGTGAGCTACAGCTCCCCTACCAGAAAATTTCATTTCAACAGCGTTATTTTAGTTGTTTGCGGCTTCTTTGCCCTAAAGCTTCCATACTCTTTTCTCAGACCTAACTGCAGCCACTCAAAAAAGCCCAATGTTTATACCCGTACACCTTGTTTTGTTACTAAGGCTTCATGCTTGCCAACACCAATGACAAATAAAGAAGTAGAGTACAATCTAGTCACCACAGGGAAGATACATTAAGGGACCATATTTGGGTTTTAGCTACCGTTTACCCTAAAAAGTTGCAATTAAAAATACAGTATGCTACCAAGCTAAATACCTTATACAAGCCAAGTAAGACATCAGAGTTCTGTGTGAATTTATTTACATTTTCTGCAGCTCTTTAGAATATTGTATTGATTTTTTTCCTCTATTTCATATTCTCATTTTTGTTCTTAGAAAAATATCCTTAAACTGGAATATATTGAGAAAATTCTTTCCTTTGAAGTGTGCTCCATGCTTTTGACAGGTATATCTTTCTGGACATTGTAGATGGTTTTGCTCTTTTGGTGGTGAAAAGAAAAAGAAGAAACAATCCAACTGATTTTAATAAGGAACTCCCCCAAAGAGTTACAATATGCTACCTCATTTCCAAATACCAGTGATCTCTGAAAGATCAAGGCAAAACTCTCACTGGTTTCCACATTTTAGATGTTAACAGCGTTCTTCCCTTTCCTCCCCATTCTGAAAGGGTGAGTTTGAGGTATGAAAGAAGGGCGGAAAAAAATTATTTTACAAATGTGTTTGCCAATGGTTATTAAGTCACTTGAGTAGGTGACCCTGGTAAATTTAAACTCCCTCTCAGAAGGAAAGAAAAATCCTTTACGTCTGTGGATTTTGCTACTTTTACCATTCTCCAAGCAGATGTGGGGTTTTTTCCAAAATAAATCTTTTTTTCTTTTTAGCACTGGTTTTATCTTGTGATACTACAAACACAGAGCAGAAAGCAGCTCATTGTTCATTAATCCTAGTTCACTCTGCCACATTCCTTAAACAGCTACATACTAGAGAAAAGATACACCATTTCAGCATGGCAATCCTAAGAATCCAGCTGCTTATATAAATCACCAGCAAAATGCCTTTTCGGTTTTAGTCATTTTGAAGGAATGTAGCTAGTTCATCATTTGACAACTTGACACTACAAAAAGACCAAAGCAACTAAGACCCCAAACCATGTCAGTTCTATTCCTAATATTTAAATTATTACTTAAATAGTTACATTTATTTGGGAAAAATATTACTTAGCACTTTTACTCCCCCCCACAAAACTGAAGTAGACTTTCCCTTACTCTCCCCATTTCAGACTTTTTTCCAACTAGACAATTCAAAAAGTGGAGAAAATTGTGATTCTACTGAAGTCAGTGACAAATTATCATTGACTTTGAGAGGATTTTGTGCTTCAAAAAATGATTACATGCATATATGTGTAATGTTATTCCTGAATTTCCTGTATCTCTGTAGGAGTAGGAAGTAAGTATAAACAGGTAGACTGATCTTCGCATTTCTCAGATGGTCCTTCTTCAAAGATTCTTATGTCTTTGAATTTTTAACTTTGAAGTATTTAGATTCAAGAGAGCAAATATGATTATTCTCTGGGAGAATTTAACCATCTTAAGGGTTTTTTTTCCAGAAGTGTTCTACTTATAGCAGTAAACTAATTATATGCAATTAGAACACAGCAGAAGACTCAGAGAGAAGCTGATAGAAAGCATAATAGAAAGAAAGAATAACTATTTTCAAGTAGAGTTCCATCTTTCAGTCTTGATTTTTTTAAACCCTGCATTGTAAAAAACAATTAGATCTTTTAATGTTGCCAAATGAATATATATGTATCTTTTAAATGAATTAAGTTACAACTTTGTGTTTGCTTTTCATGAATATTCTAGCAAATAGCTTAATAGGAGAAAAACTTCAAAGCTGCAATGCCAATATGAATGCTACAGAATATTAATAAAAATGTGGTCATGCAAGTAAAGTCATATACATGAACATCTATTTAAAAAATTATTTTTTTTCTATCCAAAGATAAGCACATCTATATCTAAGTATTTGGGGTTAGATCAGTTAGATTAGAAAGTAAGCAGAGCTCGAGTGACTTCAGCATGTTTAGGCCATTTTTTAGAAATCTACTATTCCTTTTTTTTCTTTGAAAATAAATTCTACCACTATTTTATCAGAGCTCAACTGAGGTACTAATAATGAGATACACACTGTGTAAAAGACCTAAAGGACCTAATTAAGTGGCCAATAGCAAGATCCTGAAAATCACCTAAGTGTATTAATCCACAAGCCAAATTCCAGCCATTCACTGAAGCCCCAAAGCCTCAAGATGTTTGCTGTGAAAACATACATATTGCCTGCCTCCCTCAAAAAAAAAATAAATTATAAAATACTTTAACAACATTCATGTAAGAGAAAAAAATCCCATCTATTTAGTTTCACTGATTTCCAAGAAGGTAAACTCAAGTCTCTACTCCACCACTGCATATCAAATAACGACAGGACTGGCACAAGAAAGGACAAAATGGCATGGTAACGTTCATTAGTTAGGTTGAACATTGCTGTTTTCAGCATTGCATTTACAACTAAGACTGTCCTTTAAAGTTCCTATAACATATATAATTATAGAAACACTATTTTTCTGTTACCATTAAGGAAGAACTTTGGGAAACAAAACAAAGACCCCGCTGTCGGCAGAAAATGCCTCTGCCGCTCTTCACTGTTTGATGCAAAGGCTGGTATTGAAAAATGAAAACAGTAGCCTGGGGGCTGGGAACGTCATCGGTCTTCATTAACCACCATCTCCACTGCTATGGACTCAGAGAGAGCCTGAGGGGAAACAAAGTGCCACAGAAAAATGTCTTCCAAATAAATCACATTTTTAAAGAAAGAAGTCAAGCACTCAAACAAATGGCAGCCAGCTGCTAGTGTTAAAAAAAGAAATCCAGCCTTTACTATATATGTGTACTTTTCAAAGCTTTTCATGGTGTAATGGGAAATTATTGCCATTTGAAAGGAAAAAGCAATCAGCACTAACAACCCTATTTGGCACCATCATACATTATGTCACAAATCAGAGTTTCCGGAGACAGGTATATAGTTTACTATTCTCATCCTGAACCAGTCAAAAAATTCTAGACATAATCATAGGTGTGTGTGATAAAAAGATTTTAGTAATGTACAGTTCGGTGGCTGTTTTCTGTTGATCTATGTTCCTAGTGAATTTAAATGATTATGGTTGGTTAACAAATGATTCCTCTTAAAAATCCTTCATATTTTAATTGTAGGAAAGCTAAATGAATGAATGCTACTAGATTATCTCAGAGTGCAATGGGACCACCATATAGTCAAACCTTCAAGTGTGACTATATAAAATGTAAGCAAGAAGGCCTTACTGAGGTATTTTTGCCTCAAGCATATAATTAATTTTAAAAAACAACCTGATTTTTCTTCAGAATCTTCAGGTATTGATTTCTGGTTTAAAAAAAGGCACAGAAACTGTAAGATACAGAGAATCACCTTGTCTTCCCAGAACCTATCTATCTACCCTATTAAACTGTTATCCCCGATTTGCAACCTAGGTTTATGCAGTTACATTTTCCAAATATTACACTTCTGGTGGATTAGTCCCCTAGCATTCAGATATTTTTTTTATACAGATGCTTAATGTTTCTACCATTAATATTTCCATCTACCTTCTGTTTTCAGAAGCGACTCATAGCTTTCCTAGCTCCTTTTAATACTCTCATGAAAAAAAAGTTAGATCAAATGAGTTAAAAAAGTAAAATCCTCAAAGTTATAATACAGTGTGGTGAACAAGATTTAACAGAAGAATAAATACTGAAAAAAATGTTTCAGGAAGCATTTTGTTGTGCACCTGTTTCCATTAAAAAACCCACCATTGTTTTTCTTAGATTTTTTTTTTTCCATTCTATTTGGTAAAAACCCTTTTCTAGCTGATATAAATCTTTATTTTTGCTCAGTATTTTCTAGTATTTTTGCTAGCTTAATATTAGCTGCGTAACCCCATTTAGCTGCCAAATCAAACGCCAAACACTTCTGCCTACTCATGACACTGAATATAACTTTAGGATTCCTTTAGATCAGTTCACCGATCTTTCAGCTTCCAGCTTCAAGTGACTGTGCCGTCTCCTCACTTTGAGGAAGTCACGGTGAAGAACAGAAAGGTATCTGAGCTGGAGCTCTCCCATTTGGAGAGGGGTGTTGGCATGTTGCTCGTGATGAAAAGCTGTTATTCTTAGAACATGTTCTTCTCTGGCATCCACCAGAAACATGACTTGTCTCTAATAACAAACAGCTGTCGTCTCATGGACTGAGAAGAGTGAGCTGTGCTAAAAAGAAAAAAAAAAGACTAATCCTTATTTTGTGGGTTTTAGCTGAGAGTCACCTCCGTATGACTGTTTCAGTGCTCTGCACAGACGCACCACCTGCTCCCACGCCCAGCGGGTGGCTGTGGAGATGGTTGCCTACGAGCTTAAACACTGCTTGTTGCAGAATTGTCCCTCCACATTTTCTAGTCTTCAAAAAAACCTCTACTGTACTAGTACTGGACTAGTAACTATCACCATCTTCAGACATTCACTAAAGACACACCACCCTTGCTGTACTCCTAATTTGTCAACCCAAAGTACCTGAAATGCCAAAAACTAGCAGTTTGTTTTGTCGAATGCAGTCTTCAATGTAATTTTAAAAAGAAAAGACTGGCTAATCTCCCTTAGCTTAATGAAATGGAAGCAAGTTCTGACAGAAATACGAAATTTGGCAGGAAGTTTTTACTTTGTAAAAAAAATTGTATTTTCTGACATTTTGACAAACTGCCAAAGAACAGATGAGCTTCTAAAATACCAGTCTTTTTGGATCATATTCCCCAAACCCCTCAGATTAAAGCAGGAATCTTACAGTGTGGTACTCCAGAAGTAGCTATTGCTATAGTTTGCCAAAGACTTTTCTGAGACATACTTTTCCTGTATGTATGCCTGGTTCTTTTGTAAGCCTGTTTTTTCTAAAACTAAGGAAGATGGTCTGAGAAGGGGTGAATTAATATAATTTTACCATAGTCGCATTTATTTGACAAACAGAACTATCTGCTAAATTATATGTGAGCTGCTAACTGGCATCAGCATCAGAAATAGGTTTGCCGTGGCCAGTGGCAGCATAGAGCTGGTAGGAATGCCCAGGAATGGGGTCAAGACACAAATGAGTATGACTTATTTCAAAATGACAACGTTTCATATTTTAATCTAAGATTCACCCATACTTAATGTAAAACCTTGCTTTACAATTTATACTTTTTCTTCCTACTCAGATATTTAAAAAAAATTCTTCCCAACATCTAAACAAACAATAAAACAGGGTTTTGTATAACCAGCCCCAAGCTTTGTGCAGAGCTCTGAAGGGCCTACATCTTGCGTTACTTTGGCTGTACTTGCTATTCAATCACAATTCCTGCTACATTTATGAAAAACTGGCAGCATCATGATCTCTGTTCTCAGACAAGTTGCAGGATGGGTGCAGGACTGGCTTTACGTCAGCTAACTCCCTGATGCTGGTTTGAGCTCCAAAGACTTAGAAAAAACGCTCAGAGCAAGCAAAAAAAATCTTAGCATGCTACAGAAAGAATAGAGCAAACATGTGGTCTGACATTAGAGGGTTAAAAGAGGGGACCCCAAGAGGAGACTGACAGAACTTGCTTTATCCAAGAAAAACACTATCTCCGACTGTGAGCCTGAAGAAGACATACTTAAAAGATATAACGGATGGGTGCACACAAAAAGATATGCCTTATATGTATTATGTCTCACTCCAAGTTCTCTGTTTCCAAAAGTTTTATTCAGTAGTCTGATAAAACTCAGTTTTGAAGCCTACACACCTTTTTGGTCATCCCGAGATAAAGTCTAGTGACTCCCACTGAGAGCTCTGCCCAAACTGAGTCTTAGCATAAACACTTTGTCACCAAAACATGTCAATCTTGTAAAATTCAGCATTGGTAAGACTTTGTGTTGTGGGATAACTGAGACATATATCCGGAAATGTGAAGATAAGGCATCCTCGTGAAAACGCACCACAAAGAGACTAAATCAACTCCTAAAAACTAAGGCAATGATGTTGTGCTGCTAGACCAGCACATAGTTAAAGAGTTACAGCTTTAGACTGTCTAAATAAGTGGATGCAAAGGGTAGTACGTGAATAGATGAACCGAAAACTGAGTTATCTGAACAGGTCTCCGTAGATCAACTGAAAAATGAGAATTCAGTGCATGGTGCCTTTATCCCCATTCACTGCTCTTTAAACTAGGTTGCCTTTTACACTATGGACAAAAACCAACAATAAACCTAGAAGTCTGACAGGTTGATTCAAGCAAGTTCAGCAGCTTTCCAGTATGCTTTCAGGTCTCTATTTCTGGCACTATCTGCTATGGACAGAAAGAAAATATATTCAGCTGACAGTCATGTTGAAAATTTCTGTCTGCACATTTCACATTTAGACACTTTGGGTGAAGCAGGACTCCTTTAAAGGGGAATGGGGTGCAAGAGGGACTCAACTGCCAAATGGACAACAGTAGAACAAAAATGTCATGAAATAAAAGTGCAAATCTAATCACAACAGAAGTACACGGTAAGCTTCAGACTCACGAAAAGAGTTGTTGACAGACTTGGAGTCTAAAAATTTCACTGCATTTGTCAACCTAATGGCACAATTATTTTAACTAAGAGTATTTCTATAGATATGAAACTTGCAATTTCATTTATCAGCTTATGCTTTTTGGAGAATCAATCAGATAATTTGATCTTTGTTCATATGTCTAAAATATAGTGTATTGCACCACCCTTTATGAGCCAAGCCCATATTATTCTTGCAGATATTTCTACTAAATTAAATGAGGAAGAAGAGAAGTCTGGTAGAAATCACCTGCATAAAACACTCTTGGCAAAAGGTTTTGTCTGAAATACTCAAAGTTTGTAGCTTTATTTCTACCACATTGAAAACTGAAACAATGATCAGCCTGATTAAAGCCACTATTTATAAAATGATAGAGGAGTGACACTTAGACCTTAAGTGTTGTTTATTGTCACACAGGAAGTGATTATGCAGCAAATACCTTGTCTTGACACTGCTTGCAGGAATTGGAAGATTTTGCTTGTCTCAGCTCCTTTCCAACTGAATTCTGTTCTTTAAAGAACAGAAAAGCCTAAAGACAGTCTCTCTGCAGTGAGGATGCTAGTTGAGGAAAGACACCATTACCTACAGGGTACGCTGGAAAGGATGTTTCCTTTACAGAATGTTAACTGTTGTTGGAACCGTCATCAACAGCTATGTCTTCTCATGATTGTGCAGTTCTAAATGCAAAGTCTGGAGTGACGTTTGTGGAAAATAAAATGGTTTTTCCCCTAACTATGCTGTGAGGTTCCAAGAAACAGTTGTACAAGTGGCTTTGAAAATGGGAAAAAGTAATTGATGCTTGGCAAAGAGGAAGGTGACAAAGGGAGAACAAAGACAGACTATCAAGTCAAAAGCACAGACTAGGAAAAGGTCCTTTGCCAAATGGAGAATGGAATAGCACAAAGGAAACTGTCCTAATATGAAATTATAAAAAAAAATACCCCTTACTTTTCATGCTGCTCAGCAGAAGATACAAAGATTGTTGTAGGATGAACTGGCAAGTGAAGAGTACATGGTAAGTATTGATGGAAGTTTGTAATTAGTAGCTCCCACTCTATATTATTAATTTGGAAATGAAAGCAAGTCATCTACAGCCTCATTCTAGAATTGGCTGAAGTGACTTACATCTAAGCTATACAAATTTTCTAATAATTACACTGAATAAAAGGTAAACATTTAAGTTCATCATGTAGACACCTTGGACATACTGACCCCGTAAAAAGAATCACAGAATCGTCTAGGTTGGAAGGGACTTTTAAGATCATTGAGCCCAATCATCAACCTAACACTGCCAAAACCACCACTGAACCATGTCCCTAAGCAGCATGTCTACCCATCTTTTAAATACCTCCTGGGATGGCAACTCTACGACTTCCCTGTGTAGCCTGTTCCAATGCTTAATAACCCTATCTCTGAAGAAATTTTTCCTAATTTTCCTAAACCTAAACCATCCTAAACCTCCCCTTATGCAACTTGAAGATGTTTCCTCTTGTCTGATCGCTCATTACTTGGGAGAAGAGACTGACCTCCACCTCACTATATCCTCCTTTCAGGTAGTTGTAGAGAGTGATAAGGTCTCCCCTCAGCCTCCTTTGCTCCAGGCTAGACAAGCCCAGCTCCCTCAGCCGCTCCTCATCAGACTTGTGCTCCAGACCCTTCACCAGCTTTGTTGCCCTTCTCTGGACACAATCCAGAATCTCAGTGTCTTTCTCGTAGTGAGTGGCGCAAAACCAAACACAGTATTTGAGGTGGGGCCCCACTAGCATTGAGTACAGGGGGGACAATCACTTCTCTAGTCCTCATGGCCACACTATTCCTGATGCAGGCCAGGATGCTGTCAGCCTTCCCGGCCACATGGCTGGCTCACATTCAGCTGGCTGTCAACCAACACACCCAGGTCCTTTTCCACCAGGCAGCTCTCCAGCTACTCTTCCCCAAGCCTGTAGCGCTGCATGGGACTGTTGTGACCCAAGTGTAGGACCCAGCACTTGGCCTTGTTGAAGCTCATACCACTGGCCTTGGCCCATCAACCCAGCCTGTCCAGATCCCTCTGTAGAGCCTTCCTACCCGCACACAAATCAACACTCAAGCCCAACTTGGTGTCTGCAAACTTACTGACGGTGCACTCGATCCCCTCATCCAGGTTGTTGATGAAGATATTAAACAGAACAGGTCCCAATACTGAGTCCCGGGGAATACCACGTGTGACTGGACTGGCTGTCAACTGGCTTTAGCTCCATTCACCACAACCCTTTGGCCCTGGCCATCCAGCCAGTTTTTTTACCCAGTGAATGACAGAAATGTACCCTAATTCTGCTGGAATTGGCCTTCTCCTAAAATGACTAGAGAGGAAGCTTATGTGCCTTTCAAATTAAGATGATTAAAACTAAACACAGGAATTCTACTGTAAGTCACTCCTTCCATGAAAGATGGAAGAATGGAGAGCCTTTCCTCTTTGGGAGATCTA
Source organism: Larus michahellis (assembly GCF_964199755.1). Taxonomy (NCBI): domain Eukaryota; kingdom Metazoa; phylum Chordata; class Aves; order Charadriiformes; family Laridae; genus Larus; species Larus michahellis. Next base: position 8,503,669 of record NC_133906.1, on the reverse strand, counting down.
GCAAGTTCTAAGTCCTAAACTTTGGTATGAATAAACATTAAGGAAATGCATATTAGTTGTACCACACCCTTGTTCAATGCTAGAAGAAGTATACTTCATGACTATCCTTTACTGCATTTCTGACTCAGATCATGAGGACTGTATTATCACCACTTCTCAAAGACCCAAAGCTGTGTCTGCTGAAAAGCCATGTGCTGATGGAATGGTATAATCTGCCTGGTCTGGATTTAGTCCTTACTTCACCTTGTCCTCTGATTTGTTCATTTATTTAAATATTAGACCATGAGAGAGCAAACCAGACCCTCATACACTGCTGTAGCTCAGTCAGTTCTCTGGATTTCAAAGAAAAGTGAAAAAAGAATTGGGCCTACCGTGTCTTAGCTGAAAATCACCAGCTGTCTTCAAACTCTGACGTTAGCGACATATGCCATTTTTATTTATCACAGACACCCTTCTGGAATATGCAAGAAGCAAACATATGTACACATTTTGGCCAGGGAGCTAAAAACACCCATGGAAAAAGTTAGTGAACAAGTTTGTCTTGTGTTAAAGTTGCTTTTTACCCTGCACAGCTGTCACTACGCAAATTAGATAGTGATTATCTAAATAATGAAATACATCACAGTATTCCAAAAGGGGTGGAGAATCTCTATATAAAGCTATGCACACTTCTTTTGACAGCCTTCAGCACAGAGACATCAGGTATGAGCAGCTTCATGATGATATCCATCTGTTAAAATAGCCCCTCAGAGATTATCACAGCTGGATGTGAAACAGCAGTCCCCAGGGAGCTCTTATTTACACCTGTGATTGAACTGCCCAGCAGTAACGTTGTGATAGAAAGCTGCTTTTGCCATAACTGCCATCTGTTTCTTTGCCAAGTGTAGTTCCACTGATTCAAATGGCCCCTAAAACTTATATACTTCTTTCGTACAAAATATGAAAGTCTTTAGTCACAGCTTGTAGAAATCACTTAATGATAATTCATTAGATTACAATAACTATTTATTTTAACAAGCTGATTATTTCATATTTGTTTCAAGGTGACTTTGCTCTGTATTAAAAAGAATGAAAACAAAGAAACAGAATAAAAGCCTAACAGTCTCTCCCTATCAACCTGCTACAGGCTGCTGTAGCCAGCCAGCCCATTCTTTTATTGGCAACAGCTCGAATTAAAACACATTCATCTGTTTGTTGCGAACATTTTGTCAGCTTAGATTAAGATTCTGTTTTGTCATCCTTACCCAGACCAGTGAGTAGAGGCATGCATTCAGCTGAAGAGGTGACGTAGGACTGGGATCTATAGGACTGGAATCTATAAGACTTTATTACAAGCCAAATATTGAATTTAGCCGAGCCATCTTTTCATTGTGTAAATGCTCACTGCATACAGATTTGACTTCGCAAAAAGAATAGCTTTGCACTTAAGTTACTGCATGCTAATGTAGTCAGAAAGGGGATGCATCTGTGATCAGCTTAGTATTGTCATTCAGTCCTTCCACCGAGACACCCACCAGAGGAAAATTGCACCACCTTTTGCACACATCTGAAGAGCATCAGAACACTTTTTTCCAGATATCCAAGTATGGATTTCACCCTGTAAAATCATTTGCAGAAGAAATCCATACTTTTCTCTGAAGCATTCCAAACAAAGTTCTTTCAGATAAATACGTACCAAGGCCTTTCAGTAACATGTGAGACCATTTAAATTAGGAAACAGTAACAAATGCAGGGAAATTTCCCTGTATCCCCTTTCCAACTCTTTTTTTTTTTTTCTTTTCTCTCTTTCTGTTAGCTCCATTAGGAGGAGCTCTTGCAGTATTTGGCCTAGATAGGATTTTGGTTTATCTAGTAACATTCAAACTAATCATTACGCAGTAGAAAGGGACATGCACAGCTTTAAAAGTCAAAATGAATACATTTCAAGAAATGTGACTTCAGCCGTACAGCTTTTCATTAATATCATCCACAGACAATGGTTTGACCACTAAAAGGCAAAAAATCTACTACAACAAATAGTACTGCTAGTATTTTTGTGTTTCAGGGCATCTGCACACCTTCAGACGTTCCCATAACATACCACCCTTAATGAAGGAATCAAATATATATATACACTGAGAACACAGAAAAATGCTAAATTATGAGATATAGGCAGAGTAACTCATGAGCCATACCCTTTATGAGACCACAGTGAAAACATATCCAGAAAAAAGTAATGACACATCCTGGCATTGTAACACACACTATGGTATTGCACGCTCCAGTTTCTGGTATGTTTGCTAACTCTGTCATATTCCTTGATGGCACCGAATTGTCAAAGTTCAATTGACAACAATAGAAAGGTGGTTCTGAGAGATGAAATGGAATTCATCCAATTCTTACCAAAGAAAGCACAGGAATGTATGTGCAAAGACTAATTCCTGCACCCACTAACCATAACACATGGGATCACTACACACTGGATGGAGCGATGAGATAACATTCAGATTATTTCAGTATCACTGGCTTCAGTAGACTCAAATCATTAAGTAATGGGTACTGCTACCCAGCAAATTATCTTCTACTTATCTGACTGACACAAAATCTGACACTTCATGAAGAAGGAAAAAACCCCAAAATATTAAGCTTCTAAGCACCTACTGCAAGTTGCTTCAGATGCATAACTGTGTGTAAATCAAGGGACAAAAGCTGGAATTCTTAGTTCCTTTAACAGTCAGCGGGGAGACATGTAAATGTCAAAGCACATAACTAGGTGCAATAAAGTGACTTAAATTACCTAAGGAAGGAAGTGTGAACCTCCTCGAGTCCAAACTACAAAATTTCTAGATACAGAAGAAGTTACTTAAAGAAAAAAATTGATTTAATGTTTTTACAATATTTTTTCATAAGTATTTCAGCTTTGGCAGTGGTTATGTTCAATGACATACTTATGTCCATGGTGGTTCTTTTTACGTAAACTCCACTTGACAGTCACGCACCATTAGCTTTTTCAGTAAAATAACAGTTACTGTACTGTTTGGAGAAAAATAGGATACAGCCTATCATAAACCTGTCCAGTCTGATGAAAATGTCTAATAAGGTGACATTTCAGCTAGTGCTTGGGCTTTCAAAGTTTCTCATTTGGAGCAGCTTACATGTTAAATTTGTCAGAATAAGGATCGATAATAAGGGAGAACAGTGTGAAAAAACATTTTTCAGTGCTGGAAGCTGCTATATAAATTTAACTTCCCGAGGTTTGGGTTGTTTTGGTTGTTTTTTTTTTTTTTTTTTTTTTTTTCCCAGACTCTATCAAAGTCTGAAAACAATTTTCAAGGTAATGCATAGTTCAATTTCAGTCTCAGAATCAGGGTTCTCTTTCCACATCATGAACACTGAAACACAGACATGAGCTAGACTAGCAGAAAGCTGAACAAGTGGGGAAAATTGCAGCAAAAATTTGATTGAGCAGTTCAGTAGCCCTAATGTGTGTGCTTTCCATAAGTAATATTCGATTCATTCGCACAACCCAACATTTTTTTGGTGATTCTAGAGGAAAAATTTCTAATACTATTCTTACTTTTCCCTAATTGCAAAGGTATAATTTGATAAAGAAAGAATTGACAACTTAGGAATGGAGAAATACCCAATAGCTTCATGGTCTAGGCATTTTCTTCTTAGAAATTATTGGCTTACACATTGTGCAATACCACCTTGGGACACAGAAATCCTTCTCGGTGTGCAATGCAGCAAGGTCTACTGTCTGTTATTTCTTGCCAACAGCCCTTCCACACCACCTCAAATGATGCCTCTTGCTGTTCCTAGGAAATATCTACAGGCTAAGATGAAGAAGGCAAAATTAGATCAAGAATCTCTCAGCACTTTTCACCCTCTTCAGTTCCTGCCATCTGCTGTATTTTACTAAACCTCCACAGATTTCACAAATTTCAATGATTTAATCCAAAAAGGAATGCGATACAGGGCAAAATTTGTGCCTCAGCTTGTCCCCGTCTCTGATTATGTTGTTCTTTTTTTTGATAGATGTATGGGTACATGATAAATAAGTTGTGAGATTTTTTTAAAATACGAATACTTTAAGAGACAATTTAAACACATTCTTCATCTTCTAAGACTAAAGAGGAAGTGACATTTACAGCAAGGAAATTCTAAAACCAAAGTCTGCAATACTGAAGGTCTAATTTCAAAGGCAAGGATATTCATATTTTATCTGAAATATCTATGAACAATCCTGCAGAACACATATGAAAAGTTTTAAAAACAATAAAACTAAATCCTTTTTAAAGGGCTTCAGTTATTAGGCTAGCAAGGACAAATAAAGAACGAGTTAAATTCTACCCCTCCTAATGAATTCATTTACTGTTGCTCGTTCATAGCAAATTTTTAATGAAATTTTAACATAAGTTTTTGTTGTCTAGTATATATAAATAACAACGCTAATTACTTTCAGATGCCCCATTCATTTTAAAAACTACAAATACATTGGCTAGACATAAATTGCGTAATTCAATAATCTGAACATCATTTCTTTCATGACGAGTTACGAAGAATGGGAATTGCCTAGGTGCTATTTTTCTCCTTGACTTAGTACTACTCCTTTGAAAATCCAGGGTAATTTTATGCTTGATAATATTTTTCAGAGCCACTATTTTCATTAATTAAATAAGTGTTTCACAAAGACAAGTCTAATGAGAGATCGTATCTTGTGAGACAAGTTAAAAGAATAGCCCCGTCATTTCTGCAATCAGGGCACTTCTCTAACTAGATTTGTGTATAGTGTATGTAGTGCTATTGTAAACCACCAGGTACTATGGAAGTGAAAGGTCCAGTCATAGGAGCATTAGAATAATTATAACGGTTTGATTTATCAAAACCCCTCCAAAATGCGGAGGACAGTGATACACTGCTACTTCTTGACAATTAAAAGCTTTTGACAGAAAATGATAGACTACAGCATCCTGAGAACTGCCACAGAAGCTTAGAATAAAACAGTTTAGCAACTTGCTGGAAATATTAGGACAATTCAATGACTCTCAAAAGAGCAAAGGTGAAGACAGTTACAGATGATCTTTTAAAATTTAATTCAAAATAAGTTTACATAACAATGCTTCATATTTCATAAGTTCTGAGTCTGAAGTGCTTGAAGACAAACTAACAGTGGGATAGTATTACCGTGCAAGTACATCAGTAGTTAGAGCATTTTAGGAAACCACCCTTGCGTTATTGTTAACCATTTTGTGAAGTAAATTAAGGATATTTAGCTGTGACATTTTTCTCTACAATACCTCAGAGTTGATTTGGTAAAATTTAAAAATGAACATTTGACAGATAAATCTGTCTCCAAGTATGAAAGAATTTGAAAAATCATGCAAATATTAACTTAGATGTGCAAAGTGGTCTGCCTGAAGATGTAATTATGCAAATAAGATCACACCCAACAAAAAACCAGGAAGGTGACAGTAGAACGAAAGGTGTCAAGTGTCTTTTATTCAAATCATGATATTTATTCATGAAAGGTTCCCTCCCAAAGACAATGACAGCCATACAATAGAGCATTTGTTTGTTTGAACATGTAGATTAGAAGCCAACATCACGGTGCAGGCTGTGATGACTGATCTCTTGGTTGTGACTGACAGATTATGGAAAGGTGACTGCAAAGTGAAAATAGAGACAAATCGCTTCTATTTGGTGAAACAGGGAAGAAAAAGCAGATCAAGAAAGGTACAAGGTAATGAAAGCAATTTGTGAGTCAAACGACTGTTGACAGTGGTGGCCTGGATAACTCAACTAAGGGTTTCAGGCCAAAGAAAAAGCACATTGCAGCAACCAGATGCTAGAGGAGGAGTGGAGAAGAGCCTTACTGATTGCATAGATAAGACAAGCCTATCTTACATATCTTTGTTGACGATAACCATAGTGATAGCCTATATATGAAGGCCTAAATACAAGTCTGAGCAAAAAAGTGATGTGCAGGACAAAAATGAAAGAGCTGTAGTCTTTGAGAAAGGAGATAGCAAAAGGGAAAACATGTATGGTTTTGCCTAGAGAGGAGATGGAGTCATGTGTGAGGACAAGTCAGAAAAACATGTCATGATTTTACACTGAGCAGGTGGAATCATGTCGTACTGTCATTCTAGAGGTGGGCTGAAATGTTTGTGCTTGCAAATAAGAACCTCCAGAAATATGGCATGAAGCTGGAAAAATAAAATAGCAAGTCTGGTGAAATATGAAAATGATGCCAAGGAAATGAGTGACAGAAGATTAAAAGTCAAAAGAAAACGACAGTGACAAATAGCACAATAAATATTTATTACAAGGAAACATAGAAGTAAATAAAAGAAATGTTTTGCTCTGTCACATTCCTATACTAATTTACTAGGATGCTTACTTATGCTGACTATAAGAGAACTTGCTTCGTACCAACGGGCTTAATTTTTTCATGCTCTTTAATTACTACTGAATGACACTAATTCCAAGCCAGATCATCTAATTTCTGCAAAAATCCAATAAAAGGCTTTGACTTGAAGTTCTTTTGTGGTATCAAATATTTTATGCTGTTATTCCAGAATATTGTTAATGCTGTAGGCCCAAAATATCCCTGATAAAGTTTCCCTCATTAATTCAGCAGGAGATTCCAGAAGGCCAAACTGACCTTACTGGAACGAGGTAATTAGTCAAATTAAATGAGAACTGAAGAACTGAGTTTCATAAATGCCTGTTTGAACACCTGATCCCTTGAAAAATATTTTGACATCCTGAGAGTTCTTTTTTTGTTAAAAACATGTTGGTAAATTCAATTGCCACGTTAAGTAAAATCAAAGATAAACCAATAACACTCCAAGAAAAGTTCATGAACAATTGAATCCCATTATAGCAAAAATCTACAAAGGCTACAAATATTTAAAATCATACAAAAACTTGAAATCTCTTAGAAGTCCTGTTTGCTATAACTTTAAGCTAGCCTATTTGAATTAGATTTCAAAATGCTGAACTCACTCTTGAAAATGAACGTAGACTTCTTCAGACACCGAGATGTTTTTGTAAAAGCAATGTTAACTGTTACGTTAGTAATGGCTAAACATAATCCATTATAAATCTAAAGGAGATGAATGGGATCGGATCAGATTCAGCTGAGGAGTTGCTTCTTCAGTAGCCACTATGGTCCCTAGACACAAATGACATATCAGTATGAATTCTCTGGCCCTGGCTATGTCACTTTGTATTTCCCTCATCATAAACTTGACCCTGGTGGCAATGTGTAAAGTTTTAGAAAGTGTAATTCCATGATACTGGCCAGCTTGTACACACACTAGACTTAAAACAGCATGACAGAAAATGGGTTGGTCTCTTCTAAAAATCTTACTGCAGAGTCCAGTAACAACTATATGCATCCAGAGAAAGAAAGTAAAGTTATGGCACAATCACTGACAGGAAGTAGTCAAAAAGGAAAACAGGCACAGCTTTACACATTTTGAAGACAATCATGATTAAAACGTATATGGGATCCAAGTTTTCAATATTTATTGTTTCCAAACCTACATATAGGGACATCATTTACAAATTTCAAAAAAGATTACCTAGTCATCGAAAGGTAAAATTTCTAAATTTTCTAATTTTTTTCCCCCTCAGATTCTCTTTAAAAGAATGGTTAGTGTTATACAGCAAATTATTTTTAGTTTTCTAAATATTAAACTTATGATAGAGAAAATATTATGTACTTTTCAGAAGTTAAAAACAGAAGCTTGAATCAAAAATAGATATTAGAAATAAACAATTTTAATTTTGTGAATGCATTAAAAGGCCCAATAGTTAATCAAATATTCCTAAAACTGTTTGATTGGAATATTCCTGTTCCAGTTCTTCTAGAATGTCATTCCAATAGGTAAATTGTTCAATTTTCAAGTTTCTTCTTTCTACCTTGTTAAATCGTGCTGCTAAATCCTTGAAGCAATATCAAAAAAGTCTAATTTGCATTCATTTGCATGATATTGTTCCATTTCCCATCTCTTCAGCAAATATGTCCGGCCATTCTGTTTCCAAACCACCAGCTACAGAATCCTCAAAATTATTTTTCCATTTAAGCATTCTTTGATTTGCTTATATTAATGATAAAACTTAGCTATTTTACTTTAAGATTTATAATTGTAAGCTTAAATAGAAAATAATTTAAAAAGAATTACAGAGGGCGTTATCCACTGTTACCGAATTGGATATTCCTTGCTGAGCAAAGGACTTGGTTTAAAAAAATAATCCTGAACTTAAATTCTGAGAAGCACTTACCCTATTCCCTGATGAAGAAAAGGCTGCCAGATCTTCTTGTCTCGAGCTTATCGACATAGTTTTAAGACCACGCGGGTGTACCGAGGGTAGGTGCCAGGGCCCGGCAGCAGGAGGCCCCTCTCTCCCTGAGGAGGGCCCAGGCCCGCCCCGTGCCGCAAACGGCCGCCTCCACCCGGCCCCAGCAGAGCCCTGAGGGCCAGGCGGCGCCCATCCGCCCAGCGCCGCGGGCCGTGTTTTAATTCTTTCGTCTGTGTCACTCCTAAACCTATTTTACCTGACAATAAATTGATTTTCCCCAAGTTGAGTCTGCTTTGCCTGTGATACTAACAGGTAAGCAGTCGGTTTGTCTTGAGCTACGAACTTTTCCATCCTGTTTGAGACACACGCACACCCCACCCCACCCCCACCCCCCCCCAAACAGTCGACGAGGCGGGAGCAAGTGAGCAGTTGGGTGGACACGTGGCTGGTGGCCTAGGTCAACCCACCACACCAAGTCAGACTTTCCACATTCATTCCACTTGATTGCACATAAGGGCTGTGGTTAGACACCCCAGCATGGCCACCTGATGTGTTATTCAGTCATTGCGTTATTTTTATTTGGTCTTTTTTAATTCTGTCAGTGAGTGTAAACTACTGGTCACAAAGAATGCTTTAGCTATTACTATATATTTAACAAACAACAAAGGGTGAGGCTATTTAGGAGGTCTAAATAATTCCACTTGCTTCGTGTGGACCAAAGCGACAGCCTTCATTTGGCCCTCATCTCACGAGAGCAAGGAACACTAAGCATTCCGATATACTGCCAGGGCCTCCGTATGAAGTCTGAGAAGCAAGAGAAGTCATAGTAGATTAGAGACAGTAGAGAAAGCTAGAAGATATTAGAGATATTTGAAAGAGTATTTGGGGAAATTTTTCATGGATCTGCAGTACATGAAACAAAGCTGGTTTAGCTTTCACTATAAAAAATACATCAGATAAACCAAGATAACAAGCACAATCTCTGAAAATATGTAATGAAGTTATTTAATTTTTAAAGTGTGAGAATGCACTTATGACTTCTATTAATCAACCTTTTTTTTCCTGCAATAATAGCTTCAAGGAAATAGTTTTGTCATAATCCAATATTGATCATACAGTTTTAACTTTTTAAAATGGTAGGTCCTAACTACTTTCTGCATACTATCTATATTTCTCCCCCCAAAAAATAAAAAATTTTGCCACGAAGGATAGAGAGAGAAAGCAGTCCTAAGACCTATTTTTAAGAGCTACAATCAAGCTTCGCATATAACATAGAACTGATTGGTTTCAACCATCTGTATAAGGGTTTTCAACTATAATGAAGGCATCGTCTTCTGAATGCATGTGCTATCAGGCTTTTTAACATGCAAATATACTGCTATGATAACGACCACTTCTGAGGCCATTATCAAGAGGCTGGCTAGTGCTCGAGTAAGTAGCCCTAGGTAGCCTCAGATCCACAGAAAAACACTTGCTCACACTGTGCTAGTTTCTCAAAATAACAGTTTAGAATGCTACCAATACCATAATTTGCAAATTAATGCCAAAAAAACAGTAATTCTGCTGCCAGTTTTTTTCAGAGACACACTACTACTGGAACATTCTCTCATCAAGAAGTCATGGTAAACTAGGCAATTATCTTTAGAAAAAAAATTAAAGACAGATTTTTGAGAAATCTGTGAAGATTAATACATCACTTTCTAAGTAAGACAGTCCAGATCAGAAGTATTAGCTACACTCGGTATGAAAGGAGAGAACAGACCCGTATGCTACCTAAAGAATGATAACACGTAAGTAAAACATGTTGACAAAAAAATTTTTACTGTAGGCTGCTATAGCTTTTCCCTTACGCTACTACTAACAAATACAGAATGTCACTAAAATTTGAACACTTCCTTCCTTTTAACAGCCTTCAGCCAAGTTCCCCAAAGCCCCATATACCATTCACAGCACTTACCTCTCTCTCCTCTTAGCAACTAAACCCAGATGTCCATTTGCTAACCAGCTTGTTCTGGTACCAGTCTTTTATAGACTCTGACGGTTTACCAAAGTGTCCACACCTGAGCACATTCTCCCTTTCACTGAGGATATAGACCGACCAATTGCAGACACGATCTCCTAACTAGAGACTACTGCTTAGAAGACAGCCTCTGCGTTTCCCACAAGTGTTCCTATGAACTAGAACTCTATGGAAATTAGTTCCACTGTAAGTGGAATCCAGAGGCTGGATTTCAAAGGTATTTAGGAGTCTGAACATAGGTATACATTGAGTGCACTTTCCAAAGCACTTTCCCCCCCCTGCTGCATCATCAGTTAAGTTATCAGCAAAATCAAGGACTGATGTGTAGCTAACTGCAAACAAATGATACTAATGAAAGGTCTTTTCAAGACCTTAGAAGCAAAAAGATCTCATTGTTTTTTTGTTTTTTTTTATATTGACTTTATAATTCAAGAAGAAGGAGCAGATACCTCATGACTTGAGCAAATTCAATTCATGACACTGAAAGGAAAGTGGTAGTTACAGTATAAGTGAAAAGGTGTCAATTTCTCTGCTTTTCCTTTTGGTGAGTTCTATTCCTCTTCTCCATGTTTTGAATCTGAATATCCCTGGCCCCCCTCTAATGATAGTTTGTCTAAGGAACTTTTATTATTTTTCTTCTTTTTAAACCAAATCTACATGCTAGAGATCAAAAAGTTTTTCAGTTGGTCAAATTCAAGATAGCCTTAAATATACAAAAAAGAATTCTACTGATTTCACCATAGTTTTCTTTGCTTATAGTGCTCCAGCGTTTGGCTTGCGGTAATTTTTCAGGGTAAAACACACACGGAGAAAGGCCATATTATCCACCTCCAAACCCAAAATCCCTGTAATCTCTGTTTTAAGAGAGAGTAAGATGAGACAGCTGCTATTAACTTTGTCAGCATCAGCAGCCGTATGGCACATGGCTGGAAATTTCCAGAGCTAATCTAAGAAGTTGTTAACCTTTCCACTGGTGAGAGAACATAAGAAGCAATCTGAGGACCGAGTTTATCTGGTATTAAGTGAATACCACTGCTGATGTTTTTTCACTGTTTCCACATTAGCACCAAATAAATAAATAACGACTGGAAATAGAGTAAAACCTATGTACTTCTGAAGTGAATTAAGAAATGGCTTCCTGGGAAATGTGGTAAGGGCAAATCCTGATATAACTAACAGCAAATGTTCAAACTTGCCTTGGCATAGAATGTTTAATAAATTTTATTTCAGGAGGTGAGGGACAAATTGAAAATGGAAGGCTCGAAAATTTATTTTCACCACAGCGGATCCAGTGTCGTGTCTCCTCATTTGTGGTATCTTATTACAAGGCTTTCAATGGCCCCACATGCAGAATAAGTCCACTCTAAGAAGGAAGTTATGCCCAAAGAATTTGTGTTTGTGAGATGCTCGAGGGACTAGAGTGTCTCTTGAGGAATGGCCGAGAAACCTGGGTCTTTTTAGCCTGGAGAAGGGAAGACTGAGAGGGGATCTCATCAATGCTTATAAATATCTAAAGGGTGAGTGCCAAGAGGATGGGGTCAGACTCTATTCAGTGGTGCCCAGCAACAGGACAAGAGGCAACAGGTACAAACTGGAACACAGAAAATTCCATCTGAACATAAGGAAAAACTTCTTTCCTTTGAGGGTGGCAGAGCCCTGGCACAGGCTGCCCAGAGGGGTGGTGGAGTCTCCAACTCTGGAGACATTCCAAACTCGCCTGGACGCGTTCCTGTGCAACCTGCTCTGGGTGACCCTGCTCTGGCAGGGGGTTGGAGGAGATGATCTCCAGAGGTCCCTTCCAGCCCCTACCGTTATGTGATTCTGTGTCCAGAATAAGGTTTCTCTCTTCCACGTGACTAGCATAGCAATAATAACTAAAAAATGAATTTGCCCCATAGTGTTCATGACTGGAACTGACCATGAATTGAAATTGTATATTTTAAAGTATACATTTTCAAGACAAAATATTTTCTTCCTGTAACACTTAATCATTTATCCCTCCTTGAAGTTCTTTATTATCAAACATTATTTCTTAAATCAAATCCTTAACCATAAAAATACATTTCTCAGCCTTATTGAACTTTTTCCTACCTTTGGATCATTTCCATGTTAAGTGACACATAAAAGTATTTTTTCCGCCAAGTCTTTTTATTAAGTTCAGTGAATAATTTCATCCAAAGTATCCTAGAGGAGCACTTATGCAGTATGTACTATTTAGTTATTAATACTTGTAACTTTTAGTCTATACATTATAAGGATTATCTAGAAAAGATAAGAAGAATTCTAAAGCACAGGCAGTCACCAGACAAATACAATTAATCAGGAAGTGACCTTTAATATCTAGTGATAATCCCCCCCCAAAGGAAGCTAAACTTCAATTTAAAAGTTAAAGAAAAATGGATTAAAATTCAAAGAATTGTGTCATTGCATGCATGGCTTTATTCTACCAAGAACAAGTTTTGACAAAGAAATGAATGAATCAGGCAGATGCAGAAATCAAAATAATCTTTTGGATGTCTATTATTTAATAGTGTGGAATGTTCTCTCATCAAGGTCACCTAACTGTTGTATATCATTGCTGAAGGGGAACATTAATTAAAATCACTGATGATGAATACTGCATCTTTAGATGTTAATAAATGAAACTAAATGCTTGTTAGATTTTCCAGAAGTCAATCACAGATTTAAATTAAATATAACCCTAAATACCCAAAACTGGCACACAGTGCTTTAGTAAGATCAGTACTAGAATACAAATTCTACAGAATGGTAGATGAATACATCATTCTGGGCAGAATTTTTTTACTTATTTTTCTCTCTTCATTTGGATAACTCTATTTCATTTTTTTTTTCCTTTACATGATAGATTCATCAGCATTATCAATGTTTCCCATAAATCACATATCAAATGAATGGTATGTCCCTGTTACCCTTGAGAAGAATACTGTCATATGAGTTGTGATATTACTATGGAACACCATACAGTTTCCATTTATGCCCCCTGCCCTTAGAAAAATTAATTTCAGAGCCAGCACATTTTTCCCTCTTATCTCTTTTTATTAGAGTCAAGGTTGCAGGATTCTTCTTCTGGTTACTTGTATTTTTTTGCTAAGATATGAGACATCCAATAGAGTTCATCTAATTCAAGTATTCTGCTTTTCACTCAGTACTCTACTGTGATAAGTGCAGGATTTAATTTTCTAGAGCATACGCCGGTTCCTTGCACTTAACAAGCACAAGCTCAACAACGGTACCAGGGAATGACAACCACACTGAATTAAGCAACATGCTCTAACATAAAGAAAAACACCAGACCTGAATACTACAAAGATTTAGAAGTTGTGTCTGCTCCCACTAGCAACATGTAGCATCTTTCTCTCATGCTAAGACTGCGTCACTCCAGTTTTGTTGTTTATACTTCAGAGGAAAAGGTCAGCAGTTAGGTTATTATTAGTTTATGCCTTCAGGAGCCTGATTTCAATTACATTCTCTGCTGTTGACTTCCTGGTGACTGAAGGCAAGACACTGGCCCCAAATACCCAGTATTTGTTGTCTAGCTTTCAACAGATGAATAGACTATTGGATGATAGTATCTTCGTGAATATGAAGCTAAGCTTAAAAATGTCCTGTTTTTCCTGTGATAGACAGTACATCCCATCTGCACATACAGCTTATCAGAGTATTGGAGCCCCAGTGAATGTTGCGGGTAGTTACTTTCCCGTTTTTTTCTATGTTATATTAGTACCTGGGACATAAAGTAAAATCTTAATCCCAAGTCCAAAGCAGTGAAAGAGCACAACAAAAGACAGATCCTGCCTTAACAGGGAGATATCACACCCTGAAATGCTTTTTACTAAACTTTAAGAGCTTTAAGTGCCTCAACTTCCAGTATATCACTTTGTTCACTGAGGTTATTATGCAATGAAATAAAATAGGGTCTATTTCTAATTTCCCTTCCTCCCCAGCCCTAACACCGCCCTTAAATCAGCCAGACACACCCTCTTCATTAATGTGCCTTATCTCTTGACTATTCAGCCTTCCTTCTTAGTTTTTTAGTTGCTATTTTCGTTTGTTTTACCCTGATGGTATCATTTTAGTATTTTACTTCTTTTCCCGTCTTCTTCCTTTTAATGAAAAAAAAAAAAGTATCATTTACCTAGTGGTATCAAAGAGCAAACAGTTATGAGAAATTACCTGCAATTTAAAGTACAGAGAAATTAATTACTAACTCTACATCTGCCTTCTGCATCACCTCCCAAGTTCAAGCAAGACTGAAGATCACCTGAGCACAGTACAGCTGGGCAAGTACTCAGGCAACAAGGGCACTGCTGAGAGAGAGAACAGCTACACTGGATATGATGAAATTACACTTTTTGTGGGCTGGACTTGCTTCAGAGCATTGTGAAAACCATTTCTACTTCTGTTTCAAAACCCCTCGTTGAAGAAAATCTCGGCTAGAAAGCCTCACTAACGTTCATTATTGTAGAGTGGGATTTTTAAGAAAGTACTTAGGACTAAACTCTGAAGCAATCAACGTTAATGAGTTTTGCCAATTCCTTCCATAGCTGTGCTCAATTCTTAAAAGTTTATCCCTAGTCCAGGACTTCAATTTTCAGCTATGTAAAACTTGTGAACTGCCACCTTTTCTACACCATTGTATTTATCATACGTCTGGTGACTGTGGCAGTTAATATTGCTGGTCCCGTACTTCTTAGAAATTCAAAACTCCTTATTCTTCAGTTAGAGTTGAGAAATTAAAAAAAAAAAAAAAAAAAAGAGGGAAGGTGAGGGGAGGCAAAAAAATAAGGTCAGTTTTCAGAAAGAGCCTCTTTGTTCCCTCCATCCTTTGCATGGTCACCTGCAGCACAGTTTGGGATACTGTAACTGTCCTTGCACAGAAGTATGTTTTCCTTATTGAACTGCAACCTTCTGATCTCATCAATGTCTGCTGTATGATATGTTACTGAACTTTGTACCAGCTGGGCCCAGATCAACCCTTTTCCTTACTCTCAGCTAGAAGTCTCCTAATGACTCAGAACTGGAAAGCTGTGTATTCAACATACCCTGTCCTGCCATCTACCAAAAGCTCAAACTACCCCCGTGAATTCCTGCCCAAGGACAGGGCAAAGGAACAAGGACATGTCAAGTCTCTTCATTTACTCGCTCACTGTGTAGGAAGAAAGATAGTAAGACGGAAAGACCTCAAATTGTTCATAAACAGAAACTTGATAGAAACAAATGAATGTGATTTTCAATAAATTATCTAAGCCCTCAGATAAGTCACTGACCATCTGGCATTTGGCAACATAATAACTCATGAAATTACTTTGGTGAAGCTGTGGATTGAAATGTTGCATTCTTTCTCTCTTTCGCTTTTAACTGACTCATAACGCTGAACAGCTTACAAATTCCGTCACAAGAAATGTAATAATGACTCCTATCCTCTTCACCTTCTTAAATTTGTTTTTTTAATAGTACTTTTTAGCAATCCACAGTGACACGTTGTGGGTGGGCTAGTAGCTCAGAATAACTTTTACATACCTTCTGATTTCATGAAACATTTGAAATAGAAACCTGTAGGAGGGAAAACCCTTTGCAGATACATTATTTGCAGGTCATGCTGTATGTGCCCCTATATAATTGCAAGATGACAATGTCAACAGTGCTAAAATTAGGGATAACATTTAGAAAAAAAAAAAATCTCCATAAGAGGTTTAGCCGTTCCAGCTTTCCAGAATATCATGCGATTGGCAGTTGATACCAAGAATACAGCCGCTAATTTTAAACATAATCTAAAATTGAATTTGAGCTACAAAAAGAACAATCAAGTAACATACTGCTGTAGACATTTCTACAATAATACTACGTTCCCAGCCAACAGAACAGAATTTTTAGTATGTATGTGTTTCTCTAATTTTTCAAAGAACCGATAAAGTTAGATATTGACTAGTCAGTTCTAAAGACACAGACTTAATGAAGCACTTAGAACCGATAGAAATTTTCTTTGAGCAGCATGACAGCACTTGTCATTTTGGAAATTCCTTCCATCATTTTTGGAGTTTTCCAAAAGCTCGTGTTGAAATACATTATTAAAAATAAAATAAAATTGTCTTTAAGGAAAAAAGCAACAAAGGTTGAGTAAGCAACAGAAAAAGAAACATACCGTAATTGAAATGTATCAACGGGAGTAAAGATGTACAGACTAATAGATAATTTAGGATTATGTGATGTAAACGAAAAATCTCACTGATCAGTAGGTTACATCACTTGTTGTCTTAAATTCATCAAATTTTATGTATTTATAGCATTATATACTTCTTGTCTTTCAATTCTTAACCAGGCTGGCTGAATTGCTCCCTTGTGTGCAAGCCTTTGACCTAGTAAAACTGGAATTCCTCCTACTGTACCCCTGGGCCAGCAAGCTCCGCTCACAGGCTGCTGGTCCTCTGCTTGCCTGGCTCGACACTGACTGCTTCCCCCAACACTGACGCATTTCATTCACCTCCCCTGAAGGACGCACAATCTGATACGTTGTCAGCTCTTTGGCCACCACCTGCAGATCCTGGGAGATAGTAACTGCTGTCGTGATCACAATTGTCTTTGTAAATGTTCTGGTAACACGTGGCTGGTATGTTAGATATCTAGAAAAGGGACAGCGAATGACACCAAAGTCAAACTCCTGCTAGTGCAAACAAGGCCAGAATGTTATTCCATTGTGGGCTTTTTTCAGTAGGAAGTACCTCTCGTAAGCCTGACTATTATTCTAATATAAATAGTGAAGGATAGAAACAAACCTAAGTTTATGAATGTTGCAAATGTTATTGCTACAGGCACAAACATTTAAGACTTAGAGGTCTGAAAATCTAGTACAAACAGTTTCCTTGCATTTATAATTTCCTTGCATTTATAACACTTATAAATACTTAAAGGGTGGGTGTCAGGAGGATGGGGCCAGGCTCTTTTCAGTGGTGCCCAGGGACAGGACAAGAGGCAATGGGCACAAACTTGAACATAGGAAGTTCCACCTAAACATGAGGAGGAACTTCTTTACCCTGAGGGTGGCAGAGCACTGGCACAGGCTGCCCAGAGAGGTGGTGGAGTCTCCAACTCTGGAGACATTCAAAACCCGCCTGGACATGTTCCTGTGCAACCTGCTCTGGGTGACCCTGCTCTGGCAGGGGGGTTGGACTAGATGATCTCCAGAGGTCCCTTCCAACCCTATGATTCTATGATTCTATGATTCTATGATTTTTGAAGGTAGGTTACCCTTATACAATAGCAATCAGTTCTCAAATTGACCTGAGAATTTGAAATAACTTCCTTGTATAAAACCAGAAATTCTAGCCTTTCCAGCAAAGAATAAAATGAACATCTACAAAACAGGAATATTGTGCTCAAAGATCACGAAATGTATACAGATGAAGCTGTGAATGTGGTTCCCTGCTAACAGAATATGTCTCCGGTCTCCTTCCATCTATGATTAAGTCTCACCTGTCAAACTAATACATAGAATCTATCACTGTAGCAGCTAAAGCCCTTTATTTGCAGAAAGTAAAATTCAACACTTGTGCATCAAAGGAAAACAAATAAATCCATGCTTGAAAAGTCCTTCGTAAACTGAGTTGCTGCCATTTCTTGCACATATCTAAGAGGGTTAAGAGACCGTATATTATGTTTAATGAAAATTAGTCATGTAATGACAACTTTAATGAAGATGTCATAATATGAAATACCTCTTGTGTTTTCTTAATATCTTTGATCATATTGAACAAGAAATGTAACATGATAGACTTTCCTTACATTGAATGTCATTTAGATATAGCGTGAATAACATTTGAGTGGGAGGCCTGAGTGAAAACAATAATGCTTCCGTTTGCTTACATGAGGCTTGTAGAGTAAATTTAAAAAATGGAGATACCAGATACCACCTGACGTCACAATGACGGTTCACAACTCCAAAAGAAACCGACAGCACCAATTGAATCAGCATATTCACCTTCCTTCCCAGGAAGCAAATAATAGCAAACATAATTATTCACAGTTTTTGTCAGGATTGCCTCTGGGAGCAAAAGAATTCCTCACTATCAAATAAAAAACATGAAGAAAGATATATTACAAGTGATGGAAACATTTAAGTAGCAGGTAAAGAAGGACGTAAAACTCCAGACCAATTTTCTTACACCTGGCATAGATGCACCGGTTACAAAACTTCTGTCATTATGTCTTGATTTGTATTCTTCATGGAAATCAGAAAATTACCTGCTTGTTGTGAAGAACAGCTCATTTAATCATCAAGATTACTTGTGTCACTTAATAATGCTACCAAACTGATAGAGGAAATGATGATTTGATTATAAGTGGCAAATCTGCATACAGTTACTCCTGTCATGATGTCGTAGTTTCATTAAGAGGATCTAGCTTGATTTTAATCTAAAGAGCTAAAGAGAGCGCCACCATGATCCTATGCAAATGGTTGACTAAGATTTCTTTAGCAATTAGAGGCCTAATCTGATTTAACTTCCTGTTAGTTAATTTATCTGTAGTACAATAGCACTCACAGCTGAGAACAGAACTTGCACATGTAGTTCATGCATACATCAAGAACTGTTTATTTCTTCTGAGATCTTACAATATACTTTGAAAAAATAAAAGAAAAACATGCTTTTTAACTGTGTTTTACAAACAAGGAAATGAGACGTACAAAATCTGTGGCAGAAGAGGTGGCACTCAAGTTACCTACCTATTTGTATGTTATTTCCTGTGTCTGTTAGTCTTGGATCAAGCCTAGAAGTAGAACATCTTCATTCCTATTGATTAATATAATAAGCTGGTATTTACCGGATACTTTCACAGCAGATAGGTGATTCAAGCTCTATTAATTTTTCTAGTTTTATCTGATTCAGGCTGGGGATTAGAAACAAAGGGACTGATGACGACACTACAGATCTAATCTTCCTCCGTTTAGTAATTGCTTAAAAGAATAGACAAGAATCAATAACATCACACAGGGGAAATGGTGAGTGAGCACCTTACTCCATGTTACCCTACAACGCACCGGTTAGAAGGCGGCTTTTGTAGGTGCTGTAGGTTGAGATACCCTATGCAGTAGAAGGAATTGAACTTAGGTGTTACAGAATGCTGGATAAATCAAGTTTTAAAAATGCTTTTTTTTCTTTTTTTTTTTTTCCTTTTTCCCTCAAAAAAGAGGAAGGGTCTCCCCTTTGCTTTTGGCAATCTGTGAATCTAACTCTTCATTGCCTTTGCTATTGCTTCAAGCATTTGATAATTTAAAAAAAAAAAAGGCGGGGGGGAACATTCAGGTTATATGAAGATTTTATCTGGACTAATTAAAATTTCTTTTCTGAACTAAACCAATCACTTATTAATACAGTTTTAGTAATAAAACCTCTACACAAAGGGAGTTCTCCACTTATTGCTGAAAAAAGTGAACAAGTTGAAAAGAGTATAAGCATAATCTGAAAGTAAGATAGATGAACAGGAAAAAGAATTACCATAAATTATTTAACAAATGGATGTTTTATATCGATTCACATTCATTGTGAATGTTTCATGTTAATATTGATTTAAAGTTGGCTCATAAAGTATTCTGATGACTTTAACTCCTACTAATAATTTGGTTTTTTTCTCGAAGCATATAAATTGTCATGAAAATTGCTGTACCCCATTTCTATTCCCAATGCACATAGACTACAAGTTTATTTACATTACTAAATTTTTAAAATTGTAATTCATCTAGGGTACTTTGAAATGTTTTGAAACTTTCTGTTCTTACCCTCCTGCATAATATCAGCCATTTGCATCTTGATTTCTAATGGAGCTCATGTGAGAATGGCAAGTAATCATGGGAAAAAATCACCTTGTTGGTAAGCTACATTACACTAGCCCAAAATAAAAATCCTTGTAGTTAATCCATGTGTCTCTTTTTCTCATTACTGAACTTTATTTTCAAAATAGTGGAAAAGAACTTATTTCTAATGAAACTGAATTAATACCAAGGGAAAATAAAAAAGATGAGAGTGAAAATAAAGCTAAAAGATGGGTAGGAATTCAAAAGCAACTAGAGAAGTAAAACGTTACCAGTATTATGCT
Source organism: Larus michahellis (assembly GCF_964199755.1). Classification (NCBI taxonomy): domain Eukaryota; kingdom Metazoa; phylum Chordata; class Aves; order Charadriiformes; family Laridae; genus Larus; species Larus michahellis. The sequence continues at coordinate 8,483,247 of NC_133906.1, read as the reverse complement.
ATGAATATGCAAGAATATGCAAAGACTCAGTACATTACTCTCACTTTTCTTGCTCATTGTAGACAGCCTATTTATTGTCATTGTGTTTACAAACCCTTTAACCCATGATAAATATATTTACAGCTGTATGATTTACCTTGAGTCAGTTCAAGCCTACAGGAAAAGAAAAAAATAGTTGATTTGGCACCAGAGGTATTTGTGACTCTAGCAGCTACTTGATGTATATGCACACAGCAAAAAGCCTGAGAAGTTTCCAGAAACATAGGAACAGCAAATACTGAGTATAGAAAATCTTCATGGCATGCCTTTTTTATTTCTAGTTTTATTTCATCAGTTTTCTTGTAATGTCTGGTCAGTCAAGGGGAATAAATTTAACTGAAATTAAAGAACAGAGTGTATGGTTCCTAAATTATAAGACAGTTTATAAAAGATCACTGAATATTATTTTTGTATCGTATGATCATATGTATCATATGATACAAGTGGTCTATTTCAGTGAAGCACTCTTCTCAAAAAGCAAGATACAACTACAATACCTAACACAATTTAAACAGTTACTGTATTAATGATGACTGACCACTTAAAGGCCTTTTTCCACTCAGAGCCACTCTCGGTTCAGTAATATAATGGTAGACTCCTCACCTTGACTTGAGGCTAGTTTACTGTATTTCCACAAGAGTTTCTCTCTCTCTGATAGGATTAACATACATTGCCAGTTCAGCAGAGCCTGAAAGTTTATGGGAACATTTCTAACAAAACTAGTTATATTTAACAGGTAGTGTTACTTACAGTTGGTTCAATTGCTGTAGGAAAATTATCAATTGACTCTTGCCTTCAGTGTTTCCTCTCTACCACTAGTCTAAATAAGAATTACTTTGCAACAAAATAAAATTGTCCTCCCTGGAAATAAGTCATTTACATTATTGTGGCCTTCTAGGAGGTGAGCATCTGTACAACAAAGAATAGTTGAATATATATATTTTTCTTAATTATGATGTATTTCTCCTTCTACTGTTATAAAACTATATCAAGAATAAAATAAAATAAATATGGTGACAGAGTGTATCCTCAGCAAGTTTGTTGATGATACCAAGCTGGGAGGGGTGGCCGACACTCCAGAGGGCTGTGCTGCCATCCAGCGTGACCTGGACAGGCTGGAGAGCTGGGCAGAGAAGAACCAAATGAGGTTCAACAAAAGCAAGTGTAGGGTCCTGCACCTGGGAAGGAAGAATGCCAAGCACCAGTATATGTTAGTGGCGGACATGCTGGGAAGCAGCTCTGAGGAGAAGGACCTGGGGGTCCTGGTAGACAGTAAATTATCCATGAGCCAGCAGTGTGCCCTTGTCGCCAAGAAGGCCAATGGCATCCTGGGCTGTATAGGGAAGAGTGTGGCCAGTAGGTCGAGGGAGGTCATTCTCCCCCTCTACTCTGCACTGGTGAGGCCACAGCTGGAGTACTGTGTCCAGTTTTGGGCTCCCCAGTTCAAGAGGGACAGGGAACTACTGGAGCGAGTCCAGCGAAGGGCAACCAAGATGATGGAGGGACTGGAGCATCTCCCTTATGAGGAAAGGCTGAAAGAGCTGGGACTCTTTAGCCTGGAGAAGAGAAGGTTGAGGGGGGACCTGATTAATGTTTACAAGTATCTAAAGGGTGGGTTTAAGGAGGACGGAGCCAGGCTCTTTTCAATGGTTCCCAGCGACGGGACAAGGGGCAATGGGCACAAGCTGGAACATAGGAAGTTCCGTTCAAATACATGGAAAAACTTCTTTACAGTGAGGGTGACAGAGCACTGGAACAGGCTGCCCAGGGAGGGTGTGGAGTCCCCTTCTCTGGAGATTTTCAAGACCCGCCTGGATGCAGCCCTGAGGGATGTGCTTTAGGCAATCCTGCTCTAGCAGGGGAGTTGGACTAGATGATCTCTAGAGATCCCTTCCAACTCTGAAGATTCTGTGATTCTGTGATATGGTACAAAGACTAATAAATCGGGTCAGATGTGAAAATACATTTAAGTCTACTAATAGTCGACTAATACTAATTAATTATCGACAGTTTTATTTATAGTTTCATCTGGAATTTGATGAAATTTGATCACTCATTTGGTGCACATACTTCTGGAATTGATAGAAGCATTTTTCAGCTAAGCTAAGACAAGTTAATAATCACATGGAAGAACAACACCACTTCTTTTAATCTACTCTGAAACATGACTGATAAAGGTGAGATATTTCAATGCTAAAGAGTACAATATTGTCCAAGAAAGTGAGGGCAAGCAGAGAAAGTAAACTTTTTAAAAAGTGCAGAGAAAAAAAAAAATCTTTGGTTGATTCTAGGCAGAGACTTGTGTACTTTTAAAGGTTAATTTCCTGAGGTCTTTCTTCCTATTATGCCTCTGATGCAACATAAATCCCCCCCAAATTAATGGTGTGCTTGATTTTATCAGGGTGGCTATTTTTTATAGATTCTTGCCTGGTCTTTAAACAACAGAATATTCACAGCAAGATTTAGGAAGAAATTTAGAATTTATTGCAGGAATATAATCCAGTAAGGCTAGAAAAGTCACTGAGTGCATGTGAAAGTATAGCTCTTAAACTCAATTTACCAGCAGTACTCTGTCAGGGAGCAGACAAGTAGCCAACGGAATGTCTACAAGAAAGATTATGGAGACCGCGAAAGACATCTAAAAACTGCTTGGAAACCTGAAAAATCCTGCCATTACTGTGTCAAAATTTACAAACACTAGAGGTTCATCTGAAGTGAGGATCTGACTGCAGTCTGGTCTTCTGATCTGAGTATAGCACAGCTCTATTTTATAATGTACTTTATTTCAGTTCTTAATGTATCTATTCAAAACCCTTTTCTCTATGTTTTGTCTGAATCATGCTCTCATCAATGTTTGCCTGTGCTTTTAAACAAATATTCCTGGCATAAATGGAAGCAAATCCAGAGAAAACGATTTTTGATTTTTTTCCTGGTATAGACAAAGCTTCTAAAAGTAGAGAGACAGTTTCTTCAGGCAGCTAAGTCTGTTAATGATGAATGTCATTCAGAGCACTCTTTAAAATCATGTTATACTAAGAAATTATGTAATGTAGTTATCCATTATCTATTTGAAAATACTTCTTTGAAAATATACAGTAAGAATATATTAAACATAATTACAAAAACAAAATATAAAATGACATATGCATTCTCATTCCACAGATGAACGAGACCCACCATAGTTGCTCACAGAAGTAGTTTGATTCCTATGACATTTTGACTAGCATATTGTAAATGACATATTCTTTGAACAGCAAAGAAAATGGCTATTTATAATGTAGGGGAACATTACTTTGTTCAAAGCTGTGAATGTAATGAAACTATCTGATTTTCCATGTGAAATAGGCACAGTCTTGAAGAGGTTTATGGCTATATTCTGAACAGCTGCTCAGGTCTTACCTAATTGGAAAGATGTATTGTAGCCAAACAAATGTCTCAGTGGAATGTGTTTAATACTTGTATTAAAAATTGCTTTAGACAGGACTAGAGAGATAGCATGTCTTAAATGAATAAGTAAGAAAAGTTTCTTAGCTAATAAATTAGTGAAGAACGTCTGACTTCAATACTAAATTTTACCGTCTAAAGACGTAACTCGTGTTGTGTTTTGGGCCTTAGTGAATTCACTAAAATGCTCAACCTTTGGTAGGTAAATGCATATTTTAGAAATTCTTTTTTCATTTTACCCTTTCTTCATCCTCTGTTCTTATTTATATCTTCAGCGTATTTGCCCAGAATCAGAAAAGGATTCAAGGACCTGAAGGGAACTTTCGTTTTAGGTGTAAGCACCTACATTTTGATGTGTGACTCTTGACACCAGTCATTCAGCTTCTGTGTGACCTTGATGGGGCCCACATGCTGCCAGTGAGAGATTCCTGATGCTCCTCATTCTGCTTGTACCCCCAGTACCTGTTTTGACCATGCTGATCAGTTCTCTACCTGCTTTTCCTAAACATTATCAGAAGTACTGCACTTTATGCTCTGCTCCCAGTCCCATCCCAGCTAATCAGGCTGGTAAATGTTTTTGGAGCACACGTAATGAAGAGTGTTTTGACAAATTTCAGATATGGCTGATTTCTTTTAAACCAGGCAGGCCTGCATTTTTCTTTAAAAAAAAAAGTCTTTAAAACATTAATTTCTGTTACAGGTTCAAGGTCCTCTTCTGCCTAAATAAATTCAAATCTACATTGCATTCCTCAAAAGAGCATATCCTAACCAGTTTCCTAAAAGCTAAGTACTTCAAAATACTTCAGTGTTTTGGATTGCAACTTTCTCAGCCGTGATACACGATTAACCCCCATCCCAGATCATTTTCAGAATCATTGCATGTCTGGTACTACTCTTTACATTTTAAACATGACCTACATTCTTTAATCTTACATGTATAATTGTGCTTTAATATGATGACAGTGACAATTTAACAATCACCTGAGAATCTCTCCAGTTTCCATTTTACGTAATGAAAAACACACACCCAAAAGAAGCTTTTCTCTAGTTGCAGACACTATGTTGAATAACCTTTCACTGTGCAGAATATGCAAGCAACTCTACTCTGGTTTTCTTTTCACACAATAAGATAAGAAGTGCTGCCTGAATTCAACTGGAAGTTTCTTGGCAATGGTACAAAACTTTGGGTAGTAACTGAGCTCCTAAATAAAGAGTTAGATATTGGAGAAATCAAGCATGAAGCGTGGTAGACAGCTTCAAGTCAGAAACTACAGACACTCCTCATTCCTTTGGAGACACATTGTGGCGGAGTGTCTCTGATGGATACTGCTGTGAATTTAATTTGCAAATGAGTCGTGCAGATCTGATCATGTCAAATAATAAATATTTTCTTTCAAATAAATGCAAAGGTCTTAAAAACCCACAAAGATCAGATACTCGTAATTATTGTAGGTACTCTTGCAATTCCAATTTAACTAATTAACCATCTTCATGTTGAAATAGGTACTATGTAGCAGTGTGATTTTCAGTTTTCGTATCCATACAAGGCAGAAAGAATAACTACTTTTTATTAAGGCCATCTATTTACTTCATTATTGTAGATGAGCTTGGATAAGAGAGTATCAACAGAACATTTCTACTATTAAAAAGGTTGCTATTTACCTTTTTAGTTTCCCTCCTACCATTTTATGTAATATAATATCTAAAAATGCTAACTTAGGCCATCTGTTCTTATTCCTATTTCCAGCACATTTTTTTTTTTTCTGTTTCATTCCCTAGTTTAACTCATTTTAGCAGTACTGGAGCTCATTCTGTGACATTTTGCTACAGGGAAAATCCATGTTTATTTCCATACAATTTAATAGAGCCAATCAAACAATGAACATGCAAATTCTGGAAATAGCAAGACTTTTGAAAAAGAGAGCTGTGAAGAAAAAGAAAACCATCTACCTATAAATACAGAACCAAAATATTAGAGAGCAGCTGTAATGAATGTTACGACGCAGAACAAGTATTATAATTAGCCTCTAGACACTACAAAAGAATATATGAGACACTGCCCAGATCAACAAATAGAATAAAAATATGATTTAATTACACTAAAAAATGAATGGGGACAGAACTAGAACTCTGTGAAGTTTTACGGATTAATAGTTTATTCACTGCCAAAAGGAGAAGAGAAGTGATGAGAAATATTTGCATATATGGATGGCATTTCAAGCAAAAAAGGGAGAATTTTCTATTTTGACATTTTGCTTTCTATGTTGGTGAGAAGGACAAGAATAAGTGGCAAAAAACCTGGCCTAAGCTTGACTGGTATTACCTTTGGGATCCTGATGCCAAGAATTTCCCAGCTGCTTAAGCAAATTTCTGTCCATACTTTGAAGCAGTGTAAAAGCTTGGGAACGTGATCTGACAGAACACATCTGAAAATTCAGTTAAATCATCCATAAACAAAATGGAAGGAAGTAACTAAGCAAGCGCGTTGTTATGTATAAATAACTCTGGGTCCTTGTGCAGTCATTTGTCTGTTTAAAAGAGCCCAATTTATTTGTTTTCCCAGGATTTCCTTTCACAGATGCTGCAAAGAGATTTTTTTCCCCGCTTTCTTTCTGCAGGATTGTGACTGCAATGTCCATTAGGCAGGATTATTTTGAGAAATAGTCTCCCCATCTGTTGTCTCTTTTAAACAGTGTTAAGTAGTATTTTTCCTCCCTAGAAAAAAACTGTCCACATATTCCATCGCCGCTCTGCAGCAACAGCCTGGAATGAACACCTAAGAAATGCAACTGAGTAGAGCAGGCCCAAAGAACAATGTTTGTTTAACTGAAAGTAAGAATGGTCTTACATTCAGATAGAATATTATATTCGTAAAAATAAAGAGTGCATCTATTAATGCACTGTAACCTGTGGCTTAAATCCCTTCAAATCTCACCAATGCACTCTGCCTGCAAGAAATGCCACTTTTCGTTCTCTCTGGTGCAGCCTTAGTGGAGAAGCGTGGGCGCTGGCAGCGCAGGGGCACAGCAGTGCTCTTTCTCACCCTGCAGGGAGAAATTGTCCATGAAGTGCTGGGGTAGCTGCATGGTGCTCTGCCTGGGTATTTCAAAGGCAAACTCTGGGCAGTAGGGTGAGCTTAGCTATTTCAAGAGTGGGAAGAAAGAAATTTCACGTGTAAAAAACTATTTCAGGGCCAGTAGGATAATCAGCTTTAAAGCAAGTTCAAATTTCTGTATTTTTGATTTCACATATCTCCGATGAGCTCTATGAAATTTCAGTTTTGAATCTAAACTCGTGATCTTCGCCACACCTCTCTGTATTTTTCCTAGAATCTGTTCCATAGACGCTGATGAATAATACAATACATAAATAAGTAAATGTTTTGCTGGTGGTTACGCAAACATACTACCTCAGAAGCATAATAAGTTGCTGCTGTTAGTCCTCAGTATTGCTCTGAAATTATACAAAACTCACTTAAGAAGCATCTCTGAAAGAACCAATCATTTCATTTCCTTTGAATTCTAGTTTAAATAACGGTGCAGGTGCCCACTGCTAAACATCCAGACACAAAAGCAGCAGGTCAGCCTTTATTCCTGGGTTCACTCTGACATCACTGTTGTTGACATCATCTGACAAAGATGAAAGTGTATAGTCCATTAGTTTCTTGGCTTGTTCTTTAGGAAAAGTATGAAAAATTAAACCAATATTTGATGAATGAAAAAGATCAAAAGTTTCAGGAAAATAAACCTTGGTTTATAGCTTCTGAGACACTATTCTAAAGAAAGAGGGGTGTGTAACATTTAACCGATAACTAAAAAGTACTTGAAAGCCTCTTTCTAATGGTTTCTTGCAGTATCAATTCACTAGTGGATTCACTACTGGGTCAGAGGACAGTACACTTCATTTTCAAGTGAGTAAATTTTGAGATTCTCCCATTTTAATTTCTGCCTGGTTCTACGTATCTGAAAGTGACAGTTGATACAGGAATATTCAAAATGAAGCTTTCTCATAGTAGTCGGTTTAACTCCATTTTTCTTGTTTTATTTTTCATTAATATATACATTACTATTCATTTTAGTCCAAGCCCCTGCAAAAACAGCACACACATCTCAAGGCTTTCAGATTTCAAACTAGGTAATGCAGCCTAATCATGATTATCACATGATCAATTTTAATAATATCACAATTATTTAATTATTACCATTGCTAATAATAATCAGTGTCCTAACCTGACAAGACATTATAATGTTTTGTATGTTTAAATTTATTTGAACTCTACTTTTTTTCAGTTATTTTTGCTTTAAAATGCAGTTTAATTTGCCAAAGTTCTAATGGGACTGTGTTGAAACATGAACTCATTAGTTGTAACAGCCCCTCTGATAATAATGCCTTTACTGTAAGAGAACTGGGAAACTAAACTAGCTTCCTTTGAAAATAAAGGCAGTTTACAGATTTATTTTTTTTTTTTTACCATGAGAAGGTGCACAAATCACCTAGGATACACAGCAGACACAAATAAATAAGTAAATAAAAATATTCCACTGGGAAGCTGCCAGTGATGGTATTTCACAATAAACTATTACCTTTTCTTTTAATGTAAAAGAAACATTAATTACAGTTTTTCTCAGTCTGGTTTAGCTAGCAGTTTTACATTTTACAGTTTGTTCTTAATAAATTCAACAGCAGAGGAGACTGGACACACCACCATCACGTTTGTGGATGACACCGAATGGGGGCATGCTGTCCATGTGCTTGAGGGCAGGGCTGCCATTCAGAAAGGCTTCAGTAGGCTGAAGCGATGTGCCAACAGGAATACCATGAAATTCAGCAAGGACAGACACAAAGTACTACCGATGGGACGTATTGATTGCCCACTAAGGTAAGGGCTGGGGACTGACCGGAGGGAAGCAGGAAGAAATGGGAGTACTGCGTCCTGGCAGTGACGAAGGCAAAGAGTAAGGAGGCCATCATTCACCTTTACCTGGCCTCATCAGACCACATCTGGAGCATTGAGTCCCTTTGGGGGGCCCTAATACATGGCCCCCAGAGGGCCATGAAAGTGGCTGCACATGGAGCAGCTCCCCAGGCCCCCCAGGTAGGGATCCCCAGAAGGCAGTGCCAGAGAAAAGGGTCATTAATCAAAGCGGGGTTGAAAATAATTCACTATGAGCACCATTAAGGATCGGAATGAGTTACTCAGAGAGGTCGTGAAATCTCTATCCTTGAAGCTTTTTTAGACCTGGCCAGGTAAAGTCTGGTTTAAATTCAGTCAGTGCTGACACTGCTTTTGAGCAGGAGGCTGGATGAGAGACCTCAGGCAGCCCCTCCCTGCCTGTCCTCGGATTCTCTGAGTGCATCCCAACAACGGACCCAGGCCTCAGGTTTTAGCCTGAGGATAAGGCACTTTTTTCTGAGACAGGTTTTTAGAGATTTTGTGTTCTCAGCCCCAGTTCCGAGTGCCTTATAGTGCTGAAAAAGAGTCAAATACTAAATTCCTACAATTTCTGTACTTGTCGCCGTATGGCCTCAAAGCAGCTCCTGAAGACTCATTTTATCTGAGAAAATAAACTGCGGTAGCCAGTTAAGGACAAAGACATCAGTATAAGCCTTCACATTAGGGGAAATGTTTCTTTAGTATACACTTGACTTATTAAGTGGCGTATATGAATGATATAGAACTACATCACTTCTGTTTCCCTTGATGAGTCGTTGTTTAAAATATATTAAGCAGCTTGTATTTGGGGGTACAAGGATTCTTGAAAACTTAAAACCATAGAGAAACATTGAAACACAATCCATTAACATAGGTAAAAGCTAGCATCTAGTCTGCACCTGAGATTATCAGACAATCCACATTTCCATGGAGAAGGGATGATTCAGATCTTTCTTTTTTTTTGTTATTCTATGGTTCATGTTATTATAGGTGCAAAAGAGGACACTATAAGGAAATTATGCTACTCTCTAATGTCTAAGAAACAGACACACAAAAAAGGCAAGCGGACCAGCAAACAGGAAAGAGGAATAAAAGCCTTAGAGGTCTCTTGCAGTCCCAGCAACCTGAAGACGTTTTCAATGAAGTTACAGTTCTGAGTATGTTGTTATACAAGACCAAACAACGTGAGAAGTAATAAGGTTCAGGCTTTTCATAGGAATACTTTCCTGAAAGTCATTACTTAGCAGTGGACTTTCATGTCAGAAAACTGAACTTGAGAGACAGAGATGAAAAGACGCTATAAACTTCATATAACATCTTTGGAAATAACTATTTTTTCTTCATTTTCCTTTGATCTTGTAAGCAGTACTCCTAATTTCCCATTACTTTTTCTCCATTTGCTTTTTAACTCATACGCCTGATTTTTCATTACCTCTAATATGTGTAGTTTTCCTCATTGTTTTTTCTCATCTAAATCATGAAAATTGCATGCCTTTATTTTTATGGCATCAAATGTTTTCATTGCCCTTTAAATCAGTTCTTACAGATAAAAATATAAGTAGGAGACCACTTTTTCAGGTTTGTGCTTAAAAGCTTAACTGAACAATTCTCTGTTTGTTTAATTTCAGCCCAGTATTTAACTTATACATAGCACTTATCTATATCAGTCACAGAAAGCAATCTTGAAGGGATCTCATATACATATTTCACCTTCAGCAAAATGTTCCAGTGCTCTGAGATTCCCACCATAGGAATTTTTTTCTGAGTTATACAAAGATAATTAATCTAAGAAGCTGTGATAAATCTCTATCATCCTACAAAACAGAAATAGCAGCTATTCCCTTCCTCATTCCACCAGTACATATTTGAAAACTTGGCATAATTCCTCTCAGACTAAACTGCATCTACCCCATTTTTTCCCTTTTCCTTTGAAAACAATTTTCAAGACTTCTGGCCATTCTTTCTGAACGTTTGGAAATTCATCATATTTTTTTCAGATCCACTTCTATTTTTTTAGGGTCTAACCCTATTCCCTACCATGCTTAACCCCCTCCTGCCTCTGGCTTGGCATCCTTAATGAATATAGTGAGGATATTATCCATACTATCATCCAGATCATTGATTAATATATTTAGTAATAAAAGTCCAGAATGAACACCTGATGAATCCTACTCAGTACCCAGCTGCATTTTGAAAGCAACCCATTGAAAATAACTGAGAACAAATTTCTAGAACTAGATCATATATCCTTAGTTTGCTCAAGAGAATATCATACACAATATTAAAAGTCCAGAGTCAAAATATGTATTCCTTGCCTGCTAGCACCCGTGGACTGTTATCGGATATCGTTTCCAACGTGTATTTGCATCCACTGCATGGAATGCGATCCTTCAAAATGTTGAAAGTTTGTTTACAGAGATCAAAAGAGCCTACCCTGAACAGGAAACACGGTCATACTATAAGACTTCTTCAGCATCATATAAAGGCAAAAAACATGAGGAAAAAGTAAGCAAAACTTATAAAGCAAACGTAGACATGAAAACCAGATGTTAAATACTGTATCAATAACCATTTATACCGTCGTGTATCCTTACTCTTGCATAACTAATACAACACTTTAGCACAGATTTTGTTACGGTTTTTCTTCTTTCTTAAAAGGAGAGAATGGTCCGCCTCCTTTCTGCAGGGAAAAACATGCTTTATGGCCTACTACTTCCATAATGTTTTGGACGAAGATATCAAAAACCATTTCTAATGATTATACAGAATGGAGACAACATTCTCTTGGCAAGGCTGCCTGTAAGACTTTCACAGCATAGGCTGCACGGACCTCAGGACTCTGGATCCATTCTTGCTGTAGGCACTCCTGCTCCACTCAACCTGCACAAAAACGTATTTGTGCCCAACTGTGTTCTTACACAAATGGCAGGAAGTTTTTCCTCACATTTACTTGGGGAAGAGATACTGCCTTGCTGATGGAAATGGACTTTGAATATTGCAGTCATAGGAAATAATGATACATCAAAATAGATTTTAAGATTGTGTAAACTGTCTAAGGGAAATACTGAATCTGGCATGGAAATACAGAGCTTTTTGCTCTGTGTTAGAGAACACTAAGTAAAATGTCAAACCCGTATTGTATGTCAAATCAGATTTTCTACACAAAAGGGATGACAACTACAGAAAAAGTCAATGAGGCTGGGTCTGATAGGAAGAGTGGCATGCTCTGAATATTTGCCATAATACAGACATGGAGACTGGTGTCTTAAAATATTCACAGATGACGTCAGGTTTTGTATTGCTAAATCTCACCTTTTTACTTTTAGATCTCGCTTTCCTGGTACGAGAGAAAATCAGAAATAGGAAAAATATCTTTACTGAGAAAACAGTGATTACAATTGTGAAAACTGTTATTCTGAGATTGAACTGGTTTCTGTCAAGTAGTGGCCTTTTCTTCCATTAATGAAAAAAAAGGCTCCACCTCCTTGTGCAAAGTAAGACCTGGACTTAGATAACTCTGATGTTATAGACAGCAGTTAAACGTGCTCTTAATTCTCATCAAAGTTTGTAAGACTTGATCTTAGGCTTTATTCTAAGCATGCATTTCAAGCTGCTTCCTGTGGCCTCTTGACAGGAATCTGCAGATTTTACTCTTCTGAAAAATATATACATTTGTGGAAAAACTGATAAAATACTTATTTCTGAAAGAAGTTAATCACTCTTAAGATAGCCAAGGTCTTTTTCTTGTGTGGAAGCCAAATATCTGGTATTGATATTGATCTTGTTGCATTATAGATTGGGGAAAACTAATAAATGAATGAACCATTCTTTCCCAGGCTATGAGAATTTTCATTCTTCATCTGGGAATAAAAATAATATTGTAGATGCGCACAGTTTAAATGAACAGATTTAGCATCCTCAAGAGTGCTATTTTTTTGGTAAGAGTAAATAAGAAAAATTCTTAAATTTTTAATTTTCTAAAAGCATAAAAAATCATGCTCTATAGAGAAAATAAAAGATTGAATTGAACAACTACAGAAAAAAAGCAGGACTCTCCCTCTTTATCACTCACCTATACCTTAATATAAAATAGAGTGATAGTGAATGCTTTTAATGTAATGGCAAACCAGCCATTAGCAGTATGAAATAATTGAGTGTTGATAGCTCTGTGTTACATATACAGTGCTTTAGAACATTAACAATTCATTTACAAAACACATTAATCCTGCCCATTGTGAGTACACACAGAGGAAAACACATTTGCAAGCACGTTTGTCCATCAAATGTGCTGTTTCTGAGATGATTTCAAGAACACCTCTTTGGTTTCATTCCAACAGACATATATTCATCAAGTACCAGAATATAGTTATTGAAAAATACCCTTTCGAAATTATTTCCTCAAATTTCTAATGTGTCCTCCCCTTCGGTATTCAGTGCTACTTCTGTACACATTGTATTGCTTCCGTTCTCATTGCTAAATAGAGAATATATGCAGTTACAAGTTTACTTATGCCATGCTGGTACTGAAAGGTAACTTCCAAAAGAAGTATGCAAGCAGGTTGAATGACCACTGATCATAATCACACGTGAAACAATTGAACTAAACCCGTCCCACTGAAAGTCCACATTATGTGAATAGGGGTCCCTCATTCCTCCATGTAAAGACTCTGGCATCATCCCAGAAGCGACAACAGCATTGCCTCTCTGCTCTCCCTCACTCTTTACTCTCAGACACGAGAGGAGGACAACTCCTGCATTCGACTCTCCCCTTCGGTTCGGTGCTTGACTACAGGAAGTGGCCACTGCCTTCCTGGGATGGTTTCCAAGGCCATTGATCTTAAACTTAGAGCTTTAGCACAAGGTATGGTGAGAAAGCGAGAGTTTGAACACAGAGTTTTGACCTGAGCTCTTTATACAGCATAAACACACTCAAAATACTGTGCGCAAGAAACCCTCCTAAAGACTAATATATATGAATGTATGTCAATATATGGCTCCTGAAAATCATGCTTTTTTGAAACTCTTGTGGAGCAGAGACTTCTCTCAGGTATTAATAAAACTGTTCAGAAAACAACCATTATTGTGTTCCTCAGAAAGTATCTTAGCATGGTGATTTCTTCCCATAAGAATTTAGTGCAATGCAACTGTGTCCTCTAGGCTGTATTACAGGGTAAGAAAGCTTTCTCAGGTCAGTGGCAGGGAGGTGGGGAACGCAGTTTGCTGGAAGAGTTTTATGGGAAGAGAATCTTAGATGTTTTACAGCACAAAATAGCATTTGTTAAGTCTGTTACTGGCAGGAGCTTGTAAATCTAAGTACAGTGAGAGAGCTCTTAGCCAAAAACTTGTTTTCTTTACTGTTACAGCACAAGATCAAAGCATGTAAACAAACACAGTATTTTAGGTTTGTGTTTTGGTTGTATTTAGGCTACCAGCATTTTTTCTTGTAAGTCAAATACTCAGAAAGTTATTGCTTGGAATAGAAACCTGATGAAACAGTTTAAATAAAAATCTTTCGGAAAAAATGTCCACTTTGCATAAAAACTTGAAATACCACTGTAGACATAGTTTAGGAATGAATTCCCATTTTTTTATTGCTGAGCTCTAGAATAATTTTCCAAATTATTTCCAAAGCAGGACAAGATTTTGGCGTTTTTAAAAATGCAGTAGGCTGAATCCTGTAAGACAAGGATATATTTAGATTAGGTATCAGGAAGAAATTCTTTACTGTCAGGGTGGTGAGACACAGGCCCAGGTTGCCCAGAGAAGCTGTGGCTGCCCCATCCCTGGAGGGGTTCAAGGCCAGGTTGGACGGGGCTTGGAGCAACCTGGTCTGGTGGGAGGTGTCCCTGCCCAGGGCAGGGGGGTGGAACTAGATGATCTTTAAGATCCCTTCCAACTCTAACCATTCTATGAATCTAAGTTGGCTTCAGCTTGACGACTTTCTTGAAATAATTATTGGTTTTGCCTTTTTAGTCTTATTTTTTCTTTTATTCTGACAGCTCAAGTGAATCATCTTAGTTCTAATAAATAGCACTGAAACAATGCTTAAATGATACTTTTTCAGTTAAATAATAGAATCCATTTGGAGTCCTACTTTGTCAATCTAGAATATCCATACTCAGTGATACGCAATTTGTCTGACTCCTCCATCCAGTATTTACCAAGGAAAAGCAGCAGTGAGATTCAATATTAAGAAGTGACTATATTTAGTTATATAACAATAAATAATTAGATTTCAGTTACATTTGCCAAAATAGACTGATCTGTATTTGGATACATGATGCACTATAGTCTTGAGTTCATCTACTTAGTACTATGATCTTAGTCTAGCACTAAAGAATGTACTTTCTGTTCAGTCCACCTCCATCTCACTCCTTCACAAAATAGCTGCATTGTGTGCACACGAATTAAAAGAGAACTACACGTCTAGGTCTGCTAAATGAAATGTCCACCCACAGTCCCTTGACGTGGCAGTAAGAAGTCAGACCTGGTAGTTCCTACTCTGGCACAGAATTTTCTTCATCAGTGAGATAATAAACTAAGAAGCTAATAGGAAAATACACACACAACCACAAACATGTGTATGTTCACAAATGTACAAAAACATGAGCTACCTTTCTTCTAGGAGTTTTACAAGATTCATTTTTAATCATTTCCATTTTTTAATGTACAGTTTTACCCCTATTGATGAGCAGAAAATGTATTACAAGATAGGCCACAGGAAAAGTGAGAGATTGTATCAAATCCTAGAATTCCATCTAAGAAATGTTTTATACTGGACCCTATTTTCTTCTTGCATTCATTATTAATATATTTCCCCAGGGCTACAATGTGCTAGGAGAATATTGGAGGAAACCAAAATGTTATCAATGTTATTACTACTACTATAAAATACATATTTATATATAGCTTTAAACAGCTATATATATTTATATTTATATTTATATATTTAAAAATATTCATGCATTTCAAAAGGGTTTTTTTTTATAACTAGGATATTTTACTTCTGGATAAAAACAATTTGAAACATTTAATACATTTTTCTAATCATCAAATCATTACTTAATATATAATTAACAGTCTCCTAAATCATCACTACAAAATTTACCCACCTCGATTTTTTCTTCTTTTGCCTTTAAACATCCTTCAAGCATCCTTAACACAACCCATAAAAGCCAGTTACCTCTTACCCAAATCTGATGCCCTTTGAGAGATAGTGAAATTGGGGTTTTTTGTTGTTGTTTTTTGTCTAAAGCAATACAAGGAATTACAAGCTGAAACAGAAAATACTTCCAGATACAAACATACGGTAAAAGAAAATAAAAAAATAATATTTTTGTAAATAACTTGTCAATATATGACAGTATCCTTTTTTTCCTTTATTTATCTTTTACTTTTTACTTTTGCATTTGCTTTTTCACATATATCTTTTGTCTTCTTTGTTAATGTATGATGTAGTATTTGATACACAGGAAAAAATAACTTTAGAGTAAGGAAAACCCATGTTTTCTTTGGGATTAAAGATACAGACACCTAGGGAAATCAATGGGAGCTGAGAACATCCTTGTACATGGACAACCTGTCTGCCAAAGTGCAGTAAGATACTCTTGTGAATATCATTCTGGTCTGATATAAAATGCATGTTTTTGGAACAATCACTTCTGTGTTTAACTATTCTTCATAAGACATTTCTTCCATAAAAAAAACACTTTAAGTCATTTGTTATGAAGATACCATATTTGTGCTCAGGGGCAAATTACTATATGGGACTGATTTATCACACAAAAGGTGTGAGGAAAACACTTCACACTAGGCAGTGTCCTCATGTAAATTTGGTCCTTTGCAATAATTTATTATGATGGCATTCTAAAACATCACTGTCTGATCCAAGCTTGTGGGCACAAAAAGCTGAACCCTGTGCTTCAAAGACAATGTGTCCAAATAGAAAACAGCCTATTAGATCTTTGTTTGCTGTAGCAGTTATAGCTGCTAGAGATAAACAATTTTTTTCCCAGCAAAGGTTATCATCATAACCAGAGATTATAACATTGAAATGCATTAAGCATAAAACCTGGTTTTGCTTTCCATTCTGTCAGCCAAGGTTGTCCATCAAAACTCACTGATATCAAATTAACAACGCGAATAGAAGTTACACCTAATAGAACACCTACAGGAATAACATGATCAACTGGCTATGTCTCTGTATTTCTTAATGAACTCTAAGCAGTCAAGGATTAGCATTACAGTAGCTAACTCCTTTTGACACACGCTCTATGTGATGGGAAGCCTGGAAAAAAACTCTTAGAATTTGACACCGGCAGGTTTTTCTTCTATTGCAGAGCCCTTGACTCTCTCAACAAGAATAATGAGCCGGACCTCTGGAGTGAAACTGCATAACAATTTTGTTGGAAGTCCAGGAACTATTTTCAGACAAGAAGGATGTGAAGCATTTTGCTGTGGGACAAATTTCAGTAAAGTGCAGTGTAAAGCTGATATTCCCTATGTTACAGCAGACACAGTTGCTGTAGCTAAGACAATAATTATTTGCACAGTTCAAATTCTTAGATATCAAAAATTTTGATTCCCTCATCAAAATATACACAGCATTGTTAACCTTCAAGGGATGTTTTGATAACTGATGAGAGAGATTACAGCAATAAAATCACAAAAGTGTCATGTTCACAGGTAATGAACATTACGAGCTAATGTTGATATGCATACATACATATCTATATGCTGAGAGAGAGAGAGAGGCGGGGAGAGCATTTGGAATATTTTATAGCTTTTTGTCTCTGAAGTGGCTGTATTTCACAAGTTGGTGAAGTGACTTAATTAAGGTTAGGACCACTGACTAGAAATACTAAGAACCAGGTTCATAACTTGTTACTTTGTTTGGAAACACTGTTAAAACACAGTGACAAAATTATCACAACTATCCAGGGGCCAAGATGTATTACATTCCACTAACAACACTGATATACCGCTTACTGTTGTAGTTAAATATATTGTGTTCAGAAACAAAAAAAAAAATTAGCTTGATGGCTGAGGGCTGGATCTATGTTTTTTGAGAACCTGGGACAGCAACTACTGTAACTATGTATTTTTGATGGGTAAATTTCATTCTGCATTTGGACATTGGGAATTACCAGACTGGCCTGGGTATTGGCAGGTTTGAGCAGGATCCGAGTGTCAAATTTGGTACAGGCTAGACTCAGTCCAGAGGGAAATTTTGATGCTTTTATTGTATTAGGAACTTTCTTTCCATTTAAGTGTTCTTCAGAAGAATTATTTCTTTATTTCTCCCGTGAGTTTTAGAAAGATGAGCTTTGAACCGAAACAGTGTCAAGTCACATCTGCCGGTTCCTGATGATTATGTTTGTACATCAATCTCCCTGTTTATAAACAGCATTGGGAGGCTTGTGATGTCTATATTTGCTTTGATTTTAGGCAGAAAAAATCGGGGAGATAAAAAATGTGTTATTGTAAGTCATGGTCCAAGTACCTATTTTAGACTGAGGTGTTCTTGCTTTGGGAAAAAATGAGATTCTCTGAATTTCTTACTTAACTAATAGCTGCTAAACTGCATTTTTGGACAATGTAACTTGGGATTCTGGTTCCAAAATTTCGCAAGGTCCAGCTTTTATAGCCATCTAGTGTTTCCCCTCTGACCAGGAAGCATTTCCCATGTTTGCGTAGCCTGATTTTATTAGGGGGAGGGGAGATAAAAACGTTGTATGTTCCCCCTAATCCTATCACACACTAAATCACCTCATTCATACTGACTCCACCAATGCTGCTTTCCCCATTTCCTGAGTTACTTAGCAACAACCATCCCTCCCTTTTCCACTCCCCCATCCATCCTTTCATTTTTTTTCCCTTTGCAATCACGATTTCCAGGCTGTTTAGAAAAATGAGGATGCTCAGCAGCATAGGGCAAGCTTTTCCTTCCAGCCTCCCTTTTTATGCCTGCCAAATCCTTCTCGCCTCCAAAATGAAAATCCAGGCTGCCTGCATATGTGTAATCAAAGGTTAAAAAGCACCCCGGCTGACACCACGCATGTGTTAATCTGTGCTGCAGCAGAGTGCATCATTTCCACTTTGACCTCAGAGTTAATCTGCATTCAGGCAGAAGCTCCATTGCTTTATTCTTTCTTTTCGTTTTCGTTTTTTTTTTTTTTCCCCCTCTCATTTACTCTGTCTATTGCTTTATCGGATTTTGTTGCGTGTGTGTGAGTGATTCTGTAAATGTGTGCATGTGTATGTGTTTCTTCTTTCCCTTTTTATTCTGTGAGTGTCTGTGGTTTTGTATTTTTTTTCTTTTCTCCCAATTATATTATTCCCCTAGATTTGGAAGCTGATGCCTGCTGCCTGAGCTGACGTTTTCTGATTATATCTGCAAAGGGCTTGTGCAGATCTGATTTCTGTCCCCCTGCATATTAATTCCCGCAGCTGGGCGCAATGTATCATCCCACTGACGGGACCTGGTAGGGAGGGGGAGAGAACCACTACCAAAAAAAAATTAAAGAAGGGGACGGATCCATCTGCAACCAAGAGGAAAGGGGAAAAAAACTGGGGGGGGGGGAGGGGGGGGAGAAAAAGAGATGATTCCTCCAAATCCAACAAGCCTGGGGAGCACTGCATTCTCGAATCCTGCATTTTCTCTCAAAATGATGGTGTGGGCACTTCTGTTCCTCTCTCTCATCCAGTGGTAAGATGTGCTTTCTGATTCTGTTTGGGGGGGGGGGGGGAAGAGGGAGGGCTGGGGGGTGAAGAATCTGTTTGCAAATTTGCAGAGCTGTGGTGAGAATGCCGGAGCATTACATTCATCTATCTCCTAGCAGCTGAGATCTTACAATGTTTTATTTCTCTTACAATTGTTGTTGCTCTGAAATGGACAGGGAGGGTAAGCAGCGGGTGTGTATGATGGTGGTACATGCCGGGTGTTTCACAGAATTTGATGCCATATTAACGAAGCCTTTTATCTTGGAATTATTGTTTGCTACAGTGCATGGAGTTATAATGCAGCTGTGTTTTGTGGGCAGAATGTCAGTGCATTCATGCTTGTTTTCACCTAAGCAGCCACATCATGGCTGTGCCTGGGCTGTGGGCTGCGAAGCGCCGTCCGTTTGCTCCGTCTGTAGGGAGCCAGAGCGAGGATGTAGGACGAAGGACAGGGCTGCGGATCCCGCACAGCCCTCCCAGGGCAGCCAGCGGGGGCTGCCTGCATTTCTCACTTACTGAAATGCTTTCCATGCTGGTGGAACGAGCAACGGGATGTCATAGTGTTCGCTGATCATATGAGATGAATGTTTACAATAGCATTTACCCCCCCACACTGACACATGTACTGTTTGAAGACAACCTGTGCATGCTGCATATGTGTATTGTATACCTAAATGTAAAGAGGTAAAAATCTTAACAGCAGAGGAAGAAGTAGTTTATATGTGGATGAGTAGAAAGTGGCGGGGGGGAGCGAGTGTTGCTGCAGTGCCAAGCATTACGCTGAACCAGACATTCTTGCAAAAATTTGTGGACTGTGCATTTAACGGATTAGATGAGAAAGTAGCACTGCATTGCAAAGTACCTGGCCTTCCAAGTGGCAACAGACTGTTCCTTACAGTGGCATAAGCCATGTTGTCATTGAGACATAAGAGAAGTTAGTGCACATTCTCTTTTCTACTATTAATGTTGTATTCACACAGGCTCCTCATCCAAGTTTACCTTCGTCCTTTTACCTGGACATTACCATACTAAAAAGTGAGTTCTTTCCATTTGGTTTTTGTTTGCTTGTTTAAGAAAAATCAGAGTTTGTAGCTGCAGTGGTAGGGTTTTGATTCTAAGCAAAATAAAAGGGCAAAATTATTGGCCAGGAAAATTAAAAGTTGCTGGGTTTCACAGTAACTTTCTTCGTGCAAAACGGACTTTGTGAAGAACTCCTGTGAAAAGATGTTTAAAATGGTTGAAAATGGAGTAGTAAGTAAATACAACTTGGTGAGCCTGCCACGACGGATATACTTTGTTATTGGGAGTAAGACAGACGTAAGGTATCTCTGATTCTTACAAAATTAATTTGTGATTACTATGTGAATACAGCAGTAGAAAATGATCTTTTACAGGATTTCATGAGCACAGGGTCTCAGATTATTTTGACATAAAACTTCCACTACAGTAACCCCAGACATTTAGTTTAACACACTTCCTTCTTTTCACTCATCTTTCAGAATAACATAGCCCGAGAGGAATTTTGCCAAAATTACTTCATAAGCTTTAAAAGAAACTCTTCATAATGCAAATTAAAGTTTTATCTCAGCAAAAGATTGTTTTCTATTCATAGCCATCTGACAGCCAAGATGGTTTCCTCTGATAGCTTCCTGACCTCATAGTTTCAAAGAATAAATAATAGACAGAGAAACAATATTAAAAAGCTACAAGTAAAGGGAAAAATTATCCTTAGTGCTTTACAAAAATATGTTAAATGAGTCAACATGCAAACATGATTTTAATTCTAATAATCAGGACACTGTTCTCCTTCTGTTGTGGAAGAAACCTTACTATCAGTTTTGGAAACTCATGGACCAAGACAGAGTTAGAAAAGTTGAATGTAGATACTGTTTATCTATAGCCGGAATGAAAGTTTTCCTTTGTTAAGAACTCATCAAACACTTTAGAAAGAGAGGAATATTATTGTATTTTGAGTAACTTGTATTGGACACTGGCATTCTTAAAGGCCAATGCAACTGAACTCTAACGTATGTGCTCCATGTTATGCATGTTAATAAATGTGTTGACATCAATCAGAATACACACAAAAGTTTAAGTATTTCAGTAACTGAAACCATAAAAATTGATGACTAATATATTGCAGAAGTTTTTCCTATTAATACAAAAAATTACTCTACAGAGAAATTAATTGTTGCACAATTGTTGGTATTTAGAAGATTAGAGACAGAAGAAGAAAGTTAAGGCATCATTCAGGCATTAATGGAAGTAGCTAAAAGTCTGGCATTGACTTCAGCAAACCAAGATTTGAATGAATTCAGAACAAATGTCACATTACAGAACTGCAGTATTTTACCCTTAGAGTAATTTTATGTATTTTATTACATGCACAGAGTACACCCTTACAATTGTGTACACTAAAGTTTTTGGAAGTGATTTCTTCCTATTTGTTTCTTGACATTCATACCTGTACTGCAAACTTCTTGCATGAAGTCCCCCCATCATCTCACCACTCAGACTACTGTAACAGCATTGTGCAGCCCATCATATTGCCTGAAGCTATGCTTCAGTGAAAATGAGTCAAACCACAATCCACATTTCTGAAAATTGTTCATCAAAATCTTGGGGTTTAGAAACACTTTAAAAATATAAATAAAATAGTTTAATATTTGCACACCTCAATATGGGGTTTAAATGGAACCAATTATTTGATTACACTTATTGAACATATAATAGTTAATTAACATGCTACATATAATAGAGCTCACTCACCAGCAAACTTTCAAATGGATTTGAAGCTATACTCTTCACACTATTTACATACAGGTTTTGTTAGTTATTTTTTGCATAGTCCTTAGCTATAACAAATCGTTAGCAAAAAATCACATGAACACATTGCAAAGATATGAAATGTTGGACAGTAGCTACTTTCATTTTTCCACTCATTAGTGCTCAAGTAGTGTCATGGCAATATTTCTATGCTGCAGCTAGATACCTAAAACTGAAAACTGTCAAGACTTATCAGAAAAAAAGCACAAATAAAGCAATCATTTTGGCACCAAAATAGTTTGGTGCGTATGTGAATATATGTATTTTTACTTGTAAATTACTGAACATGGAATTAATAAAATTGTTTTGTTCTTGTAAAGCACTAGCACTGTCAGTTGGGTTCTTGCACTGTGTGATAAGTGATATAGTAACAATGATTAAAAGGGGCATGAATATCCCTGAGTTGAACAGTCATTTAGCATTAGCGTAAAGGTTGCTAACATCGGTTTGGTATTAATCCTGCAGCTGTCGTTATTCATACACTAGCTTCCAATACTTTCACACAGTGTATAGCACTAATTTTAAGTCCAAGGTCCCACTGAAGTCACTTGGAGCATTATTGGAATAAAATGTGGCTCAGCAAGGGACAATTTCTCAACTAACAAGGAATGGTCCCTTTTAAAGAAGTGTAATGACAGAAGATGTGAATCTAGGCGCTGCTAGATGATGACTTTATCCTTACCTATGATACTATGAGATTGAATATTTAGTGCTGACTGGCCTACATACTACAGTGTTTCAGCAGAGCTGAGGCTGTATGGACACAAGACCTGCACTCTATGTCAACATTTCAGGGGTAGCAAGGAGGGTGAGACGGCCTTTGAGTTCTTCACAGCCATGCTGCGTTCCTGACTGCTATCAGCTGGGATACAAACTTGGAACAACTATTACTGTAATAGAAAGACTACCAGAAATGCTGATGTGCTGGAACGTGTCCAGAGGAGGGCCACGAGGATGATCAGAGGGCTGGAGGACCTCTCCTATAAGGACAGACTGCGAGAGTTGGGGTTGTTCAGTCTGGAGAAAAGAAGGCTCTGAGGAGACCTTATAGTGGCCTACCAGTATCGTAAGGGGGCCTACAAGAAAGCTGGGGAGGGACTTTTTAGGATGTCTGGTAATGGTAGGACTAGAGGGAATGGATTAAAACTAGAGATGGGTCGATTCAGATTGGACATTAGGAAGAAGTTCTTCACCATGAGGGTGGTGAGACACTGGAACAGGTTGCCCAGAGAGGCAGTGGAAGCCCCATCCCTGGAAGTTTTTAAGACCAGGCTGGATGGGGCTTTGAGCAACCTGATCTAGTGGGAGGTGTTCCTGCCCATGGCAGGGGGGTTGAAACTAGATGATCTTTAAGGTCCCTTCCAACCCTAACAATTCTATGATTCTATAATGTAATGTAGATTTGAACAATTAAGTAAAATTCTCACTGTCTCATTATTAGTAACTTGATGGGGCAAAAAAGACTACAGACACTGTTTCCCTACTTGCAGGTATATAACTATTTGGAGATGTGGATTAAGCCCTTTAACTAACTTCTGCTTTAGTGACTGTATCACCTAACCATAACCTGCATGCCAAAATTCATGTATTCCAAAATACTCTAATGAATATGCAAAGTGATGTTAGAAAGTCTTTCAGAAAGTTTCAGTCCTTGAAAATCTGAGAAGTAAAATTCGTTAGTAAAAAACTATAGAAACCAACTACAATAAAAATAGCTTAGGAAATTAATCTACTTTTTTAATGTAGTATTTCCCATATGATTCATGTTGTATGTCTTCTTCATGGCCATCCAAATCATGCTTTTGGGTCTCAAGTTTAAACTGTTCTTGATTAGTGCTAATCTGGAAAAAATACCTTGCTGATTTGGATTGTGGTCGCACTGTTTTCCTCTTTATGCTACATTTGCTCTGTTGGCCTATGTCAAGAAATTCTGTAATAGTTGCACAAAAATTTAAAAGGGAAGAAGACTCTGACAGGACTTAACAGAGAAGGGAAAAGCAGCAAATGTCTAGTCAAAGGAAACTCATTCCAAGTCTCAGTCCCAGTACAATTAAATTCTTATATACTTAAGTAATGACCACCACTTTCTCCAACAAATAACTGAATTGTGAATTGAAAGCATGAATTAATAAAGGATTAGATAAAGCATTAGACACAGGTGAGCAATACCAGATGCACATGCTTACAGGAAGGTTGATTTTTTTTCATGTTCTCTTGTGCCTGCTTAGAGTGTATCTGTACTGATCCGTACCGAACCTTGTAGAGATACATTCAAGTAAGCTCCAAAGCAAAGGCAGTTTTAAGGCCAATCGCTCTGACTGGCACTGTCCTGCGATGTGGAGATGCACTAGCTCATTTGAAGCTAGCTCAGTACCCTATAGCTTTTCCCTCTAGCTATAAAAGTTCTATAAATTCCTAGATACAAAGATTCTATTAGGGTGATCATTTAATTATTTTTTTTTAATTAGGCATTCAGCAGAATAACTAGAATGCACTGTGGTTCTCTGCTTCATTAGTTCGGTCTGAACTGCTGCTTTACCAACTACTGTACCTGCAGCCCCACTCACAGTCTTACACAGAAACGGAGTAGATTATGTGAGAATGGCAGTGAAAAATACAATGCTAGCTGGGGGCTTGCTTAGTATGAATTTGGGCTTAGAAAATATACACATTAAAAAAAATGAACTAGAGATGTTAGAACTGATGGGGTTTTTTTTATTTTCATGTTTCATAGCCTATCTAGTGTACTATTTTCATGGACACTTATTACAATATATATTCCCTTTAAAACAGATTGTAAGGATTGATTGTCCATTTTCCCAGTTATTTCTCCTAAGAAATCAACACGCTGTCCTATACCTAATGCTGAAAATCTCACGATGGGCCTAGTTTTATCCTCTCAGTAATCCCTGACCCACTGAAGTCAGTCTGTTGCTGAGGGAAAAGCCAGGACCTATCCGGAATAAATTCTTACAGGTAGTTTAAGTGTTTATGAGTAAAAACTGGGAAATAACCCAAAGTTAAATTATAACTCAGTAAGAATCTTCAAGAAGTGTTTCTTACACTGCATAATGCTTTTACTTTTTGCAGAAAGCTCTCAACCTACATTCCAGCTAACTGATTTACAATACCTCTAAACACTTTTTTTCTTCATTCCTTCTTTTTTATTCTGTATACAAGATCAGTTTAAACTTTACATTCCGCTTCAGCCCACAGACTGTAATGTAAATTGAACTCAAGTGGCACATAGATCTCGTCCTGGCCCTCTGGATATAAAGGAATTTCTCCATTCAAGAACAGAGCTTATTTTCTGTGAATGGAAGTTCTGAACAAAAACTAGGGAGACTTTGTGGCAGTAAAAGAGAGAAAGGCATTTTTATTTATCTCTTTTTAGAAAAGATATGACAAATGATGATAGAAATAGACGTCTGGGTAACCTCACTGGAAGTAGAGGCATGTGTCCAGGCTCAAAGGTGGAGGCTGCCTACTTAGAACAAGATACATTCCTTATAAGATGAATAAAAAGATTGTAGAAAGTATCAGGAAAGAATCAAAAGTTTCAGAAAAAGGAGTCTATCACCATAATCAGGTAACTATAATTATTAATAGATAAGGAAGAGCCTGTTTCATAGAATGAGACTAAAACCAAACTTGTTGAGCACTAATGAAATTAGGGACTACAATTTCCCCTAGTGAATATATCCAAAGCACAAAAAAGAGGGTGAAGAGCTGAAGGGGAGATGAGAAAGGAACAGCGTAAAGTGTCCATTCTAAATTCACTGATTTTGGGGGGGCTTTAGACTCAATATGATGAGTGACTTCTGATGACTTAACATTCGTTGGATGCTTCCTTTTGATACAGGATTATGGCCCAAATTGTCAAGATGCTAATAAAAAGCATACCATGAGAGTCTGAATTCACCTATACACCTATAGGGGCACATTGTCTTTACAGGTGTTTTATTTAGGTGAGCTCCTGGCTCAGAAGAGCCCCGGTGCAGTAAGTAGCAGCTTTGCTGTTGTTAGAATTGGGTCCACTTTTCTAATTGTGATGTCCAGAAGTAACCTGCTTATTTGATTCTCCCAATTAAAAAGAAATTCAGCTTTGCACTAAGCCAGAAGGTGGAGAAAACAGCATTTAATTTTATCTTTGGAAACAAGAAAATAATATTACTTGCTTTTAAACTTGTCATATGATGTAGTTAGAAATTCATTTATATCAGAATGTGTAACCATCTCCTTCAATGTGAGAAATGTACAAAAATCTATTCATTTTTTTCATCTATATGAAAAAAGAGTGGGAAGAGGGAGATAGTGGGTACATATTTTCACAAGTCCCAGCACCTGCCAACTGTCTGAGACAAACTGAGGTAAAAGAGGGGCGAAAGTGGTAGCTTGAAGAAAGCTACTGAGAGAACAGTGAGGATTACATCTAGTGTGATTCTGGGGTATTTGTATAGTTGTGATGGGGAATTAATATGCGAGTCTTGTCAGACTAAATATTGGGTATTCAGTCTGACACAGGGTGATATCCTTTTATTTATATAACTGGGTAATATTTTTAACACAACTACTGCCAAAAAAAAGGAGGCTTTAATGCTGCTGAAAATCACCAGTGACTGCATAAGCAGAAGAGAAATGCAGCAAACACCTTCCCATGTAAATGACTACCTCAGCTGCATAATGCTTTTTCCTACGATGTCCTAAGCAACATGGAAAAAGCTGACTACAGAAGCATTAGTTGTTTTCTCTTCTATAAAGTGCATAAAGTACCAAATGAAATTATCATTGGCTGCCTGAAAACCTATGAAAATGGTTTTCTTTCTAATCAGTGAAGTAATGCAGAGCCCCAAGATTTTTGTAGATCCAAAAGAAGAAAACTCAGTGCTAACATTTTGTTACAGGAACTCTCTATCTGCATGTTTCTGGAAGTGAAGAGATTTTACTAGGGAAGCATTGTTATATTATTGCCCTGATCTTTTGCTCTTAGCTTCTGCTATTGGCATCTGCCAGATGCAAAATACGTGGCGCAAGATACAGCTGATGTGACCCAGAGTAATCATTACATTAGGATTCCTGCAAAGTGATAGCGGGTAATAGAACTTCAGTAATTTATACAAGAATCTCAATGTAACAAATTATTACCATTAAGGAAGAAAATCACCAATGTGCAAGTCAGATTTTCTTATCTACAGGATCAGGTCTATTTTTTCTGATTTAGTGGAAGGACATTTTCACACATATTCAGTAAAGTACAACACAATACGTGGGCTTAGCTGTGAAATCTGGCCATTGTATACGAAACTAATATTACTCTTTTAAGACAGCACTTTCATCTGTTCACAGACAGCCAGCAAAACATTAAAGACATAGTATTTTTGCAAAACCTAAGCCAACATATAGAGATTATTACCAGAAATAAAGCATCAATATATGGAAAAAAAAACTATTTAAAAGAAATGAAGGATAATAATGATCATTTGGAAGGAATGGAATGAGATGATGTCTACTTTTTATACTTGCATTAGCTCTTTCCAAATGATGCAGGTAATCATGTATGAAATTGTATTTTTACTGAATGTCATCTTGGACTTTGGTGTGAACCCTTGAGATGAAAGGCTAGCTTTTTTTCTGAGCTTTTTATCATCTTAAGCTTTTTGAATGCTCCGTGTTCTACAGAAAAATACCTCTGGTTCTATACATTGATGAGAAATGCATCTTCAAAAGGATCTCATGTATACCCAAAATAACCTTCTGACAGAGTTCCCTGGAAAACAATGGGTGATATGAGAAAATGAATGTTTTCCTTCAACCGTGATTCAATGTTACATTGTGTAACAAAAATGGCATGTTCTGGTCATATGAAGCTTTTGTTAATCTGCAGTAAAATATCTTCAGATCTAAACAGAAATCTGCCTGCTGTGACAGACTGAGGATTATCTACTGAATTCTACTTTCATTTAATTCCCTTAGATTATTTTTCAAGAGAGAGGAAAAGAGATAGCATAAAGAAAGGAAAGAACAATTAGGAACAATTAATATTAATGAGATAATGCTAGAAAGCCTTACTAAACTAATCAATGTATTATTCAATATATTATTAAATGATAATGCACTTCTGGGACCTACTGATCCATGCATATGTTTGATAAAGCTGGAGAAAGTGCGTCACCAAACCAGAGCGAATTATACTCATAATGGTCAGATGAAGATACCAGTCATCTCTTGGCCATTTCGTGTATGTCCTATGAAAGGGTGGTATAAGATGTACTCTGCTTTTCCTCTCCAAAAACTGATGAAGACACAAAACATTTCATGCTGTGGATTAACACTAAAAAGACTCCAATCAGGTGTACAGCAGCTAGTGATGCAGGCAAGGGAGAATAGTTCATCAAGGAGCCTGCAATCCTCTTATCCCATCTGCTATCCTGAACAACATCTCTGGTTTCCCCTTCTATAGGCCTAAGAGCCATTCTACCAAAATTTAGGCATTCAGACTGCCTCTGTGTGCAGAAAAGTAATCACCTGACCCCAAAAAATCAATACTATAATTCGATATGCAGATCATTACCTCATGCTTATTTGTGGTAATGGCCAATATTTTCAAAACGATTGTGAAACCATTGCCCAAATAGATTCCACACCAAAGGCAAACAAGCACACAAATGCCAGTGAATGAAGAATGCCACCGAATAATTGATATATAGTTAAAATTACAGTCAGTTTGACCTTCTATAGATAGCTCTTAGAGCTACTTAATACAGAGAGTAAGGACTTTAGCTATGAGCCCCGAAAGGCTGTAGAGTTACTGTGAATAGGAGGCAGAACTGAAGGAGCTATGGAAGTGAATTACAAAGGCTGGAATTATACAGCATTTTTAATATATTTAATATAATATTTTACTATAGTGGCAATAGCCTGCTATTATTTCAAATAAAAAAAACAGTGCGGGGATTCAGAAAGATGAGTTATTAAGATCAAGTTAACAAAGATGACAAATGCAGGGCAACTTTCACATGCAGGAAAGACAGCCTGTGTATAGGTTTTAGAAGTTAGAGTTTGAGAAATGCCACACTCAAGTAAGAACACAAGTGAGAAAGCTGGTGGCAGCTCCGAGTTACGCAGTAAAAGGACAGAGAAGCAGAGAAAGTAATTCCCCTTACTACAATAAGTAACTTGGTTGGAGTAGTGGTCATTCTGTAAGATAGCTTGGAAAAGAAGATGAGGCTTGTGATTCATGCAACAGTATCTACACTGCCAAGAACTGTCTTAGAAGCTGAAGACTGAGAAGACACCTTTTGGCTTCTGGATACATAACTGAAATAACGCATTTTGCTCCTACAGCCTGTGAGGGTTGTGAACCCAAATATGTTTGAGTATTACAATTTTGTTTTGGAACATAGTAAAGGAATCACTATTTTCTTGGAAAGTAAGGATTTGGAAGAGGGGAAGGTTACCAGCAGTAAAAAATATTGCTGCTCTTTTATTGGACCAAAATAATTAACTAGCATCAAAGACTGCATTGTATTGAGTAACCATATAGGATGTTTGTAAGCTCTTTGGGGCAAGGACAACCAACCTTATATTAATAATGGCTTTTTTCATTTTATTTCCCTGGTTTCTAAAGGAATGCTAAAAAAAACTCACTAAGCTGCTTTAAAGACTTAAAGCATGCACTTAAAATGACTTAAAACCTTAATAAAGCTCTAATGCAGCACATGAGATTAAAGTCACCCCAAATCTTTAGGGCCAAATTCTTAACTTCCAAGTCCAGCATAATTAATAAGGCTCTGAACACCATATTTAAGAGGCAATGGTGAGCAACATGAAAATATTCTTCTCTGTCATTGGT
Source organism: Larus michahellis (assembly GCF_964199755.1). Classification (NCBI taxonomy): domain Eukaryota; kingdom Metazoa; phylum Chordata; class Aves; order Charadriiformes; family Laridae; genus Larus; species Larus michahellis. The sequence continues at coordinate 8,453,431 of NC_133906.1, read as the reverse complement.
TATTGTGATACAGATCCACAACCCTGCCTCCTTGATGTCAAAGGCCTGTAAAACTAAGACACCTCTGTTTCACCCAGGTGAGAACAGGGTTTCTTTTCTCCCACAACATGCCACCCCTGCCTCTAGAGAGAGTTCGTTTCTCTGAAATTAAATTAAGCAATTCCAAATTATTTGCTATTAATATCCAATCATCTTTAACCACTTTTATACCCACCTAATACACTTTAACCACTTTATATCCAATCACTTTTACTCTGGGTATACTTCTTAATAAGGATTATTTCTATAATGAGTTCCAGAATTTACTATTATTAAATATTAGTGTATTACTATATACCTCTAGGTATTATATGTGTGAAAACAAACCCTATATAGATTTGATTTTAAAAGGGAATAGAAATAATTTTAGCCTTACCGATTTCAAAAACTGGATTTTATTTTAAGCTTTGAAATAAAAATAATCTTTGGCCAGAAACCAAGAATTTTAAGTCACATGGTAACTTTGAAAAAGTTCTGAGTATGTGAAGGCTTTTGGAGAGTACTAGAAGATAGAGTTTTTTGCAGCTTTAATTATACAATTTTTTAAGGAAGAAAAAAAAAAGAGGAAATACACTATATCTGTAAAATCAATTCTTTTGTTATGGTCCCCAAAGCTCTATCTCTTTTAATATCCCTATAGCAGATAAGCAGCAGAGGTGATTAAATTCAACGTAACATATATTCGGATTAAAAAATGAGAAACATTTGTTATCTGCAATTGTTACCTGCATATGCAATGTTCTGAGCTCCTCAGTGAAATAGTAATTAAAGGATTTAATGAAAAAAACTTAATAAGAAGCTTAATAGTCAAATTACGTCCAATCATAAATAGTACATATTTTAAATCGGACTTGTCAGTTTACCTGCAAGAATTCCAAACAGCATGTGAAGAATGTATTTCTTTAACAGAGACATCACGTCTGCAATGACACCTTGGGAAACCGGCTGAGGCAGCTACGCTGGGGTTCAATTCTGCAAAGTTTTAGTGTTCAAGCCTTCATCCAGGAAAGCACTTTCACTTGTGTTTAAATGTTTACTAACATGGTTTTCTGCACCAGGATCAGAATACTGAGCAGTTGGCAGTATGAAAAGCATAATCATGGAAAATCTGACAGATATGAGCTAAAAACGCCAACATTGCCAGCAAGGGTATTCCAGTTATATCTTCTCTTATAAATTATTTCACTGGTAATGTCTCCTGGAAGACTGTAGGGCTTGGACTATCACCTGTTCATAATTTAACAAAGTATTTTGAAGTATGTTTGCCAAATTCCCCAGGGATTTAGAAGGTTTTGCTTCAGCAGCTTCCAGTGGAATTTATTCTCATCAATACTCTGCCAGTTATTCTGTATAAGTCCATAGCTCATAAAAAGTTGCTGGAGCTGTAGCAAGGGAAACTGAAGATGAATTTATCCATGTGGGAGATATGCTGCGATTAGTAAAACAACTTTATCCTTCCTTAGCTTCTGCTCACGTTCCATTAATTTCAGGGGTTTGCCCTCTTTCCAAGTTTTCAGGTCTCTGTGCTCACCTGATTGTCCCATATGGCTTGAGTCATGAAAAGACTCTTCCTGTTTTTAATAAGTTCCTGATTATGCAGTTTGGATAAGATCCACAAAGGACCAATGAAATCACTGAAGCATCATGGTGCCTTCTCTGTACCCTTAGAAAAAGGGGTCTGAAACAATCTGCATTTTGCCAGTTAGCTTATTTGTAGTTGCCATGATGCTTTCTGCGGCTATCCTAAATATCTTCATGGATATTGCTTCAGTGCTCACAAACAGTACAATCTCCATAAATGACACCACATGTAGCTGGTGCTCACATCTCTTAAACAGAGCCCCCACAGCTGGGAATGGATGAGTGCAAGATGACCTAGTAATGTCAGATGGTAGCAGCTGCCCATCACTGCTTGGTCTTGTATTGATTCACCTTTAAAACTTATTGCTGTCATGCCATGGTGGGAGCTCCACAGAGCTCTGAGAAACGGCCAAGGAAACCTGCTGGGAATCTGGACATTGTGGCCTGAATATATGGACATTTTGGTTTACATCCAAAACAGTCTCTGCAGCATATTTAGTAGATCCTCTGAGTTAGCCACAGTACGGAGCTGCAGCGAAGATGAGGAGAAAAAAAACCCCACCTCTTATACAATCTTTCGAACTGAAAGAAAGATTTTCACCTCTGTACGTCTTTCTGTGCCTTTTATCATTCTCTGTAGTACCTTCTGCATCATGTATTATTCCATTGCTAAACATATTTGAAACTCTAGTTACATGAGTCTACACCTCCTAGACCTTAATGTGGTTTCTCCCCTCCAGGAGATAATGGTTTGGGAATACGTTTATAGCTACATCGACTGTTATTTCTGACCCTTGTAGCCAGTTCCACACATTAATCAAACCCACTCTTAGCTTCAGCTTGTACTTGGTGGTTGTTCTGATTCTCGCCCTCTTTTTGAGTTATGAGGCATCCATCTTTCTCTGTCCCTGAATACCATCTACTTATACAACAAGTTTCTAGTGGCTTTCTCTTTAAAAGTTTCTTTCCTTTTCCAAAGACAAACTTCTCTGATCATCATCAGAACAATGACAATTTATAAAATAAAATTCTACTACATTGGTGAGAGATAATCAAGAAAGGTATGCCAAAATATTTCTGGAGGAAAAAGAAAAGTCTGGGAGCTATATGTTTGTATGTGTGTGAAACCAAAATTGCTCCTATTTTCCAGGTGTTTTGACTAGCCTTAATAGTCACATTTAAATATAAGGGATGGGAAGATAGGCTTTGCAGTGATCATTATGCCTAGCCCACTCAAATGTCAGAAATTTCAGAGCTAGGTAGAATTTGCATGTCATGTGCCTTGCATTTTACTTATTAGAGACTGATAGAAAGACTGATAGAAAGACCAAAAAGAGAGAAATAAGACACTGAGTGAACCCATACACAGTTTCTTCTCACTAAAATAAAGTTGCAGAGCCACGATGTCATACATTAGTTAGCAACATTAAAACAATTTACCATTTTTCAGAAAAAGATTTTAAGTCCTTGGATAAGAAGCTGAATATGCTTAATAGCGAGATTATCTTTCTATGGAATAAATATCCAAAGTATGTGCTTTACATCTTTTTCTGTACCCCAGCATTTCTTTTTGAAATTGTGTTCCAAAACATCTGTCATAGCAGGGCACAAATAGGAAAGGAAGATGTAGCAGCTTTGCATCAATATTTACCTTGGAAGGAACATTTGGGAATTGTAGCATGTAGCCCTACAATACAACATTGCCATTGCTAATGACAGGCCATCATTTTTGCACTGGGCTTGCAAGGCCTTGGGCCAGGGGTTTGTCAGCTCTGCTGGGTCTGAACTTTTCTTGACCTGCTCCCAGCTTTGTTTTACTTGGTTTAGCTCCCACAGCAACTTCTCTAATTGACTAGGCATCTATGGCTAATTTGTTTGACGTTTTGTATGGTACAACCATAGTTTTATATAGACAATAGTAACAAGCGGTGGCTCTATGAAGAATGAGTTATTTACATGGTTATGTAGTGCAGAGAAAGTACAACAGCAGAGGCCTTGAGCAGTGGTCATGGAATGCAGCAGAGAGGGCTACAAGCACAGGGTGACAGTCCCATACAATAACCCTGCCTGGGCGCATATTACAGCAGAGGTGCTAACGATCTTTATCCACAACGAAGGATGTTCACGTGCCCCACAGAATTAAGGAGACCCTGATATGAAGCCACCCCGACAGTACCAACCACCAAGGAAAGTCCACCAGAATTCCACAACAAAACCAATAGAATCATAGAATCATAGAATTGTTGAGGTTGGAAGGGACCTTTAAGATCATCGAGTCCAACCTTTAGCCTACCCTGACAAAAGCCACTTCTAAACCATGTCCCTCAGTGCCCCATCTACTCTTTTTTTAAACACCTCCAGAGATGGTGAATCCACCACCTCCCTGGGCAACCTATTCCAATGTTTAATAACCCTTTCAGTGAAAAAATGTCTCCTAATATCTAATCTAAACCTCCCCTGACGTAACTTGAACCCGTTTCCCCTCGTCCTATCACTTGTCACCAGGGAGAAGAGGTCAGCCCCCATCTCTCTACAACCTCCTTTCAGGTAGTTGTAGAGGGTGATAAGGTCTCCCCTCAGCCTCCTCTTTGTAGCCCTTCTCTGGACACGCTCCAACACCTCAATGTCCCTCCTGTAGCGAGGGGCCCAAAACTGAACGCAGTACTCGAGGTGGGGCCTCACCAGTGCCGAGTACAGGGGGACGATCACTTCCCTAGTCCTGCTCACCACACTGTTCCTGATACAGGCTAGGATGCTGTTGGCCTTCTTGGCCACCTGGGCACACTGCTGGCTCATATTCAGCCGGCTGTCAACCAACACTCCCAAGTCCTTTTCTGTCGAGCTGCTTTCAAGCCACTCTGCCCCAATCCTGTAGCGCTGCATGGGGTTGTTGTGTCCCAAGTGCAGGACCCGGCATTTGGCCTTGTTGAACCTCATACCATTGGTCTCAGCCCATCGGTCCAGCCTGTCCAGATCCCTCTGCAGAGCCAAATATAGGCCACTTAATCAAAATAAATAAATTCCATAGGGGAAATTCAGGCACACTTGTTGACAACTTTCCTACTCAGCTGACATAGAGACATCAGCTTGCCACTTACATTCTTAATCTATCACACATCTACCCTGTTATCAGAACTAAATTCCACATCCACCTCTGCACAGTCTGTTTTATGAGCATGAGTGCAAACAGCGTCTTGCATGATATAAGTTGGTTTATGTGGGAACACATGGGTTACTATTGGTTACCATGCATTAAAAATTAAGTTAAATCAGAAGCATTGTTTAAAAAAAACCCCAAAACCAGTTTAATTTTTACCATTTGCTTACACTCATTTTGTGAATGAGTTAGCTTCATGATGAGTTAATTAAAGACATATGTATCAAGCAACTATTTTCTGTTCATTCAGCTCTTTCTTCAAGACACGTTTCTATCTAACAAACATTTCAGTAATGATACTTCCATGATCTGAAAGAAGCAAGAATTAAGAATATCCTCAGAATAAACCCATACTGGTTTTAAATTTATTTTTGACTGGCTCGCTGATGATGCAGGGTTTATCTGACCCACTTGGTTTACCAAAGATATGGGCTATAACATTGCTGATAAGCGCGATGGAAGCGTGATTCCCAGCAATGCAATGTCATTTCCTATGGCATGGTTAGTGATTGTTTCTTCCTCCGTAATGAGATGGTTTACCATCATGCCTAGTCTTCACCAAACACAAATAATAAGGCACATTTATGTGCCTATTTATGTTGTAAAAATGATTTACACTTACAAGCAGAGATGATGTAACTTGGCTTATAATGGCAAGTAGGACACTAGTCCTTTAAATGGGGTAAGCATTCAATGCTCCTGATTCCCAACCCAACTCTGGGAACACCACATTATAGCGCTTTGCCATGTAATGGGACATAGAAGAGGAGAATTAAAACGTTCTGTGACAGATTTAGTTCTAATGAGGATTAATATTCAGTTTAACTTTAGTTTTAAAGCTCCCATCTGTAGACAAAAGAGGATATTCTAAATCTCAAAAAAATGCTCAGGAGGGTTACTCAATAAGCAAAACTGCTGGCATTTCTAGCACCTGACATGTTTGTTTTTAAACATTGACAGATAGTGATGTGAAGATGACGACATCATGAATGATTGATTCCAGAAGTTACTTCCTTCTGGGTGAAATTACCATGCTGACAAAATATAGAAAAAGTTGCACAAGTATTCTGAAAAGCCATGACTATGAGTACCTCATAGGGTATCACAGAACAAGAATATTTTTTTCATTTTTCAAATCTAATCGAGCAATAGGATTGGGAGTTTTGAGCTAATGTTGTTTAAATAGATGGCTGGAGGCCATCCACGTTTTCCAAACCTTACTCACTGAGAACAGAGTTAAGTTTTTTGCTCTTCTAGTTAACTTATAGTGAGGTTTTAGAGCAATCTTTTCTAAAAGCAATGGGGGAGGAGGAATTACATATAGTAGTGACTGATGACAATTACATACAATAAAACACAGCCAGAAAAAATGAAGAGAGCTCATAGTAGAAAAGACCTAACTGGATCACATTTCGGTAATAGCCATTTAACTTAACCCCTTCTCTGGAGCTCTCCCTGCTATAGCGGAAATCTGCAGGAGCTGAGTAATAGCAACAGGCAAATATCATGCCCCAACTGCCTTAGATTTCACACGCAGAGATGCACAGAACAGTTTCAAAAGAAGTGAAAAAGGAGGAGGGAAGGAGATAGCAAGGGAGTGGAGAGGAGAGGAAGGTAAACCAAAAAATAAACCTTCTGAGGTTCACATATTTCCAAGGTTACACCTTTTACAGTTAGATAAAGCTAGATAATTTCAAATAAAGTAGACCATCTCAAGCTAACCCTATGATGTAGAAGAATATCTGAACCTGCTTCTCCCTTTTCTATTTGTTTCTATCTAATGCTTTCCTTTGCTTGCCATAAAAATGAGTAGGCATTAGGCATAACCGCAGTAAAGAGAGATACGTGAGTAAATTATGTAACCTCCAGTAAACAAAATGTAAGAAAACACATTCATACAAAATTCCATCTCAAAAAAATTTGAAATAATCATCTTAAGTTATGGAGGCTTATCTGAATCATCTGATCACATCTTAGACTCCTCCAGAGTTCGCATAAGTTATAAATGCTGCACTTCAAGCTCAGGCTGTTCTAAATGAATGATGTGCACTGGTTTCTATAATTATCTCTCTTGTTCCTTACCGGCTATACAAGTTTGTTTCATCCCTCTATATTTTGCTGTCCTTATGGGGGTAGCATATATTTCCTCTCCCTGCCCACAAGTTTTATATTGTGGTGTAATTCAGTTTTGGTCAATTACATTGGTCTGTTCTGATAGATCTAAAGATGGAAATCCTTTATCAACTTATTAACCAATGTGCCTCAACCTTCTGCTGGAGAAACTGATTCTAGACAGGGTGGCTACGTGTCAGCTTCTGGTTCTTTGCCAAGACTGCTAACGCTGGTCCCTGTTTCTGGTAATTTTGGTGACAATTGGCCATAAGCCCATTTTGTTTGTACTAGAAATATTTTAAAAGGGACGACAACCCTCATGCTTACTCACGACTTGAATCCGATCAGTTGTGCAATGCAAAAATTGTACTGCAATTTTTCAGTACAGTGAACTAGAAAACACAGTAAATACTACAAACCAGTTTTATTGGTAGCACTCTCAATAAACACATTCCAAAGGGCTTTTTTAAGAAGTGTTTTCACAAACTTACAGGCAGGAAACAAAACTTAAACCAAGTTAAATTTTTAATTTTCAACCTTTCTGTGTAAACCCTTGCTGTAGCCACATGCAGCTGAAGCTGCAAATATGGAAAATAGGTGCTTTAACTTTAACTATGAGGGGCTAAAATTTATGATGTGATAAGGTGCAGTAGCTAATGTGAGTGCATGTCTCAGGGAAGATGTAGAATGACTGTAAGATAAACCAGTCCGATATGATTGACAGTTTTATAGTGACTAATACAAAAACATCATTGCCATGTAACATTTTAGAAGTCTGTGAAGAGGTTTAAGAACTGGACTGCTTTACTCCAAATGGCTGACAAGTACCAGTGAGGATACTGTGAGCTGCTGAATGACTAGAAGGCGGCCTGTGAAATCCACAGCATGACACTTAGGCGCTGTGTTGCCAGGTATCACCTCATTCAGAGGAAAATAGTGTAAATGTTCCCAGGAATCTGGCCGGCCTTTAAATCTCAAAGTAGGCATAGTTTTCAGAAATGATGTTTGATTGCTGGCAATATTGGACCTTCATGGACTGTAAAGATGACTGAAAAGTCATCTGCTGGGAGTACGCGTCCATGCTACTTTAGTGACTTCTGGGTCTTGAATACCCATTTTGAGACTTGTCTGCTCAGTCCCTACTTAATCTTAGTATTTCAGCTGTAGCAACTTATTTATGAGAACTGTAGTATTATTTTAATAATTTTTTTCTTGTATACTTCAGTACCTCTGTGACTTAGGAATGACACAGAAACTCAGCTTTGTTTTGTTTTTAAATTCTTTACACGATTTGAACAGTTCATGGAATGACAGCAGTAGCAGTTTCCTAGAAAATAAACTTCTACAGGTGACCTACCTAAAATCCAACCTACCCAAAGCGTTAAGTAGAGGTAAAAACTATTTTCTTTCTCCTTGTGGAATTCCTCAGCCTCCCTCGCCACGTGACTAATCATGGCCAAAATACAGCTAATACTCCCCAGTAACCAAGTCTGAAACAAGCAGTTCTGGAAACACTGTAATCTAGTATTTCAGGCTCCTCTGAAACAGAGCTCCATCCAGTTACCAGAATTGCAATCTCAACAGCACCACAGCTCCAGGTGGAGGGAGCAGGACAACAAGACACTTTCTCTGTGTTTTGTTAGCCCAAATCTCTCAACACAGTCTCTAATTCCCTTTATGAAACTTTCGATAACTGACTGGATCTCCTCTTTTCCTCTCTAAGAAAAGCATTATTCTGAGTTTCCACCTCTGATGTGGGAATTGACTTGGGCCAAGATTAATCTTCACATTACATGATTTGCAATCCCGAGAAAAGTGAAGGTTGGGTATTGTGATGAACATTTAGTAGTAAAAGAGAAAATAAAGACCATTTTTATGGTAAAGATAAGAGCATGGTTCTGGGCACAGCCTTAGGATTTAAACAATACAAATGGACAGAATAGAAACATGAACAGGGAGAGAGAATTCAGCATAACACTTTCTGAAAACATTTTCTATTTTAAGTGAGATAGCTTTACTTAAAATATGATTGGCTGCCAACAAGAAAAAATACAGATACAGTTGATTTCCACAGACACTGTAATCTCCTGCAAATACACTATTCTCTACATACTCATATGTCACATCTGCATACAGCATTTCTGTATCCATAGTGGGAACTAGGAATGTGTCCTTCCCTCACAGTGATCGTATTATCATGAATAATGTATGACCTATAGATTAGGGTAATTTTTTATGCACATCGGAAAATGAATTTAGCTTGACTATTCATTAAGTTAAACAGTGCTGCTAGGTAAAATAGCAAGCCTTGTTTCGGTCCTTCACTGAGAGGTATAAAATACTGGTGCTTTAAGTGGAAGACTCACTGTATGGGTGAGTAGTTTATTAAATCTTTGCTGTAGGCTCTGCTATAGCCTACTTGGTATAAAAGATGAAATTGGTCAGATCTTTTTAACAAATAAACTTAAGTTTTTAATTAGAGTTAAACTAATTCGTTGTTGACTATTCAGAACTGCTACTGGTTGTCTTCTTTAGGCACTCTGTGGCTACTCTGCTTCTGCTTGTAAACAGCAATGCAACAGCAGTCAGATTCCAGCAGGGATAATTGACTCTGGTGTGAAATTTCTTAATAGAACACTTGGAAATAGTTAAAATTCATTTTCTGTATTTAGAAAAGTTAAAGGACAGAGCCACAGCAGGCAAAAACTGGCATATCTTACTCAAAGCCACTGGAATGATAAGAGATTTTGACCAGCTAAATACATGACCTCACATCTGAACATTGGAAGACTGAGCAGTCATGGGAGGTTTTGGTGTCAGAGAAGAGCATCGTTTCCCTTCTACTACTCGTAACAAGTTGTGGAAAACACGTTCCTGTGGATTAGGAAATATTTACCTTATTTCAAAGGGATATCCTTTGTGAGTTATTATTCACTAATGAAATAAGATGTGCCCAGTCTGTCCCTCAGTTTAGACTGACAAATTATTGCTGCTGTGTATGATTTTAAATAATGCACAGTGTATCTTTGCCGACATATGGTAGGGTCTTTCCAAGAAATGCTACATATGATTCTTCTGGAAGTTACATTAGAGTGTCTCCGATACAGAGATGTCATGGAACAGCAGAGATGATCCCAAGTTATAATGCTGACTTTATGTTAGCAACTAGATAAAAAATAGTAGTTTTGAAATAGATAATCCACCCTCCATTTTAAATTTTGAACTAAAGAATTTAAGCCAAAGTGCTTGAAAGGATAATAACGTAAGAAAGCTAAAGACCATTAATAATATAATTATCTGTTAAATTTTACTAAAGTGATGATTATTTTTACATAGGTATCAATCTTACTTCTATGGAAATGAAAGCAAAAAAGAAAATAAATAAATCATACTGAATCTATTAAAAAGAGGAATGGATTCCCAAACTGTCATGTGGACATCCACGGTTTTGGACTGCTAAGAGAATAGTGTATCAGCACACTAAATAATGGGCTTTGCCATGTCTTCTGGACAAGATTCAGAAAAGAAGATGGAAAAAAATTATTTTTCTAACACAACAGTGATTTCTCAGCAGAGATATCCTCTGGGACTGACTGAACTAATCTACTATTTCAACATATTTCCGGTATAGAAATAACGCCTTTAGCACTAAGAGGCCTCTAAAAGAGGCTATGCCAATGAAATAGAGCATCTTTTCATTATTTCTTTATCCCTTGGTTGGTGAACCCAGTTCTACCTGCAGCAGGTGCCTCTGCCCACAGAGGTTACACTTGCTCCATGAATGATTAAATGTTGCTCAGGTGATATTGCAAAAAACTTATGGACGATGTGCACTAGCAAAGATCTGGAGAATCCAGTCCTGAACATTTAGTTTGTGTAATTTAGTTTGTACTAAGTTACACCTCACCAATGAGCGCTTCAAAGAGCTATATAAATGCTATAAATCAAGTAATAACTTCTGTAATGCAGAATTAGGATTAGTATGTGTGTTTTATAGTAGGGAGATAAGAAACATGAGTTAAAAGTCTTTTTAGCCCCTGCCATGGTAAAAACCTCATTGGCAGAATGAAGTGTGTATGTAATTGTAGAGCGAGATACCAGTATATAGATCTTTGCATATTTTATAAAAAAAAATAAGGACTCAATCTTGTGCTGCCATCTCCCCCCAAATATACCTGTAGTCCAAATTAATGCACTTTCTGATCTAAATTAATAAATGCTTATTAACACGTAGTGATTTCTACCTTCTAACTGCTTTGGGAATATGTACTTCAAGTAATTTGACACACACAAAGAGTCCCCCTAAATGTTAGGCACACTTATGGTTACATATATGTACACATATAAAAATATATATATATATATCTCTGTAAGTAATTACAATCATAGCTACCCCAAGCAGGCTTAGCTGGCAAAATGAGTAGGGATTGGACCAGATGACCTCCAAAAGCGCCTTCTAACTTCAATTACTCTACAACTTGAACTTGAAGTTTCAAGTTTGGTTTCTGACCCTCGTAAGCCATCTCTTTTCCAAATAGGGAAACTGGATTTATGTAGAGCAGTCTTGCGCACCTCTTGCAATGGCATTAATGTCAGAAGCAGGAATATCTCAAACGGTGAGATTGTGTATGTGTCTGAAACATTAACTTTCAAAAAATTACACTGTAATCTGCAAATAGGTAAATATGTGTTTCTTTGCATACCTATATTACTAGATTTGAAAACTTCTAGCAGTCACAAAAATAAAAAAATATCTCAATATGCATTTGGGTATGGTCTGAGCTTTATCGCCTTTGTTCTGGACATTAAAAGCACTTGCAAAATTTAGGACGTATAATCATAAGGACCGATCTGACAGCCTTAAGAAGATGAAAAGGGCTTTGTCATTATAACTTTCATTAGTAATAATGGCATTGCACAGCTAAAGCCCTGCTCATCTGGATAGAGATGCAACTCTGATTGGTCTGGCTGGTACGTAGTTTTACACAGACAGACATCTAGACAATTGGATAACCATGCTAACTTACTTGTGATCCACTTCGAATTCAGAGAAAAGCTGGAATTCAGTGGCCTTTTTCCCTAATTACATGGGCCGTGTTCCCTTTCCTCTCCCTCTCACAGTAATCTCATTAAGGCATTTACTGATTTTTTGAGATTTGGAGTGCCAAAATGGCTTGAAATGGCAGATGAGCAAACAAATAGCTTTTCCTTTCCTTTAAATAATTACCAAGAGGAAATGGAAGCTTTAGTGACTGTGGGCTGCTGTTCAATAAGGTTGTTCTAGATTTGAGACAAGTCCTAGACAAGCACAGGTTTTCATCTTCTAAATTTGCACTGTCCAGTACACCAGACTCTACTAACAATATGCTTGACTTCTGAAGCTTTCTCATCACATTAATAGTCAGGAACACATTGCCTTTGTGAAAGAATGTATTTGATTTACTTTTCCATTCAGAAAAAATATTGTTTTCAGAGAATGGATGCTTAGTTGGTTATAAAACAGGAGTACAGCTTTTTATACATAAAGTTAGTTTTTTCATTCACTTTGCACAGACTGAAAACATATAATCTAGTGCCTTCTGTTTGCAAAGACTTTATTTAGAAGGGTTTTCTTTCCTCCAGGAGGGAGAACCTCGCTTCAGTTATGTTCCTTTGAATTATAATTAGATCTTTGAACTCCAGACAGCTGAATAAACAAATTTCCCCCACCAATTTAATTATCCTGGTCTGTTTGTCAGTACCAGCAGAATACTATGTAGCACATTGCCAATTAAAACTCTGCTTTTGATTGCCAGTAAAACACTACAGGTTCAGGTGTCTGTAGTCAGAGGGAGGCGGCTGGGTTGCCTATTCGTGGTCTGGGAAGCTGAGGCTCCCAGCTGCGTACGGCCGGCGCAGGGTGGGTTAGGTGGTGCCTGGAGGCTGCATTCAGTGGTACTCAGTACATGTAATAAAGGCACAAATTAACCCAGCTTCACTAGCAGCTCCCAAGCTCAATTCAATTCAGTGCAATGCAGACTGGCTCTCTTGTACATGCTATGCATTCCTAGTTGCTTCAACCCTATGCACAGTCTCAGGCTGCTTCAAATTTTACCATACCTTCAGTATCTCCTGGGAAGCAGAGTCTTACACAGAGAGGCATAGATGTGCTGTGGCTCTTTTCCCTTAGGCTGTGCCCCTGGGGATGAAAGAAGCTAAAGCCTCTTCCATAGCTAAGTTGTATTTGTGCAGTTGGCTTACAGCTCCCAAATGCCCAACATGAGAAAGCCTTCAGGCCATCCACTCTGGGTAGGCATAAGCAGGATGCAGCAGGGTAGCACTGTAGGGAGGAGTGGGCAAGACCTGAGCGAGGCAAAGATGTGTGTTAACAGAACGGCGCGCTCAGCCTCTAGGACTAGTCATTCCTTCACTATTGACCACGGTCAGCTCTGTCTGCTTTCCATCTTGTGTGCCAAGCACGAGTTCCAGCACCCACGGGAATATACTTCTCTGTGCTCTTTCCCACTTCTATACAGATTCTGGCTGAAACAGGAAAATAATTAAATTTTCGGCCTTTGACCCATTCATACCCAAACTCCATCCACTGGCTTAAGACATCTGTAGCATCAATAAGATTTTTCACATCCAGCAGTGTTCAAACTTTGTCACAGAAGCAGGTCAGGAAAGAAGGGCACTGCCATATTATGCAAAAAACTTACAGTTGCCTAGCACCATTGAGCTGATTACCACTGACATTCTGAAATGAAAATATCTGATGATGTCATATTCTAAAGTAGTTTCTACGTTCTCCTCTGGAACTGGAGGCACGGATTTTAAGAAAACAAAATATCCATTAAGGCTAGTTTACACATTCCTGATTCCTACCTTGCCCCTTTTACTGTGCTAAGCAGGTTGAATTATACTAGATCTGCTGTCATACTGCTCAGTAGCAGAAAAAAATGGTAGACAGACTTTTTATCTTCTCTGGGTTCTTGTTAGCAAAAGTGAAAATGAAAATCATTGGCGAAAATTTGTGCTGAACTTTCCAAATGCACAATAAGCTCAAGTTCATCAGAGTGGAGAAAAGCTGTGTGACAGTTTGTTTGAATGAATCTAATTATTGGTCTTGTCAGTAATGAGTTGCATCAAATTGTTCTCTCGAAGAGAAGTAATGCAACAACACTGTGTACATACTGAGTGATATTTTGGTGGAGCGTTGCATAAGCTAAGTGACAATTAGATTTGTTTCATAACAGGTCCCACCTGAGTCAGTGAGAGAAAAAATAGGCATGCCAAAGGTGATAAGCATTGATGTTCCTTCAAATAGACAGACTATGATCTCAACTGTACAAAAAGGAAATGTTGCTAAAGTGAACTGTAACCTCAACTGTTATGTGACATCTTTACTGTGAGTCTCCTTTTAAAAAACAGGCAATTTTTCAACGTTTTGTGCAGTACTATTAAAACCTGAATTATGTGTGTATTGTCTCCAAAGAAGTTGCCTACAAATTCATGTTTTTCAAGGCTTTCCATTTCTTCATTTTTATCTCTTTAACAGTTCCACCCAAAAGGGAGATGATGATTATGAAGATTACACTTCAAATAAGACTTGGGTTTTGACTCCCAAAGTCCATGAGAGTGATGTCACTCTTATTTTAAATGGCTTGCTGGAAGGATATGACAACAAGTTGAGACCTGACATAGGAGGTGTGTTGGTTTTCTTTTTAGACCACTTTTGATTAAGCTGTGAATAGAAATAATTTTTGTACCATATTATGCTACACAGGAAGCAGAATCCATTCAAACTAGTTATGAAAACAAAATACAATGCAGTAAAATATCAGTAGCATGAAAAGTAGTCATGATTTTGGAAGCTGACATAAATTAAGATTGCTAAATCTATCCTGAGACATCTAATTAGACTGTTGTGATTTGCTGAATCAGGCTGCTTATAATGATGCACCTGCATAGGAAGTTCGGAACTTAACTTCTGGGGAATGAAAAAGCAAGTTTTTATCTTCTTTGTATATCTAAGTGAGGGTGCTAGAGAATCAAAAATAATATATTGGAAACAAAGGCCAAAATGAGGATAACGCAGCCTGATCCTTGCATGATGTGATGGACACAGACAGAGCCTCTAACAGCAGCAGTTCTGCATTGACTGATGCAGCATGGGCTCTCTACATGCTCAGCAGGGCAAGAAGTGACTGGGGAATGGGGCACAGAGGAAGAGATTCACAAAACATAACTGCAGTCAAGTAAGGCCAACCTCCCTAGATTTCCTCCACAGCCACTACAAGTACATAGACCCAAGCCTGGACTCATAACGAATTCTTACTAGACTGAATCACGTTTTTCAGGAATCTTTCTCTCCACAGATTAATGAGGGAGCTAGGAGAGATAAATCTCCCTGAGTTGCTGCAAGTCAGTTTGAGAAGGCCTCATGCGTGCACAGAACAGGCAGACAATACTGCTGTAGAAGAGGATACAACAGTAATAAGATTATAGAAAAACGCAAAGAGAATTCACGGATGAGGCAGGCAGAGGAAAGCAGAGAGCAGCAAGGTTAATGAAGGAAGCTGTTTCTAACAAGTTTATAGAGGCTTATAAACTAAGGAATTTTTCACAGTGAGGGATAACATAAGTATTTAACCTTCAATGTATGTGTATGGTGTAAATTAGCAGAGGAATTTCCCTTATTCTCCCAATCCAAGAGTTTAGAGAACAGAAAGGAATTAAGCATTCATAAAAGCATCTGGCTACAATAAAGTAATTTCAAAATAAATTAACTGTTTTTCAGTCCTGTTTTAGAGCCTTGAGTATTATTTTTGCTTTGGGCTCGTGAAATTGTTACTTGCCTACAGACATCTCTGGAGGCAACAGCAGACATGTTGCATTTGGCATTATAATGTAAAACAAGTGATGGTGTTTTGTCAGATGTGTTGCAGTGACCTGACACAAAATGTACATACGCTCAGATATGACTCACTCTAGGTAACAACACTGGCTTCAGTATTTGTTTTCATAGCATATGTGAATTTGTTCTGATAGACTGTATGATATGAGAATTTGTCTCAAAGTGTCTCCAACTATTTTCAAACTGGAGACAATACTGCAAATATATTTTTATTGTACACGCACATTTAAATGTGAGGCAAACATAGCCATACAAGAGAGGTACTATAATAATCTTTTTCTTGTGTTTGACTTTCACGTAGTGGATGTTTGACTTTCACGTAGTGGACTGACTTTCACTCAGGTTACTGATTCTTGTTGTTTCCTTTACAGTTAAACCGACAGTAATTCATACTGACATGTATGTAAATAGCATTGGGCCTGTGAATGCTATCAATATGGTAGGTAAATGATTGCCCATTTTCCTACAACGTTCACTTTGTTACAAAGCCTCCATCCTTTTTGACTTTACAAAGCTTCCATTAGTTTTAATGCTGTGCTATGCCTATATTATTTTTAAAATCTCATCATTATTATGGATGTGAGGACTATATGAGCTATGAATCTCTACAAGACAGGGTAATGGGAAACTGAGCTCTATGCTGAAAAAAATGTAATAATAATAGTTTTAACATACCCTCACACTTCTACGTGCTCTACTTTCAAGTGCTTTGTGACAGTTTAGCTCCTGTAAAACTGAGCTTCCAGATGGCTACGAAATAAGCAAAAACATTCACCAGTGATACTACCACTCTTGCCACCAAGAGATAAAAAGAAAAAAGCCTAGATCCTCTCTCCTCTCCTCTTTCCAAAGTTCCTACAGAAAAATACAATTATATCTCGGCACATGTGATGGAAAGTGGTACAGCCTTAGCACAATGTCTACTTTCTTGCAGTTTTTATGCATAGAAAGAAATCCCAGCTTGCTCTTTTCTATTCTATAATTCCCTTTGCAGTTTCTGGCTGCCCAGTGCTGCCAGGGAAAGTGAGATTTCACCAATTCTGATATTAACTGGGGGTCACAGGCAATTAAGGCAGCCAAATCGGCTCAGTTTTTCCCGTCTTAGATCCAAGTGAATAAGTAATTGTTCTCTGACCTGATCAGGCGTGGGTTGAGGTGTGAATTAGAAAGATGTGTATACCTCTCAATTCCATCTTCGTTTCACCTGTCAGTGGGAAAACAACAGAATAAATTGTTTTTAAACAATAATTTTTGGTAAACCGTGCCCTCAAAAATTGACAAAAAATTGTTTTTTATAAGTTCTAGTACCATCTTCTGTAGTTCACATTTTTTTCATATGAAATTAAGGAAAGTATATCAGGAGTTATGTGAAATGCTGAGTGCTATGTTTTCATCAGTATTTCTGGTTAACACAACAGGAATACACAATTGATATATTTTTCGCCCAAACGTGGTATGACAGACGTCTGAAGTTCAACAGCACTATAAAAGTGCTCAGATTAAACAGCAACATGGTTGGGAAGATCTGGATACCAGATACATTTTTCCGAAATTCCAAGAAAGCTGATGCACATTGGATAACAACTCCTAATAGGATGCTCAGGATCTGGAATGACGGCAGAGTGTTGTACACACTGAGGTATTTATACCCAAATTTAATTTCAGTTTCTCTTTAGTGAATTCTGGTCATTTGATATTATCTATTTACTCACGCATAGAACCCTGAAAAAGGGAAATATTTAGAAGATATCACTTGCATGCAATTTATTTTATATTGGTATATTGTCACAGTAAAGAGTTCTTCCTATAGATTGTACTGTCTTCCTCCCCAGTAGTCATATTCCTATACTAAAATGAATATAAGCATTGTTATAGCAATTCATCTTCATTTTCACGTATGTTTTATTGTTTGCCACTGGTTTCGTCCATATTGCCTTTTTTCCTTTTTATTCGGTTAAACTGATGAATTTGAAATATCCTTGAATTAAGTAGATGGTATAAAAGGGGGTATTACATACATCAAAGGCCTCTTATTCTGAATTGATTACAATTTAGCTAGATGAAGCTCCACCCTGCAAAAGCATTTCAATCCTCAAATATTTTATGAAAATAAGGATTATCATTTCGGTGGGGGTCATTTAAGGTTTAATTCAAAACCTACAGACATGCCTTGTTCCACTAAAATTTTCATGAATCTAACGTGATATGCTCATCATGTGTATAGCTTTTCTTTTGAGACAGATTACCTTTAAAAACTTTTCAATAACTAAGCTACACGTATGCCTACATTTAAGTGTAACATGTGCACTATGTAACAACTCAAATATCGTATTCCAAATGACCATATGATACTTCCTAAATGTGAAAATCCTACGTGTATTTTTTTTTACTTGTTCTTACATGTGATATATTTAGTTCTACATAAAATGTAGATAAAGACAGCAGAATATATTATATAATATAATATATAAATTATATTATATAATTTTAAATGACAGTACAGAATGGAAGATATTAGGCATAAGACCATCTACGTTTTAGACTGCATTATTTTCAAAGTGGTTTTTCTGCCTTTGTTTTATTGGGTGCCAAAACCAAAGCTTTGAAGAAAAGTACACTCATTATAATTTTAATGAATAGATTTGAAGCTTTGGTTAAGACAACCTTTTAATGTTGCCACTGTCTGAATTACAAAAAGGAGTTTTATTTCATAGTTATTTTACATTCATTACACAGTGCATCGCCAGAAGAGATAAGAGAGTGATCGGAATTGAAATACAGTGCAAATCAAAGAGTCTGATAAAGAAGATCCTAGGTCCGCTTTTGAAATGTTAAATTTAGAGTTAGACACTTTCTCTTTGGATTTCATTACATTTCTCTTAAAACCCCTCAGTTTCTCTCATGAGAAAGAGATATATCTGATAGAACTTAGAAACGGTTATCTGTTATTAATGTATACTTAGTTGTTCTAGAGAGTCACACAGAGCAAGCACCAGAATGGATTCAACCTGGATTAATCCAGAGGTGAACTGTGACAGTATCATCACAGATCTGGGATTCTGTCCTGAAGAGAAGAGGGCTCCGCAAGAGCTGGTTGATTTTCTCAATCACCTCCCCCCACACTCAAGAACAGTACATCCTGACCAGCAGGCAATCTGCGCAGATCAACATAAAGATCCTGACAAAACTCAAACATGAAAAGAACATGTACTAGAGATGGAAGCAGGGACAGGTGACCCAGGAGGAATACAGAAGTGCTGTCTTAAGACTCAGGGACAGGGTTAGAAAAGCCAAAGTTTAGCTGGAATTGAATTGACTAGGGACATGAAAGCAAGAAGGGTTTCTACACATACATCCTCAGCAAAAGGAAGACTAGGGAAAACGTGGGCGCACTGCTGAACAGGAATAGGGACCTTGTCACAAAGGACACCAAGGTATACAATCCCTTCTTTGCCTCAGTCTTCAGTGGTAAAACCCTGCCTTCAGCAATCCCAGATCCCCGAGACCAGTAGGAAAGTGGAGCAAGGACGACTTACCTTTAGTGGAGGAGGATCAGGCATAAGCTAAATAAGTGGACATTGAGGTGGAATGAATATGCCTGAACTGTCAGGCTCAAAGGGTTGGGATGAGGGGCATGAAGGCCAACTGGAAAGCAGTCATTAGTGGTGTACTCCCCAATTTTGTACTAGGCCAATACAGTTTAACATCTTCACATCTTCATTAATGACTTGGACAATGGGACAGAGTGCACCCTCAGCATGTCCGTAGATAATACGAAAGTGTCAGGAGTGACTGGTATATCACAGGGTTCGGCTACCACTCAGAGGGATTGTAACATGCTGGAGAAATGGGCCAATGCAAATCTCATGGAGTTCAACAATGGAAAACGTTGTCCTGGGTGCCGACCAGCACCTTCCAGAAAAAGACCTGGGGATCCTGGTGGGCATTCACCATGAGCCAGTAAAGTACCCCTGAAGCAAAGGCAAACAGGATCCTGGACTGCATTAGGAAGTCAGCAGGTCAATGGAGATGATCTTTCTCCTCTGTCTAGTACTAGTGAGACACACCTGGAGTGCTGGGTCCAGTGCTAGGCTCCCCAGTACCAGAGGGTTATGAGATTACTGGAGCAAGTGCAGTGAAGGCCCACTAAGATGCTGAAGGGCAGGGAGCGTCTGATGCGCAAGGAGAGGCTGAGGGACCTGGGACTGTTCAGCCTAGAGAAGAGAAGGCTTGGGGGATCTTATCAATGTGTGTACTGTGGGGGGGGAGGTAAAGAAGGCAGGGGGATGGAAGAGATAAAGAAGGCAAAGACAATCTTCTCAGTGCTATCCCGTTATATGACCGGAGGCAATGGGCACAAACTGAAGAACAGGAATTTCTTTTTAAACATAAGAAGGAGCTTTTTTACTGGGAGAATGGTCAAATGGTGGAACAGGTTGTCCATAAAACTCCAAGCTTGGAGATATTCGAAGCCTGGACTGTGCTTTGTGCTGGTGAATGAAATCGACTCAATTCCACAGAGCAAACAAATAAAAAACCAGCAGTAAATCTGAGCCTATCCCAAATTCAAACAGTGTTATTCACCAGAAAAAAGGCAATATCAAAGCAAGAACTTAATCATTTTTTGGATCCATATTATGATTATTTTGAAATGAAACTGAAGGTGATGGAAATGAGAAGAGAAAGAAAGGTTAGCGCACAGAGTCAGTTCTCCTTCTGTGTCACAAACAGAACTTCCCTTAGTTTCAAAAGAAATTAGATTTGTTCCCAAATCCCTAATGCAGAGAACTTTCCTTTTGATGCCATTAAGTTGGTGACTAGTGGTCACAGGATCCCTCTGCATCCCACAGTGTGAGACTCGGGGAGTCATTTGCACGCAGCACCTACATGCAGGAGTCAGGAGACAAACCCAGCTCACAGCGTTGCTCATTTGGACACCCGGGAATCATCAAAGACCATAAACCTATGGTTTTCCTAGAGACTCATGGAACAAATAAACATCACTCAGCTCTTTTTTTTTTCTTCTCCTTTTCCTTTTTCCCTCTCTCCTCCTCCCTCCTCCCCAAAGTCTAAGTATCGCGCTGCTCATGGCAGGGCCAGGGCTATGTATAGACTAGCAACAATGAAGGGACTGAATGAAAAATGGTAGAGTTTTTAGCATGCACATCAGGGGATACATCTCATCTGATTTTGGATTTCTAAAAGTACATGTCTCTCCCTGATCTACAGCACCTATACCACCTGAGTTATCATGGAGACTCTCCTGATATTCAGTGGAGAGAAACACCTTTCAGTACATTTTTCTTCTGATTTAATTTAAATGTCTTATTTTGGAATGAAATGAAGTATATCCTCAGAGCGCCTTTCCACCAGCTATGAAGGAAGTCTAGATGGCTGTCTTGGATGTAGATGTCTAAATCTGGAGCCTCATCCATCATTTCTGAAATAGCATTTTTGTCACGTAAAATACATTTCCCTAGTGCATTATGGCATGTTGTGACACAGAGATTCGTCACTGCTTATGAGATGACCCGTATATCTACTTATGGATTTGCCAGTCATGAGTAATGCTGCCATTTCAGATGCATAGCAACAGAACTTTAATACCTTATTCTATTACACAGTCCAGAAAGTAGATTATCAGGGCCTTCATAACCAAAAAAGAAACACTGCTTATCAGTAACTACGATGTCTTCCTATGCTTGGAATATCCAAATTAATACAAACACGTCAATAGTTTACTTTTGTTTCTCTATATATTTATTATATACTTGCATGTTTCATAGTCAGGTTCCATAGCAGTAAGAATCTCGTTTTACTTGCCATGATGTAGCTTTCAGGATAAACTTCTCAAGTATGTTCTGTATATCCTGATCCCTTTCTCCTCAGGCTGACAATTGATGCTGAATGTCAGCTACAGTTACACAACTTCCCAATGGATGCCCATTCCTGCCCCTTGGAATTTTCAAGCTGTAAGTAACATGTTTAGAAATATCCCTTTTCTGACCTTCGCTGAAGCCCTTATTATAAATTTATATTTATATACTTAAGAGTCAGTGAGGGTTTTGTTGTTAAGTAGAACCATATTCCAATGGTTTTCAGTTTTATTTTGACCTTGTTTTCAAGCACCTGAATCGTATATCTTCACAAATATAACCGAAGAAGGAATGCTATATAAAATTTGCTACAATTTCTGGGACCTATGCTTATATCTTAGCATAACAGTAGAAATTCATACTTTCAGCATCAAAGCCTGATACTTTCTGCGCATGGGTGTTTTACTATTGCAATAGCTGGAGTCAAGAGCTTGATGTTTTGCAGTCAGGTCAAGGTGTGAATTCCTGGTCCAGCTGCGGACTTTTGAGGCATAATTGAAGGATGGGCAAAATTGCATTCCTATTGGGTCCACAAAAGTGGAAAACTCATTTTTGAAAAATTTATCTCAAGTGCTATTTTACTTTATAATAAATAAAATAAAATGTGACATTAAGTAAAATGCATTACTAAGTAACTTGAGAAAAACCTATCTATCATTTACTTGCAATGTGCTTGTCCAGTTTTTTCTAGAAATAGAAAATAGTGGTTTTACTCCCTAAAGTACACTAAAATCCTAGCAATCACTATGAAACAAAGCATTCTGTATTTTCCATTGCAATAAGATGGCTACCCAAGAGAAGAGATCATTTACCAATGGAAGCGCAGCTCAGTGGAAGTGGGGGACACCAGGTCCTGGAGGCTTTACCAGTTCTCCTTTACAGGATTAAGAAATACAACTGAGGTGGTGAAGACTACTTCAGGTAAGACAACTGATCTGTTTACCTTCAGATTCATTTAGGATTTTATTAACAGAAAGAAAAGAAGAAAGATATCTCTGCTTAGAACTTAGCATTGGCACTTCACTGAACAATTACAGACTTTTAAATACCTGTGGAACCATCCAGGCATTAGTATTTCTGAAGAACTCCTCACAGGAAGTAAAATAAGTTGTTTTCTACTGTCCATTCTTGTCCTCCAAGAAACACCTAGAGCTGTCAGGAGAAAGCCACTCCTACAAGGTCTGTGAGGGCAAGGGAATTTCCTATCCTGCTTCAGTGTAGAAAGCAGCACAGCTGAGCCACTAAATGATAATCTTATACTGAATTGAATATTTTACAATCCCCTTTTAGCTTCCAGAAACAGAAAGCAGGCCTGAACAGAAATTAAATTTGAAGTCCCAGCTTCTTACTACAGCAGCTCCAAGTTTATTATGTCCCTTAAAACAGGGCAGATTCCATTCTCATTAAAGAGAACAGCCTTACAAATCAGTCTTTCAGATGATTTTCCCGCATATTTCTATCTATCTCCTTGGAAACAAGTAATGGAATTTAAAATGATAAATGAGGAAGTACTCAGTGCTTAATAGAAAAAAGCAATTTTAACCCTACTAACTAAGCAGGAAAATACATTCTTCTAGATATATATATTGTTTTATTTCTCAGTGGAAAGAAAATCAGTGAATATGAGAAAGGATGTAAAGAGGAATTGCATATTAATATTCTTGTACGTGCATGATATGCCTTGTCTTTGATTTCTTACTTTCAAAAAGAACAGTGAAATGAAAGCAGTTTTTCTTTTCAGTTTACGTTTGATTTTTACCTTATCTTATTGTTCTGGCAAATATATTGATTTAAATTCAGACCTCTGTGTTAATTCTGACTTCAGAAATATCCCCATCCATATTATTTCTAAAAGGTCAGCATTGCTGTTATATTGAAAAGGAGAGTGAGATACGCTAGAGTTCAGAGGAGCATGCTGTGCATTACCCTGGAGTGCAAACAAAGAGGCTGAGACTTAATTCAAGTCCCAACTCCTGAATCACTGGACATTAAGCACCAATGACATGTTCAGTCTTATGAGCAGAGCAAAAACGGAATGAAGCCTCGCAGCTGTAGCCACATTTGCCTTATGGCATCTTCTGCCATTTTGGCTGAGGGAGATATTTAGTCATCTATTCAAGAAAGCATTTGACCTTTTTCATTTTGCCAGGAAAACAAAAATAAAGGTGCAAAAGAGGACAAGAGAGCAGCATGTGCGCAAGCCAAAGCTGCTAATAATCGCCATTACACATGACATGGTGGAATTGCTCTCAAAGCAATCATAAAAAGAGCAATACATCTCACCTCAGGCTGCCCCTGCAACAGGCAAAGCACAAAAGGCAGCAGTGTACCCAAGTGTGGTCTAAGGTCTCATCCTGCCCAGGTTCAGAACTAACTTTATTTCTGCCTTAATTTGAGTTTCTTTTATTTCCACTTTTTCTTTCCTTTTCTGCTTAAGCCATCCTCTAACGAGCTTTTTTTTTGGCCAGAGATAGAAAGTAATAAAATCTTAACATGCTACAAGCTCCAGATCCACTGATTTCAGCACATCTTGCACTTGTGAATGAAAAGTGCTCTCTCATGTTCTGCCAATGTGAAGAAGGTGCACACTGGGAAACAAAGAGTAAAACACAGAAAGCAAAAAGATACTTTCCTATGCAAAGAAAACCTTTTCTTTTTTCAGGGGATAGCCATTCAAGCTTGTAGTACTCACCTGGCATACTACCATAGTGTTGCATCAGTAGTTTTTAGTATGATAACACACACCAGCCCTTTTAATTTGCTTTAAAAAAAAAAGTAATTAGCAGCTAGCATGCACTTTAAAGCAGCAGAGAGTCACTCTAGTCATCACTCGATTCCTAAGAAGAAATACTTGTGAAAGCTACTCAGCCTGCTGAGCTGCTTTCACATACCTGCTGAGTATAAAAACTTGGAAAACATGTCCTGTGCACATATTTCTTTTGCTGCAGTTATCTTATATTTCTATTTCCTTGCTCCTCTTGTTTTTATGACCACAGATACGCAAGAAAATTGGATTTGATTTTGATCTAGGGGCAGTATTAAATAATTAGAGTGTGAGGGGAAAAAATTAGCCAGCAACAACAGGGCTTGTCACAAGTCTGGTGTATCTCCTACAAATATTTTGCTAAAGCTGGCAGAGCCCAAAGAGTGTTCAACGCTTACTTAAATGCCTTATTAGCATACTGGGAACTACATTAAGTCAAGTATTCGTCAGCCAACCCCATACTCTCTTTTTACCTATAATTACTCTCTTACATGCACACATTTTCAATAGAGTTTCCCCAAAAGAAAAGATGAGAAAATTTTTCCAAGCTTATAGATTTGTTAGCAACCTATGTGCAGCCTGAGTAGAAAAGTTTGAAATGTACAAATACAAATTTGTGCAAGTACAAATGTTTGAATGCCCATATAGCCAAAAGGAGGCAATGGAAAGATTACTGAGAAGCTGGAAAGAGGCCTATACTATACTTCCAAAAAACTCTTCCACAAAATTTAGATGGCAGCAGAAACCAGAGAAATCTGAACACAAAAAGGAGGAATTAGAGAATATGAGATTGAACAGTTACCGAAGAGAAGGAGCCTGGGAGTACTGTTAAGGCATTTGAAACTGGAGTAAACTTTCCATATCTGCATTTACTCCATTTCAAAACAAACCCTTGTTTCCAGCTTCATGCCTCCCAGTGACTAACACATCCTAGTCCTCGAGGGCTGTGCTTGCTTGGTGACTGGAGCAGAGAAGAGAATCAGAAAGGATGGCTGAGACTTGGTAATTACAAACCCTGTTACCTCTCTTTCTGTCATGCCATAGCTGAACATTTGAGATCTGGGCTGAGTTATGGGCAGAGAAGGACAAGGATTGTTTGAGTGTAAGCTCCATAAGATCTGACAGACTTGCTGAAGTGACATTTATCTTCTGCTCTTCCTTTGCATGTACTACAGAGATATAAGATTAACCGAAAGGGCCAGATGTCAGAATTCTGTCCTTGATCACTTAGCGAATCCCAACAACAGCAGAAAAAAGCAACTGGAATATTACAAATCATCCTGGTCTTTTTCTCTTATTTGAAATGAGTCATCCTGAATTGCCAGCTTGTTTCTCTCCCAACTGAATATTCACATGTGACTAATTTTCTTCGAAAGCCACAGACCAAGCAATAAGAAATGACTTAGATAATGGAATCCACTGTCCATGAATAGAGCGGACTGTTAGGAAAAGTTAACTCTAAACCTTCTACCCTATGAATACTTCATTAAATAACCTGTACATTTAATAATATATTACCTGTATAAATTTTTTGCTTTTTCACTACAACCTATGCTGTGTAAACAGCAGTGGTTTAGTTCAGATTATTTGCAATAAAGTGCACGTTAAGACACAATATCATCTGAGTTATGTAAACTACTATAGTTGACCAAACACACTTACAAGCTCAGATGGGTTTAAGGAATTATTGTATTATTGAAGTATGTCCATAATCACTGCTCTAACTGTGCGTGTCACAGTCATTTATTAAGAAACTACCATTTCTGCTGTGTAACCTTTTTGCTTACAGTATAAGGCCCCATCTGCTGAATGGTTGTGAGATTCTCCAATAAAAAAGGGATGAACTAACGGAAAAGCCTAGAGAATAAAAATTCACCAACTCCTGAAATTTGGATGGATGCTGCCCTGAGTAGTCCTTACAAAGAAAGCATAAGATTTACAAAATCCTACCTCAAACCTAGTGCTGCGGTTGACTACTAAAGCCAGTTGCTTTACTGACATGTTCAGAGTTCATGTTATACTTACAATGTCTCTAGTTATTAAAGGGTGTGTAATTTATTAGACACATGGTCTATATAAGGGACAAATGTAAAACTCACTGGCAAATGTGGCAGAAAGTGGACACAGCACAAAGAGAGTTATATCATACTATAAGTGGCAATCACTGCTCTAGCACTGGATGTACTTTTCCGTCCTCCATATTCTCATTTAGTATTGCACGATACATTTAATTCAAATGAATGTCAGTTCTTCTTTTTTGCTTTAAAAGCTATTCTATATCTGGTTTCTGACCTTTTATATTCACTGTGGATTAAAAATAAGAAACAAATTAGGTGAGGAAATAGTCCAGCAAGTCCACCACTTGTGAATCACATCAGAAAATGCAGATATTCTTCACTTTTTTTGAGGTCAAAATGAAAATCGTGTTACAGAACAAAAGGTGTCTATTGTTTAGGAGGGACTTCAAGGAAGGTTTTGTAGAGAACTCTCTCAACTCAGATTTGACTAGTGAGAATGATAAGCTTTATTTTTTCTGATTGTTAATGCAATGCAACAAGTGATACAGAAATATAAGATTATCAAAATGTAATGCACAAGTGGATGACACTGATCAGGGAAATGTTGCACTTAGGGATCAGGAAAATAGGAAAATTCCAAAAATTCAATTAGTTACTTTAAATAGAGATTGTAGGAAGGAAATAATCAAATGCACCAATATAAAAAAATTCAGTAGTTATGTAAAAAAAAAATTCTGGGGGCTGTAGACAAACACACGAGGATAGAGAAAGTGATACTGTTGCAAGAAAACACCTTTTCTGGGATGCATTACTCTGAGTGTTTTGTGTAAACTTGGGAGGAATAGTCACTGTTCTACTCTATGAAAAAGTGCACTCAAACGGTTGCTGCATTCTGCTTGATTAAAAAAAAGAGTTCACTTTTAAATGCAACATTTTAACAGGGGTGTGCAGGAAAGTATAATAAGCAAAGGGTTTAGAAAACATGAGCTATGGAAATATTTGGAAGCATGGAACTAGTCTGGAAGAAAATATAATTGGTGATCAAAGGAGTAAAACAAACATCATATTTTTAAACCATTACAATAATCAGCACTAGTGTATACTATTTAGGAAGACTGCAAAACCCCTAAAATCAGAGCTTTTATGAAATCACACCTCAGACCAGGAGGAAAGGACTAGCTTATATCTTGAAATTCTTCCTGTCAATAAGTTTCCATGAATTTCATAAAAATTACTAGATAAACTGCATTTCTACTCACTATTCTAATGTTTTCAAATGTACAAAATACTGTACTATGCAAAACAGTTTGTGAATGTGTAATTATTCAGGACAGATGGAGCTTCTGGTATTCCCAGTTCATTTCTATGACGGGGTAGTTCCTTTTTTAGACCACACATTGCCTATTGCTTATCACAGAATCCATCCCGAATTTTTAATTAGATACAAAGGCATTATAAGAATAATCAATAAATAGCAATTCAACAAGCTGCACAGGATCCACGAAACTGGTGAGCCAATACTTGTAAATTCCTTTTTATTTTCTTCCTGCTCTGTGTTTTACAGAGCTAATCAGAGATGTGCAGTAGAGACGGTGTATTGCTTATAACTGATAAACAGTGTCAAATTGGTAATGAAATATTTTATCTTGCTATGCATCTATTAAGCCACATAAATGGATCTGGTTCTGGTTTCTGTTTTATCAGGAAAATGTCATGAAGGCTACTACGTTGTGGAAGAGGATGTATTTGCATACTTCATTTTAATGTTGTTATTGTAATGAATTGAACTGTGGGCAGGTCTGCAGGATGCCCCATCCCTGGAGGGGTTCAAGGCCAGGCTGGATGGGGCTTTGAGCAGCCTGGTCTAGTGGGAGGTGTCCCTGCCCAGGGCAGGGGGATTGGAACTAGATGATCTTTAAGGTCCCTTGCAACTCCTTCCAAACACACTTTGTATCCACTTTGCAGAGGAGCAAATGATGACACAAGTTTTAAGTCAGAAAACCCAACCTATTATTAAATGGTTCTGTGTATCCGTATTGTTCTCTTTATAGTTTAGGAAGGTATTTATCTCAATATCCTTGTTTTTTGAAAAGCTATATTAAATTATTGCCTTAAACATACTTGCTAAAAGTCTGTCTTGTCTCTGTAGGACAGGGAAACATTTAAAGCAGTAGGCAGACACAATGGACTGAAAGGCCTATTTTTCTGTTTGCTGTTTCAAAGGAAATCCTCAGCTCTAAATTAATATCCTTAAGATAATCCTAAAATATCTTAATGGCTACACCTAATGGCTAGGAGATTTTACTCCTCATATAAATATTCTTGTCACCTGTCTAGAAAGAGAGCACCAGGGAGCATTTTTGATTATAAATTATTCCTTTTTTAAATTTTTTTATTTAAAGTCTCCCCTATTTTAAGTCACATGAACCGCCGTTTATCATCGCTGTACCCAAGATATCATTATTTGAAAGAAAATACAGGAGGAGCAGAGTTATTTAACTTTCATATACCCCCATTATGAAGGGTTACACACAATTCTGTGAGGAGGAGGATTTTTGTTTTGGTGGTAGCTTACAACAGCTTGATACTGCTGTCAGAATAAAACCAGTCTAAGGTAACTACTCCTGCATATTTTTTTGACGGACAATGAATAACAAACAGATTTATCAAATATGAATAATGAACTTTTCTCAAATAATCCAGATAGTCCTATTTGTTCAGTCATTCATCAAATCATAGCAGTTAAGGAACTTTGCTAAAGTTATAACTGTTGAAAAGGATTAGTCTGCTTCTCAGGCTCATGTCTTTAAAGAGTAAAGATGTAATACAATTCCCCCCACATACCTGTTTTATACTCCACATTTTCTCATCCAACTTGGCTAATTGTGTGGCAAATGAGCATTTATAGATGAATTCACATGATTGCATAAATTCAGTAGGCAGGCTCCTTGGTTCCTCGCTGTCATGCAGACATCCAAGACCTACGTACATGCACTTTTTCAGAACAGCAAAATCAGAACACCTTAGAACCATTTATCCCTATATAATCCCTGTGAGGCAGACATGACAACAGGAATAAGCTGAAGGCTTCCTGAGAAACTGAACAATGAGCTGCAGACAAGAGGGACAGAGACCTCTCCCAGAATGGCTGGGAAGCACTTGAGTCAACTGTATTTGAGTGTCTTCTGTACTGGCTGCTTCAGCCCTTGGCAACACCCTGAAAGACCTGAGAAAATCTGTACAGCTGCCTTCCCACTTTCTTTATTCATCCAAACACCTCCCTATTCATCGTCTGGTCTGTAGTTGGTTTTGAAATCACTATGGTCCTATTCCTGTGACAGTAGAGCAATAGGAAAATCCATGCCACCTTAACAGTATAGGCCGAGGAGCAGGGATTTAACACAAATGACAAATCCAACAAGAAAGCCTGTGGGTCCAAGTAATAGATATAATTAATAGCTGGTTTTGGCCTGTTTTCCTGCTCCACGCTCAGTTATGAACACAATAAAAAAGATATTTCCAGTTTATGTGGCAAGTGTGGTTGCACCCATGTGAATCGTTTCTGTAATGTTGTTAGCTGCTGTAAGACTTCTTGGGCAGAGCTTGCTGGTACGCAGTGAGACACGCCAAGCCATGGTAGTAGTGACTGCGAGTGAGGATTGAACGGCCATCACTGCTTTGGTGTTGATGCAAAAAAGCATCCAGAGCACAAACACTCCTTAACTTTTCTGTCTCTTGCACAGTGATGTGCTAGATCTTTGTGGTTTAATGGGCAGGAAAAAAAAACGCTATTCCTGTTGAATCAATATATTTAAAATTCTTACAGACTGAAAGAATCTGACTTTTCTGTTGAGGTTTGTATCTGTATAGCTTCAGGTTTAAGTATTCAAGTTCACCTGCTTCTAACTAATCACATAAAGAGTTGAAAGGCCCTTTGATGATTATTTTTTATCTTTTGTGAGGAGTTAAAGGCTTTCTTAAAATTCCAGTGACAGTAATTCAGCCCTTTTTTACTCTCAGTTTTTCCTATGCTCAATGTCAACTGAGTCACCCCAGGAAAGTAAAATCACGACCATCCCTGAAGAAAAGGGTTGTTGGGGCCTGAATCCTCTTTCAACCCACACCAGCATGACTTCCCAATTAAACAAAGACTCTTGAGAGTCAAGTTTATTTTTCTGAGTTTGTCTTTCTGAAGGTTTGCCGTATCTGAAAGCATAGCTGGCTACAGTTTAAACTGAGCTTTAGAAAGGTCAGGTAAGGATAAAAAGGCTTAATATACAAGTAACCAGAGAATAAGGGATAATGTCGAATCTTATAAGCATTTCCACTGGATCTAGTGCAGGGTAATTGCAAAAGCACAGATGTTAAAAGCAAGATTGGTTTTGTAATAAATATAGTTTCATAGGTATAACAGAACAGCGGCTTTAAGAAATAATATTTGTTCATTTAACAGCAAGAAAATAATTATATCTTTTAGGAAATTTAAATCATTTAAAAAGAAATAAAAAGCATAATTTTGAATTTTTTAAATTTTAGGATAAAATAAGCAAATTAACAAAGTGACTCTATGTCTTATAGCCTCTCCTGCAAATAACTAAGCATACAAATTTTTGTGATACCTCTAATGCCCCACGAATGTATTTTCATACGAACTGATGAATCTTTGACACACAAAGCATATTAACATCCCATCTCCCTTTGTAATTCCTGTTTGGTAATGAAATCATCCTATGGCATCCACTGATTGACTTCCACAGAAACTGTTGCAATATCACAAGAGAAAATCACTATGATTCCACACTTTGCAACTGGAACTAGATCTAATTATAATGAGTTGTGGTGAGAAATCTTTGGTTCGAAAGGATTAGACACAATGGCTTAGTAGTTAAAAAACAATGTATATTCACAATTATTTTAGCATTAAAATAATTCTGAATATTGAGCATTTTCAGAAGACTTTTCTTCATAGTGAATAAGTATGTTCAAAATATTGATTTAAATAAATGTTTTATTGTGCTGCTTAAATAATTAAACTTCAAACAATCCTGTGATAAACTGGAGGGCTCCTGAGCACTTCAGCCTTTTGGCTGTAGAGTCACAATGTAACCTTTGGGACCTGTAAATTGATCAGCATAGCACTGACGGTAGATTTCCTCACTGATTTTTCACTTCCAGACACTTTTCGTGTTCAAAAACTGTTTGTAGTACAAATATTTTAAGAAAATGTCTTTCACTTTTTTTTTCCCTTTATTACCATCTTCCTGCTCCTTCAATGGAGAAAAACAAATTCATCAAGGATGTTTGAAGGTGAGGACAGCTTGATGTTCATTATGTGTATGGCGTAGGGATAGTTCATTTGAAGTAAGTTCAGATATGCCTGGGGCACATATATGTCCTAAATAATAAACATAGGCCTCTAAGGCAGTTCTTATACAGTTAAATCCCTTCAGTTTGCAAGTGCAATTTCTAGCTTCTCAATCGCATGTCATTACATAGCATTTTTAGTAACCAACTTATCTAAGATGCTGTTTGGTGGGGGAGGTTGTCACTGTATTTGAATAGACATAATTGAAAGACGGAGTGGAAGTAAGACATACAAGTTTGTGTAACAAGAGCATCTGAGTCAGGCGGCATCAATGGGAGCTAATAATACTCAAATAGAGCCAACTATCCCATGTAAAAAGCAAATGAAACTAATTAACACCACTAAGTTTAAAGAGACCTTCCCAGGGAGCTTTGATTTTTAATTTTTTTGTATCAAATAAAATAGGAGAAACAGAAAGAAAATAGACTAGGGTGTTAAATGAAAATATGTATAGTATGTACAAACTTCTAAACTCTCTGCAGTACACTGTGATTATAAAACGTTCTACTTACATTTTTAGATACGTTATCTACAATTCCATAAAACTATCCTATAATGTTGACAACATATTCTCACAGAGGAATACAGGATCATAAGCTCTAGAAGTGGGTCCATGTGAACCTCATGAGTTTAACAAGGCGAAGTACAGGGTCCTGCACCTGTGTCAGGGCAACCCCCAGTATCAATACAGGCTGGGGGATGGAGGGATTGAGAGCAGCCCTGCCAAGGAGGACTTGGGTGTACCGGTGGATGAAAAGACGGACATGAGCCAACAATGCACGCTCACAGTCCAGAAAGCCAACTGCATCCTGGGCTGCATCAACAGCAGCGCGGCCAGCAGGTCAAGGGAGGTGATTCTGCCCTTCTACTCTGCTCTGGTGAGACCCCACCTGGAGTACTGTGTCCAGCTCTGGGGCCCTCAGCATAGGAAAGACATGGACCTGTTGGACAGGGTCCAGAGAAGGGCCACAAAGATGATCAGGGGGCTGGAGCACCTCTCCTATGAGGACAGGCTGAGAGAGTTGGGGTTGTTCAGCCTGGAGAACAGAACGCTCCAGGAAGACCTTTCAACACTTAAAGGGGGCTTATAAGACAGATGGAGACAAACTTTTTAACAGGGCCTGTTGTGATAGGTCAAAGGGTAATGGTTTTAAACTAAAAGGGTAGATTCAGACTAGATATAAGGAATCAGTTCTTTACTGTGAGGGTGGTGAGACACTGGCACAGGTTGCCCAGTGAAACGGTCAATGCCCCATCCCTGGAAACATTCAAGGTCAGGTTGGAGGGGGCTCTGAGCAACCTGATCTAGCTGAAGATGTCCCTGATCGTTGCAGGGGGTTGGACTAGATAACCTTTAAAGGTCACCTCCAACCCAAACTATTCTATGATAATGTTAAGCATGGCAGTAATGTTCAAATATTTGTCATTATCATTTTATGTTTCACAAACATTAACTCCCTCATTTTTATTAGTAAAACAAATTCTTAATTGTAAATAGTGTGTGTTTTAGCATTGCCTTTTTAAACAAGGCGTAATCGTCCTCATTTCGATGTACATTATAGAAGCTATAAATATGCCACTTATCTCAAAAAGTGATACAGTCTATTAAGTGAGTTCTTTGCTACTCTCAAGAAGACTGCATAATTAAGGCTAAAGAGCTGCAGGATAAAATTTATGTAATATTACTTTCTTGTATCATGCCCTACATAAGAGAATTTTGAAATATTTTTCAAGATTTAATGCATAAAGTACCACAACACCCTTTGTGTGTCTTAATGCTAGTGACTAGCCATAATTTCTACGATAGTGAAATTTTTATCCAAGATCAGGGTTGCTAGCTCTTGGTAATACAACTAAACAACATATAAACTGTTTCATGTTGAGAGCTGCTTGGAGAACTTTGTTTACACCTGGGTTCATATTTTCAAACATTCACTTTGTTTAGAAAGGTGTTCACATAGAGTTGTTAGGATCAAGAAACAGGGAAGAAACAACATCAGCAAAACGTATTTTTCAAAAACTACCATCACTCATGTTCTTTTGAACTTATTTTACTTCTAGAAATAATAAAATGTTTAAAATTCATCTGGCTGGGAACTGTTGAAATGCAATTTGAGAACACTGATGTCATTTCCACGGTAAAAAATGGAAGTCATGACAAAACCCCCAAAACTCGGACTTCTCTCTTTCATTCTGCTGAAGTATTTTGAATGCTCTCTTGGCTCTGTCTACTCTTTCTCTCCCACCTGCTGTATGTGCGTATCAATGGCAAAGTGCTTGCTAAGGAAGGGGGCCAGCAGAGCTGAACCAAAATGGAGGCCTGCTGCTGGGCACAGCGCCATGGAGGAGGAGTGCTGCATTTGCCTGGTGGGAATGTTGGTTTCCTGAAGGAAACTGGGTGGCATTTCCATATCCACGTCCCTTCCAGGAAACTCATGAGTTCCTTCAAAACAAATATTGTTTTGTTGGGTGTAAGAAGTTATTGCTTGCAATTTTATTGCTTTGCCTCTTGGCTTTAGAGTATCCTTCTCTCTTACGGCATCTGAGGTAACATCATGACTGACTTTGCCTCATAGAGAATCTCTCTAACAAGCTACACCTGCAAGATATGAATGACCACTCCATCATTTCTGTATCCAACCTATCATCTCAACTCATAAGTCTTTTACAACAGCAACCTCCACAGAAAGATAAATGCAAAAAGGAATAGCTGACTCTCTTGAGCATATTAACCTTTTCTGGTGCCTAGCACCAGTTGCAGACTTACCTCTCTGTGGAGATACATAGCAGCTTAACTTCTAAAAAACAAGGTAGGAGAGCTTACAGAGATCTAGCTTCCAGTGACTTCATATTACATCACCAATATGTAGAGTACACTCCAGCCCATGTGGTAAAGCTCAATCCACAGTTCCCTCACCACAGTCCTGTGGGACTCCAAATGCATCCTTCTCTGTATGCCACACAATGTTTCAGATTCAGAATTCCCAGTTCATTTCTAAAAGCTTTCCAGGACATAACATTTTCAAATGTTAAAAGAGAAAAGTCTTAACATAACCCATGGGATTCACAGTGTTATAACCTCACTTTTAAGAAAAGATTAAGAGGTTGCACTTCCTGGCCTGAAAACATACAACGTGATGGTATTCACACTGTGACGTGGAATGGACACTCCCAGGGGAACCTGTTTTGTAGTAGCTGTGAATGTTATCCCGAATATGTCTGTTTGAGACATAAATAATTCTTCAAAGGCCTCCTCTTGAAACGGCCAAGCCACTTAAATACCTTGTAGGATTTGGACTAGGGTGATTAGATACACCTAGAAGCTCTGCCTTTATTCCTGTGAAGCTGGTAACTGAAACTTCAAGATAGTATCAGTAGTCTTTAAAGAATTTTTTTACATCCTAAGCTTGATCTGTTTGACTTCAAATGGCAATGCTGGTTATAAATTATTCATGATTCATAGCTGTCTCTTCCGAGACATGATCTTCAAACTAAGCATCCTCTTCATCTCTATTCTTCCCTTCAGGCCTGTTGCATGCAGGCCCGTAGCCTGTCTTACTCCTGCTCTTTGTATTAAGTGTAATTTTAGGACATCATGTCATTGTTTGCCATTTTTCATAGTTTCTCTCTCTTCCTGTCTCACTATCTCCGGTATCATCTACTTTTTTTAACGCCACCTGATGTCAATAACATCCTCCTAGAAAGCTCAAGAGGTTAAAAATACACCCAAACACATTTGCCATCTCCTTTCTTAGTATATAAATAACTGTTCTGTTAGAGATAGTTTTTTCCCTTTCATTTCCTCACCAATTACACCTTAGACTATTTTGCAACACCTACTTTTGCCAGTGGATGTTTCTGCTGTTACATGTTAGCTCTGGTTGTGAACAAGATTAATTTGCACATTGCTGAAGGTTTGCACCTGCTTTCTGCAAGACCAAATGCTTAAGAAACCAGAAACAATTGGAATCTGCACACAGAGCAGGCATTGTCCTCGGGCAAACTGAGAGCAGGAGAATGAGGATACTGTTTACCTCTCAAACATTAGTCCACAATAGCCTTTCCTGGAGGAACGTCTCAAATTGGAAAACAAATACATTTGTGGTATTTTTATTTGAAATCATTTTAAGTAGTTATAAAAACCTACAAGTAGGATTCAGAGTGTCTCATTTTTAATAGTCGTATATGTGAACTCTGGAACACTCTTTTCCAGGTAATTTGGCAATCTCTTACAGCAATATAATGGATTTATCTACTTAAGTATATTGAACAAAATGTCTCTGAAAATACTCCACGTTTCTCATTAGAAAAATTCAGTTTTTATTACCCAGATGTTATAGTTTTAAAGCATGTTTCTAACAAATTTTATACGTTTACAAAATCTTGACAATGAAAAAGCTACTCTCAAACAAGTGATCCCAAATACAGATCCAGATTCTCATGAAAATCATTCTAAGCCTTAGTGTGTAGACTTATGATATTTTGAAAGCTTTTTAAAAGTCACGTGTGTACGACTGTATATAATATAGTCACAGATGTAACATTTTACTTATGTAGTATACATGACCTCGTGTCTTGTATATTACATAAAAAAATGATCTTTTATTAAACTCAGTTCATGGCAAACTAACTCTAGAGCTCAAAATCCTAGTAGTCAGCAACAATCCTGAGGCAGATGCATATCTTCCTGAAACATGTACATTAACAGGAATAACCTGCTCCAATACAGCCATTTACATGTACAGCAGGAGAAAAGTAGAGCTCATGTGTGAGAGAAGGTACTTGTGTGAGACAGCATGTACTGCTCAGAAAGTAGGTAGGCAACAGATATATACTCACTGAGACAGAGAATGCTGTTCTTCCCATGCCGTGAACAGACCATGCAAGGTAAAGAAAAATGTTTTGTTCTTTTGAGCAATGAAGACCTCTGTAATAGCCAAACACAGCATATTTTTCAGGTTTCCTACATTTCACATTAGAAAGCTGATTTCTTTTGAGTCACACTCATTCTCTTAGGTCAAAAGGTGCTCTTTCAACTAGTCCAAACTGAGTTTACTCTGCTATGGTGGATTTTTACAAGCCAAAATTCTGGTTAGGACCTACAAAATAAGCTTAAATCCATATATGCAGACATACATAAATTGGCAAAACAGAACGTATGTTCACCAAAATGACCAAACTCTGAGCATGGACTAACTATGGGTTAGTTTAATTCCTGGTTTTATTTGTGAGAGTTAAATGCAACTGAACTGAACGTTTTGTAGAAGTTAAATGCAACTGTCTCAGCTTCAATTCTAGGCAGCTACGTATTAACAATTAGAGGAAAATGACAAGTATGCTTTTCTCCACTTTTAAAAACACCCTAACACAATCTACATAGATCTATGACTATTTGCCACTGTAAAACATGTTGGGGAGGGACTCAAAACTGAAGAAGCTTTAAAGGTTGCAGGCACAGGTGGGAAGCTTCCTTGTACTTGATAAGTCTAAGAAACCAGTAACTTCTGTCAGGCAACTGTTTTTAAGGGTCATTCTACCAGTGTCCACGTCTCAAAAAAAGTAATCATTCCATTCACAAACAGTAACATAGTGTTAGATGTAAGTAGAAAAGAAAAATTACCTAGCCCATAAATGAGTAGCACTGATGCTGGGAACCCTGACAGTAGCTGCGTTTGGCTGCAGGTTCAGAAAGGTGTCACACAACATCAGCAGAAGGAGCACAGGGCTCACTTTCCTAGTATACAAACAGACCATACCCTGCTACATACGGACAGTGAAATTGCCATGGTAATCACTATTATAATTAAAAAATAATAATAATTTGATGAATACTAGAACTTCACAAATAGTTACAAAAAGTGTACTATTTTTCTCCCTTCTTCCTTTCAACCCTATGTATTATACATATATGCAGGCGTGTTCAAGGCTCATTCAAACAGCAACTCCTCCTGGTATAGCCAATTTATACATTCGTCTGCTAATGCAGATGAATACTAAGATATGCACTGGAATTCCTACACAAATACCAGTAAATCTTAAACAAGAAGTTAGCGTTAGAACTCAGTTTAACAAGGTGCATAAACATCCTCTCTTCCTACCTGCGTATGTGGGTAAACAACAGGTTTCTAAAGAACTTAATCTGTCAACGAGTAAAACTAGAGAGCTGATTAGGAGGACTCCCTGCAGAATTCTGCAAGGAATTTCAACATTGAAAGCCTTCAGGATAAAAACATGAATTTTTAAGCAATAGAATTATCTTTTGCTATGGAATTTCATTTTAAGTCAATATTCAACAGAAACAAATAATGGACTTATGCATTGCTGTGTCTGTCATTGATACAAGAAACAGAAAATCGTGGACTGCCTCTCTCAATGGCATAATCACTACCTGGTTTATGTGCTTACTTACATTTTAATTAACTCCTAAATGAATGATCTGGTTACCCTTCAACTACATAGTGGGATCCCGTAAGAATCAGGAGTATCGGGAAGTTCAATACTACCATAATCATTCAAGAACTGATCTCATTTAGTGTCTGAATATGGACAAGTTTTTCAGTGGAAGGCGCAGAGATCCAATCCTACACAACACTGAAATAATCTAACTCTCATGCCTCTGTCACCTTTAATAGTCTTAATTTTTTGTAAGCCCCAGTGCATGAGGGTTTTTATTCTTTTCTAAAATTCTGTTTTCTGAATTTTCTTACCATCATAGGCATAGGTGTCACCTTGTTTCCATGTTGCATTAAAATTCTTTTTCAAAGAGTACAGCCTGCTATTTTTTGGCAACCCAGAAACATGACAAAACTGAATGAAGTTTGGTTTTTTCTTTGTATTTTAAGAAAAAAAGTTTGGAAAAATGCAGAAAGTTTCAGGACAATCCTTATAGCAACGATTATGGGCTCTGATTTTAAATAGGAATATTTGTGAGTTTACTTTATTTTGCTTTTTTGCATGACCGTGCCTACATTGGTACTTTCTAGTATCAGCAGAAACAGAATATATATTTATTATTTGATATGCCAGATGTTGTTGAAGCATAGTGTGCATATGCTCCAAAGAAACTCCACGAGAGTAAAGATGGGTTGAGATAAGAGAAATAACTATCCCACAGCTGCTCAGTGAGAGCAGTGGGACTAAACCTGAGATACCTTGCCTGCTTCTTCAGTGTCCTAATCAATAATCCACATTGCTTCTTTGAGGTATTTTTGGGCTATGTTGTTTTCCAACAAGCCAATTTACTTTTTACTACCTATCTTTGTTGAGTTCTTGTGCTCAAAGTCATCATCTTTTGTTACTCAGCTGCCCTAGCTCTCTGAAGCCCATGACATTTGGTAGCTGATCATACTGAGCTCTAAAGAAAGTTGGGTTTGATCTGTACTACTTTTGCCCCTTGATGTTTTGCCTTCCAGGATTTCATACCCAAGTGATTTTTAGTCTTTTCTTGGTTACTTAGATTGGTTTCCCGGGGGTTTAAAACTAAATATTTGCTGATGAAATCTTCTAAAATATTTAAAGGAAGCCAAAAATAAACGGAATTGAAGTCCTGAAAAAAAAAAATAGCGCTGTAAGTTGAGCAAAAAAGCATGTTGTATTCCTCCCAGCATCCCTCGGGCTCTTTGTTTATGGTACTGTCTTTCCAGTAATCTCCCTGTGCATTCAGTGGAAGTGAGATGCTGGTGTTCAAGTGGTACTTTCTTGTATAAATATTTCTTCTGCTGGGGGGTCAGACAGAATGAATCTGTGAAATCTGTAGCTCCCCTGCAGAACATTGCCCCCATGCAGTCATGCCCTCTCTCCTCTGGAGAGGAAGTAGAAGAAAACATCAAGTTTTATTGCAGCCTCGGGTTACATAATACTGTCTCTTGGCTCTGAAAATAACTGGAAACATCAAGATCAAAGATTAAATGTACTGTATCCTCAAATTCCTCTTCTCTCAGAAAGAAAGGCTTTCAGAGGAATTCCAGAATGACCTTTGCCATGCAAGACAATTTATAAAGATGTAAAAGCAAATCTGAGAAGTGGTATTTTATGAACTGCGTTAGTCCTCTGCAGTCATTTCAGCAACCAGGACATGCGCAAAGCTTGTTAAACAGTACTAATTTCAGGGGAGTTTTCTAACATGCCTGTAAGTCTGTTGTTATTTAGACCAAAAATATTAAATACTTTCTTTTCTTCTCTTGTGGCGCGTTCACCAAATAGGTTTGTATCTAATTTTCAACCACTTCTGAAATTTTGAGAAGCCTACAGTAGAGTCCATGGATGGCAGCTGGGTCTCTTGTTCAGCCAGTATGGCAGCAGTTCTGTCCACAGACTTATCCATTGACTACAAACAGAGCCCTGATGTCTAATAGTGGATTAGCTGAGATGAGATCACGAAGGGAACTGGTCCACGTAAGATCTGACTCCCTTTGGGAGTTTTCTGTCCCTCTTGATTGACCATTTGCTTTTTACTTTGTTATTTCAGGTACTCAATGTTAGCAGTTTTTACCCTAGGCCTCAAAGTGCCACATTTAACTTCATTCCCATTTTCACATCCTACATTTATCTTACTACCCCTGGAGTTGCCCACACTCCCTTTTCACACAAATCCTTTGCATTCTTGTCTAGAAAGTCCAAACATGTAGACCCACGATATCGTGTAAATGTTGCGCTTTACCACCTTTGCAAAGCAGAAAACCCAGCTTTTTGTGCTTTTTTCCTTGGTGCAAACTGCTGAAAATTTCAACAAGATAAAATTTACATAGCTTTGATAATTCTTATTTCAAGCTGTTTCATAATCCTGATAGCGTGTTTGATCTAAAGTACCAGAGATGTGGTGTACTTCATGCTTTGGAGTATGGAAACAAACCAGTTATTTCCAATTCTCCTTGTATGTAAGAACATGTAAATTGGATGTTGCCAGGAAGCGGGTACACTATCTGGATACCTTGAAATGAATGTAATTAATAAAACATATTTCTTATTTGCTTACAGTGGTGATTTCACCATCTCTCAAAACCTTTATTATTGTAATGATAATATGTGAAATATTCAAAATTAATCAAGTTAGTGCTTTAAACGTGCATGGAGCCCTTATCTGTAGGTGCATTTTTTTTTTGAAGCAGACAGCTTTTCCTTAGGTATTCATATAACAACCAGCCATCCAAAAGGGCCAAGGACACAGGATGCCTGACTGTGTCAGGCACAGCAAGATTTCTAACAGAACAGCACCCCAACTGGCTTGTGTTACCTGGAAATTGTGGCTCTCTACTTTCTCACATTACTCGAGATTTCTGTCATCCTCACATTTTCTCATTTTTTTGTTCCAATTTTCTGTCACAGTAAGTCAAAGAGGTTATTTAGAAACCTAACCACTCCTAAGCATTCAGAGATGAGACACTGAACTTTCACCCTGGGATAATGCTTCCTAGGCAGGAGGGGAGTGGGAAAGGGAGCAGAAGGTTCTATAATTTGCAGATTATTTACACACTGGAGCATAACGGTTCACTCACAGCAGTTGAACTATATTACATCGTGTTGCTGCCATATCTGAACACTAATCCTGCACATTAAAAAGTCTCCTGTATTTGCTAATGCCAGTATAGTAGCTTAGCTGCCTTCAAAAACAAACAAAAAAGATCAGTTGTTTGTAATTATGTCCCCAAATAGGAAAAAAATCGTATGTAAATATATAGGGTCAGTAATGTTCATTTTCCCTTTGAACTTTTAGTATTCACAGATGGAACCTTAGAAACAAACACACATAAGTTTACCTTACCTCAATACATTTCCACATACTGACATTTTTCAGCAACAAAAAATTCTTAGGGTGAATCTTGTCTCTGTGAATTCTAAGGGAAGGTGGGAACAACAGTAATAGATTTTAATTACTGTCTAGTGTCATTACATTCTTTCCTCCTATAATTAGAAACTAATGAGAAGTGGAACACATTCTGTCAAATGAACTGAGAAAACAGCACTTCAAGTGGAATGAGCGGCCAAGGACCAAATAAAATCGAGAACTGTCAGGCAGAAAGACACGTCATACATAAAGAAATTTCATTTGTTTGGATGGCTGTAATGATTCATCTCATTTTGCAGGAGCTTCATCAGCTGGGGTTGTCATTTCACACAAATATAAACTAATTTCAGTTCTCTTCTCCCTGCTCCCGCAGGAAATCAAGGTGTTTGATGTCAGACACATTCACATATAGACATACACGTTACTCTTTAAAAACAGAAAAAAAAAAAAAAAAAAAAAAAAGACAAAATCTGCTCCCGTCCCCTGCCCTCCACCCAGCTCTGCAATGTAGTTAGGATTCATCCTTTGGAATGTAAATTGAAAACCAGGCTTGCAGCTATCTGAATCCCAGAGATAATCTTATATAAATGGACTATAGTGCAGGCTTTGTCAAAGTCTTAATATTGTTTTACCTCATTACATAATCAAGCTCTAATCACGGCTTAGAAATGGATATTTAGAATCGGGGTGAAATCACTTAGTACAGCTGCTGTGCTGTATCAGCAGTGACCATGAATCGCCCCATTCTTTACGTAATGCCCAGACAGAGTGAGTGCCAACAGTCAGGTAGAGAATAGCAACATTTCCAAGTGCTTCAAGTCCGCTGCAAGCAAATATCT
The DNA here is from genome assembly GCF_964199755.1 of Larus michahellis. Lineage (NCBI taxonomy): Eukaryota > Metazoa > Chordata > Aves > Charadriiformes > Laridae > Larus > Larus michahellis. The sequence continues at coordinate 8,411,000 of NC_133906.1, read as the reverse complement.
ACAATGCCATGGCAGATTTTCTTTCTTTCTTTGCCCTAAAGGCTAAATATTCACTGTATTTTATTTCACATCATGACTTCCCTATGACACAATAGCGGCATTTTCCTGCTAAACCTCAGAGGGAAAGAGATTGTCAAGCATTTTTGAAAAGGAAGAGACTTAATTATTTTTTGAAACTGTCTGGCCCTTATGCAATCTAAAAATGAGTCAACGAAAGAAACAAAAAACTGTGAAGGACAGAAACAATGAAAAGGGCATTTAGCAAAGGATGAGATAATGAGAAGGTCTCATGGTCAGATTTCCAGGGGACAGTGGCCTTTCTGATTTTGCCTTTTCCCCAGCCTTCTAATTTCTAGCTGTGGACACCAATAAATCTCATAAATATCAACTTATGATCAACACCGTGATCAAAGTTCTGTCCTATCTTTATGAAAATTCACTCATGTCCCCAGTGATCAAATACTTCAGCTGAAATTATTTTCTGTGATATACGTAAAAACATATATTGCACTGTAGGAGCTAATATCATTTCTTCATGTGATAAATGACCACTTTTAGAAGAACTGTTTCATTAGTACTGAACTGGATAGACTTTCTGATCTGATGGAAGAAGAAAAACCCATCAAAAATAGGTGACTTCAGGTTTTATACAAGAGAGTCATTTAAATAGGTTAAATCTGAATCCTCATAGAAAACTGCGTATTTAGAAAAAATATTGTTTTCCTCATACCACAGTAACAGTGCAAGACATCACACTGAACTGCATTTTCAGGCTGACTCAGTACCTTCACCAAGACAATAAATGCCAGAAGAATTCCAAATATAGACCCCGTCAAGACAAGAAAAGAGATGGGGACATAAGCCAAATGAAGATGCATCAGGACAAATACACCAATCTTGAACTATTTATGTGATTTTTCATCCCAGATTAGTGCTACACTGTAGAATATAGTCCAGTCTGACACTAGCCTGATTTGGGAGAGAGAGATCTGACTCCGCTCTCCCATTTGCCCCTTTTTCTGCCTTTGCTGGGAGCAGTAAACTGCATCCAGTCACTGCTGAGCAGAGTATACACCAGAGATCTGGTACCATCACCTGTTTTGACATGAAAGAGAAAAGGCTTTGCCCATATTTTACCTTTTCTATTTTATTTTATTTTATTTCTCCACTCGTAGCAGTTTTCGGGCAATCCTGCTGCCCTCCAGTCTGCCGGAAGTGGATGAAGAGCACACAACGTGAAATAAATTGGTTGTTTTACAGGCAATGGTGTTGCGGGCGGAGTGAATAACTTCCCTTGTAAGAGAGAAGCAGTGAAATGTTTATTAACATAAAACAGTGATTTAACCAAGTTAGTCGTGAATGCAACAGTGTTTTATGAGATTCGATGCCAGGGTACACTTGATTATTTACTGCATAGAGGCCAGGGTCAGACAAGCTCTCAGGGAGACCCTCCCGTTGAGTCACGAGGCTCAGAAAGGACCCCCTTGCTTTCTAAACTCCTTCTCAGAGAGGAGTCTAGGTGCGGCTGGATCCAATCCTAGTCCCAGACTTGGTCAACCATTTATGTCTAAAGGATTATATATGCGCAATCAATCCTTATATCACTTAGCTAAGATTTCAAAGTTTAGCATGCGGTTAGTCACTTACCGAGAATCTGTGGCGGCAAGGAATCTCTCAACCTTGAGGAGAAGAGCCTTAAGCGAGCGTCCCCACTCAAGGGGAGATCCTGTCGTGCAGCCCGCTGCCGTGCAGGAGAGCTCAAAGGGCTCTTGGGCTGTCCGCTATTTATGGAGTAAGATAATTGACCTACAGTCATATTCTCATGGGAACAAGATACCTAGGCCCCCACTCCAGACAGTGTTTTGGTTATGTTGCCAGCCATCTCCCACAGTTCAAGTGCAACTCAGAACAACTCCCGCTGATGGCCATGGCTTGAGCAGGAGCCGAGGGGGGAAAAAGGGGGAAAAGGGAGAGCAGACCGCCACAAATGCCCCACAAGCTTACCAATTATTTGTTATTACAGTATATCTGCATAAAAATGGCACCTCCTTTTTTTTAAAGGAGGAAGATGTATTTAGGATCCTTTTGGTCCCATTTGCTACTATTTTTATAGAATCATAGAATCATAGAATTGTTGAGGTTGGAAGGGACCTTTAAGATCATCGAGTCCAACCTTTAGCCTACCCTGACAAGAGCCACTTCTAAACCATGTCCCTCAGTGCCCCATCTACCCTTTTTTTAAACACCTCCAGGGATGGTGAATCCACCACCTCCCTGGGCAGCCTATTCCAATGTTTAATAACCCTTTCAGTGAAAAAATGTTTCCTAATATCCAATCTAAACCTCCCCTGACGTAACTTGAACCCGTTTCCCCTCGTCCTATCACTTGTCACCAGGGAGAAGAGGTCAGCCCCCATCTCTCTACAACCTCCTTTCAGGTAGTTGTAGAGGGTGATAAGGTCTCCCCTCAGCCTCCTCTTTTCCAGGCTAAACAACCCCAGCTCCCTCAGTCGTTCTTCATATTGATCCAGTAGGTTAGCATTTGAACAGCGAGAGAGAACTGGAAGTTCATCTGGGATTCAATAGGATTTGGGTACGTAGCTCCAGCCCAGAAACGTAAGGCACTGAACTAATACCCAGCAAGATGCAGTAATACCAGCTCTAGAAAAATAACAGATGTTATTTTCACATGTTCTAGAAATCTGAATATTGCAGACTAAGCCAATAAACACTTTGGTTTGGGTCTGGGATCATCTTTTTATGTGTGGGTACATTATGAAACAAAATGGTCAATGATTAAAGCCTTTCAGTTATGTTAAAATATTTTACACTTCTTTAAAAACTTTTTTTCCCCAAATTCATCAAGTGTCTATTTTTAAAAAAAATATGATTAATTCAGAGTGAGAGCTTACTTAGAGTACTGACAACAATGGACTTACAATAAAGCTCCTTCCTTAAAAAAAGGTATTTATAGAAATCATATGTTACTATTTTAATGGTATTTCCGTGTATCATGACTAAACACAAGAAAACATATATTTTCTATTAAGCTACTATTTACCTGTTCATTCTTTAAAAAAAAAAAAATAAAAATCAAACAACAGTGCTAGCTGTGATCTCTGCCTAACAGAAAATGAGACTGTTGGCCATGTTAACAGTAAAAGAGAGAGAGAACAAGGATGTATCTATTAGTTATTTATGAGGAAAAGAAGACAAATTCTGCTGACACAGTTGTTCTTCATTAACAATTTATGTAGTTTATACTCATTACTTGTAGCATAAAGGTGATGTTACTTCGGTAATATTTCTATCATACAAGAGCTGGTTTAGTTCTTTACAAGTGCTCCTCTATTAACAGAGCCACAGAAGTCAGTTATGCCATTTGAGTGTTTGTATCAACACTCAATGGGGAGAATAATTAGAAATTTTTAAGATTCGGTTTTCCACTGGCAGACTTGCAGTTGTTTCTCATTTCTATTCTGAGGTGACAGTGCCCTCCTGTGGCACGATTTTTTTTATTTGCTTTTTTCCCTATATATACTCCATCCAGAAAGATTAACTGGATAGGGTTTGCCATATGTAAACAAGTAATTTATTTATGCACTTGTTATATGAGCTCATTTTGAGAAAAGGTTCCATTTCTATCTATGTTTTCTTATGGTTCTCTAAACAAACCTTCTAAAAGTTCTTGCTCTTTTCTGTATGTTTTCTGTGTAAAATTAGGAAAGAAAAACCCATTGGAAATCCGGACAGCTGGTACATGTCTGGGTCTGTATGAACCATGTGGCTGCTACTGGCCACACTAACAAACTTGTGCCTATTAGTTACCATGTAAACAGGTACCTACATTAATCCTAGTTGCTAGTCGTTTGATAAGTCCTTAAAGAACAAATAATGGCCTGAAATTTTGGGAGAGTTTGGCTCATACATTACTCTTCTCCTGGGTTTTTTTCTTGGCAGTTTCACAAATCTATCAAGTGGAGGAAAACGTCAAGTTTTAAAAAGATATAATAAAAATACTTGGTAGCATTTTTCTGCCAATTATTGCTTCATCATCAATATTCTCCTATATAATTTATTTTTGCCACAGATTTTTACATTTTAGGCATAAAAAGTGCAAAAATTATAAACATTATCAGAATTACTAAAGCACACATTGATTTTCATACTACTAAACACTGGCAAAAATACTTAAGGTAACCACATACTCAAGGAAAAACCTGCTCAGGCCCTGGACAGAACAGTTCCTGGGGCAGAGCTCCACAATGAAGCTCCCTGACACCACAGAGTCAGAATGAAGTGAGGAGCTCGTGTGCTGTATACTTTCAGCACACAGGAATTCTGGAGATTTTAGGTAGTAGACTGTATGATGGAACAAATAAAGTCTGAGAAGAACAGAGCGACCTCTACCATCCATCTGGTTTTGCTGTACCCTTTAGAGTGGTGTGTAGCTTTGTGAGAAACAGAGATAGCACGGGGCTAGTCAGAACAAAGTCATCTTATAAACTCTCAAAAAACTTCTATCTATGGACACGTGCCTATGCACACATTGCTTGTATTCCAAAACCTTTAACTTTGCCAGGAAAGATTTTCACCTAAATGCCAACATGTAAAAAGGCCAGCCTCTCCATATATTTAACAGAAATGAAATACTGAATTTTTTCCGCTCCAAAACCACCTATGAGAGTGAACTGAAATGACACACACACAAATAACTTGACCAGGTGGTCAACATGTAATTTTTGAAGCTCTTCTGCAGTTCTTTTAATAATTTAAATCTAGCAGTGTTTTAAACAACAGAAAACAATCTTATAATAGTAAGTGTAAAATAATCTTAGCTATAAGTGTTACTACCTGAACGATAATTAAGACACCAATTTCCTGTAATGCTAGAAAGCTGTTCTTTTCTCTAGCATTTGTACTAGCTTCCAAATCACTTCTGAGTACAAATTAGAGGCTTGTTTTCCCAGTACCTTACACTTTGCACAGTCACTTAAACATGCATAAAGAGAGTACTAATGGGTATAATTTCCCATTGACTTCGCACAGGTATAAATGATTCCACAACCAGGAAGCAATGAAGGATCACACCCAGTGTGCTGATTAAATCCGTTAAGTGCAGTGTACATTCCCCCTGGCTATACTTCCTGGCACGACTAATTCCTTCTATCGAACCTTTGGGACTTAGGCCAGGACGTATGCACAGATGGTTCCTCAAATCAGGAATTCACTTCCCTACTGTCTAACAGAGCCTGAATCCTGGTATTCAAATTACTATATCACACAAGTGTGTGGTAGGAGGAGCTTACCTATTTCCAAAGTTCACATAGACTGCTTTGAATCTATGTAAATTAGGATGGCACAGGACTGTTAGAAATAAAATATTTTGTAAGGTCATGTAAGATCATGATCACTAGATACTGATGGTATGTATCTCCTTTGCAAAACACATCCTACTCTAGAAGTGGCTTTAGGCCCGTGCACTTTCTCTGCGTAGAGCAGGGATTATTGCCACCAAGAGATATCTTCTACTTCCCATTCATAGCAGCAGTATGAAGATTCTGTGGCTCAAGTCAGAACCCTGCCCTGAGTCTTGTGATCTTCCAAAACATAATTAGCAGGAATATCCATTCATTCACATAGAAAACATCATATGAGTATTTATACATGAGGATAAACATGACCTGGATAGCATTTTCCTGAGGGACTGCATTTTGATTTAAATATATGTCACTGAAGGAACTGATTAACTGGTTATCATCTCTTCAGATGAGGAAGACTTTATCGATACAAACATAGATGAATACAGAGGAAAAGGAAAAATACATATATTCAGAGGGAGAGATGAGGTCTAGATATATTAAGGATGACTTACTATGCTTTTCAATGTAATAAAATTATTTTTTCTGGGGAAATTTTGTATTTCTTTAAAAACTGAAAATTATCTAGGATTTATTTTCTAGATATATGTAAGATTTATATATACCTTTGAATAGGTAGCAGGATTGTAAAGTCTCTGGTGAAAAGCTAAGTAATCAAAAATCTTCTAATTAGGGGGCCAAATATTGAGTAATTGAGTATATTGTCTTACAAAGATACTGCCAGATTGCATTAACATTCATTTCTAGAAAAATCCAAAAGTATATTAGCCCTCCAAACAGCAATCTGGCAGTCTGAGAAGCTTTCTTGCTGCAGTAGACAATATTGGATAAACAAGAGCCAGAGCTCCGGGAAAGAGGATGAAGTAATAATGAAAAGATTATCAATTTGCCAGGTGAGGGCTAATGAATGACACCATGCTAAGGATCAAGTCTGGCCATTTTTTACTAAAATAATGTCTTAGTTTGACAGCTTCATGCAGGCATCACACCAGGAGCGAAAAATCACCTCAGGCACAGAGACAATCTGAAAAAAACAGAGAATATTTAAACTGGTCCCAGATGAAGAGCAGAGAGGTCCATGAATAGAGTCAGAAAAAACAAATGTGGATAAAAACAGGGCTGAGGCAAGATTCCATCATGAAAGGTATGATTAAAGCAAAGTACTGTCAAGTCCATGAGTCCACATTCCACAGAGGACTTAATGCATTTTACATTTTGCATGTATGTGTTATGGTAACTGTTATTAGGTCCTAAATTGCACGTCTTTGATTTTGCTTTAGTTTGTACGCTCAGAGTACTTTTCTTACTCAAAATCTGAGAAGGCCTGCTGTTACATCATTACAACATCACTTACGTAAACTTAAATGCTTCTCTGGAACATCCCACCACTCTTTTCCTTAATGCTTTATTTACAATTGTTTGTATTAACTTCAAGGCTAAAAGAGCTATTCAGTACATTACAGAATTATTGGCTTGCCTTGTCTTGGCATTTCCTAACTTATACTTGTTAGTCTCACTCTTCAGAATCCCAACCAAGCAAGGTAAGAAATAGACAAAACACCTCTTTGTGATGTTAACATTATTTCTTCCTTTAGTAAGATTCTCTGAAATAGTGGAATTAATTCCACAACGCAACAGTGTCTCTGCAGCACCAGCAGGCTTTCAGATTAGAAAGCAAAATGTAATTTAAAAGAATTTATGCATCCTTGAATGCTTCTTCAGACTGGTCAACTCCACACTGCCTGGCAAGTTATAGTTGACACTGAAGTTTTCGCTTCCTTTGATGTAATCTTGCCATTAAGTAGAAACTTTAAAGCCCATATAAAGTATATATGGTCTCTCGTTTCCTTGAGCTTTCAGTAAAATGTTTCCAATTCTACAAGACATGAGCAACAAGGTCTGCCAGAATAGTTCTGTGGACTTTGTCTATAAATATTAGGAGCTGATACAGTGTTCCCTATGGATAGCATTCTGGAGTGTTTGGGATTTTTTTTACACAATTATCCATTAAGAAAGAAAGTCTTTGCCTAAAGGAAAGTACAATAACACTTGTGAGGGTTGAACAAAATCTAGAACGATTACATCACTTTAACTTATTGGAACATGTCAGCAGAGATATGTTATTTCTAACCATACTTGGTTAAAAAGTCCAGTATAAAAAAAAAAAGCGCAGAGGGAACTATGTTCAATTACATATAAAACACTTCCACCGGGAGTGTCTCCAGCTTGTGCAGCCAAAGCTCTGTGACAGGACACTGCTGTTGCTCTATGGAAATGGATTGTCCTCTGAAGTGCATCTTTGAGACAACAGAGAATTCAAAGAGATGTTTCATTGCTGCTGAACGGACTGTGGTCTTTACAAGTTAGTTAACATTTTAAAAGCTCTTGTACGTAACATGTCAAACAAAAAATATTTCTGTTTTAAAATAATGCATAAAATATTGTAAAAATATTATTTTAATAGCTTACTGTATAAAAAACCTCCCTGTGTTAAGGGAAAAATCCAAACAAGTCTCCATGAAGACCAGATGATCACCAGCAAGCTTTCTAGAAAAACATGATAAAACAACGTATATGGAAATAGTCTACAAAATGGAAGGACTGAGGCTACTCTCTGTATATACACATACATGTATATTCATATGTTACCCACACCACCATTTGGCTTGGTTTGCATAGGCTGTTATCAAACAAGGACAATGCATAAAGTCTTTACAGTACGCCCTGGTCTAGGTCATCTGGATGTGTCTGTTTTCTCAGCACCCACGCTGAGTTTTGGATTTGACTCCAATACCTGTAAGAAAGTGCTGGCTTGTGTACTACATTCTGATATTTTCTGTTCTTTTGAATAAAAGATCCTACAGGCAAGAGTGCTAGAACTACCAAAACAGTTGAGCTAAAAGACCTGTCTGAGTACAGGACAAAAAATATGGAGAAAGTAGTTACCTAGCATTTGATATGTCTGTTCAGCTACTCCAAGAGTCCATAGCAGTTGCAGCTTTAGAAAAAAGCAATAACAGAAAACAGCTGATTTTTTAATTTCAGTTGTGAGCTAATCTTTTGTACCTTTTTATGGTCACATCTATGTTCAGATTTACATTTCACCTCTTCTGATAATTTTTTGTCTTTTAAGAAAAAGTCCTTCTTAAAACCATTTGCGTGGAAGTAATACAGCTACTGCTTAAAGTAATCTCTACCATAGTATATCAAAAAAAAAAAAAAACCAAACCACTAAACAATTTTGAAATACCGATTATATTAATAGCACATATGAAGGTGAATGAAAAAAAAGTTAATTCCCCAAATTGACAAAATAATCACTTCTCAAGAAGTTAGTACATGATCCAGAGAGATGAGGAATGAGTCATAGTGTAATTTTATGGCTTCAGTTTTACAGTGTTCCTGATCAGTGGTATTTTTTTGGGGTTGAGGTTTTTTTGGTATATGAAGGACATACACATATAATGCAAACTTATCTGTGAATTAAGGGGATAATCAGACAGCAGTTACTAAAATTGGTTGCTCATATTCAGCCATATTTCCTTATTCAGCCGTATCTCCTTATAAATCACACACATATAATTTGTTTCTTAAATTCTTGGTTTAATTATAATATAATTAAATTAAAACCAGTTAATCCCTAGGATATGGACATGCACACTGAAAAAAAATAATATAACAAAGAATCAACAGCTAAAAAATGATCTCTGAAGTTTCTTCTGTGACCAGGTTCAAAGGGATTATTTTGGGGGAAATTAAAATTTTAATTATGCCTGAAAACAGAGAATTCGATGTTAACTAAAGGTACTGATCTAAGCAGAATACACATTAGCCACTGAGTATCTTTGATAATGCTGGAAAAGTATCTCAGTCTAAATTTGCAAGTCCTGTTCCATTGCAATTGGAGACTTCTCTGGACTGCACTTCACCAAATTGCAATGAAGTCTTTTGTAGCCTGGGGTTCTGTAGTTCTTTTGCAATCAAGATTTCCCAGGAGTGCTGCAATCTGAAGTAAGGATCATAATGAGGGGGTTTTTTAGTTTAGAAAAAAATGCGTCAAAAACTGAAGCTTTGCTGTATTCCCGAATCCAGATGGAATTAAATTAATAGCTTGAGAGGGGAAAACAAACTGGAAATAGAATCACAAAACTATTGAATGGTAATGATGTGTTATGCATACCAGGGTAACATATAGCCTGGCTTTTTTGGGCACTTAGGAGATGTAGGTTCAAATGCTTTTAGAGGAGATAATACAACAGAAGATCTGCAAGCAAATAAAAAATTAATTATTGACACAGCCTAGCCCTGAAGAATAGTTGAGAACATGAATAATTTAGAAATACATCTGAAAGCATGCATTATTTGAGAACAGGGCCGAGAGCACGCTAAGAGGGACAGCATGGTGACTGGAGGTTTGCTGGACCACCACCACTCACTCAGTTGCTCCAAGAGGACTATACCAGGCATTTACAAGTTATGAGGAGTGACTCGGGTAGAAAGAAGCCTGCTGTGCTATGCAAGGGAGGTTACCCTTGAAATCTTAAAGTCCAAGTCACCTAACTGAACCTGCAAGTCTGTTTACTTTCATAGTGTGGAAAATTCACTAGTTCTTGAGCTATACCAGTGTTGAAGAAGAGGCATGCATGTATTTGCCACCAGTATATCTGGTGAATCAGCTTAACATATATACCCCAGACATAGAATAGGAAAACCCCAGCTATTATATAAAAATTCTATGTTGGGCTTTTAAAATATTATTCTATCTCAGTGTGCTTTTATTTTACAGGAGACTATGTAGTCATGTCTGTTTACTTTAACCTGAGCAGGAGAATGGGTTATTTCACTATTCAGACGTACATTCCCTGCACACTTATTGTTGTGTTGTCCTGGGTCTCTTTCTGGATTAATAAGGATGCCGTTCCCGCCAGAACATCACTGGGTAAGTTGTTTTTTCTTCCTGCTTTTATTCAAGCGTTATGATGTTTAATTGACACCTCTGCGGATCACAAGTTTAAATGTAAGAGGAGAGACAATTTCCCATGAGCTTTCCTTGTTTAGAGGGATGTAGTCATTTCCAGGGAATAACACAGCCCAAACCATATTTGCATCTCTTCCTTTTTACTATGTCACATCCTAACTCTGAGTATTGTAGATTGCCTGCAATAAAAACTTTTGCATCTTTTCTGATGACAGCAGTATTTTTATAAACATGAAGAGGATGGAGAACATTGCTGGGTTAGAGGCAGGGACGCATTAGTTTTATTTGCTCTACTTCCATATCATGGTGACTAGCAATACAAATGAAGTAAATACCAAGAGGGGAATCAATCTTTCTGGATGTCTGTGTGCCGTAGTGCCGTAGCGGTAAAAAGGGGAGAATGTAGTACCCTGACTTCTGCTTTAGGGACCAACAATCAAATATAGCTTTCAGGATACAAAATCAACTGAATTTGGTGGTATCTAAAATCCTATACGTGAAAACGTGACAGGTAACTAATCAGCAGTAGCAATTTCTACACATTTAACAACTATTCCACAAGTAAACTAAAAGAGAGACTAAATTAACCTGGCTTGTGCAAAGCAGCTGTAAGAATTAGCAAAATAGAAACATTCAACTAGAGAAAGTTAAATACATTTTCTACTTTTGTGTTAAATCAACAGAAGTGAGAATCATTTTAGTTTCTCCTTCTGCATTTTCATTTCTTCGTAGAACTACAGCACACGGCACTGGAGTGCAAAATGAGGGACAGCATTTTCATTCCAGAACTCCCTTGAAAGAAACACAGGAACAGAGGCTCCCATGACAGAAAGTTTTAAGCATTTTATTGCCCTTTTCACATCCTCTCTAAAAAGAGGTTCTAAAATCTGCTTTTAAAAAGTATAAAATTAATGAAAGCATTCAGCTGTTATTTTAAGTTTTACTTAGATAGACCCGTCCCTCCGTTGAGAATTAGTCCATTTGTACCACTGAGGAGGTAAAATCAGTGATACGAAATTTTCCATATAAAATGTGATGGATTTTAACTGTTTTGATGCATTTTTAATGTTCTTCACATCCTAGCACAGGAAATAATGTTCTGAAAGGAGAAGGATGGTTAGGCATGTCACAGTACTTCTCAGTCATAGCCTACAGTCACTTAGGAAGGCCAGAAGAGACGCAGCTCTGGCACCAAGAGAAATCCGACCCCACAGTGTTACAATTATAAGGAGCCCAGAGAAACTCTCCCTTCCAGCTTTATTTGAAAGAAATCACTTAAATAACAAGCAGCAGATAATTTGTGTGGGGCCAGCATATTTTGCATACAACTAGAATACATTTAGGCAAGAAAAAAGGAACAGTTTTATTTCTTTGTGTAGCACACGTACAAATCTACACACATTTTGTCCTGAAGTTCCTGCTGAATTACATGAACTGATAGAATGGCTGCAAGTGTGTCTCTTACTGACACTGGTATGATTACCGTGCAACTGAAAATAAGCAAAACTCATCCAAAAAGCACAAAAAGTTTGAGATTGGTCTTGATGTTACTTTGAAGAATGGAGTAAGGCCATTTTTATTCTCCATCATGATTTTCTCACTTTGACACAAGTTGTCTTCTGTCTAGCTCTGTTTAAGGGTTTGAGCACACAAACCCTAAATTTCTCAATTAAAAATAAAGGCCCCCTAGAAGTAAACTACAAAACTGAAAAATTAAATTAGATTTCTTAGAATCAGAATCCATCTGTATTCTGCAGAGCAGCACTTCCAGTGACCATGCAAAAATGTTTCATCCCCTGTGTTAATCCTCAAAGCTCTCACTGAATCCACATTTCAGTGCTGGAATGTGCTGTTTAATATCTTTGCTATATGTTTGAACTCCAGGCATACTTCAAAAGCAGTCAGAGAGAGATAACTGGCAAAACCAGTTTATTACGTGAAATAATAATATTTCTGTTGTTTTCTATCTATCTACCAGGTATTACAACTGTCCTGACAATGACCACCCTAAGTACAATTGCTCGTAAATCTCTTCCCAAAGTTTCCTATGTAACAGCAATGGATCTTTTTGTGTCAGTCTGCTTTATTTTTGTTTTCTCTGCCCTGGTGGAATACGGAACTTTGCACTACTTTGTCAGCAACAGAAAGCCAAGCAAGGATAAAGACAAAAAGAAGAAAAATCCAGTATGTATCTTTTTACTGGTCTGAAGGTCTAAAATTCAATTAGGTTTTCTGAGAGAGCATTTAAATCCTTCTTTATGCTTGTACTTTCTTTTCAGATTCTGCTATTACATATATACTCTTCCTTTGTATTAATAGGAATGCAAACACCCACCTTGAGAATGAAAAGCTCATATATTATGGTTGTCTGGATGCCAGAGAAGCTAATTTCTTAGAATAAGGATCCTTTTAACCAAAGTGTTCTGCAAATCACAATTACCACCAAAACCATTATTTACGTTACAGACAGAGCTCTTGCTGTGACCTTTATGGAAGAATTATCAGTTTCTCAGTCTTAGCTTTAGCAATATTCTCTGCCATTAACTTATGCCTGTATTATTGACATGACTGTTTTTCTTACTATCAGGATTAACAGTTAAACTTTTATATTCAAACTACAGAATGTGCTTTTTCTAATCCCCCCTTAAGCATCTGTTTCCTTTTTATTGTTTCCTTATCGTCTTTTTCTTGTATTTCTTACCTCCTTTATCTACTTCTCTCCCTTAGAAAGTGATTTGGCTAGTAGTTTACAATGTTACTGATGGATGCATGCTACACAATAATAAAGAAATGTATGTAATAGCCACAATAAAAAAAAAAATCCTGGAAATACCCACAGCAGGGGTTTGGGGTTTTGCCCAGATAGAGAAGTTGTTTGTTGCTTATTTTATCCAGGACAGATTTCTCCTTTCCTTTTGCAACTGAGCTGAAAAGTCTGTTGTCTAGAATCTCTGAGGTGAAAAGATGCAGTGTGAAAACCTAGAGGGAAAAGTAGCCTAACAGTCTACAAAAAACCCCAAATATGCCTGTGAAAAATGTGAAGAACAAGTATTTTACATTAATAGAGAGTATTTTTAAATCTATTTCAGGCATCTAGAAAATAATGAAGTCACTTAGATATGCTCTGCTAAAATCTTCAAGGACTTTTGAAGATATTCTCTTTTAGTTATAACATACAGCACAATAAGAATATAGAAAAAATAGTAATTAAAGAACCTTTTATTACACATTATTGCTGTAATTTCAAAATGCTGTTGAGAAGTAGACTCTAAAGAAAAAAAACAAAAAAACAACAACAAATCAGATGTACTCCGTGGTGAATAAACAGCCAGAAAAACATCTATAAAACTACAGAGGAAGAATTCTCACGTAACTTTAGGTATGCTAAAGTTGGATTTGATCACAGACCTCTCTTTTGGTCAAAAGAAAGGCACTTCCGGACGGTGATGCATCTTGGCCTGTCTTAGGCCGAAATAAAAGGCTGTCTGTGTGCACGTGTGTCTCTCACAGTCAATTAAAGGAGCAAAGATTAACTACCTCAAATTTAGTTGTTTCACTTAAAGATGTCCATATAAGGGCAGATTACTTGTTCTTTACGTTACTTATCTGTGAACATCTGGGGACAAACAGAAATATAAATTATTGCCTGGATCCTAATCCCAGAGTCTAAAAAACTTAGAAGTACAGTGTTCAGGACCTAGTCTGCAGGTAAAAAGATTTTTTTCTAAAAAGTGTTTTTATAAACTGTGAATGGTCTCCTCTCAAAACAGCTCAACATAAAAGATTGGAATCCCCTGAGAATATGAAAAGATCTAAATGGAGTTTAATATCTTACGTCTTTGGACCAGCTGTAGTTACAAGATAGTGAAAAGTCAAAAATGTGGGGGTTTTATATTACAGATACTTGCTTAAATTGCTATTATCCCAACCTTTCTATAAATTTAGTTCTTTTTGACTTACTATGTTTTAGAAACATATTTTTAATTTACATTATTTTTGTCTCTTTCTTTCTTTCCTTTCTTTCTTTAATTTAAAACAAACCCCTCTCTTTTCTGTCTACAAAATGAAAGCTTCTTCGGATGTTTTCCTTCAAGGTATAATGTTTTTTGGAATGGAAATTCACTGCATGCGACTGCTGAATTTAACTATTAGAGCTTATATGAGAGTGGTGCTTTGTTGGTTTTGGGGGTTTTTTTTGTTTTCTGTTTGTTTTGTTTTTGTTTTTTTTTTTTTAAATGAGACATCTAAGCATTCTACTCAAGGTAACTTCCTAATTAAGTAGAATGGTTACATATTTCTAAACAATCTGTAGAGTTGATTCAGCAGCCCAAATATTGATTCACTATGGTTCTGAACTTACCCAAGTTCAAGAGTGGTCAACGTTATTGGATCGCATGAATTAAGAGAGTTTGATGTTGAAACATTTCTGCTCCTCTCTTTCTCAATTTGTCATGGGATCCAATACCACCAGCTACACCAGAAGCCTGCAATACACCCTTTTAGAACTCAGCTCTGACCCCGCCCTTTATAACTTCTGTGATTTCACTCCAAATTATGAAACCAAATCTGTCCTGATGTTGACCTGAACAAAATTCAATGTCATCATCGATTACTCAAATGCTGTTCCTTATGCAATAAAGTCAGAGTTTTGAAAGGGTTTAAGATGCACATATATTTTTAATGCTGTCCCTGGATCAACACACTCTTAGCAAATATATCTAGCTATGTTCCACATCTAAACCCTATCTTTATTTAGAAATGCAGAGATTTTGTAAAACAAAGAACAAAACCAAACAAATGAACAAACAAAAAAACAGGGGAAAAAAGAAGCCACATAAAACAAAGACAAGAAATTTACTTACTCATGGAATTTGTTGTTATTTTACCCTAACTATCAGCAGAAAATGTCAATGCCTGTCATCCTAATGTTTACCAAGTCCTCAAATGTGTTTTAAATGCTTCATTTGCTGAATTCACTGCAAATATATACATATATATATATATATCTATATCTACAGCTACTATATAAAATTTGGAATATGTTGAACCTTCTAGTTGGTAAACGTTAGTACACGATGAACTGCATATATTCAAACGATTGGAAAGTCTTATAGAGATTCTCCTAATCTATTCAAAAGACTCAGGTTTTGCCTTTTTTCCTGTATATATATTTGCTCATGTCTCAACACGAACCAGCTCTATGTTAAAATCCTGCATTTCCAATTGATTATTTCAGTTCCTTCTATGTGCAATACATAAATTGCCTTCAGATATCAAGCAGCTATATAACATATAAAACACCAAAGAAATTCAAAATACCATCAATTACATGCCTGAATCTTTCCCTTTAACATCTAATGTTTATTTAGTTTGGCTTTAAAGCAAATTGTCCACAGCTGTTAACTGTATATTGATTTGTGCTGCTTTCCTATAAAGTTATAATGTATGATGCTACTTTTAATGAGTTCAAGGTAATATTACCTTTAGAACTCCTCAGCAATTTCCCATGTACCACCCGCAGAACCATCATTCACATGTTGACCATTACTATCTATCTCCCTGTTGGTCTGGTGATAATAACAGTCTCTCCCCTCCTGCCATCTTTTTCTTTTTCTGCCACCCCACCTTAGGCACCTACAATTGACATCCGGCCTCGATCAGCTACTATTCAAATGAACAATGCTACACACCTCCAAGAAAGGGATGAAGAATATGGGTATGAGTGTCTTGATGGCAAGGACTGTGCCAGTTTTTTTTGCTGCTTTGAGGATTGTCGAACGGGAGCATGGAGGCATGGAAGAATACACATCCGCATTGCCAAAATGGACTCCTATGCCCGCATCTTCTTCCCAACTGCCTTCTGTTTATTTAACCTGGTGTATTGGGTATCATATCTTTACCTTTAAAAGCAGAAGGAAATCAGTGATATGAGCCTTACTCACTGAATTTCTTAGAGAGATGGTTTCCTATGTCCACTTGAAGTATTTACGACACGCTTTACAGTGGTCTGAATTCTTTAGTGCCATAACCCGGTAAATATCAATCATATCATTTGTCCACAAATTGCCATCAGGTTATTGTGAATTAAATGTCCATTCAACATGCTGAAATAATTTGAAATAAAAATCATATAAACAGGTAATATACAGCCATACCTGCTGGAACAGAGAGAAACCGAGTAGACAGCGTAAGGGGAGCGTGGCAACATCACTTAAAAGTTGGTACTGCTATTTCAAACAGGAGTGAGAGAGAGGAGAATTCCCAGGTAAAGAGCTGTACAGTTTGTTAACATTGGCTATAATTACGCTATAGCTTTATTCTCTGTGGGCTTTTCTTTTTGGAAGAGTCATCTCTCACTTTGAATAGGTATTATTAAGCTAAGAAAACAACTTCTACTCCCACCAAGATAAAAATAGACCTTTCCCTTTGCCATCCCTTTAAGAGCACATGTACAATGCTGTAAATATTTCAATACCTTGTAGTACATAAAGTCTAGTGCATGCATCTTTTGGGGGCCAAAATAAATGAAACAAAGGTACCATAAAGTATTGTCTTTTATTTTGTGTCTCTGGATGTGCTATCGTAATTGAAATGTGGACAATATTTTTTTTTTCCTTGAAAAATTACCCCTTTCCCTCATGCATGGAAGATCCAAGCAGACAGCACTTTCATGTAAGACATTAGAGAAGCCTTAAGGATTCAAATAAATAACATGTAGACAAATCTGTATGGCCAATATAATAGCTCATAAAGTATATTGTATGTGTCTGCTGCAGTTGTAGCCTTCATTTTCCATTGATAATGTTGCTATATTTCAACTGAATTTCCAGTAATTATACATTGCAAGATCAGCTTCTGAATTTAATCCATGTGCTTCTACTGTTCTTTTCCTACCTTGAGTTCCACCTTTTTCCTTACAAAAGTGTTTGTGGGGTTTTATTCTTTAATCCAGTCCAGGAAATAGCTTTTATTCTAGACATTATTTTTACATAAGAGCTTCAAGTTCGTTTTGAAACATTTGATTTTGTATTATATATGCACATTCAATTCTCTGCCCATTCATGTCCTTGATTAGCAATAGTTGTTGTCAGTGCTGCTTTTCACTCAGTGAGTACCTTTACTAAAACAAACCTTTACCATGGCTAGCACACAGTTTATAGATAGCCTTGAAAATAAAAGAGAACAAAGGGTGTCTTGGCTACTAAATCACATGGTATGCAGTTTATGTGTATTTAAAACCTTCAGCCCACCTGGGTGAATCTTGAAACCCATTTCTCCACTGGTTTTCAGAACCTGTATGATGCTCAATTATGCAACCTTAAGCACATGTAAATATGACTGACCTTTTTTTTAATTGTCAAAGATGTAAAATGTCACCTCCACAAAAGTGGGCTTGCATATTGAAAAGGGAGATATATAACTTACCATTACAGAATTATTAATAGCTAAAATGGAGGAAAAAGGAAAGTTTTCCGATGTTTGTATAGTTTTGGAAATAAAAATGTATAGAAAAGGAATAACTCTTGATCATCAATTGCTCCTTGTCCAATGTATTTGAAAACATTTTAATAAAGGAATTGCACACACCTGTGGACTTTTTCAATAAAACTGCTGCACTCAATTCCAGTTTTCTTGTGATTAGTTTGTTAAAAGCATGCTCCAAAGACTAGACTCCTTGACTAGTTTGATTCATCCACTGCCTAAATATAAGTGATTATAATTCTCACAACCCTCTGCATTGTCTCATTTTGTAGTCAAATGGCTCACCCACATGACTTTCAAGGATGGAGACTAAATCTTTAAAACCTTTTTTAAGATTATCTTATTCTTAAAAAAAAATATAAAAAGAAATCACTGAATTGGAAGTATCATAATGAAGAGAGATAACCTTTCTTTATCTACTCAAAGCAGAGAGTGTCTCCGCTCCCTGAATGAGCGTCAGTCATCTTCCACACGGAAATGTGTTTCAGCTGGTGCCAGACAGATCACTATTTTATTTTTTTTTCAGTGGTCAGTGATTTAATGGCTTTCTGTTAGTTCCTTGCAGTTAATAAGAGTGGCTGATGTTACAAATTTAAGGTTTCAATTTTTATCTGGATCTTTTCCCTGCTACCAAATAGGTTTTATATAGATCATTATGAATCTCAGCCCAACCCAGCCCTTTAATTCTCTCAGTCCAAGTGCATTTCAGTTAACATATTTAGATTTTTTTTTTTAAATGCCTGTGAAATTAAGAATTCAGTGACACTGAGTACTTGACTTTAGTTCAGTCACCAGATTACCTGTGCCTATAGAAAGCCTGCAACACTCAAGAATCAGATGCAGTAACAAGGAGCAAACAAATGGATCCCTCACTTGTGCAAGCTGTCCTTCCTCTTCCAGCAAGGGAGGAGTTTAGTTAAAAGATTGATATACCACCCTCTCAATAATACCACACCTACAGTTAAGGATTTGAGTGAAATTTTCTCACCCTATATCAATAAGTAAAGGAAATAAACCCTTAATCTGTAATTACCCAACATCAACGCCTTGTCTCCTGCCACACTTATTTAGGTAATTTGTCATTTCCTCTTGGGGAAAATGGCTGAGATTCAAAGGACAGTTCATGAAGAAACACATAATTCCTAGTGAGAAAATTACACCAAAACACAATCTAGTGCTCACTAAACAAAAAGTATAGCGTTGTTCTGAATAGAGACTAAATTAGCTGTTCAGTACAGAATCAAAAGATGACCTTTGTATTGTCAAGCCAAACTGCCACCACAGCATACAAAATAGCAAGAAAATAGCAGTTGGGTATGATGAGGATTACAATTCAGAAGAAAACTGCTCACAAACCTATCTATGTAGACACATTCACACATACATATTACATAAAATATATTAATATATACATTATATATATTAACTCTCTCAGCTGCAGTCTAGGGAAGAAACTCACTCTTGATGCAACAGACTTAATAAATGTTTTCAAGCTCTTGGTATTGCAGATAGCTATTACTGCTCTGGGATATGTCTGAGGATGCTCAGACGGTCATTAAGAGTTTTATTAAGTATACACTAGTGGCACAATTATTTACTTACTATTTATATTCCAAGAGTATGTAGATGTCCTGACTGAGACAAGGCATTGTTGTCCCAGGGATAATGTCATATATAGATGAAAGAGAACACCTCCAAGCATATATAAATGTTTATACATTTATAACACTTACAAACCCCAGTTTGTAAATAAAGAGCTGGTATTCAGAGAGACAATGTGACTCAACTACGGTTCTCCTATTTTCAATGTTAGGCAACCAAAAAAAACTATATGTTATCTAGCCAGTATAGAATAATTTTAGCCTCTGCACAATAAAAAATGATAAAGCTCCTAAAGGTGCAGTTCCCAGCACAGATTATATACACACATGCAGAAAAAGGAAAAGAAAGAAAAAAAAAAAAAAAGAAAAGCAAGTGGTCTTTTTTTAATCCATTCATTTCTACCTCACTTTCCCAGAGTCACATAAATCTATCTAACATGAAGGGACTGGTCAAATATACTATGTGTATCAGTTTCAATGACGCAGCTATAGCAGCGAATATTGGCATATCTTGGAGGTTCAAATATTTGGACTTCCTTCCTCCTGTGCCCCCAAAGCCTTCAGTCTAAAAACACGGATAGAAAAAGGCAAAAGAATAGTTATAAGATACTCAAGCAAATGAATAACTTGAGAAATGGAGCAAGAAAGCTTTGTTAACTGCACAAATTTTACTAGATAGCATTACTGTACACGGAACCAAAAAAAGAATTGGGAAAATACAGTTTTACATTTTCTGCCTTACCACAAAAATCTAGGATCATGGTAGAGATGAGCTGTAAATTGGGATATGAATGAGGATAAGCAAGCATTTTTTCAGGTTTGCTGAAGTGTTTCTCATGCTACAGAGGAAAGGCACAACTGTGACACAGAGGCTGAAGTCAATATTGAGCTGATCTGCTCTATCCAGCCTGCAGCTGAGAACTGAATTAGAGGCAAACAAAATAATTTGCTGAATTATGTAAGAATTGTGTACGTTAATGGACTAAAGAGGGAGCCGAAAGCAAGAAGCTAAGAAGAGAAATTCAGAGGCAATGTGATCCATAGAAAATATAATTGTCAAGGCCAGGATAATAAAGATTGTTCTCCGAACTGAATAGTGCATGTTTAAGGTTCAGGCTTCATCTACATGGATGAAGAAACAGATTTTGGTGATGCTGTGGCAGAAAGTTAATGTTATTTGGAAATGAAAAGCTGGGTCCAAGATAAAGACTTAGTGAAAAATAAAGCCTGTTCATGGCCTTCTGCAGCTGGAAGAATAAAGCCTGTTATTTTAAGCTATGGGATCCAAGGCAGAATCCAATAGTAAGTATGAACACAAGAAGAGGAGTAAAAATATAAAGGAGCCATCTAAATGAAAGTTAATTACAGCCCAGGGGAAAAGTGACATTTTAAAATGCAAGTGCTGTCTTTCAAACAAAATTTCAGGTGCTTTGCAAAGCTAATTTAATTAAATCTTACGAAAAGCATCACAGGTAAATCAGTGTATTATACCCATGAGAGACCTATTGTTCCATTTATAAAAATTAAAAGCCAATGCACTTTCCCCTCCTTATTTAGAAGGATCCTGTAGATGAAAATATTTAGATTTTCTACTTACACATTACTGTGTTTTTCTTTTTAAAGTCAAGATTTACAGTGAAAAACGTATCTGTTAAATATGTAAAAGAAAGTTCATGACCTTTAAAAGGTCCTGAATAACAGACATGAACTAAAAGCTTTGCTTACAAGCCAGCAAAACCTATTTGAATAATTGATTCCAGAATGTTGCATTAGTTCAGAAAAACATATAAGAAAAGGTTGCCTTTCTTGTAGGGGGAAAATAAAAAGCACAGTATGATAAGATTGGATAAGATTTTCTTATTTGGACTCACATAAAATTCATTTTGATTATCAAAATGAGAAAAAGGAAAATAAGAAATGAGAAAAGATTAATAGAGCTTTACTTCAACCAGTATGATAAACATTAGAAATACTGATCCTTCCACCAGACATATGCTTTTTGATACTGGCATATTGAAATCTGTATCTGATGAGGTTTAATCAGCTATCATTCTCTTTAGAATTTTCATGTATACACTATAAGCCTAACTATAGATTCAGTCATTTTGCTGTGAGAAGCCTAACATTAATTTACCCACAGGAAGAAAGAAAAAAAAAAAAAAAACCACACAACCACAAAAAACCCCACCTCTTCCCAAAAAATTCCAAACCAAGACTTCTCATTACAAGTTGTCTATAAAAATACCAGATGAGGCTACAAACTGCTTGAAAGTCAGATAGACCTGTTAGAGAGGATTTAGCATAGCTGGATACTTTGGTGTATTAAAGAAGAAAAAAAAACCACACCTGTATATTTGACATGCCTTTATTAAAAAGGAAAAAAGTCTGCATGTTTGTATTGACAAATAATGCATATTCATAAATTCTCAGAATTCATTTCAGTGTTTCCCTGAAGACTTGAAGTGAAATCTAGACCGACAATATCAGCAATTCTATAATCTCACAAATCTATTCAGATTTCACAGGGTTTTCTGCTTCTTGATCTTGCTCTACTTATATCCGTGCTTTTTAATTTGCTGACACAGTAAGATTTCTTGTAGAAAAAGGCATTCGCCTTTTGCTCTTTCCAATTCCTTTGCCCTCACTGAACATTCACCTGAATTTGATAGCTCTTGATATTTCTTGCATGTATAATGCTTCTGTCCCATAAACACCATCCCCACAGCTTCACCCAAATTTGTGATTCCATTTTAATCCTGAAAAATTATTTTAGTTTGAAAACTAGAAATTTTAGAGAAACTTTAGGTGAACTTGTAAAGTTAATGGACTCAATACTAGGAAGCTAAAAAGAGGTAAGACAGACCCATTGCTAACTTCAAGCTTGCCTTTATTTTACTTATTTTCAGGAGAGCTGATCCCAGCTCTTGTTAAGGCCCAGTATCTCTACACTGAATTGTAATAGCCCAGAGAGTACCCATATTCGCAAAACCTGCAAACCCTGACACTGACAACATCTAGGTGTGGCATAAATCTCACCAAAGCAGTGCCCTCCCCATGTAGCAGCATTCGTCCTGGTGTCAAGCACCTGACGATACTATCTATAGATGCTGAAGCTCCTCAAATACTTCTGGAAAGCAAAGACAATGGTCACACCAAAAAAGCTGTCATTAATTCCCTTTGTTTCTACAGATCATTTCGCAAAAATACCACAACAAAAAAGAAAAAAAAGAAACTACCCGTATTAAAACAAACTACAAGGACTATCAAGTATACCTCTAATTTCAATTTATCAGGATAATTTATTTACTTTTAATTTAACTGTAGAAGCATTCTAAGTTAGACTTTGTTACAAAGGTAACTAAGCAACAGGGAGTACACACATATTTGTTCCGCTCCCCTCTAGGTCCCATGGAGTATTTGGACAGACAGGTCCAAACCACCAAAACAAGTGGTTTCCCTGAGAGAATGCTACGTGGGGAAACACATTAGTTCGAATCACAAATCTATCCAAAATCTGTACAGTAGAAAGCAAAACTGTGTCAAAGAACCTACCTTGCAAACTCTTAATATCCACGGAGATATTTTTTTTTCAAGCTACTCTGTATGATCTGCCATAGTTGATCAGAACTTTCTCTATTTGAAGAGTCATCTTGTTCTTATACATTAGTCTATGTTTAAATAAAATAACATTTTTAGGCATTGGAAGTCTTTTCTGTCCTTTGCAGCATTCACTTTAAAGAAAAGGTAGGGCAGTTCCTCCTTCCAGCTGTCGTTGACCTCATACCCTACCACTCACGTGCAAAGAAACAAATCCAAGTCCCAAATATATCTGAGACTAGGACTGAACAGAAATCTCAAAACATCTGAGAGATTCGTTTAATCAAAATCATTGCTTTCTTCCAAAATCCTCTAAAGAGCCTTCTCACCTGCCCGTGAAGGAATTTAGATCATGGAAAAATGGTTCTCATTAAGTGTGCTGCAGCTTGTGTAAGCAGCTGTGCGCTAGCATACACTGTCCATTGCCCTATTGAATCATTACTCAAGTGCTACTGGTGCCTTCTCACTCACATTTGCTGGTCCAGTGCTCCTAAAGCAACACAATGACACAAGTTCTGGGCAGCATGTAAAAGCATAGTGGAAAAAGCAGTAAGATTCTCCACGGAGTCGCCGTGGAGACCAGCTTCAGTGCAGGTAAGGCCTCACTGGGGAAGGGGATCGCGGCGGATAAGGCCGGCAAAGGGCTCTTTTGAGGGCTCTTTCGAGGGCTCTCGTAGCCAGGAAAGGCGGCTAGCTCGTGCCGAAACCGGCAGCTCGGGGGCGGGCTGCTGACGCGGCAGGGGCGGAGTCAGCGTCACACGCGGCAGCTCTAAACGGGCGGTCCCGGAGCGCAGCGGTCGACCGCTGCGCACCCAGCACGCGGGTAGCCTACGTGGGTCACCCAGGGCGGCACCGCAGTGCGAACGAACAAGGAGCAGCATTTCGTACGGTGGGTCACTGGAAGCCTTGAGTCTAAGGTAAGCAGAAGCTGGGCAACCACAAGCAGAGGAACATCGGCGTGCAAGGGCACCGGCTCAGGGCGCGAGGGAAGCAAACAGCAGAGATCCTCCATCTCCCGGTACGAGAAAAGAACATGGCCGCAAAACAGTCAAAAGCTTCTGCGAGGGAAAACATGGGAACTCAGACTGAGCTCCTCTGCAAGCATGTGGCTGTGCAGGTCTCGGGCTGTAATGAATGCCTGAGTCTGGCACTGCTCCCACAGGGTTCCAGGGACACTGTGTGCATACGGTGCGATCAAGTAAATGATCTGCTCAGGAAGGTGGTTGAACTGAAGGAAGAGGTAGAAAGGTTAAGAAGTATTAGGAACTGTGAAAACGAAATAGATTGGTGGAGCCATACCCTGAGGCAAAGGCAGCAGGAAGAGGCTCTATCAGAAGTGGATGACCCACTTCCCTCCTGTCACCAGGCAGAAGGAGAGGACTCAAGGGATAAGGGGGAGTGGTGTCAGATCCCTCCTCGGAGAGGTAAGCGAAACTTCTCACGGCCCCCCTCACCATCCCAACTGCCCTTACGTAATAGGTATGAGGCTCTGGAAATTGAGGACCAGGCGATTGAGGATGGAGGAGCTGATCCATCCAGTGAAATGCACAGTGCTCGTCACTCACCCCCATGCCTCAGGACGTCCTCAACAAAGAAAGAAAGAAGGGTTATTGTAGTAGGTGACTCCCTTCTGAGAGGAACAGAGGGTCCTATCTGTAGACCGGACCCATCCCACAGGGAAGTCAGCTGCCTCCCTGGGGCCAGAATTAAGGACATACGGAGGAAAGTCCCTTCCCTGGTCCAGTCATCAGATTACTATCCGCTACAGATATTTCAGGTAGGCAGTGACGAAGTAGGTACCAGAAGTCTGAGGGCAATGAAGAATGACTTTAGGGCCCTGGGACGGCTGGTTAAGGGATCGGGAGCACAAATAGTGTTCTCCTCTATCCCACCATTTGCAGGGGTAGACAAGGGGATAAATAGGAGGAGCCAGCAAATTAACTCCTGGCTCCGCGACTGGTGCGTCCGGCAGGACTTTGGCTTTTTTGAACATGGGCTGATCTACAGGAAACCAGGCATGCTGGCATCAGGCGGGGGAAGCCTAACCCGAAGGGGAAGAAAGAGACTGGGACAAGAATTAGCAGGGCTTATCCATAAGGCTTTAAACTAGGTTTGATGGGGGATGGGGACAAAACCAGGATCACAAAAGTGGTGCCTGGGAGCAACATAGCAGTGCTCATGGGTATAAGTGATAGCAGGGTCTTGCAGCCTGCCTCAGTGATGGTGGGGGATAGTGAATTGTGTGGCAGCATAGACACAAGGAGTAGTGATAATTTGGTAGCTACAGTAGTGTCTGAGAATGACCAGGTGCAAATCAGGGCCTGTCCCCCCAAGAAAGTGGTAGGACAATTAACCCAACTGAAGTGCATCTGCACTAATGCACGCAGCATGGGGAATAAGCAGGACGAGCTGGAGGCCATCGTGCAGCAGGGAAACTATGATGTAGTCGCCATCACAGAAACGTGGTGGGATGACTCACATAGCTATAGTGCTGCCATGGATGCCTATAGGCTCTTCAGGAAGGATAGGCAAGCAAGGAGAGGCGGGGGTGTGGCCCTGTATGTTAAGGAGTGTTACGAATGCTTTGAACTTAATGATGGTGATAATGGGGTTGAGTGTTTATGGGTAAGAATCAGGGGCAGGGCTAACAAGGCGGATATCGTAGTAGGAGTCTGTTATAGACCGCCCAATCAGGATGAGGAGGCAGATGAAATATTCTATAAACGGCTGGGAGAAGTCTCAAGATCGCGAGCTCTTGTCCTCGTGGGGGACTTCAATTTGCCGGACATCTGCTGGGAATACAATACAGCAGGGAGGGAACAGTCTAGAAGGTTCCTGGAATGTGCTGGGGATAACTTCCTGACACAGCTAGTGAGAGAGCCAACTAGGGAAGGTGCCCTGCTGGATCTGTTGTTTGTAAATAGGGAAGGTCTTGTGGGGGATGTGAAGGTTGGAGGCTGTCTTGGGAACAGTGACCATGAAATGATAGAGTTTTCAATTCTGCGAGAAGCAAGGAGAGGGGTCAGCAGAACTGCTACCTTGGACTTCCGGAGAGCGGACTTTGGGCTTTTCAGGAGCCTGGTTGACAAAGTCCCCTGGGAGGCAGTCCTCCAGGGCAAAGGAGCCCAGGAAGCCTGGATGATTTTCAAGAAGGAAGTCTTAAAGGCGCAGGAGCAGGCTGTCCCCATGTGCCAGAAGACAAGCCGTCGGGGAAAAAGGCCGGCCTGGCTAAACAGGGAGCTAGTGTTGCAACTTCGGGAAAAAAAGAGGATCTATGGCCTCTGGAAGGAAGGGCAGGCCACTCAAGACGACTACAAAGAGGTAGTTAAGCTATGTAGGGAAATGTAATGGTGAGGGACCTGCTTCAGCACCTGGAGGTGCACAAATCTATGGGGCCGGATGGGATCCACCCAAGGGTATTGAAAGAGCTGGCGGAGGTTCTCGCCAGGCCACTTGGTATCATTTATGAGCAGTCCTGGACAACCGGGGAGGTCCCAGCTGACTGGAGGTTAGCAAATGTGACACCCATCCACAAGAAGGGCCGGAAGGAGGATCCGGGGAACTACAGGCCGGTCAGTCTGACCTCGGTGCCTGGGAAGGTCATGGAACAGATCCTCCTCAGTGCCATTACACGGCACATGCAGGAGAACAGGGTGATCAGGCCCAGTCAGCATGGGTTTGTGAAGGGCAGGTCATGCCTATCAAACCTAATATCCTTCTATGATAAGGTGACCCACTTAGTGGATGAGGGAAAAGCTGCGGATGTTATCTACTTGGATTTTTGCAAAGCTTTTGACACTGTTTGCCACAGCATTCTCCTGGAGAAACTGGCTGCTCATGGCCTGGACAGGTGTACTCTTCGCTGGGTAAAAAACTGGCTGGATGGCCGTGCCCAGAGAGTGGTGGTAAATGGAGTTAAATCCAGTTGGTGTCCGGTCACAAGTGGTGTCCCCCAGGGTTCGGTGCTGGGGCCGGTTCTCTTTAATATCTTTATCAATGATCTGGATGAAGGGATCGAATGCACCCTCAGTAAGTTCGCAGATGACACTAAACTGGGCGGGTGTGTTGATCTGCTTGAGGGTAGGTTGGCTCTGAAGAGGGATCTGGACAGGCTGGACCGATGGGCTGAGACCAATGGTATGAGGTTCAACAAGGCCAAGTGCCGGGTCCTGCACTTGGGTCACAACAACCCCATGCAGCGCTACAGGATTGGGGCAGAGTGGCTCGAAAGCAGCTCGACAGAAAAGGACCTGGGGGTGTTGGTTGACAGCCGGCTGAATATGAGCCAGCAGTGTGCCCAGGTGGCCAAGAAGGCCAACAGCATCCTAGCCTGTATCAGGAACAGTGTGGTGAGCCGGACTAGGGAAGTGATCGTCCCCCTGTACTCGGCACTGGTGAGGCCCCACCTCGAGTACTGCGTTCAGTTTTGGGCCCCTCGCTACAAGAGGGACATTGAGGTGTTGGAGCGTGTCCAGAGAAGGGCTACAAAGCTGGTGAGGGGTCTGGAGGACAAACCTTATGAAGAACAACTGAGGGAGCTGGGCATGTTTAGCTTGGAGAAGAGGAGGCTGAGGGGAGACCTTATCACCCTCTACAACTACCTGAAAGGAGGTTGTAGAGAGATGGGGGCTGACCTCTTCTCCCTGGTGACAAGTGATAGGACGAGGGGAAACGGGTTCAAGTTACGTCAGGGGAGGTTTAGATTGGATATTAGGAGACATTTTTTCCCTGAAAGGGTTATTAAACATTGGAATAGGCTGCCCAGGGAGGTGGTGGATTCACCATCCCTGGAGGTGTTTAAAAAAAGGGTAGATGGGGCACTGAGGGACATGGTTTAGAAGTGGCTCTTGTCAGGGTAGGCTAAAGGTTGGACTCGATGATCTTAAAGGTCCCTTCCAACCTCAACAATTCTATGATTCTATGATTAGAATGTTACAGCATCAATGATAAACAGGAGAATTTATTAATGATTCAGTGTTATTATCTAGTAATAGTTATTCGTAATCTGATGTTGGTTTCTACATATAATTTTAAGAATCATAAGTTTTTGTTAATTACTCTACACCACTCTTGTTTAGTTTGTGGCTGCTCCTTTTAGTAATGGTATCAGTTGGGACAAAAAATTGGCCAAGTATAAATGGTAGCATACATCTTCTCTGTAATTGCATATTTTAGGCCTATTGTGAAGTGAACAAAAATACAGGATACCTGCCCAGTAAAATTTAAGTGGTTAACTCTGATCAAGATCTCTGAAATTTGAGAATCATTTGATCCACTTTTTTTGTGTGATTTTGTCCTTTACAGGGAATTTAAGGATAATTAAGGATAAAACACTGATCTTCCTGGGAAGTCTTAAAATTCATCCCAAACCTGAAACAAGATATGCTATGGTAAAATTTGCTAGAGGATGAGCTGGATACAAGCACATTGTGTAAGCATATAATTTAGTCTCCAGTTTATTTTTCCTACCTGTACAAAGAGGAACAGCCAATAATGCCGAGTAGTTAATGCAGACACACGGGCTGTGGAAACAGCTTGAAGTTCACATCCCATGCTCATTTGAGACAATTGTAAAATTTCCTCTGAGGATTTTGCCAAATAAATGCTAAGTGTTAAGTTATTGCTCCTTCTACCTGCCCTCCCACTCTCCTTGGCACCTAGGCACAGAAGGAGGTAGCTCTCAGAACACTTGAATTCATATGTGGTGCAAAGGAAGAGCACAATGTGAGAAGATAATGCTTTTCAAAGATGCCTTTATTTTACCCTGTCTTTTAGAAAAAATAAATAAATAAAATGCATAGACCTGAAAAGTGGTATTTGGTGAACTTTTAAAATAGAAAAACTTTAAATTAAGTCTGCAATCAACTTTTCTAGATAAAGAAAGAGAAATGTACTGGCAGCCTACTTGCTTTTTTTTGTCTTACTAAAAATCTTAAAAAATTAGAAAGCAGCTAGTAATTTAGAAAATGAACCTTGGTAGACTAAGACCATCACAACCAATCCTATGTGAAGTGCACTAGATCCCTACATCATTTTGAGTACCAGTACAATTAAATAATTTTACCCTGCCTGAAAAATTTGTCACAGTTCCAATAAATGGACTGACATTCTGATGTTGCCTAGAAAACGTGTTCAATGAACATTTTGAAACAGAAAGGGAGACTACCAGTTTTTCAATTTCAGTTACAAAGATCTTATTAACTTTTAAAGCTTTTTAATTCATAGGTAGCAGGCAAAATACTAATCAAAATGCTAATCAAAATCATTCATGCTATAGTAGAACAGAATGCATTTTATTCTAAACAGCAACAGCCAGTTTCTAAAGATGCTCAGCAATTATTATCAGTTATAAGGAATAAGGTGCTTTTCAAAGCCTTCTCTTTGCTTTTCTCAGCCTTCTCTTCTCCAGGCTAAAGAGTCCCAGCTCTCTCAGCCTTTCCTCGTAAGGGAGATGCTCCAATCCCTCAGTCATCTTTGTTGCCTTACGCTGGACTCCCTCCAGTAGTTCCCTGTCTCTCTTGAACTGGGGAGCCCAGAACTGGGCACAGTATTCCAGCTGTGGCCTCACCAGTGCAGAGTAGAGGGGGACAATGACCTCCCTTGACCTGCTGGCCACACTCTTCCCTATGCAGCCCAGAATTCCGCTGGCCTTCTTAGCGACAGGGGCACACTGCTGGCTCATGGATAATTTACTGTCTACCAAGATCCCCAGATCCTTTTCTTCAGAGCTGCTTTCCAGCATGTCCGCCCCTAACCTATACTGGTGCCTGACATTCTTCCTCCCCAGGTGCAGGACCCTACACTTGTCCTTGTTGAACCTCATTAGGTTCTTCTCTGCCCAGCTCTCCAGCCTGTCTAGGCCATGCTGGATGGCAGCACTTCCCTCTGGGGTGTCAGCCACCCCTCCCAGTTTGGTATCATCGGCAAACTTGCTGAGGATACACTCTGTCCCCTCGTCCAGGTCGTTGATGAATACGTTAAACAATACTGGTCCGAGTATTGACCCCTGGGGGACACCACTGGTTACAGGCTCCAACTCAACCCTGCTCCATTAATCACACACCTCTGAGTCCTGTCACACAGCCAGCTCTCAATCCACCTCACTGTCCCCTCATCTAGTCCACACTTCCTCAGTTTCCTAAGGAGAATGTTATGAGAGACAGTGTCAAAAGCCTTGCTGAAGTCAAGGCAGATGACATCTGCTGCTCTGCCCTCATCTGGCCAACCAGTTATAACATCATAGAAGGCTATGAGGTTGGTCAAGCATGATTTACCCTTGATAAATCCATGTTGACCACTTCCAATACCTTCCTGCTCCTGAACGTGCTTGGATATGACATCCAGAACGAGTCGCTCCATTACCTTCCCAGGGACGGAGGTGAGACTAACCGGTCTGTAGTTCCCCGGGTCCTCCTTCTTGCCCTTTTTGAAGGCTGGAGTGATATTGGCCTTCCTGCAGTCCTCAGGCACCTCTCCTGTTCTCTGTGACCTTTCAAAGATGATGGAGAGTGGCCAAGCAATATCACCTGCCAGCTCTCTCAGCACTCACAGGTGCATCTCGTCAGGGCCCATGGACTTATGGATGTCTTATGATGACTTATGATTTTAAAATCAATCTCATTTTACCTGTTTCTTAGTACACTTAGACAACCAAAACTTAAGGAGAGAAGTTAGAAAACTAAAAGGAAGATGTAACTCGGAGAGTTGCCACTTAAGTCATCCATGTTAACTTCAGAATCCATATTTTCACATTTTCTCCATAGCTTTTATAGATAAAACACCAATATTTCATTGTCATATGTTGGAAAACTGGGGGGGAAATGGCCTTTAAATTGATAAAGGTCCTAGTCGCTTTCTGACACATGCCTATTTTTGTAATTAGTCTAAGATCCCACACACCCATCTGTATGGGCTTAGAGGTACCAAAGAAATCCCTGATGAGATCTACAACAGAAGCACACAACTGCAGAAGAATATTATAACCTGTGTTAGCAAAAATAGTCCTCAAAACTACAGAACTATCAGTTTGTTGTGACTTGTGGCATTTTGTCAGGAATTTTGCTGACTACACCCAAGCTCACAGAGATATATAGATGACAACAGTGATACATAGATAGCATAAAAAGAGAAATGTTGGGAAACAGTTACAAGGTTCTTCAGGAGTTAATGAGTATTTTTTCCTCTTTTAAGGTTGCTGGACAGGTAAATACAGAATTAAAAAGTTATTAGTTCACTCTCTTTGCCACATTTTGTTATATAAAGCTATATATTAAGGTGTATAAGGCGGCAACAATATTCATTAGCATGTGCCTCACTCATACCTTTGAAGCATTTGCTCTACCACTTGAAATTAAGAACACCATTTGGGTATACCATCTTCTTAAACAATCTTAGGTTTTATCATAGTACATATTTTGCAGTAAATATTGAAAACAAGAAAGTGTTCTGTTTTATGAGATTCATAAACATTAGCCATTCATAAACATTAGGCATTCTTTGTGACATATCATGCCACCTGGATGTGTTCCCAGAGCAGGTGAAGCATTGCCTTGCATTTTCAACCTGTCCAGCAAACTGCCTAACCCCATTAAGGAGAGAAGCACTAAAAATGTCACCTCAAGACAGCAGCAATCCTACTTGTCTCAAGCACGCTTTTTGATTTGGGTTTTTTTTTGCAAGTTGGGGGATGCCATATGGACTGTATTAATCCTTCTCTTTTGAATCTAAAAAGCCCCTTTACCTCATGTTAACAAAATCTATAGCAACCTATACCCTACGTCCAGGCTCTTTCAGCTTATTTATTACTCTAATAAAATTAATAATCCTTATTTTTGGCTGCTACCAGGCAAGTATGATCTCACATGTCAGAAAAAAACGCACACAGTCAGTAAAAATCACAGATTTTAGTCTCTATGACCCCATAATGATTCCCTAATCATTGACTAATATTGTTACATGAAATCAAGATTTTTCTGTTTCAAGAAACAATAGTTAAAACCAGCATCATCCTCTAAGCAATCACACTCAGCTAATAATACAAATTGTATGTTGAATTAACTTGTACAGGCAATCTTCTAAGAAATTCCTTTTGCTACCATAGAAACCAAGGCTGTGTACTCACTCTACAGCTGATCTGGAAATTTTTATTTGCATCCCCTGAGTTTGCCCATTTTAAGACTGAAATGCATATTTGGAGGCAATGACGAACAGAAAATGTATTTCTGAAAGCTTTTTTCGAATAAGCATAAAAACATGAAATGCCTGTAAACCCACTGGACAAAAGGAGGATGACTCAGTTCCTATACCTTCTAAGACAAAATGACAAAAGAATCAGGAAGGCAGAGCAATTGCAGCAATTCTGGACACCTGCACAGAACTTGCATCCCGTATTCCTGTATAGACTCCATGATCTGCAAGAAAAACGTGGATAAATTGGTTCACACTGCCAAGCAATTCTTCTCACCAAGAACTCTTCCGATGGTACTGCTCTTGGAGGAAGTGGTAAATGCAATTGCCATCTATTCAAGCCTCTTCTTGCTTCTCTTTTTCCATTCTTTTGGTTGATTTTTTTTCCTCCTAAGCCTATTTTGCAGACTCTGGATGAAGTGAAAAGCCAGCTTGAGACATCTCTCCTTTCCTACAGATATTAAAATTGTAAGGAATTGATATCAGATGGCTTTCAAGGAACCATTTAAGGTTGCTTAATGTGCAATTAAAAACCATCTTGCTAGTTTCCTAAGTTGGAAACATAATCTGTTTTGTTTGCTGAACCATCACAAATTGACTTTTTTTACTGGTGCTGAGATCTTCACTTGACTGATACTGCAAGTCTAGAAGACTGAAAACCATGTGAGTGCTTGCATAGCTTCCCAATGCACAAAAGCTGGACTAAAATAAAACAAGGCATGATACTCTTTAGCTGAAAAGAATCCTGGTTTCATGGTGACTTGAAGAGCACAAAAATCAGATGAAATATAAAATAACAAAAACTAAATGTGAACAACATCAAAATAAATTGCCTTTATGTCAGAAAACATGACTAAAAAAATAACAGCTTCCAATAAGACTGTTTTAAAATGTTGATACACATTTCAAATTCTACTGAAGTTGCCTTTGGAATATCCACTGCTGTCTGCGTGGCATCAAAAAGATGAACAGTTTTTTTGTACTTAGAGTTCAGAGCTAGCAACACACTTAAATATAAACCTATCCCCATACTTCTCACATCACTGAAGAGAAATTCGCTTCATGTTTGTACCACGCAGATTTAATATTGCTAATAGACACATTGTTCAGTACATTTAATTTCTCTCAAAACTACTGTATGTTTTCCTCCTTCGGCATCAGTTCAGATGAGTGTATGAAGACATACACTGAGTGGCTCTTAGTCTGACTTTCCAAAGGGATTAGGCACATGTACAACTGCATCCCTGAATGGGAGTTGTTGGATAACATTTATCAGGCCTAAATTTCAGATTATAGCAAAGTTAACAGCTCCTGCGCAAAAGACAGCATTTTTGAGATTACAACATCTGAATAGACAAAGGAATGCTATCATTACAGAGAAGAGGAAAAGAAAGCATACAGGCAAAGTGAAGCCTAAACCGACACCCATACAAAGTTTGTATCAAAAGATGTAAACTGAACCAGGATCCTTTAAGACCAAATCTATGCCTTAATCACAAATCTGTCCTTTCTATGCCATAAAATGAAAAATCTCTCCACCTGCCTGTCAGCCACTGACAGCATTATAAGAGGATTAAAGATGAAAGATTTTACAGAGGTTTTTAAACTGCAGATCTTAGAGATTCTTTGCTTTCTCTCTCATGAAGATTTTATATTTGTTCTCACTTTGTATTTCAGTTTTCCTAATCTAAAATGAAAGTCATTGATACTGAAATGTATGTTTTGCTCTTTATGCACCAAAAACACAGCAAAGAAAGCTGTCAGTGAAGATCAAACTGTGAAAAACAACAAACTGCTTAGAGAGAGCAAAGAGAAGGTGTGAAAAGGATTCTTGCATAAGAAATAGAAATAATTAAAAAGAGCAAAAAGAGTATGCAACAAAGCAAGCAAGCAAACCAGCCTATTATGCAAACATGGAAGTTTTCATTTTAATTAAAAATATGTGAAAAATCTTGTTATCCCTCACAGAGGAGCAGTTAATACTTTCTGCAAATGCTCCTGAATAAACGAGTGGTTTTTTAACAGATTCTGCAGCCCTTGTAATTTTCCCTGGGACTACTCATGGAGTATTCACAATGATAACAATTAGGCAACGCAAGTTCATTTCCCCTTTCTTGGTATCTTAAAATCATACAGAGCTCTAATAAAGTTTGTGGGAAGGGAGAAGAGGGTAAACAAAACTTTATTGAGAATAAAAGCCTGTTAGGACACCCCATGTCTGAATGTGCAAATGTGGAGAGGAAGTATCTTAAATCCAATTTGATACAGAAGCTGTACCTCAATTAACACAATTAAAAACTCTGAGGAGCTCCCACATACGTTAGACCATAACAGTGGTCTGTCACAATGCATAGAAACCCGAGTTCCCCACTTCCACCACAAGTTATGCTCTTACCAGACCTGCTGACAATGTACTTCAACCCTGCACGTACACTAGGTCAGAATGGAATCATATTAAATCTCACTAATAGTAGAAAATAGATCAGCTTATATCGTATGTTCACAAGCCAAAATCCCTGATCTGTTTTCTGTTCAAAATCACCTTGAAGCCTGGAAGATGCAGTGGAACATTAGCAGTTGTGTACTGTGGCCACGCAGTATAAAAGGTGAGCTGTCCCGAGCCAACATTTTCTGTTTGTCTACAGTGATTGTAATTGTTTGGGCTAAAAGTCCTAGGGGCGTGGAGAGATGGCAAGACCATCTGTTTTCATTCTTCTGGATCCCATGGCTCTATTTTCTTAATGTACCATAGCTGTTGCCTGAGATGGCTAGAAGGCTTCCTCCTATTTCTTCCACTGGGATTTGGAAAGGATGGTGCACTGTGGCATTCATCTCTTTGGGGTGACAACCTCCTACAACCGGGAAGAAACCTGACATTACCCACCACTGTCTCAAATACTGGTTCCTTCGGCAGAAATATGAAGCATCATTTTGACAGCGATAGTTCCAAAGACCCCAAGATCATACTGTGATTTTGGTTTACATCTTTCTCTCTCTCTTTATACTTCCACAACTCCCTGAAGCTTTGACATCCCTTTCTAACATTGTGGACATATTTGTTTTCAGTTTCCTCTTGAACAAAATGTCAGCAGGTCATAACCATTGCTCCATTGTATTGTAATTTAACCGTGCTGAATAGAGAGCGGTCTGACTCTACATGCCTTTCTACTCCAAGGTCTCTGGCTGAAATAGTGTCCTCAATCATCATCCTGCACACAGAGCACCCTCTAACAGGCTAAGATGTCCTAAGTTTATCATTGACTAATTTGAATCAAACTAAAAGACCACATGTATCTGAAAGTTCTTAGCATAGACAGCAATCTGATCTATTAACCGGAATACAGAAATTTGCAAACCTTTTCCTAACTCCCCAGTTTGAAGGGCTAGTGGATAGCTCTTTATCTGCTTCTCCTTTTGGAGCCTCCAACTCTGGTAGCTATTAGGAGTCTAAACTTTCGAGTCATTTAAATACACAAGTCCCCAGGGAAAAATATTACTATAAATATAATTAACAGATTTTTCAGATTATAACGGGTTATATTTATATTACATAGGATTAATGATGCGACTAAATGGCATCAGTTGCCACTGTAAATGTAAATTAATAAAATAGTTTGATAAATTATTGTTAATTACTGTATTAATTTTCAACATCTAGTGCCAACAAGAAATAGTTGGGTGTTCTAGCAGCAAACTCACACTAAAATACCCATATTGCTTATTCTGGCATCACGAAACATTCTGCTCACTATTTAACTTCTCTAACTTTCTTGATTAACCTAAAAAATTGTGTGTGTACCGCACATTAGTTTTTGCTTTGAACTTCTAAATAAGTTAATTTAGTAAACACATGACAGCTTATTTTTTTCCAGTATTGATGTAGGCAACCTTATCTAAAAATTGCAACTAAAAAAAAAAAAATAAAAACTCTTTCCTTAAACACATAATGAAATAAATTCTGTGGTGACATTATGAACGGAACAGCCATACAAAAACATTGTGATAACAATTCATTTAATTGATTTACCCTTTTTCTCCCTCAAAACTATCTATATTTTATCAATTTATTACAAGTTATGAATTTCAAGCTAGAGAGAACTCTCAAAATGTGTATTGGACTATTCAAGTATTTACTCCTTGCACTGTGATCATCAACGTCAGATTAGATTGATTCTGTTCCTAATTGTGTGATCTGACCTTTTCAAACTATTTCTATTTGTTAAAATCATGTCTTGATTACACAAATCTTAGTACTATATCAAAATTTATGTTTAATCAGTATTCACACAAACCAAATCACATTTGCAAAAGAGATTATGAAGAGGCTGTATGAGAGAGGCAAACATGGTCGATATAATATTCCAGTTAAAAAATACTTAGAAATTATTTTTCCCCACTATGTAGTAATTGTATTCACGAAGCTCCAAGTTTTTCTGAAAAAGGAACTGTACACCATATAGCCCTCTTATTTCACTAGTCTGAGGCTAGCGTCTCTTTCAGGATAGCAGCTACTATGCCAGAAAAAGGAAGAAATTTGCATCCCTCTCTACCCTACAAAGCAGTTATTACTACTTTTGGTAGAAACTTCTGAAATACTAAAAGTTATCTAGACTGGAGAACAGGATATCCCAATAGAAATACAATACCTATTAAATTCAGGATTAGGACTTTATCCATCCCCAAACTGTAATTCAGCTATTGTTTCCTAGTCCTTCCATTGTAACAGCTGTTTAGAAATTTAAGAACAAGAGGGACTGTAAGTAGGGACTGTCAGCTGTGGGGACTCTAAGTAGACTCGAAACAAAAAACCCTCATTTTTAACATTTAGTTTTTAAACAATAACAAAAAAGAACATTTCCTAAAAGCCATCAGGGAACCTTTTGCAACTTTTGTAACAAAGCAGTTAGTCCAAAACCCAAAGATTATTTTTTTTTAATGATCATTCAGGTTGAAAGTATACAAATTGCATTCACAGCCAAATGCAACAGGTAGACAAGTACTGCCTCTGTCTATGATCTGGTAATTATTTACAGAAGGTTCTTTTGGTTCTTTTACAAAATGTGTAATCTTAGACCTCTGGTATGTGTGAGTATTAAGTATTTTGTATACATAATCTGTTTCAAATCAGTAATGAAAAAACAAATTAAAATGTTCATTTCAATTTCTTCAGAACAAAAATTTGTAATATTTCGTTTTGAAAATGTTGATGTTTTTCTATTTTCTATATGGTTTTAGTTTCCTTAAGCCAGAATAATAGGACACCTTTTTTTTTTTTCCCTTTTGAAGAAATTGTTATCACAAGTTTATTCATTAATTAGTTCAGGAAAAGCATGTGACCTCACTGTAGCCCATTCTGCTCTTAAAATCTGCTAATCTTGAATTAATTGGGAAAAAACCCCAAATATCAGGAATTGATTTAGAGTAGAGAATTGCAAGACATGGATGTACTGAGAATTCATAATTCATAGCCTCACAGTAGCAGCATTGACTTACACCAAGATCATAAGGTTACTCAAGGAGTTCACTCATCAGTACGGAAGATCTTATCCCGGGAATTTTTCATTTCTTGCTCTATATATTTCTACTGATCTCTGAAAAATTCTTTTTTCCACCGCAGAGACTTTTCAGCTGTTTATGAAGTAACTGTTGAATCATCATACAGTAAACAGGCACTGACTTCGGCTATGCTAATGTGTTGCACTGCAAACGGTGGCAATCCTTACACAAACAGTTGAGTCCCTCAGTAGGATGGAGATGGGAATATGATCAGGCAAGTGGAAATGCAGCGCAAGACAAAAAGTATCTTACAGCCATTGTAAAATGAGCCATCACCTCTCATAAGACTGAGCTCGCTCTATAAACAAGCAAGCCATGATGGGTTATGCCTTTTACCAAAACTTATGGTTTAAAAACTTGCTTTCATTTCTGTTGATGACAGAGCAAAATCGTCCTAAAATTTCTAGAAGGAAAATGGTCAGATTTCTCAGCTGTGTCCTCACAGTCCAAATCCCTTCAAAGTGCATTGAGAGTTTACCGTATGTTTTTCAAAGGCTTATTCCTGAAAACTTAATCAACAATTATATTCCTATCAGAAGCCTCAGCCTAAGTGAAAGAGCATTATGTTGAAATACAAAACAAATTGTAGCGAGTATCCAGTCATCATCTCTCTCCAAAATATTATCATATTATATAAGTAAATACAACTAAACACAAATCTACTATGCTTCTCTCCTCCATTTTCAAGCCAAAAATTATATTCAAAAAGGTTTTAACCACAGAATCACAGAATGGTAGGGTTGGAAGCGACCTCTGGAGATCATCTAGTCCAACCCCCCTGCCAGAGCAGGGTCATCCAGAGCAGGTTGCACAGTAATGCGTACAGGCAGCTTTTGAATGTCTCCAGAGCAGGAGACTCCATCACCCCTCTGGGCAGCCTGTTCCAGTGCTCTGCCATCCTCAAAGTAAAGAAGTTCCTTCTCATGTTTAGG
The DNA here is from genome assembly GCF_964199755.1 of Larus michahellis. Lineage (NCBI taxonomy): Eukaryota > Metazoa > Chordata > Aves > Charadriiformes > Laridae > Larus > Larus michahellis. The sequence continues at coordinate 8,372,287 of NC_133906.1, read as the reverse complement.
TGGAACTTCCTATGTTCAAGTTTGTACCCATATATATTGAAGAGGACTGGACCCAGTACTGACCCCTGGGGAACACCACTCGTCACTGACCTCCAACTAGACTCTGTGCCCCTAAGCATGACCCTCTGAGCTCTGTCTTTCCACCAGTTTTCTATCCACACAGCTGTCCATTCATCTAACCCACAATTCCTAAGCTTCCCTATGAGGCTGCGTCCCTTGCCCGATTTTCTGCTCTTAGGCATGCACTGATCCTGAGCTTGGAGGAAGTGGTGTTTGAATACCAACCAGCTCTCTTCAGCCCCCTTGCCTTCCAGAGCCCTATCCCATGAGATCTCTTCAAGCAGTTTCTTGAAGAGGTCTAAGTTAGCCCTCCTGAAGTCCAAGGTTGTAATTTTACTTCTTGATGTTTTGTGCATAGTACCCGTGATCCTGAACTCTTATCTTCTTGTGATCACTACAGCCAAGGGTGCCGCCAACCTTAATGTCCTCCACCAGTCCCTCTGTATTTGTTAGTATTAGGTCCAGTAGCGCTCCTCTCCTTGTTGGCTCCTGCACCACCTGTGCCAAAAAGTTATCATCAATACACTGGAGGAGCCTCCTGGACTGCGCATTCCTGGCTGTGTGGTCTTCCCAGCAGATATCAGGGTGATTGAGGTCCCCCATAAGAACCAAGGCCTGCGATTGCGAGGCTACCGTCAGCTGACTGCAGAAGGCCTCATCAGCTTCCCCATCCTGATCAGGTGGCCTGTAATAAACACCCACAACAGTGTCCCTCATATTCGCCTGCCCCTTAATCCTTACGCATAAGCTCTTCATCCGCCCCCAGTGAGAGTTCGATGCATTCCAGTTTGCTCTCCCACATAAAGAGCAACTCCACCACCACGCCTCGCTGGCCTGTCTTTCCTGAAAAGGACATAGCCATCCATGACAGCATTCCAGTCATGTGAGCTGTCCCACCACATCTTAGTAATATTCTTTCTTAATTCTTACTACGAAGTGTTTTGCTGACACAAGACATGCTTCTATAGTATCTCTGCTGGCCCAAAGGTGCCTCACACAGTGTGAATCTTTCAAACTTGAATGCTACTTTTCACTAGAAAACAGAGTAAAATAGGTCTAGCTGAATTGCAGAGTCTGGCTCTTAGACTGCTGAAAGACAATGGAGATACATGGTACGTGCTGCTACAGGCAAGTTGTCTCTATTCAAATTTGCAGCGAGACTAAATCAGCACTATCATTAGAAAAAGTAGGATTCAAAAGCATAAGACATTTAATTAACCTTTCATTCCACAGGACTGATCCTCCATGTCAGGGTTCATGTAACTTGGTCCTACAGAAATTGGCACTGCTACCATCTGCTCTGTGGATGAACAGCAAACTTCACTGTCCTCACCTTTTGGGAGCAAAAAGTTCAGATACAAATAGAAAAGTGGTTTTCAGAAAGCTTTACACTCTGGCTGTAGTCCAGGAAAATGGCCCTTTGTAATTAACTGTGTATGAATCCATTAGAGAGAGACTGAAAATCACAAGTTACTGGGCTGTCAGTGACCAGAAAGGGCAGGAGAGTATCAACACATCTGCTGGTGCCTTGCCTGGAAAATACTACAAAAGGGACAGTTGTCAGAAAGACAGGTCACTGCAGTGATTTTTGGAGACAAAACTAAAATTCTTCTTTCAGATGAAAGCCTAAGATGACTATGTTCAAGCTAGCTAATTTTGTGTTCATTTTTCATAGCTTCTGAGCCCAACAGCTTCTACTGCCTTCAGATCTGAAATTCAGGTTACTAAAAGTGACCAGAAGTAGTTTTGGGCCAAGTGCCCAGTAACAGTTAGGTATTAAAAATTATTGCTGATGCAGGATAGAAGAAAGAGAGCTGCTGGAGAAATTATCACTAATAAGCACCGCCAAAAAAAAAAAATCTAAAAGATTTCTGGAAAATTGCCTAAAATACTTTTACAATGGAATGGATATGAATGAAAAACTATTGGATGAAAACAACAGGGTGTTATTTTGGGGGGAAAAGAGAAGAAGCAATAAGAATATTTAAAGAAAAAAGTTTTAAAATCCCTAAAGATTGGTTTTGAATCATGTTGGCTTAACTGATTAAGTATAATGCCCTTACACATGAACACAAACACACGAAAGATTATACAATGCTGACAAGAGAAGGGCTTGTAGATTTAAATGGAAGCTCAGCAAAATATACTGGATTAATAAAGACACAGTTTTCCTGTTTGCTTCACCACAATCAGAACTACCGCAAATAACATAGCAAGTCAGATTTCTAACTTGTTTTTCAAGTTCTCTTTTTATCCATTTTCCCAGAGCTAGCCCAAGCAAATGAAACAGAAATTTAAAACCATGTCCAGTGGAGTATATATTTTTAATGTTTAATTTTGAGGAGGGAGGCATTGCACTGCTGCTGTTCAAGTATTTTCTCTTCAAGCATCACTTCCTACTTCCACTTTCACAGACAAAAGTACTGTGGCATGACCTCAAAATGATACTAAATTCAACTCCTTGACCAAACTCTGATGATTTTACTACAGCTACCATCTCAAAAAGTGTAGTTTACTGCTCCTGGACCTCTTCCTACCAGTTTCCTTGCCCACTTATGTCTGCTCTGTTTTTGAAGTCTCCTAAGAAAACAACAAATAAGAAAAAGATACCAACTCCCAACTCCAAGCCTTCATCCTTTATTATTTTTCTTGACGCATGAAAAGATTTTATTCTCTTGAAGGTGACAAACTATACAAGCCAGTCTAATTCTCAAAAGGTATTTTCAAAGACTTTCATTAAAACTAGAAATAAGTAGAAAACCAGAAAAAAAGTAGCAGTTGTGTAGGAGGAATGGTTGACAGAAAGCATCATTCTGAAACCCCTCTAAGAGAAAGCATTCAGCAAAGCAACAACTGAATTCTAGAAAGAGGTATCCATTCTCAAGCTTTTTTTTTTTTTTTTTTTGCACATTATCCTTTAGACTTCCATTCCCTTCCACGTTTGCCAGCTTCTTTTTCCTCTGTATACCCAGACCTATTTTTTAAACCCCTTGTCAGGGATTTAATTCCTTTGATGTGCCTGGCCTGCTTTCAGTCCAGACAGCTCCATGCCAGAAAGGCATTTTCCCAAGCTGTTACAGTTCATTATCATAAAACATAGTTTTTTGCTAGCCCACTCATACATCTTCCCACATAGCACCAAGACAGTCATAGTTGGTACAGTATATGGATAGACAGATGTAGCTGCCAACTTCAGAGCAGTTATGTTCACACTAAAATTCACTTACTGGCAAACAGACATATCAGGAAGAGAGACTAAGCATCTTTACTCCCATTGCCTCATAAATAACACTATCCATTTGGGAGAAGGAGGGTCTTTGGGAATACTAATTGTCTACTTCCAAACCATCTACATCTTCATACAATATATAACCTGTTCAGCGGCATGCATTTGAAAACTTTATCTATGTGTCTGAACAAGTATGTATTTTCATAACTCTTTCTATAAAGTTATCCTTTGTTATTAGATTACTTCTGCTCACAAATACCAAACCTGTTAAAGTTTATTAGAAACATGCCTCCTTTAAAACACAGAGAAAGCATTTCATTGTTTTGATGAAGAATAAAGCAAAGTAGGAAAATGCCCCAATGTTTGTCCCCTCATTTGGGCTGACCAGAACAATGACAACAAAATCAACACTAGAGTTATAACATAGTAAAAAAAGTAAGGGAAGAAGGGCTTCCATTAAGTTATATTGTCTATTCTCCTGCCCCAAAGCAGGTTTATCTATGCCTAGCAATGTCCTTCCAAGAAATGTTTATCTAATTTGTTGTTAAAGATTGGCAGCAATGGAAAATCCAAAGACACTGCATTTCTATGGTTCATTATTTTTGTCTTCAAAAAAATTCATCTCATCAAATCTGAAACTCCACTTCCATATTTTAAGCTCATAACTCCTTGTGACTTTGGAGAATTTGTTATCTTAATCTTTAGGTTGAAAAAATTCCCTACTCTTTCATTTAGTCACTCCCAATTGTAGGGGTGAGGTTTTTAGTTTTTGGTTTTCTTGAGGTCTAAGATCTCTCCTAGACCTCTGCACTTGCTCTCTGTCTTCCCTGACGAACAGTATCTAAGTGTGGATAGGGTCCTCCGACTGAGAGACTGACCGCTAGGTGTAATACAGGCTGCCTGGACACAGGAAAGAAACTCTTTCCCTATCCACAATCACAGCTCAAATTCCAAATTGGTTCTCAGAGCTTGAAGCATAAGGATAGAGAAAAAGGACAGCAGAAGTAGCAGAAAGGAAAGAAGAAGAAGAAGAAAAAAAGAGGTTACTTTCCTAACTACCAAGAGCAAACGAGTGACTTCTGCTCATCTTTCTTATCAAGGAAGGGGACATGACCACTGGCAGCAGTTTGACTGGTTGTCTCTCCTCCCTCCTGGCAGAGCATTTCCTATAACTGTATCTAGTCCCTCATGATGGCAAAAAATGTTGCTAGCAGCCACCCCAGCCAAACGTGGGGTTTGAAGACCTATTGCAAATTTTAATTTGATGTTTGCTATTTTCCTACTGAACAAGCATAGTTAACCAAGACTTAGCTTGTAAATTGTGAAATATTATCTTGAGAGTTGTTATGAACTATAGTCAGTTACTTTTTCTTCTTTTCGTTCTCAAGCTGCCTGCGATTTCCTTTATCAATTGAAATGTTCGATCCTATCCCTTAGCAAACAAATCTGAGTCCATGAATCTCATTTGGAGTAGTTATCACAAGTGCTTGATGTTCAAAATATGTATGAGGTGTTAATGAAGTAATGCAATGTCATATTTTTAATTTCTGATTAGGTACTTCGCATAAATAACAAATACTGCTTAAAGTGAGAGCATTCTCTTTGCTGCAGATTACATTTCAATTGCAAATGCATTTCTGTGGACTTTTGGCTTAGCATTTAAATCTAATGAATATACATTAAGTAAGTTTCTTATCTTGAACATTAGAGAAAAAGTTCACAGAAAAAATAAACGGTAGGCAAGCATTAAAAATATGAGAAAGTATTTCTGGTTTTGTTTCTCTTTCAAAGTAAGTCCCCAGTTATTATTCAGGAACACAAAAGGGTTAAAATCCAATAGTTTGTTTCTTATTGTTTAGTTAGCTTACTCAGAGGGCTAGGATGGCTCACTCCCAGGAAAGACGATGCCCTGAATCTCCTTGCAGGAACTGCAGTTACAACTCTGGACAAAGTTCTGGGCATCCTCTGTTAACATAAAGTAACAGCGAAACAGAGAGTACTGTGGCAAATTCCCAGTTGCTAGTACCTGCTCAGCCCCAGCCTTCAGTACTGACTCATCTCTGTCACTGATCACTTCTGTTCCTGGAGGTAGATAAAAGTAATTCTAAGGAGTAATTATGTTGCCTCTGGAAAATACCACGTGTCAGGCAATTTCCGGGGGAGAATGCTGTTAAATTACAGAAGTTGAGCCGGGACTCTAGTTTTCAATAACAAAGAACAAATATTCCTACAAAGTAGCCACTAATATTAGTCCAAATGCCATCTGGTGCACCTTCACTTTAGTTTTTGGTTATGAAAAGGCATATCAACATATTTGGGAAGTCAAATCAAACTGAGTCTCCACTCAACCTATCGCAATACAAACTCCTATCCCGCTACATGACAGTAAGATTGCCTAAAGAGACTTTCCTGCTAGGAATCTCCTGTTTAAATGTTAACAGTACCAGCAGTATTAATGAGGTGTTGAGTTTAGCAGTGCAGAGCAGCGTTAGGTTAGTATTATTAAAAGCCATGTCACGATTAGAAGAAATATCTCTTCAGTCGACTGTTTCACATCCTTCACCTTTCATTCCCTCTTAATGTAATGGTATTGCGTTTCCTCCTTCCCACTCCGTTACCTTCAGCCCAATGACAAGGTCAAGTTGTTCAGTCTTTTCTAATCTCTTAATTTTTCTTAATGCACTATAATGGGAAAGGATACCCCTGTAATCTCCTCTAAAGACTGGTATCACGAATGGACTTCAGAACCTTCCTACTCTGGGTATTTGAAGAGTTTGAGGAAATCCCTTTTACTTTGGGAGGACCTATATGAAAATATTAATGAGAACATCTGCCCATTCTATAAACCAGCTTAATTAAATGCAATGCAACAAAATAAACCATTTATATCATGGGCACTAGAATAAACCCAAGTAGATTATATCATTACTTGGATTTTTATAGTATTACCCCAGTAATACTATTGGGTATTGTATTACATTCAGCTAAGGCACAAAGAAAAAAAAAATTAAAAAAGGAAAACAAAAAGAAGAGCTTCCTGTTCCCAGAAAGGTACTAACTATTGCAGTACTGTAAATTTTCCAGTTAAAATTATTATTTTTTTTTAATCAAGATAGTAACATCAGTATAATCCCAATCCCAGACAGAACTGCATTGTTATAACACATCATACGATTTATTCCCCTTCCTCCTCTTGTTACTCATAGCTGCTGGCTTTTACACTTTTACTGTAGTGGTGCAACAGCCTCCCACTAAAATGATTGACTTTTTTGTGTCTTCTTGCCTATAGGTGCTCATGGATCTGATTTCTATCTTAGCTTGCAGAAGCAGCATGACATTACCTCTAAATCATAAAATTACTTATTTCTCCTACCTATATAAAGTATGTTACCAAGAGACTCCAATCCCTCTGTCACAGTACTCTCTTCAGGATGCAGTTTGTGGTGTTTGTTTTGTTTGTTTGGGGTTTTTTTTCGTCAGAAACTTACTTCCACTTGAAACCCAGCTGTATGGTAGCCCCATAGCATTCTTACTGCACGTCATTGTGTTCTGTTTATCCTCTTCACTTGCTCTGCTTTTTCCTTATACTCTGTAGTTTATGAATCTATTCAACTTTTGAAAATGAGGAAGAAATGGGGTTTTATGCACTTCAGAATACTCTTCAGTGCTGTGCTATGAAAATAGTAGACTTCATCTGCCACTGTTACTGATACCCACTACAAAAAGAATATAGTCAATCTATTCATTTGCCACCAAATATTTATTCTGACACAAAGCCGGTAAGTTTCTATCTCTCTTTGTACATAGTGTCCTGGTAGAGCAGCGTTACCACAAATCTTACAAAATCATAAAATTAACAGTCAAGAAATATTTTATAACAAAATTAAATGGTTTTGGAATGTCTAGTTATTACTATCTTCATAAAACACATGGTTGCTGGAACTGTTTTACAGTTAAATAGATTCCTGCTGATATTAAAGGACTTTTAGGAAAACTGCCCTAAATAACGTCTGCAGGATCCAAAACACAATAAACATTTAGTTACAAGATATGGAATGCGCACACTTTAGATATAAAAATATTTTTCTGTAACTTGTTCTGCTATTTCTCCTGGATTACATCAAACCATAATACTTTGTGTTTTCATGTACTGTCCCCTATTTAATAAAAATTAGGATAGAAAACTTATCATGGATTAGTGCTTCTTATGTGTAAGTAGATTTTGTCCAAATCTACTTAACATTCTACATTCACTTCACATCAAGACTCCTTGGATATTCTTTGTTGTGTGTTTCCTTCTGAGCTGCCTTGTATCGATCTAGCCCATGTGACCCAATAAGCCACTAGCCCATTGTGCAAAATCCCATATTTTTCCTGTCTCATTTGGGAAAATAAAATTATGAAAGTACTACTACGAAGGAAATTGACACTATCCCAGACAAAGCCAATAAAATAATCCACACTATTTCTGATCCATAAGGGGCAATGGTGCCAGAACAGAGTTTCAGCTGATAAGAAAGCAATTCACTTAGAGAAGCAATGCAGAGTATCCTACACTTCCTTAGCTGTTTTCTGAGATCCCACAACAAAGCCATTGTGAATTATGAACAGATAATATCTGGACATGCTAGATGAATTTTATGGGGTTGCAAAATATCTCATAATTTAACGATATGCAAATTAGTTGCAGCTCTCAGATATCAGTGATGCCCTGAGTTAGAATATCTGGGTGCTCATTGCTAATAGAAACAGACACTTGCAAGTCCTTTTCGAACAATTATGATATGCGAATTCACATTCAGATGCATCAGTCACAGATAATTAAATTGATGTTGTTTTTCTCTAACTAAACTATTTGGGGCAACCGAATGAGAGGCTGTGGTTGCCTAGGAGAAACCTGGTTGCCAACAAGGCTAGCAATTGCAAATGCATTATAAAACACATTCCAGCATAAAGTCAATGCGTCTTTACCCTCCTATTCTTCATACTGTCTGTAAAAAAAGTACCTTCTTAATCTGTATTTGGACTCATGAGGAAGGAAATTCTGGAATCAATGCTCTTTGATACTGATCTTGTAATAGGTTTCAGACCTCTGTTAATTACATTAGAATAACCTAAGAAGTAATGTGCATTACAATCTGTGAGAACATCTGTACACTACCATTTATAATCCATCTGGAAGTCAGAGCAACCTAGATAAGCACAATAAATTTCAAATTAGAGCAAAACTATTGCAAAGTTTGCTGACCTTCACAGTCATAAATCCTGTTTGGTCAGGACCATGCCTATTTTGTAATATATCTGTCACATGCAAACTGTACTGTGCAGTTTGAGGCAATTTATATCCCAGCCCATTACTTTCCTAAATAATTTTTAGAATTTTACTCTAGACAAATATGAGATAATATTATTTTAAAATTAAATACAGTTGAAAATACAGTTATTCTTTGTAAAAGAGTATGGATCTGTCTATATAAGTATATATGCATCACTTATAATTAACTCCCTAACAGAAGTGCTACCACTACCAGACAATATATACCTTTTCTTCCTCAGCTGCCTTAGAGCAGTGTAGTTTTGTTTGATTTTTGACATTGCAAGCTTTAAGGCTTTTTTTTTAAAAAATCTTCTGTGAACAAATAAAAGCTTCAGTCACTTTTCTAGCACCTTACGCTAACACAACTTAAAGGATGACGTTTATGTATATTTTCTAGTTTAGCTTATACATCCATTATTCTTACTTCTGTGATGGTACAGATGGAATAGAGTTGGTCTAAATCTATGCCTCGATGTAGTGCCCATAGGCATCACAAATTGGAAAGTAACCTTTCTGTAAGTCTTTCTTGTAAGACTTATCTGTGTTATAAGTAGGTTAAACTCAAACATTTCACAATTAAAAAAAAAAAAAACAACATTTAAGAGGAGACGTAAAATGGAATCATCTAGTTTGAAGTGGGTAAATCTGCCTGGAGATACTTCATACTAGCACACAAGAAAACTACTTAAAAACTTACTTAACTTTCCTTCTTTTAAAGTCTTTCACTAAATCTGGGGGCCAGTGCTACAGTCAGCACGTTTTGATTTCATTGTAGAGTCAAGTTCTCATTTTCTTAGTAATGGGACTGAACTTTGTCACTATAAAAATCTCTCTTTGGTGCTTACAGTTGTTTGCCTGCTTAAAGGAACACTTCTTCTAGTAAACTTGTGTCCAAGATGATTACTAAAGAAGAAATGCTTTTAAAAATATTGAAGCCCTCCTGCCTACCACATTTCACCTTGAATTCAAATAACTTGTTTAACCCTGATAGATCCTTTAGAATATTTTGAGCAAAATTGATTACTGAATCACTGCATACAGCAATGCCAATACTACATTGGTCAGTCCTCACACACAACTGCACACTTTGATTCCAGTAGATGACCCCCAAGCATTAAGAACAAACAGCGAGTTTTTCATTGCCACCTGAACTGTGTCTTTGTGTGGGTTTTCTGATGTTTTTACCAGGAAAAGGCAAAACCACAAAAACCCCATGGGCAACAATTGTTACCACTCGAGAGAGGAAAAAAAAGGTGATTAAACACATCCTAAGTGTTACCTGAAATGAAAATTAATTCTGTGGATATACTGGAAACTGGAAGCAGCAGTCTGTCTTGTAAAAAGGAATTTGGAGCACCTAGTTTCTTTTGATGCACTTACTCTCCTTTGCCAGCTTATTCAAATATTCAGTATTGTCAGACAGATCTGAGTACACCTGGTAGAGGTACACCTGAAGCAGTGCACGTTGGGAGCCAGTGAATGCCTGTTTTGCAGTCATTGCAGCATCAAACAGCTGAGAAATATTTGCATACAGGCACTAAAAGCAAATGAAGATTGTAACTTTTGGACATCTTCAAAAGAGGAAACCCAGTTGGTTTTCAGAAAACAAATAATAATTAAAAAACCTAGCCCCAACCCACTCTCCTGCAAAAGCTACTAAAGTTTGAAATGCACTGTTGGCTCTTTATAAAGAGCCTCCAGTGATAACAAGCTACAACTGCAGAGTTAAGCCCCTAGCACTCCATCTCCATCTGAAAATCTGAATTTGTTTGGGAGCAACACAGACAAGGGAGTTGAGAGGTCTTGTATTAAGTTTGTTCAGTTCAAGGGAATTGTCACAGACTACCAGAGGGCTTCCTTGAAAAACAAACTATAGGCTCCTACACAGAAAAGAAGGTATTCAGAAGACCTTAAGTCAATTTTCTTGCAGTTGTCTGAGAAACTGTACAAAAAGGTGATAAACTGTGAACATAGTGAGGCTGCTAATATCCTGAATTAAATAGCCAGTTGAAAAGGTCAAGGTTAGAGGGAAAGGAGAGCAACAAATACATAATGAAGGTTTGCCTAAGAGGAAAGAAGTTACGGCTTACAAATGGCAACTATCCCTCCTCTGTTGCCCATTCTTATGACTCTCCAGAATTATCCAAGACATCAAACTATGTATTTTTTTAAAGACACAGTGGACAAATGAAATCAATACTGATACATGGCTGCTTCAGTGCATGTGAAGAGTACAAACTGAGCTGCCTATGATTTAACTTTGCAATGCAAGCTACAGGATTTCTGAAGTGAAAAATGCAGTGTATATACATGTGCTAAAAGAATATGCTGGAATACCATAGCAAGGAAAGAATTCTGGACAATTACGTAAGGCTTTTATTCTTGATTTCAAAGACAAGAATATACCATTAATTACTTCGTAATATCTTACTGTGCACTGATTAATAGGCCAGCAAGTATTTAAAAGTACCTATTTAAAGGAATTTTCATGGCATTAAATTTTCTCTTTATGAAAGACTGCAAGATGTTTTAAAACATATATTGATTGAAATACTATTACTTAAGACAGTGAATTTCAAAGTAAAATGAATCTCAGATTATCAGGTGCTGATATGTGGTCTCAGATTGCCACTTAAACACTCATCAGAATGTGACTGCTTTCAGGAGCTGAATTTTTGCAATGAATAACAGCTATTTATAGACACCGAGCTATATTTGCCAGCTTAGGAGCAGGACTCAGCAGGGGGTAAACACAGCTACAGTAATAGCAATGCTAACAAAATAAATATTGAAAGAAGTGCCAGTCATTCTGTTAGAGCAATTTAAGGACCGTGTTACGCTCCTCCAAAAAAGTTACTGTGTTCAATGTGAATGTGTGGCTCCTTCTCAAATGCAACACAGGTATCCAAACTTTAACCAAATACATTTCCTGCCACTAATTCCATTGCGTTAAAAGTTGGCCTTGTGCTTCTGAGTTTGAACAGTTTAATAAAACTACCAGGATATGTGGTCCTCACTCTATGTATGAACTTGCCTTTATATACATTGTTTTAGTGCCTATGTCTGAAGCATTATGTTTTGCCTTCAGGAGGCAAAAAAATTTCTACCTACAGTTATCTCCGAAAGGCAGTGTTTCAGTGAAGCACTGTTCACTCATAACCCTTTATTAATTTCTACACTATAACTTTTCCTCAACAGCTTGCTATATACTTAGGTCATATTGAGAATATCAATTGCTGGGCTCAAAACCTATTGAAAAGCGCACCACCGCAGGCTGCATTAGGGTTCTTTGTAACTACAAGGTGATTAGGTGAAGATAAGAAAGAGCCGTGGGGCTTTTGCTTCTTTGTTCATTCTTTTTGTTTTGTTTTTCTGGTGGCCTAAAGTTAAATCTCAATAACTGGCAATCATCTTTCCTGAAAAAGTTGATCAGTGTGTAACATCTGTTGCACATTCACAAAGGCTTCTAAACCAATATCTTTTTTTTGTCGATACTGTACCTGGTTTTAAGCAGGCACAAGATTACAGCTAAAATTCCTGCCTTCTCATACTGTAGAGCTTCAGAAAGAAGCCAGCTCTCCCTGCCTTCCTAATGCTATATGCTGGATATTGAAGTATGAATACTTGTTTGAATCTAGTCAGATATACCTCCTTTATAAGCACATTCATTGTGTTATTTTTTAAAAATACAGATATGCCAAATTTTTTTTAAATAACCTTTTTGATTGGGAAAGAATTTTAACTTAAAATATAGAAAAACCACTCTTGTGACAAAAACCAGAAAGTTGATTTGGGAAATATATCAGTAAAACCAACAGCTGAAACAGAAAAGATTTCCTTGTGTAAGAAAGTTTAAATGAACACGTACACTGAAGTAGCTCTGTACGACAGTTGCATTTTTGTGTACACCATTAACAGCTATTTTTCTTGTGGCGTTCAAAAGAAAAATTATGTTACTTGAAGGTAATGGTAAATCCTCAAATTTGACAGGTTCTTGTCAAATTAAATTATATATTGAATTTTTATATATTGAATTATTAAAGAATTCCTGCATTATTCTCTCCTATCTTGCCTTCTGCAAGCCTGAAATGTTCTTTCAGGTATACTTATGTTCCAAAAAGTCTACTTTCAGTTCTTCCCAGGGCTCCACACAGCTGAAGTTTTTGATCACAGCCTGCACACCGACAGCTAAAGAAACAGGACCTAGATTCAGAATAGTGACAAGTAGACAGCAACATAACTATAGAAAACACGTGTAAGTGATACTGTGGACTTCACTATTCAAATCCTGCTGGCAGAACTGGATCAAGAGTTCGCAGCAGTGCCTTTCTCCTCCTGCTGCTGCTGGGAGAACAAGTGAGCAGTGCCCATTGCTCCTAATGCCACGTGGGCAGCTGCTGGGAGCAGCCACCCTCCAGTTCTGGGCAGCAGCTCTGGCTCTGCCCTGCACCACCATCAGCACTGGGAAGTGGGCAGGAGCTGGACATTGGCTGTTTGGCCAGGTTATACTGCTGGAAAAGTCAGGGTCATTCTACATAGACAAAGTCAAGTCGAAAGCCATCATCCCCTCTGGCAGACTGCCACTCTCAATAGACATTACTTTTGTCTAATCCTTCCTTTTTTAAAATCTTACTCTAGAAGCTGAGCTAAAGGTGCACATTTTGAGAGGTCAGAGAATTCAGTTTGCAAAGGACTGTGCATTCTACCTGCATGATTGAAGCTGAAAGGGCTATGTGATTATATTTTGTGTGTTCACTGAAATCTTTAGAAGCCATCGTTCCCAGTAAATGAGACAAAGTGACTCTCCCGCCTCATGACAGCATGGCTTAATTTAACATTATCTTATTTTGTATTTTTTGTTAGAATTAGACTACCTTTCTTCCCCCTTTCCTCAGGTAGCTATACTAGACCTACATTTTATTTCAATTCATAGCAGCTTTTGCAAGAAAGATTTTCTGTGAAAGGAGTTAAATGGTCCATTTTTTTTTCCCAATTATTTTCAGTAAATTCCTGCTGTTCCAACATTAAATAAAATTTGGTATTAATGAATTCTGTCTGTAGGTGGCCAATTGCATTTGGTATTACACTTAAAAAGCCACAAGCAAACATGTCTCTCCTTTAACCTCTCACCAACTTTTTCTCCTCTAACCTCTCACCAACTTTTTCTCCTCTAATTTACATATAAGTGATAGTTTCATTACAAAGCAACTAACTAACTGCTGAAGTTACTATAGCCTTTTCTTTATTCCAAACATTCAAACACATAGATTTCCATCCGTCCCCCCTTCAGTCCCCCAGAAGAGTAGAAATCTGGTACTCTGGTAACTCTTCTGGAAGACTGAATGCAAGATTTTGGAAGGCCCTTCAATTATATGCAGTAACACTGAAATAGAACAGCTGAAGAGTTTGCAGTATAGCTGTCTCTTGGCAGTAATAATTTATTCCAGCTGAATACTAACAGCAATCATTTACTCTAACTGAATGCAAACAATCCTTTCTTGAGACACAGTGCCATTATCCTTCTACCTATTGCCTGGAGCAAAGTCAATACAGTGCTTCTAAAAATAATATTAATAATAATAATAAACCAATCCTTTTTTAAAATTACATGCTGCAAGCTAGTTTAAAGTTGTGTATTTTGAGAGGTCAGGGAATTTAGCATGCTTCTGTTCTGCAAGATACTGAGCCTGAGTCAATAACCCTGAATTCAGCTCAGAGGCCAGTGTCACTGACAAAACCCACAGCTTTACTACATTACTACTTTCCGTAAGCCTGCTTCTGCACTAAGACCTGACTGTGCCATCCGCTTTGCCACATACTCGGGTTATTGTAGGAAGATCTACTATCAAGGACAAGACTGCTATAAGCCGCACCAATCTCCACTGTCTGCTTGGTTGGGAACCAAGATCTCAAAGCTTAAATATATGCCAACTATACCAATGCATGAGTTTGTTTTGGTTTACCTTTTTAAAAAAAAAAATAAATAAAACCCTTCAGATTTAAAATTTCTTAGGTGAATTTCCAGCTTTCAAGCAGTAAATTCACCAGGACAAACACGTGAACTTCTCATGACTCATTTTTAATCTCAGATATTTCTGTCAATTCAGGAAATAAAGATATTATTGAAATATCTATTAGTCACCGTCATCACACGCAGGAAGATTCAAATTAGAGCTGTACTGTAGAAAGAGTCAAACAGACCAACAAAGGAGGAAAGAAATCCTTTCACATGAGCAAAGTAGGATTTTACATCACTGGTGAAGAAGCAGTTTATGCAACTACCAGCGAGTCACGGTGCTGTAGCGCAGGTACAACACATACATCAAAACCACCTATACATTCTGGTGCACGAGTGACCCTTAAATAGCCAACTAATTTACCAGGTGGGACAGGAGTTTTCTGTTGGAAAACAAGCCATGTGCTGTGCTCTTTCCTAACTTAAGGAAAGTTTAGCTTGTATCAGCCATACCAATTAATCTATTTCTGCTATTGCCAGCTATAAATCTAATTTACATTCTGTATTGCATGAGAGAGAAATACATTTGTTCTTATGCCTTTCAAAAAAATACAGTATGTTCCACACTGGGGTGGTAAATAGCTCATTGCCTAGTTAACCATCCATGAGCACTGATATTGTCAGTATTCCAGGCAGTCAGGCATGCCCGATTCAGGGCTGTTTAGAAAAGATTTGGAATAACATTAAGTAAATAAATGCAGCACTTCATAAAACATTAATGATTGTCATAAGCAATAGAAAACATTATCACATAGAACAAAACAATGGGATTAAAATGCCCACAGAGAGAGATGCAACACCAGTTTTGTTTGCAAACTAAATATGCTTTGGAGATTTATTTTACAATGGTCGATAAAGTAAGAAGTTTGACAGGTGGCCAAGTCGGGGCAGCCTTTTTTCAAGTTCTGTCTGACTGTGAGCCAGGTAGGAAATAGCCTGCTTCATGGATGAGCACTCCCTTGCAGGGCTTTTCCCTATAAATGTGAGTTACTGGTCAATAATAGGAATAAGAGGGTTCATAGTCCTGGATTAAAGTAAATAAACTTCTTGAGAGGAAATAATGGCATTTTCCCTTCCTTTTGGCTAGTTAAAGAAGTAACTTTTGTTAAACTATAGCTTGATAAGCAATACCAGTTTAAGATTAGTTTCCTGAGAAGGGGAAAAAAAAAAAAAAGATCAGTTAGAAAAAAAATTAGCTCTATCAGGTTACTGCCAAAAGCAACATAGCATTATTATTAGTAAGCCTATTTTTGATTTTATTGTTGATGACCCATCTTGCAGAAAATGATATGCAATATGCAGAATAACATGTGTAACTCCTTCTCAATGGACTTTATAATCTAAACGAAACAGACAATGGAGCTAAGTTTGCTAACGGAATAACTGAAAATGCCCAAATAAGTATGACTGATATAATCAACTAAACATTAATGCTGCTCAGCAACTAATATGAATTGGTGGAACACACAGGAGGAAGGTTCTCTCAGATGGAAGAGGTAATAGACATGAAAGAAATCCCAGTGACTTGTTTTACAACAAAACAGTTCTGTCAAAACCCAGACAAGATACAGACAACCTGTGACACAAGAGATCTGCCAAGTAGAATAAAAAACTGGAGGGAAAGAATACAAGAAATTTAGTTGGCAGGGTATTTTAGCGTGCTTTTCAACATAAGCAACCAAATGGTGACGGGTAAGGCTGCGGCAAGAGATTAACAGAAGAAAGTGGAATGACAATGGATTTAGATATATGTTAAAGGTGCTAATCTGGATTTGTGTTCTAGCTCTACTGCAAAATTTCTCATAGCCTTGAGCCACTGCCCATCTCCATGTGGCCTACTCTAGAAATAAAGGCAGTTGTTCTTCCCTACCCCCAAGTTCCCATTGAAAAGTAATGCTTTATTTTGTTGTTTTCCTTCTTTTAGGTTCTTGAACTCTCTGGTAACATACATCTAATAAGTCACAAGATCCAGGGAATGATTTCACAAGTGCAGCCAGTCCATTTCCCTCAGAATATTACTTTTTTTTTTTTTTGGGGGGGGGGGGGGGGGAACATGGGAAAAAACCCCAAACCCTAAAACATACACAGCTGCCACTTTCATTTCATTAAAAATTTCTCAATGTTCCTCATTCCCTGATGGTTAATAGATATATGCTGTGATAAATCACTACAAGAAAATTAACTGCTTTTCATTTGTTACAGCATTTGCATCTGAAAGAGAATTAGGTGTTTCTGTATAAAGAGGGTAAGGTTTTGACATGGAGAGCTTGTTCGCTTAATGGTTTTGGGTTGGAGAAGAGAGTCCTACACAACTTACTTTGGAAGTAATGAGGAGAAAAGTATCTTTGTTTTTAAATTCAGGTATCATCTTTAATTCTTCTATTTTATTTTCCTGAGCAGAAGCTGTGCAAAGCTGCAAAACAGGCAACTGGAAAACACGTAAGTTTTAGGGAGGTTAGAGCGTAGTCAAAATACTGTAAGAGAACCACTAGAAGCAGGGCACTTTTCTCAGAAGCAGGTGGTGGTGTTCCTCTGTGTCCAAGAGCATTATCATCAGGAAGTACCACATGCCATACAGTTGTGTAATACCTTTATGAATTCAGGCACCCTCCTCTATGGTCCTTATTATAAATTGTTAAAAACCATGAGACATTCCTCATCAATATTGATTTGTCAAGCACAGTGTCCCATTTACTTCATTATACCTGGTAACTAAGGATCTAAATGGTCAGTAGGTGAGAAAGAGCTACGGTGAATTGATAAACTAGGTCCTGTCCTGGTCATACGCATCTCACCATGCTGACGGGCTACGTTTGATAATGCTTCTTATCTTAGGTCCTTATGTTTATTTACCATAATAGTTCAGCATGCATTCAAATTAAAAAGGACAATTTTGTCAAGGTCAGTATGTTTCAGACTGTGGCCTAAATGCTCAACTTCTTGTCACTATTTTCCCTGTTAAAACCACAGTTTAAACAGAAGCTCAGCATTTCAGAAACTTGAGTCATCACCAATTTTCTTTCCCCTCAAGGGTGGATCCTTCACTTTTCCCATTGGCTAGCACTGACTCATTCTGTACTTCTGTTATTCCTATTTTTCCCCGTCCTTAAAAACATTAACTGAATGTGAATATTGTTTAGGTGGAGGTTTTCAACCCCAAGAACATCCTCATGAAGCTATACATCCCATTTTTATGTGGATTTTTTTTTCCTTTTGCTTTTATTTATTGTACTTGCTTTATTAGTTTAAATTTAAGCCACTAAGTACTCTAAGCTTTTTCTTTCCTACAGCTCATTCTACAGTAACATCTAACTTAGAACCTCCTCTGGTCACAAACACAATATGGGTTTTGCCTAACAAAGACAAAATTTGGTCCAGTGGTGCACAAACACACTCTCTAGGGTCTAAACAATTTACATTGGTGTTGGTTGGTTTTGGGTTTTTTTTGTTGGTTGTTTTTTTTTTTTTTTATCAGTCATAATCAGTTCCCCCTTACTGAAATATTAGTGTTTCACATTTCAAAGTGCTTTGCAACACAAGTATAGGTTTCTCAGTACAAGTACTAAGAGTTTAGTACGAGTACTAAGTTCAGTCAAAGCATTTCTAGCTTGGGTTTATTTGATTTGTTACCCAGTAGATATCTAGGTAATATAAATCCTTTCAAATCAGGTATAGTATCTTGCAGTATAAATTACTTTTACAGCTAGTGCAAGGTTATTCATTCTCATTTTGTTTAGCTTCTGGGATCTCAGGGAAACATACTGTTAGCATAATTTAATTTCTGATTCTGTGAACACTGACATAAATACTAAATCTCACAAATTCCAGTGCTATAGTGTACTGTGAATCTTTTTTTAAAGCAGGTAACTCTGGTTAGAATTTAACTAAGGGGGCTGGAAATAAATTTTTAAAGAAATAAGGGGAGTTGCATTTGCTTGTTTGGGTTTTTTTTTGTTTTGTTTTGTTTTTTAAACAATTTGATGAAGGAAAACCAAAGGAAAATAAAAGAGGGTGACAAAACATTATCCAGTGCAGTACACAATCTACATGAACAGTTGAGGGGCCAAGATTTTAATCAGAAGAATTAGAGATGAAGAACAATTTATTCAACACCGCAGAAGAGGCAAAGCTCAACAATAATCATGTTCACTTTAATGCATAACTCCTCACACAGTAGCTATTGTACCATAAAGAACTCTTCAGTGAAGGGGTTCCGTAGCTTTTTTTTTTTAAGTTAGAATTTAAAAATCATTATGTACCTCATATGATGTACAAAGTAGAATCCTGTGGGTTTTTTCCACATAGAAATAATGGACACATGGAAAGAAATTAAGAAACTGCCTACTGAAGAGCATAAATCTATATAATTAGGATATGCATACCACAAAGCAGACACTCAGCTGCCAGAAAGCAGTGTAGATCCACGGAAGACAGCTCAACTACATTTACATCAGTGGAAAATCAGCACTAAAATATTAATTTTTAAAGGTTGAATGCATGGTAGTATGCAGACAAGACATCCCACATTCTTTGTGCAAAGGAGTACTAACATAAGGAATTTTCTAACCACCACCCTCCAAAAAAAAAAAACCCAACCAAACCATGGAAAAACATCCTTTCCACCGCTTGCAAGCCAAAAAAATTACTCCAGCTTTCATGAAAAATATTGTTCTCAAACTCCTTAGAGAAACTTAAAATCCACATTTTCTAAAATTTACTCTCCATTTGGTACAGAAGCAACTTCTCTCCACCACCCCATTTTCTTTCTGCTTCTACTCACAAGTCCCCCTGGAATTAATAAACGTTACCTACCAAAGGTGTGTCTCAATTTGACTCCAGGAAAGACATGGCATTCCAAATTTTAATAAATTGTTTGTCAGATCAAATTTACATCCACAAAATTTTACCAAACGCGTTGCGAATCTCTTATCTTTGGAAAGTCTCAGTCAGGTCTGCAGCATGCCTCTGGCAATGATTTTTTCCTTTTTTCACCACATATTTTAGTTCATGAAATGTATTTTGGGTCAAAACTTTTTAAAGAGATTTGTTGAATAAAATCTTTATTTCTAGGCATCTCCCCAAACCTACGCCTCCCGGCTTATTTCAGATAAATTAACTTAGCATTTGTCTGTGACCTCTCTAAGGTTTCCTGCAAGTTTCCTACCTAAGAGGTAGGGAGGTGTCAAAAAACAGTTACATCCCACTGGTGATGTTAAGTCTCCCACTTCATGACTGACGGCCTCTGTGATATCTGCTTCTGTTCAAAACTGAAAACTTTCCTTCTTTCTCATATATTGTTTGATCACATCTACTTGGGGCACACACATTATTCCAGTGAAGACATACAGGCATCAGAGGGGCAATCACCTAAATAATCACGCAGTAGAAATCTAAAACGTGGAACCCATAGCAATGTATTAAGCTACTGCTGGGGCACGGTGAAAAGGGCAGGTACCTTGAGGACAGGGACACAAAGTGAGAGTACCGTTACTTGTAAGCAGAATGAAATATGCACTCCAAAATACATAAATGTCAAAGACAAAGTTACAGTGGCCTGAACTTGTTACATGTTCTTGAAATCGGTAAAGCTAGAAGGCATATGCTAATAGTGCAGTGAGAATCACATGCTAAGGCTAGAATGCGTCACTGCTATCAAACAATATTAAATGCTCAAACTTAAGTATGGAGAGTTCTGTAATCACTGGCACGAAAAATTCTGGTTTTCAGTAATTTGTACTTTGTAACTAACTGTCTTTTCAAAGTTGAATTGTTCTAATTCTGTAGTGGGAGTGCACTCTTGATTACACATCAAAGAGTTCACACGTGAAAATACCAGTGATGGCAGGTTTGATCACTGTTTATGTTAAGGTTTATCAGTCAGCATTTCTCATGCTTCATTGTTTCATTTAGTAAAGGTATTTACAAAACAATTCATTCTTTAAGACCTGTCATACTCAGACAGAATTAGCTGGTTGCTTCACAATGTCTCTAATATGGATAATATGGATACACAGGATATAAAATGTATAGGCATTACTTGTTCCAGAAGCAAAAGAAAAAGGATCCTAACCATGAGCAGCTGACAAAACTCCTAAAGACTCTCACTGCTGCCTTCACTGTAAGTGATTTACTCCTATGAACCACTGCTAAATTTATCACCCTTTTAATGGACAACCTCCTTGCCTGCACAATAGCTGACAAGCTTCACTTTGGATCAGGATAATCATACCTAAAGTTTAATATTGGATCTTAACAGTGCACATCTTATAGGTCATTTTTCTAGTCATATAGTTGATTTTTCACAGAATTATTTTTATGCTAATTTGATACATATCATCTTGAATGTCTTATTTAAAAGTAATGAATAATTTTTTCCAAAAAAGCAATAATTACCAATTTATAGATAATTAATTGCAATTACAAATTAGGATCAAAGACTCCCCAAGCAGAAGTCATAAAAGTCGTTGAACATACTCATTTTCATCAGATCATATTCCCACTTACAGTATGTAAGCTTGGTGACAGCTGCCATCACTCCGATCCTGACTACACTGATTTGAAAAGGAAGTACCAGAAATTAAGTTTTCTAACTCAAAGTTACCCCACCCTCTGAATATTCATATTTATCTCTAAAATTTGTCATTTTTCTGAAAGATGTTATAATTGATTCTGCTCCTGCCATGTTTATCACAACATGGCAGATTCCAGAGGAAGAATTTTTAATATCTATCAAGAAATCATATTTTCGTTGCTCATTTTACAACCCAAGTGTACTTTCATTTATGGCTGACCAGCTGAAATGAAAAAAAGACTAAGGAGTTGAACTGCTAGCTCCCCTCTTTCTGTCCACTGTCAGAGCAAATAAGCAAGTCTAATTCACCACAGTATAATCAATTAAAGATCTCTTAATGACACAGATGAAAATTAATCTTTCTTAAAAAAAAAAAAAGTGGGTTATTTTTCTCAGCAACTTAAAATGAACACTCGGTAAAATATGCCAAAGCCTCAAACTTTGAATTTTTGGAAGATACAGTAATCTACAATAATAAAAGTCACACGTTTGCAAAGAAGAAAAACCAAACAGTGGTTCCCAAACTAGAAGCATACAAAAATGTGGACCTGCAAACATAGAGACCATTGCTTAAAAGTTTGGCTCAAACCTTTCAGGTTGATCACTACCAGATTCATTAAAAACTAAAGATTTGTCTCTAATGGAGCTTGACTTCATTCTAACGAAATCATTGTAGTACCATTTAAAACATAAAAGGCATTTAGGGAAATTGCTCTGTATTGCCTTTGGTATTAAAAATTATTCCACTTTTACACCCAAGTGATTGATAGCTTTCGTTAATGTAGGGGAAGAGAGGCCACGAATCTAGGTGCTAGTAAGCTTTCCTTCTTCCTCCTTGATTGCCATTTCCTGGTTAGAGTTTCAGAACTTCAGCAAACGGAAGTAATTTTTGTAAACCCATTTTCAAACTATTTACAATAACAAACGGACTTTAATTTTTTTATTGTTAATATGTCTTTGTTTGCTCTATAAAAATAATGGCACTGTGCACACAGTCTGATATATTTTACCTAAATCAGACTACTGAAAAGTTCCTCCTGATAATTAAATGGAATGTAATAGCTTTCTAACTAAATTTAACCTTCCCAGTCTCCAATAGAAGTAATTTTCATGATTTAATAATCAAATGGAAACAATTTCACTGCATACTATCATGAAAACTTTGCATACATAGATGTTGACATTTTACAAAGAGAAGCTTGAATAAGCAAATATAATTTACCTGAACCAAGGTTTTTTTCGTTGAATACAAATTCGATCTTTATTAAAAAACAGTCATTTCTTATTGGGATGAATGGCACTTTGCTTTTGGTTTTAATTTTTGCAATACCTTCCTGAATGTTTTCTAATCCAGTATAAGATTCAGTTATATCTCATTAGCAGATAATTTTGCACTGCAGTTTGATACACCTTAAAACTCCAACTGGTATTTATTAGTCTGATTTGTTTCCGAGATAGTGAAAGTTTCATTAAGTTCGCAATTAGTGCAATATATTATATAGGTTTGTGAGCTACTGACTTTCATCTGGTACTCCACACTTTCTCTGACTGTTCGATTTGCTTTTCAGCCCTTATTTTTTACCCTTCACAGATAACTTTTCTGTAAGTCTCTTGGTGTTTTTCATGCTTTTACTCCTGCTTCCATGACCTCTACTGGTATTTGCCTTGTATTGCACCACATATTTAGCTTACTAAATCAACTGACATTGTACAGGACATGGCAAAGATTTACATATTTGTCTTCTGTTATTGAGAGTCTTTGTGTTAAAGGCTCCCCACACCACACATCCCTTTTACTCGAATTTTCATGTATAAGGTGACAAAACTGATGGCATCTCTCTATTCTTTGCAATGATTCTGTATTACCTGTCCCTTGTCTAATTCTGAAGCCATTTTAACCATATAAACACCACATAATAATAACAATGAATCTTTCCATACATATCATCCTCACCCTTTCGACACTGGTGTAAAGCAAAATTCCAATTCTGGCTTTCTAGAAGTTTTCTAAGGAACTACTGATTATGTTCTGATCGCAAAAACTACTGCTTCATATCCAGTGAAAGCCCACAGCATTGCTATACTAGGGAGTAGCGTAACCCTTGATGGTGTTTCATCAGCAGTGAAACAAACCACTGATAAAACAGACAAAAAAGGGTTCCTTTATAGAACAGAGAATGAACAGACAGAGACAGTGCATGACCTTGAAAAAAAGCCAAAAAATTAGACATGTAGGTGCCAAGACCTTGCCAGAAAGTAATTTGAAATAAGAAAAAGAAATTGTTGTTGCCTGTTTTTAAGAAGGCAACAACTGAATTATGTTCCTTTGAATTGTCTATATGCCAGATCAATCATCTATTTACTCAGTCTTAAATATTGCTACTTAGGCAAGAAGTTTTTTCAACCTAACTGATAAGAAAAGAAATTGAAGGCGTACAGGGAGGTGAATGGCAGATACAGAAGAAAACAGAATGGCTAGGTTAGAAACTAGAGAGAAGTGATTAATTGCAGAAAAGTAAGATAACGGGATAGCACCAGGGATATACGTACAGGCATAATATTCCCAAAAATCAATCGAGATGGCCTAACTCTGTCTTGCTAAAGGCACAGGAAATTCCTCCAACACATTTATGAAAATGCAGTGCTAATCACATGATTCTTAGATATTGATCTGTTTCCTTATTTAAATTTATAATATCTACTGGCGTAAAACCACGTAGTCTATCAAAAGGCTACTGACTAAGATTTCAGGTGCACTAAGTTCGGTTCTATTACTCGTGCTTTAGACAAACCATTTCTTTTCCTGGTGCTGCTCTTTACCCTGTTGCAGACCTGCCCTTGTGATTTCCACTTCCCCACTTCTCACCTAAAACGCAAGATTCAGGAGAACTGCATCTTCCTTGTGGCTATACCTCACCCTGAAACACACTAAAATTTTCCATGAGCGAATTCTGGGGGAGCTAAAATACTGACTTTTTAAAAATCCAAAGGAAGTTTGTTGTAAGGCTACCAGTTAGCTCCATCCACTAGTTGTAATTATACATCTACGTGCAATTCTCTTTTTGCCCCCAGATTTTCTATAGAATCTCTTAAAACTCACTCCATGCAGACTGTTTCTAAAATGGATGATAGTGATATTGCCTTTCATCATTTAAACTCAATCTTGGTGTCAGATCTGCCTTACCACTGGTTGACATTATCTTGTCCAGTTGGGTTCATCAGTATTTGAGGTGATACGAAATCGTAATAATAATCAGCAGTTTGAGAATCAAATACATCACATTTAAAGGAAGTTACTAACAATAATTTCCTACAGCAAGAAAATACAATCTCATTTGAAGAGCAATACTCTAGTATGTAAAGAATAAGCGCTGTTTTAGTGATTCAGTGCTTAGGTTACAAAGCCCATTTTTAAGCATTCAGATAGATACTTTAAAAAAAAAAGTTGCTATTTTTGGTTCCTGTCTTAGATTAGCCTTTTTTCTTGCTTGAAATGCAACTGTAGAATTTTCTACTCTGTTCTGCCATGTACACACACACACATCTGCTATGTGTCTGCTAACATATGGTGTTTCACTAATTAATTGCTAGCTATCAGCCAGGCTCCTACTGCTCATATCAAATGTGAGTACCCTCCAGAATGTTTCACAATAATGATCATTTCACAGATTCACTGCAGTAGCCACTGTATAGTCAGAAAGCAGTTTTCCATGAGAGAAATACAATAAGTATGTCATCATTTCAAATCTGAGTCTGTTGTTTTAATATCGCAGGTTCACTGTTACATAACAGGAAACCATCAGAATAAGTGCATGCTAATAAATACCTGTAAATGGAAAAGCTGTAGTAGTTCAGCAACCTCGTTCCTCTGATGAAAGCAAAAGCATGGACAACACTGGGACAAATCAAGCCCAATAAACTTTCAAGACAGCTTTTTAAAAGGGATACGGCTTAGCACTTGGGTTCTTTTTTTTTCCCCTAGTAAATAAGCTACTGAAATGCCCATGTTTTATTTATCATTAGACATAAAAGTTATTTCTGCATAAGCTTTCAGGTATTGTACACTGTCAGGTGGCTCTTGCAGTTCCCAATGTGAAGTAGATTTGGTGAAGGCAAGAGTTCACCCTTCAGCTGTGGGTCACCTTCTACTAGTGGGTTCGTCTTACTGAGCAGCAGTTCCAGAGTTACTTGTTAAGTGACATGGCTGGGAACTCACGTAGCAGAGCACAAACATCATATGCCAGCAAAATGTGACATTAATGTACTGGAGGAAGCATGACCTTCCTTATACCTTCTCAACCATGCATTTTTCAAATCAAGGCACAGGTACAACAGTAACTGCCTGAAACACTAGGGAGGGGAAGAAACATTTGAGGACTCCATTCATTGGAATCAAAAGTGAAAGTTCTGTTTCCTAATGTATTTTTGGAGACCATCTCATATGTGTCTCTTGCTTATGTGTTTAGGTGTTCGTGGCACTTGGGAACAATTTAACTTCTTCTGAATTGACCTTACAGGTGATACCATGCCTGTAATATTAACCTAAGAAAGGGTCCATGTGCATGTCCAGGTATCCACACACCCATGCACATGCCCAGAGACCTGCATGCAGCCAGCTATCTCATTATATTCAGGTTGTTTCAACATGAGACATCAAGTAAAACTACAGCTTCATCAAGATTTTAATTGACTTGGCATATAAGATTTTGCAGCTCTGCCTAATGTATAGAAGGATCTGTTTGAAACTGAGCAGGCAGTATGGGGCTAATCTTCATATATGCAAACATTTCAGACAATCAACAAAGTAGCTACTGACAAAAAGAAAAAGCAAAGCAACACATCACCTAGATAAGGGTTATCAAAAGTAAGTCAAGAAAGAGTACTGAAGTCTATCAAGCCATTATTCTATCTAATACCATAGATTAGTATGAAATGAAAGAAACAGTTCAGAAGTACTTCAAAGGAAAACACGTATGGAGTTTTAATGAGTAAAGAAAAAAACTTGATAAGCAAGAATTTTCCTGCCCGCATACTGCATCAATTCTTTGTACTGCTCAGTCATAGGAAGTGTGGTATCCCAGACCTGAAGGGCAATGAACAGTAAGAAGCCATGACCACAGTACTGACACATTATGGAACTGTAAAACTATGTGTTGGTGTAATCCAACACAAAAAGAACATGAAGTAATTATCTATGGACTTCAGACCCCAGAACTGCATGAAACTTACCAGTCACAGGGTCAAAACAGAACAACTTTCCAAAAGTGAGAATGAATTCCAAGATTAAACCTCCAAAATTGAAGGATTTTTGTCCCTAGGGAAATACCATACTCTTCATGAGAAAAAACATTCAACCCTACTGTCTGCTCCTCAACACCTCACTGATGTGGTTACAGGATAAAGTTAAATCATGAAAAAGACTTGGCACTATTTTTTAATATAAAATATTTTTCATTGTGTAAGAGTCTTTGTGTCTATATCTCGTTATGACAAATTCTAGCTAAATATAAACTTTACCTACTTACAATTGAAGGTTTTATTAATAGAAGCATTAAGATGACTTTAATGGTAGCATCAAGGTTATAATTATGAATATTTTATGACTAAACAGTTTTCACAGGGATAATAAGATAACCAAAACTATTATTTAATGAAAAGCAGTGAATTACTGACAAGTAGGAGAACTGCCTTTCGAATTGGAATACAGCTACTGAATATAATTAGTAAGTCACAATAGTCTCAAAGAAGCTTTGATATTTGTATTGTTTTCCTTTAAATGATGTAAATCCTTTGGCAGCTAAGTAGCAGAATACACAGATAAGAAGTGTGACACAAAGAACTGTCACCTTAGGAAAGGGCTTAAGAATTGAATGGAGAGGCTGCTTAGACTGTAGGAATGTGAGCACGCTCTTATCCAAAGATCACATTTACTTTGAGTCCAACTGCATCAAAGACAGTATGTCAGGGAGGTTGAAGAAAAGGAAGAAAAAAGAGAAACACCAGCCTATGAACTAAGGCCTGTTCACTGTGGTAAAACAACAAGTGATTATGTAATGGAAGAACAGTAATGCCCACAATCAGAAGCACAAGTTCAGGCACAATAGCAAGTATGAATGAACTGCAGTTCTTTCCATACCTTCTGATGGCTACAGGACTGGTGCCACAACCAGAGGTTGGACTACTTAGACCACGGGACTTGCTTTGAGAAACCTGGTCTGCTAAGGGCTGATGGGGTCGATCTGTTAGAGAGGAAGAACATCTTTGGTCATAGACTTGCCAAGCTGGTAAAGCGGGTTTTAAACTAAAGTTGCCAGGGGAAGGGAACCTCAATCCATCCTGTTTGATTTTGAAAATTTAATGTTTGTTCCTGTTTTCTAGCTCCATCTATTGACATGCCATTAAAAAGTCCCATCTAAAATCCTTTCCAGCCTTTGACAAAGAAGGGTGCTACCTTTTATGGTAATCAGAAACAAATGAGAGAGAATATAAGATGAAAATAGATTGGTACTCTGTTTCCATGACTTGCTTGTTAATCCTTGATAATACAACCATGATAATATAGGAAACATACATCCACCACTGATAAAAAGCACTGGCTGCTATACACACAAATAATAACAAAGATTCAAGTATATTGAACATAGTTTTCAGAGAGGGCATTACAACAGAAAAACAGGCATTTTTTTAAATTATTCATGTACTTTGTGCGACAGGTATCCAGGTCCATTGTCAATGGGGGAAAATTTTCTGATGGGCTAATTTTGGTGAAGTGCAATAACAGTTGGGTTTGTAGCAGCAGAAGCACACTTCCTGACTTTGCTTTTATAGAAGGATACCAATCTTGACTAAAAATCAATATACCAAGAAAAAAAAAAAAAAAAAAGCTGTGTTCTTCCTCTATCTCAATTAACTGGTTTCAGTAGAGACAGTGAACTGTAAGTGAAAAAAGCTGTATTACTCCTCTTGCTGAATATCAGAGTTAAAACTAAGGCAATAAACGGCAGGTGAAGTTGCCCTGGGTTAAGGGGTTATTGAACAGAGAAGTGGACAGTCAGTTCCCTATTCCCATAACAATGACATGAAGAAGTGCTAGTGAAACAATCTCACCCTACCTCCTGAGGGAGGTAGACCTGCTAACAGCATAGCAAAACACTGAATTGTGAGGTGCAAATACAGACCAGGAAATATCCTTTAATAGGTGCCACAGCCATCTGCCTAGTTATGGTCCTTTTTAGCTTGACTGAGGACTTGGTTTGGTAGCTTGGTTTATCTGAGGTCTATTTAGTTTCCAGCCAGACAGTATTAGTATCACTTTTGTTCTGAGCAAGCTGCCATTTGCATTTAAACTATAGTAATGCCTCCAGAGGCAATGTAAAGTAACCATTTGTAGAGGAACACTAATTCAGACAGAAAGCTCCTCCTTGCTCACCATTGTTGTGGAGATGCATCTTCAATTCTCTCCAAAAACCTTATCAAACTGATAGCTTTGGCATGCTGCAGTTAACAAACACTGTCTGTTTCAAGCCAGGGAAGGGCAAGAGTTTCAGAGCCTCATGACTTTGTAAGAACAACTACCTTTCAAATCCATCTAGTCTACAGTAAAGTGATTCAATTATAATATCTCGTCTAACTGAAAACTGGCATAAAATGCAGCATAAGAAGAAAGGCTGTCTGAAGTGAACTCAACAGAACTGGTGCTGAATTCCTCAAAACTCTGAAATTTTATGAGAAATACATCCTTATGCTCCTTCAAAAAAAAAAAAAACCTAAGTCATATAGCTGTACTTCCCTGCAAGAGTGCAGAATGAACAGGAGTCTAAAGCCTCACTAACTTTATAACCTAACTCTATATATTCATATCAGCAAAATTATAGCACTTGTACTGTAGCCCCACAAATTGCCCTACTAAAATATAAACAGCATGTTCTTCCAGTTCTGACTGTGAGAACCTTGTAAGAGGAAGACTACATCAGATTCATTTGTCCAAGATTGGCAGTATGACTGTACTGCAAGTACAGAGGCAGACAGATCAAGCCTAATATGTGTCCCGTATTTAATGCAAAAAGAGCTATTGTGCTCCCAGTTTCAGCAAAGGGTGGCAAATTGCAGTTCAAACATGTGTCCACGGTCAAAATACAGTGCAGACGAGCATTCCCCAAAAGGGAAGGATAATCTTATTCCCTATACAGACAAAATGAAAAATACTACCTTAAGGGAGAAACGGGTGATGATTTACTTCACAGAAAATGAGACAAAGCTCAATCTTGGAAGTCAGAAGACTGTCTTTGTAAGCAGTTCTTGTCTGTCCTCCAAAAAAAAAAAAAACATATGTCCTCATGGTATTTCAGTTTCCTAGTATATAAAGTAGGAAAACCACAATTCTATCACAGGATGCTGCGAAATTCCAAAATGGGAATTTCTCCGTAAGTGCAGGGTATTGAATATAATGGGGTTTTTTCTAGTTACATATCAATTCCATACGTATTAAAGCAAGTGTTTCAGCATCTTTTCCAATACTTCTTTACGTAGTTGGGTTTGTAGCAAAAGATTATGTTAATTAGTTCCTGGAAAGGAATTATACCTGCAAAACATTTACTCATATGCCCTCACTGAACAAGGTATATATGGGTTTTGGTGCTAATTCGCCAAATAGACCTTCAACACTGAGTGACTTTTTTTGACTTAAAAATAACACGAAGATTTACATGCAGCTTTCTTAAAAATTATTTTTAGCAATTTACAGATAGAGGGAAGTGAAAGACCAGGATAAATCAGATTTTTTTGTTATAATCTCTATTACTTTCAGACTGTATTATGTTAATTTAGAAATATAATGAACACATTTAACGAGGCCTCTTTTCACTTGTTTAGACTGCTTAACTCCCCACCAGATAATACTATTAATTTGATACTATGTTCAAGGGTTTGGTTTTTTATAGCAGGCCATTTCCTCCAAGGAATCAGTCATTATTTATCAGTATTCCAGAAAATAAGATCTTACCAAGCAGATACCTGTGCACAATGAGTTCTGATCAAGACGTTACAAATCCCTATAGCAATGCTATTGCGGTCTACTAAGGGAACAATATGGAGACCATTAAAATAGCAATCTGTACTTTCAGTGCAACTGACTGCTTAGGTGAGACAACTCACCCACTAAGAACAAAAGCATATAATTAGTAATGATTAAGAAGCAGCTAAAAAATCTGGTAATAGCTGTAATATTTATATGTGTATGCCACTTCTAACCCCCCTTACATGAAATTCACCCAAAAGAACAGAAGTAGAATGCAGACAAGCATACACACAGAAGAATTAAGGTCTCCCTACAACACCATGGCTCATAACACCATGGCAAGACACAAAAACATATAGCTAGAGCACAGCTCTGAAGAGATGACATGATTTTCTTGCAACAGAGCAAGGTTTCTGTGTCAACAATAACTAAGTCTTTATAACAATAACATTACCAAGCATTCCAGTTTAGTCAATAAAACACTGAAATAGCAAGGATTTTGTTCAGACTGCAAGAATGTCTGGCAGTTGTTGATTATTCTCAACATCACCATTTTGCGTGCATCTGCTATATTCTGAGTCTTCTACTAGATTTTAGATTAAAGCTCAGAAGCAGATGTACTTCAGCAGACCTAACCTTCATGAGGATTTCTGCAGGTCTTCAAAGATGAATGACTTCTACCCACGTAAGGTGCTACCTTCCTTAGTATCACAGATTTCAGTAATTCTTAGCATATTTACGCATGCAAATCAGCAAGCAGAAGGGCAGCATTTCGATATAGCTCAATCAGAAGGTAATTTGGTGTTTTCCTTAGTTAGGAAACATGATAATATCTGGCCCCTAAGACACCTGATTTTGTTCTGAAACTTATTCCTCCTTATCATAGCAATAAACTATCTCAGTCTTCTGTTTTCAGAGCTTTTCAGCTTGGGATGGAGTTCTTTCCCTGCTTGATTTGGTACTTGAATCTCTGTCATACACAGAAGTCCAACTTCTACCTGTTTCTCAGGCAGCACTGAGACTGTAATGGTAGCTATGCGGGGTATGTAAAGTACATAGTTCTGAAGCGTAAGAAATAAATATCTTACTGTCCTTGTGACTAAAAATCTAAGACAGTTCATAAATAACAAAGAGCCACTCTTTAGTTATCTTCTAAACATAGCATTTTTCTCAAGATTATGCTACCTCCCATCCATTCTCTATTAACATACTTACTTTCAGAGTACTGGCATAACATAAGCAAAAAATAATAAATACAAATGTTTTAACTGCAGGTCAGCCAAGTGCTGCAATGTACTTCCCGTGGCAGTCAGGGTTTTTAATTTGTTCTAATACATTTCCAGACCTCCACTGAAAGTCATCAAGGACAGGGGCTCCGGATTTGAAAGCTCCATGCCCAGAAGTTCATCAATATCTTCTGCAGCAGAAGTTCATCAATATCTTCTGCAGCAGAAGTTCATCAATATCTTCTGCAGCAGTGAAGGAAGCCTCCATTGAATTTGCTGCAGTTGAACAGAACTTGCAAAAAATGGAAGTTGGAGTGAAATTTGATTATTACCATTGTACCTCATTCATTCCTGGCAGTTACATCATCTTACTCTTACACCCCCAGTTTCAGTGGGAATGCACATCATCATGTCAATGATAGATAACTTTAGTTTTTATCTGACATTTTACAGATGCTGAAGGGACACCAAATATTAGAAACTATACAGTGACAGGAAGAGAGCTCAGAAGACTGAGGCTGCATGGAAAGTAGGATAAAAAAGTGTGAATGCAGCATATGACAATTCAGAAAACATAGAAAGCAGAAAGGAAAAAAAATCAAAAGGAATATGAAAGATGGAAAGACAAAATGTAAGATAGCTCATACGAAGTTTCCTGATGCACGTGTTGCTGAAGACAGAAAACTCAGGGAAGCCAACAGAGCTAAAGCCATACTGCCTGGTTACATTACTAGGCAACTCAATTCATACTTTAACACAAGTAAGAAGAAGTTATTTTGGATGTGTTTCAAACAACATCTCAATTTTATTTGTTTTTCAGGTTCCTGCCTTTCTACTGATCTCAGGGATTGAGGTCAATCAGATTCAGTTCAAAAAAAAATTCCCTATTAGAGCAGAATAAAATTTGTTTCCAATCATAATTGCCAAGTAAGGTTCAGTAAGTGGATTTTCTTCACCTTTAAATAGAGGCGTGCCTTCTGGATTTAAGCATATTGGGATATAGGTTCCACGCCCACATAAAAAAAAATACCATTTCTTTTACTAGTCTAATGTGCAGACTGCATTTTGTACAGTTTCAGTAAGCCTGCTGGGGAAATGCAGTATCACAGCTCACAAATAGCGCATATTTGTGAACACTGAAGAAGAGTAGAGGCTGTAAGTACCCAAGAGCAGCTGAGACTGTTGGCAGAAGAGAAGGTGATCAAACATACATATGGGGAGAGCTACAAGCAAAAAGGCATTGCCAAAAGTACAAGACACTCTAGAAAGGTTTTTAATCTGAAAGCAACTCTGCTTCAAATCTACATTAGGCAAATCCAGACAAGTCATTAAAAGAGGGAGGGAAGACTAGAGCTCATCAGAAATATCATCCATGATACCACTATTTTACATAGATCAAATGGTTAAAAATAGATCAATTTTCAACTTTAATGTTAAAGTGAAACACATTAATGAGGCTAAAATGTCTTACTTTGACTTTTTTTGTAAGAAGGTAGTTCCATTTTCTTAGTTTCGAAAGGACTCTTGTAACAACATTTGCCCAAAATATTTTTACATTTTTTTCACCCTTTCTTCATGGGTTTGATTTTTACTTCCATATCTACAGAAATAAGGAAGGATGCACTCTACTTGTCCGTAAAATAAACAACTAATGAACATGTGATGGATTTGCAATATCAAATGATGTAGGAATAACTTGAATTCTATTCACAGCTTGATTTGGGGTATTAAAACTTTGTTAGTCCCTTTTAAGGACAGGAATTAATATCTCCTTCTAAGACAATATTAATTTCAATCAAAACTGTAGAATGTTACTATGCATAGAAAAGAGACCAATGCTCATCTCACTTTTTAATATTACCACAGCTACAACACAGAACGTTACTGTTGTCTCCATAGACGGATTCAAGTATTTAATGACTTGATGAAAATTGACAAATATGACCAGATCAGGCAACAGTTCAAGACGTGAGGATTTTGGTTATCATTAGTCACTTAATCAAACAGAAGCAAGATACTTTTTCCAAAGTTTACTAGTACCTAACAATATTCAGTTTTAGCTGAAAGGTTATTCTTGATATTTGTATATTGGACTCTAGCTCCTATTTCTACCAGTTGTGTGGGGAAACAATGAATGAGTGAAGATTTAAGGCTGGACCTTGAAAAGTGCTGATGCCTTCTGCAAGTCACCAAGTAGCAGAACTGGGTCAAAAGTTTTCATTTTTGTTTTTCTCAAGACATGAAAAAACATTCTGATCTGGAGAACAGTACAGCGGTTCAAAATAATCACATATTGGAAAATTAAACAAGAAGAAAGGAAGACTTGAGTTAGTAAACGTTCTTACATTTGTCTTCTGGACCAAATTCATGTGGGAGAAAAGTGACAGATTAATGTCACGTTAAGAGCAACTTTTAAGCAGGCCATTACCTCCAGCTGTGATGACAGACATCTACAAATTGCAGGATTCTTTCGCAGTTGTAACTACTCTCCAAATAGATTTCAGTTGTTACATAAGGAAACTCAATACATAGATTCCTCAATAAAAATGCTATAGAGCTTTACATCCACAGGTGCATATGCTTTATCCTCTTTCACTGGTTGCATTGAGTACCATCTTCACAACGAATGCAATAAACGCATACTCTTAATCTGAATCCCCTAAATTCTTTCTATTACAATTTTATTAAGCATTTTCACCTAATTTGCTAGGATTTCTAATTGAACGTTAGGTTTGAAACAGGAATTATTAGTATGTAGCGTCTACAGCCTACAATTCTGCCTTAAGAATGAAACAATGTCCTAAGAAAGCCCTTTCCCTACCTAGTTTTTTTATGTGGTGAAATCCTTGATTTCTCAGCTTTCTGAAGAATCTGAACCTAACCTGTACCTTTATTGGAGGCTTTAAGTACTGTTTTTTTCTACATAATGCCCCTTCATCCCTCTAGTTCCTCTTCTCTTCAAAAAGACCAATGGCCAAACTTTTCACCGGCCAACTCCCACTTAATAATTAGTGATTCCTCTCCCTCCCTGTCCTTGGTCTCTCTGAGAAAAAGAGACAACGAAGCCTGCAAAGCAATAGGAAACAATATATCAAGAAGATTAAAGAAGAAATACGTTCATTCTTCATTGCCACTCTGCTCAGCTTTCCCATTTATCTCACCTTCACGTTCTTCTTTGATACACTAGTACAGAACACACCTATTTTTAAAAGAACTTATTGCTATTTGTTCATTGGCAGTATATAAACAACATCTACTGTATGACTCAAGGCTACCCTGCAAAATTAGTGCATTTCTATTCATATGCATGGGTTCTATTGATTAGAGCTGAATTTTACTACTTGTATTTGCTCTCCTCATTCTTACTGTCTTGTCTTAGTAAATGGAAAAAAGAGTTACAAATAAATCACCTATTGCAAAAAGAATTGGACCAACTGTCTTGGAAGCAGGGGCTGCAAAATGTTTGGCACTATATCAAAAAAAGTTCCCCATCAAGAAAAATGCAACATTTGTTTGCAACAAAAAACTTAGTGAACACTGCCACAAGGTTGTCTTACACTAGCCTAAACTGAATTTATTCAATTCATCACCTAACCATAACACCAGAGCAGTGTAAAATAGACTTAGCATACCTGAATTTTGTCTGGGTGCGGGGTTTTTTGTTGTTGTTTTTTAAATGAGGAATTTTAGATTTTTCTTGGCAGAGCGCTATGAAATCTAGATCATAATATACACATAGCTGTAACTTCTCTCTACAAAAACAATCTCTGTAAAACATTTTGGGACAGAAGAGAGGATATTAGCACTGCATACAAACTTATTACAGTCTTTAAGAACTAGGTCACTTCTAAGTGAACTATGTGTAATATTCCAAGCCAGCACATTTTTTGGAATTTCAACTGCTGTCGTCTTATCTCAAGAAGTATAAATTAAGGAAGACAAGCTGGCAGAGGGTGAGAACTTAATCATATTTTTTAGCTACTGTCAATTGCCAATAAAAATCTTATAGCTGAAATCAAACTTTTAAAAGTTAAGCTTACAGCTGCTATGTCACTGGAGTGACCTAAATATGCCATCATGATCTTCCCTCATCCCAGGAGGCCAATAAATGTTATGCCGAAACAAGGAAGGAGACTGGTTTTTTCACATAGTAGTTCCCCATAATTAACTTCAGTGGACCCAATGACACCAAGGGCTTGAATTAAGCTTTCAAAAGTGCCATCACAGCAGCAACATGGGTCAAGAGTTCTTGGCTAGAAGCTCTGCCTGAAGACTAGAGCAGAGCCAAAGGAAAACGCGGCTGTGAATGAGCTTTCTAAAGTTGTTGTTTTAAGAGACTTTTACAAATCTACAGAAAGACCTTCAATATACAGAAAGTGCTATCTGGAACTATGAGTTTATCCATGGGTGCAGTTGTGCTTCCGGTTCCAGCAGTTTGGCCATTCTATGCAATTCATACTGTTCTATTAATGGGATCAAGTTTGAAGAGACCTAAACATAGCATGTATAATGCTTGATTAGAATTTTATATGCAGTAACTCTGAGGGGGTAATAAAAGGCAAGTCTGCAGAAAGGAGAGCTAACAGATTGGAGAAGCTGGCTCTCATAACTGTTTCTAATATGATTCTTCAACTGAAAGTAAATATTATACAGGTAGCTCCTATGTTCGTACACTTAGGAATAAAGCTTTAGAAAGATTTGCCAGAGGCACATACCACTGCCTAAGCAGCTCTACCTTCCACAGAAGAAGAGGGTTTAATTACTATGTGTTCCTCAGTTGTGTAAGCAAGTAAGAGAAAGGGCATCACCTTGTTATCTAGTCCCTTGTTTCTCACACTCACAATCTAGGAAAAGTATCCCACCAGCATTCTTATACTTTCTTACATCACAAGCTGTGATTCTACCTTCCCTGTAACTGCACAGGTTTCCTTTTCCCCTCTGCCCCTTACCTGTGTCACCATTTTAAGTTCAGTGTGAAATCTAGCTATGATATTGCCAGTCCCAGTTAGGTCAATCATTTACTCTCCACTGGATATGAGATCCTGGAATACAGTATTTTGTCTTCAAGTCTCATTTTCCCTCAACAACTACCAAAACTTGGACTCAAAGTTTGTCCTTAAACACAGACTCATTGTGTGGCAAAAAGAGTAAATTTCTCCTTGTTTTCCCTTCTCTACCACGTCACGTATTCTGTGCGACAAAACATGGAACAGGACCCTTTAAAAACACTGTTATTTTGGCATGTATAACATGGAATTTTAAGTCTTTGGGGAACCTGTTACATAAACTAATATCAAATTTGGTTTGAATTCACCTTAAGCTCCATATTGTCTGTTTTAAGTCACATACACTCAGTAAATAGCATCCCAAAACACCTGCAAACTCAAGGTGAAGCTCTGGCAGAAACAGAGCACAGCAATAAAAATAATCACGTCTCTTCCAGGTGACAGCCTGCCAAATCTTATTTATTCATATCATCTCAGAATCTACTAGATTTATGAGCATCAAGGTTGTCTGAGAACAAAGAGATCAGAGTAGAATCAGAAAGAAGAGCATCAGAGTTGTCTTTCCAAGGTTATTACAACCAGTACTCAACTAACAGTCTTCACAAAATGAATGCTGATACTTAAAGAAACAAAGAGCCCATTGTTAAACAATAGCTAAACAACAACAACCCAACACAACAAAAAAATGAGTTTAAGAAAGCTGAAAGTATTTCTTTGCACAAAATAGCTAACCTGGTCATTTTCACAAATGTTTTGTTTTACTTTTGTGTTTGTTGTGTTTGTTTGGTTTTGGGGTTTTTTTGGTTGGTTGCTTGTTGGTTTTTTTTTCAGTAGAATAGCTAAGGATTACTGTTCAACTAGGAGGGAGGAACTGTAAATGTGTGAAGGAATAAATTCCATAATGGTGTTTACTGTGTAGTTATATGTAGAAAAGTTATTTAAATACAAAATAATTTCTTCATTAAAATAACCTTAGCTCAACGATGACAGATTGAAATAATAATTCAGATTTGAGATATACACCAGTAAGACAGCAAACACTACTACTTTAAAAAAATAAATTACTTCATTTTAAGAAACTATTGCTAATGACTGATAGATACAGCATTTTGGATGCAGTGTTATGCAAGTGCCATGCCTAACAGTAGATCAAGTCCAAAATTAAGACT
Organism: Larus michahellis; assembly: GCF_964199755.1. Classification (NCBI taxonomy): domain Eukaryota; kingdom Metazoa; phylum Chordata; class Aves; order Charadriiformes; family Laridae; genus Larus; species Larus michahellis. The sequence continues at coordinate 8,334,677 of NC_133906.1, read as the reverse complement.
GAGAAAAGGCAAAAGGCTGCATTATGGAAGTCCATATTCACTTTTAAGGCAGCTTAATTTCTTCCCATATCTGTTTGGAACATATATGGCAAATTATGTGCTATTTGGCAACAAGAGCTTAAGCCTTTTGGGGACTTCACAGAGAAAGTTTTGAGCAGATTTAGATCTCAAGAGCAGGGTGCAGGCTTCTCAGCAGCACTGCGCAAAGTGAAGCCTACCTGGGAAAGCATGCTTCTCTGGAGAGCAGGACTGGTCTTTCTGCTAACATAACACAAACAGCTGATTGCTGTTTCAGGAATGGTTGCTTTCCTCTCTGGCAATTACTCTACTGGTAACCAGTTAACCATCCTATTGTCATGAAAAATGCTGATAGTGTTTCAAAATAGTCCCCATTTTCTTTTCCAACTACAGTCCATTATGGTGTACAATCCTTGAAGATGTCCAGAATGTTTGCTTGTTTTCCTTAAAACAGCAAATAAATTCCTTCCCTTGCACTTCCTTAGTGGCATGGGCCATGATGAGGTTTGGAAAAAGTACAGTCTTTTGTTGGCATAACAGGTCCAAAGAGATCACTTGAGTCAAATTTAAAGTAGCATTTAATATGCAGATTATATTTACTTCGGATTATTAAAATATCTAGAGTATACAGTTTGTGTCAGAGACACTTCCCGATTACTTTGGCAGGGAATGGTTGATGAGTGTGGGGTGGTTTTTTTCTGCGGGGGGGAAAGGAGAGTTATTTTCTATAATCTGTAGACAGCCCACTTTCTAGGACTGCAAGCCTTACTGAACATATTCTTCACTATTATCAGAACATAGGGTTATCAATCAATGGATCCACCAAGAAATGGTGCTTGCCATTGAACTAGTTTCAGGTTTTCTGGCATGTAGACATAGCACTTAGAGATACGTTTTAGTGATGGTTTTTGGCGTTAGGTTGATGGTTGGACTCGATGATTTGAAAGGTCCCTTCCAACCTAGGTGATTCTATGGCAGGGTTACAGCATTACTGGATAAGGGAAGAGCCACTGAGCAACAACATGTCTACATATTTTGGTATTCACACTTAAATGTAAGCAAGTGTAGCACATACATTAGCAAACATTAGTTCCTACACATTATGCAGGCTCCTGAGTATATACTGAGTGCTCTTTCTCTTTTCAGCAAGCACTTGCGCACCTAAGGGTATGCAGGTACAAAGGATCTTCCATTTCATTAAATTAGCTTTAATTTCCAAATCATATTGCCTTAAAGCCCTCACTTTCCCAAAGCATCATACATCTAATTCCCTTTTCAGTATCCTCTCCTAACTAAGCTATCTCCAGTAATTTCGTCATACTGGACTAGCCCACACACTCTCATATTTATAATTTATGACAAATGGAATAAGTCGCTGGGCCCAGGCTTTAGCCAACATCATTTCATGCTTGGTGTCTAGCGACTATTAAAGATAATCAAACTTCTCTATAGCAATCTGACATCATTACCAGTGGTTTCAGAGTTTAGTTTTTCAATGAGCTATCACCTTTCTCAGAATTGATCTTCTGTACTGGTACCTGTGACAGCATGTTATATTGCTCAGCAGTGTGTACGTTTTTGAATGTTTATCTTCACTTGATCAAATATCTAATTTTTGAGCTTCAGCAGTGGGATAGTTTTTTCAGTGGCTAAGTTCTGCTGAATAAAGTTCTTCATTCAAAAAAAATAGTCCAGACCCATGACTGACATTCATTCAAATAAGATGCAGTAATTTCATCTTGAATCAATCACTTTTATCCCAGTCTTAAAAAGGAAATTACTTTGTGAGGGCCCAAATTCTTTAATCTGAGAGCGTTGTTAGACTGGGCAGATACCTGAATGTCCTAGGCAGGTCTTTGTCTTACTTGATTCACCTAAAACAAATTTTAGTTTACGCAGACAAGGAGCTTCAGAAAGCACAGTTGAAAATTCTCTGAAAATGATAAAACATTTAAGGTGCCAGATCCTGATTCTATCAGCTTACACAAGAAACAACTCAACCCACAATAATGTACTCCTGCCATGTTTAAATTTGTGTAACAAGCAGAATTTTACCCAAGAGTAGCAGTAGATTTGCTTTTCTTAATTATCTGTTGTGGACATCATAGATTATTAAACAAAAAACCCTGACTTAGGTAATGGAAATATTAAATGACTAGACAATATATAAAGTGTAACACTGCAACGAACGAGCACTCATTGGTAAAAGTCAAAACAGGTACACATCAAAACATCACGGTATTAGCCTAGTAACTTCTAGAGATCTTCGCATCTAAACGCTAAATGGGCTATAGTGATCTACAGCCATACCATAACAAGGGTTACCTCTCCAGACAAAATCTGAAGGAACCTTAGTGTGGATACAGCATTAGTTCTCCTTTAACCATTTCTCAGTTACTGCTTGGGTGAATGCCACTGTGAAACAGCAGACAGAAGGAATACCAAGTCAGCTTAATTGTCCTCACTAAATGAAGATAAACTGAATTAGCCTCTCTGCTGTCCAAACCATTATATTTGTTCATCAGTCCTGTAAGATTTTAAGGTAGCTCTATGAGGTACAGTAAAACAGGAAGTTACAAAGTACAAGCAATTGACCTTCAGTAAAGATCTTTACATGGCCTGCTTTACAATTCCATCTTCATTCTGCCAAAGGTCAAATACGTAATTAGAAATTAATCCAGTTCTTTCTTAGTTCAGATCTAGGAAGACTGACACAACTGAACAGAATGTGCTGTGTTCAGCTTGTGCCGAACAGACTATGCTTTGCTGGTAAAACTGACTGATGGACTATGGGATGAGAAGACAAGTAAAAATAATTCCTCTTCGCGCTGATACTGGTTGAATCCCTTAGACCTCATCAAATCCAAAATATTACTTGTTCAGTATTCCTGTGAAACCATTTGGACATCCTGTCACAACTGTACATTTTAGGTCCAAATATTTTTGGTCCAAATATCCCTTCCTCTCACAAAACCAAACACTCCAGACTGCCATCCCCATGCTTTGATGCACAAATGAAATTTAGTACATGATTGCCTAGAGCCATAGAAATAATATTCACACGGACTTTTCCTGTATACACAAGCATGGAGCTAGAGGTTGAAAGAGGCATCTTTTCTATTACATTATGGTTATTTGTTTCCCTGTTCTGAATTTTAACAGCCCTAAAGACCTTTGTCTCCTCTTTCCTCATATCAAATATAACACTTTAAATAAAAGTCTAGCAAACAAAAACAAGAAGAAATGTCAGAGGTCTGATAACACCAAAATATTGCATTAGTGTTTTGTATTACAGCTTTAGCACAATGAAGCCTGTCTGAACAGAAAAGGCACTTGGCCGCTGCAAGCAAACTTAGCCTCAGACAGTTTACAGAAACATCACTTCTAACTTAAGAGAAGGTGCCTTACACATATTTAAATGAAATATTTTCCTTGACAAATTAACAAAAGCTGAGACCTATCAGGACAGGTCCTCCTAAGAAAAGCTTATTTGTGATTATTCTAGTAGCTCTGCCAATCGGAGTACAGTGTTTGGCAAATTGGAGAACATGGTGGGGTTGTGGGGTGGAGGAAGAGGGAGACAGAAAATGTCATATCCTTTTTCAAAAGCAGCATTGTGAGTTTCCATTTAGAGAAGACAGATGTGACTGTCCTTTCATAAGACATATGTCTTACATAAGATGTGTCTTAATTTAATGTACTGTGGAAAAAAATTAAAAAACAAACAAACAGAAAAGAAACCTCAATCCTCCCTGAAACAAAGATACATCAATTCAGAGCAGGTCTGGCCACAGTAGAAAGATAAGATCATTTTAGGAGAAAAAGCAGGCACAGGAAAACATTTCAATTGGCTTTCAAGTGGTTTCTTTGCTGTAGAAGTTTTAATCTTTTGGTAACCAAAAGCCAGCACGCTGTCTTGGCCAACTTGCTGGGAAATTCACATCCTTAGTTCAGTAAGGCCAAGAAAAAGGCAATAGAGAAGCATGGTAGTGGGGAAATATAGGCCTACTTCCAATAACGTAAGAGCACAGACCAAAGTCTCCAAATTAATTCAATTTATCAATATTAAAGCCATTTTGATTTAAAGGAAGGGAAAGAGATTGTGGTTATGCAATTTTAATAGCTGAAGTTTCACCCTACTTAGTGAGAACTTGATTTCAGTTTTAGTGGAGATTCAGAGATCCACTAGCTGAAGTGTAATTAAGATCCCATCATAATCAATTCTGGATCCTCTATCTCTATCTGGACCTCTCTATCTGTGTGTGTGTGCGTGCATTTGTGCTCATGCCACTTGATTTAGGAAACTGTCGTAAGTCTCACGCGAACCTTGCCATTCTCAAATCTTTAACTAAGTCACTGTGTGGATTATATGACATTTCATTAAATCGTTCTGATAACTGGGTAATGATTAAATATTGTTAAAAATCATACAATCTAATCCTACGTTAATAAATCTTAAATTGCTGCTACCTCAAAGTTGTGTAGGATCCATAATTTTTCACCACAAACTGGTATAGTCAGCAGGATCCTAAATCTCATTTCACAACAGCGTCCCACACGCCATGGGCTATTCAACTGCTTTTTGGGAGTACTTTTTAGACAAAAATATAAGCATAACACTTTCAAGGTAGAGTATAAAAATATTAACAGTATTTGCAACAGTTTAGAAAGGTGTCTGTAACAACACACTAAGTATTAACTGATGATGTTTATCTAGGATAGGTTTTTAGAGGATATTTTAGAGGAGACTTGGACTGCAGGAAAGGAGTGTAGGGGGGAAGCTGGACCAGAGAAAAGGGGAAGGAAGGTTAATATTTTGGATTTCGTTTGAGAACTTCAGAAGCCAATCAAGATTTTTTAGTTGCAAGCTAAGGACAGTGCAGGTAGGCAGAGCTTTGTTGACTCAAGGGCCTGGAGTTACTGGGGAAAAAGTTTCATCAAGTGCTGTTCAAAGGCTGTCCAAGAGCTACATCAGTAGAGCAGTCTCTATCTCACCTTGTCAAGTATAAGATGTCTCCTTCTAAAACTAGTAGCACTCCCATCTGAGGTCTTCAGTCTGTTTATATTTAACTTGGTGCACGCTATAATCATGATCTAACATGACACAGTTATAAAATTATATATAACAGTGTGCTACCCATTTTTAGGACATAATTTTCCTCTAAATTTGTTCTTGAGATATAAAACAAAACCAGTTCCCCCTAAAACAGTTGTTTATATTTATGTGTTATAGTACATAGGAAGTGTTACCCTTAAAAATAATGTGGCTTTTTTTTTTTTCTTTTTTCAGTTGATTTGATCTTTTTGTTTTCTATTAAGGTCCTGATGAGGCAAGAGATACCTACGCGAAAGATTAAAACAAGTATTTTAAATGCCTGTAATAATAATCCTGCTTTTAATACACGGTACACCACACCATAGAGAATACTCCAAGAAAACGTACAAAAATTTAGCCTATGTTTCAGCAGCACTTGAACACAGGCTAAAATTCTAGGGAAGCAACTAACTTCAGAAAGTTTGTATGAGAATCCAGCATGTTTTAGAATTAAGCAGCCACTTCAGTGTTCTGCCAAACAAAAGTCTTGATCTACATGCATATGTAACAGATATATGGTGTTTATGTTTTTAAATAGCTTGTTTCTTATCCTTAAGGTATTACACACTTGAATTTTATACTTCTTTCAAGTACTAAAATAAAGCAGTTTCTAGTTTAACGGTGATGTTATTCTAATTAAAAGAATGCCTATGGGTCCTGTCATTTGTGACCTTTATCAAGTATCAGATGATAATGACCTCTGCCTGCTTGCCTTGACTAAATCCACTTTCAGTCCTGTAACAGCAAGTCAGAACTACAATAATGCTTCATTATGCCACATAGCATGTGCAATATTTTTTTTATGCTGTGCAAAACAGTAACTGAATTTGAAATGGAACTTGCCAAGAGAAATAACAAGAACTTAAAAGTCAACAGACAGCGGAAAAGGGCACTTGGGTTTTGGGGGTGGGATGGAATATGACCTTTGAATTTATTCACACTTGAAAGCTCCCTTCCCTTTTTTAATTTAATGGCATAAATGTAAAATTATTCAAAGAAAAATGACAGTGGTACTTCCTCAAAGTTTCACTACTGTTAGTATAATTTCAGTCGGGTATGTTTTATGTTCCCATTCTGTAACAGGGCTGTATATGAGTCTGAGGTTGCAAAATCCCTCTAAGAAATGGAGAGGCACAAACCATAGTTCCAACCACAGTAACCACTTCATTCTGATTATTTATTGCACATTAGAAGATTTGCCTGATTAATTCATGTTTCCACATACCAAAGATATATCTAGACCTGACAAAGGACAGAGATTCTTTTCTGAAAGCTTCCAGAATTAGTATGACTACTTTGAAAACCATCTGAGAAATTTTTCATTAAATCCTTTCTAAGATTCCAGAAAGTTTAGAAACTTTCTCAAACAGGTGCATAAACACTTCAGTTCTTTCCCGTTTTAGTGATAAAAGCATAACCATAAGGGTACACATGATAAGTAACTCTCTACTTATTATAGCGTTACTTTGTTTCCTACCTTTTTGTTATGTCAAGTGCTACATAAGGCAAAAAGGAAAGCAAGAAGCAGGAAGGACACCCTTGGAGAGTACCCAACTGAGCTGCAATTTTGCCTTGTAAACAGCTTTAAGAAACAGTACCAATAAGGATGTTGGTTCCTTTTTCCTGCCCCTCATCCTGTCGGGGGGGGGGGGGGGGGAAGGAATTTGAAGTAACTGAAAAATCTCCACATACACATTGTAGATTTCAGATCCTTGCTCCAGAGAAAATAAATGTTAACCAATTCTAATAAGTTATTTCAATTACGTTTTGCTTAAAAACATAGACTGTAATGAATAGATTAAGAATATCTAAGTATGACATAACATTTTATCTTAGTTTCTTTAAGAATTAAGTCAAATTATTTTATTTTTCAGAAAAACCAGAAATATTTTCAAAGTTCTGCTCACAATTTTGGTCTAATTTATAGATTCTACAGTTATCTACTGAGCAGCAAATATAATTTTATATATAGCAGAAGAAACAAAACCTCTGTGCAGTACATAATCCCAGGAAAATCAGATAAAAATTGATCTATTGAATATGTCCATCATGTTAATTAAAATTAGCCTCGTCTTAATTTTTTAATCTATCTGCTCAGCACCTATTTTGAAGTTTGCTATACTGGAATGTTCAGTTTCTTCCATCAGAGCAATTTTATTCTTTATAGCTGGTAATATTAGAGTTGCCAGAAAGCCAACAATGACAGTTGACATCCTTTAAAGATAAATTACTTTGTTATAACAATAGATGTTACACCTTCTAAATGGAAATTGACTTTCTGATGAATAAAAGAATTTAACCTTAATAACCTCCTAGGTATCACCACGATTTCTAGAAAAGAAATGGGACTGGTCAGAGGTAATGGGCACTCTTAAGCAGGGTATGAGTAAGACCATAATAGGAGTAATGAAAGAGGTTAATATTTAGCAATGGGTTTATGACCTAGGTAATGAGTGCTGGTGTAATAAATGCAGTAAAATAAGGCAGTATATCAGCACAGTCTTTTTTGAGGCCATACAGATGGATTCTCTTCTGTTTTCAAAACATCTCTTTTATATAATATGCACAAAGAAAGGGAAAATTTGTATCAGCTGGCTGATGTTCTTTCTAACTCTGAAATACTTAGAGTTCAAATAATAAATCTGCAATAGCGATTCTTACCAAAAATAATAGATTTTTAACTATCTTGGGAACTCTCTGGAAGAAAGCACAAAGGAAGAGTAATATTGTCCTGTTATCAAAACTGCAACAAAAGTAATACAAAGATAGTAACTTTTATAATTGTTTGTGTTCAAACTGTGATCAGTTTGTTCCATTTAGCCACACTGGATCATCTGTCTTTCTTTTACTGAATCTTACTATGCCTCATTTGCTAGTCAAACATGCAGTTTTCCAAGCTCCAAAACTAGTAGTGCAAAGAATAAAACAGAATATATTAATATTCAGTGAGGGCAACTTTCTAGTCCAAAAGGTAGGCTAGCTTAGTCCTTTCCCATTTTAGCTGTTAATAAAATGTTCTGTCACATGAAACTGATTTTTTTAAAAATGCCAGGCTTCCCAAAGAAACTAAGGTACTGAAGATGTGTCTCAGATTTAAGATATTTTCCTTCCTTAGTCAATGCAGCCAAATTGGCCAGTTGTTTCAAAACCATTACCATCTTCTGTGTTATTTAACTGTTATTAATAGTGGAAAGCAGCATATGTTCATTTTGGTCTTTTTGCAACTTCCAATCAAACATGCCCATATGTTTACAAACATTAATTATTCTTTAAAATAACCATGTGACGAAGTGCTAATTTTTCATTACTCATTTCACATATAATGAAAGAGCACCATCTCTTTCTCTTTAGTGAGAACGCTACCAAAATTATGCAACAGCCGTAGCTCTCGCCCCTGTAAGCAATAATGAATACTCTAGTATCCTCAAATCAGCTAGTCTGTTAATATGACTAGAACCTCTGAATGTCTTAAAGTGGCCTCCATGTTATCTTGCTCAATTATATCCTGTTATAATAACAGTTTTCAATTCAACCTTTTTCTAAATTGCATTTGTATGCATACTGCCATACACCCAGATGTGATACAAATGGTATCCAAGTCAATCTTTTCAAGCAAAGGCATATTTCCACTGTATAGGTGGTTTTGATTAAGTGATTAATCAGATATTAAACGAAGTTCTCCTGCCTTGGTGAGGAATCCCTGTGGGATCTCTATGTGACAGCAGGGAAACTGTACCAGACAGAACTCAAACTTAACAGGCAGGAGATAAATTCAGGGTGCCATTCCATTACTTGCAATCAGCAGGGACATAAGAGTCAGTTTGTACTAAACAGAAGCACAGCTATAAAGAAGAAATGTAAAAAAGACTATTTCATCTCAAGATGCTATTTATTTTGGAGATAACAAGGCTAAGAACTGGGTAGAAATAAATAGATCCCAGCCCAGAAGAGCTGTGTGAAATATCTTTATAGCCAGCTTAATTTGACAAACAGGTAATGGAAGGGAACTGAGGAAACATCTTAAAGTAAAAGCTATAAGCTGCCCCAAAGCTGGAAGTATTTGTTTATTCCTCTGGATCTGCTAAACTTATGTTTAGCAGTCTCTAAACATAACTGCTTTTGTAAGTTTTTCACTGGAGTAAAATAAATTCATTTTTGCTTTTACTTTAAAGGCTGCCTTGACTTAAATGTTATTCACAGCAGTTAAACTGTAGTCATTCTGTCCTCTAGAGAGCAATCCCAAATGGAGCTATCAGCTCATCTTCCTGGGGTATCAAACATCAACTACAAAACTAGGATCTTGTGAAGCTGGACAGTCCCACATGAAATTACTTTGACTCTTTTAGGAATTGCTAACACAGAGGATTGATTTGGGATACACAGATTATTTCTGGTCAGTAGTAAGTTGCTCCTGAATCTCTGGAGACCCATCAAAGTTCTCCCCATTTCTCTGAATTATTCAATTGTGAGATCATTCAATTTTCTCATTCTACACTATTACTGGCATTACTTTAAAACACCAGTTGTGCTTGACATGGTAGAGATACACAGCTTTCTGGACTGTTTTACCAGCAGCCTGTAACAGAGGAAAGACAGGAGAAAGGCCTCATTCACATTGCACATAAAGGCAAAACTAAATGCATTTCCAGATCCATCCCATTGGACAGACAAGTTTTTTATCTGTTAGATCATGTTTCCTCTCTAACATCCGGATTATAATTTTCCTACATGAATCTTTCTATGGTTTGTTAATATCTCATTAATATCTTCGTTTGAATCATATTTTTAGTTTAGTTTGGTCCCAGGGATTTCAGCTCATTTCATAATTCTACCCAGTTAGGCTATTTTCCAAGCAAGGAGTGTTCTTTATTTCATATTAAAATCCGCAGTGAATCCGAAGGGTGGCTTTTCATGCAGGTACTCGAAGCCTTTTAACTTCATTGGTTGGTTTCAAACACTATTTGCCTAACTTTCACACCCCACCAGTCCCATTATAATTTCTCATTGTAGTAAATTTAAATACAGAAAAGCAAAACTCAAATGAGAATTATTTGTATTCAACTGGCTTCAGTAAAATTTCTGTGCATTTTCCATGTGAGTTGTTCCCTAATCTCTATCAAACTGTACACAGAATAAACAGCAGACAGTAATGTGCCTTTTGCATATAATAAGATACATAGAGACTGAAATGTCTTTGGGAGATCAAGAACCAAAGTTACAAAAAGTTACTTTAGAAGAAAAGCACTGAATGGAAATAATAGGCATTTATGGCGTTACAAAGGATATTACAATCATTTAGTCTAATCTCTAACCTATTATAAAATAGGCCATAGGCATTCCCTTAAGTAATTTTTAGGTAAACTAGAGGGACTTTTAGATGAAAACCAAGTTCTCATTTCAAAGAATCCAACAATGAAAAATCCACTACAACAATTCCCAAATTCTTCCTTTGGCAAGCTTCATTTGCTGTTAAGGATCAGGGGTTTCATAGGATCAGGTTGGAAGAGACCTCAGGAGGTCTCTAGTCCAACCACCTGCTAAAAGCGGAGGCAGCTCTGAGATCAGACCAGGTTGCTCAGGGCTTTATCCAGTCTGGTCTTGCAAGGATGGAGAGTGCAAAACCTCTCCCGGCAACCTGCCCTTACGAAGGAAAAGTTTCTCCCAATATCCAGTCAGAACTTTATGTCAAATACATTACTAGATTAGGAAATGCCATTAGTGAAATTCAGATTCATCGAAAGACATCACCTCCACGCCACCCACCCCAAAATAATCGTTGCTTTAAAACTGTTTTTTGGACCTCCACCAGACTAAATATCCTGCTCCGTGAATACAACACTGTGAGTGTTTGGGCTTCAGAAAAGCTTTGGTGGACAGAAGAATCAAACTACTACTGCAGAACTACTAGTCTAGAACCTTTTGCATATTAATTTCACAAGTTTTAAACATCTCTTCCACACTTGACCCAGCCTCTCAGATCAAAACAGGGTTTTTTTTTAATTTTTTTTTTTTTTTTTTTGCTCTGCATTCTCTATCCACCCCAGATAAAGAAAATCTTTGTTTCAATCTTCTGCTCTCATGTTAATTTTCCTTATCTAGGAGTATGCTAATTTCTGTTTGTGAGCCCTCCTCTACCTGTTTCTCAGGATTATCACGAGTTCCTTCTTTGATGATCATTTGGCACCCAATAAGAAACTACTTTCGGTTATTTACTAGATGTAGCTTACAGAATCATAAGGCGAAAAGCTCTGATCACTGTCAAGGGCCTATGTAACAATTTGTAATAACCTGTAGTTTCCCCTGTACAACAGCAACGCAGTCAACACCAACCCATTTTGCCTGCAGCACAGAACTGACCCAGTTGAGGAATATGAAGAAATTCTATTTACTGTAGAGTATCTCTCACTTTTTTCATATGAAAGCTCACTAGGCAGACAAGCCTAAGAGCGAATCATGTGCAGTGAAAACCCTTACCATTCCATTCAAGTGGGTTCTGACCATGATTCCCCCAGTTTACTCATTATATGAATTTTCTAGCAGATACTACGTGCATTTTTTAAAGATACTTTCTAAAGTGTTTCAGGCATTGAATCATTGTACTTATTTATTACTTGTTCTATCCTTATCTTAGGTTACCATTAAGTACAGAATCATTTTTCAGACTAACTTGCTGTAAGTACTCTTGATACAGAAATTGCTGAAAGCATTTAAGTTACATAAGGCCATGCCTTCCCCAGGGAGACCTAAAGACCTTAAAGTCTAGCTCCTTTTTTCATTATTTTCTTAAAACATATTTTCTTCTCTACTTTTCATTTTCTTAGGCGCTTAGCATATCAATCAGTGGATCCCATTCTTTTGCTTTCCATCAAGATTGGTATGTAGTTACAAACAAGAGACATACCTTCATCTACCGAGCAGTCAACAGGATCTAAAACGAAAACTGGCTCCTCTCTGATCTTTTTCTAGCTTAGCTGAAGCAAGGTTTTCTTTGATACATAAGATATAGTTCCTTGTTTGCTATCTCAGCAAGTTTCTTACACAATGCACTGGTTAATGTTCCCAGACTAAATACTGAAATTAATACCAAACTTAAGTACCAAAACTGTGAGAGCGCTGCCTTGACAAAAATACCGGTTTTGCTTCGCTTCCACAAATGGCCAAAACATCCCAATTATCCAATTTGTTTTGGTGCCATAATTGTCCCTTTCATAGTATGAGTATACAGGGTCTTAACAGCCCACTGATCAGTAAAAAATGTTATTCAAACCTTCTTAATGCCTTTCAGATTCTTACATAAATAATCATGATGGCACTTGCTGCTGTAATATTCTCTTCAATAGTACATTTATATAGAGAATAAAAGAATAAGAGCATTCTTTTTTATTTGTATTCTTAGGAAATTCAACTATGGATCAGGATCCAACTGTTCTAGGGACAAAATGAACACATATAAGCAGCAATTTGCAAATACGTAGTAGTAAGTTTGTAGTCAGCAGACTTCTTCACGTGAATTAAACTGTTAATGAAAAGTTTCATAACCAATAAGTGTGAAAAATAGTGAAGGTATTGTTGGCTTTCGCCATAATAACAAGGCTATAAATCTTTGACTTATAAGGATAACTAACCTTTAGTAAATTAGGAAACATGAGAAACCTCAAAGATAACAACTAACAGCAACTATGAAGAAAAACATCATGAAGAAAAACATCCGAGAGAAACAAAAGAGAACTTCTCCAAAAGACTCCACAAGTGATTAACAGAAGGAAACAGATGCATAGGAGAAGGGAGTTGATGATAATCGATCCTACCAGAAGGAAACACATGCATGGGAAAAGGGAACTGAAGATCATTGATCCTCAGAAACAATTCAGAAGGAAACACACAAATAGAAGAGAAAAAGGACTAATAATAATCAATCATTATAAACAATTACTCTGTCTAAAATAGTGAATACGTATGCAATATTGAATGTATATAAGACATGGTTGAAGTGTTAGCTGGTGTGCCTCTGACTTGAGTCATGCACCCAGCGCTGTGCTTTTGCTTTATTGACTTTGTCCCTATAATAAGTGCCATTTCTGTTTAAGGGATCTGGCTATTTATTACAATAAGGAATTACCGTGGGAAGAGCCGGGGAAAAATCTTTCCAAAGAATATGTGTGTACTACAAACTCGTATGCTGAAACCACTGCTGGGAATTGGCGAGGAGCAAAAGCTATCCACAAATGCATAAACATGTTTACATGAGGTAAGTCAGACTCCAGAACTGCTTATCTGCACCTTTACATTTCAAAGCCCAGCAATAGTATTCAAATACCAGAAGATAAACCTGCAAGTTGATCTACATTCCAAAGAGCTTGCTTTTTTGCAAATCTAAAATCCATCTAGGTTTTGATGAGGCCTTCTTGAAGGCCACATATTATTATGAGATTTGGATTTGTAACTAACCAACAATTTAGATTTTCCTACAATCCCAGGAGCACTCTAATTGCTTAAAAGTGCACATTAAGCAGTGTAAAGAAGCATTTGTTTGCATTTAGCCAACGGTACTTACTAATGACTTTCCTTTGACAGGCTGAATTGTTGAAATAAGGGCATGGCTGCAGAGGAGTAAACTGGCCACTAATTGTAAGCCATCAAGGAGGAAATTAATGGATGTTCCAGGTACAAAGCCCAGGTATTATGACTTTAAGTACTTACTTTTCTAAGTCTTCTGTGTTCTTTTATCATTCAGAACTGGTACTTTTATTCACACTGTAACCTCACAACTTATCCACTAGTTTCTCTATGATATATCCATGGTGAACAGCATTCTTTTGCCTTTCATCAGATTCTTCACTTTATAGAACTAAAGAAAAAACATCTTGAAAGACAATACTGCCTAAACTACAATTTTCTATTACTAAAATTGTACCTAATACACTTCTCAAAATTTTACATAACTCCCAGGAGCCTATCCCTACACTCACTGTAAGTTGTTTTGGGGGTTTTTTTGGTTGCTGTGTTTGTTTGTTTTTAAATCAAGGTAAATATGAATCCAAGAGGGATTTAAGACTCCTGGAGTAAACATATTAAAAATTATTTCAAAAGTATCTGAAACAGTTGGAGTTGGGTTTTTTCATTCTTAAAGTTGCATCAGCTATATTCTTCTATCTTGCCAAACTCATTTCCATAATTAATGGAAGGTTTTTCCATTGCTTACATCATTTTTGAGTTTACTTTACTGTTTAGAGCAAAACAGAATTTCACACCTTACAGAATACAGCTATGTATCTTATTGGAATGCTAATCAGCTATAATTATTTCCATAGCTTTAAATTTCCATATTAGAACTTTTTCTAAATTCACACAGTGGAATTTAATACTTGCTTGTTTCATAAGGAAGTCCTGTGATTATTTTTATTTTAAGAGGCAATCTAAATCGAAAACATTCATAGCTTAAATTGTGTTTCCAAACATTTTTAAGTGTCTCTTGATCACTACTGTGCAAGACTTGAGATTTCAAATTAATGGTGGTTTATTTCCAAACATAAAAAAACCCATACTGCTACCTTGCAGGTGGTCATGTATCCTCATTTCCAGTTGAAATTTCGGATTAAATTATAACCAGGTATTCAAATTGAAGCATGGAGAAGAGAGATAATTTTTTCTAAAGCTTCATCACAAACATAACTTTTCCATAAAAAGATCAAATTCCATAAATCACGCTGTTATCCAACCCCTACTGAGATTGACAGAAGTTTGAGGATAATTTTTTTTGTTTTCTACTTTAACAGTATTGTTTCAATTGAATTATTAGGCTAGAAATAATATAGTGAATGAAAATCAGCTTTATTTAAAAAAAAAAATCCTTTCAACACAAAAGCAGATGATAGAGAACGATCTCAGTATCTACATGAAATTTCATCTGTTTCATAGCAAACTGTCATATAACTGCCAATTATGCCGCAGTGCAATTTATGAAAAAAAAATATATGTATTTCCAATAGTTTTCCATCTCCTTTTCATGTTGATTCATAGCACTAAAAAAAAAATATCTTTCAATGTATTGGTCAGGTGGTCTATGGATTTCAAATTACTTTAGGGGATTCATTTATGTATCAAACGCTCCTTAACAGCTCAGTGCAAGCTCTTTGAGTTAGAATTGTTTGTCTAGAACATACAATGCAGCAAGATCACCTGTGGAAGTGCTGTCAGAAGAGAAAGAACAGGACTGAAGATGTGTTTAGTATACAAGTATTGACATTGCTGTGTGAAAGGAAAAAGAAAGAAAGGCTGAGGGAAGAAGATTAATCAAGAGGGAACCACACATCAACATCTTCGCTGCAAAGGGACGAAGACCAGAAGGATCAGCCATACTGAAGTTGTGGTCCACCCTTAGCAGAAGAAAAGCTGTTTCAGAACACCTCTGAAGGGTACTTAGGTCATAGCAGTGCAAAATTCCCTATTTTATTCTTTATTTCTGTATCTTCCCACAACTGAGAATAAATTACTCCTTACAAAGTACATGACAAAAGTCTATATTATTTGCTCCATATTTATTTGCTGACGATTGCAAACATATGCACCACTGGATGAAAACATGTCACAGTTTATTTCTATTGTTAAAGCCCTCATATTCAGTTCCAAAGCAGATGAAACTCAAGTAGTCCATATTTTATTTACTTAATAGGAAGATGGAAGTTTTCTCATTTAAGCTTCTTTTATGGACCTTGCTTTCTTTTAAGGCGTTTTTTGTGAATAAACAGTCCAGCCTACTTTTCTTTTCTACTCTACACTGCTAAGTGGGAAAGAAAAATGGTTTTATATTGTATAGCAACATAAAGTATATTTTTCAAACCATCTGTGGAGATAAGCGATTCATTCATTAACCCAGAATACCTCTGATGAATTCTACTATCACATTTTCTGGATCAAAGACACCTTGACAGTGTGGTGCTTGGACGGAATGAGGTGCTAAAGTATTGCACCAGAGAATGGTCTATGATTATGAGACACCCAGCAGGCAAGTACACATTAACTCTAGGCTGACTTATAGTTTCAATTTCAGTGTTTATTCATACAAAATACCAAATGACACGAGAGTATCAGAAAAAGATTCAAATTACATTAGTTATATTAATCAAGGACAAACTACCACCTGTTACCTAATCCTATGCAGCTATATAGTACATACCATGCAAAGTTGTTATTTTTATATAATAGCTTCACAAATTACAGAAGCAATTAGTTGTATCTAATCAAATAAGAACTGTTAACATATATTTATTTTTCAAACCTGATACAAAAAATGTTGAATCCTGAATAACATTTCTAACATTTTTTCCCAACCCAGAAGATAATCCGGGTCAAGCAGCCTCCAATTTCATAGTTAATTATACAGATGGTGCTCATCTAAATGAGAAAGTCTACTCTTGGCAACATCATTCCCTCTAGCAGGCAACTATTATAATATAAATAATTTGTAAATTAAGAATTTCAGTTTGAATAAATCACATCTTTTTTGACAGTGTTCTTATCACACACACAAAAAAGAGGCATTAGCACAGGAAAATAAACATTAAACGATAGGGAAAATGAAAGGTAATAAAAGGGAACACAGTCAGAACCTTCCAGTACATTAATCTTAGTTTTTGTGGGCTCATCATTTTCAATTCATCTGACAATCTGATTACTCCATATAGCATTGCAGATTGAATTATGCCATATGCACAAACTGACTACTCATGACCTGAGAAAGCTGCATACCTTGCTTTGACAAGTCTTATAATTAGAAACCTGTTAACAAAAAAGTCAAATAATTCTATTGAATTAGATGGACACCATCAGCAGAGAATTTTAAGACTGACTCCAGAGTGAGCCTTGCAGATCAATTAACATCAATGACGTTCTATCAGGTTTTGCCAAGTCTATAAAGTTCAGGACTCACTATGCCTTTTTTCCTTTGAGTTCTGCCCTCCTGCTGGAAGTCTTTACCTCTTCATCAGTAAATCCAATTTATTTTTTGGTCAGAAATGTGAATCAGTTTCCATTAACGAAACACAAGACAAACTATCTATGCCTAAAGAATAAACTTTGGAGCTTAACTGCCATGCAGCTAGAATAGCTTTACCCAAGGCTTCCTTTGTCTATTGTCTACAACACAATTTCTAAATATTCATTGTTCATCATCTGTTCACGTGCATTCACCAGCATCTCCTGACAGTTATCTGAACTGAGTGATTTACAACCTGACTACCTGCAAGCACCACCTGACTTAGCTTTGGAAATACTGAGAATTATCAAACTAGCTACAGGACTAACTGTAGCCTATAGCTTCCCTTTCAGCTTTCACAGTGAAACTTTACAATTAGGTTATCCAAACCTTAACAAGCTTATACACATACAGTTAGGGGTACTATGAGTACCATGAAGAAACTCAAAATTCTTAAAACAAGAAAAAAGAACCCAGCATTAAAGGATGAAGTAATAGAAATACAAGAATATTCAACATTATAATGGACAAGTCTGTTTGAAACTCGAACTATGATCTGAAATTTCTTCTACCAGTTAAAAGAGAAAGAGCCAAACTGATTACTGGGAGCTATAGGCTTGCAGTGCAGTACAGTTCTTAAACGGAACCGTGATAAGGGAAAATAAGAGCGTGAGTAAAAGACAGAAGATCGTCCAAGATAAAAAAAGAAATTAATACACATCGGTTATGTGAAGACTAGAAGTTTTCTAAGCAATCAAAAGGGAATACCCTTCACACAGATAAAATAGAGAGAAAACTCAGTTTACATTAGCTTATACACAGTATTAAGGAAGTGATATAAATCCTTCCTGTGTTCTGCTCTGAAATGGCTGAAATACACGCAGTAAATACAGAACCTGCTGCCTACCAGAGAGTCATTACAAGTGAAAAAACTACTGGCAAACTGCAGTTTGCTACAATCAATAATTCTTCCTGGTTGTGATGAAGTGAACTAGATTATGTGAAACAGCTCTAACAATATTCGCTTTTAAATCTTAGCCCTCAGCATTTCTTACAAGCTTTTCAAATAAACATAAATAGTAACTCAGGTATCTTACTGCACTTTTTGGTTGCCAGTAAGTGAATTTGTGTTTTAAAAGTAGTGCCCAGTTCCACAAATTCTTTTTGCCTATCCAAGGCAGGATAGGCAAACAGGATCCAAGAAATTTTAGTCTTCAAAGTGTTCCCTATAGCCTTAAACTTTACAAGCATTTTGTAAAGCTTTACCTTTCTTTAGGCACTCAGTTCAAGCTGATCTCTCTACAAAATAGTTTTTGTTCACTTTCTAAGGGTGGGAAACTTAGCATTAATGCTTTTTTGTCCATCTTAATTTACACTTGCTTTGATTTTTCCAGGTATCTCTGTGTATCATCCTATTCTTAGCTATTCTTAGTCATAAACTTGGTCAAAAACCTTTTAACAAATTTGATTACCAAGAAATACCTTGAAAAAAACATTACACTAACAGAAAGCAAAAGCATCCATAATAGGTTATAATATTTCACTCTGCTCCAGTGTGCAGTACTAAAAAAAATGACCAACAGCTAGGGCAGTTCAGATTAAATGAGACCTACAGTTCAGCTGACAAAAGAACTAGACCAAAACTTCTGAACTGAACTGTTTTCAAACTTTTAGTTCTGTTTATATGAACTCTGAAAAGTCCAAATCCCAGATTTACATATTTTATCAGTGCCTAATTAAAAAAAGCTCTTACATACACTTAAAATTTTTGCTACTTCCTGATGAACTTATCTACAGTCATTTTGACCTAGAGGTTATAATGGAATGAAAGAACAATGTTATGATACAGTTTCTTTGCCATTATTCACTATAAGATTGTTATTCTTATCCTGGTATTACTAATCAATCCTCTCATTTGAGTATAATCTACATGAGAGATCCTGCAGTAAAAGCCAGTGCAGGTTTTACCACAATCTGATTATTGCAGAATAATTGTTTATTGGTGTTCCTGACTGTAACCCTGATTACAGCTTTTTAAAATTTCTTTAACATACTGACATGAATATATGACTGTTTAATACTACAGACTACTGCTATCTGAAAGAAATGATAAAAAAATAAGGCTGTGATTATTTTTCCAGACTGCAGCTCTTATCAACTATTTGTGAAGAGAAGCTCTTGCAAGGCACCCGTAAGTTGAGGAAGCCCTTCACAAGGTTATTAATATAACCTTTTTTTCTTGGTCCATCTCTTTCTCTTGCCCCATCAATAAAGACAGTTTCAAACTTGTAATAAAAAGCTGTTCATTTAGGAACATCTGACCTTACCAAGCTTCCTAAAATTTTATGCTGGAGATTAAGCAGTCAATGTCAACCAGAATACTGAGATACAATAGCCCAACTATTGCTGAGTCACGGGATAATAATACGATTAAGCAGGGTGGATTTCTTTGCCAATGGCAGAGGAAAAAATGTCTGTTCTCTAATATGCATGGATGAGAAAATCTGCAGAAGAGAAAATCCTTTCTACAGTCTTAGTGTGAAAGTCTACTTTGACCCCTAGCTTATACTCTTGAGGGCTTCACATTTGCTTGGTAAACTGAAGAATTTTGATATGTTCTCGGCCCAAAAAAAAAAAAAAAAAAAAAAAAAAAAGGCAGAAAGTAAGCTGGCATCTGAATTTGTCTTCAAGTATTTTTTTCTGCTGCTCTGCATACCTCTCATATGCACTGCAGCAAGGCCCCAGCAGGACTGGACTGTGGTGCTAATGCGCACATTAATAAAACAGCATTGTTCAACAGCAATTATCTTGGTCAATCAGCCTGCATTTTATAGGGTTCAAAGGGACAAGGGTAGTACCAGGGGAATAACAAAATAACGAGGTAACTACATTTGATATGCTTGTGTGTGTCAGAAACTTAATGTTTGCGCTTGTAAATTGGTGGTTCGTCATGTTACTTCAAAGCAGGAGCTCAGGAGAGTCAAAAGTCAAATCTTCAAGTACTCAATACTCGTTTTTAATGCTGGTGAAGAAGTCAGGCATTACAATTTGGCAACATGGCTAGCTGATTTGCCTGGAGCGCATTATGAATATTAATCCTGACACAAATAGAGGCACTGAACAATTAAAGTAACAATGCATGTAGTGAGGACAAAGGACAGATAGATCATGTGTTTAAAACCAAACCCAGATGCAAAAGGACTGGTCCATTGAGGTGGAACTTCATTTGTGTTATAAATATAGATTGGCTGGAATGTGAGCAGCTGTGTATCCTACTGTAAGAATTTCATAATAAAGTATCATTGTTCAGCCCCAATCCATGACTGAAATAATCAGACTCCTTACTGTATGGGTAGCTAAAGTTAGAAAAGTTTGTAATAGGCCCCACAGCACATGTAATAAAAGAACTGAGATTATTTCATTTTCCTTACCTCTTTTTTTTTTCCTAACGCACTGTGGATCTTTGTTTAAACTATAGCATTTGTCATGCAAGATTGATGGATGACACATCTCCCACACACGCCCCTAGATTCTCAGCCATGTGGGGGCCTTCCTACTAGCCGCAACACCACAGAGAAGCTATAAAAGTTAACCTTTACAATCACCTTTTTAAGCTGAATCTTTATAAGATAATGAATGCTTGGAAGCTCATTAACATGAGCATGTCTTTTCTGGTGACACTGGGCACCCAGCAGGCCTATTTATACAAGACTGACCTAACCAAGGCACAGCACTGGGAGGCATATTACTTTTGGTATGTCCTATTGCCACCTACTTGCCATTCTAGTTCAGTGTGGCCAAGTGTCCTCTGTAAATGGACTTTTTTTGGCCTAGTTTAATTTGAAAATCAGAGTGATAGTTAGCCCTTGCACTACTCTACTTGACTTTTAAGTACTCCTTCAAAGTCGGCTGCTAGTCCTGGAAATATTTGCAAAACATCATCCTTATGTCCAACCCTTTGAAAGTGCTGTTTCTAGCTGTGGCCCTCTTTACATCTGACATTTCATAGAATCTGTTGGGTTGGAAGGGACCTTTAAAGGTCATCTAGTCCAACACCCCTGCAGTAAGCAGGGACATCTTCAGCTAGATCAGGTTGCTCAGAGCCTCATCAAGCCTGGCCTTGAATGTCTCCAGGGATGGGGCCTCCACCACCTCTTTGGGCAACCTGTTCCAGTGTTTCACCACCCTCATTGTAAAGAGCTTCTTCCTAATGTCTAATCTAAACCTACCCTGCTCTAGTTTAAAGCCATTACCTCTCATCCTTTCACTACATGCCCTTGCAAACAGCCCCTCCCCAGCTTTCTAATAGGCCCCCTTCAGGTACCAGAAGGCCGCTATAAGGTCTCCTTGGAGCCTTCTCCTTAGCCTCCTCTGCTTTGGCCATAAGGGAACCTGTGTTTTAATGAGAAGCAGTAATCACAGCAATGCTGCTGCAGTTCCACCTGGACACAGAACCACCCAGTATTAAAAGCACTAAGAACTGACTTTCACTATAGTGATATGATATGAATCCTGAGTCTTGCTCTGTGTTTCAGGCCAGTCCCTGGCCTGGCAGCACGCTGTCAGCCTCCTGCCTGCACAGCACATCTGCTGCTGTCCCACTGGCCCCCTCCCCCAGCAGCAGGCCCTGGCACCCTGGCCTGAGAGGGCAACCCACACATCCCTCCCCACTCTGCACCTCGGGTTGCAAGCGCAGAGCACATCTGACATGCTGTGAACGCGTTTGGGGCAATAGGTGGCAGGGCCTTGAGACACCAACACACTCCGCAGCCCTCCCTCCCCAACACAGCTCTGTGGCCCCTCTGGTCAGGTCCGCTCTGATACAGCTCAGCCTGTAATCTCCAATGAGCTGCTGAGATACGAGCTACAAGGCCTTTTCTGGGGCATCTCTCCCCCCTTCACGGGGGAGCTGCTGTTCACTCCTGCCCCTTGCCCTCAGCCCAGGCTGGAGCTGAGTGCCCGAGCAGGTGGTGGGGCTGCCCGCGTAGCAGGGTGAGGTGCCGGCCCCTCCTCCTCCGCTCCGGCCCTGACCGGCAGCAAGGCCGCGGGGCGGCAGCCTCCTGAGCGGCTGGTGGCAGCCCCGGGCACAGGCCGCGACCTCCGCCCAGCCAGGCACCGGGCCAGCCCGGGACGCAGGGTCCCCGGACCCCTGCTGTCTGGGCGCAACATCAGTATTTTCTAAGAAACACTCCAGTTTAAATCTTTAAAAAACTCCAGCATTCCCTACTTTAACTTCCTTAGCTATACAACTGGCAGCTCTCCCCTCCGCTTCCTTCTGTCTTGTGGAAAAAATAAAAACAGATGAAAATTAAATGTCAACACCTCTCTAGGGCAAGAGCATAAATAGAGTTCATTAATGGTGTCTCACAAAGGGACAGTGAGATAGGAAGATATCTTAAGACCCAACTCAGACCCTAATTATTCCTACACTGCTGTAGGAATGCTTCTTCATTGCTTGAGGGAAAAAAAAAAATTTAAAAAAAAAAATCCCTTTCGTGCTCTTCTAGAATACTCATTTGCTATTTATAAAGAAACAAAAACGGGGATTAGAGTCCAAGCAGATACAGCAAAAATGCCTGTTTCTTGTTCAGCATTAGGACACAGAATAATAATATGCACCAACTCCTCAGGCTGAACAGAAAGACAAATTATAAGAGATTGTGCTTCAGAAGCCGCAAGGCTGGACACAGTGATCAAAAGCTCCTCAGAAGTGGCAGGTTTATCTCCTCCCTGTAAGCACAATGCAGCCCTGCAGGAGCATCTCCCCAGAAGCCTTGTGCATGTTCACAATATTAATAACCAGCCACTGCTGCCAGGGATGCCGCATTCTGCAGTTTAATTTGAGACGTATTTGTCAATGGTACTAAACTCCAGTAAGATCAGGTTAATATTTAGTGTTTGATGCCAACTGGAAGATAAGGAAGCCTACAGAATGCAGGCTTACTCTGTTAAATGCAGAAAATGCTAATAATGTAAGTGCATTTCTTGAATTGCCATCGCATCTCCCTCCCACTTCCATCCTAACACCAACACCTCTATATTCTAATCTGTTAGTCACAGCATTTTAAAATAAGTCAGCGTAACCACTGTGAATCTTTCAGCGAATTATAAATGCACCGACATGTTCCCTTGAGCGGGATGTGCTGGTTAGGAAGCACACATATGCAGGTTTACTGTTGTGGTAATCATTGCAGAATAGTGTCAGAGCAACACTAACCAGGGTGAATACTTACTTATTACAGCCGCACCTTTTCCTTCCCCCAAGGAAGTTCACCTGTACCACTTGGTCAGCATAGATGATCTTAGTTTGGAACATCAAGAGAGAGATTGACTTATTTGTTTAAAGCCAAACAAAAGTTGAGAGGAAAAAAAATTCTTCTCCAATCCTGAAGAGTTGCTGCTTTGTCAGATTTACAAGCTTGCCAGCACTTTAGTTGTAATAATGCATCAAATTAGAGCGTGCCAGATGAGCTCTTCTTGTATCTGAGATCAGCAGCAAATATGAATATTTATATGTGAACTTTGGGGGAAATACCTATATGCGTAAAATACCCCAGGCAGAAATAGATATTTCCTTTCCTGTGCAAGTTAAACTTGCTGCTTTTTAGTCTTCAGTTCAGCAGGTCCAAAGCGTCTTCCATCTTAAATACATCTTTGCCTGCAGATGGCTATACATATTAGATCAGAGACAGAATAAGGAAAGTTTATGCAAAATTGCTAGGAGAACCAGTTTAAGGAAAGTTTACTAATTTCCTCATCGGTTTTAGTTTGCTCTGGTGGCTGGGGTGCTGTACAACTGAAAAAGTTTCTCTCATCCTCAGTAACTATTTACCAGATTATACTGAAGAATATAGCTGGATTCTTCAAACATCAGTCATTTCTCAATTATGGTAGCCAATTCTCCATAGTCCAAATGATCTGTATTCCCTCCAAGTCATTCAAGACCTGTTTTATACTTCCTGCTACCTAATTTTATAAATCTCAAATACCATCCCTCATTTTCTGCAATCATAATGTTTATTTTAAATGCTAAAAGTCAGCATATTGCATACATTTCATTGGCCAGTGAAAGAATGCATGTTGAAAGAAAAAAGGAATTACACCAAATAGGTGTTGGAGCTGAACTGGAGAGGTACTGAGTTAGCTTGGTTGGCTCTAAAGCTTGAGGAAAGCAACCTCTGAAGCTAGAATAATCAGTTCAGCTGAAAGTTACATTAAAAGGGCCTATATTCTCTTTTTATAAAAAAATGTTACCTGAAACTGTATACACCATTTGCTAGTAGCTTTTATATAGGGGTAGTGGCAGAGGAAGAAAGGATTTGAATTTATTTAGAAGCTTGGGTTCCATGGGGAAAATACAAGGTAATTCACAGTCCTTTATAAATGCATTAGACAACCCCCTCATCCTTAACTGCAACAGCGTGGTCTCCATAGCAAGAACCTCCCTTTTAAAAATAATCATTCAAAGTGAACTCTTTGTATGCTGGCAGGTTTTTCTAAAATAATATACTTAAGCATACCTAGTGAAGAATATAAACCACGTGGAATATATCAGACTTCAATAATAGTTTCTGCATAAAATTCCTAAAGCAAAGTTTAGCTGATCATCCTTCCCATGTCATGAGTTATATAAAGCTCTTTTTGTTATTGAACCAATCACATATTCTACATCCCAATTTTAAAAAGTTATGCTGTACAGACATTACTAAAATAATCTTCTATATTCTCTTTGATTTTATGATACAAGTTCCACTAACTTAGCTGTGCAAAAGTTAAACTGAAAAGATAATCCAAAATGCTCTGGAGTTTGTTCTAAATTTTTTACCTGCAAAGCACTGCAGAAAGCTATATAAAAATGCCATTTCTGCATAAAAAGCTATGCTGGGTCAAACAGCCACTCACATAAAAGCTGTTGTGCCACAGTAGCTTGCAAAATTAAATACTTGACAAATAAAAAAGCAGAAGGCACATGTTTAGAGATAAAACCTGGAGAATAGATGAACAAAGGAGAGATAACAGGAAGTTATTCCATTACAGAAAAGTTAGCTTAGGCATAAAGTTCATGCAGAAGAAATCAGAAAACACCAGATAGCAGGTTTATAAAAGGTATTTGTTAAATTTGGAGATGCTTTGTCATATTTACATACAAGTTTGTTCCTCCTCTATAAAACCAGATGCATTCCTTCAGAAAGCAGCATTTAGCCCAGAATTCAGCCAAGGGCCATGAAAAGATGCTGAAGTGAAAAGCAAAAGACCTGAGCAAGTACAGAGTGACACTTTGCCTAGCATACCATTCCAACTCCTGTGAACCAGTGGTTTAAGGACATCTGAAGCCAGGAGTTGCATTTTCCCTGTCACATTTAATAGCTTTTGAGAAATATGTTCTTCATGAACTTGCTATGGCCTTTTCTAGCACATCTCAGAACCTCCAATATCCTCTAGCAAGGAATTTTACAGTAGCATTGTAATTTATGTGAAATTAAATCTCCTTGTTAATGTAAGTCTGATGCTTGTTATTTTTACTGAGTGTCCTTTAGCTTTAACGGTAAGAAACAGTGAAAATCATTCTGTTGTCTACATGATTCATATTTTTTCCAGAACTTTAGCATATCTCTTTCAGTTCTCTTGAGCGAAGAAAAATCCTGACATAATAAATCTTATTTTATATGCTGTTAAATAGCTCCAGATATACTTTGTCAACTTTTTCTGTACCTTTTTCAGTTCTATTAGATCTTTTTTAAATGAGGGGAAGTTTGGAGGAGGCAACAAGAACTTTGTGAAGCATTCAGGATGTTCACTAAGGGTTTATCAGTGGCATAATTAATCTTTTCTATTTCTAAGTACTTACCTGGTAATTTCTAATATTCTTGCATTTTCAGTACTGGTCTAGCATGCTATAAACTGCATCATGAGGATCTTTGTTCTGATGGGTAACCAGGAATTTACAGCCCATCTTGACGCATACTTAAGGATTTCTCCAAGTTTATCACTCAGCTAGTGTTGACTAAAGCTTTATTACGTAGCATCTCAAAGTCTCTCTGAAACTTTTGTAGCCTGTTTTCATTTCAACTACACTGAATAATTTAGATAGAATGAACAATGAAGTTACATATTTTACTCTGTGTCCAAATGATTCAGTCATCTAATAAAACAGCACAGACTCTGCAGGTCTTCAGAATTTTCCTCTCCCTCAAAAACTGACCATTCCTACTTTTTTGTATTACTTTTAATTAGCTATGAATCCCTTTTTCCCTCATGCAAATTTTCTTTCTCTAAGAAATGCTAGCTGGCAGACATAGCAGTAACATGTCTCCAGCAGCTGAAGACAGAAAATTGATAAAATCCCTTCTCAGAAAGGCCATATAAACTATCTTACAATCATAAGTAAACACTGATGAAACGTTGTCAAAAAGAACAAGTAATTTTAGACTAATGGCCAGAGGAAAGGAATGCACTGCAAATCTTGTGCAAACAGAAAGACTAGAATGAACAATAGATTACAATGACTTGTTTTGTAAAGTACTTCCAGTTCTTAAAGAGGGCCTACAGGACAGATGGGGAGGGACTCTATCAGGGAGCACAGTAAAAGGACAAGGGGTAATGGTTTTAAACTGGAAGAGGGGAGGTTTAGATCAGATATCAGGAAGAAATTCTTTACTGTCAGGGTGGTGAGACACTGGAACAGGTTGCCCAGAGAAGCTGTGGATGCTCCATCCATGGGGGTGTTCAAGGCCAGGTCAGATCGGGCTTTAAGCAATGTGGTTTAGTGGAAGGTAACCCTGCCTAGGGCAGGGGGCTTGGAACTAGATGGTCTTTAAGGTCCCTTCCAACCCCAAACCATTCTATGATTCTATATTATAGCTCTCCCCTTGTCTCACTGTGAGAAGTTGTTTTACCTTTGGAGTAGAGATAATCAAAGTAAAGCAGTTTGGTCTGCAATACAAGAAAGCTGAGCACAGTCCCCCTGCATAGTCTTGTGTGATATTAGTCAAATTAATTTCTTTTGTCACAGGTCTCTGTGCGTAAAATAAGAGTTCAAGAGCCTCCCTGATTTAAAAAAGACAGGAAAAAGTAAAGGATATATGAGACAGTCAAGACACAAGACAAAGAAATCTATGATTTTGTACCGCATCAAGACAGTAAACTGTCCCCACCGTATGTGCAAATACTCGGCATCTATAGCATGCAGTATAATGGTATCAATAAGAACTCAGAATGTTACTATGAAAATAATTTGTACGTTACTCTACTAGAGTATTTTAATTAGCATAAGAAATGAAAAGGGTTCATTTCGGACTCATAGTTGTCAGGCACTTGCGCATCACCCCACCTCAAAAGCAGTAATTATGGGTATGGAATGATGTATGCAAAGAAAAGCAGTATAGAGAATAACAAGAAAGCAATCTTCAATATATACAGTTGTTAAATATTACAGCTACAGATTAGCTGCAAGAAAACCTCAGTGGGCAAGGCAGACATTTCTTTATTACTAATGAGACAGTGCAATTCTTTATAGTGCTTTTGCTTCAAAGAAAATCTCTAGTTTGGTTTTAATTAGTCTCAAAAGGAGGTTTTCATTGAATAGAAAATTCTCAAATGACAACAGAAAATAGAAACTCAGCATAAGTGAAGTGAACTAGAACCAGAGGAAGATGAGCTGAGTGTCTACTGGACAGGTTTGCCAATATCCCAGCAATTCAATGTCACTTAAAGCAGAAGCATGCAGCAAGTGTCTCATTATATTAAAGCACTTGCCATCTCTGAAAAAGTTGCTGACATTGGGTTTGTGTGTGAAGCAAAAGTTTTAGCAAATGCTGAAGGGTTTTGTTTGTTTTTAACAACCAAATTAGGATTCACACCATAACGGGTGAAGTTAAAAAATACCACAATCCATTAAGGAAAGAATGAGACCCACAGCAGCAGCAGCTCCTTGGGTTTTTGGCATTTTGAGGGAAAGGTAACTGTAAAGAGAAATTATTTTCCTACTGTTTAAGTTGAATTAACTACAGCAGTTCTGTCCCTTACAAATAAAATCCATGGCTCACCAAAAAAAACATACAGTCAGCTAAGGGCTTTTACCAAGAGGAAAGAGTAAAAGCAATGCCTTCTATTTAGAGGCCCTTCTGTAGCTTTGCTATTTCTGTGGTAACATGTTTCTCATGTTGGATGAGAATTTCTAACAATTTACACAATCATAACTTGAAGCGGACACACCACCATAGCCCGTTTTGCATCCACCATTGCCCATTTTCAGCAGATTAGCTATTGATTCTTAAGGTCGTTGTAGCCCAGGTGTCAGATCATCTCAACACTAAGGTGTTGGGCCAAAAGAAGGATATTCTAGCAGTCATTGTAATTCTGAAGTATGAATCCTACCATTCAAAAACCCCAACACAACTGTTTAGTCTTTCTGTCCAGAACCATGATATGTCACCTAAAGGAAACCATGAGTTCTAATGCTTTTCATGTTCTCTTGTCATAGGCTCCCATTGATAATCCGGGGGGTTAATCCAAGAGACCACACTGAAGAATTAAAGTCTGACTACATGTTGCTACCCTTGCATAATTAAAAGGTAATGAAGCTGTAGTCAGTAAATTCCATATATGTATACACACGAGTTTTTAATAACATATTAAGTTTTATTACTGATCTTACTCAGACAAGATTCCTACTATCTTAATGTAGGCTTGTGAAACAGATACTTCATCATTCTATGCGATTTTTAGTCTCTCATATATCAGCTAAAATTAAAAAAAATGATCAATTTAATTATCATATAGTCAAGTCCATGTAAGCAAAAAGACCACTATAATTGTTAACGTGCTCTATTGCATACAGTGCTGCTTGAAAAAAAATAAAATCCAAGTTACAGCTGGCAGACATTTGGGAGAAAAAACCCAACCTTTTTCTTCCAACTAACTGTATGATATATTATTTTAAGCAAACAATCCCTATTTCGAATGAGAAACAGAAATATAGACAAGATGAGAGCAAGAAGATTCGCTAACTATCCAGCATTAAAACAGTTTTAAAACCACTTTAAATTTGTTTGTTTTTTTTTTTTAAAAGAGGTCTGACTCAGCGCAAGTACTTGACTTCTGTTGCTTATATCCTGACACATGAAGTTTGGCAAAACAATTTTGCCATTTCAACTGGATACATCACATCTAATACAGACATACTGGGAGAACTGATATGAGGCACTCTGTGAAAGGCTTTTCGTTTTGGAATCCCTTCCCCTCTTGTGTCCGAACAGAGCTCAACATTGTTAGTGTTGTAGTTGCACCACAAATCTTAATTATCTTTCTTTCCTGCTTTTAAAAACAATTGGGATGTACGGTTAAGACTCATGTATGCATTTTTGGGATAACCACTAACCATGCCTTAGTTAGATGGAATTCAGCAAATTATAGGAATAAATGGATTAGCAAAATAAGCTTTAAAGGTGTAGAAAAAGATATCCTAAAATTTATTTTCATAAGGAGGAGTGTTTTAGATTGACTCCGAATTCTAGAGCAGAAATTGGTAGTAATGCTGACTACTAATAACTGGTAAAATAAGCCTTGTTTAAACCTTAGGCTATTTTGTCAAATTTTGAATGAACTAAGGAAGTTAAATAGAAAACAGGTCAGACTAGGAAGAACAAGGTCTACCAAAAACTTAAACTAGAGCAAGAGATGCACAAGGACAGGATGGAAGATAACTGCATACAGTTATGGATTTTTCAGAGCCTTTTGCCCTCCTAATAAGGATAGCTGAGCTGTCAAGTTTACCTCCACAGAGAAAAGAAATTAATGACGCAGATTCAAACAACTAGCTATCACAGAACTATTGTTTGACACTGTCTGCAGGGCTCTTTGTAGCAATCAGCGAAGCTTATCTTTTCTATCTTCATTTTCAGAAGATTCAACCCTTTTCTGAAAACCTCAAGGTGTTAATGCCACTGATGATAGCATAGCTCTTTTTACTTTACAACAAGCATAATTTACTTGTCTTAAGAGTCTTCTGTTCTGCTCTTCCTCCTGGAATACCATGAGAAAGGTTTTGTGCAGTTAAGAGATTTTGGAAAACATCTAAAGAAGGAATACACAGTATGCAAATACAGATGCCAGCAATCAATATCTAGACCTCAAAGAAGCAATGATAAATACTGTCCTGAGTAAAACAGTTGTCACTAATAATACTCAAGACCAAAAATTCAATATCCTTTATATGTATGCTTGTATGTATCTTGCTATACACCAATATAAGCCAGTTAAATTTACAAACTCAGTATTTGAGAAAAAAATTTGGTTTCAGACATTAACTACTGTGAGCACCAGTTCTTTTCACTTTTTTGCTCCTTAGATCAAAGCCATTTCCACTACTTACAATTTGTACAATATATTAGAAAGAACAATACTTTCTAAGACTCAGCACATTTTCAGAAGAAAACATCCAGAATAGAAGAATAAGGTAACATGGGGATTTGAGAGGAGAGATCAACTGGTTTTAACATCCTTTTTTTGTTTCCAACAATGAAGAAAGAGGGAACACCCTACAATCCAACAACAACAATGCCTGCAGACAGATAACCACCACTAGCAAGTTATGTATGTATTTTCTTCACCCATTTCCTTTTACTTTCCAGAAGCAAAAAGGTCATTGTGGTATATTCCATTAAGTGATCTTGGACAGTTTGCTGCATTTAGTTATGTCTCATATGCTGTATCAATTGGGTTTGGATTTTGACACAAAGGGAACTTTTATGCCCAGTACAACAGAGAAAGTTAATGTCAGTTTCTTGTTTCAGTCAAGAAACTACTTACCACCTAGAAACACTCTTAGCACTTGGACACTGCAAGGCACACTGTAGCAGGCAAAGATTTGTGATATATGTAATTTTTTTATAATCAGTGTAAATCTAAACACATGCAAATCTATATTTGCTTTGCCAATATTCAAACCTCTAAACTGAGAATGCTAGTATTCTTATAAACACTCACGTAAGTTATGAAAATAACTCAGATGATCTAGTGAATACTCAGGCTCTTCAAATTACTTATGAAGAGATAGACCAGTTCAAAACCAGATGTGCCTTGTACCACCTAAAGCATTAAAAGTCTCTTTTTTGTAAGTAACTTCTATTCTGGCTTTAAAAATCCATATTAGATTTCTATTCTAATCATTGTACCATTTGGTAGTTGAACTGATGTTTTGCTGTGGTATGTAGGTCACTTGCATTTGCTTTGAAGTACTTTATTAGCACAGTAACTAGCTAAAGCTTTTATAAATGTTCTCATTCATCTTTGTGGTATTACAGTCCATTTGAGGGGGCTTTACAACCAGTGTGCTCATAACATTTAAATTAAAAAAGAATGAAGTTTGATTTAGACTGATAAAATATTCATATTAGGTCATACCTTATAAATCTCCAGAAGCTAAAGACAGTGTGGTTGCCGAGATAACAGCTGTATCCACCTATGAAATATTAAAAATAAAAGATAGAAATGATACAATTTGAAACTAATTTATCAGTCAAACCTACTGTTCTATTTGCCCTACTAGGGAAAAAACCTATACACAGTCTAGTTCAATAGTAAACACTTAATTCATGAGTAAAATACCATTCATTTGTCTATTGATTTTATGATTGCTATTCCAAAAAACATTGATTATTTTGACACTAGAAATAACATCAGTTGTCTTCAATTATCTCACATAAAACAGTTTAACTTTCAGCAAAATTGGAATATTTTCCTACCATATACCCTTACTTAGTCTAAGGGCCCTAGAAGTTTTTGTAAAAAGATTCAGAGACATTAATACATTTTTTATTTCCAACAGCACTATTTATTTCTGAACACCAGCAGCATTCAGAATGCAAAAGCCATTAGATGCCTTCCCCACATACTTCTTATTAACAGTAACCTCTGAATCTTGAAAATCACAAGTCCATAGATCTTGGTCATAGTAAGAACGAACTCCAGTGTAAACAGGCTCTACTGATAAACAGGCTTCATTTCCTCCCCTTCCCCCAATCAAATGTACAGTATTAGCAAATTGAGTTTAGTTTTCTGTTTTCAAACTTGGCATTTTGAAACCTAGCCATTTGGCAATACGCTCCATTTTGTAGAAAACTGTTGCTAACTTCTTTTTCCTTACTAATGAACTTACAAAATAGAAAAACATTTTTGCTTGAAAACAGATGAAACAGCTAGAAAGAAAACGCTGAAGTAGCAATCACTAACCAGACTTTTTCATTTTCTTTCCTGTTCTGTTATAAAGAAAAAGTCCTTACCTGCTAAATTACCACCCTCCTACAAACTAACCCTTACTCTAAGGGTTGCCACTTAATTCTTTTTGTATAAATTAAAACAATTGCTGGACCAATTGCACTTTGAACATAATTAGTTTTCATTTATTATCTCTCACACTTTCAGCTGTGTCACTTACCAAACCCAGAACCTTCTACTTAGCTCAATTGCCATGTTCTCATTGGTCCTGACTCTTGCAGGGAGAGGAATCAGCCTGTATCTTAGGAACAGGATTTAAGACAGGACTTACGCAAAATATGGGCACTAAGTCCAACACTGCAATCCACAAGGGCCCATACAGCTGCTCCTCAACGCTAGAGCTGTAACACGTCCCTTTATGACAGTAAAGCTTCTTATGAGCCTTTGATTGCACATTGAGCAAAGTATGGTTGCTGTTTATTGCAACTGTTTGACATCTAGCTCACATGTGCCAGAGCAGGAGAGACTTACTTTTGGCAGTTTTCCTCCACCTCAGGTGCTTGTAGTTGCATTCAGTCCTAATTTAAATGCTGAATCTCCACGCTAAATACTGCCCCAAACTTAATCAAAACTTTTCCCATGATTTAGGAACTTTGTTGAGGTTGAGTCTAACCTTCAAAGCAGGCCTGTGGGGATAACTTTTTCTGCCATGCTCCTGATTTACCATAGCGTTAGAGAAAGAACATGGCAGAAGAGACTGAGAACGAACATACTCTGAAATGTCATGTTTTCATTTGATAAGAAAAAGCAACTAACAGCTGAAGATGACTTTAATTGCAATATCATGTAGCAGCCAAGATGATAATCTTTCATATTCACAATTCAACGCTGTAGCGCTGGTTTGACACAGAGGTCCACAGCAAAGTTCATTTAATATAAATGACTGAACATCTCAGGGTCAGGAAGACAAACAAGGAAAGAGATTTTTTTAAAGTATCTAGCTTGAATTAATTCTTCAATGAGAAACTAGTGAAGGTTTTTCTTCACACTTTAGACACAATGAGATTCTTCCAATGCTCATAAAAGGATTTAAATAGCCTTAGCTTTTACAAAGTGAAGTCTAATATAAAGGTACACATTGGATTTCAAAACCATGCTCATGCTTTCCTTTGTAATTGTCACATAGCTATGAAAATTAGACAGATGTAATAAACAGCATAGGATACTAATGGGTTACCTGAGACTTTGATTGCACTCTCCCTCTGCTACAGGCAACATTATAATATAACAATTTTTTAACTTTATAACATAATTCCTGTCAGTATGTACTGGGCGGCGTTCCCAGGTGCTGGCAGCGGGGGCCGCAGGGGCCTGTGTGAGGAGAAGCCGGGGCTGCCTCGTGCCTCCCGCCGCCGGTTCCAGCCGGTTCCACAACGGCCCCGCCGCAGGGCGCGGCTGGGCCAATCGGCCGAGCTGGTGGCGCCTCTGTGAAGGCCTCTTCGGAAAGAGCGAAACGCCGCATGGCTGTGAAGAGTGAGGGAAAAAGTGTGAGAGTCGGCCCTGAGAGCACCGAGGTGAGGAGGAGGAGGGGCAGGAGGTGCTCCAGGCGCCGTAGTAGCGACTGCCCTGCGGCGTGTGGCGGGGCCGCGCTGGAGCGGGCGGGTTTGCCCTGAGGGAGCTGTGGAGAGCCCCGCCGGAAGCAGGGAGAAGCCTGAGGAGGAGGGAGCGGCAGCGAGGGGCCGTTATGGAGTGACCCAGCCCCTTGTTCCCTTTCCCCGTGCCCTGCTCCGGGAGAGGGGTATAGGAGTTGGGAATGGATTGAAGTTGAACCTGGGAAAAAGGCAAGGGAAGGCTGTTGTTTTAATTTTACCTTTGTTTTTTGCTGTTCAACTGTATTACAGATTAAATTAATTTTCCCCAAATCAAGTCTGTTTTCCTGTGATGCCAGTTGGTGAGTGATCTCCCTGTCTTTTGTCTTTGACCCACAAACTTTTTCATTTTGCTTTCTCCCCACATCATATTGAGAAGGGGGAGCGAGAGAGTGGCTGGGTGAGCAGCTAGCAAAGGTCCCCTCGCTACCGTCATTTATTTGGCACCCGGTACCAGCCCCAACCCGCAACCCTGAAATTATCAAGAGTTTTATGCTCTACAACCGAACTAGCTGGCCATTCTCAGGGTGGAGAGCCCACAGGCCAAGCTTAACCAACCACACAGTAAAAACAAACTGTACTGAACCTGTTGTTTTACCAGTAAGGGAAAATACATCCATATTTTTAAATGAGGGTCCATTGGACTGAGTTCTGGCCATGTGTAAAGAGCTTTACAGGAGATGTGCCATGTTGTATGACTGTCTAGACCTGAACACTGAGAAGAAAAGGACAAACAACGAACTTCAGTATTTGCACGCCTTTACTAAATGTAGAGGACAACAACTTATTTATCAAGGTACTTAATATATATGGATCACATGGGAAAAAACATTCAGCCACCACTGTACCTAGTGATATTAATCTAAACTGGTATGTATGTATAACATAGATTTTACGCAAATATGAGCAGAAGATCTGGCAAAATTGTAACATTTTCTTGGCAGCCAACTTGTAGGAGTAATACTGTAAAAGAAAAATTGTTAATTTCTGGCACAGTGATAACACTGATAGAGTACATTGCAGGTAAGATAAGCGTGCTTCTCCTGTGCTTGGCCTAGATACGAAAATAAATAAAAGTTTCACTTAGGCATATACATATAAAAATGCTCCAATTGCTCTTCTCCCATTTGGTGCTGCTCTGCAAAGCTGTACAGTTCCCAGCATTGAGATGGAGACTGCATTCTGCTAAATTGCTCACACATTAAGATTATTGTACATGCCCAGGCACCTGCTACTTGTGAAGTTAGTTGAGGCTGTGAAAGTTTTCCTGCAGGAAAGTTTAGAGGAGAGGGCCAAGAAAATCATTGCATTTGCTTTGTAAGCTCTGAAATATTCACATTTTTTTCTGATCAAACATATATCTTCAGTTCTTCTCAGTCCCATCATTTTCTCAGACTTTTGGCACTGAAAAATCTTCCTGAGTGATGAAGAGTACTGCAACCAAGATACCACGTATACATATGCTGCATCTGCAAAATGCAAAAAGTAAAATAATCATTTGCCTGGTTTTCCTCACAGATGTTGGTATTTTGGGATAAAATGTTCTGGAGTTGTTAATGATCTTTTCATACCTCAGCTCCATCTGGAGTGAATTAAAGGTAAGGACACTTCCTTAGCAGTGAACTGAAGCCATGACAGTGAGTACAGAATACTTGTAGGGTTGTTTTTTTTTTTCTTTTACTTGGAAATGGCGCTATTTAAATGTGATTACTCAATAATCATTGTGTTGTATATGTGGTTACATTAAGGGTAATGATCTAGAAAAGCAGTGTTCATAACTAGGTTTTCCCAACAAGGAGCTTTTGCTGCAAAATAGGCAATTAATCTTCAAATAGACCATGTAAAAAACAGGTGTTCAATGACATACAGATTGGTGGCATCAGTATTGAAACATCTTGTTTCATAGCATGTTAGTATTAGTATGGAGAAAAGATAATGCATTTGAAGTTTTCCATCCAAAGCAAACCAACATCTTTATAAATAACTTGCTTCTCAAGACAACTCTTTGTGTATCTTGAAGATTCTAACATTAGAATCTGTTAATCTGAATGGAAAATGCAGCCTAAAATTAGTTACAAACCATCTGCATCTGTCAGCTAAGTCATACACAACTTTGAAATCTGTATTCCTACTTTTTGTGTCTGAAATAGAACGAAATAAAGGAACAACATCTTTATGAAATCTGTGTTAAATGATTCAAGAAGGTAACTTGCTGTTTAAGCTGTGTTCTGCTCTCTAAAGACTATTATCTCTGGGTAGTTGTGTCCTCCACTTAATCATTTATTTTCACATATTTGGATGAAAATCAAACATACCATACAAATACAAAAAAAAAAAAGTTTCAGCCTGAAGAATTAGATTATCACATTGGTAAATGCATAACTACTGCTCTCAGGCAGAGACAGTTGAGGTAGTTAGAAGTTTTGAAGTGGTCTTAGTCTAGTGGCTTAACAATTTAAGTGCAAAGCATGACAGTCGATTTCAACATCATTTAGCCTTACTCAGCATTCTCTCAGTCCAATCTGACTATGTCATGGATTCATGGATACAGAGATAAAGCCTATTACAATTCAAAGGAAAAATAACCCGGTTGCCCAAGAAGGGAGCCCTGAATGTGAACCTGAATACAAACTACTGTTTAGGTGTGTATAGTGAAGGAAATCTCTGTGTATTTAGGCATTTTAAGGAATCTCCCTACGTTGATTGCAGAGCCTTGAATTGATTCATTGTATTCCATCGCCAAGCCATCTTCTCAGATGGTAAAAAGCTGGCATTGCGCTATCCAAGTTGATAAAGCTTTGTCAGTACACAGCAACAAGGAGAAGGCTTGCTACCTTCTAGTAAGAAAATTATCTTAATTTTCCTTTACTATTACTTTCAGTTATGCTAAAAGATTTGCTTTGATTTCTTTTAGGGAGAAAAGTTTTTAGAATTTTTTGGCTCTTTTTTAGAATAGTAAACTCGTCCACTTAAATTATTTAATGTTCTGTCTTCTTTTTTGTAACCAAAGTGCATTTTCCTCTGTCAGAAGGGGTCAGCAGAGGTCAACAGAGCAGGTGCAGGGTCTGATGGCCTTCTGCAAATTTCAGAATGTTATTAAAATTTATTTTTAAAAGGTTAAGATTTTTCTTCTTCCCCTGTCTAAATAATGGAATAAGCTGAAATGCCACTCTCTGCTAGAGATGTTGCCAGGCTCATAGCACTGGAGAAGAAACTGTCCAAGCTTTGACATCTAATTAACATCACTAATATACTTAAATACAAAGAAGAAACAAATGATTTTAAGAATTCAACTCTTCTCTGTGTGTATGTGCAGATTACACTGTGTCAAATACGGAATATCAATCTTGGAAGTTATCTTTGTGATAAAAAGGACTAGCTATAGTTCTTAATATATTTGACACTGGCTGGAGGCATTTAAAAAAATGCATATTCATCATCAGTCTTGCTTTCTAAAATCATTTCTGACCTGGTCACTATTTAACACAAGAACAGCTTCATAGAAATTAAATTTATGCTGATCCTTTATATGATGGATGCTGAAAGAGATTTGCACAGTGCAGTAACTGTTCACACAAACTCTCTATCAGTTCAAGACTCAGTCTGAGTGATTTCCAGTGCAGTCTGTTCCAGGCTAAGGAGTTCAAGAACACAAGCAAATGTCTCTTAAATTTCAGCTGATTAATGTTGTTTTCCAAAGTACTTGTCACCTGTACAGATACCCACATGCTTGACTTGTAGGCAGACTTTTTCTGCAGTGCATTTGAAATGGAGTTAGGCAAATAAAGCCTTTTTCAATGCATGCTGTTAGACGTTAATAACCCTGCTATTTAGTAAGTGTTTCTCTGAATTTAAATATCAAAATTCACAACTAGCCTTATGGTCCAAATTAAGATTCAAAACACTAGGATATATATATTAGGTAGAATTTCCCAGCCAAAATTTACATTTTTCATTGTAATGAGGTATCAGTAAGCTTTGCTTCCAATGTTTACTATATTTTTTCACAATCACTTTACAAAGCTTAGAAATAAATAAAAATTCTGCCCTTTATATTTATTGGGTTAACATTCAAAGATTGTAGTGCAGGAATTTTTGTAACAACCGAAAGCAAACTCATCCATCTACAGTTTGATTTCCCAAAAACCTGTGATAAAAAATAGTTTATGTCTCTAAAAGTATTTAATATTACAAAATAAAGTAACAATACTCCTCAATACCACAAGAAAACCCACTGTTCCAACAGGCATTCACAAGAACAGTTCATTTAGAAAGAACAACCAAACCTACTAATGCCAAAAAATCAAGGTTGTAATTAAGAGAAATAATTAGAGAAAGAGGGCGGGAATATTAATCTTATATGCATATTATATATATATAATTACATTGACCTACATAAAAATCAGTATGGAAACTACACACTATTTTTCTCAGTAATAAGTATTGTTCAATTATCATCTTGGATTCTGGATACTAAAACCCCACACTTTTAATTTCCTTATACAGGTATTTCTCTAACATTGCCCCACCTTAAAAATTGGAGAATACTTGTATGCATAAGAGACATCCCATAAGGAAAAACACTTTTAAAAGTCATCCATGTCACTATCCTATCAAGAGGTCAGACACTGACCAGAGAATATCCTGGAAAAAATAGTTCCCAACAGAATAATAACCAGGACAAGCAATCTGTTGTGAGCATCCACAGACTCAGGGCTAGGACTGAGTATTTCCCTTTACAAGGTAAATTCCAGGTCTCTGAAGCCTGACCATGCCCCTTTAAGAACCCAGACCTGCTCCAATGACCAAAATGTCGAGTAACTTAAATGGAAAGAGGATCAGGCTCTAAATGTTCATAGACTTATGATTCTTTCAAGTGATTAGCATTGCAGACTTCCATCTGGAAGGTTTACAGGTGATTTATACAATGTGACTGTTGTGAGACAGAATAGCTGGCATCATCCCTCTAGAGGGAAAGTATGGGATGGTGGTCTTGGAGTCCAGAGCTCTCAATGCTGGAGGGCATTCCAGGCAGGACTTTCAGAAAAGAAAAATCACTTTTCACTGCTCATGTAAATTGATTATACCTATTGGCCTCTGGAATTGGAGGATGAAGTTTTTTTCACTTTTTTAGCTCAAGAGCTGTTGATCATTGTAGGAGTCAGATTTTCTTGAGCCTGTTACCCACTGTAACCTGCATCAATTGCAGAACCTAGCAATGCAGACTGCATGGCTGACCGTATTGAAAATTAACAAAACTCAAAGCATATAGTTAACATTGCACAAATTCCCTTGCTCTTGTTGGCGTCTGGAGAAAATCAGTTACATCTGCTATGTTTTTATGATATGTCAGGGTGTTTAATCATTGGAATCTATCTCAGTACATGCCAAATCCAAGGGACTATTTTACATCAAAGCCTGGACTTCAGGCCCAGAAGAAGTTCTAAGATAAGTTTTATGTCACTGCAAACTCCATCTCCTTCTTTATTCCTCTCAAGAGCCAGTAAAATATTCAGCCTAACTTCACATGTGGCCCAGAGGGTCTACTTGAAGTGAAACGGTTGTCCCTACACCACTTAGGTTATAAGGGACCCCTGGAGGTCTCTAGTCCAATCTCCTGCCTGAGGCAGGCCCAGCTAGCTCAGGTTCCTCAGGGCCACGTCTAGTCGAGCTATGAATATATCCCAGGACGGAGATTCCACAATTTCTGTCAGCTCCTGTTCCAGTATTTGACCACCATTATAGTAAAGAAAGTATTTTCTCACATTTGTTTGCTGTTTACAATTTTTCAACATATGTCCATTATTCTTGTCCCGTCCCTGGATCCCCTTTAAGAAAAGTCTGTCTCCATCTTTTGTCTACCCTCCTATTAGGTAGTTGTGTATATCTCAATTGTCAGAAACATAACAATCCAAAGAAGGTTTCACAGTAAATCTTTTGGAGTGTCAGAGTTTTAATAAAGTCATAATCTTTATAACAGTGTCACAGAGAACTCATTTCTGAAGTTAGTGGGTGAGTGCAAAGTTTGAAAAGAACTGTAAATAAAAAAAGAACAGCATTGGTCTCCCTTCCCATAACATTTTGGATTTAGAGTGGGTGTCCTTCTGCCACCTGCTTATCACTCTGCCAAGGTCCAATGCGCTAGTTGTTTCAAAAATACACAGAATTCTGTCTTGAGTGCCAGCCCCGTGCCTATTTCTGGAAAATTAAAATACAATCTCTCAGGCTGCCTTTGCAAGTGTCTCTTCCCCACTCACTGGAACTTAAAGAATTTAGAAACATTTATCTTTCCATTTGCTCAAAAGATAAAATTAAGCATAAGAAACAAGAATTAACCTGGATGTTAAAATTTAAAAAAAAAAAAAAAAAAGAAAGAGATGCACTTGACTTCTTTAGGGCTAGAAAATGTCTTATCCTGTAAGGTTACCCAGATATTTAGAGTCAGTCAAAGGGCGTGCAATGGTGGACTTGCTCTAGAACAAATAAAATCACTGTGGTAGTTCTACTGTTTTACATAACCACTTGACCCACTTCAGGGGTTGTAATGGTCTGATGGGACAAGGCTCGGAAATAGTTTAGCAGTCCCTTTATTTTGTCAAGTCACTCTGCAGCCAGCTGCTTGTATCGCTTCGAACATGCTCTATGGTATCTAATGAGAGAGAAGAATTGAAGACCCTTAAAAAAATGCCCTATTTCTTGAAACTGATTATCTCAGTCTGGAGTAAAATATTTCCTCTCTGCCTTTAATACTGAATTTAATAAAATCTATGTCCACATCTACACAAACGTGCTCATTCCAAGGAACACCATGATCATTTGTTAGTACAGCAACCAGTTATCTTTTAAATAATTAAAATAATTTCTATTTGAAGAGACACAGGTTAAAAGGGGGAACTACAGGGAAGAGACAGCAGAAATGATTGGGCCGGGTCCTCCCTTTTTTGCAGAAAGAGCATTTATTTTCTCCTAGAGATTTGCTAAGATCCCTGAAGTCATACATTAAAGACTACATTTTTTAAAGTACTGGGCATTTATATATGCAGATAAATGCTACATAAGCACATCTGAAAATCACACTGAAAGTCTATCTGCAAATTCAGGTGCTTAAGTTCTTTCACTATAATGAAAGAGGCCCTTATCATTTTTAAGCACATACATAGAAGTACATGATTTTCAAATATGTTGATCAATTACGAGTCCTACTGATCATAGTTGAGTATTTAAAATAATGTGTTGATAATACAAATGCTGCTCTTTATTGGCCTGTATCGATCCCATTTATATCTCTGCAGACTTGAGTGGAATTACACTTTTTGACTTGGTACTGAAAGTGTATAATACTCATACAAGTACTGTACTCTTGCACAACAAACTCATCTACTGACTCTGCTTTCATGTGTCTATGGAAAACAGACTGAAGGAAGGTACAGTGACTTGCAAAAAACAATTTCGTTTTATTTTCTGTTATGTTTTTAAACTGAAAGTAGAATTCTCAATGGGATTCTCAGTATCTTACCAGGATCTCATGGTGCTAAGATATATACAAGGAGAAGACTAGTGTTTTTTCTAATGAAACATAAGCATACCAGATTTTCAACAAGATAAGCTTTTATGAATAGGGCTTACGCTCTGGAAACCCCGCTCTTTCAAGATAAAAAAACTCAAGCACCCAACCAGTAAATTCCATTCTGAAATATCTAAAAGTTTTGAACTAAAAGCCAACACTTTTCAATTCAGCATTTCCATTCTGGCAGTCAGTTATGCTGTTCAATAAAACTGCAGTGACACAGCTCTTTGTGCCTCTTCTCTTCTGAGGCCAGAGTTTTGAGTTTAGAAGTCATAAGGAGGTGCTCTGCTTGCAAGGAGATTAAATTACATGGGTATTCTGGTACACTGGACATTTAACTACAATAATATCTATTTGCAATAAAATGATGGTAAAACAACAATTAGGTTTAAAGTATCTTAAAATAACTGGATGAAATGACTCGAAGATGTGTTTTTCTTGAGTCCTGTTTTTCTTTAAAAAAGGGAAATTTTAGTGTTGTCAATAATACATTTGATGGGGGAGGGGGAGAATCAATAGTAAAAAAAGGCTTTCAGGTGAAAAAAAACACAAAACTGTATTCTTTTAGTGCTGTCCCTCTCTGTTTTAAACTTCTATTTTGCAATCACCAGCGTATGCTATAGGAATGTATGCATGTGTACATTCAAGGTTCCTATTACTTTTTGTATAGTAACTTTAAAGGACAACAAACTCCAGTATTTGATAATGAGAGGACTGTCTCAAAAGAGACACTCTCCCCAGAAAGCATTGCCCAGATCTTGCTCAGTGCTGCGTGAAGCAAAGCTGATACTGTAAGAAGGAGAACAATTTCAGTTGTTTTAATCTCGCAGAGTTCTATGCCTTTTGATCTTCTCTTTGTTCCTTCTTTGCAAGCATAACTTACACTGGCTGCAATTTTAGTTCACAGTTTACTTATCTCTCATGAACAGTAACATATCATAGTGTAAAGTTCCCCTGCAACTATGGGACTATGATTTTTCTTGTTTCTAAAGATGGCATCTGCATTTCTTTCTATTGTACGGTCTGAACGTCACATCACCTGTTTGGTGTCTTTTTTTTAAAAAGTCAACATCTAAACCTCTAATTGCAGAGTGTTTGTTTAGTGACTAGAACACACTTTCCACCTAACCTCCGATTCATTTCCCCTCAGACTTTGTTTAGAGGCTGCAAAAGACAGTTCCACAGCATATGCTATGGCTTTTAATGTGGATTATCATACAGTTTACACACTAATTAATTAAGAAATAGGCAATTCTTATAGAAACTGTTCATTACCAAAACTCCCAGTGGCATTTATTTTCTTATAAAAGCAGACGTATTCTTGCATTGAGCAATTTTCTCATCTTTGTAATTTAGTTTTCTGTTAAAAAGCTGCATATTTAAGAGAAAGACTGACACTGTGCTTGGTATCCAGCTACTTGCAAAGCAGACTCTTGTCTGTGAAGACACTTGTTATAGTATATTTGACTCCTGCCAGTGCCACACTGGAGTGAGAAAAAGGATTGTGATGCATTACAAACCTGGTATTTTCCACAGCTTTGAGAAATGGAGTAATTAATACCATCATTGGTTTATACTCTCAGAAAAGGAGCAGAAACGGACAGAGGCCCTGCTGCAAGCAATGAGCAAAGAACTGGCAGGACCAGAGTGTTTGAAAAGCAACTGGGACAGAGGCTTCTTTCTTCGGAGGGCAGACAAAGCAGTGGAAAACATTAGTGGCACCTGATGGGGTGGACCTGATGAGCTGAGCCGTTTTTCACAAAAAGGTAACTGACAATATTTAGCCAGCAGCCTAACATCTTAGAAACCTGCTTCAGGGTGGAGAAGGTCAGTACACTGACAATAAAGCCTGTTTGGTCAGATATGGCATGGAGAAAGGGGTGGACACAGCCAGCATCCACTTACAACACGGGAGGACGGCTAATAATGCTTTTGCTTTTCTAGGTCTATAGCCAGTCCTCCAGGAAGCTTGTCTAAAGGCTTCAAAAGCCTCATGTAATTCTTGAACCTGCCATTTTCTGGGGAAGCTGAGTACCCTTCAGTAACCTATCAAATCATGTGTTGCCTAATTTGAGCTCACAAAAATACTGTCAGATGTGGCTAGCTGATAATTCTGTGGGTGGTCAAAATGCTCAGTTGATAGAGAATTGGCCTTAACAGGCTTCTACCAGCCTTGGCTCAGTATGTAAGTTGTTATGAAAAAAGTTTCAGAGACATTACTTCAGAACTGACTACAGAGAACATGCTACAAAGTGGTGCAAGTGAGACAGCAGGTTACGCTAACCTGCACTAGAGACAATACAGATGAGATCAGAGCATTCAGCTACCCCATACTACCTGAAATCCCCAGTTTCAGTGCCAAGCAAATCTCATGAGAAGCGCAATGCTGAGCGGGAATCTGTATATCATTTTAAATACAGCTATTCATTTTATAGCTTTATTTAAACATAATTAATCGTAACTAAATCTCTTGAGATCATAATAATTAAGTCAAAATCCAGACTTTTGAACAGTAACTGATAGCTTTACGTGTAACATGCAAATAAAAAGATGGTTGGATATATTCAAATGCATCCATGCAAGTAGTATTGCCTAAAAATGGTCTCTCTGAAAGATATCCTCCATACACATTGCTTGCATGGCCAGTTTTTCGAAGTCAGGATAAAGGAGCCTCACAAAGACCAGGCTTATGGTATAAACCTTAAGACAACCCAATACATTTATCTTCATTTATGCATATACATGTTTAGAATTTTTGCTTTGAATTTTCTCGTTAAAATTCTAGTTGTACTTTTGATCCGAGAACACCTTTGCTATCTGACTAAATCTATTTTTGATCTTGTCACAGATTTGATGCTCGGAAAAGGTAGAATTATACAGGGGACACATGGAGGTTAAGCAAAAAGAGAATCAGAACAACAGTGTTAGCCTCTCACAATTCAGAGAATTCTCCATCTGGATTCTGGTGAGTACCAAAAGCATTTGGAAATTCAACAGCAGTGATAGGGAAGGACACCAGTGAAATCAAAATACATTCCTGCTAGTTCATAAAGTCTTCTAGTCATGTATCAAG
This sequence comes from Larus michahellis, assembly GCF_964199755.1. Classification (NCBI taxonomy): domain Eukaryota; kingdom Metazoa; phylum Chordata; class Aves; order Charadriiformes; family Laridae; genus Larus; species Larus michahellis. The sequence continues at coordinate 8,290,085 of NC_133906.1, read as the reverse complement.
GGTGAAAAGACTAATCCATTTTGTTAGTCATTCATTTAGAGACGGGTAATAGGAAAACATCCTCAGGGACTAGCAGACATTTTCTAATAAGTGACTTGCTGCTCTTTACTAAATTCAGTCCTATAGGACACACGTTTCTGAAGTCTCAACACATTTTCCCAAGTGCCAAAAAATGCAATAACAAAAAAGTCCTATATCATTCCTGCCCCAAAGCTTAAAAAGAGCAATTTAAATCCTTGCAGCCATGAAAGAACAAAACATGTAAAAACGAAGTGTTTCTAACCAAGGTATAAAAGGTTAAATTGCAGGTTTTATTTAAAGATACATTACAATTTACAGGTCAGACTATAAAGAATTAAGTTTTTATTATGCCACAAGGCCAAAATTTGAGATCATATGACCTTCTTCAGATTTGGCATTCTGCCTCTTTGTGGAGAAGGCATAATGAGAACTAATAAATGAACACTTTGCAATTACACAGTAGTAATCACCCAAGAATGTACAATATTTAGTTGGTTTTCATTTGTAGTGATTTACAATTCTGTGGGAATTTTTAAATTGAAGAACTACTTGAATGTCATGTGGACAGCTATGAAAAGCTGAATTAGAAGTGATGATAGAAGAATATAACAGAAAGACAAAGATTTCAGATTAGTATTACTTCAAATCCTAGTATCAAATCCTAAATTTTAGGAACCTAAAGAAATGTTAGAGTCTATTCATATACTTTGTGGAATCAACTCTGCCTGACTTCTAGGTTTAGCCTGGAATCAGCTTGCTCTTTCAAAAATTTTTTGGCAATTTCAAAAAAAACAATGCAAGCAATTTTGCATAATGCAAAAATTAATGCAAAATAATTTGTAAAGGAGCAAAAATACTCTTTATATTTGTTTGTCCCACTGAAGTTCATAAAGATAATTTGACTTATGGGCTGAGTTGATTCAGCTGAAGATCTGGTTTCATATGAACGTGTTCTTTAATTATTAGTTTCTGTCAGAGCTAGCCTACTCTGAGGGCAATTTGTATAACTTCCTAGACTTTCTGTAAACTTATATAATTGCCAGGGCTAAATCTTTTTTTGAAAGGCATCTGTAACTATTCCAAATTATTTTCTTTCATTGAAGTTAGTGTGACTGAGTATGTTGTGCAAGGTTTAAGTTGTTTGAACTTAATCACATCATCTGCACTGCTACTCTAGTCTTCTCTACAGCCATTTGTAAACTATACTTCCCAAAGGTTTTATACTGAAATCCACTGATTTGGACATTAACAAACCCTGCTCATTGCAGGGGAGATGGACTATATGACCTTTAAAGGTCCCTTACAACCCAAACTATTCTGTGATTCTATGATAAAAGATAATAGACCTCAGAATCTAGTCAAATTACATCCTTTTGAGCTACCTAACTAGGACAATTCCAGACTTAAAAATTTCAGCCAGCACATTCAGAAATAAAACATATGGAAAAAGCAAAATAAGATGAATCTTCATGAGAATTTTTGGTTTTCTAGTAAATTCTTAATGAACTTGTAAAATCATCATCAACCTCTCTAATTCAGAGGACCATTTCCAACAAGTGCAGCTTTTCTCTTTCTATATATCACATATTTACCATTCAACTTGAACCAGCTATTGGTACATTTATAGTGAATAACAGCTCTCTAGAACTACAGAGGATGCTTTCTGCATATAAGGGTTACATCTTTCTATTATTCCCAGCCCAGTGGTACCTCAGATTGCATCCAGCCTAATAAATCAATGTTTCCTTTACAGAATTGAATTCTGTCAACAAAAAAGGACAGGTTTGGTTAGTTGGTTGGTTGGTTGATTGGTTGGTTGATTGGTTGGTTTTTAATCCCTCGCGGTACAAAGATATTTATTGGCTAGAATAAGTGAGTATCCTACTGTATTTTCATGTCAATGTTTTATGCATGGCCAGAAAGTGCTGATAAAGCGTTTCTATGCATAAAAACTGCCAAGCAAGCCAATCTGTATCATAGCTTTGTGAAGTACAAACTTTTGGACCCAACATTGTCTTATTCCTGAAGGACCCAGTTTTCCTTACCTGTGCCTTTTAAGAAATTAGATCTCATAAAAGACAATGCAATAAATAGATTTTCAAGATGCCTTTTATGCATTATAACTTCGATGTTCTAATAAAATCAGATCCTTCCAAAGGACATAGCACTGTCAAATTCGTATTTTCAAGCATTTGTTAATTTATATCTTATACCTAAATGCTCGGTTTCTGGCTTATTTATTAATTTGTGTGTTTTGATTGCAAAAAGAAGCATGATAAAGGAGGATAACGCTGCAAATGTGTAAATATGCTTGAATAACAATTTGATTTAGAGCCAGATCTGTCTTCTTCACACATAACAATTCTTAGGTAGTGGGTTGAAAGACAGTGGTGAGTAGTCTGCACTAGGTTGTGAAACTCAGTTTGAACTGATGGGTAAACAGAGAATACAGAAACCCATTTGAGAGGAAAATGGTAGCAAGTTAGACGTCTTCCTGTAGTTCCACGGGAGTAGCAGCTTAAGCCTTCAAAGCAGAACAGTTGTGTTGACTGATGTTATGAACAGCATCCATGTTAATTATAGCTATGAGATGTAGGCTAGATCTGTGCTACTGATCTGAACCATTGTCTGTACACCTAGTTTGTGAAGCAAATTTAAAATAGGACTAAATTTAGCTAGGATGCATGCTAATTTCAGAGCCAAGTTATCGCAGACTCCCTCTGTCATCACCGGAGACAACTAGTTCCCCAAGAGGAAAAGCCCATCTGAGACCTGAATGTGGAAGTGATTTTCACTTTTCAGTGATGATAGAGAAAACATGGAGAGTGGTTTCCTAAATTGTAGACCTTCTAAGTATTAGTTACTAAGAATCCTAAACTGAAGAGGCTGGGGTTCAGAATCTAAACTCCCCCTCTATATCTTGAGTTGATTTTTAATGAAAAATAGAGGCTGTCTCCCGTGAATGCATGTACATTTGCAAACATCCCATGTTTTGTCTTTTGGACATTTTTTGCTCCCTGTTATAGGGAAGGCAGAAAGATGTTATGCACTCTCCTTACACTGATGAATTTTAGCACGGTGCATCTATTTGTTTTTCTACGTCAGATACAAGATACTTTCTGTCCTGCATGTCCATTCATCTGTATCTGGCTAGACCTACTGTAAATATAGTATTGTGCGTACATCATTTATGAGAAAGAATACTGAGTGCATAAAGGTCACAAGGCTATCATAGAAAAAAACGTGTAAGAGGTGGGAAAAAAGGGGAGAAAAAATTAAACAAAAACTTGAGGTTATTCTTGGGAGTTAGAGTAGACTGTTCTCGGGAGAAACATTACAGCAAATAAATATTTCATGAAAGATGCTAAAAAGACAAAACATCGTACTGTGTTGAATGAATGCTATGAATAATGCTATTACCGTGCCTGCTCTGCCTGAACATCTCTCTATTGTCTGTTCAGTGGTTCAGCGTTGCCTTCTGCAGTGAACAGCTTTGTAGGACCACTTTTTCTACGTAAGGCAAAGATTCAGAGACACTTGCCAAATAAAAGATTAAGTATCAAAGTCTGCATTGACCAGTCAATATCTTTATACATATATAGGCAGCTATAATTAGCTTTATTAGATTTACCATGTCATTTAGAAACTGATCTTTTCATCACTCAATTATATTTCAGCTTACTTATCTTTTTTTCCCAGGCAGAAGACATCCATTAATGTTTCGAAGTTAATGAAAAAACAAATGTGCATGATCTCTCTGAAGCATGTATGAAGAAAACTAAATAGGACAATCATGATTAAATAGAAAAGAATTGGTTATATGAAGACTAGTACAGAAAGATTTAGTTTGATGAGGGCTAGAAGCATTGTATAAGATCTTTCTATAGGTAAGTCATTTGTATTCTTATTCTTGATATCTCTTTCTTTTTAAACTAAGTAATACAAAATTCTGGTACTCTTCAAACCACCCTTTCTTTGTATATATATCAAGGCAATTTACAACAGAGATCTTGGTCATTTTGGTTTTTTGACAAATGGGGGAACAGAGGCAGAAGGGGAAGATTATCTGCTATCATAAAAATACTGTATTGATTCTCTCCAAAATCCTATCCAACCCAGTATATCCTGTGTCTGCAAGAAGAGAATAGTCAATACAAAGTGTATAAGTGCGTGTTTCTCTGGCATTCAATAATTTCAATGAAACTTGAAGGCTGGTGAAAGAAACAGAAGTAGAAATTAGGTTTCCTTAATTCAGGTCCAGCCTATTAAGACAATATACAGTTTATAAAAGAAGGAGCTAAAACAAATTTGTTCCAGGTCGGGTAAGAAACCACTTTTAAAGAAGGCATACATAGATTCTCTCTGGAAGTAGGATACCCAGGCTGTAAGCTCTTACACTATCAATATGTTTTGAAAATTATTTATTTAAAAGAACTATGTAGAAAAGCTCTTACGTTTACTTTTGGTTTTAGTAGTCCTGTCAGATATTTGGATTTTAATGTTCACTTTTATTAAGCATTAGCAATCATTTAGAATTCTAATTGCCCAAGTTACTGCATCAAACAGAATTAATTATTGTTACCTTTGGAAAGCAACAAGGTTTTTGTCAATGTCTCAACAAAATCCAAGAGCAGTTGCCTGCTCTAAGTTCAGACTAAGTGATAAATATAAGAGGATATGGAAGAGCTCAGTCTTTAGAAATCTGACATCAAGAATAAGAAATAGACTGTACGTTTATCAGATTTTAAGCAAAGAATGTATAATTTCTTCTTATATATAGAAAAATGGGGGTTTTCTCTTAGGTAACTGAATGAACTGGACTAACGTTTCCTAAATGGATTCTATAACTTTAAAAAAGTTGTAGTTGGACTCAGGGTTTGTTCTGACTCATGATACTTTTGCAAATGATACCATGGACTTCTGATCAACATTTGGGAGAAAAAGTAAACAAAAGCAACACACTGTTTTCCTTTTTTGAGGAAACACACACACTAACCAAATTCAAGCAACAGGCCATGTATGAGAAATGGTCGGTAAGTTGCCACTGGAAAACACGTACAAGTCCCATTGGTTCTTGGGGGCCAGTGTGGTTCTGGCTGTAGCAGTGCTCCTGACGCCCTGTGTAACAGTTTGCTGTGAGGGGACGTGGTGATATGGGTCTGATTACTTTCAAGTCATTCATTGCTGGGCATCTCTCCACGGTGCTTTAGCTGAAGCATATGAACCAGATTTAGGCTTAAAGCTGATTAGTGCATTTCTCTACCTGAACTGATAAATCTTGACTCCCTGATGGAGTCTCTGGCACAGGTACAGCCCCCAGCTAGTGCAGTTGGAGTAGCTGATTTTACTGAGTATGGATAATAGAATGAGTCCCCAAACCAAACTCATTTTTCGAAAAGCAACATATACAGTTTATGGCATCCAATCATAGAACTGAAACAACAGAAGTGGAACAATGTGACTCAGGTGACCCATTACAACAGCTTGAGTATAAGGTCACACATAATGAATATGCTGAATTTGTGAGTAACCCACTGGCTCGGTCTGTCTCATGCAGAATTTTTCATTGAAGAAATATAAACAGTGTGAGAGCAAATAAAGCAAGCCAAGCATTGCCTAATAAATTATTAATTTTGAATTATTTGGCTTCTCTAGCACTAAACATTTGTAAGCAAGAAAAGGACTCTGTCATAGCTTGACAGAAGAAAAAAATGTATTCTGCACATGGTGGAAAAAAAAAATCAAACAATAAAAGCCCTGAGATAACATCCTCCTCCCCATTTCGATTCATAAGGAATCTTGAAAAGGCCTCTAAGAAAAAGCTTGAATTAAAACAGAGTACTATGGTTCTATAACACACAGTAAGAAATTAGCAGTTATGCAGCAACTGTCAAGTCCATGATGAGTTTTGTACCTCTGAGAGCACTGTGTTAAAACTGCAGAGAGGAAATACGTATCTGGCCCATTTCTTCCTGCTCAGACTTTGGTTCCAGAATCTTTCTGACTTCTCAAAACTGAAAATTTAAATCACTCCCCTGTCTTTGGGCTCCGCACACCCCCGTAATATGAATAGTATCTATAGAGCATATTAGATTCAGAGCTGATATTCAAGATTTATGTTTCTGCCCCATAAATGCTGAGCTTTTGGTCTTCCAAAGATTTTTCACAAGAATTCTCATCTTTTATTCTTTGAGACACACATACATTGTAGATCCACAGATGCGGTCTCTAGAGTTGCTCTTAAAAGACCATTACTCTTTGCAGCATAAAAAATACTCATCTAGACAAAAGAATGATCCCAAATTTTGGATTTATTGCTTTACTTGCATATGGTTGTGGTACGTGGACAGCTGAGGCGTAGCATCTTTATCTATGTTAACTACTTTCCACAACAACCCATCTTTTAATAATTATTTTTTCATGATGTTATGTAACATTACAGAAAAAACATTTACAATAAGTATTTATTTAAACATTAATATTTTATGTGAGAATTTATGAGAGAATTTATGAGAAATACTGATATTTTCATATATTCTGACTTTCGGACCAAATATGAGCTTCAAAGAGGTTTAAACCTCCAGACCCTAATCTTTATGATCTTCAACAAAAGTTGCAGAAAACATTAAAAGAATCTCTTAGCTGAAATGCAGTCACATCCTAACCAGTTTTCTCTAATCTAAGTAGGTACTTCAATATTTCTTTAAAAGTCCGTACACTCTTGGCTATGTGAAGGAGCTGACTTTGCCATTATTACTCTGTAGCTATTCTGCCGTTTTTCTGAAATTCCTGAATAGTTCCCTTGGAGGACAGATCAGACACACGACTAGAATAACATTTTAGGAAAATAATCAGGGATCTAGAACTACAGATAAGGGAAGACACAGTTTCCTTTGGATTGAATTTCTGTTGTGGAGAAAACCCACTGATAGAAAATTGGGTTTAAAAAAATGACACACTATTAACTTTTGTATCTCTACAGGGGAGGACAATGAAGGATTTACCTTTTACTTCTTTCCTACTTAAAGCGACTCCCAAAGGCCTCAAAGAAAATGTCCCCAACTCTAACTTGTGCTGAAAGGAAGTCATTCACCTACCAAAACAGCCAACTAAATATAATGCAGCTGCTCAGATTTATCTAGAATAGTTTATATTCAAAACCTAAAAAAATACTAACTTCACTGCAGTTTTCCAATAAATTACGTTATCTGTGTTTTTTTTCACAGCTAGACTTTATACCATTGAGTTACAAAGAAATTGTTCCAAACATGGAGGTTACTTTGAGATTATAAGAATGGGACGGTTATTTCCATACTATTTTATAATTTGTCCTAGCAAAATCTTTATAGTACAGCTGGAATATTAATCTTAGAGCTTCACATTTTCTACAGGCAGTTCTCAGAAAAAGACATACAACTGTGCAATAAAAATAAACATGCTAGCTAAAGGGTTGTTTATCCTATTGATTTTCTATTTAATCCCATCAAACGTCTCCCTTCCAACACTAGCAGCCTCTCAAAAGAAAGCTCAAACTGATATTATCTAGTCTAAGGATACTTTGGCATAGGGCAGCAACAACTCCAAAGGTTAACATTTGAGGAAATGTTAGTAATCTTGCTGCCTGTCACAGCTGAAACATTTAAGAAGAAAAGATCAACAATGCAGGGATGTAGCAAATGGGCTGGGAGATGACATGAGGAAAAGAAGAAACACATGCAAGTTTTTAAATTAGCAGAACTGGTTGCAAAAGTTTAATTAAGTTACAGAGAAAATGCATCATGGGTATGTATTGATTTCAAATAAAGGTTTTCACGGGAAGAGATTATCTAACGTTCTCCAGCCTGACATTTAGGGTATTAGAAAAAAATTTCAAAGGTCTCCTCAGGACAGAACTAGCATCTGGTAATCATCTTCCCTATAATACTTGGAAGTCAACTCCTCTTCCAAGTTCTTCTCTTCATACTCCATCCAGCTTGTCAGTGATTCATACTTCAGGGGTCAAAATGAAAGGAAATCACTGAATACACAGGGTAAACCCCTTTTAGAAAAAAATTTTTTTTTTTTTTAAAAGGGGCAATATGATAACAAAACGAAAAGGAGTTTTAAACAATTGCTTGGATCTCCCAGTTCACTGTTGTTTGGAGAACTGACTCTAGTATAATGGAACTGCCTTGAGGATGTAAGCTGTAATGCGTGGCCTTACGGAGCATACGGTTTCCTGTCCGAGCAGCTCGGGGAGAGCAAAAGCCTGCGTTGCCGTGTCAAGGCCATATGCCTAACTGTACCAAGGTCTTGCTCTCTATACTGGACATTTATGGGTTATCAACACTTAAGTCAAATAGGATTCAAGTCAACACAGAGAAATATTTATTGTATAAGTATTTGGATTCTGGAAATAATAGTGAAATTAGTGTACTACCATTGAAGTAAGTATGAGGAAAAGGTAGTTGTTTTTGTAATGGCATGTGTGTGTGTTACATTTTAGATCCTAGAACTTTGTAATCCAGGCAAAGGGTTGTTTTTGCAACAATGTTTCTTTTATGATTTCAGTGAAGTTAAGCAGTATTTTTAAGACCCTTCAAAGTCAAGAGTTTGAAGAAGTGTTAGGGGGGGCGACTACAGTCTGTGAGCAATGCATCTAATGGTAACCGATGGAGTAAGGTGTATCAAGTGTTTTGTAAGACACATAGTCAATGGATACAGGCTATAAATGTATTATGATTTCAGGATAGAAACAATAAGCCTAAGAGTTTAGTTACAAAATTTGTCTTTCTGAGAAGAGGTCTCTGGTTTGCATTGTATATGTGAGTATAACAAACTATTAGCTGTAAGAATTCTTGTACTGTATTTGAACTAAAGTGTGTTAAATTGATATCTTAACTCTCGCTGCACAGGTATTAACTTTTACAACTTATACCCGACAGATTAGAAAAAAAAATAAATCATTACAGAATAAGTATTCAGTTGGCCTGTCTTTATCTTCACCTAATAGTAGCGTAATTGCATGAAAATACACTCATGAGCTGCTGATATTACTAGCGCACATCCATATACTAGGTAAAATTGCCTTAGGAAAAATAAGGTTGGCTTTTTAGCCAGAAGAGAAGGACCAGATTCAGTGGTAATCAATATATTCAGGGATTTGATAGTGGGGAAATTGCAAATCTCTCCTGAGTGAAAATGTACTGAGAGCAACTTTCCTGCTCTGTGCAAATGAAATCTAAAATACATATGCTTTTGATGTATAAGCTTTTGAAGGTCGGATCCAAAATTAATCTCTAAACAGTGAGAAAGTAAAGAAAGGGAAAAACCACTTTCATTTCTCTTTCTTCATGTGCAGTCAAGTTGTTTTCACCAGCAGTTCTCAGTCATGTCAGCGGGCACTGAGCGCACCAGCTGGTGTAACACAGCTTCAGAGATCTTTGACTAGTGAGGGTGGGAAAGTATGTTCACACTGCAGCAGTGGTACTGAAATATAATACGCCAGAAAAGATACATCTCATTCCGAGTTGTTCCTGCAAGTGGAATCTGAAAACAACATATTGGGCTGAAGATCTAAGACTGCCATGTAGTAGCTGCTACAGTACTGAGTGGTTCATGATGGATCTTCCTCTAATTTAACACAAGGTATATTTTCTTCAAGTGTGATGCAAACAAAAGCTTCTTATTTTAAGTAACGGATATATTAAAGATCCCTATGATTAGAGAATTGAATATTATGCTTTTCTTAGCGTTTCTTAGTATTTTTCTTGGCCTATATCAATTCTGAAAGATCTCTTTGTTATCTCATGAAATTTTGAATCTTCCAACCAGGCTATAAATGTTATATTCATGCATGTTAAAAATATTAAATTCCTGTAATTCCTGCATGTCTTTACCCCTTCCATCAGTTCTCTGGATTTGCTCAGTTCATAGGAAGTCTGGCAGTTTTTCTCACAATTGCTCATTATCATAAAAAAAAGGATTATCCCTCCTTGGGACTATGGAATAATCTTTTGCCATTCTGGCTTCTCTATGGGTAAAATATCAATTTATTTTTCTGACTGACAAACACCGATACTGTAGGTAATAGCGCTGAATCAACTGTGAAATACTTTTTAACTTTAGGAGACGTTCAAAAGACTTTGTTTTCTAAAAACTAAGATAATTTATTCTTTAGGCATAAATCAAATTTGAATTTGGAGGAAGTAAAGAAACAATACCTTCGTGGCATAGTAGATAATTAATATATAACTATCTACTCTAAATTGATATATGCCAAAATGTTTAATACAGCCAGCAGCTGAGGCATGAGTCCCAAGATAAAAAAATAGGAGAGTATTGAGATCATTGAAAAGTACATGAAATGAAACAGAAAGACGAAGAATCCCAAGCCAACAAGCACATGGTTCGAACTAATTGTATTTAAAGGGACCATCAGCCAGATCTTGACAATTCTATTGATTGAAAATACTAAATTAAATGCTGCATGCAAATCTGCCTGGAAATGATTCGGATCTCTCTGCAAGTCTGTCAGACTACTGCCAGCAAAACAAATGGAAAACAACCTCATCCAATAGGGTTTTAAAAAGAAATGAAAAGACATCTATTTCAGAAGAAGAGAGGACTGAGTAATCTACAATTAGTCCACGTTTTGGTTTTTTTTCCCCTTAGGGCACTTCTTGGTAAGTATGTGTTCAACAGTATTCCCAATAAAAACAGGTTTTATTTATATAGAGGGTTGAATGCAGATGAGCCTCTCAGGCTGCAGAGAATGCCGAGTTAACAGCAGCAGCAAGTTCTGATCAATCATTTTTCCAGCATCAGATGAAAACTGATGACTTTTTTAGAACAGTGTTATTTAAAGACTTTTATTTGCTGGAGAGTTTCTGTAACATGAAGATCTACAGCTGTAACTTTCATTTAGCTACCTGAAAATTTTGCATGATTTGGATAGACAGGTTGTTCATTTTGCTTTCCCAGACCAGCTGTTTTCCCATGACGTGTGGGAGGTACACTGCATGTTGTTTCAGATGTGAACAGTAGAGTACTACCAGATTTTACTTTTAAAAAACCCACTTATTTATGAACCTTGATAGCAGACAATGTAGTTTTCAAGATTTTAATGATTTCAGTAAGAACTAACCATCAGCTCGCAAAACAGATGGCAGTATTACTGCCCACCAGATTTAAAAATATCCCAAGAGAATTTAAAACCCACAGCAAGTCCTCTGTAATTAATCCAGGAACTTCTGTAATTAATCCAGATTGTACTCTGGGTGTTAATTAACAGCCTCACTTTTAAATTAGCTGAGAGACAGGGAGAGGAGAAAATATAAGTTTGTTATTTCTTTTTTTTTCCTGTTGTTAATATGGAACTTAGCATGAAGAGTCCAAAAGAAACCTGTGGACTTCTTTTCATCTTCTTATCCTGCTAAGTATTTGTAATTATTAATGAGCTCTATAAATCCTCACCATTACTTTCTGTTGTGATTTTGGGCATTAAGCAAAGGTTTAGCTCTAACATAGATACAGTAAGCCTATCAGAAACTACTTTACAAATTTAAAGGTATATTCCAACAAATGTTTCCCCCAAAATGCGTAAGGAACAATTTTTCCTGGATCATTATATTGACTTAAGTGTATCCACTCCTAATTTATATGCAGTAAATGAGATCAGTACTTGGTTCATTAGTTTTATTCAATTGTAAATTGATGATTAAATATAAATAGCATGTTATTCTTCTTTATACTAGTAAATTACTTCTATAATAGAGAATACTTTCTTCAAAATATTCTTAAAAACAAATAAAAATTGCTCTCCTCTTCTGCTTAATTAATATCTAAGCATGTGTTGGAAAAAATAGTACCAGCTCTACAGTGGTCCATCAATCTTTCAAAGACTTCAGTGAAGTCAAAGGAAAAATCCACCATTCTCGTGATCGGCTTAGAGTTTTGGATCAGGCTTATGAAGCAACTTGAAGGCTTAAACGTTATTATTATACTACATTAGTTTCACAATTTTTTAATCTAATGAAAAATGAATGGATCCAAAGGTAAAAGAGAAGTGGATTTGTTCAGAATGCTGTATTTATAATAATTAAGTATAGTGCTCTTCAATGAAAAACTCTGAAATCTTCCACAAATGCATTCAGTGTTCGTGGCTATTAGCAGTATGGGCAGATAGCATCCTGCTGAGTGCTCCCCACGCTACCAAATGGGCTAACAAGAATTGAAAGAGATAATGAAAGATACAGAGGCTTACAGGCACAGTCAGATCTGAAATGCTTTTGTAATTCTCTTTGGAATTTTGAATGCCTTTAACATGTTTGAAGAAATCTGCAGAAGCTGGTTCTTCATTTAGTTTTGTTATCTCAAGAAACTACAGGGTTCAGTTCAGCGTGTTATCTGCATCCTTTGTCGGACTTTAATACCAGGTTTATTTTACCAGATTCTAGATGGACAGTATGAACTGTCATTCTTAGCTGGATCAAATTCCATTAAATTTAATGTAAGATACATTTATCCTCACCTAAAAAGCCAGAAAAATCACAACTGTAAAATTAAGGGTGTAAAGTAAAAAGATTTTTGAACATCAGCAAGCTGAGCAGGAAAGAGAGCTCCATGTTATCATTTGATTTTGTGGTTTTTTGCCTTAGAATCATGCTAAGTGTAAGTCAAATTGAAGCACTTCTAAGGTTTTTGCAATGAGAAGTTAACATCCAATGACTTTCAAGTACTGAACTTGAAAAAATCTTAATTTATACCTTACATGAACAGGCTACAAGTATTCTTAATAATGTACTTATTATTGTACATTATTGTACTTATGTCAGAGCACTTAAACATATGTTTAAGACATTGTATTAAAAAGAGCTGAGATTATAAGAAAACAGCACCAAGAAGTATCCAAGAAACATCTATAATGTACTGAGGCTGCGTAAGAAGAACAGATGGAGCGGATGGAGATTTCCTGCTGTAGTACACTTTGGAATCTGAGACATATATTTGAAGCCTATCTGTGTAAGCGGATGCAATATTTAGTGTAGTTGTCATAGCCACAGTCAGTGCTATGAAATGATAAAACAAGCATGAGGTGACATTATTTGATGCCATGAAGGATTCTATGAATGATATCGGGATAATTAATCTACTGCCTCAATATGAAGCGATACTGATCACACAAAGTCCTATTTTGTATTTACAAATCCCTTTTTTCCTTTAAAACCTCTCACAGTCTTGTATAGGTCCAGATTCTAAAATTGTGGTTTTCTAAATTCTAAAATTCATGTTTTTATTCTAACTATATATGCATTTGGGAAAAAAGCACCTAAGTTCAAACATTTCTCCAAATTCTGAAATATATGGCATAAATTAACTTTCTACCTGTTTTTACATCCTTCTAATCTTTCACAATTTATAGATCTGAAAGATTTGAGTAAATATATAAGCATGTGGGAGACTACCTGAAAAATGAATAGCTTTCTACAAAGCTTCATAAATCACAGTTTACTCAGTTTGAAGGCAATCATAAAAAAGGGACTGGAAGGTACCTCAGGAGGCTGTGTCACCCACCCTCCCACTGAAAAGCTTGCTAACTCTAATTTGTGCATCCCTCCAAGTTATTTCAACAGATGAATTAATTTCAACAGGTTTAGGTCTTTTAAATCTTGGCTCCTTTCCCCAAGTATTGAAACTGTTAAGGAAACAGTCAGACAGAATACATTTGCTGCTACACGGATAGCTTTGAAAGTCTGTCCAGATTCGGAAAACTTGTGACTCCTTCCCCCTAAGCAGCTGCAAGATGAGGCAGGTTATGACATATCAGTTTTATGTGGGACAAGCAGAGCGCAAATTTAGCAATTCAAGTTGATTTAAACCTTCCAAGAATAAATCAGCATTGTAACACAGGCAGTCACACCTTGAGAGATAAAGCATCAAATGCAACCTTGGCTATTCTCCTAAGATCTATGCAGGGAAAAAAAATTTTAAGGAAGGAAAGGTACATTGCCCTTATACAGAACTTCACAGATTTTTGCTTGGCTGTGAAAAATGCATCTCCCTGTTCGATATCTTTTAAAGCTCTTGGTAAGACTGTAATATGCTTTTGTTCGTCTCAACTAATTCCTAATCCGGTTCTTGAAAGCAAAGATAATCAATCTGCTTTTCTCAGCCACCAACAGGAGACAGCACTCTTTAGTCACAGCATGTGTCTTCTCCTCCAGAGACTTTGAGCTGACTGTCTTTAATTATTGGGGTCCAGTGAAGGCAATGACCTATGATAATTTACATCAACTGAATACTGTCCTTTTATTTTATATTATAATACAGCAGTGAACCAGAGAACAGTCTAGCTGTGCTGGGTGGATAAGTACCTAGAAGCAAACATGAGTTGAAAGACGAATGTCATAGCCTTGATGTACATGTTCTTGGTTAATGAAGAACCATTACGTATTTACCATGTAAACAGAGGAATATGAGAAAAGGATCGATATGACAGACAGAAGGGAGAGGATGGGAACTTTTTACTGACTACTGCACAGTGAAATTCAGCTATTTGCAAAACTTTTAGCTACGAATGCCCATTTAGATATTTAACTCCAGGATACTAATCCCACAAAGTCCAGCAATATCATTATTGCAGTATATAGTCCAAGCGTGTGCTTCTAAGAATTGTAGAACTCCACTCTGTAGGCTTGAGAAAGTCACCAAAAATGGCAAGAGCGGATAATTATCCAAGACTGTGCAAGAACAGAGTTCCTTGTGATGATTAGCCAGTAGGAATGATAACCAGGGGCAATCATATGACAGAAAGTACTGATCAGATCATTGCAGGCCTGCACAAAAGAAAAAAAATCACTGCTGATTGAACATCAGAAGCAGCAGACAATAGAGATGATTAAACGGATGGTTGTAGACATGAGGCTGCAGGAATAGCAACTCGCACATCAGAATCTTTGACTAGCAGAAGCTGTGAAAGTAAAAATAGATGCTAAAGAGCAGCTGATAAGAAATCAGAAAGGAAAGAGGAATTAGTTGGATAAATGGAGTGTGATCAAGGCACACTGAAATTAAACATGAGAAAGGCAAGAAAGGAGAGAGAGGAAGATACTCAGTTATTTGGAACAACCTCAAAATAAAGTATTAACTAGATGATATATGAAATATATAATTACACAACCAGAAGATCTGTGCAAAAAGAACTGATCCTACAGCTACTGAGCCAGACAATAGGATTAGACCATGGAAAGGATAACTGCAAAAACAGCTGATCAGACAGCTGGAACTGAGAAACAGGAGGCCATGCAGCTGTTTGCTTAGACAGTAAGTCTCAGCAAGCATAACTACGGGACAGCTGCAGCATTAGACATCATCAAAATTAGGCAGCAAGAAATGATATGAGAGCCCCAGGACCAGGCAATACAAATAGCGTACCATAAACAGAATGGAGAAGTAAGCAATTGATTATAAAAACAACAGGATCTGACAGCAGCAGGGCTGGGCAGTGTGCGATCAGACAGCGAGAGCAGCTGACTGGACAGGGCTGGGATCAGACAGCATATGCAGCCCATCAGGCAGGAAAAGGATCCAAAACCAGGAACAGTTCCTTGGCAGGAAGCACAGTAACCCAAGAGAAGCAATTCATCAGATTTGACAAGATGAGTGGAGTCTCCTGAACTAAAAATGGTCTGGAAATGCATGGCACGATGGAGCAGAGCAAGCATTTAGTGTTAAGCAACACTCGTACAGACCCCTATCTGGAACCTGTTGCACCTTCCTCTGTCGTGGTACAGGGTCCCCTCCTCCTGCAGGTTAACAGGAATGTGAAGGGAAGGGGCTGGATCTGTGGGTGCACACACTACAATGTGATGACTATAATCCTTTACCAAGGTAAGGTCTCTGTCATTTTCTTTCACTGCTGTTTTGAGCTCCACTGGTTTGAGGGGATTATGAGTAATGATTAAATCCAGCAGCCTCTTTTTCTCTGTACAAAGCATCAGAGATGGTCTTTTGTATCTTTTTCCTGCAGTCGGCAAAGTTCTGTTTTAAGCTGCAGCATAGTCAAACCTTCAGTAAAATATTAGCAAGACATTGAGGGAACAAGAGCAGATTATAGGTCATTGTCTTTAGATATCATCTGGCCTACTGCACTAGCGCAGCATGTGACATTGAAAAAGAAATAGCACCAATACATCATTGACCCCTTAAGCATATACGACTGCTATTAATTTCGTCTTTCATCGGCTTATTCTCCCTGTACTCTTGCCAATTTCTGATGACTGTTGCTGTTTCTATAAATCACTGGAATGCCAGGAAACATTACAAAAACCATAGAGAAGTGAAGTAACATTTTTCATTCTCTCCTCCACTCTCTTCTCTTCCCCCACAAAAACCACGGAGTTATGCCTGTATGGAGGTATTATTTAATCTTTCAAGGTCTTCGAAAACATAACTAGTTGAATCCTGCAAAATAATGGTTAGCAAAATTTATAGACCAGTTCTTTTACCAAAAGCTGGTGTAGCTAGCACTATTGCTGCAGCTCAGCACTGTTTATCTACTGCAGACAAGAACAGAAGGATGTCAAAACCAGCACTGATCTATATTGGTCTCTATAGCAGTAGCTATATTGACCTGTGTCAGTGCTGGAGCTCCTGGTCACAATTTTCTTTACAGTGAATTTGATGCATTTCTTGATCATCCCTCAGTGACTTGAAATCACATTAACCCATCATATCTGCTCACTAACCCTTAACACTGATTTTCCCCCTCCTGCAGATCAGCAGGTGAAAGCCCATGGGATCAACTGCACTAAATTTTTCATGAGGTTTCTCAGCCCTCTGCCTCTTAGTCCTTTTGACAATTTAAAGCACTAATTTGCCTGGCAAACAGAGTTTTCCCTGGCCTCTCTTCTTGCCCCATGAATAAAGAAAGAAGTGAGTCTGCGAGATCTTCAGCTTCCTCCATCTATGGACACATCCTGAAGTCAGAGATAAGTCAGGATCTCATTCAGGTCTGACACTCTCTCATCAGCTGTTCTCACCTGATGCCTCTGATCTGAACATAATCCCGCCATTGACCTGGGTTGCTGGAGGGTGCTGGAGGTTATAGGCAAAAGCCCAGGAGCAGCTTTTAGTCACACTGATAACCTGCCCTCTTTGCCGTGTGACTGGAGAATAAATAACAGAGGCACTGCTGGTTCTCAGATATCTTCCCATATCTGCCGCTGTGGCATATGCATGTATGGTCTCCGCCGCCTTCTGTTCTGCACTGAAATAATTCAAGGCTTATCTGTGCTAATCAAGCGTACTTACGCCTTGATCACATTTCCCATCCTCCCTGAAATCACACAGCACGACCAGCTATCTGACTGCGTAACCTGTCAGATGGGTTTGAGTGGGGTACCTAGGCCAGCCCTCTGACAGAAGTAGCACTGTTTGGGTATGAATGCTCTCAGTACTGGTAGAAGACATATAATTACAGTCTGAGGTAGAGGAATGGCTTTTTGTCTTAATTATATGGTTCTATGCGCCATCTAGGTCCTAGGGCGCACAATGCAGATCTGTGAAGTTGCTTCTCTTTGTCTGAAAGAAACTTTACACCTTGGATCAGATGTGTGGGAGGAATGTAAATTTTCATGATGTTCCTTTAGTTAGAATTATGTCTGCTAAGTGGCAAGTCACCAGCTGCAGCACGTTATCGCTTTTTCAACTTCATTCACAGACCAGCCTGACCACATGGTCTGCAATGTTTATTTGGAGCAGGAAAGAAGTCATGATACAGCTCTATAAACGTGAGAAAGCACTGCTGAGTGTGTGATGGAAGCCAGTGTATGGTGTCTGATTTGAGAGACGTGCTGTCACATTTTTAAGGCCAGCCCTGCAGTATACAGCTACACTATGAGTATGGAAGTACTGTGGGGAGAAAAGAAGCATATAAATGTACTGGAGATCTGTGGCACAAAAACAATTTATTCTGCCATCATTACTGTAAAGAAAGTAGGTGCCTGAATCCATCAAGTCTGAGTTCTTCCTAACCTACGTGTCACTATACTCTGCTGCTTTAATAATGTCAAAAGTAAATTAAGGATAACTGTAACATCCTGGATATAGGATATTCTCTGAGAAAGATCTGAATCTACACTCAATATAGATACAGAGGAAGGACGTGATTCCCAATATTGCCTCCTGATAAATGCTATGGAGAGGAGGACTAGCTCCCCAAAGCTCCCTTTTCAAGCCTTATTTAAAAGACAACACTGGGCTTTGTTTTGTTTTGGAAAAAGGTGAAGTTAATTGAAAGACAATGGCCAACACTTGTCATTTGCAAGCTCGTTTCACAGCCTCTCCCCAGTCACACTCACCAGCCTCCAAAGTCCAGAATGACAGAGCAGCTCAAAACAAAAGGGTAATTTCCCCTTGCAGTAAGGTATTCATGACAGGGGGAGGATTGGATTTGAGCTCTACCTTTGAACCCAGCCTTTTCCTCTGGCTGGCTGTGAGGGGAACTGAAGGAGCCAGAGCCTTGATGGGGAGCTTACAAGGCCTCCTCTTTGTAATTAGCTCCCCCAAACCCTTTAAACTTTTCTGCATGCTGGTTTTCAATCAATGTTGGGGTTTGAGTTTAGCAGTCAAGGGCACGTATCACGTTTCCCACCCACTGCGTAGGGCAACAGGAATGTGCGCACGTGAAGCCAGGATTTAGCCCTACTGCAAAACTCAGTCACAGTGTCCAGGGCCCCTTTTTCAGATTGTGCCTAATTTTCTCTTCCAACGTACGAAGAGAAATATAGAAAAGTCTTCTTTGAGCTTATTTATATCGCTAGTTTATCTGATTGCTCATAATTTCTAAATATGCAAACAATCCATATAGGAAAACAGTTGTCCATTTCCAGGTTTACAAAAACATTTGCCAGTTGTGCAGCAACCTCAGGGTCGGGTCATGGCCCTCAACACTTGGCTTCCCAAACATTTAAAAGTACTTCTGGGAAAATAAGATGATTTGCTCCAAATGTGTCAGGTTCAGGGAGCTGAAGGGGGGGAGTTTTTCTGCATTTGAGCCAGAAGGACAGGGCTGCAGGCTCTGGTAGGTCTAGCCCGGGGGTCAGGGCTCAGCCCTGCCACCTCCCAGCAGCACCAGCAGCAGCAATGGCATCCACTGCACTGTCCCGGCTCATGGTCTGGCAGCTGAGCAGGAGCCCATCAGCAATGCCTTGTATCAGCTGATCTGAGCACACAGGATTTTTTCTGTCATCTTTTTCTTCAGCATAATTTGGCTATATAAAAGCACCTTAAAAAAAAATTTAAAAAAGAACAAAAAAGTGCGGTGGGGCTGGAGGGAATACACTAACTGCTGATGCTGCAAAAAGTCCCTTCTAAAATACCAGCCGAATTAGGGAGCTGAGCAGCAATCCATTCCCATGACTTAAGATAAGGCAAAATCTTAAATCCTCTTTAATTTTACTGCCACTAATAATGCATCCTTCACATTGTGTTTAACAAATAAACTAATGTGTGTACATAAAGAAGAAAGCTATTTTCTGCTAAATAAGTAGATTTTGGTTTCCAAGCTAATAGGTAATTATAAACAGCAGCTGTCTAGATATCATCCTTTATAGCATGAATAGAACCATCAGCATAGTGAAACTAGTGGGAAAAAGAGTATTTGTTTCAACTGTGTACTGCCTTGTAGTTCTTTGCAGAAAAAAAAAATCCTTTTGCATTATGTAGCTACAAAGCAGCTATTTAACAA
This sequence comes from Larus michahellis, assembly GCF_964199755.1. Lineage (NCBI taxonomy): Eukaryota > Metazoa > Chordata > Aves > Charadriiformes > Laridae > Larus > Larus michahellis. The sequence continues at coordinate 8,270,335 of NC_133906.1, read as the reverse complement.
AAAAAGGTCTCATTTTCTACAGCTAAAGGAAAAAGGGGAGAGAGCTAACAGCTACAATAATAGGATGTGATGTATTATAAATTCCAGGAAGAATTAATCTCTCAAAGAAGGAGAGAATGGTTGTGTTATAAAAGGTCTTGGTTCCATAGAAAAAGTAAAGATTCCTTTGGATATACCTCCTAGACCATTATATTTTCTTTAAAATTAACTTTTCTGTGTCCTGAGTTTTATTTGTTTTGAGGGGATATTTTCATTGTTCACAACATTCTAATCTTCAACAAAAGCTTGCATTTTATTGATTGAGACCACAGGTCTTGCTTCTCATTCTGAATTTGTCAGAGTCAGGTATTGATGTAGCTACATTAGTGAAAACGCCAAGGAAAAGCCACCATTTATATTTCACAGAATCACAGAATGGCAGGGGTTGGAAGGAACCTCTGGAGATCACCTAGTCCAACCCCCCTGCCAGAGCAGGGTCACCCAGAGCAGGTGGCACAGGAACGCGTCCAGGCGGGTTTGGAATGCCTCCAGAGACGGAGACTCCACCACCCCTCTGGGCAGCCTGTGCCAGTGCTCTGCCACCCTCAAAGGAAAGAAGTTCCTTCTCATGTTTAGGTGGAACTTCCTGTGTTCAAGTTTGTGCCCGTTACCTCTTGTCCTGTCGCCAGGCATATTTGTGGAGCACACACTCACTCAAACCTGAGGTCAGTTCTCTTGGTACGAACTGAAATCATCCCTCTCTACACTTGAATTTGTCCCGATATAACTGCCTTTTGACAGGTCATTGTTCCTTAAACTGGGACAAAGTCACAGTGTATGTCCTAGGTTACTGTAGGAAAAACATGTGAATATGGTTATCACCAAAGAGAAGAGTAAATGGGTTTTAATACCTGTAATATAAAACAGCTATGAAATGCTACTTTTTTTTTTCTTTTCTCTTTGTCTATCTCTCTTTCTGTTTGCCAACAAATGTATGCAGGTAAAATAACTTCAGAAGGTTTATCCTTACTAAGAAACAAAAACTGCTGCATTGTTCTGTAGATAATCAGTTCTGAAGTTACGTAAAATTAAGTTCAGCCTCAGTAACAGTAAAATAGCTATTCCTGATTTGCACTGGTGTAAATCAGAGAACAACCAGTTTTACAATTTTCCCAATTCCAAGGTTTTGCCAGTTTTAAGCTATTGATTTTGTCTTTGTTGGTATTGTAATTGTTGGGGAGAAGAGCAAATACTTTGAAAAGATGTCAGCAGTCATGCAATACAGAAATGGAAAAGACTGTTTCCCACAGTAGCCTTTTTCTTGGATAGAACTTTTTAGGACAATTTCAAAGGACTTTCTTATTAACTACCCATGTCATTGGTATTAATATATTGTTGGTTTATATGTCAGTAGTACTCCCGTGATAAACAGATGTGACTTCCGTGAAGTTACCATTCACACCATTAGTGTGAATTTAGCATTTCTGTATCAGTGGTTGAAACTGTTTTAGAAATTCAGTTTGACCTCTGTGAGATTTTAAACTCACTGAACTTGCTGAAATGTATTTATGTCATTTTTAGGTATCTGTCTCCTACATATGAAGAAAATATATTGTGGAATACATTTAATATGGTTTACACCCCTGACATTCGAAGTGATTATAGTTCTTATCTTAGTACTTATAAACATCTGCTCCTTGACCCTAATAACTAAAACCACTTAGTGTAGGAAAGAAGTTATGCCTGGGAAAGAAGTTGTATTTGTCTCTAATGCAGACATTATTGCATTAGCTCTGCATGACATACAAGATCAGGGTATGTATATTTATCGGATACGTTAATAACTTGTACCTTAGCTGATGGAAAATTTGGAGTATTACAATATAAAGGAGGCTTGCCTACAACACTTACAGAAAGGGATAAAGAAACTCATCTTCAAGCTGCTGTGTGCCCTCATTATACTTGTTAGAATAATAACATTTATCATCTGAAAATTTTTCCCTCTAAAAGGAAAAAATTGTAATTAACTTACATGAAATAAAATCTCTATAAATTAATTAAATGAAAAGAGAAATTAATTTGAAGGGGAAAATGAATCAGGAACAAACTTTATTAAACACAGTAGAACCATTAATATTCATTTCACTGAAATGAATCCAGTTAGAAATGGCTAACAAGCAAGATGGCAGAAATCTGTTCTCTCTACACAATGGAGGAATCGTCCCATGATACTCTCTGCAAAACATGGCTTCATACATTTCATTGCAAAGAGCTTTCTCATACTGACTGTATTATAGATTTTAGTTTCAAAATTGATGCTACTAGTTCTTCAGATAAGAGATTCCAATTCCAGCCTCAGTTTTATCTCAAGAAAATCGTTCCATACAAGATTTAAATAAAATATGATCAGCTATCATTAACAGCCCTGCACAAAGTGTTCTGCTTTATAGACTGCTCTGTGATAGCCAGTCCCCTGGAGTAAATGTTTTCTATTTTAAGTAAGGTGGGAGAAAGCAGAAACTGAGTTCTGTGATAATATTCAATCTTTACTCCCAAACGTAACATCTCTGGAATAAATCTGTAGAAATAACTCAGGTGGCTCTGCTGCCATAAAGACTGTGATCAGAAAATTTAGCAGTCATGGAAAACAAAGTAAGATGCAACCCACAGGTCTACGATTCCACTTAATGACAACATCACATGACTGATTTTGACTGAAAGAGAGCACTAGAGACTTTCCTGAGGGTAGTTCACCTCCCTGGCTATGACTTCACATGCAATATACGGGCAGTTTGAACACACCCAGTCCTGCAAGGAGTGGGACATCAGGGCTTCACGGTGGCACTGCTCCCCCCAGCATGTGGAAGCAGGGGTATAACCAGTTGCCCTTCAGTATTAAGCACCTGTTCATGCACCAGTGCCTATGGGATTGAGCCAAGTCCCCTGCTTATGTTGTAGTGTGCATACTATAATTTGAATATACTTACTGTGATTTATTTGTTGGTATGCATTAGTTTGTATTTGCTTTCCTTTTTGGTCTATGAACACTGTCTTCAATAGACTAAAGCACATTAATAAACACTATGGATAGAAGTAGGAAACATTTCCTTACATGATGCCTTATGTAACATTCCAACCATCATTTGTCTTTATCTCCATCTCAGAAGATTTTATAGCTGTCAAGGCTGGCTCAATGAATAACATTCCCCAACTAAGATGAAGGGAGTCCCTTCTGCCGTCCCCTCTCCTCTGCTCACACTTTAGCAGACTAGTAGATCAAGCTGTAAGTGCAAATAACATGAATATAGCCTATAGTAAAGGCTGCCCATGTTAAACAGATCCCACAAGTTCTCAAAGCCTTGCACTGGCCCCAGTGTAAGCGACTCTATTGATTTCTGTCACATTCAGAGAAAACTATAAAAACACAACCAGTTATGCCCAGTTTTGCCAGTTTCAAAATGGCCTAAATTCTCTTTGGAAATATATTCACAAAAGACTTCGTCTAATTATAGTAAATTATATGTACTTAAATGAACTATTTGGTGAATCTATGCTTTCCTAAAACATAGGAAGAGATGGTAGTATTTAAAATCCTACTATGGATATGAGATCAATAAATTATGAGGTTTAACAGAATTCTCCCATATTTTTCCTGAATAAAGGAATTAATCAAATTATGCTATTAGATGCTATTTAATTTTGTATAGCATGACCGGTAGAGTATATCTCACATTACAGTGTCACAATTGACAAGAAAAGCAAGAAGAGACAAGAATATTCTGCAATATTGCCAGACTACCACAGCTACCGAAGCCTTGACTTGTTTACTTCCTGATTGGATTTGAGACATGCCAAGATTGTCATAATATTGACAATTACAAGAAAAGTTATCTCTCGTTCACATTCTTCTGCTTTTAAAAAAGAACAGTTGGTTTTTTTTAAAGTAAAGTAAATAGAAAGAATTTTCTGAAGTGTGGAGCATATTAAAGCAAGAAGAAGTCATGAACTTTCAAACCACTCTGTATATTCATGGTAAAAAAGTACTTACAGATAAACCACCTAAAATCCTTCACAGTATAAAGCTTCAAAGCAGTGTGAATTCTTCAGGCAGAATACGCATATATTTTTGTGTGACCTAGGGCCAAATCTTCAGCCAATCCCACTCACAGCAGATTCATTATCTTCAATGAAATGCTGCTGATGCACACTTAGAGTACCGACCCATAATCTTTTAAGACACTTTAGCTGATTAGTGCTGATTCTGCTTTCTATAACTATTTTCATGGTCTTATTCCATTTACTTTTCTGGAACACATTTGTTCAAATGTGAGAGAGATCCAAATCTGGGCCTTAATGCAGCCTAAGCACTTAAGCCACCTTAGAGTATATACCATGTAGTAGCTGTAAGATACATTAAAGAGTACATACTTGAAAGCAAAGGGGCAAAAACTCCAATCAAACAAAACAATGACAGCTGCACAAATGAATAAATCCTGGTACTGCACCTTGGTAAAGGACAATCTGCCGACACCACACATTTATTCCAGCAGACACAAGTCTTGTGTCTTGTAAATTCACAATTACCGTCACATTCTCAACAACAGCTGCCTGTTGCAGCTGTAAAAAAAAAGCCTGGTGTGTGTGTTCATATTGGCATCCTTTGTTCCATTGTGGTGCAGCCCATATAGAGCTCCCATCTCATTTATCAAAGAAAATTAAGATCTTCCTGTGGCCCTGACTAGCCTGTATTTCTCATCCAAGATCTCCCTCCATCACCTGCATGACCTATGAGCCCTAAGGGGATGGTAGAAATTCCCTATATTGTTCTTAAAACTGATTCTTGATCATGATACCTATATTGAAAAGTGCAGACTTAATATGTGCCCATGAAAAAAAGAAGTAGAGCCTCAACAAACTTGCATTTCAAAGGCACTGGATGTTCTCAGAGGCAAACTTGCTTTCTTGGAAACATCCAGAGCATGTGTAGAGTCAATTATAAGTACTCCCAGCCTTATCCAGTCAATGGTTGGACCAGCCATTCATGGAAATTGAAGCATTCAGGAGTCATCTAAGTAAAAGAGAAAAAAGTGTGAAAGCATCTTCTAAAGAAAGAAAATATCTTTTAACCTTCACGGAACTCAAAAATAGCTAAAGAAGTCTGATCAAAGTATTCCAAAAGACTCAACATCAAACAAAAACAAAAAAAAAAAACAACCCAGAAAAAAACCCTTTAGGCCAGAATACATTTTGTGCTCACTAAAAATATGTGAAACCTGAATTCTAACAGTCTATGCCAAAATTTCTTAAAATATTAGACCAGAAAATAGTTGTAAAAAAATCTCTCTAATCTACAAATTCTAAATTAGTGTTCTAGGTAAACAAAACAAAACAGCAATGATGAATGATGTTCTAGGTTCACTTATTCTCTTTATGACACTGATGACATTTGTGTTCAACTAATATGTGGAAAGACCCATTTTCTTCTCTTTTTGGCATTGTTGAGACAGTAAAATTCATAGAAAATAATCTGTCTTCCTAAACACTTCATACATCAACACCAAAATAGACTGCACTGCAGAAAACAAATCTGTAGAAAAAATATGCCTGCTAAATGTCTGTTACGCTAAGGAGTCAGCGTTCAGAGTTTTTTATGTCTTGGAAAATGCATAAATTGTCAGAAAATGTATGCAAAATGCCTTGAGAAATCTCAAGACATAGCTACTGTGAATAGCATACAAACTCCTAATTGTAGGAGACAGCTCTTGGAGATATATAAATGGTACTTTTTTCCTTTTAATTGCACATCATCAATATAACCTCTTCCCTCTGCCTTTTTGAGTTGTTCACCAGCAATAGTTTGTAACAGAAGTTGTCAACTGTAAGTCACACACAAAGAGGGCAGGAAAAGCAGTAGTATATGCATATGAACGTCACCATGCCAAGACATAACAATTGCTGCTCTCTAAATAACAGATCATTTAAAATTCACCAAATGTTTAACTAAACTAAAATTTTAAGTACAAAGGATCATGTAAATCACAGAACCTAGGCCTAGAAACTTTGTATCAACTAGAGAACACAGACCCCTCAGTAATACTCGAATGTATTCATACCTTAAACTTTATCTGTCAGTGCAGTGTAGCACATAAAGGGCACCTACATGGTGTTCACTGATCTCAGAGATGTGAAAGTGATTTTAGAATCATAGAATCATGGAATTGTCTAGGTTGGAAGAGACCTTTCAGATCATCAAGTCCAACCATCAACCTCACTCTGACAAAAAACGTCATTAAACCGTATCTCTAAGCGCTATGTCTGCCCATCTTTTAAATACCTCCAGGGATGACGATTCCACCACTTCCCTGGGCAGCCTGTTCCAATGCTTGATAACCCTTTCAGTGTAAAAATTTTTCCTAATACCTGGTCTAAACCTCCCCTGGCACAACTTGAGGCCGTTTCCTCTTGTCCTATTGCCTGTCACTTGGGAGAAGAGACCGACCCCCACATCTCTGACCATTACTCATCATGCGGAAATCTTTTGTCAATTAGTTCTTCTAATACAATTTTTGTCAAACTGGTTAGGTCTGAATATTTATGGAACAAGGTCTTATACGCCAAACTTTGACTGCTGCAGATGAAGACACACATGCCAATGTGCATTAATCCATCTTGTAATAGAGTATGTTTTTATTTATTTTACACACTTTATGCACAGATATAAAGCATTTTATATCTTGTATGCATTTCTAAAAAATAAGGGGGGGTTTTTATCTACCAGCCCACTAATTCATAACATAAAAGATGTTTCATTTCTCTGTTCACACAGTTAACTTGTAGTTGAAGAGACCAAGGTAACTTGAGTTTTAAGAGAAGAAACAGAGGAATTTTTCAGCAATATGGAACATGCAGGCACTGGTTATTCTTCTACTGTTCTGAGGACCTCAAAACACTTACCAGAAATGGAAAAGAAAACATTTTGAGCAACCTAGTCTTGTGGGAGGTGTCCGTTGCCCATGGCAGGGGGTTTGGAACCAGATGATCTTTAAGGTCCCTTCCAACCCAAACCATTCTATGATTCTATTATTCTATGATTCTTACTGCTTTTTTTCTGCCTATTTGTTGGAGGAACTGACAAGGTAGGGTAGAGAAAGGACCCTGAACACAGACACCTCTACCAATGTCCGAGTTTTGACTTGCTAGAAACAGTTTGGATGAAGGAGCAATGACCAAGAGAATGATCTTGAGTCAGAGTTGTACCGTCAGGAACACACTAATGACGAATTTAACAGACTGGCCAGGCAGCCCTGGGTGCCTCTTGATGAGTTGAAAAACGCGAAGGAAAAGTACAGAAATGGAAAGCAAACTCGCAATTAAAGACAAATGTAAGAAACCAGCACCCAGATGTATGCCAGCATCAGTCACTTTAAGATGCAAAATGAGTACCAATTACCCAGGGACAGAAAGTAGCAAGGCTAAGCCCTACAACGCATTTTAAGGAAAGGTCAAAAAAAAAGTGTAGACGTTATCCAATAGAGAAGCAGAGGAAATCATGGATCACATAGGAAAAGCTGATATAATCTATGCCTTATTGACTTCAGTTTTCCCAAAAACCTAATTAGTGATCATAAATACAACCCAATTTAACAAGACATTAGCTAAAACAGGGGACGAACCTGTTATTTATAAAATGTAGAAATATTCACCTCAGCAGCATGGCGCAATTTCAGTATAGACGACGTCAGGTATTAGCAAAACAATCTCTGTACCATCCAAGAGGATATATATGGAATGTGGGATGGCCCAGGAGGCCACAGGATGTCAGATATAATGTTTATCCTGAAAAGGAAAATAGAGGCCCCTGGAAATTAGTGATTGGTTCCTCCAGCTGCAATGTATGACATGTACTAACAAATATAGTGATCATTTCTGAGGCAAAGAGAAATCATGAAGGAATAAAAAATGCAGCTGACATGAATTTGACAAGGACAAACTATATCAAATAGATTTAGTTGTCTTTGGGGTAAGTTGTCTACTGGAAGAGGGAAATGTTAGAAGTGTTATATGTTGATGTGATAATAAGCGCAGTCTAATACATCTAATAAGCACAGTAGTTAAATAAGGCTAGAAGAACTCACTACAATACAGATGCTCAACTGGACGCAAAGCAGCACTTCAAGAACAGAGTTAGCAATGATTTGCTAACAAACTGGACATTTCAGGTAGAGTCCCACAGTGTCTGTCCCAAGACCAATTCTGTTGAACACTCCCTCTCAAATTTTGATGCAGATACATTTATAAAAGAGCACGCATAAAAAATGTGCAGGTTATATATACCAATATGAGAGGGATTGAAAATACTTTGGAAGACAGGATGAGATTTCAAAATGATATTAATATGTAGTTCTGAATTAGCAACATGAAATTCAATAGCAAAAGGTACGAAGTACATTTAGAGTGAAGACTCAGAACATACTCATTAAGGATCACGAAAGGTTCATTATATATTTTAGCCTAGATTGTGGAGATTTTTAAACCGATTACAAGTTATGATCTAGGTATTTTCACTCAGAGCCTGGCTCAGGACTGGGTGTTCTTTTTGAGACGGCTACTAGACCTATATTGTTCTAGTATTTTGTACAGAGGCCATAATTTAATACAAACAATGCAATCACTTTAGATTTTATGGCAACGAATTAAACATCGCAAAATGTAGTTTTAAGACCACACCACTACTATGCCCAGAACTAGCAGCAAAGGGATTAAATGCATGTATAACACATTTTCAAAATGCAGGCCAAAGCACAACCTCTTCCTTCAGGAATTGTTTACACCCTCATTGCAAACCAGCAGTTTTGGGACTGAGACTCAGAGCTGCCTCTGCAGGGAGGTGCTGTCTGTGCCTCCCTCCCAATAGCCTGTCGCTTTGTACAGGAGTGAAAGGGCAAAGGAAAGGGCCTATGTCTATTACTAACACTGTTCTACCCGCTGCTAGAGTATTCTGAAAACCAGGAACATTCTATAAATAATATTTGTGTCTAATTCTTGTGCTCACAAAGGTCTTTAAACGGGCAGAAGTCTAGAGCCCTGACTTCCACAGGGGCTGGGATGCAAGGTTCTGGCTGTTAGTCGCAACAAGCTTTAAAAAGTCACCGACCTTCTACAAAACTAATATTCAGGGTCTAAACATGGGGGGAAAGAGAAATAATGGGTCGTTTTATAAGTCAATTTTAATGGAACATTTTCCACTAATCAATTTGCAGATGCTGCAATAGACAGGAATACAAAGTGATTTTTTGAAACAGTTAAAGAAACCCATGGGGGTTTGTTCTCCGCTCAGCCAACACTACAAGTCTCCAAAGCAGCAGGTTACATTGCCAGTTATTATCTAAGTCTAAAATTGTCCACTAAGCTTCCACACCCAGGGGGAAAAAATTAATAACACAAGTTAGTGAATGATTACTTCTGCAAATGAAGGTCATCCAGAATCTGAACACACACATACTGTGAGCTCATTTTGTACTGTCAGGCTCCATGTTATCTCCCATAAATTAATGTCACCAGGAAGAGCAATGCGTACTCAGTTTTCTAAGGATTTCCTTGAACTAAATAAAACTTTGCCTACAGTGGAGTAAGTGTGTATCATCATTGTAGAAATATGGTGCATAATGCCAGTGCTATGCTCCACTTTAGAAAATTTTAGTGACATAGTAGCATGGCGAAAAATGACCTGATGTTCCTACTTGAGTCACCAGAGTTCTGCTATCAATAATTCTGCCACCAGAATTCCTGCTATTAATGTTTCTGTAGTTCTTCTCCAGCACAAGCCCTTTTGCTAATTTAACTTAGTCAGCTTGAACAGTTACTGTCAGTTTTCTTATCAAAAGAACGTTCTGCCAACAGAGAACTGTAATTTTGCTAAGACAGTTTTTCAATATAATATGGATATAGCGGTAAACTCATCTAAGTACTGGCAAGACTGTGATACTAAGTGCAAAACTTTACTACACCATTTTTAATAATCTCCCAGGACTGGTCATCTCTTATAGTGGAAGGTGCAATTAGCAGACATTAAACAGTGTAGTTGACGAAAGGCAAATAGGAGTGCTGTTGAAGTGCAGGGTGAATCCCACTCTCTCAGATTCAGGTGACGGATTAAGTGAAATTGTTTATGGAGCCATCAGAGCAGTGCACAAGAAAGCAGCTGCTCAAGGCAAACAAGAAATTAACATTGAGAGATGGCCTACGAGCTTTCCACGCTGCAAAAGTATGCTGGAAGCAGGAAGCAAACAGGAAACAGAAATATTTGTAACAAAATGCTGTATTATTGAAAAATGCCTGCCACTGCTTTCAGCTGTTTGCTGAGCACTGCTTTCCTCCAAAGGCTGCCAGTGCAGGGGCATTTTGCTGAGCCTGAGAGGGAGTCCTGCATTGCTGGGACTTTGTTGGAGGCCACTGGAGCTAAGCTGAGAAGGATATTGCAACAACAGGCTGAGAGAGGTTGCCATTTTTTTTAGGCTAAAACCAAATTTAGCATATATATCACTAATGAATTAAAACCTCTGGTATTTTTGGCAAGCACTAGTTGCTTTGTAGCTATATAGCTCTTTCTGTTTTGCAGGACTTGGCTTTATACATGATTAAGTAAAGATAGTAAAAGAAATTATGTCTAATACATGTAGCCTACATTATCCCACTGTTGTCAAGTTGCAGAAATTCATAAATTAATTCATAAACTCAAGAGGAGTTTATAATGAAATTAATACTGACACTAGTAAGCTGTTTATCAAACAGTGCAACTCAAAGTTCTGCCAGACTACAAAATAATTCTGAGTCCTCTAACAGCTGAGAAGCAGCTCTTAAATGAAATAACAGGTGAACGGTCATCTTCTGTCCTTGATTACTAGGAGAATAATAAACTTCAGACTTCACAGAGCCTGCTTCACTCATTGCAGGATCACTACCAACAAAACTCTCATATTTTGAGAGCTGACAAAGGACTTATAAAACATTTTCTTTCATTTTATGTCTGTCAAATTCTTAAGAGATCATTCCCCCAGGTGGTCAAACTTCCAGTGCAATGAGAATTAAATGCTGGTTAATGCTTTGTAGCATTTTTCTCCCTAAATGTCATATCCTACTACATATTTCTTTTATCTTAAAAGAAGACTTAAAGTCCCCTCAAAACTTTTTTGTTACTTAACACATTTTGAGAATAGCGAGTATCTTACGTATAGCTTTTCTTTAAATAAAACCCTCCCAAAACTAAACAGATGAATCTTTTTGTTAAATTTCTCACCTTTATTAAAAAATTAAACATCTGCATCAAACATCTCCTAGTTTAGAAAATTTCTCCTTGGGAGGGAAACCATCTTCCAGTTACGTTTGACTGATGTTACTTATTCTAGTCTATCTGCATCTCGTAGTTAATGACCCCATACCTTCAGACATGGATGAAAAATGCATGTGCAAAAGAGTAAAGCTGAGAAAAAGTGCAAAACCCAGCGTAGCCACTACCCACAAGAGTAATCTCTACAAAAGACTACATGTTCTGTTGAAGTGAAGTTCCTTTCAAGGATGAGGCTGCCATTTTCTGAACAACTCTTTTTTCCCCCCTGGAGTCATTCCTCTTTCTCATCGCTTTCTTTTTATAGTTTAAAGCTGCTTTCAAAAACACATCTTAATGTTCTGGGTGACCTTTGCTGCCATCTCTTTATCTAGCTGCACAAATTCACTTTCATGCGTGAGCTTCAAGATGTCCAAAAAACCAAACTGATGAATTCTTAAAAGCATACCCAGACTACCAGCCCTCAGCAATGCTTTTTTAGCCCCTAAACAGGATTACTATACACTTTGGTTTCCCTAACAGCCATGTTCAACAGGCAAAGAAGCCACATCTGCCTCTGAGCATGCCAACATACACACTTATATTTAAATCCAGGGTTTCTTAGTGACATCAGCTAGACGTTTGTGGAGTTTTAAAATACAAACAAAGTTGCTCTATGGCTTAAAGACTAATGTTACAATACCTGGAAATCAACCTTAAAAGTAAGTACTATTAAATTTTCAGAACGTGTTAGAAGTCTCCAGATCTTTCGTTAGGAAAGTACATTAATCCTTTTCAAGAGTAAATGCTAAACATTGATTTCCTATATTAAGAGTATGATGACCTGAATTCACTGTATGGTTAAAACCGCATAATCTGTGTATTTCAACCTTTTATTCTAGTCTACTTCTATATGTGCTGTTCTCAAGTAAGAACTGCAAAGCTCTGAAATCATCTGCAAAGTTTGCTAATGAATAAATGGTTTCTAAATTTCAAAATATATACCAGACAAAAATCAAGCCAACCTCATCAGACCCAAAATGGTATAGCAAATGAATATAAATAACCTCAACAGATACAACAAGATATGTCAGACTGGCATTTTGATGTAAAAAACAGCATTAGTGAGTACAAGCACATACAGAAAGCATTACTGCTGGAAATCGAACTGAAGTCTGATAAGATTAGCTAAAATATGTGAGGTGAAGATAGAGGAATAACTATGAACTTGCTTCTCAGTTTTCAGCTCAATGGGCTACGTTTTACATAGGATGCTGCACAGGATAGGCTCTGTATTCTAAACCCCTTAGTTAAGTTACATATTAAAATTGAACATACAGCCTCAGAACTTCAACATGGGAAATATATCTGAGTTTTCTATGTTTGAACGGAATGACAGGTGGATCTGCCCCAGGTGGTATAAATTAGAGAAGAATGAACTGGGAAAGGAAAAAGAAAAAAGTGTCTGGTGCTAGAAAATTCAAGAAATCAGAAATTAACTAGGAGCTCCTAGGAGATTAATTGACTTCACCAATACCCTTATGGCATTAATTTACTTCAGACATGAACATGTAATTATTTTATTCATACATACATTGGTGTGGAACCAGAATAAAGCCCCAATTCTAAAACAGCATCACTAAGGGCTTTAAAACACAGAAAGGAAAATCTTACCTGGTTACTATATGCCATCTGATTATGCACACGGTGCAGTTGTATTTCTTATTTCAATTACTTCTGTTTAACTTAACCAGTCTCTTTCACTTATTCTCCTCCTCATTCTTTGTCTCCTCCTCTCTTTTGTTCTGGTTGATATCAAACTCAGCACTAAGCAACACTAAATTACTCTCTTGTATATGTTGACTTAAAGCAAAACCAGAAAGCTGATAAATTTGCCTATGCATCAAAACACATGGGACAGAGAGGATGAATGAAAATCTGCTCTGAAACCAGAGACGTTTTTGAGTTGAATGGATTTTTATATTCATATTTAGATTGTTAACAACATAGTTTTTCTGTCATAGAGTAATACTCATCTATTCTGGCTGATAAAGTTTTCCAGGATAAGTAACATACGAATATGGACATCTAACATTTTACAGTCATCTCTAACTTTTCTAATTACTCCTGCCTGATTGTTTAAAAGTACTGGAGTATCCGGTAGTTACATCTCTTTGTTTAATTTATTACAGGACTAAACAAAACCCCATTTAGTATGAAATTGTTCAAAGCAATCAAGTGTCTATTGCGTTCACAGGTGGTGAAATGAAATAACATGTTTCAACCTTGTATCTAGTAGAGTAGGTAAAAGTCAGGTCGTGCTTGCTGTGTGTGAAATTCCAGGCAGGCATCTTATGGGCTGGCAACGCCTGATATGCATGAACCATCACCAAACTTCAGGACACCACTCCTCCTTGTTCTAGCTCAATTACAAACAGAAACATTACAGTTCCCACACTGATACCCGAAGAACTCCAGGAGCTCAGCCTTGGGTTTTCCTTTTGACACAGCGTTTGGTCAAGCTAGCACTGTATCCGTTCCACAAATCCTGCTGTTAATCCCCACAGTCTCTGGTTCATCTAATGCAGATGCCCAGCTAAATCTGATCTATCTTATTGTCTAGATAATTAATTCTATGAAGAGACAAGTGTATGAGATTAGTCTAGAATTATCTGTCAGGGTAGACTCTCCAAACATGGTATAGAGAAACAGTGGCTGAATTAAACGGCACACTGATTGCAGCTAACAAGAAGAATTGTTAATGAATGGTTTGCTGTTAACATTTATTTGGGTTCCTAATATCTTTGTCTTGCTATTTCAGTGTTATGCTTGATCCTGCCTGTCACATATTATCATTCCCGTGAAATGTGAAGGAGCTTATAATTTAGTTCTATTTTCTTTGGAAATATACTTTAGCGTTAATGTTAGATTGTTTTACCCTTCCCCAGGAGCTAGAACCATATCCCATTCCTATGTGAGAGGGGGATCCACTCTATGACTGCATGATTTGAAATTATCAGCAAACTGCCTAATTTTCTACAAAAAAATATTCGAGAATAGAAGTATGTTTTCTTCAGTGAACTAGCATACAATATTTTCAAAGGTAAGGCACCTAACAGTCACAAACGTATAAATCAACAGCAGAAGGAAAAGGGCTGGTTATTCTGTTTTGCAAGGATCTTCTTCCAGATAGCATAAAGGTCTAAAGGCAGGACACCGTCATGTCTCTATGTAAGTCACGTAGGCATTTATCACTCTCAGTAATGCAGGATCCTTATCAAGCGTTTATCTTTCAATTGTTAATAACTGTTAACACTCAGTACACTACCCTGACCCACTGGCTGTAATTAATTCCTATAACGGTGTAAAGAGAGGTCCAGCGGAGTAATGAGTATCTTTATGTGTGGAAGGGAAGGGGAGCTGATGGGATGGACAGAGCAGTGTAAAGCTGCCTGGAGGTGAAATTTCCGTCATAGCACTGAGCTGCTGGACTGTCTCCTAATATGCACAAAAAACCATGAAAGTTGCTCAGGAGTACTTCATGGAGAACTCAGGAGTTCATTACAAATTAACACAGGACAACTGACGTAAAATAAAAGTTGCTCTTGGATAGCTTTTCAGGGATTTTGATTAACTTAGACATGAAAATGGAGAATTCGAAGGTGGGTGGGTGAGGTCACTTGACAAATAGAAATCACCATAGTGTATATACATTCTCTGTATTTTCATATTATTTTATCATTGTACAGTAAAGGCAGTTCCTCTCAGGATTCACACTCCTGGCTTTGAGACACTTCCTTTGTTTCCCCTACTGTTTATATTACTCACTGTTCAAGTTGCATCTGATTTTAGGGCAAGATCCCTCAGCAGCAGTAGCTTCTTGTATTTGCCTGGTAAGTTTTACATTTATTTCTGGTGCGGATACAGTAGCTGCTGATACAGTAGCCTTGAACAGCACAAAACGCTGGGGTGGAAAGGCCCTCAGGCCTTACTGACACCGAGTTAAAAAGAACATATGGTTCCCTCCTTACTGGAATAATGTAGCTAAGTTTGAAATGCTTTGTAAGCGGATGGGTTAGACATCTGCTGGGTTTAGTTGGATAGAAGGAAGTCTTGAGACATTGCATCCTTGAGCAGAATAGATAGGGAGAGATGTTAGAATAAGCTAGTTTTGTGAGAACAGGAGTTGCAAACTAAGCCAAAAGATGAACTGAGTATGTGTGAAGATCGAGTTCAACCAGCAGACACGGTGAGGAAGACTATCAACGACCACCAGAGGACCCTGAAAGACCACCAATGGAGATGCATGGGCATGTGTCAAGGGCATTTGCATATATTAATGAGTTCTAGGTAATAATATGAATACGTTAATCATTTCTGGGAAATGTAATGAATGTGTATATTCTAACTGCTTATAACCTTTGTAGTTGAGCAACTCGGCATGCACACTAGGTGGAGTGATCCCCTGCGCACCCAGTGCTGCAATAAAGAGTGCCTGCTTTCTAACACTCCAAAATTGAGTCTTAGAGAGTCCTTAATTGCTGGCTTACGGTATCAGTGCCACAGATATAAATTAATAATGAACAACAATGAAAGCCATGAGAAGTAACAGCAAAAATGATCAAGGCTTTACAGAGAATAGAAATGGCCTCAGAGCAGGACCTGGAGGAACAACAGCAACTGGCTGACCACATAGTGTTGAGAATGACATGGCACATAAAGGGCTGCAGATTATGTCTTGGAAGTATATAATGAAACAAAGAGAAAGTGCAGGCAGAATTTGTTCATTCAGAACCAAAATAGCTAGTTAAATCTATCTATCTATGTTCGCCACATAAACACGAAAACAAAACGTCTTGTATTTACTTCATATGCTTCTTCTTTCTTAGTGTGAATCCAAGAAGATTCCAGTAGTTAAATGTTTTTTTTAAAAAAAAAGCCTATATTCTATCTCACACAAACAAATCTTTCCTTTTAAGGTGTTTTCTATATCAAACACTTTCAGCAATAGCTAGCAATGACTGGTGAATCATCCTTCTAGTACCTTTATTTTTAGCTGCTAATAAGCCTATCCCCAGCTATCTGATTTCACCTTGTGACTAAAGAAGCTCAGCTCTGCAGAGGTGGTTCAGAGGTGCCACATGCAACAGAGACTTTTCATGCCAGAACTGGCAGAAAGGACGTGTCTCCTGGGACGGAGTCTCACAGGGGTCAGGAGCCGTTTTCAGTGCCAGCAGTGCCTGCCACAAACACCATTTCAGGTGCACTGTCTCTGGGACAGTGACACTTGATTCTGGGCTATTATGGGGCCACATTGTTGTTTCACATTATTTTGTATTATTTGCTTTTCCACTGAGAATTTTTTAATAGGCTGAAAATAGAAGCCAACTTGCTCCCTTTGGGAACATTAAAATTTGAAAGGAAATACATCTTATCAAAAGGTTAAAACAATGGTAGAATTAGGATACTCAAATATGGAAAAAAAAACGGAGAGAAACAATGCAAACTGGTCTGTTTTACAATTTTAAAATGTTTATGCCTATATACAGAAGGCAACTAATGGAAGTCTTGAAAAAGACCATATTGCTAAATGCCACGTGATAGAGGAGGTCTACGACAGAAGAAAGTGCTACCTTCCTTTAACACTAGCAACTAAATACAACCATGGCATCTTGCTTTTCAAAAAATTCTTTCTGCTCCCAGAGAGTGAGATTCCAGATGCAAATTGTGGCCCTGTAGCATCTAGGACTATGATTACATATAACCCTGCACACCCTCTAACATAAACCAAAAGGTACTCCCAAGCACCTCCAAAGCATGGGTGATGCTGTGACTATTTCCATTCATATCATGGAGTGAATCAAGCAAGCTGCCAAGTGCAATAGGTTTCTCGTGAAGAGACTGCTAAAAACTGAGCACACGCTTAATGGTAAACGTGGAAGATTTATGTCTGTTTTTCCTCATGCTGACCCCTGCAATATGTCACCAGGCTGCAAAACAACAGACTACTAGAAACACAACTAAAATATGCCTACTGGCCAAATGGGAAGAGTTATTTCACTTGGCTGCAGTGGTGTCTAACAGACAGTGCAAGTGCTCTTAGCTAGAATTATTGGAGAAAAAGACTATCAGCAGTGGAGATGCTGGCTAGAAAAGGTTACATCTCTGCCAGAGATCCTTGGAGGGATTTTGTGAAAAGTACAGTCATTCAGCTACATTTGAAAGCAAAGGAGGAAAACCTACTAAATTATTCTCATTTTTGAATATTCAACTGTGCACTATATGTATTACAGAGTTAATGCATTACTGCGGGCGTGAAAGGCAGCTGTCAAACCAGGCAGAGGGAAGCTCTTCTACCTCAGGTCAATGGGAGGCTCTGCGAGGAGTAACCACAACATTCCAGCAAGCTTGATGCTGCTTTACTTTAAGCTACAATTCCTATTAGCCATAAGGACCTGAGCCCATTTCCCATGTGTTTCACATCTTCCTTCGTCTTCCATTCTCTGCCCATCATTGCCTCTGTCTGGCCCTTTTGCGGTGGATTTTCCCAGGGCTACTGAGGTCTCTAAACAATGTAAAGCAGCCATTAACACAACCAAATAAACTCTCCACTTTTACATTGGTTTTTAGGAAGATGGCTCTTTGAACGTTGTTGGGAGGCAGTGGTGTTTTCACTGACCACACTAGCAATTCAAAGTTTTCATTCTTAAAACGTCCTGGGTGCACGTTATCTTCCATTTTACTGACTGATGCAGTTTAGTAAATTCTGCCTCGGTGCCTGCAAAGGTTGGCTATAGATGACTAAAAGAATGTGAGTTTACCTTAATTTGAGCAAGCTCTGGAGTTAACAAAGGTCACGGACACAAGTCTGGGGAATTGCTAGAGGTTCACTCTGGGTTAGCAAGATGCAATGCTGGGACAGGTTATAAGGGTATTTTTGGATTCAGCAGCTTTTCCATCCCACGCAAAGAACCTCCTCCATCTCCAATAGTCAACAGTTCGTTCAGTTTAAGCTTTATAAAAAACAGTTCTAAATAGCCAACATTCCCCACATTTAACAGAAAACAACTGCATACTGAGTGTAAGCAGCCTGGGTTTGTCGGTGGTTTTCTGAATGTTGGCACAATTCATTATATTTTATCTGTTTTTCATGAATGCTATCTTCTGTTTTCTCCAAAATAATCTGAGGCAGAATAGTGGTTACTGAGTATGACAACAGCTGTGTAAACAGAAATTGTTTTCATGTGGGTCTGGAATGTACACAGCATAAAACTCAAGAACACTAATGGTTACTAGAACTACAAACTCATTCACCTGCTATCCCTTATTTTTAAAAATTAAAACACAGTACTCCAAGGATTGAGTTATCTACTAACTAATTTTGAGTATTTCCTCTTCCACTTACAACTGGATCAATTAACAACATTTTATAACTACTCATGAATTATTTAAGGATTGAAAAGTCCCTCATGAATGCTTAGCTGAATTAAATCCGAAATACTTAAAAACCAAGTAAACTTGGAATTGTTCTAGAGCCTCAAAGGTATTAGCAAAGGATTACTTAGGCTTTTTATTTAAAAAAACCACAGACCAGAAAATGTTCTGTAGTTGTGATTATTTGGTTCGCAGAGCTGATACCATGGAATAGCAGGCCGTCTCCTGCTTTCATGCTGTTACCATAATTGTTTTTTTGTTGTTCCCTCTGTAAAGTCCCTAACTTTCTAGTAATATGTCTTTTGCCTGTTCCTTAGGACGTTATGACTAATTCATTCCTTGAGTATTTTTAATGGTCTTAAAGGCCGCTTCTGGAACTCAATAGTACCAGTGCGAAAAAGTTTTAAATATAATTTTAGTAGCATTAATTGGAGACAGTGAAAAGTGACAATGAGAAAATAGACTGAGGAACAAAAGAGTAAATAGGCAGTGCTTGCTCTAAAACTGTAATGATTGTTTTATCATGACATTTGCATTCTTGATAAAGGGAGGCAATACATGATGGAAGTGGTTCTTAGGACAGAAAGGGAACTTGATGCATATGAAAAGCAGCTACTCTAGAGAAGCATGGTAGTATTCTCACTTAGAACATTTAGGATTTTATTGAGAAAAAAGTGTCTGGGTTCTCTTACTGTCAAATATCTGTCTTTGATTTCAGACTAATCCCTTCTAAAAGTCTTCAAATTACAGCTAAATTTAAAACATATGCCTCTCTTCATCATTTGTCTTCCTACATATGGTAGTCAGATACTGTGTGGATAAAAATAGCTACTGGATAGGCCATTAGATAAGAAATCAGATCTTTGTTTTATCCCCAGCTCTGTTGTTTTACTCTAGAACGCAGTTTTTCTGTCTTAAAATGCAAATAACAATATTTATTCCACCTGAGAAAACTACTTGAAAGGCAGACATGCAAGAGAAGTCTAGGTTTTTAGAGACAAACTTCTGTGCAGTATTCCCTTGCTTTTTTCCCTTTTTTGCTTTCTTTCCGTGGAAAGGAAAGGCTACTTCTCGTAGATCCCCAAAGCTTCCTAAGGATTTAAACCAGCCTTCAGACCTTTTCAGAACCAAAACTAAGTCCAGAAGCACTCCAGATGCACCCATGTCTATGTACAAACATTTATATAGAGCTCATATACATTTCTCTCTTCAAAGCAATTCCTCTTTCCTATAAAGCACTTTCAGAAGTACTGATCTGTAAAAATCACTGCACTATGAGACTCCTAAAAACTTGATCTCCTAGGATTCCTGCTCACAGACTTCTCTAGGTCCACCCACACAACACATACGGCTCCAAAGAACTTCAATATGTAAAATCGTAGTTTTAAAGATTTGCTGCCACTTCTCAACTAAATATTTTATTATAATTCTTCTCTTTTCCCCTTTAGCTGGTATTAACAGTAGTACATGGATAAATTCTCTGTTGATGGCCGAGAGACCAGGCATTACAAATTTTTCTCCCTCTGAAAAAAATTTCTTACCTACTTTTCTAAGACAACAAGGCTTCTGTCATCATATTGTCTCTATCTGTCTCTATTAGATGCCCCCTTATGATCCTGCTAGCTGTTTTCGATTGAATTTAATATAGCAATATAAGTCCTAAAGCTAGTAACTTCCTTATGATTTATTAAAAGTGGTAGCCAGGCAGAGGAGAGGAAATGCTAGAACTCTCTTTTCAAAGGCTGAAACTCAAGAACACTCTTTCCTAAGCACAAAAGGATCTGCACTGAAAATAGACATTAGGATTGCCTGATGCAGAGAAAAGTTTCAATAGAAGCTTTGATTTTATTAGACATTACAGAATGTGGCTGTAAGATACAAAGGCTGGGTCACAAAGGCATTGAAAAACAGATTTCAATTCACAGAACAACTTGTTTTTGAAAAAGAATGTGAAAAATCAAAGATTTTCCTTAAACAAGGTTGAAACAAAGTGTTTGTGCTTCCCCAAGGAAGTGTGTCATTCAATCAACCTGTGTTGTACAATACACTGAAGGGAAACAGAGCTTCCATCATTCGAGTGAGTCAAGAATGGGATAAATTCATTGCTTCAGCAAAAACTCAGCTTAGCATGGAAATAAGGCAGAAATGAAGCAACAGAGCCACAAAGAAAAGTGAAAATGAGGAAGCCACCGGGAACTGATACCAATAAAGTTCTGACACTTTACAGACATTAAAAACAGCGGTAGGTAAGCTGTCCCTGAAATTAAAAAGAAATTGAGCAATACCAAATACCTCCAGGACCTCCTGGAGATGCCTTTGTATTTTCAACATTTCCATCCTGTGTTTTAAGTGAATAATTGCTAAACATTTTCACATTCTTCCATGAAAGGGATAGGCTGCAGGTTTTCTACTGAGATAGGTCCAATTCTTAAGCAATGTGCAAAAAATCTCAACAAAATTTTGACAAATTCTTTGGTTTTAAATGTGTCATTTTAGGGCAGGCGGACAGACTGAAAATGACAATCCTACAAAAGAGAGCAGCTGCAGCCCTGCTCTCTCCTTTCCAAAATCATCAGCGCTGGAGCAACATGTCACTTTCAGCATCTCAGGCTGCGTTTTTTGTTAACTGCCTTCTAAAACATAACCCTTACTGAGAAAGAAAGGGTTCAGAAAAGTATACCAAAGCCTGCGAGGCCAGAGAGGAGCACGTGGAGAATCTTTGATTATTTGTGTTAGAAATGAAACCCGTTTAAAGGATTAGATACAGTAACGCTTCTAATTGCTTATTGTACAAGAATGAGTAAAAAAGAAAATTATTGGAATAACTAAAGCACCTGACTTTGCAGTAATGAGAGGTACAGTAGCAATCTTTTGGAAATCTACTTTTCGAAATAAAAACATCGCTATAATTTTCTTATTGATGCATTCCAATATTGACAGTGACAAGGACTCCAGTATGCCACTGGCATTGTTATGCCAAAGAGCACTGTTTCAATGTCCGTTTTTGATTTTTGAGGCCTTTGTCATCTATCTGAAAATCCACACAAGTCCAGTTAATTAGAAGACAACAGAATTTGTACAGTTTCCTACTGACCACAACTTTTGCTTCAGAACATGGGCTAAGTGCTGGGCTACTGCAACGAGAAGTTACCCAGGCGTAACTCATTAGCATGATTTCTGGCATTATGCAAGTTAGAAAAGGTATGAAATTGAGATGAAGAGATTGATCATTTTTCACTTATTTTAATCTCCCATTTTCTATACGAAGTTTGTGAACATGAAGCTCTTACAGTGAGCTATACGAAGCGGAAGCATGGGAAGAAAGAAAGCAGAGAAGAAATTAAAGGCCCCATGCTCTTGTCATGTCTGACCTGACGCACTGGGATGCCACCGGAGTGAAATGAGCAGGAAGAACACTGCAAAGAAGCATTTTCTACAAATAAGCACTCTTGATACCAGTGTAAGACTGCAGTCATCTGAGCACTTGGTTAAGGTTCATGTTTACAAAATATATATTTAGAAATAGGCAGAAAAAATATAAGTATCTAGATTGAGGTACAAATTGCTCTTTTGTAGTACTGAAGCCCACAGTATATTCCAGTATATTTTATCCTGAAACTTCAAACATACTTACGACTGACTATTACTCTTAGTTTCTATCAGTTGAATAATTTCCTTGACTTCAAAAAGATGACTCAAGTAAGAACTGAGAAGTATGGGATTTTTAAATCAATAGGTCTTAATTTTCTATTTATGCTTTAAAGAGACATACAAGCAATAATGCTGTAAAAAATCTAAATACACATTGTAAATAAAATCATAACATTTTCTTCTCTATGACCTTTTTTAACAACAAAGCTTGAAACATTTTCCAGGAAATTCCTGACATAGGAAAATTATCTTTTATAAGAATGTTGGGTTTTGAGATTAAGGTAACAAAATAACTTCCAGTAAATCTAAGATTTTACAAGAATTCTCTGATTCAAATCATCAACTTAAGTTCCAACAACATTTTATAAGGTGTAAGTGCACTCTCCATCAAAACTGCTATGCGTATCTGGGAGATGCACCATGTTTTCCTTGTTTGAATGCTGATATTGTCAAGATGGGGCTCACAACAAAATCTGAGTTCTGCAGTGATTACCTTTGTTGTGCAATGAGGAATATCCTGCCCTCGCACTACACAGGGAGTGAACACGCTGGGTGGGACAGGGGGTGAAGGGAACAGCTGAACGCAAGCCAGAGGTTGAAACACAGGTACTCTGCTGCTGATGACGACGCATGTCTGGATGAGATGAGCCTTAAATCAAGGGAGCTGGAAACAGCTTGTCATGTATGACAGGAGAATAACTCTACAGGAGAAACCGAGAGAGAGGACCTACTTTAGAAAGAAAAGAGGTGTTTCACTATCCAGAAATATTGCAGCAAAAGGACAGAAAAGACAGATGTATACATCATGCTTCAAGAAGGGTGTTATTTGTCTAGATCCCACGTTTGCCTGTAAGGAAGCTGGATCCTGTTTATACATAGAAACCTCTGGTTTTACACAAATGACACTCTGCAATGTGACCCCATTTTCCCTTCCTCTCCACCGATGATAATAAAAATGAGAATGACAGAAATATGAGGAAAGGTTTGTGTGCTAAGAAGCTCGAGCTGATCTAATGAAAACTTTACAAGACTGACATAAGCAATAAATCTGTTATTAGAACAGCACAAACAACAAAACAGCCAGCGGAACAATCATACTAAATTATTAGGTTTCTTTGGGCAGTGTATAAAAAAGAAAGACTCAAACTGACTTCTGCTAGTAGCACAGAATATGGGAAAGGGAAATATTTTGATGACTCTAAAGAGAGCATACTTGTAGCATCTATAAAAGAAGGAGCTTCTAATTGTACCTAGGGAGCTGAATCCACATCTCTAAAACGTTACTGGAAATATGCTTGATGAGCAGTGAAATCCATTCACTGTGGATGAGCAGTGACCCATTTATCTAGATAGTCTAGTCTTCACTGAAGCCATTCAGTAGGACAGAAGATGGTGCAGTCGTCTACTGCCAAACCTGAACAAGCAATAACTTCCAATACTTGTCAGCAAGTCTGGATTTTTGTCATCTGTTTTACTTCTGTCACTTGCACGTACAGTCTTTCGTGCCTGCCTTCGCTGATACTTACAACCCTGCCCGCTGTTCCCAATGGCCCCTACCCCTGCTGCTTTTTGGCTGCTGTGGCCAAATTTCCTCAAATTCTCTTTGCAACAGGGGGATTCCTAGGTTTAGTAGGCTTTTAAGGACTAGAAGTTGCTTTGCTCAGGGACTCCATTAGTGTCACATTCCCCAGTGAGAACTGCATGCATTTAAAAAGTGGGTTCAAGATGTAAACAGGGAGAGAATGACAATGTAAAGTTTGGAATTCCTGCACATTGTTTTTTCAACTGAAAAGCAAAAAAAAAAAATCTGTCTGGAAGAGATCACTTGAGAGTTTGCACATTTTTTTGTTTTTCTTAAATGACTCTCATTCACCATACTTTTTTATGTGGACTACACTGCCCCCTATACAAATAAGCTTATTATCTTTGCTTCAACATTGTAAGATTATAGTATGCTTTAGAAGATGCAGTAAGAAAATATTTTCATAATGTGTTCCATCACTTACCTAAGAAGGATCTTGACAGATATTTATTGATTCTCGCTTCAGTTTTATGCTTATTATTCTGTCCTGCTACCTTTCATTGGAAACATCTTATGTCCCGTTCCCATATCCATATTCATCTATATTCCCTGTCCCATTATATTAGAACATGTGCGTGCATCAGTTAAACTTGTAAATGGTTTATGTGCTTATGCCTGAAGAAATTCTAGGATGTTGCTCATATATACAATATTGAAAGCGGTTCACAAACAGTGGTAATAGCACACACAGAGGTATACATTTCAATGGGAATGCAGGCAAGCAAAGACCCATATACACATATAGTAGAGACAAAATCAAGAAATTAAACATTATCTCTTTTTAAGAAAGAGCAACAGCTGCAAAGACTTCTCTGCTGCAAGGAGGGGAAAGAAGGGCTGAGCTGAGGTTCCCCTGCTGCCTCCCTGTGCTTGCTGAGCTGCTCTGGGGCTGCTGCTGGGGCAGCCTCTCTCCTCCTCTGCAGCCCTGCTCTTCTGAACACCCCTGGTTGTGAAAACTGTCTGCAGAGCACATGCCTATGTACGAACATCAGTTACCACTGCAGAATTACAGCTGGGAAGGCACTTTGGGAACCTCTGAAGAGAAATTATTTTCTGGGTGTGCTAGCAATCCGCAGCTTAAAAAAAAAAAAAAAAAGACAATACCGTCACTAAACTAGAAGATGAAAACAGAAGTATTTTCTTGGATTCCTCCCCCTCCATGTCTGAGCCTACAGGAGTGGTGTAATGTCCTTTCATTAGTTAATCTGCAGCAGTATGTCCTGCACTTTAAAGATGACTCATTTTCCCTAGGTCACAAGAAGTCTGGAATTTCTCTGTTTATTACAATGTGGCAACTAGAAAAGAAACACAATAATGTATTATGTTCAGAAGGCTTTAAATAGATAGAAGGGTACTTGATGATTTTTTAGAAAAAGTATCATAAATCCTTATTCCATAAAAGTATATTTAGCAGATTCATAAATAATGCTTGAAAAATCTCAGCCTTTCTCAGTAATAATTATTCATTCCTTTACACAACAACAATTACCACAAATAAGCAAATAAATGAGTGATATGACCTTCAAGTGAATGGCAAGTTCTCAATTGCCAGAGATTTTCTAGGAAATACCGCACCTGTTTTACACACCAAGATATAACACTGCTTCTATTAGTACTAATACTGATATATCCTGAACAATTTACTATCTATATTAAATAAAGATGCTAACATTTGTGCTCATATTAACACTAATATGCTGCTTCTTCAAAGCAAGTATGGACTTTGCTAACTGTTAACTGATAGCAAAGTGCACTGGATTGGTTCAGTGGTCATAAACTTCCAAGGTCCACATTTAAATGTCAGATGATCACAGGTTCACAGCCTACAGTCTGAAAATCACTGGGCTACTTAGCTTAATGATATTTTCTCTCACAAAAGTGTTCTAAACCACGGATGATTTCTATAGTTGGGTGGCGCTGAATATGAAGATTTATGGTTCACTGCGGTTGGGATTAAATAGCTCCAAGGAGGCCCCATCAAGATTTGGAGAAACCGTGAACTTGTTAGTTCTTCTTACTTGGAAATGTTGGGGATAGTTGATGCATAAACCCACATGCTATGTGGCTCGATATGCCAGTTGTCCAGTATCTAAAATGTCACTTTCGTACTGGTCTTGGCCAGGTGGTAATATTGCTTCCTGGGAAGTAATCTCTCAACAAACACAGGTATGCTTAAAAGGGAACACTGCCAAAACATCTATTCACATTATTCAAATACTCTTTATCCCAAGTACATTATCTTTCATTAGAAAAATCATCCCCTTTGCATTCACACGGTCAGTGCATCTGTCTCTCTATATTTCTGGCTCATTGAGAAAAAACATCCTGGTGCCTTGCCAAATAAAGGAAAAAAAAAAAGGAAAAAAAATTAGGCAAAAGGATTAATGAAACCAAGAAAATAAATCCCTGTTGGCATTAGAAGTGCAAGGACATTAACTTTTGTAAGAGTTCACCGTGTTTCATAGTATGTGGTATGAGGTTTGAAATGGAAGGAATGGCTTTTTCAAGAGATGAACATTATTTGTGTAATTATTATTTTTTTCAAAACTGAGAGACCAGAAAGCAGAGACACAACATGGGGGTATAATCATCTGCAATACTGTATCTTATAACGTGTAGGCTTTTAATTTACACTGAATTTCACTTTGTTCAATGGATCCACCTGCAGGCCATATTCAATATATGCAAACATTCACCAGCACTGAGGCTTTAGATCATGACACTAAAGCAGAACTGAACTCAAATCCTGCCTTTCAGATAGATTTCCTAAATACTATGAGAAAAATAACCACTCAATTGCAAATGCTGGAAAGTACATACATAATAACATGTCCTTTTTAATAGATTGAGACTGGAACCTCTTCACAGCAGGGTCTTCTTGCAAGTCTGTGTTTGTATGATGTTTAATGTAACGCCTGCCCTGACTCAGGGAAACCCCCTGGGCTGTAATGTAAGTAATAGCAGCAACACTTAGAATTCTCCTCTTTTTCAGTTTGGAAAGTACTATTATGGAACCACAGATGAGAAAATTTGGAAAAGGTATTGACTGCAGTTGTCATGTCTTCTCTAAACCATTTGGATGTGCTCAGCAGCATTCCCAAGGCATATGCCAAGTTAAATATATAGAAGCACATTATGAAATCCACATGACGGTGCTTGAACGGACTCATTGGCAATTAACTTAGAGCTGCACTTGCTTTTCGTGGAATCTACACCATGAGCTCCCGAAACCAGTGAACACTTTGCAAACCGGACTAAAGGGCATTATGGGGTGACATTTTAATAACTGACTAATCTTCAGTGGGAAAAATTTCCTTCCACTCATTTTGCAGCACCCTGGTATTGGCACTAAAGCGTCCTTGGCCTCTCACATGAGCTGAAGCTTGATGCTGCACGAGCTTTGTGCATTCAGTTGTTATTTCGGCAGATCACAATAGATGAATGAGAGAAGGACACCAGTGGCTATCAGTTCACAGCTTAGCAAAATCTGACTGAGATTTCATTTGCTATCATCAAAAAAATTTTTAGCCTAAAGATGACAGCTATCCCTGGCAGGTCCCAGCGGCCCTCTCTCTTCAAATATGGGCGGCCGAGGCCTACCCAGGAAAGGCCACAAATTACAATGACACATTTGGTGCCAGCTCCCCTGAAAGGGGACGTGGTTTTACCCTTCTTAGCCTATTCTAAATACAGAGTCTAAGAAGGGATCTTTTCAGTTTCCAAGTCCTTGAAAGCAAATCAAAGCTGCATGTTTTTACACCTATTTCACCTTTTTCTAGCATCTCTGATTTATTACATTTTTGCTTACTTTTCACGAGGGAAACATCCTAATCTTTCCCTTGCCTCTTTTCCTCAAGGAAAAGGCTCCACTTCCTCATTAATTTGATAAATAAATTAATTTCCTGTGCCAAGAAGTTAGTCTTGCAAACATACTACAGACATTTCTGTTACAATCACAAGGCTGAAAAACCAACCTACTTGAGAAACATCATTTTGCATCATCAAATATTAAGTTAATGAAAATTTTGACAAACAGCCATATGACGGCATGAGATTAACTGCCATGTGTGTTTTTACCAGATATTTTTCCTTTGTAATTTCCTTTGTAATTAAAAATGAGTTTATATGTCACAGAAAATTATATGAAGAAATGAAGTGGAATTAAGTTAATTTTATATTACAGTTGCAAATGCCAATGATACTTTTTCAATATAAATTATAGTATTATAGTATAAAACTATAGTATAAATTATAGTACAAATTATAGTATAGTATAAATTATAGTATTTTTCCAGGACCACCCTTGGTAATTCAGAAGCAAAATTAAGTTGGAATTTTACAGGGAATTCTAATAGACGAATTATTATTATTATTTATTAAGACAGTAGCTGTAGTGTTAGACAAAAATTGAGTCTCTTCTGTGCTTCAGAAAATCTTTCTAATATTGTCTATATGTGCTCAGATCAAGAAGATTTTAGAAACATCCAAAACAAACGGTCATGAAACTGCACAGACAGTATTCATAAAAACAATACTGTAACAACGAGAAATGTGCTTAAACTAAATTTCTTTTTCCCCTTTTCTCAAAAGTTGCAACTCTTACAAGAAACTATGAGGAGTTACATGCTGAATAAAAACATAAATTCACTGTAAAATTCCAGCAAAGAAAAGACTAGGTCCTAACAGTTTGTAGGCAATAATCTACCAGGTACGTCTGCAAATCAAGGGGCTGAGAGCAGCTAAGGGAAAGGGGAGAAATGCACTTTTGCATGGTCTAGTTTCAGGCATATTCCCATGGGAAGTCATGGCCTTCTAAAACATTTTCTAATACTTGTTCTGCAACATACGGTTTGTGAGCATTCAGAAGAAAACAGTATGACCTGTAATAAACGTCATTTTTAAGAAGGACCACGTGTGCAAGTAGGAGATTCCCAAAAGAGCCAAGTGGGGTTTAAAAGCTACTCCAGTGCCTTTGCGCTAGGAATCTTGGCACAGATTGAACCAGAAAAAGACAATCTTGATTAACAGTGCCTCAGAGGCAGAGATAGAGAGAAAGCGCTGGTGATGCTCGGGAGCACTGCTGCGAGGCATACTGGACAAAGCCGAACAGGAGGGTAAGCTACACTCGTTTTTTAGGTTTGATGGGTATTTCTCCCTAAAACACTCTTTTGGGATTATTATAAAGACTTCAGTCCTGACTGCCCTCAGTAAGGCTCCTAGTGCCATTGGCAGAATACTCTGGGGACAGCATGGTATATAAAAGACACCATAACGACTACGGGAATTTAGGAAACTTCTACCTGTGCAGCGTCCCCCATCATTTCCACCTCCAAAGCACAATATCATTACTTGGACTACTGGACAATTAAAAAGAGGGGAGGAGAAAAAACACATACAGTCATTCTCAATAGAAATAGGATGATACTATCTACAGAACAATAAAACCCTTTATAACTTCTTCTAATCCAATGTAAAATTGATGTTATTCATTGATTTAGTCTTATTACAAGACAGAAAATAGTCCAAACATGGTAACTACTTGTTTCTATTCAACATAGGCTCTTACTTCTTTGCTGTAAGATTCAAATACCTCCCAGGAGTGCTTACCCACCTACGACTAGCTTTTTTTCATCTTACTCCCAAAGAGAGAGGAAAAAAACCTGGATTCAGTCCGGAGCTGAGTTTCACTGATTTACACGGTATCTCTGCCTCCTCCAATGGGTGGCTCCTCAAGGAGACATATCAACCTCAGCCTTCATCAGCTTAGGTCATGTGGTGCTGTTTGCTGTGTACTGTGCCCCCTTTCCTCATGTAACTCATCTAATCTGTTTTTCAGAGTGTATTTACAGCCAATGGGAACAACTCTGCAAACTGTTTATCCTGAGACTGGTTTCAGCATACCTGAAGTATAACCTGTAACTAACACCTTTTCAGATGAAAGAACATTTCATTCTGCATTTCTATTCATTTTTTTTCCCTGTGCAGTGAAATTGTCATATGACTAGCAATTACTCGTTAGTGCCGATAATTGCTGTGGTGGCTATTTGTCCACTGAAACTAGATTAAATCACTTATTTACAAAGTGTATCAAAGAGGCATCAGTATTCTGAAGAATCCTAGTCAACACTGACTTGGGCTGGCACTGAATCAGTGGCCAGACGTGACAGCTCCATATTCACTGCAATGAACTTATTTTTGAGTAGTATTATATCCCTCTTTTTGAATGTCTTCATGTATCTCAGTGAATACTTATATCCAGGGAAATGACATTCAAGCTTTCAAAAAGGCTTATTTTACTCTGAAATAGACTTTGTGAACACGTCACTGGAGATACGCATTTCTTCTCATTCCCTGATTCAGTTATCGAATTTACCCAATGAGAGCTGAAATAAATGCTTTTGCCTTTTCCTCTAAATGCCGGTCAGGAGATGACAGATTGTACTCACAATTTGAATTATTTGTGAGTGCGATTTTGTAAAGACTGCTGGTGTATGGGGCAGTTTATAGGCCTGATTTTGAAAAGAACCTTCTTTTTTGAAAAGAATCAGAGTAGCACTTCAGCATAGGTCTAATTTGAAAGCTATTCTCCTCTCTCCTTAATTCCGTCAGGTTTAAGCACATGACTCAGGTTAGCTCTTGCTGAAGTGGTTTCTTGCTCTTCTTTAAAGAAATATTTACAAATCCAAAACCTACTATTTGTTGTTCTAGGCTATGTTGAAATCCTATTTCCTATTACCACTTCATTATTAAATTAATCAAATATTGCCATGGTGTTATACTGGAAATATTAGGGACCCTTCTCAACTTTAGATAAAGGTAAAGAAGCCATCACCACATAGGCTTTCATATAAATCAAATTTAAAACAAAATCCCAAAATTCTCAGTGAATTTTCCAAAAGTGGTTTTCCTCATTTCTCCAATAATACTGTGTTGAGTTTTTTTATAATCCAGACAGGAACACCGCTCTAGATGAATGTGGCCGGTCTGTATTAAATAAACTTTTTTATACTTTCTACAGCACTTCATTGTCAGCATTATCTAGGCAAAGAACTACCACTTCTGTTTCATCTTGCAGCTTCAGCGCATAAAGCCATTCCCCTAACACCGTCTCACACACCCACATAGTACTCCCTGAAAGCTCATCTCCTACCTTCTTGCAGCTGCTGCCCTTATCACTGAGTCACTGACAAGTTGTATCACGGTAAATTGAGTTTTTATCATATTTAATTTAATTCTGGAGTAATTTCTTTTGAGGCAAACATTTCTCACGTCTTGATAAAGCATACCTTCTGCTGAGCAGAACTTCTGTATTGAAGCACAAATTGAATGGACTGAGAGTAATGGACTTGTTCAGAATATCACATTTAAAGCACATAGCATTATTTCACTCTCACCCTAGCAAAATTTCATACTCTGCATTATAATAATTGCCACTTTTATACAAAGTAAACTATTAGCCACATACAGATTAAAGTAATCTTAAGCCTTCCACAGGAAAAAAAAATATTTTGGTGTACAGGTGGTGACAGTATTTTTTCTAAACTGGACTATTATGATGGTCTTGTACATGCTGCACAGCTTTCCTTCTGATTTGCTCTACTACCATCACCAGGTGAAGAACAAATGTGTCAGCTCTATCTGTCTCAATTACTGCCTTTTTGAGGGTAGCAGGTAAGATTTATTAAGCCCATGACATTACTAGAAGTAGACAAGAAGAAAGAAACAGAATTTTCTCTCATTATGGTATATCAGGAATACATCCACACTTTAGTCAGGTGCAAAATAGCAGGAAATATGCATTGCTCTGAACAGAAACCTGTTCTTCAGCAAAATGTGATAAAACTGATCAATGCCTTTATTTTCCTTTGGTAATTACAAAGTCCTAACCCTTAAGCAGACCCCCACCCTTTTTCAGTGCATGAAAATGGTTTTTGGAGAATAGCTACAGTTGAGTGGTTCTTAGCATGGAAAAATGGCAGCGATCATCTCGAGTCAAATGGAAATGCAGGAAGATGGGTATATGCACGCAAGGCACTCATCTGCTTGAATGGCAAGGTGAAAGAGCACCTTCTTATGCTTTAGGTGAGGCATAATGGCTTAGAAAATGGGTAAGGGTTTACAAAGTACCCATAACTGATAGGATTTGCCTGGAAACTAGAATCCTAGTTTGCAAAATTCGGGATTACTCCAAACAAACTTCTAACACTGGAGGAAGGTGGAGAGAACTGCGTATGTGAAAAAAGGAGATGCTACCACACAGTTAGGAGCCTTCCTGAACGTGGCTTACCAGTTTTCAAACCCTCAACACAAAATAGTCCAAGTATCCGGAATCTGCTCATTAACAATTTTTTGCAGGTATCTTTGTCCATGCAGACAAGGATCACAGAAGCTTTTTCTCAGAACTAAAATTTCACTTCTGAAGGAAAAGACAACTTCCATGGAAAAAGCATGCAAAAAAATTTCAGTGAGGTCTCACAACTACAGCTGGATCTTACATCTTGATCTAAAGTTAAAGTCCTCTGAGAGGAACCCAAGCTGACAAAAACATGATTTAAAAACAGAATCAAAAAACAGCTGAGGTTGGCAGTGGCTCTAGAGATCCCCTACAGCAGCTGCTCAAGCAGGAACAGACCAGACACCAGGGGGATGTCCAGTTGGGTTCTGAATATCTCCACTGATCGAGGCACTGCAACCTCTCCAGGCCAACCCACTCCCAAATTGCTCAGAGCTCCCACTGTCCTCAGTTATATGATGCATTAGAAAACAGAATTATAGAAACAAAGAGAGCATTTATAGCATGAAGAAGACTAATTGAACTTATTATGATTAGCAAACTGAGAGAACTTAGTATGGAAATGATAGAGGGAGAGCACACACACACCATCAAGTTATTGTTTTGACAAAGTGACTTTTCTCTCCATGGGGACGTTTTATATATTCATGCAATCAGAGAAGAGTCTGCCTGGGACTTGTTGTAGAAACAGAGACTTTCGTACACGGGGAAGGAAATCAGACTTTTCTCTCACTGAAATGCAATTACACAGCAATGAAATAAACATGACCATTTTTAAAGAAAGTGACGTGACATAACATAAAATGTGTAGTCTGTACCTTTGCCTATTCTCTAACACACCATCCCCGCACAAGTCAGATCATTCCCATTATCTCAGCGCCCTGGATGCAGGGCTGTGAAGACAGGGACAGGTGACTGGGCTTTATTTCTGATACTAGCTCCTAAATTACTGTCAGTGTGCTACGGAAAATTATATATGTGACATTACTGAGTTTCGTGACAGGTCACTACGGAATTTATTCCCCACACATTCAGTATTTGCCCATGAAGGCACCTTTACTTCTCTTTGCCAAGTCCATTAAAGTGAAGGGTTAGTGTCCTGATACATTGCAATGATACGCCATGAGTTTTAAGTTAAATTAAATGTTACGGTGCATTACATCAGCTGAAATGACATGTCCTGCTTATGTCTTAAAAAGTGACTTATTTTGTAAAGTATGGCTCTGCTGAGAAGTTACTTTATAAAACTAATATCAGGTTTCTACATGACATTGTGATGACTGACTTGCATCATATTTGCTCAAGTTACAGATAATTTCTTTTCCCTCAACTTCCACCTTCATTTTAACTGACAGTCAAGGAAATTTTTCTTGAAAGCCGAGATTCATGCAGGGATCCGCCCAGGCCGCACCCCACCATCCCCACCACCCCCACCGCCCCGCAGCTAATCTGCATTTCCACAGCTGCAGCTGGGAATAACATGGGGCTGAACAAGAGCAATTTTACGGGAGTTCAGGAACAGATCTGTAAACATTAACTGTAGCCTAGTGAGGCTCTATCTATAGTCTTGCCTTGTAATCAACCAAGTGCCCTAATAACCCTCACACCATGACTCAGTAAAGGCTTCTGCTCTCACTCACAGCCCCACAGAAGACAATTCCTCCTCTTTGGTCAATGAGGAAGCTGGAGGCAATTTGACAAAGCTGCTTTCGTAACTGCTACACCACTGCTGTTGGGAATGCCCTAGTCAGGAAACAGCATCCCTTTGAAGCTTGCACGCATTCAGAGCTTTTCAATATGTACGTGAGAATCTTTCATTAAATGTTGTTAATTAGAATATTTCTACAGATTAAGGTGAAACGCTAGTTCAGCTAGTGAGTGTAGCAGTACACCAACAGCAGGATTACATTCAGATTCTGTTCTCATCACATAAATAAATTGGATCAGTATTTTCACCAGTAAAACGATAGCTCTGCTGCAGTTTCCTCTCTGCTCTGACTCAAAAATGGATCACAGCCTGACAATGCAATTCTCTAAAAAGATACAGTTTAGCATGTGTATGCCATTTTAAAATTTTTGGAAATCCACTTTATTAATGATGTCTTCCTCAGAACTCACTAATATCTGTGTAAATCAATGCAACTCACAACCACCACAACTCCACTTCCGTTTTGCTAGTCTACCATAAATACATTCCCATGTTAATACTGTAAATAACTATTTGACCTTGTCAAGTCCCACAACTAAATAAGTCTAGGCTATACATTAATTGATGTATACAACTGATTTTCTACACAAGCTTCTGCATTTCTTTTGCACAGAGGAGGGGAGATTATCACTGATTAAACAGTAACACCAGAAAAGGCTTGACAGGACCAACAGAATTTAGACAATCCAACAGGCTGTGGATGGATTTCTAAAAGCCTACTGAAAACCATGAGCTGAATGTCAAATTAACACACCTTTAATTTAATTTCTCACCTGAAAAAATCAAAGAAAGAAGGACAGCACCAGTAAATTAATATTGTTGTTGTTGCTGGGGTTTTATACTTCTGGGTTTTTTAATAAGGTTGGTAATTTAGTACTTTGGGGTTTTATATGGTTGGCTTTTTAATGGTTCAATTTAGGTACAGTTGGGTTTTATATGTTTTTAAAATACTGTTTTATATGGTTGGCTTTTATATGTTAGGGTTTTTATATGTTTGTGGTTTTATACTTTGGATTTTTTTCTACAGTTGCTATTTTATACTCTGGTTTTGTATATGGCTTTTTAAACTTTTTTATATAGCTGGTTTTTATGTGGTTGGTCCTTTACATGGTGGGGTTGAATCTTGTTTGGCTTTTATACTTTTTTACGTGGCTTATTTTTAAACTTTTGTTTATGAATATAATTGTTTTTAATTTGGTGGGGTTTTTATATGGTTGGTTTTTCTATAATTTTTTTTTCTACATTGGTTTTTATTACAGTTGGTATGGTTGGGTTTAATGTGGTTGGGTTTTTAAACATTTTGTTTATTATACTTTAGCTCTCGAATATGGTTGGGCCTTTATACCTTGATTGTTTAATACAGTTAGTGTTTACACTGTTTGGTTTTATACATTTGCTTTTTAATATGGTAGGCTTTTTGGACAGTTTTTCAGTTTTTTTTTTTGTTAATACAGTTCTTTTTTTCTATATTTTTTTGTATTATTGTGTTCTTCTATGGTTGGGTTTTTTTTTTTATTTTGTTTTTTTTTTATATCTTCGGGTTTTTCTATTATTCTTTTTAATATGGTTGGGTTTTTACACTTTGGTTGTTTAATATAATTAATATTTATATTGGGGTTTTTTATTTTTTTTTTAAATCCAACTGGATTTTAATGCACTTGATTGTTTTTATACAGTCATTTGTTTATTTGGTTGGGGTTTGATGCAGTTAGTTTTTAATATAGTTAGGTTTTTTTATAAGATTTCTTTTGGTATCCAGTTTGTATTTCATTGGTTGGTGTTCTGTACTTTTGGGCTTTGAGCGATTGGTCTTTAATATAATTGGGCTGCTTTATACAGTTAGACTCATAGAATCATAGAAATAATAATAAATCAGTTGGTTTATTATACTTCCGTTGTTCAATATAGTAGGTTATTTATACCTTCATTTCGTAATACAGTTAGTTTTTATACTGTTAGTTTTTCATACAGTTGCTTTTTCATATGGTTGGGGTTTTGTGTGGTTAGGTTTTTATATGTTTGTGTTCTACACAATTGTTTTTTACACATTTGGTTTTAATACAGTTGGTTTTCTACACAGTTGATTTTTGCAGATTAGGTTTAAAGAAGGCTGGCTTTTACAAGCTTTTTACACAGCTGATTTGAATACGGTTGGGGTTTGGTATAGTTGTTTTTTTATACAGTTGGTTTATTATACTTTGGTTGTTTAATACGGTTGTTTTTTTATGCCTTGCTTTTGTAATATGGGCAGGTTTTATACTTTTTCATACTGATGGGTTTTTATACGGTTGGGTTTTAGACAATTGTTTTTTTCCATGGTTATTTTTTGCACATTTGGTTTTTGAAACTATTGGCTTTTGCATGGTTGGTTAAAATATGGTTGGTTCTAAAACAGTTGGGTTTTGTGGGGTTGTTTTTACTACGGTTAGGTCTATATGGTTGGGTTTTATACAGCTTTTTTTTACATAATTGGGTTTTATAAGGTTGTTTTTCACTGGATTGGGTTTTGGTATGGTTGGTTTCAATATGGTTTTTTTAATATGAGTTGTTTTAATTGCAGATGTTAATGTACGTTTTTCCCCCCAAGGTTGGTTTTTAATATGGTGGGGGTTTTATACAGTTGTTTTATATAGTTGGTTTTTATATGGTTTTAATACAGTTGCTATTTGCTATGGTTAGTTTTCTAGATAGTTGATTTGTTATACTTTGGTTGGACTTGTTATACAGTTGGACTTTTATGCCTTGGTTTTGTAATACCGTTAGTTTTTATACTGCTGGATGTTCATACCATTTGGTTTTACAGGGTTGGGGTTTTATACGGTTGGTCTTTACACAATGTGCTTTTTATATGGTTGGGTTTATATAACTTTTTTTTAAAACTCTGGTTTACATTACAGTTGGTGTTTTTTTATGGTTGGTTTTTATATGGTTGATTCTCAGTGCCATGAGTTTTTAATGTGGTTGTTTTAAGTGTGGTTAATTTTGATAACGGTTGGTTGTTTATACAGTTGAGTTTTTTTACTTTTTTAAAATATTTTTGCTTTTTGGGTTTTTATATATGTATCTATTTCAGATGGTTTATGTTCAGTATTTATACTGTTGGCTTTAATAAATTTTTTCAAAATAAAGTTGGTCTTTATACAGTTTGTTTCTAATGAGGTTTGGGTTTTAGATGGTTGGGTTAATTTTTATTTTTTTTTAGAAGGTTAGAAGGTCAGGTTTGTTAGGCTATTGTGGGTTTATGCTGTGCTTTTTAATGTGGTTGCTTTTTAAACAGCTTTTTTTTTTAACAAGGTTGGGATTTTAAATGGTTGGGTTTTTAGACAGTTTGTTGTTTTCATACTGGTGGGGTTATTTCCTTTTTTATATATATATATACTGCTGGGATTTTTTCTGTTCTGTTTTTTAACACAATTGGGTTTTTACCATTTTGGTCTTAATACGGTTGGTTTTTCATAACTTTTTGTTTTAAATGTCGTTGAAGCTTCAATTACAGCAACAAAAGCTGAAAGAGTTCATTTCTATACACTGTGCATTTTGACAGCAAATGCCATAAGCTCCTCTAAAAACTTTTCCCCTTATTATTTAGAAACATAAAAATGAGTTAATTACGTAACAGAACTTAACAGCTATGTTTATCTACTGGAACAAAGTAATTTCCATAAAATAGGCATTTCATACATTAAACAAATTATACGCACATACAGAGACACATCCAATACAACAGACGCATTACAGAAGACTGTGCTGTCATTAAGAATACAGCGACTGCAAAAACATCAATGCTATTGACGGTTACATTATTCCATTATTTCAACGTTAGTGTTGCGGAGAGACACCAGGCCTGTGCAACCCTAGTAGAGTAGGCTCCTGTTTCCCTTTGGAGAGGGACTGAAGGGTACCTGGTACTAACCCACTACTCATGCTCAGAAATGTGTAGTCTCCTCTCATCTTGAAAGTACATTTTGACCCACCTAGTAGGGATGGGTATTTTATGGCCAAACTCAGGCAGCTTAAACCTAATCAGTGTTTCAGCCTTCAAGACATAATGAGAAACTTAATGAGAATACTCTGACCTTTCCATTTACTCTTTTCTTCTTCTTCAGGCTCACACGCATACTCAAATTTTCTTGTCAAAATCACGGAGTACCTTCTAATTAAAAGTTGGGATAATATAGGGATCAATTCATTAGGAATCAAAGAGCAGCATTACATTTGCAGTACAGCTTATTAAATAATTTAAATGGAAAAAAAATTCATGCATTCTGCTCACAGGAAGTGAGAAGAGCAACAATTTTTAAAATGTAGATTTTTGATTACTGAATTAAATGATCTAGAACAGAAAATTGTCATGTTTAAAGAACAGGGAACTTTGTTTTAAAATACAGTCTTCATTTTAAATTGTTATTTGCACATCTGAGACCCACTGAAAACTGTTGCTATACACCTAATTAATGATCCATATGTATTTGAACATCTGTATTTCACTCTTCATTTATTTTCTTGCTCATCCACTTGGAGAAAAAACACTCAAAATATTTAAATGAATATGCAGTCTGTAGATAAAACAGCAGTTGTCTGGTAAAGGATCACTTATTATATGTATAGTTTGCAGCTGAATGACCTTCTGACAACACCTACTTTCTGTCTTCCACACCACCAGCTCATAAATACGGTATGTTGTATATCCGAAGGTATGTAAAATTCAATTCAACTGCCTCCGAGTGGAACGCCATTGACTTTGTTC
This sequence comes from Larus michahellis, assembly GCF_964199755.1. Lineage (NCBI taxonomy): Eukaryota > Metazoa > Chordata > Aves > Charadriiformes > Laridae > Larus > Larus michahellis. The sequence continues at coordinate 8,231,618 of NC_133906.1, read as the reverse complement.
AAATGCTACACTAGGAGATGCTCTGGATAAACTGATAAACTAAATATTGGTGAAACTATACATTGTGTGAAACAGTTATCACTTACTGCTATTAAATAGGAGATATCAGTAAGCTCTTCCTACCACTCTTCCTTACCATTATAGACCACAGACTCTTTTAAGAAAGAGATGTAGGTTTTAACTATAATGCACACAGTGGCATTCAAGTTGGGGTTTTTTGTTGTGTTTTTTCTTTTTTCTATTTTCCCCTTTAAGCACAATTACTGCACCCTTTTTACATAGTTACTGAGTATAGACAACAGTTTGCAATCTTGATGGAAACAAATCCTGACACTGGCAACTTAACAGTCACATTGCCATCCTCAGCAGGAGCCTCTTACTGACCTGCCTCATTGATACTTATAATGCTATAATCAAGGGATAAATGTTTGGCAAGTATCTCCCCAAAATATTAGAAACGTTAACAGATAATGAAATAATATTAGCCATCATGACAGTATCGAACAGGAGAAGATCAAAGTGGTTTTACGGATATTGAACAGAACTGTAATGCTCGTGGTGCCCAAAACAAAAGTGCATTAAGAGAGAAGAAATTTAACAAACAAAATGAGTCACATTTTACAAGTATATATTCCCAAAGTCTATGTTTAACAGTGTGTATGACAGTCTATCATAAACTCAATGACATACATGAATGTACTTAAGGACCATTGAAACAAACATCAAAACATGCTATTTCAGTTTGACTTGGTTAAATTTGCATTCTTACTAAATTCAGTAGGCACATGCATATTTTACATGTTCCAATGAAAGCCTGACATCTCTCATTTAATTTCTTCTGAGCCTACAGTAATGAAATGAGTCTACTGCCAGAATTTTTCAGTCACTGAGTGACTGAATTGTAATACCACAAAAGTTTGGAAAATATCTACCAAGGGAATTTACTCAGTTACCTAACAGCTAACAGGAAACAAACACACTAATCAAATGGCTTCCTGCAAGCAGCAATCCAAGAGAGATTATTTTTTCTTTCTGCACTGGAAAATAAAATGTTACCGAGCACTAGAGAGAGGGTTGAATGTTCTGGGCACCAACTCCAACCATTTTGTAACACCGCATCCCAGGGTGTCAGCTGTTTGTTCTAGTTTCCCTGCTAGAGGCATTACAGGCATGTCAACTTAAAGGAGCCATTTCAATCCTTCTCTACAATCCAAAGTACATTTTGAAATATTTACTCATGCAAATTTATATTTAAAGTTTTAATTTGCTCAATGGACAGAGAAAAGTTAAAGAAGAATCATGTAATTTTCAACCCAGAAGATGACTCCAAAGAATTACTTAGTACTAAACATAATGTTATAGTCCTCTTCCAGCCATATTACTTCTACATGTTTTTGTTGTTCAATGAACACCAGTCAAAAATATGAACAATAATCATATTTTAAAAATCTCACTATGGAGGCTTTCCTAAGCATATGTTCAAGAGACACTAAGGCTTTCATTAAGACACAAGCATCAAGAAATTAAGATTAGGGACATAATTTAACAGTTTGACCTAAGCAGACTTAATCCATCTCATTATATCTGCGCTGCAGTGACGTATTAAATACCTGAGCAATGTACCATTGTGGCTACACTTTTGCCAGTATTGAGTTAAACAGTTTGAAACTAATTGAAAAATGTTATCACATTCTAGTCCCCTTACGGGGTAATTTAGCTACCCGTCTAAAATGCTTACATGTTTTGAGGTTAAGAGGCCAAAGACTGGGCACGCAGCAATATGACAGGCCTACTGCTGCATGTCTGATCTGAGCATCTTCTGTGATATGTGTGGAAAAGCATAATTGTTTGACATGCTATAATATAACTTTTATGGAAGAAATGCTGACCTTATTAAAATTTATGTTTCACAGGAATGTATTAAATCTATTGATATTTTTACAGTAAAAAAAAAACAACACAAAAATCATTCTGTTATGGTTGAAATGTTTTGTTCCAGCTTTACAATTTTGATTATAAATTACAGGAACAATTATATTGCAATAAAGAGTTGCAACAATAAAATTCAAGACAACCATACAATAAGAATTCCTCTAATGGCTATATTCATATTTCTGAAGGTTGGGGTTTTTTTTTCATTCTCATTTAACGCGAAACAAATTTTTGCTCTCTGTCATCCATCAAGTGAAAAGAGAGAGCAAAATGTACAGAGTCTAAGTTATGATCAGGTCATGAAAGAGTAAGCTTTTACACACAGACCATCTGTTCATTCCCTATTTGTACATAATTTAGTTCCATTACAGCCAGTTTGTTTATATGTTATTAGGCAGTATAGAAGCAAGTCCAGTCAGAAATTTACTGTGATACACTGACTGGTGAAATTCTTAAGTAACATATTCAAATAAACTTGTCCAAAGCTGTAGGATATACAGACATGTATTGAGAAATAGCTTCTCCTTTTAATTAAGTCACTTGATCTATTTGGGTCCAAACCTCTGTCCAGCCCCTCAACAGTTTCACATGTTTTCACTAAAATAGGCATTTTGTTTAACTTATTTACCTAATACTTGGGTGTTTATTTTAAAGCTTTTTTGTTTGTTTGTTTGTTTCCAGGATAATGTTTTTGCTGGAATACATTTTCTTTCAATTAACAAATAACACTAATATGCAGAAAAGCCACTATTACTGAGTCCTAGTATCTCATATAGGAAAAATTAAAGAGTAGTGCCATCAGTAAATAATATATCTGTTTTCTTCAGATACCTCTAAATTTCTTACCAAGTTAGGGAAAATATAGTTTGAGAATAACATAAGCATCTGCAAAAACAGTAGCGGATTTATATAAAAATACACGTATGTACTCAGAAAATGACTCAATTATTTCTCTGCCATATCTTATTTCATAAACTTACAGCAACCAAATTCTCAGTGCAGAGGCTTACAATATGTAATATTTTAAAGAATATTATATATAGCCATTCATCATCAAAATGCTATCCTAATTCTGCAAAAAGTAGTCATTACTATTAATTGTCAGTCACAAAAGTAGTTAATACAGTCGTTACAGGCAACATAGCAGAACTGTAACTGGTGCTTAATCAGTTCCTCCACACCCCAATAAAGATTTTCCATATTGACCTTCTGTGAAGGATTCAGCAGTCATGAAACCACCACATAAACTACGTCAATTCCTGCAGACCTTTTGGTAAGACACCATATGAACATTGCTTTGGAAGGAGAATGCCCTGAATTTTCAGTCTCCGACCCAGCAAAAGAACACCGATTTGTTCGTCCTCCTTGGACTTTATAATCATCTGGGGACTTCCGGCAGACAAAGCAATGGAACAAAAAATGAACCGATTCGCTGTAATACGCACAACTCAAAGCTTTGTCACACAAAAATAGACCTGAACTATAACTTCCCCCTCATTTCATCATACGCTACAACGCTGTCTTTGCTACTTGACAGCTAAAGTGCAGGGAAGCAGCTTCCTTCTACCATTGCTTTACATTAAAAAGATAGGCAGGCATCTAAATTACTGTCTTTGTCCCTTAGCCTTTGGCATCAATCTGTTTGTGCACACTGAGATTGATTTTCCCCATAATTTTAGAATGGACACTTGGGTACATTAACAAAATGAAAATGATCATGAGCATGAAATATTACCCTAGTAACCATTTGCATTCCTGGAGTAAATATTATCTTGCCACAAGATACACTCCATTTTTCAGGGTTTCATAATTCAACTGTAATATTCATGGTAAGTTGAATTTGACATACAGATCTCTGCAGGAAAATGTTTTATACATTTTTATAACCTATAGGAGTTTAAGAAACAAAAGAGCAGGTGTGTTCTTTGCAGTAGTTTATTTATCATTTAGAAATACTTGTTGATTGAAATCTCTTGTATTTAGGGGCTTGAGAAAAAAGCTAGCAAAAGATCAGCAGAGTTTATTCCACTGCCTTTGCAAAGCTCAAGTACAGCTGTTGAATTACAAAGCAAGACAGAAATCCTGTCCCATTAAGTAAGTGCCAAAACTCTCACAAGAACTGCTTGTTTGCAAGTGTTCTGAGTTATTATCAAGTACTGTAGCCTTGTCTGTTCATTCGCGTAGCTCTTGCCTAGTAGCTCTATGCCACAGCAAGTCAACTTTTGTATTATGCACCATTTTCCACAAAAATACCAAAAAGTAAAAACTATTCTATTTTCCTGAAGTTCTTATTGGAGCTTTTCAGGACAACAACAAAAAGCAACAAAACTTTGTCTTATAATATTAATTTTAAATGCAAGTGAATACTCTCAAAAGAAATTTTATCCTCCAAGCTCTGTTCTTTATGAAATAAAACAGCCTGCAAATTGTTCATCTGCCTTGATTTTTAATCACCTATCTTAGTCACGTTTGTCTTTAAAAGGATAGCTGTGTGTCTAGTTCATTCCATCCATAGCAATCCATCTCAAACAGTTGTTTGCAGTTTGGAGAGTTGTGAAAGTACGGATAAGAAAACCACAAACGTAACATGAAAACCCCCATGTGAGGCTGAAGAAACAAAGAAGATTTAAGTATTAATATACACCGCTTCATTTCAGTCCCATTCTGTCATATCAGTTATTTCCATAAATATAGGAAAATCACCCAGCTGTAAGCTAGCGTAGCAAATTGACTTTCTAGGCATTGCTTGGCTGCACACATAGCTGCAGATGATCACCTATGGCAGTGCACATCAAATTTCACCATTGCTCAAAAGCAAACAAGCAACTCCAACGTATTGCTACAGGAAATGTTTTTCTGCCACATGCTGGGGGAGCAAGAATGATACACACAGGCAATAAAGATTTTGAAAAAAAAACCCACTTTGTAGAGGTTCTTTAAAAATTCTTACAATCTTTAAAGTTCTCACTGGGTTTATTTCATCACAAAGCAATTCTGAAATAAAACAATCATCTCAGCTATCAGGTAAGGAAATAGAAGGAAAGAATGATCAATCACACAGTCTATGGAATGCTCCTCATAGCTGTCAAAAATGTAAACCTAATACAGTTTTTCCAGCAGATCAAGTCACTCTCGAAGTTAACTATTTCAGACTGTGGACTCTCTAAAAGCCTTTCATATTACTGCTGCAAGTGGTTAATAAACTGCTTTTTCACAGTGACTATGTAGCAGTAGAAAAGTAACTATTTTATAAATCCACCTTACCTATCCTTTTTTGTCTGCAGGGAATAGCCAAGACTGACTAGTTTGAATGAAACACAAGAGGCCTTGTGAGATGCAATTTCTAGAAATAGGAATCAAAGCCAACTTTTGACACAGGCAAAAGTTGTTACTGAACTTTTGCTCAGTTCATAGACATAATTTCAAGCCAGAAATAAACAATACATGTGAGTCTGCTGGGAGTCTCCAACTCTAACTCTTCAAGTATTCCAGATATTTGGCAATATGGCAGCAGGGCTCACCAGCCGAAGACACAGTTTCAATTACATCCTCAGAATTAATCAGTATAGCCCCACATTCTACCCAAGTCACACCACAATGTGATGTAAAATCAACATGTCAGGGATTCAGAAGTGCCATAATAAAATAAAATAAAAATACAACAAAAAAAACCCGAACCAACCCCCCCCCCCCAAACAACCAAAAAAGCTAGAAAATAATGTGCTACCTTGAAAGACAGGATTGTGCTAATAGCAAGGTGCCTGCATTTCAAAAGCTCTCATTTACAAATAAATAAATTTAAAAAAAAAAAAAATTTCCTTGCTACTTCACTGTTCTCTTCTGTCTGAAACTATTCAGGACCTTCTGCATCAGAAAGCCCAGCACATTAAGTGACTAACATTTATGTTGTTTGTTTTCTTGACTTCTCTACAGGAGCTAAAGGATATGCATTAGGAAAGAATTCTTTTCTTTTGTTAGGATCTTTGGTTTGGATTGCCTTTTGGCTACCTTTTGCTTTAGTTTTTCTTCCTCTTATGGTGCATTTACCTATGGCCTTTGCTGAAGGCTGGATACTAGTGTTAACAGAGCGCAGTTCCAGTATTATAAGGTAACTTCAATACTATTTGAGACGTTAAAATTTTTCCATTTTTTTCCTTCGTTTTCTTTCTCTTTCTAAAAATAAATGACAGCTCATATTGTGCGTAGGTTCCTGCTGATGACAGTCCATGCTGCTAACAGACTGCTAATCTGATAACTGCTCTATTAAAAGATCTTGAGGAGACAATTTCCTCTTGCTTTCCAACCACAATTTGGGAAACTTATTTCCCTTTATTAAATCATTAATAGTATAAGTTACTGCCACAGTACCTAAAAAGATAATGTTCCTTAAATCAGTTCCACAGTTAAAAGTACTCGATCTGAGCACTCCTCATAAGCACTGCCATGGATCAGAACATACTGTGTTAGGACACAGGGACAATATTCTAGAACAGGGAAGTTTTCTATGTGAGAGGAGAACAAAACACACCAACTTATGGTCAAAAAAAGTAAATATGAGCTAGGAAGCTGACAGATGAAATGGCACTGGCAAATGTTCCCGTCTACCAGACATATATTTGACACCACATTTGCGAGGTTGACAGATACAGACAGAGGAGCCTATACAGAGACAGCAGCTGCAGATAGAAAAAAATACCACTAAGAAACTAATTGTTCTCTACTGATTTAATACTACAGGGATATTATTCTTGAATTCAGTTTGTATTCAGTGTATCATCAGTCTTAACGAGGCAAAGAACTTCTAATAAGCCTTTCCATCAGAGTTATCTTATGTAAATGTAGCGAGAAGTTACTTCCCACAACAACATGAAGTAATTATTCCTCAGTGTCAAAAGAAGCTACCACCCACTTTCTTCTCATGCGGCCCAGATGAGTTTGGTGATTAAGCCATCTCAGCAAGCCTGGATAACAGATGTATTATTATATTCTTACTTGTAAGATGATTCTTCGGGTCCCAGAAACTGGGTAGGATCCTGCTGTACTAGGTATTGTAGAAAAGGCAGAACCAGAAGACACTTACTTTCCTGGAGCTGTACAGAATTGCCAGCCTATAGGATGAATATAGGATGAATATAGGATGACATGACTTCTCTTGGACAAAGACATTAAAGTATCTCTATGTCTACCAGCCATCAGTAGACTGTTAGGGTCCCACAGATGGAGTTGGCAGCACCAAGTTCCTGAGCTGTTACTGTCCCCCTGCTCATCTGCTAATGTCCTCAGCAGGGAAACAGGCATGGACTGGCTGAGCCGCTCAGCGGCAACAACAGCTAAAGGTCTCTTCCCTCACCTAGCTTCTGCACCAGCCTGAAAATGACATTTTTTCTGCCCCTCCAAAAAGCATGGTACCCCATAACACAACTGCAGACCTATGCAACAGATGCTGTTGAGAGACGCGACCTCTCCTCCAAAATCCCTGTTGCAGCACAGGCCGAAGGTACAACCAATCAGCCAGAGTGGGTGTAGATGCTTCTTCACCGAAAGTTTACATTTAAACTAAAAAATAGCCCCCCAAATGAGAACAATAATGATCTCAAATACCACTCGCTTTGTACAGCCCCCTCCTAAAATAAAACCAGTGAATCAAGAACTCCTAGCTTTCTGTTTAAATGTATTTTGAGAAAGGTAAGCTTACAGAGTGTTTAGAAATTTAATTAATGTAATTAATAAGGATAACACATGCAGCTTAAATAATAGGCACTTGTGAGGGAAGTGCTTCAATTAAGCAAAGGTACAGACTCACACGTTAGTAACTAACTGACTCACCCAGTGTCAAAACAATATAATATTACATGACAGATAGTGCTAAATCCAAATTCTTCATTACTCCAGTTTTTGTATTGCTCCAGTTGGTTGACACAGCACTTCAGGCTTCTAGGGCTGTGGCCAAATCTGGTTTTTGAGCACTCAGGTAATTTTTAACATGCACTAAGGTAGAAAGAATTAGGTTTACTCTAGCCGATATTACTTCTGTAAGATTTTTTTTTTATATAAAATAAATTAATTGCTGAAATGTCTATATGCTAAGGAAGAGAAATAACATTTTTTATTAACTGCTTCTCTAAAGATGATAAAATAGCAAGTAAACAAAAGAAGTGAGCTAGTAGTCCATCAAATGATTTCATGGATAACAAACAGAGACAAGACAACTAGAAACTGAGTTACTCAATGGCAACGCTTGGCCGATAAAAGGTGAATTGGACAGGAGCAAGCAACAATATTTGTGCTGGGGTTCTATGTGAGGGATCGTTAATCTAAGAATAAAAACTGTCTAATTCCATATCAAAGCATTTACAGACTGGAAAGATATCTTGTGAACTGCATGACACTTTGTTCCTGTGGTTTCTGAAATTAAAAGAAATTCAGAATAGTTACTTTTCAGACGGATGTCTAGAGATGGCAATACGAAATGCTACAAAAACAGATAAGAAACAAGAAAAAAGGTGCTGTACAAGAAAAGCAACCAATTGTCATCAGGTCAGTTCGCTATCTCTAGTACTGTTAACTGATAGTTAAACTAGACTGAATGTGATAGTATTAATGGCTAAGAAAACATATCTAGCAAGGTTATCAGAACACAGATAAGGTTGCATACACTGAATACGTAACTTTTCTCAGAAACAGCAAAACTGTGGGTGAGATGCAGAAGTTAAGAGTCTGAGATTCTGACCAAATCCCACCAAAATCAATTAAAAGCCTCACACTGATTTTAATGAACTCCGTTAAAAGTAACTCTGATCTAATTAAAGGAGCATCTTTTTACGTACATACTTATGTTTGAGTTAAGCTGGCATATGAGAATAAAATTCAAAGAGCACAACAGAAAATGAAGCCTGCCTAAAGCATGCAGCATCTCACATCTGGTTGGGTTACCATCCTGTGACTGATGACACACATTGGACTGCAGGCAATGAACTGAGTTTTGTCAAACAAAATGAGCCAACAGGAGAATTTGAGCCAAGACCTTTAGAACTAAGAGCATGAAGTATTATCTTCTCAGATAAAGCCGGATTGTTATGCAAGCAACATAAAGATAGTACAACTGTTAGCAGAAAGGTTAATCTTACTGAAGCAAAACAAACAACATCAGAGCACAAACACCACCATGTATACACCAAATCCATTGCTGCTACTATTTTAGTTTGGCTCAGGAATGTAGTTCTAAAGCAAAAACTCCTGGTTATTGCATCCTAGCATGCTTCAGTGTATGTTGCAGAGCGCTCTTAGAGTGTACAAACTGGAATTCTTTTGCAGAAAAAAATGTATAATGTTACATGGGACCGCAACATCAACTGTTTTGCTTTCTAGATCCAGTGCTATCAAACCATGCTACCTGTTATGTTAACCATAGCGTACTTGTATCATCAGTATGAATACTAATTGTGTCTGGAGAATCTTCCCAACACGTCTTAGAGCACATCAGGTTTGGACTTAGCAGGATGAAGGAGAAGAGAGATATCTGTTGAACCAGTAGTAATGTTGTTGTTTAGCCTCAGCTGGCAACAAAGAACCATGTGGCCGCTCTCTCAATCCCTGCTGGAACTAGGACAAGTAAAAAATCCAAACCTTCAACCTGGGTTTAGTTTGAGTTTGTAGAAATGTAGAAACGTAACAAAAAAACCTGGGAAGAGCTTCAAAGAAAATCTGAAAAGTGCACGTCTCTCCCTTGCGTTTCTTCCTTTGATGGAGTTCAGTCATAGAAAACATCTGTACTGCAGCAGCTCAGAGCTGTTTAGAGACAGAAATTTGGAGCAGTAACAGCAAGTTACAATACCCAGGCTTCATTTTTGCCTAAAAGCTGGAACGGGTATTATTTGAAGAAATTTGCTTGCCATTGGCTATCGATTCAAAACAATTCAGGTCCCTACCCCACAGGAGGGACTAGAACTGTTTTAAAACTCCTTAGGCTTTCATATGAGATTCAAAACAAAGTAAAACAAAACAAAAACAAACCCTCAAGCTAAACCTAACACGAACTGTAATATTAATAAATAAACTCTCAATCTGAAACAATCGAAAGAGTTTAACCGCGTGTAATATCTGAAAAGATTCAACGCATACGCAGGATAGTCTTTTCTTTCATTCTGTTTCTCAGTTAGGAACCGGGCAGTTAATTCTTAACACCAGGATGGCTGTTTTATAGCTAAAAGTTATTTCCCTTGGCCTATATTAAATGGTGTTTACCTGAGAATGTCAATAATGTATACCCAGGGAAAACAGAATATGAAAGAGATTTCTTATAGTGGAAAACAACCAGGTATCATTGACAGTAATTTGCCTCCTTATTGACTGTTTCAACCTAAAGGTCAAGGGATGAATGAACCATGAAACACTTAAGGATGGTGCTTCTTTGAAACTCAGATACTTCACAGATTTAGTCCTGTATTAGCCTATCGAAGTCAACAGTTCAACCGTTTGGGAAAGAGAAAATGGCTTAGTCACTCTAAGAAAGCAAGGGGAAAGATTTCAGTTTTGCCTTTCATTTGCTACTCAATTCCTATGGTAAACAAAAGCACACAGGTTAACACTATTTTAAGCCACACTTGTTTATAAACACTAGGAAATAACTCTGGTACATAGAGAATATAGAAAAAACATCACTGATTTCCAATAAATTTTCTTCCAGAAAGACCAACTTATTTTTCCATTTCATTGTAGTTAGACACGCTCAGTAAGTTTAGAGACTGCAGACACCTTTTATACCGTATTAGAAAACTACAAATTAGATGAAACTCTAAGCAATGTCATTCCTTAATAAAGTTGCCATTTTATGTATTGTAGTCTCAGTAGTTCTGATCCTTGGAATAAAGTTCATTGTTGTTCAGCCCTCCTGCTACATTTTGTACATTCTTCTTGCCCTGACTAGGAACTGCAGCAACAGACTTTAAAATAAAATTAGAAGAGGTGGAGGAGGTGGTGTAAATTATTTCTAGATGAATAGCTGGCAGCTAACCACGGGCATTTCAAAGGGCATCCAATGAGAAGGGTGTCGAAATACAGCAAATCCCTAGTACACTGCACACCTTTGAGAAAAAAAAAAGTAGCTGAAATATGAATAGCTGAAGTCTCTTATAGGTTACCTGATGGTAAGGGGATGCCCTTGGACATTTTTTATACCTCAAATTCACCACTCTTTAAAGAGAGAGATAAAGTAGCTCATGTTTCGGAATACCACATCATGTCTTCTCTTTGAGACAGCTGGCTATTGCATACCAGTGTTTAGAAACAATAAGATACCATCTGTAAGTTTTGCTCTGTGGCAGCTTGCCTATCAAGGAGTTTGTGAGATGGGTTCCCAACTCTGTGGCAGTCCCTCAGGCTCACTGCTGCAACCCCCAGCAGCCCGAGAGCTTGCAGTGGAAGTTTTCTTGGACTTCTTTGAGAAGAAATATTTTGAAAATGTACATTTTCTGAATAATTTATCAATCACGGCTCTTTATTTTCATTTTGGGAGAGAGAGGGCTTCACCTTTTTTGAAGTACTGCTATCAATCTTCTCCCATATAAAACATACATTTATATTTAACTGATTATTTTAACTATTCTCCAAAAATTATGAAGCCACAGAAGAAAGAGAGAAACCTACAGTACAACTTAAATTAGCAAAATAGCACAGCTATCTAGAATTTACATTGTTGGACAATGCAGCAGATACATTTTTGTGAGTATTTAAAATACTCTCTGTACTTGTGGAAAATCAGGATGAATTCCCAAGGAAATTTTGAATAGAAAAATGGTAACATGTAACACAATATTGTTCACACTAGGTCAGTTGCTCAGATATATTAACCTAGAGGTGACAGGAGTCACCTTGCTGCATATTGCAGGCATTTTGCAACAGTGACTCTATTGTCTAATCACTGGTATGATAAATTTCTGAAGGGTGCTTGAGTTGCTCCTCTCCTTCAAAACATTTATTGGGAAATACTGTAAAGATCTGCAGTTAATCTATGCCAAAGGCATTATGAGACCTGTATGTAACTCTTTAGGGATGAGTGTTTAGATAACACACGTAAGCTGATTTGTATTTCTAGTCTATTCTATGGCCTGATGCTCTCTATAGAAACAATTTAGATGATAGAATCAATGAAAAGAGGTACAAAATTGCTGATGACACAACGCTAAGCAGCAGTTCAAATAATTTAAGATGACACAGGAAGGATTATGAGGGACTTAGCCATTGAAAATTACCAAGTGTTTGTTGGCATTCAGTGTAGATGGCTACAAAATTAGCTGAGCCATTTGAAATAGCAGTTGAAGGACACAGAGACTTTGGACGATGTCCAGTTAAAAAGAAAGCTAACTTTTAAAAATAATTGACTGTTACTGAGGAGCCATGTAGGCTAGTTCTCTTTTTCAGTATGAAAAAAATTAAAAATTGAATGAGGTATGTGATTTTTAGATGGTCTATGACTTTATTCAAAGGCATGGATAAAATATTAAGGATGATAAAATACTTTAACTAGGAAAAAGTAAAAGAAAGAAACAAATCAATGATTGGAAATATATTAATGATTTGAGGGTTTGGTTTCTGTGTTGTTTTGTTTTTGTTTTTTTTTAATTAGAGCTGTGAGAAATGGTAAATCTAATGCATAGCGACATTTCAAGGAGCACAGCCTCACTTCAAGCCCAGTAAAATCTTTTCCTAGTGCTGTGATCACTTTAGAAAACATTAACTGTAGAAATTAGAATCTCTTCTATAGACAAAAGGGCAATGAGTACCACAGGACTAATCTTTGCCTCTGTTTCCTCACTGGTATCTAGATTAGAACTGAGATAATGACAAAATAAACTAAAATTCCTGATATAGTTTTGATCTGTTGATTAGTAGAATTTACTTCTCTAGAAATACTTTTCTCTAGAAAGTCAGAATTCATGGTTCGAACTGTAGGAAAAATTGAAAAAAGCAAAATTTTAGCAACAGAAATCAAAAGCAGCCCTGAGGATTTCTGCCCCAAGTATTTGCTTTCTTGGGAAATAAAGCTTTTCCATTTATATACAGACTGACTTGGTCACCATTCTGGAGAGGCTTGTCCCAACTGGCAAGTAATCACTAACAAGTTGTGTCCAAACACTACTAGTCTCTGCAACATAAACCTCCAGTACAGCTATTCCTCAAGAATATCCTAAATCCTGAACTTTCAGTCGAACACACAATAGTACTTTCAACACCTATGATGACCTGTAAGAGACAGCAATTAACACAGAATTTGGGAAGCTGCTAAATATGCCACCTTTTCTGCACCAAGAAGACAAAAAAATACTACCATTTGAGATGCTAATAAGTTACATTATGAATTCGGATTATTTCTTCAAAGAAATTGCTATAATGGATTATGTGTCATTTTTAGCTGGATGGTTTCTGAGGAGCATATGCTCTAGGGAAAGTCAAACACCAAAATTCCCATGAAATTCTCTGTCTTGTCCAATAGCTATGGTGAAGTTAAAATCAACATTAGAGCCAAGAATATTTTGACAGTTGATGAATATGGGCACCCATCAGATGTCCAAGTGACTGTTTTTTTAGCTAAGGGACTCATCTTGACAAGTCTACACACACTCTTAACCTGCTTGTAACCCTGTAGCTTGAATTAGCTAGTAAAAGCTCCCTGAGGAGCACATCACCTACCCTCACAAAACCCATCCTTTCTGAGGGGAGCCCATAGAGGTGCTGGTGAGCTCTTCGAAGTGCCCGGTTTTCTATTCCTGCCCAGGGGTTAAGCTTACCCCTTCTATGTGGCTGATATAGGATTTTCTTTCCTCAAAATTTCCATAAAAGGCCATCAAGTTATCTGCGGGCAGTGAGTGCATATGGAAAATTCAGTGCTTTTAAAGGCCCCTGTATCTCTGTTTCTCTAGTAGAGAGACCACAAGCAAACATTAGCATCAGACAGAAGCTGCATTTCCATTTCTAATTCTTTTTCTCAGAGGGTCACATGCTGATCAGAAGATAAAAATTAGAAGCATTGCCATAGAAGCTTATATAAGCTGTATAAGTTCAATTTATTCCTTTAAACATGTATCTGCAGCATGCTTTGAATGAAACATTCCTCTGAATACAGGCATCAGAACAATACTACTACAGGCAACTGTGTGTTCGCTTCCTCCCCAGTAACACTCCCTGGGAAGTTTAATCAAAGTTCTTTGAGATTGAAAGCACTGGAACAATACAGGACTACACTCACAGGCATACTGTTGGGTAAACAGCTGAAGTATCCCGCTTCTACCTACTGCAAGCTGCTGAGGAAAGACCATAGGGCTGCAGTAGCAGACATCCACAAAGACTTCTTCAAGTTAGCATTGAAATTATCACTTCACAGAAACTAAGAAATGGGGAAAATAATATTTTTTCTGTCTTTTAAAGATTCAAAATGAAAACCATCCTTCCTGTGGATTTCTAATACAATACAACCATATTCTACATATACAGTTATATTCTAATAGCTTGGAATAGGTTCACCTCCTCTAGGCTTACACAACAGAAAACAGCCTTATCTCAACTTGGGGGGGGGACATTTGGCATGAGGATGCACTGAAGCATTCTGTAGTAACACCTGTCAAAATTATTCTGAATTTCTTGCAGCAAAATAAATTAACATCCCAGAAGCCCCTCACCTACACCAGAGGCAGTACAGTCTCTTTAGCCCTCTGCTTACACCCCTTCCTCAGCTTCAGGCCCCTTTCATCTGCATGAAAGCAATTATTCAGTTTCACCCAAATCTCCCTCCCGCCCTTTGCTCCTTTCTTTTCTGGTTTAAGTCTGATGGGATTCAGGGGAAACGTTTCTTTCATCCTCCCATCTGACTAGGTTACTTGAATGACAGACTTCTTATATAGCCATTCTCACAGCACCTGGACAGATATCACTACCTCTTCTCAGCCTTTACTTGTCACAATCTATCTATCACAAGTGTTTAAGCATCTTCTGGTGCTCATATGACTCACAAGCCTTGCCAAAGCAGATGTAATTATTAATACATATTCTTTCATCAGTAGCAATAGCCATTAAAGCAAATTTTCACAATCTAAATGATTTTATTTGTCATCCTTTTGTGAAATTATTATGGTTTCCAAAAGTACTGGATTTTAATGTAGCCAGTTTTGAACTATCTTTGGGAATCCTTATACTGCAACCACATATGTGGATGTCTCTGTTTTGGCACTCATCTGCCATGTTTTCAAGGGGATGATGCAGGATGGGATTTATTCTTTCTGTTTCTCAAAGTCTGCACTACCTTAACATGTTCATTAACATCAATAGCCTTATAACATAAAAATTCCATTAAAGGGAGGTTTTACATAATAAGTTTTAAAAATGAAATTTTTTAGTTGCATATGAACTTAGATAAAAATAAAAGAATATCAAACAGGACAAATTATGTTCAGTCTACTTATAAAATATTCTGTTTTTTTCATTCTTGTAATAGAAGACGAAGAAATACACGAAAATGAAAATGCCAATACTGTCCATCTTAAAGTTCAGATAGTCTCAAACAAAAGCACTGTTTATCATCAAAGAAGACAGCTTTGGATACAAGCAGTTTGAAACAGAAATGACCTAGAAGTATGTGTGCTTCTTAGCATGCAAATTGCTCCAATTCTGACTAGTGATACAGTTCTGCTTAACTGTTCTGCTTGCACACTGCATACATTCCATGGTTAAAACCCAAAAAAACATCAGAAAGAGAATTCTAATTATATGTTTCATTAACTTTCAGAAAAATAGTATGCACTACTGACTTTCAGGTGCTATAATAAATGCTGCTGGGTGCTTTCTTTTCCCCCTGAACTAATCTATTCCCTTTCAGTAAGTCCTCCTCCAGCTGGAGAAAAAAAATGTTTAGGAAAGAGTGGAAGGCAGGTATATCTTAGACAATTGCTGGAGAATGGCAAAAGGATGGTTATATATATTATAGTGAAATAACTCTACTCACTTATATGAACAAACTTTATCTGAATGTCAGAACATCTGCTAAAGGAGACGTTGTTCAAAACATCTTTTGAAAGTCCACGGAAAAATACAGGATGGTTTGTGGGGTTTTTTTTTAATGCTTATTAAAAACTCCTCACAGTTGGCAGTTTGTCCCTTAATATCTACCCATTGATAATGCATTGACTCCTTTTTAATTCACTTTTAAAATGCTTTCAAGGAGTTATATGCATATATTTTTGGAACATATTACATAAATTTAGTATATAAACAACTAGAAAATTAGATTTACTTTTTTCGGCCACTTAATGATAGTCCAAGCCAGATAATTTTGCTCCCTACTGCCTCTACCTGAGAAATCTAAGGCATCAGGAAAACTGAGCTCTTTTTGCAAGCATCCATTAAAGACAGTCTCAGGTTCTCCTCTCACTTCCACACTCGAA
Organism: Larus michahellis; assembly: GCF_964199755.1. Lineage (NCBI taxonomy): Eukaryota > Metazoa > Chordata > Aves > Charadriiformes > Laridae > Larus > Larus michahellis. The sequence goes on along the minus strand of NC_133906.1, from coordinate 8,215,254 downwards.
CACCCTACACCTTTTCCCTTCCCCTAAATAAATTAACTTTATGATAATTTTGTTCCTGGCTCCTATTTTTGACTTGATGAAGCTGGCTTTCTAATCAGGAAAGGTAAACTTAAAAGTCAAGAGCAATCAGGGATTATTAAGCAAGAAGTGATTATGATAACTATTTAAAGATAACAACTAATGCCATACAAGTATAAAAAGAAAATATCCTTTAAACTTAAACCAAATTACTTTCACTGTCTGTCTTTGCTTTGATTTACCACACAAATAACTTAAAAATGGGTTGATATGCTCCTATCTTGTCCTAATCTTAGGAGAGGAAACATTTTCAAGAGGGAGATTTAACCACAGAAAATCTTCATGAAATCTGATATTGTAATTTATTTTGACAGCCTGCATGGAAAGGAAAGACTGGGACAGAACTAGAAACTTAACTACTCCATAATTTGCCATGTTTCAGATCAAGTGTGTAAGTACTTTGGTTGATGCAAAGTGAAGAAAGAGCTCTAGATGTTGTACATGCACACTGTCTCTGTTCTGTCAATACTGGTTGTCAGCTCTACAACAGAACATACGCAGCAGAAGATGACAGTAAATGATGTTCTGAACATCAGAGAGAAGGGCTTTGGTTTTTTACTTGTAAGAAATTCAGATAAAGACTTATTCAGACAAGTTCATAAAATATTGCGTGTATAATATGTCCTGAAGCCTCTTGATTACATGTGGGAATGGAACAACAAGAGCAGACATAATTTCTTCTTCTGCACCCAAATCTTCAAATTTCATTCAAATCCATTTACTTTTCATTGCTTTCCTAAATATCATCAGGAAGTTATGGGAAATGAATTTGTACGAATTGTGTTTTCAGTATCTTCAGCCATCTTTCACCCTAGAGCCCGGATGCTGTAATCATAGCTCACTCCCCATGACATACTACAGGATTTTAACCATAAGGGAATATAAATGCATCATGGGTATGTACTCTAGATGCACAGGTGGCTCCTCAAGGAAAACCTGGACCTCACAATACCTGGCAGTACAAATTTTGTCAAGTGCTTCCAGGAAGCTTACAGAATTCAATTATTAAATTATTATGAAAATATGATTATGCTCTCCAGTGAAAAACAGAATTCCACTGAAATGGAACCCTTCCACAGAAATTCACCTGCAAAACAAACCCCAAACCTCATATAAAACCATTTCAGTGGAGGAACAGGCTTCACTGAAAAATTCTCACATTATCGTTACTTAGAAATTGCTTAAAGCCTTGGTTTAAAAATTCACAAAGAACGAGCTCCACCACTAGGACATCAATAAAAGTCAAAGATGAGAAAGGTTTGCCTGTTTCAGGGCTTTGTGAAGTCACATTGCTTTCAGACAAATTGTGTTAAACTGTGCGACAGAGTTCAATTCCCATCTTCTCCATAGGTGCTGACTGCATATGAACTTGTGACAAACAAGTTGACAAAATGACAGCATTTCAGAGTATTTAAAGAATGGTTTGTGTGTCCTTCCAGCTCTTCCAGTATTCAATTTAGAAGCTCTAAGTCCCTGGACAAAGCACCTAGATTGCCCAGACATTGTACTATGACAGGTGACAGAAGTGGATTGTATACGTGCCGCATGAACTACCTATATGATCTTAAAATGCAGAAAGAATGATCTGTTTAGGTATATCTTTATAGTATGCAAATGCGAATTTCTAGTTTTCTTGATCTTCCCCTACTCTTCTAGGAAAAGCCTAGCAGCAAGGTCACATGCGCTGTGATGCCATCCATTATGTATACTTTTCATAAAACCCCCACCAAGATATAGTTAATTAGAAATTGCCTTTAGAATGAGTTATTATTCTAAGTGGTGATGTATAGTAAAAAATAGAAAGATACCGAAGATTCATCACTACATTAACAGAGTTTCTCATTATTTTCTATCTGAGCAGCAATACCTATTTGCAACTTAAGTGATATAGACTCTGTAAAAAAGTGCACAAATACAAATTTTCTACTTGGAACAAAGAAAATAAAAAGAAACATTTTGTTAAATGTCTTCTTTGCATACATAATAATAAAATCCAAAGTTTAAAGAACTTTCCTGTTCTATTTCTGAATCAGTTTGCATGAATTAGGATGATAAGTATTTGTCGTGAGTTTCCAAAATTTCAGGCTAAATCTAGGATCTTTGAAAATGATTCTTTAATTGTCCCTTAAAATTTCAGATGCTCATGTTAAAATATTTTATCTAGAGAAATTATTACAAAAATGAATGGAAGAATACTGATCATTATTTCCATTAGGGTTATGCTTTACACCTGTATTATACTAGACAGATAATTAACAACCAATGTCACCTGAAGACACTGCTACAAAACTTACATTAATGTATAATTTTGAAACTTAGTAACTGCATTTGTTATGGGCCCTTCGGGGAATTACCATGTGAAGTTCATCCTCCCCATTTCAGTTACAGATATAACACAAATAAATTAAGTCAATATTCTCAGACGTCAATTTCATATATGCCAATGTCTGCTCGGATTTTTCAAATAATAATCTATGCACAGCAAAGAACACTCGCGTTTTGGTTTGGGTTTATTTTTAAATCTAGTCATTTGCCACACGAATTTACATGGATTAACATTTATTTAAAATAATCTTATACCCATGTTTGCCTCATTTTTTCAAACCTCTCTCTTTCCAATAATTTCAGTACTTCTGCAACATATCCATTTCCTTCAAACACTGAGGCATCTTGCAAACTAAGAAATACAAATCACCTTGGTGCCATTCATATTTTATGCCATTGCTATATACTGGTGATACTGGACTCTCCCATGCTACCTTATACTCAAGGATTTCTTTTACATGTGGTCATAAGGTAATATAAACTAAAGGCGATTGCCATGGCTCCATGGCAAAAACAGAGACTCAAGGCTTGAAATATAACAAAAATCTGGATATAAGCAGAAAAGATGAAGCATTCATCTTCATGGTTTGCATCAATTTTAGCAGCACACAAGGGTAAGAGTGAGATTCACAGGTGGTCTAATATCTTGTAAGGACCTCAGGGATTTCATTTGGATGCCTGCTGAAGTCTAATACAAAGAACATAAAAAACTTTCCTCTTATCCGGTTTCGCTTCCTTATTTTTGGATTTTGGGATTTTTGATGATTTTACAAAGCTGTTACTATTGGGTAGGGGGTAGGAATGAAACAAAAGGACAACAGCTTGAGTTACCAAGCTAGGCTGCTGCACAGTCCAGCTCTTTCAGTTATGATTTGCTGAACATTTCTTTTTAAACTTTCTTGCATATACCTGCAGCTGCTTATCCTCAGTCCAGGACAACAGTTTTTGATCTGGTCCACTGTAACACAATTTAAATTAATAATTTCCCTTTCCAGGCCTTTCCTTCTATCTGTCCTACCCTCAAAGTAGTTGCTACCCATGATTTTAATTGGGTCCGAGATGTAGCCTTTCACTGTCATTGGAGAAGCAAGATGCTGGCATTGCTGCCATCTCCTTTATGCAAGAAGAATTAGTGTATAAATATCTTGCAATGTCACCTCTCCTTTGATTTGGTAGGTGTATACATAATCACAACAGATACTAATTCTTCTCTTCAGTACACTGTCACTATCAGCAGCATCACCTACAGTAAACTAATTCATTTTTTATATTCCTAGACAAAATCTAATAGATTGCAACCTAGAAAGAGTTTAAGATGAAATAATAGTTTTCACATCTTCCCAGAAGGAATAAATGAACTACTTGTAAATCATTAATTTGCAGACCCCCAATGATCAAGGTTGTCAGACTAATGTGACTTTAATCCAATTAGGATTTGTTCATTTGTTCATTCACACCAATGACAACAATAATCTGAGCATAGTAAAAACACGTATTAAAATATCAGCTTTCAATTGACAGAGAAGGATTACAGATTTCTATGCTTCATGTACCATTTCCAAGCAGCTGCAGCATACGGATCAAGTTAAGTTAAAAGAGTTAATTTTAAACTCAACTGGCAAGCTGTGACTGATGCAACTGACTGGCAGTGAACTGTACCTATAGTTACACCCTATTATTTTTACCCTGTCCTCCACTCAGTCTTTCTCTGTTGGCTTGTTTCATTTATCTGGTGATGTCTTGTTTTCTGTCTTTCAGTCCAAAGTTGTCATTATATACGTCCTACATTCTAGGCCAACCAAACACCTACAGAAACGTAATACAGTAATGTAATAGATGAATTATAGCCATGTATTTATATTCACATTCAATTCTTCTGGATTAGTTTGTGATTCCTTAAAGAGACATAGATGAAGTGCTTGTGATTTCCACAGCAGTTTCCAATATCCACCTCCTTGTGCAATTTTGTACAGACATTGCTTCAAGACCAAGTAGGCCTAGTGATCTCTACAAGGGATGAATGCGTTTTACATCCAGAAGAATGGCAAATTCTGCTGCTTTTGTCATTACATTTCAGTACTGGTGCTTGCTTAGTTGATGTATCTAAAATACAACATCAACAAGCCCAAAGCCACTGAGAATTCTTTCCTGCATGTTTTAAATAACAGTGGCGTAGGCTGTATCTTTAAGCACAATCTATAGTGAATCCTGGGTAAATGATGTACCTACCATTCAGGAGTAGAGATGAGTGATACTGTGACACTGTCTGTGCACTAATTCTTTTTCTGGGTATTGTAAGGAAAGCAACATAAATTACATCCCATGCAAAGTGCACACTAAGCATTTCCATGAAGCAGGGAATTCGTACAACTGCGTACCATGATCCCTCTAACACTGCAAGTAATATGCAGTGCAGCCTCTCAATTACTACATGCTAACTTCACCAGCTAGACTGATGAACCTGATAAAATAAGTGAATTTTTATTCACTTCCCTCCTCTATTCAGTTTTAGAGCCTGTAGCAACCTTGAATGGGCTTGAAAATTCACCTAACTTCTTCCTCTGCTTCTCCCCACAAACTATTGCAGCCAAGCATAATACTTCAGTTGTAGTCAAAACTTCATCAGAACAATTACTTAAAAAGTAGATGTGACATTTCTTTTAAACATTACCGTAACAAGCCAGATGATACATTCACCTGCTCCTCATGCATGGCAACAGCGAATTAGGAGCAGATACAGATTTGTTAATGAACATTTAATTGCCATAGGACTGAAGGTGTCTTGGGTTTTATGCCATAATATTTCTAAGGCTGTACCCATTAAATGCAAATAAGTAAGAAAGAAGTCTTGATAGATAGAGCAGGAAAAATGATCCATGTTTTATGTTCTTATTGAATTTCAATATTATCTGAGGTCTGACTCTGTCTGGCTCCATGGTTGAGATGCTGCTTTGTGGCTTAATTTTCAGCCTAATTGTTTCCTGAGAACTTGTGTTCAGCAGCTTCTCCCACTTTCTGAGTAGTCATGCAGAGCCATCCCCAGGCTCTCCACTCCACACAGTCTTTGAGCCATTTTCTATGCATGTGATTTTTCTAACAGAGAAAGATACATAATGTCACACTGGGGGAGGGCGGGGGGAGACACCTTCTTGAATACTCAGGGCAAACCTATGCCCACTGAGAACATTTATGGCAATTTAATGACATAATGACAATGTCTAATGAAGAAGAATAATTTCCTGCCCCTTATCCTACTGTTTTAGAGGGCGACTAACTGAGATTAAAAGGAGTTAAATAGCTTGACAAAGGCACCTAGCAAGTCCTGCCTTCCAGCCGCCTGCTCCAGGGCTCTCTAAGTAAACAGTCCTGCCCATTAATCAAAGCTAGTTTTCACCTTGGGTTCTGAAGGAAGAGAAAGAAAACAAAAGCAGTTTTAATCTAACCTTTTTTCATCCTGTCTTTCTGAGGAAGGCAGATACGACTAAAAAGAGAGCACTTCCCTGACCAGCTGAGCTGACACAATGAAGAAGGCACTCTCAAAATCATTCTTAATTAATAAGCACATGAATTGAGGGATTCCTTCAAGACTGAGAGTCACCACTGAAACACTGGCTGACCATAAACCAACAGGAATAGTTCCTCGGATGCTATAAAATCACAGTAGCACCATCTGGCACTCAGTGAGTCCTTGTGGAATTGAATCGCCTGGCTGAAAAAGGGAAAACTGCACTCTCCTGTCCACTACTCAATTGCTAAAAACTCAGGTTTCTCGTAACAACTTTAAAAAGAATGCATTACATTTTTAACTTCCCATTCCTCAGTTGTCTTGAGAACATTTCTCTAAACTACAAACATAGTGACACTTCCTAGTTGGCTTACCCTTAAGAGTATTTTATTCTTCTCAAAAACACACTGAGATGAATACATTGGAGAAAACTACCAAATCATGACAGCTGGAGTCATTTTCACCTCAGAGCACGAGGTATTAATTAAAAAGTACTGATTTTTCTTCTCATAATAGACAAACCCCCTTCAATGGTATCGAACAGGAATAAAATCTTAGAACACCTCATTGTCAGGCAGGAAGGATAACCAGCATCACAAGGTGTTAGAGTTCATTGCAGCGGATTCTGATTGCAACAGCCAAATCTTTTGTAAAGACAACCTGTTCATATCTTAGACTTTTGACAGTGACAGACTAAAATCATGGTCATGTAAAGATCTGGTCACAGAATCAAACATTTTATCCGGTTAGAAACAACTATCATGACAGTTTCCTCTTAATCCTCTCTCTGCAGAAGAAACACAAGCATATTTGAGCCCACATTTTGAACAAAACCATAATTCCTTTCTTAGAAAAGCCCTTTAGGAACCTCTTTCACTTGGTTATTTTCAAACTTATTTAGCCATTATCAATGCACAGTTACTAGAATCTACTTAGCATTTCTGAAAGGTGGATTTTTTTCTCAAAATTAATACCAGAATGTAGGTGGATACCACTCCTTCTTACACACACTTTGAGATACGAGGCTCTGGAATATAAGAAATAAAACTGACTGTGCTATTAAGTAAGTTAATAAAGAATACATTATGTCTGGAGTCACATGACTTGGTCCATGAGTTGCTTCTTACCATAGTCAAAATAAAATATATAATATTTTATGATTCTGTGCAAATGGAAAAGGTAATATGGTTTTATTTATCAGCAATAAATTCACTAACACTGTTATCTTCAGGCAAAGGAATGTTCATGCTCTAGATCATAATCCCTGTTCTTCGGAAAGGTTGCATCTACTCTACAAAGAGAAATGTATTGAAACTTAACAGCCATACTTGTAGTATAGTGTCTGTATATATATACTTATATACAAGATATATATTATTTTATATATTATATCTTTTATATATATGTATAGACAGAATGCATACATGGATCTTAAAATGTTCTCCAGTGAGTTCACTGTCCTGGTTTGAGGACAGTGAACAGAGGCCAAAACCACGACATTCACCCTTTCTCATTACTGCAGCCGGTTCAGTGCTAGATGAAGTATAACTAGACTTTTCTTCCAATCATATGCCTTAACATTTCATGCTTTTCCACCATGGCTTCATCGCTCTTTAGTGGTTCTTCAGGTGACAAAATGCTTCCAGATCAGATAATGTCTGAATGCAGACTTCACTGAATTAAAGTGTTATCTTTTGTTGCTCCAAGTGTTGCATTTTTCTAGTCTTTCATGGCACTAGATCCTCAGCTAATATTAACTCTCAGCTGGAAACGCTCAGTCTTCAGTTTACCTACTTGCCATTCCTAAACTGTTCTTTCCTTTAACTCAGCAACACAGATTGCTTCTGTCAAATACATTCTGACAAATATTCTCAGTGCTTTACAGTGCAAATAAGTCTGTCTTCTCTCTCAAATAAAGTCAATGTTAGCTAGCATCATATCTTAGAAGCACAGAGGAGAGACTCCCCCAGAACATCATTATTGTTACCAGCAAAGTTCGTTTTAATCTTGACCCCCCAAAACTTAGCACTTTTGCTCCTTAGGCCTGCACAGCCCGGCTAGTGGAGGTACAGAAATCAAGCTGTCAGCTTCGCATACTGAGACCAGGCTTTCAAAAGCACTCAGAGGAACAATAAAAGCCTGAGAGACGCTGAGCGCTTTTGAGAATCTGGACCCTAATCACTCTTATTGAAGCTTCAAATGGTGCCAATCTGCAAGAAACATCAGGCTAGCCAGCATACTGTAATGGTGCAGTATGTAAGGTGTCATCTTCAACTGGTACAGGTATTAAACAAAAAGCAGTCCCTTAATTTGCAACAGAGACATAACCAACTAAAATTAAAAAGTATTTAAACCACACAGACTTTTCTTCCCATTTTAAAGGGCTTTTTTTTTTTTAATTAATTTGCTGTAAGGAAGAAATGGCCTTTAATACCCTATCATTGTCATAGGCTTCAGGCACAAAATTAAACACATTTATGAGTAGCCTCTGTTTTTATCCCTGAGCATTACTTGTTAGTTGTTTCTATGGACACAGTAAGAAGTTTCAGCTCAAAACAGTATGTCAGCACTGCCTGCCTAAGTGTAGGGATATACCATTTGAGAGCCTCGTAAGCAACCAACCATCATTTGTCCTTGCAGGTCAGGACCTGTACACTTTATAGCCTATATGCATAAAAACACCTCAGCTCTTCCTGCTGTAAGATGCTGGTCAAGAACAAAAGTCAGTTGGGGCTGAAGAGCCAGGAAGGAAAGCGGATAAATCTCAAGAATATCCATCCTTTTACTTGAGAGAAATCTATTTTGATCTATTTTCACTTTTTGCTTTGCTCAGAGTACAAGAGCTTTGTCTATACATGACTTTTTTGCTCCTAATACATTTATGTTTCTTAAGATGAGGGAGGTCTTAAAATCATTCTGAAGGGCAACGGTTAAAGCAGAGCATCACAATTCTGTGTAATGAACAAATGCAATAAACAAAATTAGAATATGTTTTAGACTTTAAAATACCAAGAGCAAAAGATGATACAACAAGAAATTTTTTACTTTCGCTCATTAAAAAAGGTAAATTAGTCATGCTCCCTTGTCACACTTCTGCAAAGCATCCTTAACAGCTAAATTGGATGACTGGGTTTTCTCTGCCTTGTAGAGTGAATGCCCAAGTGACACAGAACTATGCTTGAATTGTACATTTCATGCTTGAACTCTCACAGATAGTGGAGAAACAGCAAAAGGAAAAGTTACTTGGTGTGCAAGGGCTTGCACAGCTCAGAAGATTTAAGAGCAGCTTCAAGCTGAGGGAGCACACTTACATAATGCAGCCAGGGTAATGAAGGGCAAGTGCCCCTGCCTTCCCTTCTGCCCACTACGGCTTTGCTGAGAATGTAGCTGTGTTGTGATCCACTCAGTGATCTTACCCACTAAAGGCAAGGAGTCACACTATGTGTGTATGAGTGTCTGTGTGTAAGTATGTCCACACACAGCATCTCGTGGACACAAAAAGACTTTACCTCTTTAATTAGCACACCAATAAGCAGTTGAACTGAAAAAACTGTAAGGGAAAATCTAAAAATCAAAGTGTGCTTCCTTTGAGATCAAACCTCAGCTTTATGGTTCATTCCAAACTAAGAACAATCTTATTGCTATAGCCTAAATTCCTACTTAAGAGTCAGCAGCTACTCTGGAAACTATTCAAGAGCCTACAAAGGAAGTTGAGGGAACAGTGATTTAGTTCAAATAAATCACAGATTGGCTTTGGTTCAGAAACTAGCACATGAAATTCAAATATGTCATACAGAAAGGCAGACTAATTGATTCAAATCGCTTTTGGTAGCTTACCAGCTGTGTGTAAAAGAACCACTACCCCAATTACAGAAGACCAGAAATCTTGTTTAGACAGGCACAGCATTTTTGAATGAATGAGGTTTGCAGTCTGTTACCTGTAGGAAAGAAGTGTGCTTTCAGATGCTCCTTTTTCAATTATTAGCTTTTGAACTGTTACAGGACCATTGCCTTTATATAATAATATAAATTCTAGATTAAATCTTCAAAGAACTGGGGCCATCTTCTTTTGTAAAGAAACAGATCATTTCTGAAATTTGCTTTATACAGTGCCTGACAGAGCCCAGCATCTGTTTCAGATAGGCCTTCTAGGCATTAATGCCATACAAGTACTTTAAGCTACCATACACGTCTGCATCTTTGCAGGCTCTGGTGTTCTCTTTGGTTAACGTTACTCTATAAAACAGAGTATTATTTTATGTCAAAAATTTGGAGTTGATGGCACAAAATCATTATCTTATGGTTTCATTTTATTCCTGTTCACTTTCATAGTGGCTCAATTACCACATTATTTATAGCCTTTTCAGACTCTTATTATATTACATTAGATATCCCGAGATATTTGTGAACGAGTATTTTCTACACAAAAACTTTGAGCTTATTCTTATCATTACCCTAGCAGCTATGCAGTTCCAGAACACCAACCAAGATTAATTAAGTAGCAACAGTACCAATGAAATCTCTGGTTTGCTCTGTCTATTGTCGCTGACATTTCTACAACCAGGAAAAGACCTGCTAAAGAAATATGACTAATGCTGAAAAAATCCATTCTAATGAGACCTCCTGGGAAACCATCTCTCCTTACACGACCAAAGGAGGAACTTTAGTTTCTCTTTGTTCAGATGGGAAGGATAACAGGCTGCATAAATGTATACACTATCTATCTATGCTAATCTGATAAACAGCCCAATAGCTTTACATTACTTCATTTGACTTCGCAGTGAAATGTTAAGTCTAGTCCATAAGGCTTACAGTAGGCTCTGCATCTATAGAGCACAATTCTGCTGTCAACTATCTAGAAGAATTTACTTCCTAATTGCTTGACTAGTAATTCACTTTTATTCTCTATGACCTGTTAAATCCTGTTAAGCTCAACAAACTATATGTGACTTGGTAACTGCAGTCTGTGTTTACCAATCTGATGATCACCTGTATGTTCAGCAAAATTCATAGACATGGCTCAGAAAAGCAAAGTGTCAACAACTACACTGAGATTATATGAACTCTCCATCCTACCTAATTTCAGGGTCTGAGAGTCTTTAAGGATTCCTTATATATAAGACAGAAAGAAAACAGAGAAAAATAAAGTTTCTGCTTTGAAATGTCCTCTAGAAAAGTGTCTCTATTCATTGAATACCAAAGATGTGTAGGCAACTATGCTTCTAAATTACATACCCAAATTGGCTGCCCATGATGCCCTATAAGGTTCCTTGTTATCCATCCTAGCTTTTCCTGTCTTGAGGGATGAGAAGGATCAAATCAGTTCTTGCCCTAAGAAGTTAAGAGAAAAGCCCAAGTTCCAGAAAAATCCACTATCTACTTTCCTTTACGTCCTGATCTGCTTAACGCATACCATTAATATGCCCTCCAGCTGCCCTCATTGGTTGGAGCCCAGAGTAGCTGCTACAGTATTTGAACGGCCCTTGACGAACGGGTGTAGACATCTGCCTAAACTATAACACAAAAGCGTTTAACCTCCAAAGGATAAGGAAAAGAGGCCTCCAATGGAAATCCAGAGAGTTTTTTATGCAAGTCAATCCTTGCATCAAAAGTCAGAAATGGAAATGTTGTCAAAGAATACAAAGAGCAGCACACACTCTATTTTCTTCTCCTCTCCTTCTTACTGTACTTGCCTTTCTCTTTTTTCCCCTGTAGGACTAAACATCTTCCAGTTTTGCATCTTTCATATCTCCCTACTCTTAATTTGTTTTTTAATTAAGTTATTGCTGGGCAAATAGTCTTCAACTTCAGGCAGTTTTGACCAAGCTCCAATTACATTTTAATTTAAAATGTAAAAGAAAACAAGCTACTTCATACAGGAAGCTTCAGCCCAATAATTTGGAAAATGTATATTTCACTCGAGAATTCATCTTCATTATCATATTCTAAATAAAGCTGTGCAATAAGAATTCCCATTTAATATGGCATTGCAGGGAAAATTGAAAGAATCCTACTGGTTTTTATAACATGTTTCAAGACTTTTAGTATTATTTTTAAATGTTAAAATCCTCCAAGGTGAAAATAATGCTTCATCACAGAGAAAAAAATGCAGCAAATTTCACAGAAAAACAGAGCTTAAATGGCTTAAGTTGAATATAGGTAGGAAAAGAATGAGTTCCTCAGGGCCATATATCATTGTGAAGGAAAGAAAGCTGAACAAGTCAAACGGAGTGGGAGACGTCAAGAGGCAAGCTAGAAGCTTTCAAATGCCAGGCTACAGCACAGAGTGAGTGACAGCCCTTGCAACTCTAAAAGGGACCTGATGTGACTGGAATCGACAAGGATTCTTAGTACAGGAATGAATCTCTTGGGTGCATTTTTTTATCTTTCTTTTTCCTGAATGTTAAAGATATGTTTCTCTCTAGAGTCTCAAGGTCTCTAGAATACACGCAGTACAAAAACTACACCAAAGACAAGAACAAAATAGAAAATATAGTCATGGAACAGACAGGAAGGCTACATCGGGTATTTGTTTTCTCTGAACTAATATCAATTTTGGATTTGCTGGTCATAATACATGCTGGGAAGAGGTAAAAAGCACCGAAGTATTCTAAACTCAGCCACCTTCAGAAGTAGGACCATTTGAGAGTGTGCTATTTTATTTCTTTCCCCTTTTCTTTAAAATACACACAAAGGAAAAAAAAAAAAAAGAGGCATAATCTGTTTTGCTGCTGCGCTATTACTATTTTCATCTAGTGGTGACTTGAACTACCATCATTCTATTCACGCCAATGAATCTTGACAGCTCTAATATAAAAAGCTGCTCCAAGGAAATTACCGTATATTCTTCCTTCTCTGTTGATTGACTGCACCCTTTTATGGTGATATTTTCATAAGAACTTTCTGAAATCAAGTACTAACCTGGTAAAGCTGCTAGGAAGCAGAGTGGAATGCATGCTTAACCACCCCCCACCCCCCCAGGGATTTACTGCTGGCTCAAATATTGAGTAATCACAGAATAGCAAGGAGAAGGGGAGATGGTGGGAAGTTGGACACCTCCTCAAAAAACCTGAGAGTGGATGTAAGGTGATCGGCTACAGCTCCTAGGTGAGGAACTGAGCTCGCTGCTTCTCAGCCAGTAGAGGACAAGCTTGTTCCGCACCAAGGCAGATGCCACCTGCTTCCCTCAGTCTCCTTCTCTACCTAAAAGTCAGTGATTCTTACTTCTGGAGCATCTTTGTGGTGTCTTAGGATTCCCTGTTCCCCATTTTAAAATCTGTCTATGCTACTGAATAGTCACAAGCACTCGAGCTTTAGCAGCCTCAGAAGCACGTTTGGATGTTTCCATGTGTAAGTAATCACTGACAATTTTAGCAAACAACAGCCTCTGCTTTCCTGTCCCCCTGTCTCCCTCTTCACGCCATTCTGGTTTCACTCTTGAGACCTTTCTGAGTAAGGACTGCCAGCTACTGGAGTGAGAATAGCAGGTTTAGAGAGAAGGGTATACTGATAGGCCTGTGTAGCTACTGTGGTAGCCCTCATCACTACATATAAATTAACTAAGCAAATCCCAGACTCTGAAGTCTTCAACCATCTCATTCATCACAGAATCGTTTAAGTTGGACAGGACCCTCTTGAAATGATCTAGACCAATCCCAAACCATTTTTTATCATTTCTTGCTTAGTGCCCTAGCTCACTGACTTTAGGCGTTCTCACATAAAGGGAGGCCCTGCCACCTCCAGCCCATGTAAGCGGCCAGTAAACTCTGACCTCTGACAAGATTTGGCCTGCTCTTTACCGGCGCCACATGGCTGGAGAATGTTCCTTTCACTGATCACTCCACTGTACTCAACATTACTGCCAATTTGTTATTTACAATCATATTTTAGGTTTGACTATTTTAATATTCAATGCTATAAAATTTCTTTTTTTTTCTTTTAGCCTTAAAAAAAGATTTTAACTTCAGACTTCTAGGCTGATGTTTCTTCTAAGTGGCAGTTACTGTAGGATTATTATGCATTTACCAAAATGGTCTTCTGCAGTGTTTTCCCAAAATTTAGTATTATATCTCCTCAACCTTAATTCATCTTAACAAAGTTTCTTTTCTTCAGGATCACTGTATAATTTAAATGAGCTCATGGTATCATTTTCTATTGCAGTAAGTGAGGAAAGTCACTCTATGGAAATGTACTATTTATTTGGCAATCTACTCAGGAAATGTAGTTGCTTTTTTCCATTTTCTCAACAAACAATTCATAGAAAGCTGAATGAAAATTTTATTGCTTACTTCAACATGAATTATTTTTAAAGGGTATAATAAAAACTAATTATTCTCATTAGTTGGGAAATCATAACTTGCAACCTTTTGTCTTCTGTCTGACTTCTTGAAAAGATAATAAAGCACTGAGGATTAATATTAATGCATATTTATATGGTCTCTGATATTAGAAAATTACCTTTTATGATATTTAAGATAGTTTGAATAAGGCTATACCGTAAGACATGTTACTAGACCAGACTATATTTGTACTGCTTCCAAACTTCATTAAAAATACTTATTGGTAAACAGATCTCTAACAAGAAGCTATACAACAATTCTTACTAACTTAATGCGCAGATATGAAGAGATACCACTGTGGCACCATGACATATCCTTCAGGATCAGAAAAGTAATACACAAAACATGAAGAGTATTTTCATGTAGATAAAAAAGTCACTATAAAAAAAAAGGTATAGTTGTGGTGAAAGTACTTAATAAACAAACTTCATCAAGTCAAGATGTATTTAAACTCCAATATAAGTCCAATATAGCCAAATCTGTCTTCTGTTACAGAGACTGTAGGATGAAATTCTACCAAACACCAGATCTGAAGGAAAACAGGAAGATATTCGCTCACACTGAGTTATTACTGTCTTGATAAATAAGAGAGCCACAGCACGCTCAGCACACTGAAAGTCATCAGGTATGAGACCCAAATTGGTAGAAATGACGCTGTATCTTAAGTCTCCCTTAAAATTACAAACTCAGAATTCCACTCTTTTTCCTTACCCATCAAAATGCCACTTGATTTTTGCTACTGGACATCAGCACAGACCACATCTAGCACCAGGGAGATGGTTCAGTGTAAATTTGCTTCCTATTTCTAACAGTTTGCAAATTACCGTAATATGCAATATGTTCATAAATGTTTGCAAAAAATTCACACAAAATCAGATTTGTGTGAAAAATTCACATTCAGATTCCAATTTAGATTAATTATCCTCCATGGATTGGAAGGCTGATTGTTGATCAGGAAACTACTTCATGCATGCACTGGAGATAGAACCAGTCAAAATAAGAGGCAGTCAGTGCAGCGAGGCAGGATGGGTTCTGAAAGGATCTGAGGAAACTTTCAGGTCACAGAATGACCCACCTGCAATTTCCAAAAATGAGAATACAAGTTGTTTGGACTCTATTTTCATAGAAGGCCATTTTGTTGGTATCAGTAGCCTGTCAGTGTTCTGTTTCACTGCAGTGACAGTTAACTTTGACTCTTAACACAGATACTTCGTGTCTAATTTTCCACTAACAGCCACAACTTTTACAAACTCACACTATGTAGTACCTGAGAGAAAGTCAGTGTTTGTTCATATTATCTGCAGAAAAAAAGCCAGAACTTTAAATTTCCTATTAGTTCTATCACCCTTGTTGATCTTATCTGTTGAGTGTTTAATGCAGCATCAGTGACAAATAAATACATTACCTGAGATGATGCAGTTAAATATGGCTTTCGATTTTACATGTATAATGTGTTACTGAATAACAAAGTTTTGTCTAGCAAAGTTTTGGGATTCATTTTGAATCAAGAGGGGAATCAAAATTGGATGTGAATACGTCAGTGTATCGTTTATGTGCACTCCAGAGTAAGACTAAAAAGCGACTAACAGTCCTGTATATCTCACCCTGTTATACAGCCTAGTACCTGTTTGCACTGAGTTTCTTTCCATCCTGGAAAAGTATAAAATGGATTTTTGTTTTAAACAATAATAACTGATGTCCCTACGCCATCTTAATAATGCTTTTGTGTCTGTGCTACCCAGGAACACTGGGGCCCCTTTCTGAAGGTCTCAGGGCCTTGAAGCCATGCTACACTCCAGATGTAGGGCTCAGAGTAGGATTAAAGCTAGGAGCTGTAGGAAGTGTCACGACCCAAGTATTGCTTCTGTTTTGAAGATGGTGCTCAGCTGTGCTGTCTGAGAGTTGTTTCAACAATCTTCCCCAAGGAACTGAGCAAAATCGAATAGGTTCCTCACTACCATTGTTTATTTTGCCTTTATACCTAAACAGCTCTGCTAATTCTTGAGGAATTGTGCCGCAATTGGAATTAATGAGATACATTAGCGCTGCACCTCGCCAGCCAAGATAACTTAAAACGCACTAGCTCAGGTTCCAGAAGCAGTCAAACTGTGATAGCACTAAACTCCACAGGGACTAATTTATCACACTTCTTAACAGATTATTAACCCAAACAAACCACCATGCTTCCAGCACCGCACTGGCTTCCAATACCTATTTCAAGCTGTTCAGGTAGCACTGCCTCAGCAGCTGCAATGCAGACATAACCTGAAAGTGCCGATTCTTAAAATTTAATGTATCATAAATAGTCAGAAGATCTAAATATTAGCTGAATTACAGATAAAAGTAGTACCTAATCTAAGGTTATCATGAAGCCAACTTTTAAAAGGAGAGTCAAATCCCTGGAAGTCTTTGACTTAGTTGGGTTTAAAAACTTTACTCCTAACTGAAAAGACAGTATGTACAGAAGATTAATGCATATACATGAATTGACTGGTCATTAAATCATCAACAATAGGTCGAAACACTGAATTGATTTATAAAGCTAGAGGATTTAAAGCTGAAGATGTAACCAGTAAATATAAAGATGCTTCTGAAATTTCATGAGGTATACCGCTGATTTAAAAGAGAAAATTAGAATGTACTTTTCAGTAAGTATAGTAATCAAGGTTGATATTAATGATATATCTAAATATGTGTGAGAAAAGGACCGACAATGATAATTATTACCACTGAAGATTATTTTGATTAAATAATGCTTAAGTAATTGAACATAATTATTTGAAACCTTTCCATTTCCAACTCTAGCATGTTTGATTAAAATGTCACATAGAAATAACAAGGTCCAGTGTTAAATAAACCATGATTTCAGTATTACAACCAAATCTTGTCTCCAGAACAAAGACTAAACATAAGATTATTTCATTATTTTCTGTTCTTGTGGGTTGAATTAATTAAAGCTGATTGTTTTCTTTGAGCAAACTTTGAACATTCCATGTTATTCAATGTATGAGTAGTACAAGAGAAGTGGCCTGTTCATGGTCACAGCTCTGCGGGAAGCCCAGGCTGAGGCTGATGAGGAGGAGAGCCCAAGCCCTGCCCTTGCCTCCACCTCTCCTCTCTACTCCACTTACCCCTTCCCACTGGGGCTCCTTGCTTCCCGCCAGGCAGCTGCGTGGGTACTTTGCTCTCACTCACCACCCTCTCTCAAGTCCAGCACCTTCTGCTTCATGGTGGACACAATGCAGGTCAACGGTAAGCGCTCCCAGAAACCATGGCTCCAGTAGCACTGGGGGTCTCCTGCAGATGCCTCTGGGGAAGCAGGATGAGGTGAGTCTGAAGGCGCAGGCAAAGGCTGTTGATCCCCACAGCTCCCTCATGGCTAGGAGACACTGGGCCAGCAGCCCTGCAGCCCAGCCCTGAAGTGAGAGGGCACCCCTTTCCCTCCCGTCCATCTCCCCTCCCATCCTCTGCACTCACCTCACCTGTCTACCCCCAACCTAAGGCCTGCTCCTGCCTCGCAGCCCTTTTTATACCCTGTGATACGCTGTGATGTCATCACCGTGATGTCATCACCGCCCACCTGCTGCTCATTGTGACACCACCACCACTGTCTTTCCAGCTGACCTTCAGTACCCGCACAGGGAGTAAAAGGTGCGTGCTGTGGGATAGCACATGCTGCGTGCACCTGTGCAGGGCGCTGCCCCGTGAGCCAGAGCAGTGCGTGTGTGGAGGGTGCTGTGGGGCCCTCAGCCTTTGGTGCTCACAGCGCTGAGGCGGCACTGGGGGCAGTGGGGATAGAAAATGCTGTTTGTACGGTCCAGTAGCAGATTGCTGCCTCTCTGGAGAGAAGGAGAGGTAGGCTGTACACACGGCAAGGCATTTTAATTGCTTTCCTACATTTACGCATCTAAATTTAGTTGTATGCAATGTGGTAATGAAAGATACTGTGAGGGATCCATGTGCTCTAGTGGTCATGATTCATCCGAATTATTTTAGAGTTCTGTGTCAGGACAGATTGAATCTGGGCCTAGAAATGCTGGTTTTCTTTTGTACTTTAGTACTAAAGATGAGCCTTTATTTTGACAAACACAGCGTTTCATTTTGCAACTTATAAGAATGGATGTTGAATTGGTTATTACATTATATATATTCTGTAGAAACTCCTGAAGACATAAAGACTGACAAACTGTAGACACTTGCCATTTATAGGAGACAGAAAGAAATCTGTTTGATATTTTTGGTCTAAATGTATCAAAATTGAAACAAAACAAAACAAACGACAACACCTTATTGTTTAGATTAATACCTTAGAATATTAAAAGCTCTACAGCTCTTGAGCAAAAGACTAAGACTCCAATTGCAAAAGAACAAATTTATGGCCATATGGAAGGGCAAGCTGAAGTCTTAGCAGCACATCCTAGAGAGCTTCAGCTAGAGGTGTTACATAAATCTATTACCTATTATAAAGGAAAATAACTATAAATGAATGCAGAGAATTATAAGTAAGTGGCCTGATGCTTGCAAATGGGGAAAAATGTAGAACTGATAATTCAGGGTTATTTTTAGCTAAAAATAATCTTTAAATCTTAAAAATTACATTAAAACTATAGAGACAGTACAGACACACATAGAGCAAGTTAGAGGTAACACTGAAATAACAGACTTGGAGCAAAGACAACAATGCAGAGATTCTATGGTGACACAACATTCGGGCTACAATGGTGCCATTGGAAAAGTGAGTTCCCCCATTTCCAGTTCATGACTATCACGGCCACAGTATTGAAAATTAAGAGGAGGTTGTGGTCACAATGTCTGGAGTCCTTCCAGAGTAACCTTCCAGAGTTTCTGAAATGGGAACGATCATTTTTGAAAGTGCTCATTCATTTTTCATATGCCCAGTCTGTCTTCCATTCTGCATTTAAACGTATTACATTTGCACTTTTAAGGGATATCTAAGATGTTAATGGAATTTCAGTCAACCGCACTGTATTTCCCCGAAAAGGATTGATTCGTTAAGACCTGAACCCAGTCTCCTTTTTTTGTTCTGGCAAAACAGCGAAAAGACAGCCTGGAGGTATATTCTATTAATTCCTAATATAAATTAAGTTAGATGACTGTAAGCAAAATGATTATGATGAATAAGAAAACAGGCACATTAGAGAAAACGTGAAATGGAAGGGGAGAGAACAGAAAATATATTTCTGCAAACTAGGAAATGAGATAGGAAGGTAGAAAGTCGTAGAAAGATACATAAATGTAATTGAACTATAAGTACTATTTTCTTTCAGATACCATAAGCAGAATGGGATTTGATACCACATTAATCACAGCTTTATAAATGCAACAGAAAAAAACCAAGCACACAGGTGAATGATCACTTCATCAGACTGACAAATGAAACAATTAAAACATTTTTGGTACATTCTTTAATTTGCTGACTCCAGTCACAGTCACTGCAGGGGCTGTCTGAGTGCTGATATCCCTACTTGGAAGAAATATTTATTTTTTCTTCCTTCATTTATTTTTTTCAAATACATTTCACAGTGTGTTTCTTCTTTTTGGTAGAGCAGACTTAATAACAAAGATGTGTGCATGCCATGGTAGATCAGCATGCAGAACTTTAATTACAGTTATGTCAATTTTAGACCTTCAACTCTTGTTAAAAACACCACTATATTGGAAAAGCGTGATTGCATCTCTGTGTAGCTATTCCTTTACGTTTTGGAATGCATTTGTTAAAGGTGACATCATTTATCCCCATTTGCTAGTTTGTCAACATGTCCCAGAATTTTTTTTAATAATCTCAAATGTGTAGCATTATATCTTCTTAAAATCCTAATTAAAGAGGTGTTTTGTGCCAGCAAAGAAATTAAAAAACATGAGCTTTCATATGTAATCATCAGGAAAGTGGGTAAAAATTTCCATTAAATACTTGCATAGGTTTACGCTTCTGATGCAAAAAACCACTTGTTGTGTTAACTTTGTTTCATTTCCTAAACACTTATAATCCAGTAATTTTCATTTTAAAGGCTGCAACTTTTTGAAAAGAGAGAGAAAGAGAGAGAAAGAGAAAGAGAGAGAAAGAGAGAGAAAGAGAGAGAAAGAGAGAGAAAGAGAGAGAAAGAGAGAGAAAGAGAGAGAAAGAGAGAGAAAGAGGTCTAACTTGCTTTTTGACATCATTTGGAACTCTACAAGATAAAGGGAATACACGTGGCAAGGGGAGGATGTTTCTTCGCAGTTTCCCTGAGCTTTTTAACCCAACATGAACAAAGCACAGAATACTTTGATTTTGGGTGGAAATTTGCATACAGAAAAGTAAAGACGCCTGGGACACTGCATGTTACCAGAAAGATTCCTGGTTTTCCCATGTAATTTGGAAGGAAAGAAGCTAAAGGAGAGACAAAGAAGTGTATTTTCTCACCTGAGAAGCATGAATAGTAAGCACACCTTTTCAGATCAAAAAGTTTTTAAAGCACTATTTCAGAAGCTGCCAATGGTCCACTAATCTGGTGGTTCAAGAGGCAACCCATTCCGCTGCTGCACAAATGGGAAACATTCTCATCGACCACTGAATTAATACATTCATACCTGGAATTATCCATCATATCCCAGGAAAATAGCTCTCCCTGAAGGAGCCATCTGCATGGGACATAATAATGCCTGCCTGTTTGCCTGTATTTGTTTTCCAGATCTCATGCTGCAAAACGTCTGCCTCACCGTTTCTTCTTAGCAATACTCCACGACAGCTTTTATTTTTTGGTAAACAGATTACTCAAAGAATGTCCTTGAGGGGATTGATGCAACAAAAGAATAATCCCCAAAACAGCAAAATATGGAACTGTAGGGAGAAAACAGGCCTTTGCAGAGCAAGTCTTATAGCTTTTTCAGGTAATTTGATATTCATTGATGAATAAATAAACAACTGGAAATTGGTCCAGGCGGACACAGAGTAATAGACCTGTTTGCTGAGACCTGCAAAACTCGCAGAACTTTAAAAGCTCTTACCACGCCAAGAACTTCTCATCCCTAGCTCTACGTGCTAATTAATCTCTCAGTAAATTACTTTCTTTTTATTTGTTCCAAAATATATAAATAATAGTAGCTTAAATATAACACAGAAAGATACTACTACAAAAAGAATGCCATAATGAAAAGAAAGCAACCTGGGATCCTGAAGTCTCTTTGCATTTGTCTTGTCATTCACTTCCACAAAATGAGTCATTCCAAATTTGCTAATTCATCCAGGCACCTATGCCAATTTCCAAGAATTAATCCTAAAATACCTCCCATCCTGAGGTATTAATCTCATCATAGATTACTGCTCGACAATACTTTATCTTGCACTTCATTTATATTGCACTCCAGAATATAGGGACTTAAGGAAAAACTTCTAATAAAACAGCCTCAGGTTTGGGGGTTTTACTTTCCTTTTTTTTGCTTTTTCTTTAGATATTGCTTCAACATAGAAATTATTCCTTATACACCACCATCTAACATATCTAGTGCAGGATGTCTTTCCATTTCCAGATGCTCCAGAGACAGATCCCTGTTCTGTACTTGTGTCTATGGGGTTACCTGCCTTTTGGAAAGATCACCTCCCTGATCCACATGCCCCCTTTTTTTTTTCCCTCAGTGGTTTGTGTCCTTGAATCATCTCTTGTCTTCTTCCTTCAAGCCACAGTAGCGATCTAATGTTAGGTAAAAATTGTTGCTACACTTACATAAAAGTAAAATGCACATTGTATTGTATTTGAGGAACTGCTGGAGCTCCAGACCCCCAGTCACAAAGAGCACTGAGACCAGCACCACTGTGTCACCCCGGGGAGCCCTGCCGGGCTTTCAGCCAGGCCATATCCTGCACTAGAGGGCCGGGGAGCAACAGTTCTCTCTCCTGTGAACCATTCCCAGAAATACTTATTTTGGTATGCAGCTCCTATGGTCAAGAAAACTGCTCTCACCAGGTTGCAGCCTATCTTTCATCCCATTAAGTCAATTTCATTCATTTCGACGCATATTCTTTATAAATGGGGTAGATACTGTGCTGGTTTTATTGGCAAAGTCAAAAGTATAAACTAATTATTTTGGTTATTCATTATTCTGCTGAGACAAATGTTATGAAGAACAAAAGGCAGAACTTAATAAATTAGCTGGCAATGCTAATCTGGTGTGAGTTTTGAGCATTACTCAGGAAATATAAGCACTATGAAAAGATCTAGTGAAATCAGAAATGCTGTCTGGTAATAATAATGGAAGGACGGTCTTGTTCTCTAATTACCAGACATGAATTTGGGAAATTCGGCTTCCAAGGCACCATGACTTTGCAGTTCATTACATTCTCAATGACTCATATTATCAATACGTCCTTTTAATCACTCTTTGTTGTCTTGACCCTTGTTATACAATGATTGTTCATTCTTTCAAGATAGGGGTTACCCTTGTGTTCACAGAGAACTGCCTTAATCTAAACAAACTTGTTGCATCCTAAATTCTAGCAGATAATGAGAATCCAAGTGAAGAACACAGCTATGGAGACTAATAATCCAGAGTGGGAAAAAGAATCCACTCAGCTGACAGAAAGAACAAATTAAAGGAAGATTTACTTTGATCAATGTAGGGTTAGACCTTTCAATTTCTTCATTACATTGATATCACAGGTTTGCTGCCATACTGTGAGATCCTCATAAGCACACACCTGAAATAAAACTGCCCCTTCTGTGCTTCACATGGGGAAGTATTAGTTTATAAACTGGACAGTCCTTTCCACATCCCACCAGAGCCATGTATAGGACATGTACAAGTCAACGCGATGTATCTTCTAGAGGCACTAAAT
The DNA here is from genome assembly GCF_964199755.1 of Larus michahellis. Lineage (NCBI taxonomy): Eukaryota > Metazoa > Chordata > Aves > Charadriiformes > Laridae > Larus > Larus michahellis. Next base: position 8,192,177 of record NC_133906.1, on the reverse strand, counting down.
CTTAGGAGAGTTTTCAGCACATTTGGAATATGTGCTGTGACTGACAGAGCACATTCAAAATACTAAGCACTAAGCACTCACGTTAGACATTCAATTTTCATGTTCCCTGAGACTTCAAAAGTCCAACAGATTTCCGTACTCTTATCAATATCAGTATGAGTTGAATCAGTCCCATTCTCTGTTTAAAAGCAGCTACAAAACACAGATTTATACAGGTACTGTGAATTCTCAGTATAATGGGAAGTTATTTATGTACATAAAGAATAGATCAAATTTTACTGACTTAAAAGTATTAATAGTTTATACTGACTTAACACAGTCATTCAAAATTGCACATAAAGCATACATTACAATGTTAGCTTATTGCTTCGTTCTGGTTTCCTTTAGCATTGACTAGTCTTAGAAACAGTTAAAAGGTCAAAAAGTATTGAACACTAAAGAACTTTGAGAAAGCTCACCTCATTAGTCAAAAAGATGTTAAAAGTTCAAAGGAAAAGAGAACATGAACTTATGGAAGAGAAGGCGCCAGCAAGCTTGAAAAGTATGAGTTAATCATAAAAGCAGAGAAAAGGAAGACTTACTTTTTGGATCTCTTATAGACATGTACTAAATCTTACCTATCCGACATTATCCAATAATAAGAAAACAAGAATACCTAGTCTTTTTGCCTAGCATCCCTTTCCCTAAGAAAGAGTCCTTTTCACATAGCCCTTAGAGAAGTCATAGCGTGTGCATTTATCCCTACAGGGTTTTTTAAATCAAAAAGGAAAAGTAGACAGAAACCTTGCTAATATTTCATATCTTTATCTTCTGATAACCATCTAACTTATTAACACTAGAATAATAAAGTCCAGCTAAAGTTTGGGTTGTCTGAACACAGTTTTCCGTAGCACAGAGGACATGACACAGAGGAGTTTCACATGTTCCACTGTAAACTCTATCCATTGTATGGAGACAAAAATAGCAAATTATGAAATATATTGTCTTATATTATGAAAGCTCAAGAGCACTACACTTCAGAACTGAATTTTCTAATGTTTTCACAAGCATGACTATCTAAACGTATATATTATGTAGACTAATTGGAACACCATGACAATGAAGTAAACACAAAGATCACCAAGCATCAAAACAATTAATTTTTATGCAAAACATGCTCACATACAGTTTTTACTTTCATGAATTAAAATTATGCAAGCATATCAATTAACGCTAACACAGATTCATCAACATTGCAGTAAGAGGGTATGCAAAGATTTATTTATGATCTTCTAACATATTAGCCAGCAAAGTGTTTTTTTCCAAAATGCAGTCTTGCACAACTTGGCAAACAAACAGAAGGGTCATTTTGCTTGTGATTATATTGGATTTTTTTTACTGAATGTTAATGAATTTTAAATTGCCTCTGTTAATTTTACTTTTTAATTACAACACAATATGAATTTACTGGAGCTGATTAAAAATTGATTTACCTATTCTTTAACAAAAGGTACAGTCCTAAATTAGAATGGGCGTATTTAAAGTGCAATCTAAACTTTAAAAAGTATAGAGTTTCATTTTAAATAGTTTTCAATTCTTAAGTAGCTCTTCTTACTATTTTTCATATGATGTATGGATACAGGTAAAAGAGAATGTCCTTTCACTAAAAATCCCAATAATATAGTGTTTTCATTTTTGTGTACGTGGCTACATATTTCATGAACAAATTAGCATGGTACTGCCAATACAATCTTTCTTCAAGTATTAATGGTTTCAAGCTGGGCTTCCAAGAAAAAGAGAAATGATCTATATGGAGTTTATTTCTGGTTATATATGTCAGCATATATATACATTTGACCACTAAAACAGAGTGGTCAAATGGCACATATAGGAAATCATTATTACAGGAAGTACAGATGAACAATCTTGCAAAGTCTAACTCTACCAGGAGAACCCAAAGCATAGTGTAGCAACCACTGCTGTGAATGTATTTTCATATATATATATATATTTAATGTTCTACTGACATAGATTTACAAACCATGGAAGCAAGGAACAGGAACGATAGTTCGTATCTGCAACTAGTCCACACAGTTGGAGTAATTTGGTAAAAATATTACCATCATGCTATGTACAAAATGTAAGTCAAAAAAAGGTGTTTAACTTGGTTTCAAGAGAAACTTGTATTTCAGCCTCTCTGAAGAGAAGTACTATCAGTAACACATAAAAACTTAATCACGAATCCACAAAAATAACTCAAAAATTCTTCACAGTGGGAAACACTACACCCTTTTATTAGGTAAGCAGTGCAATAAAATAGGAGGAGCAGGGTAGAAACCTTGAAGACAGCTTACACCAGAGACTCCTGCAAAATTCAGTGTCAGAATTTCCCCCCGGATTGGGGTTCCATTTGAAAATAAAGAGGTTACAACTGAAACATAAGATATAAATGACCTAAGCAGTCCTCAGTTCTCTGCTTTTCCTCAGAGGTTTGCACCAGAGAGAACTGTGTAGGGGTTATTCCCTCTTCAAAGGCAACTTCATTCCAAATCATACTTTGTACACATTTCTTTGTATAGTATTGTAACACTAGTGTCACAGCATAGTACTGCAGCACATCTCTTTCCACAATATTTATTCTTCATTTGTGGCCAAATATTCAGCTGTGCAATTACTACTGCGCATCGTTCTTCTATACAGCTTAATGAAGAATCTCTCCTTGGGAGCCCATCATTCCTATGGGGCTGAGCTTTCCAACAAAAATACCCTGGGTATTTTTGAGGATCCTCTCCCAAGAGATATTAAATAATTTATACTTGAAATAAAGAGAGATTGCATGTCACTGCCTTCCTGTCCATGTAGAAGCCAGCCATCAGAATATCAGACACATGCTATCCCTTGGCAAAGAGCTGACACTGGCATCAGAACAAGACATTCGTGCAAAAAAACTCAGGGGAAAGAGTGTAACACTATGTGTTTGAACAGTAATGCTGTATATGACTTCTCCTCCTTCCAAGTGCCGGATTCTGTTTACCTTCATTAAATAAATTTTACTATTCATGAAAGCACAGAAAAACACGTATGTGTAATGAGCTAAGACCAATTTTGCCTGTAGATGGTATGCTATGAGCTTAAATCTAATTTAGTAGATGTAAAATACATTTTGAATTTATATGCATTTTATTTCAATATCCACAATACCGACTGTTTAAGAAATTGTCATAAATCTCTACATTTAAAATTTTGGATAACAAATTATAGTTTTTGTTTATAATTCAGAGTTCCTTCTGTTCTGTGCAGTACATTTAACAAGAAGCCAATCTGGGGTTTTTATGATTGTGTGGGCACATAATGCACGAGACACATGTTTTGGAGAAACTAGGTCTATTCATAACCACTATTCCACATACATTTTGTTTACTTTCTTATATATACACTCTCATAAGTGGGATATAAACACATGGTTAGTCACTAGGATGCCTCCTGTTGTGGTGTATTTTGTCTGGTTGCATTGAATGGTATGTTTATATCAGGTCTATTAAGTACCCAAAACTTGTACAGCTACAAGCATTTATTTTTTTAATTTAGACTTTTGGAGGAACTGACCATTCAAGATTCCCTAGAGCTGTCCAAAAATACTTTTTAAAAAATGTTGCATAATTTATATTGACTTCAGAGCATCTGTAAGTCACTACATTACTCTATTTGCATGTCTGATAAATTTTCCTGACAATGCTATTTACAAATGGTCCATTTAGAAAGGAGCCTTCTACTAAAACGTCTGGAAGAAATGTCTGTTTGGTGACTATGAAGCAGTGAGGTGGGAGTCAACTATGTAGTCAGGGGTGTGTGCGTGCACGTATATATTTGTATGCATATACATACAAAGATTCACACACATACATATATTTTTATATATATATACACACACATATATATATACACGTGTACTTTATATACGACTGTCTGGCAGAGTGGAATTGAAAATGGGAAGGAATCAATGTGAATTGGGATCTATGGATCCACTACAGGTTTTTTATTACTATTCTCAGATTTTTAGAATCTATTCAGGAAACTTTCCAAAAACATATAAAGAATTTATGCATACATTGCACTCACTGATATTCATTGGGGGTTAGAGGATTAAATCCATCAAGCTCCATGGAAAATTCCTTCTGCTAGGATTCACAGAAGGCTGTTCTTCTAAAGAAATCCCAGTGGTGAGCTTAATAATGTCTTGGCCAAGGGGTAAATCTCTTCAAAGCTCCACGACAACTCACGCATGCCAACAGAGACTGAAGCATGATCTACAGTCTGTTTTTCATTGATCAGTAGAGAAAGCTCCACAAATTTAAAAATATATTGGACTGAATTCCACATATACCTTCGTATAATTTTTTTGTACAGTTAGTTAATGGGAAACAATCATGATAAAGACCTACACATTTATGAATTATACATTCCAGAGAAACAATTTATTTTAATACTATACTCATTTAAACCCAGTTGGATTTGCAGTCTTAAGAGATATAATGATATACTGGAACAATCTTGATTATAGAGTTAATTAGAAAGTAGTTTATTTTTTATTAAAAATTAATAATTCATGTACCTTAATTGCTGGATAATGATGGTTTTGTTTGGTATATGTAGTTAAAAATTACAAAACAGTGCTTTACAGCTATGATTTAAAGTATTCATTTTCACAGAATACATGTCCAGGGGTTGCTGTTAAAGCAGTTACCAAAAATCTAATGCAAACAAAAATACAGCTCATTTAAAATAAAAAAAACCCCAATCTTAGTAAGTCTGAGTTGCCAGGGCTCCTACTTTTGCTTTATCAGGGAAAGCCACGAATAGTTCTCTTGAGCTAATAACCGGAATGAACTAGGACCATAAGCAACCCAGGCATTCTGAGGGGCCAATCCTCTTATTAAAGTTAAAGGATCCAGACAGGACCTCATGAGTTTTCCTTCAGCTTTAATTCTGGATGTCCTTTTCTTCATGCACACATGAATAAATGGTAAAATTATTTCTGGGAGATAGATCTCCCATTTAAGCAGAAATGCAATCATCATGGTACCCAAGTATTGTGCGTACACTCTCTAACTCAATTTTCTCAGCATTTTTTAGATGTGCTCAGTGCTTAAACCTGATAGAAAGGCTTCCCATCCACACCAGTTAACCTTACCCCGCAGTTTTATTCTACCTAGTTGTTCTTAAATATTGTCTTGTTCTCTTCTGTGCTGTTCATTTGAATCAGTTTGAATTTCTTCCCAGAAACTGTTACTAATCTAAAAACAGTATCATCTGTTTGCCCCTATTTTTCCATTTTTAGTTTCCCAAGAGATACAAATGGATTTCCCAATTAAAACATACGGCAAAGAGCACTCCCTTTCAGAGCATCCTTTCCCTTTTTCTCTCTTATTTCACTTATACCAGTCACAGCAGTTGATACCTGGGAAGACAATGTTTGATGAATAAGGTCTTCTCTACACTTGGGTGAAAATCCACATAGGACAGACTCTAACACTAGCTGCTGAGTTTACGGTACATATCAAGTCAAAAAATGTGCTATGAAATTACCAGGTTATGTCATATTGTCTCCTGAGTGAGAATTAAGTAGCAGTAAAGAAGATATGGTGACAATCTACACCCAGTACCATCATAACTAGGATTATTTTTAACTATAGTGTCATGTTGGATGTATTATATCCCATGCTGTCTAAATATGATCCGCATGAGAACCAATGCAAATTTATACATATATCTACTGAGAAGCATTTAATGGAATTTCCCACAGGAATCATAGAATGGTTTGGGTTGGAAAGGACCTTTATTAAAGACCATCTAGTCCAATTCCCCTACTATAGGCAGGAAAAAAAAGAGTGTTCTTCCTGAAGGCAACCAGATCTAGCAGCCACAGCAGTAGAGCACGGGGCATTCTGTTCTCGAGCTCTTAGATACTGGGACTGTTCCCCTGGGGAGTTTGTGAGTTCATTGCCTTCTCCATGTCACAAAATCCAGAACCCTGTCAAAATAGCAGAGTATCTGTGCAGTTGGATTTTCCTTGGTACACATAGTATGAAAACACAGATGTATGAATCTCACTGTGCTTATGTGGCTCCCGTTCTGTTTATTGGATGACACAGAACTAGGAGAAATAGTTGATAAACCAGATGGGTGCAGAGACATTCAGAGGGACCTCTAAAGGCTAGAGAAATGGGCCAACAGTAACCTCATGGATTTCAACAAAGAGAAGAGCCAAGACCTGTCCCTGGAGAGGAATAACCCCATGCATGAGCACAGCCTGGGAGCCAACCACATGGAAAGCAACTGTGTGGAGAACAACATGGGGTCCTGGTGGACAAGTTGACTAAAAACTAGCCACACGCCCTTGGAGCAAAGCAGGCCAACAGCATCCTGGGCTGCATTAGAGGTGCGAGCAGGTTGAAGGAGGTGATCCTCCTCCTCTGCTCACCACTTGAGACACATCTGGAGTGCTGGATCCAGTGCTGGGCTCCCTGGTACAAGAGGGACGTGGATTTACTGAAGAAAATCCAGTGAAGGACCACTAAGGTGCTGAACAGCTTTTGAAGCATCTTGCATCCAGGGAGAGGCTGAGAGAGGGACTGTTCAGCCTGGGGAAGAGAAGTCTCAAGAGGATCTTATCAGTGTGTGTGAATACCTGATGGGAGAGTGTATAGAAAGCAGAAACAGACACTTCTCAGTAGTATGCACTGATAGAACAAGAAGAAATGGGCACAAATGACAATACAAGAAATTATGTTTAAACATAGAAGAGTGTTTTACTGCAAGGTTGATCAAACACTAGAATAGGTTGCCCAGAGAGGCTGTGGCTTCTCTGTTCTTGGAGATATTCACAACCCATCTGGACACAGTTGTGGGCAACCTGCTTAATTGGTCCTGCTTTGCGCAGGGTTTTTTGACTAGATGATCTCCAGGAGTCACTGCCAAACTTTGCCTCTCTTTGATTCTATGGTTCTAAATGCTTTTCTCATTTCTGTAACTCCAGCCAGCCCTTTGACTCTCATACCTCCTTGGAATGTAAATACGTAGGGACAAAGTTTGCGCCATGTCTTCAAAATTACAGAATTAGCCCTGCTGTTCATACCATATATTAAGTCACTTGATGTATTTGTTAAAACCAAGCAATACTGCATTTGTCACACTGTGATGCCCTAATTAACTATTTTAAAGTGGTGACGTTCACTGAAGAAAGTGCTAAGTCGACTGCTTTTTCTAGACTGGAACAGTAGAGAAAAGCACATATTTGCAAAAAGAAAAGCATGTTAATAGAGGCCTGTTTATGACAACATATAATATAAACTGATGATTAACCAGGCTTGCACATATGGCAAATGAAATTTATACACAAAATCAAAATTCATGCATATAGCCATAAAGATAAATTGAGCACTGTGTAATTTCAGGGACATGTTTTTTCTTTCTTTTGGAAAATGTCTACTTCACTTTGAATGATAACATAATGTAACTACAAAGCAGCACTAAAAGTAGTGCTGTTCTGAAATTCCAAGGAGGCAGGCACGAATTTCAAGTAGTAGTCTAAAAACCATGACTAAAAGTTCCCTCTTCTCTCCCACCACCACCATTTACATTCAGTCAGTACAAGGTGTAGTCTCACATCGTGTAATACTGTTATGCATGAAGAGTCTCTCCCTCTTTTATGTTTCAACGAGGACTGAACCTGCTTCTGAACTTCAGACATTGCTCTTTGTTAGCAAAGTCCTGAAGTCAAGACAGCAAGCAGGAGATTTATGGCAGTATCTTCTTATGCTAGAATCAAAAACTACTTCTAGAGATTTTAATCAGAAGTTTTTTTCAAATTCATCTCTGGTTACCACAGCCCTGCACTGCAATAATGCAGACAAAAACAGGCATAAGCATAAAACCCAGCAGCCTGGACATGCTGTATGAAGGAAATGAGACAAATTATAGCTCAATCTGCCCAACGCTTTGGAAACCTGTACATTAATGCAAGAAGTGTGCGGAAGAAACAAGAGAAGCTGCATAGGAACTCTAAATAATAAGCACTTACTGACTAGCACTACAGAAGCTTAGTAAATTATGCACTTTACTGCAATGGAAAAAGGTAGCACGTTCACATATGACACTTGTCTTAGGATCCAAATTGGGGAAGTTATCCATGCTGAAAATCTGGGAACCTGAACTCGGGTGTTAAAACATTTTAGATGACTGAACCATGAAAATGCAGTGGAAAGAACTTTTGTGAAAAAATACTACAATTATCCAAGACACAATGCAAGGTAATAATGGAGGTTTACACTATCCAGACAATCCTTAAAAAGAGAATAATACAGTACAACATGGGTTAATCTGGAAGTTATGGTGACAATAAATATTACAAATGCACATCCACACAGAGGAGGCAGAAAAAAGCAATCAGTGCAAAGACTGTTGTATATTTAATGAATAGAGAGGAATTGACTGAGATCATGATTAAATGCAGCTTGGATGACAATGACTATGGTATAAGAGCTAAGGAAACTTAGGAAAGCAAGGAGGCTAGATAGCTGAATAGAAACAGAAAGACTTCAAGAAAACAGAGGTCAACAGAATCAACAAATCCCTAGGTAAGAGCTCATATGACAGGAAAAAAGAATTACAAAGAGTGGCAGTTCCACTAAAAATATTAATGGTGCAAGAAGAAACTATCCCAATACAGAAGCTGAAAATAACTAAACCAGAAGTTTCTCACCAGTGTCAAGCAAAAGAAAGAAACACAGAGAAAGTGGAAACAGGTCAATTATACTAAAAATACAGGAAGAGTGTGTAGAAAGAAAATTAGAAAGGTCAAAGCGTAAGATGGAAAGAAGTCAGTAAAGAAATCAAAGACAACAAGAAATCATTGCAGATGTTAGCAGTAAGAGAAGTTAAGTGTCAGCCTAGTACTGATTGGAGTGGGAAGCTATCAGAATGCCAGGACTGCTCGCATGCTACATGATATTTCTGCTTTAAAATGTTAACTGCAAGCAGGTGGTTAGAACAATTAACACTGTAAAAAAGAGTAAAATCTCAGCTTGCAATCAAGAAAAACAGGTTAACACAATTCTGCTGCTCATACTGACTGATGAATTTACTGAACTAGCTGCAACAATTCAGATATATTAAAGCTCATCAAATACCTGTGAGGAACTGAAAAGCCAAAAAGGTAAAATGCAATGTCTATCATTAAAAGGGAATACTGGAAACATAAGGCAGTCAGATATGGAAGTATAATTGAAATCACTGAATTTCCCCCCACCCGCAAATTGATCACAAATAACTAGGCATCTGATAGGCATCTGAAAAATCATACGGCTATTCCCAAGAGCTGACATGGATTGGTCCAGGACAAATCACGTCAAACTAATTTTCTAATTTTCTTCTCTGATAGGCCAACAGATCACATGGATGATGAAGAAATCTTGAGTGTTTCAGTTTTAGTAGAGCTTTTGACGTAATATATTCTAACAGGTGAACCAGGAAAGTTGTCATGAAAGTAATGAAGAATAGGTACAAAAATGTTTGGGATTACATACTCACTGGAGATACAGAGGTCCATGTGTAGGTCTGGTTTTATTCAATTTTTCATTATTATCCTAGATAAAGGAACATAAAGTATATTTATTAAATACGCAGCTCCCATCAAAGGAAGAAAGACCCCACATAGGGGGAGGAGAGGTCTAGAATTCACAGTGATCTTGACAAAATGAAAAACAATCTGAAACCACATAGATAAAGTTTAAAAACAGAATTAAATTTGTTCACAAGTGAAACATGAGACAGTAACGTCACACCATTACAAATACGTAACAAAATAAATGTTACAAATGTTTGTGCCTGTTTTAATAAACATATTCAACCTAAAAACGTAACCATAAAACATGTAAACATATAAACCACAGCATGTAAGCATACACATATAGATACACACAATAAATAACGTGAAAAATCCTTGTCATAACGGTTCTCCTCTAGCCACTGTTTGCAAGGCTTCAGCAAGACTACTGGTGCCTCAGTGAAGCAAATGAAGTTGTCAACTGTGTCAACTGTACTTTAGCAAAGACATGGACAAACTGAGATAGATAACAAGAGATTTAGGAAACATACAAAGGAAAGACTGAAAGAACAGGGAATGCTTCAACTTGATAGTTACAGTAGATAAGCAGAAGAGTAACGGGCTTAAATTGCACTAACAAATCACTTTAAAGATCGAGAGAAAATGCTGGTAATAATGAAGGAACAGTGAAATTAATTGCCTGGGGTAGTCACGGTATAGCTATCACTGGAGGATTTTAAAAACAGGTTATACAAACATTTATCAGGAACTACACAGCTATAATGTATTCTGCCTTCAGGCTCTCCCAGATTTCTTTTTCCAAGATTCTGCCATCCAGAATAGTCATTAACTTAACAGATAAGGTACTCGCACAAAATAAAGGGGTTCTGGTGTCAAGTTTCTGCTCTTACCTAGACAAATATTTAACAAGCACTCAGGCCCCCAGACCTGCATGCTGATCCTCTGCATCTTACACAGATACCCTAGCTCCTGAACTGTCATCTCACTGGGAAGCTGGGGTGTTCTCTCATTTGTTTACCTACAAGAAATTTCTGCACCTGAAAGACTTCAAAACAGACTTTTCATTTGAACTGATAGGAATTTTGTGCACGTTCTTGTAGTTAATGAACTGACCCACAGTAAAAAGTATTTAGGCCGTGATTCCTCCCCACCTGACTTTATTCATCAAGCTTGCAGCTTCCTGGACTCATCTGAATCTCTTGGGATTGGACAAAAAGCTCAGCTGGTATGTACGGAGTCCAACCAATTTTCTTGGACTAAACAGACTAATTTTCATATAGCTACACATAGGTGGATCGAAACCCAAAATTCAGAAACCACTTACCTACATTACTTTGCAAAATTAGGAAGGGCATCATAGTCTGGCCTTTAATGTTTTTAGCTTACGTTTCAATTCTCATACAACAGAGATGATAGCTTGACACTTTAAAGTTATTTTATGCATATTCAATTTATATTAACTATTTTTAGCTGTCTTTTTTAACTGAAGTGTGTGAGTAAGCATATTTTGCCAAACTGCAAAGTTCAGCAATGTGTTTAAAGGCAGAAGCTCCTTTGAGGTTTAATGCAGTCTTTTTCCAAGTAGCATGATTTCAATCCAAACTCCAAAACATTACCATTTCACTTTGTGTTCTGAAGGCAGCAAAAAGGAGAAAAAAAATCCAAACCCCAAACCTAAACCCCTTCATTACTTCAAGTTTGACAAGACCCCTTAATGTGATGTAGAATTTCCCCCTGATCACCATATTCTGAGCATACTTAGCAATGACATTCCACCCTTTAGCTAGGAGTGAGTACGTGGCTTTGAATGGAAGTAGCTTAGAGGCTTCCGTTATTTCAAATTCTCTGGGAATGACAGCATTGCAACCTATGTAATGTTTGCAGTATTCAGGCAAGGACAGAACAGGCCTTGTTCTTCAGAAATAGCTTACAAAGTCTGGGGTAGATCCTGAAGATGAATTTCTGAGTCCAAATGCTTCTCTTCCCTGCCGCAAAACGAATATCATGAACACACTTGTTGAGGAACAGCGTATGCAGACTGACAGAGGGAGGAGAATGAGATTATACTGAAGTGATGAGGAAAAGCAAACCCAGCGTATAAATTGAGTGAAGCTAATGAAACCACTATAATGTAATCGCTGCCTAGGGAGGTTTTAGTAAGAAATGAGGGGAGTAACAGCTTGTGGCCTTGCGAGATCAGTGGTAATATGGGAACGACAAACACGTCATCCACCAAAAAGCCTCCGAATCCTATGCTATGGAAGTTTTCTATAGGAATTCTACATGAGAAAATCACCAAGTAAACACAGAGAAAAATGGTCTAATTTTTTAAAGCAGATATTTTTGAAGAAGAACTTGGACAGATTCAAATAAGAAAACAAAGATCTAATTTTATCTTGAGATTCTCTGCTTGTCAGTCTAATCCATAACATCAATAGGAATGTTTCAAGAATGGTGCTGCCGTTCAATCAGCCCTGGGATGATCCTTTAATTATAACTGAGACATAGAACCATCTTCCTTGAAAATACTGGCCAAAGTAAAACATTTTTCTTCTGTAGAACTATAAACATTGCTAAAGTATTGCAAGATCATATTTTCGTATTTTAATGGAAAAGATCATAAAAAATTAGGTAGTTTTAATTATACAGTTCTAATACTATTTTTATACCACCTTGTTTCTTAAAGTACTATTTCAAAGTAACTCCTTACTGATTTATTTTACAAATGATACATCTATATACGATGTAAATAATTACAGCTAGTAGAAAGAATGTTTTTTTACAATATATGTAACTCAAAATACCACCTTAATCAATACGGTATCTCTTTCTACCATGTACATGATCAGAATTTTAGATTATATGCTTTGTGTTTTTATCTAAATTTTTGACAATGGTGAATGATATAATATAGAAAATACATAATTTATGCAGGCATACAACACAAAGACAATTAGAAACACCCTAGTTTGATTTTGCACAGCATACGTTTGCCTCTCTAGGCAGTGATTACATTTTAGTGGTTTCATTAACTTCAGTCATAAGAGTTTAGTACGATTTTTTAAGATTACTATTTTTAAAATAATTTTTCCTTAAGCAAAAATACTTTTTGTCACACTCTCACATTTCTGGGTTCTTAAACATCTTCTTTGTCCTTATTTATACTATCTTTTTACCTCCAAAAAGATCTTCACAGTGACATAATTCACTGTTTTGCCCTATCAGTGGCATGAACTGTGATATGACCTATAAACAGGACAAAGACAGTGGAAACAGCCATGTGTAACTTTGTAAGGAACCCTGTGACTCATCACGTAGCTGACATTTGTCAGCTTACTCCACTGAAATCAATTGCTGCATAAGATGAACAAACCCTGAGTACTGCTAAACTCTGGCTGCTCCTGATGGTGGACACTTACGCAATTAATATTGGGCTAAAGCAGCACTGTAATGGCTCAAATTTTCTCCAGGTTCTGGCCCTACGTCTATACACATCTTGCCTGTGGAAATGTGCTAAAATGTCATAATCCCAGCTTGCCTCTGCTCAGGCATCTACTCAGACGTCTCAGACGTCTACTACATATGAAACCCCCAAAAAGTTGTAAGACAGAACTTACTTAAAAGCAGCTCTTTTGTTACAGATTACATTAGAAAGGGAGACGACTTCTGTGTAAAAATTAGAAAGACTACTTATCCGAAATAAGATAAGCAAGAATATTTACTTTGAAGGACGACTGATCTCATGAACGTGAAGGACAGGGCAAGTTCTGCAGATTCCTGCAGGTATACGAAAGTAATTTTAAAAGAACTATAATGTATTCTTGAAGAATAATTACGCAGCTAGTGTAGTTTTCTGTGCCTACACAACATCTGCCTCATGCACTGAAATAACCAAACTGAAAACAACATAATGCATCTGCCTTCAGAAACAAAACTCCAACCCAAAATATTTACAATATTCTCTCCTTTGTCTAATCAAACTCAAATAAAAATGTGATTTCAACTTAATTTACTTGCATTTTAGAGTGTTTTCACTAAAAATGTGGCTGCCTTAGAGGTTAATGAAATAAATCACTTACCAGCCTTCGGTAATGACACTTCAGGTTTCTCAGCACCCTATTACAAAAAAAAAAAGAGAGAGAGAGACAGAGAGAAAAAGATAATTAGTGTAACTTACTAGAAAACCAATTTCATTTTGCTTTATTGAAAACAATGATTCTTTTAAATGCCAATATAATTTACTATGGCAAGTAAGGTTTGGAATTAGTAACATGATACTACTCCAAATGAAATCTTGGGTAAGACTTCCACAGCCTTCACTAAGTCAGCTTTAAACCATAGGCAAAAGAAAGACAGAAGCTGAGCTAAATCAAAAGGCTAAATCAGAAATAAGTGCAGCCCCTGCCTCGCCTGCAAGGAGGCATTGGGAGAAACTGAGCTGCAAAACTGCACAATTGTTCTGGGTCATTTTGAGCTGGTCTGGGGGAGACTATGGCCCATTTGAGTGGCCTTGCTAAATCTTTCCCTCAGGGAAAAACTTGTTTGACACGTGTTTTGGAACTTGCACAAATGTCCCCAAACATCAGGCAGTCATAGTACGTCAACAAGAAGGAGAAAGTTCTCAGATTCTTCAGCTTGCTTTAATTATGCTTCTCTGCTTTAAATCTGATATAAATTTGGTTTCCTTTTTATTCAGCAGAACTTTAAGAAGGTCAGTACAAATTCTTTTGTGTGGAAGGTGAACTTCTTCAAAGTACATTAATTCTCTTATTTAAATATCTTGCAAATATTTAAGGAAAATACATTTCCTGTGTTTTGGGGGAGGGGCTATAAAGTAGTAATTGCAGTTCATATTTCAATCCTTTCTGCAGACTATAGTTTCTGTATAATTGGGTTCAAGAAAATTGACAATAGCTCTACTAGATTTAAATAGTAAACCTTTATCACATGCAGAGCCACAACTACTATACATACACATGTATGTTCTATCTGTGTCTATATATAACTTTTTAAGTGATTTGGATAACAAACTGGACATTTGGCCTTGAAAAACAAAATATTCAACTTGTGAATGTTCTTGCTCACATTCTTCAGAATATGTAAAATTTTCATATAAAAATACATATTCTTGAATTTAATACATTTTGCATATTTTCCTTTAATTCTTAACCAATTGTGCATTTATCACAGCTGACTTGGCTAATAGTTATCCTTCCTGCTTTAATCATACTTTCTCTATTGACATATTTGTCATTATTACTTGGGACATTTTCCAGCATCCAGAATATTTTGTTCACATCATTTCTTGCATCACCAATGATTTTTAGTGCTTTGTCTTCTAAATCAGTAGAGATTTCTGCTACATACTAACTCCCATTGATATTATAATCTCTTTGTCACTGGAGGGCGACAAAGATTTTTCATGATTCTCTCAATTCTTTATCCATGAGTCTTTGGTAGGCCAGAACCATTTTGTCTTCTCATGACGCCTACTTCATTTTTCGCTCTTGCTAAGCATTTGTGTTGAGATCCAATTCAGAGCCCATCCAATCCAAACTCCATAAATTTAATTCCAGTGATTTATTTATGATTTAATTTTGGACTTCATCATAAACAATGTTTGAGAAAATGAACTGCATTTCAGCTGGGACTTCCAGATAAATTCAAAGGAATGAGGTACTCAAATCTTACTGAATATTATAAGGACATCTCTTTCCTGTCTTCACTGTATCTCTTCACTCCTCTGTACTAAGCCTAACCCAGATCACATTCAGATGACTTTTTAAGTTTTGCAGTGATTTCAATGAGCTTCCAGTCAACCACCAGAGGCTTGAGAGACTGTCATGCCTAATAGTGCAGCACTCTATCTCTCATTTACAGTGTTCTCACGACTTAGTGGAGCTATTGGTGATTCTACGCATAGCTGTAGCTACCCAACACTGAATTCAATTTGGTAAGCGTTAACAGGAAGCAAGACTTATAACTCTTAAAAACTACCAGCAATTTGCCAGTCATGCAAAACTGACTAAGAAATCATTATAGAATTTTCTTAAGTCTATTTACTGAGTTAATTTTACTGTTGGTTTTTAAGATACACATTGCCTACTTAGTAAGCCAACTGTTTACTGAGCACCTTGTGCTTCAGATATGCCAGACTTCTACTACACAGTTATTTGAAACTGCAATGCAGTTGCTATGACTACAGCAAGCTCCCATAGGATGGCTGGATTTAGCTGGCACATCCCAACCACCCAGAATACTAATGAAATGGAAGAGTCCACCTATATGCACTGCAATTCAAAGATGCATTTTACAAAACTAAAATATTTGCAGTAAGTCAACTTCAAATACAATTATCTTGTTTCTCAATAAAAAAATAAAACCCATTCTCTCTGCAGAAACTTTTTCTCTTTCTCTGCCCTATAGGTGGATTTAAATTTTTATGTATCACTTAAAATAACAGGTTTAAATGATGTTGCTTAACAGATATATCTATCTATTTTCCTAAAACACAATTAAACAAATCAAGGTAATAAGGATTTCACACCAGTTATATTCAATTGTACTAAAGAGAAAAATGAAATATGACAGCTTTTACTTGGGTTTGGCTTTATAAAGCGAAATCCGTGAAAGGTACTCTATTGTGTGCTTGTTTACCACGTAACTTTAACCACAGAATAACACTGACCAATTCAGCCTATGTTGGTGATGGTAAAGTTTGTTGAGAAATGACAAATATGAAGTTATTTCTGTTTGCATATCAGTTCTGCTTGGTGCTGTTGGGCTGCTCTGGGATATGTTGAAACCTCTGATGTAGGTCCACTTGGGTGCTGACGATCTTGCAGGAGATTTTGGGCCATTACAGCTAAAGATGACTGTTACCTTTTATCAGGGAGTATTTAAAATATATCTTATTAGGAACATGCTCCAGAAACTATGGCTGTCGGACATTACCATCTCCATTCATGTCTGTTACCTAATGTCCTCTACTCTATGCGAACTCATATAGAAAATTCCAGTTTGGATGTTTAGTAATTCCTGACATTGTCATTCATGTGTATATACACACACATATACACACACACACACACACCCCCATACACACACACATGATTCATACGGATTTCTCAAGAGGTATCTGTTGCCTTAGAAATGGTTGACTACAGCTATTACCACTGAGGCATCTGTGGATATTACTAAGATTTGGCAGGCTTTTTGAAAGGGATTACATACCAGGGATAGCGAGGATCATAAAAATAAATATAAAATTTATGTTTACAGAATCTTACATTTATGGAATTTTATAAACGAAAGAAATACTTGGGTTCCACAGTACAGTTAGTTTGTATGTAAGCACTACGAGAAAATATTTCTACTATTATCCTGTAACTGCCTTTTACAGAATCTCTGCATTGTGTTATAAATAAAAAAGGATGTGCTGAACGTCCTGAAAAAGGAAGTATTGTTGTATACAAATCTATAAAAGATTTATAAAAAATTGGATAAAAAAAATAGAAGCAACCAAAGTACTTCACTATTCACATGCAAGCATCATTAATCCTTTCCTGACTTAGACACATCTCATGTAAGAAAGGCCATTACGTCACATCTCCGCTTGGAATCCTAGATTTTTGTGAACATTCTACATCAGAGGTCTAGAGAAAGCATATAATTCTCTTAAATTGAATGCGTAAAATCAATATGCCTGCTGAGTGATGTAAGGGGATACAGACTGGTGCAGGGACATATGTCAGGACATGTCAAAATAAAAAGATATCTGAAAAGACCAACAGAAACCATTCACTGTGTAATGAGAGGTATCTGGAGACAGCAGAAGTTGTGTTTTTAAGTATTTTCTATTGCTGTCTGTTTCCATGAACGGTTGAATCAATCGATTATACTGAATTGTTGAAGCGAGCAGACAAATATAGAACAAGAAAAAAGGTGATCTTAAATCATCTATTACATAGGTAGTTTCCAAAGAAAGAGGCTTCAGAGTTGGATAATTTGTCAAAATCCACCATGAAAAGATTATTAAAGTGCATAATCCTAAGGTCCTTTGGTGACTAACAAAGTGGAGTGTCCATTAATGTTAGTATTTCCCCCAAATCCTACCAACACTGTACTGAGTGTATATTTTAAATCATAAATAATGCTTAAACTTGGCAGAAGACACTAACAAAGGCGTACGGCAACAGAAGTGGTGGTCAGTAGACTCTGCTTGTTTTGATCTGTAAGACGGGTGTGGTCAGCTGGGGGAACGGACTTGTAGAAGGTGAAGAAAACTCCTTATAGATATGCAAGATCTTCTGAAGTGATTATGTTTAAATAATTATTCAGATCCAGGCTTCACAGAGCTCAGCAAAGGAATATCTCGGTTTACTGATAAACAAAAGCTTCTTTGTTTTTTCTCACCAAAGTGCATAAATCACGAAACTAATGAAAGCCTTTCTCTAAATTCAGTGAAGAACAGAGAGCTGTTTTAAAGCTAACGATTTAAATAGTCCTGTCCATTTGTAACCAAATTTGTAACCAAACCTGGACATTCTTTTGTACTTTACCCAAACTGATGAGAGTCATAAAACAATCATACCAACACTCTGGTGCAGTGCTCACTGCTATGGTATTTTCCCCAACAGCACTGCAGTTGCCCCTACATTTTCACTTTTCTTGAGGAGCCTGGAGACAAATTTCAAGACCACAGCAATGGGTAGAAGTGATATTCCCACCAGCTATAGCTACCCAAGAAGGATGGTCTTTCTGCAACTTTCTGTTAAGTTTTTCTCAAAGGTAGTCTGTGATACTAACCTGCCTCAGGCCAAATTAAATGGATAAAACAGTTTAAGTAGGTATTTTGAGTTAATTCAGGTGGATGCAAGAAAGAGTGTAATAACAACCAGAACTAGCGTGAGGGTAAAAAGGCCACGGAGCATTAACTCTGTGTTCATTCTATTATGGAGCAAATTTCCTCAAGTTGCTCCAAAACGTGAGGGGATCTACAGAGTTTCAGCCACCTTCTGATAACACAGGCCTGTGGTACCTGGAATGTGTATGTGTGCACATTGTAGTACTGCAAATACCTATAGATACTGAGACATATGCCATACTGCGTATCTACATCAATAGATACAAGCAAAATTCTTACTACAGATTAAGGAAAAAAAAGTTAACCATTAGAGTGTTCAAACACTGGAACAGAAGTCCAGTCAGGCTGGAGACACTCCATCTCAAATAGATACATGAATAGATACTCAAAGAAACAGTCAAAACTCCAGCAAACAAGAGCTTGAGGAATCTGATCTAGTCTGACCTGCTTTGAGCAAGGGCTGGACTAGAGACCTCCAGATGTCCTTTCCAACTTAAATTATTCTATTATTTTATTTTACAGATGGACCTAACTAAGGTTCCCTTCTTAAACCAAAAACCTCAGCCCACTCCTTAGGACAGTATCATTCCAAATAACTTATCAGGAATCAGAACCGTGAGACCTCACCTCTAGGGAGTAAACTACTGGGATCAGTGAGCAGTAAGAAATAATTCTACAACAACTACTGTAGTTTACTCTTCAAGAGGTTGCACATTTGCCTGTAAGCACACATTACTTCTTATTTTCTCTCTCTCTACTCTTCTCTACAAAACAATCAACAAGCAAAAAAGTCTGTTTCCATACCAGCATTTCATGTTACATTCTTATATAATAAAATTTCTTCTTTATTGACACTGAAGCAAAACTCGCAGCTAAAATAAAGAGATCACAACAGAAATCTTATAGCCCCTAATACATTATAAGCACTTGAAAGATTTACATAAACTATGCAACATTTTTATCTTCTTCACTATTTCAGTGTCATATACAGTAATTTGAAGTTGGTGATTTAGAGAGCAAAAAATATTCATAGTAGCTGTGTGGTACTGAACAGTATTATTTCCCTATAAATAATAATTTTTCATCTGTCTCGTGTAGAGCATGACACAGTGCACCAAAGCAGTGGCATACTTCCACCATGGTTTATTCCCAAAAAGTAAATCAAAATTCTTTGGATGATGTTCCCTAGAACCAGACAGACTGTACATTGACTGTACTTGAATTACAAGTATATTTGCAGCAACTTTTCAAGGAATGGGGAAACTGGTGTTAGACATTACCAGAATGTACATATCCAAATGTTAACACTCGCATTTTAAAAAAAACAAGACCAAGAAAAATAGCAATAGAACAGGCATGTGTAACACTAAAAATCAATTGTAAAAGAAAATACAGGAGACTGTTCAGCTGCTACTAGACAGACAACGACTACAAGAAAGTAGCATTAAAATACCAAAGCCCAGTCTTAGCAACAGAATCAACAAATGCCTTAACAAATATAGAAGCGCCTTCTAGTCAGAGACACCAAGATAAAGAAAGATATATGGAAGTACATGGCAAAGAAACAAGCAGTAAAAAAAATGAGCTTTCCCAAAACATTTCAAAAAATCCATTAATAAAGGAAAGGTAACACAAGTGAAGAGGCACAAAGAAACCTAGTAGATAGGATCTGGAGGAACTTAAAGCAAAATCTTAAATTATCAGTACAAGTTTGACAATGTGTTATGCTGTAACTATCAGTAAGATCAACAAATATTCCAGCAAAGTATTGAAGTAAGAAAAGCAGTGAAAAATGGCATGATCATTAAAACATGAGATAAAAAAAAAATCTTTGAGAACTGTTTTTGTGTTACAGGTCTTCTGCATTCATATTTTAAGAAACAAAAGTTCTTGAAAAGGAGAGAGCAGACTGACTGGACTAGGCCATCTCCCCAGTGTGATCCCAGATACACTGCAGACAGGCCTGAGTTTTGAGGAAGACATTATTGCTGAGAGAAAAGAGGCAAAGAAAAATGAAGGTCAAAGAGTTAGAGAGGACTTCTCAGCACATAGAAAAAACTGTAAAGTATCTTTTATCTGAAAAAATCAATTCTTTGTTTTTTAAAATCACGTAGATAAACCTAGTGATATGGCCTTCGTGCAAGTAAGAATTAGGCCCTGGAGATTTGACTCAGCTCTTCCTGAACACTGTGGGGAGATAAAATCACCTGCTGCATGCCTGGGCTAATCAGACTAATTTTACTAACGGCTTTAACCTAATACTTAGGCTGCTGCAACTTCTCATCTGGTAAGCCCATATGCAATGATGGCAGAGCCTAGAGTGCACCTTGAGGTTTTGATGAAGATGAGAATCTGACCCAAGTCACTTGAAGTATCTACTGTTTTTCTATGCTCTCATGAACTGAAAGCAGAGGAAGGGAAAACAAAGCATTCATCAGGTGAATATTTTTATTATAAGCTTCTGCACGTGCTATAATTAAAATCAGAAAGGAAAATAAATGAATACTTATCATTATTCCTAAGTAATACATGTATTTGAGTTAATTAAACACGGAAAAATTATCCTTTCAGTTAATAAGCAAAAGAACATTTTGTATGAAGGATTTTCTTAAGCAACTCTTCAAGCATTAATTGATATATCGTGGCTTACTGCTGTAATTGTCAGTTTCAAGAATTACTAACGTTGATTCCAGAGACTGGTCCATTGGAGGTCATCCAAAACTAGCATCTGTCCCACAGCACTCAAAATATTGGACTTCCCCAACTACTTGTGTTAGATATTTCACCATCTTTCACACAGAGGAGGGAAAAAACCACTGATATTGCCAAGAACTTCTCCAAGGTATTGTTCTGAACTCAGCAAAGGAATAAACAGTTCTCTTGTTTGAGTGCTCCCAAAACCCACACTCCGATCCCTGTTGTTCAATTTCAAAATAACCATATAAAATAGAAAGAGTTCAGTGGTTCAGCTGAACCAATCTGAGTTACCGTTTTAAATGTAAAATGCTGAAGGCTAACAAAAGAGAGCTGGAGAAAGCTTTTGTTGTGTTTTGTTGAAACCAGCACTTAATTGTGCTAAACTTGAGCAAGTAAATTACTTGATAGAAAGATTATTCTTAAACCTTATACTTTTAACAGCAACTTCATTTGCTTGAGGGATGGCTACATTGCAGAAACAAGGGAAAATGTTTCCAGAATGTGTGTAAAAAGTTGTAAGCAAAGTAGCCCTCTGCCAGATACAAGGTACCATGCCAGTTAGAAGTTTGCCAGGGTGTCCATAGATCTAGTGACACTGGAGACTGCATTAGGACAAGAACAAGTTAATTTTGCTTAAGCAAAGTTCTTTTTCCTTGATGTTTTCTGGAAGAGCAACGTCAGCTACCTGTATAACCTGTGTATCAGGACGCTAACTCATAACAGAAGAGATTTAAGTCTAAAAGGGAGATCTACTCAGCTTGATTTGGGACGAGCTTAGGAACCCTTGCTTTAAGTCAGGCAAAAAACATACCTTGACGTTCAAGACAACAGACATTTCTAAGCCTCAAGGGACACCACAGGAAAAAAAATAAAATCATTCTGATGAGAGGACAATTACTATATGCCAGAAATAATTTGTTCCCATTTTCATATCTATCACTCTGAGTATCAGCTACCAGCACTTAATAAGTAAACTTTCATCCCCCCAAAATCACCTGTTGTAACTCTCTCCACTTCAGATCTTTATTCTGCTGTCTATAATCTCCTAAGTAGCACGTAAGATTTCATCCTATTCTCTTAAAAGTACACTAAAAAATATCCTCTCTAGTGACTATTAAAATGTAGAGATTGCCTTTTAGAATTTTATTTTATACAATTAGCGTTGATCTTATTGAACGGACTCAAACTGCAAATTTACCTGTTATTAATAGCCTTAATAATTTCTAAAATATCATATATTTTAAATAAAAATTCCTATTACATTATATTTACACTTCTAAAGGTACCTCTACTCAAACAAGTGGCTGCTTTAGGAAACTTGTAATGAAGGATTTAGAGAACCCCTTCCAGCTTCATGTCAGAAGTCTGAATTAGGTTGCAACTGGGACAGTGAAACAACCTCATAGTAACATCTACTTTGTAACGTGAGGAAGAGTAATTGCTACTAACTATATTCCTATTGGAAGCTTCTGGAGAATCCAGCAAGTGGGTTTGTATCAAGAAATATCACTTAGAAAAATTATGATAGTGAATCCAGAAAAACCTAGGAAGAAATCAAAATAATTTTTATATGTATATGAATATGTAACAGATAAATGTATTAAATAATCTAGAGTAAGAACCAAATTATTAGGCCAATTATTAGGACCAATTATTAGGCCAGTGAGTAGCTTTTGAATAATCAGAGAATTTATTAGGCACACAGTTCTTTTTTGGGTTTGAAAAGGGGAGCAGAAGTTGTTCAAGCTAAATACAGGTCAAATTCTGCATTTTATTTATACATACAGTATACAGTAATACACGCATTCAGTAAGAAATACTACTATCTCCAAGGAATGGACTCTACAAACAAATGACGAAAGTGTATGACAAAAACATTAAATTGTTTTTATCCCTGTTTTCTATCTTGATCTACAAGTGTATATATGTTCCCCTCCTTGTTTTACAAACTGTTCAGCTCGAACTTCCCTGTGGCTGTTTTTCAAGTGTCATATGCACACATGGATTTCAAAGGCATTCTGCATTTCCACACCTCACTGCATTAGGTATCGGTGACCCTTAACATCCATGAGGAATCAAGCCATAAGGTCTACTTTTTCCACAGTATATTGATTACTAATACATCTTTCCTGTTTAGAAACATATATTCCCTCAAAAATACTTATCTAATCAATATCTAATCAATATTAAAGTAATTAAGCCCCACTGTAATCTGTCCTTCCTACAGACTTCCTTATGTATTATTTGCTCCCTGTGGCTTACATGTC
Source organism: Larus michahellis (assembly GCF_964199755.1). Taxonomy (NCBI): domain Eukaryota; kingdom Metazoa; phylum Chordata; class Aves; order Charadriiformes; family Laridae; genus Larus; species Larus michahellis. The sequence continues at coordinate 8,168,743 of NC_133906.1, read as the reverse complement.
CTGATCTTTTCACTAACTGCCTGGATTGTATATTCCACACATTAATGAATTACTTTTGTTCCATTAACTTATCTCACTTTTATTTTCCTGTTGCAATCATCTAAATTAAGCGTCCTCCTCTTCTATCCTCTCAATTATTTTTTTAAAGTATGATCTTTTTCCTTCTGTTTATTCTTTTTTTTTTATTTGAAGGAGCTACCTAGTAATCAGCCTTTACGTATTTGGGATTTGTATTTACATTCACTTGAATATAAATACTTTGTCTTCTTTTGTTCCTCTTGCTTTGCCTTCTGTGTCTTAACAGTGTCTTTGGCTCCTATAACATTTCAGCATTTTAGTGTGGAACTATACGTCAACATTTATTTCGTATGGTGTTTTCACTCTGCTCCATCATTTTTACTACACCCTCGAGGTTTCTCAGAGGTGGATCCTGGGAGGACCCAATTGCACATAAGGAAATAGGGATGGGAAAGAGAAGTCTGCCTCCATGTACTCTTTGCTCCAGTTCCCCTAGTAAACTTTTGAAGTTTATATTTAATATAGTCTTTCACACGGAAATTCTAGAGCTTGTCCGCTGTGCAATGCTGCTGAAAGACACAAGGTCTATTAATGTAGAGTGCTTTGATTCCCAGTAGCTATTTTCTATTTAACAAAAATAACTGTCCTGGAGTTCTACATGCAGGTGCATTGCTCATTCCTTTGATTTTACACGTTCCTTCATTTTTCTAGGTATCAGTGAGTTCACAAACAGTGAAAGGCAAAAAAAAAAAAGAGGAAGAATGAGAAAAAAATCAGATTGTCTAAAGTGATTGTTATTCCAATGTGCAATGTTTGTGAGGCACGTCTCGGTGAGTTCTCGGTGAAAAACCTTTGAGAACACAAAACCAAAATTTGGGGCAATTGTCTGTCTCACAAATTTATGAACCAAAATTTTAAATTGGCTGTAAAAACAATGGAAGGAATAGTTATGACAGTAATTAATGATAACATGAAGAAGAAGTGACAGTAGACTAAAGACAAAAAACACAATCACAATTTTATGGCAGATAAACCCTTTTGAGATATGTACCCAGTCAAACTTTAATGGCATTTTAATATTATATTGCTAGAATTCCTTAGTCACAAAAATTTTGCCTACTCCTCTTCATATTCTTAAGAAAAATTAGTAGACTGTTTATTTCTGCATAGACAGGAGATGTCAACAAAAGCATAGTTACCTCGTTTCATCACTGGAAAGCTACGTACAACATTTCAGATTTGCAGAAAAAGTACATACACCCTGTCCAAGAAAATTCTTTGTATCTTAGTTTTTAAAAAGTGATGAGCTTGAGAATTAAAATCAATAACTCTTCAAAATGTTTCCACTTCCTAACATTTACATCATAAATTACAGTATCATTTGCAACAGGCTTGCCAGCTTCAGTGTTTGAAATTACCTGCCCTTCATCTTCTACATCTTCTTCCCTATAGAACTTAGAGGCTTCAGACACTCTGTTGTTCTTTGAAAAAATAAAATGGTTCTGAGCTTGAATGTTTTAATAAAAAACAAACACACACTTGAATCTTACTCTGGTTGCCAATCATTCTCCCCCCAACCCCCAGCTTTGCACCTTGTTGTTGAAATCATAACCTGAAGGTCTTTTCAACATACAGCGCTGTACAAACGCCTGCTAAGGAACTGGATATAATGTTCTGGAGAATTAATGTAGCTAGCAATATTAAGTTAAATGAACAGTGTTCAATCATTGTTGTCCCTTGTGTTCATAAGTTATAGGGCAGATACAGTCATTAGTGCAGCACAGCAAAGGGAATTCTCAGCTAATAAAAAGTTCGCAAAGGCCCTAGGTGAAGTTTGTAGAAACATGAATGAATTTGCACTGATGCCCCAGCTGAAGGTGATGTTGGCAGGTCAAGCACCTGCTGATACATCCCTGAAAACCTAACTTAAAATAGAAGGGCTCTTTCATAGATCTCACTTTTTCATTGCATCTATCATTTTTCCTGCCACCAGCTGCCTCTTTTTTTCTCCTCCAGTGGCTGTGTCTCCCAGTATTCAAGAGAAGCACCGGCCAAACTCATTAATATTCATCAGTTCAGCTTTTCTTCCTTTCTGCTCAAGTTCAAAGGGTACTGTAATAAACAACTGAGGGCTGTACCCAGAGGCTAATATCTCTATTTATCTTCATATGTTTCATTGGAAGATAGACACAAAATGAAAAAGATTTTTTTTCCTTGATCACAAACCTTCATAAACTGTGGTAATTAAAACTCAGAAATTTTCTTGAAGCTTAGAAGATGCTCAGAGACTTGTCTGTTAAAGGTAGTCAAAGCGGCCACCTCTGTGGGAGGCCTCATATGCCTTCAATTCTTCCTTTCTAGCACTGTAAGTCTTTTTAAGAGCCGCGCACCTCATACAAATTACCATGCATATGGAAGTGCAACACTTCTTTCCCTCAGGAATTCTCTTTAACTATGCTGCAGCTCCTGAGTTCTTGGTTTACTCCTTTACAATGCAATTTACTAACTTCATCTCTAGCTAAGAAAGCAGACCACTATAATCCTTCTCTTTCCTCAGATTTGCAAATAAAGTAACTAAGAAGTTCTACAAAGTTGCTACAAGCAAAATTAGGAACATTATCTAGGTCACTAACATGACAGAGCCAACTCTTACACATTCTGCTCTCGATACCTTTCAGCTCACTAGAGGACTAATAACAGGAAATCTTGCTAGAAGCTATGAGCTCATCAATTGCAGATGTCACAGAGAAAAGAAACCCGGGCACATTAGTCACCAGTCACAGGATGAGCCAACAATGTGATGCAAGTAAAAAAAAACTAAATGAGAAGCTAGAAAGAATGAAGCCAGGCATTTCCAGGAGAGACTAGAAAATATTAATCTCTGTCAAAATACCTGGAGTGCTCAGTACAGCTCTGGTTATTCATATTTTTAAAAGTTAAGTGAGACTGGAATATGCACAGAAAAAAGTTACTGTCAGAGGAACAAAAAGACTATTATATCAGAAGAAACTTAGAAAAGCTCAGAGGATATGAGTGTTCTCTATAAATACACTTCAGGGTAAACACCAGGAATTTAAAAGAATAATTTAAGTGAAAGGTTAAAGTAGGTAGATGAAGAAATCATATAAACTGAATTCTCTGAGACTGGAAACTAGGAGGAGGTTTCTAGTCAACAGGACAATGACATTCCTGAATAGTTTTCCAAGTAAAGCAGTCAAGAGAGAAATCCTAACTATTGTAAAGTCTGATCTGAAGTTTATGAAATTGCAATGGCAATGTGACTTAACCAATCCACAAAGCTTTTTCCAGTCCTTGTTTCCTAACATGCTTCTTCCAGAGGCACAAATAGAGAGCTAGGAGTCTTAATGTCTAACATGCATCTGCTACATCACAAACACAGCATCACATGAAAACCAGTCCTAAAGAAGATAGCAACATCTTTCATGCAAAATACAATGCAGTTAATACAAGTGAAACATTACTGTGGTGGCTGGGTTCAGACCTTTATCACCTAATTAAAGAAGGAAAAAATACAGAAAAAAGACTGATAGTCCAGTTTTCCCCAACATATTCAGATTACAGTTGATATTTTGTTTAATGTATCTTTTATTGAGTTCGGACAGTCCAAAGTGGCCCTTTTAGAGGGGGTAATGACTAGATTGTAGTGGATATTTACAGAAAGTTATATAGAGAGTTATTTTCTGAACACAGAGTAAGATGCTGTTTCTGTACACTCAAAAAAGGTCCTGAGTTAGCAAACTGGTATTTCCAGAGATTAGTCTTATTCTTATCTTCAGACATAGCTAAAGGACTGGCCAAACTTTGATTCAATTCTTGGTCTTAACACAAACCCCCTGTGTTTTTCTTTTTGTATTCAGCTTTGTGCTTCTAACTATTCAGAACAGAGGTGAGGTACAGAAAGTGTGTGTGTGAGGAGAGGCTTACCATACCGCAGGTTTATATGCAAAAATTTAAACCCCTTCACACACTTTGTATAATTTATACTCTTTCAAAATTTATGAAGTGCGTATATATTCTACCTTCATGCATCTGGCAGATCACAGCACAGGGTTTGCATTAGCATTCACTCAGAAAAGAAAGCTTAGGGTAGAATTTAATCCTGAATCACCCGAGTTGAAAAGTCTTTTGATTTGCACGAGTATTTATTTACTGCCTTGCACCTATGCACATTTTAGGAAGTATAGGCTACTCCAGTAACCCCAATATAACTAAAAATGAACATACTTAACAGCTCTAAAACACAGTAGTACTATGCAGCCAGGAAAAATGCCCTGAAGGCTTTTTCTAATAAGGTTTGAAAGTTGATAAATTGTGCTTAGCCAACAGAAAGCATCTTGAAAAGCTGAGAACTCAATACAGATAAGAACTTAATACAAATAAGGGAGATCATTATCCTTTTCTGCCACATTCCTCATTATTTCTTCTAACCACCATGGACCCATTCTGCTCCCATACCTTATCTTGCAACTCAGCCACCAGATAGTCTCATTTCCAGGAAGACTGCAGTGTCTCAAGCTTTCCAAGTTCACGTTAAATCACACCTACTTACAAGGCTAGCAACAAGGAGAAAAAATTCAGGGAGCTCCCAACGCAATGACCTAAACTGGAATTCCACTCCCCTGTCTCTGAAATCCCCTAACTCCCTCTGTTGCTTCTTTTTTCTCCTCTTGTAAGGAATACTTGTTATTTGCTTTGCTGCGAATGTCTCCTCCCTCTAGGGAAAAGATCCGGGCTAAGAGTCTGCACATGCTTTAATAACGGTGCTGGGGTAACTTCTTATCAGTATGAGAAGGCTTTATGATCAGCATTTCAAATGTGCTACCAGTGCCCCATACTGTCCCCACGTTAGGAGGCCTTCAGCTCAGAAACTTCCCGTCACTATAACAGTTTGAAGAGCACAAGTAAGTTTGACACGTTAAGTAGAATATTTGTGTTCTGTCCTCACCCTAAATATTCTTTTACTGGGTGCTAAAAGACTGCAACTTAAAAAATACAAAAACAAACAAACAAACAAAAAACCCCACATGAATGTTTGCAAACTCCAGTACACAGGGATAACAAGCATCTACACAAGAGTATTATATACAAAGAGATAGAGGTCAGTATCTAGTTCACATAGGCAGAAACACAGGCTTGCATAAAAAGTCTTATGTTTTGTAAGTCAAGGAGTGAACACAATCACTACCGTACATTTCTGTACACAGCACTGCGAGTATTGTATCCAATTCTCCAAGTAAATAGCTAATATTTCCAGATAATTTTCTATACAACAAGACCCTATTCTTGACTGGTTGGTCAGCTTTCTACACTGGCGAATCAGCCTGTGATAATTTGCAACTCAGATGAAACCAGTGTTTATCTGTCAACCCTGTCTTCTTTTCTTACACAAAAAAACTCCACGCAGAACTGTAAGGGTGGTGATTGTGAGCTAATCACATCTCCAGGGAATTGCAATTCTTGAATGTACTCCGCGCTTCCTGAGCTTCAACTTCAACAGCTGTATTTTGCAATAATTAGACCTTGGCAGTGCTTATTTCTTAAATGTCTACCGTATCTAAACATGCCAAAAACATAGCCCACTTAGCATTCCAGTCACAGGATATTAGTATCTGCCACAATATTGTTTACCTCTTCTGCATTAAAAGCACTGGGTTTTGACTTCACAACAGCTCAGAGTTCAAAACCCCAAGAACTGTTTTTAGAACCTTTATGTGAAATAGAAGGAGTCTTCTTTCTCATGTGTCCCTCGAAGATAGGATGGTAATTCACAGGTTTGGGGGACTTTTTTCTTCTTTTTAACTTCTGAACTACAGCCGTTTTAATGGCTACACACAGTAAAAACTACCTGCATGATGAAAAGCAATATGTTCCCCACTACTTCTTCCACCACAACACCTCACTGCAGAAAGTTCTCATTGGCACAGCACCATTATCAGAAAGCAGAAGCTGTAACTGTATTCAACAAAACACAGATCTATTTAAATAGACATTCATAAAGACTGGGTAACTGAACACCTACAACAGAATATTCTTTAATTATTCCTGGTACTAGCTGGTGTCCCAAGTCTGAGCTAAACAACCCTCTCCAGATCATGGTAAATAATCATCCTCTCCCAAAACGTAAGCCTCAAACCCATCCCAGGAAAATTAAGATGCTTTTGCCATTATTTTTCTCCAGATTTTTTCTCCTAGCAAGACCTTTCATTCAAAAAACACTTTAGACATGTATGTTCAGTGTTCAAGTCTTCAAGAAAGTGATACAATCACAAGTGAGAAATCAGTTAAATTAATCTGCAAAAGAGGAAGAAGAAAGCAAGGAAAGAGATTGTCATTCGGCTGCTGGGAGTAGGAGATAACATTAATAATGCTCAAAGTGTCCATTAACAAAAATTCTGTTCGCTTCTTCTGAATGCTCCAATGGCTAGACTTGATTGCCTGGGCAGGGTGTCTACATATTCCTAGATATAGCCAGGCAAGAAAGTGAAGGCATGTCAGAGAGATTTTGCTGACAAAATCCCTCAGGAATCAGGTAAATGATATTCCCGTCCTATGTTCAGTGAATCTATGAGATCTTTGAATTCCTCTTATGAAAGTTTCTCCTTGCATTTATTACAAAATAAAATTACTGGCCACATGAATTTGGCTTTGAATGACAGCTATCTGATTGACAAATAAAAAATTCAGAGAAGTGTTTTTGGAGAGACAGGACATATCATCTTATTTTTCTAATCTAGGCAAAGGTTTTAGACTGACTAGAGAATGGCACAGGTGCTAATAGTGCCTAGCACAGTTGCTAGTGACTAGAAAGGACAAACTCAGAATCTGAAAATAACAAGGTGTCTTTAAAAATCTTCTCATTTGAACATATGGGAAACACAAATTATTTTTCTCTTCTTATAGCAGATTTAAAATATTTTTTCATCTTTATAAATCTGTTTGCATTCTCAATGTTCTCTTCTGGAAGCAGACAGTGCATTAAAAATGGGAGATGGTCATTATTTAATTCCTTTCGAAAGAGATGTCCATAAAGACATGTCCACAAATTAGTAATTTACATACTCTGAAATAGTGCTGAAAGATTTCATTATTCACGGGCAAGGAACCTCTTCTTTCCATTTGACATCATCTTACTGTGTCCAACTCCACTGTCCTTTCTTAACAACTCAAATTCATGTTTACTTATGCACTCCTTTCACCCAACTATGTCAATTTTAAACTACTGGTCTATATAGAGACATCGTGAGACCTTGGCAGAAAATTGATATGAGTTAGATACAGCTGGCCAATTTGCAAACTAGCACAGAGAATATAGTTTCAGAAAAGCCCAACGGATGATCAATAGCTTTTAAAACTAGCCGCTTTTTTTAGATGTTGGATTACAGGCCCAAACTCCACATTCTCAGTTGTCCAGTTAGAGACCCAAACCTTGAGATACCATAAAAACAGGTAGGATGAAGAACTTGAGATCTTAATCACGCCATATTTTCAGTTCTTAAATACATGTACTTTCATCCAGCTTTGCAAAGACATTTATTACATACCTGTTGCAGAGATGGAAATGCCCTATATATTAATTTTTTATGATCTATTCATCATCATCTAGCTAAACTTCATGGTATTCTCACTGCACAGATCCTGCTGGGTTTTCTAATTCCATGTAGTATTGTAAAGGTTGCCATATAGGAAACATTTCCAAACACTCAGTCTTATCCTTTTCTCTATTAACTCAATTCCATAGGCACCAAATACCATTAAGTAACAACTGATGATTAGGTTTCCATCCTAAAATTAAATTCCCTGCCTGAGAACCTCAATTTCCTTATTTTCAAGATGATCTAAAAATTAATAATTACATATATAATTGCAATGAAAATACAAATTTAGTTAAAACAAGCTAAAATATAACAAAACTAGCCGATCAGGTCATCCAAAAAAGACAGAAAAAACAGAGTAAACACCCTGATAAACTCTTTCTTAGGAGGTTGAATTTGATCTCCTTAACATCAGCCTTTCTAGGCCCCTAGAAGAACAACCCTTGTTGCAGTTATTGAGGATGAGACAGGGGTATTCTAATGGCTTTTTGATGAAATCTTATTGAAAATTCCGCATGAGAACAATACAGAAAGACATATTTTCTTAGTATGTCCTGTGCTCTGTTAGTCTCTCTCAGCCAAGCAGGAGTAAGCAGTCTTTGAATTAAATATGCATACTGATGTATTGCATGGTTTCTCATTCTGATTTACTTTCAAGAAAATAAACAAGCACTAGGTGAGAAGAAATAATCACTGGAGATTTTAAATTCATTCACACTTCTGAGAGCAGAAAACATTGAAAGAAACTATAATATTATTCTAATTGGAAATAAACACAGTTATAGATGGAAATTTCTCTATAAAAATAGCTCAAGATTTCATCCAAGTCAACAGTCTCTCACCTTGAAGCAGAAACTAGAATTTCTTCATATTCCCACATTGTAGAACAAGATGAAATTGAAAGGTATTATTGCCTCTAGATAGGTGAATATAAAAATTTCTCTCTCATTTAACATTTTTCATTGTCTCTGATGAGAAACTTTTTAAGTTGAGCTTATTCTTGTCCAATATACCAAAACATAATTTTTTTCATGACCTTTATAAATGCTGTATGTGCTAAAGGCGAACACAACCAGTCACGTATCTTCTCTCTTCAGATCTTTCAGAGGTAACCCATTTGATCCCCCCCCCCGCTCCCTGCGACGATAGCAAGTGTGCCTGAGCAGGCATGGGTGCTTAGTCATTGCTTGCTCTGTTCAAAAATTCCTTTGCAATTCTGTTACCAATTCCTTCACTTTTCTACTTGGACCACAGCCCTCATCCTCTTGTGCTTTGTGGGCAAAGTGTCAGATCTCAGCCATGATGTGTTTGAAACACAATATATAAACTTCCTTCGTGCCCTCCTGATTCTGGTGGTTTTTTTATCTGTTAGAGCACTGCAAACAGCCTTTGACTGCCACAGTTAGGCTGCTTCCAGGTGACAGGACAACACGTGCAGTATGTGTGGAGCAGTACTGAGGGTCTGATTCCTTCTGCCCTTAGCCTGATTCCTGACTGCAGACAGGTAACTAACATACCTCATATGCAGCTTCTTGTAACGCAACATTACTGTCTAGAAAACAGGTACCAAGAGAGAAAATAAAATCCAGGTCCCAGATTCTCAGGTGTTCTTTTGCACATTGGTGCAGAGTTTAATACGGCCATAACATAAGTAATAATAACTCCTGCAGTAATGTTCACTTGCAGCAGAATGCCTTGGATAGAACACTCCTCTCTTCATCCCAAGAAGGAGCAGCTGTATATTTATGCAAAGTATTTCATTTTTGCTGTATTTTTAGGCATGTTTGAACATGTCTACCAGATCTCCTTGCTCAGGATTTTTTCTTCTATGAAATACTCACAATTTTGCATTGCAAGCCGATAAGCAAATTAGTTGTTTTAGGCAAAACTTCCTGTCACTCTAAGTGCTGAACATCAGGCTTTTCCACAGACAACACAAACGTAGGGAGAGCCCCACGGGACTGTCCATCTCCCTACATGGTATCTTGCCTGCAGAGCTAAGCTTGCAGTTAAACTACTGTAATGCAGTATAAGATAAATGAATACATGTGGTGAATGATAATGTTGTATTTGTAATCTATACATTAGAAACCAGCATGACTACAAATCAGGTATCTTTTGGGCAGATGTTGCGGTGCACTGTTACACACGACAAAATGGTTTAGGACTAAAGATGAAGATGAGTGCTGAATCCTGCTGAAATTTCAGAAGTAATTTAAGAAGCAGAAAGTAATAATTTAAAATGGAACTCGGGTAAAATATTAGGACTGATGCCTTAACCTTTCTGCAAAAGGAACAAAGGTGAGGAATACAGGTAGCATCACCGTGTGCACAGGGAAAAGTCATGACTAATTTATCTGACTTGTTTCTATAATGAAAACTGTAAAAGCAGATTAGTGCTCTATTGTATTGTGCCATGTACAATGTCTTTTTTAATACCAAAAGAATGTAAAAAGCTGCTGAATGGGAGCAACTTTACCCATGCTTTCCCAAGGAGTACTGCACTATACAAAAGACAAGAGAAAAGCAAGCGTTTAGCAAACAGATTTAAATGATCCCAACAGTCTGAACAGCCACTCTTATCAACTACCATGGGGTATTCAAAGAACACATTCCACTTGGCAATATTCTGTGTCTCTCATTCATCACTGAATTTGATGAAAACACTGCAATCACTTATGGTGATTGGTGCTATTGTATTCTGCGTAGCTGTATGTAACCTAATTACATGAATATTTATTATCTCAAGTGTGACCTTTCTGTTGCTTATTCCAAGCAGAGTCATTTTGAATAGCTACTGGTCCTTTACAGGTATTTTATTACACACAGAATGTTCGTATATCCACAACTAGCCTGTGACCAAGACTAGAAGACAGCTACTACAAAATGCTTTGTTTTCTTTTTTTTTTTTTTTTTTTAACTGAGCACATAAATGGTGTCATTTCTTCAGGTTACTTACACGTAGCAAAAAACACAGCTAAAAAATGAAAGAACGTCAGAAGGCTACCGTATTTCTCCTCATAAAAGCAATGGGCAAAACAAAACCTATTTAATGCAATTGACATTTTATACATAAATCCTGCACAATGTAACTAATAGATTACCAGTCAGCTTTAAAATTATTTAAGAAACAAACAAAACCAGAGCCTCAAGTGCTTATTTTTTATATTTTCCCAATAAATGAAGTACAACAATTTTAGAACTATTCCAAAACTATTTCACAACATTTAAACTCTACTTAAAGTAATGGTAAGTTATTTACCCTCAAAATCATATACTTTTTGCCTACTGAAATTATAATTCTAGTGCATCATAAAAAGCTAAAAAACAAAAGAGAAACATACAAAATTTCCTTGACTGCTAAGAAATAATAATAAAGTAAATAGTAAAGCATTAAAATGTGAGGAGACCTGTTTTTTGGTTATGTGCTTTTGATAAAGAGTTATATAAGACAAAGCTAGGCAGCATGGCAAGTACTGTTTTCAGAAAACAACACCTATTCCAAATAGATCATCTTTGAATGGAAAAACAAAACAAATAAACAAAACCAGTGGTAGTTAACATGCAGTGCCTGGTTTTGACTTTCAGAGAGTAAACTGGAATGAGGAATCTGTCCCTTGTAGCAATCTACTGTGTCACTACTAGACACATACAATAGTGACTCAGGCTGATACGAAGAAGAAATTTCCATATGATGAGGTCAACATACCACATTTATGTTGAACTGAAAACAAACACTGTAGAAAGGTCAAGATCTTCATCTGATGTAATGACTTTTCAGCTGATCACTTTAATTTTTTCTCTAACGGAAGTCCAATCACATCAATTGTATTAAAAATAGGGAAGTGGAAAGGGGGAGGTAGAGGTGAGTGGAAAGCTTGCTTTGATTTTGAGATATACATAAAATAATGAAATTCCCATTTCTAGGCATTTTACATAAAGATTACAACCAGCCTACACTACCGCCAGAAAGAGAGGAAGAGAGATGAGTGAAGGTTAATTCTCTGTGCTTGCAGAAAGTACCAGCTTTGGACATGTAGGACCTACAAACCACAAAGCATCTGTAACTTTAAGATACCTATGCACCACACTGCACAGTAAAACAGAGTCATCTATTTGTAAAGCTGTATCCACAGATGATGACATGTATTTCCTGACTAAATACGCAGAAAGATAAAGCAATGAAAGAATCACAAAACATCATCGTTTCAAATTTGCAAACGGTCTATGTGAACTAATTATTGCAGTAAGAGCCCCAGAGACAGAGAAAAGATGGATCACATTCACAGCACAAATGAAGGCGCTAACTCAATTTTTCCCTTTATCAGAATCATTGTACACAACTACTGAAGTACGTAGTGGGATGCGTTAATAGGTTGTTATCATCTAGAAATATTGCATACTGTCCCACACGTACAGAAGAGAAAAAACTGGGCATATCTGAAAACCTGTGAAGTCCACTTCAGTGTAAGTTCAATGAAAACTCAAAGAGAGAAAGGGGTAAGAGGAGCAGCAGCCCCTCTAGCCAGCCTCTTTCTATCCCTGCGGCCCCTCCCCAGAAACAAAAGAAACCCCTGTGCAGCAGATTCTGCAGAAACACAGCTTTCTGAGCAAGTCTACTGCAGGTCTTTTTTTCTTCCCTTATAAGTTGTTCCAGACTGAGCTGACCCACCGGTATGTGGAGCGGACACATCTTTAACACTGATGTCCAGATGGCCCTTACAGGAACCAGGGAATGCAGGAGGTGCAATGTGAAGAGGATGGGGCCTGCTGTGCTGCCAGGTTCACAATTTTGTGAAAAAGCAGCTGAAAAGTCATCTTCTCTCTAAGCACCTAGTTTTTATATTTTCCACTAAAGACTGCTCTGATACCATCAGAGTCAGACTGTGCCAATTTCTGTGTATCCAATTTATCCTGCCTTTTTAATGGGGTTAGGTGACAGATTAAAGCAAAAATACCTGCATATCTTCCCTCCCCTTACCCCGAGTCTGCACACAAACCCAAGTGTTGCATGGCATGATTCATGTGGGTGAAAAGAGGAGGAATTAGGAAATTACTAGCGACTCCCCTTCTTTGCTTTGCACCTTGCATACCTTTCCTTGCTCTTCTCAACCTTTTCCTCTTTCAGCCTTTTTCTAAATCCATGCAGCAATGGAATACAGTATACTCCAGCTGATGAGCAGACATACTCAGTCAGTCACAAATCACATGCTAGTATGAATTTTGAATAATGTTCTTTTGGCGCAGATTGAAAGGATCCCTATTAGCATCCCCCCGAGAAGCTGAGATCTTTATATTTTCTTTTGTCACGACACAGACATGATGTAAATTTATATTCCCTTTTGGTATTCTCTGTCTGCTGGGCACATTCAGACTGTCTGGGCAATGACCCTTTAGTGAAGTGAGTCACAGCTTAAAAGGTAAAATGCAATTTCATTTTTTTTGGTGCTGTGAGTAAAAACGTGCAGAATTCAGCAAAAGGTATACAGATGCATACTGCAAAACAACAAAAGCCTTGCCCTCTGTCCAACCAACTAAGCTTTAAAATCTTTGGCACTTTAGACCCTTTGCCACAACCCCAATTTCTAAGCCTTTTTCGCATTTCCCTGTCAGGTCCTGAGTTACTTGTTTCCATGATTTTCCTTGTAGCTGTACTAGCTACTAACTGACTAGCACTCAATTCCTTCTGCTCATACTGTCTTTATTTCCTTCAGTTCATTTTAACTTCCCCACCACACTTAGCTCCTTTATTTGTTTGTTCCTCTTTACACAGACAGAAGTGAGTAGTTGTTATTTTGCTTGCTTACATAACTGATTTTCTCAGCTATGCAAACAGTACCAAGATTGTGCTATTCTTCAGTAGACAGACATTTTGCTGGTCAGTAACCTGTAAAAACATGATCTGTTACTTTTTTCCTTGTTTTTGTATCGCTTGCTGATCACAGATTTGTTACTCCTTTTCCTTCTGCAACTGCAGTAGCACTTTACTGTGATTTTTTTGGCATCAATATAATTAGTATGCTAATAAGACACACCGTAGCATGAACACTCGTCATTTACTGCACCCTGTGTCCCTACTGCTATTAGCTCTAGTTCCTGATGTGCTTGAGATGGTAGTTCACAATGATGAAAAATTATCTAAGATGACAACTCTAAGATGCAGAGAAAATGCAACTTTGCTGCATTCTTTACAGTAAGGGTGTGGTACTGGTGTGCTATTAGTGTGGTATTAATGTATGTGGGAAACTAGCATGGGTTGCCACAGTGCCCCAAGTGCAATACGAACAGCCAGACCCAGAAAAGTAGTTTGTAACTGCTAATATTACCCAGAAGACACACAGAGCATTGGATTCCTTCTGAGCCCCAGAAGATTAATTTGTGCCACCATCACCTACCTGATTACAACTCAATGACTGCCGGGAGAGAAAGTGCAACAGCACTGATAAGACCCATGCCAAGATACCAAGACTGCCATTTAGCCTAACATTTTGGGTTCAAAGGTAATGTATATTGTAAGCCCTTTGAGAAGAGGTGAGGCAGAAAGGCTTTAAATAATGGATCTTTGTGAGGATTTCATAGTTCCTGTATTCTTCCACGCTCATTTAAAACTTCACTTTTGTAAAGCCAATTAAGATTCTACCATCTTAAAGTTCAGCTGTTAGCCCCATCTTTTATCTGTTCATATGTTTGTTACTGATTCTGCAGAAAATAAGGTATTTTTGCTCTGATGCAGCAAGGGCTAGACTCACTGCTCCTCTTAGGACCATGGATTGTGATGTCTGTGCTGAAGCATAGTTAATACACTTTGGAGAGCATTTGCCTCAGCTCAACGGCTAACAAAACACATGGAGTACTTATGTGACAGAACAGGATCAGGTGAAACAATGCCTGCCAAAGAGCAAAAATAATAGTTCAGTATTTTTAAAACTGTCAGCTTGACAGTCCTGACACCTGAACTACTCCAGCTATAGAATGAATGAATAGCTTGTCTGGTTTCCTCCTACTTTCATTAGAACATGTTCTTGTGAGCATTAAAAAGTTAGTGCAATTCAGTCTCGTCATAGTCTCAATATTTTGCCCCTCTGCCCACACTATCCTCAAGACAATCACTGTGTATTTGTGCAGAGAAATGGAATGACAAATTTCAAATTACTTAGCTTAGCAAGACTGCAAAATCTTTTACTATAGATTAAATTATTTCTATTTTGCTACATTTGTCAGCAGGGCTCTGTGTTTGAGTTCCAGTTATAGTTATTCAGAAAACAAGTATCAAACCTCTCTTTCCATGTGGTGTCAGATTGTTCTCTTGTGTGACTCTGGGCAGCAGTCCATGTGTCTCCCCAGGGTTACAATCCTCTACTTATATGTGGTCTTGACATCTTGAGAAGTGATAGAAACGAACTACAGGAACAGCATCAAGCAAACCCGCTCAGAAATAAAAAGGAAATTGTAAAGAAGAAAGAAAGGAAAGAAAAGGAAAAGCATGCACAGTGCAAAGCTTACAAATACCTTGTACAAACAAACAAATAAATAAAATAGTACTAATGGATGAGTGACTGAAAGACAATAGCTTATCAGCCTCAGTTGCATCAAAAAGTTCCAATTTCACACTCTGACACCTTACATTGCTGAAAAGAAAAGACAAAAACTTGTGCATTAATCAGAAGAAAGTGAAACATAAATGTTTCCCATCTGCAGTTTGTGATTTGGATAAATATCATAAGAACAGTAGGAAATGGCATTAAGATAGAGAGAGAATGACATCTACTGGCTGTCAGGAACTGGCTTGTTTCATTGCTGAAAGTGTTTTGGTTTTTTTCTCTCTCTCCTCAAAATATTTTATCTGAAATTCCTATCATTAGTCATAGGGTTTAGCTATTGGACAGGGAATGAAGAACAGATCAATAAGCTCCCCAAATAAAAGCCTTCTCTGGTCAATTTTTGAACAATTAGCTACCTAATTAAAAATACCTACATAAACAGCTTAATCTGCTTCAAAACTGTAATAATAATGCTAGTGAGTAAATAGATGCCCTGCCTAAGAGCTACCATAAACTGCAAAAAAAACATTGCAATTCTGCACTAGATGCAGGTTTCTCTAGTCCAGTTTACCTGAATAAATAATACTGATAAACGGAAGTATGTCTCTTGTCGAAAAAAATATTTAAGCAGGTAAATTTTACAGTGCTGCATCACTTTGTGAAGGGATAATCATTACCTTTGTTCCTCGATTAATTTAGTGCATTATTGTTCATTTTATTTATTTGAACTTCCCAACTTCTCCTTTTTTAATGATTCTATATATTTTCATATGAACAAGGTATTAGATTCCCAGAGGTTTTTTTCTCCTACCGCTTTTTTAAACAACCTAAAATCATCATCAGTGATATAAAAAATCTCAGAAAGTCTTGAGATTTTGTTAAAGGTCACAGAAATATCTCAGTCTTAAAGTGAACATTCTCCTTGGTACTATACATGTATTCTTGATCTCTTCACTTATGGATCTTCTCAGTATGAGTATGGCCCTTTTCCCTGTTAGCAGCGATATTCTGTGGGTGATACCGCGAGTACAAACAAATTGATCTTGCTCACTTTCTATCTGCCACAAGATATATTTTCTCCTGCAGTTTCTCCATGCTGGTTAATTAAACTCCTCTCAATTCTCATGTCTGCTCACCAGGAAACATCTCTCTAGCTCTCACGCCTCTGGTAATAATCAGAAATTAGTGTGATATAGATACGAGCATTTGGTCATTCTTTCCTAATATATTCTGCTCAGAAATAGAAAAATTCTAAGGAGATTACACGGTTCTCCTAGTTAGAAAAAGGAAATGATGAACATACTTGAGTTGGTATATATATTCATCTATACAGAATATATTTATATGACATACTGCAGAGAAGCAAAAGACTCAATTCTGGCCTTGAGCCATGGCCAAAATAGACAAATATATAAAATGATATAGCACATAAACAAACATAGGGAAAATAGTTAAGAATGAACAAAAATAAGGATAAGAGCTGATATTTGCAATAGCAGACTATGGGATTTAGATATGTCTTTTTTAAAATTTCAGTAGCCTCTCCACTGCAGGAATGGATACTGACTTAATAGGAATAACACAGCTGCATAGAGTAGTGCTCCCTCTTGCCCAGCCCAATGGGCTTAGATTCAGAGAAGGGGATGCTGTGCCAAGCTGCAGCTGTGAAAAGCCACACAGGCATCCCCTGATGCTCTTTACTTCAACTTCCCTTTGGTCTACGTATCTGGCATAGAGAACCATGAACCTGGAGAGAAGCTGCACTAGTGTGCACGAGTTCCCAGTGCCACAACACGACAGAACAAAATGGATGAACTTTCAGCACTCATATGCCTTTGTATTTCATTTAATGTAATGTATTTAAGTTCATAAAATGTTCCCAGGTATTTCTTTAGGGACAGTGTGGATATATTCATACAATTTTTTTTGTCCTAGCCTATTACCTTAAAAAACAGCTAACAATGCATT
Organism: Larus michahellis; assembly: GCF_964199755.1. Taxonomy (NCBI): domain Eukaryota; kingdom Metazoa; phylum Chordata; class Aves; order Charadriiformes; family Laridae; genus Larus; species Larus michahellis. The sequence continues at coordinate 8,151,603 of NC_133906.1, read as the reverse complement.
AAACTGAAATTGATACATTGTTTTTGATAACTTCTTACTGAATAAGCTATCAGAGGAAAACAAAGTTCACTGAAGTCAATAAGAAACATCCAGAAGTTAGTAGGAATCATAACGTAAATTAATTTAGATTTGGGCATCAGTACACTGGTTATATATTGAAGTCACATCCAAATACACTGAATAAATACATGAAGATATGACATGTTCCAGTGTATCCATAGGAAGAAATATGGTATACACCTAGCTTTAAGGAATTCAAAATGCAAAATTCTGATTGTCCAATGATCAGTAAAATAAAACATAATCTGAACATCATTTAGCATTCTATTACAATTTTGAGTCCTTTAATAATTGTATCTCATACATATGTGTGCACACATGTACAGAAATGACAACTTTCTTTCTAAACAGCTGAAAAATGAAATTTTGTCAAAATACAAACTTTGAGAGTGAAGCAGTCCTCAGCACTTAAAGGAATTCCTGCCAGAAATTAAGATGTGTTAGATAATTATGATAATGATGAAAAAGGTGAAAAATTACTTTGCATGATGTGGGTTAACCCTAGTAGGCAGCCAAGCACCACAACAGTCACACACTTGCCCCCCTACCCTCCCCGCCAGAGTAGGACAGGAGAAGAGGGAAGGAAGAGTAAAAGCAAGAAAACTTGTGGGTCAGGATACAAAATGTGTACTAAGCGAAGGAGAAGTGCAAGAAGAGAGAAAGAAAACAAAACAAAACAAGTGATGCAAAGGGAATGACTCCATCACCTCCCATGGACATCCTGTCATTTCCCAAGCAAAAGATGGCTAACCTCCCTAAATTCCCTCCTCTGTTTTTCATTTCCTGAGCATGTCATACGGTATGGAATATCCCTTTGGTCAGTTGAGGTCAGCTGTCCCAACCATGTCCCCTCCCAACTTCTTGAGCACCCCCAGCCTACTCACTGGCAGGGCAGTATGACAAACAGAAAAGGCCGTGACGTTGTGTAAGCACTGCTCAACAACAGTGAAAACATCCCTGTGTTATCTTCTGGTCATAAATCCAAAATATAGTGCTATAGGAGCCACTATGAAGAAAACTAACTCTACCCCAGCCAAAGCCAGTACACATGCCAATTCTTTGGACATCAAGTCTATTTACAGGAAAGCTTGAGATAATTTAATAACTCTTGTATAACCAGCATTGAGGAAAAAGAGAAATAGTATAAGATGTGAGGTACCACTTTGGTATTATAATAACAGATCTCTGATCAACAAATTTCAGGAAATCAAAAAACTGAGTAAGATTTTATTCTAATCAATAATAAGTAATTATCTTTTCGCATAAACTTCAACACAATTTCTGTTCTTACTCTTTCATCAGGTCTCCTATTTTCTTATCAAAGGAGAGAAGTTTGAATGTGACAGCAAGCTATAGCATTTCATGTTCACAGATTTTAACCACAGAATTCCCAAATATGGGTTATTCACAAAACCTCCCATTACAGATTGAAATGGCTAGCCCACTATGTAAATTCTACTTCAAACAGGAAGAGAGCAGTAGGTTGCCGAAAATCTATTCATCAAAAAATTGCCACAGAACACAGCCTGAAATACCTTTACTTCCTGGGTGGCAAAATCTGTCATTTCACCCAGCTCAGTATACTACAATAGAGTCACCTGATCTTTTCCAAAAAAAACCCAAAACAAACAAACCAAAATAGGAGGTCTGATTAATCACACCCTAGAAGTGCCTATTTCTCTTCAGCAAGACCAAAAGAAATCTAGCTGAGATACAGATATCTGTATTGCGAAAGTCTGAAGTTAGATGAGATTGATTACTGGCCTATAGATAAGAAACAATATTCTCCTTGTAATTTTGTCCAACTGTTTCACTGCACTGAGAGGCCGCAGCATCCTACCATACTCTGTCCAATCTGTGCTAAGGTGTGCCTTCTGCAGCCACTGGGCATTTAATCTTCATAATTTTGCATGCAACTGGGACTTCAGGTCTACACTGCCTATACACATGCCACGTAACACGAGTAGACCTCCAAGACCAGTAAAAGGAGTAGTCATTCAGTTTATATCAGAGTTGAGTATTTTTTATTGGAGAGTACAATATCATGGGTTCTGTATTAGTGTCTTTCCTACATTTAAATGCATTTTTTTCTAACTCAATGTATACCTATGTCATGGTCCTGATTTGGCACCTGCATTTACAGACAACTCTCCAAATTGTTGTGTGTTAAAGTTGAAAATTAAATACTTTTGTCCTGTGATATTGTTTGAGATCTTGATAATATTCATATTGTGCAACTGTCTTTTTTTCAACATCTCTATTCACAGCTCTATGTAAAAACTTAGATCTTTTGTTATGTGAATAAAGTTCACAATAAGAAAATGAGGAGGGTTGAAACTATGTCTGACTTCATACATCACAATGATTAATTTTTATCATTAACTAACCCTTTCTAACTAACATTTTGAAATGGGAAATGAAATATAAAGGTATAATACAACAGGTTTACAGCAACCTAATGTGACGTAATATGGTGCTCATTTCATTTTTAATGAATTAAAGTAATTATAACTTAATTTCTAGTTCCAAATAGGTATTTCTGATGCTGTTATGGAAACACACTAACAACCGTAAACAGCTTTATTGAAAAGTTACCTTATGCTTATGATATTTCATAAAACCATCTCTTCCAGAAGCCTGCCTACCATTTTATCTCTAAATTGTTTTCTACATTCCAAAAAAAACGATGTGTTAGGATAACTGCAATGTGGTCATTCAGTGACTTACAATAAATTTGTCAGGAAAAGTTTAATCTGGATAAGGGTAGGAGCATTTTAATGGTTTGCCTATTTAATGGGCTCCAGGCAGGCATACTGATTTTAAATAAAACAATACTGTATATTATATGACCCGCACAAAAGTTTAAAAAAAAAAGCTAGCTATTTCAGTGAATGAATTCTGCCCTCTATAAAACTACACTGATGTAGGTTCAAGTCCCATTTTAGCCCCAAGGAAAAAAAGAGGTTTTTCCCCTCAGCTTAAGTGGCTTTCTGTGTCTATCTAGAGTTTAAAGTATGAACTACTGCTGGTCGAACGAGCATGCTTCATAGCTTTTGGTTATACCAATTCACAGTCTCTGTAAATCATCACTGAGTGAGATTACAACACACTTCTTCTACGGAGTGTTTATGGCCTTTATCCCATCACGCTTTTATAATTCAGCATGAGCAAAACATTTTAAAAAAAAAAAATCACTTCAGTTCTTACCTTCTCCAGCCAAGACATTCTAAATGGGCCTCAAAAGTTAATTTTAATCCTTAAGGTAAGAACCTGCAGCCAGCACCATGAGCTTAGTTCTCAACTTAGTTTCCAGAAAAATCTACAAAATAATGCAGAATAAAATAAGTTCATTTTTTATGATACAGGTATCAAAATATCGAAGTAAAGTAATTATAATGCTTCTTGGTTTAGAAATATATCATTCAAGCAGCATTTTCTGCATGATTTAATATCTTTGCTTAGTCTCTTCTGGTTGAGAGATGACCTTTAAAGGTCCCTTCCAACCCAAACTACTCTATGATTCTATGACAACTGCTTTGAATGGTTTGTAAAGATCAACTGTTTTATAGAGATAGCATCTTAAAATAAGAAATTAAATCATACTAGAAAGCTCAGGATATTATAAAGAAAAAATACAGGCTTTCTCAGTGGACTATTCATTAGTAATACTTCATTACACAGTTTTCAATAATGAAACAATATCGAGTCAATTCCCAACACATGCCCTTTTTCATAGTTACAGTAGCAACAGCTACGTTATTATGGCTTTAACAGCCAATGTCAGACTAACAGTGTCATATTAACCATTGCAATTTAGAGCACCATACAGATTCCTGGGGTTTAAAAAAAAAATAAATCATACAAATTTAATTAACTTATTTTGATTTCCAGTACGTAAAATGTATGCAAGTCTTAAGAATGAACTAAAGCAATGACCACTAAAACCCATAAGGTTTTGGGGGGAGTTTTTTGAGATCCTTTTCTGCAGAACAGCACAAAGCTTTTTGCAGAATTCCTCAGTCTCTCCACAGATGTGAATACATTGCCACTGGATTCACCTCACAGCACTTCTTAAAACCCTCAGCCCTTTTTGAAGCTGATTGGTGTTCTCTACATTTCAACGACCTCTTTTATGATTTATTCCACAATTAGCATGTATCTCAAATCTCACAGCGTACCTCGGAGAAACGAAGTTTCTCAAGCACAGTGAATGCTTGATGTTAGCCTTCTAACAGGTAAAAAAAAAAAACTAAAAATTTAAAAATACCTGTGACATTATTTTTTGCTTACAGCAAAATTCACAACATATATTTCTGCACTGAGTCTTATCAGTTGGAAAAAATGCATTATATCTTTCTACTTTAAATTAAAAAATGCTTTCAACATTATCATTTTAGATTGAAACAGAATAAAACCTTCTGTTTGGTAACCACAGCTACCCAACCCTGTAGCAGCCAAAGGAAGATTTATCAGTAATGTTCGTAAGCAGTGATACAGACAGAATGAAATTATTATCATTGTAGTCTTTATTGATTATTACATCACACAACGCGACTTCAAATGTGACACAAAATACCTTGAAAAATATTTCACCTCCAAGTGTTTATGTCAATAGCTAGGAGAACAATTCTTTTTCTTGACCTTTTACCACAAGCAAATCTTTCACATATTACATATTGATTTTGTGTATTTCAGAATATGGGTGATCTATCTAAAAGGATGAAAGCCTAAATGAGTTGTGATCAAAGATGCTTTCTTTTGATAAACAAAGATTAGCTATAAAACCTTTGATAAAAAAAATAAATCAGCTAAAGGAAGGAGGCAATCTGCAATAGCATACACAATTCAAGTTAAAATGCATATGAAGATAGGAGAAAATGTATCAGATTCATATTGCATACATAGAACTGTTCATTTTGCTGCTTCTGCTTCATTAATGCAGGAGTGAAAATAAGGGGGAAAACCTTTTTACAGCATGCAAAGGGCATACAGTCTTTCATGCTGGATGTCCGGTTTTTGTCTCACTGCATCAGTGGGTCAAACATGTTCCGAAAGGAAGTTTAATTTTAGTGACATCACTTGATTTTATGTAACTAGAGTAAAGTTTAATTTGTTCTACTACTCTAGAAGTCTTTTGTAGCTATACTATTGAACTCCTCATTTGTCCAGGTTGTACATGTCAAATAAATTATTACATATCACCAGAAATACTACTTTATACTCTAAAAACTAATAAAAAAGGACAACCACATAACATATATAATGTAAAATCAGGAAACTCATTTCCTGTAAGACCTCCATAAGAGAGAAATACAATTTCATTATGTGTTCTAGTTTCACCCAGGCTGGACAATCTTCTCTTCCCCTAGTTTCCAAGTCTATTTTTCTTATTTTACCCATATTGACAAAACTTTGACACCTTCTCCTGCAGAAATCCAACTTCTTGTTTTTCTGCAGACTAAATTATCATCTGCAATGAGTTTTGTAAAAAGCGGTTCTTGAAAAACTATAGAGAAAACATTGGTCTCATGTTCTCTTGCGCTACAGACTTAGTTATATCTGTGCCATTTCCTTCCTTCTGTTTTTTTAGAATTTTGAAAGTTCTTCTGAAGAAGCTGTTACCTACTTTCTACATATAGTTGGAATAATGCATCGTTTCTTAATGCCTGACACTCAGAGGGATATACTGAAAGCATATCCCCTAGTCATATTGCTCAAGCAGAATATACTAACATAGCTGGTGATCTGCCGGTGATCTCTCTTACCAGTTATACTGGTTACTGATTTTGCAGCACCTGAAATGTAACAGATTACCTATTGCTTCCCTTCTTAGTAAAAATTGTTGCTGTGATAGAAAAAAACCTGGGCTTTTCCTATGAAACAGTGTTTTGCCTGACCTCTAGCCAAAAGAAAAACATTTCTGGGGACCATTTCTGTTTAACATCTTTATTGATGATCTTGATAAGGACACAGAGTGTATCATCAGCAAGTTTGCAGATGACACCAAGTTAGGCGGGAGTGTTGATCTGCACGAGGATAGTGAGGCTCTACAGAGAGACTTGGATAGATTGGATCCATGGGCCAACACTAACGGTATGAGGTTCAACAAGGCCAAGTGCCGGGTCCTGCACTTGGGCCACAACAACCCCATGCATTGCTACAGGCTTGGGGAAGTGTGGCTGGAGAGCTGCCTGGCAGAAAAGGACCTGGGGGTTCTAATTGACAAGCGGCTGAACATGAGCCAGCAGTGTGCCCAGGTGGCCAAGAAAGCCAATGCCATCGTGGCTTGTATTAGAAATAGTGTGACCAGCAGAAGGAGGGAGGCGATTGCCCCCCTGTACTCAGCACTGGTGAGGCCACACCTTGAGTATTGTGTCCAGTTCTGGGCACCTCAATACAAGAGAGAGATCGAGGTGCTGGAGCGAGCGCAGAGGAGGGCAACGAAGCTGGTGAAGGGCCTGCAGAAGAAATCTTATGACAAGCGATTGAAGGAGCTGGGGCGGTTTAGTTTGAGGAAGAGGAGGCTGAGGGGAGACCTCATAGCTCTCTACAACTACTTGAAAGGACATTGTAGAGAGGCTGGTGCTGGTCTCTTCCCCCAGGTAATTAGCGATAGAACAAGAGGGAATGGGTTCAAGCTGCAGCAGGGGAGGTTTAGGCTGGACATGAGGAAAAAATTCTTCACAGAAAGAGTGGTCAGACACTGGAATAGGCTGCCCAGGGAGGTGGTGGAGTCACCATCCCTGTTATGTGTTTAGGAGTAGTTTAGATGTGGTGTTAGGGGATATGGTGTAGGGGAGAACTTTGTAGAGTGGGGTTGATGTTTGGACTCAATGTTCCCAAGGGTCTTTTCCAACCTAAATGATTCTATGAATAGTGAAACAGAGGGAAGTAACTAAGACTTTCTTTAGTAATATGTTGCACAAGTGCCTCAGGAATTTATATTTCCACCTAACACCAGTGCAAATTCCAAAATAAATCAAAGTGTACTGCTGGGCAGGGGGGTGAGGGGGTGGAAATAGTTAAAAGGTCTGAATTTTTACAAGCTGGGACATTTTGCTCTTTCTTAGACAGTAAACTCACAACTGGCAATTTCAACGAGGATCTCAAGAAAACACTTGCCAGACTTTTCTTTTCTTTGTGGACAATAAAAATGCATTGTGTCTGGTAACTCCATTCCTGGAAATAATTTCTTCCCAGCTCCTGCTGAAAAGTGTTTCAATGATGAGCTGTTGCCATTGGAAGCAAAGTCTAGACAAAGATAAAATTAGAAGCAAGCATTGTCCTTTTTGGAAATCACAAAGCAGTATCTAATCTAATCTAGTCTTCTCATCTCAGCAAAGACTTTGCCTGTCTTGTCTACATTATCTAGTGACATTATAAAATGGTAAAGAGGATCCTCTTTTCTTGAATTGAGTAGGAATCTGACAAATGTGGCCCCAAAAGCAGATATGATGAAATATAAACACCTACCACCTCTCAGAGAAAAAAAAAAAATATCTTGACAACTACAGTATTCATCACTGTCATACAAAATCTTTCCATTTTCCATAGCAATGTAGAAAACATGTCAGATTTAGCAACAATAATGATTAACTGAGGTGACTCCAGGGGAAAATATAAAACATGCAATGCCACTGTATTTCAGAAACAAGCAATAACCAGTGTATATCATGTGACTATCTGTTGTCATGTTATGATTGCCAGAACATTTTATGCCTGCTTTTTCTACTGGATTGAAAAGCCATCAACTACGAGAATATTATTCCCCTTATATGTGTTATCATTAAATAAAATGTATTTTCACTTGGATATGCAAATAAACTCAATTCATTACATCTTTCACTACAAGTCAATTATTCTGACTTCCAATTGCTTCTTCTGAATCCCTCCTAATCACTTTCTGTGATATTAGTGGGAAAGCAAAAGTGTGAGCAGCATTACCCTGTCAGGACAGAGGCTGTGACTGCCAGAGCTATACATGTAGCAAACCTTCCACAGCTTATACCCTATACCTTATAACATATGACTGTGATAACTCAAGTCTAGCAATAGCATACAATTTTGTCAGTTATGTTTGTCTAAACTCAGTTGTGGATCATTAAGATAAACTTAGCAGCATACAGGTACAATGGCTATTACTGGCGTAGTGTTATAATAATGAGAAGTGCTCCCAAATCCTTGACTTATCCCAACGCACAAAGGTTTGAGACCCCTCAGCTGATCCATGCAACCCACGCTCAGAGCACAGGGGTTTGGCAGTGTTTTGCCTGGCATGTCTAGGTGGCCCACAGAATGATGTTCACCTCCACAGCAGTTGATTCTCAGGTGCTAGGATCATCAATGCTGCAGCAGCTTTTGCAAATCATGCTTCTTAATGTTAAAATTACCTTTATATCTCTTCGGGTTTCTATCAGCTGTGCTCTTTTATACTTCTCACTTTGTGCAGACAGATTGATCTTCACCCCTACTGAGATCAGTTCCAAAACTAACCCAAAGATAACCAGTCACTCTGTCCTTGCCCTACAGCTATCCTACTGGGAAGTTGCCTCCTAAAACTGGCCCAGTAAGAATCAGACACTTCACACTCACTCTGCCTTAACTGCAATATTATTGCGCTGCTTATCCTACGGCCTTCTAAACATTAAATCATCAATTTACTAAATATGTTAATGATACATCAGCAATTCTGTTATTACTGAACAGTTAAATACTAAGTCAGCAATTCAGCTGGTATCTGTCTTGCCACAGAAATGCAAAATGATATTTATAATAGGTTGACAACTGATTATGAACCCCAGCCCAATGGTCCCCTTTCCCATATCATGGGTCCATGAATCCTGCTGTGTTGTCTTCTTAGAAGGCCAACCTAATTTTAGGACTCGTACAGTTTAGAAGTCCCCAAAGTCACTTCCACATGTCCTTACACCAACATTCCCCAGTAACGTATTCACCTGCCTCCTTCCAGCATTGCATCTGGAGTTCAAGTTCACCTGCCTTTTATCACTAACAGCTATTTGAAAATGTCTAAAAAATCATTTTCTGTAGTCTTCGGCCTTCCTAACTTTTATACTCCCAAACTAGAAAATGTGTATGTTCTTCTTTAGGTACTTTATAAAATACTCTATACGCAGAGGATATAAATCAAGTGCTTTGGTGTTTGGCAGAATGAATATTCAAGTAAACATTCTTCAGTACTCCAATTATCATCACTTCAGTTTTACTGACAGTATTAATCTGTGCTCACTGCAGTAATTTAACCAACGGTATGTGCCTTCCTTTTTGCAGATATTTGACCTTTGAAATTTTCATGCTTTGAAAGTGTAATGCCTTTGGCATTTGTGACCAAAAGCCAGGAGAACTGGTTCTCTTAAGCCCTCACACTGCATCACTCAACAACGTGTGACTGTCACACTTCCACTACACTGGCTTATTCTGACCTACAATAGTCCATGGTCATAAAGGAAAATTTCTGTGTGCAGAACTGTCTACATTTTACAATATTACAAGAATCACTTTAGCCACTATAATGTTCTTTGCAGCTAATGCCAGGTCATCAAGCTTTTATTCTTTCTCTCAGGCAGTCTCAACTGCCTTGATCATGACTTTTACTAATGACTTCCAAGGTTTAGGATACTTTCAGATATCCTTCTTTTCATCATTTCAAGTGCCACTATCCTATCCAATGTAGAGCACTTTTGCTTCTATTAATAAACTTAGATATTAACAGAGAGTAGGTTTCATTACATTTTAAAATCAGAATCACAGGATAATTTAGATTTGACTGAACTATTGGAGGTCATGTGGCTCTACCCCTGCTCAACTTCCTCAGCAAAGGAAGGAATTCAACTTAGCTATATTTATTGTCTGAATACCTAGGATCTTGCATATTGCATGCCATGTTCGGGCTTTGATAGTTTGAAAACTCTTTGAGGCTTTTAAGTGACAATATTCACACTGTATACTCCTACTTATCTAAATATCTTTTTTTTTTATCTGTAGGAAATATTAAAATAACATGATGTTCCATAAAGTTACCATAATGCCTAGCTGCACTTCAACCAGGGACAGTGTCTGCTAATTAACATCTGTGGAACAATTTAAGCACAGAATAAAATGAACCCAATTCAATTCCACATGCTCCTGGTGTAAGTCCATTGAGTTCAGTAGAGTCTATCCTTAATTGTATTACAGAAATGTCAGAAACAACAGACCTACCAAATGTTTGTCCCAGAATTCCCCATATTTACCCATTTGGAAATCTGTGGGAGACTGTAATTTCCAGCTGTACAGTTCAACCACCAGGCCCATGCTATTTCTTCCAAGCGTTAGTGATACGCAATTTTAGCATCCACTTGTTCCCAAAGTTAACATTCATTATTTTAAAAGTAACTTTCAGGTTAAGACCTCATAAATTAGGAGTACTGAATACCATTCTCATGCACTAGATTTTGATGATATTTTCCAGTTGTGTGAAAAGAGTTTGTTGGTCAGATATGATTCCTCTGAACTCTCAAGATCCCAGATTAGATACCTTTCAAATACCCAAATCATGTTCTATGCAACGTGTATGCTTTTACATGTTTACATGTACATAGATATTATATTTGGATGTAACATTCAAGAATCGTGTATCTCCAAGGTTTTCTAAGCAACTTCCATACAGCTTCAATATACTCAGCAGGAGATATGCAGACAGACTGTATTCCTAAAACAATTATTTAAGGCACAGAAATATAGCAGTAAGAAAAATCTTAACTTTTCGAGGTCTATGCTGCTCAAAAACATTGTTCTAAATTAAACGTCTAGTTTAATGAGGACTCAAAGTGGCTCACAAGAAGAAACTGTACAGTTACAGAGATATCAAGGATTTGAGTACGTCAAACCAACATCCAATTTTAAGATAATTATTTCCATTATGGTAATACTATTTCACAGATTACATAACAGACTACAACGTACTTATGTTTGATCTTTGCTTTCTCCTGCTTTTCTAAAACAGCAAAACACGATATATCACACACCCTGTTTATCCATCATCATTTGTCAGTCCTTCATTCTCCCTGTAATAGCTTTTCAAAGCAATGGACCATTTCAACCATATTTGATGAGGTTAAGGTTTCACAAATTTAACTTTCAACTTTGTGAACTCTAATGACTGAATAGAGAACTGCGACCAATTAGTGCCCTGACAGAAGGGAGCAGGGAGAATTCAAATTTTAGCTGTTCTGCTCATTTCACTCGTCAGCTAAAGGGCAGTCATCAGATGATCAGTCAACCATGAGTAGGTCCAAAGCTACAATGGCATGTGCTGCTCTTTGCCAGCCAAAGGCACAAAGAAAAGCAGTTACGGGACCACTGGGAGACCAGACAGCTTTTTGAGGGAGGCTGCAAGACATATAACTGCAGGCAACCAGTCACTAAGACCTATAGAAGGATTTATTTCTTTTTTTTTAGTTTGTTTTTAAAAAATAAATATCAGAAATCTGCAATGTCTTTTTAGTATGTGAAAAACCAAAACATATCTCATTCACGTATACACTTTCTTTCTGTTTCCCTCCCACACTTAAGGAAATCTACGGGTTCAGTCGCTATTTTTAGGAAGATTAAACGCTGTGATTTTTAACTGTCTTGAGCTCATTTGGCTGAGCATACTAGTAAAGTTCATCAGGCAATATATGCAAAATAATAATTACATACTTTCACATGTAACTCTCAATTAACAGCAATCAACTTCCTACAAGGCTGCCTTTTATCATATGTTCTGGTTGGGTTTTTTTGTCTTGACCTTTTAGTAAAAGGTACCGCTACCCTGTTTGTGACCCTTTTCCGTACCATCTTTCAACTATGTGTGATATACAGTTCCTCCAACCATAGCTATATTTGTCTCCATCCCCTGCTGTACTGCCATAACATTCTTGTGATCTTATTAGGTTCCCAGAAGAGGCTATTTTTCATATGGCATTTGTAGAACACATACTTAAAGCTGTTCTGCATGTAATCTGCAACCAGTACTATAGGTATGACGACTGGAATCCCACAGAGAAAAGTCAATGAAAATGGTCCTTCAGTGTAACATCCCCAGAAAGATCTTGATTCTGATCCTACCTGCACAGTAGATTTGGTACGTGCTGACAGGTATACCAGTGTGGTGGCAAAATCACAGCAAGACTGAAGGCAAGCCAGTAGGTCTTGGATGACCAACTCAGTTTTAATACAGATTATTCTTGGATTCATTGATCATCTGATACCTCTTAATTCAGAAAAGATGTCTCTCTATAAAACATTAAAGGAGAGGACTATGTTTCAAATCTCTGTCTAATAATTAGAATCATCTGGCCCAAACTTCACACCTCTGCTTTTCACTTGTTGCAGTGAAAGAAAATCGAACATGTTACATTGTTACATGTTTTATTTTAAAATCAAGACTACATTTTTAAATTTACAACGCTGTAGATTAAAAATCTTCCACAAAATTTTCCACCAAGTTATGAAAAATTATGATACTCAGAAAGTATTCATATTTCTGATAAATTATCAAAGTCTTTGCTACAGCTGTTTTTTCTTAAAACTATTGCCTTCATAAAACTGTAATTTCAATAAACACAGAAAACTGCTAGAGTCAGTTGCTTAAATCTGACAGAATATTCATAATAAGATCAGTACTTACTCTAGAAAAAGAAAATTCATTGGCAAACTTCATTTATTTGAAAGAGCCCAAAACCATCAAAGATTATTAGTTTCCTCTGATAATCATTGGCTGGGAAGAGAAGAGAATGCAGAAGTACTACTCTCAAGGAAGGAAGGTAGGGAAAACTCATCAACCACACATAGTTTGACAGAATCCAAATAACTTTCATGAGGGACATATATACAGAGCAGGCAGTATACTGAAGACATATCCACGTGGCTTTGTGCAATGAGAAGGAAAAATCCCATCTCACAAAACTTCTTTAAAAGAATCAACAAACAGGAATGAATAAATAGGGGAGATGCAAGTTTCTGCATCGTAACTCTTCACGATATTAAGTAGCCCTGAGATAAGAAGAAAGGTATTTATCTTGCAATATGTATACAAAGATGGGTAACAAACCAGGAGTAAATAGTTTTCACAGTACAAGAAAATCACCAGTGAAGTTTCACAATCTACATTAATACTCACACTGGGTATTAATGTAAGGGCTGATCTTGGCCGGCTGCCAGATGCCCACCCAGCCTGTTGGAAGGGGAACGGGGGAAAGGGAACAAGGGGCTGGGTCAGTCCATAACGGCCCCTCGCTGCCGCTCCCTCCTCCTCAGGCTTCTCCCTGCTCCCGGCGGGGCTCTCCACAGCTCCCTCAGGGCAAACCCGCCCGCTCCAGCGCGGCCCCTCCGCAGGGCAGTCGCTGCTGCGGCGCCTGGAGCACCTCCTGCCCCTCCTCCTCCTCACCTCGGTGCTCTCAGGGCCGACTCTCACACTTTTTCCCTCACTCTTCACAGCCATGCGGCGTTTCGCTCTTTCCGAAGAGGCCTTCACAGAGGCGCCACCAGCTCGGCCGATTGGCCCAGCCGCGCCCTGCGGCGGGGCCGTTGTGGAACCGGCTGGAACCGGCCGGATCTGGCTGGAACCGGCGGCGGGAGGCACGAGGCAGCCCCGGCTTCTCCTCACACAGGCATCTGCTTGGGGGCAGGCAATGCATCAAGCTATCTAAAAAACTGCGTAAATAATTTGGTGAGGGTATCAAATTATTCAGGGGGGAAAAATGAAGAACTGTGAAGAATAGCTGAAGTGATTTAAGTGCCTTATCAACAAATGGGGAGATTACATCCACTGTAGAGAAATGTAAAGTGATGCATCTGAGGAGGAAAAAAAAAAAATTAAAATCCTAATTTTACATGCACAATGATCCAAACTGGCCATACTCTTTCACAAATGAGCTTTGACCTTTGATCACAAAAACATCAGCTGATAAAAGCATTATCTGACTTCTCAGACAAACTGTTTGTTAAGGAACGATTAGAAAAGGATGACGAAAGGAAGAATACGTCTTGCACCACCGTATAACTCCATGGTGCAACTTGGAGAAGGGCGAGAAGGACAGTTAGCTCAAGCAAAACAGGGAGAACCACGGAGAGATTTGTAAGCTATGATTACCATGAGTAAGAACCATTCCCATATGGCACTGGGTGCCACAAAGCGAGGTCAGCAGAAGGTAAGCTGAATGAAACACAAGCTGGTGCTTTGTACGCATGCAATTAGTGTGTGAAACTTCCTGCCACAGTACTTTCAAAGTTTACATAGGCTTAAGAGGAGACAGCAAATTAATGAAAGAAAGATCATCAAACTTCAAACTACACAGACATCCCACCTCCCTCTGAGCTACAGAGTGCCTGTGGGTGCAAGAATAGTCTAAGGATGCACCAGTCTGTGCCTGCTCTGCTCCCGTCCACTTCCACAGACATCTGCTTTTTGGTCACTGTCAGACACAGGATACTGGACCAGATAAACCTAGGGCTGGACCACACATGACCAATTTTGTATATTTTATGTAAAGCTTTATGATAGCCACGTTCTGGTTCTGGTTTCTCTTCAGACTTAGGTGATCTGGAACAAATCAGTCCCATCCAGTGATAGTAACAGTACCTTGCTGGTTAGTTTCCTGTTTGCTCTACTAACAGCAGGGGAAAAAAATACACTTTTACAGTTCATAGCTAAAAACTTTGATAAGTTATTCTATGCAGCTCTGCAAAGAAATGCAGAAAATACAGCGAAACAGAGTTTACCTGGCCACACTTACCATCTAGACTGTGCGTACACGGCTTGCAAAATGCAACTTGGCCCAAGAGATTATGCAGAAAATTAAGTGTCTCTACTGTGGAAGTGTTGTGGAACCCTGAAGCAATTTCAGACTCTATGCAAACATCAGTGTACAGCATCAGGTTCATATTGTACCTCAAAGAATAAGGAAGCTTTTGGAAAAGGTTTGTGTATTTTCCTTTGCAACTGTTTTGTTAGCAAGGTGTGTTATTTCAAAGCATTTGAATGCTGCATCATGGAAAAAAGTTTTGAGGCAATAAGAATACATATTAAAATCTCCTATTGTGTATAGGACATGCTACATTTAAGGATACACTGCCTCTATCAATTATCCTTATTCCTTTGTTTTGTCTGTTCAGTCTTACACACATAATCACGCCTGAATTTTCTTATTTCACAGGGAGTTATCTCCTATCTTATTATCTTCTACAGAACTGGATTAAGTTAACATGGAAAGCACAGAAAGCAACATCTGAGCTCTCGCCGTTGAGTATGCTAGCTATAGCTGTCATTTATTTCACTTATTTTCAAAGGGTATATTTGTTCTTTGTAAATTTTTGTTAAGTAATGAGAAAAAATTCAATTATTGTTCTATCCAGATGGTGATGACAGTATAAAAATTTAGCAGCATATCTTTCTCTTTCATTAGGAGATGGTGTGATTTCTATAAAACGTTTTGGAAGAAGCTTAACCACAGGTAATTCTTAACTGAAACATATAATAAAAATACATGTGCTTTCAGGCAAGTTCTTAGAAACACCATGCAGGTTTTTTTGACATCTTATAAGTTTACCAATAGTCTTACTAAAGAAAATGTCATTCAGGAAGGAGTTGCAGTTTATATATATCCAAAGAAGGGCTACAGAAATGTACTGGAAATGACGAGGTAATAAACAGGCAAGTTTTCCATAAAAGTAAATAACACAGAGAAATACTCTAATTTCCTGGAAACTAATTGCCTTATTATTCCTAATTGCCTTAACAGTAGTTCTGCATATTGCTTTACACACATCTTTCATTCAGTATAAGAATCCCTTTAAAACCTACATAGTAATACTTATGTAATGATGAAGACTGTACTGTGCATTTTGATTAATTCCTTTAGACATCTCATATATACATGACATTTCCAGTGATTTCATCAGTATTTTGACTGCAGCCAGGTGAATTGTTAATGCCCATATTGATATGAAGGGGAAAAAGGGAAGGGAAAAAATTTGCCTCAAAACTGCGTTGCTCCTGTTAGTCTCCTTTTTCAGTTTCTAGTACATGAATACAAGGATTATATCATTAAAAAAAACAATTGAAAATATCTTGCAAATAAAAGGTATATTACCATCTTCAACAATTCCCATAGTGTTGGGAAGATTCAATAGAATATTGTTTTTATTCGGTTCCTGCAGTTACGGGTAGAAAACTACATAGCTGTGTTCAAGGAAGATCCTGCAAATTCATATACCGTTTTAATGAAATATTCCACAGCATATATTTCAGCAACATGCTTCAGCAGACACTACTAACCACTGTAAGCACCTAAAACATTATCCAAGAAGAACAGTTGAGTTCTGCACAATATAATGCAGTTTATTGTAGCAAGAGCAATACCTGTTTCTAGGACAGCTATGTATCCTCTTTTTTTTTCCTCATTAAGGTAGCTCTGAACAGCTGAGGATCCAACTTGGGCTGTGAGCATGCTAATAAATATTTGAAGCTTTATGCACTTCAGATATAAAGCCAGGAATTAACACTGCAAACACTTTAAAGTAGCTAAGTCTTAAAAAAAATAATCTCATTTTCCTTTCCATTAAGTCTTCTATTTCACTATTACTAACAAACCCACAGATGTCCAATTAGTAGCAAAAAATAAACACGAGAAATTAAAAGATTCTATTTCCATCAGAATATTGAATAAGTGGTATCCACATTTACCATTGCCTATTTAAGCTTTCAGGACTACTCATCATGGCTCCATTTTGTCATGAGTGGGCTTTTTTCCATCACAAAAGTATCCCACATTCATCACCTTCCCTAGTTACCTGCCTTGCTGTAAAGAATTGCTGAACCAAGCTATTTACATATAAAAAAGCCAATCAACAAAAGCAAACCACAAAAGAGAAGTGTGAGGAAAGAGGAGATCATAACTTAAATAATGAAGTAGATTTCTTTACTTAAGAAGTCATTCTCCTTCATAATACTCCACTCATAAAAACAGGATTTGAAACACTACTACTGAAACTATTAATGGATAAGGACAAAAATGTTATATCCAAAGCATTCCTTTTACTGTGACTCAGGTTTATGGAGAAATAAAAAGTCTAATAATCTCTTCCATGAACTCTTTTCTGTATCCTTTTTAAAACACTGTTGAAAATGAAAACTGCAACTCTAGTGACCAAAGTCACATTGTGCTACAGTTCAGCAACTGAAGACAGACATTGTACAAGTTTTTGAAGACTGCAGAATAACATGGCAAAAAGAAGAATAAGCTTGCTATGTGCATAGCTTGGGGTAACTGCCTGAAAACAACAGATATGTGGTTATCTGAGCATCAGGACAGCGGGCATCAGTAATAAGGTACAAAATGTTATCCTGAAGGGAGTGATCAAAACATCACTGTTTGGGAATGGTGTAATTCCTTGTGACATGTGCTGAAATTCCCTTACCATGGTACCATATACACTAGATTTGATTTAAAACCTTCAAATGCATTTCACGTAAGAGAAGTTCAAAGTCTCAGAGAGGCAATTTTGCCTTGTGCTGTCAAGGTTCTTTTCTTTTTGAGGAACCGGAGTAGTTGTGAGAATGTTCCCCTTCATTAAGTTCTGCTGCATTTTCTCAGAAAAGCTAAGTGCCAACAACAAAAATAGTGGCATATGGTAACAATGTTTTTATCTGCATATTCTTGTTTTCTGCTCTTGGCCTCTTGCTTTCCGTTTTATTATCCACATGCTCGCAGTGAACGAAGTGATCCGTCAGCACTGTTTTGAACTGGTGAAATGACACTCAAGAGTTACCTGAGATTAAACCAGAATAACTCTTCATCCATTTGTTTGTTACCTCCTTGTCCTGCCAGTAGTGCAGTTAGACAGACATAAAGATTTATACTGAAATCAAAATAAAAATCACTTTTCAAGATGTTAAATTATGGGATGGCAGCTGACGAGAAATCATTAAATGCTCCCCGTGCTGTATTATTCATCAGTTTCCAAATGCGTGTACCCAGTCATCATTCAAATACTTCTACAGTGAAACTTACAATTCTTTCTTCATCACAAATCCTGGTGACATTCATGGGATAAGATCACTGTCTTTGTCTTACTGGGAACAGAATGGAAACACTGACTCCCTTCGCATGTTGCTAGCTTCTGCTTCGCTCTGCACTGTGACCTGCTGCCTAATCTCCGAGAGCACAAGGCTGTTGTCTATGCACTAGAAAAAAGTTGTTAGCAATGACTCTTGGATTTAAGAATGCTGTAAATACCATTCACACTTAAACAGTGAAGAAAGAAATGCTGTACAACCAGGCAGCTCTCCAGCTTAGCCATAGGCTATATCAAGGCCGATTCGCCACCCTTCCTGTTGAGAGCACAAAAATACATTCATCATGAGTTTTCTAAAACTTTATCTAAATTTTAACAAACTACAAAGTTGTCCATAAACGTAGTATTTTTCAAAAAGAGAGTCATGTCCCACTAAACAGGTGTTTTGGTTTTTTTAAGTCTATTTCAACAACAGATAAATCAGCTGACTATGAAATTACAAAGATGATTCCTGTTTTGGCACATACTAAAGGTATCACGTGCTGGCAGAATATATCAGGAAAGCAGAATCACTTAGCCAATACATTCTCAAGCAATACACAGAATGCAGCAGAATATTGCCAACTACTCTAACTGGAGTCAACCCAGCAGTTGCCTTTGTGCTAACCTTTAAACACACACCTCCAAGGAATTCCTGGTATTGAGCAGTTTCTATGCCCTTATTAGTGCAGAAACAGCTACAGTAGCCACAATTAGAGGTGCTAAACAAGCAGTTTTACGGAGTTCTCCTGTTAATCTTTGTAAACAGTTAAAACTGAGCAATAAATGTGCTTATAAAATATTCATATGACATGAAGTCAAGCACATGAAAAGTACATGCATGAAGAAGAAAATTATTGATACCAAGAATATGAAAAAATGTAACCTCAAGTTAATATATTTTCAATAAGCCTGCCTGGTATTGTATTGCAGTTCCCTTCTTGGTAATTAGTGTCCTATAGGCATCTGTTTCACTGACAAAAAAAAAATGCATAAACCATGAAAAGATTAAATGTAATTATCGTTATTTCCATTTCTGGGGCAAGGCCTTTTCATAAATAATTATGTCGCAGTGTAAAACTGGAGGCTTTAAACAGTTGCCCTATCATTCATAATAATGAGTAGGATAATAATCCACAAGCCAAACCATCACATGCTCATTAGATAGAGAAGGCTAATTAGGGCTTTAACCAGAAATGCCACTAAGCATCGTGCTTACTGAGGTAATTAAAGCACTGATGATACTGAGACATACATTGTCTTCCAAATACACAAATGGCACGATACTGACAAATTTACTTCATATAAAACTCCATGGTCTTCAAATGAAGTTAGAAGAATTTACTTATATGTGTCAGGCCTTCACACTAAAGTAACTTCCATCTACATACTAAGTGTCAAGAAACAGCCTGATTCTCTTCTCGTCCTGTTCTAAACTAGATTCACGTTGTACAATTCAAGGGAGTACCTTCAGTGTAAAACTACTGTAACCAAAACCTCTGCCAGTGTGACAAAGAGACATCTCTATGTGAGAGTCAGAAAGACCTTTCCCCTCAACTGGAAGAGGTTAATGAATTGACTCACTGACAAGATGCTAGCTCAGAGCAGCCAGTGGCATCAACTCCCATCTGCTCATTAAACTTTCAGAAGGAATAATTTCGGATGGAATGGCCTTTTCCTGTACTTTATGCTTGAAGGAGCTGCCTGCAAATACCTGAAAGCCTATCTTTTCATATGTCCTTTTGAAAAGCTACTTTTTGTTCTAGCATCTTCAAAAAAAAACCATAAACCAGCTGACCAGGTGGTGTGTTGAGAACACGGTTTACCATATTGACAAAATTATACCAGTCTCCCATTTCTTCATCTTCCTTTGTCCACCTGCTGACTCTCATCATCTTCTTCCACATAAAAGCTATATAATATGTCTCTTTTTCTATTTCTAATTCTGTATAAAATGTAGGCCATGCCTGTAGCTCATGGGTACTGCTCGCGTGCAAACAATGCGTGTTAATAATAGTGAAGTCATGGCTGAGGTTAAATCTCTTTGTATATTTTAAGAATATTTCATTGGTTTGTGAAGATAAACGTTTATACCCATGTTGAAGAACAAAGAGTAAGAATTGTTCTAGCATCTAACAGTTGTCAAGGACAAGCAATAGTTTAGTTCTATAGTGGTTCTATTTAGAACCACAAGTAAAATATTCCTAGCTTCAGTTTAACGTTAAAGACGGAGAAAATTTTACTCTTTGTTGTTTTAAGAACTGAAATGCTTATCAAGAAAAAGTCTACCCAAAAG
Source organism: Larus michahellis (assembly GCF_964199755.1). Lineage (NCBI taxonomy): Eukaryota > Metazoa > Chordata > Aves > Charadriiformes > Laridae > Larus > Larus michahellis. Next base: position 8,131,151 of record NC_133906.1, on the reverse strand, counting down.
GTCCTTTTTTTTTTTTTTTTTTTTTTAGAAGGACTGTTTATTCTCCAGACTTTTTCATTCTCCAAACCATGGCCTGTATTCAGTTAATGACTGCAAGCTTAAGTCATTCTTAGAAGCAGAAAAAACTTACTGAAAAACAGAATAGAAAAAATATTAAACATCTCTTTTGGGAGGCGTATTCCCCGTTATAGCACATTCTCAATAGATATTAAATTGTGAGTCCTGTAGAAAAGAAAGTTTGACATGACAAAAGGATATCTTTGAAGCTTTTCAAAGCATTTTAAGTTTCAGCTTTACTTTTCATTCTGGATGATTTGGCAGATTCTGTTGACAAAGTACTAAAACAACCAAAACACATACTGACCAAAAATTAAAAAAAACCAACCAAACAACAACAAAAAAAAACAAAACAAGAAAACCCCACCCACCAAAAGAGAACCTGAATGTCTGCCTGGTTGAGAACATGGGAGTTTCTCAACCATGAGACACAGAACCGGAAGAGACAGTAAGCTGTAATTGTCTGCTTCTAAACATCCCACAAAATTATGTTTTCCATGAAGTGTAATAAAAGCTGTTAGAATTATTTCTCCTTCATGTCCTGAGAGTGATTCACCAATGGTGAAAACCACCTTGCGTGGTTTATTCTAGCAGAGGAAAATATTGGCATACATACTTTGCTTGTCAGGCTTCTTCTGGCACCTTCTAAGAGAATTTCTTTTATAGAGAACAGCATGTTCTGCAAGAACAATTCAGGTGAAGTGGCTCTGTCTCTCCTTAGAGAGCAACTCCCAAGAAATTCTGTTCTTCCTCCCACAACTGAACAAAGGTTTCCAAGAAAGATGATATTTTAAATCAACCGATTTCTTGGTATACAAATTCCATGCAGTCTGAAGCAATGTTTTCTGCAGCTCAGCAATTTGGCCACATGTAGGTCCAGCATAAGTGCCAGGGCAAAGAAGGATCATAAGTAAACATGAGCTAACAGAGAAAGAAGAAACACCAGACAAAGACCAGAACAGGTTGATACCCTGTTTCTCACAACTATGACTGATGAAGGACATTCTCTTCCTGTGCTATTTCCTAATAATCTGAAATTGACTGGGATTTCAACAGGAGTGCTGAACAGATTAGAAGCCCAGTTTTTCAAAGACTGGGAATCCCTTTCTAGGATCCGACTGGAATTCTCACCATGGATCACTTTTGTTACTGATTGATCACTTTTTAAGAACACCTAATCCCTTCACACTTACATTAATCTCTAGTCCTTGTTTGAAGAGAATTCTCTAGGTAGGCTCTCATTCCTCTTTATATTGCCAAAAGCCTTATTAACACTTTAAGCAGGATGTAATTTCCTGCTTAAAGTGTTAAAACAGGGGGCATTCCAGACAGACACAGGAAACCAGTAAACTCAATTGTCAGGCATGGAGGGTTAAGGAAAAGAAAATTTAAGATCAGTTACTCCCTTGCAGATTTTTCTTTTCCTGCACTGGATAAGAATTAACAGGAAATGGATATTCTTGTGACTTTCATACCACCTTCACAGTAGTGCCCTAGAGTTCACAGGGAGCAATTGTTCTGGCTTTGTCACTGTGCTGTGGACACAGCTGAAGTAAGGAGCAACTCAACACAACCTCTGATGAATGAGAAAAACAATGTAAAAATGATGAAATCTGCAGTCACAATTGCCACAAGCTAACAAATGTAGGTATCTTTTTTTTTTTCAGAGAGATTCTTAGATTAAATAATGTTGTCCACTAATGTCATCTTGTTCACTCTGCTATGCTTTATAATTTAGTAAACTAGCACCAATGTCGTATCTGAAATGCATTTCACGTGCTGTTAGGCACAATAATGCATATGGTATGCTTCATTTAAACAATCAGATACACCTATTACTAGTCATTTATTTTACCTTTTGTTATTGATTGCTTTTTATTTCACTGTCTGAGACAAATTAATTCAGCTGACAACTTTCTTGCAAGATGATCAATTAGAAATTCTCAGTCAAGCAGCACGTATTAGATGCTTTTTATTAGAACAACACTTTCAGTAAAAGGATTTTATATTTTCAAAAAAAACCATCCAGTATCACAGATTCACAGATATAGAGTTGTGCTAAGCTCAGAGAAGTTAGAGCTGAACGCCATAGAGTACTAAGTGAACCAAATGCTGCAAAGATCATGTTGAGCTGAACATTTTCCTTTTTCTCTTGTATTTGCCTGATCGCACTTTATATCCAAACATACTTTGCCCTTGATTCATCCTACCCCTGCAATCTGTAGTTATTTGGTTGAAAGCTGTCAAGACAACTAGAGTCTTACTGACGTACAGGAAAAAAACGCTAAGCAAGTAAATCCCTGATCCCCAATCTGGAGTCCCAATGCAGAATAAAAACAGAAAACTAGGGATTACATTTTACTAAAGGCTGTTCAGAGACTTAGCAAAAGTTCATACTGGTTCCTAGACACATTCAATTCTGTTATCTTTGGTCAAAGCCTCTTAAAATCAGTTTCTCTAGTGTAAATGTCTCAAGAATTTCTCACACAAAGTTCCTATATCTACCTGAAATAGAAACAATCCAATCTAAACAACTTCACTCCATCTCATCGAATGTGGACAGAATGTAGGTAACTGCAGACACCACTGAGCACAAATAACTCCTAGTACAATTTCTTCAAGCATTGAAAAATCCCCACAGCAGCAAATCAACCTTCCCATGACACATATCAAATCTTATTTCTCTCTTCCTGTTCACCCAGTTCCATTTTCCATGCTTCCTTCACATTTACATCATCTCTTGGCTCTATTAATTTCCTATTTTCTTGCCTTTCTTCTTACTCCAGTCATGATTATGGTATCAGTTAGGAGAGGATTGGATATTAGGATATTAAGACTTCTGTCTCTCAAGCGTCCTCACCCATAAGGAACATTGGTTCCTTCCTGGGTTCAGGCTGGGTATTAATTAGTCTCACACTAAAAAATACTAACTGCAATCAAATTCCCCAAAACCTGAATTTAAAAGGTAAACAGAAAATAACGTTTGTCTGTAGTTCCATAAAGTATGTACAACTTTTAAATTTCTCTTACATTAAAAACAGACCTTGGTTTCAATCACTACATTGGAGAGAGACTGTTTTAATGTAACTGAACATTTGATTCATATTAGAACTGTACTTGCTGTCTACTTCCCATGGACTAATAACTCCACCAGATAGCCTAAAACAAAGAGCTTTAAGACAAAACCCGAGCAGTAATGGCAAACTTCAGATCTAATGCTGAACTATGTCATACTACTAGCAGTCGAGTACTAAAGTCAGTATGCTGGTTAACTGATATTCCTGGTTAAAAGGAGAAGCAAAACATGCATGCATTCTTAAATATGTGCGTGTATATGCTAACCTGCAAGTACGTGACTATGGAAGATCAGCCATCTGGCCACAACAGAAATTGTTCTTTCTACCTCTCAGTAAGTAACAGAGATACATTATTTCAGAATAATGTTTGGCTCTGTCAATAATCCATATCATAAGTCTATAAAATCTTTCATCTATTAAAAACTTGTTTATTAATCTTGTCATCTACTTCAGTGCTTATTAATTGAATGGAAAAGCCTCTGAGCCACAGGGCACGCAAGGTATCTGATTTCCTTCTACATTATACATATACAGAAGCAGCTGAGAGCTGCAAATTTTCCTATTAGGGTACTCTAATGGGCTATTTAAAGAGACCCAGTTAGGGCTGACACTTGTAAAGTGGAACTACGGCTACCTTAAAAACTGTCCCACATGTTAAAATATGCCAGCACAACTTCCAAAGTGCTATAGACATGCTTTGAATCTGTGTTACCAGTATTCCTGATTTGGAGTGAGATGAAAGCTAATTCCTTTTATACATAGGCCCACAGATTTATTTAGTTTTCAAGGTGTTGGAAAAACAGAATAGAGCGCAACAAAATGTTTTGGGTTTGCATTTCCTTTTCAGTTCAGATCAACTTTAAAATGTCACAAAGGAGTGAAAAGAGATTAAAGAATAAAAGTAGAATGAGCAAGAGGAATCAGTTGAAAAATCCCTGAAAAGATGAGTAAAGCTTTTCATTTTGAAAGTGAGTCAAACCCATATATTTATAGTGGCCCTATTGATACAATATTACATTGGGGAGAACAATAATATGAGACAACATCAATGAAACTGTAATAGTGGTTCATGTCCGATGGATCTCATTCAATTATCCCTTAATCACTGAAGGTAGTAGGAATCTTCCCTTGATAGAACTCAGTACAGCCAAGATGTCATCTTTGCTATCACGCCAAGTAGATAATACTTTCACAAAGGCATTTTCTGTTTTGTAGTAGAAACAACATCAAAAATCCTACCTACAATCAAATGAGGAAGTACAAAATTAAGACAAAATATAATGAAATAGCAAGAGTTTGGGGGAAAACTAAAAACTTGTACAGGAGATAAAATATAAAGTATGCAGAAGTAACCATTTTTGTTTAGTAAAATGTTGCCAAATTGTTACCTAACATTTATTAATAATAGAGATAACCATAAGGAGCTTAATTACAGCATCAGAGATTAAGATGATGAGTGTAATATGTTGGCAGAGGAAAATTAGCACAATTTAGCACCAGTAAACCTCTCTGCCAAAATGCAAAGACTGAACCATTTAAGCTAAGTATGGGTGAAAGCTAAAATCCAATATTGCTTGTAATAAAAATTTATACAGTATTTTTTGCCCTGAGATAGACACAGTCTGTTGCGTAATCAGGATATCTTTTCAGGCTATCATAACCTCTTAAAAGGAAAAAAAAAAGCTGTGTAGTTTATCACATGGTCAATTTCTCCTAGTTAATTTGTAAAGAAACTTACGGCTTTGTATTCAGCATTTTTTCATTCAATTTGAACTAGCTGTCTCTATATCTTAAAAAAAAAAATTTAAAAAAAATCACTGCTAGTTTATACCTCAGTCTCAAGAACCATTTTCTCAGAATAAAGGAACCAACACAGATAAACTTACACCCTTTTATAAGCCAGACTACATAGTGTATCTTTAAAAGATTAATCAGGGTGAGGTTTTTGTTACAGCCTTGACGTAAACATTTCCTATAAAAGGTATGAAAATCCTGATTTGGCTGTTCTCATTTAGCCATATTCACTTAGATTATCTTTCATCATTTGGTAGATAAGGGTTTATCTTCAGAATGAGAGAGGAGCATGTTCTGTTAAGTATAATTGCAATCAATTGGGAATCAGAGTTATCAGAAATTCTCTTAGCTTGAGCCACGTTAAAAAAAGTTTCCATTTCATCATAAGAGTTGCTTAACTTTACTTCACCCTTTAAAATCTTTTCAGCTTTCTTTTAAAACTGCTCCAAAAGCTTTTTCTGAGTTTTTTAGTTTCAGTAGAACCATTTTCCTCATTGCATAGTATCAAAATAAGGAACGCTTTCAGTTCTGTAACAGTGCTTTAAAACTGATGCAGTTTATGGTAAGACAGTTACTAAATTTCTCAGAGTTCCCAAATCACCACCTTTTCAGAGCAATGTATCTATTAAGAAAGTAGAAAATTAAAAACACATCCCAAACTTCCTGATTTCAATCTAATTAAAGTAAGCTTTATAATGAATAAACCAGTCTCTTCACAGAGTCCTTTTGAATATACATTTCTTCCCAGTTCTTCCAGTTTGGTTCCACTTTCTTGAGGGCTAAAGGATCTGTCCACCTTAGAGGTGATTCTCAGCACAAATTCTAATATAGGGAATGTCAATGTAGCCCTCCTAGGAAAAGGAGGAACCGGGGATAAAATATTTCCTTCATTTGTGGACAGGATCCAGACCCTTTCCTGCCCCTTGGGACTGACAAATTTTGTTTTAGGAAGGCCTGCACAATAGAAAAGCCCTGGTTGAATGGTAAGATGAATCACGAGAACAGATATGCCACAGAAGCAGGCATATCAGTATTTGTAGAAGAGGTAGGAGGGGAATAAGTGCTGCTGCAGTAGTTCAATATTTTTTTTCTGGGCAGGATATTTTTTCCCCGTGAGAAATATAACACTGGGGAAAGACCATTCAAGTTTCTTGTGTAAATGTAGTATAGCTGCAAAACAAAACTGTTCTACCTCTACAGAGCAGAAATAAAAAATGATGACCCAGTGATGACACAGCAATTATTGAGTTTGATTTCTTTATTAATCTCTTCCCCAAGTAAATATTTTCTTTTTAAATCTGAAGTATATAAGGTCCTTATGTAAATACTTTCTTGGGTGACTGGGTGAGTGAACCCATAAATTCCTACTAAAAACAATTCTAGAGAATGCTTAGAGATGACATTCAAACCAAACACATCATGCTAAAACAGTACGGATAGAGATAAAACTCATACAGTGTCTTTGCTTACTAAAGATTTGGAGAAACTGGGGCACACAAAGGATCTTGGGGATATGGAGAAAGAGAATAGTTTCAATTAACTGGAGAATGGGTGTTTCTGATGACTGAGACCCCTTTACTCTCCGGATCAGGATGTTTATAATTAAGAGAATTTTGAATCTTGATCTTCTGCAATCTTAAAGTCTTAGAAGAATTATCTACATCAGGTAGGTATTCATAGCTTTTCTAAACCTTTTTCCATTATGATCCCCTCCTTTGATCATGCCCAGTGTCTTGTGCATTTGATTGGTACAGTGTGTGTAACCTGATCTGAATTAATGCCTGAGCTTGAGAAGATGGGATGGTAGCTCACACCACATAACTTGAGGTATCTGAGAGGCCCAGACCCAAAGCTTAGGTCCCTACATAGTTAGTGAACATTCAGGTAGTAATCAGGTGTTCTTAAAAGGCCTTGAATCTGCGTGGAGAAGTTAAAATTATTTTAAGAGTACTCTGAATCACTCTCTGAAGGATCCAATGAAAACCTCGTCTCCAAATGCATGCACCAAGCTGATACTCAGTAGTATGAACACCTCTTGTACAGCCAGCTCACTGAGAAGCCACTACAAACTGTGTAATCTCCCTTCTAGAAGCCACTATTATTGGTACACCTCAAAAACACTAAAGCATCTCATGTTTGATCTTATTTCAAAGCTTATAAAGCATCAAGGCAAAAAGGCAAGTGCCTTTGCTATCTGGAAGCTTCTAATTATCCCTTTAATCTCTATCAGAAATATTTCATTTGGTTCCTCCTGTCCCAGCTTCCCTACCGTTGATGTGGAAAGACAAACATAACAATAAGGCAAAAGCTGGCACTTACTTTCAGCTTTCGAGATCTGTACTTCAGTTTCCTCTGGAATTCTGCAGTTGACTGAATTCTTTCAGAGACCCATAGCCACACGACTAGTCATCTGAGAAGGAAGTTAGGATGCAATTTATCAATTCCTGTGACAAATTCTGCAAAGCAAACACTTTCCTTTCATTTATTATGAGCCTAGGCGTTTAAACAATTTGTACAGCAGTTAAAAATCCTCCTGCCATGTCTGTACTATGACCCTGAAGTAATGTGTGAATTTTTTGTCTGTATATGAAATAACCAACTAGCCACATTAAACATAGATATTTGAAAGGAATATGTAATAAAAGCACATAAGAATTTATTTTCAACCTGTTTATACAAACGCATTTTCCAAAAGCCTCATAAGATAAAATTTGTTTCTAGTTATTACCTATGCCAAAATACTACTTCTGGTGCTTACTTTAGATCTCTCTAGAGTACCGTGACGTGTTTATCCTCATTAAGAAAAACCAAAAAGGGGGAAACACAGATATATCACTCATTTTAATTGATTCTTTCAATGCCAACTTATTCCATAACATTAAATAGTACAGTATTGGACAATGTGTCTAATAAGCTGGTGAAGGATAAGGTCGTATTTGGGAAACAGAAAATCAAGATAGATCAGTTTACAAAAGAAAATATTGCATCATACATCTAAAATGCACACATATGCCTCTATGGTGGGTAGGTCACATTTTCAGTTGTTTTTTTTCAGTACTTTCTTTACACTGTAAACCCCTTTACAAAAAGTAGGCAGGAATATCTGTCTCCGTACTCAGTAATGTTTCTTGATTGCCTGTGCTACTTTCAAGCTTTCCTTCATTACCAGACATGAGCCACAAACAGCATAAGACTCATACCTCTCTCATCCCAATGGTGTCTGAATACACGAACTTGTCTGGTTTTACAGGTGACTTTTTTCTTACTGTGGCTCCTTGTGGAGGAGGAATGGTAATTTCATTAGTGTGGCTCCTATTTATCTGACCTTTCAAAAGTTTAAGAGAACTTGAGAGAAATTAAGTTTAAGGGATATTAAGTTCAGGACATGAAGCACTATTTTCTTGGTGATGCTCAACATTTTGAACGAGTTATCTTCTAGCACAGTGTATGGACAGCAGGAACATTCAGTTTTGCTTACCTGTTCCAACTACTGCATGATAATAACCCAATTATCTGATCTGGATCCTGTAAAAAAATTTTCTTTTCTCCTCAGACTACTTCTCTAATTCTCTGGCTGACTCATCATATAATGTTTCTCAGAGGCCTGTCTGTCTTCTCAAATTAACTTGAACAGGCTATTGAAGAGATGAATGACAAAACTGATATTTTTCACTTGCAAAATAATTCAGATTATGTTATAAATTTACCATCCAAGCCTTTCATTTCACTTTTTGCCACATCGTCACTTTTCTAAAGAACCGATGTAACACCTTCTGTAACTTTCTTTACATATATACAACCTTTAAATGAGTATCTAAGAAACAGACCCTGTTAATCCTTCAGATCTGACATTATTATTTGGTTGTAGATCCTCACCTAGGCTAGAGCCCAAAAGGAGCAATGATTCCACAAAAATACATAAGATAGCCTTTGCCCTAACAAAAAGGCAGGAAAATGGATGAAAAACAAAAGCACCACAAGCAACTGGAGCCCTGGAAGTAATTTACTTGAGAATGCAAGACCACAAACAGCCAAATTTAAAACCTTAATCGCTTGAATTTCTGGACCATCTGACTCCTCCTACTCCCCTTTTTGTCAGAGTTGGGTATTAGTTTACATGAAAGCACTAAGTGCTTAAACAGAAAGGATTGATGGCCCTAAAAACACGGATCAATATCAAGAGTTTCAGGGAACATAGGCATGTATTTTATGTATTTTTAGGGAAGGGAACCAAACCTCTCAGACACTGCCGCTCTTTCCTACGTGGGGGTTCCATGGATGGAGTCTAATACTATATTCCCCTAACTCCTCCAATGAAGACGAGCAGCTTAGAGCAAAAGAGCATCAGAGTAATCTACATTATAGTATATAGTAAGTAACCTAGAAATTTCACTCTACCTTAACCACCAAATTTTACAGTGAAAGTAAAGCAAGAGCTGCAACCCTGTATTGACTGTTGAAGTGCTTGTAGTTTCACTGACAACAACCTGAATTTTTACTAAGTTCGGCACTTGATTAAAAAAAAAACTTTATTACAGAATCTGTGCTTATATTTAAAAAATTTTGCACCCATTCTTTCCCATGACTAGCTTGCAAGTCTAACTTCTTAAGCTGATCTAAAACCCCTTTGTGTCCTGAGGACAGGAAGGAAGTGAGGATTGCTTTGGATTTTTTTGTAGGTGCACCTGCAGAGGAATGATTACAACAGAACAGCCTCAGAAAAGTGAGTCCAGTGTTTTGCTGTTGTCTCCATGCTTATTTCCCATCTGTAGGTTGCCCTCTGAACAATTAAGAGGCTAAGCAATGCCATTAAGGCAACTGCCCTTGCCAGAAAAGTAATAGACAGTGAACGCTACAAGCAATTTCTAAGCAGAGTTCCAGCTATTTTGTGTCCTTTTTCCACATGCTTTAACTCTCCCCTACAAAATAGTTACACCTATATTTGTATGTATATACATACCCATCTCTGTCTATCCTCAGGCATCAGTAATACTCTGCATTTCTAGTCCTAATGACAAGAGATTGCTTGTGCCAGTTTTGACCTCCCAGTCTCCTCCAGTTTAACACTGTTTAACTATGGCTCTGCTTGGCATGCAGAAACCTTTTCCCAGCAAATTAATACCCCACTTCCCAGGGCAAGAATAACAACATGGATCTCACTGGGTTTTCTGCCATTGAATAAATCAAACCACAGGTCACTTTTGCCATTTGTGACTCCTCTACCAGCTGTGGCAGCAGATACTCCCAGTACAGTACAGCCTTCATCCCCTCTTCTCAGAAAAGATACTTTCAGTACAAATCAGAGTCTTCAGAGCTGCAGCTCCACCTCCAGGTTATCTGAGACATGCTCATCTTGGAGACTGTCCTGCAGAAGGACAGAGGTGCACAGCGCTGCCCTGAGCTATTGGGAATAGACCCTCTAACACAGTGTTGTTACTGAAAGTATGTTACATTTCAGCAATTAATTGTCTCATCCAAATGATGAGCTTCTACTAGAACCCACATACATTAATCTTATTCTAACTAATTAGGTTAAAACAAATCCTTCCTCCTAACTGAAAACATTTAATAATCCATTTCAAATCATACCCTTTAATTGTAATCTTAAGTGTATTTTGGTCTCTATGATCAAAAGAATATAAAAAATGAAAAAAAAAATCTTGCAACAAAAAAGTAGATTTTTTTTTTTTCAAGTGGTCTATTGTTTATTTTCTACTATGTGTATTCTTGCAGAGCTCTAGTCACTGGCTAGTGGTAGTTAGGCACCTAAGTAGGAGTTGACCATCTGAGCATTTTTAAGGAGTCAAGTAAAACTCCACTAGTTTTTGAGTATAGCAAGTGTATGAGTTCACTACACTATTAGCTTTTTGTTGCTGCTCTTTGGTAGGTTTAGGGTGTTGAGTTATTTTATGGGGGTTTTTTTGCTTCCACTTTTAACCATATATTAATGAGGCCCAGGTTCAAAAGCCACGTTTTAAATTAAAAAAAAAGAAGCTTTTCTATAAATCAGAGCAATTATCATCTCTGGAGAAGTCTAGGATTAGTATCGCATGTAATTAACGATGATACTTTCTAAACAATATGGATTTATTGTTTTTCTTGGTAAAGTGAATTATGTGACAAAAGCATGCTGTTAATAAAAAGACTGAGTACGCTTACACATGAAACTAATTAATTATAAATACTGCTTCAGTTTCATGTTCTGATGCCAGCAGTGAGAGCTGGAATTCCAACTGTGTGTCTTGAACTCTGTATTTCAAGGTACTTTAGCTGATGCCACTTCTCATTGTACTCTTACTTTCCTTTCCATAGAATAGACTTAACTTTCAGAGATTTACTAACCTAATTTTGCACAAGCATTCCTGTAAGTATTTACAATTTACATAAATAACAAAGGAAAAAAAAAAGGTATTTACATCATATTTTTTCTTAAAGTATAGTCCAAGAGAGAATTATGGGTACTTTGTGATTTGAAATATCTTGTAAAGGTTCACTGAGTGGATTAATCTCTTATTATGAATCTGCAGCTAAGACTACAATTAGAAACAGAAATATTTTCTTGAAAGTATGAAGAGGAAAAAAATATGCATTTGATACTTATGCCTCAAACTCAGATGTCACATGGGAAACTGTAAAAGCGTGCGATCCAAAAAGCAGCAAGCACAGAAGCGTGAGTAAGACCACCACATTTGAAAAGCCGCCCCTGCGTCAGCCTTGGCTACTCACTCACATGGTAGTAGCTGCTGCTTCTCTGTAAAGGGCAAGTCTAGTTAGTCCACAAGAAGGACCTATGGTTTGAATGCAACACCAGTCAGGTGTTTGACACATAAAAGTTTAAAAAATTACCAGATTTCACTAGAGTTATTAAAGAAATTAAGACACAGTTTGCTTTCAGTTGCAGCTTACTGGAGAGATAATTTTTTTAGCCTACGGAAACTCAATTTCAGCGCACCAATATACAATATCTCCCTGCAATGCCATGCAGCAGGCTCCATAGAATCATAGAATTGTTGAGGTTGGAAGGGACCTTTAAGAACATCGAGTCCAACCTTTAGCCTACCCTGACAAGAGCCACTTCTAAACCATGTCCCTAAGTGCCCCATCTACCCTTTTTTTTAAACACCTCCAGGGATGGTGAATCCACCACCTCCCTGGGCAGCCTATTCCAATGTTTAATAACCCTTTCAGTGAAAAAATGTCTCCTAATATCTAATCTAAACCTCCCCTGACGTAACTTGAACCCGTTTCCTCTCGTCCTATCACTTGTCACCAGGGAGAAGAGGTCAGCCCCCATCTCTCTACAACCTCCTTTCAGGTAGTTGTAGAGGGTGATGAGGTCTCCCCTCAGCCTCCTCTTCTCCAGGCTAAACATGCCCAGCTCCCTCAGTCGTTCTTCATAAGGTTTGTCCTCCAGACCCCTCACCAGCTTTGTAGCCCTTCTCTGGACACGCTCCAACACCTCAATGTCCCTCTTGTAGTGAGGGGCCCAAAACTGAACGCAGTTCTAAGAAAACTGGCTCCAGTGAGAGAACACATTCAGAAATCTTCCCTTTGCTGCAATATGCTTGCTTACCCATGTTGAAAGGGAATAAAATAATCCTTGGTAGATATGAAACTGTTCGTTTTTCCATTTAAAGCAATATTTTGGAAACCATCAGGAGGTCATGTATTCCATTCGTCATATATAGTGTTTTGCATCTTCCTAAAGGCACTAGAGTGCATGCATAATTCACATGGAAGAAACATTCAATAAAATGTTCAAAACATTTTGCAAACAACACACAGCAAATAAGCCTTTATGTGCTCCTTTTGTGTTATGCTCTCTTTCCCCTTGAAAATACTCTTCTCTGTATAATTTTTGATCCAATATTTCTGTGGCGTTATTGTTGTTCTGCTACCTTCCCTAAGTAAATTACATATAAAGAATATCAGAGGATGCTTACTTGCAGCTACATTCTCAGCAAGAAATACATCCAATGAATTCACTGCTGAGAGATTTATGTGATTCTAATCAAAAAGTGTCATAATAAAATGTTTACATTGTAAAATGAAAAATCTTAGGCTTTTCAGGGTAGCAGGATGGGAAGTTTGCCACTTGGCATAGCTAAACTTTTATGAATGTTTATGAATTATTCTACTGGAAAATGAATGATGGACTATAATAGTTTTTGTGTATATGTCACTATTCCCTATTGCACTGTGATGGGACTATTCATGTATAACGGTTAATACAGCAGAGTTGGAGCTTTTCCTGCCTCAGTTGATGCTGGAGTTTTCAGAGCCAGACACTTGTTAATGCCTATTTGCATGCATCTGATTTCAGACAGAAGTGGCAGAAAATGGAGTTTAAAAAGAAATACATTAGATATCTGAAACAACTCAACATCAAAAAAAAAGCAGGAATGCTAAAATCCATTTTAGGACATCTCCATATAGCTGTATCATTCATCCATTGCAAATCATAAGTGTAGACTAGACATTAAATGCCATTCTGTCTTTACCACAAAAGTCAGGGCACTTTCAAAACACAGAGGGTGGCAAATCAAAAAGGTTTAAAAAAAAAACAAAACCACACAAAAAACCCAACAACGAAACAACAACCCAGAAGATGACAAGAAGTCAGTTCTGTGCTGTCCCCCACTCCAGACCCTACCAGAGCAGGAGGCATGGGGCATGCAAGGGGAGGGTAACTGACCTGAGCACTCACTGCCCAGAAGCGAGGGACTGTGTACAGCATCATTTCAAATGTCGGTGGAGTTTCTACTTAGGAGTGTGCTTTGGCTGAGTTGAGTCAGGAGTTCCTCCAGAGCCCCTGGCTGTCATGGCCCTTTCTAATCTCTGTTCTGATGGATCATTAAGCCACAGATCAGCCTGCTGTTTCATAAGATAAAGGCAAATATTCCCCCCCCACCTCCGCCCCAGCTTCAGACTACCACTACAACATAAGTAAGGCTCATTAGCAGGAACTTCTAAAAAGAAAAAATGAACAAATAAAATGAATAAAACCATTTACTTGTACAGCAAACTGTATTTGCTGGTACAAGAAATGGTCTCTGTATTCAGCTTTCCAAGCTAGAGATGGAAGATGGCATTATGGATGGCAGCCCATTAAGTAGTTGCATGAATTACAGACTTACTTTGTGTTGTTCCTTTGAAAAGGCAAGTTGTTGCCAGTAAGTTGTTCCTGTTGTTTCAAAGCAGCTCATCAGGCCTTCTTCGAGCTGCACCAAGTCCAAACTAACTTATGCTATTCCATTGCTGTCATTTTCCTTCCATATTTGCAAAGTTAGTATCTGGCAGTGTTTAAGAAATATTGCAGGTAGGACTGTCTGAAGCTCTCCCATTCCCTTTTTGCCTTACTAAAAATAGTAATCTTGGTGGTAAATTAGAAAACAAAATAATAGATAAAGAACAGTATCTTACATGGCAGACAGACCCTGAGACGCAACTGCTTGTGTCATATTCAAAATTTCCCTTTCCTCATTACCAAGCAAGCCAGACAGAACATTTTCCTTTCCCAAACACAGGTAACAGCTGGCTTTGTCATGCCTTCAGCCTGGGAGTTCTCGTGCCATTTATCATAAGAGCTTCTTCAGTGATCCCAACTGGTTGGTTCTTCTTAATGTTTAAATACCTAAACTTCATTAGAGAGCTCAAAAAGACGTAAAAGCCTGAAAAACTCAGGGCATGGCATGGGTGCAGTTTCAAAGGAAAGTCTGCATGTTTGTTTATTTGAAGAAATATTTATGTAAACAAGGTTCTTCAATCATACACACGTGATAACACTCTGAATCAACAACACTGGTACACCTTTGACACTAGTTGTTTTTATATGCTTTAATATGACAGTAATTAAAATTAATTCATGCAGATTTTCCTTTAAATATACTCCATTAGCAAAGAGCATTTGTCAAATCTACCTCCAGCATACAATGCCTAATGATATCCTTAAACATTAAAAGCCCTAATCTTGTAATTTATTGCTCAAAGCAGTTTACACGTATTAGTCTAATAAACTGCAAGCAGTGAATTAACAGATGGCTTCTTGTACGTGGAATAATTTACTATAAATTCATGCATATTTAGTAATAGTATGATACAATTAACTACAGTGGACCTGCTGAAATGAGAAGTAGCTCCGATGTCATGCTGAAGACGAAAGGTGTTTTGAATACTCTCAGTCTCAATAGTTTTGTTAGGAAAAATTCCCATTTATAGTTTATGACATGCATCTGATTAGAAATCCTATTAGGATAGGATTTCTGCCTCCATAGCAGAGTGGAACAACTGCAGACATGCAAAGTTGCCATTTCCACTACTATTCAATATATTTATTCAATAAAACCCAGCACTACCATATTAGGCACATTGCCATTTAGATTGTAAACGAATCACTGAGGCTATAAACAAATCCCAATTCTCACATCAAGTCAACTGTTAAGAAATATAGCTACACATATTAATAAATCCAGCCTTATGCAGAAAATTATCAGGCCAATATTTGTGTTAAATATGCTATCTTGATCAGTGGCTATTAACTACCAGTTTTGATTTACATCCTTGGTATGCTCAAGGTTCCTACTGCGTAGTTCCAAACTTGGTTCTCAAGGATTAAGGAATAAGCAGTACTGAGAATGCAGAAAATTCGTAGCCCTTGATAGATAAAAGACTAGAAGACTGTAATATAGAATTGAAAACACTTAACATACAACTGCTAGTGCTGTCATCAAGACAAAGAATGCATACACATATACAGTGAATCAGCTGTAATCACAATCCAGAAATCAGCAGCTCTTAAATTTTCAAGGTGACTGAAGAGCCCCAGCAAACATTCTGGTTGGCATTATGTCATTGGATCTTATTATTAAAAGGTTGCCTATTTATATTCTTTACGTCCACACACCTCATGGTGATGAGGGAAAATATATAACTGCATTGACTGACTTGGTAATTAAGGAAAAAGTGACAGATACAGTTCCTTTATCAAGAACTTAAGGTATCTGAAGAAGTCTTGAATTGAGAATCTGTGGCAACCAGCCAGATCTCAGGAAATCTGCACTACGAATGGCTTTTAAGCGCAGATAGGTCAAGCAAGGGAAAAACTGATTAGCCCAATCAATAAAAACCCAGTGCTATCTTCTGTAGCATCGCTGGACTTGGTTTGCTCCTGGACAACAAAAACAGATGAGAGGATTGGTTCGGTAGCATTCCTGTTATTGAGGTCGTCACTTATATGCAGTGATCATATCATTGACGATTGGATAAACGGATAATGGTTAATACTTGATAGTACATAAATAATATCACAGATACAACCGCTGCTTCTTCATTAAAAATGTTTTACATCAGTAAGATTTTCCTCAATTTTACCAATGGGAATTGGCAACTAAATTATGTGAAGAAGGATGTAAGCCAACTATATTTCCATCTCCTCCTGTCGTGTGACTGTTTTATAAGAGTCTTGATTACTGTAGTGTTCAGCACTTCTCACTTCTAAATGGTTCTGATAGTTCAATATAGGAAGTTATAACAAGTTATATTAAATGTGGGTGCAGAGTAAGGAGCAGTCTCTTCAGGTTAATTGCTCTTGCTTTTAGGTGGCTGATGAGACAAAATAATCTATAACCTCTTCCAACCTGTCAGCGTAGGAAAAGAGAAGGGCTACTGTCACAAATCTGTAAGGTTCTTTCTCCCCTTAGGATTTTAGGCCTGATAAACATTTTGAGCTGTTGTATTTCTCATGTGGTTATTTTGCATGAATCACCCTGCCAAATATACAAAACGGTGGACAGCATGATGAAAAATACTTGAAAACGGGCCTTTACAGCACTGGAATTTTTATCATGAACTGATTATATAATGATTAGATTTACCATGTTATTTTTGGAAATAACTCTAAAGTGTTGTAAATATTATATCATTTTTTAAATCACAAACACTTAAGAATTGCAGAAGGCTATTAGCTTCATTGCAGCCCCTTAAACTGCTGTGAAATGAGCTCTAAATGTGCTATAAAGTGATTTCAACAATTTATAAACCTCCCCTGATTAGCCTTGAGCAAGATATAAATGTTACAGAAAACTATTGTTGCAGAACAGAGTTATTCACTTCAGGAATATAGGTTTGTTCCTTTGGTGTTCATTTCTAGCTAATTTCTACAGTCTCCAGAATTTGCAGTTTACCTTGTAGTTTCAGAAAACAGGGTGGGTTTTTTTACCTTTATTCTGCCTCTCCTTTCCCTGAGCTCTAGTAACGTCTCACAGCCGTCGCTGAGCACCACCATCTCCCTTATTTCCACAGGCATTAATTTTTTCTTTAGGTACTTAAATGAAACGGCTATCGCATTTGAACATCTTGTAATAGCTACAAGAAAAACAACTACACCTTTTCAAGGTACAATATCCCAAAATGTGATAAATACACTCAAGTTGTCTGATATACTACATAAGTGTTTTGAAATAGCTCCTGACAGACAGAATGAAAGCTCTGAGCACTGAAGCATCCTTACTGCAAGTAGCTTAAGGGGGAAACACAGGAAAAGCACATAAAGATGATCTACTTTTTCTTAGCAAATGTATACATCATGGCCGAGAGTAGCATGGAGTTTTAATCTTCTTTTTTTGATACCCTTAGCTTTTATGTATTTAAAACACATCTGAGAATGTAAAAGTATATTTTCCTGATAGTCTGGATACGAAAGGAATCATCTACAGATATTCAAAGTCATTTATCCAGCACTATTTATGGAAGCTATTTATTAGAGGCTGACTGCCTTGATCTACCGTCCCCAGTTCAAACCACGCACTCCTATCGCAGTATAACAAGCCACTGATCAATACAGATAATCTTCTCCAAATACAAGTTAACTTTTTCCCCCGTCAGCAAGCAATCTTCCCCCTCCCTCCCCTGAAGCACACCAAAGCCAATCAATTTACAGTGTCTACTTCATCTGTTTGCATCTTATGAAGTGCTGCAGCCTGATGCTTTAGAGGAGTCAGGATTTCTGCACAATAGGCTGTTACCTGTATTTGCATCTTTCCAGCAAGAAGCCAGAATATAAATGTTTTGCCTGGAACTACATCTTACGTGCACTTAGGACTATGGCTGCATGGGAGGTAAATCACAGAAGAGTATAAACCACTCTACATTGTTAAAGCACTGGACACAGAAAGCTGTAGAATTAAATTTTATATCTATCTATGCACAAATGCTGCATATCCATGAAAATAAAGGAGAGCTCTCTGTGCATGATAATGGAGAAATTCCTTTTACAGACAAATCTGAATTATTTAGAATTCTGATTTTTTTCACGTGTTCTGAATGTTAGGTTTCAGTGTGGGTTTTGGTTTGGATTTTTTGTCTAAATGTACTTTCCTTTGTAATTTAAAACCCCAAGCAGGAGCCAGGGAGGGTGGGATGTGGGTGAGGTGTAAGACGGGAATATTGACCCAAGCTAGAAGTGCCAGAAATCTCTAGGTTCCTTTAAATTCTAAGTCCAAATCTGCCATTTTAGAAGATGTGTATGCCCTGGAAAAGCTTGTGAACTTTTGGATACCCACACAAACTAAATCAAACCCTGAACCTTTTGTGATACGTCTGTGGTAATTACAATGGGAATTGTTACAAGAATTGAAGAGAGTACGGTTCATAAATCCTATTAACCTCTTAATCATCATTTTGAAAATTCCGCGCCATTGGATGCTACAGATTTTGTCATGACCCCTGCCTGCCACTGCCAAAATTTCTATTTTCTGCTCAGTTAATAGTGCTTGGAAGATCTGTTCACAAGATTCCCAAAGAATACGCATGTCTGAGAGTGTGAAATGTTGTGCTCTCCTAAAAACGAAAAGGGAATTTTGAGTACTGACTTCTGTTTACATTTCTTTTTAAAATAAATGGATTAAAAAGTAGATGAAAAGTGAAATTATTAAAATTAAATGAATGAGACCAACAATTAGTATCTGCAAGTAACAAGAGTAAACATAAAACATCCAGACTGAATGAAATTTGATATTTGAACTTCACTAGAGTCACATGTAACTTCTGATATTAGGTGACCCATTCTTGCTTGTGAAGTACAGTAAGACTAGAGCTTGCTGGGGGAGGGCCATCTTTATGGTTTATATTGAATACTTAAATATTACGATAAATGGTCAACAGATAAATACTAACAGTTATAATTCATTTCAGATTTTAGCTTTTTCCAAGAACACACATGCTTAGATGTAACGTGCTGTTTGAGAGTCACAGTATCATTCACCTTTGACCACTTCATCCGCTCTCTAACCATCTCCATAATATCACAAGATTTTTGTGTGAGAGCTATTACACTGCTGCTTCAAAAACAATGAAGCACCCTGAACAGAGGAGTGCTATCTCCTGTTTCTTCACTACAGAAATTAAAATTAAAAGAAGAAAGAAAAACACCCCTTAAGTTTTGCATGAATAGTATTCGGTACAGAAATCTGAGTTCTGATTTCCTCTCACACACCAGTTCAGAAGTAAACATTCCCACCTCTCCATTTTAACTTCTTTTCTACATTTACTAGATTCCAAGATATTTCTAGGGCTGATTCTTCTTTTTGGGACGAACACGTAGAACAGACACTGAATACCCCAGGCTACGGTGGCTGTGCTATGCCAAGCTAGACAGCAGATGAAAGACAAGTAAGAGAATTAAGAACAGAAAGTACGTGCCATAAACTCCGCTCAAGACTTCTATGAACCTCAGGTTGTTTTCATACATAAAAGCTACTTCAGGCACTTTTGTATATAACCAAAACATCACCGTTTCAGCATTTTCTTCTAATCTCTGCAAAACTATGGCTGTAAAGTCTCCAATAGGTTAAAAAAAAAAAAAGTTAATTTTTATTTCACAGATACCTTTCTGTATTATTTTATGGTACAGTGGAAGGGTTTTATTGTCACTTCCTCTGGATGACATACCAAATTTTCTGTTATGCCCCTTCTTGTAAATTTTCTGGCAATCTCAAACTCATGCTGGTAAAAGTTTATATGGCATAACATCATGAATTACCAGTTTTCATACACAGCTATAGTCAATCAGCATCTAAATAGCCTGAAAGCCTATTATCATTCCAGAAACTAGACACTTTTTTCAATAATTATAATATGAAGTACCCATCTCTAAGAAAACTATGAAGTCTAACTATGTATCACACAGAACATTGCTCTACAAGAATGCAAAATGCCAACACTGCCTCATCTTAACACTCTCATCTTAAATGCATGTATTATAGTAGTATTGCCTTATCTTCAGAGCCTCTCAGGCCAGAAGCTCAGAGCCAGTTACTATAGATCAAGCTTTCAGAATTACCATTTACAGCATAAACTATCCACAAAGCAAAGAGTAAACCTAAAATGGGTTTTGAATGATAATTTTTTATCACTGCAATAAAAGGACATAGTCAAGCATTCAAAGGGCTGGACTTATCAGCAGGAACTTAAAAAAAAAAAATCTTAAAAAATTTAGGAAAGAGTTTCAATCATTGCTCACGGAATTATCCCAGAACAGACCTCACAAGATCTCAGTTTCCCAGAACTGAAAATCCAGATATAAACCTGGTATATGCAAACCGTAATGCAGCTCCACAGGCATACCGTTTCCGAGTGTAATTTTCTGAGAAGAAACAAAAGGGTTGCCCAGCTTAATATCATTTACCAATTTTTATGTCATGACTAAAAAGCTAGATTCATTATATAAATTTAAGGAAAAAAAGACAGTGTGGTTGGCCCATCACATAATTTTTATGCTTTGCTGAACAATTTTTGAGGACAGAACATGAAAGGAGAGTTTAGATCAATATAAACAACGTGAAAAACAAACAAGATACATGGAATGAAGTGCTGACATTATTGGAAGAGTAAAACAGTAAGTTTTAAATTAAAATTAATCCAGCTTGAAATCTCGTATTAGATGAAGCAGATAAATGCACCGTGCCAGAAGTACTAATGACCCTGGTAGCCGAAGAACAGTGGTGGGATGAATGCTATGCTGCAAAGCACTGATTTAAAGATCAACAACACAATTTTCTACTTTTCATTAGATGCTCATTGCTGGGAAGCAGTGAAGGAGGATTCTTCAATAGGAAGGAGGAATGTCTGCAATACAATTATGAGCTCCCATATATAAAGCTGTAAGAAAGTAAGACTGCTGTGAAGCCGGGGTATCACCTGAGGTGCTGGATTTACTTGTTCCTGCCTCTATTGTTTCTGATCACATCCTTAGTTGTAAGCAAAGTTAGGCAGAGATGCTTATTCTGTGTTCGCGTGATTCCTCACTCAAGACCCAACTTTGTCTTGATTTCAGACTTTGCAGCTGTACACTACTTCCCTGTACAAGAGACTAAAAGTAGTAGGTCCTTAACCCTACCCCTTAAGGTCCTCAACCTTCACCCCTTGAGGGTTGCGGATACTAAACTTCTGGGTGAAATGCAATCTCTTGAAGCATATAACCGTGCAAACTTAGCATTATATTTATCCCAGACATCTCATTTATATCATTAGCTGAAGTAAAAAGGCTCAGCAAATGGAACCAAAAAGCACTGACAGCCAAAGCTGTTTCTCTCGTGTCACACATTTTCTGCCCAAATGCACACTTAGTATTTGGAAAGTAATATATTTATGCAAATATTTTTATTAAAAGCAGCCCTATGGACTTATGGTCTTATGCAGTCATGGAGAAAAAGTTAGTGGTTAAGCAAGTTTTTTATTTCAGTTTGCTTAATACAAAAAGTTGGAAAATTGTAAATGAGAGAACAAATATTACTTAAGAGCAGGGGATGTTTCTTATTTGTCAAATGGCTGGACAGAATGGCCATGCCATACACCGATTAAAGGTGTCTGTTCACAAACATAGTGTTAACCAGTAGTCTAGTGCATGACTAATAAGACTTATTCTAGACTTTGTTTTACACTTTAGCCTGCATTATTGCAAGTTGCAGAATTTGAACTTGTGCAAATAAAAAATTTAAATGTCCCTGTGATATAATAATTGCTGATTTTCTGATCTCCTCTTTCCTTGGGATCATTCTGGTTTAGACTAAAGTATACCACCGATAGTGATACAGTACAATCACTGCAGCTATTCATTTCTTCATCTACGATTTCTCTTCTGATACTCAGTTCTATTTATCACTTCTCAAAGATAAGCATCCTAAGATTTCCCAGTGGTAGCTAGAAAAGGTACGTTTAGAAGTCACTGTGTTACAATGGAATAAATAATTTTACACCACCGCCCAAAAAAAGTAATAATCAGTTATAACATTAATCTGTAAAAGTTGCAAACCATAATGCTCTTTTCTCTCTTTTTTTTTTTTTGGTTGCTTTTGTTTGTCTTTAATCACATTAACAACAACATTAATTTCTTCCTTTAGAAAGCTCTAAATTATTTTTCAGGCACTAATGTAATCGCTTTAACCACAAAGATACAAAAAGGTGTTTGGGAGTTTTATTTTTGTGGTGTGAATTTTGCAGTGAGTATGTGATAAATTATACTGCAGAAAAATATGAGTGCAATAAAGTAGTGGCCCATTACTAAAGGCAGACAAAAAGTAATAATCAATGCTTGTACCCAAAGGCAGAAAAGGAAACTTCAATCATTCAATAAAAAAAGACATGTCTTTCGGCAACATGTGCAAGTCTTATGACACTTGCTGTTCTTTATAGCTATTTGGATTAACCCAGTATTTTTACAGGTCATTTCAGAGGTCATGATACTAATAATGACTACGCTAACAATATTGCACATCTTCATTAGTATTTAACTAGTGGTTCCAGCATAACCTTCCTTGGCCAGTGCAATACAAACTGCCCAAAAAAATCTACTTTCAAATTTGGTTTTGGTGTTAGAAGTGCTAAATTGAAAATCCTTTTTATGTTCATATGATATTAAGGTTTAATCAAACACTACTAATAGTTTGCCAATTCTGTTCCAGAGTAGTTTACTGTTACCTCTCACAAGAAGTTTCTCTTGTGCTCTTACAAGCTGGATTGCAAAGATAGGAGTATCTACCTGTTACAGATGGCACTGCGAAGCTCAATGAACCAGTATTCCTAACAGTCCTCTGTTTGGCCTATGAAAAATTAATAAATAAAAATGACAATCTAGTTTTAAAATCAGCTACAAACAGAGCTACTACTTCCTCAAATCTAAAGAGAGTTCTAATGCGTCCACAGCTGGAACAAATGATGTACAATGGAGACACAAGCTAGACAGATTTGTGATGATCTGTCAGAGCCCTCATTTGAGTCCTGTCTTTTCTGTGACCTCACACAAATTGCAGAGCTTTCCTGAGCCTCAATTCGCTACCTGTATAATAGGAATATCAAAATACTCATTAACATATATTGGGAAGGGAAACATCTAAATGTTGGTTGAAAAATCTATAACAATCAATATAAGCAGGGAGAAATATTTTATGAGGCTTTTGTTATATGAGCAATTTTTACTCCATAAAAAAAAAAAAAAGCTTTGAAAAACCTCAGTGCAATCCCAAAGTAATCATTAAAAATAAGGTTTGAGTTATTAGGTCATTAATGCCTCAACAAGATGAATCAGAAGTCTGTGTGTTTGCAGTACATCACCGTGAAAGTGAAAAGCAGGAGATGCAGAAAAAGGCCCCATCCAAGACTGGCTGAGCAAGGTGAAGATGTTTGTTTTATAGAAACACTTCCACTAATCAAGTCTATTCAAGCAACATGGGGCTTCAGTCAGGCCCAACAGGGCATATGGACAGTAATTAAATTACTCTCTTTGGCAATAAAAGACACCACTGAGTCTTTCCAGCCAATCTGAGCCTCTAATTATGTACGAAGGTTTTCCTAGCGCGGTTTGACATTCTGTGTCTTTCAAGTCAACTAGGAATTAAAAATGACCTTGCACAGTACAAGCTTACATTTAAAACTTTCCTGTTTGGAGAGTTTTCTCTGTGGGTTTTCTGATAAATCCCTTTAGCTGATAGTTTTTTAAAGAAACAAGGGGATCTTTACTTGTTTTTAAATAAACCAAATACACAGAATTCAGGCTACATTGTGTTAGTCTTCACATCTGTCTGAATCTTTGGAAGTTTATTGAAATTGCTCTGAATTTACATGTTTTTAATATTAAATTTAATCCTTACATCTTATCCCTATATTTGGTCTGAATATTATGGTTGTCATTGAAATAGCTTCAGTATCCAGACATATCTCCCAACTAGATTACTTTTCACTTCATCTGGTATCAATAAATTCTTTGAGAAGTATACAGTGTGTACCGTTACGTCCAATTTCAATGTAGCTACCATGTTTAATAACTAGCTCATTCTCCCTACCTTATACCGTCTGCAATTCCTTAAATGTTACTATGCACCATTTAATATCCTGATTTATACTGTGAGTACACAGACTCTGACTCTTGGGGGTTTGTGGTGGATTTTAGGTGAGCTACGCTTCTGTCCAAAACTCTGCTGCTAACTTCCTGCTATGGACAGTTAACCATGATGGAAGTTTCAGAAGCATACAGCAGCTAGTTGTCAACTCTTAACTTTTCTTGAATGAAGTTAGCCTGCTGACTAAACAAAATTGTTCTACCTATATGGGCAGGCCTTAAGGGAATTGACTCATATGGCTGGAGGGTAAAAGACGCCAAATTATAGTCTCTTTCAGCCCCATTCAAAGTAAATATGCAGAGAGGGAACCGATAGCATGCATCTGTACAAGTTACTCATCGTAGATTTTAATGCTTTCTGCTTAGCCATTTCCATTCTTGTCATGCCTATGTTTCAGCCTTACATGTATTTCTTATCAGCAGAGCTGCTGCTTGTGCGTAAGCTGAAGCTGTGCCCTCCATTACTGTAATAGCTGTGAAAGACAAACGTCTCAATACAATCTATTCTCAAGTTAGTCTCCATCTTTTAGATCTAGAAAAAGCTAGGTCAAATAAAGCTCTGTTGAAAAAATACAGACAAATCCCTGCTTGCATAGGAAAAATAAAAAAGCTAATACTTGAGAAGAACTAACCTGGAATTACTGTTAAGGAAGGAGATAAACCCAAGTAAAAAATAATAAAAAAATAATTCCTCTGAGACAACATGAGTTGGCAATGCAACATAATCTTTTCATGCTGCAGTATTGCTTGGTAGGTTTGACAGTCAAAACATGATTTGGTTCTGTGCTAGTCAAAACAACCTGAAAACAATTTTATTCAAAACCTAATTGGGTCTAACATGCTTTATCTCAGGTTTCCAGGACGAAACTCAATAGCACAATACTATAAAAATTCGTTGTAATTCACTATTGAGACAAACTTCTTATAGAAATATAAGTTTAGATTCATAGCTGGATTGAAACCTTGAAAAGGCTGTTCAGCTTGTGAAGTTGAAATTCAGGAATTCATAGGACAAAAGGGAAGAAAAAGCATACTGAAACAGGAAAGGGGAGATTAGGAAACAATTGCTTCTGGATCTATCCTGATTTTTTTCAAATTCTTCCTCTATATGGCTAAGAACATGGAGGGGCAGGGTGTGAGGGTGTGTGTATATATATATATTATATATATATATTTTGGATATATATATAAAAAATACAAAATCTCTTCATGAAAATTTGTCCAAAATAAGTAATCTTACTTAGTGAATTTCTGTGGTCTAATACAAAAATAATGTTAAAGTCAAATTCCTTAAAAATACCTGCAAGGTGATCTCATTTGCAGGTGCTCCTCAGGAATTTCAGTTCTGATCTGGAGTATTCAGCATAGTTTAATTGTTGGCATATATAAAATCAGAAAATAAATCCATTTATATCCTTTAACAAGTTCAGTAACATACCATGCATGACCCCAATATGTCACAGTTGACAGTCTTCAGCCAAACCGTTTTCGACTGAATCGCTTTCTCACATAGACACATTTTTCTGTCATTTAAATATTTATCTATTCCATTGACAGAAACTACCGTAACATTCAACTATCTATTTGTTATCAACATAGTAGGGTTTTTAGAGATATAAAAAGAAAATTACTAAATTACGATGAGAACAATATGGCCAGGTAACTGTGGATAAGCCTTGCCTCTATTTGTGCTGTATAAAACTTCCCTTTAGTTCAGAAATTCCAGTCAAATTATAAAGATACTTTCTAGAAAAAAAGTCCTGTTTACTTTAAAATAGTTAGTGATAGCATACACATATCAACTCGCATATATTTGTGTGTCTACATTTTTATATGCTTATTTTAAAAGACCTACCTAAACAGGAAGAATATGCAATGACTTCACCTGCCTGTGCTATTTCTGTGCCAAAAGCACAATTTACCAAGGATTAGTTTGTTTTATAAACAGCTTTTTGTGTATCAATCTCCAGCTCTCTTCAGGGAAGCAGTCACATATGGTAGGGAAGATCCCGGTCCTGTGAATTTCATTCATAAGCTCTCATTGCTTCAGGCTCTAGATTAAATGAACAGTTTGATGAATGCTCGTGAAGATGTGTTAAATAGAAAATGATTCAGCATTCTTTTTCTGTGTGGGCAGAAGTCTTTATCTTTCAGAGTTCTTCAGAAAGAGAGAGCTCATACTATTGCGTTTGCTCTTCACGTGACTAAAATCATCCCCCATAAATCAGATCCAGCCTCGAAAGGCATATAGAGTAAGGGGTAGGGAGGAATGATAAACACAAGGACAGAAAGATTAAGTTAAAGGTTCGACATAAAGCTGCAAGATTTGCCACTGAAATAATTAAGTTTATTTTGGCGGATTAAGTATTCCTTTTTGCTGTTCTTTGCACATGTTTTAAATGGTCTTTGTAAATTATTTTGCACTCTGTCAGATTCCCAGGATTTCCGCAGCCCTGCTCCCTTCCTCCCGTATGAAAACCTAACCCAGAGATGACCGGAGAGCCAGCAACAAAGCACTGGCTGAGGCAAGGCAGCGTGACAGGGAGAATGTATGCGCAACAAGGGAACATCGTACTCAAAATTCCCATTATTGACTGACTAAAGCCTTACAGCAGCTCCCAGTTCAATCTCTCAAAAAAAACCTTTAAATGAGCCAGTTTAAATGAGCCACCCTGGAGTGGCTTCTAACATGATTTTAGAGAAAAATAGCCTCTTCACGTTACAGCTGCTGACATGAGGCTGCAGAAACCTTAATACACCTTGATGGAAAAAAACTAACACTTAGGCTAATGCTCGTTTCTTTTTTTTTTTTTTTTTTTCCTTCTGTGTCTCTGAGGCTGGAAATGTTTTAAAAACCTACATAAAAGGAGTTCCAGTCCCAAATATAAAGAAGCCCAACAGAAGTAAGAGAAAGCAAAGCAGCACATGGTTGCAGGAATTCACCAAGAGACAATGCAAAGAGAAGATCCAATATGTTGGCTAAAATCAAAGGTCTTGTTTCTTTGGCATGGATACATCACTATAGCAACAACCTAACCTGGCATATGCAGACATAACACTATGACAGACAGTCCAAGAAAGTTTCTCTCAAAATACTGTTCCTTTGAGACAAAGGGTGTGGTTGGAAGGTTTTTTTGGTTGGAAGGGGAGGATATTAGAAAAGTGTGACAATAACAGGACTGCGCATCTTTTAGCGCCTAATTAAAATGTACTTTAACAGCAGGTCGATGTCAGGGGTTGTTAAATACAAAATACCAGCTGATTTGCTATTAAATTTTAGTGCTGTTGACAGCTACTTATGCAGCTGAGGGCTGGAAAAGAAGGGTGTTAAGTTTTCAAAGGAAGGGGATGAGAGAACCTACAAAGTAAAATGCAAATTTTTCCTGACATTAATCATAAAGTGTCTTCTGATGGAGAAGCCTTAGAGTGGATTTGAATGCTGCCTCGATTTACTGAAAGAACTGGTTCAAGTAATCTAAGACTCATAGGAAGCATAGACTGTGTATCACCCAGACATCAGGAAAACTTGAAAGTTGCCGGGCTGCTTTCTCCAGTGCTGACTCTACAATTTCTAATTAGGAGGAAAAGAAATAGCGTTCTGCAAATATTGGTTGTTAGACCAATATTTGACCAAATATAGGTTGGGATCCTACATGTAACTAAAAGTTCTCATTCTCTTCCATTTGAACCTTCCAAGGGCACACTAAGCTCCTGAATTCAGAGGAGCAGGTTTCCAGCTAACATTATGGACTCTTTCCTTTGGCAAATTAACAACACAATTTTCACAAGCTGAGCAAAAGTGCTGCAGGAGTTCCATGGCACCATGGATCATCGCCACTTCAACAGAAACCTTCAGCAACCCAAGAGAGCATTTCTCTGTTACAGCAAATGAATCACTCCTATTAGACATACAATTTTAAAGCCCATTTTACAAAATAAGTTGACATTTCTTGATTTTTTTTAATTTAAGGGAAAGACAATCACATTCTGTGACAAGTTTGTCATTTTGATATTCTAAACAAGAAGTTTTATATTACTTGTATTAAAGTATTTCTACTTTTGCCTTTACAAATTTTAATTGAAATCATTTTTTAGGCATTTGAGATAGACAGACATTAGGAATTATAAAGAAAGTCATGTTCACTTAATACATATTCAGACTTAGTGACTTTGATAGCACAAACCTTTTGAAGCCTTCGGTACAGTTAATGCTACTTTTCAGTCATACATAGAATACGTTTGATCATATACCAGCAAGCCAGAATCTTTAATAAGCAAACACTGGAGTTACAGTTTAGAGCAGCAGTTGCAGAAGTTTTTTTTTCCAGTAGTTATTCAGCTGTGAAGAGCTTTATTTGCTTGATTCTCTTCATTTCTACAATACCCAATATTACAGACCAAGGGCAGTTCAGAAGTACTGTGCCTGCTGCAGTATTTGCTCTTGGGAGCAAATGTCTCCATGTGACTCTCCTTAATGAGAATTTCCTTTGGGTTATTGTTGTTTTCTTGCCCCAGTTTATGATTATCAAACATATTTGAATTTCTCTCTCTTTTTTCTAGTGATACGTAGGTATTTATTGAACAAGACTATTTGTATTTAAAAAAAAAAATATCCACTGGGCCTGTTCCAAACATACCCTACCATTTCTTAGCAGAACTTAAACTAATATTTCATATTAAACTGAGTTTCAAGTTTTCAGCTCTAATGCCCATTAAAAAGAGGGAAATGGTTTTATGATCCTAGTAAATAAACTCGTGGAAAACCAACATGAAGCAACATCCTAGCATTAAAGCACAATTATTTCAGAGAAACTTCACTGAAAACTGGTTTGCATTTCATCTAAATATATAGCTTTCTTCTATAGTGGCAAAGAATTTTTGTATTGTGCTGTGATACGCTGCAGAAGCTGCTCATATAGCGTTTCATATCTCTGAGCAGCTGAACAGTTAAGTTTAAGAGAGCTTAGTGATATCTTTTTCCAGC
Source organism: Larus michahellis (assembly GCF_964199755.1). Classification (NCBI taxonomy): domain Eukaryota; kingdom Metazoa; phylum Chordata; class Aves; order Charadriiformes; family Laridae; genus Larus; species Larus michahellis. The sequence continues at coordinate 8,101,849 of NC_133906.1, read as the reverse complement.
AAGCCATTTTATTGCCTTTTTACTAAATTATGTACTGTGAAAGAGTGAAAATGATTAAACTTAAATGTCAGATAAAGATTAATTCAATACTATAGGACACACTGTAAGGATTTGTAGACTATTTATTTTAGGAAAGAAAACCGAATTTCTTCATTGTATGTTCACATTGCACGTAGTGAAGGACTTAAAATATTTTGTGTTTTATATGGTAAGAAACAATAGACTTCCTAGATCTCTTCTGCCTTGGCTAAGAAGAGACACCATTAAACATGTTTCCAAAGACAATGAAGAGTTAAAACAGGTTAAAGTGAGCATCAGTTCTGGACAGAAACCTGAGCCAAATCTTGGTGAGCTGGAATCGATGCAGCACTTAAGGGGTTTGTGACAAGGTGAGCTTTCACTAGGCCGCAAATGAAAACATAACTCTTTTGGTACTAGAGAGAACCCAATGGCACCATCTTACAAATGAGACACTGAAAAAAGACCATTTACCATTAAAAAATAAAATATAAGGCCTATAAAACTTCTCAGAAGTATTATCTTGTATTTATAAGTATTTAGTAGTATCCTTTGGTATCATCTGAGATAATCTGTGGCCTAGTGGACAAATTGCTCAGGGATACTGAGGAACTTTTCTCCATTCATTAATTGTTAACCTCCAACCTAGATGTATTCACAGACAATTCATAGCCATTTGTGCTGTTGTAATTTTACCTTAAACTGCTCTCCCTGCGTTCAGGGTTCATTCCCTTCATACACCTATAGAGGTCAGGTCATAAGATTTTCCTCTGGTCAGAAACATTATCCTACCCCTCCTTAACACCAAAATAGTAAAAATTACATTTAGAAGCAGTCTATACTGGAATACCTTATCATAAAAATAATGATGAACAATAATTTTATGAGGTAATGTTGCCCTCTTTATCTGATCCGATGCATTTTCATTAACACAATTGAAAAGAGATGCCCAACACAAGGTAAGCTTAAAGACAAAAGAAATAGCTTTGTGCAAACATACTATTTCATATCTTGTAGTTTGAAGTACTACAAAATTCTCAGGTTGAACGTCTTTTCTTTTGGCAAGCACAAACACCTATCAAAATAGCCACTTTCCTTTTTCTAGCACTTGGAAACTATTACTTTTCACAGCAATTTTTCCTTCAATTCCGAAGTGTTAAACAGTGTTCATAACATGCAAGTAAATTTCCTTTAAATCCAGCACAAGTAAGATTTTAGTTACTGTCCCCAGAGGAAAGTTACATTAAGTGAGAGGAAGATGAAACTTGCTGCACTGCTCCTCTAGAGGCTCTGCCAGGCAAAGAAACATGGAAAGCAAGAGCGAAAGCTGCCTGCACATCAAGAAGGAAGTTTGGCTGAGGACACTGCTCCTTAGAGGCTCAGCGTCATGACACTCAATTAACCTGTGATGAATATTTTGAAGCATTCTCCTTGTGACAACAGTTACATAGTTACATGGCCTCACGTCAAACATGCTCATCAATATACATACTACAAACAAGTGGCCGAGTGTTTTGAATAAAATCATAATCATCTTGCTTGCAGATGCATAATGACAGAGACCTTCAAGAGAGAACTTTTAAAGCTGTGCAAAAAAAGGGGAATTTCTTTAAGTCATTTGAGCAGAATTCCCAGTAACTCCTTAAGCATTTCTAAATTCAATCCAACTTTCATGTACTTTGGCTTAAGCCAACAGGAAGTCATAAAAGAAAAATATTCAAAAAGAAAACAGTCTAAACATACATGCCACAAATCTCCTGAGCACTGTACTGTTTAAAGTACCCAAACTTGTGTTCTTACCACCTGGCCTATCCCACCATAAACCCATCCACACAACTGGAAGTTTTCTACTATAACATTTTTGTAGCGCAGCGCAGTGCTATACTACGCCTAAACTGCATTGCCTCCCATTCAAGCAAGAGAAAGAAAATATCTTCCTAACAAATCAGCTTTTATAACGCCTTTAGAGTATCAGTTCTGATGACTATATTTGCATGAAACTTCCTCTCCTTTCCTATTATTTCTAATAGTTTTTTGTTATTTCTGTGCTGTGTTCTTTGAGCTTCCTAACTCCCTAGGCTCTGGGAGGCCTATGGGGTTGCAAACCCAGACTTACAGAATTGCCTAACAAGAATTAATAACAAGCTGCTATGACCAGAGCCCTTATGTGTCTGAACACTTAAAGGGGTTTCTCGACATGGCTTACATTAACATGTTCACGTTCCTCACTGAATAGGAGGTGAAGAAAAAGATTTATTACAAGATCTACGGGCAGAGTTGGGTCTATTAAAAAGAATAATGTCTTAAAAACTCCCTAGTGCTACACAGATTGTGTGTGGAGGGTTGTAGGGTGCAGGAAGAAAGAGAATATTTCATTACATTTGACTCCCAGAATTAGCTTTCAATATGATACAATTAAAAGAGCCACACATGTTCCACACCTGAGTCCAAGAAGTCTGTAGAGTCACACAACACAAGATGGAGTGAGCCTGCCTCTACAACTGAGAAGTCTTCCACACTGACACATTTTCGTCAAAGGATCAAATCTCAGAGTTCAGTGAGCAAACTTTAAACAAAGAAACTCTTACTTGTGGATAAAGCATATTGGTGCGAGTTGAACTGCACGGACAGTGAAACATTTCTGGTTTTCATGGAAGAAAATGCTGGAAATAGCTGGGTCTTTCTTCACAAGATATCTAGGTAGTTCCTACCAGAGTTATATGGACATGTCCCGGATTTCAAGAAGAGTGACCTGTGAGAAGCCCTCAGAAACGTGGCGTATTCCAACTGCATGGGAACTGGTAAATTAAACTGAAGATTTTAAATAGAATGAAATATTATAGAAGCAAGCAATCATCATCGTCTATTTACTACCCAAACATCAACTTGTGATCAAATTCATCAGACAATTACTATTATTTTGAAGGGATAGTTTTCTTTATATTTTAGTTTTACAAATTCTACCATTTTTTATAAAAATCACATTTTAAAATAAAATTAACAAGGAGCATATTACTTTCCATTCCTTCAGAAAGTGAAACTCATGAAACAGTACTAGATTTCCGTCTATGCATTTTAGGATGATCATTTCAGGAATACCACCAGATTTTGCCCTTTTTTGTACGCCCTTGTTTTGACATCTAAATTAGAACCCAGTAAATGTCACATTTTTCATATTTAATCTTAATACAGTCAACAAATCTGCATCTTAATAGCTCTCTTTGCAATTCTAACATATGAAATAAAACCAATAAACTCCTAATTACCAAAATGTATGGTGGAAACATACCTACCAGAGAATTAACTCCCAACAAGCTGAATTCGATGAAACAATACCATGGATTATTGCAAAAGCTATAAATTAATAACAACTTTCAAAACATCGGGGTTTGTTTTAGTTTTTTAAAGTCAAGAGAGTCAGAATATGCCCTCTAATAAACCAAGCAATGTTTAATGAAAACCCAAAGTTTCTTGATATTTTCCATTTCAGCAGAAATGTGGTAAAGATGAGTGTGAAAAAACTTTCTTTTCTTTCTCATATCTATATAAGCACCTTTGAAGGTCAAGGGAGCTCTCAGCAATGCATTAGCAAGCCTTAAATTACCATCTTACATGTGGTAAAAAAAAAAAAGTACTTACATGTCAATACTTGCCATGCAGGAGGGAGACAGAATCAGCTCTATATGATCCAGATAGTATAAGTTTAGTCAAACCCATTGAAGGTGTGACAGTTTACAACACCAAAGAATCTGCCCCAAGCTGTTGCTCTGCTTTAAATGTATTAGTCTTGATCTATTATTTCACAAATATGTTAGTGGAAATTTTACATATATGTTTGTACATATCTGAACATACATATACACACAAAACCATTAGATCTTAAATTTATTTATAACTGCAAATTTGTAAAGTATCGGTATTCTAATGCTAAAAATACCAGAAAAAAACCCATACCTGCTTAAATATTACTTCAACAAGAAACTTGCGTGATTACTCAGTAACCGTCTTCCATAAATCACAGCAGTTTAAATAAAGCTATGGCGTATAATTGTATTGGTCTTATCTAGCATTTTTACAGCTAAGCAGTAAGAGGAAATGTTACAGACACAAATAGCATGCCCTGTAGATAGAAATGCTATAATGAAAGTAAAGTACTAAAATGCTGCTGTTTTCACATATTCTCCATTTCTCCAAAAGAGAAAGAATTCATGATCTGATATTCTCCATGGGATGCCAATGGTAATAATATATTTTTTTTTTTATCTATCACCCATCTGTCATTGGAGGAGAAATGCTAAACGCTAAGGCTGAGGTGGGGCTTTACATGAGAAGGTTTAAGAGAAGTGTATATGAAAGCAAATTCTTGCACATAAACAGAAACAAGTTCTTTGAAAACATTCCAGTCCTGACAATGCAGCTTGAAAGACCATTTTTGCTATTCTTTCACAAGGCCGTTCCCTATCTTCTGTACCTGCTAGTGATATAACCTCAAAGCCTAGGAGACCTTCTTCACTTCAATTCCACTACCTATTATGCTTTGAGATCTGCACAAAATTAAGTTGTTATTAATTTCAGGAAGTTGTAGAACCCTTTTTAATTATGTGCACAGATATAAGCAGTTGCTGTTCCCTCAACAGAAATGCTTATTTAACTCTATGACTCTCCAAACAAAAGGTGGAAACTCCCTCAGTCTTACACTAAAGTTTCTGACATAATCCAGGCTTTGTTGTGTCTCAGTTGCTTATGTATGTTCTCATTAATTCTTATTTTCCAAATCCATAACTCTGACTATGTGGCAGCCATGCATAGGTGTCCTCTAACACACAAGCTGCCTGACTTCAGTTGCACAGCACTTCATGATTCATATTTGTTCCCGTTATAATTTTTCATTTATCGCTCAAAAATAAAACCTCACTTCCAATTTGCCCTAATATCAGCACTTTAGCCCACTTGTTACATTGTTCAACAAGTATCTCCATACTTTCTCCAAATCTTGTTCTCCCTCTGGAGGAACCCCTCCAAAAGCTATGTCATTGTCTTCTCTTATGTCCTACTTATAACCCCCCTTTTGCTGTGATTCTTATAAAAAGATTTCAGCAGCTTTGTCTGCTCCTTGCCACCCATTCAGGTGCGCTTTACTGACACTTCTCTCAGCCTCTCTCTTTGTCATCAGCACTTTCATACAAGTGAGTACACCACAGAGTGCTACAGAAAAAACCCTTACTAGTTTTCAATTACTTCATTTAAATATTGGAAATAGATAAAAGCTGCGGCTTTTACCAACCTCAGCAGAAGAAAGTAGCAGGTTAAGTGCAGGCAAGATGTACCCTTTTACTTGGATTGTAAGCCTTTTGGGACATGCAGCAAATTTGCATTGTCTTTCTCTGTCATACATCTGAATCTTGATCTTTGACTTAACATTATGATAATAAAAATAAACAGTAATTGTACACTAAATATTCAAGCAGCACCATCTAGCTGCTCAAAAATTAAAGATGAGACTGTGAGTATACAGTAAGCACTTGTTCTCTCTGGGTTGGAATATGAACATGTATTTCTGGTGGAGAACATGCATCTTCATGGTTCTTTGATGAGGAGGGTGCAGCATATTGTTTAATAGAGCCATTAAAAATCACAAGGAGCTGAAAGTATGCAGCACACCTTCGCATTGCCTGTAACTAGAACTGCACAGAGTAGTTGATCTTCAGCTATTTTCTCTCTAAAGACCACATTGCCAATTGTCTCCTGTAAGGCATCTTATCATAGAGTCTGTGATTAGCATCCACATTATCTTAGGAACCAATACAGAAACATAAATCTTTGATTATCAATAATCGAAGCACACGCCTTTCCATATCTTCTGGAAAACATCACAGTGTGTCAGTCATCTCTTGTTAGCACATAAGCAATCCTACCAGTTTCAGTTCCTGATTAATATAGAGCTGTACATCTCTAGCCACTACCATTATTATTATTATTTCTAGTGTCTATCAATATATCTGTCTCAAAATAACACACACTGTAAGACATTTTACTAATCTTCAAAGTTACTAATTTTGGAGGCATATTAACACAACAGAAAGCACAGACTTCATCGTTCACAAGGGTGATGGGTTTTTCAGAAAATACTACACTGAACTTGTTTGTCAAAGTATAATACAGGCCTAGCCTGAAATAAATGACCTCAATAAATATACCTACAGCTAAGAAAATGAAGGATCCTACAGAGTTTTGTGACTTTGCTCTTTTCAGCATTGCAGTCATGAGACAGTATGAGTTCCGTCCCCTTTCCAGACAAAAAAAAAAAAAAAAAAGAAAATGCGTCGGTAGTCAGAACGAGAATAGGATGAGCATTTCATTTATATGCTGCATTGAGCAGGCTTAGCCAAGGTGACATTTGGTTTCACTTGAATTTATTTATTTTTTTTTTAAATGCATCACTTTTTCAAATGAGATTTACAAAAATAATATCACAATTACTGTGTCATAAGGATATGGCACAAATAATGCATTTAAATCACCCTTAACCATCTTGAAACAAAGAATACTGACTTGTTCACTTCAGGCTCTGCTTTACTTTGTAATTATTTTAGATTACTATTTCTTAAGCTTGCCTGGTTATATATTCATTTGTTCTAATAGAAGTTTTCTTCTATAAGTAGTCCATACTACCTATGTGATAACAAAAGAAAAGGAATAGCTAATATCTCACTGTGACCTTGAAACCTGGAGAGCGGAATACACTTTAAATAATTTAATCATGCATAACTTCTGAAGTGATTATTACGTGTCTTGCGTTTTGAAAATGCTGAAATCGGGTAAAAACTGATTAGATTTTTGGTAAGTAAATCCTATCTACTTCCACATAATAGTCCATTGACTGCTGTTGCACAGGTCTTTTCAATTACACCAGATTATGCCAGAAATGTAGATGTATGCACATAGTATGCATACAGTGCCATAGTAATATGCATGTTTCTATATTCAAAAGCAAAAAGTTATTTCAAAAGCCAAATTACTGAATTATAGTAACACACTTGCCCTGCTCTATCATTTTCAAATTCAAAGGACTAAAAAGTCCCTAAAAAGATATGCCAGCTAAAGCTGTCATGAAGTTTATGCTCACCACAGAAGGAAAGAGACATCTCTCTAAAGGAAAAGGATTGTACACCACTTTACCAATAAAATACAAGAAATGTGCATTTTTATATTAAATAGCTTCTTGTACGAACGAGATCATTCACAGGAGGCTTGTGACTGCAAGCTGAACTATGATGACAACCAGCTCTTCCCATGAAGGTCCTGGCACTGCTGAGGGAAGGTGCCACCTCACCACTGCAGCCCGGTTCGGCTGTGGGACCCAGGGATTCCCCAGCAGCAGCCACCTGCATTGCAGCACTTCTGTTTGCTTCCCAGCTGCCAAGAAAGGAGACACACACACACCCCCACACACACCCCCACACACCTTCTCATTTCCCAAGTTCTAGCAAGGCTTTTCTTAAATACCAATTGAACATTATTGAAAAATGTGAAGTCAAACCCTTTGTCTCAAAAATTGAGCTATAGTCAACACTTCAGAAAAAACCTTACTGGTTGGCAAGTACAAGTCTTTGAGTAAGCTGAAGGAAGAGGCAATCTTTATACCCTGTAAGCAATTAGTGTCTGCTGTTAGTTTCTTCCAGGAGCATCTTCTGCTTACACGTTTCCTTGGAAGGCTAATAGATGTGTGAATTTTCCTCAACTAGCCCCTTCCTGAGATCCCTCAAATAACAGCTTATGCCCCAGAACATGTGTCCTGATCACCCCCACCTTCTTAAAGCACCTAATATCCCGCCTGCTTGCAGCTCTAATAATCATAGAGAAGCCCAGGCTGGAAGGGATCTCTGGGAGCCATCTAGTCCAACGGCAGGCCCAATGAGATCTGACTGTCCAGGCAAGTTTGAAGTATCTCCCAGCATCTGAAAGTGAAATTGGCTTTTTTTTTTTTCTAATGCTTTAGATTTGTACAAGATACAGGACTGAATGGCAAATAATATTGTAACAACATGAATAATACAGGCAAAAAGCTTTTTAGGAATATAAAAAGCCCTTGGTAGCATGTTGTTTGGTTTCTTTTTCCTTCTCTATGAAGTGAAAAGCACCACTTCAGTTGTGTTGACAAAAAATAAATTATTTTGTTGATCGTCATTATCAGAAGCTGTTGAAGGATGATGTTTTCTAGTGGCTAGGAGAAGAGTACGGAAGAGTGCAATACAGTGATATCATGGCCAATTATTTACAAAAAGTTGGCAAAACTTTCTTCTCTCTAAGTTTCATGTAGAGCAGAGAGTATCAGTTAGAAAGACTAAGAAACTACAGAATGGTAACTGCACAGCACGTTTCTCCTGCCTAATTAACATTACAACTGAATTTTCACATCAGTGTAATAACTTTCCATGTAGAAAGTTCTCTTGCTGCCAGAGAAGAGTAATGTGTTCATTGTCAGATCTGAAAGTGAGGGTTAAATTCTTGAGCAAGTTGCAATGGGAGCACTGCTCATGTGCGTATCTATGTTGATGTGTAGATACATCATAGGTGCAGATGGTCTGAAGGGTACATAATGTCATGGGGCACGTGGGAATTTACGGCATTGCAGAGAATTAATAGTTTCAAATGCAAATTAAAACATTCTTTTATCTGTCCCTGAAATGATGCAAAACTGTGATGTATCCTCCAATCTGAAAGTTTGTTTCACAACAGTTTGTGGGCACATTCCTTTTACATATGTAGGTACATTCTTAGCTTTTGAATCTCTCTCTTATCTTGACAACATCATTTGTTTCTCCAGCTTGCCAGAAATTAAGTACTTGCCCCTTTTCTTTTTTTTTTTTTTAAAAATAAGTCCCAATAGTCATTTCTCTTAGCAATGTTTTGTTTCTTATGTTATGAGTTCATACAGATACTTTTTACAGATACCACCTCAAAATTTCACAATCACCAAAATCACCAATTCATTAACAGGTACAATATCTTTCTCAAATGTCACAAACTGAGAAATTGCAAGTAGCAGAAACAACCCTATTGCCTTCTAGAAGATTGCTCTTGTAACCTAAATAATTACCCTTTCCTTCACTCCCCCATCACTTAAGTGTTAGTTCAAGGAGAGAAGCATTGGTGTAATAATTTCAATTTTCAAAGATGACCTACCAAATAATCAGTCACTGACTTAAGTATGTCCACTGAAAAAGGTTCCAAAGATAAGAGCAACTAATAGAGTATGTAAATCTCAACGTTACCTCCTATACGGCATTTTGTGAGCCAGATGCTCAATGCATTATCCCACACAGTCAACCAAGCAGTGAGCAGGGTAATGTGACTGAGCCTGGAGGCCAGAGCAGATTCAACAACCCAAGCATTTTTGCATTGATCCAGCAGACTAAATTTACTACTGATCTATGCCAATTTTTATCTAATTTAGGGTGAATCATTCTGCTTTGAACAGCTTACACTTACTCAGAGTATTACAATTGGCACATACGGGCACACCTTTGTGTCCATGGGGATGATTTGAGCATATTAATTAACACAGAATACAATCTTATCCCCCAAAAATCAATTCTCAGTAAGGTGACATAACCTTATTGACCTCAATACTAGTTTGCTGGGACTACAACCAATTTCGGATGAGCAAACGCTCCAAGAAATCTCTTGGTTCTGGCAAATCAAAATGTCTGAGTTTACACATAGCCAAAAAAAGGTCAGGCCTGTTTTGTTCCTGCTGGCACAAATGTATGTTCAGCCTTTCCAAAGGTGGCTTTTCTTATAATAGGGGATCCTCAACACTCTCAGGGCTGTCTTTATGCTTCCAACACTAGTTCCTGGCTGCAGCCAGGGAATGGGCTTAGGAGCATAAGGCACACGTGCATCATCCAAGTTCAGCCACGGCAACACACCTCCTTTAATTTACTTGTCCTTATCCAGCTTTTGATGTGATTTTTTTCGTTTATTTAATACTTCTTCTGAAATTTATCTTGTTTACTGATACATAGTGATATTGTCCAAGGATAATTCAAGATATATCATAATAACTTCTTGCCAGCAGGCCACATAGACATTTTGCAAGGCAAAATGTCCAGTAACCACTTTTGAGTAACTTCCCTTTTCCTTCCCGGTATTTCACAGCACTGTTGGGAACATATCAGTGACTGGATGAAGGAGGTACATTAAAAGTCACTGTGTTCTCCAGCTGAAAGCAGTCAGAATGGCTTTAATGGAAAACTAATCCATTCTAGCTAAAGCAAAAGTACACAGATTACGCCACTATATTTTACCTTTCACCTTGCAGACTATTTCAATAAAGAAAAACCTAGTAAATAGACAAGGCCCCTGAAAAATATTCCCATTTAAAAAAAAAAATTAACATTGCAGCGATCTAACTTTTATTTTCTTCAACAAAAGAAACAAAATAAATCAAAACCAGCTGGTGCCTTTGGTCTTACATTCGAAAAATCATAGGTTTTCACCTCTGTGGAATATTCCACAGCAAGGTAAATTGTCCTTCCCACTCATTTACTTAGGCGCTCAGCCAGTTCTAGGCTATCAGGCACACAGCCTACACAGATTATGAATTTACAGAATAAACGCTGTCTCCTTTCACTCTGTGTAAATACAGATTTATTGCTTTTATGTGTTGGCTGCAAGTTTTTAAGCTACTGTCAGTTTTAATTTATGAAAAGACAAACAAACACGATCTCTGAGTTCATTTGTTCGTGTCACTGCCTATTGTTTACTCTCGAGGACACTTCTGCGGGCCTCACCTTCGCCATTCATAGCAGAAAATCTGTAGATGTAGAGTCTTGAAATGATGCTTGGAAATATTGTTCCTTTTTAACAGTAATATAAATAAGGCAAATAGTACTTAAGGACATTGATTGATAGAAGTTCTCATTTCAAGCTGAAACAGTGCATAATAAGAACTTGACATATACCACTTTTTAGCAATTTCAGTAGAAGACAGCCTTTGTTGCCAGAGTTCAAGACTTCTGAGATGCAAAAAAGCAAAGCAAATCCTATTGTAAGTTGCAGAACACAAAATTAATTTTCAAATGAGATGAAAATACAAAAATTTGTAGCATAATACGATAAAAATGCTTTAATTTTTTCAGAATTATGCCCACATTTGCAGGTAGGAAGGAAACAAGATGTAGGTGATCATATACCTGACAATCAGTGTAGTGAATCACAAGGAAGCAATTTAGTTATGCTGTTGCAGTGAGAAACAATTAGTTAGTTTATTGACTTGGTAAGAAAAAAAATCACTGTAACTTAATTTAACATACTGCATATTTTCTATTAGCAAATAACATTTCATGTGTATTTAAAGATTTTTTTTTTCTTTTTTCAGATGATAAATCTTGATTTATACAGATTACCAATGCCTTTCATTTCTCTAGATGCCAATTGTCTACAACATATCAATATGAATTATATGTTTCTGTGTAATTAGTCTGTTAAATAAAAAACCATGTTTGGCCAAATGGCCTAATGTCTTGCAGCTACATCAGGACAGATATTATCACTAGCACTCAATGGTTGTTGATTAACATAATGCAAGTATGACATTAAATTGAAACAATATGCCAGGTTCCAGGAGGTCACGCAAAACAGCTGGTGAGGTTATGGTTTGGTTCCTTTGCAATACGATCACTAGTTTGCTGATGAAATCAACATAACACATTAACATATGCATTTCTTTGTGATATCTTAAGTATCTATATATCCTTTAAGCATATTTCAGAATGGAAGCCCCCCTTCCTTCCCTTGTCCTAATTATACAGGCATCACACTGCCCCAGTATGCATTATTTTTAGACTAGTGGTGTCTAAGGAGCTAATGATACCAACATCTGTAAGAGGACATTTGTCCCCATAGCATCAAGACTCAAACAAACCTTTATGAAGCTAGTGCCTCAATCTCTAGAAATCCCAAATCGCTCCCCTCCTTTAGTTTGTGCCCTGAAAGCCACCATAAGCACATGTAGATTACACCAATTCCTCCTCTTCTCAAACACACACAGGCTCCTCAGGGACACCATGACCACAGGTTGTAATTGCAGGTATTCCTGCAGAGAACTTGCTTGCTCAAAACTCATCAGCATTTTGATTGTACTTCTGTCAGGTGCCAGAAAGTCCCAGCTCAAGGAGAGGTGGCCTTCCTAGTGAAGGCCCCAGCACCAATTTGTTTCCCATGTCATTCCACAACACTCTGTGGTCACCCTGGCCTGTTCTTTGTCAAAGCCTCCTTTTTACTAGATGTGAGTTCAAGCTGCTAACAGAGCAGCAGAACTGATGGAAAACATCCTTTGAAGGATGCCTTCAATCCCCAGCAGACTTCGGAAAACAGGCTACTTTATTAGGAGAGCCAGATCCAAACCTCCTCCAAGGAACATGGCCTATGACAGTCCCACTTTCCTCCTCTTAAGCAGAGGCAGCAGCAGCAGCATGCTTTTCCATTTCACCATTAAACACTGAGTAGGAAACTTCACAGAGTGCGCTGCCACTTTTATGTAGCATACTGCCCTGGTTGTGTGGTGGGTGAGGGAGATTAAAGGTTGTTGATGTTTGCCAGAAAGGCCTCCACAAAGGTTGCACAATACCTATTGCCAAGGTAGGCTTCATCCAGAGTGCAGTATGAATGCAGCCAACTCTCTACAGTGAGCACAAAACTTGAAAATAGATGCAAAGTAAAGGAAATAAAGCTCACTCCATGGCACAGATAATTAAGAGAAATGACCAGTCAGGCATTCTGTGTTGTTTTTATTATCATGTACACTGTGACTTTAGAATAATCGTGAAATAAACCCAGCTTTCCAGCCCTGCAACTCCAGACTTTAGCCCTGAACCAATCCTAGTCAGTCAGTTTACTCACTTCAGATCTCATTATAAGTAATTCCTGCTTGTTAGTTCCTGTTCCCAACTTTACAGGGCTTGCAGAGGCCAGCAAAGAAACCTGATTTATGAAGGTGGCCCCAGCCCTTAACAGGAACACAAATTTTGCCAACCAGTTACCCCAAAGTGATTTTACCTGTCTCATAATTTGCCATAAACCCCGTCTTCAGCTAACCTCAGCCTAGCTCTGCAATCTTAGAAGAATTCAGGAATCAAAAAACTTTAACAAGGTCCTTTGTAGGCATGAGCCTGCAATTGTACTTTTCTAAATTTTAACCCTAACTCCAGACTTTCTCCTTAGTTTTTGTCATAACCAACTGCCAGCATATACCAAATGCCAAACTAACATTAGCCCATTGTACTCTGATGGCACCACTCCTCATCCTTGCTTTACAGACTTGCAGGATCCAGTAATGAATCAAGTCATTAATTCCATAGTCCTCTTCCCCTTTACGGTCTTAATTGTCTTCTGACATACAATACACAAACAACACTACTTACAGAAGAAAAACCCAATACCCGCTTTCTGTCTAAGCCCCACCATAACATTTTTATTCCTGCAAAGCCTGGATAGACTAGTTGAGAGGCAAATAGTTCACAAAGAATCCTGAGACCAAGAGGAAAAGGCAAACAAAGCACTATTTGGGTCACTTAAGCAAGCTTCAGGTCAACAGAACCTGGTTCTTATGGGTGGCTCCAACTACCCAGACATTTGTTGGGAGAACAATACAGCAGCTCACATGTCATCCATCGAGGTCCTGGAGTGCATAGAGGACTGATTGCTTGTACAAATGGTAGATGGGCCAACCAGGAACAAGGCACTGCTGGACTTGCCACTCTCAAACCAAGAAAACCGGCTTTGTAATATCTCACTTAGTGACAGCCTTGGCTGCAGTGATCACAATATTGTGGAGTTTGGGATCCTGCCGAGCACACTGAAAGTTAGTACTAAGACAACGGTTTTAGATTTCAGAAGAGCAACGTTCAGCTTGCTCAGAGGTCAACTGGAAGGGATTTCATGGGGATCTTCCGTGGACGATAAAGGATTTAGCAAGCGCTGGAAGTTTTTCAAGAACTCTCTCCTGGAAGCACAAGAACAGTTCATCCCTTTTAAAGGTAAGGGAAGTAGGCAGAGCAAGAGACCCCCTTGGCTTAACTGCAAGCTTCTGAGTCTACTGAAAACCAAGAGAAGTGTACCAGAGATGGAAAAGTGGGTGAATACCTATTGAGAACTACAAGGCCACTGCCAGGGCGTGCAGAGATGCAGTTCAAAAAGCAAAAGCTCAGCTTAAATTGAAATTGGCCAGACATGCCAAAAACTACAAGAAAGGATTCTTCAGGTATGTAAATAACAAGCAGAAACAGAAGGGGATTATTGGCCCAGTGTTAAACAGGAGAGGTGAACTAGTCACCAACAATGCTGTAGAGGCAGACATTCTCAACACTTTCTTCACCTCTGTCTTTACCAGTACTGTTGGGCTCCAGGCCTTAGGAACAACAATCCAGGTTGATGCAAACACAGACCCACCACCAGTGAAGGAAGAGTGGGTGTATGAACTACTACAGGAGCTTGACCCCTACAAATGGATGGACCCTGACACTATCCACCCAAGGGTGTTAAGAGAGATGGCTGACATCATTGCAAGGCCCCTCTCCATAAGCTTTGAGAAGTTGTGAAGGTCAGGATACATCCTGGACGACTGGAAGAAGGCTAATGTCATCCCCATCTACAATAATATGTTAAAGAAGGATACAGAAAATTATAGGCCCAGTCTTACTTTAGTCCCTGGAAAAATTATGGAATGAATCCTCCTGAGGGCTATCACAAGTCAAATAGGAAAAGCCAGCACACATCCCCCAGGGGCAAATCATACTTGACAAACCTGGTCGACTTCTACAACAAAGTAACCTGCTTGGTTGATGGAGGGGCGAGTGGTGGACATAGTCTACCTGGATTTCTCCAAGGCTTTTGACACGGGTCCCTACTGATGCATTACGGTCTAGACAAGTGGTCAGTATGGTGGGTGGCCTGACAAGCCACACTTAGAGGGCAGTGGTAAATTGCTCCTTCTTGAACTGGCAACCTGTCACAAGTGGGGTCCCCCGGGAATCAATACGGGGCCCAATGCTGTCTAATATCTTCATAAATGATCTGGATGGTGGGATCAAGTGTACCCTGATGAATTTTGCTGATGACACCAAACCGAGTGTGGAAATGGACACTTCGGAAGGGAGAGCCACCCTGCAGGAAGACCTGAATCAGCTGGAAGAGTGGGCTAACAAGAACCTTAAGAAGTTCAACAAGGACAAGCGTACGGTCTTACACCTGGGAAAACATAATCCAGGAGTGCAGCACAGGCTGGGGTCTACCCAGCTGGGGAGCAGCTCTGGAGAAAAGGGCCTGGGGGTTCTGGTGGACAACAAGGTCGGTATGAGTGAACAGTGTGCTGCTGCAGCAAAGAAAGCCAACAGGATGCTGGGTTACATCAACAAGGGCATCACCAGCGGAGACAAAGAAGTCATTATCCCACTCCACTCAGTGCTTGTCAGGCCGCACCTGGAGCACTGTGTTCAGTTTTGGTCCCTGCTATGAGACTACAGACTGGAGAGGGTCCAGAGAAGGGCCACCAAGATGCTCAAAGGACTGGGAAGCCTGTCATATGAGGAAAGGCTGAGAGAATTGGCTTTGTTCAGCCTTGAGAAAAGGTGTCTTAGGGGAGACACCTTATCACCGTGTTCCGGTATTTAAAGGGTGGCTACAAAGAAGGTGGAGACTCCCTTTTTACAAGGGGAAATAAAGTAGAACAAGTACAGTAAGCAAATAGCAGTGGAAAGTTACCAGCTAAAAAAGTGAGAATATAAATGGGCCTAAGATGACGGGGGCGGGGGGCGAATCAAGACTTGACAGACTGCAGCCAGAGTCCTCACAGTCAGTGTTTATCCTTGGAAGCTGTTCCCAAGCTACATCACCTGTCTGCTGCCTTAATAAAAAGAGAAAGAGAAGCTCCCTGTACTCTTGACAACATCTTATTGCTTAAACACAAACTCAGTTTTACTTGTGTGGGAAGTAACAACGCAAAAAATAAAGATCCTGGCAGCACTGCTGATGGACTCCACATGGAACTTGGAGGAGGTACACAGATTTCCACATGGAGGTGTTTGGCATCAGAAGCCAGTCTGCATATCCATGGCCAAAAATCAGTGCTTCAGTTGCAACCAGTAGCTGCGTATCTGTGACAAGTTCTTTTAACAAGCAGATATTGTAGTTGTCTAATCACAGAATTCTCCATATTATGACTCAGTATGTTGTATATGAAACAGCTGCATCTTTTGTCTCTCAATAGGCAGGGGTATACCACAAAAGAGATAGAGAATAATTTCTACTTCACAGAATAGCAAGTATGTTGTGAGCTACATTTCTCATTTTAAGGAGACTTCTATGGGCAGAGCTCCAGGATATTTTTTGGATTATTCTCAAGCCATCCTCAGACAGACCACCCGGAACCCAACCACGTTATGCCAAGTAGTTCTGTTGGACAGTAATGTTATCTGACATATCCAAATTGTGTGCAGGTGGTATTTGAAAGCTGAACTCAAGTAACATATAGTACTGCTTACGTTTTTTTAGCATGCCCACAAAAACACAGTCTTGAAAACAAACAGCACTATACCTGCAGGAACAAAGAAAAAAAAAAATCACAAGTGCCTACATAAGGCAATATAGATGCACATTCCAAGCAATAATGATACATTTCTATTTTCTACTTAAAATTATTCTTTATTTTTTCCTTTTTACAGTAAAGAAATAAGTATATGTATACTTGTAAGTAAATTTATCTATTTTGTAAAAATCTGTTAGCCATAATGATGCACATACAATTCTCAGTCAGTGAAGAATACTCCAAATCACTTATCCAAAAGGGTAAGAAAAGCACAGTCTATGCAGAAATTATCCCATCATGTCAGAAACCACTAGGAAACACATGAAAATATTGTATCTTCACCAGACCTCCAAGAGATTATTTATAGCATCTTCACCTAGATAAAAGCACACAAAGCCAGATCTCCAGCCAGTATAAATAAGCATTGCTCCCTTGAACCTGATAAAGTTAAACTGGCTTATCAATGAGGGGATTCCACACCATTCAGCAAACGGGTTTTATATATATTTTATATACATATATAAAATGCATAAACTCCTGACTCCATCTTTATACAGCATCTAACATTCTGCCTAATGATGCTTGGGACTAGCATAGAACTAAAATACTATAATAAAGTAGTCTAAATCCTCTGCTGCATTTTGTGAAGAAAGAAACAGGTTTTATTTAACTTCTCTGAATATTGAAATTGCACGCAGTACTTCACATTGTCCAGCTAAAAGTGATTGAACGAGTTTGCACCTATTTTTTTTTTACTCCTTCCTTTTACCACAGATCACTCATTCCTCACACATTTCAAATCATCACTCAGTATTGTAGCAAGCTTTCAGAGAAATCAAGGAACTAATCAATGCAAATTAGATAGTGGTGTTTAAAATTGCTCTATATTTTAAATTAGGCAACAGCTATGCTGTAGTTTTTAAAGATGGCTAAAACTCAGTGAAAAAAAGAGGGCACAACCACCCTCATTTAATTCCTCTTATTTCAGAAGGTTATTTTCTAGGCATGTTTTCCCCTCGCCCCTCAATAATTAACTCACATTCTTTTGTTGGAGCTGTCATTAGAAAATGGTTTAAACAAGCTATTAGAACAGTTTTAGTGCAGCCAGAAGAGCTTGTGCCCAACTGGTACAGAATGCCACCTATTGTTAACCAGTCTTATCAAAATTAGTGGGTCACAGGGTTGACCACTTCATCCAGGCAGGCTGGCCTCCTGCGGGTGTGAGCCACGTGGCCAAACAGGCTTCACTCTGGACTCGGGTTTGCTGACGTTTTTGCTCTTGCTACGATACCGAATCATGACCCAGAGTACAAACTGCATACATTTAGAGCGATGTGCTCTCAGGTTCTAACAGATAGTTAATAGTCCCTCTCTGCCCCGTTCCCTGGATAGAAAAGAAATGTAAGTTTACAAAATTTGTTTCTTTATGGCAATTATCACTTCAGCACAGCTATGCCAAAGTATACTAGAAGGAGTGGATCCTCTCAGGCTAGTGAAACACTTCATGAGACCTGCAGAAGTCAGCAGCTACAAGGAAAGTCATCTTTCTCAAGGTTATCCGTTGCAGGATATTCTGTAGCAAAATGGAGAGAACATACTTTTTTTTTCTTCCAAGTGTTCAACGTTTCTCTCATCAAGAAGAGCAGAGACATAAGCCCAAGTCTTGCACATCCTTACTTGGCAACACAGCAAAGGAAAGGCAATTACCATTCACACCTCTCCATCTTTCACATTACAGTTGAAGTTGTTCATTTATATTTATCCAGATCTGCTAATATTTTCTGTTAACCAAAACTGCACTTTAGCAAGTTAAAAATTAATAAAAAATAAAAACCAGTGTTGTGTCTACCTGAGAGTCAAACTGTTGCTGGTGGAACAGAACAAGGACATCTTTGATTCCACAAAACTCAATATGCTTGTAAACTTTATAAGAAAAACACCTGTGCAATCTCCAGAATAAGCACCAAAGAAATAATAAAATGTGCTTTGACTCAGGAAACAATTGGATTTCTAAACAATAGGAGGTTTAATTGAAGGAAACATTTCATTTCCAAAACAAAGGAAGGAATTCATGGTAGATGTCTAAGCAAGACCTCCGCAGCTGAGTCAGAAAAGGCTTCATTATCTGTATTTTTCATCTTGTTAGACTGGTATTTTATGTAATTAAAGTCTGCACCTGCAACAATCTTACAATCACTGCAGTGATTAGTCCAGCTGTATTTATATTTTGTGTAAAGTTGATTTTACTTCTGATTTCTTCTTTACATCCCAGGCTTGACAGTAAGTTTACTCTGTGGAATATGATTTGGATTGGATTTGAGGGCTTCTGTTAAAATTAAACTACTAACAAACCATATTCAGAGAAAGATGAGTTAGAAAGAGAGACATGCTAAGAACTTGGAAATCCTCATCTTGCAAGGATGACTATGAAATATATAACTGTAACTGGTAAATCTGTGAAGAAAGATGGAGTGCAGGAGAAAGAAGAGAGCACAGTCTGGGAAATCATTTAGCCATTAAGATTTTCAAAGGCCTTTTTGAAATGATCTTTAACATTTTCTTATATAAGACCGATAAAAGAAATTACGAAGTCTATATCAGGAACAATTCCCATGTGCTTCTGAAATGCTTAGCAGAGAAGAATTCACATTGGAATTCTTAGCCACTATAATAATATACAAGAATAATAATTTTAAACTATGCAGGTCTGGTCTTTTCTAAGGTACCCAACTGTTACAAAGAAAAATATTTTTCTAATAGCAACCACTTGCTAGGTCCTCCAAGACAGATAGAAATCTCTCAACGGACTGCAATTCCCTGCAGGTTCACTTGTGTCTCCAGATCATCTCCACATTCTGCAGTGATTCTCCTGTTTTTCTGCTCGATGAAAATAGAGACTCTTTGGCCTGACAACTGCACAATATTTTTGCATATTTGAACTGAAAACGCATATGATGAATTCTTTCAGTACATGAAGTCTTCATCCTCACAAGTCATTAGGATCAGCAGCAATGATATGGACCAGGCTTTTGCCTTCAGCTCTATGCTTTGCTTAAATTAGTTGTGCCTGGTGATTTTGATAAGCAAGTTAACATTACGATCATTTTTAACTGGCTAGCATTGTTCATGAAGAAAGAGTAAATGTCAGGAACTGGAAGGGCTAACTGATCTCTTCGAAAGCCCGTAAAAGCAAATACTGAGGCCAATGTTTAAGAGAAAAAAAGAACAGAAGCTTTTCCAGAATCAGAGGTACGCTCAACCTATTTTTCCACTTTCTTTCCTGCCCTTCTTTTGCCTTCTCAACACACCTCTCCTGTAATATGCCTCATAATTACTTGTTACAATTGTTGGTGATATTACAAATGAAAAACAGCACAATAATTATATTTTGGCACATCATGATTTTCCTTCTCCTTTACTGAGAAGACAAACACACTTAATATCAATACAAGCTGATTTCAGACTAAATAAAAAGCAGCATAATATCCAATTCTTTATCACCTAAAGCAGAATCTGTCACAACATGAAAGTGATAAACCTGGGAATCAAAGTTGTCCTGATACAACTTTAATTCTAGTGCTCGCTATAGAAGACATAGACCAAAAACTTGGTGTCCTGGTTTCAGCTGGGATAGAGGTAATTTTCTTCCTACTAACTGCAGTGTTTTGAATTTAGTATGAGAATAATATTGATAACACATATTGCTTTACTTGTTGCTAAGTAATGCTTATATTAAATCAAGGAGTTTTTCAGCTTCCCATAGAAGCTGAGAGGGAGCATAGACAGGACAAACTGGCCAAAGGAATATTCCATACCATAGACGTCATGCCCAGTATAGAAACAGGGGTTGGCCACGGGGAAGGGATCCACAATCTCTGCTTGGGACAGGATGGGCAACTGATCGTTGGGTGGTGGGCAACTGTATTGCATCAGTTTTGTATATTCTTTTACCGTTATTTTCTCTTCTGTTACTGTTCTATTAAACCCACAAGTTCTTTTCCCCTTTTTCTCCCTGTTCTCCCTACCCTACTTTGGGGGAAGGAAGAGGGGGGAGCTAAAGCACTTGGGCAATTTTCCCAAGTGTCTTTGGGGATACACAACATCCTTATCTAACTGCTTGAATACCTCCAGCTCCTAAGCTTTCTCTAGAGTCATTTACATGCAAATACAACTGTGACATGACCATCTGGATCTGTGCGGACCTTTCTGCATCAGGCAAGACATCAACCACTGCACACTTCTCTGCTGGTAAAACCCTTCCATATTCTCTCAGTCTCCTCATTTCTTCGGGCAATATAAAATGGAGCTAATAATCTTTACCATATAGAGCAGCTGTAAGGACAGACAGGCTGTGGAGGAGGGTATCCTTTACTGTAACAGAACAATACAAGTAGCAAGAAAGAAGCAAAATATTTGCAAGTCAAGCCTAAACCACATTTCATTCAAATGCACTGATCTGTCAGAGCCACTTTTCCCATTCATTCTCATGGGAAATGCTACTGTTCAGGACAGATTTTCCTGGAAAGCCAAGTTACAGAGCTTTTAAAGTCAAGCCAATTATACAGCATATACCTCAATTGCCCCCCTCTCTCTGGCAGATCTTCAAACATAGAACTGGGCTTTTAAAAGTCCCACTCGGACAGCTTGCTCTCCCATTGCTCCTCCAACAATTTCAATTTAATTATTTCAGAAAAAGGGCAGAACGTGCCCACCAGTGTCCCTATCCAACCACATTCACGAGGTATGACACAGCATTTAAACAGCTTGAAAATGTATTATACATGGGAGATTTCATACAAAATATACACCTTAATGCAAATAAATGCATTTCTAAAGTTGCAGCTTTTGATGCAGTTATGTGCATATAGTGAAGTTTATACCAAGTCCTTATTTTCTCCCTTTGTAATTAAGTGGTAAAAAATATATAAAATTGTTCAGGAATGCCTATTTCAGGCAAAGTCACTATACAAACCCAAAGATCCATGAAGACTAAATATATATTTATTTATTAACAAAATTATTCTAAATCCAAAATTAAACATTAATCAAGAACAGCTCAAGCAAGATACTTTGGTATTGCCTCTTCTGAAGCGAGGCATCTGGATCTCAGACCAGTAGCGTTAACTGAGTGCTCTTCAGAGACTTACACTTCCTACTTTCTCTAAATAACTCATTGTCTTGTTCAAAGCTGCTGAAACAAGGGACGAACCTTCAGGTTCTTGCCCAGGGAGGTTTTCAATCAAGATCTACTTGAGGAAATTTACCCTGTTCTGCTCATTCCACATGCAATGCAAAGCCTATCTGCTCCTCTCCAAGGGATCTCAATAAGAACAAATCCTCATTAACTGCATGTGACAATGCTAGCAGGTACTAAAATTCACTCAGTAGTTCTCTGCTCCTAGTAGCTACAGTCTGCATAAGCTAATCTGCAGTTTTAATTTTAAATGATACTTAGGTAAGTGCACAGTTATCATTTATGCATTTTTGTCCCTCACTGTCCTTAAGATCACTATCCTTAGCACACACTTTTGCGAGTTGAGTTAGTTTTCCCACCTTTTAGAAGACAAGAGAAACTAAATGCTTTCATACAAAAATCTTTCTAGCGGAAATCTTGCATGAGGCTGATCCTAACCCATGTTGTAGTCTGTCTGTGGGCTGCAACAGGGGAAGAGCCCTGGCCCACCAGCAATGATGGCGTTGCCCTCGGTTGGCACCCTCCCCATGAGCACCTGTGGCCATGTGCGTTACGCACAGCAAGTCGTCTTGATTTCATCTAGGCTCCATGTGAGGACTGTAGCCCAGGGACATTTCCCTGAATGTTTTTTTTCAGGTCAATAGATCTAAGATACTGAAATGGCTAGTTGGTCAAGCTTGCCAGAAAGGTGTGTTCATGGTGTGACAACAATGGGTGTGCTGTGTGCCTGGCACAGCACAGCATAAGGGGTTTGGAGTATGAAGACTTCAGCTGGAATAAAATGCTATTCTGTGCAGAGGAAGCCAAACTTTGTAAGTCAATGTTTTTGCTACCTGACTGGAGCAGACTGTCCCATCAGCTGTGTTTGTCTTGCCTCAAGGGCAACTCAGGAGTGAAGCACCAACTGGGGGGGGTGGGGGGAGGAGAAACATTTAAGGAAAAGCAAGTGAGCCAAACTGATGACCAAGCTTCCCAGGCAGGCCTATATACTACAGGCCTCTGGTCTAGGCAACTAAAATTCTGCATGAGAGGACAGTCTATAGCTTTACACTTTCTACATGCTTTGGGCACTAAGACTCTGCAGACAGATATTTTATACTAACAGGTACTCCTGTCCCAACTGGTAGGAGACCAGTTAACACAGCAAGAAAAGAGATGCCGGACTCTGCAGCTGCTTGAAGTCATATCAGAATAAAACATTTACCAGCTGCTAAACATCTACGCATCTACAGCAGTTCCAAAGGCTTACATTTGTGTGAGGGAAGACACCTGTCTGGATGATCCATCAAAAACCAAAGAAAATTTTCAAAATAATCCGTATGTTTTAGACACAAGCTACTTGCAGATAGCAAAGAAAAGGTTTTTGTTTCTTTTTTTAAACACAATCCTACAAGGCTTTCTGGAATAAGGTTTGTGTCTTGTGTTCATGTACACAAAAAAGATAATCTAAAACCTACCTAACACTGATATTTTTTTTATGAAGACATTATCAATAATTGTAAAACATTGTTTCCTGGATTATGTATTAAATGATCACACCTAGTACTCCTTGTGAGGTTTTTTCAATATTTAAATTTAAGTACATTTAAGTTTAAAAATATTTAAAGCAAAGTTTAATTTGTTTTGGCTTCCCAGTGTTTACATTGAGCTACTACAAGCGAACAAGATCACTGAACAGTCAGAGAAACCTACGTGACCTTCATACCTTAACTGTGGATTTTCCCCTTCCCAAACAGAAGTCCTGCAGCCTGGCTCATGCTTCTGCATTCAATTGACATCTCGCCAGCAGCACACTTGCGTGTGATGCACAAGCACACAGCATTGTGATGCACAGTGGTCGTTTTATGACCAGACCAGTGAAGTCAGATCGAGAAGCATGCAGGCTGGAATTGTCCTACAAAATACTTCTATGTGTCCTTCTGTTTCCCCCGACAAGAGACAAGGAACAGCTACTGAAGCAGCCAACTCCAGCAGAAGGCTTTTGCCAGCTCTGGCGTGCCCCAGCAGACACTCCTGCTGAGGGAACCAGCAAGACTGACTGTGCAGAGGAGTTATTTTTACAGCACAGCCCCGGGATAGTTGTATTGGCACAACTACCAGTCAGCAGACTGCAGCATCCGAATGAGGACAAGTGGTCTAGACAAGGAAACAATTTCTTCAGTGAGCGTCATACCCAAGCTAAATTTCCTCAAATGACACCCACAAGATGCAATAACATTGTCAGTTCAAGGTCTGTGCTGAATTGAAAGGGACAGTCCTGTAATCTCCCAGTCCTCAGCCAGTCTGTCTCCCCTGCCTTGGGCCAGCCCTCACATTCATGAGGCCAGGGAGCTTAAGCAGCCAAAATAAGCCAAGCCAAAACACAGAAGAAAAAACCTACTCATTTTCAAAATCTCATTCTATGTCCCACAAGCTCTTGTTTCAATACAATAGGAGGGATAGGAACAAACATCCAAGGCTGCATATGGTAGGGTTACCTTCTTCAACAATCTACAGACTTATCAGCACTGCCTCCATCCTCACAGTCTGCATTCATCTTCATGCTTTCACCATAGGTGGAGGTAAGAGGGGAAGGTGCGTCTTTTTGTTCCTCTCCATGACAGAATAGCCGGTGAGACAAATCTTCCCCTTTAAACTTTGAATATTCAACACACCACACCAGCTCAGTCAGAAGGCATTTTGTCACAGCTCTGTTCAATAGGCATCCCTGCCCAGCTCTGTCCACAGTAGAGTCACGTAACTTGAAGTACTAATGGCTAAAAAAAAATAGGGCCCCAATTTACCTCAGCACTTAAGCATAGGCCTAAGCTTACATCCATTTCTCTGTCACCAGGTTTCAGTTATTCCTGAGATATCATGCCTTCTGACTGGGCACAGACCTCCAGTTCCTCCTGTTTGTTTCCTAGGCTGGATGCATTGGTATACATACATTTGAGGTGGTTAGTCGTCTTGAGGGACATTTATCACTGCTCTGGTTGGCCTGGCTTATTTGCCAGTTGGTTGCAGTCACGTGAGCATTATCACTTTGGACCCTGCCCCCGAGTCCTTCAGTTTAAAGCCCACCTCACCAAATTGGCCAGACTGCTGCCAAAGATTCCCTTGCCTTTTCTAGACAGAAGGACTCAATTCCACCCTAGCAGGCTATTGGCATCAAAGAATGTGCCATTGTCATAAAAGCCAAAACCCTCACACAGCACCAGACACAAAGCCAGAGGTTCTTTTGCATTATATTTCTATTCCTGGCTGCCCCCTTTCCATTATCTCACTATCATAGACCCCCCCCACCAATATGTCATATTTTCCCATAATTCAGTTGTTACACTCCTAACAGAAAAAAAAAATCCCTCTTTGCTATTAGAAACACACTGTCTCATAACGTGACTCCGTCCTTGATGACTATCTGCAAATTCCTGCTGTTCTGGTGATAAAATGGATGATTTTTGGTTTGGCTTGATTATCCCATGCCCCAGGTCTCCCTCCAACTCACACCTGGAGTGAATCCTGCAATTCACCTGACAACCGCCATTCCCCCTCCAGGACACTATCCAGCTATCAGCAGCAGGTGATATGATTTGAGATTTTTCTTGTATTCTATTGTCTTGTGACCTACTGTCACAACTGACCTCCTCAGAATTATTTTTATACTTCATGATAAGCACATGCTTGATCAGTACTTAAAAAAAGAGGCTTACGTATGTGAAAGTATACACTGCTGTGGCTGACCTCAAACCAAAGAAAGTTTCTTAGATAAGTTGAACAAAGATAAACCTTGGAAACTCTTTTCTTCCCTTGTAAGTGTTAGTTACAGGAATTTAGGTCTACTGAAACAGACTATTATGCAATTCTCTTAATCCTGCGGTATCTTAAAATATCTTACTGTACTATCACACCAAGTGCAGGCACACAGTGGGCATCAGATGTTTTTCTTGTAAAAACACAAGGAATGGAAAAATATTTTTCTTTTATTATAAACTTAAATATTTTACAATGTCTCTTCTCTTGAAAGAAGCTGGGGATTTTCTCTGCAATGTAGAAAAACAAGTGGCATTGTGATTCATTTGAATTTTCTTTTTTTTTTTTGTAAAGATGACAAGCTAGAAAAGTTGTGTTTTTCCAAAGAACTATATCCTATACTTACATGAGATACATATACACATGTATGCATGAGTATTTATAAAGCTCAGGCAAGGACTCCTGGGAGAAAGATACTGTAAGGTTTGGTCACTTCCTATTTAATTACCGCAGGCTGCCCTGCAGCTTCAGAGGCTTCTACATTTAATAAAAAGAACATTGGTGATTTTTATCAGATGTAGCCATATGGGAAGGCTGTTCTCAAACAGTAATTTTTTCAAAGGAGCAAGTAAGCTTTGTTGAGCTTATTTGAATATGCATCCCATCACATTTCCTCGCATTGCTGCAATAGCACATTAAGATTACCTTGCAGCTCTTTTTAAGAATTGTTGCCTAGATCACAGATACATAATATGCATATAGAAGAGTATTTCAAATAACAGCAGCTATTTTATAAACAAAGTAACTACAGGGTTTAATTAGGAAGACAATGGGTTTTTTAGTCAGGTAATTTTTTAACTCCATCTCTGATTCTGTAATCTGTGCTGGTGATTCCTCCAGCTTCAGAGAGGCTTCAGATCAGAGTAATCTTAACAGTGGCTAAAGAGCTCATGACTCCCAGTCAGGAACTCATAATACTAATGAATCTTTAACAGAGCAGGAATTGCAATGCCAGAGGGAGACAGGAGTAGGCTCTGAGCGCAGGGGCACACCCCAAGCATTTTTCAGGCTGCTCGTGAGCTAGCACAGATCTGTACAGATATGCTCGAGTGCCCGTGGTTACATCCTAGCAGGTTACGTCTCTCAGGCTCCATGCTTCACGCAGCTTTTACTGGCTTCCATTATTTAGAAAATTAAGAAGCTTCTTAATGGGAAAACCTCAGCCCAGGCTGCAGAGAAGCAGAAATATAATCCTCGCTTCTATATTAATATCCTATATCGACATGAATAAAGATAAGTCTACTGTCACTTTGCAATTAGGGGTCACTCTCTGCAAGACACAGATATAACCACAGACAAGCCAGAGTCTCTTCTAGACCATTCTGGGGTCATCATGTTCCACAGACCTTTGAAGAACTGAATCCTACAGCAAAGGTTAAAAGATCTGCTTCTACTCATCTAGTTTAGCTTCTGAAAAAGCAATCAGAAAGTCTGGCTAATATTAGTTATGATTTTCAGTAATGTATTCTTTGGGTTTCACATCTTGAAGAGATGTTATAACTTAAATTTTATAACAGTTAATCTGCACACAAGTTCAAGCACAAAACAAGAACAGGCCCCTCAAGGTGAGGTCTGCTGCATCAGGCAAACCCAAAGGTTCTACCACCTGTCGAAGGTGTGGCCATGGAATTTTATACCCAGTGAATCATTCCATTCCTTCATTTTAGGTTGTTTGCACACATCTATTAAGATTTCATCTATTTAGAAGTACCTATTTCTATTATGTTTTAGATTGATAGAGTTGTTACATGTTTTGAATTTCAAGTTTATAGGAAGTAGTTTGCTGTTTACAAAGTGAACAGGCATTATATTTAATGAAGCCTCAAATTGAGGCTTCCTTGATCACACCTGGGCCAAGGGGAAACTTTCCTAATGATCAGAACACTGAACAGATACTGAACAGATGCATGTCTCCCTCCAAAATACTTCACAAGACATATTAAAGTGTAAACAATTTTTGTTTCTCAGCAAGAAAAACAAACAAACCACACCGTGTCTAAAGGCCAGTTAAGCATACCACAATGCTTCTCTCAGGTCAGGCCAAGGTAGGCAAGTAAATCATTCTATAGGCATGTCCTGTATTCTTCTGGATGGGCAATTCAGATTCTTAGTCCATGACTGAAAGTTACCAGATTATTTTTTTGTGTGTCTCAATTTACACAGTGTTCTTTACATTCCAGTTAAAGCGTGGTAATCTACTTCACATTTATTGTGAGTCAGCAGCTTCATATTACTTCGCATTTGCAGTTAGCTATAAGTAATCAGTTGTTGCTTCAGAAAAATATGTTGTACTGTAAATCCACACTGAACTTTGGTGCATGGAAGATTCAACAGATAACTATGCTGCCATGACACCTAAATAAGGAACTTTCCTTCAGTTTTACCCGTGTAAAGCATCAGGCCAGCTATTACAGTGTTGAATACAGCCTCAGATACACACTCATCAGTACCTTCCCTGTCTCTTGTTAACTAACTTGACTTCAGCAGCCATTACCACAATAAAACATTGAAGAAGTAAATCCACAGGGTTTGGAGCTCTCCTTCCTCCCTTGAAAAGCGTTCATAAATCCTGTGCCAGTCGGCATATTTACAAAAAAGTATTACCACTTACCTTTATTATCTATATTATATTAACTATATTATCTATATCTATATTAGCTATAAGTTATTAATGAAAATACAGAGAAAAGTAGCTTAAAAAATAGAAAAGTAATCTGAAAAACAGAGCAAAGATTATTTACTTTCATCCACCTCTGTCTCAGACTGAAAACTCCTCAGAAAACACCACTGTAGACCACACCTATTCTTTCCATCCATAATTACAATTTAAAACAAACTTCTATTTATTTTTTTTTTTTAGCTAAAATGTTGTGACTTAAGTTTTTGTGGCATGCTGAAACTCCTCAAATATTAACCATCAAAATTTCTCATTCGTTTTTTAGGGATGCTCTCACAACAGATTATATGTAGCAGCAGTATTAAGAACAAGTTTCCAACGTCTGTAGATAATACCAAAATTTAAGAAAGATAAAATAATGAATGGCAACACAAGCAGCTTTAAAAGAACTTCAATCATTTAAGCAATTGATACAACAGATGGCAAAAGCACTTTGGTGCGCCCAATTGCAAAATAATTTGCCTGGAAGCAAGCAAGCCAGCCAAGGAAAGTGTACTAAATGGGACAATTATTCAGCACAGTGATTAGAAAAAGGATTTAGGGGCTTAGCGTGGAAAAAGAAAACATTGAAGCTATTGGCACAAAGGAAAGTAGTAAGACAAAAGCATTCATTAGTAGGATCAGATACCAGGCAGGTTATCCTACTAGTATGCAAAACATGAGGTGCTATCCAGCTGGCACCCACCATTCCCTGGTCCATAAGAAAGAAAACAGATGTTTGTGTAACTGGAGTTACTCTTTCTTTCTTCTCTCTTTCCTGAAAGAAGCAGTCCCAATCACTCCCACCCCAGCTCTCACCAGCACATGATTTTTTGTGAGCGTGCAAAGCATGAGCTAATATATGCATTAAACCTTTTTCCTTCAGGTCAGTTTGCAGCCACACAAGTGCCAGGGCTACCACAAACACTGTTGCAGGGTTTAAAAAAAAAAAAGTGACCTTGCACGAGGAGGAGGGTTAACATCACTCAGCACCATTTCATCTTGTGATAACTCACCTGTACACAGGATCACGGCACACCATCCACCCTTGCTCTCAGTAGTTTAAAGTCAGGTCACAAAAACATGATGCTTTCTAGCCCATAAGCATTACATTTTACTAAAGCTGCATCATGAGAGTCAGTCGGACGCCACATAAGGAAAAATTATTCATCCCAAAACAGACTGTACCAATAGTCTCCATACCAATATGCCAGTGTATTTCCTTACAGTGCTGTCTTTGAGACAGGTATCATACCCAGAATTTCTTCTGTATTGATTTTAATTTACTTCAATGCCATTAATTCTGATTTGGACTTCTAGGGCCAATGATCTTCCTGTACCACATTTGTTTCATACTGTTGTACTTTTCTTAAGACAGAGTTATTTTTAATTTATAGCACAAACTTGTATCTCATGAAATCAGTGCCACAATTCCAGAGTTAGTTAACACACTGCAGTCCTTAGAGGAGCGTAAATTAGACCAATTCTTTTTAAAGACAAAGTTCCTTCAACATAGGAGGTAAAAGTAAGTTGCAAAATCCAATGAGCAGGCACCCAAATTACTGCTTGAGACTTCAGAGAAAGCAGACCTTAAGACCAACACGAATTGAAATACTAGCAATCCTCTGAACAACATAACCCGACTATATCAGAAGAGAGTTTGAAAGAGGAAATCCAGACTGTATTTTCCTATCTGTTCAATGAAGCTTTAACAGGTAAACATGACATTTTAAAATACGTTCAATTTCATTTTTACTGCTGCATGTAACCTTAACAAGACAGACAGAAATACTACCTGTCTGCATTAATTCATTGATGTCTCCTGAGGAGAGCGTTACGTTTATTTTTCAATAAAAATCTTCTAAGTATTTGCACATTTTAAAAAGTGTGTATCAGAAATAAGAAGTAATTTAATTTTGAATGCATTTACCCCCACCCCATTTCCATTGCTTTTCTTCAACGTGGATTTCACTTTCACAGCACTTCTTAATAGGGGCTTTCTATTACATTTCCCATTAAATACCCCAGCACTTTTCTCTCCTAAATGTGATTTAAAGCCACAATACAAAATAAACACAGATATAGAGGCACAGCATTAGAAAATGACAATTTGAATTACTACTGATCTGAAACATTTCTCAGGCCTACCATCAGCTAGTTAGCCTAAGAGGCACAGCAGCTTAGTAATGCATCCAAGAAAAACACGGCAGTCAGCCAGTGCTCGTCTTATCTGGCAGAGGAGAAAACCTCGTGTAAGTCTGCCTGGTGGATAACGGCTGGGAAAGCCAAAGAGGTTTTACAATAATACATATTTCCATATTTACTTGGAAATGTTGATCTTATGGCTTTGCCATGATAGTAATTACCAGCTGAAACGCAGAGTACACATTTTTTTTATTTTCCCTTACAGACAAGAGGTACTTTACCTTTCTTTTTTATATATATACTGAAGACCATAAAAATATTACTCATGTTTTAGTCTGGTTTACAAAACTAGGTTCCAACATTCCAAAACATTTCACTACTTTATCTTGATATACATAGTCTACCTGGCGTCAAAGAGGTATTAGCTATGTAACAATATGATAGTCATCCTAAATCTGAAAAACATAATCTGTCTGCTAATAACTATTTAAATAATAATTTAAAATTAAACATGGTGATGTATTTTTTAAGTCAGAAAAATTATTTACAGTATATTCTCTAATGGTAGATTATTCTTACAATATTTGCTTTATTTTTAGCTCAACATATTAATTAATTAGCTTCTCAGGTTTCAAAAGACCTAACTTTTTGAGACACATCACAGAAGGCAAGCTTCTCACAGACCAATACATATTCAAATGCCACCATGCCATTGCATAGCAATGCATTGAAAACTTGCTAATGTTTCTTCAAACCTTAATAGCAAATATCATGCCCAGTCTCCCAGAACATGATATACTTCGCTCAGAACACCTACTAGTCACATCAATATTTTGTGAACAAGCACTCACCAGAATGAGCTCAGAAACTCCATAGCAATCCAATAAAAACGAGAAACTTCAAGACAATAGTGGAAGAACACACAAACTCACAGAAATTGAACACAAAATACTCCTCCCTCCAAAAATATCCCGCAACAGCAAATTTGACCTTTTCTCCACATCCTTAAGGAAGACCTGTAAGTCTACTTCAAAAGATAAGCCTGACCAATAAACTGTGTAGCTCTGCTAGATATTAATAGATAGTAATAATCACAATTTTTCCCAAAAAAGATGTCCAGACAATTATCACCTACAGAGCAATGAGAGTTTATCAGTCTCTCTCATAGTCATTTAAATCCATAAAAATGGTCTATCTATCACGTCTTCTCCTACTAGCATCCCCTCTTAATCTGTATGAATGACCCTTCCCCCCCCCCTCCCCTTCTTATCACCTACATAACTGACGTAAATGCGGAGCAATTGTTCTCAAGCTCATTTGTGGATTCCGTTACAAAGAGCTGTGCATCTGAAAGCTTGTCTGGTTTTCTTCATAAAAATAAGACTTTTTTTTTCTATAGGCCTTGGCAATTTTATGTTCTTGATCAAAAAAGCTATAAATCAGTTTCAACTAGAAAAATATCTGAAGATTATATGTACTGTTCATTACGCTTTCCCTTTAGTGGGTTCTTACATTCATATTCAGTACTGAAAACATTTAATGGTATTTTAGAGGCAGTTCTATTTCACCTCAAACGTTAACCACATTTATTTCAATTATAATACTGATATTAAAAACTATACTAACTATTAAGTTAAATGAAAATTTGCATCCAGGAAGTTCACATGCAACTTCTCAAGCCAACCAAGAAAGAAGGTTGACATTCATATTTTCACAAACTCATATTAAAAAGATATGAATTTATTGCAAAATACATGCAAACTAGATCAGATAACTAAAAGCTGAAAGAAATGCAACAGAAGAAATCCTATTTTGAAGCCTACTTGAAGCTTCATAAATTGCAAAAGAAATTTGCAGTAGCTGTTTAGTTTCCAGACTTTACACGAGCTACAGAGAAACATATTAGTTGAATGATTTGCCCCGCCATCATTCATAGAAGATATCCTTGGTATGAACCATGGTAACACTTAATATCTATTTCACAGCTAACTCCAAATTTTGTTTGATGAAATGAAAGACTGTCAGACATTTTGCTGAAAATACTATATTCCTCAAGTTCTTGGAGAAATATTCTTTCTCCGCTATTTTGTCCAACAATCAAGTATGAGGAAATTTAAGTAGTCCACAGAATGAATTATCTGTCCATAAAGAAATCCCATTTTGCAGGTTCATTCCATATTATAACAAAGATCAAATTTTGGATTCTTTTGCAAAGCAACATTCAAAACCTATGCTTCTGGATGCTTCTCCAAAGCACTTACATTTTAGGCTTCTTGCAGAATCTTTACAGAATTTATGCATAAACTAGGTCCCAGAAGAATGTGCTTGCTTTATGCATTACTGTGCTGCAATTTCCATTCAAACATCCGGTAAGCAAAATAAGAAAGAGAAGATAACAGCATCTTTTGGGCTTCCAGGTTTGATTCCAACTGTGGCAACCTTCAGGGAGCTCTTAAACAGTGACAGGAAAAGCTGACAGCAGCCTCCAGCAAGATTTGGCATGCCCAGTTTAGGGAATATAAGTCTTCAGAAAAAATACTTTGTTGCTGAAGTCATTGAAATACTACTCAGACTTCAGTAATTCGATTATTTTGGCCACATTGCTATGAGATACCCTGAAGTAAAAGATGAATGCTATTGACATGCAGTATTTGTTAAAAGCAGTTCTCTTCAAAGCTGATGTAAATTGTCAGCAACTCTTCTGAACAAGAGTGTGCATAATTGCAATTTCAGCAATCTACCTACGTACAGCAGTACAAATACCTGATACATATGCAGGCAGAGCCATAGGCTGGTATCCTCCTCTTCCTCCCTCCACCAAGTATTTTACTGTCAACCGGAAATGTAGTGCTTACCCCAGGATACATGGTGCAACAGCTACCGCGCATCCTCACCGTAAAACACATGACATTTAGTAACCAAGGGCATCCTTTGTGACGCCTTGGCATTGCATTAAAGTCACCCTGGTATCCCTCCTGCGCAGAATGGCCTCCGCCATCTACACTAGGCCTGTCTCTGCGGTAGTTGCTCGCTCATCCAAAGAACATATACTGTTTCTCCCCTAAAGCGCAGAAATCATGATGGTGAACAAACTGAGGGATACAGTGATCTGGGCTTGAGCTGGATCCAAGAGGCAGAGTGTCAGCAGCACCGGGAGTATAGCCTTGCACTGACAGAACAGTGCATCTGCCACGAGAGGAAACAGCAACAAGAAAGAAGCTTAGTAATGGGGTTTCAGAACTACTTCTCTTCCACACAGTCCTGGACACTGAACTGGTTTAACAGAAGGCAAAATATCATATCCAAAATGGCCATGGATTTTCCACTACTGCGAATTAGTGAAAGCAGAACACCTGTCAGAAGCAAGCTTACAACCAGGACCCAAAGCCCATACTCCACAAGCCATAAAACAAGTGTTTGCTGCTTCTGACTTCACTTTTAGATGGTGACTTCCATACGTCTTATTTGAACACCAAATGTAAGTGATTTGCATTTGGGAGAAAGTGTACTGAATAGTATAGTAGGTATCTAGAGACATCTCCTGTTAATACCTGAATACAAATTAGATCTAAATACAAGACCAATATAAGCAAAGATACATTTTTCTTATCTTCTTCCTGGCAGTTAAAGGGAGTAGAAAAATCAGTCTTTAGAGATGCAGAGAGATCAGATTTTTCTGACCACAAAGCCAGCCAAGTCTGGCTCACACAAAATAATCTTACTTGTTTTCATTTAGTTTCTGTAGTTCAGGCTGAAAATACCAACTCACATTCTAGATAAGAAATTCATAATAAGAATTTATATCATTATCACAGAGAAATGCATACAGTGTGAATTATTTTAATTTAAGACCCTAACATAATTGAACTACAGTAACCGTCTGAATATATCACTGACCTATGTACAGACACTATCAGTAGGTTGGATTAAAGACAGCATCCTGTGACTACCTCAAGTACCCTATACATATATACTTCTTAAATAACTATAACTTGTTGTCCTGATTCCTGTGGGGAAAGGGTTAATTCTCCCCAGGCTCCAGCAGGGACACAGGTATTCCATCCCATGTGAGCCATGCCCACCCTGAGCTGCCAGGGAAGGGGCAGGAAGTCAACGCTTGGAGTGGGCTGGGGCATCCGTGAGCGGCGGTTCCGTAATCATGTTTGTATACTCCTCTATCTGCGTTACTGTTGTTTTCTTGTTACCTTTGCTGTTCTGTTAAATTGCCTTTGTCTCAACCCAAGAGTTTTGTCTTTTTCTTCCGTTTCTTCCCATATTGGGGAGGCCTGAGAGCGCGTCACGTGGTTCTTTGTTGCCATCTGAGGCCAAACCATGACACTTGTATAACTTCTACACCAGCACCTTAACAGAAGAAGAAAAAAAAGAATACAAAAAAAAAACCAACCACAAAACCAAACCAGTACAGTGAGAGCAACTGAACTATAGTCTGCAGGATGATGATTACACTTAGCTGTAAAACACTGAGAAGAGACACATATCTTTGCCTGAGAACAGAGCTCAACAATGGTCTTGCTCCACATCTGGATGTGAACGAGATCTTTCAGTAGTTTTGGGAGGAAAACTGTGGGACCGAAAGCCCCACCCCAAGCACAGATTGGCAACTGCTAATCCAGAATAGCCTTTAAATCTCTACTAACCCCAGGTGAAACACTTTTCCACAACACAAATACATTCAGTATGACAATGTTCATTCACTTTCTCTTGTTGAAGAAAAAAAATAAAAATCACCCTGGACGGGAACTACCTTAGGGGAAAAGTTTTTGAGTAATGTTTTCACAAATGATCTTAGTTTTACCAAAACTGCAAGAGGGAAAAAGGCATAAAAAAAAAGAATCAGCCAGTTGAAGCTATGAAATTAGTGTAAACAGTGCCCATTTTCCTTTCAGTCCCTGCTTAACATCAAAATAGTTGTGTTTTCATGCAAGAATTGCAATAAGAAATGTCAAAAAAAAATCAGAAACCATTAAAGCACTAATTTTAAAAATTGCTATAAAGTTATTTAATTTTGTGTGTCATTTTTTGAAAATGAACAAGAGGAAAAAAAATTTTGCAAAACTAGAAGAAAACAAGCCACTGATTAAAATACCATCATTTAAAAGAAACCATCTTAAAAACAGGAAAATACTAAGGCTTCCCACCCACAGAAGTGGAGGAGAAAGAAGGATTCGATGGCAACGAAGATGAATTTACAGCATCTTCATTCATCTTGCACAAAGCTTGACTAATCTTGAAGGACCAGTTACCAGGCCTTGCTACACAGCCCTAATGAGGCACTGCACTCACAGCATTATAAACAGCGTATTAGATTTGAGAAAATGAAAAATCTGCGAAACAGAATGACCGTTACATTCCTCTATGCTACAGCATATTATATTTTTCTTAGTATTAAGTGACTCGAGTACAATATTCCACTGTTGGTTTAAGTGATTCAAGGTCAATTACAAACCGCGTTGTACCTTAGCAGGGCCTAAGGTACTAAACAAGCAACTAAAGCTTAATCATAGTCTTCTTTTATCGCTTCCAAATTGCAGGGAATTACTAGGACCTGCTTAGCAGTGTATCAAGGCAGAATAGAAAGCGCTCCAGAATGCTGCTAGTTTATCAGCTGTTACTTGGTCCATAGAAAAGAAATTAAGTATTTCTTCTTAAAGTGATTAAAGATCCATTGTTCATATTAGAACTTATTTGTTAATAATTATTCTCAAGGTTTGATTGGGAAAGTTGATTAGGAATGTTTCTTCACTCCTTTTCAATTATTGACAGATAGTCAATGATGGGGGGGAGGTGGGAGGTGCTTGCTTGGTTGGGGTTTGTTTGAACTTGACTAGTACCTGTACTCATGGAATCTTTAGAGTGCTTTACAGTTTTCCGTACAAGCCTCCATATTTGAAATTCCATCCTTTCACAAATGGTAATTCTGTATAATGAAACTGTGCTTTTTCAATTAAAACTTTCAATGAGCATTTGATAGAAAGAAAAATCATTTTAATTACAGAACTGAAGTTTCAAGAGACTATAACACAAAATTATGTTGATTAATACTTATTAATAATTATCATAAGAGAAATCAACCTACACATTTTTTTAATGACTATACTGTCACCCCCCAAGAAAGTGGCAGGACAATTAACCCAACTGAAGTGCATCTACACTAATGCACGCAGCATGGGGAATAAGCAGGACGAGCTGGAGGCCATCGTGCAGCAGGGAAACTACGATGTAGTCGCCATCACAGAAACGTGGTGGGATGACTCACATAGCTATAGTGCTGCCATGGATGCCTATAGGCTCTTCAGGAAGGATAGGCAAGCAAGGAGAGGCGGGGGTGTGGCCCTGTATGTTAAGGAGTGTTAGGAATGCTTTGAACTTAATGATGGTGATAATGGGGTTGAGTGTTTATGGGTAAGAATCAGGGGCAGGGCTAACAAGGCGGATATCGTAGTAGGAGTCTGTTATAGACCGCCCAATCAGGATGAGGAGGCAGATGAAATATTCTATAAACGGCTGGGAGAAGTCTCAAGATCGCGAGCTCTTGTCCTCGTGGGGGACTTCAATTTGCCGGACATCTGCTGGGAATACAATACAGCAGGGAGGGAACAGTCTAGAAGGTTCCTGGAATGTGCTGGGGATAACTTCCTGACACAGCTAGTGAGAGAGCCAACTAGGGAAGGTGCCCTGCTGGATCTGTTGTTTGTAAATAGGGAAGGTCTTGTGGGGGATGTGAAGGTTGGAGGCTGTCTTGGGAACAGTGACCATGAAATGATAGAGTTTTCAATTCTGCGAGAAGCAAGGAGAGGGGTCAGCAGAACTGCTACCTTGGACTTCCGGAGGGCGGACTTTGGGCTTTTCAGGAGCCTGGTTGACAAAGTCCCCTGGGAGGCAGTCCTCCAGGGCAAAGGAGCCCAGGAAGCCTGGATGATTTTCAAGAAGGAAGTCTTAAAGGCGCAGGAGCAGGCTGTCCCCATGTGCCAGAAGACAAGCCGTCGGGGAAAAAGGCCGGCCTGGCTAAACAGGGAGCTAGTGTTACAACTTAGGGAAAAAAAGAGGATCTATGGCCTCTGGAAGGAAGGGCAGGCCACTCAAGACGACTACAAAGAGGTAGTTAAGCTATGTAGGGAAAAAATCAGGAGGGCCAAAGCCCAGCTGGAGCTAAACCTGGCTTCTGTTGTCAAGGACAACAAAAAAAGCTTCTATAAATATATTAGCAATAGGAAGAGGACTAAGGATTATCTCTGTCCTCTAGTAGATGGGGCTGGCAACATAGTGACCAAGGATGAGGAAAAGGCTGAGGTACTTAATGAAGTCTTTGCCTCAGTCTTCAGCAGTAGGACCAGTTGTTCCCTGAGCACCCAGACCCCTGAACTAGAAGACAGGGATGGGGAGCAGAATGAAGCCCCTCTAATCCAAAGGGAAATGGTGAGGGACCTGCTTCAGCACCTGGAGGTGCACAAATCTATGGGGCCGGATGGGATCCACCCACGGGTATTGAAAGAGCTGGCGGAGGTGCTCGCCAGGCCACTTGGTATCATTTATGAGCAGTCCTGGACAACCGGGGAGGTCCCAGCTGACTGGAGGTTAGCAAATGTGACACCCATCCACAAGAAGGGCCGGAAGGAGGATCCGGGGAACTACAGGCCAGTCAGTCTGACCTCGGTGCCTGGGAAGGTCATGGAACAGATCCTCCTCAGTGCCATTACACGGCACATGCAGGAGAACAGGGTGATCAGGCCCAGTCAGCATGGGTTTGTGAAGGGCAGGTCATGCCTATCAAACCTAATATCCTTCTATGATAAGGTGACCCACTTAGTGGATGAGGGAAAAGCTGCGGATGTTATCTACTTGGATTTTTGCAAAGCTTTTGACACTGTTTCCCACAGCATTCTCCTGGAGAAACTGGCTGCTCATGGCCTGGACAGGTGTACTCTTCGCTGGGTAAAAAACTGGCTGGATGGCCGTGCCCAGAGAGTGGTGGTAAATGGAGTTAAATCCAGTTGGTGTCCGGTCACAAGTGGTGTCCCCCAGGGCTCGGTGCTGGGGCCGGTTCTCTTTAATATATTTATCAATGATCTGGATGAAGGGATTGAATGCACCCTCAGTAAGTTCGCAGATGACACTAAACTGGGCGGGCGTGTTGATCTGCTTGAGGGTAGGTTGGCTCTGCAGAGGGATCTGGACAGGCTGGACCGATGGGCTGAGACCAATGGTATGAGGTTCAACAAGGCCAAATGCCGGGTCCTGCACTTGGGACACAACAACCCCATGCAGCGCTACAGGATTGGGGCAGAGTGGCTCGAAAGCAGCCCGGCAGAAAAGGACCTGGGGGTGTTGGTTGACAGCCAGCTGAATATGAGCCAGCAGTGTGCCCAGGTGGCCAAGAAGGCCAACAGCATCCTAGCCTGTATCAGGAATAGTGTGGTGAGCAGGACTAGGGAAGTGATCGTCCCCCTGTACTCGGCACTGGTGAGGCCCCACCTCGAGTACTGCGTTCAGTTTTGGGCCCCTCGCTACAAGAGGGACATTGAGGTGTTGGAGCGTGTCCAGAGAAGGGCTACAAAGCTGGTGAGG
Source organism: Larus michahellis (assembly GCF_964199755.1). Taxonomy (NCBI): domain Eukaryota; kingdom Metazoa; phylum Chordata; class Aves; order Charadriiformes; family Laridae; genus Larus; species Larus michahellis. Next base: position 8,062,870 of record NC_133906.1, on the reverse strand, counting down.
GGCCTGGAGGACAAACCTTATGAAGAACGACTGAGGGAGCTGGGGTTGTTTAGCCTGGAAAAGAGGAGGCTGAGGGGAGACCTTATCACCCTCTACAACTACCTGAAAGGAGGTTGTAGAGAGATGGGGGCTGACCTCTTCTCCCTGGTGACAAGTGATAGGACGAGGGGAAACGGGTTCAAGTTACGTCAGGGGAGGTTTAGATTAGATATTAGGAGACATTTTTTCACTGAAAGGGTTATTAAACATTGGAATAGGCTGCCCAGGGAGGTGGTGGATTCACCATCTCTGGAGGTGTTTAAAAAAAGGGTAGATGGGGCACTGAGGGACATGGTTTAGAAGTGGCTCTTGTCAGGGTAGGCTAAAGGTTGGACTCGATGATCTTAAAGGTCCCTTCCAACCTCAACAATTCTATGATTCTATTCTATGATTCTACTGCAATTTAAGGACACAATATCAGTAGAGTTAAGAGTGAAGAATTACAAGATGAAAGTGAATGCTGGAATCTAATTTATGTTTATTAAGTTGTAGCCCATAACCTCAGTATACATTTTGTCGTTCTTTCTGTTAAGAACTGTTTAAAGCATTAGCTGCAGTTCTCTTCTTTGAAACAGAAGCTTGAGCACAAAGGCAGCTCTCTGTCCCTCTTCCCTTCAGCCAAATCTTCTCACTTACATGCTTACCAATGTGTTTTGTCATTTTTGTGCCCATTTGAATACTTTGCCATAGTGTTTCACAGTTAGATGTACATTATATGTCTAGTTTACTCTTTCTAACTTGAGCATAGCCTTAAAAATAAAGTATGAACTGAGAAAACAGGTTTTTTTATTTTTATGTATGTCCGGTATTGTAGTCACAATACTTTGCAGTCTGACAATGCAGCTGTCGAATTAAAATCAAGGGTGGTTCCGTGCATACCCATGCCCAAAAACCAAGTTTTTAAAGCTGACACTGTCCTTGAATATCTACTGCACACTTACAGAAGCACCTGCAGCTTGTATATCTACTTATAAATTACTTTTTAATGAATGATGATACGAATATAGCTACAGTTTTATGGCAGGTTTGAACGTTTGGGCTGGGGGGGGCGGGGGGAAGACCATTACACTGATTTAACTGAGAGCAGGGTCAAATAAACATACAGTTTGTTACTACTGAGAGGCTGTAAAGCGCAGCCGAGATGGGGTCAGCACTCCGGGCAATGACAGGAACCTGCAGCTCCATCTCACCACCAGACAAGGTGTAACACAAATCAGCTTTTCGATGGATTCACCCACTTTGAAACTAAAAGCTCCCTCTTTTCTTTCTACCCCCTCAGGCCATTCTTAGCTCTTCTCATATTATCTGGAATTTATCAAGATCCTGATGTCACAAGGACTGAATTATATCAAGGTTGGCTTTTCCAAAACCCCCTACTACTTTTTATAACGAACAGAAGTTTGTCATTTACCTTTGAAGAGTTAGGTCAAACATCGAGTATTTTTAAGCTTGTTTTACATCTAAAAAACACTTTCCAAGACCATTATATAATCTGATGGTAGCTCTTTCAATGTCACTCAAAATCAACAGCAGAAAAAAAATTTTATAAATAAAGCACAGAGTGGTTCAGCACTCAGTGCTGCATTTTTTAATTAATATAGTTTTCAGCAACTCTGCTGTAAAATTCAGTGATCAGCAGAATGCTTTTATGCGTTCCACCTCCAAGGTGTGTGTTGCTCACAATGCTAAAGCAGACAGTTTAATGAGAAGCTTCTGGATTTGGATGGTGTACTGCGGCCTTTTTCACCGTCTGGCAGTTATTGCTCAATAATTAAAAGGCAGGAATTGATCTCTCTCTATGCCACATTTTATCTGAAGAAACTTGCTGATGTGGTTCCTCTACATTCTGCTCCATATCATTGGTTCACTTTTGAAGTCACAAATTTTAAGACTCCCCATGATGTTGAAATAATAAAATCTGAGGAGGTTTGTCTTTGGCTTTTTTTATTTTTAACTTTCCCATATGTTTCTTTTCTCCCAGGAAAGGAATTCTATCATTTCCACCTTTCCCTTGAAGTGTACTGGGGGATGATAGAGGAAGACAACTACAGGGACTCATCCCTATCAGAGTAGCTTACTATGTCAGAGTGCTTTCAAGCATGATGGAAAATTATCTTCACAACTTAATTTCCTCTGTTTTATGGTAAATTCTCCTGTACCACATGATAGTTGGGAGTCCTTTGTAGGAAAAGTTACAGGAAAAAATGGCTGAACGTCACTTATAATACTTCATCATGTTATTATATTTAGCAATTATAACTTACCTTACAGAGAAATAAAAGCCAGATCTGAGACGCAACACTAAACAGTGCTGATATCCCACAAGGATAATATTCCCTAAAGCCCTGGACACTCCTGATTCCAGATGATTTTTGTGTGCCATCAGCACTTGTGTCCTTGCAAAAAAAAAAAAAAAAATAAATCAAGACGTTGACACTTGTCAAACCTCAGCTTAACTGACCTATTTTAATTTAAATTAGGAAAAGGATGCCTCAGAGGGGAAAGACATCAATAATCTATGTAGGCATGTGGCCACAAAGCCTTCCTGGAATAAATACAGTCAGAGAACTGAAGCAGAGTGGTTTGCTCCTCAGTGACTTCTATTTAAAATTAAAAACTCAATATTAAACTCGCTAATGTCAAAGCATTTTTAGGCTCCTCCTTTTAATCAGTCTCTTTCCAAAGCAGAAACAGAGCCTTAGGAAAAGTTAACACTTCACATCCGTTTCTCCCTCCTGTATGCTTCCCCTGTGTAAGAAATCTTCCATTAAATTTCCGAGCTGTTACCACTGCCACTTTCACTTGGACACCAAAAGCTGTCTGTGCACCTTTTCTCTGACAGCGCAGCTCACAGCCAAAGGTCAAACCCAGACTGAAAGCTCTGACACATAAATTTAGAATTATTTTTAGTTCAGTTACAGTGACTATTAAAAATATGTTTAAATATTAATACATTTCTGCAACACTCCACTAACACATCAGATACAGTTGAGTATATAGATCAATATATAGAAAAAAGTTAAACTGCCATAAAAAAAAATGCCACTTTTTCTTCAAAATATTATCACCAACTACAAACATAGGTAAAGGACAGGTTTGCACCAATTTGCTCTGCTTGGAAGACTCCTGGATTTCCAACTTATACTGTCAATGCAACACAGATGATTTATTTAAAATAAAAATCATTAGGAAAATGTGTAGGTTTTGCCTGGATAGTTCAGATATCTATGATTCTATGATTAAAATGAAAGTAAAAACAAACAAACCCACACATTCCCCAAAGGTAGAAAATACTTTGAAAGATTTGTAAGTGAAACACACTGCCCGGTTCAAACTTTTTTCCCCTCCCCCCCCAGATGGCTTAAACTTCTCTTAACGATGTGGGATGGAAATTATTTGCTCACTAAAATAGAATCATAGAATCATTTACGTTGGAAAAGACCCCTGGGATCATCAAGTCCAACAATTGTCTCCACTCTACAAAGTTCTCCCCTACACCATATCCCCTAACACCACATCTAAACTACTCTTAAACACATAACAGGGATGGTGACTCCACCACCTCCCTGGGCAGCCTGTTCCAGTGTCTGACCACTCTTTCTGTGAAGAATTTTTTCCTCATGTCCAGCCTAAACCTCCCCTGCTGCAGCTTGAACCCATTCCCTCTTGTTCTATCGCTAATTACCTGGGGGAAGAGACCAGCACCAGCCTCTCTACAATGTCCTTCCAAGTAGTTGTAGAGAGCTATGAGGTCTCCCCTCAGCCTCCTCTTCCTCAAACTAAACCGCCCCAGCTCCTTCAATCGCTCGTCATAAGATTTCTTCTGCAGGCCCTTCACCAGCTTTGTTGCCCTCCTCTGCACTCGCTCCAGCACCTCGATATCTCTCTGATTATATTCCTCAAATAAGAAAATAACATCTTTCCCAGGTATAAGAAAAATGACCAGATGTGAAGTACCGCACTCACTTTTAGTGAAAAGATCTGCTTTAGGGTAAATGATCACAAAACTTCTTAACAAGGGTATCATTTTTATGGCATAATAGTAGAAACGCATGTTACATAGAAACATATGGGACTAATCTAATTCCCTGTTACATTTACTGTATTAAGTTCTAAATTTGCAAACAAATTTAGTTGTAGCTTCAACCACGTCTTTCTTATAAACTCTTACATTTTTTGAGGTCAAACTAAATGAATTAAGAATTGATTTCTTTTTCATCTTATATATAGAGGGCACTATTTCACTGACATTATATTCTATTAATACCTAAAATTAAGTATAAAAATAAGTCTCTCTCATACAACAAAAAAAAATTTAAATCCAGTTTTAAAGAGTACTCTGTGCTAACCCAGCTCCTCCGAAATTCAACAATGGATCTCCAAAAGATTTGATAGCAGCTAAACCAAAAGCAAGGAGAAGAGAAGTAATTTCAGTACAGTGTGAACAATAATTGTATCTTGAAAAAGAAACCAGCTATAACATCTGACAAGTCTAAAAAAAAAAAAAAATAACCAAACTAATGAAAAATGGGTTGTATAGAGATCTGGAAAGACTGAGGCTAGGCATTACTGAAGATTTGCTGATGTGCTATGTAAAGACCTAATCCAAACTTCATCAACGTTCAAGGAGAGGAAACAAGCTGGACCAGACCAAGTTTTTCTCCCCTTCAGTCAAATTTAAACGCATTACTGAGGAATGCCCAGATGGACATATCATTGCTAGAGGATTTGACTCTTAGTTGGGTACTTGCACAATGAATCAGACTTGCCTTTGTACCACCTGTTCAGCATTAGACTTTGTCTCATGGCAACAAGAGTCAAGTATGCTGCTGTGCTATTAAAAACCTCCAAAAACTTCCTAAAAAAATCATAATGAAGCTTGATGTCTTATTGCAATTAATCAATAAATGGACAAGAGTTGCTCAGTCATTGAATAAAAATCAACTAATATGCCGCTTAAGTTTTTACCTCTCTCTGTCTCTGAAGAAACTCTCTATCCAGGATAGCTTGGGCAATTTAAAAGTTTTCAGAGCAAGGAGTTACATTTCAGTTGGGTGGTTATTTAAAAAAAAATAAATATATATTTCCATTTGGTGTTAATATTTATGTAACTTAAAAATATGTAAACTTGCCGTCTTTAATCACTGTAAATAAAAACTTGTTTTCAAAATAAACGAATGTTTCTCTCACAAAACGTCAAAAATCGGTATTTCAGGGTTGCCAAATTTGATCTTGAGTTAGCATTTCAGATGATATCTAGAATATATTTTAGCCATGAATAAATTCAGAACTTGTGTAGGGAAAAACCATGAAATCTTCCTTTCTCCCCAAAATATAAGCCTTCTAATTTTTAATGGAAAAACATCATCCTGATTTGGACAAAAAATTTACATGCAGACTACTACCGCCCTTCTCTATGGACTCCGCTTGTCCTTAAATCTGCCACAATCATCTTTGGAGAATAAATGTAATTGGATATTCTGCTGCCTTGTAGGCCTAGAATATGCCTGGCACGACTGTGCATAAAAGCTTCAGGGCTTTGTTTTAAGAGGTGAAGCAAACTCATCTGTATGGCATTGTACTTACCCGTAAGAGCATGTTTAAATAATACTTTCAAAAAACAGAAGAACTCCGAAGCTTAGTTAACTAACAATTATAAAATGCTCACTGGTATGTTTGTTGATAGGATTGTTATAAGAGGTTAAATACTGTCAGTATTCAGAAATTAATAGAGTATTTTCATATCATTAAGTGGAAGAACACAAATAATCTGTCACGCCACACAGCAAACGTTGCTTTCAGAAAAAATGTTTAACAAAATGTGTAATAAGGAGAATAAATCACAAAAAACTTGAATTGTTTGTTTGGTTTGTGACCTTTCAAGTATCACTTGTTCATTAACATGCTACGCTCCAAACTGAGACTAAGCAAATACCAACTGCTCCAAAATATTTGAAAACATTAAATGTATTATTAAACATTCCAGTGTTAGGGAATTGACAAAACCAAATGGGTTTATTTGGAGGGCAGTTTATAGCAATAAAAAGTGCTATAAAAGTCAGGCTTTGAAAAAAGTTGTTGGATGCATGAGTAGTTTAGCAAACTTGTTTATAGAAATTACTATATATTCACATTCTCAAAAGGTCTGGACCCAATACTGGACCCTAATGGCACATTACTCACTTTTATGTTTCCACCTGACACCGTTCCGATGCTTTGGTGTCTTCTCAGACTTTTTCAGGCCATCATTGTATTTGACATAACAGTTAAGATTCCAGAGAAAGTTGCCAGAAACATAGAAAGACTTTTAGGAACTCCCTGCAGCCTCCCTTACGTAGGTTCTCAAATGAAACCTTAGTGCCTCTGTTTAGTTTAACAGTCCTGAAACCAAAGGGCTCAATTCAGGTCTTAAAAAACAAGGGCTACTGACTACAATATCGCTACTAATTTAAACTAAGACAAACAACGCAGACTGGGATCAGGCTACAGAAGAGGACAATCTTTATTATAATATAACTCTTGCCCACCAACCAGCTACCATTCGTATGTCATTTCCTCTGGCTGGTAAGGAGTCCCTAGAAGGGAGCCCCACTGCACTTCATTGTGGTATAGACGGGTATTTAGACAGCCTGCTTCCCTCAGGTCAAGATTCTTTAATACGCTTATGTAGGAGTCATTACTCACACACCTTGCTACAAGAACAAAAAGATAATTGTCAGCACAAAAGGGTTAGATCTACGGTGAAGAAGCCACAAAGCCCTCTTCCGAAGAGTTTTAAATTACCATGTAGCATTTGAGACTCAAAAAACATTGAACAGTTTTATTCATAAAGTTTTATTACACAGGTACCATGGGTTTTATGTGCTATTCCCCAGTCTTGAATCCTCTGAAGAACATTCCTTCGGCTTAAATACAAGCTTCAAATCATACAGCCGTAAAAACAGGCAATATTTGTAATAAGAGATAAAAGCAAATGGCCTTTTAAAATCCTACCCCATTTTCCACAGAAATTGAACTGTTAGCTCTAATGTCCTGGACAAAATCCAGTTTGGGTAATTATATTCTCTTACCTGAATTTCCTTTACAGTTACTCGTTTTCACCACCTGTCCTAAAATGCCATGTGAGCAGTTAACTAAACTCTGATCCTGATCGTAGACAGCTGATGCAAGGTTTTCTGCTTTGGACAAGTTTTATGGGAAGAAAAAAAAATTTTAAAAAATACATAGGTGTTTTGCTGATCTCAAAGCAGTCATCTAACATTTTTTCCTCAGGTTCCACAGGCTTCCTTAAAATCTCTGCCTGTTACCTTGCCACTCAAGACAAAGAGGACTTCATGTGAGATCCCTCAGCCAAATTGCCTGGCAGCTAGGAAATCCTTAATGTCAATCTCAGGCCTCTGATGCAAACAGATGTCATACAGTGTCCAGCAGTCTGCTTTGGAGAAGGAGTCTGATCCCCAGTTTTTGCAAAAATTGGGGGACTTGAGATCTAAGAAACATCTTCAGTAAAGCTGAAGGGTCATTGCATGCACAAGATTGTTTCCTTCACTAAGCAACTCAAAAGTTTAGGAAACATTCTCCATGCAAAATGCCTCTGCATACAAAGCATATTTGGGGCTTGCAAGGCAGGAATCTACACTTCCTACTCCACAAGGCATCTAAAAAAAAAATAAATATTGGGTTTTCTTTTCCTCTCCTCTCTCTACATGCATACACATGCACTTGTGCATGCAAACAGACACTCTCTGATTCAACCCCGCTGATCAGATATCCTAGGTTTTGACCAATTCTAGTTACTAATCAGCACAGTTAGGATTTGGCCTCATTAAGCTGCTGCATTTCATCCCAGAGTGTCTGCTGATTAATTGTTTATGTCAAACAAGGTAAGGTTTCTAAGGAAACACTGTAATTTCTATTAAATCAGTTGATGCAAGTAAAAAATATTCATGCTTCTGAGAATAAAAACCCATCAAGTTCTTTCATTCTTTAGCACAGATTGTAACGTTTTCACATCCAATCTTACCCTGGGATCACTAAGGAAAAGAAAGCGGTGTAGGAGCTGGGTTTTGTTATTCCATTGAGGCTCTCATCCAAATTGTTCATTCAAAAATAACGTCAAATCCCTGGAGGGTATCCTTATTGCCTACAGGCATTCTAGGCTTTTGAGATGGTATTAACTCTCCTAAGCAAAGATAGTGGTACCCGAGAGCCTAGCTGTATATTACAGCCTGCATCTAGGAAATAAAATCTGTGTAGGTTTGCTTCAACCGTACTTAGGCTGGAGAAACAGCTATTATATTTGTAGAGAAAATCCAGACTAGAGTTCAGATTTCCATTCTGATGGTGGAGAGTTGATCAACATATTTTAGGTTCCAGCCTGAAGTTGTGCTTGTGGCTAAAAACTTGTCTGTAGCTCAAATCAGTATTAAAAGATACTTCTCCCCTATCTGAAGTTTGTCGTCTGTATTATTTCACTAAAGTGTTTACAAGTCCATGACTACCACAACCACAAAATCCATGTCTACAATACTTCAGAAAAAAATAAAATCAATATACCTTGCCCTTTCTTTCTGCCACTGCAAACTACATTTGCCTTGTCTGATAAATTCTCCTCAATATTTAGTCAGTTAATAATCCAGAACAACTTCCTCTCTTGCTTCACCACTTAGTTCTTTACCAGCCTTCTGGACCCTTCCAAAAATATTTTGGAAATCTTCATTAACTGTTGCTGCGCCTCTTTACAGTAAGCCAGTAAACCAGCCAGGGGCACAGAACAGCCGTAAGCACTGCCCACACCAGTAAATCCTTAGTGCAGCCTGCGACAGACAGAGTTTTGCCCCAGCATGGCTAGCAGTTTCACAGACAATGCCCACACACAACAAAAAGATGGTTTTGTAACATATTTGTAGGCAGACAGCCTTCTCTAGAAGCTAAGAAGATTTAGCTCCAAGGAAACAAACTGAGCTGCCAACTGAGTCCCTTGAACTGGCAATTATTCCTGGTCATTTCATTTAGTAACTGAATTGTTATCCACATCAACCAGATCGCCTTCCTCCACTTGCTTATTAATTTCAAATTATTAATGTTGACTTAACACACCGTGTCATTTTACCCATGTATCTACTAAATCTACTCTTTACTGTAGTTCTTGTCATTATAATTCATATGCTGTAACAATAAATACACTACAAAACAGATGTGTTCTACCTTTTGGAAAGTTATTCATAAACAATCTGATATTCATTGTGTATGCACACAGAGACACCTTGTTTTAACCTAGCAGCATCTGGTCTATGAACGTGCATATATCACATATATACATTTTACTGTTTCCTTTAAAGCCCTCCCCTTAAATTCCATGAAGAACTGAATTACACCTTGATAAATCCCAGCTTTTTTAGCAATGCTACAGCAAAAAAGAATTTAGTCTTTTACAGTATATAAGACAGTAGGATTTGACAATAGTTGGAAGCATTTTAAGATTAAAATAAACTACAGTGAAGAGTATAAATAGTGTGGCTTGATCAGCTCTGAAGGTTATCATTGTATATCCACTTAATTAGGTACAGATAGAATTATATTATTCATTGATTACTGTAGCACTAGCTGATATACCTCTGACTTGCCTAACTCCTAATGATGTAAGACTTCTGTTCATAATGAGGTACACTTTTTTCTGCAAAATTGCAAGTCTTCAATCAAAGCACTTGAAGAAGTGAAGAAAACTCATCATAGACAGCTTTGAAATAATCTGTGCAAAGACAATTTGCTATAAATGATTCTGCTTTGAACCTAGGTAATTTGAAAACTTGCTTAAGGTTGGTAAGTCCTGATGGACTCATGAAAGAATGTAAAAACAACAACAGGAAATCAAAAACATGACAAGTAGCAAGGAACAGGCTGACCTAGAATAAAATGATTAATTGGCCTCTAAAGCATCTTAAGAGCCAAATATAATAACAAGGTTTGAGTTTCTTTCCCCCCACCCCTCAAGGCCTGTAATACTTCTTGATTAAGTAGTGCAGCAGAGGAACAGACTCTGTTCTCTCTTTCTTGAGATACTTTTTTTTCTAGTTACTCCCAGGCAGAACTGCATGTAACATACGAAATCGATACATGCACCAGAACCACTTTCTCCAAACTAGTCATGGAAAAAAAATAAAAATGGTTTAAGCAAGTGTACTGCAATTCATACATAAAACTTCCAAATGAAGAAGCCGTAGCTTCAATCTTCAATAAATCACTACAGAATACTGTTTAGTGTACGTATCTGTGGAGCTTCACCTTCATCTTATTTAAAAAAAAAAAAAAGAAAAGAAAAGAAAAATCCCTACCTTAAAACCTTTAAACATTAACAGCCTGTTTTGACCAGGGCAGGAAGTAAAACAAAATAGATAACTTGGTTGCAAGAACATAAAATAGTGTCCTAGTGATATATAAAGGCCAATTGTCTGAAACATGTCTCATAATACACACAAGCCACTTTCCATCCTGAGATTGGCAAATAGCTCTTCTCTGTTTTGCCAGAGTTTATGCTGCAGGTGTTTAAGTGGATTTTTTTTCCCCCTTTTCTTTTTAAACCTCTAATATAAAGCAGAAATTTTATTTCAGCTGTGTTTGCATCATTAGCTTTCTGGCAATCATATAAGCCTAAATTATCCAGGCAAGCAGTTTCATTTATCGAGACCTCTTGCCGGAAAAGAGCAGCAATCAAATCAGTCAGCCCAAATTATCCCTGACATTAACAAAGGGCTCTAGGATCATTGTAAGAAATGACTTTCTTCTGTTACCAAGCTGATTATGTTGTAGATGCCTCTGCAGCATCACAGCACAAAACCCAGTTCAGAATAAAAGTGTTTATAAGAGTCCGTAATTTTCATTGCCACTGTTTGTTACAGTCAATGTTTTATTAAAGCATGCTAAATATACATGTGTGAGTATGTGTGCATGCATGTGTATAAAAGCAGTAATAGCTTGTGCTTACTTTGGCTAAGGAGCCACGTGCAAGAGTGAAAGCAAACAGCCAGGCCCCCGTCATGCAGTCTCATTGGTGGTGAAACCAAGAAAGCTCTACAGACTGCTGCCTCTGCGTCACTGCAGGATCAGGGTCTTATCCTCTCAGAGACCAGAAATACAAATAAAATTGAGTTTTAGGTGGTTCCCGGGCAGTAGTGGTTTCTTACTCCTCTCTATTTCCTTGTGCTCAACTTCTCCGATAGCTTTATCCAAGACAAATCTAACTCAGGACCTCATAGTTTAAGAGCATACAGGGCTCACATTGGGGGCAGAAGAGATATTGGAGTTATCTGTTTATTGAGGGGTTAAAAAATAAAAGTGCATTTTCACACAGAAATCAGCAAAAGTTTTTTCTGAAAGTAACAGGAAAGCCTCTAGCCATTAAATTTTACAACTATTACTTTTGTAATCTAGGGCCCAATGGACACTGCTATTTCTGAAGTAGTTAGGTAACGAGTCCTGCGTTCATATCTCATCTAACAGCATTGACTTAGCATACAAAAATAAAACAATAAAATATCACCAAAAATTTATAAGAAAACTCTTCATAATTATTTCAGCTGCAGAAAAAAGATGTCAGATGGATAAGGGAAAAGTTAGAAAGGAAGATACATTCAAGCTTCAAAAAGAAAATTTTAAAAAATCCTACCAGGAGTAAAAATGTATTTAAAACTAGAAAATTCACTTCTACTGAAAGCAACCCATGAAGTACAGGATGTGGGATTTCCCCCCGCCCAGGTAAATATAATGAGCTAGGAAAACAGCAGCTTTGTGGCTAAAGAGAAAGACATTTCTGGTTCAGGGCTCAGCTATGCCACAGGCACAATATCTTCTCTAAAATTATAGGCTCATAGTTCAAACAAGTTTTTACCAGACACAGAAATCTAGACTGTACAAGATTATCCACGGTATAGACTGATCAACCTAAAATGCACCAAATTTGAGTGAGAATTCATAATTCTTAGTTCTCAAGCTCAAAATTCATAAGTATTTAAGAGTACAAAATGGTTGGCTAAGTCATAACATCAAAGGCTGACATTGGTTTTAGAGAGCCCGGACCTGCATTAGCTCCACAAGTTTTCCTTATACCCAATGGTATGAAATCAATTATTACACATTCTCCTCTTCGGTTGCATGATATTAAATTCATTTTCCTGTGTAAGTAGTCAGACATATCGTGCCAACAGTTTTCAGGTATTTGTTTGCAATTCCTTTTCCCAAAGCACATGTGCTACTTCTAGACCGACTAGAACTACAACTTCTAGAATAAGTTGTAGCCAAATATGGCTCATGTACACTTCAAATACAAAATTGTGTATAGCTTGATTTGATGAATTATTCCGGTTCCTGGACCCAACTGTACCTCTCATGCCTACCACCATACATCCATCATTGTCTTCCTAACTGTAAATCTTGCCATGACACAGCTCATTTCCTAGTACAGTTTATCCAATATCTATCCAAATCATTGTGGGGCTCAATTGAAATTAGTGGTTCATTGTGCCACATATTTTACAGATAAAGCAATCATCAGCCTCTGTCCCCAGAATTCAGTTTAGGTGAAAAACAGACCATGAGACCAGAAAGCTCTGGCAGTTTGCCCAAGCACACACAGCTTATCTGTGGCAGAAATACTAATATCAGTCTCCTGCACCCTAGCCAGAGATGTAGCCACGAAAGCACATACTAACAGATCTCTAGGACCATCCCATTTAAGCTTCTGATCCCCTGCTTCTGAATTGGTTAAAAGACAGACTATTCCTCTTGCCAGCTCTGCTACAGCATAAATGAAATCTAAAAAGATGAGATGAGGTTTTTTCGTCTGACCCCATGTCTAAGCTAATGCACTAGCTGCATTAGTACACCATTTTGACATTTAAAGTTCCTGTATAAACTGAGCTGACACACTGGAATTGCACTGGGAACATTCATCAAATTCTTTAGTACATCGTTATCTTACTACCACAAAGAGTTAATTTGCCTCAGCTGGCTCAGCAGCAGCATCTTCTTCACTTTCCCACTAAATGTCTACATTCAGGAAGATTCCTGAAGGTGCAAGGTACATTAGATACCAGCAATGGCAACCATCCTTCATCGTGGTATTACTTTGACTTGTTTGCCTGTGATGCTACACAGGCAAAAACGTTAAAAGTAATACCATCAGTCTTAGAAGCAAGGCAAGTTTCACTTTCATAAAGGCAATTTACTTTTCCTTTTCTCATTGAATTCTGATGCCATGTTAGTCATTAAGAGTCACTATGTTGAAATTTCCGCATTAAATTTTGATTACTCTTTCAGATTAAAAAAATTTTTCCCTTGAAAAGAAATATTAATCCTTGATGAATTCAATAAAATTCTCTATTCAATAGATATTCTTAATGGACATTAAAGATATCAGTGATTTGGACACAGGTCAATGCTGGGCAGAATTAGAAACCAGAAAAAAACCTCTGAAACTTTCAAACAGCTTGTTACAGTTAAGCACTGTGTTTTAACACATATCCTGCATTCAGATTATATAAATGTTAGCAAAACTATACAATTTTTTTTCTTTTTATTTTACATTCTTTGCAACGTGAACATCCTCAAAGGATCTGTAGGGGTTGGAATAGACTGGGTCTGGCTGACAACGGTGTTTTAACACTATAGCATAAAGTAATTGCTTAGTTATAAGAATAGAGAAATAACTTGATAATAAGCAACCTGTTACCCACTGTGCAAGTTATGAAGGTATTGAGATTCTTGTAACAACAAGTTCTTAGGTGCCAAGTGAATTTGAGGAAGATGAATCTGAATTGGCTATCTTCTACCCAGTACTGTGTCTGGTGCTCTCCAGGGCCATGTGTGGAGAGACTGAACCCAAGAGATGCCAGGGCAGGAAAGCAAGAGAAACACCCCAGGTCCCACTAGCCCAGCTGCAAGCACTAAACTGTCCCACTTGGCTTTCCTCTGGACCACGTTCTCTCTGCCATGCAACAGGGAGGTCACGCAATTCATAAAACTTCATATATCCATGATTGAAGAGTTCTGATATCCAAGTCCACTTATTTTCCACACTGCAACAAGATCCAAACAAAAGTACAAATTTCTTGCTTTTTCACCGCCCTAGGAGGGTCAATATGCTCTAGGGGTGCTCACTTTTCAATCAGAAGATTTTCTTCCTTTCATAATTTCAACCACATTTTCCTTGCCTTAACTACCATACAGACAAGCAAATGAGAGCACCTCTTCTCAAGGAGCCTCACTAATGCCTCTTCCCGAGAAAAAAATACAATCCCAGGTCTTTTCAACAATAGTATATTATCAGCAAAATCACTGAAAATTACACATGGGAAGACATAACGCTTTAGAGGTTTAGATCTGGCCAGCTATGTCAAAGACCAAAAGATGATGTTAAATAACAATGATAGTAAAAGTCTTAGTGGTTTCATGAGAACACAGAGGTGTCACATGTATTAGAAGAGCAGAGCTGTCATCTTGTTGTCTGGAGCAAGTGCTGAACAGCAGAAGCCCACACTTCTTAATACAAGAAAACATCTACTGTAGGTACCACAACAGATTAATTTGTAGGGACACTGTAGCACTGACAGATATTTTCTTTTGTTCAGTATAAATAGGTTCATCTAACTACTTCAGTTTGCTCCCTGAACCCAGACAGTAGGTAAAAGCTGATTTGTGACCAACACATCCTTTTTTTTTTTTTCCTCTCCCCTTCACAGGCTTTTGGCTAGTGTACAAGTGAGATCACTTGCTGCACATTAGTCTCCACAGAAAATTCAGTCTATGACAGTCTAAAAGATCCCCATCGAATCAAGAAGGCTATGGTACCAGGCTACTTTGCCTTTCCCAGCAGCTGCTTTCACTCTTTGTCCCCACAAATCCTAAACTGACTAAAAGAAAACAGAAGGAATATTTTGAAGAGGAGAAAAATGTTGTCAGACTGTAACTACAAATTTTTTTTCCTGACCTTCCATCTTGAGGGAGAGATTTAGTCGGCTAATACTTCCCCCCCGCACCCTTAAAGTTAAACCTGGTGCAATTCTTAAAGACATTTTGCAATGAATCTGCTGGGGTCTTTAGTCTCTGAGAGAACACGTTGCACATAAACATTTCTCCTGCTTACTCTTTCCTTGCTACAGGGCCTACAATTGTGCCTTCAAACTGAAAATGTAATTTCTATTAGTGTCACTGGGACACACACCTCAAAATGGAATTCAGATATGTTGTAGGTATAGATATAGCTATATCTAAATGCTTTCTTGTTTTTTGTTGTTTTTTTTTTTTTTTTTTTTTTTTACAGCAAAATTGGTAACTGGATTTCCCTGAAACTCGTATTAAAGCTGTTTTTCTGTTTTCTCTGTAACTTAATAAAAATTTAATTTTGACATTGAAAAATCTTTAGCTGGACAGAGGGAAGACAGCATTTACGAGAACCCTCACAGGCATTCTTGTAAGGAAATTTTTATTCAGACTGCCACAGAAAGCAGAGAAAATTCATCTAAGTCTCAGTCTTTTGTACCAGGACTAACACTCATAAAAACTTATCATCTTTTAGTTACAGGGGGCAGGAGGGTGATAAGATGAAACAAAAACTCTTCACCCTCCTATTACATAAACCCTTATACTATCCATTCTAAAAAGTAAAAATGATGTTATTTGGAAATAGCGTTTGACATTTATAAGTATATTTTTTTCCTTTATCAAAACCGCAGGGAAAAGATATTTTTATTAGAAAGTTTCAATTGAGAGAAAGTTCTTGATATGTTTTAAATTTCATAGTCACTCTTACAAATAAATTCAAGAAAATACTTCAAAGCTATGCTATTATTCATTTTTTTTATATGAAAGGAAGTTGAAAATAAAAATGCAACACCAAATCATCTCTTCTAAATCCTACCGAGAGATCTGAGGAGGCTGCGTGTCTGCCTAAGAAACTTAGCAGAGTCACTCAGTTCCACCCTCCTGCTAAAACACATTACAAAATACAAATCTGAAATGATTGAAGCACAGTCATCTCAGAGTGAATTGTAAAAGCTTCCTTTTTTAATTTCATTTTTTTTTTTTAACAGTCTAATCCTTTGCTCCCTATCTCTCCTCTTCTGCCTTCAGTAAAAATATATTACTGACTAACAAAAACTCTCACTAGGAAAAGTTTCACAACTTGTGTAGCAAGTCTGCATGAAAAAAAAAAGATTAAGAAAAGGACATAAACTTATTAAAGATGTGGGACTTCCTTCCCAGTACAATTTTCATACAGATACTGAAGATGATCACATGTACAAGACAAACTTTTATATACTGAAATTTACTGAATTAACAAGGTTGGAACTTTCACTCATATTTAAGTAGAAATAAAAATTTAAAGTAAAACATAATTGAAATTACTGGAAAGATTTCTATTATTTTCCCAAAGGCATGGAAGAGGGTACTGCAAACAGAGAACCTGACAGTGATTTTCCTGAAACCATACTTCGGAGCAGACTATCTGCTTACGAGAAAAGGCTGAGGGAGACAAAGTCATCACCACACACATGTACACTTTTTGATTTATTAAGTGAAGAAACAGGCTTCAGTATTTGATTCTTATCCTTTGTATGGTTAGTTCAGGCTGAACTCTCCTGTCTTAAGTGTTTATTTTACTGCAGAGGATCTTGGTTCAATTAGTCTTCGGTCATGAAATGTACCACTTCAAAAACTGATCCAAAGAGCAGGCAGTAATGGTGAAATAAAGTTGAACACAAGACTGCTTTTAAAGAAAACAACATGACCTTGTGCATACAAATATGCAGAAAGTTTGTGGCTCCTACTAGCAGAAAATGGCACTAAATTCTCAAAAAATTATTCATGGTACATAGCAACAACCGTCTGCTCAAAGTTTTAGTCACAAAGTTCAAAATAAGCTTGGATGTTTTATGACAAACATCATCTTCTCTCAAGATCATTTACATGAAGCTTTTTATCTGGTGAGGCAGTTACAAGTAAACTTTGCTCTTGCATTTTTTTCTTCTTGTTAGGAAAGAGTTACTTTTAGATATATCAAAACAAATATAATTCTAAAATTATGCTATTTCTTTCTGAATACTTTCACTCAATGAGCAGTAGTAGATTAGGCTGTACTGCAAATCAGTTCCAAGTTCACTCAGTTTTTAAACCTTTGGAAAAGCCTAACACAGATTATCTGTTTCTAACCAAAACCCCAAAATTCCCCTGGTTAAAATCAAGGAAGATCCTATCTTAATGGCAGGTATTATTCCCATGCTATTCATCATAGTGCTATTCATATCAGCACTAGCATCCTTTCTGTTCTCACCACCAATCCAAATTTCTCTGCAAGAAAAAACAACTTCTACCTTTTTTCCTAAAATTTCAATCCGCTGCACATAAGGGTCATGCATTGTAGACACAAGGTTCGTATTTGTATCGCAGAGAAGAGCAGAAACAGGTACAGCTGCTAAGGAATGCGTCGGGAAGAACTGGACACCTGAGCAGTAGCTAGAGACCATTCCAAGGGCAGTGCCAGAAAAAAAGTGAAATGGCTAAAAACCAACAAAGTAGTGAGTCAAGTGCTCCGAGTGCACTAATGAAGGTCCTTCCTGCCCTGCAACTTCTTTCAAAGGCACCCCCTTTTATCATTAACTTCTTATTTCAAAGGCATCCACCTCTGTTATCTCATATCATATTTACCATTCTCTGTGTTTGGCCAAACAAAAAGGACATAAAGATGACATGAGCCATCAGGACTTCAGCATTTACCTTAAAGTGGAGACAGTGGTGACAAGTTAAAGAAATTGGAGGAATTCAGAGTTTTAAAAAGTGACTATCAAGGCTCAGAGAAACAATATCAGGACAGATGTTGGAAGGGAGTTGGAGCTTTGTCTTAATTTCACAACAGTTTTTATTAGGCATCTGGTCAAAGAGTAGAAAACAGGACAAAACAGGAGTAGAAAAGAGGACGAAAGAGAAGGATCAAGTCAAATAACGCCTACAATGTTAAAATTGAAGCATTACATTCCATACTATATTTTCAGATAGTAATTCAGGTATTTTCTTCGCAATGGAAGATTAACGCCTTTTTCACAGGTTAACTCCAGCATCTTGTTTCTTTCCCTATTCTCCCCTGTGGCACCACAGACTTTGCATGATGGACCAAAATGACTTGTTGATTTTCTTTAAATGACAGGCTGATATGAACTCATCAAAAGCAATGCTGTAACTTGTGTTTTGATGCTTCCAAACTAGTTTCTAATAATAATTTCATATAAATTAATATTTTCTTTTACAGATTTCCTAGCAGTCCAATTGCCTCCTTGAAATAGAACTGTCTGAAGTTCTGTTTCTTAATCTTCCCCCCTTTATCTTCTCCACTGTAGTTGTACTTACAACATGAACTCAGATTTTCATTAAAAGTTATACAAATAAGCATTCAGCTTTCCTTTTGCAACTAAGATATCTTAGATAAGACAGTTTTCATTTTTGATGAGGCTAATAATAATTTCTGAAATAGAAAAAAGCAGGAATATAAATAAAAAATAGAAATACAAAGCTTATGCCAGATGCCTATAAAGGTAGTCAGAAAAGTTGCAAGCCCCCACCCCGACTTTGCAATACTTCGAGCATTTAAACACATTCTGGCCTTTCAGAGATCAACTTCTATGTGTATGCCTGAATTCAACTGGGCAACAAATAAAAAGAAAATGCATTTCAGCAGATAAGAGCACAAGCAACCATTGAGTGAGGGTCTGTGTCCTAGAAGAAGAAAAGCAAGCAGTAAAGGTAAAGCCCTTAACTTCTGAAAAAAAATACCATATTCCTCCTTCCCTTTTAGCTTTTAAGACTCCACGTGCCAAGTCCTACTTTAGATTCTTAACTGATTTTACTATTAGTAGACCTAACACAATAAGAAAATAATGACTTGGAAAAATAAATTTACTGATACAAAGAACCTTCCTGAACTGCATGTGTTTTCCCTCCGCGCCATGAACTCCCAGAAATTACTATTCATTATCAACCTTTTCTGAAAAAACAAGGTTCTCTTCCTGAAGTGGAAGATGTTCATCATCAATTACTGGTCTGAAAATACTGCCAAGAATACATTATTCCACTGAGCTCTTAGGACAGGTGAAATCTATCCAGAGAACATCACCAAGGACTCCACCAGCACATTACCACTGAAAGCACCTTTAATTTGACTGTTCGGGGGGGCCGTCAGGACACACAGATGGACACAGGACTAAAAATTGAAACAATCCATTATGCTGACTGATTTTTATTTTATTTGCAGAATACAAACTTCAGCTCTTCCTCATTTCAAGCATGTTCACCTTCTCACTTTGTAGTGTTTAACTTGCATAATTAATCAGCTTCAACTATGAGAAAGAACTACACAAAATACTTTAAAAGCAGGACAACAAGAAAAAGGCTGGATACACAGTTTTCAGGACTTCAAAGCAATAATATTTCCTTACAGATGCACAGCAGGGATTGCTTGAGGTAAGATATCTTTACTTGTGCAACAGAGACCCATCCTAAGTATTAATAAAAGGGCTGACTTGCAAAATAAAAGAAAGATTTTATTTTAGTCTAAGAAGTAATTATAGCCAATAAGAGAAGCATTAAGGCTAACATGTTGAGCTTTAAGGTGAAACTCCTTTAACATAAGACTGCTACCAAAAAAACAGTGACCTGAAGAAAAACGTATGACAAAAGCTAGCTTTCTTTTCTGTGATCAGCAGTAAAGTTACAAGTTTTAAGAATGATCTCCATCACTTTGTACTTTATATAGGACACACGCAACAGCACTACAAGGTATTAAATGCCTTTTCACTGAATCCTTAAGAAATGCAGCTGATGACAGCACAACAACTGATGGTATAGAACAGCCTATCATTATTTTATAATACTTTAAAGCCAGTAAAAAGTGTATGTTCAATGGGATCGCAGCTCAGAAACTTGCATTGTGCTAAAATTTTGCAGTCTCTTACAAATATTCTACATAAACATAAGGCAGTACAGAGAAAAACAAAAACCTTTCAAAATTCCACCTGAGTATTTTCTGAACAAAGGAATAACAGCCTGTACATAATACTAACCATCTCTCTCAACATTAATAAAATGTAAATTATTTACTCACCTTTCTGTATAGCAGTGAATAAAAATATGTCATTAGTGTTAATGAAACATCTTTAAAAAGCATCACATGACATTATGAAGCCATGAGCTAGTATTTATCAGATGGCTCATCTTTTAGGAGATACTAAAAAGACCCAAATGTCTGCTAGGTATCGACTAAAGTCTAAAATATTACTAGTCAGCCACAACTTCTGTAAAAAAATATCCAGTATCTTTTAGGACTTGGTATCATTGCATCCTCCAAAGCTCTAAGAAGTGAGGGGAAATACAATTCTTCATGGAGAAAACAGACAAAAACAGCAATAAAATCTATTTAAGACCATGTTAGCATACAAAATATGGCAAGATCACCACAAAAACTGGCTCTGAGAAAATCCAGTCTGGAAATTAAACTAAGTCTAAGCTACAAGCAGAATGAGGTTATAGAAATATTTCCCATCAAGAGTAGTGGCCAAAGAAACCTGAAATAGAAAACTAAATAGTGAACTGCCATTTTTCAGCTGTGTTTTTCACAACATGAAACTAGTTGGTTGTTCATTTCGGTTATGTGCACAGTAATCAACTGTGTATCACTTAAATGATTATATTATTACAGTTAAACTCAAACTGTCAAAAAAATCTCCGATTTTTCTTCCAGTGAGATAGGACAGTACATTAAAGTAAATCCAACTAGAGTACCTTGAAGCAAGTGTGAATTTTTACTGAGTTATTTAATAATTGATCTTAAATATCCCAGCAGGGAAAAAGTAATTCTTATTTCCTGACATTTTTTCCACTTTTCTGAAACTTCAGCACCACAGTTTTGTGTCAAACAATAAAGTTCTAAAGCCTTAATGCAAGCCTGCAGGCAAAATTCTTGCACTCGGTATAACTTCAGTACATTGCGTACTTATGGTATTAACTGCATTTCTGTGTATTTCTACAAAAGCCCAAAGACGACAAGGCTGCCTTTTCCACCTCATTGCAAGATCAAGCTTGAGACAATGAGACAATATAACCCTCTTCCTCCCCCCCTCCCCTTTTTATTTTTTACTTAACGCTTTGCCTTTTCTTTTCCTCAGTGAGGTATCAGGGAGACCAAAAAGGAATTTCCCCCAGATAAAGTACATTTAATTTAAAGTTACACTACAATATCAAATCTGAATTTAAACTTTGCTTCAATTCTATCTAGTGTTTCAGCTTTGTTATAAAAAGTAACAATTTTTTCATTAAAATCTTGAACCTTCTGCATAACCAAAGAAGACACAGTGAACTTCCCCAATAAACTTCAGAAAGCGCGAGAACTCAAAACTGATACCTGAAATACATTCAGGTTTTCAATGCGAACATGAGTTACTGATCTGACTCGTTTATGGAAGTCTCAAAGAGGGCCATGCTGCAGTTGAACGACTGACTCTCTACCTTACCTAGCAGAATACATTAATTCCCAATAACGTACCAATGTTAGCTACCTAACGTCCATCCAGAGAGTGCAGTGCCTGAGGCGAGCCCAACTCATGCATAGCACACCACAGCTGCATCCTTTGTAAGATATGACAGCTCACACATGTGCAATTTGACATTAAACCAGCCTGTAACAAAATACTTAAATTCTTTTGACAACTGAAAACCACTTGCATTTAGATCAACACAATGTAAAACAATATATTTAATTTCCGCAAAGGAAAATAATTTCATAAAATGAAATGTCCTAGAGATTTTTCTGTCCAAACAATCAGACACAAAGCCCTTGAACAGCTTTAGCAGGTTCATAAGCATAACGAAAGAGGAAGCTCTTTTTAATCTAAGAACAAGTCAGTAACAGTAAGTCTGAAGAACAGAAGCCCAGCTTTGTTCTTTGGACTCCCAGAGAGCGCGTAGCTAGTCCTAGAAACAGATACCAGACAGAGAATTTAATTCTGAAATCACCTAAATAATTATCTAGAGAAGAAGGAAGAGCTCTCAAAGCTGGGCTCCCGGCCTTTGGGAAACTGTAGCAAGGATAATCTAAAAGATGGTCAAACTGACAGGACATTTGTATATTTTAACTCTGCAGTTTCAGCCATCAAAATGTCTTTCCAAATACAAGAAATGTATAATTCCTACACATGAAGCTGTTAGTTCTTTCTGTAGATTTTGCAAGTATTTTTTCCACACAAGCTTTTCATAACCTACAATAAAATTACTTCAGAGTTCATAAAACCTAGCCAGAAGATGTTCTAGAAGGGATAGGAAGAAAGGAATAGCGATCCTTAACAGTAATAAGACATGCACGTCTGCCTGTGTCTCCCACGTTCCCCTGCACTCAGAATCCAGCATACATACATAGAGTACGCAGAGGACGCATTTCTGTAGCAAACATTCTCCAAAACCATGCCAGGTTTTGGTCCAGTCCCTCTCTTTTTTTTTTCCCCACACTGTCACCAAAGATACTTTTAGCTCAAGAGTTTAGGAGGAATATACTTTTAACCAAGTAAAACACAGCAGTTTACAACATGTTAGAAAAAGCACAACAATTCTAAATAAGAATTACGCAACAGTGTTTCAATAAAACTCATTCTTTTCTTGGAAATCCCTATGGCTCTATGATAAAACAAAGAGATTGTTTCTTTCCTTTTTTAACTTTGAACGCTTTTTTCATCCAAACCAGATGGATCTTACTGCAAAAGAGAACCTGACTATTTCTCTCCTACCCACAGACCCCTAACGTATATGAGTATTCTTTTCCTAGGAAGGCTTCTGTTAATGTTTGTTTGTCAAATTTGATTCTTTGTCTGGCTCTTGATAACATCCCAATGCCTCAAACTCTTTTCTCTGGCAGATGAACTTGATTAAAATGCTATAGCTCAGTTAAAACCTTTTAACCTTAAACCCCATACATTGACAGTGGACCTTTAGCCCTCAAGTAGTATTGGGGGTATTAATAGATAATTCATGATACACATATTTTCATAAATAGCTTCACAATATCAGGTGGAATATTTAAATTGCACCGACACATCCAACAAGACATAGCATAAGTCCAAAAAGCCCTCAAGGTCACATTAGGTTTATCAGATCTACAGAATATATAAATATAGCAACTTGTGGCGTTATCCCTTCAAATAATGTATAACTTCTTAGCAAAGTGAAATGAAGTTGAGGGACAAGCGGTGTAATATCCTGTCCCTGCGTATTTTTTTTCCCCCCATTTATCCATGAAAACAAAAAAAAAAATCTGCTGATGTTACACTTTTACCTAGGTCAGTCATCTAACTTACTCTCAATTGTAAATCAACCTACAAAATGCCACCAAGCCATAAGACAACACCCTCTCACTGTTCACATTTGTTACATTTTCACTCTATGTCAACAAATCTAGCAAAATTTTCTTATTTCTTTACATGGCAGTGTAGCAGGAAACTGAGTCACGGTGTCATGAGGCGAATTAGCTCATGCCTCAGGAGAAACTCTAAAATACCACACCCCCTGCTTGGTTCTGTATGTAGACAGCAGTGGTAATTGGTTATTAAATAATTCTAATTAAAACCAAGCAGGTTCATCCTAGATTCCCACAAGTTAACTCTGATTAGTGGCTTTACGCAGACTGTACATCTTTGCTGAAATGATCAAAAGTGAAAATCCCATTTAAGCATCAGTGAAGTACATTCTGCACTCAGAAGCATAAGAGTCACTTATAGTTCACTTAAATTCTACCTCTAACATCCGAATTCTGCTTTGTCGTTTCTTCTGGCTCTTGCATGTAGTGCTTCAATGCACCTGTTGCTACCAACACCTACAAGTATGAAACAAGAGGAACTATAACAAAAATAATCTCATTCTGCAACAATTTAGCATGTGAAGAAACCTATACAACACGCATACTACTAAGAACCTGGTACACATCTTAGAGGCATTCAGCTCTTCCTTTAAAAAGCTGGCTTCTCTCTCCAAACTGGAAGAGAGAATACCTCAAGATTTACACAGACTAACATATTCTAGATACAAGCAAACAAATAATCTTTCAACTCTCTAAATATTGTGTAATTATACACAATTTGTTCAAGCCTTGTTATACAAAAAAAATTTTTTTTAAAATAGACTACAGCATTTCCAATACTCTCTTGTGCCTTTTTGTCTCAGATTAATCCCTCACATTTATCCCTTTCAAACACTTCGCTACAGATCTTGAAAAAAAAAAAAAAAGCTTTTGGCCTTTACAGTGCCTTGTGAGACATATCACACTTACTCCAATGCTTTCATTCATTTGACAAGTTGCTAAAATTCCAGGGGAAAAAAAGCAAATCAGAGCTGCAAAAAAAATGCAACAGCTGGTCTAAACACAACACACTAAAGGCACCCCATCACATTCTAAAAATAGAAGCACTTGAACATAATTACTGCACATGTTCTCCAGGGGAAATATAGTTAATGTGCCATTAGTTACAACCCACTGAGTCAGACTGGAAATTCTGAATGCTAGTATAGACCTGTCTGTCAGTGAAGCTAACCTATCTTGATTTTACATTGTAAATCATCTTTAAGCAACAAAAGCAAGGAAGGGAGAGGTTTTTCTCCATTTTTAAAAATACTATCATACCTATTTTGCGCATATAGTCTAGAATAACAGACCATTAAACAACCTGCACCACTCACCTGCTCTTCTACTGCAAGAACTGCTTCACAGTAGAATCTAGATAGAGTCCAAAGCAGAGCTGGTCAAATTTCGTTTTCTTTAGATAGGTATTCTTCTCCTCTAAATCAGTATTTTCTAGCAGGATAATACTGAAAGAGAAAGCATTCAAATGAAGATCGTCAGCCTGAGTGATTTATGAATCTTTATTTGCTTTATTTTTATTTATTTTTATTTTATTATTTATTATTATTTATATTTACTACTTTATTTGCATTAAAATGGTTAAGGAAGCAGAAGCTTCTGGAATGTGTGTCTTTCAAAAATCTTTTATGGCAGACAGCTTCAAGAAACGTGGGACAAGACAAACTGGAAGAAAGCATAACTTCCTCTCAGAACAAGAGTTTCAGCAGAGCTGTTACTCAGCGGTACTCTCTTATCACTCATCTTCTCTATTACTTTGTCACAGACTAGCTCATTGCAAGAAACCAGAAGGCAGAATCGGTTAAAACCATCCAAACAAACAACCTATAAACAACCAAAAAAATTAAATGCAAACAACTTCTTTGTTAGATTTTCCACCAAAGTGTCTCCATATCAGTAAGTCACTTTATATAGGTGCTTAATACCTGCCATAAGTGTTAAAATACAATTAAATCATAAAGACTCCAACATATAAAAGCATAAGTAACATTGCATTTTACAATGAAGAGCTTCTCTTTGTAAAATGGGGATCTCTCGTCTCCACATACAGACTTGCATAACATGGGCCAAAGTTCAGTTAAAGAAAGCTTAAGATCTCAATGAGATATTGAAACTCTTAAGATCTCACGAAGCTTAGAATTTGCTTCTTCGGTGTTTAGAAATAAAGTTCCCTGGATCAGCTCCCCGTGTCCTCAAATATTAGGGCCTTGTTTCCCCATCAATTTATAACTAATGTTTTACAGAAAAAGCACTAAGGAAGATTTTCTACTATGAAGGGATGAAGGAGAGAACTCAGAGAAGGTATAAAAGCCCAAACTATGTAAAGTCAGTAAAGGAGGCCTTGTAACAAAGCATGGCATCCTCAGGATCTTCAGAACAGTACTCTCATACCCCTGTCACTTTACAGAAATCTCATTCATATAACTTATACTGTGCAGTAGCATCCAGAGGTCTTAGGTGCCAGACACCACACATATACACACACATGACAGAGATAATTACTACCATAAAAAATAAAAAAGAAAAACAAACTCAAATGATTCTGGAACATATGAAAAACAAAATTTTAGTGTGTTTGCAACAGCACATCCTCATACATACTCAAGAGCTGGCATTGGTTATGCAAGAGACCCCGCATGGACAGAAGAACATGAGAACATTCTCCCTCAGACTAACCACAGAGATGAAATATGTCCAAAATGACAGAGAAAAATACTAACTTATGCCAAATATATTTGATCCATTTTAATTATTCTAAAAGTCAGCAAGCAGAACATAGAAACTGCATAGACCTCTTTCAAAAAATTTGTAATATATTCAAGATTTAAAAAAAGCTTAAAACAGATGGGACACAGTCAAAACAAAAATAAACCTATTAATCCCAGTGGGTATGTTGTTCTAACAGTTAATATATAACAAGTTCTTCTCAGCATGTGAAACGTTGAGAAGACTGATATGAAAAAAGTGTGATGTTTTTAAATAGAAAAAATAAACTGTTTCACTTGTTTCATCTTTTGATTGAGTTGCAAAAACCAGTACTACACGGATGTTATTCATATGAACATCTGAAGTTTTTTCATTTAAATGCTGAAAATTCACAATACCAAATAATCTGAAAGATTGTGTTTAATGGCTTCTTTGAAGCTCACAGTGGCTGCTTTTCATGAATTGTTGATTCCTTACATTATTTAGAATACTCTCTCCATATATTGGAAAGAACCACTAGATGTGTAAAAACTGTTTATATTGATTATAACATCTACATTACAATTCTTATAATTTATTCCACAATATATGTTCTACGTATTTCTAGCTACTATAGAGATTCTATAAAAATTCTGTACACATACTTTCCTTCAAATGACCAAATCAGTATCCTGTTGTCATAGCAGCGAGTTGACTTTTGAAGCCCAGACCAGCGAGGTGGCTGCTATTGGAGTCCAGCTAGGTAAATTACCTCATCCCTCCATCTGCTTCTGTAATGGGACAGAAGGGAGAGACCTGCACAGTTTCTGTTCCACCCACATCTCTCGCATCTCAGCCTGATGCTTTGCATGTGTACAGACTAGAGCTTCAAAAAAGTAACAGTGGTAAAATAGGTTCGAAGCTATCTTCCTTCACTTTCAGTTCTTAGAGCTCCCAATCAGTGCAAAAAAAAACACAACAACAAAAACAAACAAAAAAACCCAACCACCCCACCACATATGTTTTTAAGCAAGATCATATATGGCTTTCAAGACAATATTCAATTAATTTGTCAATCAAAACCATACAGCAATAGCTAATATCCTGCCATTGATGTTCCAACTCCAAACTCGTTAAACATGTCTTAGGCATTCTGGAAGGCCAGGGGAACAGGTAAGCTTTTCAATGTACCTTAAATAACTGTAATAGCAGCCTTTAATAACCTTTACAATCTGCCTTAAATCAATGTATTTGACCAAATCAGTAAAATTGCAAAGCCATTCATTACTTGCATAAAAATGACCTATCAGGCCTACATTCAACACTGACCCTGTTTCGACAGAAGGTCTCTTTCAACAGAAAGGAGTCTGATTCTGCGACTGCAGCCTTGCTGTAACAAGCATACCTGAACATTGAAATAGATGGTGCTTGCTGTAAACAATGTCAGCAATAACTTACCAGAAATGCTTTAACTAACACCTTTGCCCAAGAATCAACAACGCTCATCACCGTTATCAAATGCATACAGCATACAAATTTCTTCTTACTATTGTAAGCCACATATGCTGTGCTGATCATTTTTACTCATAGTCTCTAAAGTCAATGAGGTCCAAAATTGATAACTGTTTCACAAACTAAGAAAATGCGATGTCCCTGCAGACTACAACAAAAGCTTTTAAACAAGAGGGCCATTGTGGCTCTCACAGCAAAAGCAATAAAAGTGAGAGGTGTGACACACTTGCACAAAGCCTGACTCTTAGTGCTGTGCACCTCCTCTCACCTTGGGTTGGAAATATCAAGCCTATGTGTCACAAATATATAACTCCGATTTCAAAACCTTGATCATCATTTTCTGATGTGTTGTCATATCATCATTTTCTGATGATATGAAAGAACATCATGAACAGACCCAACTTAGCACGATGTTACAATATAAGTTAGTATCTTCAGGAGTTTCACACCTATTTTTTGCCCAGTTACAAGTGAGCAGGCAAATGTTCTCTTGGTAGCCTTTTTAGACAGTTGTTCTCTCCACACCTTTCTTCTCCAAACACATGAATTGTGAGTCACAAAGCTAAATGCGTGAGAAAGCAAAAGAACAAGCGTGTGTTGAAGCAGACCATATGAATAATTCAGTCTTTGCTTTCACCTGTTCTTGCTGCCCACATTAATTGTCATTGTTCCTCTCTCCTGATTATAAGCATTTATCTAATCCATCAGAAAGTTTTTCCTTAGCCTTCAGAACATTAGCTTGACACCTTTTTCTTTAGCAACTAGAAAATGTTGCCACTACTGAGGTGTTATTACTAAGTAAAATTAATTATGCAAGTCAATAAAAATATTTTAAAAGAGGATGCAAGTTTCAAGCATTTATATAACTTCTTCCACAGTTTCCCCAGTGATCTTCCCGTAATGTGGATTGAAAACAGAGCAAATTTTTTTTAATCAACTGGAATAAACAAGCCACTAAATGAGCTTAAAGTTAAACAATGTTCATACATGGCATATGAAATATTTGGCATCAAGTAAATAAAGGGGTGCGGGGGAAGGAGAAGTACAGAAACTTGCAATGGGAAATGGCTTGCTACAAGAGCACATTGCAGGTCTTTTGCATTTTTTGAGATGCAAATATCCGCCACATGAGGAACCTCAGCACACTGCATTGATGGAATTATCTTCACCAGTACCAAAAGCTGACTTCTAGAGCACAGCCTTCATAACTACTAATTTCAAAGATGACAGCGCCTTCCCATCCTAGTAAACATAAGAGACACCTCAAAGAAATGGACAACAGCAGCTTGCTGTTGACAACCAGATTTCATTCTTTTGATTACGTTTGCACAAATATAGAAGAAATGCAAATGTCAAGTCTCATTCACACTTAGTAAGAAACAAAAGACCAAATCTTCTTATAAAGTGAAATTAAAGGTGTACCTTCTAGCCATTAAGGAATACTTCATTGCCAAAAAGAGGCTAGGTTGGCAAAAAAACAAAGTGAAAAACTTAATGAGAATTTGCAAGTAAATCAACCAGCAGTGCCAGAGGTTCAGCATCTCCACTACTTCAAATAAATTCACACTGATGGACTAAATCAACTGAATGAACAAGAAACAAAATACTAGGCTAGTTGGAAATCAGCTACTTCTTTCATTGCATGGGGACAGGAAAGAAAAAGGGGTCAGATTTTTCTACTAGAGAAGAAAAGATTACGCAAAGGAAAGAGAATCAACATTCAAGCCTCCACACCAGGTAAGTTCTCAAGGCAGAACACACTTTAAAGAAAACATTTGCCTCCCTATAGTTTTCCATTTGTTCTGTTTTTGCTGAATCAGCTCACCTGCTTTCCACGTGTATAACAGATTTTAGTAAGAGGCATATTTGTATTAAGAAATAATATCTATACTCACTCTATATGAGAGCTCACAAATTCCAATAAACCCATTTTAAGCTCTTCATTGAGCTAATCCCTCCCAAAAAAAACTCCTAAACCACGCATTTCCAATATTGTTTTTGATTAAAAAAAATTGATTCAGTCCCCCATCTCATAAGGTCATATACAGCTATGAAAATTTTCCTCCACTTGCACAGAGGACTTGAACATTATATTAGCTAAAACTCCACTATAATACTCAGATCCCATTTGTGGGGAAAGCCTAATTCATAGAAACCAGCAATATATGCATGTCTGTATTTAAAAAAAAAAAAAAGTATTTAGAACTCTTTCTGCATCCACCACTTTTCCATCCCTTTGTTCACCTTTCAGTGGGCTTTTTTTTTTTTTCTTTTTCCTCTGGGGCCCATATACACAGAAAGAAAAGTATAACCCAAACAGACTGTAGCCTCAATTTCAGGAAGAGCGGTGTTGGAGAGTGATTTACCTACCGTGATGATGCTTATCCCATTAGGGTGACCATAAGTACACAAGGAATTTGTGCTGCTAACACAGACATGGAATTTCATCAACTCTCATCAGTTAAGATCTCACCTTAAACTTACATTTCCTTCTACCCTGTTATCATTACCAAACATTTTGTTCTACAGGGGGTCTAAACCATTCATGCAGATTTAATTTATGGCAATTTAAACTGTGTCAGAAAGTTAATAACTCAGGAATAATGCATGTGTCTCTTACTGAGTTTAATCAGTGCCCATTAATGTGCCTGTTATATTTGCCTTTTTGTTATTCATGCGTTCTAATTCAAAATTACATTTACATTGAGTGGAAACAAACTTACCCAACTCAGACCTCAGAATAGACACCTAGGTTGCCCAAATACTTTCCTCGGTTTTAGAGGTGAAGAAATTCCACTTCTCTTTTGTGGAAGTACAAGTCAATACTTCCACCAAAATAAGAAAACAGTAAAAGGAGATCTAAGCTCTTTCACGTAAATCAATAGTGTTTAAGAATCTTTGTCCTCATCTACCACTATAAATCAAGAAAAAACTCAATGGAAGAGTTTTACATCGGTGTAAGAGTGGGCCCATCATGGCATAAAACTGGTGCAAGTGAAAAAAGGTTCAGGCCATAAGTTACACATACTTACAAATCCTTTTGTTTGAATAAGGAATACATTAATTAAAAAGTTTTGACTACTTAGCTGTAGAATGATGTCACATGAACACATTTAATAATGCAACCTCTAGTACCAGCAGATGAAATGTTCATTTCTAGTGTACCGACAGGTGAGAGGAAAAGTCTACCTTCGAGAAAACATGAGGTGTTAGCAAAAAAATTTTCAAGCAAGACAGGCAACGAGTTGAAGCTGCATGAAGCAATGGTGATAGTCTAGTTTATTTTAACAATTCAACCCCCATGGAATGGAACAACCTTCTTGTTTCAAGGCTGCTGACCTCTGATGTTTTCAGATTATAACCTTAACAACTTAAGTATAGAAATCATAAATGTTCCATTTACTGTGTTCAATGTGGATTTTAGTCACTTTCAATTGATAAATCTCTAGTACATATACTAAGCACAGCTCATCTGAAATCATAGTCATCTCTCATTCATACCAGACAACAGGCAGTACAAGTCCAACCATTATAAGAGGAGGTTTATAGTCTGTGTTATACACTGCAAGTGGTTTTGGTTTCACAGGCACACACTGAACATGTTATCAAAAACTAATGACAAAGCAACGATCAAAAGATTTTTCCATTTCAATTCAGCTGCATATTTGTTTGCAATCTACATTTAAAAAAAAATGCTAGAGATCTTTGCCTAGAAGTCTGGATTGCCCAGCAGTTGTGCTAGCCTTTTACAAATACTAATAAAGGAAACAAAAGAATCAAAAATGAAATCATTAAAAGGCTGATTTTATTGATATGGTTGTGTTTTTCTCAACAGAAATAAATTATAAAAGTTCCCACATAGATCTAATGATTACAAATACTTGCAAAAGTACTTTGATTCCATTTGCCGAGAAAACCCACTTACTCAAACATAAATAATTATTTCAGCAAACTCAGGTTTTGAAGAGCACTGCAAAAATAAAGGTAAGTATTAGCATTAATTATTGCTAAGAAAGGAGAAGAAAAATCTCACTAAATGTATTTTAACAGTGGGAAGTGAAACAGTATTCCACTGCACAGTTGCATTTTCGTAGAGTTTCTCGCAACCCACAGTGCCAGAAGCGGTGGATTAACCTAGTTTCTGTGGGCACAAGACTAGAATCTATTGCTGAGTGCAGCTGTCAGAGCCACCTGCATATCTTTGGCTCCAATCAAGTCTCAGAAGTAAGCCAAAGGGTGATTTCAGGATGCCGCAGTGTCCGTTTTAATTTATGTTTGTGAAAAAACAAAACAAAAGAGTGACCAATATAAACTAGGAAGGTTGGAAGCTGCTAACCATGTCTGCCTAGAAGCTTTGATTATACGAAGCTGGTATAATTTGTGCTTGTCATATTTTTCCAGCACATACAGTAACGTCAGTATGACCTTTGTTTTTACTTGTATGCCTTAAATGGCCTTCCCTGTGTTTGGATTAGCCAATAAGCAAGTTGCTACTGCCAGGATTGAATGGTGAGCAAAGCCAATCGCATGGAAAAAATCTGAGTCTCAAAGATAAAGAAAAAAATAAGATAGGGACTTCCAGGTACCAACAAGCTAACTTCAGACAGTTCAAATTGGCACTGTAAAGTTCAGATGCTTATCCAGACTCTCCCAGATATCCTCAAATTTAAATCTGGAACAGTAATCAGGCTGACTTTTTTGAAGCTTATCTATCCCAGCTCCCCATTCTCTACCTCCCTGTTCACTAAATCAGGAGAAAAGCCACTGGATTTAGCTGTGGACTCCACAGACACTATCCACACAACGTGAGAAACACAGGTTGCTGTTAAATGTTTCCTTTACAGCATTTGTGCTTGTAAAGATACATTTATTCAAAAGACCCCAGAGACTATTCTGTTTTTACTGGCTTGCCCACTAACAAAGCAATATGGTAGCCACCAGGCTGATTTGATGTGTCCCACAAAACCTTCCTCAGCAGATATGACCTGTTTCAGGGAGCACACTTTTGGGCATTCTAGACACACGCGCACAGAAAAATTCATTTTCCATTTTCTGAATCTAGAGTTCATGAAACCTGAGCAAAGCAAAGGTTCACAAACACAGGCTGAATAATAATGTAACATTCTGATAAGCAGTAGTCAAATATTGAAAGCTAGTGAGAGGAACAAATAAGCTATCTTTTAGTTCACTTAAAGTGAAAATACTGGAAAAAATAACCAGGATAATAAGTTTATAAGTACAAATAAGTATTAGAACAGCTCAGGAGATAATACTAGAAATACTTCCAATAGTTGTTTTTAAAAACCCATATTACTGAAGAAATGAAGACTGTTTTAATGGATACCTCTGGCCTATTTAAAAGTCATGCTGAACCCTCCACCTCTTTCTTGCACTGAGGAGTTGTATGTACATAAGGACTCAGTTGAAGATACTTAAGCCAACTCTAAATGATTTTGCATCTCTAATATATTAATTATACTATGACAGCACCCCACTTGGATTAGGTAAACTCTGCTGAAAAGTCAACTTTCTCTCTTTGCAGCAGCACGCTGTGTGGTATATACTTGAACACAGGCTTTTGATCAGGCTTGCATTGCAAGACACTGTGCCAGTTTTAGGTAACAGCTGTGAGAGCGCTATAATGCCTATCATGCTCCTGAAACAGATAAAGAGCTAGCGGAACAGATTATGTAGACGCTCCTCAGTACATATCAAAGTGAGTCATCTTTTTAAAAATTACTTAGTTACTTCCCACTAAGAAAACGAGGACTTTTTGCGCAGACGAGATGAAAAGCGCTCACGCAATCCATTCTGCCTGCTCTAGTTTGTGAGCAAGCTTTCAACAGACAATAGCATCTAAAACCCACAAGCCTATTTCTATAATGACAATCCGTTTTTAATATTACCTACCCTTATAGCTCAGCAACCAAAGATGATCTTTGGTATCTTCATGAGAGAACCACAGAAGTGAAGGGGAACACACAGACAGCTGATCCCAGCTCTGAATCAAGACACACGGGGTCCAGAGCAT
This sequence comes from Larus michahellis, assembly GCF_964199755.1. Classification (NCBI taxonomy): domain Eukaryota; kingdom Metazoa; phylum Chordata; class Aves; order Charadriiformes; family Laridae; genus Larus; species Larus michahellis. The sequence goes on along the minus strand of NC_133906.1, from coordinate 8,029,163 downwards.
CACTGCGCCTCAGACCCAGCATCCGTCCCACAGAGGCACTCATTCGGGGCACTGCTCTGTAGTACGCACCATTTGTGTGCACGCTGCACCACGCAGCAGGCTTTCTCCCAACAGTTTGAGGACTTTGAGCCTTCAGCTTCAAATCATAAATGTTGCCTGTGTTCAACTTATCTCTGGACAAGAATGGAGTAGGAATGCAGATTCAGGAGTAAAGAAACCCCTAACTGGATACTACTCAGAACCAAAATCCAAAACAAATAACCTAGATATGTTTCTACTCAAATCCAGAAAAGTATCACGTTGCAGTCTTCTACTGTTGCTATGAATAAAGCTCAGCATTAAAGCAACAGAAACAAACCATTCAGCTTTTGCTTATTTCTGTTGGTCATCCGCAACTTTTTAAAACAACAGGTTTATGTGTAATGGAATTCAAGATATAGCTCCTACTCAGGACTCATACATCTTGTCCAACATGGCAATAATTAGTATTTTTAAAGCTGATTCATCTTGCTTCTGCAGCATTTATTTTCATTTACTGTAACTGGATGCAGAAGCTGTTTATCTGATGCATCTTAGTTTTACAGATAAATTTGTAGCATAGATGCAATTTATAAACTGAAATATGTTAGGAGATTTCTTATTTGTAACATAAATGCAAAATGCTACCTAAGATTTATGTGCTTTCACTATGCACACCTCTAAAATCTCTTTGATTTTTTTTAATTTTCTACAATTTAATAAAACAAAACCAAAACACATTTACTTTGTGTTTTGCTTACTTGTAAAGTGATTGTTAGTTTAGGCACAGAAAAATATGTTATTAGAACTACTGAGTGCTGTCTTGGGTGAATAACTCATCTATTAGCCTGGGATCAATGCAAATTAATCCACTCAGCACCATGAAAAGGCTGCTTCTGCTCCTTATGTTCCATCAGAGTAAGAAAAGGTCTGATAAAGAATGGATGAATAGGCAGAAGAAATAATTTGTCATACAACTTCCTTTTAGCAGCAGAGAGTAATTAATTTAGATAAATTATATGAAGTGTCCTGCATTTTATATGAGAATTTCATTAAAGTAATGATGCTTTGATTAAGTTCCCCTCTAACATGGATTATCTGCAGGAGGAAATTAGCACTTTCATTCCCCTTTTCTCTTCAACATTCTCTTAACAATTCTTGGCTATCAACAACTCATAGTCGTTGACCAAAACAAACAACTCTTTCTTTTGACTCCAAGCCTATGTATTATCTGTGTCACTATTTACATAGTATCACACGGCAGCGTTACTCCACTGAAATCTTCCTAACATTCCTGCCTAAAGAACGTAGAAATTAAGACCCTTAATAATGCCCATAGTCACACAAGCATCCTATTCATAGTGGTCAGTTTCAATATGACAGTTTTCCTACTTTGAATGCTTATTTAAAATTAAACTATTGCTGAATCAAGACCTACATCCTATTTCTGGAGCTATACCTGTAGAGCAGATGGACTTAAAACAGTCCGTTTATTTTCTGATTATTGCTCCATTTGATTTCTGTGGTCAATGACAGATTGTCTTGGTATGCAGATGGAAACCTTGAGGTCAACCGATCTCTCTCTGCTTGCTGTGAAAGTATTTTCACAACCAGGTTACAAATATATAAAGAGTGAAAAACATTTCAGTCACGTACTGCAAACCGAGTCAGAAGAAAGCCATTCGGTATATGCCACCCAAAATCATCAAGTCAGATCATCAGATTGCTATCTCAAATCCCAGAATGATATAGCAGCCAGCATTATCTACAGCAAAAAGCTTACCTGAAAGGTGAAATCATACATTTTCAGGTGTGACACCTAACTGGGAGAGCTACTAGACTCCCAAATTAAGCATACTGTCTGGGGAATAAGGAAAGCAGATATGGAATATTATTTTAAAGTGTGGTACTTTATGAATAGTTCAAGGAAGTTTTCCAGAGATCTACCTGAGTTTGTTTTTCACAGAGTACCACAGAATCTAAACCCTGAAATTTTACATTGGTATTTTCTATCGTGATTCATTGCCACAAGGCAAGAGTTGACTTTTACATTTATTTTGCTTGCTTCCTGAAAGCAAAATTTATCTCCAGTCAGTGATGTCTGAAAATTATTTTCTTCATAATTCATTTTGTCTTTGTATATTTTTACTAGACCCTCGTCTGACAAGAAGAAAGGATGCTTCAGCAACAGTCAATCAGTGAGCAGCTAAATTGCCAATGTCATTTCCACATTGTAGAAATTAACATTTTTCAAGATGATAGGTAGAGCATAGATAATGCTAAATAATTCAATAAAGGAGTAAAAAGCAATGTTTTCAAATTGTTTGGATCTTCAGTTGTTTTTTTCCCCCCAGAAAAGTGAGAAAAGCCACATTTAAAAATAAAATAAAATCAAAGCTACAGCCTCATTAAGGAAGATTTTAATCTCTCAGAATGATAAAGTAAAGGGTTATCCTTGTTCCCTAAGTTTTAAAAGAAAAATGCATTTCAAATGATCATGAATTGATCTATCAATCTCAATCATTCCAATTTACTGTAGCTCACGTTAGAGGAAAAGAATAACATAGCGTCCAAATTTAGCTGTTCCACCCACTTCTACTCTGCTTTATAAGATAATATAATTTGCAAACTCAGACATCCATCAGCTAAAAGAAAGACCAGAAGGACACTTGGCCTTGAAGAACACCCTGCCTTCACAACAACAAAAAAAAACACAAACCAAAGCCAGAAAAAATAATCAAACAGAACAATAATCTATGTCAATCAGATGAGTTAAGAAACAACCTACTCCAGTGCAAAAAAAAAAAAACAATAATACAGATTTAATATTTAATTTCCTTACAGAATCACAAGAAATAGGGTTTGAAATGGTCAGTCTTTTCTTACAGTAAAGATCAAGGACCTTGATCATCTGTATGTACCACTTGCAATTCACAGCAAATGCTTGTTTTCCCGAGAAGGGAGAGAAGTTAGTTAATTATAAGTAATAAGTAACATTGGAATTTAAAAAAAAAAAACAACACACACACAAAACAAAAAAAAAAAACAAACAAAAAACCCCCCAACAACCCACAAATTTGATGCTTCCTAGAACTTTCTGCACCCTCTCTTCAGAATGGGGAGATTTCCAAAGAAGATCAGGTATATCAGTAGGAAAGAAACAGTGATACCTATAAAGTTCTATCTACTTTTAACTGAGCTAGTTGTTGCATTTGAGTCTTACACAAGTCACTCAACTTACACTACTAATTTACAATTTGATCAAATACTAGACTATTTTGGAGTTGTGACTTTGTCTCTTATTAGCTCTATACAAATACTGTGTGTTGCACAAATAACTTCCACATAGCTTAAAATTAATCAATTCAAGTTGAGAACAATTCTGCTAGATCATCACAAGACAGATTATGACCAATATATTTCTCCCTCCCTCGCTGATCTCAAATACAACTCACATAACTGTTTTTTTCTTTTAGAGCTCCTTCAAAGACTTCAATTTCAAAGGCATTTGTGGGAATAAAATTCTGCAGCATGTCCTGAAGCTTCTCAGACAGACTACTATGGGCTGATTCAGATGGGTACACATGATTATGCGCACACATAAAGATTTCACTTACATTAAAAGAATATATTAATTGATAGAAACTCCAATATAAGCATCACATTAATGGATATTCTTGGAGATCTGGGAGGTTATGACCAGAATTTGGACACCAAAGAATATTCCCCCACATAGCTAACAGAATTGATTTACACACTTTGCCACTGTTTAATAGATCAATGGTTTCATGTCTAGCTAACCTTAATTACAACTATATTAAAACAGAATGAAGTATTTTCCCCTGACAAAATTTTCCAGAGAAGCTTCACTATGGTAGCTATACCACTGAAAACATGTAAACTTAACAAAGGTATTGCACTGTCCTACTGTATCGATGCTGCACATGCTCTCTTGGGTTTTTTCAATGCAACAAAAATACTGTAACTCCAAGGAGACCTTATAGCAGCTTTCCAGTACCTAAAGGAGGCCTACAGGAAGGATGGGGAGGGACTCTTTATCAGGGAGTGTAACAATAGGACACAGGGTAATGGTTTCAAGCTGAAAGAGGGTAGATTTAGATTGGATATCAGGAAGAAATCCTTTACTGTGAGGGTGATGAGGCACTGGAACAGGTTGCCCAGGGAAATTGTCGATGCCCCATCCCTGGAGGTGTTCAAGGCCAGGCTGGACAGGGCTTTGAGCAGCCTGGTCTAGTAGGAGGTGTCCCTGACCAGGGCAGGGGGGGTTGGAACTAGGTGATCTTTAAGGTCCCTTCCAACCTGAACCATTCTATGGTTCTCTATCATTCTATATACAGCTTTTTTCTATTCTTTTTCATATGCCAGTGTCACCATACATACTCAACTATTCCCATGTGTACATTGTCCCTCATATAATAGTATTTCATTTTGCAACACAAAACAATTTCTTAGAAAGAAGAGGTCTGTAATCCATGCCTAGTCCACACATACAACTCCTGATGATGCCGCCAATGGATGAGCAGCATAACAAATAAGGATATTGTGCAGTGCTACAAAGTGCAAGAGACTTGGACCTAAATCAACATACACGTGCCTCAATGCATGAGGTGAATGATTACTGTTGTCAAAAGTACACACATTGCTTTAAATAAGCAAGCATAAGGACAAATGCAAGCCATTTTGAGTCCTAACCCTAGTTTTGACCAGAGTTTGTCAGGAATTTTCTTATAGAAAATAAGCTGAAACTCAAATGAACACCTTATAAGTTATGTTTTGGTTGGGGAAGGAAGAAGAAAAAAAAGCCTGAAACAAAAAAGAAACATTTGAAGAGCTGGAATTTAAGTAACATTACTGTGGCCCATCCATCCCAGAAGAACCTGCAACTGAATTCAAAACTGCCACATCCCGGTTGAGCCCTTATCACTGAACACATGCACATAGACACCAAGAGTCTGTCTCTCCTCATGTTTTCACTGAACTTCTTTTATTTGATGTAAATGATACTCAGAGAGAAGAGCAGAGAGAGAAAGAAAGAAGAAACACATTTTATCTTGGAACAGCTGGAAATCTTAACTATGGAAGGAAGTGGAAACAATAAAAGGATTAATTCCTCTTCCCAAGCACAAAAACCATAGGGGTTCTAAGCTTAAACAGAATGAAACCAAAAACTCAGTTTGATATTTTTCAAATTTTTTTATTTTCTATCTAATCTTAATCCCATTATTATTTTTAGCTACTTCAAAACTGTGTACCTTCTCTGTGCCAATTTCAATTCCCTACCTTCCCCATCTACTTCTTGTTAGAGACAATGAGATTAAATTTCTATTAGCATGAAACAAAGATGCTTCCTGTACTGTAATAATATGTTTTTTTTAAATCACAACAAGACCCCACTTTTATTTTTGTGGTGGATATGCACTAATACTTGGAGCAGTACTAGTACTTTTAAAAATCACACTCCTTTGGGCAATAAGAAGTGGAGAAGTACCACCTTACCCTTAGACCAGTCTCAGAACAGGATTTCACATAATGTTAATATCTGTATTATTCAGGGTTCATAATCAGCTTAGTAGCCCTGAAACTGATAACTTCATATCAACTGCCGCAACACCCTTCCTACTAAAAGCATAAGGGGACACAATGTCTTCAAACGCCCATCTTCCCTATTTATAGAGTGAATACAGTTCATCTTTGAAGGTTGACCTCTGGATGCATTCCAGGGTAAAGTGAAGACTTCCTCAGAGTACTCTGCTAAATTGCCAAGGAAAAAAAAACCCAACCATCTACCAGTTTCTTACACAGATCATTTATAGTACAACTTGTCTCTGACACCTTATCAGCAACGTTGTCAATGATAAATTTTTAAATAAATTTTTTAAATAATTTAAGCCATTGATTTATCTGTCATCACATTCTAAGAATAGGGTTTGGGAAAAAGTTGCTAGTTAACATCAAAGACTGAGTCACATCAGTTAATACACTTGCTGTCTTCTCTAGAGATTGCCAGTGATTGACCAGACTGGTCCTATGCTGATCCAAAATAAGAATTGACGCTATTCTTCCTTTATGGATAAAAAAAACTACTAGAGCCTAAAATCAATATGCTTAGCTTCCATTCATTAAGGTCAAAATAAAACCTTAACTTGGGCATATCAGGTTCCTTCAGCCATTCGTATTCGTCAAGAAGAAAAAGGTCTAACATATTCAAGATAAGAGTAACTTCATTCGTCATTAGTTTTCAGTCCACATAGTCAAGCAGACAATGTTATATCATCCAATTGTTCCCACCGACATCCCTCATGCTCTGCATTGTTCTGCACTGCTCCCCTGGAGGAGCGACTGCTTCACCCTGGGAAGTGCATGCACCAGGTACATCCGATTCTTGAAGCAGGACTGTGACTATAACTGCCTTGAGCACAGACTATGCCAAGGAAATAGAGCAGGAGCCTCTCCTGCTCCAACAGGTCAGGTTGCAGATTTTCCCCCCTAACCTGGCAGAGCACTAACAGCTGCATTTTGAAACCTACAAAAATTGAATGTGACCACTAACTGAAGTTCTCTGGGTACCAGCTGGTCACAGCAGATCTCTTAGATTTACCCACACAAGCTGATTCCATCTAATAGTTTGCATATCAAGTGCTAGATATTGCAGTGTCCTAATACAACAAGCTTTTGCCAAACCTAGTGCTGCTATGCAACGTAACATTACTGCAGTAGTAGCAATACAGGCTTTTATATTTAACTGCAAATGATGAAACACAAAAATATTGTTACCTTGCTCTTACCGTACCCCTACTCTGCTCCCCAAGAATTGGTAATAAAAGGTACATCACTGTGCGCTAGGTCTGTTCCAGGAAAAAACACTGGGGCTTTAAAGAGTAACATTAAAACAAGTTGGACTTTTGGAAAACCTATTTTAAGTTTACATTCCTGTTAATCTGAACTTAGACAGAAACAGTAGACTTCAAGGATGAAAAAGTCATTAAAAACTCAATTAGCATTTCTCTACCACCTACAAATATATAAATAGGTTAAAAAAATAAATCAATTGTTGGCCTTCAGTAATCTTCCCATCATCAAAGTACTCTCAAAAACAATTACAAAGTGCATTACAGGACAATCACCCTTTAATTATCTCTCCAAATTCACATAGATCCTTCATCAAATACTAGGCTGTAACCTCTCCAAAGGTGAGACCGAATTCATAAAATAGCCAATTTAAAAAGAAGTAGTTATTAAAGAAGACAGGCACAAGTCGTTCCACACATGAATTATTGTCCTCTCCTAGCTGTCACAGAAATAAGTACAAACAAACTCAAAGTTTATTCTCTTTGTGCCAGTAGTCAGCAAGTAACTTTGCATTGGCTGCTTTTAGACAATCGGAAAATTGCACATATTCAAGTATTCAGTTACTCAGGCCCAAACCTGATGCAGCTCTAGTGATTTTAAATCAATGCTCCCTACTGAAAACATAGAGTCACTCAGAACCATGTTTTGTTTCACAACTTTATATTAGGCTTCCTTTTTCTTCTGAATTTTCTGAGTTGCTCTGTCTGCATAGCTGTACCAAAACTCTTTAACCAGAACCTGCAGCATCTCAGCTTTCTTCTACCAATGACCTCCAGGCAAGAGACCAGCTATTTACTCAATCATCTTAAACACCACAGTATGTTTGCATTTTGGTCAGAGGACTGCTGGGCCTTTCATTGCTAGCTGTTCTCAAATCATTTTGAGAAATTATGAAGACCTAATAACTTACAAAAAAACACTAAGGAAAACACCAAATACTATTTCCTGTATATTATCAAGAGAAAGAAAATCCTAATGGGGGGGGGGGGGGACCCCTAGAAGATAAGTCTTTAGCTTACGTCAAACTTATTACAAAATTAATAGACCTGAAATTTATTAAAGAGAGTCTAATCATCTTCACCTACATTGTTTTGGACTTGAAAAAGATGTTGATAATCTTCAGCAATTGGCAATGCTTTTCACTTGCCCTGTCTTTTACCAATGCTTCCCAAAAGATGCAAGATTTCACATTTTATTTCCCCAAAAATACCACTCTTTGGGTCATATGTTTCATGACTTCATTTTGTTGGCTGTACGCAAGAGGTATGTTTAAGAAAGACCATGCAAGGGAGACAATACTCTAGTCCTTTGGAAATAAAAGGTAGGGGATATGGCTTGCCTTCTCTCAATGGACAAATAGCAACAATTTGAACCTTCTAATAATCTGCTGTTAAAAATGCTGTTTTTCACAAAATCTGTAACAACATGGGAATAAGATTTACGTACAAGGACTTGCCAGATCATCCACCCCACATACATTCTATTTATAAAAAGCCTCAGTGTGCCTTCCAGCACCTTACAATAAACACGAGGCATCTGACAAGAAGTGCAACTGTAACCCCCCTCTGGCAGAGCACTTAAAGGAAGGTCATTGCCAAGGTCAAGGACCCTGAGAGAACAAAACTTCCTTAGGCGAGCTCTCAAAATGGCCCACCTCCCATGCCACAGAGAATGATAAAAAGCATCCACAATTATATAAAGATGGAAAAGAAATGCAGTTTGTTAACCTCAGCATATACTTTGGAGTGAACTTACAACTTGAGCCCAGAAACTTGCTCAGAGTCACACAGAGCGCATGAGGTAAAAGTTCTTTAAGTCCTATAAATAGCCTTGCCGCAAGCCTAACCTTCTTCAGTCTCCTGTTTTTTCCTCCTTTTAGTCACTGAGACATGATCTGAACTTCAATTCTAACTTTATCACTTTCTTGCCTTAAGTACTTTGAAGCTTGCAGTTAAGGCTTCATTCAGATGGTTATACTTCGCTTGAAACGTTTTTAGTAGATCTGGCCAAAACCTAGGTAGGGGAAGTAAAGGGACAGAGTAAGAAGGTACAGGCGTTATAAACAGTTTCATAGAGCCATCTAAAAGAAGAGTGAAGATATAGGAGTTGGAACACAGATGGAAAACTATAGCACCTGAGGTTTTCATTGCAATGCAAAATTACAATAAGCTTCTGAAACAAAGCCTCCCACAAAGTTTATTAGTTGTTTAACATTTGCACAGTGTCTAACTTCAACCCATTTTACTTGATGCTGTACGAATACATAGCAATACAGAAGAACTGAAATAGGGTGATATGATTTACAGAATTCTGCAGGAGCTGTTTGTCAAGAATGATCTAGAAGAAACTTGTATGGCAAAGGACGTTGAAAAGCTGGTTAACAACTCACAAAACAGTCACCATCTTCACAAGACAGAAGCGATAACACAATGGGGATATGTCAGCTGGGTCCACGTGTAAAACCCAATAGTCTTACTGGATTTGTTGTGCAAGCAAGTGTTGATCACTTCCATCAAGTGACCAATTCAAAGATTAACGATACATGTCAAAAAACGCAGATAGTGCTATGCAGCTTAAATTCAGACTAAACAGAACATGCAACTAGACAGTCCTTAACTAGTAATAGCTGAAGCATTTAGAAATACATCAAAAAAGCAAAGGCAAATTATTCCAGAAGTTCAGCTGTAGGAACATCATCTGTATAGATAATTAATGAAGTAAATCACCTTAGTAAATTGTTTATTGCTTACCAGCTCCAGTTGAAACAATTTTCTGCATCTAAGAAAACACAGTCTCAGAAGATAAAATGCAAAACATGTGGCAAGAAGTTGAGAGGTGGTTTGGTTTTTTTAATAGACATATTTAAGTCCTATTCTTTACAGCAGCTCTGAAAAATCTGGAGCAGTTTTTAGTAAAAGCACTGTATTCCCAAAAATGATAATTTAAAAAAAAAATCTCTTCTACTATAATTGTATTTTTGTGACCCAAAATGCCCAGACACTTAGGAAGTATTTTATAAGAACTAATAGATTGCGTAAGTGAGCCATAATAGTTTTCATTAACTGGTCATTACAGGCACATTCCACCACTTACTAGACAACATGGCTTTTAAAAATTATGGAAATAACACAAGTCAACTAAAGCCAGACACACCTTCCTCAAAGCTGACGTGCTTAGGCGTTATCACTAAGAATTAGAAAATATTTTTTTAAAACCTACCACATCCATTTATATTGTAAAGAAAACTCTGTTATCCAATTATATGACATTCTGATTTAAACACAAATGTGACAAATAATGTTAAGTGGAAATAAAATATAGCTCCAGCATATTTTTTTCCATAGCTGCTGAAGTTTTAAAGTTGCTTCAAACAGAAGCAAGACGACCTGTTTGCACACCTTCTGACTTCCTCAGCAGTCCCGCTCACTGTCCCCAGCAGCTGTCAGTTTAGCTTTCTGATCTCTATCAGAAAGACCAGTCTGAAGCCCAGTTGCCCTTTTAATCCTGAGCCACTTTATGTGGCTTTAGAAAGACTCATGCTTCCAGTGGTGAGGGAAGTTATATT